>NC_044320.2:35623030-38614697 GCF_007474595.2 Lynx canadensis | reverse complement strand
CAGAATAATTCTTACATACTCAAGGTCATTTTGGCCTTGAAATGACAAGTTATCATAATCATGGCTACTTATTTGTGAAATGGTCCAGAACTCGATATAAACTCATTTGTGGAATTTTCCCTAACTCCCCCAGTGTAATAGACCTTCTCCTCAGTGCTACCACGGCACCTTATGTATCTCTCAACCACAGTGTTTACGATGCTGAATTGCGGTTACTGGTGGGTACTGTTGCCTAAATTAAGATTGCAAACTTCATGAAAGCAGAGTTTGTACCTTTTATCTCTATGCTTCCAACACAGCGCACAGTGCCTAACACCAGAGAAAGTCCTCAATACATGTTTGTTGAATTAATGTATTTAAACACAATACTATAAAACTATCTCAATTTGCGGATGACATGATCTTGTATATAGAAAATCCTAAGGAATCCACCAAAAAACTATTAGAACCCATAAATGAGTTCTGCAAGGTTGCAGGATACAAGATCAATATATAAAAATCAACTGTATTTCTATACAATAGCAATGAGCAAACCCAAAATAAAATTAAGAAAAAACAATTCCATCGAGAAGCATAAATATTTAGGAATAAATTTAACAAAAGAAGTGCAAAACTTATACTATGAAAAAACATTGCTGAAAGAAATTAATAAAGACAAGTAAATGAAAAGACATCCCATGTTCACCGGCTAGAAGACTTATAGCTGTTTGAGGGAAATACTCCCCAAATCAATCTACAGAACCGAGAGATTCCAAACAGTACTTCTCAAATCTCAGCTGGCTTTTGTGTAGAGACTGACAAGCAAAACCTAAAATTCAGAAATTCAAGGTATTTAAAATAGCCAAAGCATATATGGAATACTATTCAGTCTTAGAAAGGAAATCCTACCATGCTATAACACGGGATGAACCTTGGGGACCTCATGCTAGTGAAATAAGCCAGTCACTAAAAGGCAAATGCTGTATGAGTCCACTTATACAAGGTATCTAAAATAGTCAAATTCATAAAAACACAGAGTAAAATAGTGGTTACCAGGGGCTAGGGGAGGGGGAAATAGGGAGACAGTTAAATGGGTACAGAGTTTCACTTTTGCAAGATGAAAAGCATTCTGGAGATGGACTGCACAACAATATGTATGAATGTACTTAACGATACTGAACTGTACAATTAAAAGTAGTTGAGATGATAACTTTTATGTTGCGTTTTTTACCAAAATTTTTTTTACAACAGCCAAAACAATCTTTGAAAAGAACAACAAAGTTGAAGGAAACACATTTCCTGGTTTCAAAACTGACTACAGAGCTACAATGATCAAGACAGTGTGGAACTGGCAGGACACATATATAGCAAAGGAATAGAACTCAGAGTCCAAAACTAGATCCTCACATTTATGGCCAATTGATTTCCTATAAGAGTTCCAAGATAATTCAATGGGGGAAAGAATAGTCTTTTCAACAAATGGTGCTGGGACAACTGGAGAGCAACATGTAATAGAATGAAATTGGACTCCTATCTCACACCATATACAAAAACTAACTCAAAATGGATCAGAAACCTAAATGTAAGAGCTGCAACTATAAGACTCTTAGAATAAAACCTAAGTGTAAATCTTTACGACCTTGGATTAGGCAAAAGTTTCTTAGATATGACACCAAAGCACAAACAAAAACCAACCAACCAACCAACCAACCAACCAACCAACCAACCAACCAAGTGGACTTCACCAAAATTAAAAACTTTTGTGCTTCAGAGGACTCCATCACGACGGTAAAAAGACAACTCACAGAATGGGAGAAAATGACTGCAAATCATAAGTCTAATAAACAACTTGATGTGGAATATATAAAGAACTCTTACAACTCAATAATAAAATACTAACCCAATTAAAAATGGGCAAAGGATTTGAATAGACATTTCTCCAAAGAACATATGCAAATGGAAAATAAGCATGTGAAAAGATACTAATAACATCATTAGCCATTAGGGAAAAGCAAATCAAAACCACAATATGATGCCACTTGATAACCACAAGGATGGTCATAATCAAAATATAGATAATAACAAGTGTTGGCAAGGATGTGAAAAAACTGGAACTTATGTAAACTGCTGGTGGGAATGGAAAATGGTGCAGCCTACAAAACAGTCTGGCAGTTCCTCAAACGGATAAAACCTGACACTATCATATGATTTGCAATTCCATTCCTAGATATATATGCAAGAGAAATGAAAAATCCACACAAAAGTCCACACAAAAACTTGTGCAATATTGTTCATAACAGCATTATTTGTAATACCTAAAAGGTGGAAACAATCTAAATGCCCATCAATTCTTTTTTTTTTTTTTTTTAATTTTTTTTTCAACGTTTATTTATTTTTGGGACAGAGAGAGACAGAGCATGAATGGGGGAGGGGCAGAGAGAGAGGGAGACACAGAATCAGAAACAGGCTCCAGGCTCCGAGCCATCAGCCCAGAGCCTGACGCGGGGCTCGAACTCACGGACCGCGAGATCGTGACCTGGCTGAAGTCGGATGCTTAACCGACTGCGCCACCCAGGCGCCCCATAAATGCCCATCAATTCTTAAGCGGATAAACAAAATGTGGTATATTCATACAATGAAACAGTATTCAGCCATAAACAGGAATGAAGTGCTGATTTATGGTATAACATGGTTCAACCTTGAAAACATTATGCTAAGGGAAAGAAACCAGACACCAAAGTCTCATATTACATGATTACATCTTGATAAAATGTCTAGAATAGCCAAATGTACAGGCTGAGATGGAAAGTAAATTAGTGACTGCCTAGGGCTGTGGGTGGAGGAGGGTGGGGGTGATGGCTGGGAGTGCTGGTTTCTTTTTGGGATAATGAAAATGTTCTAAAATTGAGTGAGGTGACGGATGCCCAACTCTGTGAATATACTGAATATCACTGAGTTGTATACTTTAAATGAGTGAATTGTGAATTATATATCAATAAAGCTGTTATACACACAGCAATTGTAATATTGCTTACAATATTAATGACTGAAGTAGGTTTCTGGAAAAGCAGCAAACGATGATGTGAAAGTACAGGGTTGCAGTTGAGTGAAGCAACGTCTTTTACCTAAACTTCTCCTGATTCCTGACAGAAGTATTACTAGAAGTACAAGCAATTTATTTACACTTTAGATCTATTACAACATAGACACCTAAATGCTGTCCTTCCCAGAAAAGAATGTAGGGTTAGCACAGTGATAATTAATAACCTAGTTAAGGAAGCAGTGGCTAAAATTCCAGAGTAAATTTTTCTAAGAAAGCAATTAGGCAAAATCAGAAGGTCAAAAAGTCACAACACAGAATTGGAAATTTCATATAGAAAATGGTAGCAGCAACCAAGAAAAACAGTTGTTGAATAAGAGAAGGCCGCAAGACTGTCATGAAAGGTGAAGGGGTTTTAAACCAGGTGAAATGAAAAGTTGGATGTGGATCCAGTACAGTGAGGGCTGGGAAACTAAGAGAATCACAAAAGAGTGAGCCTAGAAGTATGCAAAAGACAGGAAGGAACAGTAATTCAAGCTAAGGCTCTAACAGAACAGGCAGGGAGAGCTGTGGCTTAGAATGGAATTTTTAAAATACATGAAAAAAAAAATCTCCCAAACCTTTCTGTTTTTAAATCCACATGTGAAGGTGTTGACTGACTGAAGGGTAGAGAAAATGCCTATTATCAAGTTCTTCCAGCAGTGCTGGGGCAGGAGGGGAAGGAGCTCTAAGAAAGCTGCTGATGAAAAGAGGTCCCAGGGGTCCCAGAAACTAGTTCCTGTGCTCCATTCTGGAGCAACGTGGGTCTCTCCACTGTGTGTGACAGAACAGGAGAGGCGGAAACTCCCATTGTGGTGGATACTACACAAAGCAGGGCATGGCCCTGCCCTTCAAGACACTTTGTTCATAAAATAAATCATTATTTCACCTTACTGTAATAATTTTTCTTTGTCCTGATCTGGAGCCTTAGGGAGGATCTTTTACACTGAAAGAATTTATGAACCCATACTGCTCATCAAGATCACCAATGACCTTGTTGCTAACTACCCAAGAGTAAATTATCAGTCCCCATGTTTCTTGAGCTTAAGTAGAATGTGAACTATTTGAGAGCACTCTCCTTTTAGAACACTGTCCTCACATGATTGCCAGCATGCCACACTTTCCTGGCTATCTTTCTACCTCCATGGCTGTCCCTTGTTAGTCTTTTTTGCTGGTTCCCTCTCCTCTTCATCTTTTCAGAAACAACATAAAGTCACACTTTCATCTACACATTTTTTTTATAATACATAGTGTTTATATTTTCTTACCAAAAATTTAACATTTAAAAACTCAATGTAAAAACTACTTTGGAAAATGATTAACTTTTTACTTAGAAGCTAGAAAAGGGGACACCTGGGTGGCTCAGTCAGTTAAGCGTCTGACTTCAGCTCAGGTCATGATCTCGTGGCTCCTGGGTTCGAGCCCCGCATCGGGCTCTGTGCTGACAGCTCAGAGCCTGGAGCCTGCTTGGGATTCTGTGTCTCCCTCTCTCTCTGCCCCTCCCCCACTCTCACTCTGTCTCTCTGTCTCTCTGTCTCTCTCTCTCTCTCAAAAATAAATCAACATTAAAAATTTTTAAAGAAAAAACTCCAAATAAAGTGATATACTATGTGTATGAAATGTAAGATTCAAAACTCATAAATATGTCAATCCTCCCTAAATTGACCTAAAGGTTTAATAGAGTCCAATCAAAATCTCACAGGAGTTTTGTGCAACTTGATTTCCTGATTCTAAAATTTACATGGGAGTGCAATGGGTCAAGAATAAGCAAGCACTCCGGAAGTAATTGATCAAGGTGGGGGAACTTGCCCTACCACAAAGCAAGACTTCTAATAAAGCTATAAAATTTAACACAGTATGGTATTTGTTTAATTAAACAAATAGACTAAAAACACAACACAGAGCCTCAAACAGAATCTTTCATATATAGACACTTAACCTGTGACAGAGATAGAACCTCATAAAGTGAAGAAAGGATGGATTTTTCAATTCTTTCAGTATATGATACTGGGACTGGTTAGGCAATTGGACCCCTTTCTGACTGAAAAACCGAAATGATTGAAACTTATCTCCACACAAAAATGTGCACATATTTATAGCAGCTTTATTCATATTTCCCCAAACTGGAAACAACCAAGATAACCTCCGAGACGTAAATGAATAAACAAACTGTGGTGCATCCATACAGTGGAATATTATCCAGCAACAAACATACATGAGCTATCGAGCCATGAAAAGACACTGAGGAACCTACGTGCATAATGCTAAGTAAAAGAAGCCATCTGTAAAGGCTATACAGTGCACATGATTCCAATTATGTGATATTTTGGAAAATAAAAACTACAGAGACAGTATAAAAGATCAATGACTGCCAGGGGTTTGAGGGAAGGGCTGGAGGAATGAATAGGTGGAGTGCAGCGGAGTTTTTTAGGGCAGTGAAGTGATTCTGTATGAAACTTAATGGTGGATACATGGCATTATGTATCTGTCAAAATCCATAGAATAGTACAACACAAAGAGTAAACACTAATGTAAACTGTAGACTTTAGTTAATGATGATGTACCACTATTGGCTTATCAATTGTAACAAATATAACACACTAACATGATTTATTAATAAGAGAAACGGGGGGGGTGTGCTCATGGAAGACAGGGAGAGGGAATATTTGGAAACTGTACTTCCTGCTCAGTTTTTCTGTAAACCTAAAACTTCTCTAAAAAATAAAGTCTATTAATTAAAACAAAACAACGTGGAAGGTAAAACTATAACATTTGAGGAGTCAGCAAATAACATATATTTATGGTCTCTTAAATATGATGCAGAAAGTGTATACCTTAACAAAGACTAATGAATTCAATTATATCAAAACTAATAAATTCTGTCATTAAAAAACACTACAGAGAGTGAAAAGACAAGCCATATAATGGGAGACTACATATGTAGCACATATAACTGAAAAAAAAAATCCAGAATGTATGAATAGCTCCTACAATCAATGAGAAGAGACAACCCTAATGGAAAACGAAAAGACTTGAACAGGCATTTCACAGAAGAGGAAATTAGAATGGCCAACCCCATGAGAAACACATAAAATTGTATTCAATCCTGTTAGTGATTAAGGGAAACATGAACTGTAACTGTAACAGAAGGCCATTTGATAGCCACTACATTGGTAAAAATTCAAAAATCTGGCAATAGCAAGGGTTAGTACTAAGCAATGGGAAACATACAAAAATTTTCATAGCAGCACTGTTTGTGACGGCAAAAAAAAATGATACATGCTTCACATATTAGTCAACAGAGAATGGATACATAAAAATATGGAATAATCATTTAATGGAATATTATATAACTTAGAAAATGTATGAACTAGAGTTTCATCATCAACATGGATGATCCTCAAAAATATACTGTTTAAGAATCCATACGTGGTTGGTAAAACTACAAAGAAAAGAACAGAAATAATTACCACAAAGCTAGGACGGTGGATACCTCTATGGGGTAGGGGAGGAGGAACTTAGAAATTCAAGGGCTTCTAAGGAACTTGAATTTCTATCACTTGACCTACGTGGTGGATATTTGGGCAGATGTATAATTATTGTTTAACCTGTAAATACAATGTTTGGTGCACAAAATTTAAGTAATACAAATTTAAGTACTACAAAAAGGCAAAGGTAGAAACAAATACAAATAAAAGCATCTTTAGAAACATAATTTATGTATGTTGTCTTGGGTCAAATATTTTAAAATGCTATATACCTGGGGCACCTGGATGGCTCAGTTGGCTAAGTGTCCAACTCTTGGTTTCGGCTCAGGTCACAATCTCACGGTTTGTGGGTTTGAACCCCATGTCAGGCTCCACACTGGCAACCCAGAGCCTGCTTGGGATTCTTTCTCTCTCCCTCTCTCTCTGCCCCTCCCCTGCTCTCTCTCTCTCCATCTCTCTCATAATAAATAAATAAACTTAAAAAAAATGTTATATACCTTGACAAAAGGAGCATACATTTACAGAAAAGGAAAGGGAGTGTATGTATTTTCCCTTAATCCCTTATGGATTTCAAATATCCCCAGAAAAATTAAAATAATAGTACAATGAACACACTCATATACCCTCTGTTTTGCTTCAACAATTGTTAACATTTTACTATATTTGCTTGCTTGCTTTACACACACACACACACACACACACACACACACACACACACACACTTTTATTTTGAACCACTGGAAAGTATATGCAGACATCCTGGTATTCTGCTCCTAAATACTTCAGCACACATCTTCTGAGAATAAGTACATTTTCCTACATTACTACTTATTACAACTGTGTCCAAGAAAATGGTTGTAAGTCTATAAAATCACCTAATCTTCAGGGACTACATATCATTTTGAAGACCAGAAAGCTTGGGAAACATATATAATAATAAAGCTAATTGAAAGGTTACCCACAAGAAGTTCACTGAATATTCTGAGGGAATATTTATTTTAAAAACCATTGAATTTATTACCTATGAATTAAGTTTAACTAGGCCAAAATGGGCGGAGCTAAATTTCCCAACAATGTATACAGGTATCAAATTTTTGAAAGAAAAAAATCACAACATGTGGTTTGAGACTGGAATGGAATATGTGAAATTAGAAACTGTCCAGGAAAACCCAAGCTGTGTGGTCACTGCAAACAGGCTACAAAGAGATCAGGGTAGTTCTGTTGCAACATAGGTTACCAGAGACTATATAAGGAAGTTATCAACCTAAGCCAGACCCACGGGAAAAAAAACTGTGTGAAAATCAAAACTCCCATGCAGGACGAGCTAGGCTCTTGGGGCATAACTATGTATGCATTACAACTGATGCACAATATAGAGAAAATAAATTTCACTACCCTAGTATTTAAGGTCCTGAGAGTCCACTTAAAAATATTTTATTTGACTTCAGGTTACATCTATGCTACTTTAAGAAATACTTTATATCATATATTATTATTCTTATAGTTGGCAAATTCCTAAGTAAAAAAGATATTCTAGTTATCCTATTATAATCTCCTATCTAGTAAACAGGAAGAAAAAATAGTCATGGCTCATTCTGTATGATTCCATTTATGTGAAACGTCAAGAAAGGCAAATCCAAAGAGATAGAAAGGAGATTATGGTTGCCTAGGACTAGGGGGAGAAGGATGTTGGGGGGGGGGGGAAATGAGTGGCTGCTAATGGGTGGAGGGTTACTTCGGGGGGCAATGAAAATGTTCTAAAATTAATTGTGGTGACAGCTACACAACTGTGTAAATATACTAACACCCCCCCACTGAATTGTGTACCTTAAATGAGAATTATATGACATATGAATTATTTTTCAATAAAGTTGTTGTAAAAAATTTTTAAAAATAGTTATGGCTGATGATTAATTCAAAACACGACATAATTTAAGAAAACATTACAGGAAAATCTTAACAACTGAGGACTAAGAATTACTATCACAATCTGACAGATATTAATGTAGACAAAATTATTGGTGCACATATTCTAAAAAGCTTTCCAGTAAATATTTTAAACATATGGTCTTGATCTTTTTTAAGATGCAAAAGAATTAGGAAAGGTCAAGTTAAAAACTAATGATGTATTCTTACATGCCTTATAAAATGAGTAAACAAAAGCTCAGGGAAATTGGTCTAAAAAAAATAAAAAGCTTTCTAAAACTCATCCCAAATTTGCCCAATCAAGTCTTTTCCTAATCATCTACCTTTGAATTTTTTTAATCTAAGAAGTTTGTCTAATGATCTAACCTGATAGAGATTCAGCATATGATGAAAGAGAATTTGCAGAAAGTAAAATAATTATAGGAAAAAAATACCTTTCCTTCTCTTCACTTGGACAAAATATGTTTAGACAGGATTAAATAGCAATTTCTTAGGGTGGTTCTCTAAGGTTCTGCTAAACACTCTTATGGTTGGCCCGTCAATATAAATTTTATTTTACTTTCAAACCTCTTAAAAATTGCACATGTAATTCATGCTCATAACAATTTCGAACAGAGGGCTGTGTGTATACGTATCTGTGTGTAAAATGTATTCGTCGTTTAAAAATCTAGATTCATAGCATTAAAATACTTAGGCCGTTTTATACAAGCTACCCTGTGAACCTTGTGTTCAGTTAGATGACCATTATGCAGATTATTAATAGGTTGGTGAATTTAGTGAAAAATATCTTAATAGAATTATTTCATTAAGGAAAAATGACATACTTTAAATTTTGATTTGATTTGATTACCCTTACCTAGTAATCAAACAGCTCTTTTAGCAACAATGGCATAAAATAAACAATCTCATAAACCTAAGCCTAGAGTTTATTATAGATTAAAACTTTCAAACTTTCAACTGACCATAAATCAAAGTATATAGTGGGGAATAAAACAAACATAAAATGAGAACAGTCATACTCAGACTAACAAATACCTTTTAGAAAGACTGTAAGTAAACCTAAAATGTATCAGTATTAAATAATTCATCTATATATTAAAATTTGTATCTCATATTCTATCAAAAATTCTATTTTTCTACTCATAGAAGTTACTTACAGAATAGAATTCAATAAGAAAAATGTATTTGTAAATTAATCTAATATTTTCTAACACTAGCTAAGATTTTACTTGAAATATATCTATTCCTCATTAACACTTATTCAAGTCACTTATTTAATAAAAATAAGTTCTCTACTTTGAAATTTTATAGGGTTCAATATCAAGGTATTTTATTAAATGGTAACCTAGAATAAATTCAAAAGAAGAATTTAAAAGAGAAAAGCACTAGGCTTTAAAATGAATACTATCAATATTGGTGTCCGGATTACACACAAATATAAAAAGAAAAATTAGAGAAAAAACTGGCATAATGAAAGAATAATTTCAAAACTTACCATTTTAATACATAATAAATTTCCATAATGAAGAAAGGATTACTAGTGACACCAGACATGATTTCTTATGCTGCTAGTAAGTATTATTTAACAGTCAAATTCAATTTAATGCC
Source organism: Lynx canadensis (assembly GCF_007474595.2). Taxonomy (NCBI): domain Eukaryota; kingdom Metazoa; phylum Chordata; class Mammalia; order Carnivora; family Felidae; genus Lynx; species Lynx canadensis. The sequence continues at coordinate 38,604,617 of NC_044320.2, read as the reverse complement.
TAATCCAGAGCCACACCACAAATGTGCAAGCCCTATTTTTGTCTGTCAAAAGACAGTTATGGATGCTAGCTTTCTCCTCGCAATTTTTTAGTTTTGCAAACAATTACAAAATTTTTACCAGGCCAAATGGCCCCATGTTCCCTACCCCCACCCACAGATTTTCCTTCTTTTTTAGCCCCTGTAACATCAGAAGAACTTTTTTTTTTTTAACTGTGAATAAATCCTAGTAACTAGTTATAAGATTTATTCATAGATATCTGCTCTCAATGATACTATGAACTAGTATCCTTGTGAACTGTTAATAATTTATGTAAGACATCTAAATCCAGTTTTTTACAGCCAGAATTCACATTTGAACAAGAAAACACCAAACAGACTGAAGGTGAATCTAAAGATGTACAATTAGTTTTACAAGTAACTAATGCTTTAAGTTTAATAAAGTCTTTGGCAGTTGTTGTTTGCTTCAATTCTGTGAGCATATGATGTGACTGGGGGGTTAGGATCTAAAATTTAATGGCTACACAAAGTAGGATGCCCTCTATTCTGAGTAGGAAGAAGAGATCACAATACAGGGATATTTTGCAAGTGGTTCCTTTGACTGAGTTAGTTTCTAAATGGAAATAAAAAGGCACAGAGAGGGTGCTTACAATATTTTTGCTGAATAAACTAAACATTAAAAACTAAAAAGGGGGTTTAATTGTTGGTAGGTTACTCTAAAAATAATAACTAACCTATGTTACTCTAAAAATGTTAACTAAAAGTAGACCATTATATATTAACTTATATTTAAACCAAGTAATCCCAACCAAGTAAGTCCCAAAAAATACTAACAATAACATGTTCTAACAATAATATGTTAACTTTATTAATATTTTCCCATGGTCTGGAAACACTAATTAAAAAACTGGGTCCTATTAAATAAATGAATAAAATCTAGTGAGACAAGTGCTTATTCATATATGTTGAATTTGAATCACTTCAAAAATTTTTTAATGTTTATTTATTTTTGAGAGAGAGAGAGAGAGAGAGAGACAGAGTGTGAGCAGGGGAGGGGCAGAGAGAGAGGGAGACAGAATCTGAAGCAGGCTTCAGGCTCTGAGCTGTCAGCACAGAGCCCGATGCGGGGCTCGAACTCACAGACTGCGAGTTCATGACCTGAGCCAAAGTTGGACGTTTAACTGATGAGCCACCCAGGCACCCCTTGAATCACTTCAGATACAATATCTAGTAATTTAATATTTATGTATCTAACAAAATTTAAAATATAACAATGTAAGAAACTTAATTTAAAAATATGAAGTAGCTACCTGTGATATACCTGTATATAATACTTGTGATTATTTTTATTAGAGATACAAAAAATTAAATGAAATTTCTTTCTGTTAAAAATCAAAGAGAATGTATAGTCACACTTAACTATTTTAAAACATTTTCCCTAAAAAAAGCTAACTTACGCTACCCTAAATATAAGAAGCCAAATATACTGTTAAGTACATTAATATGAAATTGAGTAAACATATGAACTGTTATGTTTCTCGAATGCCTATTCTTATACTGTTATCATTTCCTTTTAGAATTTATCATGAATTTAAATAATAGCTTTCTAACAGTGATTCAGGGAAGCATATGGGCACATAAATATAATCCATTTTCCCCTGAAAATATATTATGTATTTGAATAGAACACAAAGCCTGCATAGAAAAGTTCCAATGTTTTAGAAGTGCTTCCTCTGCCATTAGAAGCTGGTTTTATTTTTTGATATTAATTTTTTTTAATGTTTATTTATTTTTGAGACAGAGAGAGACAGAGCAATAGCATGGGAGGGGCAGAGAGAGAGGGAGACACAGAATCTGAAGCAGGCTCCAGGCTCCGAGCTGTTAGCACAGAGCCCAATGTGGGGCTTGAACTCACCAACCGCGAGATCATGACCTGAGCCGAAGTCGGATGCTTAATCAACTGAGCCACCCAGGTGCCCCTACATGATACTGTTTTTTAATGTTTTAGTTATGAAAAAGAAACTGGGATGAAAAATTTCATATGTATCACATTTAAAAATAGCCTTTGCTTTTAAATGGATGTGATTTTCTTTTAATCTTTCAAAATAATAATGTAAATGAAGATAATGATGTTTGGCCTGAATCTGTCTAAGCTCCTTTGCACAAATTTTTTATTTTCAGTTAAACCCTCAGACTCAACTTTTATAGGGTAAACAAATTATAAAACATTGCCTTGGAGATACAAAATGAATATAATTTTTTAAGTCTTATTATAGAATCCTAGATGACACAAATATATGACACATGTGTGCAAGTACCCACTTAATATTAGCATGAAGCTAAAAATTTCTTAGCAAAAAGCAGGTAAAAAGAGACATAATCTTATTATCTTATTTAAATTTAAAGAAATGTAAAGCTAAATCTTTTATTTTTTAATGTTTATTTTTGAAAGAAAGAGAGAAAGATGCAGAGTGCAAGCAGGGGAGGAGAAGCAGGCTCCAGGCTCTGAGCTGTCAGCACAGAGCCTGACACGGGGCTTGAACTCACTGGAACCATGAGCTCATGACCTGAGCTGAAGTCGGATGCTTAACCGACTGAGCCACTCAGGGGTCCCAAAGCTAAATCTTTAAATAAATAATCTAGAAGAATTATCAGTCTGGTTCATGTGATTGCATGGTCTTATGTATCCAAGGACACCAGAATTTCTGTAATCTTACACAGCACCAATTCTGAATGTCAAACATTAATGTTCAGTCAAAAATAATTTCAATTAAAATTTTGCACGTTTTCACCTTTTTCAATTTTTGAGCCTACTGATTCCACTACAATCATATTTTTCAGATTAGGGGGTCTGGCCAAATTATCTATGGGTGAAATTAAATGCTTAGATATCTAGTTCCATCAGTGGCCTGGGGGTTTCTCCTGGGCAGCAACGTGTTTGAATTATGAGTCTATAGAGTTTGGCATTGGAGTAAGGACTAAAAAATGTTCACTGGATAATTGATGCCTGAAGGGACAAACGAAAATATTTCTATAGAGATAGAAACATGAAATACTCCGAAATGTATTTATCAAGTCAGCAATATTTATTCTTCTAAAAGAATACGGAGTGAGAGTTTCTGGCTCTCCCTGATGACTAAAGCTCAGAGCAAAGAGGAAGATGGGGCACAAGTATTACCGATCTTGAAGAGAGCCACTGAATAAATGTATTTTTGTTTTTTGTATAAATTCTTTATATATTTTGGATATTAAGACTTTATCGAATATATCATTTGCAAATATCTTCTCCCGTTTAGTAGGCTGCCTTGTTGTTTTGCTGAGGGCTTCCTTTGCTGTGAAAACACTTCTTATTTTAATTTTGCTTTTGTTTCCCTTGCCGAAGGAGACATATCTAGAAAAATGTTTCTATAACAATGTCAGAGAAATTACTGCCTACAATTTCTTCTAGTTTTATAGCTTCGGGTCTCACATTTAGGTCTTTAAACCATTTTGAGTTTATTTTTTCACATGGTGTAAGAAAGTGATCCAATTGCATTCCTGTGCATGTGAGCATCCAGTCTTCTCAGCACCATTTATTTATTGAAGAGATGGCCTTGTCCCTATTGCATATTCTTGCCTCCTTTGTTGTAGATTAATTGATCACATAAGCGTGGGTTTATTTCTAGGCTTTCTATTCTGTTCCATTGATCTATGTGTCTATACTGTGCCGGTATCACACTGTTTTGATTACTACAACTTCGTAGCATATCTTGAAATCTGGATATGTGATATTTCTAGCTTTGTTTTTTCTCAAGATTGTTTTGGTTATTCAGGGTTTTGGGTGGTTCTATACACATGTGTACGGAACCATAAAAAACAAATTTGATCAGAATTACTTTCCTGACATCAATCTGTACTGGCTCTCCACTGCTCATAGGTTTAAGGTTAAATACATGTTAGAAGCTTCAGCTTGCCATTAAGGTCTTTATAACCTAGGTCACTCCTGCATCGTATCCAAAATTACTCTGTATAGTAGGCATTATCTCCACTAAGACCTGTTTTCTGGCCCAGCTGAAGTGTATAGAAATCCTTCTGTTTGGTTAGCAGAGCCAACTCATTCTGGGCCCTGCACCTCTGCCCGCCCGATGTCCAAACACCTACTTTACTGTAATGGTCTTTAGTTGTGCTTCTACCTAGTTTGGGTTTGGTGCCATGATTAACCTATCTTCTCCTTTCCTTGATTAATGACTTTCTCTTATGACTCAAGCTAACCTCTTCATAAAGGCTTAGTAGTACTATAATTGTTAAGTAGTACAGGGAAAACTCTAAAGTCCTATTTCCTGGCTTCAAATTTTGGCTCCGCCATCTAGAAGCTATGTGACTTTGGCCACTGAACACGTAAATATGTCCCTTTGTTTCCCCAATTGTAAAAAAAAAAAAAAAAAAAAAAAAAAGGTATGGAGGGGATAACAACAATACCTTCTGCAAAGGATTAGTGTCAAGAAAGCACTTTGAAATGTACTCAGCACACAGTTAAACTCTCAACATATACTGGTTATTATTTTTACTAATACCTAGTTTATTACCTAGAAGCAATAGGACAGAAAAATTCTAAGCAGTTAAATTATACATGCAAACAAGCTGCACACACTACTCTGAACTTAAATAACTTGTAGTTAGAAAAACAATGTCACATGCTGAAGTTTAATGCAGCTTCCTATCATGAGTTACAGCAAAAATGTGGCATAGTACCCAAATGAATGGAAGCTTGATAGTTTTAATGCGGAGTCAAGAGAAAAAAGCATAAATTATTCTAAACAAGGAAGAAATGCTCACAGATGACGGCAACTCATAAAATACGGAAGGAAGGGAGCTCACAGGTTGACTAAGTTTGGAAAATGTTTTTAAAAAATGACAACAAAAGGGGCGCCTGGGTGGCGCAGTCGGTTAAGCGTCCGACTTCAGCCAGGTCACGATCTCGCGGTCCATGAGTTCGAGCCCCGCGTCGGGCTCTGGGCTGATGGCTCAGAGCCTGGAGCCTGTTTCCGATTCTGTGTCTCCCTCTCTCTCTGCCCCTCCCCCGTTCATGCTCTGTCTCTCTGTGTCCCAAAAATAAATAAACGTTAAAAAAAAAAATTAAAAAAAAAATGACAACAAAAGACAGGGATATCCACTCTCACCACCATTATTTAACATAGTACTGAAAGTCGTAGCCACAGCAATCAGACCACAAAAGAAATAAAACGCATCCAAGTTGGCAGGGAGGAAGTAAAACTTTCACTATTTGCAGATGCCATGATACCACATACAGAAAACCGGAAAGACTCCACCAAAAGAATTGTTAGAACTGGGAAACAAATTCAGTCAAGTCACAAGATACAAAATCAATCTACAGAAATCCATTGCATTTCTATACACCAATAATGAAGTGCAGAAAGCAAAATTTAAAAACTCAATCCCATTGACGACTGCACCCAAAACAATCAGATACCTAGGAATAAGCTTAATCAAAGAGGTAAAAGACCTGAAAACTATAAAACTCTAATGAAGGAAACTGAAGATGACACAAAGCAATTTAAAGACATTCCATGCTCCCAGACTGGAAGAACAAATATTGTTAAAATGTCTATACTACCCCAAGAATCTGCATGTTTAATGCAATCTCTATCAAAATACCAATAGCATTTTCCACAAAGGTAGAACAAACAATTGTATAATTTGTATGGAACCACAGAAGACCATAAATCGCCAGAGCAATCTTGAAAAAAAAAAAAAAAGCAAACCTGGAGACATCACAATTCTGGACTTCAAGTTACATTACAAAGTTACATCACAAAACATTATGGTTCTGGCACAAAAACAGACACATAGATCAACAGCACAGAAAACCCAGAATGAACTCACAACTATATGGTCAATTAATCTTCAACAAAGCAAGAAAGAATATCCAATGGGAAAAAGACAATCTCTTCAACAAATGGTGTTGGGGAAACTGGACAGCAACATGCAAAAGAATGAAACTGGACCACTTTCTTACACCATACATAAAAACAAATTCAAAATGGACGAAACACCATTGGCCAGAAGATGGCTGTAGCAACTTCTCTCTAGATAGGTCTCCAGAGGCCAGGAAAACAAAGCAAAAATAAACTGCTAGGGCTTCATCAAAATAGAAAACTTCTGCACAGTGAAGGAGACAACCAAAAAAACTAAAAAGCAACCTACAGAATGGGAGAAGATGTTTGCAAATGGCATATCTGATAAAGGATTAATATCCAAAATATATAAAGAACTTATAAAACTCAACACCTAGAAAACAAATAATCCAATTTAAAAATGGGCAGAAGAGATGAATAGACATTTTCCAAAGAAAACATACAGATGGCCAACATACACATGAAAAGATGCTCGACATCATTCATCATCAGGGAAACGGAAATCAAAACTACAATGAGGTATCACCTCATACCTGTCAGAATGGCTAAAATCAACACCACAAGAAACAACAGGTGTTGGCAGGGATGTGGAGAAAGGAGAACCCTCTTGCACTGTTGGTGGGAATGCAAACTGGTGCAGCCACTGCAGAAAACAGTATGGAGTTTCCTCAAAAAGTTAAAAAGAGAACTACCCTATGATCCAGCAATTGCTCTACTAAGTATTCACCCAAAGAATATAAAAATACCAATTCAAAGGGATACAGTGCACCCCAATGTTTATAGCAGCGTCATCCACAATTGTCAAGTTATGGAAACACCCCAGTGTCTGTTGACTGATGAATGGATAAAGATGTGGTATACAGACACAACAGAATATTACTCAGACAGAAAAAAAAGAATGAAACCTTGCCATTTGCAACAATACGGTTGGAGCTAGAAGGTTTAATGCTCAGCGAAATAAGTCAGTTACAGAAACACAAATACCATATGTGGAACTTAATAAACAAAAGAAATGAGCAAAGGGGAAAGAGAGAGGCAAACTAAGAAACAGACTCATAACTATGGAGAACAAACTGATGGTTACCAAAGGGGAGGTGGCAGGGCTGGGGGGGGGGGGGCGACAGGTGAAATAGGTGATGGGGGTTAAGGAGTGCTTCTGTGTTGTATGGAAGTGCTGAATCACTATACTGTACACCTGAAATTAGTATTACACTGTATGTTAACTAATGGGAATTTACATAAAAACTTTTAAAAAACGACAACAAAAAGTTAACCTGGTAGCATATCTAAACAGCTGCTGTTAAATGCTGACTGCTAGACTGCTAAGGGTTGCACAATGACTTAATTTCCTTAACTCAGTTGTTTAAAGAATATTTTTCTATAAGGCTATACCTATAATACTATCATAAAGGAAAATGGCAAAATAGAATTTGCTTTCAGATACTAGCTGTAATTAATTTCTGCAATTCAAGGTGGGGACTTAACTGCATCTTGTTTCTATTGTACTTTATATAGATACACTAAGGGAAAGCTTTCAGTGTTCAGAGTCAGGGCAAGAATCGTTAAATGTTTCAGATCAAAAGTAAGGCAATTCCAGGAATTTTGTACCATTACTGAAGTTCTAATGAATTAAAGACAGTACATTTCTTTTCATCAAAGTATACAATCACTAAAATGACTAGCTTTTTAAGGTCTTTCTTCCATTAGCAACAATAATTCACAACTGACTATTCATTTGACTAGTTACTAAAAGAGCATGGTTGATTATTAGCTTTTTATATATTTATAAATTTGTAACTCTATCATATAACTTCACTGCATTCTCAGATTAATATAGAAAGTTAAAAACTGACTACTGAAGGCCTGTAGAATTACAACTGGATATTCTAAGCCAGGTTACTGAGCCTTCTGTAAGATACTTTACTAATTAACACCAGCTTTAATTACACCTTATATTGCATATGAAGCTAAACATACACTACTACTTAATTCATACAGAAAAATCAGTTCCTTTATTAAGAACCATGAAAAATATACCTTCGAAATAAATTAATGAAATTAAGATATTTGTTTTCTACAATTCTTTTATCTGTTACTATATACTACTTTGATACCCTCTTTCATTTATCTCCTTAAGATCTGTCTATATTTATGGGAAGAAGATTTTTCCACTACTGATAGACAAAATTATGAACCCAAACTAGTTTGGTTTTGAAACAAGACAACTACATTTTGAGTTTACAAAGAAAAGGTTATTTACTGGAAAGCCTTCCAATACGATGAATCCAACCTAATGAAACTATTTTATTGAGTGAGAAGTTCTGTGGGACAAAGTTGCCAACCTAATGTCAGGTTGGGAGAGAATGTGGAGTCACTATTAGGTTGACCAGGCCAACAAATCTAACAGTCCCAAAAAGAACAATATACTTCTCACTGTAAAAGATGTATATCGGGGAGTATGATGGAAGCTTCTTATGTAAAGGGTTTTGACACTAAACTACCACGTATATCCTGAAAATCTGAATTAAGTATGAAAGTACAAAAATAATTTCAGATTTAAAGAAATTTCATTTATGACAGTTAAAGTAAAACACAACTCTTATTACCAACACAACCTGACATATGTATTACTAGTAACCTCAGTTGATCCTAACAACTTATTTTGAAATCTAATGGATTATTTAAGAAGTAAGCACCGTGGGGCATCAGTCTTATATTAAAAGGTGATAAATTATATTGTCCACTCTTTGATCGTAAATGCCACAATTGGTTCCTAACATCTCTTTTGATGTAATTATCCCAATAGTCCCCACTGCTTATTAGCCAAACATTCAAAATGAGGTTATGAACAGAAAGCCCACACAGTCAAAATAACTTCCTCAGACATCAACATCAGCCATAACATACGCTTGGAGTATAATACCTTTGTTTTAAAATGTAAAGTAGCCAATTTTTCATCACAATCTTCTAAATAAATGACATTTTAAAAAGAACAAGTTACTATGAGGAAAGTTTATGCTTGTTAGAACTCTTCTTGGTAAGCCATTTTTCTTTTTGCCATGTGCTTTAAACATCTTAATAAATTCCACCATGATGACAAGAAACCACACAGTGCACCTGTGCTCTCTATCTTAATGAATCCAATAAGTACAGGCCTGCTCACTTTAATTTGTAAAGGAAACGATGATACAGTCAGTTTTAACTTAAGGTATTAATTATCCAAATAAGCAGAATTAGCTTAATGTTCCAGTAGACCTTGCCCAGATACAACCACTAAGTAACATTTTCTGAAATTACGGCAGTTTTAAAAACAGCAAGTTTGGGGGAATAAGGAAGCAGAATGCTCCATCCAAATGGATTAAATTATACTGAGGAACCGATGTAGCAGTTCAGAGACACTCAAGTTTTTGTTGACTTTAACTACTACAGAATCAATTAAATGCAGTTTAAATGCCCAGTGGGTAATTAACCGTCGCCGTTTTATGCCTACCTGTATATAAACACATTATCTTTCAAAAAGGCCACTCTCCTTTCAAAACAAAGGTTATAACTGTCTTAAACGCCTCAGCATACCGATGGTCAAAATCTTATAGAAACTCCACACGGACCCAGACAATCACATGATATAACTGTGCACATGCCACACGCCATCTGTTGGATATGACTGCCAGCGCAGATTTCGTGAGCTGGCAAAGGACTGAAATAGTCAAGAATTCTGCAAGTATTTCAAAGTGCAGGCTTCTCATTAATTTTAATTTCCTGTTGGCTCTACAAGGAAGGAGTGCGTAGCGAAAGCACAATGTGCCACATACACTCAAGTTCATGCCACATGTACACCTGTAATCATAAACTCTTATTCAGGGCTATCCACTAAAAACACTTGAGATTCTGTGTTTATTTCTTCTTTACCCCAGAAGAAATAAATCTGCCATATCTACATTATCTTTTCATACTTTGTTAATACTTTTGCAAACATCTGGAAATACTTGACAATAATCACTTAATTAATGCAAAGCTAATCGATGACAATATGCTTAAATACTTCACTCGACTCAAGTGGTTTCCTCGGTCCACACAACTAGGGAATGATGAGAACAAGAAGCGCTTTGACAAAGGAGTACACTACAAGGGAAACTCTTAGCCAACATCTCTTTAAAAAGATGAAGCAGATGATACCGTACTGCTACTCTGCTAAAAACTGGTAGATGCTGCTGGCTTTGGTTTGCCCCTCCGGGCTCTCCACAGGGCCTGTGTCACGGATGGCTTTCCAAAGGGCTGGCATTGCTACAAGCGTCTGCATGGGCTCTTGTATTCCACCACTGTCTCCACAACATTACCCTCCAGAACTGCTGGCCGCCGTAGGACAGCGAAAAGATCCTGAGAAAGAAATATTTCTCCAGAACGAGGGACGATTCCTAAGCTGCGCACGGTGGCTCCAGGAGCACTTTCTCTGGGCTTGCTGCTTGCTGTGTTTTGTGGCAGTGAGGTGTCAGTTTGCTCATCTGTTTGTTTCCCTAGAACCATACAGACTTGCCAATCCAGGAATCAGAAGTAGATGGGAAAACCACTTAGGAAAGTCTGAGGCAAATTTGCACTTGGAGGGGAGGACTTTATATTTCCTCTGCTACCATTATTGAAACTTTTTTCTCCAGTGCTGCTCTGGAGGAGTCTTGTGCCCATTAGCTCAAAAGGCAATGCAAATTGAATAAATATTTTAAAATCATAGCAATCAAGAAAGGTTAACTTACATTTCAGTTTGAGTCAAAGACAAAAACATGGCTGATTTACCTAATCCCTCTCATACTAGTAATTATTGTCAATCCAATTTTTTTTTTTATTTTTTAAAGATTGGAACCAATATAGTAGGTTAACAGATGGCTTTTAAAGTTTTTGTTCTTGTTCCAAAATCTTTACGTTACCCAAAATATATCTATTTAAGTATAATACTGTAATTTCTGCAAAACATGATCTACAAGCTCTCTATTTAACGCTAAACAATCTGGATGCTAGGGCTGTTTGGAAATAATTCTAACAAAAACTGAAATATTAGTCTAGTGCTATAATAAACAGATTTGCCTTTTATATTTGTTTTTAAGAATCTTCATAGGCACACCCTAAACAGAACATGTTTTGTGGAGTTAAAATAACTGGTTCAATTAGCCCAAATACATTTTATGTTATCTTTATTTTACCCCCAAATTGGTGAAATCATAAATTAATACTCCTCCCATCTCATTACAACCAGGAACATTAGCATAAAACAACAGTTCACAGAAAATCCAAAAGACAAACGCTAAAAGAAAACACACAAATTATGTTGCATACAGGCTTTTGGGTAAAGAACGCTTCCTACTCTGCACATCTGTCTAGCAAGTGCCTCTCTGAATGTTTTGTCCTTTAGGAATCTGCTCTGAATACTACAAAAGACAAGTCTTTCACTCTTCTTGAAACCTATTTTCCTCAATGCAAAAGGATAAGCCTTCTATGCGTTGGAAATATGGTCAAAACAACTTTGGCTTGTTTTAAGGAACTTCTACATAATAGACGTAGGAATCACGTAAAAATCCAGTTCTTTTGGAAGGCAGCCTTAAGACACGTCACAAAGAGAGAAGATAAACACATAAACCTTAGCATACTTTATATTTTGATGAGTCACTTTTTTTTTTTTAACATTCTATGTATCTAATGTATGATGGGATGAATAAGACCAGATTTCCCTTATCATTACCAGCTGGTGTTTTATGTGGAAATCTGTCTTTGCTTTTAGTCCATTTCCTTACTTTGTAAGCAAAGTATCCCATCAAACCCCTTCCACTCTGTCGCACCCATACTGCCTCTTTTCCTACTCCTTTAGCCTCTCTCGCACTCTCCTTTTTTTTTTTTTTACCATACTCACCAGACTCTTGGCAATTCTTTATTCATCCCCTGCTAATCCTTCCTTTATCCATCTCTTCTTTATTCTCATTTACATTCCCTTCAGTGGCTATTACAACATTTTCCACTTTCCTCAAAGTGATGAGAGGGTTGAGCAGTAGTTCCAGCTGACAGGTGTGTAAATGTTGGGGTAGAAAGAACTCTGGTAACTCTGTACCACCGCCCCCCCCCCATACCTTTTTAAGGCTACATGACTTGTATACATCAAAAAAGAAATTATTCTGAAAAAACTGGATCTAGTCATGACCTCTTAAAGCCTCTCTCTTAACTGTGAGGACATTTTCCCTTCCTTTTTTTTTTTTTTAATTACTTTCACTTTCTACTACCTAAGGTTCGTCACCTTAACCAAAATTATATTCCTTTAAGTTTATTTATTTAGAGAGAGAGAGAGAGTGAGAGAGAGAGAGAGAGAGAGAGAGAGAGAGAGAGAGAGAGGGAGGGGGAGGGAGAGAGAGAGGGAGGGAGAGAGGAAGGGAGGGAGGGAGGGAGAGAGAGAGGGAGGGAGAGAGAAAGAGACAGAGGGAGGGAGGGAGAGGGGCAGAGAGGGGGGGGGGAGAGAGAGAGAGAATCCCAAGCAGGCTCCACGCTGTCAGTATAGAGCCCAATGTGGGGCTCGATCCCACAAACTGTGAGATCATGACCTGAGCTGAAACCAAGAGTCGGACGCTCCACCCCCAAAATTGTATTCTTTAATCTAGTAAGTCAGCTATTTCAGTGTTTTTAATCTTTTCTAATGTCTCCTATACTTACTTCTGTTTTTGTTGCTTCTTTTCTACTTTATTACTATATTATTTCAAGCCCGTTTCACATAACTGATATCCCTTACCTCTAGTCTTTTCCTTTCAATCAACACTGCATACTACCATTGAGATTAATATTCTAGGGGCGCCTGGGTGGCTCAGTCGGTTAAGATTCTTGATTTCAGCTCAGGTCATGATCTCACAGTTTGTGAGCTCTAGCCCTGCATCGGGCTTTGCACTGACAGTGTGGAGCCTGCTTGGGATTCTGTCCCCTGCCTGCGCTCGCACTCTCTCTCTCTCTCTCTCTCTCTCAAAAAAAAAAAAAAAAAAAAAAAAAAAAAAGATTAATATTCTAAAACACTTTCATCATGTCATTCTCCAACTTAAAAACCTTCAATGGTTTTCTACTGTCCAGGAAATAAGAATTCAGACTTTGCAATCTCTCATTCAAGTCTTCGACCATCTGAGCCAGACCTGCCTTTCCACTATCATATTGTTCCAAATGAACTTGAAAGTCTCTACTTCATTTTAATCCAATACACCTTGTGGTTTCCTACCTCTAAGCTTTTTACTACACACATCATCCTGTGGTGCCTGCCTTCCCTCCTTCTGTTATTCATCTTTCAACGCTAAGATAAAGTCCCCCTCCACAGTATAATTTCACAAACTACTCCAGCCTTTGCTCAGTCCCTGCTTATGCAAAACCACATGACGTTTGCATTATTGCTCTAGCTTAGAATTTAATTAATTTATATCTTGTCTTAATTTTATAAACTTATTTCTCTATAGAGCTGAGCACAATCCAAGCAGAGAGTACAGCATTTGTTAAATTAGTTTAATGGTTTATAATAAATTTTGTAATTTCCAGATAGAAGGACTCCAAAATATATGATAGGCTGACAATTTTACCAGAGGTTTGGAGGAGCCGGCCACTGGAAATTCAATGCTTTAATTTACAAAACTAGAAGGAGACTAAAAGGGACAGTGGAAAGCTACATGTCAAAAGTTGTGTGTGAAAATTTAAAAAGCAGGGTACTGAAACGACCCTTACCAAAATCACAAATGACCTCCAATTTCCTAAATTCAAGATTCTAATTTTAGTTGAATTTTAATTATGACAATTTCTAGTGGAACATTTGCAAAGATGATCACAACAAATCCTTTCATTCTGCAGAGCTCTCTGCAATGGGACTCTGCTCTTTTCCCCATCATGAGGTAAAATCGATTTCTAAATCCCTTGAATCTGGACTGGCCTTGTGACATATTTTAACTTAACAGAATATGGTAGAAATGACACTGTGAGAATTCTCCCCTCCTCTTATTTATTTTTATTGTGGTAAAAAATACAGAATGTCAAATTTAGCCTTTTGATCATTTTTAAGTGTACAGTTCAGTGTATGAGATACATTCACACCGTTATGCAAACATCACCATCATCCAACCCCAGAACTTTTTTCATCTTGCAAAACTGAAACTCTGTGCCCATTAAACAACAACTCTCTCCTTTCCCCTCTCCCCACAGCCCCTGGCAGCCACCATTCAACTTTCTCCCTCTGTAAATCTGACTACTCTGGGTGCCTCATATAAGTGAAATCACACAGTATTTGTTCTCCCGTGATTGACTATTTCACTTAGCATGATACCTTCAAAGTTTATTCATGTTATAGCGAGGTTACAGCATGTGTCAGAATTTCCTTCCTTTGTAGGCTGAAAAATATTTTGTATGTATATACCACATTTTGTTTATCTATTCATCTATCAATGGACACTTGGCTCGCTTCCACCTTTTGCCTATCATGAATAATGTCACTTGTATATCTTCTTTGGAAAAATATTTATATGAGTCCCTCACTCATTTTTTAACTGGGTTGTTTGGTTTTTTTGCTGTTGAGTTGTAGTTCTTTATATAACCTAGATGTTCACCCCTTATCAGATATGTGATTTGCAAATGTTTTCTCCCATTCCATGGGGTGCCTTTTCACTCTATTGACAGTGTCCTTAGATGCACAAAAAAAAATTGATTTTAATGTACCCTAATTTATCTATTTTTTGTTGTTCCCTGTGTTTTTGGTGTCATATCCAAGAAATCATTGCCAAATCCAATGTTAGGAAGATTCTCTTATGTTTTCTTCTAAGAGTTTTATAGTTTTAGTTCTTATGTTTAGATCTTTCATTCATTTTGAGTTAATTTTTGTACATAGTGTAGAGTAGGGCCCAACCTCATTCTTTTGCACATGGGTGTCCAATTTCCCCAGTATCATTTGTTGACAAGACTGTTCTTTCCCCATTGAATGGTCTCAGTATCCCTGCCAAAAATCACCTGATTATATATGGGACGGTTTATTTCTGGCGTCTTTATTCTACTCAACTGGTCTATATGTCTGTCTTGTTTTGATTACTAAAGCTTTGTATGAGTTCTGAAATCGGTTAAGATGAGATCTCCAACTTCATTTCTCTTTTTCAAGACTGTTTTGACCATTCGAGTCCTTTCAAATTCCATATGAATTTTAGGATAGATTTTTGTATTTCTGCAACAAAAATGTCATTGGGATTTTGAAAGAGATCACATTGAATCTATAGATTGCTTTGGCCCATACTGACATCTTAACAATATTAAATCTTATAACCCATGAACAAGAAATATCTTTCTTTATATTGGTATCTTTAATTTCTTTCAGCAAAGCTTTATAGTTTTCAGTGTATAAGTCTTTCACCTCCTTTGTTAAGATTATTCCTAAGGATTCATTCTTTTCAATGCTATTATAAATGGACACTGTGCAGATTCTAGGCGTAGGTCTGAAGAGGACTTACAACTTCTCTGTCACCCTCTTGGTAGGCTGCTACAACCACATAAAAATGCCAGGCTTGCCTGATAGCATCATACGACCTAGGCTACTGTGGGCACCACTGCCACACACACGAGTGAGGTAATTTTAGGGGTGCCTGGGTGGCTTAGTCAGTTAAGTGTCCAACTCAGCTCAGGTCATGATCTCACAGTTCATGAGTTTCAGCCCGGCATCAGGCTCTCTGCTGTCAGCACAGAGCCTGCTTTGGATCCTCTGTCCCCTTTTCTTTCTGCCACTCCCCTGCTTGCCCTCTCTCTCTCTCTCGCCCTCTCTCAATAATTAACTTTTTTTTTTTAAGAGTGAGGTAATTTTAGAGAGATCATTCAGATCCCGTCAAGCTGCCAGATGATTACAGCCACTTGACAGACCCCAGGTAAGACCAGGAGAAGAACCACTCCACCGAACCTAGTCAAAATGCTTACCCACAAAATTGTGAACAAATAAAATAGTTGTTATTTTAAGCCATTAAGTTGGGGGGGGGGGTAGCAAAGACTAACTGAAACAGAAATAGAATTAAATCATTTTATTTGCTATTTCTTAACCATGATAATTTATTCATTACTTTGTAGCTCATTTCAAACTGTTTCTCAGAGGCTATTAAGATTTATTCCAACTGAGACAAGACAAAGTTCTTTGATGCTAAATACTCTACATAATTCATCATGTTCATGAATGATTTAAAGCTTGAATGTCAGCATTCTAAATAATTTATGATTTTTTAAAAAGTAGACAGCTTAAAATGAAATCTTCCCAGAACTACTACAGAAATATAGATTTTATTTTTGAAGATCTAACTTCAAAATTGAAAAGACAAAAATAAGTAGATATTACAATTAATGTTTTCAGACAAACTTGCGCCCTTGCTGAAATTTGCTAGCTATCTGTACTAACTATATTGGGAATAGATTTTGAAACTTTAGTATCTGATTATTTCAAAACACAATCACAATATTTAGGAGAAAAGTACTAAACATTAAAAATACTTATAATCCCAAAGCATTTAGAGGCATGTTGACTAAGCAAAATGGCTATTATTTAAAAACATTAAAGATATACATATACCTAAAATTCTATTTACTTATAAATAAATGCATTTATTTCTATTTATAGCTGTAACTATAACTATAGGATTATAGTTATTTTATGTGGAAAAAAATCTTACAGAACAAATGCAAAACTAACATATTATTTAAAACATGCTAAAGCAAAAATTTACTCCATAAAAATTTCTACTCCATTAAAGAACTCATTTTGAGAATTTACTTCAAGATGTGGAAATAGTTGTTTTAGAATTGTTCACCTATATTATACGCAGTCTTTAAAAGAAATGAATAACAAGGAGCAGGGCAGAAGAAATAAAGAGAAAATATAACAAAGAAGCAATGAGGTACAGTTTTATACTGAAATTTATATGCTAACTAGATATACAACAGGACTATTATTTCTGACAAACCAAGTGGAATTAACACTTACCAAGTAGAAACTAATTCAATTAACTATCAAAGTTGAGGCAAATTTCTCAAAGTCTATGTCATAAATACCTTTGTACCATTTACTTTGGAAAGTAAATTTACTGTCAGAAATATCTGGTATTTGCACTATTAAAAAATGTTTTTAAGTTTATTTATTTTGAGAGAGAGAGAGCACACACAAGCAGGGGTTAGGACGGGGTGGGGGGAGGGAGGGAGAGAGGGGAAGAGAGAGAGAGAGAGAGAGAGAGAGAGAGAGAGAGAGAGAGAGAGAGAATATCATAATATCATAAGCAGATCCCGTGCTGTCAGCACGGAGTCTGACACAGGGTTGATCCCATGAACTGTGAGACCATGACCTGAGCTGAAATCAAGAGTCAGACGCTTAACCAACTGAGGCACCCAGGCATCCCTAAAAACATTTTTTGACATAGTTGTTATTTTAGGTTTAAAGAGTCCTAAAAATTTCTCTAAATTTGGTCTCTGATTTATTTAGCTATAAGCAATTATTTACATTTCTCTGCAAATACCTGTCTACAAGCAAACTATAATTTTACCACTCTCTTATCTACATATATAGCTATACACTGAATATTAATACACTCATTGTCTAAATTTTATACACACACACACACACACACACACACACACACAAACTGTGCTTCTCAATGTGATGATAAAATGAAGAAGGATGAAACATAAATGGAAGAACTAAAATGTACTTACAAAGTCAAAGTCTCCATCCTGAGGAACTTTCCAGTTGTCAGGAAAAACATTTTTGGACATAGGAAAGGGTTCATGCATGTTCTGATTACAGTTTTCATGACTTTTATTCTTGAAGTCCTGTTTATCAAAGTAGTCCATAAAAGATGGTCTTTGTACTTGTGGTGAAGTTGCGTTTCCTTAGGTAAACAAAGAACACAGAAATGGCATAAGTTCTTACATTTAAAGAAGTGTGGTTTTTTTTTGTTTTTTTTTTTTAAATTTTTTTTTCAACGTTTATTTATTTTTGGGACAGAGAGAGACAGAGCACGAACGGGCGAGGGGCAGAGAGAGAGGGAGACACAGAATTGGAAACAGGCTCCAGGCTCTGAGCCATCAGCCCAGAGCCCGACGCGGGGCTCGAACTCACGGACCGCGAGATCGTGACCTGGCTGAAGTCGGACGCTTAACCGACTGCGCCACCCAGGCGCCCCAAGAAGTGTGGTTTTTATCAAAGTATGATTTTTTTATTGAGCAAATAATAAATTCGCACTGGTCAGATTCAAGGCCAACATCGTCAATTTAATGAAGAACAAAGTAAAATGAAACAATGAAAAAACAAAAATATCCAGGCCACATAAAAATTTGACTAATGATTAGGCAAAGACCCACAATATTCTTAGATTGTAGAAAACATTTGAGAATTTTGGCAAGAATCTTTATTATAGTTTTACTAAAAATCGTTTCAAGTATATTGAAGTCTGTCAAATGAAGTAAAATTTTAAAACACACTTATTTTTAAACATCTAAGCCTCCATTGTTATTGTCATTGCACACCACAAGCTAAAGAAGTTATAAGGACTTACCCAGGTTTCTCTTATGTCTTTGTTTCCTTACAGTCTTTCTAGCTGATTCCACCTCATCCTGGACTCCCATGGTTTCGCCTATCATATTTATATGTGACTCCTGTCACTTCACCAGCCTAGATCTTGCTTCTGAGTTCTATTTCTAAAACTTTGTCATATTTAAGTCAGAAAACCAATTTTTTATTTCTAAAGCTCACTTCTAAGTTCTATATCTTGACTTTCCTACTGCTTACTTTTGGACTACTCCATCTGAGGTGACTCAGAGTTACCTCAAACTTACCAGTTCTAAAACTAAAGCTAACTTCTAAAGTTTAATGTCCTTAAGGTTCATCCATGTATTAGCATGTGTCAGAATTCCCTTCCTTTTTAAGTTAAATAATATTCCATTGTATGTATAACTCACATTTTGTTTACCCATTCATCTGTCAATAAACACTTTTGACTATTTTCAATAATGTTGCAATGAACATGGATGTACAAATATTTCGAGGCCCTGCCGACTATATGTTTTTAAGTCTTTTTAAGCTAACCAAGTTTTTCTCTATACATCTGCAGATCTTTATTTACAAGTAATTTTATTTTTTAATAGCTACATAGAGGCCTTTTTCATTTTCTTACGGGTGCTTTAATGGTTGTACCTAATCCCTGATCAAGTGAGTCATTATGATACAATGTAAGCAAACATGAATAATTATTAGTAAAAGTAATGTTTATTTTTTATTTTCAGTCTATGAATTATGTCTTTTATATGTGTTTCTGAGTTTATCTTTTCGTTAAACTATAAGTTCCCTAATGCAGGAACCCAAATAATTTCACAAATAAGAGAACTATGATCATCAATGAGTGTTTTTGATTATCCACCCAGATGTTCAACATCAATGGCATGAGGAAGAGCTAATGAGATGGTATGTGGCATTTCAACATCATTACTTTTGAATTAGTAAGAGGCTGCTAGTATTTCAGTACTAGCAACTGTGAATTGGCAATAATAAATTTGAGAAATTATTGTGACTACTACAGTTTTTAGAATGATCTGTCCCAGTGAAGTCAGAAGGAATCTGATATTCAGAATATGCATGTATTAGTGGAAAAACAGGGGAAAAAACTGTTTATCTAAAGACTCATCATCTAATTAGAACTGCTCAGGCTTTAGAAGGCTTGAAAATAAGGGTGAGAAGACATCTGGGACCCAAATGGTACCCCCTGAAAAGTTACTAGACATTCCATCAAAATTAGGATAGTATAAAATATCAATATTCACAGTCAATCTTCAGAACTTACAACACTCTCATATCCCACATACAAAATCCATGAAAAAAGAACTCCTCAGGGACAATGTATCAAGATAACAGCCAAAGCTGTCTTTAGATTCCCTGTCAGAACAGACTTTACTGGTATGTTAAAAATGAACAAAATATAGGAGGAAAAGTACAATATCTCAATAATCAATAAACTTAATATAAAGATTTTATTATCAATTTTCTTCCCTAAATAAATTATCAATTTATTATCAATTTTCTTCCCTAAAATCTCCTATTGTTAAAAAAAGAAATTGTTTAATCTGATGAGGTTAAATTACTGACATTTGGATGGGACATACATTCCAATAACATTTTCAATAGATTTTAAGAACTCCTGATTCACCTCTGGGCCTCATTATTTTTTTTCCTTTTTTTTTCTTTTTCTATTATTATTATTATTATTATTATTATTATTATTTAATTTACACCCAAGGTTAGTTAGCATACAGTGCAACAATGATTTCAGGAGTAGATTCCTTAATGTCTCTTATCCATTTAGCCCATCTCCCCTCCCACAACCCTCCAGTAACCCTCTGTTTGTTCTCCATATTTAAGAGTCTCTTATATTTTTTCCCCTCCCTGTTTTTATATTATTTTTGCTTCCCTTCCCTTACATTCATCTGTTTTGTCTCTTAAAGTCCTCATAGGAGTGAAGTCATATGATATTTGTCTTTCTCTAATTTCGCTTAGCATAATACCCTCTAGTTCCATCACGTAGTTGCAAATGGCAAAACTTCATTCTTTTTGACTGCTGAGTAATACTCCATTGTATATATATACACCACATCTTTTTTATTCATTCATCCATCTATGGACATTTGGACTCTTCCCATAATTTGGCTATTGTCGATAGTGTTGCTATAAACATTGGGGTGCATGTGCCCCTCTGAAACAGCATACCTGTATCCCTTGGATAAATACCTAGTAGTTCTGGGCCTCATTATTACAAGACATCTTTATCTCCAGAATTAAAATTTGGCTCCTATGGAAATCTTTTATTACAAAATAAATCCAGGAATTTAACCTCAATTTTTCTCTACCTCTTCCTTTTTTATGAGAATAAATAATAAAATATTACAAGTGTTGCTCGATGAATTTTCTATAAAATGAGTAAGTCAAATGATGGAGGGGAGAAAGATAATCCCTCAAATGAAAACTTTCTCTGCTTGATATTCTTTTCTTGTTTAAGAGTAATTTTGTAATAGGATTAGTTATTTGTAAGTTCTTATTTTAACCAGCTAGTCTTAAGATGGGTTACACACATAGAGATCTCAAAAATTTGGCACTTGGTACGAGAAAGGGTTATCAATATTTATATAGTAAAATCAGAATCAAAAGAGTAACAGTGGCTTCGTTGGCAACTCATTCCTGGAAAAGTAAGACACCATGGAGATCACAATTACTAACTGCATTTGACAAACACAGATTTTCACTGCAGCACATTTCTAAACAGCACTCTTTTAAAAATGAATTTTGTATATTAGGTGCTTTGGAAAAATAAAACAAAACAAAAACATATTATGACATCATTAATCCACTGAAGCAAACAGCACTCCCTGACCAATGCCCCTCCCGCTTCCCACACCAGGCCAGGCTCACATTGCTCTTAGCAGTTGTCCCTCTAGTCAATACTGGCTTCACCACAGAGACTCTAGTTAGTCTTCCTTGTCTGCTTCTCAGTTAGGAGACATGAAATTCTTCATCCTAGAATCTTCACCAATGTCCTGGTGTTGTACTGAAACTGTCAGGGTTTTGTGATATACTAGTGACTCTTAATACAGACCTTTGTGTCTCAGTAAATACAAGATTAATATTTTCTTATTGGAAACTAATATTTTTAAAAAAAATTTTTTTTTCAACGTTTATTTATTTTTTTTTGGGACAGAGAGAGACAGAGCATGAACGGGGGAGGGGCAGAGAGAGAGGGAGACACAGAATCGGAAACAGGCTCCAGGCTCCGAGCCATCAGCCCAGAGCCCGACGCGGGGCTCGAACTCACGGACCGCGAGATCGTGACCTGGCTGAAGTCGGACGCTTAACCGACTGCGCCACCCAGGCGCCCCTGGAAACTAATATTTATAGAGCAGTTATTCTAATATGGCCTACATTTTAACAGCAGCAACGTGCACAGGAAAGGAGAGGAGAAAAAATCTTAAAAGTTGCTTTTCTGGGGTGCCTGGGTGGCTCAGTTGGTTAAAGAGTCCACCTCTTGATCTCAGGTCATGATCTCACAGTTGTGAGACTGAGCTTGGCATAGGACTCCAAGCAGGGAGCGTGCACTCGCTCACTCTCTCTCTCAAAAAAAAAAAAAAAAAAAAAAAAAGATGGAAGATTGCAATAAAAGAATAATTTTTAAAAAGTTGCTTTTCCAATACAGAGAATAATAAAGTAGAGGAAAACTTTTAATCTTTTATAACAACCTTCACAAGAAAAAGTAATTTGGGCTGGGGAGGTACTTCCTTTAGAGATGTAGAGAGTAAGGAAGAAGGATAAAGCCAAGCAGTATTCTTGTCTGCCATGAGTCAGAAGAGTAAAAGCAGAAATAAGTAGTGGCAATAGAAAGGGAAGAGACAGACCAATCCCTGGAGCTGACTAAAAGAAAAAAGAAAATGACTAAGGAATTTCTTTCTGGGAATCTATGTTTATATCCCAACAATCCTGTGCTGGTCCTAACCCTATCTTAATCAGGAGCTCCTATCCCAATTCACATGTGCTAGCAATAGTGTTCCAGTGTCTTAAAGTGAAAATTTTGCCTACCCTAATATCAATAGATCCTCCTTTCCTTGAGGTGCCAAGGTGTCTCTCTTGTGGAGAGGAATGGCCATGTAACACAATTCTGGCCAACGACACAAAAGATGAGGGCTTCTAGGAAAGTTCAATTTTCTTGGTGTAGGTAATACCCCCAGTTTCTTCTTGCTCTTTCTTCCTGCCTGGAATGCAGACTTGATGGCTGAAGATCTAGCAGTTATTCCGTAAGCAGGAGGACAAGAGAAGGTATCTTTGATACCTCAAAGATAGTGTCACAGAAAGGATCACTAAGGACCGCATGAAATCAGTCTACCAATGCAGGATGCTCTGCTTCTCAATCTCTCGTTAAATGAGAAAAGAAATTAATCCTACTTTGTTAAAACCACTATTATTTGGGTTTTCTGGTACACAGAGCCAAATTCAGTCCCCAACTGATACATTCCTGTTCCCAAGTGGAGCATGTAGGAAGAGGTAAGAGCAGCAATCTTCAGTTTTACTGTAGGAATACCCCAATTTGAAACTTGAAATCTGCTATTATTCATAGTGGTTTAATTTTCATTGCATTTTAGATGCACCATCATATTAAGTGTCTTTTACAGGCTGGCCTAAATACCTATGGTAAAATGCCTGTTGGGCTCCACACTCAGAATCTGGAAAAATAACCCATTCCTAAATTAGAAAGAAACATTCTCACAGAGAGTTAACAAAAGTCTAAAAATCAACTTAAATAAAAGACGGAAGTCTATTCCATTAGATTTTTCTTTTCAGATAACTTTATAACAAGATCTGCTGACACATAATTTTTAATTCAAATTATGTGCTTGCAGTTCCAAATATTTTCCATTGCTTAACTGAAAACATTTAACTTTAAATGTATTAACACTTAGAATATATCTTGGTTATACATAAAGAACATGCTAAAAACAACTTTTTAAAATTTCTAAGGACAAAAATAGGTCAGGATTGTTTTAAAAGTTATGAAGGGGGGCAGCTGTAATTGCCTAGGAACGTGTAACCACACAACGTCAAACACATGCCCAGGGCGTGCAGTGGGGCCTCCAAGGAGATGCATGCTCACAGAAATATGGGACAGAGAGGGTGATGTTTCTGACCTACAATTAATTTTTGAAAAGAGGAAAAAAGAAATAGTAGGCCCTTCAACAGAAGAGTGAGGTGGAAAAATCTCACGGTGGTAAGCTCTGTCTTATGTGATTGCAGTTGCTATGGCAAATACTTTTTTTAAACACAGAAAGAACAATCACATTAAACTGACATCAATTTCTCCAGTTGCAGCTGAATTCTGACCCTAGCTTATATAAAAATATTTTTATTTTATTAATAAATTTAATGTTCCAAATTACCGTGTCCTCAGTTTTGGCCCCAATTCCTTCAACTACCTGCTGTGGAACTAAGAATTCTTTAGCAATAAAGACTAAAATAATCACCACTCAATCCCTTTGTGCATTTGAAAGTTTAAAGAAAAAAAAATTGTTTTGCTTCTCCTTCACACATTCCCCAGAACATGTACAAGGAAACTAAACTGTGTGAATATAATACCTTTAGCAAATATGCCAGTCATTAACTTTCTTAATTTGCACATGTCTTCTAAGCAGGTGAAATGTCTTCATGGGAATTTAAATATATAAAGGAATTTCAAAAATACTTTAACAAAATGTAATTTGTTTAATTTTTAATTTCTTAACATGATGATGACAAAGACACTTAAGTGTAGGGAATGAAATAACAATTAATCACAACTTTAGCCTAAGATATTTTCACATCAAAGGAATTTATGAATATTACCTAATTTGATCTTCTAAAAATATTTTAAGATGTGGGTGTTCCACCTGATTAATGATCTTGGAAATCTGTTCTTTAATTTGCTACCAGGAATACAGTGAATATACATAAAAGCCAGGATGTTAGTACAGAAGCTACTGACATCAGCTTTTTCTTAACTTCATCGGACTATTTTAAAACAAAGGAGGATACAGACAACATGGAGAAGATCCAGAGGCTATTCATAAAAAAGATTAAAAGCTTAGAAAATAATACCTGCACAAAGGTTAAAGGGACTGAAATTGTTCAGCCAGAAAAAGTCTGAGGACACCATTTAATAAGCATCCAAGTATACAAGAAGGGTTCTTCCCCAGAAAATAGTGACCAGCTGTTTTCCATCTCCAATGAGGGCAGAATAAAGGAAAACAGACAAATTGAAGCCCAAGGATTTTAGTTAAATAAAAGGGATGATTTCCTGTCTGAGTAATGAGCATTGTAATGGCCACTGTGTGTCTATGGAAATCTTCCTTCAGAGGCCTTTACAAGAAAGACAGATTTTCATTTGTGCAAGGAAGACTCCTATTTCACAGGCTTGTCTGTGCTTTTGCTAGTAAAAGAGGTATCCTATGACCAAAATACCTACACTAACAGACCCAAGCTGGGTCACACATCATTGAACATTCCACGGACCAAGAGCACACAGAAGAGCAGACCATATTCAGTACCGCCAGGTAACTCAAAACCACTGTACCCACACATTTGCTGGGCATTTTGTATTTCTGTGAAGAGAAATCAAGGGCTGCTAACTGCCCATATCATTACGGGTATGTGCACCCAGCTGCAGGCGGGAGCGGTAGTTTACTGTTGTCACTTTTATTGCTATGTCATGGGCAAGATCAATCTTACCAATTAAAGATGCATACAAAAGTTTTTCATGAAAGAATGGTAAGATCTCTGATCTCCCCTCCCCTGGTTAATTGTTTCTTGGCATCTCAAATTCCATCCTTAGTGATTTACTCTTTTGGTTCAAAGCTCTGGAATTTTGGAGGAAAAGACTCATGAACATAAAACATTATTAATCATTTTATACCTACATGTCTGATGCTTTCCTAAAACAGGTTTTGGGAGAAAGTGAGAAGGAATTGAACTGAACCAGAGCTGCGAGAGAAGATGTTATTTAGCAAAGAAGGGGCCAGGGAGGCTGTTGCTCCGAGCAAATGGTCTCTCATTTACAATTTTGTTCAAGGACATCAGATGAATGAGGGAGCAGGAACACACAGGGGTCAGTGTCCCCTTCTTGGTATCTCTCCTAAACCCTTTTAAAATCAATCTAGGATCTATTTCTAGGATACACTCCTAAAAATCTAAAGCAGAACCTAACTGGCTTTCTCTTAGTAATTAAGTGAAATTACATAAATGTGCTGTCCAAAATGAAACAATAAAACTGTGAAATATTTTTAAAATCACTATGTATTATAAATATATGAAAAGAAAATATTTACAAAATACATACTCAATTATAATAACTTAACCCAACATTTCATCATTGACAAACAGGTTATGAAGGTTAATATAAATAATATAAAAGATAAACACGAAAATGGGTAATTTCTCCACCCATTCTTAATACAACATGGCCTCCACTAACTTTACCATCTGGGTCACTCACTCTCTACTGAATATGCTCCACTGTGTCTCCACCCCTCCTATATACTCCAGATAAGTTCTAGGCATTGAGAGCAGAGTGAAGCTGCTTATTTCCTTGCTCTAAAATGTGGTTATTAGTCCTAGCTGCACCTCAGAAGTACCTGTACAGTTTTACTGTTTTGATTTTTTGATTTATTTTTTAAATTGAGATGCCCAGGCCCTACTCTGGCCTGCAGAACCAGCATCTCTGAGGGGCTCCTACTATGATATACACTTCTGAGGTTAGCTACATGGACCCAGGAGCAGGGTTTATCTTGTAAATCAAGCCCACTGCTCCAGTGTGTGGAGATCTCTTAAGATCCTAATCGCGTCTTAGAATGTTATTTATATTTTGCTCCACTTCACGTCATTTGCAATTCCAACAGACTTTCACTGTACAGCTTCATCCAAGTTTCCGTAAAAAATGTTAAGCTCAGCCAGCGCTGAGGCCTATGCCCTATAGCATACAATGAGAAATCTTCTCCTTGACAGTTTAAGACTGAACACTACGGCTGACTGAAATTTAGCAACCACTGCCATTGCCTCTGGTAAGCCTTCTTATTGTACAGGTGGGAAAGCTAAACGCTGCATTTCCTAGAACTCCCTGCACCTTATCCTGGATAAGTGCACTTTTTCATGATTGGAAAAGAAGGGAGGCAGAAGCCATGAGCCTCTGACAAGCACAGTACTCAAGAGGTAAGGGTTTCTTAGAGCAGCATGCCAGCGTCCAGTCAACAGCCTCACAGGTTGCAGTAGCCCTGGTAGCATTCTAATCCCTGAAGGGCAACAGGGCTTGAGCTCAGTCTGTATCACTGAACTCCAGAGGCCAATGGCAGCCTCTGGATTCACTGCCTTCCTGACTGCAGCAGCCATATATTCCATGCAGGGCCACTCCTGTGAGGTAGAGGCATTCCTGGAGGCCTAGTCTACACAGCCCTCTTTTCCAACGTTTCCACCGATTTTGTTAATAGTCACATCTCTGACTTAAATCTCTTTATGTTTAAAATGCCCAGAGCAGTTTCTGTTTCCTCCAATAAACGCTGACTGATACAAGCCCATGTAGCTGTAACCATTCAACCCTCATAACAGAACCATCAGCCAGTTCATACTACATAGTGGCTACCAGGATAGCATCAGAAACCTTGTCAAATACTTTCCCAAAATCCTAAAACACAATATCCGAACCCACAATTTCCTCTGACCTATATAAGCTTAGCCATGCTGTCAAAAAAAGGAAATTCTATTATTTTGGTATAATTCGTTCCCAGCGAACTATGCAAAGTTGTACTAATCTCAGTCTCCTTTCCTAAAGCATTTATAGATATTCTACACTCCTGCCCGAAAGGGATGTCAAGCTCACCAGCCCCTGAGTAGTGATGTTGATCTGGGGGCCAAACCAGGGTCTGTATATTGGTTCCACTGCTTACTTGCTGTAAGACCTTGGACAAGTCACTTCACATCCCCAAGTCTCAGTTTCCTCAGGGGCAAATGGTAGTAATGATGCTACTCTACAGGGTCCTTGTGAGGGGTCAGTAAGATCATGTATGTAAAGTCCTGAGCACAACGATGGCCTATGCCAGACCCTCCACTAATGACAGCTATAATTTGAGAAATCCACCCTTTTTTTTTCTTTTCTGAAAATAAAAAATTACAATAAAATTTAAATTTACTCTTTCATGTCTCTTGTGGCGCTTTCATGCATTTTTCATTTTTCTCAAAGAGACATCAAATTTCACGAACAGTGGAACACAGTTCTCTCACTTGAAAGTTATCTCAATGCACATTATCGATCATACCTCTACTTGCAGATCCTCAGATCAGCTGAGCGATCCCTTCCCATCTCCTCATCTTGCCATTCAAATTGTTCATATTTATGTTTGTGCTACCCTGTTCATTTTGGGGGTCATTATTCCCCATAGCACCCCCTCTGGCTATCTTACTGAATAACTAGAAATGGAGCGAGGTCTTAGAGGAAGGAGGGGAGGGTGGGAGCAAGAGTTTGCCCTGGGAAGGAAAAGGACTGGCTCACTGCTCACTGGCTCAACATGTGCAGTCCCGGGAAGCCCAGGCCTCCCTCACCGTGCAGGAAGCAGGGCTCCAGTTTCCCAAGCTGCTGGAAGGCCAAACTGACAGAGGATCAGATGGAGATTATTTCTTATTGGTGACCTACTCTGCTACGTGCTTGATATATCTACCTAAGTTAATCTGCACTCACACACAAACACATATCCACAAAAGACCAGAAAAACAAATATACATCACTGAAGCTCAGAAAAGATGAACCCAGTTAAACGAGGTCTGACTTTAAGTCCCATGGTCTTCTCAGTACACCACATCATTTGGTCAGAAAAGATTTGATGAATTTCTACTATTGTGCTGGATACTGCCTTAAGCACTGGGAATACAGTGGAGTAAACAGATAATCACACAGAAACAAGCAATTACAATACGGTGTGACAGATGCTATTCCGAGGTACAGCATGAAGTGAGCTGGCAGCCTACGGGAGGGGCACCATCCCCCAGCTGGGTCAGTGAGGGAAGCAGCCCCTTGACTGAGCCTGAGAGGATGAATATGAAGTAGCCAAGGAATCAGCAGTCCAAACAGAGGGGCTGTGCAGTGCAAAAGCCCAAAGGTATGAAAGAGCATTCTAAAAGCTGAGGAGCTGGAAGAAGGCTGGACAGGGAATAATGAGCCACGAAACAGAAAGGTGAGCAGACACCAGAGTGTCTACTGCCCTTTAATCCGTGTTGGGCTTTAAGTGAGAGCAATGGAGAGATGCTGGATCTGGGGGGGGGGGGGGCTAAGGATGGAGGCAGGGGATCAATTAGGAAGCCTTTCATGTGAGAGACTATGAGGATCTACACTAGGGAAATGCCAGCAGAGATGGTGGGAAGAGGGCAGAGAGATTCAGGAGGCAGAACTCGAGATGATGTTAATTCAGGGAGGGGTGAGAAAGAGAGAGAAGTTAAGGACGACTCTAAATTTTCTATCTTATTCCAAAGTCTATGCTTAAAAACATCCGTATAGTCCTTCTATATTCTCAAATGATAATGTTTAATTTTTCTTTTCTATGAAGCAGAAAGCAAGGTCACCTATTGAAACTGAGAGGAGAGGTGGCAGGAAGAGACTTAGTGAAGGTCTAAAATAGCCACTTTGCAGGAGAAAGAGCTGAGGCAGAGAAACACAGGCTCCAGGAAAGTTCTGAAGGCCCTGAACGGGTGATCCATCTACATAGATCTGAGATTGCTTCCATCAGCACTCAGCAGCCATGGTGAAGATGCCCAGAATACGGACAAAGACACTGATCCACAGTCACATTTTGTCAGGAGGGGCAGAAGAGAAAGAGAATAGGGCAAAAAAAGTTAAGGATATGAATAAGCAAGTAGCTAAAGCTATAAAACATAATCTCTAAACTGACTGGAAAATGTGGCTCTTCCTCAGATACCTACAGAGACAGTTTCCTCTCTGGGCAATCAGAGCTACCAATCCAGCCCCAGCTCTGTGAGACCAGAAAGTTCCACCACAGAAACTGAGCTGTATAGATCTAAGCTGAACATGGTAAAAGACCCCAGTCTTTCTCTTTCCTGAAACAATCACTCTCCCAGAATCACTCCCAAAGATATAATCTCTAGTATCTCGTAAATTTGATGACAATGGATTCTTGACCTGGTCCTAATCTACTACTTCAGGATGGAAAGTCCCAAATGTTTATTCCCTTAATGACAACCAACCTGCTTTGCACCTACTGTCAAACATTCATAAGTCCAACTGGATAAAGTACAATATATGAAGAAGGAGAGACCCAGGGATAAATACTGGCTGGTGCCAGATTGTGAAAGACCTTGGTTACCAAGCTGAAGCCTGGACATCCTGTGGGTTATGAGGGGGCCCCAGGGAGATGTGAGTGGGAGTGATGGGAGAGGGAGGGTGAGAGGAATGCCATCATCACTGAAAACGGGTTTGGAGAGTTCTTCTGGGAACATGCCCTTATGCCTATTTTATTATTTTTTTAAAGTTTATGTATTTATTTTGAGACAGACAGAGAGTCAGCAGGGGGAGGGGCAGAGAGAGGGAGAGGGGGAATCCCAAGCAGGCTCTGCACTGTCAACGCAGAGTCCGACGTGGGGCTTGAACCCATGAACCATGAGATCATGACCTGAGCTGAAAGTCTAACACTTAACCAACTGAGCCACCCAGGTGCCCCATGCCCATTTAAAAACAGATCAAATTTTAAATATTTTTTGTCACTATTCTCTACTTACTTTCAAGAGATCTTTTAATAATTTTGCTTCCTATAGTCATACCACCACATCTTTCAGAAGTAAGGAAAACAAATCCATAAATTCTAGCTTCATGAATAAAGGTATAAAAGAATATGCAAACATAATTTAAGCTGACAAGAATATGGCAACTCATTTGAAACTCCAACAGGAAAGATTATGGAAATCAGGATCTTCAGCACACAATATAACATTCTAGGCATCTTAGAAAATTAAAAATAATATATTGCTATAATGTGTTTGGGGAACAAAAATGCTGAAGACACATTAGCAAATGGGGCTTTGACATGACATAACCTGAGAGCTCAAACCAACTAATCTAAGACGTTTTAAAGAAGATTTAGATCATTTAAAAAAAAAAAAAAAACAACAACCCAAAACTAATTATGTGGTTTCAGGAAAAGTAAGTTCTGCCTCAATAACTTCTTTATATTCTTTATTGCTATACTACAGGATGACAAACCCTGCGGGTTACACCAACATCACTTGATTAGACTTTTGGGAACACGTAAGTCCCACATTCTAGAATGATGTCTGAATTGCAGAAACTTAAATTACATGGAAAGTTGGCTCATGGGATTTAAGATTTGCTAAAGCACATAAACAACTGCAAGCATATAAGCTGCTATCTGCTCAACTTAAAAATGAGCTTTCAGTAAAATGTCTCTGGCCTAACAAAATCATACTTAGGACATAAAATTATATACTGAGTGGTTTCTGTGGCTGTCAAAGCTAAAACTCGCTACAAAAAGTATGTGGAAATCTGCACTGATAATTTCATGCATGCCGTCTGATAAATCATCATCACAGAGCCCTTTCTTGAAATATAATCCAACATGAATTAGATGCTATAAAAACTCATTTTTATTTTTATTTTTATTTTTTTTTTATTTTATTTTTTTTTTTCAATGTTTATTTATTTTTGGGACAGAGAGAGACAGAGCATGAACGGGGGAGGGGCAGAGAGAGAGGGAGACACAGAATCGGAAACAGGCTCCAGGCTCTGAGCTATCAGCCCAGAGCCCGACGCGGGGCTCGAACTCACGGAACACGAGATCGTGACCTGGCTGAAGTCGGACGCTTAACCGACTGCGCCACCCAGGCGCCCCTAAAAACTCATTTTTAATAACCACTGCTTATATACTGATGTTCAACTCTGTGACTGCACAGAAAAAGTTGTTTATGTAGTTTTGTAGGGAGCTCAGTAGCTCTCCAGAAGATGCAGCAAAGCGCTCAATGATCACCTAACTGGTCTGCTAAGGATTATACAGTTTTACTAAAAGAAATTTTACCAGCTGTGGAAAAGCGATGCTACATGCTGAGGGGTAATATGTTGTAAACTGTCTCATCATAGGGTCTTTTTAATCTGCAAGGCACTTAACTTGTACCCTACCACTTTGGAGGCTACAAGACCATCCGACACAGTTGGGTAAGGCCTCCTGCAGTCAGAAGCCTAGCTACGAATACAATTTTTAGGCTGCTTTCCAGGGCAAAGGCTCAGGAGACTCACCAGTTGTGGGAGATTAAAAAAAATTCATATCCCTTTCCCAATTCCCACCCAGGATTAACTATGTGGCAATCTGCTTGCATTTTGTGCTTCATGACCCTCCCTTTCAAAGAATACAACCATAATGTGCTATACGTACCAGGAAATGTGAAGAAAGCAAGAGCAGTGAACAAAATGGCTTGAAGCCATGAGGTAAGACTCACCAAGCAGCCTCACAGGGAGAGTAGCAAAAAGAAAGGGGTATGCAAAAAGAAAACAGACATGTCACAGAGAAAACTGCTGCCTATTTCCACGTTACAATAGTAGCAAATCACTTGAATATTTATAACTTTCTAGGCTCCATAATGCAAGAAATCATGTATTACTACTTTTGTGCCATTCAGAAGCAGTGCTGTGCAGTGGAAAACAGCCTAGTGCTTAGATTTTGACATTGACCACACATGACCAGAGTAGGAGGGGGAAGAGGAGGGTCAGTAGGTATCAAGAGATAATTAATCTGCTTTTGCCTACAACTGTGAAATCACAATGTCCTACCCTGTTAACTGCAATCTTAAAAGGTACAAAAAGAAATGCTAGTCTGCAAAAGTATCTCTGTCTTCATCACTCTGTAAGCAATGGAGATCAGAGAGAATGTCTTAATCGTCATTTTAGCCCCTGCAGCATGCCTGGCACTGTGCCTCACACATGACAAGCAGCAGTAAATATGCACTGAACTGAATTTTCGGCATGAGTAAGCCCATCTCTTGATCCTTCTTTCCAATGTTTCTTCTTTTCCCAACCAAGACCTTGTTTCTTCTCTTACCTTGCATCCTCTGTCATCTGTGGCTTAACTGATAATTTAGAAAACATGAAATAATATTATGTTGTATTTATTGGAACAGAATTCTATGTTCACTTTTTTACTGAGGAGGTAAATGTTAGGAACATTATCCTTTTTTTTTTTTTTTAATGTTTATTTATTTCTGAGAGAGAGAGACAGAAACAGAGCATGAGCAGGGAAGGGGCAGAGACAAACGGAGGCACAGAATCCAAAACAGGCTCCAGGCTCTGAGCTGTCAGCACAAAGCCTGATGCGGGGCTTGAACTCACGAGCCACGAGATCATGACCTGAGCTGAAGTCAGAGGCTCAACCGACCGAGCCACTGAGGTGCCCCAGGAACGCTATATTTTTATCTCTAAAATACTTTACAAATTAAATTAAGCTATGGGTTAGTATCTTTTAACAGAAAAAGTTCCATAACCCTAAGTTAAAGATGTGCTGCTTTCTGCCATATTAAATTTTTTAAAATTTACTTATGCCATACTCTCCTTACCGCTAAATAATGCCCGGAAACAAAATTTTCCACAACCGGCTGACAAAATGTATCCTAGTTTCAATAGGAAGCGTACTTCTATAGAAGATAGAAAATTATGGGGCGCCTGGGTGGCGCAGTCGGTTAAGCGTCCGACTTCAGCCAGGTCACGATCTCGCGGTCCGTGAGTTCGAGCCCCGCGTCAGGCTCTGGGCTGATGGCTCGGAGCCTGGAGCCTGTTTCGGATTCTGTGTCTCCCTCTCTCTGACCCTCCCCCGTTCATGCTCTGTCTCTCTCTGTCCCAAGAAAATAAATAAAAACGTTGAAAAAAAAATTAAAAAAAAAAAAAAAAGAAAATTAATATTCACTGGGAAAAAGACACATACTTTTCATAGTCCCATCTTCTTCTTCTTCGTCTTCACTGTTTATAACCATGGTCCCCAGGTCAGATTCTAACATGGTGCTGTTATGTTCAATCATGGTCTGGGCCCCTTCACTCATCGTGCTCGTGGCCTTCATCGTGCCCACACTTTCTGAACTAGTCTTCACCATGGTGTGGGAGTCCAGCTCATCTTCATCCTGCAAGCAAAATACTGCAGTGAAGGAAGACTTTTCTAAAACGGCCAGATTTCTTAATTCTTCACAATATGACAAGCATATGATACTTTTTTAATTGAAGTATAGTTGATACACAATGTTACATTAGTTTCAAGTGCACAACATAGCGATCTAACATCTCTATCTATTATACTATGCTCACCACAAGTGTAGCTGCTGTCTGTCACCACACAGCACTATCACCCTACCGTTGGCTATATTCTCTATGCCACACCTTTCATCTCCATGACTTATTTACTCCATAACTGAAAACTTGTAGCTCCCACTCCCTTTCACCCATTTTGCCCATCTCCCTCTTAATGTTATTACTATATTTCAAAATAATTTAATATAATGTTAATTTAATGTAATATTAATATATCTGATATATTTAATAATATTAATTTATAATACATTATAGTAATATAATTAACTTGATATACTTAATATAATATCAATATCGCTTTCAATAATGAAAATACTAATATAGCTAATTTTAATATACAGACATACATACAAATGTTATCATAAGAGCCCAAGTTATCCAAAATAATCTAAAGTTTTAGGTAATTAAAGCTCAAGCAACAGAATTTCTATTGGATGAAATAGAAGGCTGCTAGCTATTTTTTTTTAATTTTTTTTTTTTTAATTTTTTTTTCAATGTTTATTTATTTTTGGGACAGAAAGAGACAGAGCATGAACGGGGGAGGGGCAGAGAGAGAGGGAGACACAGAATCAGAAACAGGCTCCAGGCTCTGAGCCATCAGCCCAGAGCCTGACGCGGGGCTCGAACTCACGGACTGCGAGATCGTGACCTGGCTGAAGTCGGACGCTTAACCGACTGCGCCACCCAGGCGCCCCCTTTTTTTTTTTTTTTTAATTTTTTTTTTCAATGTATTTTTTTTTAAATTTTTAAAAAATGTTTACTTATTTTTGACAGAGAGACAGAGCATGAGCGGGGGAGGGGCAGAGAGAAAGGGAGACACAGAATCTGAAACAGGCTCCAGGCTCTGAGACGTCAGCACAGAGCCCGATGCGGGGCTGAACTCACAGACCTCGAGATCAAGACCTGAGCCGAAGTCAGACGCTCAACCGACTGACTCACCCAGGCGCCCCTAGCTATTTTTAAAATAAGGATTAAGATAGGTAAATTACCAACACATGCAAAACAAAGAATACAGTGACCAAAAAAATATGAGACAGCACATTAAAGACAGAACATGTTGGCACTATTCTAACAGTCATGTTTACAAAACTTCGTACAAAGGCCATTAGCTTTTTTCTTGTTAAAATTGTGATAAATACACATAAAATTTAACATGTTAATAACTTTCAGTGCATATTTCTGAGGCATTAAGTACATTCACAGTATTATGCAATCATCACTAATATTCATTTGCAGAACTTTTTCATTATCCCAAACAGAAACCCTGTGCCCATTAAAAAATAACTCCTCATTCTCCCCTTTTCCCAATCTCCAGTAACCTCTCTTCTCCTCTCTGTTACTATGAATTTGTCTATTCTAGGTACCTCATATAATAGAATCAAACAATATATGGCCTTTTGTGTCTGGCTTATTTCACTTGGCATGTTTTCAAGGTTCATCCATGTCATAGCAAGTCAGAATTTCATTCCTTTTCAAGACTGAATGATATTCCATTTATATATATACACACACACCACATTTGTTTATCCATTCATTTGTTGATGAACATTAGGCTATTTACACCTTTTGGTTATTATAAATAATGCTGCAATAAACACTGGTGTACAAGTATCTATTTGAGTCCCTGCTCTCAATTATTTTGGGTATAAACCTAGAAGTGCAATTCTATATCATATGGTAATTCTTTTTTAATTTTTGAGAAACCACCAAATTGTTGCTCCCAGTTGCTACACCATTTTACATTCTCACCAACAGTGCACAAAGTTCCATTTTCTCCACATTCTCACCAAGACTTGTTATTTTCTAGTTTTTTTGATAACAGCCATCCTAGTGGATATGTGGTATCTCATTGTAGTTTGATTTGCATTTCCCTAATGATGCTGGGCATCTTTTCATGTGCTTACTGACCATTCATATATCTTCTCTAGAGAAATGTCTATTTAAGTCCTTTGCCCATTTTTTTTTTTTAATTTTTTTTTCAACGTTTATTTATTTTGGGGACAGAGAGAGACAGAGCATGAACGGGGGAGGGGCAGAGAGAGAGGGAGACACAGAATCGGAAACAGGCTCCAGGCTCTGAGCCATCAGCCCAGAGCCCGACGCGGGGCTCGAACTCACGGACCGCGAGATCGTGACCTGGCTGAAGTCGGACGCTTAACCGACTGCACCACCCAGGCGCCCCTGCCCATTTTTGATATAGGTTGTTTTTTGTTGTTGAGTTACAGGAGATCATTGTATATTCTAGATATTAACCCTTTAGCAGATACATGATTTCCAAGTATTTCTCCCCATTTTGTAGGTTGCCTTTTCACTTTCTCGATGGTTCCTTTGATGCACACGTTTTTAATTTTGATAAAGTCAAAGTTATCTGTTTTCTTTTGTTGCCTGTGTTTTCATTGTCCTATCATAGCCATTAGTTTTTAAATGTAAATTCACAGAAAGATCAAATCAGTCACATAAATATGAACCAAAAACTGCTCTTTAGAATGTTCGTCAAAAGATAAACTGAAATTGGGCCATAAAAATAAACTAACAAATTCTTTTTGAGAAACCAGACAAAATGCTACTTGGAAAAACTTGATACATACTGTGAAATTCATTTACATACATTCCACTTTAGGTAGAAACAAGCAAAAC
The DNA here is from genome assembly GCF_007474595.2 of Lynx canadensis. Lineage (NCBI taxonomy): Eukaryota > Metazoa > Chordata > Mammalia > Carnivora > Felidae > Lynx > Lynx canadensis. The sequence goes on along the minus strand of NC_044320.2, from coordinate 38,568,154 downwards.
CTAATTCTGACAGAGGTCAAATGCGAATACAGAGAATAGGAACATCTGTATAGTTCTCAGCTGTTTGATGGCCCTTCCTCTTCCTGAACCTGCATGATAAATTCAGCATATCTCTCAAAGTCTTTTGTGCTTCTTTCACAAGGTTCTCTTTTATTTATTTATTTATCTATCTATCTATCTATTTATTTATTTATTTATTTATTATTTAATATGAAATTTATTGTCAAATTGGTTTCCATACAACACCCAGTGCTCATCCCAACAGGTGCCCTCCTCAGTGCCCATCACCCACTTTCCCCTCCCTACCACCCCCCCATCAACCCTCAGTTTATTCTCAGCTTCTCTTTTAGATGACTTCGTCACTCTTATGCTTAGACTATCTAACATGTTGAAGACTCCCAAATCCCGAAATCTTCCTGAACTTATTACTTAAATGCTTAATGACGTTTAAAACTCGACAATCCCAAATCAGATATCATCTCATCCACCTCTTTAGTCTCTCCTGTCTGCCTCCATCCCCAACAACGACCACTACAAAGCACAGTAATTTGCATTAGCTACCCAAGAGTAAAAAAATCAACAGGTCTTCTTAGGTTCATTCTGTCTTTGATTCTCTATATCAACAGAGTTCTGTATATCAACTGTTACTGAGTAAATTCCTGATTGCCTCATACTTGGGTGAATGCAAGAAAAGCTCCCTGACTGAAGAGTCTCTCCCACCCTGACCTTCTAGAATCAGACAGATTCCTGGCTTGAATCACTTAAGAGATATAAGACCTCTAGGTAAACAATTTAAACTCTCTAAACTTTAGTTTCTTTCATTGGAGTTATGATGATTAAATGAGAAAAAACATGCAAAATGCCTACATATTACTAGAACAAAGTAATTTCACACTTTCTTCAAAGCCCACATACCATACGAATCTTTCTTAAAAACGATTGTACCATAATATCCTACTGAAATCTCTAATGGCCATAGTTCTTGCCTGCCTTAAAAGCTAAACACTTCTGCCTCATTTTAATGTCTTCTATGTTATCCTATTTTATCTGGCCAATCCTATTTTCCCACTGTACAAATATCCTCCATTTTACTCGGGCCAACCTTAACTGAGTCTCCAGCTGCTATAAACCCATATCACGCTATGCTCATTAAGACCTGTTCTTTCTTTGTTCACGTCTTCTTCTCCACTCAGAATGCTCTTTCCTCTCTGTCCATTCCAACTAAATCCTATAGTCCCAGATCAAGTATCTACTACCTTCATGGCTAATTTAGTCCTTATTAATTATCCTCTTTTCTAAACTTCTATAGAATTTATAAGCTGCATCACACACTTTTGCATTTAAATTTATGATCTCATATTGTGAATAACTGCCTTGTAAAATCTTTTAGAAATATAAGTATCTTATAGATAAGAATACCTTACAGTACCTCCGAATCTACTCCAGTGTTTCATTTGGTATTCCACATACAGTAAGCATTCATTACATATTTACTTTACACAGAACTATAAAATCATGAGCCTTTAACAATTCAACCCCTCATTTTATTTATGAAAAAAATGAGATTCATAGAAAGCAAGAGACATCCCTAAGGACACATATCTATTTAAAAGCAAAGTGGGAGTAAGAAACTAGTTCTTATATTTCTTAGTCTATTATTCCACTAAATGCATGTATCTTACTTACATTTAAATTTTGATCCACTTGAATGCTTAAGTTAGAGGTACAGGCTTACAAATTTAACAGCTTATGTCACCAGCGCCTATTCCCAAAGAGTCCACACAAATTATTTGGTCCATTCTCGTGAAACCATCTTCTCTTATTTGTACTATTAAAAACAGTACAATTATACTGTATGATTTAAAAATTATAAACTATACATGTAAACTATATATATAAACTGTTAAAAATTATAAGCTGTTAAAAACCATTAAAAAATGGCCTCTGCATAGTTTTCTCTGTTCCCACTCTTGCCCACTTTAGTCTCTCAAAGGCAGATTGATCCTTTCAAAAGATAAATCAATCATTTCATGTTACTCTCCTGCTCAAAACCCTGCTCTTGGCCTCCTATCACACTTAGAATAAAATCCAGAATCTTTATCAGCCAAATGTGATCTGGTTCAGTAACATCTGCCAATCCTATCTCCTATCACATTCCTTCTCACTCACCAAGTTCCATCCTTGGCTGTTTCTTGAGCATTCTAAGCATGTTCCTCCTCGAGCCTTTAAATTGGCTGATCTTCACTGGGTGTTGTATGGAAACCAATTTGTCAATAAATTTCATATATAAAAAAAAAAAATTAAAAAAAAAATAAAATTGCTTTATATTAAAAAAAAAAAAAAATTGGCTGATCTTTCAACCTGGAATGCTCCTCCACAAGACAGCTTTATTCTTTACTTAACTCAAGTCTCTACTTAGATGTCACCACCTTAGTGAGGCTTTTTCTGACCACCAAGCTGAAAGCAACGTCTCCATCAATCTTTTATCCTTCTGTATTCTTCATAGCCTCTACTTGGCTTCTCTACCACTAGAATGTAGGTTTGATGAAGGCAGAGGCTTCTTTTTCATCGATGAATCTCCAATGCTTAGAATACCTATCACACAATAGGTACTTAATAAGAACTTATTTAATAAATGGATCAATTTATATTTTCACTTGTTAATTCATTCAGCAAGGATTTATTGTAAATTTGTAGTATGTCAAGGAGTAGACCAGGCATTGGAGATACAAAGATAAATAAGAAAAATTCTGCTCCATTTTGGTTTTTTAAGGAGTCTGATGTCTAAGAGAAACTGACTGATGTGTGAGGGATAAATTACCAGGCGATTTGTTAAGTACCATGAGAAAAGTGACCTCTACCTCTGCCTCTCACAAATGAAGAAAGCCTCGCAGAGGAGGCTGCCCTTAAATTAGGTCAAAAGGATACATACTATGTATGTAACAAATACACACAAATTTGGGTGACTGCTTTATATTACAGCTTCTTTTTACAGCAAAGCCACACTCAGACATCCCTTCTCAGCTCAGACACCCCAAGACTGAATTAAGTGCCATATTCTGTACTGTCAGAGCACCTTATGCTTATGCCACTCATATGCTTATTACGCAATACTACAATTATCTATATACTTGACTTGTCCAAATCTCCCATTAGATTCTAAAACCTGTAAGTACAGTAACCAAATCTTGTTAACAGTTCTATTCCTGGCATCCAGCACAAAGCCTGTTCTTACTATATAATCTATTAAACTAATGTTAAAGCCCTTATTATGACGTAGTGCCAAAGCACAGAACTGAGGACAATGTTATACAAGGTTCTACGGGAGAATTTTATTTAACTTATTATTTTAAAGTACAGAATGGCTGGGGTGCCTGGGTGGCTCAGTCAGTTGAGCATCCGACTTTGGCTCAGGTCATGATCTTGCAGTTCGTGAGTTTGAGCCCCGTGTAGGGCTCTGTGCTGACAGCTCCAAGCCTGGAGCCTGCTTCGGATTCTGTCTCCCTCTCTCTGCCCCTTCCCTGCTCATGCTCTGTCTCTGTCTCTTAAAAATGAATAAATGTTAAAAAAATATTTTTAAATAAAATATAGAATGGCAACTGAAGAAACTGAGAGGGAAAATAATGCTATTAACTAGAATTATTAGTTGATCATTTTTTTAATAGTCATAAAAATAGTTACCAATGAGTAGAAGAACTTACGCTAAAAACTTTTTGTAGGCTATTCCCATTTAATCCTCTTATTCATCCTGTGAGATATTATTAACCCCACTTTGCAAACAATGAACCTGAAATTCAAGTGAGTTTAATAATTTGTCTAAGGTCATACAACAAATAAGTAGAGGAATAAGGATTCTAACTAGGTCATTCTGATTCTGAAGCCCAAGATCTAACTTTCAATTTTATAAAGTTTTACAATTATTTACAGCATTTCTCAGGTCTAGCTGAATTTAATAGTGGTTAGCGGGAGCATGTCTCATTTTTGCTAAAAGATAAAGAAACTGACATACACATAAATAAACTGATTTGTACTTGGTCCGAAAGCTAATAAAAAAACCTGGAATTACTCTTTCTAGTAGACCCCACTGAGGAAGAAAGGAAACAACTGATTTTCTATCAGTTCTTTTAAAATATCAACTACTAGTTTAGTACCTTATTTTATCATGTTTGCAACCAGTTTAATTCCCAAAACACTGCATCTATTTTTATATGTGTGAGTCATTTGTCTCTCATCCTTGTAAGATTCAGTGCTGTGACAATTAACATAACATTTGGGTGACGGGCAACAATACTCTTAGTCTTCCTATATCCATATTAGATTTGAATCTACAATAATGAGGGCTGCACTTCTGGATTCACACAACTGGCCCAGACAATCTATACAATTATAAAAACAATAAATCAAGTTTGGAAGCGATTGCTCTTATAGCATATTATCTTCACTGACAGTCACTTTGCTAAAGGATGCTAATCTAATTTACAAATTGACAGTAAATAAAAGAGCAATGCAAAAAAAAAAAAAAAGAATGAGGATCCAATTCACTAATGGGAGGGTGGCACCCAAACAGTAATTAATAAAGTACAGATGGAATGAGAACCAGTTTCTATGAAATTTGAAGACTCGAACACTAATAACGTGGTGATGATGGTAAAAACTTTTCAGCAATACTTTTTACTTTTAAAAAATCATTAACTCTGAAATTATTCCTGGTACTTTAGATTATTATTAAAATTCCATTTGGTGCTTTTAACATTTTTACAATAAAACAGTTAAAATGTTTTTCCAAAGTCACACTTCATTTATATATATTTTGTTATTCCTCACAAAAGAAAAGCAGAAGAAAAACATGTTGATACTTTATAGAAAAAGGTCTGTGGAACAGATGCTTCTCCACTGTAGAAAGCAGCCAATTCCAGTAAGGAATACAATAGCATTTCAATCAGTGGTCATGTGCCAGGAATGCAAAACAGAGTACTGATGATAATCCAGGTTATGAATCATAAAATCCACATGGAATACAAATATTTGAAAACATTATTAGGAAATCCTACTCCATTGCTAAGATAGATTTATGCTGTAACAGTCTGAGAAATAATCAGATTTTGCGTTAGGTATCCCGATATATGCAAGATCTACTACTTTAAAGGATTTTCTAAATATTCAGCTACTCTTTGATATTAAAGATATTCACATAAACACATTAGAAAGCATTTGCCATTTGTAACATTGATGAGATAGACTATTCCTTAAATACGTGTTTTTCTAATTGGAAATACTCTATTTTATTTCCCTTCTTGAAATATTAAATACATCTTTACTGCTAGTACAATTACATAACAGCACATTATCAGCATACAGCAGTGATCTTAATGGTTTTGATTCAACTAGAGAATTCCACTGAGGATACATTCTGCTACAGCATACAAAATTTACTTTTATTTTTTTTCCAAAACGATTTTTTAGGAAAAAAGTGAACGTGTAAAATATATAAATGAACCAATTATATAAACAGCTGCAATATTATAGTGGTCTGGATATCTTTCAAACCTCTTAGAGGTGCTAATCAGGGATGACACTAAAACAGCAAATAATAAATGTAACAAACATACTATAAATGCATAACTGAACTCTTGAGACACTAAAGGAAATCCCCAAGGGCCCCAAACAGAGCTGGGAAACAGTGAGAATAACCTAAATCTGACCTCAGGGGCTGCCTTAGGGGCATAAGATGATGGGGGTGGGGTGGTAATAGGGTATCCATTTTAGTGGATAAAGGGAACAAGCGACAAGTCTTTGGGTTCTCTCCACAGTAGAACTGAAACCCCTGCATAAAGGTGGGGATCTTGAAAGTCTACATCCTCAGTGAAAGGGTGATCAAGAAGAAATGTACTCAAAGGCAGAGAAGACATGCAAACTTGTTTGTCTCACTTTGGCTTTATGTAAAGATGGGAAGTGGGTGGTGGCGGGGCTTCCTTTTAGAAGGTATAGTTATGGGTTTTGGCTTTCTAACGTTACCCACAAGGTGTGGGGAACTTCATGCTGAGAAATTAGCCTAATGCAGTCCCACTATGGAAGTACCTGGGGTGCCTGATGGAAACAAACAAAAATATCCACCCTGGACAGGAACTCAAACTCAATCATCAACCCAGAAATAATCATTCTCAGAAATAAAACCCAGCTAGAGTTGAGCTCACAATCCAAAAGATAAGTAATGAATGAACAAGCTATCAAGAATGGGTAGAAACAACAAACACCAGAAGTAAGACTCCCTTCTCCCTTAAAATTAAGTTAGTCAACTTAGAAAGTTGCATCTTTCTAAGACAAAAATTTCTGGGATAAAAATTAGTAAAGAGTATACAGTGGCATTTTAGATTGGAAAAAAACAAGCACAAAAGTAGAAATAATTCTGTCTAGAAGGGAAGGCATTAAGTCATTCTGACTGCATTAACAAATGACCTACAGTTTACAGAGTGCTCTCAACACTGAGAAATGGAATAGGTTGGTCAGCAGAGGACTGACTGGAACCTTGGAGACTCAAGAATGAATGGAAGACAAGACTGGAGAAAGAGAACCTGGAGTCAGAAGGTTATTACTGAAATCCAGATTTGAGGTAATCACAGCCTATACTAAAAGGTTTACAGAAACAGGAATCACAAGTCGAATCTGAAAGAAATCCTGAAAGAATCAATAGATTATGTAAACTTTCTGGTCAAATTATCAAAATAACTCCAATACTCTGAACCTAAAGAGATGAAACTGACTCGAGAAAAGTGTGAAAGGTTCTAATTTGAAAAGATAGAGAAGATAAAATAAATAATGCCAATTATTTATAACCAAAAAATGACTTAATGGAATTTGCCACTTTCTCACATGATGAAGGCATTGAAATCTAATAATCAATTTGTGGTGAAAGGGTCAAATAGGAAATCAACAAGGCATGTAAGGTGCAACTTCAAGGGAATGGACATAAAACTGGGGAAAACTATGGCAGGAATCTTTCACTTTTCTCCCTGTGCATAACAAAATCCGAGGTTGTTGGTTACACTGCTAACCTGTGTCAATGATAAATTTGACTTATTACTTGAATTAGTAAAAGCAAAAATGAAAGGGTACTACTGCACATTTCCTTTTATGTCTCACATTCAAAAAGAGGGCTTTGTACCACTTAACTAAAAACACCTCTCTGCTACAGCAAGGTGAACGTACTGAAGTGACACGGGAACATTATCTTCAAATTCCACTTCCAAATACAGTAAAGAAGAGCACTTACCCCATTGCCCCTTTACCAACAAATCTTGTTTCTTTGTTACCAGTGAGATGGCTCACAGCAGAAGCAGCTGGTTAACTCTGGTCTCATTAGCTCCACATTCAACCCAACTGAGCTAAGAACTACTGAAAAAACATCAAAAATACTCTCTTTCAAACAGCTGCCCTTAAGCACCGCTTCAATGTCTGACAGGCCGAAAAAGGTAATAAATTGGTATTTACCAACAAAAGCTATTAAGATCTACAGTATCTGAGAATCTGTCCAACGAATGAACTGTCTTCTCAGTTGCTATAAGTAGGTGGTCCTTCTGTTTCACTGCAAGGCCAGCATACAAGCTTATTCAGCTGCTGTCTTTGACATACCTGTCTTTAACAAACAGAAACTTCTGCCTTCATGGATCCTAACTTTTTGCATGTTCACAGGCATGTTTTAGAGTTACATCAAAGCATTCAAGATCTCCAAAAGTCATAAAAGACTTGTTCATCAGTACAAGCCTAAATGGTGAGAAGGCGTGTGGGCAGGACTTCAGAGGCTCCATGATGCAAGACTGCACAAGTTCTTGGCATTATATTAAAAGTTTCCAAACAAAAGATTATCTTACATCCCCTGTGCATAATACTGATATACAATACAGTAAATTAAAAAGTAAAAGCAACCTTAACCATGGTTTTTCTTTTTTCTCTTAGAGCCAAAATGATGTCAAAAGACTAACAAAATATAAAAATTAAAAAAACAACTATTTTAAAATAAAAATAACACCTTTAAAAATTGTTGTTACAAGCAGTTTATAAAAAATCCACAAGAGGGCACCAAAGACAAAACACTAGAACAAATTCCATTAATTGGAGATTTACAGATAATACAGGTTCATAAAACAGGTTATTATGTTTACTAACATACTATCAATACCTTTCAGAAAGAGGCTAGTGGCTCCCTGTCTTAAGCTGATATATTTTAAAATATAAGTATAGACAAGTTATATTTTTAAATAAGCAATATTTGTTTCTTAAAGGACAGGTTGCCTACACTCAGGAATCTTCCCAATGACTTCCATACAATAGCAGGAGCTCAGTGAATAGTTGCTGATTCCACAAAATTGACAGAAACATACAACAGGAAATATCAAACATTCATATTACTTTATCATTGCATTCTAAATTGTTTTATATTAAAAGATTTACGATTGTAGGGATGCCTGGGTGGCTCAGTCAGTTAAGCATCCGACTTTAGCTCAGGTCATGATCTCATGGCTTATGAGTTTGAGCCCTGCATCAGGCTCTGTGCTGACAGCTCAAAAATAAATAAATGTTAAAAAATTTTAATAAAAAAAAGATTTACAATTGTATATCTTATGTTTGTAGAACAAGGGCTAATTTGTCTTTGAAAAGAATTTTTTCTTTCCTGCATCCTTTCTTTTCTGTCCCTTTTCTATTCCATTATGATAGTGTTTAATAGCAAATAAAAACTTTAATACACACTTAACAGAAGAAACATCACTTATGTAAAGTTAGAAATGTAATATAAAATGATTTTGAGAAATCACTCTCCAAAGCATACAATTCAGAAGAAGACTACTAGCAATATTCATTTTAATGTATGATTTATGTAATACAAATGAAATTCTGGAGCAGAGGAGTTATCAGGGAAGCAAAAAACAAGCAATCTTCCTCTACACCCCCAACCAAATATTTATGACATTTGGCTTAAGAATTGCTGAAGGAAAATACTTCAGTACCAGTATGCACCTTAAATGCAAATACATTCTGTACTGATGATAATTGTGTGGCACTATGCTAAATAATAAGGGGTAAAAGTCAGGTAGAATCTACTATAAAGGTTGTATTATAAAGATAAGTAAATATATATAGCTGATGAATCAAAAATTACATATTTATATAATAAATTCTGTGTGCCATGCAGTGTACTAAAATATAGTCTTTGTCCTTGAGAAACGTACAGTTTAAAAAAAATTTTTTTAAATGTTTATTTATTTTTGGCGGAGAGAGAGAGAGACAGAGCATGAGTAGGGGAGGGGCAGAGAGAGAGGGAGACACAGAATCCAAAGCAGGCTCCAGGCTCCAGCACAGAGCCTGACGCGGGGCTCGAACTCACAGACCAAGAGATCGTGACCTGAGCCAAAGTCGGACGCTCAACCGGCTGAGCCACCCAGGCACCCCAGAGAAACATACAGTTTAGTGGACAGAGGTAGAAAATAGACAAAGTGAGATAAATATTCTCATAGAGGTAAACACAGGGTACATTTAGGAACCATATAGAAGCACTTGTTCAGCTGAAGCTTAAAAGAGCATCATGAAAGGTTCCCCCTTTCCAGAGGAATCATGGCCAAGATGACTCCTGAAAGATAAGGAGTTAATCAGGCAAATGAGGGTGAACAAATGAGTCTAAGGAAAAGCAGCAACTTATAATTTGCTTTAAACACTTTTTGAGCAATCCTATTTTTGCTAATGGTTTTGCTACCAATTGCAAAAAGCCTGCTGATTCTTAATTACTTGCTCTCTCCCTGAGGCTTCAAACCTGCATATCCAACTGCCTGCTACACAAAATGACTTGGATGAGCCAGGGACACCTCAAATTAAAGCAAGTGCTAAAGCCATCTCATCTTACCCAGAAAGTCGCCTTGGAGACAGTGCTGCTGGGAGAATATTTTGCCACAGTCTAAGGGGTAGAGAGAAAATGTGGGTGAGCGAAGAAACAAAGGCTCTGACTACTCTATCATGAGGTTTGTTAGTGAATCAGTTATTGTTGATTTCTTCCCTGATTTTTTTTTTTTAATGGTGAAAAACAACTACACTTGTAGTTTGAGGAGAAAGGCCCTAGAAAGAAGAGATACTATGACTGACATAAAAGAAAAAAGGCAAGTAGAGAAGATACCCTTAAAGGAGGTAGGGGCGCCGGGGTGGCTCAGTCAGTTGTGTCCAACTTCAGTTCAGGTCATGATCTCAGTGTTCGTGAGCTCGGACTCCATATCGGGCTCTGTGCTGACAGCTCAGAGCCTGGAGCCCACTTGGGATTCATGTGTCGCTCTCTCTCTGCCCCTCTCCTGCTTGCGTGTACGTACATGAGTGTGCGTTCTCTCTTGCTCTCTCTCAAAAAAATAAACATTAAAAAAATTTATAAAGGGAGATAAAAGGAAAATCAAAGGGCAATAAAATAACAATGACTGTTCTTTGTGCAGAGCTCTATCACAGTACTTTCATATTGTATTGTGATGAGTCATCAGTTCACTTGGTGTCTCACCCACCACACTACAATCTTCTTGTAGGCAAAAACCACATTTTAGTTTTATTCTATATGAATTTTTATGAGTGAAAAAAGATATATCATCTGAAACAGGGAGACAGAGAAAACTAGTGAGGATGCAGAAACATTAGAGTTAAAAGAAAACTGAGGTCTAGTTAGTTGCGGTAAGACAAAAAATATATACAAAAGTTATAAAGATTTATTTCTAAGTAAAAGGATTATTTATGCAGAAAATTTCAAAGAATCTACAAAAAACTCCTAGAACTGATAACCAAGTACAACAAGGTCATAGGATATAAGCACAATATAAAAAATCATTTGCTTCCTATATATACCAGCAATAAAAAGGTGGAATTTGGAATCAAAATAATTTTTTTTAAATCTCAAATGCCAACTCAAATTCCTTAGTTTTCTCAATGAAGCAACTCAGAATTTAGGCCAACTGATTGTAAGTCTGTAGTGTCATACTTTTGTTAAGGTGATTTGTATCTTGCTGTGTTCAGATGGAACATTGGTAGACCTTCGGTACTCAGTGGAGTTGAGGGTAGTTGGTTTCCTTCTTTCTTCCTTTTTAAAATTTTTTACTCAATTTATTTATTTATTTAAAAAAATTTTTTGAACGTTTTTTCATTTTTGAGAGACAGAGAGAGTGCAAGCAGGGTGGGGCAGGGAGAGAGGGAGACACAGAATCCAAAGCAGGCTCCAGGCTCTGTGCTAACAGACGTGGGATTGAACTCACAAGCCGTGGGATTGAACTCACAAGCCGTGAGATCATGACCTGAGCCAAGGTCGGAGGCTTAACCAACTGAGCCACCCAGGCACCCTTCAATTTATTTAAACAAAACAAAAAATTTTTAAGAAAGGTTCATCCATTTCTCTCACTCCCTCACCCCCTGCATCCTGTAGCAACTAATCTGTTCTCTGTATCTATGAATGGGGTTTTTGATTTTTCTGTTCTTGTTTTTATTTATTAGATTCCACTTGTAAGACAGATCATATGGTATTTGTCTTTCTCTGACATTTCACTTAGCATAAGTTCTATCCATGCTATCACATATGGCAAGATTCCTCTTTTTTTTAGAATATTCCATTATATACATAATAACACAATTTATTTATCCATTTACCCACTGATGGACACTTAGGTTGGTTACATATCTTGGCTATTATAAATAATGCTGCAATGAACATGGGGAATGCACATATCTTTTCGAATTGTTTTTGTTTTCTTTGGGTAAATATCAAAGAAGTACAATTTTTGGATCATATGGTAGTTCTATTTTTAATTCTTTGAGAAACCTCCATGCTGCTTTCCAGAGTGGTTGCACCAATTTAATTTCCCACTAACAGTGCACCAGTGTTCCCTTGTCTCTACATCTTTGCCAGCACTTGCTATTTCTTGTCTTCTTGATAATAGGCATTCTAACAGGTGTGAGGTGATACATCATTGTGGTTTTGATTTGCATTCCCCTAGTGATTAATGATGTTCAGCATCTTTCGTGTACTTGGTGGCCATCTGTATGTCTTCTTTGAAATAAAGTCTATTCAGATCTTCTGCCCATTTTTTAATCGGATTGTTTGTGAGGCTTTTTGCTATTAAGTAGTAGGAGTTCTGTATATATTTTGGTGATTAGCCTCTTATCAGTTATATGATTTTAAATTATTTTCTAACATTCAATAGGTTGTCTTTTCATTTTGTTGATGGTTTCCTTTGCTGTGCAGAAGCTTTTTAGCTTGACATAGTCCCATTCATTTATCTTTTCTTTTGTTGCCTCTGCTTTTTGGTATCAGATCCAAAGGTCATTGCCAAAACCAGTATCAAAGAGTTGTCTATATTTTTTTCTAGGAGTTTTATGGTTTCAGGTCTTTTAATCTGTTTCAAGTTAGTTTTTGTGTATGGCATAAGATATGGATACTGTTTCATTCTTTTGTGTGTAGCAGTCCAGTTTTCCCAACACTATTTATTGAAGAAACCATCCTTTCCCCATTGTTGTTAGCAGCTCATTTGTTGTAAATTAATTGACCATATAAGGGTGGGCTTAATTCTGGGATCTCTATTCTGTTCCACTGATGTATGTGTCTGTTTTTAATGACAATATGATATGCTTTTGATTACTATAGCTTTGTAATATAGTTTGAAATCAGAGATTGTGGTGCCTCTGCTTTGTTCTTTCTCAAGATTGCTTTGGCTATTCAGGGTCTGTTGTGGTTACATACAAATTTTTGGCTGATTTGTTTTCTGTGAAAAATGCCACTGGAATTTGGATAAGGGTTGCACTGAATCTGCAGATTGCTTTGGGTCCTATGGACATTTTATAATATAAAGTCTTCTAATCCATAAACATGGAATATCTTTCCATTTATTTGTGTCTTCTTTAATTTCTTTCATTAATGTCTTGTGGTTTTTAATATACAGGTCTTTCATCTCCTTTGTAAATTCATTCATAGATATTTTACTCTTTCTTATGCAATTATAAATTGGATTGTTTCCTTAATTTCTCTCTTTGATAGTTCATTATTAGTGTAAAGAAATGCAACATATTTTTATATACTGATATTGTATACTGCAACTTTCCAGAATTCAGTTTATTAGTTCTAAATAGGTTTCAGATGGAATCTTTAGGGTTTTATTTATATAGTATCATGTCGTCTACAAATAGTGACAGTTTTACTTCTTCCTCTCTGATCTGGACACCTTTTATTTCTATTTCTTGCCTAAGTGCTCTGGCTAGGATACTCTGTTGAATAAAAGTGGTGAGAATAGACATCCTTGTCTTATTTCTGATCTTAGAAAGCTGAAAGCTTCTCACAGTTAAATATGACATTAGTTGTGGGCTTGTCATATATGGCTTTTATTATGTTGAGATACACTCCCTCTATACCTGCCTTGTTGAGCGTTTTTGTCACAAACGGATGTTGAATTTTGTCAAATTCTTTTTCTGCAGCGATTGAGATGATCATATAATTTTTACCCTCCACTTGATTAATGTGTGGTATCACATTGACTGATTTGTGGATGTTGAACCACAAATGTATGAAACTAGAAGTTAATGACAAAAAGAAAACTTGAAAATTTATAAGTATGTGGAGATTAAACAACATACTACTGAACAACCAATGGGTCAAAGAAGAAATCAAGGGAGAAATAAAAAAACACCTTGAGATAAACAAAAATGGAAAAGTAACATACCAAAATTTATGGGATGCAACAAAAGCAATTCTGAGAGGGAAGTTCGTAGCATTAAATACCTACCTCAAGAAAGAAGAGAAGGCTCAAATAAACAACTTAACTTTATACCTCAAGAAACTAGAAAAATAACAAATGAAGCCCAAAGTTAGCAGAAGGAAATAGTAAAGATTAGAGCAGAAATATATGAAATAGAGACTAAAAAGATAATAGAAAAGATCAATGAGATTAAGAGCTGGTTCTCTGAAAAGATAAACAAAATTGACAAGCCTTTAGCTAGACCCCCCAGAAAAAGTGAGAGGACTCAAATAAGATTAGAAATGAAAAAGGAGGGGCGCCTGGGTGGCGCAGTCGGTTAAGTGTCTGACTTCAGCCAGGTCATGATCTCGTGGTCCGTGAGTTCGAGCCCCGCGTCAGGCTCTGGGCTGATGGCTCGGAGCCTGGAGCCTGTTTCCGATTCTGTGTCTCCCTCTCTCTCTGCCCCTCCCCCGTTCATGCTCTGTCTCTCTCTGTCCCAAAAATAAATAAAAAATGTTGAAAGAAAAAAAAAAAAGAAATGAAAAAGGAGATGTTACAATTGATGACACAGACATAGATTATAAGAAACTACTATGAACAATTATACACCAACAAATTGAAAAACCTAGAAAAAAAGGAGAAATCCTTAGAAACATATATGATGAAAGAAAAAAAGAAAATCTAAATAGATCAATTACTAGCAAGGAGGCTGATTCAATAATAATCAAAAACCAACAAACAAAATGTCAGGACCAGAGGCTTCACTGGTAACTTCTACAAAACATTCAAAGAAGAACTGAAAACAATTCTTCTCAAACTCTTCCAAAAAAATATTACCTTGATACCAAAAACAAATAAACAAAAGAAAATTATAGGGCAGTATCCCTGATGAACAAAGATGCAAAAATCCTCAACAAATCATTAGCACACCAAATTTAGCAATTCATGACAAGGATCATATGCTACAAGCAAGCAGGATTTATTCCAGGGATAAAAAAACCCAAACTTTATTTATTTTTTGAGAGAGAGAGAGAGAGAGACAGAGACAGAGAGAGAGAGAGAGAGAGAGAGAGAGAGAGAGAAACTGAGGCTCCCCCCAAGCAGGGCTCAAGCTCACCCTAGGTGGGGCTGATGCTCATACAGTGTGGGACTTGAACTCACGAACCATGAGATAATGACCTGAGCCAAAGTCAGGTGTTTTATTTATTTATTTATTTATTTATTTATTTATTTATTTATTTATTTATTTTTATTTATTTGTTTTTTCCAATATATGAAATTTATTGTCAAATTGGTTTCCATACAACACCCAGTGCTCATCCCAAAAGGTGCCCTCTTCAATACCCATCACCCACCCTCCCCTCCCTCCCACCCCCCATCAACCCTCAGTTTGTTCTCAGTTTTTAAGAGTCACTTATGCTTTGGCTCTCTCCCACTCTAACCTCTTTTTTTTTTTTTTTTTCCTCCCCTCTCCCATGGGTTTCTGTTAAGTTTCTCAGGATCCACATAAGAGTGAAACCATATGGTATCTGTCTTTCTCTGTATGGCTTATTTCACTTAGCATAACACTCTCCAGTTCCATCCATGTTGCTACAAAGGGCCATATTTCATTCTTCCTCATTGCCACGTAGTACTCTATTGTGTATGTAAACCACAATTTCTTTATCCATTCATCAGTTGATAGACATTTAGGCTCTTTCCATAATTTGGCTATTGTTGAGAGTGCTGCTATAAACATTGGGATACAAGCGCCCCTATGCATCAGTACTCCTGTATCCCTTGGGTAAATTCCTAGCAGTGCTACTGCTGGGTCATAGGGTAGGTCTATTTTTAATTTTTTGAGGAACCTCCACACTGTTTTCCAGAGTGGCTGTACCAGTTTGCATTCCCACCAACAGTGCAAGAGGGTTCCCATGTCTCCACATCCTCTCCAGCATCTATAGTCTCCTGATTTGTTCATTTTAGCCACTCTGACTGGTGTGAGGTGATAGCTGAGTGTGGTTTTGATTTGTATTTCCCTGATGAGGAGCGACGTTGAGCATCTTTTCATGTGCCTGTTGGCCATCCGGATGTCTTCTTTAGAGAAGTATCTATTCATGTCTTCTGCCCATTTCTTCACTGGGTTATTTGTTTTTCGGGTGTGGAGTTTGGTGAGCTCTTTATAGATTTTGGATACTAGACCTTTGTCCGATATGTCATTTGCAAATATCTTTTCCCATTCTGTTGGTTGCCTTTTAATTTTGTTGGTTGTTTCCTTTGCTGTGCAGAAGCTTTTTATCTTCATAAGGTCCCAGTAGTTCATTTTTGCTTTTAATTCCCTTGCCTTTGGGGATGTGTCAAGTAAGAAATTGCTACGGCTGAGGTCAGAGAGGTCTTTCCTGCCTTCTCCTCTAGGGTTTTGATGGTTTCCTGTCTCACATTCAGGTCCTTTATCCATTTTGAGTTTATTTTTGTGAATGGTGTGAGAAAGTGGTCTAGTTTCAACCTTCTGCATGTTGCTGTCCAGTTCTCCCAGCACCATTTGTTAAAGAGACTGTCTTTTTTCCATTGGATGTTCTTTCCTGCTTTGTCAAAGATTAGTTGGCCATACATTTGTGGGTCTAGTTCTGGGGTTTCTATTCTATTCCATTGGTCTATGTGTCTGTTTTTGTGCCAATACCATGCTGTCTTGATTATTACAGCTTTGTAGTAGAGGCTAAAGTCTGGGATTGTGATGCTTCCTGCTTTGGTCTTCTTCTTCAAAATTACTTTGGCTATTTGGGGCCTTTTGTAGTTCCATATGAATTTTAGGATTGCTTGTTCTAGCTTTGAGAAGAATGCTGGTGCAATTTTGATTGGGATTGCATTGAATGTGTACGTAGCTTTGGATAGTATTGACATTTTGACAATATTTATTCTTCCAAACCATGAGCACGGAATGTTTTTCCATTTCTTTATATTTTCTTCAATTTCCTTCATAAGCTTTCTATAGTTTTCAGCATACAGATCCTTTACATCTTTAGTTAGGTTTATTCCTAGGTATTTTATGCTTCTTGGTGCAATTGTGAATGGGATCAGTTTCTTTATTTGTCTTTCTGTTGCTTCATTATTAGTGTATAAGAATGCAACTGATTTCTGTACATTGATTTTGTATCCTGCAACTTTGCTGAATTCATGTATCAGTTCTAGCAGACTTTTGGTGGAATCTATCAGATTTTCCATGTATAATATGATGTCATCTGCAAAAGTGAAAGCTTGACTTCATCTTTGCCAATTTTGATGCCTTTGATTTCCTTTTGTTGTCTGATTGCTGATGCTAGAACTTCCAACACTATGTTAAACAACAGCGGTGAGAGTGGGCATCCCTGTCGTGTTCCTGATCTCAGGGAAAAAGCTCTCAGTTTTTCCCCGTTGAGGAGGATATTAGCTGTGGGCTTTTCATAAATGGCTTTTATGATGTTTAAGTATGTTCCTTCTATCCCGACTTTCTCGAGGGTTTTTATTAAGAAAGGTTGCTGAATTTTGTCAAATGCCTTTTCTGCATCGATTGACAGGATCATATGGTTCTTATCTTTTCTTTTATTGATGTGATATATCACGTTGATTGATTTGCAAATGTTGAACCAGCCCTGCATCCCAGGAATGAATCCCACTTGATCATGGTGAATAATTCTTTTTATATGCTGTTGAATTCGATTTGCTAGTATCTTATTGAGAATTTTTGTATCCACATTCATCAGGGATATTGGCCTGTAGTTCTCTTTTTTTTTGCTGGGTCTCTGTCTGGTTTAGGAATCAAAGTAATACTGGCTTCATAGAATGAGTCTGGAAGTTTTCCTTCCCTTTCTATTTTTTGGAAGAGCTTGAGAAGGATAGGTATTATCTCTGCTTTAAAAGTCTGGTAGAACTCCCCTGGGAAGCCATCTGGTCCTGGACTCTTATTTGTTGGGAGATTTTTGATGACTGACTCAATTTCTTCCCTGGTTATAGGTCTGTTCAAGCTTTCTATTTCCTCCTGATTTTTGGAAGCGTGTGGGTGTTTAGGAATTTGTCCATTTCTTCCAGGTTGTCCAGTTTGTTGGCATATAATTTTTCATAGTATTCCCTGATAATTGTTTGTATCTCTGAGGGATTGGTTGTAATAATTCCATTTTCATTCATGATTTTATCTATTTGGGTCCTCTCCCTTTTCTTTTTGAGAAGCCTGGCTAGAGGTTTGTCAATTTTGTTTATTTTTTCAAAAAACCAACTCTTGGTTTCGTTGATCTGCTCTACAGTTTTTTTAGATTCTATATTGTTTATTTCTGCTCTGATCTTTATTATTTCCTTCTTCTGCTGGGTTTAGGCTGTCTTTGCTGTTCTGCTTCTATTTCCTTTAGGTGTGCTGTTAGATTTTGTATTTGGGATTTTTCTTGTTTCTTGAGATAGGCCTGGATTGCAATGTATTTTCCTCTCAGGACTGCCTTCGCTGCATCCCAAAGCGTTTGGATTGTTGTATTTTCATTTTCATTTGTTTCCATATATTTTTTAATTTCTTCTCTAATTGCCTGGTTGATCCACTCATTCGTTAGTAGGGTGTTCTTTAACCTCCATGCTTTTGGAGGTTTTCCAGACTTTTTCCTGTGGTTGATTTCAAGCTTCATAGCATTGTGGTCTGAAAGTATGCATGGTATAATTTCAATTCTTGTAAACTTATGAAGGGCTGTTTTGTGACCCAGTATATGATCTATCTTGGAGAATGTTCCATGTGCACTCGAGAAGAAAGTATATTCTGTTGCTTTGGGATGCAGAGTTCTAAATATATCTGTCAAGTCCATCTGATCCAATGTACCATCCAGAGCCCTTGTTTCTTTAATGACCGTGTGTCTAGATGATCTATCCATTTCTGCAAGTGGAGTGTTAAAGTCCCCTGCAATTACCACATTCTTATCAATAAGGTTGCTTATGTTTGTCAGTAATCATTTTATATATTTGGGGGCTCCGGTATTCGGCGCATAGACATTTATAATTGTTAGCTCTTCCTGATGGATAGACCCTGTGATTATTATATAATGCCCTTCTTCATCTCTTGTTACAGCCTTTAATTTAAAGTCTAGTTTGTCTGATATAAAAATGGCTACTCCAGCTTTCTTTTGGCTTCCAGTAGCATGATAAAGTGTTCTCCATCCCCTCACTCTCAATCTGAAGGTGTCCTCAGGTCTAAAATGAGTCTCTTGTAGACAGCAAATAGATGGGTCTTGTTTTTTTATCCATTCTGATACCCTATGTCTTTTAGTTGGCGCATTTAGTCCATTTACATTCAGTGTTATTATAGAAAGATATGGGTTTGGAGTCATTGTGATGTCCGTAGGTTTCATGCTTGTGGTGATGTCTCTGGTACTTTGTCTCACAGGATCCCCCTTAGGATCTCTTGTAGGGCTGGTTTAGTGGTGACGAATTCCTTCAGTTTTTGTTTGTTTGGGAAGACCTTTATCTCTCCTTCTATTCTAAATGACAGACTTGCTGGATAAAGGATTCTCGGCTGCATATTTTTTCTGTTCATCACATTGAAGATCTCCTGCCATTCCTTTCTGGCCTGCCAACTTTCAGAAGAGAGATCGGTGACGAGTCTTATAGGTCTCCCTTTATATGTTAGAGCACGTTTATCCCTAGCTGCTTTCAGAATTTTCTCTTTATCCTTGTATTTTGCCAGTTTGACTATGATATGTCATGCAGAAGATCGAATCAAGTTACATCTGAAGGGAGTTCTCTGTGCCTCTTGGATTTCTATGCCTTTTTCCTTCCCCAGATCAGGGAAGTTCTCAGCTATTATTTCTTCAAGTTAACCTTCAGCACCTTTCCCTCTCTCTTCCTCCTCTGGAATACCAATTATGCGTAGATTATTTCTTTTTAGTGTATCACTTAGTTCTCTAATTTTCCCCTCATACTCCTGGATTTTTTATCTCTCTTTTTCTCAGCTTCTTCTTTTTCCATAATTTTATCTTCTAGTTCACCTATTCTCTCCTCTGCCTCTTCAATCCGAGCCGTGGTTGTCTCCATTTTATTTTGCAGATCATTAATAGCATTTTTTAGCTCCTCCTGGCTGTTCCTTAGTCCCTTGATCTCTGTAGCAATAGATTCTCTGCAGTCCTTTATACTGTTTTCAAGCCCAGCGATTAATTTTATGACTATTATTCTAAATTCACTTTCTGTTATATTGTTTAAATTGTTTTTAATCAGTTCATTAGCTGTTGTTATTTCCTGGAGATTCTTTTGAGGGGAATTCTTCCGTTTCATCATGTTGGATAGTCCCTGGAGTAGTGCAGAACTGCAGGGCACTTCCCCTGTGCTGTCTTGAATAACTTGCGTTGGTGGTCGGGGCCGCAGTCAGACCTGATGTCTGCCCCCAGCCCACCGCTGGGGCCACAGTCAGACTGGTGTGTGCCTTGTCTTCCCCTCTCCTAGGGGCGGGATTCACTGTGGGGTGGCGTGGCCCGTCTGGGCTACTTGCACACTGCCAGGATTGTGGTGCTGGGATCTGGCGTATTAGCCGGGGTGGATGGGCAAGGTGCACAGGGGCAGGAGGGGGAGACTCAGCTTGCTTTTCCTTCAGAGATCCACTTCAGGAGGGGCCCTGCGGCACCGGGAGGGAGTCAGACCCGCCGAGGGATGGATCCGCAGAAGCACAGTGTTGGGTGTTTGCACGGTGCAAGCAAGTTCCCTGTCGGGAACTGGTTCCCTTTGGGATTTTGGCTGGGGGATGGGCGAGGGAGATGGCGCTGGCGAGTGCCTTTGTTCCCTGCCAAGCTGAGCCGTGTCCTCAGGGGCTCAACAACTCTCCCTCCCGCTGTCCTCTAGCCCTCCCGCTCTCGGAGCAGAGCTGTCGACTTATAACATTCCAGATGTTAAGTTCCACTGGCTGTCAGAACTCACTCTGTCCGGCCCCTCCGCTTTTGCAAGTCAGACTCGGGGGCTCTGCTTTGCCAGCGGGCCGCCCCTCTGCCCCGGCTCCCTCCTGCCAGTCCGTGTAGCGTGCACCACCTCTCCGCCCTTCCTACCCTCTTCCGTGGGCCTCTCGTCTACGCTTGCCTCCGGAGAATCCATTCTGCTAGTCTTCTGGTGATTTTCTGGGTTATTTAGGCAGGTGTGGGTGGAATCTAAGTGATCCGCAGGACGCTGTGAGCTCAGCGTCCTCCTACGCCATCTTCCCAGAAGCCCCCAAAGTCAGGTGTTTTAGACTGAGCCATCCAGGCACCCAAAACCCAAACATTTTTAATAGTACCCCCCCCCCCCAAAAACAACCCCACTTAGGTCTAACAAAATATGTACAGAATCTTGTGTTCTTGTGTGCAATGATGAAAGAAATCAAAGTTCTAAATAAGCTGAAAGACATTCCATGTTTGTGAATTGAAGATTCAACACTGTTAAGATGTCATTTCTTCCTAACTTAGTGTAGACAGTCAATTAAATCCCAATAAAAATTCCAGCAAGCTAATTTGCAAATGTTGCCAAAATGATTCTGAAGTTTATATGGAAAGGCAAAGACTTAAAACAACCAACACACTACTAAATAAGAAAAATAAAGTTGGAAGGTTCACAGTATCCAATTTTAAGACTTCTACAGAACTACTATAATCAAGACAGTATAATGTTTTAAATGTTTATTTGAGAGAGAGTGCAAGTGGGGGTGGGGCAGAGAGAGGAAAAGGGAGAGAGAAAATCCCAAGCAGGCTCGGCTCTGTACGCTCTATCTGCAGAGCCCTAAGTGGGGCTGGATCTCACAAATTGTGAGATCATGACCCGAACCCAAACCAGGAGTCAGACACGTAAACAAATGAGCTACCCAGGTGCCCCAAGACAGTATAATTTTGATAACAAATAGACATATATACCATGGATATATCAGTGCAACAGAATAAAGAGCCCTGAAACAAACCCACAAAAATACTGTCAACTGATGTGTGAAAAAACACAAAGGCAACTCAGTGGAGAAAGGATAATCTTTTAAACAAAAGGTACTAGAACAACTGGACAACCACATGTCAAAAAAAGGACCTTTATACAGACCTTATGGCTTTCACAAAAATTAACTCAAAAAAGATCATAGACCTTGATATAATACGCAAACCTAGAAAACTTCTGGAAGAAAACACAGGAGAAAGTTGATGTGACCTGGAGTTTGGTGGGGAGTTTATAGATAAAACACTAAAAGGAAGATCCATGAAAAAAAACTGATAGGGGATATTAAAACTAAAAAGTTCTCTTCTGTGAAAGACACTGTTAAGAGAATACAAAGACAAACTATAGACTGGGAAAAAATATTTTCAAAACACATATTTTTAAATAAGACTTGTGTCTAAAATACACAAAGAACTCTTAAAATTAACAATAAGAGAACAAAAAAAAAGAGAAGAAAATAATAGCCTATTTTGGGGAGCCTGGGTGGCTCAGTCGGTTGAACATACAACTTGTGCTCAAGTCACGATCTCACAGTTTGTTAGTTCAAGCCCAACATTGGGCTCACTTCTAACAGAGCCCACTTCAGACCTTCTGTCCCCCTCTGTCTACCCCTCTCCCGCTTGTGCTCACTCAAAACTGAATACTTTTTAAAAATTTTTTTAAAAAACAATAAGAGAACAAATGACACAAAACAATTTTAAAAGTGGGGGAAAGTACTGAACAGACACTTTATCAAAGAAGATATATAATTGGCAAATAAACATATAAAAAATGCCCAACATCTCCATCATTAGGAATTGCAAACTAGCACTGAAACAGCACTAAACACTTATTAGAATGGCTAAAATGCAAAAATACTAACTACTATGAAATGCTGGTGAACATGCATAGCAATGTAAACTCTCATTCATTGTTGGTGAGAATACAAAATGGACAGTTTGGCAACTTCTAGAAAATTAAATGTACCATAAGATTCAGCAATTATGGTCCTAGGTATTTACCCAACAGATTTTGAAAACTTACATCCATATAAAAGCCAGCATGCAAATGTATGTAGCAGCTTTATCCATAATTGCCAAAAACTAGAAGTAATCCAGATGTCCTTGAGGAGGTGAATGGATAAACAAACTGATAAATCTACACAATGGAATACTATTGAGTGAAAACATGAACTAGGTAGCCACAAAGAGACATGGATGAATCTTAAATGCATTTTGTTAAGTGAAAGAAACCCATCTGAAAAGGCTATATGCTGTATGATTCCAATTATATGTCGTTATGGAAAAGGCAAAAAACTATAGATAGTTAACTGCAGATGAGTGACTGCAAAGGGTTTGGGGATAGAGGAAGAGTTGAATATGTGAAGCATAGGGATTTTTTAGGGTGGTGAAACTATTCTGTATGACACTGCAATGGTGGATATGTACCACCACGCATCTGTCAAAACCCATAGAAATTTATACCACAAGGAGTTAATGTTAACGTACACAAATTTTAAAAAATCACTTAAGAGGTCAAGAGATCCCAGAATGGAATGCAGAATGTGGCACATACACACAATCTAACTGTATTACAAATGTATAAAAGAACTTCACTGAAGGAGGTAGGTAGAAAAGGTACTAACCTAAGTAAACACAGAAGTGAGTAAAGTCTGTAGGACTAAAAACAAAAAGAATTTTACATAAGCACTGTGCTCTAATTGATAAAGTTGTTTGCCATGAGGCTATGGGTTAACAATTCTGAAACCACTATATATGTTTACAGGAATTGAAACATTTAGCAAAGGAGTGGTAGATGATGTGAGCCAGGTTTCTCACCATGGCAGTAGGTGGTTATAAACAAGCAAGGGGAGGGGTGCCTGGGTGGCTCGGTTGGTTAAGTGTCTGACTTCGGCTCAGGTCATGATCTCACAGTTCATGGGTTTGAGCCCCACATTGGGTGCTGAAAGCTCAGAACCTAGATGGAGCCTGCTTTGGAGTCTGTGTCTCCCACTCTTTCTGCCCCTCTCCCATTTTTTTCTCTCTCTCTCAAAAAAAAGTTAAAATAAAAAAAAAGTAATAATAATAAATAAGCAACGAGAGACAAAGAGAATGATCCATGCAGTAATGGACTAGAGTCAGAGATATCAGTATGAATTCATGTTTAGCTTACTATTGATACAGATGGAGATATATACATAGCTACAGATATATACACACATACATATAGAGATGTATAGTTTATAGGTATGTGTGTATAGACAAGCTAGTGAATACATTTGCTTTGTCAGCTGAGAGGATCTATAACACCCCACAGTGGCAATAAGCACACCAAGTCCAGGTCTTGGGTTTGAATACCATTCTCTAATTGAAGGAATGAGGATCCTAAGATTCTAGGACTGTGGCAGGAAACATACAAGATGAACCTGGAGTATCTTATAGTATCAGAGAGTAACAAAATACTTAAAGAACAAAAACAGGGGCACCTGGGTAGCTCAGTTGGGTGAGCATCCTGACTCTTGATTTCAGCTCAAGTCATGATCCCAGGGCTGTGGGATCTAGCCCCACCTCAGGCTTTGTGCTGAGCATGGAGCCTGCTTGGGAATCTTTCTCTCTCCCTCTGCCCGTCCTCCCTCCCTCTCTCTCTCTGTCTCTCTCAAAAACAAACAAAAAACCAAAACCAAAAACACCTTAAAAATCCACAATAATGGGGGTATGTCAGAGACCAAGGTACCTACTAGAAGAGGCTCTCAATAGCCAAAGCTGGAACACTTTGAGCAACAAAATAAATAAAGCAAAATGAATAAATATTCAAAGGCAAAATGTAAATTAAATAATCATGAATCAATACTGATGTAAACTACTGAATAAATGGGAAGAATAGACAAATCTCCTGTGTAGAAGAATTCCATATAATTTATGTAGACATTATGCCCTCAAAAAGGAAGGGCATAACTCTCTACTCCTTAAGTGTGGGCTGTATAGTGTGATTTCGTTCCAAAGTGTGAAATACGGAAAGGGGAAAAGAATAATATTGTGAAAACCTGATAAACACTACTTCAGCCAGGTAGTCATGTTGACAGAATGTATTTGTGATATTGCGATATAACAAGAAATATGTATTTAGCAAACTTCAATATGTACATTCTGTTTAAAAAAAAAAAAAGAACACATAGAGGCCTGTCC
The DNA here is from genome assembly GCF_007474595.2 of Lynx canadensis. Lineage (NCBI taxonomy): Eukaryota > Metazoa > Chordata > Mammalia > Carnivora > Felidae > Lynx > Lynx canadensis. The sequence continues at coordinate 38,543,340 of NC_044320.2, read as the reverse complement.
TATTTTAAAAATGGCATCCTTTACTGGATTTTTCAATTCTTATATGGCAGAAATAATCCACATACTTCTGATTATACTCTACCATTCCTGTTCTTTGGTGACAACAAAATACTTATTTTAAAGTTCTACTGATTAGAAAGAACAACTCTATTAGCAGACACTCTTTAAAAAGTGGACACTCTATAGGCAATTTCAGTATTTACACTAAATGTGAACAAATATAGTTATGTTATTTAATCAACTCACACTACAGATTTAGAAATATATTCCAATAACATCTAAAAAACAAATTCTTTTTCATTATGTTATACAGTTGACCCATCTCAGCACCAAATTTATATCACATGCTCATAAATGCCAAAAAAAAAAAAAAAAATCTTTGTCATGTTTAGCAATGCTTAAACTAACACAAAAATCTTGATATTGGGATTAACCTGCTGTAGAAATCTCTGTTTGCAATTTGTTTAATTTTTAAAATCTGTACAATTACCTCAACACCTATCAAAACATGTCAATTTGTCAGGATGTATTCTCATCAGACTAGCCTTTTTCTATAATAGGTATAAAATCAACTTCATAAGGCACTATTTCCAATCGTGTCCCATACATTTCTTGAATAAAAAAAATGTTTAAAAGAGGTTGTTTATAATAGTTACCCAGGACACAGGTGTACAGAACTAAAATTTTTAAAAAACAACATATCTTGAAATGGTTATCATAAACTGTTTCCCCTTCAAAAGTCACATTGAGGGTTGATGGAAATATCTATTTAATTTTAGGCCACAAATTTTTCTCCATCTGTAGTAAGCTGAACTGTTGTAGAAGAAATTAAATTTGGAAAAATTATAAGTTGATATTGGTATAACTCATAAATTCTTGGGAAATTGCACTCACTGAGAATGGAAAAAGCAGGATCCACAATGAGTTCAAGTATTAATACTGAATATCAAATGTAAATGACTCTTATACTGTAGAAACTCGGTATGGTGAATTTCACAGCTCTAGATTTTTAAAATTAGGAAAAGAATTCAATCTACAGTATTTCAAAATTTAGCTTTATAAAATTTTCCAATGGTCTAGGGCCAACATGGCTCTGTGTTATATTAACCCAGTCACTGGATAAGGACCAATCCAGGGTCAGGGCTAAAGATAGCTACTATAAAGGCTGTCACAAAATACAGTCTTCCAAGATAACAATAAATGCAGAGGGACGTCTGGGTGGTTCAGTAAGTTAAGCGTCCAGCTCTTGGTTTCAGCTCAGGTCATGATCTCATGGTTCATGAGTTCGGGCTTCACATCGGGCTCTGCTCTGATAGTGCGGAGCCTGCGTGGGATACTCTCTCCTCTCAAAATAAATAAACTTAAAAAAACTTTTTTTAAGATAAAATAAATGCAGAAATAAAACTTGGCAGTACAGATCTCCCACCATGCTGAAAAGACCATTCATCTTTGAAATAATCACAAAGGAGGAAAAAGAGTGGGGAAAACTCAATGAAATGAAAACAGCTAGGATATCAAAATATCCACCCAAAACCTCCTGGCATACCCTAAAAGGTAACCAGTCCAGAACTATAACTAGCAGGTATTAGCCAAAATGAATCTCCTAAATTGGAGCAAATTAAAAAAAAAAAAAAAATGGCCGCAGGTAACTAAGGTAAGTTATAAGTGAAAATTAGAAGAGGTTATAAAGCAACAACCTCAACTTCACAGATATAAATGTTAAGACAAACATAGCAGCAATCACTTAATGGTTCATTAGTCTACAATTATTGTCAAACGCTGGGAGCTAATGGGTCCAAGACTATACCTTTAGTCTATCATCTAAAGAAAACTGGGTGTAAAAGACATGTGGTTCAAAAAAAGACAAATATCCATTTACTTCTATTCTTATCAACTACTAACTTGCCTTAAATTACCCTGACTTTGTGTAATGTTACCTTTTAGAAGTTTCCCTTCCTTCTTGGATCACTTTGATTTACAAACTATCCAGAATAAGCCCGAATTGAATAGACCATAATTTTTTTTTGAATCATGCTAATTTATGAGTACTCAAGGAATTTATAATCATTATACATGTGAAGTGTTTTATATATTCATATATATTAAATATCATATTAAAAACTCGTATTTCAAATTAAGAATTCAGAACGCCCAAGAAATGACAAGTTGTAAGAGTTTCCATTAAAATGGATGATTCAACACATGGGTTTATGCCTATCCCTCCAAAACTCCTCCAAAATTACAATAAAGGCACAGAAAAGGATAAACTCATAAAGATCAGGGAAAGGCGAAAGCAGCAAACAGGACATGTCCCCAAATTTGGAAGCTAGAAAGCAGATAAATATATAAGTAATAGCTAATTCAGCAGACCAAAGAATCTAAAACTTCACAGAAGTCACAAAAAGCAAGCAAATTCAGGCCCCAGAACAATGGATCCTAACTCTTTTATAGTAGGTTCACTCTTACACACTGAGTTTCCAGTAGGCAATTTAGTGCTTATATCAATACAATCACTAGACCTTTGAAGAAAGTCCATAAAATGAAAAGTCACAGATCAAAACAAAGGAAACATAGACAAGGTAGGAAGCAAAAGAAATTCAAAGTGATAATATAATAACCACGAGAAGAGGAGATTATCTTAGAAATTAAATATTTGACATGGGGAAAAAATAAGTTTAGAAGATAAACTTGAGGAGACCTCTATGAAAAAACAAAAAGAGAAAAAAAAAAACCAGAAAAGATCGCTGAATGATAAGTCTAAGAATCCAATAAACAAACAAAAGCAGTTCCAGAGTGAGAAAATGCACAAGAACAGAGAGAGTAATGAGATAAAAGTATCGTGAAAAAGCAAAAATAAAATTACACAGCACTTAAGAGTATTTCCAATTAAAAGGGCCAAAGACACTCCACACAATGAATGAAAAAATATCTACAAGGCACAGCACCATGGAAGTTTTAAAGAAAAGGGAAAAGTGAAGATCTAAAAATCTTCCATAAAACACCTAACGGATCAGGTATTGGACTGTCATTTGTTTTCCGCTGAGTTAGAAAACAGAACAAAGCCTTCAAATTTAAGGGAACGTATTTCCAATACAGAATTTTATACTCAATCTCTCATGGGTAAAGGTAGAATAAAGACATGGTCAGATATACAAGGTATGAAAAACAAAACAAAACAAGTGCAAATGTCTGGAAGCTCCTGGGAGATAGGGCCCATCAAAATGAGGAAATAAGACAGACAAGATCCAGGAACAGAGGATCCATTACAGACAGAGCAAAGGAAATTCCCAGGATGATGTTGCAGGGAGGTCTTAGTGTGACAGCTGCTCCAGACTCTAGAAAGCAGTCATTCAGATTACAGGAGGAGAGAGGGCCAGGAAAGAAGGAGTTGAAAAAAGTACAAAATTAATGAATGATCTATGTTTGAACATAGAGTCTATGGCTCCTACACAGAGCATAGGAATGTAACATTTGAAAAAAAATTAGATAGGTACAGAGAAAAAACAACAACAACTATAAATGACAGTAACAAAACTGAGACAATTATTAGTTCCAGAAATCACAAAAAGAAAGAGCACGTAACCAAATATATTAGGACGTTTCTCCGCAAACAGTATTTATATAGTCATAACTATGTAAACACTGTGTAGGGGTTTTTAGAACTGTGATTTAATTGTTTTTTTTTTTAATTTTTTTTCAACGTTTTTTATTTATTTTTGGGACAGAGAGAGACAGAGCATGAACAGGGGGAGGGGCCGAGAGAGAGAGAGAGACACAGAATCGGAAAACAGGCTCCAGGCTCCGAGCCATCAGCCCAGAGCCTGACGCGGGGCTCGAACCCACGGACTGCGAGATCGTGACCCGGCTGAAGTCGGACGCTTAACCGACTGCGCCACCCAGGCGCCCCGGAAGAACTGTGATTTAATTGTATGGGGAAAATGAGAAGTAACAAGTGATTAATTCTTTTAAAAGAATTTTAATTTTGATCAATAATTTAATCTCACAGTTATTCCTTACTAAATCTAATTTACTTCTCAGGAAGCAAAGGAATGACAATAAATAAATTTATCTACTGGTTTTCTTCAAATAGATTTTTTTATAAGCTTAAAGTAGTTTTACAAAAATCTCCCCCAATTCTTCCAAACAGATCTGGCCACTTAAAAATTCATCTTACAATCTTAAAAGAAATTGTGAATATAAATATTGGTTCAAATCTGATCAGTGGCATTATCTTGGTGGCCCTTTGAGGAGCAAAAACCAGCAGGCAGCAACAACTACTACCAAAGAAACCAAAACTGAACAAACCAAACAATAACAAAAAAAAAAAAAACATGGCTAAAATATTATAATTAATAAGCATTATTGCTGGGGCAAGTAGTAGCATTAGTAAAGATGAAAGCTAAACTTCATTGGGCATACTACGCGTAACACACTGTTCTAAGTGCTTATATGTATTTTTAAAAATCACATCCCCACAGGAACTCTATGAGTTATGTGTGGTCTATCACTAATTCCCTTACACAGATGGTGAAAGTGGAGAGGTTAGTACTTGCCCAAAGACACAGAGTTATATTCAAACAGAATCAGGACTTAACTCCAAGCCAAATGTCTTCTTACTCTTAGATAAATTCTATCTCCCACCCCCACCCCGTTTAACCAACTAGGTACATTATAGGCTCTGGACTGACTGAAGTGGATGCTGCTGTTCTATTCTTTTTTTTTTTTTTTTAATGTTTATTTATTTTTGAGAGAGACAGATACAGAATGCAAGTGGGTTGGGGCAGAGAGAGAGGGAGGCACAGAATTTGAAGCAGGCACCAGGCTCTGAGCTGCCAGTACAGAGCCTGATGCGGGGTTCAAACTCACAAGCTGTGAGATCATGACCTGAGCCGAAGTCAGACGCTCAACCAACTGAGCCACCCAGGCGCCCCTATTCTTTACCTAGTTCAAAAGGTTCTCAAGTAGACTGATTTGAAGTTCCCTTATTAAACAGGGGCAGGGAGAGGGAGGAAGCTTCTGAGAAATGCTCAGGTGGAGGCTGTATCATCATCTGTAGGGGAGTGAATTTTCCAAAGCACCCCTGCATTTCTCCCCACACCCATGCTGAGAATTACTGCTTCAGTGAATCGTTTAAAGGGGATTTGCCACTCTAAGACATTAAGGACCACAGCCTGACAAGCTTAGAGTTCGAACCATAAGGAAATCAGCAGAAAGTCCCCATTTCTTTTCCAAAAAGCAGAACCTCTAGGATATAGTCTCAGGCCAATTAATAGGCAAAATCTCTTTCTTTGAGTCATTACCAAACTAACATGAAATACCACAACACCTTTCTTTAGATGGAAGTGAAAATAAAGGGCCTGATACGTGCATACCATACATACACACATGTAACATCAAGAAGTATCCCATTTTTTACTCAACATTTCACTTAATGTAACATTCTTCTACATCTGTTCAACTCCTTGTATTTTACTTAACACTGTGATCTACATGAGAAATGCCTAAACTCCAGTGACAAAGCAACTCTTGTAAACTCCTTATCAATCTTGTAATCTACTTTAAAAATAACTGCTTGTCAACGGTGCCTTCTGGACCTTATCTCACAAATTCTATTGTTAACACCATCCATTCCATTTTTAAGTCATCATCCAACATATCATGTGTGGAGTGTTTGCCTTGTTCTCTTACTTGAAAACAATAAGCACCAACTCTTTTACTGTATAAATATTTAAACATTCATTCAAGTGCCTGTATAATAGTTCAGTAAACCATACCAGCTAACTTAAAACCAGCTTTATAAAAATCATTGGTTAATTAGAGATTAAGAACTACATGGAATGTGTAGTGTTTGTTGTATAATTAATAAACTGCCAAAATGCATGCTTACATCTTGAATGCTATAGATAAGTTAGTATAACCTGAATAAGAAAAGTCTTATATGCCTGCAATTTATATAGATAACCTATATCAAACTTTGGGTTGACTTTGTCAGAAATGAATGCAAATTTTGTAAATATATTCCACTTTTATGAAAAATACAGTATTGCTTTAAGGATGTAATTTGGCCTTGAACATCAAGAGACAGTAGTTCTATGAGTATTCAGCTGTCTTATTTTAAAACTGTATATGTAATCCAATTTTAAGCCAATCTGCAAGAGAATCCCAAAAGAATGTACAGTATAAAGACAAACTATGAAAGATTTTGAGCCTTCAATGTGGATGTTTCTGAGAGAAAATGACTACCGATTTAAAAATTTGCTAAAAATGTTGGCAATGTAGAGATACACTTTTACCTGTGTAGGAGGAATTCAGATCCATTATCACTGCTCTTGTGCGCATGTGTGTACACTGTATTGGGGGAAAACTGACAAATGATCTCAAGATGGAAGCGACTGCCTGAGAACATAATCGAAAGCAAAGCATGTGAAAACTGTTCAAACTAGGACTCTGTTAAGACTTTAAATTTTTTTCTTATGATTCCAATTAAAACAACAAAAAAGAACGTAATAGTTTTACTCAGAAATGCTAGGTCGGTTCCAAAGAATTAAGGATTATTTGAAAAAAAAAAAAAAAAAAAACAACCAAAAACCTGATGTGATTTTTAATTTGTCCACAATACTTCGAGTACTCCCCTCGAAAGGTGGAACCTAATTCCCCTCACCCTGACTGTGGACAGGACTCAGTAACATATACCTAAATCGATGGGATGCTTTGGAGCAGTACAGCGAGTAGAAGCTGGAAGCACTTTGAAGAGACTATTAGAACCAGCCCACAGAGCCATGAAAGGCTGTTAGAAGACTGATCATCATTAAGGAGGAAGGGAAGATAAATGTCTGGAAGCTTGAAGAAAAGATATTCTTATTACACTGTGGCAGAAAATTTAGGACACTGTCATCTACAGTAACCAGGAAGTAAAAAATGTACCTGTTAAACTGGGTATATCATCTAGCTAAGGAGATTTCTAGGCAGAGTGTTAAGGTGATGCCTGGTTTCTTTTTACTGCTTATAACAAAATGCACAAGGAGAGAGAAAAGCTTAAGAAAGAGTTAACTAAAAAAGGAATCAGGACTCGTTGGTTTAGTAAGTCCCTAGCCTCTACAGACAGTAAACAATGCTACAATTATGAAAAAGCTTCCAAGCAAAACATCAAATCCAAGGTACCTTCAGAAAAATTGTCTAAAAATCAAGCTGCACTGGTGACCTTAAAATCCTTTACTAAGACTTCAGAAAGAGCTAAATACGTAATAGGGCTTTTATGAAGCTTAAAGGCATTGTCCCATAGCAGCCTTAGGAGAGAACATGGTAAAGAAGCAATTATTTCAACAAAATGTAGGGGTGTCGCCTGGTCTAATGGAGTGAACCACAATAAGATTTATAGGGTGCCCACACAATTGTTTTTTGGCAGAAACACCACCAGCATGGTCTCACTAGGACAAAGCACAAAATGAAAAGAGGATTCTGGAGTCTCAAACTTCTACAGGCAGGAAGGGGCTGAGAAAATAATTTAGTTCAAAACATAGGCTGTCTTCCTATGAAAAAGGAAGAAAGACACGGAGAACAGAAGCAAGAACTCAGAGGGCACAGCAAAGAGTCATTGAGAAACAGGGCCGGAATAGAACTGAAATAATCAAATAGAACTTCTAACACTTTCTTGGCTGGATTCCAAAATTGCCATGGACTGCTAATTATTGTGCCTCCTGTCCTCACTCTTTGAAAACAACCATCTATAGTGATAGTCTTATGCCTGACCCAGCACTGTATTTTGGGTATGTGGGGGGCAGATAACTAACCTTTAGTTTGCCAGTCTTCAAACTGAGATAAGCTAGACTGAAGGATTCTCATCTCTTTCCAAATGTGATCTAGAAGACAAAATACTGAACTGGGAGCTGATAATGTAAAGGGACAATACTCAGAGTGAAGAAGAGACAGTTATCAAGAAGTAGTAAGTATATTCCACATGGGCAAAGAATGTAAATAATTTGTAGCCAAAGGACACTTTGTATTAGTTTTAAAACATGCCCATAAATTCCCTGAAATTCTCCCTGAAAAGGTAGGGTCTAATTCTCTGCTTAAGTTTGGGGCAGACTAAGTGACTTGTTTTTATTTTTTAATTGAGGTGAACTTCAAGTAACATAAAAATATTTTAAAGTGTACAATCAGTGACATTTAGTGCATTCACAAGGTTGTTCAACCATTATCTTGATCAGGTATCAAAATATTTTCATCACCCCCCACCCCAAAAAACACTTCACTCATCAAGCAATCATTCCCATCTCCCCTACTTCCCTGCCCCCTCCCCCACCCCTGGCCAGTCTCTGGCAAGCACTAATCTGATTTTTGTCTCTAAAGATTTACCTGTTTCAGATCATTCATGTGATACAACATGACTTTTTATGTGTGGCTTCTTTCACTTGGTATAAGGTTTCCATGCTGTAGCATGTATCCCTATTTATTTCTTTTATGGCTAAATAATACTCCATTGTGTCTATATACCACAATTAACCTACTTTTGTCTACTGTGAATGGTATTGGGAACATTCATGTACAAGTATTTATTTGAGTACCTGTTTTCAATTCTTCTGGATATATACGTAGAAGTGGAATTGCTAGATCATATGGTAATTCTATGTCTAATGTTTTAAGTAACTACCAAACTATTTTCCACAGCAGCTGTACCATTTCACATTTCCATCAGCAATGTATGAGGGTTCCAATTTCTCCATATCCTTATCAACAGTGGTTATTTTCCTGGCTTTTGTTTAATCACAGCACACCTAGTGAGTGTGAAGCAACATCTCATGGTGAATTTGACTTGCATTTCCCTAATGACTAATGTTGCTGACCCTCATTTCATGTGCTTGTTGGCCATCTGTGTATTTTTGGAGAAATGCCTACTTAAATTCTTTCCTTAGTTTTCAATTAGGTCTTTTTGTTGTTGAGGTGCCACGGTTCTTTATATATTTTCAATGCTAGATCCTTACCAGTTATATAATTTATGAATATTTTCTCCCATTCCATAGCATGTCTTTTCATATCTTGATGATATCCTTCGATATATAGAGTTTTAAATTTTGATAAATTTCAATTTTTCTATTTTTTTCTTTATTACTCGTGATTTGGTTTTCTAAGAATCCACTGCCAAATCCAAAGTCAGGTAGATTACTTGTTTTCTCCTAAGCGTTTTAACATTTTAGCTCTTATATTTGGTTTGCTGATCCATCCAATTAGATCTTATATTAAAAGGCCTTTGTATATGATGAAAGGTAGGGGTCCAAGTTCACTTTTTTTACATGGCTATCCAGTTGTCCCACTACCATTTGTTAAAGAGATGGTTCTTTTTCCACCAAAGAGTCTCCACACCTTTGTTGAAAATCAACTGGCCATGGACATATGGGTTTTTCTGGACTCTCAATTCTAATCCATTGGTCTATATGTCTATCCTTATGCCAGTATCACATTTGATTACTACAGCATTATGCTAAGTTTTGAAATTGGGAAGTGAGTACTCCAACTTTGTTCTTCTTTTTCAATACTGTTTTAGCTATTTGGGGTCCCTTTGATCCATCTGAATTTGAGGATAGGTTTTCGCATTTTGCAAAAAGGACCACTGATATCTTGATAGGGACTGGATTAATCTGTGAATCACTTTGGGGAATACTGTTATCTTAACAATAGTAAGTCCTCCAACCCATTTATACGGGATATCCTTCCATTGATTTAGGTACTCTTTAATTTCTTTCAGCAATGTTTTGTACTTTTCACTCTACAAATCTTTTACCTCCTTGCTTAAATTTATTCTCAGGTGGGGCACCTGGGTGTCTCAGTCAGTTAAGGATCCAACTCTGGCTCAAATCATGATCTCGCAGTCTGTGAGTTCAAGCCCTACACTGGACTCTGTCCTGACAGCTCAGAGCCTGGAGCCTGCTTCAGATTCTGTGTCTCCCTCTCTTTCTGCCCCTCCCTCACTCCTGCTCTCGCTCTCTCTCTCTCTCTCTCTCTCTCTCTCTCAAAATAAACATTAAAAAAATTTTTTTTAATTTATTATCAAATATTTCATTCTTTTGTATACTATGGTAAATAGAACTGTTTATTTAATTTCCTTTTTCCGTCACTTATTGCTGGTACATAAAAACATAACTGATTTTTGCATGTTGATTTTATACCCTCCAACTGTGCTGAACTTGTTTATTAGCTCTACTAAATTTAGCTGTTTTTTACAGACACCATCCAGGAAGCTGCTCTAGTTCAACAGAGCCAAAACAAAGGCAAGCCTCTGTGCTGGTCCCTCAGGGAACCACCAGACAGGTCAAAATGCAAAGCCACGATTTTTTGAGTACAAGCTTCTTATTGCTCTCCCCTACCATCTCTCTCCACTGCTGTTCCCACGGCTGCTGCTGAGCTACAATATGGGGGCTGTGGGGGGGCAACGGTGGTGCTGGGTGGCTCCATTGGTTAAGTGTCGGACTTTGGCTCAGGTCATGATCTCGCGGTCTGCAAGTTCGAGCCCCGTGTCGGGCTCTGTGCTGACAGCTCAGAGCCTGGGGCCTGCTTCAGATTCTGTGTCTCCCTCTCTCTCTGCCCCGCCCCCACTCACACTCTGTCTCTCAACAAAAATTAACATTAAAAAGAAAATTTTTTAAGAAAAAGAAATAGAAAATGGGGGATGGCAGGCGTGTAGACAAAAATGCCACAACACTATCTTACCAAAATTTAGTAGCCTCCTTCTTCAGTAAGCACTGTCCTGGTTGCTGTAAGTTTTTTTATTCGATTTCAGTGTTTTGAAAAAGTTGATTTGTCAGTTATTTTTCCAACTTAATGGCTGTTTCTGCGGAGGCACAGATTCTTAGAGCTCCCTACTCCACCATTTCTATGACCAGTAACTTCTCTTAACAAACAGAATGTGGCAGAAGTGACAGTATGTAACTCCCAAGAGTAGGTCATAAAAAGCATTGAGATTTCCTCCATGTTCTTTCTCTTGGATCACTTCCTCTGAGAGAAGCCAGTTTCCATGCTGTGAAGACTCTCAAGTAGCCCTAGAGAGAGTCCACACAGCGAGGAACTGAAGCAGCCCCAGGACAGCCACATGAGTGAGCTACCTTAGAACTCCAGTTCTTGTCAAGCCTTCAGTTGACTGCAGTTCTCACTAAACTTAGACTGCAACCTCATGAGAAACCCTGACAATCATCTAACTAAGCCACTTCTGAAATAACTGATCTACAGATACCATGAAATAGTAAATGTGTATTGTGGTAGGCTGCTAAGTTTTGGGACACACGATATTTAAAGCTGAGCCTCAAAAGGTGAGAAGAACCAAGTGACTTGAGTTCTTGGGAAGAAGAATGTTTCAACCAGAGGGAGGAAAGGTTTCTGGCACATTAAAAATAAAAAATTTGAAAGAAGATCAATGTGGCTGGAGCTCAGTGGAGAAGAAGACAATGAAGACAGAGATCACTCAAGTGGCAGAAAGTAACCTAAGTGACTAGCGTAAGGTCTTAAAACCAGTAAAAACTGGTAAGCTCTGGAGTAATCAATGTTTCCCTATCCATCAAAAGTGTAAACTGTTCGGGGCGCCTGGGTGGCGCAGTCGGTTAAGCGTCCGACTTCAGCCAGGTCACGATCTCGCGTTCCGTGAGTTCGAGCCCCGCATCAGGCTCTGGGCTGATGGCTCAGAGCCTGGAGCCTGTTTCCGATTCTGTGTCTCCCTCTCTCTCTGCCCCTCCCCTGTTCATGCTTTGTCTCTCTCTGTCCCCCCAAAAAATAAAATAAATGTTGAAAAAAAAAAATTTAAAAAAAAAGTGTAAACTGTTCTACAGTTAAGTACAGGAAGACAGAACTAAGCAAAACAATCACTTGTCCCTTGACAGATAATTGGAGGCAGTCCACCAGCCCAGCACCCATAAGAAAACTGCACAAGGTGAAAGAAAGGCAGATGGGTACCACCACAGAAGGGCAAAAAACAGACATTTTTGTGAATATAAACTTATCAGAAATTGTACAACTTTGATAATCCAATGTTGCTTATTTTGAAGTAATAAACATTTGATTAAAAGTGAGAATAAAGTATTAGTGATGAACATGGGAGCATACAAGTACAAGACCTAGTTTTATTCTTGGTTCCTCATTAGCTTTATGAACTTTGGTAAATCACTTCTCTCCTAACCCAATCTCCCTCGTCTGCAAAATGGGATAATAACATATACAGTACATGACCAATCTTCCTTTTTTAAAGATCAAATGAAATAATACATGACAAAAGTACTTTTAAAATTAAAAAAAAAATCTAGAAAAAAATTAACATTTACAAATGTTAACTGGAGAAAAATCAGTAACTATATCTATTATCACACAGGAACCCAGGGTGGGAGCTATAAAGCCCTTTGAAAACAAGAACCAAGGTCTTTACCTCATTCCATAGTACTTAACTTTAATAGAATGGATACACAATCCCAAAGGAACAAAACACAAAACAAAACAAACAAACAAACAAAAACTTGGGGCACTGGGTAGCTAAATCAGTTAAGTGTGTGACTCTTGATTTTGGCTCAGGTCATGATCTCATGGTTGTTGAGTTCAAGCCCCGCCTTGGGTTCTGCAGTGTGGAGCCTGCTTGAGATTGTCCCTCTTCCTCTCTCTCTGTCCTTCCCCTACTCATGCTTGCTCGCTCTCTCTCTCCTCTCTCTCTCTCTCTCTCTAAGTAAATAAATTAAAAAAACAAAAACCTTTAAAGAGATGTTATTTACATCCCTGATGGCAATTCATTAGTAAAAATCTTACATCTGGAATATAAGCTCAAAACATCTGTCTCACAAGGCAGTCCACAGCACTGCCAAATGAATAACCGATGTAGTTGCAAATCTAAAAAATATGATCGTAAATCAGCTCTGCAAAGATGCATATTGTCCTTGTCCCTCAGCTACCACATGATACAAGTTTTAATAACTGGTGAAACGGGTAAAAGAATTTCAAAAGAAATCCCAATTGGATAACCAGTCTCTGAAACTAAAACTAAATGTAATTAGCAAATAATACTAGTTGTAGACAATTAAAACTATAAGATTAAAAAGTATATGGGAAAATGCAGATATTATCAATGACATTTCAATCAGTAAAAAAATAAAAGATATTTGTGCTTTCAGATTTACAACTATCTGAATACCATGAGGTATTCATCTCTGGATCTTAAACCAGAAAAAAATTTATAATTTGAAATAAGAAAAACACATTAGTGAAGAACATAAGCATTAAACATTATAAAATGTGAGACATAATTATTTTGGTATTAAGATGCACTGATGCATGAATATAAAGTAAATGGGATAAACGGGTAGGTTCTTATATGGTCCTCCTGCTTTCTCTAGCAACCCATCTTCTACTGTGGTACCCTTTATTTACAGCATAATTGATAGCCAGTTGAAAGAAAGTTCTAGAAGATATGACACAAAATTGACCAAATATGACACTGAGTGTCACCTAGATACTAGATACTATACTCTAATTCTTAAGACATCAGGAAAGGATAGCAAACATTTGATGCAAACAAAATATATTTTGAAATTTAATAAACAAACACATCTCCTTGTATAATAAAATAAGTGCTATTGACATATTTAAAGAAAAAAACCCCAAATTTATAGAAAAATGACTTGGAAGGAAAAAAATCAACTTTTTGAGGGTAATTACGAACCGAATTTTCTTCTTCCTCTTCCAGTTCTCGCTGTTGCTCTTCATGTCTTTTAGCTTTGATCTCCATAGCTTCTGTGATCAGGTCTCTTAAAATTGATACAGGCTTTGCATGCTTGATAAAAGGGTGCTGGAAAAGTAAAATTCAACGGTATAAATTCCAAAGATTTCTCTGAATTATATCTAAAATATGTTAAAACAACACATAAATGCTAATCAGGATCACAGGCTTCAATTGTTCTTTCAACTAAAATTAAATGTATATATTAAGAAAAGAGAATATTCCAGCTGCTTTAGAAATAAAGATTTTGTTTTTGGGTTTACTTGCTTTTGGAAAACCATTAAGGCACACAGAAAACATGCAATCCTGTTAATAAAACTACATTACATTACCCTTAAAAATATAATTGTCCAGGGGCTCCTGCATGGCTCAGTTGGTTAAGCATCTGACTTTGGCTCAGGTCATGATCTCACGGTTCAGAAGTTTGAGCTATGAGTCAGGCTCTGTGCTGACAGCTCAGAGCCTGCAGCCTGTTTCAGACTCCTCTCTCTCTGCCTCTCACCACTCATTCTCTGTCTTTCTCTCTCTCTCTCTCTCAAAAATAAATAAACATTAAAAAAAATTTAAAAATATAACTGTCCAGGGGTGCCTGGGTGGCTCAGTCGGTTAAGCAACGGACTTCGGCTCAGGTCATGATCTCACAGTTCGTGGTTTCGAGCCCCGCATCGGGCTCTGTGATGACAGCTCAGAGCCTGGAGCCTGCTTCCGATTCTGTGTCTTCCTCTCTCTCTGCTCCTCCCCCTGCTTGCAGCCTGCCTCCCTCTCTCTCTCAAAAATAAACATTAAAAAAAATTTTTTAAAAATATGTATGTATAATTGTCCAAAGGAAGTGTAGATTAGATAGCGAAAAAGATAAAGAATTTTTTAACAGGTTGGTGATTATCAGTTACTAGAGGGGAAGTGGGTGGGGGGCAATGGCTTAACAGGTGATGGGGATTAAGGAATGCACTTGTAATGAGCTCTGGGTGTTATACAAAAATGCTGAATCACTATATTTTACATCCGAAACGAATTATTACACTGTATGTTAACTAACTGTAATTTAAACAAAAACTTGAAAAAATTTTAATTAAAAATTCTCATAAAAAATAAGAGATTGGTGATTATATTACATATGAAAATAAAATTATTTTGGTAATACATACAAATTTTAATTAATCTTCATAAACTGACAGCCAGAATCAGTGGTCAAAAGGAGGGCAACTATTCTGTTACTTCTTTTACATATTTTTTACTTTATTATGTTTTGAATAATATAATCATCTCCAATGGAGAAACAGTAATAAAGGAAATATTTTTCAGAAAATAAATACTGTCTCACTTCTATGCTATGTATAAAACACCTTTTAACTTCTTTTTTTATAGCATCTTGATCTAGTGAAAATATCTGAGTTTGCTACATTTCTGGTAAATAGAAGGGAAACCACCAGGATAGACCTGGGTTTTCAATGACTTTTTTATTGGGGAAAGGGAGAAGGAGTGTGAGAGAAAGTAGGGGACAGGTTACAAATACAATTTGAGATAAATAACCTTATTTTGAGGCAGCAATACAGTTTCAAAATGTTAATTTTCATATTACATATCCATAGATAGTTATTTTAATAAAGATCAACAGAACATAAAAATATTCTTAAAGACAAAAAAAATAATGCTAAAGAAGAAATTATACACATTTAGAATAGAATTTAAAAAAATAAAATGGTGAACATATCATCTGGGAAAACTATATGGAAGAATTTTGCCAGATTACAGAAATACTAGAATTGATGGCAAAGAACCAATAAATTCTTCTATAACAGCTATAAACTAATCGCCATATAAATTAAGAGCTAGTAACATAACTGCAGTGCAGATTCCCAGTCATCCACTAAAACAGAGTTGGGATTGGATGTATGGCAACCCAGCTAGATCCTACATTTCTCAGTCTCCCCCTTTCAGTTGGTTGTGACTGTGTGACTAAGCTCTCATGAATGGGTTGTGAGTACAAGTGGTGTGTTCCACTCTAAGATCTGATCCTTATGCACTCTTCCGTGAGTTCGTCTCTTTCTACGAAGCTGGAAAACAGACAAATACAGTGTCTCAGAGGATGGTGGAGCTGTGAGCAGGAAGGAACCCCAGTTCGACTCTAAAAATTTTGAGAACACTTGTGGAAAGGTCTCAAAAAGTAATAATTGAAGATATGTTCTTTGCTCTTAAGCAACTTATCATCTAGAATAAGAAATAAAAGATACATATAGAAAATTACAATGTGACATACAAGTTACATTCATGATGGTTTGATGCAGACTATATGATTTATGATTAAGAAATGTAAGAGCAGAAGAAAAGGTAATGTGACGATCTCAGATACCTCACACAGAAGAAACAGACCATTTTAGGGAGGAGGACAAGTATGAACAATATGAACAAACACACAAAGATAAGAGATGTATGCCAGAACACAGTAGGAAGATCCACCTAGCCAAAACCGAAACACTATTTAGAGAAATGGGGTTCCGGGAATTTAGAACCAGAAAACAGTGGGACAAGAAGGATAAATGCTAAAAAATGAGATGCCTGGATTCTGTCTGAGAGCCACTTCAATTACATAAGCAAGAAAATAATGTAAGGAAAAGAATGTCTTTGACAGCATAATCTTGCAGTAGAGTTTAGACATGAAATAGAGTGGGAAGAGACTATAATAACAAAAGTGTAAATTATTAAGAACATGGGTGAAAAAAAGTGAGGGGAAATAGTGAATCTCACAGAAGAACTCTTAAAAAGGATTTAGTGACCAATATTACAGAAGTGGAAGAAGACCAACAGTACAAAAAACTGAGAACTAGTAGAATTATTCTTCTTTATTTTTTTTTAATGTTTATTTATTTAGAGACAGAGAGCGCACAAGTGGGGGAGGGGCAGAGAGAGAGGGAGACATGGAATTCGAAGCGGGTTCCAGGCTCTGACTGTCAGCACAGAGCCCAACGACCCAGGCACCATGTGATCATGACCCGAGCCAAAGTCAGACACCCAACTGACTGAGCCACCAAGGCGCCCCAAGAATTGTTCTTCTTTAAAAAGGCACAGATGGGACACCTGAGTGGCTCAGTCGGTTAAGCATTCGACTTCAGCCCAAGTCATGAACTCACAGTTTGTGAGTTCGAGCCCCGTGTCAGGCTCTGTGCTATAGCTCAGAGCCTGCAGCCTGCTTCAGATCTGTGTCTCCCTCTCTCTGCCCCTATGCCACTCAGGCTCTGTTTCTGTCTCTCAAAAGAAAAAATAAATAAAAAAAAATAAATGTTAAAAAAATTTTTTAAAGGCACAGAAATTTCAAATTGTATTATACTTTATCTTCTCAGGGAAAATTATTAGCCAATCCTGCAAGCCACAGTTTATCTTTAAAAAATACCAAAGTACATATAGGATGCATCCAATCTACTTCAATTTATTTTCATGAAGTTTATTCAGTATTATGTTACTATTAGTCTATAGGGCTCAACATTCTTAATCTCAAAATCTCAGCATATCTGATTTCACTTGCACTCATAGTCTTCTCTACATAACTGCTACAGGTATAATTTTGACCAACAAAGAGGAACTGGCTAAAAAAGTTAAAAGGGTACTTGAGGACAAGGCCATATTACTTGAGGATTCTTGACAGTCAGAAGAGAAATTTTATCAAACACTGGCTGATTTAAGTTTACTTATTATTCTGAGAGACAGAAAGAGCACAAGCAGGGAAGGGCAGAGAGGGAGGGAGGGAGGGAGAGAGAAAGAGAGAGGGAGAGAGAGGGAGAGAGAGAGAATAGCAAGCAGACTCAACACTGTCAGTGCAGAGCCCAATGTGGGGCTCGAACTCACAAACCATGAGATCACAACCTGAGCCAAGTCAGACGCGCAACCACTAAGCCACATAGGTGCCCCTGGCTGATTTATAAAGACTGTTTTTCAAGCCTTTTTTAAAGTAGCAGGTAGTGGGGTGCCTGGATGGCTCAGTCGTTGAGCATCCAACTGTTGATTTTGGCTCAGGTCTGATCCTAGGGAAGTGGGTCAAGCTCCACATCAGGCTCCATGCTGAGTGTGGCCTGCTTAAGATTCTCTCTCTTTGTCCCACGGCCTCCTCCCCTCTCTAAAAAATAAAATAAAAATAAAGTAGCAGATGGTAAATTAAAAATGCAAAGCACATAATAACTACAAATACCAGAGAAAACAAGTTGACAAAAGTAAACATGACAACTGTGATTTAAATTTTAATTAAGATACACCAATGTAAATAAATGGGTTGAATTTCCATTTATTAAATAGTATTGTAGTTAAGCACTAAAAGACACTTATTTACAAGATAAATTCAACTACATACTTTCTAAAGAGATATATTTATAATAAGTCTAACTCATGTTTCTATAAGAGGCATACTAAGAAAAAACTTGGGTTAAAAGTCAAGATAGGCAATGAATAGTATCAAACACAAAAAATGTATCAAGAATAAAATGGTCCAAATAAAATAGAAGTGAAGGCTCAAACAGTACATGATGAAACAGTCATTAATGTTTATAAGGGACGTAATATAAAGAAACATAGTTATAAACTTAATACAACATTATGATTCAAAACAATTTTAGAGAATTAAGTTCTAAATAAATAAGACATAGGAAATAGTGGGGCTTTTTGGTCACTGAGAAAATAGACAAAAAAATTTAAAAACTTTCTGAATATTATAATCAGATTGAATCAACAGAAAAATTAGTAAAAAGAAGCTACATCTTTTTGTTAAATGCCTAGAGAAGCATGTGGTACTACTCTAAGAATAGGAAGAGCAATGAAACAAAATATAATGTCCCCAGAAATAGAATATAATACACAAAATAAACAGTCATACTATGAAGATAGCATTTTCAATCACTGAGCAAAAATAACTTTAAACTGGTGCTGAGATAATGCCTGTCTTTTGTGGGAAAATTTAAACTAGATCTTTATCACAGAAACACGAAAATAAATTCCAGATAGATGAAAGGAGGTGAAAGTTAAAAAAAATAGAAACACAGAGAACAAGAGGGTAATATATGAGAATATTTATATGTTCAATCCAATGCCATAAACAAAAGAAAAAGATGATTTGGATACATATAACTTAAAAATGCATAATGACAAAAAATATGAATTAAAAAGTTTATTTGTAACATTTATATCAGACAAGAAGGTGATCACAAGAGTTTTTAAAAGAATCAGGAAGAAAAAGATAAGCACACCAAATTCTAAAAGGCTATTTCGAAATGCATCTAAAGGAAAATCAAAACTAAAAAAGGGTGAGGGCCCTGGTTGGCTCATTTGGTTTAAGCATCCAACTTTGGCTCAGGTCATGACTTCATGGCTCCTGAGTTCGAGTCCCACATTAGGCTCTGTGCTAATAGCTCAGAGCCTGGAGCTTGCTTCAGTTTTTGTGTCTCTGTCCTCTCTGCTCCTCCCCTGCTCACACTCTGTCTCTCTCTCTCTCTCAAAAATAAACATTAAAAAAAATGTTTTTAACTAAAAAAGGGTGAGAATTCATAAAACACCTGAACTAATGTTGTAGTGACAGGAATACCCCAAATCAACCTACCACATTCTTGATCATGTATCTTTAAAATAAGGCTGCCTGAACATTACCTCTTTTAAAATCTGAGATAGTGCCTCTTAAATTTTGTTCATGTTCTGAATTACCAATTTCTGAACTGACAGAATTCAAATTAGTGATTTATTCAAAAAAACTTCATAGCAAACAAGATTTAAAGTGAATTGAAGAAGAGACTTCTGCTTCTGGACAAAATGAATAACATACTTTTCCCTGTAACTCTCCATTAAAGCACAATTAAAACACTGGACAAAACATAGGAAGATTCTGAAAGATGGAGAGAAGGTGGCAAAATGGGTAGGGACTCTGGAATTTGGGGTAGAACACAGCTTTGAGTTCCATGCTTTTCTGTTTTACCTCACTTATCCCAGATCAGGTACTAGAGAAGCCAGCACAACTAAGAAATACCAATGGACACAAGTGAAAAAAACAAAAACAAAAACCCTACAAAAGCCTGCTCTCTCAAGCCAAGAGATCAGGAAAGGACAGCTAACAAGACAAAAGTTTTAGGTAACAACCAATCTAGTCCAGCCAAACACTACACAGAAAACACTGACACCTCCCCCACCAGCAAAGGCTGAATGAGGAACCTAGACTTCCAACCTCTGGAGGCTGTCCAATCCTTCTACTGAGGTGGTATCAGAGAAGGCCAAGTATCAGGCTAGGGCTTTCACTTCTATCAGGCCGTATAACAAAATGTCAGCCACCCTGCCAGTGTGAAGTGTCTGCGGAGACTGTGTTGCAGGCTGGACTTATACCCCTACCAGGCAATAATGAAACAAACAAACAAACAAAAAAAACCCCACCCCATCCCTGCTGGAGTGAAATCAGACGGAGGCCACTGGAGAGTCAGAACTTTCATCACCAGCAAGCTATAATGAGGCCCTGCAGTTCTAGGAGAGGCTACTAGATGCGCTCCAGCCCTCCCCTGTTCAGTAATAAGGGACCCCAGCACACACATGTCAAAGGAGACCAAGTCGGGGTACCAGACTTCTACTGCTACCTGGCAGAAATGAGATGGGGCCCCTTTCCCTCACTGAAGCAGCATCAGAGGACACCTGTTAGAAAATTTAAATAAGATCTACACTCTCACCATAATACCCAAAATGTCCCAGTTCCAAATGAAAAACACTCACCATACCAACAAGCAGGAAAATCTCAACTAAAATGGGAAAAGACAGTCAACAGACAGCAACATCAAGATGACATGGCTGTCAGAATTACGTACAAGGATTTTAAGGCAGTCATCACAAAAATGCTTCAACAAGTAATTACAAACATGCTTTGTAAACAAATGAAAATTGGAAAGTCTCCAGAAAGAAATAGAAGATATAAAAGAGAAACAAATGAAAAAGTTAGAATTGAAAAATACAGTAATGACAATAAACTCATGAATGGGCTCATCAGCAGATGAGGACAGAGGGATGAATCAGTGAATTGTAATATAAAACAGTGGAAAGTACACAATGTGAACAACAGAAAGAAAACAGACTAGCATAAAAATGAACAGAATCTCAGGGATCTGTAAGACTAAAACAAATGTCTAACATCTGTATCAATGGAGTCATAATAAAGAGAAGAGAAGAGGGTAGGACTGAAAAAACATTAGAAAAAATAATGACCAAAACTTTCCTAACTAGTAAGAGATAAAAACCTACAGATTTAAGAAGGTAAACAACCCCCAACAGGATAAACCCAAAGAAATTCATACCTAGACACATAATTAGACCTGTGAAAATTAGGACAAAGAAAAAAATCTTGAAAACAGCAAGGGGTAAAACAATCCAACAAAGAAACAGTAGAGTGCTCATAAGAAACTGTGATATCAGAGGAAATGGCACAATATTTTTCAAGTGCTAAAAGGAAAAAAAAAAACACCTGTCAACCAAGAATTCTATAGCTAGTGAAAATATCCTGCAGGAAAGAAAAGGAAATCCATATATTCTCATATGAAGGAAAACTAAGAGAATTTCTTACTGCAGACCTACCTTAAAAGAATGGCTTACAGGAAGTCCTCTAGACACAAAGGAAGTAATAAAAGAAGGGACTGTGAAACATTAGGAGAAAGAACAATGGAAAGAGCAAAAATAGGGTAAATACAACAGATTACCCTTATTCTCTTGAGTTTTCTCAATTGTTTAAAGGTTAAAGCAAATATTTTACCACTGTTTGACACAGATCTCTATGTATAAAGAGAAAATATTTTGACTATTATAATGGGAGGGACAGCAAGGTAGATAAAGTTCTACTCCTCAGCTGAACTGGTGAAATGGAAGAATAAGTCACGTTCCAGGGAGTTCACAGAGTAACCCATGACATCATCTGTTCTAGCCAAGCTCAGGGGTCAATTCAAATAATGGCAGATCTCAGTCAACCTCACAGTCTCACAGAAATACATCCTGGGGCAGGAGCTGACTTCAGGTTCTAGGCTGCCCACCAGCAGATACAAGGACCATCTTGAGATCTGGAACTTTAGTGCCACTAGGCTGAACTCGAACCCTGTCCTTTAATATCTTTGGGGTTTCAATCTCCTCATCTTTTAAAAACTACTAGGAGTTCACTAATAATTTCAAAGGATCCTTTCAGTCTATGATTCTTTAAGCTTACACAATTATTTATATTTGCCCTGGAGAAAAAAACACTATAAAAAATTCAGCATGAATTCTTTTTTATTTTTTTATTTTTTTTATTTTTTTATTTAAAAAAAAAAATTTTTTTTTCAACGTTTATTTATTTTTGGGACAGAGAGAGACAGAGCATGAACGGGGGAGGGGCAGAGAGAGAGGGAGACACAGAATCGGAAACAGGCTCCAGGCTCCGAGCCATCAGCCCAGAGCCCGACGCGGGGCTCGAACTCATGGACCATGAGATCGTGACCTGGCTGAAGTCGGACGCTTAACCGACTGCGCCACCCAGGCGCCCCATGAATTTCTTAAAACTGTTTATCAGGGTCTAGAAATCAACATGGTATAATCTGTACAGGTAGGCTGTAGATGTGTCCACTAAAACTTGGTAATAAGACTGTCCTCTGAGAGTTATAATTCAACTCGTAATATGTAAGACATATGCAAAACTCCTTTAAAAGACAGAATGGATTCCAGGCATCTAGCAAATAAGACTCAAATGAGACTAATGAGACTCACCGATAATTATTCTATCTGATATACATGTATTAATACTGGATACCATAAATGATATGCACTTTTGGGAACACTGAGGAATGACAACTAGCCTTAACAAGGATGAGAGAGGAAGGCTTCCTGGAGGAGTACCTAATTTTGAATTAGAAATAATTAGAGAAGAGTAAGAAGGAAACTGTTGGTGAAGGGGTTTTAACCAGGAGGGTTGGGGGAAACAGTGTGAAAAAAGGTACAGAGGATTGAAAGAGCATGGTCTGTATATAAACTACAAGTCCATTATTTCAAAATTTATAGAGGAGAAAAAGAGAGGTAGCAAAGGGCAGTTACAAGGCTAGACAAGCAAGGGCACATTATAACAAAGGGCCTTGAATGGTTAACAATAGCACAATAGGAAAAAAAAAATCAAGAAAGCAAATATTGGCTCATATGCACTATACAGTTCTTGTTATAAAGAAGGATGGTTAAGCCAAACCCAACTAGAGGCTAGACGGTAGCAGAGCTTGTTAATGTAGCCCATCTAGGCCAACTTTTTGGGCAGAAAAGAGTGGAAAAAGAGTGGAGCTGGGGGACAAATGGAATAAACCCACAACAGTCACTTTCACTGTGTGATCTTCAGTGAGTCGTTTAACCTTTTGGGGCTTCAAGACCTTCATCCACAAAATAAGGGAATTATACTAGAGTATTTCTCAACTGCTTTTCTATCCTAATACTCAAAGTGGAAAAAAAACAAAACAAAAAACCAGAATATCTTTTCTTTTTTCTTTTTTTTTTTTAATTTTTTTTTTTCAACGTTTATTTATTTTTGCGACAGAGAGAGACAGAGCATGAACGGGGGAGGGGCAGAGAGAGAGGGAGACACAGAATGGGAAACAGGCTCCAGGCTCTGAGCCATCAGCCCAGAGCCTGACGCGGGGCTCGAACTCCTGGACCGCGAGATCGTGACCTGGCTGAAGTCGGACGCTTAAAACCGACTGCGCCACCCAGGCGCCCCCAGAATATCTTTTCTTAAGATTAGAAAAGATTATGGAAGAAAGACTACAAAGAAATACTGGTTATGTTATCCAAATATCAGTTACCAGATATATTTGGATTTATTTTAACCATCATTTTTGTGCTATCTGTCCCACTTTTGTTTTGCTTCCCCCCTTCCTTCTTTCTGGTCTTCCTTGGGGCTGAATAATTTGGATACTCAACATGATAACAATACCAACTGGCCCCTGGTTTATGTGCTCAAAATTCCTCTGTAATGCTGACAATATCTCAAAATAAAAGTTTTAATTATTCTTGAAAGGCAATATTTGCATATAACACAGAACTCAAAAGGCTCAAAAAGAGCATTCAGCAAAATGTATGTCTCTATCCCACTCCTGCTTCTTAGCCATACTGTTACCTACTCTGGAGGTCAGTTTCTTGATTATTTTTCCAGATCTACTCCACTGCAAGCACTGGTGCATGCATGCACACACACACACACACACACACACACACACGATTTATAAATGAAAGACATTATAATTAAACATATGATTATTATATGATATTACTGATTATATATTAATAGGACATATCAGTGGGTATATAGGATTGAATATTATAATGTTTATAGTAATATATTATAATAAATTACAATGATATATACATATATGTATGTGTAGGTGTGTATACTCTGCCAATTACTCCTCTCAGTGGACCTTAGATTGCTTCCAACTGTTGGCAGATATTATGTTGTTTCTGATCTTCTGTCATTACAATGTACTATGAATACTTCTACACATAAGTTATGTCAGCAATGGTTAACATTTTCTGTAGAACGAATTTCTAGAAGTGTGACTGCTTGGTCAAAAAAGAATTCCTTTCCAAATATCAAGAATTATTTTCCAAATATCAATTGATTATTAGCTTAGAGGTCTAAGCCAATTCTGTTGGGAAAATAAAGACACAGATGCTTATCAAAAGTATTAAGTTATTTCTAATCGCAATAAATGCCAACACAGATAAAAAATAAAACCTCCTGACACTCTGGATAAAGAGTCTGCTTGTAGTTGGGGGTGGGTACTGGAAAGTATTTAGGTAATCATGTAATCAATATATATACACAACATAAGGTCTTTTCAAGGAGCTCAGGGATCTCGTATTTATATACCTTATGGTATATCAAAAAGTGAAGAAAGAAATGCTTGGGCCAAGGACTAATACAGCAGGGGGAAAAGCACAAAAAAATACTAACAGTGGAGAAAATAACTCATTTCTGCATTGAGAACCTTTTAGAAGTTTTGTTTTAAACAACTTTGAGGGAAGAATTGACAACAACAAAGATAGAAAAAAGGGAAAAGACAGAAGACTGAATTTGGAAAACAGAAAAGGAAAACCAAGACACAGAGAACAGGTAGGCGAAGAATGGCGTGTGTGTCTTTGTCAATGCATATTTCCTCAGAGGTTTACATCTTGAAAAATCGGTTATAAAAGCCACAGCAATTCTGGTCAATGTGAGAACGCTACAAGGTATGAAGAAAATATCTTTCCCTTTCAGGCATAAGCACTGACCTGTAACAGTTGTGTGGCAGTAGCTCTCTGCTCAGGATTCTTCACGAGGCACTTTTTAACAAAATCGGTGAAATCATCAGACCAAAGTTCTGGCTTCCTGAATGTTGGTGGTGGATTTGTGGGAATCATAAAAATAGCCTAGCAAAAATGAAATCGCCAAAAGAAATTAAGTAAGAATCACAAGAGCACACCAAAAAAACAAATCTCTCTATCTTTCTATCAGACCCTAAATCTGAAAAACAAATTTAAGCTGTTCTAGGATTTCCAGTAAGACTGCAATTCAGGAAGCAAGTCCATCTGCTACTAATGTAATCATTTCCCATTAAATTTCCTCTATTTGAATTGCAGCTCATTGAGCACATCATTCTTTATTTTATCTATTATTTTTAATCAGTCTCCAAAAAGACTGCAATTCTAACCCTTTTACCAAATTAGGAACATTCTCTAATTAAACAGATATATTCCCTAATTTGCTATTGCATGCCAGATTTACTTCCCATTTCAGTTTCATATAAGTATTCCTGCTCAAAATGGATAGCAGCAGTCCAATTTGTTTCTGCAATCCAGAATATATAAGTATAAATAAAATCTACCGTGATTAGAAATAATACTAATAGAGCCAAGGAAACTTTTATTTCCTTTTCTAACTACATGAATCAGGATTCCAAATGAAAAGTATTAAAGGTAATATACCACTTAAATTTGTTATTAATGATATAATTGGTATTAATAACTAGAACTAATTAAATACATTCAGAAAGTTCAAATTCAAAAGTTTTAAAAAGCCTTCCTGCCATCCTTGTCCTCCTAGCTGTCCAGTCATCCTTCTCAACCAAGAGAATTAATTCTTAATGTTCTTAGGAAATCACTGTATGTAATGAAATTACTTCTCTCTTGGGGCATCTATAATAGTTCCTGATAAAATACTATCACTACAACATCATTTTCTTTGAAAGATATAAAAATGAAAATACAATAAAGTTAAAACAAATGTATCGAGCACTCAATAAACACTATTACCATTTTATTTTAATTTTTTTTTACATTATTTATTTTTGAGAGACAGAGAGAGACGGAGCACAAGTTGGGGAGAGGCAGAGAGAGAATGAGACACAAAATCCAAAGCAGGATTCAGGCTCTGAGCTGTCAGCATAGAGTCCAATGCGGGGCTCAAACCCACAAACCGTGAGATCATGACCTGAGCCGAAGTTGGACATTTAACTGACTGAGCCACCTAAGAGCCCCTGCTATTACCATTTTCATTTTCACATAATGTTATAATAAACAAGAGGCAAACACAGCCATGACAAAAATTTTACAAAGTAAAATGAATTCAACTATAACTAACTGTAGTTTAACAGTAAATTTATATAATTATACAGTCAACACAACAGGTGAGATGAGGAAAAAATGGCTTTTTGGCAATCTTAATATATGCATATGCAACATACAAACATGTGCCCCTCAAAGATGTAGTTAGGGTGAAACATCCAAAAAACTCCCTTCTGGGCTGCAGAATTCTTGGACTTTCTAGAAGGGAGGTGTTTGTCTCTGTTCTATTCTCAGTTTTTTGCCTGGCTTTGGTGGTCTTCTCTCTTCATGTATAAACAAATTTCCTTACTGCATAAAGAAAATAAAAATGGCATACTACAAACCACAGCAATACTCAGAAACCAGTTTTTTTTTTTTTTTACCACTGAAAGTAATCAAATTATGTTTAAAACTTCTGTTCATATATGGAGAAACCACAGCTGTAGAAAAAGTAACAAAGATAATATATTCTTGGGGATACCAGTTTTAATGTATTTTGTTGCTATAATAAAACTGTTCCACTCTCCACTGGAGTTATGAACTGTTCAAAGTCATTCACAAGTATCTTAAAATCATAGAATTTCCATAATAAAAGATATATGACAGATCATTTAGCTCAACGATTTAACAGAAAAGGAATCAAAAGGCCAGAGAGGCTAAGTGACTTAAAACCAAAATTTTAGACCCACAAAAGGCCTTTATTTAAAAGATTAGCAAAGTATTCTAATGCTTCTACTATATTTCAAGAAGCAGAAGGTGAAGTACAAAGCAAAGAGGGTTACTGAATCTAAACAAGCAGCTAGTAAGAGACAGAGAAATGACAATTGATGATGTTTTCAACGTATTTGTCTTCACAGGCCCTCCCTCTTCCAAGCGGAGAAGAAAGCATAAGCAAGTTTTAAGCCTTTACGATAAGGCAGTGGCAGAAATGACCTTAAAACTTACTACAATCACAAATGTGACCATCGATAAGGTGAAAGGTCATTCAATGAAAAATGAATGACGGAAAGACCATTAAGTGGAGAAAATACAGTCTTTTCAATAAACGGTGCAACAAAAATGAATTTGGGATTCTTATGTTGTACCATATACAAAAATTAACTGAAAATGGACCAGTGACCATAACAATAAGAGTTAAACTATAAAACTTAGAGGAAAACGTTGGGGGAAAGCTTCAAGACATTGATTTGGCAATAATGTCTTGGGTGTGACCCCAAAATCTAGGCAACAAAAGAAAAAAAATAGGTAACTGGACTTCATCAAAATTTAAAACTTGTGCATCAAAGGACACTATCGATAAGATGAAAAGGCAACCGAAATGGGAGAAAATATTTGCAAGTCCTATGTGTGGTAGAGGTTTAATATCTAGGATGTATAAAGAACTCCTACAACTCAACAACCAACAACCGAACTCAAAAGACAGAGAAAGAACTCGAGTAGGTATTTCTTCAAAGAACATACAATGGCCAGTAAGTACATGAAAAGGTACGCAACATAACTAATCATTACAGAAATGTAAATCAAAACCACAATGAGATATGTCTCACATTCATTAGCATGGCTTTTATTAAAGAAAAAAAATCAGAAAATAACAAGTGGTGGCAAGGATGTGGAGCAGCTGGAATCCTCATGCCCTGCTGGTAGAGATGTAAAAATGGTGCAGCTGCTTGAAAAACAGTATGGCGATTCCTTGAAAAATCAAACATAAAGTTACCATATGATCCCCTAATTCTACTTCTGGGTATGTACCCAAAAGAAGTAAAGGCATCAAAGAGATATTTGTATACCCATATTCATAGACTCATTATTCACTGTGGCCAAAAGATGGAAGTGACCCAATTGTGCACTGACAGATGAACGGATAAAGAAAACATAGTGTTTACACTGTATACACACATACAATGGAATATTATTTCACCTTAAAAAGAAAATTTTGGGGTGCCTGAGTGGCTCAGTTGGCTGAGTATCTGACTTTGGCTTAGGTCATGATCTCACGACTCATGGTTTCGAGCCCCACGTCAGGCTCTGCGCAGACAGCTCCGAGCCTGGAGCCTGCTTCGGATTCTGTGTTTCCCTCACTCTTTCTGCCCCTCCCCTGCTTGTACTCACTCTCTCTCTCTCTCTCAAAAATAAATAAACATTAAACATTTTTTTTCTAAATGGTTAATTTTATGCTGTGTATATCTTACCACAAAGAAAAATATGGATGAAGGAAAACATTAAGTAATAATCAAGTTCAGAAATATTTAAGTGCCTACTGCAGATGAAGCACGGTGTTAAGCATTAAATGCAGCTCAAAGAAGCAGCAGGAAATACCCTACCCTTAAGTCACTACCCTTAAGAAGCTTCTAACCTAGTCTGTCAATGAAAGCACAAACAATAAAAGAATTAAATAACAGTATAATAATAAAATAAATGATAACAAGGCATTTGGAACAGAGGTCATTCCCCTTAGTAGAAACAGTGTAAGGATAAGCAGGAGAGTAGAAACAGGCCATCAGGAGGAGCAGAGAACAACTGACTGCTTGGTAAGGTATAGGAAATAAGAAGATTAGAAGGGAAATGGAGAATATGGAGTTTGGTCAGCAAGAAAGTACACAACTGAAAAGAAATGTGTGTGTGTGTGTGTGTGTGTGTGTGTGGTATTTGTTCTTGATTAGGTTTGTTTATGACCCAAGAAGTAGATTAAACAAGAACAAAACCCCTGGAGACACTCTAAATATGGAATAGAAAAGGCAGTTAGGGGCTAGTACAGATGGCCCAACACGAGTAATAAAGAGTTCAAACGAGGGTGGTTTCTATGGAAATGAAATGGAAGAAATGAGGTAGAGGAGATACTACAAAAGAGGAACCAAGAATATATCTTGCCAACATTGTGTGGGAGGGGTGGAAAAAAAGGAAGAATGAAAGATTACTCTAGAATTCAAGAAATTAAAAAAAACAATACCTTAATTGCAAGGCACTCAGGTATTCTAACAATTCACTACATCATTTTTTTGAAAGCCCTTAGAATATGCAGCAAGTTGCTACAGTGTGTTATCACCGGCTTCTAACTCGGAAGTGATCCAAAGGACTTTCCATGGACAAAGCAGTGAAGATTCAATATCCAAGTCTCTTGATTCTAGGGTAAGAGTTAATCTCTTTTATTAGTCTATTCATCTTCTTTCAAAAGGGGAAAATCCTTTCATAGAAGAGAATATTCTTACACATCTCACATCATATCACACATATTTACATCTAACACAGTCCTTTCAAAAGCAGTACAGCCAGTTTTATGACACAATAAGCAGGTCAAATGACATTTATCAAGTACTTTCTGTGTGTTCAAAACTACGTTCTAAATGAAGTTGCAGACTGATAGGCCAAAGGCCAAATAACATTAGTGGGCATATTTTGTTCAGTCACTATCAAGTTCACACTCCCAAAAGGTAAGAATCTGCTGGAATCAGGCTGATTTCACCCAGGATGTATGTTCTCCCTTGTACATGGGCCCCATTTAGTCTGGCTCAATTATCTACTTTACCTGATGGTTCTTTCAAGTATTTAACTTTGTAAGCCCTGCTATTACAGATTTTAAAATAAAACACATATCTCAAAGCCACAGAGCTCACAGTCAGCTTGTGGGGGGGGGGATTAACACGTGAAACAAATAGCAAACAATGAAGTGCTGGAAAATAAAGTTCTTCTGTAAATAACCTAATTCATCTCAGCTCCATAGCTGAAACGGAACCTAATCTGGCTTCAAGGATGGGCAAAATGGGGTTAATATCAGCTGCGGGAAAGGGCACACAAAACCACCTGCTACTTCAATTAAAGAATAAAATAAATTTGAACTCTCATCTCTGCAAAACGGTTCAAAGCACCCACATAAGCCCTTATATACTGACCTCAAACTGCAGGTAAATGATACTAGATTGTCTAGATAAATGTTGTTCATCTGCACTTGTTACAAACTGATGGATAACAACTCTGTGATTTATGTTCTTGTAGCTATGCTCTCCTTTGAACTTTGAGTCAATAAGTTGCAGTCTTATCTTCTGATAATCTTAACATATAAGGCTCACCTCAGCAGTAGCTATTAGAAACTCAAGGATAAAAAAAAAAACTGAACCCTAACTCTTATTTACCCAGTACTATCATAAAGCAATCCTAAAAGGTTCACATTCTAGTCTCAAACAAGCACTGAACTGCATATAGTTCAAACAAGTAAGTCTCATTATATGGTCTACCAAAAGCAGAGACTCTGAAAGGCTCCAGGAAAACCACTATACCTTTTATTTCTATTTTTTTAGGTTAGATAATCAATAACAAATGGGCAGATTTCTCACAGGCTTAACTTTGTTCAACTAATTTAACCTAATCATGAATCATAAAGGATCTTCTTAAGAATCCCTAGGTTTTGTATGAGCTAATTAGGTAATAGGCCCCTGCTGTAGAAAGTTTTAGCAATCAGTGGCTAGCCTTAGACTAACAATTCACTCCCTCCCTTGCCACCAACCAATCGCATGGACACACTTTACAGCCATATAATTTATCTTATCTCCAACACCATTTTGATTGAAGAATGTTAGTACAATAAACAATATCATTTTCCTTGTATTTGTTGCTACACAGTGTGTTGCTTAACTACATATTGAACCTCTGGTTGAGTTTTTTTTAATTTATTTTTAACGTTTATTCATTTTTGAGACAGCCAGAAGGCACGAGCATGGGAGGGGCAGACAGAGAGGGAGACACAGAATCCTCAGCAGGCTCCAAGCTCTGTGTTCTCAGAGCAGAGCTTGATACGGGGCTAGAACCTACGAACTGTGAGATCACGACCTGAGCCAAACTCGGACGCTCAACCAACTGAGCCACCCAGGTGCCCCTGAACCTCTGATTACGTTTTAAAAAGAACTTCCCTGATCACAAATAGTCTAAAGAAGCCAAAAAATGTAAGTGCCTCAAAACAAATAATTAACTCCATGCTTGGAATTTCATGCCTTAGACTCCAGGAGCACCCACACGTGGAAAGAGCTGGAGCTGAGCAAGCACAATGCCTGCACTCTGCAATCTCAGTGGAGTGAGTCAACACATATGCCTGAAGCTAAGGTAGCTGGGTTTGTGAAAATACAGAAGCAAGGACATGCCGGAATAACAAAGGAATCTGTGCCACTATTCAAGAACCTCAGGTATATGAGCAAAAGGTTATCTTCATAACAAATAAATGAGATAAGGAATGAGAAAGCATTTTATAAAACTTCAAAGAACTAAATAAACACAGCTGTTTATTTTTCTTGCTGGCAAACATAATCCATAGGCAGGAAGCTACTAAGTCAAATAAAAATATATAGCTTCTAAAAATGATATATAGGAATAATAATTTTTAAAAGACTACACAAATAAGATGGCAAACAACACAACAAAATGAAGCCAACACTGGATCTGGGTCAGAAAACAGGCTTGAGCTCTCAATCGTCCTCTGGCTGATCGTGCAGCTTCAGTTTTTTCATTTAAGTGATGACATTGCACTACATGTTTTTCAGGGTCCTTTTTGGGTCTAAAAGACTCTAGCACTCTAACTGCCTAGCAATCAAGGAGTTAAAGCCTCACTAGCCAAGTAGTATTAAGAAAGGAGATGCAAGGGGGGGGGGGGGGAAGGAGAAGGATAACAAAATGGTTATTAGATGTGAACACAAAAGTACAAATCTACATTTTATTACCACTCCCTCAAATGCAATTTTGAAGCAGACAGAGAATACTAAAACCCAGAGTGAACCTTGCTATCAGGGTGCAGTTTCTACAGTAAGCACAGGGTTAAAGTATTGTGAGCCTGACCTCACAATTCACTCCAACTCCAACTGCAGGAACTTCAATACTCATTAATCTGTCCAATAAGGGCCATTTTGCCTGCCGAGGTACCAAATTAAGGGAAGGGATGCAGCTGATGTCCTGGCGGTACACAGTGACTAAGAGAACTGGCTCTAGAAGTCTGAGCCAGCCCTAGATAGCACTGGGTCCAACAGCACTACCACCATAAGCAGCTACATGACCTGTTTTACTTCTCTATGCCTATTTTCACGTATTAAAAATGGGAATAATCGTACCTACCTTACAGAGCCGGTCTGAAGCTTGCATGGGTTAATACACGTAAAATACATGCAGCAGCACCGACCACATTGCAAATGCACAAAAATTAACCCCACCTTACCAAGGGGATCCGCAAGAGTAAACTACCTTATTCAAGGTCACACAGCTAGTCAACGCTGGAACTCAGGTGTACCTGGCTCCTTGGCTACTTCACACCACCTCCAGATTTCTATTAAATTTCTGCCACAGATAATTCTACCATAAGAGCCCCCTAATGTATATGCAGTCTCCAAAAAAGAAAATGGAAAGCTATTTGTATAAAGATGGTTAGAATTCACTTTCTGTAACAGTGGAAAACTGCAAACAAAAAATACCAAACAATTAAGAAATGGATAAGTAAACTGCTATGTATCAATAAAATGGAGAAACTTATTGCTATAAAAATAACAAATGGTGAATAAATAAACTGTGAAAATTTAAAAAAATAAAAAAATAAAAAAAATAACAAATGGTGAATCACAAAATCACAATGAAATATTTTGTTTTGTTTTTTAAGTGAAAATGAGAAAATAAAACAGTCTGTTGTTCTGAATGATTACCTTCAGTAATGACATGTGGCAATGTCACTAAAATGTAGCAATAAAGACTGAAAGATGGTACAGAATCTCAAAAATTCAAAATATCAATTCACAACAGCAACTGTCTACAAGAGTGCAAAAGACTCTTTTTACATTTTTTATTCTCAAGGCTACTCACTATATATATTAAACTTTTAAAAACTGTATTTGAGGGGCACCTGGGTGCTCACTCGGTCAAGCGTACAACTTAGGCTCAGGTCATGATCTTATGGTCTGTGAGTTCCAGCTCCGTGTTGGGCTCTGTGCTGACAGCACGGAGCCTGCGGCCTGCTTCAGATTCTGTGTCTCCCTCTCTCTGTCCCTACCCAACTCATGCTCTATCTCTCTCCCTCTCAAAAAGGAATAAACATGAAAAAAAAATAATTTAAAAAAAAAACCACTTGTACATTCAATTGATCCAAGGCTTCATTTAGAACCACTGCTGAATTTATAGCCAACTGCAATCCGCTTCTATAACCACTGCACACAAACATAATTTAAATTCCAACACCTTTCATGGCTTCCATCTCTTGAGGTTGAAATATCATGTCCCTTTAATACAATGCAAAAGTATTCATAAAATATGGCTAAAGAAGAAATCAGAAGCGAATAAGAGCCAAAGTTAAGCAACTTTCTCAGCCTACTCTCTTTCCAAACTCCCAATTAGAATTCCTATGTGTGACCAGTTCAACCAACTGCTTTGAGCACATAAAATGTATCCATACCTGCAATATAAGAATTTCTTAAAAAAAAAAAAAGGAATTTCTTCAAGAAGCTTAGAATTTAATGGGATAGAGAATGCACAGCAGATCATTTCAATAAAATAGTGTAAGTACAAAAATATATGTGAACACTGGGCATTATGACTTGGTCCAAACTGAGGTTTAAAAAAAAAAAATGAGACTTAAGCTGAATGCTAAAGAATGAGTTAATGAGTCATAGAAAAGAGAACAGTATGTTCAGGATGTGGGGTCTGAAGTGTCACCATGGGGTCTGTGAGGGAAAGTAACCTGTTTCGTGCATGGGGCAGGGAAATTACAAGGTGAGCCTGAAACATCTTACTGGCCCTTAGAGAAAGGAACCAACGACCAACTGAGTCATGTCAAAAGAAGTTCAGAACATTGAGAGGTTAGCTCCACCCATAAAAGATTCAAATTTACTTGACCTGAAGTAAGGACCAGTAACAGTATTTTTTTTTTCTTTTCTTTTTTTTTTTTTTTTTTTTTTTTGGTCTCCCAAGCAATTCTAATGTGTAGTCAACACTGAGAACACCGTTCTAGGACATATAATATAAGGCAAGTATTATCACTCCATGTGCCTCCATTTCAGTACCTCCCATATTTTAACCAGTACTCTGGTTAGTTATAAACTCATTCTAAATGCCCTGGATAACATGGAAACTACTTAAAAGCATAGATACAGTGCCTCAAGTTTTGTATCCCCACAGTATCAGGCATAGTCACTTCTGCAAAGTAAAACCGAAATTTATATTGGAAGTGTTGATATAAAGACTTCCAGTTAAATATGGTTA
This sequence comes from Lynx canadensis, assembly GCF_007474595.2. NCBI lineage: Eukaryota > Metazoa > Chordata > Mammalia > Carnivora > Felidae > Lynx > Lynx canadensis. The sequence goes on along the minus strand of NC_044320.2, from coordinate 38,508,797 downwards.
TTTGAACATGCTGATTTACTTCAACTCCATCCCAAAGGAAAGTCCTTACTGAAGGACACTAAGAACTAAAAAAAAAAAAAAAAAAAAAAAAATTTCAAAAACAACAGTAGCAGTTCTACCCCTGAATGGCTATATGGCTTAGGCTCAAACCTTAGGTCTTCACCATAAAATAGAAGTAACAGCAGTGCCATTTTATTATTTTTAAGCCCATCCAACTTAATTCACTAGTTATTATATAACAGCTTAACTGAGACACAATTCACATATGTGATCTATGTGATCTGGTCCTCTGCCACCTCTCTGACCTCATCTCCTACTTCTCTCCCTTTCCTGGCCAATTCCAGACATATAAACCTCCACCTCGTTCCTTAAACACCAAACATACTGCCACATCAATTTCCTCTGGCTAGAACACTCTCACCATAAATCTGCATGTCCCATTTACTAACCTCCTTTAGGTCTCTACTAAAGGTCACCTTATCAGCCCTATCTTGACCATCATATATATAGTATCACAAACACCCCTGTCATTCTGTATCCCTCTTATCTTGTTTTATTCTTCTTGTAGAGCAGCACCTGTATATGACTATAGTTACAGTTTTTGAGAAGAATTTGTCTCTGTCCACTACAACATAAACACTTGAAAAGCTGGAACTTTGTTTCATTCACTGCTATATTCCAATGCCTAAAACAGTGTCAGAGCAGGCAGTCAATAAATGAGATGAATTAATATGTAACAAACTCAGTCTCTCTCAGCTTCACTGAGATTTTTTTATTTCCAAAAAGCAGGATTTAGACGTAATGACCCCTAAGACACCTGCACAGCTTTAAAGTCTACAAATCTAGCAAAGAGACAGAACTAGAGAGCTAATGGTAATGTATAAAAATGTAAGCTGGCCTTCTAAGAAGGAAGACTTGACAATAAATGATTAACTACCAAAAGAATAAAGTAATATGAGAGGTACCTCCAAATAAACATGTGAAAGACTTTATAATAAACTATATAATTAAGCACAGAGAACAAGACTATCTTGCCAAGATTTGCTATCATTGGCAAAAATCCATATTAAACTCAGCTTCCCCCAATTCCAGATACAAATGGAATTGGTGAATTTGGCAACTCACTGGAGAGAAAGACTGAAGTACAATCTGGGTTCACATTAAAGTTACCTCATTCTTCTCAACTTAGATCTGACCCAGAGGAAAATTTTTAACAGATTGTGTTGGACTAGTGCCATACTATACTCAGTAAAGTTCAAAATTAGCATTTTAGACACTAACCTAAAGGATTTGTATTTTGTTTCCCGAAAACTAAATTCGGCTAAAAATGTAATATGATGAATTATGAATATAAATGGATTATTAAAGAAACACGTTGTCAAAGAAAAAGCAAATTATAACACCAGTCCCTCCCTCTTTTGATTTCATTCATGCAGTGTCTCACCCAGGTCTGAACACATGGTAGCACTCAAGCTGATAAGAGAGAGATAATTCTCTTCTTTCCTCTCAAAGTTTATTCAGATTTAGTGATATACAATATATACATGTCCACCTCAAACTTCCTAGTTATCAAAAAATGCAAATAAAAATTATGTACTTCCACTTTTTATATATATACATTAAGCATTTATTTATTACCTCCTATGTCACAAAGCATGTATCTAGGTAGACAATGAAGTCACAAGATAAAAGTTACCCATGCTGCTCTCAATAAATTTATAATCTGGTGAAAAAGTCAGACAAAATACAATAGAGTGTGATAAATTCTATGATTTGAGGGTATACAGGGTGCAAAGGAAGGAAGCTCAGAGGAAGGGTTCCCAGGTTAGACTGTAGAAGAGAAATGGGAGAAAATACAGGTAAAGAGAAGTAACACTGAGTAGAGAGCAGCAGTAAGAATTAAAATATCTGAAAATAATAGTATGGCTAAAGGAAAGTAGATATCACGTAAATAAAGATGTAGGCAGAGCCCAAGGCTTTGTATAACACCCTTAGGAGTTTGGCTCCTAACCTAGAGTCAAATGAAAGAAACTGCTTTTTAATGGGAGAATTTTAAGTAAGGGAGTAATATGATCTGTGTTTCATTTGGGAATGATCAATCTAGCAGTATCACGAAGAACACTTTGAAAAGGGGGGTGAAACCAAACACTAGGAGACCTATAATAGAAATCCAGAAGAAAAATTATGAGGTCTGAAATGAAAAAATAGAGATGGAAAGAAGGGGATATATTCAAGACATATTAAGGAAGTAATATGGGCGAAAATTGGTGAATAATGAGAACTTGAATTAGCTTCATGGCTAAATAGGAGGAGCTAATAGTAAGGAAAGGAATCACAGAAAAATTAGAAGGCAGCATCAAACAGGCCTTGGTGATTGACCAATGGTGGGAGACTGGACAGATGAAGTACACTCTCCAGATTTTCACATGAAAACTGATTTGATGGGAGTGCCATTAACCAAGATAGAAATACAATGCTAAAACCAGGCTGATGAGAAAACAGTAAAAAGAGATTTGGAGATATTGGATTTGAAGCATCTCTTGACAGTATAGAAAAGATTATCTAAGTAGGTTTTTAGAAATGAGTCTAGAGCTCGAGACGGGGAAAAAAAGCCAGGAGATGGAGATACTCTAGAAATCAAAAGAGGAAAGAGATTTAAGGAAGAGAAAATGGCTACCAATGCCAAATAGAAGTAAAAGTTTGTGAACAATTTAGTAGAATTGTGGGGGGAAAACAGCCAAAGTCTGTTCAGGGGTAAATGGCAGGGAAGTGAGGAAACTGAGGCAGCATGGGTTTTCGTATGTGGCTCTGATAGGAAGGAGTGAGACAGAGCAGCAAACTGAGAATAGTATGAGCCCAAAGAAATTTGTTTCTTCCTTAAAATGAGAAGAACCTGAGCCTGTAAAGTTCTGTAACAGAAAGGAGATGAGTGATGGTTGAAAGAGGGAAGCCAGAGTGGAAGGAGCATGCCCTTCTACTAAAACCAGGAAAGACAGAAACAAGCCCTTAACAGTTCAGGCACTTAAATGACCACTTAAGCAAATTAATTTTTAATAATGAATATCCTGCAAGCTTAGACTATTTAGCACTATTTTTTAAACAATTCTGTTGGGTAAATTTTGATACATTTACATATTATATATAGTAATACTGTTGTTAATATTATATCTACTCTATATAGACAGTGTGCATGGCAATGTACTAAGTGGCTTCATAAAAATTATTTCTCTTAGTCCTCACCAAAACTCAATGAAGGATTATTATTCCATTTCATACATCAGAAAACTGAGGCATAGGGAGGTTAAATAACTTGCCCTTGAATACTCAGCAAATAAAGGACAGCACTGGAAAATGAACCCAGACATTGTAGCCCAAAGCCAATGTTCTTAACCAACAAGTTATACTGCCTCTACAAACAAATACTTTTGGTTCATGAAATTAATCTGAAGGCAACATATTTTCCATCAGGAAATATTTCTGATTTTAGAATAGAAGAAAACTGGGTTTACTGATCAAAAACTTGCTAAACTGCACTTAATATATTAAATTTTAAAAACCTAGAGAAATAACAGTATATTATTAAAAACATCACAAAATACAGTTTTCTCTTATGTATGTATGTATATATGGATGTGTGTGTGTGTGTGTGTGTGTGTGTATCAGTGGTTCTTAAATTTGACCATGCATCAGAATTCCTTGGAGGGCTTATTAAAATGCAGACTGCTGAACCCTACCAAAAGAGTTCCAGATTCAATACGCCTGATAAGGTACCCAAGAATCTGTATTTCTAACAAATGTTCAGAAGATATTAATGCTATTGCTCTAGGGACCACACTTTGAGAATTACTACCTTATTATAGTAACTCTATATAAAAGTTAAGTAACATGAATGTAAAAACACCTGGCAGATGGCAGACAATAAGTAGTATCTGCAATTATTATTAATAATAGCAAATATGATGACCATTACTATTATCTGCATAGTTACTTAGACTTTTAATCAATTTTTATTCAAAGAAATACAAAATTAACATATCCTTTATGATCACAATACTCTGACTGCCAACTTTATGTACCTCTGGTGTCCTTTGTGTCTTTATGTACCTCTGGTGCTAGCATACTGCTAGCAAACAGCCTTTCTAAAATGTAAATCTGCACATCAACTCATACTTCAAACCAATCTTTCCCTATTACTTGCAAAACAACTACAGTCTTCTTGGCATGGCTAAGAGATAGATCTCTTTGCCCATGAGCTATCATGTAATTACTCATCTTTCAGTGTGATTATGGAACATTTCCTATTCTTTGAAAGGTTCCCTAATATGACTCTCTCAATAAAGCCATACATTCCTTCATGATTCCAAAGTACCTCTAAAATAATAAGAGAACAACAATGATATTATCAATCAACATTGTGGGGTATCTCCCAAGGGTTATATATGAACTATTTTACTTATCCTCATAACAACTCAGGATAATGACTATAATGATCCTCATTTATAGATGGAAAAAAATGAGATATGGAGAAAACAAATTTGCCCTAGTGATAAACTAGCAAGGAGAAAAGTCAGGATTCTACCACTGCAATTAAGCTATACCAACAACTGTCAGATTTCTTAGTACTTGAGTACTGTTTAGATTATAGATTTTTGTAAATATTAATCTCAGTAATTTCCTTATCATTTTTACATTATTTAACTAATATTTACTACCTTTTATATGCCAGGCATTGTGTTAGGCAATGAGAAACATGAGATTAAAAACAAGGAAAACCTAGTGCTGGTTCCCTGAGACATGCAATATAGTGGGGAAGCCATACATTAAAAGAAAAAAAAAATCACATAAATATTTCCATAAATAAAAGTTAAAGACAAAAAGGACAAGGTTCTCTTCGATTAAAATAGGAAGATCTAACCTATAGATAGCTATTGTCCCTTACCTTCACAGTGTCCTAATACAAGGGGTATAAGTTATGCAAAATATAACTCTCAGAATGCCAAATAACTACATTTTAAAATGACACTTTCAAAATCAATTAAGTGATTTAATTATAAGATCAAAGTCATGTAGTTAAAATTTTAAACATATTATTAAAAATGACATTTAAATTCTTTGGCTCTTTGTTCTTTTGGCAAATGTAGCTATTGCCTCTCTGAAACAGAATGTAATAAATATAAAAACCTATAAAAAACTAGTAAACTGGCATTTGAAGGGGCCTTGCAAATATTAGTCATGATAAAGGTAAAATAACATGCCAAGTTCCTGACAATCGTAGTTGTGCAAAAAAAGAACTTCCGTTTGGACAATGCTAACTTTCTTAAGATTAAAGAGGAGTTAGATCCATGACTTCATATACTTCCATTTGTAAGATTTAAAAAAAATCAAAAAAAATTCCTTCTAGTAAGTTTCAAAGGGAAAACCAGTATTCTTTTATAGGAGGAAAATGCCTAAAAGTCCAAATACTGATCTTACAAAAAGACATGAAAGGTAAAATCAAGTATGAACCAGGTCTGGATCCCCATATCTTCAGTTTCTATTTATCAAACAGAAAAATCTTTCCAACTTTCTCCTTTCCTGTATAAGACCAAAACTATGCGATATTCTGTTTGTATTACAATTACACTAATTCAATGCAGGTCACTTGCTTTTACTGAGTCCAGATGACATTCAGTAAACTAAACATGGGCCAATTAGTTTTAAAAAAAGAGAAAAAAAAAAAGAAGAAAGAAAGAAAGAAAGAAGTGCATTCTGATTGCCTTTGGGTAGGTCATACAGTGGCTACAGAACATCATGGCCTGAACTTCATTTTGGCTAACACCAACCATACGCTAACATTAAGGACTAGCATTTTTCATTCCTTTCAGATTTCTCACATTTGGAAATTCTAATTTAAATGCATACTCCGGTGGAAGTGAGGATAGCAGTGCAGCACAATACCGGTTCTCCCTTCCTGAAACTCAAATGTCTTGTTTTGGAGCTACTAAGGGGGAATGTGCATATTGTCTAAAAACATCTGATTCCTTTATTTCAATTGTTTTTTTTTACTTATCACAGTTATAAATGAGTAAATAACACTGCTGAGTTAGCTGACACACACAAAAAAAGACGCCCTATGGCTATGAACTTTCAACATCAGTATTGTAGTGTATAATCAACCTACACCACCATGTAATTAGACACATGACAAACTGGGTAACAGGAACAAATATTCGTAACTAAAGAAACAATAATTTCTTAATACCTCATCAGGAGCTGGCACTCAACATTTTTTTATAGTCTATTGTGTAAAGAAAGATGGTTTACCATTCCTTGTAAACTTTGCTCACTAATGTATACCTTGCTTAAAAAATAAAAAAATCTTTCAAAGGTTGTAATATAAATTAAACTTCACAAAAAATCATAATTTGAAATCAGAATGAGCTCCTACAAAAAACTGCATTAATTAATTCTTCACTACATTTACCCTTTATTAATTGCCTGAATTTTAATTTAAAAACCACTCATCATTATCACAAAAATATCAATCTCCAAATGTTTAAATTAGCCTGATTTTTTAAAACTTTGTTATTTATTTTTAGCTGTTTTTTAACTTGTATAAATTTAACTGGAGAATATTATGTTCCTGCAAGTGTTCATGAATAGAAAGATACAGTAATGGAGATGGAAATTATTTACTCTGAAAATCCTGACTGCATGACTGTTAAATCACTTACATACGGCCAAACGATCTACAAGGAAGCAGGGAGGTCCTGAAATTGTGTACTCATATCCATTTTCAACTACTGCACAGGTGACACAATCAATCAAGTCATTACTGAAATAGAATGGGAATAGAAGGCACTTGGTGAGTAAAGGTGACTTCTTTAAACAATAGGTAAAATGAAAAAAGAGACTATCACTATCTCAAAAAGTAGCCATCAACTATAGATCAAAGAGTATATTCCATCTCTGTGGTGTTCAGTAATGTATGTCCAACTTTGGACACTATATTATATTCAATATCTACACTAGTACAGAAAAAAATATGCATAAAATAATTCAGTAATGACAAATCCCCTGATAATAAAGTTTCTCTTAACAAAGTCGATATTCTCTGCAGAGAATCAGCAGAGGCCATAACCTGCAGAGGTTAGCTGATGATTAAGGAGGAAGGAACAATGGCACCATTTCTAGCACAGAACTCAAAAGGCAACCAAGGGACCAAGCCCACCCCAAGGGAAGAGCTGAGCCAAGTGATGCATGCTTAGTTGGTAGAGAAGAAATGTGTGCCCATGTATGGGTTAGTGGAGTGGGGCCCATCCAGTCCAACTGAAGAAGATCCAAAAGCCCAATCTAACCTACTTAGAAAAGCATGAGAAAGGAAGGACAATAAAAAAGAAATTTATATCCCACAACCTATCTGTGAAGTTTCTATCTTGTTACCACCCTTGACAACAGAATATACACTGTCAGAAATTTCCTCAACATAAGTGCTTCCTATTCTAAAGAAATGCAATTTTAAGTGACCTGGAGCATAAAGATGAAAACAAAATAGGCCAAAATGTTTACTCATTCACTTTGTATCCGTTAAGTCAACTCTGTATTGTTATCCACACACCCCAAAATACAATATATCTATGAGCAACCCTAGATTACATAAACTTTCCTAATGTGGAATTCACCATGAACCAAATTCCTAAATGCTTTTTATATCCACTGTGTTAATCCATGTCTCCAACCAGGGCAGACCTCCCTGCCTATTCTCATTCATTGGTGAGGGTGGGAGAATATTCAAATTTAACATAACATTTAATTTCATCTTCTTGGACTCAACCTACTGCTTGATCCTGCAAGATTTTTCTATATCCTGACTGTGCCATTTGATAAAACTATCCCTCTATCCTTCCTTTCTTCTTTACACCTACAAGTATGAAAAACATGCTTTCTTTTAAAAAAAAAAAAAGTTTATTTATTCATTTTGAGAGAGACAGAGAGCAGGGGAAGAGCAGAGAGAGAGAGGGAGACAGAGAATCCCAAGTAGGATCCAAGCTGTCAGCACAGAGCTGGATGCGAGGCTTGAACCTCATGACCTGAACTGAAATCGAGTCAGACGCTTAACTGACTGACCCACCCAGGTGCCCTTAAGTCATTTACAGAAGAATGCTTAACGTCTCAGAGAAACACTTCATGTATCTGCTTACAACATCTGACAGAAAGATTTCATAAAAAGGGAAATTATAAACTAAACTAGGAAAACCAGGTATATTCTGGCACTGGGGCAAGAGAATAGTGGTTCTCACAGGAGTAGCAGCAGGCATCCATGATGGCTGTTCATACTAAGAAGATAATCAAGAGACAAGGAATGGAGGAGAATAACACCAGCAAAGAGAGAGGCAGTAATGAGTTTAGAATGTGAGAACAGCCCAATTTAAGTATTTCTAAATAGAAAACCAGAATGCATAAGCTGGGCAAGACACATATATTATCAAACTAAGCATTTTAAACTTTATCAAATAGCCAAAAGAGTTGAACACAGAGCACAGAAGACATAGGAGAAACTGTCAGTTTCACTCAAATATTTATAGAACAGTCCTTGCTCATCATTAAATCAATAAGCACTAGTCCCCAAAACTTAAAAATAACATACAATGAAATGCTGGTTATGTAAAAATCTTATTTAAAATGGTAATTATATTTTTAGAAAAGAGCAAATGTTTTAAATATTAAAAAACTAACAATAGATTAAAGATTTATGGTCTAAAATCTATCGCTTATTATGAGAAAGGGTTACTGTATAAAAATCTATGCATAGAGCTATAAAAATGCAATAGTTAAACTAGCCTAAAGAAACAATGTTCTAAAAATCACAATGGAGTTATTAATCCTCCTAAAATCAATTTTTATTTAAATTCTAGTCGGTTAACATTTACTATAATATTAGTTTCAGGAGTAGAATTTAGTGATTCATCACTTGCATATAACACCCAGTACTCAACCCAACAAGTACCCTGCTTAATGCCCATCAGCCAGTTAGCCTACCCCCCACCCCGCCCACCACCCCTCCAGCAACTCTGTTTGTTCTCTATAGTTAAGAGTTTTTATTTGCTTCTCTCTTTCTTTTCCCTTCCCGTATGTTCACCCGTTTCATTTCTCAAATTCTACATATGAGTGAAATCATATAGTATTTGTCTTTCTCTTTATTTCACTGAGCATAATATACCCTAGCCTCATCCACACCATTGCAAATGGCAAGATTTCATTCTTTTTGATGGCTGAGTAATATTCCATTATATATATAATATTACAAATTATATATTCCATTATATATGCAATATACACATGTATCACAGCTTCTTTATGTGTGTGGTGTGTATATACACACCTCACATCTTCTTTATCCATTCATCAGTCAATGGACATTTGGGCTCTTTCCATAATTTGGCTATTGTTGATAATGTTGCTATAAACATCTGGTGCATGTGTCCCTTTGAATCAGTATATTTGTATCCTTTGGGGAAATACCTAATATTGCAATTCTAGGTCATAGGATAGTTCTATTTTTAAGTTTTTGAGAACCCTCCATACTGTCTTCCACAATGCTTACACCAGTTTTCATTCCCACCAACAGTGCAAAAGGGTTCCCCTTTCTTTGCATCCTTGCCAATATCTGTTCTTTCCTGTATTGTTAATTTTAGCCATTCTGACAGGTGGTACCTCATTATGGTTTTGATTTGTATTTCCCTAATGATGAGTGATGTTGAGCATCTTTTCATGTGTCTGTTAGCCATCTGGATGTCTTCTTTGGAAAAATATCTACTCATGTCTTCTACCCAGATCTTAACTGGATTATCTGGTTTTGGGTGTTGAGTTTGGTAAGTTCTTTATAGATTTTGGACACTAACCCTTGATCAGATATGTCGTTTGCAAATATCTTCTCCCATTCCATAGGTTGCCTTTTGTTTGATTGTTTCCTTAACTGTGCAGAAGCTTTTTATCTTGATGAAGTCTTAATAGTTCATTTTTGCTTGTTTCTCTTGCTTCTGGAGACATGTCTAGTAAGAAGCTGCTATGGCAGAGGTCAAAAGATTGTTGCTTGTGTCTCCTCTAGGATTCTGATGGTTTCCTGTCTCACACTTAGGTCTTTCATCCATTATTTATTTTGGGTATGGTATAAGAAAGTGGTCCAGTTTTCATTCTTCTACATGTTTCTGTACAGTTAAAAAAATTTTTTTAGTGTTTATTTTTGAGAGAGAGAGAGAGAGAGAGAGAGAGAGAGAGAGAGAGAGAGAGAGAGAAAGCATGAGCAGGGGAGGGCAGAAAGAGAGGGAGATACAGAATCTGAAGTAAGCTCCAGGCTCTGAGCTGTCCACACAGAGCCCGACACAGGGCTCGAACTCACAAACCATGAGATCATGACCTGAGCTGAAGTTGGTCACTCAACCAACTTAGCCACCCAGGCACCCCTGTTGCTGTCCAGTTTTAGATGGGGTTATAAAATATAACACTTTAATTGCCTCAGTTTCAAAGTTAAAATTTGCTTTTCCTAAATTTAAACAGAAAATCTTAACTCCTACATAATAAACTTCCATGTTTACTACTTTCAATCAGCTGCATGACTGCTGATGTTTGGAGGGGGAAATCCGCTTTTGTGCCTTCATTTGCTTTTCAAAACCAAATGGTATATAATGGTTCTTTATGCTTTTATAACTAGGTTAGATCTAAGGTCACTGGTATCTTTGATATTTTTTTAAGCACTTTTCCATGTTAACTAAAGCTTTATCAACTTTCCATAGCAAGAGATAAAGTAAGATTTGTATTTCTTGAATTTCCAAACTTTGATTTCTGATTTTAGAAGAGAAAGAATGCTCCCAGCTGATGGTTTTTAAGCTTCAAAAATTCTTAACAATTTTCCCTCTTTCAAATTTTCCTATGTTTTACATATTCCTTTTATTCAAAACTGCGGCAAGGTTTCAAGGAAGGTATTTATCTATAATCTAGTTCTATAATCTAGTGAAAAAAATGTGTTATAAAAAACGTAATATTTAATGATGTACTAATTGAAGCTTCTAGTACATTAATTTCAACAAATTTGGAATTATTCCCAACTTATTTTATAATACTATGTTTTGTATAAAATATTACCTTTGACATTTTTATTATTGCCAATAAATAACATTGTAATTAACAACTTATTATTAAAGTGTCAAATAAAAAACCCAAAAGCACCTCCTTGAAAGGAATATTCTAATGTAATTTACTTCAGATAATTATTCTTGGTTAACTGCTCATGTTTCCCTCAATAAATACAGTATACCTAACAAATTCCTATATATAGTATTAAATACTATCAAGTTTTTAAATATTTTATTGTCAGAAAGAAAACACATGTATTCAAGTAAAGTTTATAAAATCTATTTTCGAGCTCATTGCATAAACATGAAACAGAAAGGATAATCAGACTACTGACCAATCTTAAATATTTAAGAGCAACACGATAAATTCAGTTATATGACTTTCCTAATACATTTCCTAATTTCCTTCACTTACTACTTTAACTTTGTAGTTTACAAGTCATAAATTTCCCAGCACTATACTTTCTCACAGGAGGATTTCCCTTATACAAATTGACACAAAATGTTTAATTATTGCTTCATAATACACTGGTTATTGAATTATAAAATATTTAGGTCATGTATTTCATTTTTCTCTCCCACTAATTGACTTTTGACCACTTCACTGTTTATTAAGCTAAAGATCCAAATTTGGCTAAGTTTTTGCCTTTTAAACCAAGAGCTAAGGTGTCAGCTGACTGCAAGTTCTGTTGGAGCTTAGTGATGAGTTTAATCATCAGTTCTACACCACTTTGTCAAAACTGACCCAGTCTAATACCAGAAGAATATTCTTATATATGAAAAGTTCTACCTTTGGTACAGAAGATTTATTCATTCAACAAGAATCTATTAAGTACCTACTATGTGTCAAGCACTGTTCTGGTGCTTAACATACAGTAATGAATGAAAGAAATAAAAAATTCCTGCTCCCATGGAGCTTTCATTAGGTGGCAACAGACAGTACTGATTTATTGTCTCTGGGCTTCACGCCAAGAATACAAAGATGAAAACCCTGCCCCTTCCTTAAAGAACATTTAATCTAATTATGGCAGCAACAACAAATCCTCAATACAACTGATCATATACACAAACTAAAACGGTAAAATACACAAACATAAATGGTAGCAAAAGCATCACCAAGTGCCATAGGAATAGAGAGGAAAGCACCCCTGTGCAGATGTTACTAGGTACATTACCACAAAGACGGCAATTCTCTCTGCTTATGTTAACCAAATATAAGCATTCCATCTTGAGAATAGGAATCCCTAGGACAAAAATAAAATTTTACATCTAACTCTATGATATCTCTTCTAGTGGTTAATCAAGGTGTTACCTTATCTGACCTTCACAATCTGTGGCCCATCAGCATCTTCAATGGTAAATGACAAGGGTGGGAAAATTCAAATATCTCTATTTTGCCAACTGTTAGTAGCCTCTTGTCTCTCAGGAGGACAACTGAAACAATTCTGTAAAATTTCTAGATTACCTGGGCCTCAATAGCCCATACATCATCCTTATCTTATTCATATGAAGACATTAGCTATCACTTACTAAGTGCCTCTACTGGGAGAGGAACTGTGTACACCTGTAGATCTTTTACATATATTATTTCTAAGGTCTACCTCTTTGGAGGGTAGGTATTTATATTCCCCTATTTTGTACATAAGAAAATTGAGGGTCAGAGAGATCGTGTAATTTTCCCAAGATGGTACAGAATTGGGCTGGAATATAAACCAAATCTATCTGAACACAAGGTTTTGAACAGGATATCAGCGATCTGATATGAAATATATTTCATAGCCTTTCACTATATTTCAGTCTCTCATTCCCACAGAGAATCATTCTCCTTATGGTTATATTAATAATCCTATATATAGATACATATGTGAACTGACCTAAAACAGATCATGTTCTCATTGAAAATAGGACAGAGAGGGGTATGAAGAACAAAATCTTGGGTATAATGTTATCTAAAATTGCTTAAATCTATTCTGCAGTGTTCTTATCAGCCTCCAGTGGCAAGTACATGAACTATCTGATAATATTTCAAAAAGCACAATTAAAGAAAAAATAAGCATACCTTGAGATCTTCGTAACAACTTTATTACCTCAATTACTTCATTTCCTATTACTGTCCCCCTGGCTCACTTCAGCCACACTGACCTCTAAGTTAAGCCTCTAAGAGCCAGGCATATTCCCATCTCCTAGACTTTGTACTCTCTGTTCCCTCTAACCAAAGTGGTCTTACCCCAGACATACAGATGGCTCACTCCTTTGTGTCCTTCAGACCTTTGCTTAAACATCCCCTTCTTACAAGACCTCCCCTATCATATTAAAGTACAATCAGACCTTGACATCCCTCATTAGCACTTCCCAAAGTGCTAATCACCATCCAACACTATAGTAAACTGTACTTTTGTTTCATTATCTGTCTAATCCAACTGGAATGTAAACACTATGAAGACAGGAATTTTCATTTTATTAAGGGCTATATCTCCTGCCCATAGAACAGTGCCTGGCACTCAATAAATATTTATTGACTGAATAAATAAACTTTATTATTCAGAATGTAAAGAGAATCTGAGTTAGATTTTATCACTGCTGAAGAATTCAATTAATGTTTCTTCAAAAGTATAGTCCCATAGGGGTGCCTGGGAGGCTCCATTGGTTAAGTGTTTGACTTTGGCTCAGGTCACGATCACACGGCTTGTGTGTTCGGGCCCCGCATCAGGCTCTGCGCTGACAGCTCTCTGCCCTCCCTCCCCCTGCTTGTGCTCTGTCTCTCTCTCTCTCTCTCTCTCTCTAATATAAACAAACATTAAAAAAAGTATAGTCCCATATTATAGTGGGGACTATAACATTAAAAAAAGGTATAGTCCCATATTATTTAATATAAGTTAAACCTCCCCATCATGTAAAATATTTACTTCCTTACTGTGGTCAACAATTGTCTTTTCATTGCTTTTTAGAGATAAAGAGAAATTAAAAATTGATTTTAAAAGTCAAAGTTTGAATAAAACTAAAAATGCGTATAGACACATCTATTAGCTCTCACTTCCATAAACTTATAGTAAACATAATTTTTGAGACAGAAATTCATAGATTAAGAAATAAAGTTAAGATTTTGATGTTTTATGTCATCCTTAAATATTAACTGGGCATCAACATCCATTATAATGAATGTGTTTAATATTTCTAAGTCATTTGAAAATCTGAGAAAACTGACCTCCTTGTGTTGTACAGAAACATGCTGTCACCAAATATTATAAGACATTCACATGGATAAAGCATCCCAAATGCCACAGAAATTACAATACCACAATCATACTTAAGCTTTAAACTATCCATGTCTTTCATGCTTTCATGTTAGCAAAGAATCTCTTATCCAAAATTATTTAAAAATCTTTTTTTCAACAATAGCCTTTGTCTCCTAAGATAAACAAAGGCCTATGACACCCCTCCATTATATAACTTCTTATTACTTCAATTAAATAATTAGCTGATACCAGCATCTCTTAATACAACCCCTACACATTTGGAAAAAGTAAATAACACAGAGATCAAAATACACAGTAAAACCATAGGAACAGCAGTTTTTCATTGCCAGCTCTCTCTATGTAAACACAGAATGCAATTCTATGGCAGTATGGCTCCACATATTAAGATGAGGAATATGTCTGTTTACATGTGTCTCTTTCCTGCCTCTATTATACTGGAACCTGTGTGTGCCTCTGTGGTTAAGATTTACTGCATGTTCACATTAAAGTCCCATTTCCAACATTTAAACACACAGCCACAAAGACCAATTACAACAGTATTAGTACAACCCTTGGTGTACCAAAGATTTGGGAGTTCATAAAATTGGAATTGATTGTTTATGGACAATTACAGGTACTGAGATTATTTAAAACATTTCAATTTTTGTTTTGCTCTACTGAACCAGAGAGTCTCATTTAAACACCAGTACCAGATGCAGAGATTTAAATATCAACTTCTAATCAAAAATCACCACTAATGTCTTAGCAGGGTGGCCATCCTTTTGCTCATTAAAGAGTCCTTTTTAAAGGTGCAGGGATTCTGGAAGAATGTGGCATTAGGGTCAAAATATTTTTAGATTAAACAAAAATATGTTGATAAACAAAAAATATTTTCCTTAGCAAAAGTATGTTAAACTTGGACTTTCAGCTTAAAGGAACATGGAAGGTCTGAGAAATAATTGCCTATGTTAGATACTATAGCGGAAATAAGTGCATTTTTCAAGTGTATGAAGCTGTGATAGGCTAAATAATATACATACAGTACACTAGAAGCATTTTCTTGCTAAATACTAAATTACATATTAAACTGTAGCAAAGATACAGGAAATCTATTAAAAACTTCAAATGAATATTTGCAAGTACCCCCATAATGTCATACTTACAAATTGTGTGCTACTTTAAGCCTGAGAGTGTGTCTGATTCATTCATCTTTGAATTACCAGCACCTGAATAAAGAGCTGATATTCAGTAAATACTGACTTAAGGAAGGAAGATGGCACAATAATGTTGAAAAACAAAATGTGTGCCACCACCATCTCTCACCTGGATTATTGCAATAGCCTCCCGACCTTTGCCCCACCTCTCACCATAGTCTATTCTCAACAAAACCAGAGTCATCCTTTCAAAACATTAAGTCAGATCAAGGGCCTAAAAATGTCTACAAACACTACTCCTGATCTGAACTACGATCAGCCATCACCTCCCTCACTTCTCTTCTCAGATCTCATCTCCTGCTTCTCTCTCTTTCCACACTCTGCTCCAGCCTCAGTGGCCTCCTTGCTATTCCCCAAACACAACATGTTTTCCACTGGCTATTCCTTCTGCCTGGAAAGGTCTCCCCGGGTATATGTATGGTTCACTCCCACACCACCTCCAAAGTGAATATAGGTATATTCTGATATCCTTTCCTAGTGCCTTCGTCCTAATACATTGTTAATCCCTTAGTAAACTATGAAAAGGTGTATATTACATACTTAAAAAGGGTATATTGTAATTCCAAACCTTTGTGTGTATCTCATAAACTCAGTATGTATCAGGAAGTCTACTTTTTACCTCAAGCCTTTTTATTACTGCCCTGGTGGTATTCTAATTGAGCCCTTGTTCAAAGATGAGCCCGGAACTACATGAGTCTTCTTTCTCCCCAGCTCCTACTTTTCCATGTTTGAATCTTTCCCCTACCCTGCCCCCCAACTCCAGGTGTACTGCTCCACACCTTGTTCTCCATCCTTGTATAAGCACAACCAAACATACACATTGGGTCGAGGATTTTGTTTTATTTCTTGGGAGATAAGGTTGTCTCCATATGCAATTCTCTACATTGTATTTTCCTCATTTCAGAGCAGACAACGGAATGCAACCACATCAGCTAACTCCTTTCTTGAAAAAAAATTTTTCTTAATGTATATTCATTTTTGAGAGACAGAGCATGAGTGTGGGCGAGGGGCAGAGAGAGAAGGAGACACAGAATCTGAAGCAGGCTCCAGGGCAAGATGTCAGCACAGAGCCCGACGTGGGGCTCGAACTCACGAAACACGAGATCATGACCTGAGCCCAGGTCAGACATTTAACCAACAAAGTCACCCAGGCACCCAGAACTCCTTTCTTTTTAATGGCTGCATAATGTTACGTGACTGAAATGTATCAAAAGTATTCAACTTTCCCCCCCTTGTTTCCAGTTTCTTACCACTACTAACAATACTGCAAAAGACCCTTACATAAAAAAATATATATATATCCTTACATATCGGTGCTTTTATTTCTATGATAGAGATTCTCAGGAGTGAAAGTACCAAATTGCTTTTTCTTTTCTTTTCACTATTTTTTTCTTTGAGAGAGAGAGAGAAAGAGAGAGAACATGCCAGTGGGGGTGAGGCAGAGAGAGAGAGAGAGAGAGAGAGAGAGAGAGAGAGAGAATCCCAAGTAGGCTCCACCCTTAGCATGGAGCCTGTCTTGGGGCTTGATCTCACAATCCTGGCTGGGATCATGACCTGAGCCAAAATCAAGAGTCTGACTCTCAACAGACCTAACCACCCAGGCACCCTACTTTTTTTTTTTAAGTTGTAAACTTCACATTTTTCTACCAATGCCCATTCTTCTAATTTCCCCCAGTACTGAATGTCATAAGTCTTTTTAACTTTGGATACAACATGCCATCTTGTTGATACTTTAATCTGCATTTCCCTAACAACTATTGATCATGTGTTTTTTGGCCATTTGGATTTGCTCTTCTGTGAACTATTCAATCTGTTACCTATTTTTTACACTAGATTATATTTTTGTTATTAGTTTGCAAATTTTACTATATCTGAAATATCAACCATTTATCTGTCATTTGAGGTATAAATATTCTTTCCCAACCTAATATTTGCTTTTTGATTTTGTTTATGGGATTCCACACAAACCTTCTAATTATTGTAACTAGACTTTTCTTTCATACCTCTGGTTTTCCTGTGTTGGTCAAAAATTCTCTCTCCAACTTCTAAATTATACATACAATATAAAATTTTTATTTTTTCATTTAAGTCTTTAGTACATCTAGACATTATTTAGGTATTCTAACAGACCAAAGATTCCATTTTCTCTTGCATACCTATGTCCTGACAGTATGATTATCATTTTCCCAGTGGTTTAAGATTCTTACCATTACAGTTAAATTCCCATTTATACTACAATCTATTTCAGACCTCTATATTCATAAGATATATTTCAGTGCCATACTATTGTAATTATAGTGACTTTAGAGTATCTTTTCACATTCTGTTTTTTTCTTAGTTTTTTTGTTCAACAAACATTAACATCATTTTACTCAATTTCTACATAAACTGACGGAATTTCTATCAGAAGTACAGTAAATGTTTTTCTATTAACTTTAGATAAAAAGAATTTATGACACAGTTCTTAGATGGCAACACACTACCATAAGAATTGGGAATGTATTTTATAAAACCAGCAAGCTTTTCTTATTTCAGTTATAAATTAAAACCATACAGAGATATCATTACTCACATGTTAGGGTGGCAAAAATTAAAAGATAATACATGTGACAGCAAAGATAAGATTTTCAATGAGATTTTATAGCTTTCTTCATATACAACTGTACTTCTCTTATTAATAAATTCATTCTTAAGTATTTCCTAGTTTCTGAAACTACTCTAAACTGATTATCTTCTCCAATTTTTCTTTATCATTATCAGTACTGACAAAAACTATTAATTCCTGTGTATTTTATATAGTATTTCATAACCTCTTAATTCTGTTAATCTTTTACTGATATCTTTTGGATTCTTCTGGGCATACAATTGTGCCAATACAGCAAAATACACTTTTTCTCTTGTTTTTCTAATTTATACTGATTAGCCAATTATTTTGTCTTACTGACCATGCTAGAACATACAAAACACTGGATGTTAAAATAATAGAGGGCATAATTGTTATCAGAGATAGCTTTAGCATTTCACTAAATGTTAAAATAATATTTGCTTTTTCTTTGTTTTTTTTTTATACACTTTATTACATTTACACACTTTGGAAAAGCTGTTGAATCTGTCAAACATTTCTTCAGCATCTACTGATATTAACAAACTTTCTTTTTCAATTTGATGAATCTTCTATGCATTGTTCTTTTCACTCATTCACAGTTAATTATTTAAAAGCTATTAATTAGTATGTCCTTTGCATTCCAAGAATTCTTATTTAGCATACTTCCAGTCACTTTACCTTTAACTTTTGATTAGAGTCATTTGGATTTGGTAATATATATTAAAAATTTTTTTAACATGTATTCATTTTTTGAGAGACAAAGAGAGACAGAGCGCTAGCAGGGTAGGGGCAGAGAGGAGGGAGACACAATACGAAGCAGGCTCCAGGCTCTGAGCTGTCAGCACAGAGCCTGATGTGGGGCTCAAACTCACAAGCTGTGAAATCACGACCTGAGCCAAAGTCAGCTACTTAACCAACTGAGCCACCCAGGTACCCCTGGATTTAATTTTATTTTATATATATTGAAAGGTTCATTGCATATAACTGTTTCCTCTTCTCTTTATAATATTCTTTTGAGGCCTCAGTTCTGATTCATTTGCTCTTTGGTATAATTTCCTTAAGTATTTTCTTCAAATGGGAGTAGGAGCGATATGTTCTGTGAATCTTTGAAATATCGTTCATTCTGAGAAGTGAATGGGATATTCGTTGAGTCAGTTATTCATTCATTTGTCAAAAACGTATACTATGGAACATGCTTTGTTGTCGGTATCAGAGATAAACCATGGTAAACACAGAGTCTTTGTCTTTAAAGAATGCATATTACCAAAAAAAGAGGGGAAGGCACCTGAGTGGCTCAGTCAGTTAAGTGTCCCCCTGCTTGGGATTCTCTCTCCCTCTCTCTCTCTGCCCCTCCCCTGCTTACATGTTTGCATGCTCTAAGTAAATAAACAAAACAAAAAGAATGCATAATACAGTTAAGGGAGACAGAAAATAGGCACATAAGTTAATAAATAAAATAGAAAGTAGTTATTAAGAGCTAACAAAAAACAACAAGGCTGGGAAAGGAAAATGATGATGGAGTAGAAGAAATGTTATTTCATAAATATACACACAGATACACACATGACATAGGCAGGCAGATAGATAATAGCCAGGAAGGACCTCTCCAATGATGATGGTAATAAATGATGATGATGACAGCAGTTAATCCACATATAATACTTCCTAAGTGCCAGGTACTATGCTAACTACTGAACTTAAATCAACTCATCTAATCCTAAACAACTCTTTCAGACTGTTATTATTAAAGCCAAAATTATAGGGGCACCTGGTGGCTCAGTCACTTAAGTGTCTGATTCTTGATTTCAGCTCAGGTCATAATCTCATGTTCATGAGTTTGAGCTCCACATCGGGCTCTGCACCTGCCTGGAATTCTCTCTCTGTCCTTCCCCTGCTCCCTCTCTCAAAATCAATAAACATAAATAGAATAGAATAGAATAGAATAGAATAGAATAGAATAAAAAATGTATTATATCCTTAGATTCAACATTAGAATATGTGACTGAAACAATTCCCACACATCTTTAGAACAGTGGTTTAATTAAATGTTAAGAATTGATCATTTAAGTGTTCAGAATTAAAATGCTAAAAAAAAGGTATTGAGACATGTTAAGGTGATTTTTAAAAGACTTCCTTTTTTAAAAAACTAAACACCAGAATTATACAAAATGAAGACACATTCTCAATAATAACAGAAAAAAGACTAAAATGTCTGCATACCACCCCATTGTATCAACATCTTACTGGCTCTTTTACACACAATCTCTCACTGAATTCTTCCAGTAAGCATGTGATTCCAATAAGACTACTACGTCCATTTTATACCTGAAGAAAGTGAGGTTTAAGAGATATCTTACCTAAAGTTACGACAGGAAAAAAGGGAAAGAAAAAACATGAAATCTGTATAAATGGCATGGTCATAAACTGGTATAGCCCACTAACATCAACTTACTACAGGTAATATGTGAGTTCAGCAGAGTTGTGGGATATAAGATAAATCCAGAAAAGTCTTTCCTATTGAAGTTGGACTGTGCAGTGGAAAGAAAATGCTCTTGGAGGCCAACACGCTTGATTCACATCAAGCAGACTAACCTAAGGAGTTAACTGAAAAGCACGTATTGCTGAGATCAGTGCCCACAGGGTTACATTACGATAACCCTAGTGGACACAGCAGTGACAAAGTTGCTCAGCAACAATAGCAATCTAAAGCAATCTTAAAATACCTGCTCAAACAGTTATTCCTGGTTCTGAGATCAAAGGCAACCATCTCTAAAATATGTAAGAAGCTGAGAACCCTAACTCTTTCTAGGCTCCCATTCTCTTCTCCTTTCTCAACAGAAACTACCTTCACGCTCCTTAACCATCTCACACTCCTTTCTTCCCCATTTGACTCTTTTTCTTTCTGATTATTCTCTAATACTTCTTTTTTCCATCACTTTAACCAAGCATCTCCTTTTGAACTGCCTTCTTTTCCTTCTCCAGAGTTTGGGTTCAAGAATATTCATCTCTATTACCTCCAAATAAATTTTGATCTCAAAGGCCATATTATCTCTTCTGCCAATACCAGTAACTTAAGGAAGATTTAAGACAACTCAGCATACGTTACAGAGTGAAAATGGATGAAAACAACCGACCTATATATGTTAAAATATTATGTGGTTTTAGAAAAAAGTATGTCCTAAATAAACACTGTATTAAAAATTCTTTCACACACTTGTTAATTATTTTCAAAATTCAAGGAATAAAATAGCCTATTTAACAAGTAATCTAAGACAATTAGTGTCAGAAAGAAACTCAGTTATTGCTTTAGTGTCCCTCAGCACTACAATTCTTTTCCATTTAGACTTAATAACACTTCACCTATGTAAATGATTTACAAAGGAAGGACAAATCATTGACAGTTTACTATCGTGGGAATCAGATACCAGTTATCACACAATGCTTTTAATTCTTATCATATTACTAAAATTTTATCAGAAACAGATGTCAGCAGCACATTTTGATGGAATTAGTTAACTTTTCTTTCACTTTCATAACAAATTAAGCATTGCTCAGTTGAAAAGTTATAATGTCACAAGCCTTGAGGCAATGTTAGGTACTATAATCTAAACCGTTAAGTGCAGTTTATATGCTATTGGAAAATAATTTACGGCCTCATTACTGGTAATTATTTAACTAGTAAGGTGCCAGGTTCTCTTAAAACTTCCAATCAGTTAAATATCCAAAAACAAAAAACTAATAAAATAATTCAAAGGTCTATAAATGTATGATTAATATAGCAATATATTAATTAGTGATATAGGGGCACCTGGGTGGCTCAGTCAGTTGGACATCTGTCTGACTTTGGCTCAGGTCATGAACTCACTTTCATGACTTCGAGCCTTGCATTGAGCTCTGTGCTGACAGCTCAGAGCCTGGAGCCTGCTTTGGATTCTGTGTCTTCCTCTCTCTCTGTCCCTCCCCTGCTCGTTCTCTCTCTCTCTCTCTCTCAAAAAATAAATTAAGATTAAAAAAATAAAAAAATAAATTAGCAATATAGCAGCAAAACAGATGTAAAATAACCATTAATTTGACTTCCAAGGAACAAATCAGACAAGTGCTTTATATCCCTAAATAAGCTAAAACCTTAGAGAAAAGGAAACTTAGTGGGTGAGAAGGAAAGACATTTATCCAAAGACATACAGAGGGCCAAGAGACACAAGAAAAGATGCTCAACCTCACTAATCATCAGGGAAATGCAAGTCAAAACTACAGAGATATTATGCTTCCACTAGTCAAAACAGCTAGTGTCAAAAAGATAAAAAATAACAAGTGTTGGCAAGGATGTGGAAAAGAACCCTCATGAACTGTTGACGGGAATGTAAATTGGTGCAACCACTATGGAAAACAGTATTTCTAAAAATGATCCAGTGATTCCACTACTGGGTATTTACCCAAAGAAAACGAAAACACTAAAGCAAAAAAGATGTATGTGCCCCTGTGTTTTTGTGGCATTATTTACAATAGCCAAGATATGGAAGCAACCCAAGTATCTATTAATACACAAATGGATAAAGACAGTGTGTTATATATATTCAATGAAATATTGCTCAGCCAAAAAAAAAAGTTTGCCACTTGAGGCAACATGGATGGACCTAAGAGTATTATGCTAAGTGAAATAATTCAGACAGAGAAAGACAAATAACATATGATTCACTCATATGTGGAATCTAAAAAATAACAAAATAAAATAAGCAGACTCTTAAATACAGAGAACTAGAGGTTGCCAGAAAGAGGTGGATAGAAGGATGGGTGAAATAGATAAAGGGGATTAAGAGGTACAAACTTGCAGTTATGAAATAAATAAGTCATGGAAATGAAAAATACAGCATAGGGAATACACTCAATAATACTGTAATAACGTTGTATGGTGACAGATGATGACTACATTTATCATGGTGAGCACTGGGTAATGTACAGAACTATCAAATCACCGTGATCTTATACACCTGAAACTAGTATAACATTGTTAATTATACTTCTATTTTTTAAAAAGTGGGTTTTCAGTTTCACTTCTAAAATGGAGACGGTGAAGAGATAAAGAAAATATAATAACGGCATCTTTGAAAATGCTTCAAAACATGCAGTGGACGAACTATACTTCTATGTCACGTGTCACATGTCACAGACCAGTTATAAGTTATAATTTGGCAGTTTGGCTCAATGTGGTTAAAACACTAACCTTATCTTGTTAATTTTACAACTCTTGAATCCCTTCCTCTCTATTATCACAGCTAACACCTTAATCTAGGTTGGTACCACTTCTCACCTTGATTATCAGGAGCTTCCTAATTGGTCTTCCTAAATCTAGTCCTACTTCACCCAAATCCGTTTCCTACACTGCTGCCATTAGCAATGTAACAACAATAACAACAACAACAACAAAATCAGATTCCATCATTCTGCTTTAAAATTTTCCAATGGCTCCTCATAATATTCAGGAAAAATGAATTAAAATTCCAGAACAAAATGCAATTCCCAGGACAAAATTCATGACATTATCACTATTTTTCTCTCCAGCACTACCACATATATAAAGGTGATCTATACCCACACTCTATGCTATAGCCCTTGGGAGCTATTCAGGACCCCAGAATGTCCTATGTCTCCTTTTATATGCTACTTTCTCTGATTAGAAAAACTTTATATTATACTTCCTCATCTCTAGTCTAACAAAGACTTCCTTTTCTCCAGGACTCAACATCTATACCTATAAACGCCCCTGCCTCCAATAATGCTGTGTTTATATTTATGTAGATGTACCATAGCACTTATCAAAATGTACTATAAACACTTGCTTGCCAGTGTATCTTTCCCATAACCTGTACGCTATTTAAACATAAGGATTTATTTTATTCTTATTTTTTATCCCTCTATTTACACATAGTGCCTGGCACAGAGTAGGTAGGCAGCGGTTAATAAATGTAATAATGAATGAAATAAATGTTCGTAAATGAAAAATGCATCAAAGGATGAAACACATTGTATATTACCAAACTATGGAGAATCTGATCAAATTTTATTTTCTATAACCAAATCAAATATCTGAATTAATAATCTAATAAAACTGAAATACCAACATTAATCTTTAGTAAAA
Organism: Lynx canadensis; assembly: GCF_007474595.2. Lineage (NCBI taxonomy): Eukaryota > Metazoa > Chordata > Mammalia > Carnivora > Felidae > Lynx > Lynx canadensis. The sequence goes on along the minus strand of NC_044320.2, from coordinate 38,484,495 downwards.
ATAAGTCAAATAACAATATAATGTAGTTTTTAATTTTTGTAGCTCATTTTTAAAATATTTTCTTCTATTACAATAGAAGACCCAGTGAAAATATGGAAACTGGTCCCAAATTTTTTACAATCAAAAAATGAGAAGGGGCGCCTGGGTGGCGCAGTCGGTTAAGCGTCCGACTTCGGCCAGGTCACGATCTCGCGGTCCGTGAGTTCGAGCCCCGCGTCAGGCTCTGGGCTGATGGCTCCGAGCCTGGAGCCTGTTTCCGATTCTGTGTCTCCCTCTCTCTCTGCCCCTCCCCCGTTCATGCTCTGTCTCTCTCTGTCCCCAAAATAAATAAACGTTGAAAAAAAAAATTAAAAAAAAAAATGAGTTTCTTTCAAATTCTGACCCAGAATCCCCAAGTGACTTTGCAGTAAATTAAACAACAAGACCTATGATTCATAGGTAGAACTCTACTCCATATGTAGAAAAGGAGATATGCTAAACTTGTACAAATTAACATCATTCAAGGGACTTTTTTAAGCTATGGATTAAAAGTGAAAACTTGAATTTTTTAAACTGGAAAAGTAAAGCTGAGATAACACTCAATTATCAATAGCCTGCAAATGTGTTAAAAAGGCTTTGAGGGGCGCCTGGATAGCTCAGTTGGTTGTGTCCGACTCTCGATTTCAGCTCAGGGCATGATCTCATGGGGTTCGTGAGATCGAGCCCTGTTAGATCGCTGTCAGTGCAGAGCCTACTTGGGATTCTCTCTCTCTGCCCCTCCCCAACTCGCTGTCTCTCAAAATAAATAAATAAACCATTGAAAAAAAAAAAAAGCCTCTGAAACCACAAATTTTCCAACAGACCCAAAAATGTATACTGTGGATGTCCCCAGCTGTATTTCTAAGGTCAGAGAAAGGTCCCACAGACTGTAGTACTTTCTCCTTTATATCCAATTTTCCAGGACATACAAAATATAGCTAACAATACTACCTCCCCCTCAGAAGACTTTTGGAAGGACTAGAATTCATGTACCACACTAAGAACTCATGTTTCACACTAGTAAAAACTCTGTCTAGTGACTATTATTACTATAATTACTATGAAACTCGATTATTTCCATGGCACATATAGAACCTATTTAAAAAAAAACAAAAAAAAAAAGGCAAAGGTAAATGAAACAAAGATTCCCTGGTCTGTACACCCAATTCTTTCAAAGTGAACCAAATTTTCCATATGAATTTCCTTTGGAAAATATAGAAATAAATCCTACTTGACCAAGGAAACCTGCCAAAAGACATTAGATTAACATGTTAACCTAACATAACTGGTTAGTTTGCCTATTACTCAGCCACTATTTCACTGCAATGTAAAGTCTCCATTATCCACAACTAAAACAGATGTAATAATGGCATTTCATGATGTCCCAAATACATAAATGAATGACACATACAGCAGGAAAAAAAAAATGATGCAGACCCCATAGAAAAGGTAACATTTGTGTCAGCATTAGCTGTCTCCCACAGGAGTCTCAATAATACAAACTTAATTCACATACCTTAACTCCTCAGAACTTGCAGAAAAAAAAAGATCATGCTGCCTTAAAAAAAAAAAAAATCTCAACATTCAGTAATAAATGAAAGGGGCAATAGCTTTCCAAAATGATTTTCTAAGACAATCCGATACTTCTTTCTTGTTGCTGTCAAGTACTTCTCTAATCTTCTAATTCTAATTACTATACAAATTTAGGCGTAATAAGAAAGATCAAATGAAAAGATATCAGGGATTTTTATGCAAAAATTCCAATTGCGTGTCCTAAACTATTTTACTCCAAGTGAGTCACAAACTCTGACAGATGTTTTTATAACTCTTTAAATATTAGTAGTCATAAAAAAGATGAAATAAAAAAAAAAACTCAGAATGATTTCATTCTTCTCAAAAACCAGGGTGGTCTATAGGCAATTTTGGTACCAGTGGTGTTGCCGGGGGAACAAAATGAAACAGGTGCCATCAAATTCAAATTAAAGATTTAGTTCTATTTTAAACCACCTTAAACAATGTTTCCATAAACTTTCTAACTGATACTACTATAAATTTGACAATATTTTATAACAAGAAAAGGATTATAAATTGTCTGTAGACCATCAAATTTTAACTGTAACAAATTTGGACTGATTGGCAACACTTCCTTTTAAAAAACTTGCTTTCATTAAATATGCAGCATCATTTAAAAAATGGAATAAATATATAATAAAAGGCAAGTCAAAATAAGGAAACAGAGTAAGTATAAACTTTGATAGTCTTTTTTGAAAGATTTTACCTTGAATCTATTCAGTTTTAAAAACTAAAAATCGAGCACAAAAAAATTCAAATTTATTACATGTAAAAATAGTTTTGTAATTAATAAAATTATGAAAAGCTTACCTTTTCCTGATAAACCTAACTGTGGTATAATAAGCTTTATTGTTAAGAATTGCAGTTTTCTCTGCAAAAAAATCCGGTAACTTTCATTTTATTTTAAAGAATGTAAGTACATGGTTTCTGCCATTAAATAATACTTTTTTTCACTCCTAAAAGAGATATGAAATGAAACATATGAAAGTTAATTGACGTTTTAAAAGATACATTACAGTATTAGATGTTTTCTTACTTGTTTCATAGTTATTAGTGACGACACTAGTGACAAGCCATTTTATTTTCTTAAAATGGCTTATAAGAAAGTTTTAGATAGGTGATATTGCACATAGGTTGATGTTCTTGAAAAGACTCTCTAAGGCTTTCAGAAAGAGTTAAATGTCTTGTTCTCAAGGATGATTCTAGATATACAGGTAAGATGAGATACACATTCTGCAGTATTATTAAACAGAAAATAATTTATCTTTAATCAGTCTTGACAACTTGAAAACTTTTTAAACTTGCAGGGGCATTTCATCGTGCATGGAACAGTGTTCTTATATTCTGATTACAAATAAATCAGATTCCATTGTCATTTCAAATCTTTCAGACAGTAGAAAGTTTAATTTTTAGCAGTGCTGTGCGGAAACACAAGTTGGTTCATTAGTGTTTAAGCACGGCTTACGGTGAGCTCCGTTAGTTGGATGCTTTCCAGAATTTAAACACATTGAGTGTCTATCAGCTAGTTTTCTGAAAAACTTAGTTTTCAGTATTAATAGTTAAATGTGTTTGAAACTAGTATTTCTAGTTTAAAATTCTCCCCCATGAAATTACATGCAAAAATAATAGAATTTTTTTCAGATTAGCACTTGTAAGTATTTGAATCATAAAAAAAAATACACAGTATTATATAAAGTTGACCAATGTAAAACTTCCTTTACAGTTATGTTAGCTAAAGTTTCAAATAATCTCACTTGCGTATAATTATAAAATTACTGTACTGGTCTACTGCTTACTTTGAAAGTGATTAATCAAAGTCAGAGAAAGCCAACCATCAACTGAAGTGTGTTTCAAATTTCCTTCTCATAGAAATGTCAAAAAAAGATGAGCCAATTTTACTTTAATTAAAACCTCATTTAGAAATACGAAATAAATGTTTTCTATTTAATTCCATTATATTTCAATTGTGTCCAGCTTTCAAACTGCTTCTGCTACTTGATTACACGTGCTAAATTAATTTTTTCTTATGATTCATATAAAAAAGACTTAAAATCAAGACTTGGATTACTTAATTATTTAGTAGGTACACAGTATTTTACATCTTATTCTAAATCAAATAGCTCATTAGCAAAAAAAATTAACCATAAACAAATTAGCCTCAATTCATTAATGGCTTATTTATCTCTTAAGCAATGCATTACCTAAGATAGTTACTTAAACTTTACTCTTCAGATTTTAGAAATCTAATTTTTTTAATTATTTTTTTCTTACATTCTCCACTATCTCATAAAAGCCCAACAAATCTACTGGTCTAGATTTCTAATTTTGAAGTGCTTTCCCAAAAGAGTTAGAAGTAACTTTTCCTGCTAGAACCATGGTATGTTAGAGCAACTCAATCATAAAGTACCCTGAAGTTCTGTGACCCAGGAAAAGACTCCTCTAATACCAAAGGACCATAACATCAAACCACAAAATACCTTATAGCTATAGTTTCAGATGGTGTATTTGGTTGGGTCAAATGCAGGAAGACTTGTCCTTTGTATAACCTAACATTCCTTGTACATCCTTTCAGAGAGTAAGAAGGTAAAGGAAATAAATTCATCTAAAATATTTGTTCTGCTAAAAAGCAGTCTTCCAAAAACTGAAAGTAGAAATTTTAGAACACACCTAGAACTCTTTATCATGTCTTCTTCAGGTGCTTCACACAGATAATCAAGTGGAACTATCCTAAAAATCAATAAGGGAACACAGACCCTACAACGAATCAAGCAGCACGCTTGCACAACTGAAAGTTAACTCAGCACCACTTACTCCCTGTAGCACATGAGGCAAACAAGTCTCCCCCTCCTCTCTTTCCTTCGCTTACCTCCTTTCTCATACACCGTTCTTTTATGGCTTAGCCCTTCAAAGGCATCTGAAGGCAGGAAAAGATTCAGGATGCCTTTCACATAAGAGAAAAAAAACTCTGTGATGAACTAGAGAGATACTCAGAAAAGGCTCTAGCTGCCAGCACCCTTCAACTGTAAGTCCTTCCATCTTTCTCTACTTACAGAAAACTCTTCAACCCTTTTAAAAGTTCTCATGTTGACAAATATTTGAAAAGTAGTATTTACTGTAATGTATAAAAAAATGAATGGAAAAGGAAAAACAGTACTGACTCATGGTAAGAAGTAACAGTCCAGATGCAAATAGAAATCATTCAATTTAATGTCAAATCCTCAGCCTCAATTAGCTTACTAAATCTAAGCCACTCAACATTGTGTTTAAATGTGAAAAAAAGTCAATAATAAAGAATATGTACAAAATGCTAAAATATATCATTGACAAGGCAAATGAAATTAGGGAATGTATAATAAAGTTCTCTGGAATGAGAGCCATTCCTTAAAACATTTTTGTCAACTGTCTGACTTTTAGAACATTCCCTAAGAAATGAGAGAGCAGTCTGTATGAAGAGAAGGGCTACCTCTTTACATGGAGACTTTGCACCTAGAACTACTGTCTAACTCTACCTAGGGGGAAAAAAGCTAATTAGTTAGACAATGTCACCATCTCTCCCAGAGTCTCTAGCAGATTTAGAAAAGAAAAAGGTCTGAGTTGTGTTTTGTTTCTTGTACTCAAAGTTCAGCTAAGAGTAAAGGCCTATAAAGAATTCTTATTTCCCCAAAGGTTTCAAAGAAATTGCTTCAGTAAATCAAAAGAATGCTTTCTCTATTGGCCAAACCCTATAATTCAAGAGTAAAGGGTTATTTAAGATGATTAAACTTTTCTCAAACAAAGAAGTGGAAAGCTAAGTAGTAACAAGGTTAGTGATCAGAATTCCAGGAAACTGCTAAATTCTGGCACATTCTGATCATCCAACTATTACTGTTGCAGGGGGCACAGGGGACGACATTCCTGGAGAACTTTTGATGCAGGCTTAAATTTTACATAGAGAGAAGCCATATAATTGTTGTGAAATGCTTCAAAGCTCCAAGAAGCAGCTACTACACTTTGCCATGTTTCTTAAAAACAAAACCCACATACACAAAAACCACACATTATGGACTTTGGGTGTTATTTAGCTCCAAAAATACCAAAGAATCAAAAAGATAATATCCATAATTAAAGTTCGATCTCACATACATACATACATACACACACACCCCTTTTTTGTGTTTGTTTGTTTGTTTGTTTATTTTAAGCAGGCTTGACACCCAGTGTGGAGCCCAACATGGGGCCTAAACTCACAACCCTGAGATCAAAACCTGAGCCAAGACCAAGAGTTGGTCGCTTAACTGACTGAGCCACCCAGCCACCCAGACCCAAGGTCTTACATATTTTGTGTGGCCTCTAAACTTTCTCATTGCCCACGTATTTAGTTATGCCACTGACATTTTTCCAGTTGTCGCAGAATCCCCTTTTCTTTTTTTTTTTTTTTTTTTTTTTTTTTTCAACGTTTTATTTATTTTTGGGACAGAGAGAGACAGAGCATGAACGGGGGAGGGGCAGAGAGAGAGGGAGACACAGAATCGGAAACAGGCTCCAGGCTCCGAGCTGTCAGCACAGAGCCTGACGTGGGGCTCGAACTCACGGACCGCGAGATCGTGACCTGGCTGAAGTCGGACGCTTAACCGACTGCGCCACCCAGGCGCCCCAGAATCCCCTTTTCAATTTGGTTCTGTAAATACTTAGGATCTACTTCATACAAGGATGAATACAGCATTATCTTACCTCTAGGTTAAGGACCTGAAGTCCACTGCCTGGATTCTAATCCTAGTTCTTCCAATTACTCGGTATTTAATCTGTGCCTTAAAGTTATCATCTATAAACTAGATAATCTTAGTAACACTTACTTCATAGGGGTGCTGTGAGGATAAATGTTAGCGCATACAGAATACACAGAACACAACCATAAAAAGAAATGTAGCACTGACACCTGTTACAACAGGGATGAACCTTGAAAACATCACACTAAGTGAAAGAAGCCAGGCACAAAAGACCAAATACAGTGCAAAATTCTGTTCACATGCAACGTCCAGAAGAGGTAAGTCCATAGAGACAGAATGTAGACTGCTGGTTGCCAAGGTCTGCAGGAAGGGTTATATGAGGATACAATACTTAAGGAGTACTGAGTGATGAAAATATTTTAGAAGAACACAGAAGTGGTAGTTGCACAACACTGTGAATGTACTAAACACCACGACTGTTCACTTTAGAATGGTTAATTTTTACATGAATTTCACCTCAATAAATTATATTTAAAAAACAAACTATTCACTGACATCTTTAAGAAATATTTAAAACAATGATAGACATAGAGAAGAAATTCCATAAATGTCAGCTATAGCAATTATTATCCATGCCACAAAACTAGTAAATACATAGGATACAATCCTATATTCCAAATTTCAAAAATTCAAAATTCAGCATGAAATTATGTAATTCATCTACCAGGAACTCATTTCTCCCCAAAAAGATATTCATATAGAAAAAATATATATAAGATGAAAACTAAAAAAATTACCGTGTATACTATCACATGTTACCCAAGTACAGTACTTCTGTGTTTAACTATCTGGGAAAAAAAGGAGCTAAATAATTGAGAAAATAGAAACAAAATAACAACTAAAAAACTGTTCTGTAAATTTAACCCCACAAATTAAAAATATATTGTTATACTCACGATGTTAAAATGTTAATATGTAAACTATCACTAAAGGACTCATGCATATATTTACAACTCAATGGAATGATCAATTTGTGATAAATCAGAAAAATTCTTCATAATGGAAGACAAAATGGGAATTAAAAATTTAGATCAGCCCAGGGAAAGCAAATTTATTTTTTTTTTTTAAATTTTTTTTTTTCAACGTTTATTTATTTTGGGACAGAGAGAGACAGAGCATGAACGGGGAAGGGGCAGAGAGAGAGGGAGACACAGAATCGGAAACAGGCTCCAGGCTCTGAGCCATCAGCCCAGAGCCTGACGCGGGGCTCGAACTCGGGACCGCGAGAACGTGACCTGGCTGAAGTCGGACGCTTAACCGACTGCGCCACCCAGGCGCCCCAGGGAAAGCAAATTTAAAAAGGACATTAAATCATAAAGGTTGTATTGTGTAGCTATCAAAGACCACTAACTCATTTTCTTGTTTTAAGGCAAAAAGAAAAAAGAAAAAGAAGATTGGAGTAGAAAAAAGCTTTCTGTATTCCAAACTTGGACCAATCATCCTATAGTTTAGGGAGAACATGTAAATAAAGGAAGAGATTACAGTCAGCTCCCAAACTATCAATTATAGCAGCAAGAGACCAAGTCTGAAACACCCTTCATCTCAAATAAAAAAGCTACCAGAAAAAACTAAGATGCACTTTCTACTATTATCTCTAAAGAAAAACCATGAAATATTCCAAAAGCAAGAGAACAGTTCACATTTTCCATTTCTTTGCCTCATATATATTTTTACTATTAGAAGGATGTCTTTTTGTTTCTTTGTCATTGCTAATGTTTACCTTATAATTTCCATTAAATATGTTACAAAGGGTTCCTATTGCGAATAACAGGAATATATATATTTCAAATATATTTATAAAAAAATGAAAACTCCCATTAATAATTTTAATATCAATTTAAATTACTGGAATAAATTTTCAGATATTGTATGTTGAGATCAGTCAAAGAGTTGGGGCATGACACATGTAATCTTTACTGGTTCAAAAGCAAGATTTTTAGGTCAAGCTTTTTTTTAAATAGCCAAATGATTAGCAATTAAAGAAAAATATGTATTACGTGTTTTATGAATAAAAATAGTTCAAATGAACAAGGTTTGTGGGAAATAATGCATTCTACATCACACATCAACATTGTTAACAACATTACACTGCATGTGCTATGAGAAAGAACTTTACAACGATAAAGATTACCATTTTTGAAATGTTACCTTTTTCTCTTATAATTTTTAAGAAAATAAGTCAGCTAACATCCTGGAATTATTTAAATGTGAGTTACCCCAAACAAAGAGATGTAATTTTCTTACATTTCATGAGTTCCATAAAATTTGAACAAAAACAATGTATGTTCGGGCACATGGGTGGCTCAGTCAGTTAAAGTGTCCAACTCTTGACTTCAGCTCAGGTCATGATCTCACAGTTCATGGAATCAAGCCCCACATCAGGCTCTGCACTGACAGCACAGTGCCTGCTTGGGATTCTCTTTCTCCTAGTCTCTTTGCCCCTCCCCTGCTCATGCTCTTATTCCCTCTCCCTCAAAATAAATAAATAAATAATAAACATTTTTAAAAAAAAATTAGACGTTCTGTATGCCTTCCAAACTTTATGTCTAATATCATGTGGAACACAGTATGGTGGCTCCTCAAAAAATTAAATACAGAATTAATTCCCCTATGGTCTAGCCATGACACTTCTAGGTGTATACCTAGAAGAATAAAAGCAGGAAGTCATATATTTGTATATGAAGCATGTACACAGTTCATAGCACCACTACTTACAACAACCAAATGGTAGAATCACACCAAATGTCCATAAACAGATGAATAACAAAATGTAGTATATACACACAATGAAATATTATTCAGCCTTAAAAAAAAAGAATGAAATGTTGACACATGCTTACAACTTTGATGAACCTTGAAGACATTCTGCTAAGTGAAAGAAGCCATATAGAAAATGGCAGTATTGTATCCTTCCACTTATATGAGGTATTTAGAATGGTCAAATTCATAGAAACAAAAAGTAGAAGGGCGGTTACTTGGGGCTGGTGAGAGAAAGTATACAAGGTTATAGTTTCATGGGTACAGAGTTTCAGTTTGGGATGATGAAAAGCTCTAGAGGTAAACAGAGGGTGAATTACAGAATAATATGAATGTATTTAATGCCATTTAGAAATGGTTAAAATGGTAAATTTCACCACAATATTAAAAAAGAAACAAACATTATTATTTTTTTAATGTTTATTTATTTTTGAGAGAGACAGAGTGCAAGTGGGGGAGGGGCAGAGAGAGAGGGAGACAGAATCTGAAGCAGGCTCCAGGCTCCCAGCTGTCAGTGCAGAGCCTGACACGGGGCTCAAACTCACAAACCGTGAGATCATGACCTGAGCTAAAGTTAGACACTTAGCTGACTGAGCCACCCAGGTGCCCCATAAAAGGAAACAAACTTTAAAATAAAGTTCTGGAGGTGCCAGCACCTGCTGTTTCAGTCAGCTGAGCGTTCAACTCTTGATTTTGACTCAGGTCTTGATTCCACGATCAGGGGATCAAGCACTGCATCGGGGTCTGTGCTGAGCATGGAGCCTGCTTAAGACTCTCGCTCTCCCTCTGCCCCCTACCCTGCTCGTGCTCACTTGCTCACTCTCTCTCTGTCTCTAAAAAATAACTAACTAAATAAATAAGTAAAAGAAAATACTGAAAAATGAAATAAGTTCTGGAAATGGATGGTGGTAATGGTTGTACAACAAGGTGATATATGTCATTGAACTGAACACTAATGGATGGTTAAATGGTAAATTTTGTTATTTACATTGTCTAATAATTGTCTTTTAAAAGTTGGGAGGAAGTCCTCAATCATTAGTTTCACTCGGAACTACTTCTACAGCAGGTCAGAATATAGTGGCCAAGAGGTTTCTGAATATTCTATAAGCAGCTAACCCACTACCACAGCTAACCAGCACTCCTAAACCAAGCACGCTCAGCAAAATTATTACTGCCCTTCAACCTACTGGCCTTGCCTCAGTCTGGCAACCTTACAAAATGCATACATTGCTTCTGCAGCAGTAAGTGATGCACTGTTAAAAATACAGCACCTGATGGTCAAGGCTTGACCGTGTTTCAAAGAATACACTTCAAATCCATTTTTTCCCATGGCTAATGGCTGCATTTCACCCTCAGTCACATTCTCTTCTACCTAACTAGGGTCTTATTTCACTGTTTATCATCCTTGGCCCTGCTCCTTATGTCTTTAACCCTCTCCCTGGATCCTCCATCTCATTCCAAAAGCAGCCTATCAAAACCTTCTCCAACTATGAGACCTTCAAAACATTTTCCCTAAACTCCCTCTTCTTCTTTGCTCCCAAATACCTCAGACAGTCTACTGCTGTTGCTTCCATTTCTGTACTTCCCATTCATTCTTTGATCTCTCAGAAACTGGCTTCTGCCCCACCAAACTGAGCTACATTACTGACAGCTAGCCATGACCTCCAATCTAATAACCTCTGCATGCTACCCAACCTACTGGCAAAAAGAAGACAAAAATTTGTTAAAAGGTCATCAATCACCTCCTTCTTAAAACTCTTCTCTCTTACCTAAAATACCATAAACTCCTAATTCTCTTATCCTCTGGCTTCTCTTTTACCTTCCGCCCCCAAGTCCCCCAGTATTGGTACTTGTTATTCCATCCTTCATCTTTTTACCCTCTCTCCTAGGAACTTTTCAAAACTTTTCTTCTTGAAACTTTGCAAAATATTTCATAAATTCAGAACACCATCAACACAACAGACACCAGAAAGAGTCAGGTAGTTGGAGAACAATTCCACTTACCCCAAGAACTAATTAGCTGGCAACAGAGTATGCTTCCCTACTGCACATGCATAGACAGTGCTCAAGGTTAAGAAAACCACATTTGTATGTTTTGGCAGGTAATATACTTTTCAAACAAAAAGCATTTAGAATGTTTCTTTTTTAAATGATGGTATTGCTACAAGGAAGTATCTAACAATCTGTTCATTATTAATTGCATGTGTTCTGATATGGTTAATTATTTAGGCTTGATGCAATCATTCAGTTGATTAAGACTGCTTACTGATACGAAAGAGGAATATTAAAATTATATTTATTTTAAAAATTATAAGTTTATATTTATATAAATTGCAATATAAATTGTAAATTGCAATGTATATTATAAATTATAAATTGCAATGTAAATATCAGCTTCTAAAACTCAAAAAAATAATTTCCTCTGAAAGAGTTTCTAAAATTCTATATAGAAATCTTATAGAAAAGAAACAGGAAAACAAAATTCATGGAGAACTGATAGGTTATACCTCGACTTAAAAGTTGCCATAACACTTACATTCTTTAAAAGTATAATTTATGATACTTAATGGATAATTCATTAGTATGAAATTTTAACCAAGGCATTTTCACCTACTTTAGGATTGTTGACAGGCAATGGCTTCTTTACCTAAGTTATTCCCTCTTGCCTTAAACAAAGAAATCACTCATTTAAACCTTATCATAAAAGCAGAACCATATATGAAATCATTTCATTTAAGTAATTTTTAAAACATTTTAAGGTTCAAAAAACTTAAGATATGGCGAAGTTATCAAAGATACAGCACTAAATGGAAAATGAAAATTACAAAACAATATGATCTCATGATTTCAATTTTAGTTAAAAAACAGTATGTTCTCATGGGCGCATATTATGTTATATATGCAAATCAAACAGGAATACCATATATCAAAATGTTAACTGTAAACCTCTACGTACAACAAGGGCAAATGATTTTTACTTTCTTCTTTTTACTTTCCTTCCTACAACAAACATGCATTACATTTGTAGCTGGGGCTCCTGGAAGAAAAATCTCTATATTCCATTCAATTTTCTGCCTTATATTTTGACAGAGTAGAAAAGCAGCATTTTCAAAAGCTGTATAGAGTGGCTTTTTAGCACTGTCAATGTTCTCATGAACCTGATCCGTTAACAAATCCTCTTAATCCACTTTCAGAATATACCAGAAACCAACTACTTCTATCTTCACTCTTTCTACCATCTTCATCATAGTCACCATCATTTCTTGGTTGGTTTATACAAGTCTAGTAAACTAGTTTATGTGATTCCACCCTTATAACTCTTCAGGCTATCCTTATGTCCCTCCCCTACACAGAAATCCTTAGTGACCACTCATCTCATTCAGGATAAAACCTAAGTATTTACTAGAACTTTCAAGTCTCTATGATCTGTACCATGAGTTACCTGGCACACTCCCACTTCAGGACCAGTGACTTTGCAGTTAGTTGCCTCTACCTGGTATATTCTGCACCCAGATATCCTCATTTCCTTCTAGTTTTATTCAAGTGTCATTTTCTCAATGAAGAAACCTAATACATCAACCACTTCACCCCACCCCTGAGATTTCCTATCTCACTTCCTTGCTTTATTTTTTCTCCTGTAGAACTTCTTACTATCTAACATAATAGATGTTCGTATTTATTTCTCTTTTTTTTTTAGTTTTATTATTTTTTCGGAGTTCATAATTTATTTACTTAAATTCTACACTGTAATGCTCTTCTTTATTACCTCTCTTCCTCATTAGAATGTAAGCTCAATAAAGAGACATTTTCACCTTTTTTTACTGCTACAACCTCGGCACCTAGAACAGTCACTAGTACAGAGTAGGTGCTCAGTAAACATTTGAGGAATGAATGAAATGCACTCCTGTAAAAAGCAAAGCTTCCCAGTCACAGTAATAGTTGGCTTGACAAATGTCATGAATGACAGCAACTCATTCATTCATACTCTGAAAATAAATACCAAGCATGACTTTACAGAGGGCTAGAGAGCTGAAGAACAGCTACAGTAAATAATAATGTAGTCATATTTTCCTCAAGCCTAAAAGGAGACATCTATGATCTTCCCTTCAAAATTTAGGAATAAAGTTATGATCTGATTTAATACATTAAAGAGACTCTAGGAGATTACATTGCTGTTATTGCTGATGCTAAATAAGTAAGCAATATTGTCTAAAATCATACTGTTACTCTTCTAAGTTTTCCACTAGAATATTCAATTCCAGTCTATGAGGGTGGATATAAAACTTTCCTTATGTTTAAACAAAAAACAAGCTGAATACGGTACTACTAGGCACCTGAGGATCTATTATCTAAAAGATCTTCGGATATTTTATAAACATCAATCAATGCTGTGCAAAGAAAGCTAAGAGGGAATAGGCAATTAGATACTGTGAAGAAATGGAGGCAATCAGAAGAAATACAGTGGTGGCAGTGACACAAGCTAAGCAGGAGGTATGGATAATCTGGGTAAGTGCCATGGAAAAATAAATATCATGATTGGACTTGAGGCAAATGGAAACAGTTCAAATTGGCTTCGTACAGTACGCTGTGGAACATATGATGTCCATATGTCCATTACCAACAAACTGAAACATGGAAAATAACAAAAGCCAATGCTGTGATGGCTACAAGAACACACCCAGTGCCAGTCTCCACCACACCACAGCAGCATAACTTACTACAGCTGCCAGGTAAGCTGGCTAAGGAGTCAGAAGCAATAAGAAAAAGGGAAAGACCGAACTATAAACTGTTCTTTCCCTACAGAAAAAAAGCTGGGGTCTACACTAAAATGTAGAATGTGGCCACAATAAACGCTGAAAAGTGCCATTTTTTAAATTATTTTTTTTTGGCCATAGACAGTTTCCAAAAGTATAAAATACTTTAGAATTAAAGAGGTCAGCATTTTATCCGAAACTATAAATGATTTAAAATCCAAGAAACTAAATAAGAGTGAATCAGTACGTTAAAAAAATAATAGGAGAGAATAACAAGTTTAAAGAATTGTAAATGTGACCTTTCAAGTTTGAAATACAGACTAGAGAACTAAAATGGACCAAAAGATGTGCAGGAATCCATTGTTTTATGTGAGTGCTAAGAAGTCTCCCAAACTTTCTTTCTATATTCTCTAATGCCCAAAGTGATTCATCTTCAGGACACAACCAGAGTTGAAATAAAAGAAGTAGTGCTTACGCAAATGTCATGAAGGACCAATTTACACAGCAAAGCCAAACCTATAAAAACCTTAAAAAAGCAATATTAACATGTCAGAGCCTATCTGGTGGTCCTGATCTTTTCAACCAATCAAAGCCAGACATTCCCAGCCAGGTGAACTACATAAAAATAATCTCAGCTCTAATTCAGAAATATATTGGTTGCCACTCACTGAAACTACATAGTAATAAAATCCAGCAGTTAAAAATACATAACTATTTTATAGTAAATATCAATGTCATTCCTGTTTCAACCTGACTTCCCATTCTACCCCCAAACCCCCAAACTTGAAACCAAGTACAATTTCTTGAGTAGCTGGAGTGTGGTTAAAGAAAGGAAGCTATGCTTGTTTGCATGGAATCTGCCATTTCCTCCCTGCCAAAACACTTGTTTAAAAAGTCATGTAATATTTCTATTAAATTGTAAATGCAGCCGACAAGGAAATGGCCTACTGGCAGTGTATTACCTTTGTGGCAGTGCCAACGGGCCTACAGCAAAATAGTGCACATGATAATTTCAACATGCATTCCCAAGTAACAAAATTGTGCTTTACATAAATACCACAGAACCTGAGCAAGATCCAGAAAAAGCAATGAAAATTTGCCCAAGCTTTCATGCTTGCCTATATCAATTGTATGTCATAACTAAAGCAAAATAGAAAAGCATCTACATATGTCCAGGAAGCTTGTGAAGTTAGATCATATAACCCTGGGAAAACGATTGCAACTTAAATCTGTGTATTTCTTGTTAACCACTGTAACAACTCACTAATAAAAATTAAGAAAAACTGTGGGTATCAAATGAACCAAAATGTACTAACTACATACAAGTCCTTAAAGACCATAATGCAACTTATTAACAGGAACATATGTTCAGTGTAAGCCGCAATTGTTATGTTAAATTACTTTTTCCTTTGATATCATTCATTTGATTACAGAACTTAAGAGATTCACAAACCTTCCAATTAAAATGGTGACCTTTAGTTTATAAGTCACTTACTGCAATGCTTATAAAGTCACCTCTGATCATTTATCCCTTACCTTTCATTATATAACAAAACTACATGTAATTGTGCTATGTAAATGATCCCAGATGTAATGAAGATGATTCTACTTATGTAAAAGTTATACTGAAAACAAAGTTAGTATAAAAAGTAATTAATTTGTAATCAATACAGTCCTCTAGAACAGCTGAAGAATTCTATTCTTCAGGGATTTAACTAAAATACGTATATTTTAAGTCAGTTATATCTTACTCATTTTTTAACATATGCCTGTTCAACCATAATTTCAAAAGTCAAATTTGTTACAGATAGCACTTCCTCCAAAAATTTTATAAATTTTTAGTTATTAAACACTTGAATTACAGAGTCAACACCTGCCCTCAAATACTTTCCAGCCTCCCAACACACACACACACACACACACACACACACCCTTACATATTTATGTCCTCTAAAATTAATGCTAGCTTAGGTCTCTAACCTAAACAGTTTCTCTGACCGGTTCCAAAATAAAACAAAACTTACTGTGACCAGTATAGTAGGCCTATACAATTGCTTTTAAGACATTAAGGCTTGGCAATTATATTCCCATTAGCAAACCAAAGCTACTGCCCAGAGGCCAATGCTAAGGGTGCTCACTAAGTCTTTCTGATCTTCAACAAAGGAACAGGATCTAAAGTACAAAAAAATTATATCAATTTAAAATTTAAATGTCAAATAAATAAACTAAGCTTAGTAAAAGTTTAAAAGGCAAGCTATAAGTAACGACAAGCCTTTCAAGTTGTATTTCATTAGCATTTACTTACTTTCATTTTTTAATTTATTTTACTGACTCTTATTCTAAGTTATAAGTACAACATTTATTATTGTAAGAAAGAAGAATCTGAGCCTGCCAGGTTTCAGTATTTATACCAAAGAAATATCTTTGAGATAGGAAATGGAATTGAGCACATATTAACAAAAATCTTTAACGGATGCTCTTATGTATAAGTCATTCTGCCAGGTTCATTTACACACACAAAGAAGAAACATACCTGCACTTAAAACTGAGATCTGGTAGAGGAAATAAGACAATTACAAAACTATGATAATACACAGTAAGTTAAAAAGTACCATAAGAAAGTCATAAGAAAAGTGATATGAGAATTCAGAGAAATAAAAGATTTTTTTAGTCAGTGATAAGGATATTTGGACAGTAACTAGACATACCTAAAACTAACCTTTCTAGAAATAAAACAGTGTGGTGGGGGAGGAATCATATACAGATGCCGTATACATATATATTTACTCATTCCAGATTAAAATACAGAACAATGATACATTGTGATAAATAGTAAACAAAATCATATCCTAAATTTACAATACACTAAGAAACTCATTTGTGAAGCATTGGTATTATTATTGAGAGCCACAGTTCTGAACCTTTTTGGGTCACTTGAAAATTATGAACTCATAGCAGAAAAATGCACATCTGCACAAACACCAGTATTAAAATACAACTTCAGGGGTCCACTGATGCTATGAATTCTCTGCCCCAGAAAAAAAGCTCATTCTAATCTCTTGTGAATCATGATTTCCATAACTGAGCTAGAATATAGTGAAAATGAAGTAGAAAACATCAGTCTACCCTGAGGTTAGAAAAGAGAGTCCATGAGGCACTTGGGTGGCTCAGTCAATTGACTCAAGACTCTTGATTTTGGCTCAGGTCATGATCTCACGGTTGTGAGATCAAGTCCTGTGTGGGGCTCTATGATGACAGAACAAAGCCTGCTTGAGACTCCCCCACTCCTCAAATAAATAAACATTAAAAAAGAAAATATAAACACTGTAAAGAAAGAAAAGAAAAGAAAAGAAAAGAAAGGAAAAGAAAAGAAAAGAAAAGAAAAGAAAAGAAAAGAAAAGAAAGAAAAAAAGGAAAGGAAAGGAAAGGAAGGAAAGGAAAGGAAAGGAAAGGAAAGGAAAGGAAACGGAAAAGGAAGGAAAGGGAAAGGAAAAGAAAGTCACGTATCTCTGCCTTAATGGACTCGTTCTATCTTGCTTTATAATACAAGTTACAATCCAATTCTGGGTCACAAAATCAATTCGGATTACCTTTTTGTTTAATGAAAGTATGAAGTAGAAGATTCACACACCTGAAACAAATTGTACATAAAACAGTACTTATCTATACATGTGCAAAATGGGTCACAACACAAAACATATTTTATGGTATGGACCACAGTCAAAAAAAAAAGTGTCAAATGCCAATGCCACCTTTTAATTATTAATAAATCAATGTAAATCGTGTACTGTAAACGTTCCTAAATACAGAGAAATGCTGCCTTTGCCGATATCCTATGTTAAAATCCTGAAAAGATGGATTCTAGCATAATTCTTTCAATAATTCTCAATAATTCTTTAAAGCAAGGTTCTTTCTTAATGATTCCTTCTCTAAGCAACACTTAATGTAAACATGACTTCAAAACGACAATTCATATTCATGTAATTTGTATGTTAGTAGGAAGATGAGGACTGCTTCCTCAACAGTGACCAAACTATTCATGTTTACAAAGCACATGGCAACACAACACCAACAGCAAGGTTTGAATCTAAGTCAACAGTGGGAATTGGTCTTTCCTGTGAAACCCTGAGGGGTGACCCCCCAGCAGGCCTAAACAAGAGAAGAAGAGATCTATTTATTCTGTTCTCTTTGTTTGTTCGTCTCTTCAAGAATAATAACTCTGACTGGACAGAAATATGTTGAAAGTGTCACTGTAATAAACCTTAATCCCCAATTTAGGGTCTGGAATGCCTGATATTCCCACATGTACAGGACCACAGGGCAGAAGAACTCTAACTTTCAAATAGAGTGAAAAACCATATGCCCTGGAAGTAGTATTGAAATTGTCCAATCATCCAATTTGTCCCACTCCTCCAGATCCTTGGCTATATCTGATCTAAAAGTAATGGTTAACAGAATAAAGTATCACTTACTTAATCAGGCAGAAAAACGTAGGGAACAGACAAGGGGTAAGAAAGTCAGTATTAAAAGAAAGAAAAGCACAGGGAAAGCAAAGCAAATGTGGGGAGAGGACCATGTGAGCATTCATGTGCGTGCACTGTCAGGGGACAGGGAACAAAGTAAAGGCAACAGTGACAGAGCAAAAAAAAAAGGAAGATGAGGATAAGTTCAAAGGAGAAAAATAAGTGAGGTATGTAATGACAAAATAATAAAACTCATATTTATAGTCTTATGATCCTATATAACTTGTAATATACATACATATAATTGAAGTTTTTACAGTGTATGGTCTCATACTCTAGACAACTGAATATATTTATCTACGCCGCTCTCCCCACAACAGAAAGCTAAATAATTTTAACATTAGAATGCCAGTTCCACCGGACTGGAAGTTCCAAGGGAATAGGACGCACGCCTGCTCTGCTTACCACTACATCCTCAAAGTCCGATCAGCAAATGATAAATGTGCACTAAACATGTATAGAAGGAGATAAAGGAAAGAGGAACGTACAGGAAGAAAATTCCAGGGTACTTTCTTCAAAAATCACACACCCATACTTAAATGACATTTAGTTTCGACACAAAATAAGCAATGTAGTTAAGTATAACAGATCTATACTCCAAGTAGTCTAAAAGTCAAATTCCCTGTCTCCACATTAGAACATGCATTTCTTATACTTTAACATTAATACCAAATCAAAAATATTTTAATATTATGGATTAAATTTATATTACTACTAAAATGAGTATGTCCCACCATAAAAATATACACAATTACAAGGTAGATAAGTTTGAAAAGTGTTATTCTCATTACTAAAGGAGTCATTAAAAATTTTTTTTCAGTATTTATTTTTTTTCCAATATATGAAATTTATTGTCAAATTGGTTTCCATACAACACCCAGTGCTCATCCCAAAAGGTGCCCTCCTCAATGCCCACCACCCACCCTCCCCTCCCTCCCACCCCCCACCAACCCTCAGTTTGTTCCCAGTTTTTAAGAGTCTCTTATGCTTTAGCTCTCTCCCACTCTAAACTTTTTTTAATTATTTTAAAAATAATAATTTAAAATGATTTGCACCTATTAAATATTTACACACCTTCATCAGAACACACCTACTGCCCAAATAAAGTAATATATATAAATACAAATAAGCAACCCTCTATTTGTAGACCAGTAAGTCATTTGCATGTAAACAGGAAGTAAAAACCATTTGACTCAAAGATCTCCCAATAGACTGATTATGAAGGAAGAATTACAAAGGGACTTAGAGTATTAGACTTGGGGTGCAAAGAATAATAGGGGACAGCTGGAAGGATAATAGAAGCAGTAAAAAGTCAAATGATTCAGAGATCTCAGCCAGCAAATAGAATTAAAGCAGATTAATACCAGAGAAAAGTCAATAAAAATGAGAACAGAAACTTAACAACAAAAAACAACCAACCCAATTTTCTTCACATGGGATATACCAATGGAAAGATACTCAACATCACTGGTTATTTGGGAAAAACAAATCAAAACCGAGATACCTGTTCACACTCACTAGGATGACTATTACCAAAAAGACAGAAAGTAAATGTCAGAAAGAACGTGGAAAAACTGGAACCACTGGAAATAACTGCTGGTGAGAATGTAAAATGGTACAGCTACTGTGAAAAAACTACGGAAGTTCCTCCCAAAATTATACATAATATAATCCAGCAATCCCCATTCTGGGTATACACCCATAAGAATCAAAAGCAGTCTCAAAGAAATAATTGTATACCCGTGTTCACAGTAGCATTATATACAACAGCCAAAATGGGAAAGCAACCCAAGTGTCAGTCAGTGGACGAATAGATAAACAAAGTGTGGTATATACATACAAGAGAATATTATTCAGCTTTAAAAAGGAAGGAAATGCTGACACATGGTACAACATGAATGAACCTTTAAAACATTATGCTGAGTGAAATAATTCAGACACAAAAGGACAGATATTGCATGATTCCACTTCTATTAGGTACTCAGAACAGTCAAACTCATAGAGACCAAAAGTGGAATGGTGGTGACAAAATGCTGTGGGGAGGAGATAATGAAGAGCTACTGTTTAATGGGTACAGAGTTTCAGTTTGGGATGATAAAATTTTCTGGAAATGGACAGTGTGATTGTTACACAACAGCATGAGTGTATTTAATGCTGCTGGATTGTATACTTAAAAGTGATTAAAATGATAAATGTTATGTTCTGTATATTTTACCACAATAAAAAAAATGAGAACAGAAAGACTAGGAGATATTAGTCCTAATATTAGTCACTATTAATCTTAAACTGTATGTAATTTAAAAGGAGAGAAAAAATTATAGAAGGTGTAGTGGTTGAAAGGTAGCCCCCAAAAGATGTGTCCTTGTCATGATCCCCAGAACCTCTGAATGTGACCTCATTTGGAAAAGAAAGGTAGTTGCAGATGTAATGTCAAGGAACTGAAAGGAGGCTATCACCCTGGATTATCCATGTAGTCCCTAAAAACAATGACAAGTGTCCTTTTAAGAGACAGAGGGAAATTTGAGGAGAAGGTAATGTGAAGATGTAGGCAGAGATGGAACAATGCGGTTACAATTCAAGGAACGCCAAGGATTGCCAGCAGCCACCAAAAGCTAGAAGAGCGAAGAATGGATTCTCTCTTAGAGCCTCTGGAAGCAGAGCAACGCTGTGAACACCCTGATTGTGAAAGAATACATTTCTGTTGTTTAAAGCTACCAGATTTCTGGTAATTTGTTGAGGCGGCCCTAAGAATCTATTGTGGGGGTAAAAAGATAAAATAAAAAGTAAGAAAGTGATCCTTGTAAGCATAGAACAAGTCATTCAAGCCAAAATTTAGCTATGAAAGCCAAGAGGAAAAGAGGGTTCCTGGGCTTCACCATTAAGCCACGTGACGTCTGTGACCATGAGTGCTGACGGCAAACTGCTGAGGCCAGCCTCCCATCCTGGGCAGGGCAGGAGTGAGGTTTGCCTACAAGCTCCTGGCCAGGCGTATGGGGAATCTGGAGCAGCACATCCACAGGATCAGACCACAGAGAACGGCTGCACCCTGCTATCTCAGGCTTTAAGATGGAGGCTTTCAGCCAGGATGTTTCTGTGAATTAACAGTCCCATATTCCTTCATCTACTCCCAAATAAAATGAAGATACCTGTCTTTTGCTCGTCATGTTAAATGCCTATAGGGAATCTTCCAAGAGGCAGTGCCTGCACCCCACACTAAGACGGGCCAGCTATCTACTGAGCCATATACAGTAGGGACTGGGAGAGGGCAGATGTGTAAATATGCCAGGTGGGGCATTACTCAACTACCACCCCTCCTCAAGCCTACTCTTCTAGAATTCAGCCAAATTTGATCATTAATTAGACAGGAAGGAGGTCATTGATTCATTTTTATTTATAAAAAATGGATAACTCAGTTTCACTCCTTTGATGGAGATTTAATATCTCCTTTTTTTTTTTTTTTTTTTTTTTTTTTTTTTTTTTTAAGAAATCTTGTTGGATCAGGAGTATACCTGGAGTATACTTGTAAAAGTAGTAGTGCCATGTGATTTGAGGTAGGGGCAAGCTACTGTGTGTTTTGTTTTTTAATATGCAGTATAGAGGGTGATTTTTTCCTAATGTCTGTGTTTACTTTGCATGTATTGGATCATTTATTTCACGTATTAAAACGCACTATTTCCCCAAAAGGGGTAGGAGTAAAGAGGCAAGTTGTAAAAAACAGCAAGGTTAAGGAAAGAAAGATAACATCATTTTCAAAAACATTCATCAAAAGTAACTTTTCCGTGTTGAAATTATCTGCAGGGTTCTTTTCTTCATAAGTAAGTGATGTAAGGATATAGGGAGACAGATGGAGAGACAAAGAGAGATCTTTTTTTAGTCTAAAGTAATTCCTAATTTACTCTTAAACAGATTGTCAAGCTGTATATAAGTTGAATTTCCTGAAAATTGCCATTTAAATGCCTCCAATTGTCTCCTTAAGTCACATTTGACAAGTCTTCCTAAAATATACAATATATGTCTATATTTTATCTTTAAAAGGTAATAAACATTCATATTGTGTTGTGTAGAAGTACAATTCTTAGTTTGATTTTTATTTTCTTTCCTTCAGTTGATGCCAAGCTATCTTCAGTCACAGTACTTGCTCTCTCAAACAGTTCTTAGTCTGACTCAAACACTTCTGTCCTTACCCCTTTCTCTATGCCAAGCAATGGGTAATCAAACACAAAAGACTGTAAAACAAAAGAAATCAAAACCAAAACTGTATTTAAAAGAATCAACAGGGTCTTAGTGATGTCTATGAAACAAAGTGCCTGGGTTTGGTAGTGGGGTACAGGGACAGACATTTAAAAAATAATACTATTCACTCATTTCCTGATTATTTGGTAATTATATTTCCTATAGAGCTGAGAAAGAGGTAGATCTCCAAAGAAGTATGTGGTTAACCAAATTCAAAATTAAAATTTTATTTTTTTTTTAATTTTTTTTTTTTTCAACGTTTATTTATTTTTGGGACAGAGAGAGACAGAGCATGAACGGGGGAGGGGCAGAGAGAGAGGGAGACACAGAATCGGAAACAGGCTCCAGGCTCTGAGTAGTCAGCACAGAGCCCGACGCGGGGCTCGAACTCACGGACCGCGAGATCGTGACCTGGCTGAAGTCGGATGCTTAACCGACTGCGCCACCCAGGCGCCCCAAAATTAAAATTTTAAATCCCTTTGTTTATTTAACTCACCAAAATTAATTCAGTTTCTTTATATTTAACTTTTTAAAATAAACTGGATTTTGATAAAACTTGTTTCATTTAACATTTTGAGTTTTACTTCCATCTGTTGTTATTCCTTAATCTGTCATTACTGCTTAATTTTAATCTATTTGCTGGATGTAAATTTATAACCACATTTTCATCCTTTTCCTATTTACAAAGCTTTACATGTTTTAATGTGATTTCATCATTGCCTTTTACTAGACACATAATTATTACTCTTACCACAGCAAAGATATAATCTGTACACACTACGAGTTTCTCTTTTAAAAAGAGAGAGAAAGCAAGCTGTATAAAAACTAACAAATTAGTATCCCTTGCCATCAAACAAATCCAGTGTTTTTAGTAGCTCTTTTTATTAGGAAATTCCTCCATGAATATCTATATCCCCAATACTTCTTATTCTCCCTGAGGAATGATTAAAGATAAGCATCAATCTTTGACCAATGATAAACCAAAGTGTATAAAACAAATGACCTCAGCCTTCACACCTTCAAAAGACCCATCTTCAATTCACTATCAAGTTCCAATTTGATCGCTTTCACTTTCTAATTTAGTGCCATCTTTAAGTTCTTCATATCCCTCAGGCTATGACACTCAAAACATATGTCCTACAAAAAGCTTAATCAGTGACAGCCACGATATTAATTTGTGGCTATTTAGGCAGGAGCAACTCCATTCTAAATTATCAAAAATGGATGCATCTCTTCTTGACCCGAATTTTTGCTGGCCGAAGCAAGCACGACCTGGGTCTCAAGCAGGCCGCCTGGAGCCCAGGCATACTAGAAGGATGGTATGTCTGAGAATAAGACTAGGAAACCACCACCCAGTTCACTCAGTCAGCCTCATTGTTCCTATGACATACCTCTAGAGGGTAGGCATAGTGGGAAGGGCCATCATCTTGTAACAACAGCCAAAGGGAATTGCAGAAGGACTAGGATGTGGAGGCTAGGGAAGCTGGCCTACCACATCCTAACTAGCGTCCTCTTCCAGATAGCCAACTAAATGCAGTAAATTACATACTATCCTTTACTTATCTTAAAAGAACTAGCATTCTTTGCCTCCATCTGTTGTAGTGGTCTTTCCATCACTCACATCCTCATTCCACTGTGACAACTTTATAAACTATTGGTAATCTCATAAGCCAACACTGCTACAAAAAAAAAAAAAAAATGGCAGGGAACATGAAAAATTTGCCCATATTTCTTTCCACTCTGAAAAATTTATAGGCTCCTATTTTAACATAATAATTATAATTATCAAATTAAAATGTTTGCTGATTTTTATTTTTGCTAGCCACTCCTTCATCTGCATAGAGTTGACATATAAACACAAAAGATATTTCTTTTTTGTCAACGCAAGAAATGGACTAGCATGAATTCATCTCTCAGTTCTGCCATTTATAAGCGGTATCATCTTAACAAAAAACGTAATTTTTTAAGTATCCATTTCACCCAATCCACTCATTAAAATGGAGATTAAAGGGGCGCCTGGGTGGCGCAGTCGGTTAAGCGTCCGACTTCAGCCAGGTCACGATCTCGCGGTCCGTGAGTTCGAGCCCCGCGTCGGGCTCTGGGCTGATGGCTCGGAGCCTGGAGCCTGCTTCCGATTCTGTATCTCCCTCTCTCTCTGCGCCTCCCCCGTTCATGCTCTGTCTCTCTCTGTCCCAAAAATAAATAAACGTTGAAAAAAAAAAAATTTAAAAAAAAAAATGGAGATTAAAATATGTATTTTGGGGCTCCTGGGTGGCTCAGTCAGTGGGCACTGACTTTGGCTCAGGTCATGATCTCACATTCCGTGGGATTAAGCCCCATGTCAGGCTTTGAGCAGACAGCATGGAACCTGCTTGGAATTCTCTCTCACTCTCTCCCTGCCCTTCCCCCACTTGCACTTTCTCTCTCTCAAAATAAATAAACTTAAAAAACATAATTATTTCACAGAGTGGTTAAAGTGAGAAAATTGTTTAATTAAAAACAGAAAACTTGGGGCGCCTGGGTGGCGCAGTCGGTTAAGCGTCCGACTTCAGCCAGGTCACGATCTCGCGGTCCGTGAGTTCGAGCCCCGCGTCAGGCTCTGGGCTGATGGCTCAGAGCCTGGAGCCTGTTTCCGATTCTGTGTCTCCCTCTCTCTCTGCCCCTCCCCCGTTCATGCTCTGTCTCTCTCTGTCCCAAAAATAAATAAACGTTGAAAAAAAAAATTAAAAAAAAAAAAAAAAAAAACAGAAAACTTCAGGGATGCCTGGGTGGCTCTGTCAATTGAGCGTCTGACTCTTGATTTCAGTTCAGGTCGTGATCCCAGGGTCATGGTATCAAGCCCCAAGTCGGGCTCTACACTCAGCTTGAGATTTTTTCTCTCTCTCCCTCCCCCTGCCACTCCCCCACTCACAAGCACTCACATGCTCTCTCTCTAAAAAAAAGGAAACTTCACTATTTCACTCACTAATCTGAGTTTCATATACAGCCAACTCTCTTATACCTTAACTACAGCTTTACTGGCTCTCTAATAACACTGAGATTCTGAAATAATCGGTTTGGGTCAGGGCCCAGGCATCAGTATTTTTTCAAAGCTCTCCAGGTAACGGCTATGTAGGAAGTGTGAAAAACACTGTCTAGCTCCCTGATCCGTTCATTTCCTATACCCTCTCCTCTCTTTTCAGGTTATACCCCATTGTAACCACCAGAACAACTTTCTCAACAGCATCCTTCAATGCCCTGGAGCCCCATCGTTTCGAGACACTCATTCATTTCACCTCAAACCTGAGCTCAAGGCCATAATGTGCTGTGCTCCACTGCTGAGCACTGCTGAGCACTGCTAGAGCAAGGCTAGAGCAAAGAACTGTATTGGTGACAATACAATTCTCACTTTCCAACTTTGGCTGTGTCCTCAACAATCCTTTTTTCTCTCTTGGACAGCTCTTTCTTTTTTCCTCCCACCCAACCTCCCACCAAACTAAACTTTGATGAGCAGTACATACTATTAATTTTATCAAAATTCTACCCTTGAATACATACCTTTTTAATATTCTTTATGACAAAATGAGAAATGCACACAAAGCACTTGCCTCGCATACAGAAGAACGGTGATTATCTTGAGGAAAAGCACTTGTGTGACAGAACTGCAAGCCAAACAAGCTGCAACTTGTTACTAAGGAACAACTGACAGAAAAGCGATGGCAATTCAGACTTGGACATAGGACTGACATTTTCTCAAAAATGAACCGTGTGAATCTGTCATTTCAAGGAAACTATCGTATTTGCCGCCAATGATAAAATGTGAGCTTTGGAAAACTTGTACCCACCACGTGACCTTAACAGCTTCTCAGTACTTGCAGTTCATACTCTCATTTGTACAAAGCAGTTCACAAACATGAGAAAAGTTAAATGATGATAACACAATTTAAGTAGCAACTTAAAACCATACTGTTTGGAAATGCACAAGGCGACACTTGATAAACTGTCCAAAGAACCTGCAGAGCCCAGACTGCCTATATACAAATTATGAGGAAAACAAGAAATTTACTTAGGTGGTGGCTACCAAGGAAGGCTCTATATAGAAATAATATCTGAGCTGAGACTTGAATGAGTAGGATTTAGACTGGTA
The DNA here is from genome assembly GCF_007474595.2 of Lynx canadensis. Classification (NCBI taxonomy): domain Eukaryota; kingdom Metazoa; phylum Chordata; class Mammalia; order Carnivora; family Felidae; genus Lynx; species Lynx canadensis. The sequence goes on along the minus strand of NC_044320.2, from coordinate 38,457,746 downwards.
GGAAAAAAGTGAGATAGACCGATGACTGATAGACAGAATTTTAAAGAGAAATACTGTCTTCAAGTATATTTTTGCTATTTCACATGTGTTAATTCAAACTGCCAAATGATACTTTAAGATCCTAGAAGTCAGGAACCACATATTACAACTATTTACTATCAGACAGACTACTTCAGGGTCAAATTTAATACGTTCATCTTTGTGGTTAGAAAAAAAAGATCTACACAAGGAGGAAACAGAACAGTAATAATCTAAGTCCTAGGTTAAATCTCAGCTCTGGCACCTGGCTAGGTTGCCTTGGATAATTCAGTTAACCTCATTAACTCAAGTTCAAATACACCTATTTTGAGGATCACCCTAAAAACATCATAACTAAAAGTACTAAAGATAACTAATAATCAGAAAAGAAATGAGAATCTGTGTTGCTGGTTTTATGCTGATCTTGTCATTTTTTATTATTTTGCAAACAAACAATTCATGTCATTTTTATTTTTCACCTTAAAAGAAATTAATATACACCAGGAAGATGATACATATTATATATAATTTTATTACTCGAAGAATTCTCTTTAAAGTGGGAGACAGACTTTTAAATATTTTCAGCACAGTACACTATTACTTACATTATTGAAATTCAATCCACAATAATACTGTATATCAGAAATTAATTCCAATTTATTCTTCTTCAGATGTTCCAAAATACTACATTCTCTTTCCTCCCATCTATTTACTTCACACATTTCTCCAGTCAGCCTGACGCCATCTTTTCTTCTCTATACACACACACTCACTCTCTCTCTCTCTCTCTCTCTCTCTCTCTCTCTTCATTCTTCTATCTTTTCTTCTTGAGGTGATTCCAGCCACTAGAGGGCAATAAGTTCACAAACACAGATGTACTTATCAATAATGAATTGAGATTCACATATGAAAAAACCTAAGAACTGTATCATCACAAACCCTGAAGCACAGGCAATTAGACTTGAATATGTAAGGTACATACTTCAAACTCAAAAAAATCATCCTGGAAAAGGGAGTTCACAGAAGTGTATAATAATGTTCAAAAAAGGAATTCCAGTTTCTCGCTAAGACAACTAAAGAAATAAGATTAATATGCTTACAGGTACATAGCAATATTAGAAATCATGATTTTTAAATATTAATTTCAGATGAGAGAAGAAAAAAAGGAAAACCAAAAACACAGAAAGGTAGAATCCACAGGGTGGGTAGAAAAGTGAGAAATGATTTTTCCAAGGCCTCTACTGCTGCACTGAGAAAACAATGGATGGATTAAAGAATATAGTGGATTTACCAACCCTTTCTTCTACTGAAAAGCAAGGGAATATTTTACACGTATAGTTTGGGGGGAGGAAAATGGTGACTGTAGAGGGACATATAGCCTTCACTTCTTTTCTCACAATTAAGGATGTGGGGGGAGAAAAGTTAATATTGCTAACCTTTAACAGATAATTTTACTGTTTTTTGCACAGAACCTAAATTCAAATCAACTTATTTAATCTGTATTTATTTATTTACACTGACATTACAAAAATGCAAAATTTATATAACATCAACATTTTTAGCAAACCATCATTTTCTTACCCTCATTGGATGTATATCAGCATAAGGTGGTTTTCCTTCAGCCATTTCTATAGAAGTAATGCCAAGGGACCAGATGTCAGCCACACAGTTATAGCCTATTTCTTGAATAACCTCAGGAGCCATCCAAAACGGAGTTCCTATCACAGTGTTGCGTTTTGCCATTGTATCCTGCAAAAACATCACACAGATATAAATACTACTACAAAAACACAAAGGAAATCTGTCAACATATTCTTTAAACTGTATAGTGAAACTCTCAATTACTACAGATTATATCTGAAATTGACTATTTTTTTAGAATTTCAACTAGAGCTCTGACAGGACATTTTTAAGAATTTTGAATTCTGTAATAACAAAGAATCCACAAGAAACTTACCTCCACCTTCATTAAAGATAGTCATAAAACAGTACTGTAACAATAAAAGCTATAGAAATGGATCAATATAGCTTTCCTTTTTAAACATTCAAGCATTTCAATTACATTTTTTCGTATTCATTCAACATCTCTTAAGTTGTAAATAAAAGTAATAAATAATACTTAAATTATGGATCCTTCTCCCCAAGAACAATGTAGTTACATATTTCTTCCCATTACCCCCTCTAAAAAGTTATCAACATTTAGTCACAATCAAACCTGGACATATAAGCCAAAAGAGTGTCCAAAATTACTGCACTTACCGTTAACTGACCAGCCACTCCAAAATCAGCCAATTTTGCATGTCCTTCTGTATTGAGGAGAATATTTCCAGCTTTTATATCTCTGTGTATTTTTCTCATGAAGTGCAAATATTCTAGTCCTTTCAAAGTAGATTTAAGAATAGTTGCAATTTCATCTTCTGTTAACTGGAAACAAATATTTGTAAAACTAGAATGAAAAACCATGCTACATAAACTCTTACAAAAGAGCACTGGTAACTAATCCTTCTTTCTAATGACCACTAAACCTCTAGGAAAAGGCTAAAAGATAAAGAACTGGGGGAGATTCCTGGGTGGCTCAGTCAGTTGAGTATCCGACTCTTGGTTTCAGCTCAGGTCATGATCTCACGGTTCGTGCGTTCGAGCCCCACATTAGACTCTGCACTGACAGCATAGAGCTTCTTGGGATTCTGTCTCTCCCTTTCTCTTCCCCTCCCCTATTCACGCACTCTTTCTCTTTCTCTCTCTCTCTCTCTCAAAATAAATAAATTGAAAAAATTGAAAGAAAAACTGGGAACTTTTTCCTCACACATATTCTTTGTCACTCTTACTACATGTTTTATTGATGAAAACTTTTTTCAATATTAAATTTGCCCTTTCCTTAAAATTAGTGATGTCATTCCTAAAGCACATAGCCTCTCCCAAAAATCATTGTGACCCTAAGAAATCACTATTTCCCACATCTTCTGACACTGAGGTAGCAATATCACAGCTGCTTGTCCTGAAAGTAAATTCAGACATTCTTCTCTGTGATGTTGCTAATTCTTGATGAAAAAGAAAATCAACAGTTTTACACAAAGGAAAGGAAACAAAGGTGGCTTGCCAAGAGTCTCCTGCATGAAGTGATTATGCCCATACCACTCCTCCTCTTCTAACCGAGTCATGTCTAAACCCACCCAAATCCTAGATTTCTGGCCATAAGAATGAGAACTCAAAAATGAAAATACCAGAGAAAGACTAGGAAAATGGCAACACAAACTAAGGTTATCAGGGAGAGGATAAGAGGGGAGAAGGGAGAAAAGGTGGTCAAGGAAAGAAGTGGGAAAGGAAACATTCTCAGTAGCTATGGCAATAGAGCCAGATCTCTACCAGCCTTTATGCTAATCATTTTCCATGCATTATCTTATTTATCCTTACGACAACTCTCCAAGATATATACTATTTTTACCAGCGACTGACAAATGAGGAAATTATTGCATTGAGGTTCAGTAAATTCTTTCTCCTCATATACAAGATGGAACTAAGATTTGAGCCCTTGTCTGATCATAACCTATGCCTCTCTTGACAAGCCTTGCTCAAGTGCCACTTATGAAAGCCTCTATTTTAAATATACCCACATAATAATAAAAGTTCATGACAATAAAATCTACTTCTCCCTAAAAGTACAACCAGCAAATATAACCCGAACATAAGCTGATGGAAGATGGGAGGAGGGGAGTTCCAATTTATACAAAGATAGAGGACACTACTCTACTTGAGAAAGAAGAAAAGAAGGAAAATTCAAATACCCAACAATGGGATAAAAGGAAGACACAGTACAAATTAAAATTATAAAAATATTATACTACAAAGCTGTAGTAATCAGAACAGTATGGTACTGGCACAAAAAGACATATATATCAATGGAATAGAATAGAAATCCCAGCAATAAAGCTACATGTTTGTGGTCAATTAATCTACATCAAAGGACTCATGAATATACAATGGGAAAAAGACAGTCTTTTCAACAAATGTTACTAGGAAAACTGGACAGATAAATGCAAAAGAATGAAACTGGGCCACTTTCTTACACTATAAACAAAAATAAACTCAAAATGGATTAAAGACCTAAATGTGAGCCCTGAAACCATAAGATTCCTAGAAGAAAACAGTACATAATTTCTTTCACATCACCATAGAAACCTCTTCCTGGATATGTCTCCTCTGGCAAAGGAAGCAAAAGCAAAATTCAACTATTGGGGCTACATCAAAAGAAAAAGCTTTTGCAGAGAAAAGGAACCATCAACAAAACAAAAAGGCAACCTACTGAATGAAAGAAGATATTTGCAAAAGATATATCCAATAAGGGGTTAATATCCAAGATATATACAGAACTTATATAACCCAACACATGCGCACATGCGCACACACACACACACAACAAAACAAATAATCCAATTAAATATAGGCAGAGGAGCTGAACAGACAGTATTCCAAAGAAGAAATATAGATTGCCAGCAGACACATGAAAAGATACTCAACATCACTAATCATCAGGGAAATGCAAATTAAAACCACAACGAGACATCACTTTATACCCGTCAGAGTGGCTAAAATAAAAAACACAAGAAATAATACTGGTGATGATGTAGAGTAAAAGGAACCCTCATACACTGTTAGTGGGAATGCAAATAGGTACAGCCACTGTAGAAAACAGTGTGGAGTTCCTTTAAAAAAATTAAAAATAGAATTACTATATGATCCAGTAATACCACTAATGGGTACTTACCCAAGGAAAATGAAAACACTAATTCAAAAAAATATATGCAACCCTATGTTTATTGTAGCATTAAGTATCCATTCATATCTCTTTCTCTCTCTTTCACACACACACACACACACACACACACACACATACACACACACACACACGAATATTACTCAGCCATAAAAAAGAATGAAATATTGCCAACTGCAACAATAACGTACATGGACCTAAAGTATATAATGCTAAATGAAAATAAGTCAGAGAAAGACAAACACCATATGATTTTATTCATGTGTGGAATTTAAGAAACAGAAACAAAACAAATGAACAAGCAAAGAAAAAAGAAACCAAAAAAGCCAGACTCTTAAATACAGAGAACAAACTGGTGGTTGTCAGAGGGGAGGTGGCAGTGGGGAATCAGGAAATGTGTAGAATTGTTGAATCATTATATTGTACAACTGAAACTAATATAATACTGTATGTTAGTTATATGTTAGTTATACTTGAATAATTATTCATATATATTTATACACACACACACACATAAAGACTATGTAGAATGTGAAAATAACTATTGGAAGAAGTTTGTTTCAACTGCCACCAATGGCACAGTGGCTCATGTCTCATTAAGAAACAACCTGGGGACAACTGGATATTCACAAGCAAAAAAATGAAGTTGGACCCCTACCTCACACCATATATAAGAGTTTACTCAAAATAGATCAACAACTTAACTATGAGTTAAAACCATAAAACATAGGGGTAAATCTGCATGGCTATTGGTTTGGCAATGGATCATTAGGTGTGATATCAAAAGTACAAGCAGCAAGAGGAAAAATGATAAATTAGACTTCACCAGAATCAAAAATTTTGTGAATTAAAGGATATTATTAAGAAAGTGAAATGACAACCTACAAAATGGGAGAAAATATTTGCAAATCATGCATCTGATAAGGGTCTAGTATCCAGAATATAAATAAATCTTTCAACTCAACAAATGACTCAATTTAAACATGACAAAGGACTTAGACATTTCCCCCACAAAAGATATACAAATGGCCATATATGAAAAGACAGATGTTCAACATCATCATCATTAGTCATTAGGAAATGCAAATCAAAGCCACAATGAGGTACCATTTCACACCCACTAGTGTGGCTATAATAAAAAAATAGAAAACAGTGTTGGCAGGGATATGAAGAAACTGGAGCTCTTGGACACTGGTGGTGAGAATGTAAAATGGTGCAGCTTCCATGTAAAACAATGTACAGTTCCTCAAAAAGTTAAAAATAATTAAACAAAGAATTACCATGTGACCCAGCAATTCCATTCCTAGGTATATATTCAAAATAATTGAGAACTAGTATTCAAACAATGTATGTACAGGAATGTTCATAACAGTACTATTCACAATGGCTGAAAGGTTAATACAAATGTCTATCAACAGATGAATGGATAAACAAATTATGGTATATACATGCAATAGAATATTACTCAGCCATAAAAAAAAGAATAAAGTCCTGATACATGCTACATTGTGGATGGACTTCAAAAACATTATGCTAAGTAAAAGAAGTCAGAACAAAAGGGCACATATATGACTCCATGTATATGAAATATTCACAACAGGTGAATCCTCAGAGAAAGAAAGCAGATTGGTGGTTGCCAGGGGCTGAGGCAGGATAAGAAAAACAAGGAACAGTGGCTTACTGAGTTTGAGGTGATGAAAAGATTTTGAAACTAGACAGAGGTGGTGATTATACAACATTGCGAATACACTCATACCACTCATTAAAATGGCTAATTTTATGCTATGTCAATTTCACCTCCATTAAACAAAACCCTGACGTGAAAATTCCTAAACAAATTGGGAGACAGTTTACATATAACATTAATATATAACATCATAAATGTATTGTACATGTCTATTTGCAGTACTTGAACAATGTGCTGGCTTTGGATAAATTAGTTTTATCAAAACAAACAAACAAACAAACAAACAAACAAACAACTTGGACCTCCTTCCCCTAACCTCTGAGGTCCCAACTTGCCCTAATCCTTTCCAAATTAAAACACTCTAAGACTACTCTAAACCAACTCTCAATCCTACACTCTTCAGTGGTAATGTAAGAATGTGACTTACTTGATAAATCCACTCTAGTACAAGATACCTGATCCAGAATGCCATTTATTCATTCAATAAATACTTACCAAACACCAATAGCATGCCAGGAATTACACTAGTTGCTGGGGATACAACAGTGAATAAACCAAGCAGCGTCCTTTCTCTCATGGAACTTATATTCTACGAGGAAGGGATAATTTGATGATAATATGATAGAAAATAGGATAGTGCAAGAAAATATCAGTGATGATTACTATCAGGACAAGAAAATACAAAGCTATTGACAGAGAATGACTGAGAAAGGCTCTTTAGCGTAGACATCAAAGAAAGCCTGAGAGACATTTCTGAAGTCTTAAATGACATAAGAGAGCTAAACATGTGATTGGCTATCTGGGAATATGACATCCCACACAAAGGAAACAAGAAACACCATGATTCAGGAAAAAAGCCTCCTACATTTGAGTTCAAGAAAAAAGGCTGAAGTTTAGTGAGTTAGAAGAACAGTAGTTCTAGATGAGATCTGGGAGACATGTAAAAGCACAAGGCTTCATAGGCCATGGATATGGAGTCTGGGTTATTTGAAAATTCTAGTACTGCCAGGAACTTATTCTCTATCTTAGACCAGACAGTCTGACTTGATGGTCAAGCACTATGCTCTAGAAAGCAAGCACTATGCTCTAAAGTTGCACTACCCAATACAGTAGCTCCCAACGTGTGAAACATAGCTACCCTAACTAAGGTGTTCTATAAATGTACAATATACACCAAAGGTCAAAGTTTAGTACTAAAAGGACAAGGTAAAGAATCTTATTCATAATTTTTAAATTGATTAGGAGCACCTGGGTGGCTCAGTCAGTTAAGCATCTGACTCTTGATTTCAGCTCAGGTCATGATCTCATGGTTTGTGCGATCAAGCCCCATGTCGGGCTCTGCACTGTCAGTGCAGATTGGGATTCTTTCTCTCTCCTCCTCTTTCTTCCCCTCTCTGGCTTGCACATGCACGCACGCACACACACACACACACACACACACACACACACACTCTCTCTCTTTCAAAATAAATAAGCTTTAAAAGAAAAAATTTTTAGTTGATTACACTTATAAATGATATTTATATATTAATATCATAAACTTATTAAAGTTTAGCATAAGTCATTAATATTATTAAGATACTGTTATTAGTTATATTATTTAATATTATAATATTGGTGCTATATATTAATATATTTGATATATTACTAAAGTTAACCTCACCTATTAATTTTTTTTAATGTGATTACTAGGAAATGTTAAATTACATTTGTGGCTCATTTTATGTTTCTATTGGACAACACCACACTGAGAAAGGGTCCACAAGGGCAGGGATCTTTGTTCTTTTCACTGATGATGTATCCACAATGCATAGAACCATGCCTAGCATATAGTTAGCACTCCATAAATAATAAATGAATGGATACAGACTCGTAGTCACAAAAAGAAAGGAGATACGCCACATCTGACATTTCCAATCTTTCTAAGTTAGCAGTTAACAGCCAAAGTGGGAGAGTGGGAGGTAGGAGTGTTCTTTAGGGCCACCACAGTGACCAAGGTGTACAAGGTGGTGGTGCTGTCCTATGTGCCTGGGTTTTCTCCCCTCTCACCACTCCTGGTATAAAAATTAAAGAGCTTGGGGGTACTACAAAACACAGTCCATAAAACTGTGTCATGTTTAATCATTTCAATGTTGACATTTTCAGCTACCTAGACTTTAATTTTTATCCTCTTAACATTCCATTATTTCCAACTATTCCATTATTTCACTAACCCTTCATTAACTCTGATTTGTTATCTCTGCTTCTGAACCCTATATTTCAGAGCTATATGAGAAAAAAGTTGAGGAGTAAGATCTGCTACATACTTCGAGGTCTCAAGAGCTGCCTGATTTCAGTGCTGTAAAGCATTTGCTACTAGACAAATCCACAGCAAGACTAAAGATTTGCCAAAGATATTATACTGATTCAAGAACTAACTTTACTAAATGATTTCAAAGGTTCATTCCAAACTCCATGATTCTATAACATATTTACAAAATATCTTCATACTCTTAACAGATGAATAAATTCACACTAATTCGGACATCCATTTTTTAAATTCTTTTGACAAATATCTACTTCACTGGCTCTCTCATACAGACTCTGTTAAAGGTGCTAGGTGTTGAAGGTGAGAACATGGACAGTCTCAGTCCTTATAAAGCTTATACAATTACCTTAGAGCATAGCCTGTATTTGGCCCAGAATTGTCAAAGGTGGAGAGGGCAAACCTCAAGCAATGTATAAATGTTATAAAGTCCTTCTTCCATTATGCTTTTCTCTCTTTGTAATAAACTCCTCCCCCTTACCTCAGGGGGGTCACTTCATATGCTGCCCTAATCAAAAAATCACACAGTATTCAATCATTCATACTAGTACACGGATACATCTTAAAGTCATTTGTAGTACAGTATTAAACAATCCATTTGAATATTAAAGCTCAAATGAGGTAACTACACATTAAGCCTTTTAACTTCAATTATGAAAATGAAGGGTTTCTATCCCTCAATAAAATCATTTAAGCAACAGCGGCGCCTGGGTGGCTCAGTAGGTTAGGCGTCCGACATTGGCTCGGGTCATCTCACAGTTGGTGAGTTGGAGCCCCATATCGGGCTCTGTGCTGACAGCTCAGAGCCTGGATCCTACTTCGGATTGTGTCTCCCTCTCTCTCTGCCCTTCCCTCATTCACGCTCTGTCTCTCTGTGTCTCTCAAAAATGAATAAACATTAAAAAAAATTTTTTAACCATTTAAACAATAAACAGTAACATTTTCTAGAACACAAAGATATAATGTCTTAATTTTTTACATTACTTTATAGTTATAAGGAGTAGTTTATGAGTCTCATGACAACGCAATTAAGTAAAGAGAAACACATCATCCCCTTTTTAGATGAAACAAATTCAGAGAAATAAAGTGGTCAAGTATCATACAACTACAAAGAGGCAAAGCCCACACGTCTTCTGGCTCTACTGCCTATACTCTTTCTATCACACCACAGACAGATGTCACAAACATCATTATGTATGAAAGGGTCACAATATAAGAAAACAGAGAGCTGCACTCAATGGGGAAAAACTGAGAGCTTACCCCCCGAGATCAGGAACACGACAGGGATGTCCACTCTCACCACTGCTGTTTAACATAGTGTTGGAAGTCCTAGCATCAGCAATCAGACAACAAAATGAAATAAAAGGAATCCAAATTGGCAAAGAATAAGTCAAACTTTCACTTTTCACAGATGACATGATACTCTACATGGAAAACCTGAAAGACTCCACCAAAAAGCCGCTAGAACTCATACATGAATTCAGCAAAGTCGCTGGATATAAAATCAATGTACAGAAACCGGCTGCATTTCTATACACCAATAATGAAGCAACAGAAAGAGATATCAAGGAATCAATCCTATTTACAATTGCACCAAGAACCATAAAATACCTAGGAATAAGCCTAACCAAAGAGCTAAAAGATAATATATGCTGATAACTATAGAAAGCTTATGAAATAAATTGGAGAAGACACAAAGAAATGGAAAAACAGTCCATGCTCATGGACTAGAAGAACAAATATTGTTAAAATGTCAATACTACCCCAAGCAATCTACACATTCAATGCAATCCCAATCAAAATTGTTCTCAGAGGGAGAACAAACAATCTTAAAATTTGTATGGAACTACAAAGTCCCCGAACAGCCAAAGTAATGTTGAAAAAGAAAACCAAAGCGGGAGGCATCACAATCCCAGATTTTAGCCTATACTACAAAGTTGTAATTATCAAGACAGTATGGTATTGGCACACTAAAAAAAGACACATAGACTAATGGAATAGAATAGAAAAGTCAGAATCGGACCCACAAATATATGGCCAACTAATCTTCGACAAAACAGGAAAGAATATCCAACAGAAAAAAGACAGTCTCTTTAGCAAATGGTGCTGGGAGAACTGGACAACAACATGCAGAAGAATGAAACTGGACCACTTTCTTATACCATACACAAGAATAAGTTCAAAATGTATGAAAGACCTAAATGTGAGACAGGAAACCATCAAAATCCTAGAAAAGAGGCAACAACCTCTTTGACCTTCGCCACCCCAACTTACTTGACATGTCTGTGAAGGCAAGGGAAACAAAAGCAAAAATGAACTATTAGGACCTCATCAAGATAAAAAGCTTTGGCAAAGCAAAGGATACAATCAACAAAACTAAAAGGCAACTAATGGAATGGGAGAAGATATTTGCAAATGACACATCAGGTAAAAGGTTAGTATCCAAAATCTATATACAACTTACCAAACTCAACACCCGAAAAACAAATGATCCAGTGTAGAAATGGGCAGAAGACATGAATAGACATTTTTCCAAAGAAGACATCCAGATGGCCAACAGACACACGAAAAGATGCTCAACATTACTCCTCATCAGGGAAATACAAATCAAAACTACATTGAGATACCACCTCACACCGTTCGGAGTGGCTAAAATGAACAACTCAGGAAACAACAGATGTTGGCGAGGATGTGGAGAAAGGGGAACTCTCTTGCCCTGTTGGTGGGAATGCAAACTGGTACAGTCGCTCTGGAAAACAGTGTGGAGGTTCCTCAAAAAAGTAAAGATAGATTTACCCTATGACCCAGCAATAGCACTACTAGGAATTTATCCAAAGGATACAGGAGTGCCGATTCATAGGGGCACATGTACTCCAATGTTTATGGCAGCACTCTCAACAATAGCTAAATTATGGAAAGAGCCCAAATGTCCATCAACTGATGAATAAAGAAGATGTGGTATATAGATACAATGAAATACTACTCAGCAATGAAAAAGAATGAAATCTTGCCATTTGCAATAGTGTGGATGGAACTGGAGGGTATTATGCTAAGTGAAATAAGTTGGTCAAAGACAGATACATGTTTTCACTCATATATGGAATTTGAAAAACTTAACAGAAGAGCATGGGGGAAGGGAAAGAAAGAAAAAAAATAGTTACCAATAGAGAGGGCGAGAAGCCATAAGAGACTTAAATACAGAGAACAAACTGAGGTTGGAAGGGGATGGGGGGTGTGGGGAAAATGGGTGATGGGCATTGCGGAGGGTACTTGTTGGGATGAGCACTGGGTTTATGTAAGCGATTAAATATGGGAATCTACTCTCAAAGCCAAGAGCACACTGTATACACTGTATGTTAGGTAACTTGACAATAAATTATATATATACCCCAAAAAAGAAAAAAACAGAATTGCAAAACTTGCTCCAAAGATGATATTGAAAATATTTGACAATCAGCTAAAGCAATGTCTAATTAGAACGGTTGCCAGCCATAGTACAAGTGGTTAACAAATTAAGGACAGATACCAGCCATACACAAGCAGTAAAACCCAGAGTATCAAGGCAAAATGCAGGCCTCATCCTAGCATTCTAATGTAAATTATTTTAAATGCTGTGCCTGCCAAACAAAACAAGTATACCTGTTAATAAATTCTGCGAGTAAGTGGATCCCGTGGCCTGAAAAGTAACCTTAACTGAGGACATTATAGGTGGCTTAATAAGTACTTTATTGAAAACAGATGCTTAATACCATTAAAACAAACATATAGATCAACGATTGAAACAATTTTAAGCTATTTAAATAAAAATAGAAGACATTCAAAGTATCAAATCAGTAGGCAGAAAGAATGCTTTCTAATCGAAAAAGCAAACAAAAATTATGAGAATTTATTAGCTTTGTTTACATAAATACTATAAGCTTAGAAAGCTTAGAAAAATATTCACAGAAAATATACTACGATATTTAGTGTACAGAATTATTTAGAATATAAAGAGCTCACATAAATCTTTCAGAAAAATAATAAAACCCAACAAATAAGTAGGTAAATAAATGAATATACACAACTCACAAATATGCAAAAATTAAAAATAGAGCTGGTTAACATACACAGAAAATAACAAACTTCACTAATTATCAAAAAAAAAAGCAAATTAAAACAATGAAGTATCATATAATGAAGTTATAAAATCGATCATATAACGAAGTTATAAAATCGATCACAATGTTGCCAAGGATAATAGCACATGTATGGCAGACAGGAAGAATATAAAGCATGCATAAAAGTGATCTAAGAATGTAGAAGTATTTTTCAAAAACCCTAGATAATATTCATTCACTGAAAAAAAAAAAAACAACATTTATTGAGCATCTACTCTGCACTGAATTTAAAAAATCTTTAACCTTGGGGCACTTGGGTGGCTCAGTGGATTGTGGATTAAGTGATGGACTTTGGCTCGGTCATGATCTTACTGTTTTGGAATTCAACAGCTAGGACCCTGGAGCCTGCTTTGGATTCTGTCTCCCTCTCTCTCTGCCCCTCCCCAGCTCACTCTCTCTCAAAAATAAATAAAGAGAGGCGCCTGGATGGCTCAGTCAGTTAAGTGTCCAACTTTGGCTCAGGTCATGATCTCACGGTTCGTGAGTTCGAGCTCCGCATCGGGCTCTGTGCTGACAGCTCTGAGCCTGGAGCCTGCTTCAGATTCTGTGTCTCCTCTCTCGGTCTGCAGCTCCCCCACTCATTCTCTGTCTCTCTTTCTCTCTCTCTCTTAAGAATAAATAAACATGAAAAAAAATTAATAAAATAAATAATCTTAAAAATTTTTAATATTTAAAAAAATAAATGAAATAAAAAATCTTTAACCTAACCTCATATGGTTCCAATCTAGCATGAAAGACAGACTTAGAAACTCAGAAACTATTATAAAAAAACACTTTCAAAGTGAAATGGGACCAGAGTGGAGAGCAATTAATTAGGGAAGAAAGAGAAGTGGCATTAAAATTAGGCTTTGAATAAAAAAGAAGTTCACCGAGAAAAAGGAAAATTTTCAATAGAATAATTCAAATAATTAACTGAAGAATAATATAATAGTTATGAAATGGCACTCAGAAATCAAGTAAGGCCCATTCTTCCCCCTTTCATTAAGATGGGAAAAATGGCAAAAAAGTGATGGGCCAAATTTCAGCCTTCTAAGTGCCAAAATGCAGGTAAATCTTAGCATATTTGAAAGAATAAACGTTTACCTGGTCTCTTTTAAATGTCAATGGTATTAAACGAACTGTGGATAAAAGCAGTATCTGTATCAACATTTTACAACCATTTTCTGGCCCTAATAGAGAAGAATGAGATAGGAACTTGTGTTTATTTAATGGACACTATAGAGTAGACTTGAAACAAGATGTTTATTTCGTATCCTTACAAAAACTATTTTGTTATAAAGACAGGAAAGAAGGCAGGCAGGCAGATAGATGACAGTCATTTTCCTAAAAAGTTTTGTTTTTAAACAACATTTAAATATGTTAAGAAATTTCGTTTTATACAAACTTAACCAGTTACCAAAGTGACTAGAATTCTATTTGGCAACAGAGGTAACTACTTATTTCCATCACTAAATAAAATTTAAAGTGCTATCATTTTCATTTCTGTAATAAAGACTTTTTAACAGTTCAGATAGACCATACCCATCAATTTCAAAATGGTCAGGTTTACACTAAAAACACTGAGAAACACAGACATAGACACACACACACGCACACACATGCACGCACACACACACACACACACACACAGGAGAGAACATCTTAACTTATACAAAATGAGCTAACTAATGTAAGATTTCAGTTCTAAGATAGAAAACTCTTAGATCCACTCTCAAACCACGGCTGACACTTCATTTAGTGGTATCTGTCAAAATCCTCTCCAATGAAAAATCTTATCAACAGAGTACTCCATTTATGGATTTAATTATGTTACCTTTAATACAATGCAGGTTTAATTTGATTTTCACCACTATATAAATGGGGCAATGTCATTTTAAAATCACTTGAATATTTTATAGGCCTATTTAAAAAAATAAATAAAAGTGGGAGAGATATAATAAACCATGAATGAAATAAATACTCAGTAATCAGGGATCAAAATAAGACTTTTATAGCTGAGCTAATACATTAAAAGACGGAAGTCCACATCTGGTTTCAATACTGGTATGAATTCACTGGCAAATTTAAAAGGAATCTCATTGTACAAAAACAAAAAGATGGTTTTGATAGGCTTTAGTCCTCTGGTTACTTTTGTTTCTAGAGTCATATGATTAGTATAATAATATGATACATTTAATATGTCACTGTGTATATGGTTTTGATAAAAATGCACCCACCAAATTGTCTCAAGGGCACATGCCCAAGCTGTTTTAAAATATACATACTGCCTTAATGTTTTTGCATCAGTAAAAACAAATTCAAGTGAGCTTTTGTAAGTTCATACAAAATTAAGAATTTTAATTTTCTAAAAATGACTCTACAATCCTACCTAAACCCCACCTTTTTGACATACTTACTTATATAAAATAATACATTAATTCCATATTTAGTACCTATTATCTATTAAGGAAATGAAAAAAAAAGTGACATAGTTTCATCTTTCAAGTGCCATAGACAGCTAACTATATATTATTATAAAATTTTAAGTTTCAATTTTCACAGTGACTTTTCACAAAGTCTTGAAAACCATTTGATGAAAACCCACCTATGTAATCTTTACACAGTCTTTTAAGTCCTGGATCAAATCTCACCTCTTTCAAGAAATCACCCTATATTCCCCAAGTCAGGATTTACCTATCCACAGATGAGGGGGTAACATCAAAAACAACTTACACTTAACTGAGATTTAACTATGCCAGCTACATTAAAGATACTTAAACACAACTGGAGGAGGTAAGCACTAACAAGAACTTACTAAGAGCCTGTTACACAGCCCTTGCCTTCATGGTGCTCATAATTGAGTGGAAACGGAAGGGCACAGGAACAAAGAATTACAATATTAAGGAATACCTGGAACAACAGGATTAGCTATAGGAGCACTCCACGACAGCAGTTCCCAAAGCTGACGATGCATCACAAACAGTACTCTTAAAATCCAAACCATATAATTTAACCCTCAAGGCCTTGAATGATACAGTTCCCACCAGCCTTGATAATCTCACCACACCATTCTCCCTACTCCAGTAAGGCTTCACAGAGGAGGTGACTTCTGAGCTGCCTCTTGAAGAAAGAACAAAGTTTGTCTGGTGACCAAAGAGGGAAAGAAATACTAGGTAGGTGTAAAGGCAATGGGCATAAAAATATATGAAGTTCAATACTAGTGAATGGCTCTTTGTGTTTGAGTAATGTGTATGGGAAAACAGTGCAAAATGCAAGGGTAGATTAGGGCCAAACTCTGCTTTACCTATCTACAAATTTTTAAGTGAAACAATGATATAAACATCTGAACTTTCAGGAAAAAAAAACTCTGATAGTAAACTCTCAGCCTACTAGTGTGGAAAGCTAATGTGGGGATAATAATGAAATCATTTATGGTAGTAGCAGCAGCAGCAGTTATAGTAGCTAACAGGTATGCAACTTGCTTAAAATCCCAATGGAGATTTCTGTGGTAGAATTAATAATGAATACCTTATGCAAAATTAGACAAAAGTAGGGAAGATGAAAAAGTATCACAGCATGCAGTGAACCAGGAAGGCACCGAAAGCAAAACCCATACTTCTTCATAACTCAAACTGAAATTGCCTCAGCGCTAAGAAGTTATATATGGCTTAGGCAGCAGTCTCTCAACCAAAAAAAAAAAAAAAATTTGTTATTAAAAATGAACTTAGGGGGTGGGGCGCCTGGGTGGCTCAGGCAGTTAAGCATCCCACTTCAGCTCAGGTCATGATCTCACAGTTTATGGGTTCGGGCCCCACATCAGGCTCCATACTGACAGCATGGAGCCTGCTTGGGATTCTCTCTCACTCTCTCTCTGCCCCTCAGTCACTTGCGCTCTCACTCTCAAAATCATAAATAAATAAACTTAAAAAAAAAATGAACTTGTGGCACCTGGGTGGCTCAGTTGGTTAAGTGTCCAACTTCAGCTCAGGTCATGATCTCACAGTTCATGGGTTTGAGCCCTCTGTCGGGCTCCATGCCGACAGCTCAGAGCCTGAAGCCTGCTTCGGATTCTATGTCTCCCTCTCTCTCTGCCGCTCCCCTGCTCACGCTCTCTTTCTCTCTCAAAACTAAATTTAAAAAAAAAATTAAAAAACAAAAAATGAACTTGCCCTCTAACCCAGTAATGCCATGTTTCAGGATGTATCCAATGGACATAACAACATAAGTATGCCAATACACAAATACAAGAGTTCTTGCCACTCTGACTATAACAAAAACTGAAAAGTTGGAACTCATTTTCTCCAAAGTAGTGAAAAAAATATTTTTTTAAGTTTATTTATTTTGAGAGAAAGAACATGCAGATGCATGCGTGGGGGAGGGGCAGAGAGAGAAGAGACAAAGAATCCCAAGCAGGCTCTGCGCTCTCAGCCCAGAGCCCAATGCAGGGGCTCAATCCCACAAACCATGAGATCATGACCTGAGCCGAAACCAATAGTCAGACACGTAACCGACAGCCACTCAAGTTGCCTCCCAAAGTACATTTCGTTACATACGCACAGACCTTTGCTGCATACACACACGTACCAGCATGGGAAGATCTCTAAGATATATCAGAAGTTAAAGAAAAAAAAAAAGACAAGGTATAGAACACCACATCTATAGTATGAATCCCTCAAGTAAAATAAGGTATGCATACATATGTGCTAGCAAGACCCACAAGAAACTATTAGCTGACATTACCTCAAGGAAGTAAAACTGAGGGATGAGTAAGGAGACACTGAGTTCCTCTTCCATACTATTTAAAATTTTTACAATCTACTCTATTACTTGCATTTTTTCCTTAATTTATATCATCAAAGGGGGGAGGAGCTCACACATTCTCGTTTAAAAGTACAGACAACAGTGCTATAAAATTTTAAAGGCTCTTCATCTAAAATCGTTAAAATTAGTGATTTTCTACCTAAGGAGCTAAATTCCAATTTTCTAGAAGATTAACTTATGTACATCTCTTGATTTCCTAAAATTAACCAAAACTTTACTGGATAAGACACAATAATTTTTTAGTATATTTTTCTAATGTTAGAGAATATTCACTATTTCAACAAATATCATAAAATTCTTAAATCATTAGTTAATTAAAAAATATATGCCATTTTTAAAGTTTTTGCCTTGATAACAGTAAATTAAGTTTGTATAGAATTTTCCAGGTTACAAAATGCTCTGACACTCATCATCTTTGTTCCTCACAAAACACTGAGGTAGGTAAGGAAAGTAATATGATATTAGGTCCATTTTAGGCTTAGGCATCTTGGGTTTAGAGTAGTTACACAATGTGCCCAGGGTCACACAGCTACCAAGTAACAACGCAGGAATGAACCCTTGGTCTTCCGGTTCCACCTCCAGGAATGCTTCCACCAAACCACACCACTTCAAATGACCACTGTCATGGTGTGCTAAGGGTCAGGTTTAAGACAGGGAGGGAGGGCTAACCACAGATCTGGCAGTGACAGGCAGTCCACTCAGGCAAGGAATAAGGAATGTACAATATAAAAATAAAGTGTATGAAGGTGGGCCTGACTGATGAAAAGAAAACAGAACTGGGAGAAATGCCAAGAAGAACAGCAACTAAGGTGACATTTGGGCAGTTTACCAATAAGGGCAGCCAAGGAAATACCTTTGTAAGGTTAATTTACTTAGTTAAGGTAGGAGAGAAAGTCTATTGGAGGAACTATATAGTAATGTGGAAAAATCATAAAGGAAAGTGTTTATAATCCAATCAAAAGATTTAGAAAAAATGTAATGGAGTGTAATGTGTATGATGTGTTTAATCAGAGATTAAGGCCTGGCACATGATTGCTATGAAAAATTCTAAAAGTCTAATCCTACAGTGCATGGTCATCTTAATGCTGTGGCTTGGAACTTTAAGAGGCATGTGTGAAATATACTTAGAACTCAATTTCACTCTATGGTATATACCAAAAAAGGAGCAAGAATCACTTTCCATACAAAAGAACTCATTCTCCTAAAATTCTTGTGCAGCTGTAGACAGTTATTACCTGTTCAGGGTGAGAAAATCCTTGTAAGAAAAGGGGCCGTGGACACCAGAACTACTAACAGGGTCAGTCCACCCTGGCCTAATAAGGAACTATGAGTCTTTAATCCTGATAAGTAGAGTTTCCGGGAGAAGTCTTACAGCAAACATTCACTGCTGACAGAGCAGAAACAGGCTCCTGGAAAATATCAATCTTCCCATCCTTTACTGTGACAGAAGGAGAAAGGGATGAAGACCCAACAGTTTGACCCAAATGTCACCGAAAACGTCTTCTAACTTTTAATCTACATTTTGGGAGTTATTTAGAGGTGGGTTGTTTTTGTTTCAATATTTTATTGTGTGTGGGGTTGTTTTTGTTTCAATATTTTATTGTGTGTGGGGTTGTTTTTTTCTTTTTTCTTTAAAGTACCTTCACACCCAGCACGAAGCCCAATGTGGGGCCTGAACTCACTACCTGAGATCAAGACCTGAGCCGAGATCAAGAATTAGATGCTTAACTGACTAAGCCAACCAGGTGCCCCTTTTTTCTTGTGTTTTATTCCTGATATAGTTTGTTTTGTTTTGATTTTAGTTTTAGTAAATATATAAAAATATCTATTACATATTGCCATTCTAATACACATTCACCCTTCTCCTGCTAACAAATTTCAGGGGAAATCACTACTTCCCCATCCTCAGAATATGTATTTCTAATAGTCAGCTCCAACCTAGCTCCAGGTTAGACACAAACCTAGGTCTAAGCCAATTACCACATCACAATGATGTGTGCAGAGAAAGACACATGACCTATTCAGAAGCAGTGAAGCACAAGACTGCTTGCTGGATTTCAGCTAGAAAGTATAACCCAGTAGCTGCTGGCAGCCCTTTTGCGACAATAAGGTAAAAATTTGTGTGAGACTAGACTCCATACAGAGGTATCAGAATAAAAAGATGAATTCAAGTAATTCCTTTAACCCAGAATCTGCCATGCATAAAACTAGCTCTGCAAAGATTTTTGGTAATATGAGCAAATAAATTCCCCTTGTGACGTAAGCCAATTTAGGCTGGGCTTTCTATATAACTTATAACCAAGAGTTGAAAATGATACAATAAACTTGAAGTTGATACCAAAAAGTGGGGAAGTTCCTGGAAAAAAAAGGTTTGTATAAAGCACAAACCACTGATCAACTTTAAAAATGCTAAAGGTTATTCCAGATATTTAACAACATGAGATCTCTGAGGCTGGTTTCTATATTCTGCCCCCAAACAAAGGGAATTCGGTCATTGTGGGGGCAGGGAAAGTAGAATCAGCATGTTTTTTAAAGGGAGCATAAAGGCTTTTCTTAAGTCTCCTTTTCTGCCTTCATTTCATAGTACTGCTTCCCTCAGCTAATAAATATTTACTCCAAACTGTATTAACATTACATTCAGACTTCTCATTTTACAGGACTCCTTGAATGTTTCAGTGTCCATTAGTTTTTATGGCATACATGATATAATCACATACAATGGTGACCAAACACCTTGCTAAAAATTAGTGGTTTAGAGAAAGTTGAGGAATTAAGTAGCAATCTCTGAAATACCTAAATCTCAAAGGTAATACTCAAGCTTACATGTAAGACTTTATCCAAACATCCATCAAGCCTCAGATTCCAACTTCTTTACAATCAAAATTTCTCCCCCTCTTACTCCTTCTCTCTTGGGAAAAAGAATACATACATTTAATGGGGCTCCTAGGTATCCAACATGAGGAAAACACTGGGGAAAAACAGCAGAACAACTCAGTAACTCCCTCCCACCCCTCACCATGCTATCTCATCCCACCCAAAAAAAGGAGGGTTGAGGGTATAAAATAGCCAAAGTCTTAAACAATAAAAAAATTTATGGGATTCTTCCAGAAAAACACAAATCTGCTCAACACAAAATACATACATTAGAAAACATAACTAGAATATTTTAGCCATTATTAAAGGGCAGAGAGAGGCTGTCTTTCATGAAATCTGGATTGCAGATGTTTGGCAAAAAAAAAAAAAAAGATTAATAATCTATCACAAAGTCCCACAACTAGTGATTCAGAATGAAAGCTTTCACTACTTACACCATATGTAAATATACATATACACGCTGCTTATAATCCCTTGATCTGAAGAGAAAGAGAACTGATACTCTACTGTGAAAATGGTCAGTGGGCAGACATTTTAAAATCCTTTCCCACATGAAAAGATTCCTGAAAAAGAGATCAGAAGACAACAGAAAAGCACTCAATATATATGGAGTTGTAAATCCTGTATGAACTAGTATCTATTACACAAAGGGGGAACATGCAACAAAGTGATTAGGGAAGTCAAACATGAATTAGTCCAATAACAAAGAGCCAAATACACATGCCCAAAAAGCACTTTATGGAACAGAAATCCAAACAAATAAAAAAGATGTCTGTTATTAACAATAAAATAATAATTAAACTTTGAAATTCCAAAGAAATCAATAAGAAACTATGCATTCACCAAGAAAAAACAAAGCTGTCTGAAGTGACACAAAATACACATCAAGGCAGAACATATATTTTTAAAACACATTAAATCAAGTGTTTACTAAAAAGACCATTACGTACGAGGCATTAATTCAAAGGGCACTAAGATAACATGTCCTAGTATGTTGTGAATAGCCACTGTCTGATTCTATTAAAGAAACTTTCACTGCACCTAAAAATGTACCTCTCTTATTAAGTGTATACCTCCTTCATTAAAAAAGATAATTCAAAGTACAAACAGTGAATGTTCAGACTCTGTTCTTGGTTCCATAGTCCTCTGCATATTCTGTTCAAACACATCTGATTGCGAAGACATTCCCACCTATACAAGTTGAGAATGACAGGATGATGACAGTACCAACAGCAAATAGAGACAGGGTTTTTATGTGCTAAGTGCTATTCCTTGCACTTTATATATTTAATCTTCGGAACAACTCAATGAAGTAGGGTGGTCTTCTTATCCCATTTAGCAGATGAAGAAAATGAGTAACAGAGAAGTTAAGAAACAGCCGAGTTCACACAGCTAATATGTAGGATTTAAACCCAGATCCTCTGCCTCCAGAGTCTGTGCTCTTAACTATAGCAGTTAGCTGTCATTTCAACCCTTTCTTCCCCTCTAAACTGCTTTACCACTCTGTAATTCAGTTTCCCATCCACAAAATGGGTCAGTAATAGTTCTTATGTCATACAGTTGTTTAATTCTTATATGAGGATTAAATGCAAAAACATATGCAATGTGTTTAGAATAATGCCTGACACATACCAATACTAAATAAATAGCTGCTCATAAAATATCTATTGGGGCACCTGGTTGGCTCAGTCAGAAAAGCATGTGACTCTTAATCTCAGGGTTGTGGGTTTGAGGCCCACATTGGGTGTAGAGATTACTAAAAAATAAACTTAAAAGAGTATATGCTATAAATAAAATAAAAGTAATTAATTATCTATCAAAAGTCTGACACCAGAGTTGAGAATCACTATTATAAAACTAACAATCAGTGAGAATTTACCAAGCAGAATGGTCTTAATGTGTCCTTCACACTTCTAAAGAAGTGACGTCTAAATAAAACTTGGCTTTCCCAATTATTTCCATTATAAAATAATAAGCCCACCACCAGCTCGGAGGAAAACGCATATACATAACTTAGAAGCAGCCTTCTTCAGTCTGGAACTTCCTCTCCATTATTTTTTGTTCCCTCAATGCCCAGTTCTCCCCAATATCACAGAAATATATCTCATCCTGGTAAAGGTAAATACTAAAAATTTCTCTTGTATTCCAAGATAAATGTTTATATACGTTTTAAGACACAAAATCTATTTGGCATTTTAATGTCATTCTCATCTGTGCAGCTGGCTACTGGGTATTCTGAATGGTTTCAGCCAGAATTCTATCCTCAGTTTGGCTTTCCTAAAGAGCTATGGAGTTATGGAGATGGAAAGAACATTAGCAATCCTCTAGTCCAGGGTCTAGAGCTGATCCAGATTTAAATTTGCTTCTAATTTTCTGTTGTGACAACATTCTTATCTATGTGTCACTGTACAACTTGTGCTAGGGTTCCTCTAGGTGCAGATGAAAGAGGAGAATTAACTGCTGGATGGATCTCAAACTGTATATGTATTCAACCTTGAAAGAAATTATCAAACTACTCCTCAAAGTAGTTGTACGACACACCTAAGAATATGAAAGTTTTAAAAAAATATACATAAGATGAGGGGGGAATATCACTGATGCAGATTCAAAAGCCAACCTAAATTTGTAATTAATTTGTTTAGTTATTTGCATCTCCTCCTCCTGAAACCTCATTAAGCTGATAGAGACTTTTTTAAATAAATAATCAATAACAAAAGAATTATCACAGGAGAGTATAATAAATTTGGAAGCATTCTATGGAAAGAGCCACAGCCAAGAGCAGGCAAAGAAGGGGTCTGCAACAAAAGGAGTGATTGCCATGTCAACTCTAGGGGGCTCCAAATTAGCACCACTGGGCAGGGAAGGCAGGAATAAGAAGGGGGACAGAAACAGTGGCTAGCTTCTCCATGGAAGCTGAAAAGAAGAAAATGGAATAAGAAAACAAAATGGAATCCCTACTCTACCCCTACCCCCATCCTTGTATAAGCAGATTACATGCATTCTGGCACTAACCCCCAGATTGGGGGGCAGGGGTGGGAGGAATGACTCCTCTCTCAAGAAACTGAACAAATTGCCTCTGTAGGCCCTTCCCCTAAAAGCCAGACCCTAATAACACCTGCCAGTCAAAAAGCACTGCCCAATGCTTCCAGTGAGAGCTAGTCAGCCTTTCTGCTGGCCAGCCTTACCATAGGCTAGACCAGAACAAAGAAAGCAAGTAAAACAACAATCGCAGAGAACTAGAGATGATTCAGGAAACAGAGAATAAGTGATTAGAAAAACTTTTGCATCCATGTCTCAGCATCAAGATGTTACAAAAAAGAAATAATAAAAAATGAAAGAGTTCTTGTAAATTGAAACCTAACTCCTGAAATAAAAAGTTCAGTTAAAAGAATTGGAAAATAAAGTAGAAGAAACCACCTCCTACCCACTCCCCAGAAAAGACAAAAAAATCTAGGAGGAAAAAAAAAGAATAAAATTCAGGAGATTCACCATCCAATAAAGAAAACAGAAGAAGATTATCACAGGAATGTTCCAAAGCTGAAGGCACAAGGGTTTATTTGAAAAGCACAGAGTGCTAAGCATAACTAATAAAAAGGACTCATACCTAGACACATCGTTCTGAAACATCTTGTTCCTTGTACAGTATCAGAACCATCAGGATAAAAAGAAAAGTCTAGGGCACCTGGGTGGCTCAGTCGGTTAAGCGTCCAACCAGCTCAGGTCATGATCTCGCGGTTCCCCGCATTGGGCTCTATCAGAGCCTGGAGCCTGCTCGGGATTCTGTGTCTCCCTCTCCTCCCTCTCTCTCTGCCCCTCCCCTGCCTGAGTTCTCTCTCTCTCTCTCTCTCTCTCTCTCTCAAAAATAAGTTAAACATTTAAAACAGGAAAAATTAAAACAAAAAAAAAAGAAAAAAAAAAGTCGAAAAAGCTCCAGATTTGGGAGGGAGTGGTAAAAAACATACAAATAAATAAGACTCTGAGAGGCATTAGCTATAACATTAGCAACCCTGTATGCTAGAAGGTAATACACAAAAGCTCTCAAAGTTCTGAGAGAAACTTATTTTCAACATAAATTTCTACATAAGCCAACAATCAACTGTGAAAGCAAAATAAAAACATTTTCAGACATGCAAGAACTCAAATAGTTGACCGCTTATTCTTGTATCATGAAGAAGATAGTTTAAGGAAGAAAACAAAACAAGAGTGAAAACTAATGAAAGAGGAAGTATACAAGAAAATGATGGCACTAACCCAAAAGTCCAGTGAAAAGAAATTCCAAGGACACAGCTGTACAGCAGACCTAAAAAGCAATGAGTCCACATTAGAACAAGAAATCAGGAAGCTCCAAAGAATGTCTTCTCAAAGAAGAATCACATAAATTCCAGGAAACAGATCAAATGAGTAAGAAAGTAGAAGACATTAGCAAAATGATAAAGAAGGCTTATGCTGCTTCTCTAAACATAAGGGGGGGAAAAGGAAACAACTCCAGAAAAAAAAAACAAAAAATCATACAGCAACATCATGATCCTAACATAGATCCATCAAACTACAATGTGGCAATGATTCTGAGCAATTAAGTGTGAGAAAAGTAAATCCATTTAAACCAGATGCTGGGAACTTTCTCCAGGTGACCTAGAAGTATGACCCTGAACTTTTAGAGAGGGAAATATAAATTCAGCACATCACTGTTTCTTCTTCCAAGATGTCCTTTACCCTCTCTTCTCTGATTCATTCATTCATTCATTCATTCATTCATCCATGCATGCAACAAATATTTCCTGAGCATTCTACATGCCAGGCACTGTGCTAGGAACAGAGATAAAGCTGTGAACAAAGAAGATAGGAGCCAGCATTCTAATGATAAAGACTCCTCCTCTTCCAAGAATCTGCTAAGGGGTTATATCTCCTACCAAGCTTTCTCTGAACTTCCATGTTAGGCTAAATGCTTCTCTTTTACTGCTCTGAAAGAAGTCTAATTCTTCACAGAGTTGAACTAGCTTTTTATATAGGTATTATCTCAACAATGCAACAATGGCAAAATTTATTAGAGTTATTTGGACCTCTACTGCGCAGCACTGCACCTAGATCAATAAATGTTTTGAACCTTTCCATTCAACTGAAATGTAAATAAAATTGCCAAATAAAATGTAAAGCATTGCAGATGTTAATTATTATTTAACAGAGGAGGAAGCTAAAGTCCCTGTCAGTTATATGACGTGCTCAGATCTTGAAACTAGTTTGTGAAAGAGCCAAAACTAAAATCCATAGTACTAGGTTAAGTTAAAGTAAGTGGTCAAATCAAAAAATGGGTCAAAATGGGAGAGAATAACCTTAGGCATTTTCTTAGAACTTTTCTGAGTACACAACAAATAAATACATTAAAACTTCTGTCCCTGAGTGGCTTATAAGTAGGAGAAAGCAACTACAACTATTCTTTTCCTAAACACTAAAGGCTGACTAATTAAATGTGATTTCTAAGTATGGGATACCATAGCAGGGCGATCTACATGTAAGTTTCAGCAAACTTAAACCATGGTTCAAAACAATGTAATTACTTTGAAAAATAGTCAATTACTAAAATATATACTAGGACTTGACCTGTGTTTGTGAGTCTGAGCACAGAAATCAAGAATTTAACTCACACATATTTATAGATCCCCAATACTTAGAAGCTGAAAGATTCAATGAATACTAACTAAATAGTGACTTTTACTCATAATGCAACCAGGAGACTCAGAGAAACTTTTATCACCCATTGGAATATAGAAGCGTTTCACCTTCATCCTATCTCAAGTACTACTACCATTAATTACTACAGTTGTCATTTATTATCAGCTCAAATGCCAACTCTGTGATCTGCCCCATGTTAAGCAGCAACATTTAAATAGATACAATCCCAACCCCTTGCTGCTCAGCCTCAGTCCCAATCACTGGAATATAATTAACTCCTAAACTTAATTCTATGCCTTTATCTTTTCCTAGATATTTCCCAAAGAAAAAGAATAGGTGAAGGTATGAAACCTCTGAAAGAGATATTCTGAAGCTTCTTCTTTTTTTTTTTTTTTTTTAATTTTTTTTTCAACGTTTTTTTATTTATTTTTGGGACAGAGAGAGACAGAGCATGAACAGGGGAGGGGCAGAAAGAGAGGGAGACACAGAATCGGAAACAGGCTCCAGGCTCCGAGCCATCAGCCCAGAGCCTGACGCGGGGCTCGAACTCACGGACCGCGAGATCGTGACCTGGCTGAAGTCGGACGCTTAACCGACTGCGCCACCCAGGCGCCCCTGAAGCTTCTTCTTTAAGATATATTCTAACAATAAAATAATTGGTTTTCTGACTTTTTAAAATATGTAAAGTACTGGGGGCACCTGGGTGGCTCAGTCAGTTAAGCATCCAACTTCAGCTCAGGTCATGATCTCGTGGTTCGTGAGTTCGAGCCCTGTGTCGGGCTCTGTGCTGACAACTTGGAGCCTGGAGCCTGCTTCGGATTCTTAGTGTCCCTCTCTCTCTGCCCCTTCCCCACTTGCGCTCTGTCTCTCTGTCTCTCAAAACCAAATAAAAATTAAAAAAAATTTTTTTGATATGTAAAGTGCTCATATAACTATTAGCAAACTGCCAGGCAATCCCGAAAACTGGTAAGAAAAATGCCAACCATAATGACAAAATGGCACAAAAAGGAAATAAAAGAGCCAATACACATATAAAAAGGTGCAAAGTCTACCTACCTGTCAAAATATGAAAAAAGTAATAATAATAGTAAAGATTATAATAATAATGGCAACTAGAATTTATCATGCTCTCTATGTGTGAATGTATAGTAAACACCTAATTAATTAATTAGATAAGAAACTACTCAGGAAAACAGGAAAAGTTTCAAAGAGGAGGTGATCTCTGAGCTGGTGCCTCATGGACGCAAATTCAGTAGACAAAGCCTGGGGATAAGGGAAGCACTCAAAGGTGGAGGAGAGGATGAGGTAATAACATTTACAAAAACACCAAATATGAATCCAGTTTTTATTCTTGGAACCATTTATATTCTAAAGTGCATAATAGAAGTGACAAGTTATGAAACTGTACAGAGAAGAGGGAGGTTAAGTAAACAGCGTTTACTTCAAGCTAAACAGATTAAACTTAAAAGTTTTTTATTTTATTATTTTTTAGTGTTTATTTTTGAGAGACAGAGACAAAGAGAGAGAGAGAGAGACAGAGGACGAGCAGGAGAGGGGCAGAGAAAGAGGGGCAGAATCCAAAGCAGGCCCCAGGCTCTGAGCTGTCAGCACAGAGCCCAATGCGGGGCTCGAACTCATGGATGGCGACATCATGACCTGAGCCAAAGCCGAATGCTTAACCAACTGAGCCACCCAGGCATGCCTAAATGTTTTTTAAAGGGCATATAACTTAATCAGATTTGTTTTTCCCTGTGCCTTTAATTTTCAAGGAAACATTTGATCAAAACCAGATAGCAATCCATAACTAAAGATCAGCAATACTTCATCCCTAATGAGATATCTTTAACTTAGGTGGTCTTCCTTTTAAATCAAAAACTAAAAGAAACTTCCAACCTAGAATTCTTTTTAAACTTTTTTTTTTACATTTATTTATTTTTGAGAGACAGAGAGAGACAGAGCACAAGTTGGGGAGGGGCAGAGATAGAAGGAGACACAGAATCAGAAGCAGGCTCCAGGCTCCGAGCTGTCAGCACAGAGCCTGATGAGATCATGACCTGAGCCGAAGTCGGACGCTTAACCGACTGAGCCACCCAGGTGCCCCTCAACCTAGAATTCTTTACCCAGCAATTATACCATATAAAAAATGAAGTGAAATAACATTTTCACTTATCGCCATCATACCCACATAAAAGACCATACTAAAGGACAGTCAGGCAACTGAGAAATGCAGAAAAGAATAAAGAACAATAAAAACTATAAATATAAATGGGGTAAAGACTTTCCTTTGATAACTGGTGAAGGAATTCCCGAAGATTATGATTCATCCATACAAATACTTTAGGACTATATATAGTATATACCTTCCCAGTTTGTAATTATTGGCAACAAGATATTGGCAACAAGAAAGACTGGCAACTTGAATAAAATATTTCCTATCTATGCACTATGGTAACATTAACATTTAAAATCAAGAAAACAGATTTTCCATTTCACACATTTTTACTTTATATTTCTAATACTTGGTAACTTTAAATACCAAAAGTACTGGGTTTAACCCTGAAATGATCTTAAAACACTTCTCTAACTGGCGTATAATTATTTTCCATTAAACCATTGTTCTGTGACTCAAGAGTCATCTGATTTACATAAGTACTAGTTAAGCACCATAGAAATTCTAAAATATATAATTAGAATGTCACAAAGCACTTAATCCATCCTGTCAAAACAGAGATTATTTTAATTTCTATTTTACTTTTAAAAGAAATCCTATTTACTTTATTTTCTCTAATAGAAAAAAAAATTAGTAGGATAAACTTACAATGTACTTCCCCAATCAAACTTTAAAATGATTCTGGTCAACCACAAACTGACTCAAGTAATTGACTCAAGTAATTAAGTATTTTTCTGAATGTATTTTAGTGAAATATGTCTGACAACATACAATAATATCATATAATAATTAGGTTACCGTTCTACAGAATTACAAATTATTTCACTGATTATTATTCTTACTCATGCACAGATAAGCAGGTATAAATTCCGTCCTTATAAATTATTCAAGTAAACTAGATGCATTTCTAGCATAAACAATTTTGTTAACAGCTCTTTCACGTAGGGTTAAAACATAACCATAAAAAGCTATTATTAAGTAACATATTCCACTAACCTGAATTCTCACACACACACACACACACACACACACACAATGAGCTAGCTTTATCATTTTCAAACATCCTGACACTATTTCAAAAAATAAAGACAAAATCATCTTTCAATTATTTTTTAAAATTTAGAAACAAAACTTCAATTGTTTGCCAGCCATAGATTATAATACAGAAAACTTAAGATAAATACTATGAATATTATGAAGTTCAAATAAAATTCTAGCCTTAATTTATTGAAACATATTAATAAAGAATATATACACTGATTCCAAATGAAGAAGTGGAGTACTATGGTAGATTTTCTCAGTGACCTACCAAAAATTTCCTAACAAATAAATTAAACAATCATATGACTCTTAAATCTGCCATACAGAGATATATACCTGGTTCTCACAACTCATACTAGATCTTTTTACACTGTAAAGTCTTTCTTTTTTCACACTGATATTTTCTTTGTAACAAAATACTACCTAGTCAGATCCTAAAGTATGAATCTTTAGAAATGAGATTAGCAAAACAGTTTAAAAATACTTACTGTCTTGTTTCGTAATCTAATTATGTCTGAGACAGAGCCAGCGCCACAGTACTCCATAACAATCCAGAGGTCTGTGTTCTTAAAATAACTGCCATAGTACTTTACAACATATGGGCTAAAGAAAAATATACAGACCATTAAACTTAGTTAATTCCCAAAGAAAATTATTTCTTAATCCCAATACAAAGTATTTTCAACATTTCATAATGTTCCAATAAGTAAACTTAATGAGTAAACATCTATAGCACATCAAATTGTCTATATGTAGGGTTTACCAACTGTGCATAATTAGGCTTTAACTCATGGATGAAATTTAACAGGATTACAAATCAGAGGAGGCCCAAATGCTCTGAGTGATTCCCAACAAAACAAGGCTTTGTTTTGGCAAAGGACTTAGTGTATAACATAAGGAACAAATGAAAATATTTAACTAAAGCATTTTAAATATAAATCTTTAAGGGAGTTCACATTCAGTCAAATATTTTTTTAATGAATAAATGGGCTTTTTTTCAGTCTAATTATGTGTGTTTTTTATATGAAATTCATTGTCAAATTGGTTTCCATACAACACCCAAGTGCTCATCCCAACAGGTGCCCTCCTCAATGCCCATCACCCACTTTCCACTCCCTCCCACCCACCATCAACCCTCAATTTATTCTCAGTTTTTAAGAGTCTCTTATGGTTTGGCTCCCTCCCTCTCTAACTTCAGTCAAATATTAATACTCAACTTTAAAATATTCTATAATTCAACAAGGCCAAAAAAAATTATTTTTAATTCTCTTTTATTTGGGTCTTTAAAATCCAGAGATAAGTAATCACAACTATTTTTGCTTTAAATGCAGATAATTAAAATTAACAATTTAAAATATTTTTAAACTCAAGTTTTATGCCTTTCAGAGCAGAATAAACTATGTTTATAACCTGTTTTTAGGAAGACTTAGAAAGAGACAAGTAGTCATTTATTTCTTTAATATTTACCTAATATTTATTAAGGGCAAGCTATATACACTGATACGTAAAACATCTTATCCAAGTCAAAGAGGCAGAGTATCCATATTCACAGAATACATAAAAAGATGAAAAATACAAGGTAGTATAAGCTAAATCATATACAGCTTACATGCTACAAGAGCTAAAATAAGCAAATGATCATGGTAGAGCCAGCAGAAAAAAACTTGTACAAAGGGTGGTATTTGAACTATGAGAGGATAAAACCTCAAATTATGGGTAGAGGAGAGATAAGAACATTCTAGAAAAAAGAAAGGCCATGTGTGAAGACACAAAATAGAAAAATCAAGAATGGCATGTTTAGGGCACAACTTGTTCAATAGATATTTCTATCTAGTAGCAGCTATCATGAAAAGTGGCAGAAATGGAAGATAAGACACATGAATCAAATTAGCAAAAAATAAAAATAAATGGAAAGTACTATAAAAGACGACATAAAGAGACCACCAAAACAAGAGGTCAGGAGAAGACTGTCAGGGAAGACTTCTCAGTAAAGCCTTTACAATTTCAGCTAAGTCTTCAAATCAAGAGTAGAGCAGATTGGTTGGAGCTTAAGGGCTTAAATTAAAAAGGTAGCTACAAAGCTAGAATTCATTCCTGGGGTTTATCCTTCTGCTTGTCATGACCTCTTACACAGATTTGCTTCCTAACTGGTCTCCTTGTCATAGTTTTCTACCCCATTCTAATCTTTGTTCCATATAGTTAACAAGGTTACCTTCCTTTAAAACAAAGGTAAAATAAACTGATCATATTCCTTCCCATTTAAAAAAAAAAAAAAACCTTAAAAAAAAACAAACTTCCAATCAATAGCTCTCCATTACTGAAAAGGTCTTAACTGCTTCATATCACATGCAAGACATTTCAACATCTACCTTTCTACCCATGTCTCTCATTATTTCCCATCTCATACCTTAAAATTTGCAGACATACTCAACTTTGGTAGGCATTGGGAATGGAAAGTAAGTATCAGGAGTTCCTAAGTGTTCACTGAACCACTGAAGAAACATGCTTGTTTACAAACAAATGAAACTAATCTATAGACCCAGAACTTCAACTTACGGGAAACATTAAAAAGCCTTCTCTACATACACTTCTTTGGGGTGTGAGTGCCTGTGTAGAAACCTTTACAGGGAGTATTGCTCGTACACCTGGCTGTGCCTCAGAAACACTTGTGGCCCAGGTCCCACACCTTAGGAATTCTAATTCAGCAGGTCTTTTAAAAGCTCAATAGGTGACTCTGATATAGATTCAGAGTTGAACTTCACTCCAAAAGAATATCCTTCAAAGAACTTCTTTAAATATTAATTTTCTCATTCAGAATTTTGGATGTATTAAGTGGCAACGAATTCAGACTATGTTCACTGAAAGACACATAGAAAACATATGTTTTATCTTGCAATGCACTAAGTAATTAGCAGTCCTAAGGATAGGACTGACAGCCCTTACAAAAATTAGGGATTCTAACCTGGGCAGCTACCTGAAAAAGCAACTCTGTCTTTAGTGATAAGTCAAGAAAATGGCTTTGGGGAAAGGTAAAATGCTCCTCAAAAAATACTTTGTGGTCCACTCTAATACATAATCAAGTAGGTGGATCAAGGTCCAACAGTTCTATGCCATAAAACATGGCCTCAATAATTTTAATCTAAAAAAGTATTCAAGCAGATAGAGCTAAACAGTCACATTAAGGACACATACCCGAATATAGTTTCTAACTTTCATTCAACATTCATTCAACATTCATTCATTGACCCTCTGCTTAAGCCGGATATTCAATACACAGTGGTGAACCACACAGACTCAACCCTGACTCTCAGAGAGCACACACCAGCATGAAAATACACTGGTATTAGAGAAGTCAGCCCACAAATAAATGTAATTAGTAACTGTGGTTAAAAAAATAAAATAAAATAAGAGGGCTGCCATGAGATAAACTGGTTGAGACTATATTTTGCATTCATCATCTCTCCAAATAAAACTTTCTAGGGGCACCTGGGTGGCTCAGTCAGTTAAGTGTCCGACTTCGGCTTAGATCATGATCTCATGGTTTGTGAGTTTGAGCCCCGTGTCGGGCCCTGTGTTGACAGCTCAGAGCCCGGAGCCTGGTTTGGATTCTGTGTCTCCCTCTCTCTCTGCCCCCTCCACCACTCACACTCTGTCTCTGTCTCTCAAAAATGAATAAACGTTAAAAAAAAAAAAATTAAAAAAAAAAAACTGTTCTAGCTCATATGAAAGAATGGCACAAAACCCATATACCATGGTAGTCCCTTAACTTGGGACTTTTACCTGCCTCCCCCAGAAAAAAAAGAAGCTCTATGAGGTTAGGTGCCAATCTGGCTTGCTCTCCATTTTATCCTCAATATCTCCCTTTTTACAGGTACAAACATACAAATACAAACAAAAGCACTGAATAAGTGAACAAATGAATAATCACAGAAAAGCTAAGAGAAGGGACCTAATGTAGGCCTCCCCAAAAGAATAACATTTAAGGGAAGATTCAAAGGTTGGCTGGAAGTTAACCAGATAAAGAACATCCAGGCACCAAGAACTGTCTGTGCAAAGGCCTCAGGAGAAAAAGAGCAAATCATTCTCAGGGAATCAAAAGATCAGTGTACCTAGAATAGAATGAAGAATAAGATTTAACACAATAGTTGCAGATGGAGAAAGAAGCCTCATAATGAAGAGCCTCAAAACCAAGATAAGGGCTTTATTAGATATGCAAGAGATCTGAGAAGGAATTTTAAGCACAGCAATAACATGATCTAATTTATATTTTGTAAGATTTCTCTGGCTTCTGCATGAAAGCTAGATTACAGGAAAGCAAAACAGATACAGGTAGACCAATTAGAAGATTATGTTAATCTATGTATGCATGAGATCATAATAAGCATATCTTCTTATTTTCTGTATTTGTGATGCTTTGACAAGGACCTGCTGACAAGGCCTCCACTGTCCCTCTTAGGGTTAGCTAATTCCTAGAAATAGCACCTGTGAGCATACCTTTCCTATGCAATCAAACCAATCTGGAGTCCATACCCTCAACCACCGCCAGGGTCACTATTCCCCTAACTTCATCAACCCAGAGTCATGTACCAAACAAGTAGGGACTGCCCTACACCCAGTGAAATCATTACTCATTGAAATCATTCAAACCAACCAATCCTAGACCTCTTTACCCCACCTCATCCATTCCTTCCCACAGAATCACAATAAAGGCTCTTGCCCATGTTTTCCATGTTCTCCTTCTGCCTCCTATCTGACCCTGGTGCTTCCCTGTATAAGCTTCCTCTCCCCTTCTCACCCACTCTTGCACGGCAGGCTCCCTCCTCTTGGGGTCTGTAACAATTTATCTCCTGATCCATTGGTCTCACCACACCTAAACAATAATAAAACCTACATTTTTAAAAAGAGATGTTGGTGAATTGAAGGGAGAGTAAAAGAAAAAGCAAAGAAAACAAATTCGTGAGATTGTCAAGGTACACTCAACACAATTTGATAATGACATAGACTGGCAAGCTAAGAGACTGTAAGCCGGTTTTCTTCTATGTTGTGCACACTGAACATAAGCTTAAGACTGACATATTAAGATTAAAATTTAGGTGGCTCAGTGTGGTGAGCATCTGATTTGGCTCAGATCACGATCTCAGAGTTTGTGAGTTCGAGCCCTGAGATGGGCTTTGCACTGACAGCGCAGGGCCTACTTTGGATTCTCTGTCTCCCTCTCTCTCTGCCCCTCCCCTGCTCACACTCTCTCAAAAATAAACAGTAAAAAAAATTTTTTAATAAAATTATTTTTAAAAGATTATAATTTAACGCTGTGATTTTAAAAAATTATATACACAGGTACTAATATGGTCAAAGAGTTCAAGACCTGTGACTTCTAACTCAGTCTGTTTCCACTGACATAGACATCATTCATTTAAATTCATTCATCATTCATTCATGTATCATTTTATTATTTTTTTTAAGTTTATTCATTTATTTTTGAGAGAGAGAGAGAGAGAGAGAGAGAGCGTGAAGGGGGGGTTGGAGAAGAAAGAGAAGGAGACACAGAATCCGAAGCAGGCTCCAGGCTCTGAGCTGTCAGCACAGAGCCCGATTCAGGGCTTGAACTTATGAACCATGAGATCATGACCTGAGCTGAAGTCCAACACTTAACCAACTGATCCACCCAGGCACCCCTATGTATCATTTTAAAATAATCAATGTTTACTAAACAATATAGATGGCCTAATGGCAGGAGCTAGGGAGACAAAGGAGTAAACTTCAGTGACTAAAAAAGGCAGTCAAGGCAATGGAGAACTCCTCAAGAAGTTTATGCAAGAATTTAAAGAGGATTACATTGTGCAGGACTGTCAGGGGTCAAAGGGGTCACTATTCATTTCAGCCAGCAAGGTAACAAACTATACAGTTATTTAGATTTCTTAACATGTTTTTTAACCACACATTGATTCTTAAACGCTAGAGAACGCAGAGTTTCCTTCAAAACACTAGCTCTACGCTATTTAATTTTAAGCAACACACAAAATTTTAATTCAGCCATAATTCCTAAGAACCTTGACTAAGGATGCTGCATGGGTTTATAGGACTTATGAGAATCCAGTAACTCTGTGTAGTCTTGCCACTGCTAAATAGTTAAATATGCCTTTAAAAATTCTATTGGGTGGAGGGACAAGGAAGACGCAAGTCAAATTACTGCATACACCAGGAAGCAAGGTGAAACACAATGCCTTGATTACTGGGGTGACAATCGTAAGCCATATTCTACTCCTCTCTCCCGTGCCACCTCCTCACCGCTTCATTCTCCTGTCCTGTTCATGTATGTCCCTTCCCCTATTTAACACCTTCAGCCCAATGAAACTATGTACCATCTTCCCCAACTTTTTTTTTTTTTGGCACATCCCATGCCTAATGACCATATTCTTTCCATTCCTGTCTCCTTTTCACAAAGTAGTTTCACTACCCTAAAAATCCTCTGTGTTCCATCTATTCACCCTTCCTACCCTGCTAACCCTTAGCAACCACTGATCTTTTTATTGACTCCTTAGTTTTGTCTTTTCTAGAATGTCATAAAGTGAGAATCATACAGTATGTAGACTTTTCAAACTGGCTTCTTTCACTTAGTAATATGCATTTAAGTTTTCTCTATGTCTTTTCGTAGTTTAGTAAATCACTTCCTTTTAGTGCTGAAAAATATTCCATTGCCTGGATGTAACACAGTTTATTTATGCATTCACCTACTGAAGGACATCTTGGTTGCTTCCAAGTGTTTGCTAATTATAAATAAAGCTGCAATAAACATCCGTGTGCAGGTTTTATGTGAACGTAAGTTTCCAACTCCTTTGGATAAATATTAAGGAGTATGATTGCTGGATCATATAGCTAAAAGTAGGCTTAGTTTTGTAAGAAAATGGCCAAACTGACTTCTAAACTGGCTATACCATTTTGCATTGCTACCATCAATGAATGGAAGTTCCTTTTGCTCCACATTCTCACCACTATTTGGTGTTGTCAGTGTTCCAGATTTGGGTCATTTTAATAGGTGTGTAGTGGTATCTCATTTTAATTTGCATTTCTCCAATGACGTATGATGGGAAACACCTTTCCATATGCTTATTTGCCATCTGCATATCTTTCCTGGTAAGGTATCTATGAAGGCCTTTTGCCCATTTTTTACTTGGGTTGCTCATATTTTTGTTAAGTTTCAGGGATTCTTTGTACCTTTTTGATAACAGACCTTAACAGGTAAGTCTTTTGCAAATATTTTCTAAAGTCCTCCCATTATGAGCATGTGAAAATTAAAATACTAAGAAATGGCTATTTTTCATTACAGAAGTTTCACTAACATCCTTCTATCATCTTAACAGTGCTCTAAACTTAATAGGGGTAACACAGTGTTTTTACAAAGGCTATATGAATACTCTCCTATGAAAACTGAGCTGTTTCCAATATAAATCTAAATCACAGCAATTTATTTCTGGGCCCACCCAAAAATGAATATACATATACATGAACTAATACGAATTGCCAAAATTCATCACAAATCCTTCAGTATGGTGATTTTCAAACTTTTTTTGTGGGGGGGAAGGCCCTCACTAACAGTATTTTAATGGAATTTTACCCAGAAACATCAGCAAATAGAACAGGCAGGAGAGGGACTACTCTGGTAGAAGCCTCTAAGCAGACCAGCTAAAAATGTGCTATTCCCAACACATGGATTGCCTCTCCTCTTTGCCCCCCAAATCTAAGTAATTCTAAATCACTGTTTGGGTATGACCTCCCTGGAGTAGCTTTCCCTGAATCTCCAATGGTGAGGTGTTGGATATGTATTCCGACCTACATAGTTTCCATAATTAGCCCATCCCAGCTCTTACCACACTGTATAAAACAGTCCATCCATTCATCTGCCTCTCCCATCTAACTGAAAGTCCCTCTAAAGTCTAAGACTCCTTCATTGTTGTATCTCCTGTGAGCAATGCATAAAGGCTCCCCTTACCAGTATGTACTCAATATATATTAGTTGAGTGCATAAATAAGTGAATAATTGTGTGCCTTGATGCATGTGGTAACAACACATTTCTCCTGGTTTACACAGGAGAAGTTCCAGGAGTAGTGTAAGGACAAGGAATATAGGGGCCATATCAACTGTGGTTCCCTTGTCTCCAAATTACCTAGCACACAGTATTCCTAACTATTACTGACCAGCTCCTGCCTCCACCGCTAGCAATGCCTTGAGAGTGCTTCAGTCTGAAGTGCTGGAATCTTTCTGTAGACCCTGCTTTCTTCAGCACAGGCTAGAGTAGCAAATGTGTGTTCTTATGGCATCCCAGTCACTAACTAGCTGTGTGATTTGGGACAATTCATGTAAAATCTCTAGGTCCCATTTTCTGTATATGTAAAATTTTTAAGTTCTAAAATATGCTTTAGCACAAAGAGTCTTTTCCTCAAATAAAATTTTAGAATGAGCCCCAATATAGAAAAAAGATAAAAGCAATGGCTGAAGTTTCTCATTCTGCTCAATCCTTCACTGTTGGAGGAAAACACCCTCACCTCCTTAGAGCAGAATACATTTGCAAAACTCTAAATTAATAGACCCTACAGAGATCTAGCCTAACATTAACATTCTATGATTTATATATTCAACAAATATTTATTAAACGTCTACTCTGTGCCAAGCACTGGACTAGACACAAAAGATTCTGTAATAAACAATGTAGATGGGCTCCCTCAAATATTTATGCCAAAATGCAGTATTAAACACATGTTTAATATTCACTAAAATGAACAAAAAATTTAAACACCCTCTGGTCTCTTTTTATAGACAATTTGCCAAATGTTCATATAGCTGAATAGACCTTATTTTAATTTCAAAAATGCAAATCTCATTTTCTCTAAGTGGGAATTTTTCAATTTGTACTGTTCTCTTACAAATCATTTGTATGTTAGTTTCCTGATACCACATCTAAATTAACACTAGTAATTAGTAGCTAAAATGTAATGCTTGCCCTGTCATTTCCTGGTTTTTTTTTTTTACTTGTCCTATCTTTTAGTATTTTTAGGATCTTTTAACCTACTAATTTTTCTGATT
Organism: Lynx canadensis; assembly: GCF_007474595.2. Classification (NCBI taxonomy): domain Eukaryota; kingdom Metazoa; phylum Chordata; class Mammalia; order Carnivora; family Felidae; genus Lynx; species Lynx canadensis. Next base: position 38,419,168 of record NC_044320.2, on the reverse strand, counting down.
CTTCACTATTTCATGTGAACAGTGAATCTGAAAGTAAAATCCAAAAGGCATGAACTATTTTTTACCAGTAATTGTTCCACCATATTTCAGTCAACAAATATTTGAGACATCCCTACCACGTACAAGACATTCTGCTATAAAGTGGTACAAAATTTCTAGAACTTTATTCACATTTCTTTCCCCTTTTATTCTTTATTCTTCTCTCTCCTGAGCAGTTGAAAATATATAATGACAAAGGACCAGATTTCCCTAGGGTTCCCTCAACCTACAACACTCTTCCATATTCCTTATTCATACCGTATCCATTCACATTCACTCAACAAAAAGTACAGTAGTGCTAGGCATTGTAACGTGTGGTAATATGAGTCCCTCTCAGGAAAAGAAGAGAAGGATAAAGATAGTGAAGACATTTCAGAAGGAGAATCTATAAGATAGTGCCCTCAGAAGTATCAGAAAAAGAAACAAAGATGACTCTCAATTTTGTTGTTGGGAGACTAAGTAGGTGATGATGCCATTAACAGAACAGGAACTGAAGAGGCTTCTCTGCAATAATTAAAAATTTGGTCTAAGAATGTTAAATGCGAAGTTCCTTCTGGGTATTCTCCAGTTGAGTCGCCCAGACTAGAATCAGTAATTCCCGTATTTAAGTAACCACTGTGTGGCAAGATCCAGGGCACTTACTAAGACATACTCCCAAAATCACAGAATTTAAGAGTCAGGTGACAGAGAATGCAAGTAAAAGTGTACTTAAAAGAGAAACTCAGGTAAGACAGAAGACTGGAAGCACAGGCACAATTATAAAGGACTTTATATGCCATGCTTAGGAGGTTGGATCTATCCAGGCAATGGGAAAGCATTTAAGGTTTTAAACAAGGAATGGCTTAATTAGATTTGCATTTTAGAAAGATCACTCCAGTTTTAGGGTAGAAAATGGGTTGGAAGAGTGAAAACTGAAAGCAAAAGAAACAAACAGGTAGCTGAGAAAGAAATGTGAGCAAGAACAGATTGGTCCTAAGATGCGCAAAGATTAGAGGAAGATGTGTATGATAGGTAATATTTGCAACCCTGCCTTTCCCAGAGCACACTCAAGTTAAAATCTCTAAAGGATAACAGTAGTCCCTAAACTACACTTAATCATAAGAATAAAGTAGTAATAGCAACATGCAAGTATTAAGCCCCTGATAGGCCCAACACTATTCTATGCTCAATCTTTCTTTTCTACAACAAACTGTGGTAACCATATTCTTATCAAATTACCAGATTAATAGTAAGGTGTGGGAAAATTTTGAATCACATATTTTGATCTGGGAGCTGAGGAATGTATTTTTTTCTATAACCACTTGAATTTCCAGTTATACAGCCTTTATGGAAAATATATAATCTAAATATGTAGTACACAATAAAGAAAAGCAAAACTGAACAGACTCAAGCAACAAGGTTCTTCTATGATTATTCAGTCACCTCATTAGCCAAAGGGCTTATAATATATGGACCTTATACACTTTTGGAAGAGAAAGTTTTTCATAGACCTCTTACTAATATATTGGGCCCTGATCGGATTAGAGGTGACAACGTGTCCAGATTCTCCTGAGTCATCAGCTGTAATATACCGTGTGGCTCAATCAATTTTGATGATTAAAACATAAGTTGAGGGTTTCTGGGAAAGCTCTTTCCTGCCTTTTCCCTTTTTTCTTCTACTGGAACATAAACATAAGGCTGGAGCAAGAGCAGCCCTCTTCGAACCACAAGATAATAAGCATGAGGACACAAGCCACGTAATAAGGACAGCACAGTATAAGAAAAAAAGTCTGAGTCTGAGACTGTGGTTACTTTATGCTGCTATACCAACCCTACCTGGAGACCACTGTAAAGGGAGAGTAATGAAATCCCTCTTTAACTAAGTAACTATAGGCTAAACATAGTCCTAATTCATAAACTCTGCGTTTCTGACCAAACTACTTAACAGGGCACATAAGACACTTCACAGTCAGCTCCATTTCCCTATCCCATTTCACACCAATCTCTGTCTCATGCCTTCCACTCCGGTAATTCTAAACCTTGTCGGAACAGCACATACCAGTGAGCTGATTTTCACCTGTCTACCTATAATTCTCTTTACTCTCTCTCAGCCCTCCATTTCTCCACAATTTTAATTAACTCTTCCTCAGCATGCCAGACTTCATAACTGCTGGCTGGGAGTTAAGGTACCCTGCCTCCTTGCTCTGACATCACCCCATGCACCGGGGAGTACAGGGACTGTGCTGTATTATATAGCTATTTATGTAAGTATCTGTCTTCCCAACTAGATCACTAGCCCCTCAAGAAGAAAAGCAATAGTTTAGTTCTTTTGGTATTCCTGGACTCTGGCATAGTAGCAGCTGGCCCACCAGCAATGCTCAGTAAATGTTTGTTGAATGAATTAGAGTTACATAAAACATGGCTGTTTTTAATTAGTAAAAACAATTATATAAAAAAGACTGTTAAATGATCCCCCTTCACATTAAAAAATAATTTTCACCCATAATTTGCCCTGAAAATAAGAAAATGGCTTAAGTATTTTCTGCCACCATATGTTGCTTTATAAGATTATTTCCCCCTTAGAACTGTAAGTCCTAAAGACAACACCACGAAACTATCCTTATCGTCCTTGAAGGATTAGTCTCACTTCAGATGGAAAGTCAGAAAGCTAACCAGATGTCCAAAGAATACATTTTCTTACATATTATTAGCAAAACTCATCAGAATGAAGGTAAATAAAGAAATAAAATCTCTTCATACCTGTCACATTGTTGCATTATGGAAATTTCTTTGATTATTTCCTGAAGATCCGACTCAACAGGTACTTGTTTAATTGCCACAACCTGACCAGATTCCTTATGTATTGCTTTAAATACACTTCCGTAAGACCTAAAAGAAACCAAGACGTTTATTTTTTTCCTTTCAAATATCATAGGTATTAGAGAAAAAGTCTACTATGAGTGAGTTTTTGCATGTAGTTTTTTCTGGTTTAACACACTATTTACGGTGATAACTCAAAGTAAACAAATAAGAAAAGTGAATTATACCTTAGCTTTAATGCTTCAATTATATACTTAAAATCTACTAAAATCATCAAGTTCATATATAAAGATTTGCTTTTTTCCTTATGAATGAAAGAAGTAGACTTACGGTTTGTCAACTCAAACAAATGCAGCATTAAGAAGATATAAATGAAAATTAAAAGAATGAAATATAGAACAAAAACAGCCAAAGTCTCAAGTTAGGGGAAAAGGCCTATCTCACCTTAAGCATAATCATCCCCAAAATATCAAAGCCCCATGCCTGTTCAGACCGAATAAAAGCAAAATGAAACCCTCAGCTGAGGACTACATTATTACCAAAGTTAGAGAAGCAAGGAATCTGGTTTTCCCTTTGTCATACATCCAAGGTCTCCTCAAATGCTCCTCCTCCTCCTCAAGAGCAAGACCACACACTTACAGGTAAATCAAAGAAGTAATAGGATCTAATGGCCCCCTGCCCAAAAATCATCTCTGCTACAACCCTTGAAACTTTGCCAATTAAATATTTATGTGTTTTAAAGTGCAAAACAATGAGAGAGGGAAGCCATGTGTACTCTGGTATGAATTAGAAGACAAAGTAAACATTGCTACCACTTTCTTTTCTTACAGTAAGCCAGGTACTAGGATTAGTGTTTTACATGCATTATCGAATTCGACCCTCTCAACTGTGAGGTAAAATACTACCACCAACATTTTATAAATGAGGGAACAGAGACTCAGATACTAAATTTAAACATATAATTTAACAAAGAATTTAAACATATAATGATTCCAAAGACCATACTCTTCCCACTGAATCATTTCTGCAGAGGAGAAAGAAGAGCAAGTCATTGAAAGACATGGCACGTTTCCTAGTATTAGAAAGCTATGCAGAATCACTTTCCAATTTATAATCTTTTAAAGTAAGTGAAAAATAAGTGATAAACCAGCTACCCTAATAAAATGAATTTTATTCCTATCCTCTGTTTCTTTAAGCTTTCCGAAGTAATTTCTTTAGTTTGATACTCAAAGACACCTTTGTGTGTATGTAGTCCTAATTTATGCACGTAAAAATACACACACACACGCATATATACCTCCCCCTTAAACATCATATATGTATGTATACATATATATGTATATAAACATGCATGTGTGCATATATATATATATATATATATATTCCCTCAAAAGCCAATACAGAATTCAGTGATGGGTTATCTACTGCGAATGAACACCATCACTCTCTTCTAAAGTCTCATTACTGCAAAAGAGAAGCTGGGAACCACATTTCCCAGAATTCCTTTCCTTGAATGGAACCTAGTTAACAGCCTGACAATGAGAAGAATATGCACGAAATCTGAACGGCAAAAAGTTGAGGAGAAACCATCATTCTCCAGATGTAGTTGGAGCAGATGCACTGACAAATATGACATATACAGTGGCTTCCTGCTGAGTTTTTGATGACCAATACATGTTGCTACAGAATAAGAGAGTTGGCGGGAGCTTCTCAAAGATTCTTAAGGATTCCAGTAGATTCCCAGTGAGCTTTTAAGAAACACTCATTTCAGTGTTTCAGGCAGAGATGTTTAGTGTTGGCTTCTCTGACCTTCATTAGCAGATTTGATGACCTCTATATCTGCGGCCCTTCAACAAGTCATTTGAGCTCCTAATTTTATAATAAACTCTCTATAACCAGAGTACATCAAGGAGCTTTTCTTTTCCTGATCAAACCCTGCTACCAATAGTTTTTGGCATAGGAAGTGGTTCCAAGGGAAAGATCTTAAAGATAAGAAGCTTGAATTAGTTCTTTCTTAGATCTGAAGACAGTAATGACTTCAATGCAAGTACAAATAGAATATTGACAGTCTATGGCATTCAGTGGCAAAACAATTATTTAAATTATTACCCTTAGTTGCCTAAAGAGTAAGTAAAGCTTTAGAAGACCGAGTACCTGTATCATTAGAACGTTACGATGAAAGTAAGAGTACAAATACTACAGAACAGGCTATATTGGAAACATACTATAGAACAGATCTACGTTGGAAAAGTTACATAACAAATATGACAAGCTCAGAGCTTAAATTTCCAGCTCAAGACTGAGAACCAGAAAACTTGTGAATGCCCCAAAAGAATTTTTTTAATTCTTATAGGCACAGGGCTGAGACTTCTGAAAATAAACTCAAGGTCCAATCTATGCTAGAAGCTGAATTACATTGCAAACTAAATTCACAACATCACCAGGTCTATTCTGTTAAAGTTAGACTTTTAACTATAAAGAGAGGTATCCAGTGAGTTGGTAATGAGACACTGAAGTAGACATTTATTAATCTGAGTACCTTGAACCCCCCAAACCTACCAAGCCTCCCTTGCCAACAAAAGCAACCCTATTCCCCAGTGGGAGAAGGGGAGCCTCACAACGCCTAAAGACCCCATAATGACCTCACCTGAGGCAGTCACTTTTCAGGGGAATGTAGATCCTCCTCCATCACCTCTCATTGCTTCCAGTCCTATAACTACACTCAAATCCCCAGACACCAGAGGGATGAATATAAAATCTGATGCAACAGCACCTTGCTTTTTCATACCAAAAAAGTTTTAAGATTATTGTCAGTTTTTATCAGAATTCTAAAGAATATGTGTGGGAATAGATTCCAAGATTTCTAGGGAGAAAGGAATTCACAGATATGGATACAAGACCAGAAATTCCAGACCCAGTGTTATCTCAAACAGTTAGGAGTATGTTCCCAACAGTATGCTCAGCTAGTTAACTGAAACTTGGACTCTAAAGTGGCCAACAGAGAAATGCCAGAGATCCTCAGTATACATTAGAGAAAGGAGACCAAAGGTTCAAGTAGATAAGATACTGGAATGGATATATTATATTTGACTTGTTCACCGAACTCCTACTATGCTCACTGAGAGGGTCCAGAAGATACTCCCCTTACTAGCATCCTTGGAATCTCTATAGTGCAGGTCAGCGATAACAGAGATGCCAACAGTGAAATGGGCTCCCTAATTTTAATGAGAGATAGGATCCATAAAGAAGTGAAAAGAACTAACAAAATCTTTCTACCAGAGACAAAGCAGGCATGAAAATCATAATGGGTAGCAAAGTAAGGCTGAATTTTCTTTTTTTTTTATACATTTAAGTTTGGATATTAAAATTATGCTGGCTTCATAAAAATAACTGCAGTTATGTGCCCTTTAAAGACTTAGCTTTTTTTTTTTTTTAGTAAAATGCATATAACATAAAATACACCATTTTCAACACTTTTAAGTGTACGATTCAGTGGCATTTAGTGCATTCTCAATGTTGTATCATCATTACTTCTGTCTAGCACCAAATCATTTGGAATCTCCTTTCTGGTCTCTGGACTTATCTATTCTGGATTCTTCATATAAATGGAATCATGTAATATATGGCTTTTGTATCTGGCTTCTTTCACTAAATAGAATATTTTCAAGGTTCATCCTACTGTAGCATGTATCAGTACGTCATTCCTTTTAATGGCTAAGTAATATTCCATTGTACAGATATATCACATTTTATCCATTCACCAGTTGATAAACATTTCCACATTTGGCTCTTGTGAATACCAGTGCTATGAGCTGGTATCTTTTTTAATTAACAGAGATCTGGGGCGCCTGGGTGGCGCAGTCGGTTAAGCGTCCGACTTCAGCCAGGTCACGATCTCGCGGTCCGGGAGTTCGAGCCCCGCGTCGGGCTCTGGGCTGATGGCTCAGAGCCTGGAGCCTGTTTCCAATTCTGTGTCTCCCTCTCTCTCTGCCCCTCCCCCGTTCATGCTCTGTCTCTTTCTGTCCCAAAAATAAATAAACGTTGGAAAAAAAAAAATTTAAAAATTAACAGAGATCTATCTTTCCATCTTTTCCATGATAAATGATCTATTTAAGATTTACTTTTTTGAGGATCAATTTATATTATTATATATTTATGTTTTATTATGAAATTTATAGAATTTACATTATGAAAACATCTACTTTTGGATTTTCAAATGAGTTGTCATTAGAGCAACATATAGTGGCCTCTAAATTCTTCAAACTGTTTCTCTATCTTTGGTTGTAACTTCTTTCTTATTCCAAATTTTTTAGCATTTTGCTCTTCTTTCTTTAGTCAAAGTCAGAAGAGGTTTAACTATTTTATTGATCTGCTCTAATAGTTTTTGTATTAATCATTTCTAAATTTTATTTTCTATTTCATTAATTTCAGCTTTTTCTTTTAGGAATTCTCTCTTCCTAATTTTTTGGGTACATTTTATTATTTTTCTAAGTTCACCGTGTAAGCACTAAGTTCTTTTCTTTTGGTATTTCTTTGTTAGTAATGAAGGAATTTAAAACTAAATGTTTTCCCCTAATTACAGCTTCTCTGGATTCCACAGATATTGGTATGATTTGTTCTCTTTTTCATTTTCTAAATAATTCATAGTTTCCTCTTTAATCTATAGGTTACCTCAGACTATGTGTACTAAATTCCAACAAGTATGGGTTTTATCATATTGTAATTATTTCTTTCTAATTTTAACAAACTATAATCAACAGTGAGACACACAAAATCTTTTTTTAAAATGTGTTAGTTTTTTAATCAATGCTTTATGAACATACCAAAAAAAGGAGGAATGCCAAAATATATGTTGTAATACAAGCACAGATATACACTGTATATTTATAAATATAATCAAGTTTGTTGATTACAATATTTAGATCCTCTATGTCTTTTTTTCTATTACTCTTGTCCAATTCTTAAAGAGATTTATGAAAATCTCCCATCTGAATATACTTTTATGAGACTCCCCTGACGTTTCTAACAGCTTTCCTTCACAAATTTAACTGTCATAGTGACTGACACATATACGTTTCATATAAATTGTCTTATATGCCACTACCTTAAGTCCCTCATTATTTATTTGGATATTAACCCCTCTTTATTCACTTGAGATCTTTTAACTTTAACTAATTTACCTGATAAAAATATTGCCACTCCTATTTCTTTTTATTTTTATTTGTAGGATTATCTCTTTCTTATCGGCATCTCTAATAGGAACTATCCCTATATTTCTACCCTACAGGCCTCTTATAAATAGCATATTCCTAGATTTTTGCATTTTAATTGACCCTACTAGTTTGTCTTTTAATGGGATAACTGACATTTAGTGAAAAATATATTTCATTTTATTCCTTCCAACTTACATTTAGCTTATTATTTTACATTTTTGTTTCCTCTATTTCCTTTTCCTCGCTCTCACTGGTTTACACCATTTTAATTGTTTTATGCCTTTCATCATTTTGAAAGTTCTTTTATACTCTGCCATTTCATTAAATGTCCCAATGTGCTAAAATTGAAACATTTCTCTACTATTATTTTAAATCATATTAACTATTCCTCTGTCTCACTGAGACACTCTATTTACAATCTATTACTCATTTTTTCCCAAGTAAAATGAGTCCCAACATCCTGAAAGATGGTCTTATGTTCACTTGCCTAACAAAGTCAAAATCTTTCAAGCTTATTAATAAGAACACCAGACAGAACAAATTAACAAACCTTGTGAGTCACTTTATGGCACATTTCTTGCCTTTCTTATATATATATATATATATATATATATATATATATATGTGTGTGTGTGTGCATACGTGTGCATACGTGTGTGTGTGTGTGTGTATCCTACTTCTCTGAAAAACACAATTACTAGATTTAGCACAATCCAGTATTTTCAAATTCATATTGACTGCTACAAAGTATATTAATTTTAATTACTACTACTATTTTTTTCTTTCCACTTTTATTGAGATATATCTGACATATATAATATTGTAGTAGTTTAAGGTGTACAACATAATGATTTAATGTATGTATATACTACAAAATGATTACAAGTTTAGTTGACACCTAACAGCTCACAGAGTCAGAAAAAAGTTTTTTCTTATGATGAGAACTTTTAAGATCTACTCTCTTAGCAACACTGAAATCTTTAATATAGCATTGTTAACTAATCACCATGCTATATATGTACATCCTTGGAACTTATTTATCTTATAACTAGAAGTTTGTACCTTTTGACCCCCTTCACCCATTTCTCCCACTCCTCGTTATCCTCTCTCTGGAAACCACCAATTTGTTCTCTGTTTCTATGAGCTTGGCTTTTTAGATTCCACATATAAGTGAGATCATACAGTATTTCTCTCTCTCTGACTTATTTCACTTAGCATAATGTCCTCTTTATGACCGAATAATATAATATTCCATTATATATATGAATCTTCCTTGACTTATACAGCAGCTATGTCCTGATAAATCCATAGTAAGTTCAAAATATCTTAAGACGAAAATGCATTTAATATGTTTAACCTACCAGACATCACAGCTTAGCCTAACCTATCCTAAACGTGCTCAGAACACTTACGTTAACCTACAGTTGGGCAAAATCATCTAACACAAAGCTCGTTTTGTAATAAAGTGTTGAATATCTCATGTAATTTGTTGAATACTACGCTGTAAGTAAAAAACAGAATGGTGGTATGAGTACAAAATGGTTGTAAGTGTATTAATTGTTTACCTTCATGACTGCAGGGCTGAATAAGAATTGTGGCTTACTTCTGCCGCCTACCAACATAAGAAAGGTTATGATACTACATATCATTAGCCCAGGAAAAGATCAAAATTCAAAATTTGATATATGGTTTCTACTGAATGCATATCACTTTTGCACCATCATAAGTCAAACCAGGTAAATTGGGGACCATCCATATGTACCACATTTTCTTTACCCATCTGTATATACCATATTTTCTTTACCCATACAACCATCAATGGGACACTTACATTGTTTCTATGTCTTGGCTGTTGTAAATAACGGTGCATTGAACATGAAGATGCAGGTATCTCTTCAAGGTGATGATTTTGCTTCCTTCACATACATATACCCAGAAGAGAGACTGCTGGATCATACGGTAGTTCTATTTTTAATATTTTGAAGAACGTCTATATTGTTTTCTATAGTGGCTGCACCAATGTTCATTCCCACCAACAGGGCACAGCAGTTCCCTGTTCCCCACATTCTCACCAATACTTGTTATTTCTTGTCTTTTTGGTAAGAGCCATTTTAACAAGTGTGAGGTGATAGCTCATTGTGGTTATGATTTACATTTCCCTGATGATTAATGATGTTGAGCATCTTTTCTTGCACCTGCTGACCATCCGGATGTCTTCTTTGGAAAAACATCTATTCAGATCCTCTATCCATTTTTTAATTAAAATGTTTGGGTTTTTTGCTATTAAGATGTATGAGTTCTTTATATGTTTTGGATATTAACCCCTTATCAGATATATTACTTGCAAATATTTTCTCCAATTCTACAGGTTGCTTTTTCATTTTATTAATGGTTTCCTTCCACTGCAGACATTTTTTAGTTTGACATAGTCCCACATACTTGTTTCATTTTTGCCTCTGTTACCTTTTCTTTGGGTGTCAAATCCAAAATGTCATGTCAAGACCAACGTCAAGGAGTTTACTGCCCATGTTTTCTTCTAGGAGTTTAAGTTTCAGGTTTTGCATTCAAGTCTTTAATCCATTTTGAGTTGATTTTTGAGTATAAGACAGAAGCCCAGTTTCATTCTTTTGCATGTGGGTGTCCAGTTTTCCAACATCATTTATTAAAGAAATTCTCCTTTCCCCATTGTATATTCTTGGCTCCTTTGTTATAAATTAACTGATTACATATGCATGGGTTTGTTTCTGAGTTCTCTATATTGCTTCATTAAACTATGTAACTGTTTTTATACCAATACCATAATATTTTTATTACTACAGGTTTTTTTTTAATGTTTATTTACTTTTGAGAGAGACAGAGCATGCAAGCAGGGGAGAGGCAGAGAGAGGGGCACAGAGGATCCAAAGCAAGCTCTGTGCTGACAGCAGACAGCCTGATGCAGGGCTCAAACTCACAATCCATGAGATCACGGCCTGAGCCGAAGTTGGACACTTAAACAACAGAGCCAACAAGGCACCCCTGATTACAACAGTTTTGTAATATTGTTTGAAATCAGGGAGCATGATGCCTCCAGATTAATTCTTTATTCTCATAATTGCTTTAGCTATTCAGGGTTTTCTGTAGTTCCAAACAAATTGTACAACAGTTTGTTCTATTTCTGTGAAAAATACCGTTGGTATTTTGTTAGGGACTGCAATGAATCTGTGGATTGCTTTGGGTAGTATGAACATTTTAACAATATGAATTCTCCCGATCTATGAGCACAAAATATCTTTTTGTCTTCAATTTCTTTCATCAATGTATTACAGCTTTCAATAAACAGATCTTTCACCTCCTTGGTTAAATTTTTCCTAGGTGTTTCCTTCTTTCTGATATAATTCATTTATAATCATTTTATTAATTCTAACAAATTTTGGGTGGACTCTGAGTTTTTCTATATAATATCATGTCATCTGCAAATAGAAACAATTTTATCTCTTCCTATTTCATTTGGATATTTTTATTTCTTTTTCTTTCCTAATTGCTCTCACTAGGACTTCCTGTACCGTGTTAAATAAAAGTGGTGAGAGTGTTCATCCATGTCTTGCACCTGATCTTAGAAGAAAAGCTTTTAGTTTTTCACCACTGAGTATGATGTATGCCGTGGGCGTGTCATACATGGCCTTTATTATGTTGAAGTGTGTTCTCTCTATACTACTTCTATTCAATAAAATATACTCTAGTGAAAGATTAATATTATATAGTAATTTATAATTTTCTGTCATTACCTAATGCTACTTTCATATTTTTTGTACTTACCCTTCTCCAAGTTTCTCTAATACATCAAAAACTTCTTCAGGCTGCTTAGTCAGACTGTCTTCACTCAGCTTTTTTAGCTTACTGATGAAAAAAAGAGAGAGAGAAATATTTTAAGACTTTTTATAAAATTTTTAATTTCATTTTTAAGAGGTAATCTATTCAGATAGTTCAAAAATAAAACAATATAAAAAACATAAGGCAAATAGTCTCGTTTCATCCCTATTCCTAATCTTCCCAGAACACCTCAAATGACTACTTTTATTAGCTTGTTATGTAATCTTTATACAAATATGAATATATATTTTTACTTCTCACCCTTTTTAACACATAAGATAGCATTTTATACACACTCTTTCTACCCACACTGTTATAACTTTGCTGTTTTCATTTAACAACATGTAGCCTATATTGGAGAATCTACAACACAAGTACATAGAAAGCATCCCCATTCATTCTTTTTTACATTTACATCCTACACTATTGCAAAGATGTAGCATCTCTTACAAATCACTTTTTTATGAATATCTAGGTTTCCTTTTGCTATTATAAACAACACTGCACTGGATAAATGTATACATAAGTCAGTTCACACATGTTCCAGTGCATCTGTAGGATAAATTCCCAGAAGTGAAACTCCAAGATCCAGAGAATACATATACACATACATACACACACACACAAATATAGAAGTATATGTATTGAACAAGTATATGTACTATAAGCATAATCATATTTGATAACAAATAATACAATATAATCACTATAGTAACAACTACATAGCAATTACTAAGGTTATTGATTACATTTTACGTTTTATCTACTATAACTGTATGTTATATAAATATATACGTATAGTGATAGATACTAGCAAACTGCCCTCCAGGGAGCTTGCACCAATTTATTATCCTACCACTAATACATGAGAGAGACTCTTCCCCCACAATTTCACCAACAAAGTATTTAACTACATATCTGGATTTCAGTCAATATGTTAGCTGAAAACGTGTCACTCAGAATAGATTTAATTTGTATTTCTCTTACTCTGAGTGAAACTGAGTATCTTTTAACATCATTATGAAACTAGACCATCTATTCATTTCCTTTGTTCATTTCTCTTCAAGTTTTTTGGTCTTTTTCTTATCTATATACAAGGTAAACTTGCCTTTGTTTAGGTTTCAAATATTTTCAATTGTATTTTGACTTCACTTATGAGGTTTTAGTTTTCTACTCTATCTGACTTCCACATTGCCATAATGAAATGTGTTCTTGTTTTGTTTTGCCTTCTTTAAAAATCATCTATATGTATGGCATATGCAGATATCTGGAAACAAGAGGTGAGAAGGATTATGCATGGCGAATTTGATGGAACAAAGTTAATTCAGTATGAATGAAATGTCATGTATGAAGAACTAAAATAATTCAGTATGAATAAAGAAAAAGTGAACAGGATGTAGAGGTAAGCAAAGTCCAATTTTTTTTTTAAATTTTTTTTTTCAACGTTTTTATTTATTTTTGGGACAGACAGAGACAGAGCATGAACGGGGGAGGGGCAGAGAGAGAGGGAGACACAGAATCGGAAACAGGCTCCAGGCTCTGAGCCATCAGCCCAGAGCCCGACGCGGGGCTCGAACTCCCGGACCGCGAGATCGTGACCTGGGTGAAGTCGGACGCTTAACCGACTGCGCCACCCAGGCGCCCCAAGCAAAGTCAAATTTTAAAAAAGCTTTGTAAACCATGTTAAGGAACTCTTTTTTAAAAACTATCACTTCCCATATAGAAAATCTGAACAGACCAATTAGTAGTAACAATATTGAAATGGTAATCAAAACATTATCAAAGGATAATCAGAATCAGGCCCAGGTCACAATCTCACAGTTCGAGTCCCACATCAGGCTCTGTGTCTGCTTCAGATCCCTTCCTCCATTTTAGGACACACAAAGGTGCTCACTATGAAAAAGAAAGCAAGCTTTCACCTGAATGTGACCATTCTGGCACCTTGATCTTGGACTTCCAAGCTTCCAGAACTATGAGAAACAAATTTGTTGTTTATAAGCTACCTGGTCTGTGGTATTTGTAGCAGCCTAAACAGACCAAGACAAAAACCCAAAGTTTGTTTTTTGAAAAGACCAACAAAATTAATAAACCCTAGACAAACAACGCTAGACTTAAAAGAGAGAGAGAGAAAGAGAGAGAGGGAGGGATAGGGAGAGAGAGAGAAGACTCAAACAACCAATATTAGAAATGAAAGAGGGGACATCAAAACTCATGCTCACAGAAATAAAAACAATTATAGGAAAATACTATGAATAATTATACACCAACAAATCAGATAATGTAGAAGAAATGGTTAAATTCTTAGAAATACACAATCTATCAAGATTGAATCCTGAAACAATAAATATTCTCAGTAGATGTGTAAATACTAAGGAGATTGAAGGAGTAATAAAAAATCTCTCAACAAAGAAAAGCCCAGGACTAAAGGGCTTCACTGGAGAATTCTATCAAACATCTAAGGAAGAATTAACACCAACACTCCTCAAACTCTTCCAAAAAACTAAAGAGTAAAGAATACTTCCAAATTTATTCTGAAAGGCCAGCATTACTATGAACCAAAACCACATAAAGATACAGCATGAAAACTACAGACCAATATCCTTAAATACTGATACAAAAATCCTCAACAAAATACTAGCAAACCAAATTCACAGCACATTAAAAGAATTATACACCATGAACAAGTGGAATTTACACCTGTAATGTAATAATGGTTCAACAAATGAAATGCAATCATTTGTTTAAAATTAAGTGCAAAAATCACATGTTCATCTCCAGTGATGCAGAGAAAGTATTTAGCAAAATTCAATATCCTTTCATGATAAAAACACTCAAACTAAAACTATTAAAAATAACATAAAATAACAATAATGAGGATGTGAAGAAATTGGAACTCTTGTGCACTGTTGGTGGGAATGTACATTGGCGCAGCCATTATGGAAAACAATATGAAGATTCCTCAAAAAATTAAAAATAGAACTACAATATAATCCGTTGATCCCACTTCTGGGTACATATACAAAAGAACTCAAAGCAGCATCTTAAAGAAATATCTGTGTACCCCATGTTTACAGCATTATTCTAAATAGCCAAGAGGTGGAAATAACCAAATGTCCATCAACAGATGAAAAGACAACCAAAATATGGAATAGGCATACAATGGAATAGTATGCAACTTTCAGAGAATGAAAACTGTCCTGGGGCACCTGGATGGCTCAGTCAGTTAAGTGTTGGACTCTTGATTTCAGCTCAGGTCATGATCTCACAGTTCAGTTCATGAGTCTGAGCCCCATGTTGGGCTCCACACTAATAGTGCACAGCCTGCTTGGGATTCTCTCTCTCTGCCCCTCCCCCACTTGCTCTCTCTTTCTCTCTCTCTCTCTCAAAATAAATAAACATTAAGAAAAAAAAAGAATGAAACCTACAACATGGATGAACCTTGAGGACATCACATTAAGTGAAATAAGCCAGTCACAAAAGGACAAATACTGCATAATTCCACTCACATGACATATCAGTCAAAATTATAAAAACAAAAGTGGAAAGGTGGTTGCCAAGAGCTGGGGGTAAAGAGGAAGTAGAATTCATGTTTAGTGGGTACAGAGTCGCAGTGTCGCAAGGTAGCAAAGTTCCAGATATCTGTTGAACAACATTATGAATATACTTAATACTACCGAACTTAAAAATTTCTTAAGATAATAAATTTAATGTTTTGGGTGTTTGTTTGTTTGTTTGTTTGTTTTACCACAGCTTTAAAAAAGAGGTCTTATGGGGCACTTGAGTGGTTCAATTGGTTGAGCATCACACTCTCAGTTTCAGCTCAGGTCATGATCTCATGGTTCGTGAGTGCAAGCCCCCCATCAGGCTCTATGCTGACAGAAGGGAGTCTGCTTGGGATTCTGTCTCTTTCTGTGTTCCTCCCCTACATGCATGTGCATACTCTCTCCCTCAAAATAAACATCTAAACTAAACAAACAAAAAATAAACACAAGGTCTTAGTGACTTAGAAAAAGAGAAAAAAAGAAAAACTCCATTTTTTCATTTATTTAAAACATAACTGTTTAAACCAAAAATAACTACTAACATGGGGTTAAATAACATATGTACAAGTTTACAAGTAAAATATAGTACAAAGCAGCACAAAGGAGAGGGATGAAAAAGATATGTACTCTTACAAGGGCCTCACATGATGTGTGAAGTGGTATAAAAGTATTTGAAGAAAGGAACGCCTGGGTGGCTCAGTCGGTTAAGCGTCCGACTTCAGCTCAGGTCACGATCTTGCTCTTCGTGAGTTTGAGCCCTGCACCGGGCTCTCTGTGCTGACAGCTCAGAGCCTGGAGCCTACTTAGGATTCTGTGTCTCCTTCTCTCTCTGTCCTTCCCCCACACGTGCTCTGTTTCTGTCTCTTAAATAAACATTTAAAAAATTTTTTTTAAGTATTTGAAGAAAGATTTTTGATAAGTTAAAGATTCATATTGTAAACCTTCGAGGAATCACTAAAAATAGAAAGCAACAAGGGGCGCCTGGGTGGCTCAGTCAGTTAGGCGTCAGACTTCAGCTCAGGTCGTGATCTCACGGTTCGTGAGTTCGGGCCCCACAATGGGCTCTGTGCTGACAGCTCAGAGCCTGGAGCCTGTTTCAGATTCTGGGTCTCCCTCTCTCTCTGACCCTCCCCTGTTCATGCTCTGTCTCTGTCTCTCAAAAATAAACATTAAAAAATTAAAAAAAAAAAAAAAGGAAAGCAATGAGGTACCACTAATTCATCAATAGTGGAGATAAAATGGAATAAAAATTACTCTATCCAAAAAGGCATGAGTTGGGACGGGGCGGGGCGGGGTGGGGGGGGGGGTAGGGAAGGAAAAAAGAACAGATAGAGACAAACAGAAAAAAATGGAAAGGCTGTAGATTTAAACTAAAATATATCAGGAAATCCCCCTACTTTTGGCTATGATAGTGTGAAGAGGCTGACATATGCTCCTCAAACAAAAACACTGAACAAGTTGTCAAAATCAACCAGTTTATGACTCAAAAAATTGAAACAAAAGCAGCCAACATATTGAAAAGCATTTATTCTTAAAACCTTGCAATGGCTTTGAGTAACAACAGAAAGACTGTGTGGCCTTCCAGCCTAGGGCTGTTACCATCACCTGTCCCCCAATTCCATCAGTAGCAAGAACTACAGTTTTACTAGGACAAGCTTGACTATGAAAACTAGCAACTTTGCTGCCAGAAAAAAATGGGCTCAATTTGGGACATGAATCAAAAACTGGCAGTTTTGTCAACTAAAGATGGTAAGCCTAATAATAAACAAATTGTCAAACCCACAGCTTTGACATTCAAGCTTGGGTAAACAACAAACTAGTCAGAAATTTAACAGGAAGAATCTGAAAATGAAAGGGTGAGATGAGTTCTCCATATATCATGGCTGACTAGAAAAATATGCACACAAGCATAGGAGACCCAACAAAAACCCATGAAAAGTAAAAGCCAAAAAAGACTTGAAAACTAGCTACAGCTTTGAATGCTCTCCCCCAATACATACACAGCTATATCAGCAGACAGTAGAAGGCATAAAGGTTCAAGGTGTTTAAGTACAACCTCTGCCCAAATCACTGGCTGATCACTAAGTTATGTAGAAAAGAGGCAATTTCAAATAATCCTGGCTAGAAAATAAAAAATTAAAAAATGAGCAGAGGCATTAATAGCCAAATACTGCAAGAAGATAAATGCCACAGTTTAACTCCAAGGAGGTATAAAAAGAAAAAAAAAACTGGAGGAAAAAGGAGAGAAACTAGAGTGTCTACAGTGTATTATTTTAAAAGTCTAGTTTTATTTTTTTTCCATTCTTTTTTTTATTTTATATATATGAAATTTATTGACAAATTGGTTTCCATACAACACCCAGTGCTCATCCCAAAAGGTGCCCTCCTCAATACCCATCACCCACCCTCCCCTCCCTCCCACCCCCCATCAACCCTCAGTTTGTTCTCAGTTTTTAACAGTCTCTTATGCTTTGGCTCTCTCCCACTCTAACCTTTTTTTTTTTTTCCTTCCCCTCCCCCATGGGTTCCTGTTAAGTTTCTCAGGATCCACATAAGAGTGAAACCATATGGTATCTGTCTTTCTCTGTATGGCTTATTTCACTTAGCATTACACTCTCCAGTTCCATCCACGTTGCTACAAAAGGCCATATTTCATTTTTTCTCATTGCCACATAGTATTCCATTGTGTATATATACCACAATTTCTTTATCCATTCATCAGTTGATGGACATTTAGGCTCTTTCCATAATTTGGCTATTGTTGAGAGTGCTGCTATGAACATTGGGGTACAAGTGCCCCTATGCATCAGTACTCCTGTATCCCTTGGATAAATTCCTAGCAGTGCTATTGCTGGGTCATAGGGTAGGTCTATTTTTAATTTTCTGAGGAACCTCCACACTGCTTTCCAGAGCGGCTGCACCAATTTGCATTCCCACCAACAGTGCAAGAGGGTTCCCGTTTCTCCACATCCTCGCCAGCATCTATAGTCTCCTGATTTGTTCATTTTGGCCACTCTGACTGGCGTGAGGTGATACCTGAGTGTGGTTTTGATTTGTATTTCCCTGATAAGGAGCGACGCTGAACATCTTTTCATGTGCCTGTTGGCCATCTGGATGTCTTCTTTAGAGAAGTGTCTATTCATGTTTTCTGCCCATTTCTTCACTGGGTTATTTGTTTTTCGGGTGTGGAGTTTGGTGAGCTCTTTATAGATTTTAGATACTAGCCCTTTGTCCGATATGTCATTTGCAAATATCTTTTCCCATTCCGTTGGTTGCCTTTTAGTTTTGTTGGTTGTTTCCTTTGCTGTGCAGAAGCTTTTTATCTTCATAAGGTCCCAGTAATTCACTTTTGCTTTTAATTCCCTTGCCTTTGGGGATGTGTCGAGTAAGAGATTGCTACGGTTGAGGTCAGAGAGGTCTTTTCCTGCTTTCTCCTCTAAGGTTCTGATGGTTTCCTGTCTCACATTTAGGTCCTTTATCCATTTTGAGTTTATTTTTGTAAATGGTGTGAGAAAGTGGTCTAGTTTCAACCTTCTGCATGTTGCTGTCCAGTTCTCCCAGCACCATTTGTTAAAGAGACTGTCTTTTTTCCATTGGATGTTCTTTCCTGCTTTGTCAAAGATGAGTTGGCCATACGTTTGTGGGTCTAGTTCTGGGGTTTCTATTCTATTCCATTGGTCTGTGTGTCTGTTTTTGTGCCAATACCATGCTGTCTTGATGATGACAGCTTTGTAGTAGAGGCTAAAGTCTGGGATTGTGATGCCTCCTGCTTTGGTCTTCTTCTTCAAAATTCCTTTGGCTATTCGGGGCCTTTTGTGGTTCCATATGAATTTTAGGATTGCTTGTTCTAATTTCGAGAAGAATGCTGGTGCAATTTTGATTGGGATTGCATTGAATGTGTAGATAGCTTTGGGTAGTATTGACATTTTGACAATATTTATTTTTCCAATCCATGAGCAGGGAATGTCTTTCCATTTCTTTAAATCTTCTTCAATTACCTTCATAAGCTTTCTATAGTTTTCAGCATACAGATCCTTTACATCTTTGGTTAGATTTATTCCTAGGTATTTTATGCTTCTTGGTGCAATTGTGAATGGGATCATTTTCTTTATTTGTCTTTCTGTTGCTTCATTGTTAGTGTATAAGAATGCAACTGATTTCTGGACATTGATTTTGTATCCTGCAACTTTGCTGAATTCATGTATCAGTTCTAGCAGACTTTTGGTGGAGTCTATCGGATTTTCCATGTATAATATCATGTCATCTGCAAAAAGCGAAAGCTTGACTTCATCCTTGCCAATTTTGATGCCTTTGATTTCCTTTTGTTGTCTGATTGCTGATGCTAGAACTTCCAGCACTATGTTAAACAACAGCGGTGAGAGTGGGCATCCCTGTCGTGTTCCTGATCTCAGGGAAAAAGCTCTCAGTTTTTCCCCGTTGAGGATGATGTTAGCTGTGGGCTTTTCATAAACGGCTTTTATGATCTTTAAGTATGTTCCTTCTATCCCGACTTTCTCAAGGGTTTTTATTAAGAAAGGGTGCTGGATTTTGTCAAAGGCCTTTTCTGCATCGATTGACAGGATCATATGGTTCTTCTCTTTTTTTTTGTTAATGTGATGTATCACGTTGATTGATTTGCGAATGTTGAACCAGCCCTGCATCCCAGGAATGAATCCCACTTGATCATGGTGAATAATTCTTTTTATATGCTGTTGAATTCGATTTGCTAGTATCTTATTGAGAATTTTTGCATCCATATTCATCAGGGATATTGGCCTGTAGTTCTCTTTTTTTACTGGGTCTCTGTCTGGTTTAGGAATCAAAGTAATACTGGCTTCATAGAATGAGTCTGGAAAAGTCTAGTTTTAAACAAAACAACAACAACAAAAAGATTATGAAACATGCAAAGAAAAAGGAAAGCATATTCAGGAAGCAGTCAATAAAGAGCAATCAACAGAAAAGAAAACAGTCATAGAAAATGATTTACAGGGGTGCCTGGGTGGCTCAGTCAGTTAAGCGTCAGACTTCAGATCAAGTAGTGATCAAGCAGTTCATGAGTTCGGGCCCCACTTCGGGCTCTGTGGTGACAGATCAGAGCCTGGAGCCTGCTTCAGATTTCGTGTCTCCCTCTCTCTCTGCCCCTCCTCCACTTACACTCTGTCTCTCTCCCAAAAATAAATAAAATTTTTAAAATTTTTAAAAAAGAAGAAGAAAAATGATTTACAGTGGACCTAGATATTGAATATATACGAAAAAGGTTTCAAATTGGTTATTTTAGATATGCTTAAAAAGATGAATCTGTGTTCAAGAAATTAAAGAAAAATATCTTGAAAATAACTCAACAGAGAATCTCAATAGACAAATAGAAACTAATACAAATGTAAAATTTAGACTTGAAAAATAAATCTTTCATAAAAAATATACTAGAAGAACTCAACAGCATATCTGAGATAAAAGATGAAAGAATAAAAAAAAGATGAAAGAATCAATAGACTTTCAGATAGCTGAATAAAAGAGAGAGAGAGAGAAGATGAAGAAATAGTCTCAGAGACTGGTAATACATACAACATAGCAATACACATGTAATGGGAGTCTCAGGAGGAAAGAGAGACTAAGGGGCAGAAACAATTATTTGAAAAAACAGTAGCTGAAAACTTCCCAAATTTGAAAAATTAAGGTTTAAAAAGCATTAATGTACACATCCAAGAGGTAAACAAATCCCAAGTGGGATAAACACAAAAAGATCCATAGCTAGACACACCGTAGTCAAACTGCCAAAAGACAACTGAAAATGACTCATCATGAACAGCAGAACAAGAAGAATATGAGTAACAGCTGACTTCTCATCAGAAACCATGCCAGTCAGAATACAGTGAAAGGAAACACTCAAAGTGCTGAAAGAATTCTAAATCCAACAAATTCCTCTTCCAAAAATGAAGGGGAAATAAGGACATCCCCAGATAAACAAAAACGGAAAGAATCTCTTGCTAGAAGAGCTTCTCTACAAGAAATAATGAAAGAACTTCTGGATTAAAGGAAATGGTAAACATCTGCATAAACATAAAAGATCAATTTATCTTTAAAAACAAAAGACTGTTTGAATCAATAATTATAGTATTGTATTACTGAAGTAACATTCTGAGGTATTATACACACACACACACACACACAGCGCATAATAAAACAAAGGGAAAAGAAATGGAGCTATATTGAAGCAAACTTGCTATATTTTACCAGAATTAAGTCAACCCAAAATTGATTATAATAAAGATACATACTATAATCCCTTGAGCAACTATTAAGAAAAAAAAAACTGGAGAAAAATGCAGTTAACAAAATTCTATTGGTTAGTTACATTAAATATACATGGAGTCAAATCACTCCAATTAAAAGAGAGATTGTGAGGGGCGCCTGGGTGGCGCAGTCGGTTAAGCGTCCGACTTCAGCCAGGTCACGATCTCGCGGTCCGGGAGTTCGAGCCCCGCGTCAGGCTCTGGGCTGATGGCTCGGAGCCTGGAGCCTGTTTCCAATTCTGTGTCTCCCTCTCTCTCTGCCCCTCCCCCGTTCATGCTCTGTCTCTCTCTGTCCCAAAAATAAATAAACGTTGAGAAAAAAATTAAAAAAAAAAAAAAAAAAAAGAGATTGTGAGACTGGATTAAAAAGGCAAGATCCAACTACATTCTATCTACAAAAAAACTCACACAAAGACATTAAATAAAAGGATGGAAAATACATACCATGAGAAACTAATCAAAACAAAGCTGAAGTGGCTGTATTAATTATCAGGCAAAGAAGACTGCAGAGAAATTAATGCCACCAGAGATAAAGAAGGATATTTCATAATGACAAAAGGATCAATTCATCAAGAAGACAGAACCCTACACATGTAAGCACCCTGAAACATAGCTATAAAACCATGGAACAAAAACTGAAAGAATTGAAAGGAGAAAAGTACAAATCCAAAATAATAATCACTGGAGATTTTGACACTCCTGTCTCAGTAATTTACACAATAAGTTTACCAAAATATCAGTAAGGATATACAAGACAAACAATACTATCAACCAATTTAAGTTCTTTATTTCATGTCTTTAATTTCTAGTATCTTTATTTACCTTTTTTTCCCAATAATTTCCATTGCTCTGGTGACTTCTCCTGACTCTTCACTGGTGTTGTCCACCTTTCACCAGATACTTTTAACATAGCAATCACTGTAATTTCAAAGTCCCTGTATGACAGTTCCAACATCTGGATCATCTCTGATTTTGGTTTGGCTGACTATTTCATCTTTTGACAAAGGATCACTTTCCTTGCTTTTGGGGGTGATGTACTATTTTCACTTGAATCCAAGACACAAACACACACATGCAAACACTGATATAAAATTACCTAGTAGAAGTGGCTCTGGGGGAAAAAAATGTGATACAGGAATTGTACTCTAATATATAAAGGATTTTTATCAATAGTACAACAAAAACCCAAAGATAAAAATGGCAAAAAATACATGCAAACATTTCACAAAAAAATATACAAATGGCTAATAAGCACATTGCGTCATGAGGGAAATGAAAAATAAAACTACAATAAAATAATACCACCCACAAAAATGGCTAAAATTATAAAGACAATAACAAGTATTAATAAGGATATGGAACAAGAGGATCTCTCTCATACATTGATATTGGAAATGAAAAATTAGTCAATTCAAAAAACAGGTTAGCAGTTGTTATAAACTTTTAGGCACACACTTATACAAACCAGCAATTCTACTCCTAGGTATTTAAGAACCTATGTCCACCAAAGACTTGTACACAAAAACTCATAGCGGCCTTATTCAAAATCAAAAACTGGAAGAAAAAAAAATTCCAGAGGTGCCTGAGTGGCTCAGTTAAGTGTCCTAACTCTTGATCTCAGCTCAGGTCTTGATCTCAGGGTCGTGAGTTCAAGCCCCACACTGGGCTCCAAGCAGGGCATAAAACCTACTTTTAAAAAAATTCCAAATGTCCATCAACTAGCAGATGAATAAACAAACTATGGTAAATCCATACACTGGAATAATACTCATAATAATAATAATAATAATAATAATAATAAAACCTAACAAACTACTACATTCAAGATCTTGGACAAATCTCAAAATGACTATTGCTGAACCAAAAAAAAGCCAAACTAAAAGAGTGAACCTTATTCTATGCAAATTATATGTCTATAACATTTACCCAAAAAAGTTGTAAGGAAATTATTGGTGATTACAGCAAGAGCAATTTAGTGGAGTGGTAAAGGCAGAAACCAAACTGCAATGCTTTGAGACAACAGAATAAAGTGAAGAGGTAGAGACAACAATTATGGATCGCAGTCCACTTGGAAGTTTCTGGAAAGGATAAGTGACTGGAGACATGAGTTTGAGAAGGAACATAAAGCCAAACAAACAAAAACCATTAGAAATGCTTGAAAAAGGGTAAATGATATTTTGAATGAATTAGTAAAATAAAGGAAAATTGAAAATACAAGTGAGAACAAGACATAACTACTAAAGCACATCCCTGAAAAGGGTGGAAGAATGAGATGGAAAGCACATGTGGATGGGACTGCTTTAACCTCAAAGGGTTGCAGACACCTCTCTCATAATAGGAGGATATGACAGGCAGACTTAAACAGTAAATGGTAGAAAGTTAAGGGAGCTCTCATATACTGACTTCTATTTGCTTTAGGAAGTCAGAGGGATATTCATCTGCTGTGAGTGAGGAAGTTAAAGTCTGAGATTTGAGAATATAAAACTATATTTGAAATAGCCAGAGTAGAGAACCAAAACAAAACAAAAAAATCTCATGAAGTTTAACAGGATTACTAGATAGCACTACAGGCCTTGTTGAGGCCTGGCTGAGGCCTTGTTAGAGACTATCAATTTAAAATGGCAATCTTCGAAGTTTCATATTTTCTTCATCACTGCTCACAAGTCTTTTTTTTTTTTTTTTTTTTTTTTTTTTTGAGAGAGAGAGAGAGAGAGTGCGTGAGCAGGGGAGGGGCAGAGAGAGAGAGACAGGATCCGAAGCGAGCTCTGTACTGACAGCAGACAGCCTGATGTGGGGTTCGAACTCACGAACTGTGAGATCATGACCTGAGCCAAAGTCGGACACTTAACCAACTGAGCCACCCAGACGCCCCATTGCTCACAGGTCTTAAAGCAGGCAAGGAGAAAGCAAACAGCAAAATCTGACATTGTGCCAGACACATGCCACATAAGAACAATGAGACAAAGGAGTTAAAGATAGGGGTAAAAGAACAGCTGAAGATATGGACCAGGTAAGAAAGAAAGAAAAATAGGAAGGGGCTAATGAGCAGGGGAAAAGAGCAAAGCAGATACCATGAACCAAAGACTATATCCCTACCAGAAAGAGAAGTCAGTCTCTTAAATTTTCAAAAATATTCACTATTATACCTCAGAAAGCAAGGGTGCTTCGTGTCCTTCATGGCTAAGCAAGCATCAGTAGCTCAAGTGAGCCATGCACATGATATAGTGAGGGAGACAGCCTTATACTAACAAATCTCTTTAATACTAAACCAAAAGGTAATCTAACCACTACATACTTCTTCAGAAGTTATGAAAGTTTTCTTCAAAGCAGGCTCATAATCTGGCTCACTTTAAACAAACAAGTCATAGGTCCTCTAAAACGTATCCAGTAATTTAATTAACTCAATGAGAATTTTCTATTAGTCCACAGGTCTCATTTTCTCAACATGTTGAATAAGCGAAATGTCACTAATGTAACTTAAGCAAAAAGATGGTCTCTAGGGTGTCTGTCAAGTGAAAACACATGATTTATTTTCATAAACAATTCCTGGTTTATGTCGTTTGTCTTTATTTCCTCTTTCCCTTTCTGGTGTTTTAAATGAAAACGAATCATTTCAATTATGGTTTAATTTTAAATAACTTTTATATTGTCTGCTTTGAAAACCCTTACAGCTTAAAAAACTCATACTTAGGGTTGGCTGGGTGGCTCAGTCACCCAGGGTCATGAGTTCAAGCCTCACACCTAGGGTGAAGCCTACTTTAAAAAAAATCATAATTAAAAGCCAATTTAAAATATATATACACATTGGGGTGCCTGGGTGGCCCAGTTGGTTGAGCATCCAACTTTGGCTCAGGTCATGATCTCGCAGTTTGTGGGTTTGAGCCCCATGTCAGGCTCTGTGCTAACGACACGGAGCCTGGAGCCTGCTTCAGATTCTCTATTTCCCTCTCTCTCTGCCCCTCCCCTGCTCAAGCTCTGTCTCTCTCTGTCTCTCAAAAATAAACATTAAAAAAAAATTAAAATATATGCACACACACACACATAAACACATTTTCCTATTTTATTGCCTTGGTAAACACAACGTCATGAGTGTAATTTCTTCTATACTTGACATATGG
The DNA here is from genome assembly GCF_007474595.2 of Lynx canadensis. Lineage (NCBI taxonomy): Eukaryota > Metazoa > Chordata > Mammalia > Carnivora > Felidae > Lynx > Lynx canadensis. The sequence goes on along the minus strand of NC_044320.2, from coordinate 38,393,312 downwards.
TTTTTAACACCTCAGAATTTCATTATAATTACATGTATTTAATCAGATATCCAAAAAAATTCTTAATGAGTGTCTTTAGAACATACGCCCTCCCAAGTGCTGGGGAATTCTGTGAAGAACAAATCACCCACAAGATATTTCTCTCATGGAAAGTGATAGATAGGGTTTATTGCATACTTAAGCAGACATATCCCAGAATTGTCTTTTTAAAACAAGTAAGTGGCAGTCCTTTCCAGGTGGTGTGGGACGGAGCGGCCACCAGGCTGCAAAGTAACAGACCTAAGTTTTATTGTGACCGCTGCAACACATACCTCACCCACAAATCTCCCTCTGAGAAAAAGACGCACCGCAGCAGTAGGAAACACAAAGAGAATGTGAGAGACTACCATCAGGAATGGATAGAAGAGCAGGTTCAGAATCTGACCGAGAAAACAACCATGTATTTCAACAAGAGAGGATAGCTCCTACTCCATTCTCTGTTCCTCCTCCTGCAGGGGCAATGATCCCACAGTCTCCTGGGCCCTCCTCACCCCACATGGGGGCCCTTCCATGATGCCAATGATGGGCCCTCTTCCTCCTGGGACAATGCCAGCGGGACCTCCTGGAATGAGGTGGCGCACCAGAGGCCACATGCCAGTGTCACCTGGGCCCCCATTGATGACTTCCCACCGTCCCATCATGGTGCCCACTCAGCCAGGAATGACTCAACCAGACAGGTAAGGAGAGACAGGAACCTCTTTGTACCCATCTTATATTACTTGTTCTACTTCACCAAGAGATCATGGTGCTGTGATTCTGGGTGTTTTCTAGCAGCATGACAGGGAAGGCTTGCTCCCCCTTCCTATCAAAGAGAGAATAGTTTTTATAGGGGAGCAGAGTGACCAAAAAAAAAAGCAATTTTCATTTGTATTATGAAATGTGAAAATAAAATTGTCAAGTGTTTTAGTTTAAAAAAACAAAAAGCAAGTAAGTGGCTAATATAATCTGGCTTTCCTGCCACTTGACTTTCCATCTCATAAAGCAGGAGAAAACATCATCTGTTATACTGACATTGCTAATACCATGAAGAAAAAGAGTCTTCTCTCACAGTGTTTTCAAACATTAGAATTCCTCTTTTTTTTTTTAGCTATAACCAATTTCTCTAGTAACCGAGTATTTATATGCCCATTTCAACCTTGTCCCCATCCATAAGCTTATTTATCTCACTTTTGTGTTTCCTGTTCAATGTAAGAATTTCTGTTAATATTTTTTCCAAGATCCCAATACAAAGTTTTCTACACCTTCAATGGGAAGGTGGGGGAATCATTCTAGATAGACTAGTCTCAGTTTTCTACAAATTCCCCTCAATATTTTATCATTTCAAGAATAAGGTACAATTAAAATTATACCTCAGATAATGGTATTATGGTGATATATTGTTTAATATTCTTATCTTTTAGAGATGCATAGTGAAATAGTTAAGAATGCTATGATATGATACCTGAGATTATTTCAAATTATTAAAGGGTAGGGTGTGTGTACGGAAATATAAATTATGCAAGATTGGCCAGATGTTAAAAAATGTTCAAACTGAGTGACGGGAACACAGAGGTTTACTCTCTCTTCTGTACAAAACTATGTTTCAAGAGTAAATGGTAAGAAGTAAATCAACTGCGATTGATCTTAGATAAATGGAAACAAAAAGTGTGTGTTGTAAATTATGCCAAAATTTAGAAGTAAATTAAATGTCTCAACCTATATTAATTAAGTATGGAATATCTCTTCATGAGATTATCAAGCAGCCACTAAAAATCACGCTGTAGAGGGGCGCCTGGGTGGCGCAGTTGGTTAGGCGTCCGACTTCAGCCAGGTCACGATCTCGCGGTCCGTGAGTTCGAGCCCCGCGTCAGGCTCTGGGCTGATGGCTCAGAGCCTGGAGCCTGTTTCCGATTCTGTGTCTCCCTCTCTCTCTGCCCCTCCCCCGTTCATGCTCTGTCTCTCTCTGTCCCAAAAATAAATAAACGTTGAAAAAAAAATTAAAAAAAAAAAAATCACGCTGTAGAAAACTCACTGACATGAAACAAGTGAGCAATATTGCTAAAAGAAAAAAGAGCAGAACACAACCTAATGCGCACATAATTAAATCATTTTCAGGTTTTCTTTTAAATGCAGATGTACCTTGGGGCGCCTGGGTGGCTCAGTCGGTTAAGCGGCCGACTTCGGCTCAGGTCATGATCTCGCGGTCCGTGAGTTCGAGCTCCGCGTCAGGCTCTGTGCTGACCGCTCAGAGCCTGGAGCCTGTTTTGGATTCTGTGTCTCCCTCTCTCTCTGACCCTCCCCCGTTCATGCTCTCTCTCTCTCTGTCTCAAAAATAAATAAATGTTAAAAAAAATTAAAAAATAATAATAATAAATGCAGATGTACCTGCATATGTGCAGACACACACACATACTGGCACCAAACTACTAGCAGACTCTGTTCTGTTCATGGCTATGTCCCCAGCACTAAAAACTGCCTAGGACATAATAGGAATTCAAATATTTGCATGTAAATATTTTAGGATTCCAAGCAACAAGGTTTGATTTTGGGAAGTGGCTCTCCTCTATGCTTTTGTTTCATGAGGTTTCTAAAATAAACATTCATTTTTTTTTTTTAACGTAATTGGGAGAAACCTTAAAAAATTGTATCTTGTAAAAAAATTAAAATTTTTCCACATGACTCACTGTTTCATGAAATGCATTTCATAAAGTCATTTTATACACTGAAAAGAAAGGCCTCTCCTATAGGCTGAATTAATAAACTGACCTAGACAATAAAAACTACTAAAAACAATATCTGTTAATCAGTCTTATTCTTGTGAGTGAATTTTGCAACTGCTTAGGAAATACAATCTTTACAAGAACTAAATGTTCTAAAATGAATCTTCAACCTGGGTACAAAAAACAGATAAAACTAGATTTAAAAAATCCATCCATTTATATTCATTTAATATACACTTACTGAATTTGTAGACAATAAACTACATGCTGGGATAATACAAAGAAAATTAAGATAAGCCTTTGACAACTCAGAGCTCCTAAGATAGTATGAAAGACAGATACATAAGAGCTAAATGAAAGAGAATAATAAAGGTAGTTAACATTTATTAGGGTTTTTATTGGCCCTGTGCTGAGTGCTTAACAAGCATTTTCTCATTTAATCTCTGTAACAATCTCTATGCTAGTTACTAAAATATTCTCAGTTTATAAGTAAGAAAACTAGGTGTTAAGTAACCTCCCCAGTTACTAGGTTAATAAACAGCAAAACAAAATCAGACCAATGTCTGTCCAAGATACAGCACAGAGCCTCTCTCCATTAGGAAGCTAGCAAATACCAAAGCATGCTCATTAATTTCCATCTATTACTACATCAAGTACCATATATCAATCTCATTTTTTAAAGGGGATATTCTTTTGTAAGTGTTCCCAGGAATTTCTCACCTTCAAATCAACTCGTCATTTCTACTCCAAGACACACTATTACAGCCACTAAACTATGATCTGCTAGAAAGGATTTAGCAGTTTGTTTCTCCCAATGCTATATACTACACACTCAAGAGATTAAACAGATAAACTTTTAGCTTGTTTTGTGCTTCTTAGATTCCAAATCACCATATCATATTATATGAGATGATAGATGATCTAGGTAAATAGCAATTTAAATTACAGTTTAGGAAATTTGGTACAGAGGAGCCAAAGAGATGAAATTCTGAAGTACATTATGGTGATTATGGCAATGGTGGAATACTGCTAATTGTGTAAGATAAACAATATAGTCTTCTTCCAGAGATTTCTTCCCATTCTTCCAAATGTCCTACAAGCCAAATTCCATAATGGAGAAAAGAACTAAAAAAGCTTTAAAACTAAGGGATGGTTTTGTTTCTTGCAATCCTGAAGTGTGGTGACAAGGATCTGGGCTTAAAAGTTAACAGTAGAAATGACAGGAAAGAACAAATTCAAGGGAAATTCTGAAAGGAGAATCATTTCTCACTACAAACAAGGTAAAAAAAGAGGATCTAACTGATCCTCTCAATCACCTAATTTCCATAACCTACACTGAAGCCACAGTGGACTGACTATTCCTTAAGGGTCCTGAATTTGCACATCACACATTTTTTTTTAAATCATATAATCGCTGTACTATAAAAAGCAGATACTGTATAGTTATTTGTACATGATGCAAGATATAAAGGTCATACCCTTCCTATGTCCATTCTCTCTTACGTGCTCTTCCCCCTTTTCTCTGCCTGTCAGTTAACCACTTTGTTAAAGATATACTCAAAAGTCTTCTCTGGGAAGTTTGCAGAGATAGCAAACTCCTCTACCACCATCCCTACCCACCGAAACACAGAGAAGTAATCCCACTGTTAACTATGGTCCCAGAGCACTTAGTACACTGAGTCATTATTCCCTTTACTATTTATTTATTGTATGAGCTTATTACTAAAGAGCTAAAATGGGAACTCCATGAAGATAGGGATCATGTCTCATCTAGCTTCATATCTCCAGTAAGTCCTTAAAACAGAATCTCACATACTACTGTTTAATAAACTTTGGTTCAATAAATAAATGAGTAGGAGTGCCTGAGTGGCTCAGCTGGTTAAGCAACCACTTTGGCTCAGGTCATGATCTCACAGTTCGGGAGTTGGAGCCCTGTGTTGGGCTCTGTGCTGTCAGCTCAGAGCCTGAAGCCTGCTTTGGATTCTGTGTCTCCCTCTCTCTCTGCCCCTCCCCTGCTCACCCTCTGTGTCTCTCTCTCTCAAAACTCAAGAAGCATTAAAAAAAAATTTTTTTAATAAAAATAAATAAATAAATAAACCCAAAATTTGCTACTATAAACCTTATGGAACTTCAAAACGCCTGTCACTCACACAGCACGCTTATAGAGAAAAACCTATGTTCCTGTATCAATTGTTATGGTTCAACACATGCTACTTCAAATCAAATCAGCTTTACTATGTGCTCACTTCAGCAGCACATATAGTAAATCAGCTTTACTATCCCAGCAATAAAAAGTGCATACTGAGCCTGGGTGGCTCAGTCAGTTAAGCAACTGACTCTTGATTTCTGCTCAGGTCACCATCTCGTGGTTCGGGAGTTCAAGCCTCACATTGGTGAGCTGTCAGTAAGTACTGTCAGTGTGGAGCCCGCTTGGGATTCTCTCTCTCATCCTCTCTCTCTCTCTCTCTCTCTCTCTGCCCCTCTGCTGCTTCTGTGCGCTCACTCACTCTCACTCTCTCTCTCAAAATAAATAAATAAACTTAAAAAGAAAAAAAGTACATATATCTAGAAGTTGATCCAGAAGCCAAAGCAACCATACAAGGGCTGAAATTCAGGCCATTAGGGACGTTCCAAATTTCATGGTTGCAAGATGGCCCGATTAAACCTTAGATTACAGAAAGTGTAAATGTTACATGAACAAAGATGACAAAGGTCACAGGAACTCATTTCATTCTTCCAAGTGATTCTAAGCTGCTATTCCCTTTATTAATAGAGCCTATTCCACAAGCCGGTATTAGAGATACTGAAGATCACATGCAACCAGCAGCTGACTAGGCAGCTTCCCATGCTACAACCGTGCACATTTCCTGAGTATGTTTGCAATAAAATTCTATTACTGAAGATAATCTGTGTATCTCTCTTCCTTGTGGTCTTAAAGGACCTAAGTAACAAAGTAACTAATGTAGGAAACCAAGCAGAAGGAAGACACACACACCAAATGCAAAGTGGCAAAAGAGTCACATCACTAATCAACAGAGGTTAGCTAGAAGACAGGACTTTGTTTTATACATACTGCTTTTCAGGAGACAGCAGAGTAGTCCAATGTTATGTAATAGACTGAAAAGACTGAATAAGACTGAGCACAAAAGTCTGAGTCTCAAAAGTGTGTATTTGTGGATCATTTTGATCAAAGTTGAAGCCACAAGAGTGGATAAACTCACCAAGGAAATAACTACATTAAAAAAAAGAGGAGGAAGATAGAAAACAGAAAATGCAAGGTCTATGTCAATTATGAACTTGAAAGAAGAACACATAAAACAGAGAAAAAGAAGCAACAGGAAAAGCAGAAAGTTGGAGAAAGAGAAAGCTTTAAGAAACAGAGATATGAGAGGGATAAGAACAGGGAAAAAAAAACTGGTTTCCGATCTAACCAAGCAATGTCTGAAAACCTGTAACCTTAAAGAAGTTTTATTAGATAGACAAGGCCTAAGCATGTTTCAAGTGAATGAAGCCTTACAAATAGAGATTTTAAAGATTCTAGAACTGGGGAACAAAAACATGATTATAAGAGTAAAGTTATAAAAGTATAAGAAGGGACATGTTCGAAGGTTAGATGAAAGAGGGGAAGAGAAGAAACTGCCCTTCTGTAACAGGAGCAAAAATTATGTAAGAACAATAATCAAATGAAATTAAGATGAAAATACATAAGGTGGTTCTTCTTCCTGCCAGTCACAGAATCCCAACCTTATGTACAAAGTAGATGAAATCATCTGCATAAAATTATGTGAAAATATGAGGGTAGGACAGAAAAAGTGTAAATTTAGGACACTGAGGCTCGGAAGCCAGTCAGAAGTTACAGCTTTTTCTGAAAAGTCTTTTAACACTAAACTCACTTCATGCAAGAAACAGGCCCATCATAAAAGGCTCAAAGCAGGGGGGGAAAAAAAACGACTATATTTAATCCTCTTCCTTTCTTTTCTCTGCTTCCAGCTTTGCAGCAGCAGTTTACAAGTTTGTACACAGGTGGTAACTTCTCCTAAGGACATCTCTTTGGCTTTGAAGAGACTTAAACAAACTTCAGAAGAGAGAAGGCACAGCCAGCTGCTTATGATTAGCTAAAGGTTTTTTGTTTTGTCTTGTTTTTTAGTTGTGGTAAAATATATGTAACATAAAATTTACGATTTTAACTATTTTTAAGTGTACAATTAGGTGGCAATGAGTACATTGACACTGTTGTGCAACCATCACCACTATCCATCGCCGGGACTTTTCATTATCCCAAACTAAAACTCTTCATCCATTCAACAACTTCCCATATTCCCCTCCTCTAGTCCCTAGCAACCACCATATTACTTCCTGTCTCTATGAATTTGACTACTCTAAGTACCTCATATGTAAGTGGAATCGTATGGCACATGTCCTGTGTCTGGCTTCTCTCACTCGTCATGTTTTTAAGATTCACCCATGTTGTATGCAGCATGTATTATAATTTCATTCCTTTTAAGGTTGAAAATATAGCAGAATGTATATACCACATTTTGCTTATCCACTCATCTATTACTGGACATTTGGGCTGCTTCTACCTATTAGCTATCGTGAATAACGCCGAAAATAAACTCTGGTGTACAGGTATCTCTGAGTCCCTGCCTTCAATTCTTTTGGATATCTACCTAGAAGTGGAATTGCTGAATCATATGGTAATTGTATGTTTAATTTTTTAAGAAACCATCATACTGTTTTCCACAGTGACTGTACTATTTTACATTCCAATGTACAAGGAGTCCAATTGCTACACATCCTAGACAACGTTTATTTTCTGGCTTTAAATGAAAAGAAGCTGAGACAACACTATATTCTGGATATGGATATATATACATATATATGTACATAGATGTATGTGTATATATATTGTATGTATAAATCTGGAAATTTATATACATATAAAATAGTCATCCTAAACAGTCTGAAGTTATTTCATTGTAGTTTTGATTTGCATTTCCCTAATTAGTGATGTTGAGGTTTTTTTCACAGGTTTATCATCCATTTGTATATCTTTGGAAAAATGTCCGCTCAAGTCCTTTCTCCACTTTTTATTTGGAATGTTTGTTTTGGCCAAAGACCTTTTTTTTTTTTTTCCTGAGTGGGGGGAGGGGCAGAGAAGAAGGAGACCAACAATCCCAAACAGGCTCCAGGCCCAGCACAGAGCCCGATGTGAAGCTCGATCTCACAACCATGAGATCATGACTTGAACTGAAATCAAGAGTCAGATGCTCAACTGACTGAGTCACCCAGGCACTCCTGGCCAAAGACCTTTAAAAAGAGACAAAAAGGAAGACTTTCCACATTGCTAGATCTAGCTCCCTAGTCAAGAATAATTAGAATATGCCTTCTAGATCTCCTGGGAAACTAATCATGGAGAGGAGGATCTGGTCAGAGTGCAAATCCAGCAGAAGAAAAGAACTTTCAACTCTCCAAGAGCAGAGATTCCTTCCTCTTAAAGGACCTTCTACCTCATTTCAGCTCTGTAGTTTTCAATGCGTTTTTCTTTTATGGCAAATTTCCCTATATTTTAGTGATCACACTACTGGTAGCTTTATTACTAATGACAGTAGCTATTTAATAAGTCATAACTTTTATTAACAGTCATACTGTTATTGCGATATGCTAAGCACCATGCTGCATCTTACATGTGATATCTCATTTAAAATTAAGTTCTCAGGGCACCTGGATGGCTCAGTCGGGCATCTGACTTCGGCTCAGGTCATGATCTCATGGGTTCGAGCCCTCAGTTGGGCTCTTTGCTGGCAGTGTGGAGCGTGCTTGGGATTCTCTCTCTCTGCCCCTTCCCCACTTGTGTTCTCTCTCAAAATAAATAAATAAACTTAAAAAATTAAGTTATCTGCTTCAGCCCTAGCAGTTTCATCTTGACTGCTGTTATAAAAGTAAAACATCTTTAGTACACATGAAAGGTTTTCATCCTTTAGTCCTTCAACATTCCATCATCAAGCAATATCAGAGTCTCAACATCAGCCTTAAATAATATTTTCTAGGTTACACAACGACTCTGTCTTGAATCTACAAAGTCAAAAATCTTTTTTACTTCAAGCCCAGGAAGTACATTTTACCTCAAACTAATAAATTCAAGGATCTTTTTTTTCTGCTCTCTTTTGCTTTTTAAAGGCCAGATGTCTTGTAAATACTTAGATAGCTCGAAAGTAACACAACTGATTTTTTTTTAACTCAACTAGAACATATGTATCCAAGTTAAAGTTGTCCTTTTATCCCTTTGGAAAGCTATGTGTTTCTTCAAAAGATGTTGACAGTGATAGATACATTTTTGATACACTTTAGAAAATGGCTTAAGAGGTAAATGCTTTACAATTATTAATCATTTAATCTTCACAAAACCCACAGAAAAGGTACTATTACCACCTCCATTTTACAAGTGAGTATACGGAGACCTAGAAAAGTTAACTAACTTGCCCACCACAGCACTGAGTAAGTGGCAGAACTAAGACGAGAACCAAGGTCTATCTGACTCTAAAGCTCTGGCTTTTTATTGTTTTGCCGTGAGTACCACTGTTTTAATAGTGAAATAGATGATTTGATGATCTCATATAGTATTTGCTTAAAATTTATGAGGGTTTACTTAATTATTGGCACTAGAATGAGATGAAATCCACCTAAGAAAACAGATGCTCTACAATGGATAGAAGACTTTTCAAAATTAAAGTCTTATTTTTCAGCTCTATCATACCATTTCCTCTCAGGTTGGGCTCTTCGCCCAAAAATACTCCGAAATTATAATTTCCTGGCAAAGAGCTTTAAAGGAAAAGTAGCTGACATTTTTTTCCCCTTCTTTCACCCTTCAGAGTCTTTCATTTTTATTTTCTAAGAACGTTTCACTTACCCTCAACTGGAAAGCGATAGAATTCCTTTTAATTTCTTGTAACAAACCTATTGGAAGAAATGCTGCAATACACTCCCTAGCTTTAAAGACACAGTAATGCATATTACTTTATTAACAATAAGTTTAAAAAAAAAAAAAAACAAAAACAAAAGCCACAAAAGGCAGACAACACAAAACAGCACATCTGAAAATGTTCTGACATATTCATGTCCTGTTAAAATAAAAATTAAAAATAATCTAAGAAATATAAACAGCTGTAAATCTCATAACTTTAACCCAGGTCCTTATAAAGATTTTTAAATACTCAATAACCATACCTAAATTTGAGAACTAAAAAAGGGAAGAGAATCTTTAATTGATTAAGAATAAAAGAGGAACTTCCATATGAAACTTGCCAAGGGCAATCCATGTACCTGCTATACAGAAAAATCTTCTATGATTTGTGCCAAAGACACTACCTACACTTTAAAACTGGATTTACTCATAGATTTTGTCCCTATTTATTTCCTGCACTTCAAATTCTGAAGGTAATATATAAGGATTTAGTCCTCATACACTGACAACTCCTCACTCCCATCCCTAGAATACTGAAATTAACCAAAATTTTAAAAAATTAACTGAAATTAACATAAATACATTAAAGGTATACCTATATTAATAAAAGTGTAATTTCAAGGAAAGTTTAAACTATGACAGTATTAACATGTATATCATTCAGTGAGTTGTGTACTCTGCTTTCTGTTTAATGTTTACAGACTTTGATAAATAGAGACGAGAACTGTGAAGACAGTGGCTCAGTTCTGCTATTTGTGCAGATGGACACTATCTTGCTTGATTTCTCAGCACAGTTTGATTACACAGTAACAGTACATATGAAGCCATTTCTCAGTATTTCTCTGTGGTTCTTTGTAAACAAATTAAGAGGATTACGATCCTTTATGAAAACAATTTTTGCTTTTTTTTTTTTAATGTTCATTTATTTTCGAGAGAGAGAAACAGAGACAGGGCACGAGCAAGGAAGGGGCAGAGAGAGAGGGAGAAACAGAATCTGAAGGAGGCTCCAGGCCTGAGCTGTCAGCACAGGGCCAGACACAGGGCTCAAACTCACAAACCGAGAGATCATGACCTGAGCTGAAGTGGGACACCTAACTGACTGAGCCACCCAGGTGCTTCAGTAATTTTTGCTTTTCTTTTTTTTTTTTTCTTTTTTTTTTTTTAAATTTTTTTTTTCAACGTTTATTTATTTTTTTTGGGACAGAGAGAGACAGAGCATGAACGGGGAGGGGCAGAGAGAGAGGGAGACAGGCTCCAGGATCTGAGCCATCAGCCCAGAGCCTGACGCGGGGCTCGAACTCATGGATCTCAAGATCGTGACCTGGCTGAAGTCGGATGCTTAACCGACTGCGCCACCCAGGCGCCCCAATTTTTGCTTTTCTAAATTGGGGTTATTTTTACCTGTTTGGTTTTGTTTTTTTAGAAATAAAAATAAAATTTTAAAATCCCAAGGATATCTAATAGAAAAAAATTTTGATTATAAGAAAGATAAATAGCCTAAATACTTTGCCCATAGAAATTAAAAATAAACAAGTCTAAGTGTAATGCTACAGTATTTGCATGAGTATAAATACCCTCTGAAATTCCAATGCACTTTTGTAATAATATCATGAGTTACCAAAATCTAAGTAATGTTCTAAAATGACAGAAATATTTTTTAGCTGAATTCTGTGGGCTTAAGGTAATAACCTGTTCCCTTTTGGATGAAAAATTTGGATATTTTCATATTAAAACTTAAGAACTTAGGGAAGTTTGGAATAATTTTTTCTCCCCTTCACTGCATATAATGTTCCTCCTCTTGGTCAAAAGATAATTTCAAGATGTACTATGAACCCAGAAGAGAAAAAGACCTCTAATAAGCAAAAACGGACATAACATGCATGTATTTTACTTTCAGAAAGGGAGAGCAGCTGTCAGGTCAGGTCATTATTTCTGAGATAAGTAGCAGTTTAAAGAAGGATATAGTAATGAGAATGACAGATAACAGTAAAAGACAAGACTAAGTTCAGGGGAAAACCAGTTACATACAGCAACAAAGCTTCAAACACACCAAAAGAGCACACTTGACTGTTTCTATGAACTAAAATTATGAACGGTTCTATGAACTCCCTCTATGACTTTTTATGAACAAGAAAAGCAAGAAGATGATTTGCTTTCTTGAAGTTTCAGAAGACTGAGCCAAGTGCCTTCATTTTGGTATGATTTCAGTCAAAACCGGTTATATAAAAGTGTTTGTAAAATACTTAAAATATATTGCTTAAAGTGGTTTACTTCATTTATTTGAAAAACCCATTACGTGGTACACCATACTTCACAATGATGCTAACTATAGTTAAAATTATAACCATATCACTATTTTGACAGGCTCTTTGAAATCACAAGGATTTATGAATATTAATTAAAGCTATTTAATCAAGTGCTGAGAGTCTATATAAAAGTCAGAGAGGGGAATCCCACTGTCTTATCATTAGCCTAGTACCTGAATTCTCTTCTATTAGAAAAACAAAAACAAAAAGCCTTGGAAGTATACAATAAGAATCTAGTTCATGGAAGAAAAATTCCTTCTGCAGGGAAAAAAATCATCGAAACACTTTCTTCTCAAGAGTTAATTAGTACATACATTTTTAATTTCCACTGGAATTTTATGCCATTCCATCATTTAATTTGACATTTATTTCTTATAATTCTTAGAAATTACATAAATATAAATTTTTTCATGGCAATCATATCTCTATGATCCAAATTTCACTGATTACTAAAAATGTTTGAATGGATAACCATTGGAAAATAATTACTGGTTGCTGTTTAACTGCAAGACAATAGATCAACTTATAGGTCCAACATATCAACTTATAGATCCAACCTAATGTCTTTTAATACAGTAAGTGATTACACCAAAACTAACTCTTTCTAAAGTTATGTGACACAGCATCAAATGTAAATTACCCACCACATCACTGAGACAAATATCCTGTATTATCTAATCAAAAGCACAATAAAACTTAACTAAAGGGGCTGATATCAAAACTAAAAAGGAATAACATATGGCATTTAATATCTGGATATACTTCATTTTGCAATTCATCATACTGTAGTCAGTTAGAATTGGATTTATACAGCAGCCTCAAAAGGTGCCCTTGAATTTTGTTTGTGCACAGATATACTTTTATGTATGCAAGACAAAGCAAGCTAAAAGGTCTACCTTAAAAAATAAGGCCTGAAATCTAATCTTATCACTAGTGGTGGTTTTTGTCTTGGATTCTTTTATTTTCTTATCTTTTTTGTTTAAGAAAAGAAGAAACTAGGTCACCTAAAACCCTAAGGAGGTGAGAAAGAAGTAAGGCTGGATATTAGGATAATAGTGGGTCAAAGGGTAACCAAAGTAAGAGAAGGGAGAACATGAAGGTAAAAGTCCACTCAAAATAGTCTCTACCATAGAATTTGTCTACACACGCCCAATTTCTGGCTTAAAACTTAGAAAAATAAAGGTATGGTAGAGATTATTCAGAGGAAGAAGCTCAAAACTTCCAGTGCTATCAGATTTTTTGACACAGTATCCCACAGTTGGAAAGAATGAGTCAGTTCTCCTATTTGTGAAAAAAACACTATTTAAAATTAAGGTGGCACTAACCACACTAGTGCCAGGGTTAAGGTCCTAAAATACCATTTCTCACTAAAAGAAAGTAGTGCTTCTTGGACAAATGGTTGATTCCGGATCCAGGACAGGAAATGGACATAATGAGCCCTGAATATCTTATCACTGCAGACAATGAGGAAGCTACAGGTCACGTTGTCCCTGAAGGGACTTCCACTGACGAAAGACGGGGGGACACTTTGAATGTCAGCAACAGTAACTGCAATGGATTAAAATCCATCAAATATGGGGCGCCTGGTGGCTCAGTTGGTTAAGTGTCCAACTCTTGGTTTCAGCTCAGGTCATGATGTCATGGTTTGTGAGTTCGAGCCCCACATCGGGCTCTGCACTGACGGTGTAGAGCCTGCTTGGGATTCTCTCTCTTCCTGTCTCTCTCTGTCCCTCCCACGGGTGCTCTCTCTAAAAAATAAATGAATAAACTTTAAAAAATAAAATAAAATCCATCAAATATGCTTAAATCCATTAGCTCATAATGGCACTTAAAAAAAAAAAAAGAATTGCTTCCCTTTGGAGAAAAATAGGGAACTAATTCATTCTCTTGAAAATGTGTAAATAAAGGGGAAGAATCCAGCATTTATCCTGTTTTATTTTATAAATTGTACCACTGGGTAATCAAACAAAAGATGAGGGAGGTGATTCTCTATAAAAACATTCCAACTAATAAATGAAAACAAAATGATGTATTTAGAAATTCACCATTTTGCAACATCCAATGAATTAACAGAAATAAGCACTAACCATCAACAGCTGCTAATATCAGAAAAAAGAGACGCAACTAGACACGAAGTGACTAATACAGTCTTGCCAAACACCACCTATAACAATTCCTATGGGATCAAAACTGAGCCCGTCAGTCTCTGGATCCAGTTACCCATTTACAGAAAATATGGAGGGCAAAAGAAGATCGAGAATTGCACCTTGTGTAAGCTGTCAGCAAAATCCAGGCTGTGAAAAACTATAAAGAGCTTGAGTTCTTCAACGGGAAAAAGAAAAGAAAAGGGATAGAGAAACTAATGTAAAGATTAAAAATGACAACTCCTAGGGCACCTGGGTGGCTCAATCAGTTGAACGTCTGACTTTGGCTCAGGTCATGATCTCACGGTTCATGAGTTCAAGCCCATCAGGCTCACTGCCGTCAGTGCAGAGCCTGCTTTGGATCCTATGTCCTCCTCTCTCTCTCCCCTTCTCCCACTTGTGCTCCCTCAAAAATAAATAAACATTAGAAATAATAATAAAAGTAACAACTCCTATAAAAGCTATTTTTTTAATTGGCAAGACTAACCCTAGAGTGTCTAGCAATGCACATTTACGTTATTACTATAAAAGTCAGGATAAGGGTTACTTATGGGGAAAGGCAGCTATGACTGGGATGGAACACTAGGAAGGGAGTGTGGCAGAGTTCTTTTTCTTAACCTGATTGGTGATTACAAAGGTGTCTGCCTTAAGCCATACACCTGTTTTTCACTGATGCTTTCTTTTTTTTGCAGTAAAAACATTTTTTTTAAATTTTTTTGATGTTTTTATTTATTTCTGAGACAGAGAGAGACAGAGCATGAGCAGGGGAGGGGCAGAGAGAGAGGGAGACACAGAATCTGAAGCAGGCTCCAGGCTCTAAGCTGCCAGCACAGAGCCTGATGCGGGGCTCGAACTCACGGACCGTGAGATCATGACCCGAGCTGAAGTCGGACGCCCAACCGACTGAGCCACCCAGGTGCCCCTAGTAAAAACATTTTTTAATAGCAGGTCACCAGGACACCTGAATGTTGCAAACACCTAACAAAGGTTTGGTATATTCCCCATTCTCTAGATTCATACAGTGAAAAAAGAGGTTAAAAAAGAAGTTAGTGTCCATTATTTCCTCCCAATCCACTTCCTCTCCTAAGGGAACCACCTAATACCACATTTCAAGCCCAACACATTCACTTTTCTGGGAGTTGGAAATTCTAAGAAATAGACTATAAGGTACCCAAACCTGTTCCTCTCCAGGTCTTCTCCACTCCCAAGTTGCTCAAACACAAAACCTAAGGGCCAGAATTGACAATCTCTTCCTCAATCCCCACATCTAGTCTATCAGTAAGTCCTTCATTTCCAACTCCAAAATATAATTTAAATCTATCCACACTTCTCTCCATCTCCACTGACTCCACCACCTAACCCTGAACTATTCCAATAGATTCCTAACTTGTTTCCCTGCTTTTATTCTTAACCCTCTACAATCTATTCTACCCAAACCAACCAGAATGATTGCTTTTAAAAGCATAAACTGCTTAAAATTCTGCTTAAAACCCTTTAATGACAGCCCACTGCACTCTTACATCCAAATTCCTTTCCATGGCCTGCATCATTGACTCTCTGCCCATTTCTCTGACCTCATCTCCAACCACTTTCTCCCATTTTACAATCCAGCCACAGTGGCCTCATTTCAATTCCTCCCCCACACTAAACTCTTTGCCACCTCCAGGCCTTCTCACAGCTTTCCCTCTGCCTGGAATACTCTTTCCAGCTACTCATGGGGATAACTTCTCACAACCCCATGTCACAGCTTTAGTATTACCTTTTCAGAGAAGCCCTGTCCAACCATCCTATAAAACAGGTTCCACCATTCTTCTCTATCAATACGAGCTATTTCTCTCCTTCACAGCTCAAGCTCCAACTGGAGTGTATGTTCTTCTATGAGGTCAAAGATTTCAACTGCTACATTTAACAATGCACCCAATATGTAGCATTTGAAAGGCAGTTAATTAATAATTACTAATATATGAATAAATGAGCAATTGAATGAACTCAAGGCTGACAGCCAATTTCTGTCATGAGCAATGATCAATGAGTAAAGAAAGCCAGTTTTTAGAAAGAAATAGGAGAATGGGGCAACTCAGCAGACTCAGGAGAGATCACCTAGCTCCAGAGAGAAAGAGTCAGGGAAATTAAATGTGTATTACCTTTAACTTATGCTTTCCTCAAATATGTAAAAGGTCTACCTAAATTACAAAAATAATTTTAACTTGCATTCTCCAACTACAGGACTCTAGGTCCAATGGTCTCACAAAATCAAAAATCCTGAAAATGAAAAATGATCTGGACAGACAGTAGTAACATTCTGTATTCTGAATATAGAAACTATCTCATCTTTGGAATCACATATGCTCAACAATTTCCCATTTTCTAAGTGTGAGAGTGTGTGTGTGTATACCAAGATATTTATATCAAGATATCCGCAACTATCTGAAAATGTTACTCTATTTGACCTCTTTACTAAGGTGTCTGGTATCATGTAAAATTTATAAACTAATTCAGAACCCACTATACTATCACATCTCTACCTATATTAATTATCAGCAATATTAACTGTTTTCTGCAATTCTCACTTTGCTATGAAGTCATTTTGTAAGTTATGTCCTTTAAGATACTTTTAAGAAGTTCAAGGTAATCTGTACCTTATTATTCGTGGCATGCAAACAATGAACTTATTTTTAATGTTTATACATGTCTATTTACATACTTATTTGTATCTATTCAACTTTAGATTCTGTGGAAAAACCAGTTGTAATGAGACATTTCAAATATAGAATCTGTTCTAAGATTCTAAGAATTGAAGAGCTAAGAATTGAAATTAGAATAATCCTACAATATGAGGCAATTCAAATAAGATCTCAACAAAAAAGAAACTTGGATCAAATAAAAAAGAAAGTTTCTATGAGATAGTATAAATTTTTCCTTCGCAGAAAAACTAAAGACCTTTGTTATTTAGGAAGGGGAGAACTAGTAGGAAGTCAGAAATTGAGGCAATCATAATTATAGCTTTGCACGGGGTCATTCTACACCAGGAGGCAAATGAGCCTTTGCCTGATAGCAACCTTTATGTATTACATATTCTTTTGTGAACTCTGTCAGACATCATAGACCACCGTTTTCCATTGTCCCATACTTCAATTGGGACCTATATAAAATGTTCAAAATACTGTGACTTTTAAATTACAGCTTCCTTTCTCCCTATCACCACTATCCTTTTTAGATTCTTAAAGAATATCTCTATTGCGTATATAGGTAGTTACCCCAGTCTGGATTCCTCTGGCAATGCCATCATAGAGCTTTTAAGTATGAGGATGGAGTCTAAAATGAGATAAGTTTCTTGACTATCACTACAACATATGCCAGCAATGTTTTTTCAAACTGCAGATCACAACCCATTAAAAGGTCATGAAAATAATTTGGTGGACTATGACTAGCAGTTTTTCAATGAAAAAGAACAGAAAGTAGAAAAATACCAAAAACATCCTACATAGTACGTTGTATGAAACTTCTGTTTTAATTTGATATGTATGTGGGCCTGTCCTGGGTTTCACCATCAATTTTTTTTTTTAATTTTTTGAGAGCCACTAATATATGATGGCCTGAAGTGATGGTACCTTTAGTTGAACACAGACTTCTTTGAAACCAGAAAAATTAAATTCAAAGCACTTCCCCCCACCTCTACAATCCAGAATCTAGAAGTACTCAATTTAAACCTTTTATGATTTTTTTTAATTAATGTATTTATTTTGAGAGAGAAAGAGAGATATAACACGTAAGCTGGGGAGGGGCAGAGAGAGAGAAAGAGAGAATTCCAAGCAGGCTCTGCACTGTCAGCGCAGAGCAGATGTAGGGTTCAAACTCCCAGACCATGAGAACCTGAGCTGAAACCAAGAGTCGGACACTTAACCGACTGAGCCACCCAGGTACCCCTAAGCCTTTTGTTATTAAACCTCTACTGATACACACTTCTAGAATGAGCATTTAGATGACTTAAGAAAAACAAATTTCAATCCAGCTATGTTTAATATATGTTTACCTTTTTCTTTACATTTCTAACTAATTCTTCGGTTCTAATATATGCTATCTCTCAGCCCCTTAAAGAACAAAGGATAAATTAATCTTTGCCTCAGGTTGGCCAAAGACTGAGTTTATCTCCTGTCTTATGTTGCAACTGAAGTTTGCTCACCAGGACCAGCTCCAGATGTTACTGTTCCCTCTTTAGGAAGGAAGAGCCAATTGACTGGTCCCATCTACAGGACTTAAGTCAATTACAGAGGAGTTGGTGCCATCCCCAATTAACTGAGAAAAGCCAAAGGGAGGACAGATACGCTTAGGGACCCTGTCATTAAAGAGATGCTCCTGTTTGTTTCTTTTCTTTCCCTCTGAACTACTCAGAACCTCCTCCCCTAGCTTGCCTCTAAAGTTGGGAGCTCCCCGCAGGGCCTACTTGAGGCTATTGGCCTTTGTTTTTTTTTTCTTAGAGGTCATCTTCTCAAAGAGAACTCTAGCTCCCAATCTCTACTATAATAAGCACAGAAGAATTTTACTTTGTAACATTCCAAGGGCGCATGAATCAGTAATACAGACATAAAATGAAGCCCATAACTCTTGTCTTTGCAATGTCTTCATGATTTTTGTCATACCCTAGTATCTACTTAACTGATTTGTTGCTTTGTCCCACACAATTCAATTCTAAGAGTTGACAGTTCCTGCTGTCTGTTTATCTGCATTCCCAATTTCTGGTCTAAGGTCAGGGCTACTGATGCTACAGGCTGATTGATATTGGCTTCTCATGCTGAGGAATCTATGAATACCTTATACTTTACCCTCCTGTATCATCATCCTTTTTTTTTTTTTAATGTTCATTTATATTTGAGAAAGCACAAGCAGGGAGGGACAGAGAGGAGGGGACAGAGGATCCGAAGCGGGCTCCACGCTGACAGCAGCTAGCCCACGTGGGGCTTGAACTCACGAACTCACGAGATCATGACCTGCGCTAAAGTCAGACGCTCAACTCACTGAGCCACCCAGGTGCTCCACCATCTTTTACTTTCACTTTTTCATTCCCTACTAATTTATCTTCTGACTGATATTCCAGTTATTCATAGCAACACTTTCCCTTATGAAATAATGGTTTTCTTACCTTCACTTTTCATTGAATGCACTGTATAACCCTAATATTTTACCTTGAGTCTTCAACTTTACTTCCCCCAACTACCTTTACACACTATTAAAAAAAAAAAAAAAAGAAAAAAACTGCCAAAGAATCCAACCATAGCTTAAATCAAAGAACTCTCCTTATCCGTCTTGAAAGTAAATTTCAGTAGCTTACTCTCTTATTAGCCTTCCAGTGTTTTCACTGTCCCACACCAACTTTTCCTCCAAATATACCTTAACCAATGCATTTTACATTTTAAATAACTATTAATTCTATCATCTAACTGAGGAACAAGGCCTGTCTGATACAGTATATCTCTCCAGCAATTAATTCTGTCCGCTCTGTAACAACTATATAGGTGGTATATATGACTACCTATCCTCAAGCAACCAGAGTTTTCATGCTACCCACCACCTGTCTTTCATAGAGGCCGACCTCCCCTTTTATGAACGTTCTACTTGGTGAAGAGCCCATGTTCTGATCATTTCCTTTCCTATCTATCAA
The DNA here is from genome assembly GCF_007474595.2 of Lynx canadensis. Taxonomy (NCBI): domain Eukaryota; kingdom Metazoa; phylum Chordata; class Mammalia; order Carnivora; family Felidae; genus Lynx; species Lynx canadensis. The sequence goes on along the minus strand of NC_044320.2, from coordinate 38,373,501 downwards.
AACTTATCTACTGTGTGGTCATTTTTCTTTCATCTAGCAGTTCCCCTACAGAGAAATCTGAGAAACTCAACTTACCAAAGAGCTAATAATTAATAACCATTTGATGGACTTCCTTCCCAGAGGAACTTCATTTTAATAAGGACTTATAAAGACCTCTGTGACAGACCTTTTAAGGAAACCTGGGGAATCTAAAAGCTATTCTGATACCTTAAGTCAGGGACCATAGGTGACCACATCTATTGCCTATATTTAACACAGCCTGGTTGGTGAGACCAAATCAATGAAGTGAGGTAAGAGGGGCCTTCCAGATCCTCTTCATGATTCTCAGATCTGGCTGCACAGTGGAATCTCCAATTCCCAGAGGAAAAGGATGATACCAAAGAGCAAAGGCAGGCCTAACACCCAGGCCTAACACCAGGCCAGATATATATTCACAACACACTAAAAATATAAAGACATGTATGGGAATAACAAATACCCAATTCAGGACAGTGACTACCCTTTGGGGGAGAGGGAGGGAATGCAACTGAGAAGAGACATACTTAGGGAGCTTCAACTATATTTGTAATATTTTACTTCTAAAGCTGGATAATGTGACCCATAAGTACTTATTAAATTAGCTTTTGAATATCTAAAATTTTGTAATTGAAAAAAGTACAATATGAAGATGGCACACACTCAAAGGGATATAATATTAGGAATACAGAGAAATACTCTAGGCTAGAAAGCACTCAAAAAAGATACTTTATGAAGCAGGCCTTGAAGGAAGAATAAAACATAGATTACTAGCAAAAACTAACATAAACTTCTCTAAAGGAAAAGCATGAACAAAGGCAAAGTTGGGAGTACCCATAGCCTACAACCTAAATAAAAGACAAAAGGGAAACTTTAGAACAGATTCATTTTGGAGAAGAGTAACAAAGCCTGGGGATTAAGTCTGAGACCAAGGGATAGAAGTCTTGGGTACTAAGTAGACTAATGTGCCCCAATCCAAAAAAAAAAAAAAAAAAGGAAAAGCATGGGGGAAGTGATGTTTTAACAAAACAAATCAGAAGCCATGTGCAGGATGAACTAAAGTAAACAGACTCCTATGGGTCATTAGGAGGTTCTGTAGGGCAGCAAAAGGGGAAGAGAAGGTGGTAAAGCACTGAGAACCAGGTCCTAGTGCCCTATCTCTACTCCCAACAGAGCCTTTCTACTGCTAAAAATTTTTGAAAACTACTGCAGTAAAGTACCTAGTTGGAAGGCACTGCTGTAAATCATGTATGACTGTCATAAAACCCAGGAATGGGGTAGGAATATCAAAAATGAAAAAGGGAAAAGATGAATCCAGACTTTTTGGTGGAGAATTCAACAGGACCTAGGGACAAACTAGATGGAATAACGAAAGAGTGGATCTGCATGAAAAAATCAAAAATACCAACCAAATAGCAGCTGTTGGTCATCCAGACTTGAACACCAGCAATATACATGTGAGCATGTCAAAGTGTTTGAGCTACCCAAGGGAGAAAAGCAAAGCGACATTCCTACAGAGATCAGGAAAAGAACAAGCCAAGGACCCACAAGACTGTACCCAGAAATGACCACCACATCATGGAAGGCTAAGCAAGCAAGCGAGTTTTAAGAAAGAGGCATCATTATACACAGTGAGAGGATGCGCAGCCCCGTACAGCCAATCAGACTCAGCGTTCTGGCATTCCCCCCCCGACCAGATTATTTGACCTGACTTTCAATTAATAAGGAAAAAATAAACTAGCAACATTTAACATCATCAAACACATTGCGAAGCACTGGGCTAAGTAAGTACTTTACACACGCCCTCATTTAATCCTCACAGCACACTTTACAGATGAAGAAATTAAACGTAGAACAAGCATAGTAAATTACAGAGCCAAGATCTCTGTTTCTTAGGACAATAAAATAAAGGAATGTGTATATAAAGTTCCTGGCAAATAAAAGGACCTTAATGGCAGCTATATTTTATTATTAGAAGGTAATGATCAACAGGGAGAAAAAACTCACTGTCAGTAATCCCTGTCACGGCCCTCTGTGTGGCAAACTCTTTTGGTGTCCTCAGCTATAAAACAGGATCAATGCCTGTAATCCAAACTATTTAATAGGGTTGCAATGATGATATTGTGAAAATGCAAATGCTACGAAAAAATTTTAAGCCATATTCGAATATATGGGATTAATGTCACATATCTTGCTCTTCAGAAATGCCTTCCTGGGTCAACACAAGTCTCTCTGAAGAGAGCTAAAAATAAGCCTGTTAGATGTGCAAGCACCACTTTGCAAAGTATAAATGACCATGGAATGGTTACATACACCACCACCGTCTCCCCCTGACCCCTCTAGGTTTTCTAATGCCCCTACAAGGCCAGGGGTTCCCTTACACCTGTAATGAAACTTTGAGCGCTCAGAGCTAATGAATAGAGAGAACCTCTACTTCAATTTGGACTTAAGTTGGCCCTCGGGCATTATGTCACAGGTGCCCCCCTTCCCATTTTTTTTCTATGGTATTAAAACTGGGTGTCTAGTCAACACTAGAATTCAATACTTTACAAAATGCCAGATAAGAATCTATGAAGGGCTCTGTGTGATAGCAGGTCTCTTTTGGAAATCCCTCCACAGACCCCCTTTCTTCACCTGAACAGATGGTTTCCAGGCCTTAAGGCTCACATGTCTAGTTACCCAATTCACAACAGCTCACAAAGTTCCTACCTTTTCAATTATTCCATGTTCCTGAATATATCACCTTTCATCTAAAGATCGCTAAGTATCAAAACCCAAGAACTCCTTAATCTTCACAACAGCACTATCTGGGAGAGAGATTAGTACATTTTATAAATTAAAAATGAAAGACCTAGGTTAAATGTTTTAAACAACATCAGTTAATTGACACTGATTCATCCTTGGGGGGAAAAATACCCACTATGAGCTTATATCAATGGGCAGCCTTGATTTAGCTAGATCATTTCAAATATTAGTTTAAAAGTATCTACTGTGTACTCTTACTCTTCCAATACATTAAACATGAAATATAAACTAACAGTAAATACCAAAGCATCACTATTTTTATATGCTAGAAGAAATACAAAAAAACTATAGGAGGGAGGGGTTCTAATTTAAGATTCCCACTGCCTTGCATCCATAAATACTTTTGAACTTGACGGCGATAGGGAGAACACCTGTCAGGGCAGTATATCCACAAGTTTTACAGACTGTGTAGCTATTAATATTGAATTCCTTAAACTGTAAATAAATAACCCGCCTTCTCAAATAAAAGGCAGTATTATGAAAAACATCTGACAAGAACGCCTACATAGCTGTAAGCTGCCTAATTAATTTCCTAGTTTTACGTCTCGGGGCTTCGTGAACTTGCCGGGAGGGAAAAGTCCTCCCGGCCCAGGAGTCCGGCCACGGGGAGCCCGGCGCTGCCCAGCGACTTTCCACGCCGCCAGGCCCCGCGGCCGCGGGAGAGGCGAGGCTCGGCCTCCCCTCGGGCCCCGTCGGCGTGTGGACAGACGCGGCCCGGCACTCGGACGTGCCTCCGACTCCCGACGGGCCTGGTCTGGGCCCCGCAGTCGCGAAGGGGGTCGCGGTCCGGCCTGGCCTAGCCGCCCCCGCCCGCGGCCGCCGCCTCCCTCCTTCTCCCGGTTCCCCACGTTCGTTACCTCTTGGGCGCTGGCGGCTGCTCCATGGCGGCGGGGGACAGAAGGAGGGATCTGGTGGGCGGTGAAGGACGGAGGGAGGCGAGGAGCCGGGGCACCGGCCGGCCGAGCCCCTGGAAACACAGGGGAAACTCCAGGAACTCGGACCAACTTTCCCGTAACTCCTCGGCGGATCCCCCTCCCGCTCGCGAGTGCGGCTCCTCCCGGCGCGCCCCGCCCCTCGGCCGCCGGCCGCGGTCCTGGGAGAGTGGGTGGAGCCAGACGCGGCCCAGGCATGGTGGGCGGAGCCAGGCCCTGGTCGGGCGAGCGGAGTCGGGGGCGGAGGGACGCGCGGGCCACATGGCTGGGAGGGGGGGAAAAAGCGCGGGGACTGGAGGAGCTAGAGGCTAAGGCCTAGTAGCGACTCAGAACCCGTCTTTTCTGGCCATGGGCACGTTCCTTTGAGCCGGCCAAGAGCTGCCGCTGCACACTTGCCTTCATTGCGTTTGCCCCAAACCGATTTGACTCATTTATCTGGATTTCTCAGGGACACATCCCAAGCATCTTGTGCAGCCTTTTGAAGTGTTACTAACTGCCCACGCTTCCTTCTAGTTGTTTATAATTATTGGCTATGTTTTCCCGCAGCCATATGACATTTGTAGCTACAGCAGTAGGGATTCTTTCTGGAAATTCTTGTTTGATGTTGATTGTAGACAAGCTCCTCGCTACATTTCACTATAATTACGTCTAATTACAAAGAAAATAATTACTGTAGTGAGATCTCTCAGTGCACCAATTTCAGTGCGCTGTGGTCTTGCCAGCTATTCACTTGGGTAACCTGGAAAACCTATCACAAATTAGGGTGCATAGAAAAGTACTCAAGAAACGTTTGTTTTCTTCCTTGTCATGGGCCCTCTCCCCTACCTGTTCCCAAGGCCCTTACCTCATCATAATTTGATCCCTTCATTCATTGTTTGTATACCATTTAACCTTGAATTCCATATGTAAATATCTTTCTTAGGGCCATATCCAGGTGCTATGTAACGAGTTTCCTTGCTTTCCTTAGAAATTATCAAGATTTAGAGTCATAGAGTCTTTTTGAAGATCAGAATGAAGTCTATGAAGAGAATGTTAAATAAAGGAACTTGATGAACATTAATCCAAATTAAACATGTCTATTTGCAGTTTTCCTCTTTTTTGCATTAACTTTTGATATGTAACAAACTTACATGATTTATTTTCAAACCATTATATTCCCCCCTGAATTTAGTTATGTTGAACTTTAGACTATTCATTGTTCAAACCTAAAGTCAAATTCTGCAAACAAGAGAGATCACAAAATTTTATACTCATTTGCATTATTAAAGATCTATAGTCTAATACAGAAGTAACAAGACAACAAAAAACTAAATTGTTAAAATGTAAAATCTAGGAAGAAACTTTGAAATTATTTCATTCTAGCCCTCATTCTGATCCTCACTTCCATGCCCTAGTCACATCTTCTTATATTTCATCAGAAATATCTCTTTCAGAGAATGTCATGTCATCCTCTTAAAAAAAATTGTCGTATTTTGAAATGGGATCAGTTGTCATACTTTCAAATGGACTCTGAATTGTTACCAATCTTAATCTCCAGAAAGCCTTTCCCAGTCAAATCACCAGCACCACCACTCCTCCCACTCTCTCTGACATTTATGTTGTGAAAGAGATGTCTCTCTTGTATGTGCCCATAACACACCGCGCTGGCTCTTGTATGATGCCTATTGCACTGAATTGAACTTGTTTATTTGACTATCATCCCAACCAAGTGAGTCTGCTGAGAATCACACTATGTCTTTACTCTATCCTTTGCATAGCAAGTACCTTGGATATAGTAAGGTTGGATAGCCAGATTCACTCCATTCTTTTCCATTCCTTTCCATACAGGTTCACCTGTATGGCTGATATCATTGGATTCTAGACTCTCTGGCTTACAATTGGGTCTGATGATCGGGAGATGCAGCAGGAGATTATCTGAGGGAGAAAGGAGAAAGGCTATTTATTCTCCTGGTTCCCTTCCTGTAAGGTCACCTGGGGCCCAGCTCTCCTTTGTTCCCTTCATTCCATTTGGGCCTACAGGTAGTGATTGCTCTGCTATTCCCTGGGTTTCTCCTCTATTCCCTATGTTCCCTTAGACCTCAACCCTCCTCAAATGTTCTTAATTTGAGTTCCTGTTAGAACCCTGACTGAGATACCCATAAAAAAGTTTTGTGAAAGGAAGAGGAATAATATCTGAAAATAAATCTCTGAGGCCTTCCCTCAATCTGAAAAGGGCTAAAAGTTGTTGTGTGACTCTAACAGGATCAGACACTTGGCCTACAATATCTCATTACACCCTTAAAACTACCTTGTTAGATAGTTATACCCACGTTAAAAGGGAAGAAACTGAGGCTCAAAGGGGTGAAGGGAGCTACCCCAGGCCAAATAGAAAGTCTGCATTCTTGGGGCGCCTGGGTGGCTCAGTCGGTTGAGCGTCCGACTTCGCTCAGGTCACGATCTCACGGTCCGTGAGTTCGAGCCCTGCATCAGGCTCTGTGCTGACAGCTCAGAGTCTGGAGCCTGCTTCAGATTCTGTGTCTCCCTCTCTCTCTGGCCCTCCCCCTATTCATGCTCTGTCTCTCTCTGTCTCAAAAATAAATAAATGTTAAAAAAAAAAATTAAAAAAAAAAAAAGAAAGTCTGCATTCTAACCCAAGCCTTCCTAACTCCAAAGCCAAGCTTTAACCCACTTTAAGTCAGTCAACAAATATTTACTGAGCCCTTATGTATATCAGACACTGATCTAGGAGCTGGGGATTCCTCAACGACAAAAGTAAACAGACAATAATTCCTGTCCTCATGAGGTTTACATTCTGGTTGGGGAAACATAATAAAATAAATCAATACTATTAGGCATTGAAAATTGGTAAGGAAGAAAAGTAAAATGGGAAAGGGGGATATAACATGGAGGGGAAGTGACAAAATTTAGATTGATTGGCTGGGGAAGGCCTCAGCAAAAGGGTGAGTGAGGAAGTCAGGGGAGCATCGTGCAGACTGCAAAGGGAAGAGAACCAGGAAGCCCAGGAAGCAGTAAGTGGTAAGGCCTGGGAGGCCAGCCTGCCTGATGTGTTGTGTTACTAAGTAAAAAGAATTGTTTTTCTCCTGAATTACTCAGAAAACAAAACAAAACAAAACAAAAAAATGCCTCAAGTTTCCATTTTAATTTGTCTGTGGAAAGCCAATCTGAAGATTCCAAGAAGGAAAGCATAAAAATTATCATTCAACCTGCCAATAAAAGGCAGCAGCCTTTATGAACAATGGAAAGCCTTAGAAAAATTTGAGATCTTAGATAAGGGCAGAAGTAGGGTAAAATGTTTCTGCTTCCAACCATTCTAGTTGGAATGGAGATTAAGTGCACACTCTAGTTATACTAGCAAATACCTTACCAGAATTTTTAACTGGGTGTCCTAAGAGAAATGTAAGAGAAATCTGCAATTTGAGACCCAGTTCCTTTTAATAACAAAACTGTATTTGTTGTCACTGAACATGTACACCACAATGTTTTGTGGGTAGAAAAATATTAACATAAAGATTCCTTGCTATATTTGCTGCTGCTTTTTATTGCAACTGTGTATATATGACTGTTTCTATCATTTTTATGTTTCTTTGAAAAATAATACTAATTAACAACTGTTAATCTTTCCTACCATTACGGGGAAGTGTTTGGGCAGAAAGAAAGTTCTGATCAAATATATTACATTATGTAACTTTTTATTTGCAGGGGAACTTGGAAGTATTTCCTTTCAAGAAGCAACTTAAAACATTTTCCTTTGATATGTTTCTCTTTTCTAACTTAATTTTATAGTGAGCTTAGAACTAGCATGTTTCATTTGACTTCAACCACCATCTTCTTTTATCAGAGCAATCTTAAACTTTTATTTCACTTATTTGTTTCTCTGGCCAAACTGTAAACCTTTTGGGAATGAGAACAAATCTTATTCACATATGTCATCTCAAAAGTCTGGCATATCAGTTAACTACAAGAAACATCTTAAGATGATTTTTAAAACCAGGAGCCTAGGGGTAGGTGTTCCTAGGCTTGATCAATTCTTTCATTTACTTCCATTTCCTGCTCTGCAGTGCACAGCAGATTATCACCCTCCCCTCAAATGATGGCTGCCATCGCGTGGAGACATGACAATGCCCAGCAACAGAAGAGGGTTATTTCTTTCTGAATACCACTTTTCAAAATAGTGGAAAAAGCTATTCTAGAAGCCTCTTTGTAGATTTCCCTTCATGTCTTAATGGCCAGAATTGTGTCACAGACACGTTGTTGGCAAAGGAAATAGGATCATGAAAACCTGTTTAGAACAATTGTGATTCACCCCATGGAGCTGGTTTTACAGCTGAGACCGGCACTGGCCTTTCCTCAAGCTTATGGCCAAGAGAAACACGAGAGAAGAACAAAATTGGGATCTATTATTGAGGAAAAAAATGGAAGAATTGTTAATAGACAATAGCCTACAATTTCTGCTTATGTTTATAAGTACCTAGAACATTATGGTCACTAAGTAAATGCTTATTGAAAGAATGAATGGATTTCTACACACCGAAAGCATCAGGAATTTTAACAGACATAGGTAAACTATATATTAAGTGAAAGTAAATATGCCATTTGTCATTTTATTTCCTCTCAGTTCCAAATTCATCTTTTTTTCCAATTTTTTATCTAAATTCTCGTTAGTTAACGTATAGTATGATATTGGTTTCATGAGTAGAACTCAGTGATTCATGACTTACATATAACACTCAGTGCTCAACACAACAAGTGCCCTCCTTAATGCCCCTCGCACATTTAGCCCACCCCCACCACCTCCCTGCTATCAATCCTCAGTTTGTTCCCTGTAGTTAACAGTCTCTTACGCTTTGCCTCCCTCTCTGTTTTTATCATTTTATTTTTCCTTTCTTTCCCCCATGTTCATTTGTTTTGTTTCTTAATTTCCACATATGAGTGAAATCATATACTATTTGTCTTTCTCAGACTTATTTCACTTAGCATAATACACTCTAGTTCCATGAACACTGTTGCAAATGACAAGATTTCATTCTTTTGACAGCTGAGTAATATTCCATTGTGTATATATACCACTTCTTCTTTATCCATTCATCAGTTGATGGACATTTGGGCACTTCCCATAATTTGGCTATTGTTGATAATGCTGCTATAAACCTTAGAGTGCATGTGCCCCTTCATATCAGTAATATTGTATCCTTTGGGTAAAAACCTAGTAGTGCAATTACTAGGTGGCTGGGTAGTTGTATTTTTAATTTTTTGAGGAACCTCCATACTGTTTTCCATAGCGGCTGCACCAATTTGCATTCCTACCAATAGTGTAAGAGGGTTCCCCTTTCTTCACATCCTGGCCAACAACAAACACATGTTGTTTCCTGTGTTGTTAGTTTTAGCCATTCTGACAAGTGGGAGGTGGTATCTCATCCTGGCTTTGATTTGTATTTCCCTGATGATAAGTGATGTTGAGCATCTTTTCATATGTCCGTTAGCCATCTAGATATATTCTTTGGAAAAGTGTCTATTCATGTCTTATGCCCATTCTTAACTGGGCTGTTTGGTTTTTGGGTGGTGAGTTTGATAAGTTCTTTATGGTTTTGGTTACTAACCCTTTATCAAATATGTCATTTGCAAATATCTCCTCCCATTCCGTAGGATGCCTTTTAGTTTTTTTGATTGTTTCCTTCACTGTGCAGAAGCTTTTTATGTTGATAAAGTCCCAATAGTTTTGTTTTTGGTTTTGGTTTTGGTTTTGGTTTAGGTTTTTTTTTTTTTTGCTTTTATTTCTCTTGCCTCCAGAGATATGTCTAGTAAGGAGTTGCTATGGCCAAGGTCAAAGAGATTGCTGCACATGTTCTCCTCTAGGATTTTGTTAGTTTCCTGTCTCACATTTAGGTCTTTCATCCATTTTGAATATTTTTGTGTATGGTGTAAGAAAGTGGTCCAGTTTCATTCTTTTGCATGTTGCTGTCCAGTTTTCCCAACACCATTTGTCGAAGAGACTGTTTTTTTCCCCTCCATTGGATACTCTTTCCTGCTTTGTCCAAGATTAGTTGACCATATAGCTGTGGGCCCATTTCTGGGTGTTCTATTCTCTTCAACTGATCTATGTGTCTGTTTTTGTGCCAGTACCATACTGTCTTACATTACAGCTTTGTAATATAGCTTGAAGTCCAGAATTGTGATGTGTCCAGGTTTGTTTTTCTTTTTCAAGATTGATTTGGCTACTTAGAGTCTTTTAGGATTGTTTGTTCTACCTCTGTGAAAAATGGTGTTTTTTTTTTTTTTTAAGTTTATTTATCTTGAGACAGAGCATGTGTAAGCAAGACTGGGGCAGAGAGAGGGGATCTTAAGCAGGCTCCATACTGTCAGCACAGGGCCTGATGTGGGGCTCCAACTCATGAACCGTGAGATCATAACCTGAGCCAAAATCAAGCGTCAGACACCTAACCAACTGAGCCACCCAGATGCCCCACTAGTGGTATTTTTATAGGGATTGCATTAAATGTGTAGATTACTTTGTGTAATGTAGACATTTTACTATAGACATATTTGTTCTTCCAATCCATGAGCATGGAATGTTTTTCCATTTGTTTGTGTCATCTTCTATTTCTTTCATAAATGCTCTATAGTTTTCAGAGTACAGATCTTTTACCACTTTGGTTAGGTTTATTCCTAGGTATCTTATGGGTTTCGGTGCAATTGTAAATGGGATCGATTCCTCGATTTCTTTTTCTGCTGCTTCATTATTGATGTATAGAAATGCAAAAGATTTCTGTTGATTTTATATCGTGCAACTTTGCTTAATTCATGTATCAATTCTAGCAATTTTGGGGTGGAATCTTCTGAGGTTTCTACATAAAGTATCTTGTTTTCTGCAAAGAGTGAAAGTTTGACTTCTTCCTTGGTAATTTGGATGCATTTTATTTCTTTTTGTTTTCTGATTGCTGAGGCTAGGACTTCCAGTACTATGTTAAATAAGAATGGTAAGAGTGGACATCCCTGTTTTGTTCCTGACCTTAGAGGAAAATCTCTCCGTTTTTCCCCATTGAAGATATTAGCTGTGGGTCTTTTGTAATATGGTTTTATGATGTTGAGGTATGTTCCCTCTATCCCTACTTTTTTTTAAATTTTTTTTTACTGTTTATTTATTATTGAGAGACAGAGAGAGACAGAGCATGAGCATGGGAGGGGCAGAGAGAAGGGGAGACACAGAATCCGAAGCGGGCTCCAGGCTCCGAGCCGTCAGCACAGAGCCGGACGCGGGGCTGGAACTCACAAACCATGAGATCATGACCTGAGCCAAAGTTGGACGCTTAACTGACTGAGCCACCCAGGTGCCCCCTTCTATCCCTACTTTGTTGGGGGGCTTTATAAACAATGGATGCTGTATTTTGTCAAATGCTTTCTTTGCATCTACTGAGAGGATTGTGTGGTTCTTATTCTTATTTTATTAATTTGATGTAGCACATTGATTGATTTGTGAATATTGAACCACCCCTGCAGTCCAGGAATAAATGTCACTTGATCACGCTGAATAATTATATTAATGTACTGTTGGGTTCAATTTGCTATTATCTTGTTAAGAATTTTTGCACCAGGGATGTCCATCAGGGATATTGGCCTGTAATTCTCCTTTTTAGTGGGGTCTTTGTCTGGTTTTGGAATCAAGGTAATGCTGGCCTTGTAGAACGAGTGTGGAAATTTTCCTTCTATTTGTATTTTTTGGAATAGTTTGAGAAGAATAGGTGTTAACTCTTCTTTAAATGTCTGGTAAAATTCTGCTGAGAACCCATTTTGCCCCAGACTTTTGTTTGTTAGGAGATTTTTTATTACCGATTCAATTTCTTTGCTGGTTATGGGTGTGTTCAAATTTTCTATTTCTTCCTGTTTCAGTTTTGGTAGTTTGTATGTTTCTAGAAATTTGTCCATTTCTTCCAGATTGCCCAATTTATTAGCATATAATTTTTCATAGTATTCTCATAATTTTTTGTATTTCTGTGGTATTGGTTGTGATCTCACCTCTTTCATTTGTGATTATATTTATTTGGGTCCTTTCTCTTTTCTTCTTGGTAAGTCTGGTTAGGAATTTACCAATTTTATTATTTCAAAAAATCAGCTCTTAGTTTCGATGATCTATTCTACTGGGTTTTTTGTTTTGTTTTGTTTCTATATCATTTATTTCTGTTCTAATATTTATTATTTCCCTTCTTCTGCTGGCCTTAAGCTTTATTTGCTGTTCCTTTTCTAGTTGCTTTAGTTGTAAGGTTAGGTTGTGTATTTGAGACTTTTCTTGCTTCTTAGGTGGGCTGTGTTGCTATATACTTACCTCTGATGACTGCCTTTGCTGCATCCCAAAGTTTCTGGACTGTCATGTTTTCATTTTCATTTATTTTGTTTTTATTTCTTCTTTAATTTCCTGGTTCTTCATTCTCTAGTAGGATATTCTTTAATCTCTACATATTTGTGGTCTTTCCAAATTTTTTCTTGTAGGTGACTTCAAGTTTCATAGCACTGCGGTCTGAAAATATGCATGGTAAGATCTTGATCTTTTTGTACTTGTTGAGGCCTGATTTGTGACCTAGTATGTGATCTATTCTGGGGAATGTTCCCTGGGCACTCAAGAATATGTATTCTGCTGCTTTAGGATTAAATATTCTGAATATATCTGCTAAGCCCATCTGGTCCAGTGTGTCATTCAAAGCCATTGTTTCCTTGGTGATTTTCTGCTTAGATGATCTGTCCATTGCTGTAAGTGGGGTGTTAAAGTCCCCTACTATTATTGTATTGTTATCAATAATTTCTTTATTTTTTTATTAATTGATTTATATATTTTGGGTATTTCCAAATTGGGGGCAAAAATATTTATAATTGGGGTCTTGTTGGATAGACCCCTTTATGATTATATAGTGCCCTTCTTCATCTCTTGTTACAGTCTTTGGTTTAAAGTCTAGTTAGTCTGATACAAGTATGGCTACTCTGGCTTATTTTTGACATCCATTAGCACAGTAGATGGTTCTCCATCCCCTCACTTTCAATCTGGAGGTGTCTTTAGGGCTCAAAGGAGTCTCTTACAGGCAGCATATAGACAGGTCTTGTTTTTTGTTTTTGTTTTTGTTTTTTATCAATTCTGATACCTATGTCTTTTGACTGGAGCATTTAGTCCATTTACATTCAGATTGATTATTGATAGATATGAATTTAGTGCCATTGTATTACCTGTAAAGTCATTTTTTCTGGAGATTTTTTTTTCTCTGTTCCTTTCTAGTCTTTGTCTTTCTCACTTAAGGAGTCCCCTTTAGTATTTCTTGCAGGACTGGTTTAGTGGTCACGGACTCCTTTACTTTTGTTTGTCTGGGAAACTGTTTATCTCTCCTTCTATTCTGAATGACAGCCTTGCTGGATAACGTACTCTTGGCTGCATATTTCTCCCATTCAGTATGTTGAATGTATCATGCCACTCCCTTCTGGCCTGCCAGGTTTCTGTGGAAAAATCTGTTGTTAACCTGATTTGTCTTCCTTTGTAGATTAGTGATTTCTTTTCCCTTGCTGCTTTTGGGGCCCTTTCCTTATCTTTGTATTTTGCAAATTTTACTGTGATATGTCTTAGTGTTGGAAAGCTTTTATTGATTTTGATGGGAGTTCTGTAACTCCTGGATTTGGATGTCTGTTTCTTTCTCCAGATTAGGTAACTTTTCAGCTATAATTTGCTCAAATAAACCTTCTACCCCTTTTGCCTCTTTTCTTCTGGGAGTCCTATGATATGGAGTTGCTGAGTTCCCTAAGTCTACAATTTGTGATCCAATATTTTTCTTTTTCTCTTCTTTTCCTCTTCATTATTTTCCATAATTTCATCTTCTATATCATTTTTTCATTCCTTTGATTCTTCCATCCCTGTGGTCATTAAGCACAGTCATTTTTGCATCTCAATTATAGCATTTTTTTATTTCACCCTGACTAGTTTTTAGGTCTTTTATCTCTGTGGTATGGGTCCCTCTGGTTTCTTCTATACTTTTCTCAAGCCCAGCTAGTATCCATATGATTGTTGTTTTAAACTCTGGTTAGGCATATTACTTATATATATTTTTGTTAGCTCCCTGGCCATGACCTCTTGTTCTTTCTTTTGGAATGAATTCTTCCATCTTGGCATTTTGTCTAAGTCTCTGTCTTTTGTGTTTTAGGAAAGCCTGTGCCTGGTCCTTTCCACTAGAGCTGAAGCTTTGCAACACTCTATGATCAGTAGGCCTGGTGTGTGTTGGGAGAGGGGGGAGGGGAAGGAGGGTTGTGCTGGTTTTCTGGGGGAGGGACCTACTGCTTCTCTGGCTCTCAATCACATTTGCGCTATTAAAAAGGCACCTGCAGGGCGCCTGGGTGGCGCAGTCGGTTAAGCGTCCGACTTCAACCAGGTCACGATCTCGCGGTCCGTGAGTTCGAGCCCCGCGTCGGGCTCTGGGCGGATGGCTCAGAGCCTGGAGCCTGTTTCCGGTTCTGTGTCTCCCTCTCTCTCTGCCCCTCCCCCATTCGTGCTCTGTCTCTCTCTGTCCCAAAAATAAATAAACGTTGAAAAAAAAAAAAAATTTAAAAAAAAAAAAAAAAGGCACCTGCAGAGGCACCTGGGTGGCTCAGTCAGCGTCTGACTTCAGCTCAGGTCATGATCTCACAGTTCACCAGTTCGAGCCCCACATCGGACTCTGTGCTGACAGCTCATAGCCTGGAGTCTGCTTCAGTTCTGTCTCCCTCTCTCTCTGCTCCTCCCCTGCTCACATTCTGCGCCTCTCTCTCTCTTGAAAATAAATAAAAATTAAAAAGGCACCTGTGGTGGCACCTGGGTGGTCCAGTCAGTTAAGCAGCCAACTCTTGATTTCAGCTGAGGTCATGATCTCATGGTTGTGAGATTGAGCCCCGTGTCAGGCTTAGTGTGGAGTGCAGAGCCTGCTTGGGATTCTCTCTCTCTCCCTCTGTCTGCCCCTCCCCTGTTTGTGCTTTCTCTCTCTCTCTCAAAATAAATAAATAAACTTAAAAAAAAATAAAGGCACCTGCAGAGTACAGGGGACCAGGCAGCTCAAGTCTCTACTGTGTATGTTGCAATGCTCACTGAAGTCCGTCTATGTTGATAGTAGTGGTAAAAAAAAAAAAATTGGCATTGGCCTGCTCTCTTCCCTGGAGAGGGGAGTTTGCACCCCCTGCTATTTAGGAAGCCCTCACAGAAGAGCGAACAATTTCCCCTCTTGTGTCCCAGGCTTCTGCCAGATCCCTGCCTTCACCCTGTCTGTACTCACACCATCCACCTGCCTGATGGTGACACAGTCTCCTGTGTTTTATCTCAGGCCTGCTGCTGAATTTCAAACTCCAAATTTTAGGAATCCAGTGTGGCATGGACCACACCAATCCTCTGGGGGAGGGTCTCACAGTACTGTGGCTGTTACTGGTTTGTCCCAAAAAAGAAGTTGCATGACTGCACAGGGGCTTAGATTTTATGGTAAAGCATAGCAAGAATCAGGCATCCAGGTTAACTGCCCTCAGCAGGTGTCTCTGCTTGTATGCTAATGAATGGGACAGCTCAATGGTGCCTGGCAGCTCTTTTGTCCCCTGAGAGGCAGTGCCACCTCTCTCAAATGCTCTCCAAGAAGGGGAACTATCTCTCCCAGAACAACCCAGGGGATCCTCAGACCACACTGTCCACTCCTGGGCCTCTGCTCTCCTCCACACAGAAGCACCACTCTACCCACCAGGTTCAACGTGGCAATGGTGTGGACTTCTAAAATTTCAGACTTTCAGCTCTGCTGACTGTAAAATCTTTCACTAATCAGTCCCTTTTGTTTTCCTAGTCAATAGTTTTGGGGAAGTATTTTTCTTGTGCAATCCACTTTGTGATGCTTTATCTCTTTCTCTCTCTTTCTCTCTCTCTTCTCTCTGTGATCAGGGCTCTTCTCCCTTTGCAGCATCTGAGACTCATTTCTCCCCTAAATCACAACTCCACACTTCCTTCCTTCCACAATTCGGCCTCTTTTCTCCCTCTGTTTGTGCCGTTTATTCTCTCAGTACTCAGATTGATTTCCTGGGTGTTCAGAATGATTTGATCATTTTCTAGCTGTGTGTGAGGGACAAGACAAGCGTAAGGTCCTCCTACTAATCCTCCATCTTAACTCCTCCCCACCCACCCCCAGAGTCATCCTTCACTGCCTGCCCTGTTAAAATGGAGCCAGGTTCTTTCAATTTTTTTCTTTATCAGATAGACTGATGTTACGCTTTGTCAATAGAGAGCCATGAAGAGACATTGCAAAAGAGCTTTCTTCCCCGGTTTGTACGTTTTCCATTGGTAGGCTTCACCACTGGAGACTGCTTCTCTGGATCCTGCAAGATGTGCTTCTTTGCCAATACTTGGCTCCTGCAGTGCAAGGCAGCAACAACACTCAGTGGTCAACAGTCTCTCTCCCCACCACAACTTGCTTCTCCCTTGAGCCGTTTCGAGGCAGAGTGTCTCCACTAAGAAAGCTCACCATGAACAGTTTTCCCCAGCAAACTGAAAGAAAGATTTCCAGAAAGTTCCAGAGGGCAGATTTCCAGCAAGTTCCATCACCGTGGCACCACAGCAACTTTTCTGCCATTCGGTGAGACGTAATTGTGCCCTCTCTAACGACGTCTATGTCTCAACCCTGGGAGACCTCTGAGGGAGTACTCCTGATTTCTGCTATTCTATATTCTTTAGAGTTCTTTTTGCCTCTTACTAGCCTATCTCTTGTTATTCCAACCCCCTGTTATAGTTAATAACTTTTTCTATTAAACTTTCTCCATTCTCTGTCTCTTGTGGTTTCTGTATCAGATTGGACATTGACCCAAACAGAGAATAATAGCAAAGAATTTCAGGCCCAACCGTAAATTCAGGGGAAGGAATGATAAAATCAGATTGATTCCATTTTTAGTTTAATACATAATTATCTACACCAGCAGTTCTCAAACTTTTTGGTCTCAGGACCTCTTTACACTCAGAAACTATAGATAACCTTAAAGAGCTTTTGTTCATGCAGGTTGAACATCTATCTATATTAAGAAATTAAAACATCAATTTTTAAAACACAAGAGTACACAAGTACACGTTCCAATAGCCATCAGAGGAATGACATCATCACATGTCATGTAGCATCTGTAAAATTCTACCATAAACTCATGAAAGAACAAAAATGAAAGGGCAAATAAAATTTTAATATTGTTTTTTAAATAGTTTGATTTTGTGACCCCCCTGAAGTAAACTTGGATACCCCCAGAAGTACCTAGATCTCTCTTTGAGAGCCACTGAATTTATGGTAACTTTATGTAAACACATATGGTGGAAAAGATATAGAGGATATGGTCCTTGCTATCTAAAACTATAGTTTACTTGAAAATATAAAATTTATATTCATGTAAGGGTAAAATGATGATTTAAGCCTTATGTAGTAAACTATCAATAAATTTTGTCATTCAGAAAAGTGCTATGGTTCAAATTGATATGGTCTAGAACTCAGCCAAACAAAAATGCCTTCCATTTTACAAAATCCACTCTGCTTATTACATCACTTTTAAGGGGGGAAAAAAAAGAAGTTTCCATTATATACAAAGATAAGTTCCAGAACGAGCTGAAGATATCTCAAATACTCACAACAATGAATTAAGTTAAGACACTGAACATGGGGACAGAACTAAGGAAAAAAAAAAGAACCAATGCTAAGAAGCTGGCAAACTCCATCAGTCAAAGCCTTTCCATGGCTGGCCTTTGTTGCATTAATATAAGTAACTAGAAATAAATCTGTTCCATGTGTTCATTATTTCTCTTTTTATATTTTTGTTTTTTAAGTTTCTTTTTATACCTGCCTATGGTCTCTGAATAATCTCTAAGTTGGCTTTTTTTTTTTAATGTTTATTTATTTTTGAGAGAGACAGAGTATGAGCAGGGGAGGGGCAGAGAGAAAGGGAGACACAGAATCTGAAGCAGGCTCCAGGCTCCGAGCTGTTAGCACAGAGTCCGACGCGGGGCTCGAACTCACAAACCAAGAGACCATGACCTGAGCCCAAGTTGGCCACTTAACTGACTGAGCCACCCAGGCACCCCATGTAAGTTGGTTTTGACTGACCTAAGCAGAAAGAAGATGTGTTTACTTCCAGGCCCAGAAAGCTAAGGAAATAAGAATATCCCTAGACATGTAGTAGTGACAGCAGTTAACATTGCTGGAAAACTGGACAATGAGACCTAGGGCAATAGGATAAAAAGGGGAGACAGACATTTAATAGACAGAAGCTGAAATAAAGTGGAGCCATCCTTAAGCCAGCCTTAGCACGTGATGCAATCAAATCAAACATAAATCCAACTTCAAGAAGTTTGGAGAGATGTAGATTTTTACTAACATTCTCACGAAAATGCTGAGGAAGGGAATACATGGCATATTAACACAGCACAACTTACTAAAAATCTTTACCCATCTTTCTCCCTTAAGTTTTCATGACAGCCATCCATATGCTTCTCCCTTGCTCACCAAACTCCTACAGCGCTTCTCTCCTGCTGTTTACCTCCCTTTGCTGTTACTTCAGGCCTTTTTCTACTGAGAATAATCTGACCTCCTTCTCTTCAATTCTGTGGCTCTTCTAGCTCTACTTATCTTTGTCAGCACAACATAGTTCTAGGAGACAAGAAACGAAGGATTCCTCCTTAAAAGGGCAGGGGAAACAAGAGAGAAAAAGACTGTGAATACTCAGATGTTAATATTTTTGTCCCTGTCAAACATTCTTTCAATCAGCATTTTTTAATTGGGTTTCCAGACACAGGCAATGAGGTATGACCTCTACCCTGAACTTATGGGGTTTTCCTATTACAAGATTTCCCATGCTCCTTCTTTTCGATGCTTTTCCAAAGCGAGTGATTACTTTACAAAAGGTAATTTTTTGCTTAATGAAGTGATTACTTTACAAAAATTACCCATGGAAAACCTTTACATGGTTAATTTCCCTCAAGCATTTAAACTATGATTTCAATTTCAGTGTTCACTGAGAAAGAGGGTTAAGATGATTGTGGTTTCTATAATTTCTTTTGAAAGAAATAGTCAAAAGCATTAGACAAAGTTGTCTTAAGGCCACCTTCTTAATAAATCACCATTGACAAAGGACTGTTAGATCACCACTTTATATTTGGCCACAAATGAAGGGGAGGGAGAGTAACAGAGAAGCTTCTAGACACCACGGGTTTATGCCAACTAAACTAAATTTTTAAAAATTGTAAATCAAGAGTGAGAGCATTGAAAACATAGATAAACATAACATTAATTTTTATCCATATTAGTTATCTATTGCTGCATAACAAATGGCCCCCAAAATTGCCAACTTAAAACAACACACATTTATTATCCCCTAGTTTCTGTAAGTCAGCAATTCGGGTGCAGCTTAGTAGGGCCCGCCTACTCAGGGTCTCTCATAAGCCTGTAGTCAAGGTGTTGGCCAGGGCTACAGTCATTTACGGGTTTAATCTGTCAATTTAATATAATCCCAACTTTTTAAAAATTAAAAAAAAACACTTTTAATGGGATTTAAAAGGCAAACTGTCAATTTCAAATAAAAGAGAAATTACATGAAAAATGCCCAAAGCGTTTGAAAGGAAGAATAATGATGAGAGATTTGCCCTGTCAAAATGGCAAAACATACTATAGAATTATGGTAATTAGGTACATGAAAAGATATTCAACATCGCATATCAATCATTAGTAAAATTCAAGTCAAAAACCACAATGAGATATCACCTCACACCAGTTAGAATGGCTGTTATCAAAAAGACAAGAAATAGCAAGTGTTGGTGAGAATGTGGAGAAAAAGGAACGTCCTTGCACTGTTGGTGAGAAGGTAAACTGGTGCAGCCACTATGGAAAATAATATGGATGTTCCTCAAAATATTAAAAATAGAACTATCATATGATCCAGCAATGCTACTTCTGAATATTTAACTAAAGAAAATGAAAACAGTAACTAGAAAAGATATATATGCACCCTCCTGTTCATTGCAACATTATTTATCATAGCCCAGATATAAGTGTCCACATGGATGAATGGATAAAGAAAAATACAGTATAACTATAATAGAATATTATTCAGCCATAAAAAAGAATGAAATCTTGCCATTTTCAACAATATGAATGGACCTTGAGGGTGTTACGCTAAGTGAAATAAGTCAGACAGAGAAAGACAAATACCATATCATATGACTTCATTTACATGTGGAGTCCAAAACAAAATAGAACAAATAAAAACCAAGCTCACAGATGCAGAGAACAGACTGGTAGTTGCCAGAGGTGGGGGGAGGGGGGAGGGGATCAAAGTATACAAACTTTCAGTTATAAAATAAATAAGACTTCAGGACATAATATACAGCATGGTGACTGTAGTTAATAATACTGAATTGCATATTCAAAAGGTGCTAAGAAAAATCTTCAAAGTTCTCATCACAAGAAAAAACATTTTGTAATTATGTGTGTGCCAGATGAACTAGACTTACTGTGGTAATCATTTCACAATACATACAAATGTTGAATCATTGTGCCATACACCTGAAACTAATATAATACGTCAATTATACCTCAATAAAAATTGTTGGTAATTAAAACAATGTGGTATTAATTCTAAATTAGATAAATTAATGTATGTAATGAATAATGAGCCTACAACAGAACCATTTTCATGTGGAAGTGTTGTTTATGATAAAATGACATTTTCTATCATGGGGGAAAGAATGAGCCACTCAATAAACTGTACTGAGACAACTGACTATTTGAAATTAAAAAAAAAAAGGAAATAAACACAATACATGTAATACATACATACATATCATTAGATCTCTGTTTATATACCTCTCTATCAGGATTTTTATTTGCAAGCAATTGCAGACCCAGCCCAAACTGCTTTATACAACAAAGGACTCCTTTCACTAGAAGACCCAGAGATGGAGCAGACTGTAGGGTTGCTTGATTTAGTGGCTTGATACTGACATGAAAGACACTGAGGGTTTCTGTTTATTTGTTTTTCTTTTCTTTTCTTTTTTTTTTTTTTTTCCGTTTCTGAGTTCTGACTTCTGTAATGTTAGCTTCATCCTAACTCTAAATAGCTGCCGAAGTTCCCAGCTTCAAATCTGCACACCAGGCTGCCCAAGAGGAAAAAAAGCATTATTCTGATAGCTCCCATAAAAGAAGGAGAAACCTCCTCTCCCAGAATGCTTCCACAGCTTCCCCTCTTGTCACATTGTCTCAACGTGTCAGCTTGACCATTCCCTAACAAGCAATGATTTGGCTTCTGCTTAAACAAATGATCGGTCTATCTTACCACATCAGTGTGGAAAATTGGATGGAAATACAATTTTGTTTGGTCTAAAAGAGCAGGGCCCTCTCTCAGAGCTAGAAGTGGTGTCAATTCCCACTATAACTGCCCCAAACAGAAGAAATGCCAATTGCACAAAAGAGGGAAGAAAGAAATAGCCTCAATGTCCACTATGATGATATATCAGAATAAATTGCAGTTACATTAGAGATCTAAATGGTTAAAAATAGACAAACAGGATTCTCCACCCTCAAGGAAGTAGAGCAGAACTCCTTATACCATAAGTGTGGTCTGTACATAGTGGCTTCCTTCCAAAGAGTACTGTATGAAAAGGTGGGTAAAACAAGTTACTTTTCAGGTAGAGAAACAGAACCTCAGCTGAGTGATCAAAGTCAACATCAAGAGCGATAAGTCATATTGGTTATACATACCCTCGATCTGATGTGATGTGAAGGACACTTTACCTCCGTGGTCTTTCTTCCCAAGTCACAAAACTCAGTCTCACTATGAGACAAACATCAGACAAATCCCAACTACGGGATATTCTACAAAATATCTGGCCGGTACTTCTCAAAACTGTTCACATAATCATCAAAAACAATTAAAGTCTGAGAAAACATCACAGACCAGATGAGGCTAAGGAGACATAAAGGCTAAATGTAATGAGGTATCCTAAATATGTATTTCCTAGAACAGAAAAAGGACATTAAATAAAAACTTAAGGGTATCTGAAAAAGGGATAAACTGCAATTAACAATAACATCAATATTGGCTCATTAATTGTGACAAGTGTACCATGCTAATGTAAGATGTTAATAATGGAAGAGATTGGGTTTGGGGTATATGGGAACTGTGCTACTTTCACAACTTTTTTGTAAATCTAAAATTACTCTAAAATCTAAAGTTTATTTTAGAAACCTTTTAAAACACATTAAAGACCTCCAAGACATGTTTTAGAAGAGCACATAAGAGAATATTTTTATAATCATGAGATAGAAAATCTAATAAGAAAAATGCAATGCTCAGCAACATAAGAATTCAGAACATAAGAATTCATAAGAAGAAAGATAATAACCGAAATGAGCAGATGCCTAACAGAATGAAACAAAAGTATCTGCACACATATTAGATGAAGAGTTACTACCTAGAATACGATGAGATATAAAGAAACTTACTAGGGTAGGACAATCAAAACAGACAAATGGGCAAAACATCTAAACTGACAAATTCACAGAAGAAATTCAAATGGTTAGTAACCATGAAAAGATGCTTAACCCTAAAAGATGCTTAATAATCAGGAAAATGAAAATAAAGCAACAGCAGTGTTTGTAAGTCATCAGTTTGGGAAAGGAAGGGGAGGGGAAGGGGAAGGAAAAGGTCGAAAGGTGGAAAGGAGGATGGCAGCAGAGAGAGTATATGATTGACATTGAGAGCAACTTCATTTTATCAAAAGTGTAAGATTAAAACATGCATAGCTGCTTCAAGGCTTTAGGAAGCCTATGAAAGACCAACTGTAAACTGTGTTGCAAAGCTTAATATAGAATTCAGTGAGGTAGAATGAAAACAATCACTCCCTTTGTTTAGGGAAATATCTTGATAAGCTTCTTTGGGTTGGAAAGGGGACACTGAAAGGCTTGCTCTATGTAAGAGGCAATATGTAAACAAAGAGAGCTGGAATCGGATTTGGAAATGTATATAAGTTCCGAATGTCTCTGGACTCCAGGAAAAGACTTAGTGAAGCGCTAAAATAGAAACAGAATTAGGTTTGACTGCCACACTATTGAAGTGTATTCAGGGAGACATTGGCCTTAAGGTTAGACACATTTTAAAGGCTTGTGTTAAATTTCATCTTCCCTTAAAATTTAAGTGCCAGTAATTAGTAGCTAGTTAATATCTATTCTAAGTTTGGGAAGTGACTATTTTTGCAGGAAAAATATAGTTGTGGAAAAGTTTCAGCTGTAAGTCTTAGACGTTCCCAGCTGGAGGAAGCCTAGCTTTTGGAACGCAGCCATGTCCAAGCTCAACCACTTACCTGGGGCACCAAATTCTAGGCATGGTGCCTAGAAGGAAATAAATAACTTCATATGTTTTAATTTATAAAGCTATGGCAAGCATCAAATATACGGATAAGGTTAATTTAAATTTATTCCACAAATATAAGAATATTAGCAAGAGAGGAAGCCCCTTCAAGCTTCAAGAGGCAGTATTAATATTACTAAAAGAAAGTGCTAATGTTTTAGGATAGGAATTCACTAATTCATGCAATCATATAGGTTGAGAATATAAATAGATTTAAGGAAGATTTGAGTATCGTTATGATTATAGTTATCTCTGGTAGTATCACAGACTATGGATACATCATAAACTTTTTTCTTTAAAGAGAAAGAAATGTCAGGCATACTCCAAATATTTTGAAAGTGTCATAATGGAAAATAATCACTTTTTCCCACAAAGTCCCGTTTTATTCTTGAAGACCTCTCCCTGGTCAGTCGGTACCATCACGATTATCCCTACCATCACCATCAGCAACACAGACTGAACACTTTCTTTACGCTAAAAGGTCTACATGAATTTTCTTATTTTTAAGTGTCAGATCTTCTAAAAATGCAAATACCTCTGGATGCTATTACTAGTTAGCACAGTAGCAGTGATCAGAAAGCAAGATTCTTTGGGAATAGAATACAGAATATAAACTCTGGGACTTAATAGGAATGTGGCACGAAAGGTGGAAAACAAACACTAATTTTCCTTCCTTCTTAATTTTGCTTAGGATGAGAAGTATATGCACACATAAAGCCAGGACAAGTCCAAGATGCTTGTTATGTTGTGTTTTCAACTGGCTCCTTTTTATAAAGTGCTTCAGGGATAGTCATCAGAGAACCTATAGAAAACCAACAGGTGCAGAGCACTTTCCTAAGTGTTATGATTAAATATTTTTTACTTAGAAAAATAAAGTCTCTAATCAAGAAAGCTGGGAATAAATGGTAGTAAGGTAGGTTTAAAAAAAAAAAAAAAGCAGTATCGATAGGTATACATCTGGGGTGCCTGAGTGGCTCAGTTGGTTAAGCATCCGAATCCGGCTCAGATCATGATCTCACAGTTGGTGGGTTCAAGCCCCATGCCGGGCTCTGTGCTGACAGCTCAGAGCCTGGAACCTGCTTCAGATTCTGTATCTCCCTCTCTCTGCCCCTCCCCCATTGTGTTCCCTCTCTCTCTCTCTCTCCTTTCAAAAATAGACACTTTAAAAAATAGGTATACATCCAAAACACAACTGTTTCAAATATTTTAATTACATTTTTAATTAAATGTGGCAATTTTCGAATAACATTGTACCATGAGCATTTTCTGTTAACTAAACAGTCTTTGTAATTATCATGTAATTGCTGTATAGAATTTTATAATAATTTACATGGTCTATTTTTAAAATTTAGATTGTATCCACATTTTCACTATTATATACAATGGTACAATGCACATATTTGTATGGAATTTATTCTGTGTTTTAGTACTATCTTCTGAGATAATGTCCACAAACAAAGTTAATGGGACAAGAAACACGAGCAATTTAAGGCTTTTGGCATATTGCTATCAAAAAAATTGCTTTCCAAAAGACATTTTCATATGCTCATTTGGAAATATAAATTATTAAAGACTTTTTGGAGTGTAATTTTATAGTATCTTTCAAAATAAAAATGCATGTAGCCTTTGAAGCATCAATCCCACTTCTAGGAATCTTTCCAACAAAAATAGTTACACATATATTCAAATACAGATGTACAAGGGTTTCATTTTAGCATTGTTTAAATTAGGAGGAAAATGGGAAATAACCTAAAACAAAAGGCCAAATAAATTGTGTTATGGCTATATTATGGTGAATATAAAGCTGTTAAGAATTAAGTGATTTGGCATGCCTGGGTGGCTCAGTAGGTTGAGCATCTAACTCTTGATTTCGGCCCAGGTCTTGGGATTGGGTCCCTCATCTGGCTCTGCACTGAGTGTGGAGCCTGCTTGATATTCTCTCTGTCTCTCTGTCTCTCTCTCTCCCCCTGCCCCCTCCCCCTCTTGCACTGTATCTCCTTAAAATAAAAAATAAAAATAATAATTTTTTAAAAATAAATTTTAAAGAAGGAATTAAGTGATTCTACAATTCTTGACATGGAAAGCTCTCTTAGAGAGTTAAGTAGAGAACAAAAGCTGATAGATAAATAATCAGGTAGAATGATTTCATTTATAAAAAATAAGTAATTAAATGTTTGAAGATTCATTCAAAAATCAATAGGGATTGATTGTGGTATGACATTATGAATGTATATAATACCACTCAATTATACATTTAAAATGGTTAAGATGGTAAATTTTGTTATGTATATTTTGCCACAATTTAAAAAAAATCAGGAGGGATCATACACCTGTAGCTGAGACTGTTAGCTGTCCCACCAAATCCATTCTCCTCTTCTTATACAGTAATAGATTATCAAATTTAGCTAGATACATTTCGCAGCCTCCCTTGCAGTTAGAATTGGCCACATGGCTAACTTCTGGCCAATAAGGGATAAGTAGAAGTGTTTATGACACTTTCTGAGAATCTTCCTTAAGAAACCACTAATATATTTTGTTGGCTAATTCTCAATAGCTTAAAACAGCAATTACCTATTTTCATGGATCTGTGGGGCAGCGGGGCAGCTGTGCCCCACATTCATTTAACCTGGGCCTGGGATGAAGGGACAGTCGGTCACTGGGGGAAGACCTTCCCCTATGGACAGCAGGGGTACAGTAGGGCCAGCAGAGCAGTGAAGGTGTAAGAAGCCTGGGCTTGAAGCTAAAACACTGTGACTTCCATCTGCAGCCATTGACCAAGTCTTATGGCCAAGCCAAAAGCCAAGAGGAAAGGAAGTATACCCTGTCTATGACGAGGGCAAGAGAGGATGTAAATGAGGGGGTGGGGTGGAGGAATAGGACAGTTAGGGTCTATACCACATATTTTGCTTGAAGATATTAAGTTAATTGCGTAGAACATATCTAGAATGTGTCGTAGCCAGGCATTCAAACCTAAGTTTACTGGATCCAAAGCCTATCTTTTCATCTTACCACTGTGCGTTTTTGTATATTTTTACTCTATTTTAATTCTGATAGGATAAATTATCCCTCATTACTCAACTTTTTCATTTTGTCTTTGCTATTGCAATGTGTTCATCATTCCAAATGAATTTTAAAATCACTTTGTCAAATCCCAGAAATCAAACAAATAAGAAAACAGACTGGAAATGAACCTATATGGTAACTTTGGGAAATGCTGACATTGCTAACTTTCCTAAAAGGGATTTTGGTGTGTTCATTGTTATCAATTTTATTCATGTGGGTCTATCTATCTTATTAACACTACCCACAATCCTTTTGGGTTTCCTTTTGATGATTTTATCTACAAATATTAATAATGTTGTCACTTTCTAACATTTATAGTTCTTATTTCTTTTCTGCCTTTTTATGTTAGATAAAATTTCCAGAAGGTTATTGGGCTTTATTGACCAAAAAATATATGATGATAGTTTAAAAGATTGTTTTTACATCACAGTAAAGAAGTGTCCTTCTATATGGGGCGCCTGGGTGGCTCAGTCGGTTGGGCGTCCGACTTCGGCTCAGGTCATGATCTCACAGTCCATGAGTTTGGGCTCCGCGTCGGTCTCTGTGCTGACAGCTCGGAGCCTGGAGCCTGCTTCGGATTCTGTGTCTCCCTCTCTCTCTGACCCTCCCCTGCTCATGCTCTGTCTCTCTCTGTCTCAAAAATAAATAAAAAACATTTAAAAAAATTTAAAAAAAGAAGTGTCCTTCTATACTTTTTAAAGAGGTTTTTTTACTTAAAGAAATTAGTATTTAAATTGGCAGAAGACATGAATAGACATTTCCCCAAAGACAGATATCTGGCCAACAGACACATGAAAAGATGCTCATCATCACTTATTATCAGGGAAATGCAAATCAAAACTATAATGAGATATCACTTCACACCTGTCAGACTGGCTAAAATCAACAACACAGGAAACAACAGGTATTGGCAAGGATGGGAAGAAAGGGGAACTTTCTTACACTGTTGGTGGGAATGCAAACTCGTGCAGCCACTCTGGAAAACAGTATGGCATTTCCTCAAAAAGTTAAAAATAGAACTACCCTATGATCCAACAATTGCACTACTAGATATTTATCCAAAGGACATAAAAATACTGATTTGAAGGGGCACATGCACCCCAATGTTTATAGCAGCATTATATACAATAGCCCAGATATTTAAACAGCCCAAATGTTCATCAGTTGATGAATGGATAAAGAATGGAGTAATGGAATTAATTAATTCTATCAATGAACAATGGAATATTACTCAGCCGTAAAAAAGTATGTCTTACCATTTGTGACAACATGGATGGAGTTAAAAAGAATATTATGCTAAGTGAGATAAGTCAGTCAGAGAAAGACAAATACCGTATGATTTCACTCATATGTGGAATTTAAGAAACAAATTATCAGGGGCACCTGGGGTGATTTAACCGGTTAAGCATACGACTCTTGATTTCAATTCAGGTCATGATCTCACAGTTCATGAGTTTCAGACCCACATCAGGGCCACACTGACAGTGTGGAGCCTGCTTGAGATCCTCTCTATCTCTCTGTCTCTGCCCCTCTCCCACTCTTGGGAGCACATTCTCTCTCTCTCAAAACAAAACAAGACACCTGGCCTTCCAAAGTATACCGAATGAAAAAGTAAAACAAAATAAAAATAACAAATGACCACAGGAGGGAGAAAAGAGAGAGGCAAACCAAGAAACATACTGTTAACTATAGAGAACAAACTGATGGTTACCAGAGGGGAGGAGGGTGGGAGATGAGTGAAATAGGTGATGGGGATTAACGAGGGCACTTGTCGTGATGGGCACTGGGTATTGCATGTAAGTGTTGAATTACTAAATTCTATACCTGAAACTAATATTATACTGTATATTAACTAACTGGAATTTAAATTGAAACTTATTTTACAAAGAAGAAATTTGTATTTAATTTATCAGTTGCTATTCAACTATCACTACGTGATCATTAAATGATCTTATTTCCTTATTATCTTTAACATATCTTAATGATTTTCCTAATATTGAAACAGTTTCCTGGGTGGATTATTATTTTAGTATGCAGTTAGAACTGATCTACTAACATTTATTTAGGATTTTCAGATCTAGGCTTTAAAATCCAGAAAATATTGTTTCAAATGCACACTACATGGTTTTGTGGGAGTAAAATCTGCTTATAATTTTGACAAGTTCCCAAGAAGGTTTACATTCCCATGGTCTCCTCAAACTTCAGGTTCCTGCTTTTGTTCAATTGGATCAGCTGATGGATGGGCCTGGCATGTTGTTTCTTACTCCTTCTGTTTCAGAGAGTTAACCCAAATGTGGAATTCAACCCATTTCTTAGATTTCCATCAAAAACACACTCATACATAGCATGTATATATAATATACTTAGGTAAAATGAAAACAATATAAAATCCCAAGCTAGACATGTCTGACCTAAAAGCCCTTTAACAATTTTTGGATCTCTTGTCTCCTGCTTCATTGCTTAGACCTCTGCTTTCTCCACTTTATTTCCCTGGCCAATTCCCCCTCTACCAGATAGAACAAAACTTTTCTACTTTCTTATACAAAGAAATTTAGTTCTCTCTAGTTTATACCCCTAAACTCAAGCTTTGGTGTCACTTTAAATATGTAATCAAACCCACCAAGGTGCTCGCCACCCCCTCCAAAAAAAGAAAGAAAAACTCATTTCATGTATGTTAGTCAGATTTACTGCAGTAACAAACAACTCAAAATCTCTATAGCTTCCAAGAACAAGCATTTATATACTGCTCATGGTTTCTGCCAGTGGCTGCAACTCTGTTTTGTGTGTCTTCTTATTCTACAAACCAGCCTAAAGGAGCAACCTCTATTAAGAACATGTCATTCTTGGGGCGCCTGGGTGGCTCAGTCGGTTGGGCGGCCGACTTTGGCTCAGGTCATGATCTCACAGTCCGTGAGTTCGAGCCCCTCGTCGGGCTCTGTGCTGACAGCTCAGAGCCTGGAGCCTGCTTCATATTCTGTGTTTCCCTCTCTCTGACCTTCCCCTGTTCATGCTCTGTCTCTCCCTGTCTCAAAAATAAATAAACGTTAAAAAAAAAAATTAAAAAAAAAAAGAACATGTCATTCTTGGGGCACCTAGGTGGCTCAGTTGGTTGAGCATCCAACTTCGGCTCAGGTCATGATCTCACGGTTCGTGGGTTTGAGCACTGCATCAGGCTCTGCACTGACAGCTCAGAGCCTGGAGCCTGCTTCCAATTCTGTGTCTCCCTCTCTGCCCCTCCACCACTCAGGCTCTGTCTCTCTCTGTCTCTCAAAAATAAATAAACGTTAAAAAATAAAGAGAGAAGAACATGCCATTCTTAAGGTATGAAGAAAGGCAAATGAGTTGGCAGAAACACAAATTGCCTTTTAAAGTTTCTGCTTAGAGCTAAAACATTATCACTTCCTCTCATCTTCCATTGACCCAAGTCACATGGCTAACTTAGAAAATGTGGTGACAAAGTATACTTCATCTATTCTCTTACAGAGAAGAGAATAGCTAGAAACATTAACATAATTTATCACAATGTAAGAAGAGTCACCCTCCTTATAATTAATTGTAAACAGCCACTTTCTCCTTTTCCTTATACTATATTCATGATTAAGATGGGTGTAGTAGTGGTTCTGGGAATCACGAGTTGTGAGCATCGGAGGGTGCCTATCAGAAAATCTAGAGAGCTTTTCTAATATGCGTGACCTCCCTACCCCGACCTTCCCCACCATTCTGATTCATCCTTGGAGGTAGAAGCAGATATGGGCATTTCAAAGGATCCTCAGGTGATTTTAACACTTCCTATTCTCAAGTCTTTTGAGCACCACCGGAAATGGGTTTTGGGGGAATGCTCTTATATTGTGTCCACACCATTCCTGACACTTTAAATACGACGAGTCCTCCACTTTCTAACACTGTGACACAAAAAATAAACTCAAAATTGATTAAAGACCTGAAACCATATAAAATCCTAGAAGAGAGCATAGGCAGTAATTTCTTTGACATTGGCCATAGCAACATTTTTCTAAATATGTCTTCTCCGGCAAGGAAACAAAATTTTAAAATAGTATTGGGACTACATCAAAATAAAAGGCTTTTATATAGCAAAGGAGACCATCAACAAAACAAAAAGGTCAACCTACTAAATGGGAAGAGATATTTGCAAATGATGTATCTGATAAGGAAATAATACCCAAAATATATAAAGACCTTATACAACAAACTCAACTCAACACCAAAACAAACAAACAAAAAAGAAATAGTCCAATTTTAAAAATGGGCAGAGAACCTCAATAGACATTTCCAAAGGAAACATACAGATGGTCAACACACATATGAAAAGATGTTCAACATCACTAATTATCATGGAAATGAAAATCAAAACCACAGTGAGATATCACTTTACACCTGTCAGAATGGCTAAAATCAAAAAGATAAGAAATAAGCGTTGGTGAGGATGTGGAGAAAAAGGAAATTTCATGCACTGTTGACAGGAATGTAAATTTGTACAGCCACTGTGGAAGACGGTGTGGAGGTTCCTCAAAAAATTAAAAACAGAGATACCATATGATCCAGTAATTCCACTATCCACTACTGGGTATTTACCAAAGAAAACAAAAACATTAATTCAAAAAGATATATGCAGCCCTATGCTTATTGCAGCATTATTTAGAATAGCCAATATATGGAAACAACCAACATATCCATCAATAAATGAATGAATAAGGAGTATATGGTATATATATTTGTGATACATATAATATACACACACATGAGATATGTATACAATAGAATATTAATAAAAATGGAAGCATAATAAAGGGATGGAATATTCATATTGATATAAATGGCATATTATTAAAAAGGGATGAGATTATGCCATTTGTGACAACATGGATAGACCTAGAGGGTATAATGCCAAGTGAAATAATTCAGACTAATAAAGACAAATAGCATATGATTTCACTCATGTATGGAATCTAAAAAATCCAGCTAACTAACTAAATAAATAGACAAACAAAAAGCAGAATCAGACCTGCAAATACAGAGAACAGACTGATGGTTGCCAGAGGAAAGGGGAGTTGGGAGATGAGCAAAGTAGGTGAAGAAGAGTGGGAGATATAAGCTTCCAGGTATGGAATGAGTAAGTCATGGGAATAAAAGGCACAGCCTAGGGAAAACAGCCAAAGATATTATATTGTATGGTGCCAGGTGGTGACTACACTAGTGGTGAACGTAGCATAACATACAGAGATGTTGGATCACTATGTTGTATATGTGAAATTGATGTAATATTATGTGTCAACTATACTCAAATGTTTAAAAATTTTAAATAATAAATACAATAAGTCCTTCAACGAACATTGCAGTAAGCACATAGAAGACATGAATAGGCAATAATATCTGCCTCATATATTTGTCCAGGACTCTCCTTTTGCCAAGAGAAGGTTTTTACCTAGCAAAGACTGCAGACATTTGCTACTTTTTTTTTTTTAATGTATATTTATTTTTGAGAGTGTGAGCTGGGGAGGGGCAATGAGAAGGGGGCGGAGGATCTGAAGCAGGCTCTGCACTGTCAGCGTGCCTGATGTGGGGCTTGAACTAACGAACCCAGGTGGGGCTTGAACTCACAAACCGCAAGACCATGACCTGAGCCAAAGTCGGATGCTCAACCGACTGAGCCACCCAGGTGCCCTGAGATTTGCTACTTTAAAAAAAATAAACTACTGTTGAAATTTTTGCAGGAATATATTTTTAAGGCACTCAACCAAGAAGAGTGAAATATAATTTTAGATTGGACTGAATTTGTCAATGTGGGTGCACTTATTAGAAGTGCTGCTTCCAGAGTGCTGGCTCAAGGAGTTGGGTGTCTAACTGGGTTGGATAAAGCAAATCAGGCTCCACAACGCGCCTCATTAAAAAAAGTGGAGATGCCAAAAATCCCTTGGCATAGATACAGGAAGGAAATTAACGACTCCCTGAGATAGGAATGCTGGAATAGATCCTGCTTATATACCCACAACTATTGCCCCAAGAAGGACTGGAATGACTATCCCTTCCCCAAGACCTTAAGACCTGCACTGCTGAAGGAAATTCCAGTATCTTTTTCTTATGCTTCACTATTTTCTGAATGTTGGAAATTGCTAGTGAGAAATGTTGCAATTGAATTGTGTTGCCTACCAACGGAATGGGAAAAGATATTTGCAAATGACATATGGGACAAAGGGCTAGTATCCAAAATCTATAAAGAGCTCACCAAACTCCACACCCGAAAAACAAATAACCCAGTGAAGAAATGGGCAGAAAACATGAATAGACACTTCTCTAA
The DNA here is from genome assembly GCF_007474595.2 of Lynx canadensis. NCBI lineage: Eukaryota > Metazoa > Chordata > Mammalia > Carnivora > Felidae > Lynx > Lynx canadensis. The sequence goes on along the minus strand of NC_044320.2, from coordinate 38,340,975 downwards.
AGAAGACATCCAGATGGCCAACAGGCACATGAAAAGATGCTCAACGTCGCTCCTTATCAGGGAAATACAAATCAAAACCACACTCAGGTATCACCTCACGCCAGTCAGAGTGGCCAAAATGAACAAATCAGGAGACTATAGATGCTGGCGAGGATGTGGAGAAACGGGAACCCTCTTGCACTGTTGGTGGGAATGCAAATTGGTGCAGCCACTCTGGAAAACAGTGTGGAGGCTCCTCAGAAAATTAAAAATAGACCTACCCTATGACCCAGCAGTAGCACTGGTAGGAATTTATCCAAGGGATACAGGAGTACTGATGCATAGGGGCACTTGTACCCCAATGTTTATAGCAGCACTCTCAACAATAGCCAAATTATGGAAAGAGCCTAAATGTCCATCAACTGATGAATGGATAAAGAAATTGTGGTTTATATACACAATGGAGTACTACATGGCAATGAGAAAGAACGAAATATGGCCCTTTGTAGCAACGTGGATAGAACTGGAGAGTGTGATGCTAAGTGAAATAAGCCATACAGAGAAAGACAGATACCATATGGTTTCACTCTTATGTGGATCCTGAGAAACTTAACAGAAACCCATGGAGGAGGGGAAGGAAAAAAAAAAAAAGAGGTTAGAGTGGGAGAGAGCCAAAGCATAAGAGACTTTTAAAAACTGAGAACAAACTGAGGGTTGATGGGGGGTGGGAGGGAGGGGAGGGTGGGTGATGGGTATTGAAGAGGGCACCTTTTGGGATGAGCACTGGGTGTTGTATGGAAACCAATTTGACAATAGAGTTCATATATTGAAAAAAAAAAAAGAAATGTGCTGCCTAGTTTCATTTGGGAAAGGAGAATCTTGAAATTGCAGAAGTGAGATAGCCTCCATCAACAATCAGAGGCAATCTGTGCATGATTACAATAGGCAGAAAGATCAGCTTTGTAATCAGAATGATTTCACTTTCATAGCTCTCTGGCTATGCCTATTTGAGCAAAGAGTTGTCACTAAAGTCTGGATTTGTATGACCAAAATACCCTAGGTAACTTAAATAAGGCCTGATTTGAGCCAAGACAATAGTCATGACTCCTCATCCAATTTCCAGAGCTGAATCCACAGATCCACAGGCATCTTGCTTGAAGGGGAGACTAGGTAACATAACAGCAAAAGTAGATTCTTTGACTATTACCCCTAGGTATTCCTAACGGCCACTTAAAAGCATAACTATGTCCTTGGATGAGAGAAATAATTAAGATTTCTCAGGAACTTTTAGATACTTGCTCTAAGCTGATAGTAATTTCTGGCACAGAGAAATTCACTGAGACTCACCTATTAGAATAAGGACATACCTGGGTCAGGTAAAATAAATGAAGTTTGACACAGTCAGACTCTAAACACATTCATTCTTTCATTTTGTTCCAGTTCCTGTGTTGAATAAAATATTCTCAACAACTGGCAAAAAGTCCCAGATATTTTCCCTACGATGGTAGGAAGAACAAAATGGAAGATACCAGAGTTCCTTCTCCCTATTAAAATAGCAAAGCAAAGGCAATGCTATATCCCTGAGGGAATTTCAGATATTAATGCCACTGTTTGTGGCTAACCCAACAGCTGTTTTTACTTGCTCAACACAATGCCTTTTTATTCTAAAGTTATAAGACAACCATGTGCCTCCAGGAGACTGAACTCCTCTCCAGGACCAGGGGGTGAATTTTAATTAGACTAAACCTAAACCTAAATAATTCCATTTTCCTTGCATTCATTGGTTTAGGAATGGGAATATGATGCCATTCTGGCCAATGAGATGTGAGGGAAAGCCCGCTAGGAGGCCAAAAGTATCCCCGCAGTCTTGAAGAATGACAATGGCTGGCATGATCAGACAGTTGGGACAAAATGGTACAATCTCAGGCCCTAGAACACAGTGACAGAACTAGGAAATGCTCTTTTCTACATTCTAAGTAATCAGAGCATCTCAGTTGCAATGATTTGAGATTGTCTATTAGTTTCTTCTGGATCCCTGGACTTGCTCTGGTTCCTATCCTTTCTGAGACCTGATGATTCAGTATTTTGTGTTTTGATTCTGTGGCTACCCCACAGCCCTCTGATAAATTCCTGTATTTGCTCAGAGTTCATTTCTACTGCTTATAAAGAGCTCTAATAGATGTACCTTCCTATGTATTTTTTTTTAAAAAACTCACATATTTTCTTTATAATTGTTTTTGTTTTGCACTCACTTTTATATTTATGAATGTTATTTTTATATGTTTCCTTGGTTTTGTTGTGTGTCAGCATCTTTTTTTCTGCTACAAATTCTCAATTTTTTTATTCTTTAGTTTTGACAAATTTCTCAGTGCAAGAGCGTCCATCATGAGAAATTTTTGAGATAGGACATACAAATGGTCTGACTCTGAGATCTTTTATATCTGAGAATGCCATTTATTTGAGATTATACATAAATAACAGCATTCCCTCCCTCAGGTTTCTATGGATATTGTTTTATTGTTTTGTGGTATTTGGTATGGCACAGAGGTCTGAAGCTAGTCTGATACGTTTTCCATTGAAAATATCATTTCCCTGTTTCTATACTTGAAAGTTTCCTCATAGTTTAATTATTTCTGCTCCTTTGTTGGTTTTGCCTTCAGAATTTCTACAAAGTTTTTCTGGATTCTTGCACTTGCTACTGACAGAAAATCAAATTTATGTATAGTGGTCTGAATTTCCTTGCAGAAAAGAGTTCACACTAGCCAGTTTAAGGAGGGAGATACCTATTAAAGTCTATTCGCTTACTAAGGAATGACAAAAAGGCTTGTAGTAGCAGGCTGGACTTCCAGAACAACCCCGCAAGCCACATCTAACATCTACCTCACTGAAGTTGCTGGTCTGGCTGCTATATCCCTGCTAATTTAAATGAAAACTATGCTACCTCTGTCATGGTCATGAAAGCTGCCAGACCAGGAAATTGCTGTCACCCTTGCCGATCACACAGAGCTAGGTACGGACTAGACATCAGGGCTTCTGTCATAGCTGCTGTAAAAGTACCCAAATGCCTCTGGTGACAGAGTGCTGCCAGTATAGCCACTCCATGATACTCATAACCCCCTTTCAAATCTCATTCAGATGTATCTACTTAGTGGATACACATCACATGCAGAAATCCTCAGTGCAAAGGCATCTGAGTAATGTAGACTTTAGTTTTCCAGCTTGTGGTGTCCACAGAGTCATGCTAGTATGGGCTTGGAGTCTTGTTGAGTGAGCCAGTTTTCAATATCTGCCACATTAACTTAAAAAATAAAGGGAATTTTTATTGGCCGATGTACTTGGGAAGTCCAAGTGGTACAGTTGGCTCTAAACAACTGGAACCAGAAGTTCAAACCATGTTACCAGCATTCTCTCTCTCTCTTCCTATTTTTCAGTTCTGATTTTATTCATTCAACAAACATTTACTGAGTGCTATGTGCCAGACATTGTTATTAGTGCTGGGGATGCCATAAAAAACAAAACACATATTGATCTCTGCCTTCTTGCCTTTCTTCTCTAGTAGTTCTGTTCTCTGGCTGATTTTCTGAAAATGGCAGCAAAATTAGCTCCCAGTAGCTTTAAGCTTTTGGGTTACTTCAGATATCACAAGGAGAAAGGACTTTTCTCCCACAGAAAGCATATAAATTCTACCCTCCCCAAAGAAGATTCTAATTGGTTTCCTTCTCTTTCTCTCTGCACCTCTCCTGCTCACAAGTGCGCGCTCTCTCTCCCTCTCAAAAATAAACATTAAAAAAAAACCCTTATAAAAAATATGTGATGCACCTATGACCAATCAGAGTATGGAGGGGCGCACATCATATGCCCACCAGACGTTGGTCAGGCTGTTCCGAAATAGAAAGGGCATGCTCCATCCTTAAACTACCCAGCATACTACACACACACACACACACAGAGCACACAACCTTATTTCTGTACATTCATTTTAAAAAGTGTTCCTCCCTATGACAACACAAGTTCCTCTTCCACAAAAGAATACACGCTCTCTTCCTCCCCAAAAGAAGAAATTTCAAAATTCACCCAGTTACCATATAATGTTCTAAAGTCCAGGATTTCAGGCCCAGATGACTCATCATTTAGCAACCTATGGATAAATGAGAAATATAACTACCCCCGACATATTCAGTATTTCAATTCATGAGGTACAACAGAAAGCTACAACAAAAACCCTTATTTGAAAATGGGAAACCAGCTTCTGGCCACCACTCTATGGCATACACCTATACTTCTGGCCGAAAGACCAAAGCCCTTGCTCTGGCAGCAGACTAGTTTAAAAAAATTTTTTTTTTTAACGTTTATTCACTTTTTTTGAGAGACAGGGCGTGAGTGGGGGAGGGGCAGAGAGCGAGGGACACACAGAATTGGAAGCAGGCTCCAGGCTCTGAGCTGTCAGCACAGAGCTGGATGTGGGGCTCGAACTCACAGACCGTGAGATCATGACCTGAGCCAAAGTCGGATGCCTAACCCACTGAGCCACCTAGGCGCCCCTGGCAGCAGACTAGTTTTGCATCATCAACCCAATGGACCAGTAACCAAAACCAGAGATTGGGCAGGATTGTGATTCTTGAACCTAAACCCCTAGCCCAGTGGCTTTTTCTCTTTGCCACAGACTGTGAATGTCTGCCATCCCCCTATCCTTGTTTTAACTGTACTCCTCCCGGCCTCTGTCCCTCAGTGTGACCCAGCACTCCAAAACCCATAATCTTTCTCTGGATTACATCCAGTGGTTGTATCTTAGCAGTGGAATTACTCTTGCTTTTGTGGGGCAGAGAAGTAACAGCAGGAAGCGTCTGGGTAAGGCCCAGGGGCCAGCCTTCTACCCTTGCCAGTCTTCTCGTCCACCACACTCCTCACCTTCCTGTTTTTACTCTCACTATCTTTAGCTTCAGGCTCAAGTCAAGAATACTGCTGTTAGACTCCTTCAAATGTATATGAGTTGCTGACTCTTAAGGATCCGAGATTGCTGGTTACAGGCAGAAAGAGACTCTCAGCAAAGTCATATGGATGGTATCGCTTTTCTGCTTGCTGTTGAGACCAGAGTGAGATTTTTCAAAAGAACTTCACTGAGATAAAATTTCCATGCCATGTAATTCACCCATTTCAAGTGTACACATTAACAGCTTTTAGTGTATTGACAGAGTTGTACATCCATTACCATAATCAATTTTAGAACGCTTTCTTCTTTTTAATGTTTATTTACTTATTTTGAGAGAGAAAGTGTGTGCTCATGAGCACATGAGCAGGGGGGGGGGGGGAGAGAGAGAGAGAGAGAGAGAGAGAGAGAGAGAAAGAATCCCAAGCAAACTCCTCACTGTTGGCACAGAGACTAACCTGGGGCTCAATCTCATGAAACTTGAAATTAGCCTTAGCTGAAATCAGGAGTCAGAAGCTCAACCAACTGAACCATCCAGGCATCCAATTTTAGAACACTTTCATTACCCCAGAGAGAAACCCCACTTCCTCACCTCTTTTTTATTTAATAGTTTATTTGTTTTTCAATTTACACCCAAGTTAGTTAGCATGTAGTGCAACAATGATTTCGGGAGTAGATTCCTTAGTGCCCCTTACCCGTTTAGCCCATCCTCCCTCCCACAACCCCTCCAGCAACCCTCTGTTTGTACTTCATATTTGAGCCTCTTATGTTTTGTCCACCTCCCCATTTTTATATTATTTTTGTTCCCCTTTCCTATGTTCATCTGTTTTGTATCTTAAAGTCTTCATATGACTGAAGTCATGTATTTGTCTTTCTCTGACTAATTTCACTTAGCACAATACCCTCTAGTTCCACCCACATATTTGCAAATGGCACGATTTCATGCTTTTTGATTGCCGAGTAATACTCCATTGTATATATATATATATATACACCACATCTTTTTTATCCGTTCATCCATCGATAGACATTTGGGCTCTCTTTTTTTTAATGTTTATTTATTTTTGAGAGAGAGACAGAGACAGAGCACAAGGGAGGAGAGGCAGAGAGACCCAGAATCTGAAGCAGGTTCCAGGATCTGAGCTGTCAGCACAGAGCCTGACATGGACTCACGAACGGGTCCCTTTTGGAATCTCGAATCATGAGCTGCAAGGGGGCACTTTTGCAGTCAAGTAAAGCAAGCCCACCTGAAAATTAAGCCAAAATAGAAAAAAGATTATTGAAAAGTAGAGAGATGGCATTTGCTTTACAGTTTTGAACTGCTGTATCCAGATGTATCTGAAATCAGATTTCACAATCAAACTCCCAATAATGTGAGACCTAACTTTTTTTGAAAAAGATTATTTATTCATTTTGAGATAGAGAGAGAGAGAGAGAGCACAAGTGGAGGAAGAGCAGAAAGAAGAGGGAGAGAGAGAAACCCAAGCAGGCTCCATGCTATCAGCCTGGAGCCCAAAGCGGGGCTTAAACTCATGAACTGTGAGATCATGACCTGAGCCAAAATCAAGAGTTAGACACTTAACTGACTGAGCCATCAAGGCATCCCTGTAAGACCTAACTTTTTATTCATTTGTAATCATAAGACAAAGATTGGTAACTGGAAGTGGAATATAGTCCAAGTGTCAGGCTCTAAAATATAGAATTTCTGAGCTGAGGTATAAGCGGTAATGAGAATTATTCTGTTCCCACCTGAGTACTGAACATCTGGGTTATAGGGTAGACACAAATTAGACTGTCACCTGTTGTATTTGGAAATCTGATCACATGCCCCCTGTGGCTAGTGTTTTAGTGGCTTGCAGAAAATGTCAAGATATTGGAGTAAGTTAGTTACTTTTTGATACTTTTACTAACATAAAAAAATAGTTTTCATCAAACAGTTAAACAGAGTTAGGATATGCTCCAGCAATCCCATTCATAGATACTCCAAAAGAAATGAAAATACGTTCACATAAAATCTGTACATGAACATTTATAACAACATTATTCATAATAGCCAAAGGGTAGAAGGAACAACCCAAATGTTCATTGACTGATGAGTGGATAATCAAAATGTATATGCATACAGTGAATATTATTCAGCAATGAAAGAAGTGAAGTGCTAATGCACGCTACAACATGGATGAACCTTGAGAATATTATGCTAAGTGAAAGAAGTCCATCACAGAGGACCACAGAGTGTATGATTCCATTTATATGAAATGTCTACAACAAGGTAATCTGTAGAGGCAGAAAGCAGATTAGCAGTTTTAAGGGCTGGGCGTATGGGAGGATTGAGGTGAGGAAGTGGTGGCACAAAAACAGACACCCAGATCAATAGTACAGGAGAGAGAACCCAGAAATGGACCCACAAATGTATGGCCTACTAATCTTTGACAAAGCAGGAAAGAATATCCAATGGAATAAAGACAGTCTCTTCAGCAAGTGGTGCTGGGAAAACTGCACAGAGACATGCAGAAAATGAACCTGGACCACTTTCTTACACCATACACAAAAATAAACTCAAAATGGATGAAAGACCTCAACGTAAGACAGGAAGCCATCAAAATCCCCTAAGAGAAAGCAGGCTAAAACCCCTTTGACCTCAGCCGCAGCAACTTCTTACTCAACACGTCTCTGGAGGCAAGGGAAACAAAAGCAAAAATGAACTATTGGGATCTCATTGAAATAAAAAGCCTCTTCACAGCGAAGGAAACAATCAGCAAGACTAAAAGGCAACCGACAGAATGGGAGAAGATATTTGCAAATGACTTATCAGATAAAGGGTTAGTATCCAAAATCTATAAAGAACTTAACAAACTCAGCACCTGAAAAACAAATAATCCAGTGAAGAAATGGACAAAAGACATGAACAGACACTTCTCCAAAGAAGACAACCAGGTGGCCAACCGATACATGAAAAAATGCTCAACATCGCTCATCATCAGGGAAATACAAATCAAAACCACAATGAGATACCACCTTACACCTGTCAGAATGGCTAACATTAACAACTCAGGCAGCAACAACAGATGTTGGCGAGGATGCAGAGAAAGAAGACATTTGGGCTCTTTCCATCCTTTGGCTATTGTTGATAGTGCTGCTATAAACATGGGGGTGCATGTGTCCTTTCGAAACAGCACAGTGTGCTGTTTCAAAGGGGCATATTCAAAGGGGCACCTGGGTGGCTCAGTCAGTTATTTATTTATCTGAGTTATTTGAGTTATTTATCTCAAAATGAATAAATAATCTTTTTCAAAAAAAGTTAGGTCTCACATTATTGGGAGTTTGATTGTGAAATCTGATTTCAGATACATCTGGATACAGCAGTTCAAAACTGTAAAGCAAATGCCATCTCTCTACTTTTCAACAATCTTTTTTCTATTTTGGCTTAATTTTCAGGTGGGCTTGCTTTACTTGACTGCAAAAGTGCCCCCTTGCAGCTCATGATTCGAGATTCCAAAAGGGACCCGTATTGGTCCCTTCATAAAAATGCTAATTGACCCTAGTGAGGGCAAGAGATCTGGGGGGCACAGGGGAAGCCGTTCTTATTCTGGGTCACCTTCCATTTCCAGATCCAAGGGAATAGGATGGTCAGCCCGAGTTCCATGTTCATTCTCACGGCAGAGATGGTGGGGTCAAATGATTGACAGCCAGGTATGGCATGAGAGATTTCCAAAAGGAAAAATATACCTGGAAGTCAAGAAACAACTGTCCCATATACTTTCTATACCTATTATACTCAATTTTATCATTTTCATTTTTATGTCTTTATCAATTTTCTGTGTCCTATGAAATATTTTTCAAATTTGCCCCATACATTATTCATTCAGTTTTCTGAAAGATTGAGTCTGTAATTACCCTCCTGTGCTTTGGGTTTCTGTGTAGTTTTTAGAATATCATTGATGTTTTAAAATATTTATTATGGGGGCTCCTGGGTGGCTCAGTCAGTTAAGCATCGGATTTCAACTCAAGTCATCATCTCACAGTTCCTGAGTTCAAGCCCCACATCGGGCTCTCTGCTGTCAGCACAGAGCCCACTTCAGATCCTGTCTCCCTCCCTCCCCCACTTGTGCTCTGTCTCTCTCAAAATAAATAAACTTTAAAAAATAAAATAAAGGAGAAAAACAAATAACCCAGTGAAGAAATGGGCAGAAAACATGAATAGACACTTCTCTAAAGAAGACATCCAGATGGCCAACAGGCACATGAAAAGATGTTCAGCGTCGCTCCTTATCAGGGAAATACAAATCAAAACCACACTCAGGTATCACCTCACGCCAGTCAGAGTGGCCAAAATGAACAAATCAGGAGACTATAGATGCTGGAGAGGATGTGGAGAAACGGGAACCCTCTTGCACTGTTGGTGGGAATGCAAATTGGTGCAGCCGCTCTGGAAAGCAGTGTGGAGGTTCCTCAGAAAATTAAAAATAGACCTACCCTATGACCCAGCAATAGCACTGCTAGGAATTTACCCAAGGGATACAGGAGTACTGATGCATAGGGGCACTTGTACCCCAATGTTCATAGCAGCACTCTCAACAATAGCCAAATTATGGAAAGAGCCTAAATGTCCATCAACTGATGAATGGATAAAGAAATTGTGGTTTATATACACAATGGAATACTACGTGGCAATGAGAAAAAATGAAATATGGCCTTTTGTAGCAACGTGGATGGAACTGGAGAGTGTGATGCTAAGTGAAATAAGCCATACAGAGAAAGACAGATACCATATGGTTTCACTCTTATGTGGATCCTGAGAAACTTAACAGGAACCCATGGGGGAGGGGAAGGAAAAAAAAAAAGGACGTTAGAGTGGGAGAGAGCCAAAGCATAAGAGACTGTTAAAAAACTGAGAACAAACTGAGGGTTGATGGGGGGTGGGTGATGGGTATTGAGGAGGGCACCTTTTGGGATGAGCACTGGGTGTTGTATGGAAACCAATTTGTCAATAAATTTCATATATAAAAAAAAACATAAAAAAAATAAAAAAACATGATTTAAAAAAAATAAAATAAAATAAATTAAAAAAAAATAAAATAAAATAAAGGAAAATATTTATTATGGATCCATTCTTCCCAGGATATTATGCTAGGACAAGGACCCTGTCTTCAGAGAGATTACTGTTTGCTGGAGGAGGACACCAATGAACAGATAATTACAGTAAAGTGGTGTACCTAAAGTAAGCTCAGGGTGCTTGGATGTGCCTAGCACAGGCACCCAACCCAGCCTGGGAGGATTCATAAGTTTTCCAAAGGAGACAGTCTTTAAAGAATGAGTGTTCACTGCATAGGGAGTGGGGACCAAAAAATGAAAGGAATTTCAGGTCAAGACATGGTGTGTGCAAAGGCATGAAGATGTAAAAGCGCATGTCAAGAGAGAGGAACACTGATTACTTCAGTGAGATCAGTACATGCAGTGCAAGGGGAGCAACAAGAACAAGGCCAGTGAGGTGCCTAGGGACCACGTCATAAATAACTCTGCAGCTGTGTTCCTGGGGGGTTGGGTTTTTGTCCTGCAAGTAATGGAAGGGTTCAAACAGGGATGTGTCATGATCAGAATTGCATTCTAGAAAGGCAATTCTAATGACAAGGTGGAGGATGCCCTGCAGATACAAACTGTTCAAGAGGTTACTGCAGCCACACTAGTGACAGATGGTAAGGATCTCAATTATGAGTGTGTGGCAGGTATGTGACCTTCACAAAAGAAAAGGAAGTCAGAGCCAAGAAATGGAAGGAGCAATAAAATGGTGGGTAGCCTCCAGTTCCATATCATCCCTTAGACTTTGCAACTAAATGAACCAACAAGCTACCTTTGGAGCTAAGCTCATTTGTGTTGGTTTTCCAGACTTTAAACTAAGAGAGTCTTGACTAACTCAATAACAAATCAAATAATCAATCCATCCCTACCTCTATCAATTAATATGGTGCTTTCTTCAAGGAGATGGTTTACAAATTCACTTGTCTGATTCTTCTCTTTGTCTCTTTCTACTCTCCTCAGAGTTCTCGTCTTTTCCTTCAGATGTGAGAAGAGCTGGAGGGTGGAAAAAACTTCGTAGGGGTGATTCTCACAGTTTATTTTTGTTGTGTTTCTCTCAAATCTCCTTACATGTTTATGTTAGATACTACTGTGGGTCTCATGTTATCCACAGAATCTTAAAAGGGATTATTAGCATAGCTGTGGCTTTCTTTCTTTAAAATAGACCCCATCTTACTTGGAATTTGTATTCCTCAAGGGATAGTCTTTTTCCAGATACACAATACTAAATATTTTAATCAAATATGTGATCAGAAATATTTTCCATTTTACTTCTTTTATTTATTTAATGGACTCATGTTACCCATGCTTTTTGGAAGACAATTATTTGGGATAAAGGCTCAGATTTTATATTCCAAAATATGAGAAAATGATTTCTTGTTTCTGGGACATATAAAATGTCAGTCTAATTGTGCATTGTTTGGTATAGTCATGTATGGTTTGAGAATGGATTTTAAATTATATATACTAATATTAAATTAAATTAAATTTTTTTTGGTAGTTCTCTGTCATAGTTAAGGGGTTGGGTTCTAGAACGTGTCTTGAACAGGTTATATAGATCATTTCAGAATTCTCCCATTATTTCAGTTCTCCTCTTCCCTCATTCCCCAATGTGGTTAGATAGTCCCACACATCTGCATCCTTGAATCCCAAGACACCAAGCTTAGGGAGTAGTTTCTGCCTTCACCACATGCTCAGAAAAACTCCTGGATTAGTTTCTATTCTTACTGCTGGGCTCTGATCTTTCTGCCTAAACCTTAGTCTGCCTTTTATTTTATTGCTTTTTTTTCCCTTCCCAGATTTGCATACTTCATGGTTCTTATCCTTCCCCTGGGGTCTGGTGTCCTACTGGCTCTGATTCATGGCTGGTCTTGACTTCCTTACTAATGCACATTCTGGCTTCTTTTGATTCACAGGTTGCTGATCCCTGACTGATTTTTTTCCCCTTCCAAGTCTTGCAGCCAGCCACACTCATTGTGGTTCATAATCCTGGTGTAGATTTATCACATCTGCCTCCAATGCTTACAGGCAATCAAGTGGAAAAGCTCAGACAGAGAATCAGGAACCAAGAAAGACACATACTACTGAAACTGACTCAAAAAGAAATAGAAAATTGGACTAGAACTATGGCAACTGAAGGGACAAATAAGTAACCGCCCCCTCCCCAAAATGCCCACAAAGTAGAACGTAGGCCCTGATGTTTTCACCATTGAATTCTACCAAACATTCAATGAAGAATAAATCTAAATTCTTCACCAACTCTTCCAAAAAATAGAAAAGGAGGGAACACTTCCCAAATCATTCCATGAGGCCAATGTTACCCTGAAATCAAAAGCAGGCAAACACATGGAAAGAAAACTATAGAACAATATCTCTTGTGAATATGGAGGAAACTAGGCAAGAAAAAGAAATATAAGGCATCCAGATTGGAGAAGAAGAAATAAGACAGCATTCACAGGTGACATACTCTTCATACACTAAAAAATTATTAGAACTAACGAATAAGTTCCTGAAGGTTGCAAGATACAAGATCAACATGTAAAAATCAATTGGGGTGCGTGGGTGACTCGGTTGAGCATCCGACTTCAGTTCAGGTCATGATCTCACGGCTTTGAATTCGAGGCCTGCGTCAGGCTCTGTGCTGACAGTTCAGAGTCTGGAGCCTGCTTCAGATACTGTGTCTCCCTCTCTCTCTCTCTGCCCCTCTCTCACTTGCTCTGTTTCTTTCTCAAAAATAAATAAAGACATTAAAAATTTTTAATAAAACATGTAAAAATCAATTGTATTTCTACACTTGTAATGATCAACCTAAAAATGAAAATAAGAAAACAACCCTTTTATGAGAACATCTAAAAGAATAACATGATTAGGAATACATTTAACAAAGAAGTGTAAAACTAATACTCTGAAAACTAAAAACAGTCTTGAAAGAAATTAAATAAAAGCTAAATAAATGAGAAAACATTCCCATGTTCACAGATTAGAAAACTTAACATTGTTAAAATGTAAATAATCCCCAAACTGATCTATAGATTCAATACAATTCCTAACAGAATTACAGATGACTTCTTTTTGCAAACTGACAAGCTGATTATAAAATTTGAATGGAATTGCAAGGGACCCAGAATAGCCAAAACAATTCTGAAAAGGAAAAATAAAGTAGAATTTACATTTCAATTTCAAGACTTAATACAAAGCAACAGTAATCAGGATAACGTGGTATGGTCAAAGGTAGACATAAATCAATGGAACAGAATTAAGAGTCCAGAAATAAATTCATACATCTATTTTCAGCAAGGTTGCCAAGACCATTCAATGGAGGAAGAATAGTCTTAAACAAATGGTGTTGGGGACAACTGGATAGCCACATGCAAAAGAATGAAGTTGGACCCTTACTTTATGTCATATACAAAAATGATCTCAAGATGCATCAAAGATAAATGTAAGAGCAAAAACTACTCATACTATAAAAAAAACTGCCACATACTATATGACTCTACTTATATGAAAGCCTAGAGTAGAGAAACCTATAAAAACAAAAAGTAGATTAGTGGTTGCTTATGGCAGGATATGGCATAAAAAGTGAATTATATGGTATATGAATTATATCTCAATATAACTGTTAAAGAAACACAAACAAACAATAACCAAATCCACTCAAAGACTTATTAAATGACTTTTCAAAACATTAAAAAGCTTTGAAAATCTACTACAGATTCCTGAAGGTTTAGCTTCACAGATTTGTTTATTTTGCAATTAATGAAGGTTAAGAGAGCATTCTCTAAAATTGTCACTTGGAAGCTTAGAGTTTCTAGTTGTGACTCTAAGCACAAGTACACAACCATCATGTCTTTTAAAAGAGAATTTATTTGCCTTATTAACAAATCAAGAGTACTGAGTTTCTATCAAAGACAGCAGAATAAAGGGAAAAGATTAAATGTTTTATTTGCTTAGATTGTTTAAAGAAGTATGCTAGAGAATAATAGATGGGTTTAAACTTCTTTTAGAGTTACTAGCATTTCAAGTTCTTAAAAAACGAATAATGCACTAAAGTCCACTTAAAACTTGTAAGAGTGACATCAATGACCATAAAGTAGAGGCTAAATGAGTATTTTAAGTTAAAATTCATCACTATCAACTACTGGCTATAAGTAGTGAAACTAAATACAGAGTTAGTGAGCTAGGGATGAAAGGGGAAAATACACATAAAGCCTAGGGAAGGAGCCATAACAATATTTGGATGAGAGGATAATGACAGAATTATTTAGGAGGCAAAACTAGAGAAAAGAGAAAAGGAAAAGGAAAAGAAACCCTGTGGGAAATATTTCAATAAGTTCTGGAAAACATAGTGATTTTGATCAGATCGTTTTTTACTCATTTTGCCACATGTTTGCCAATAGCTTGAATGTGCAAGTGGACAGCAGTTTTTATGATACAGTAAAATAATTTTCTAAAATAATAAGGTAGGCCTGGTGATTTTTTTAATGTTCTCTTGTACCTGCTCCCTGTGTTAGCAAGAAAGGCTGAAAATTGAGGTATAGACTTAATCATTATTTGCCCAGTCTAAAGGAATATGGGAGGGGATTCAGGGCTCTAAAAGGGAGATAGCCACACATTAATGGAAACATGAATTAAAAATAGGATTACCAAATATTTGTCAATTAGAGGAAAAAATAAGTTCAGTTTCTGGAAGGATAAATCATGCTTGACTAACCTGCAAAATTCAGAAGGAAAATAAATGTGTAGAGAAAGGGAAAAACATGAATGTATTTTATTCTTGGGAAAATCTTTGAAATTTTTTCACACCAATACTTGTTTCTTAATTGAGTTACCTAGGATTCAGCAGAAGGTTTTATTGTGGTAAAGAATAAAATCAAGTTAACAGGGAAGGAACATTATTGAATGGAGTAATGCACTGTGTATTTCCCACGGAATCAATCCTAGGCCAATCTGATTTAAAGATTTATTATGTTTTGGAAAAGACAGTGCACGGTAAAATCTCTAAATTTGAAAATGATACTGAATTTTTATAGGGAGTGATATGCCAAAATGAGAGGGATAAAGTATGCAAAGTAAAAATGGCAGATGAATTTTGGCCTAAGTGCAACTTAACAAACACATTAGTGGGAAAATTACCCAAGCTCTAGTTATAGATGGATTTGATTGCTAAGTTACAGCAGAGCACAGGGTTCAAGGCATCACTGGGGCTATTCTTTAAAGATATCCTGATGTGTTATTGAGGTTCAAAATGTCAATACAAGATTATTGGAGACAAGACAATTAACACTGTCGATTATTCTATCTATGAGAAAATTACTGTCATGACTGATCTTGGGATGTTTCTAAGACCCAGAAGGGTGACTAGAAGGAGGTGGCCATGCAGGACACCTTTTCTTCTACCTTGTGCAATGATTATCACATGGCATGAACATACTTATCCATAAGGACAGAATACCAGCTTGGCTGCAAATGTCCTGAGACATTTTCTGAGAAACTACAGTGTGAAAGGCACTCTACTAGGTGCTAGGGAAGATACACAGATACATTTATTTCTTTCAGCTCCTAGACTACCCAGAGAAAAAAGACAACTGCAATACAGAGGGGACAATAATTTCGCTCTATGAAAGGTGTGGATGTGCGTGTCCAGAGGAAAGAGAAATCAAACTCCATCTTACTTTTTATTCATTCATTCAGCTCACATTTATTGAATATGACTCTTCATTCATGCATTACATCAGAACTTAGTTACTGCTTACTAAGTGCTAGCCACTGTTCTAGGTGGTAGGGAATAACAGTGAACAAGACAAGGTCCCTGATCTCTACAATAATGATAGATTTTTTTAAGATACCCAAATAAACCTGATAACATCAGATAGATAAGTAGTATGAAAAAAAAGCAAATGAGTTGGATGGAGAGGCTGGAGGTTGGTGGCTGGCAGAAAAATTTACATGGGATGGCAGAAAAATTCTTTCAGAGAGGTGACATCTGACTTGGGACATATTGATGAGAAGGAGCCTATCATGTGTAGAGCTTTCTAGGCAGAGGGAGCAGCAGGTGCAAAGATTCTGATGTGGGAAGAAGCATGGTGCGTTTGAGGAGCAGAAAAAAGAGCAGCAATAGCTCAGTGCACCTGGAGAAGTTAGACAAGGCTGGAGGAAGATCTGGTTCTCCCCTTGGAAGATTCCCTCAAGCCCACTGGAATAAAAAGAACATGTCAGCAACTAAGTGATAATATAAAGAGTATGCAGATATAGTTTTATTTTAAATGTGAAGCAGGAATTAAAGATGATTGGTTATGAATTCTATTTTCAGAAAGAGCCAGGAACATAAAGCTGAGGAAGAGGAACTATGGATAAGGATACTACAAACACACAAAAGTCCAGCCCTTGAGCTAAGATTGAGCTACACTGTAGGGGCAGAAGCAGCAGCAAGGGTGGGCGATGGAGGTACTGTCCAGGGCTGGGAGGCTAAGCTTCTTACATAGCTGGATTTGAGTGACCCCTGAAAGGTTAATCAAGCCCACCCACCCCCTTTTCCCCTGAAAACCTCTCAGGACTCACTGAGGTCTCCGGAGCTTCATTCACTTGACTTAAACTTTGGTCCAAATAAGATACAAAGAGCCCCAGGAGGAGAAATGCATTATACTTAATTACCCTGCAGTGTATTATTAGTGCTTCATTTCTTTGGGTACTTAATCTTCAAGAGATCTCTGTTAAGAGGGGATGACAGCACCTCGGTATGAATTTGTGTGGATAATTATAGCTCTTCCATCTTTATAATGAGGTGGGAGATAGTAATAAGGCACTTGCCTCTTTTGGATCAGAACAAATTGGGAGTTTGGGGGAGGCACAGAAAAGGCCATATGAAACCAGGTTCAAAGTCCAGGGTCTGGCTTCACCTGTGGGACCTGGGAAAAATTATTTAGTTATTTGGAGTCCTAGTTGCCTTATCTGAAGGAATGCCAGACGAAGAGATTTGTTGTGGAGATTTAATTGGAT
This sequence comes from Lynx canadensis, assembly GCF_007474595.2. Taxonomy (NCBI): domain Eukaryota; kingdom Metazoa; phylum Chordata; class Mammalia; order Carnivora; family Felidae; genus Lynx; species Lynx canadensis. The sequence continues at coordinate 38,323,994 of NC_044320.2, read as the reverse complement.
AATTTAAGTGAAAGTGCCTGCCAGACTCGTAAATGTTTAATGGTCTTTCTTTCCCACTCAAGCCTGTGGCCCAAATTCAGGGGCATGGCTGGGTGTTCAGGGAGGCCAGTCTGAGTGGGGCTCCCCTGAGGAGCAAGGGAGAACAAGTCAGGGTCATGAGGAGAATTTGGTACTTCTTTCTAGGCCACACAGAGAAGATACGTGAAAAATGAAATTTTGCTTAATGCCCAAAAGAATCCTGAGTGGAAAAACTACAGAACCTCTGGAGTAATGAATTTTCTTCCTTCTTAATTCTTCCTTCTTAATGTGTTCTTCTAACACAGACATTGGTTTCAAAGGTGTTAAAATATAATAGGACTAAAATAATTTACTGCCAGGATTTTGATAACAAAATCCAAACATAAGAACCACCAACTCTACTTGCCAGAATTTAAACCAAGTTAACCTCAAATCAATACACAGTACATCCGAAGAGGGAAAACATTTACATTGCCTGACCTGGGATTCTAGCAAACAAACTCTAGCTATGTCAATTCTTGGGCCTCTTTAATATCTCATTAGTCTAGGTTCACATCAATCGTTTCTTGCCAGGAAAATGGGTTTTTAAATGGGTTTCCATTTGGAGATGGCTCAATGCCAGCCTGAGCAGGGCTTTTTAGAGGCATTGGAACACTCAAATGTCACCAGTTAAAGTCAGTACAATTTCTACTCGTACAATTTTATTTAATGCAATTACTTAAAGAAACAAAAAGGCAGACATAAGGATACTGGTATCAGAGGGAATGCAAAATCCATTGAAATGGCATCTACTGAAGGAGTCAGGTGACCTGTGTTAGGCTCTTAGTTCTATTAATAAGCTAAATATAGGACTTAATTGGATAAAGTGACAGATGTCTAATATTTTTCATTCTTATGTACACGGAACAGGTTCAAACCAGCCTCGCATAGATTCAGGCACTCACCCTGTGGATTGGCCAATTTAGTTTGAGGCAAGGAGGCACTCCCAAACATACCAGACTCCTTGGAAATATGTTAAGTGGTATTGATGATGGCCAGAGCTGCCAAGGGTGTCAAATGCATTTAAAAGTAAGCAGAGCCCAGGCCCGCTGCTCCCTGGGCACGGACACAATTGATTTCAGGAGGGCATGGTTCCTTTTCAGTGGCGTGGGCAGGAGGCTCCCAGCCAAGGATCTCACCCGATGCAGAGCACATCAAGATATTATGAAAGATGCTAGAGTTGTAGCTCTTGTATTTGTGGCAATAGTAAGAATGGTAGCATCATCTTTAGCAACATTTGTCTTCTCTTTTTATTCTTTGTTTGATCTCCTTTTAGGAGGGGCAATACAACATTAAGGTGAAGGACAGACTCGGGTAGATTCCCTAGGTTTGAACACCAGCGCTAACACTTGCTAAATGGATGGTGCTGGACAAGTCACTTAACCTCCTTGTGCCTCAGTTTCCTGATATATATTGTGAGAACAGTAATATGTACCTCAAAGAATCACTTTGAGGAATTCGTAAAATACAGACTGTTTAGGCAGACCCGGCATGTGGTAGATAAGCAATAAAGTTAGCTATTGTCATATTTCTGTGGGAGGGATTAGAACAATAACACATATTTAATATTTATCCATAAATGCTTATTTATGGATAAATATTAAATATCTAATTTAATAAAACAATTAGTACACAAAAAATTTTTTTAAACAAAAAACACCCATTTCCATCCACATCCCCACTATCCACAGACTATCTAAACATTTTAGGAAGGAAGTTACCAGTAATTATAATTATTTGCCTATACAATATATATTCTTCCCTTCTTCCTTAGTAATTATACCCTGATTTTGTTGTGGCTAGCAAACTGTTTTTCCTACCTTCTTTGCAAATAAGATTCACCATGTGACTAATTTACAGCCATTGAGATGAAAATGCTCCTTAACAGTAGAATGGATAAATAAGATGTGGAATGGAAAACTACACAGTGATGAGAATGGACAAAATGTAACTAACTCAACAACATGAAAATCTCACAAACACACTGTTGAGTAAAAGAAAATAGGCACTACTGAGTACACCCTGGATTATCCCATTTATATAAAGAACAAAACCCTGGCAAAATAATCCCTGCTTTTAGAAATCAGGATAATGGTTACTTCTGGATGGGTAATAATATGGGGTGAGAGACATGGGAGGGGCTTCTAGGATGCTGGTAATTTTCTGTTTCTTAATTTGAGTGATGGCTACATGAGCATGTTCAGTTTGAGGAAACTCACTGAACAAATATACTTATATATACATATCTGCATTTATATTACATTTCAATAAATCTAAAAATCATGCAAAGCTCCGATGATAAAATTCCACACATCAGCCACCAAATGAAGATGGACTGGTGAAACACAAGTTACACAAGTGTTTGGAAGTTGCTCCTTCACCTAGGGGTGAAGTTGGGTCTGTACATCACACAGCTGAAGCTAGTTCATTCAGTCAGCAGTCCTGAGGAAAAGCTTTGCTAAGCAAATGTGCTTCAGAAGGTAACCAGGAGGGGTGGCTGGGTGACTCAGTCGGTTAAGCATCTGGCTCTTGATTTCAGCTCAGGTCATGATCTCACAGTTTGTGGGACCAATCCTTGCATCAGGCTCTGTGCTGACAGTGTGAAGCCTGCTTAGGATTCTCTCTCTCCCTCTCTTTCTCTGCCCCTCCCCCACGCACACACATACTTTCTCTCTCTCTCTCTCAAAATAAGTAAACTTAAAAGAAAAGAAGATAACCAAGAATTCAAGATGATAGTGATATCTTTCCCAAAGTGAGAAAAATCTATATTGATGTCAAGAAGCCACATAAATCCAATAGGGTGTCACTGCATCCAATGTAGTGTAGTGAGCACTTTATGAACTCTGAAGAGGGAATTTTATGCATGCTATCTCCTTGAATCCTCACAAAATCTTTCAGAAGTAGATATTATTCCTTTCATTTTAGAGGTGAGGAAACAAGACTCCAACACATAAAAGCCTCCTTGAGAAATGAAAAATATTATTAGTGGCAGACCCCTAACTTATTATCAACTCCTGTATTATTCAGGACTCTGTTAGTTGCAAGTAATGATAACCCAATTCAAACTAACTTAAGAAAAATTGGAAATGTTTTTGGTCCCTATGCCTGGGAAGTGTAGGGATATAAGCTAATTTCTAGCATAGCTGGGTACAGGGTATCAGGTTCTTTTAAGTTTAGGTCTTACCACTTCTTCAGTAGGCCTATCCATGTGTGTGATGTCCTCCCCCATCCCCAGCTTTACATCCTACCAATTCATCTAGCAAAAAGCAACAGCCTTCCCAATAACTCTGGAAGAAGAGTCTGGAGAAGGCTCTGATTGACCCAGGCAGGGTCATGTGTTCATCCCGGGACCACTTGATGTGGCCAGGGAGAAGGACGATTACGTGGCTAGAGGAGATAATGGCATTGCCACGCAAATCACATGAAATGACTTTGCTGCGGGGAAGATGGGTTCTGTCACCCAAAGAACAGACAAAAACAACAGGCTTCCACTACAATGCCCAAGGAAGATTTCCCAGGCATCCAATCATTGCTGACCTGTGACTATTTAAATATCACTATTTCCATGCAGTATATGAACACATTTCATTTGGGTAGTGTTTCACATCAAAGAGCTTTGAAATGAATATTCTCATTTAAGTCTTACAGTAAATACTGGGAAGAAAAATTGTTCTCATTTCACAGATGAAGGAACAGGCTCATGAGGTAAAGAACAAATGAGGTTATACAGCTGGTAAGTGGACCCCAGTTTGAAACCATACCTCTCAGCCTCCCAACATAAGCAGGACTAAGTGGGCTTCCTATACCACATTAGTTTAAGTTATTTTTCTTAGTTATTTTGAAAGCATAAGAAAAGGCCACTGCTCAGGGATACTCCCCAACAAAAGAACATCGCAATGCCTTTAAAACAGTAGTAGGCTAGTGCCATTAGCTTTAGAGCATCTTTCCAGAAACCAAAGGTCATCTTCATATCACCTGGCAGTACAGTGGAGAATCCAGACTTACTGCAGCCTTGTCACAGCCCCTCAGTGACCATTAGATGGAACAGCCCACTCACTTCTGTGTGAAGCCCAGAGCCTTCCCCAGGACAATGTACAGGGCTGCTTCAAGCCGCTTCCCCCTCTGGCCACACAGTCCCCAGCCTGGGGTGGTCAGAGGCCCCGCAAGCAGTGTTCCCAGGGTGCAGGACCATGTGCCCGCTAGCCATGTGTTGCTGCTGTTCCCTGCTCTGTCTGGGCCCTGTAGCTTTTAGGCCACGGGGCTTAGATTTCTCAGGCATGCTGCTGATGGTGCAGAAATTCCAAATGCTGTGAAGTTCTCAAAGCACTTACTGTTGAGAGAGTGTCTGGGTCTAGTTTGTGAATTCCATCTATTTGGAATTCTGAAAACTGAAGGTCCATTCTTCAGGGTCAGTAGAGGCCTTGCATCATCAACAACAAACATTCACTGTAAGCCTTTCTATGTCTGGGGCTGTGGGCAGCTACCGACATGGTATAACTGGGTCTCCTCTAGAATCAGGCTCACCCTCTGACCACTTAAGGCGCCTAGGAGTTTACACGCACCCTCCATCCAAGTGAAAAGAGACACCGATCCACGACTAAACAGCTTTTACAAGATGCTCCCCCGTGGCATTGAGACATGGGATTGTTAAATTTTCATGAGACAGAGGTAGTCAGAGGCACAATAAATTCTCAGGTGGTGAGGCATTGCTGTACAACTCACGTGAGTTGAGTAGGAACCCATGAAATAATTTACTGACTGTGCACCGTGTGTCAGACATTGTACAAACATTAGCTGTTGTAGGGCAGGTTCCCTAAGAAAGAGACTCTGGGGTGAAGGTTCACTAGGAAGTGATCTTAGCACCAACACCTGAGAGGGATGAGCATGCAAGATTGGGCAGAAGAAGAAGTAGGGTGGTGATGGGGGTGCAGCAGAGGTCTCAGCCAGCCCCGCCACTGGAGCCTCAGGAGGAGGGACGGACCCTCAGAGTGGTCCTAAATTGAGACGGAGTGGTGGTGAGCCTTTGTGCCCTTCCTACACACACAACTGAGAAGTCATGGGATGCCAGATGGCCCTGGAGAGGGAGCATAATCTGATCTGAGTAAGACAGGCTCTGGAAGAGCCTCAGCTGTGAACAGTCAGCAGCAAGGGAGGGAGGGTCCTGAAAGGGTGGCCTGGGCACAATAGCGAAGTTGCCACTGCACTGTATTTTTTAAATCCATTCAACTGTCCTAGAAAGTAGTTCTTATCATCACCATTTTCAAATGAGGAAACTGCACCCTGGAGGAAGTTAGCCTGTCTAGGTTCACATACCCGGGATTTGAACACAGGTCAGACTGCATACAAAACCTGTAATCTATCTACCACACTATCCTGCCTCAGACAGGAAGTGAAAGGAAAGGCACAGAGAGGGTGGAGGAACACTGGAGGCAACCACCTAACTCACAGTTTTGTGAGAAACAGATCAGGAGATGCAGATACAGTGACTGAGAACACAGTCTCCAGAACTATCCTGGCTGGCTTTGAATACCAGCTGTACTGCTTACCATTTAACTTCTCTTATAAAATGGAGATAATATTAGTACATGCCTCAAGGGTTTTAATAAAGTTTAAATAAAATAATAAATTCAGTCCATGCCAAGGGCCTAGCACTGTGGCAGGCCTATAGTAAGCACCTAGTAAACATTAACTACTCTTATAATTTTCCCACTTAGGGTAACTTTTGATAGTGCAGGAAATGTTCTCTTTAGGATTCTGCCGAGTCCTTGCCTACTATTTCCAAAGAATGATCCATCTCTCTGGGTACCATATACATGGCCTCATTACCAGTCAAGGCTCTAGATTGTTCCATGGACCTGGGTATTTTAAGAATCTAGTTTTTAGACGGTCAGGGTAATTCCAGAAATCTGAAAAGGAGCCAAGTGCCAACCATACCTACCCCTTAAATACATAATTCTGGAGGCAGAATAAATAAAAGAGAACTGTGAAAATAGCTCTTTATTGTCTGCCAAACAAAATACCTTTTATTGAAGTCAGCTTTTTAGAAACCTTGGACAGTGAAGGAGTGGAGGGTGTTCTACTCGCAAAGAAGCCTCAGCTGAGTTTTGTAATCCAAATCCCACAGCCTGGGAGAGAGAGATCGTTAACCTTGTTGCTGTGATTTCACCACTACTTCCTCTGGAGAGCAGAGCACAGGGAGCTAAACCCTCAGTGCATGTTTCCTAGGTGTGTGGCCAGTATTTTATTACCGCATACTCCCCAGGAACCACTCAATGACTCAGTGAGTTCTGCCTTCAGCTCAGTCTGCCCACCATGTAGCCAAATAAAAAAGGACCCAGAAAGTTAAGTCAACGACTCCTTTTAAAAAGTAATTTTTAAGGAGAAAATCATTCATCCAAGTGTAGTGAGTTAAATGGTCCTCCTTCAACACCCCCTCCCCAACCCCCCCCCCCCGCCCATGCTATGTTCACCTGGAACCTGTAAATGGGACTTTATGTGGAAAAGGGGTCTTTGCAGCTATAATTAAGTTAAAGATATCAAGATGAGATCATTCTGAATTATCTGTGTGGACCTTATAAAGGCAGGCATCCTTATAAAGAATGACAGAGAAGGGCGCCTGGCTGGCTCAGTCGATTGAGCATCCAACTCTGGATTTCAGCTCAGGTCATGATCCCAGGGTCGTGGGATCAAGCCCCACATTAGGTTCCACACTGAGTGTGGAGCCTGCTTAAGATTCTCTCTCTCTCCCTCTGCCTCTCTCCCCCATTCATGCACACTCTCAAAAAAAAAAAATAGAAGAAGAAAGAAAGAAAGAAAGAAAGAAAGAAAGAAAGAAAGAAAGAAAGAGAGGTTGAGGGAGATTTGGGGCACAGAGAAGGCCAGAGAAGACAGAGGTAGAGTTTGGAGTGATGCCCCAACAGCTAAGGAATCCTATAGCCAGCAGAAACTGGAAGAAGCAAGGGAGGATTCTCCCCCTGAGCCTTCAGAGTGAGTGTAGCCCTGCCAATACCTTGATTTTGGACTTCTAGCCTCCAGAACCATAAAAGAATAAACTTCTGTTGTTTTAAGCCACCTAGTTGGTACTAATTTGTTACAGCAGCCAGAGGAAACTAATACACCAATTGTTTCCTATATAACCTAGGAGTATATCTGTGCTACCCATCAATATGTTTATGATTCTTTTATACATTCAATAAATAGAAAATGCCAATTTAAACAATATGACCAAATTTTTGTTATAAAACAACACATGAAACTATTCATTGCCCAATGAATACACTACATAGTTTTCAGAATAAAGACTTTAGAAGGCTAGATAGATAGATAGATAGACAGACCCCATATCCTGTTCTCTTGTCCAGATTTGAGGAAGTCACTTCTGGGATTGGACCAGTCTCCCTCAAGGATCTAGAAATATCCAGTTCTTTTCCCTTCAATAGGCCCAGACCAGAGATCAAAAATTCAAATGTCCATAGGAGCCAGGCAGGTATATTTTTCAATGAGTTGGGCCTCATAAAAAATATTTAGGCATATGGGGGACTGTGACACACTGGGAAGAGCATACTTGTCACAAACAGGAACTCCAACTCAGCTCAATGATTCTTGTCACAAAGGAGACAGGCTGGTGTTACCAAATCTTATTTTTCAAGAGATACTGGATTCAAATGTTTCTGTATGAAACCTGTTTTTTAAATGTGGACATCTAATTCAAATTCTCCTAAAACGTTTTTCACAGGGCACCTGGATGGCTCAGTCAGTTAAGCGACTGGTTCTTGGTTTCTGCTCAGGTCATGATCTCACAGTTTGTGAGTTCAAGCCCCCCATCGGGCTCTGTGCTGACAGCATGGAGCCTGCTTGGGTTTCTTTCTCTGTCTCTCTCTCTCCCCTGTTCGATTTCTCTCTGTCTCTCAAAATAAATAAATAAACTAAAAAAAATTATGAACAATTACATTAAAAATGTGTTAAAAAAAAAAAAACAGTTTTCAGGCCACACAGAAGCTCAGACCTTTAGGTTTCCACTTGTGATTTAGACCTTTATAAATAAGGTCATTTGACTCTTCCCAGAGGGTAAAAGAAATGTAGGCTTTAGAACACAATGCCTGGGCTCCTTTGTTGGGAGAGATATGGAAAAATTCCTCTCATTCTTTGCTGATAAGCTTACAGCCTTGAACACAAGACAGTTAATTTTGTAATCAAGTTATTCTGCCCCATGAAAATTTTCATAAATTGCCCTGCGAAGTAAGCATTGTGTCAAGGCACACAGTAAATGCTCAGTGAATGGTAGCTATCACCTCTGCTCTGATGGGTATGAATTTTGTCCTCCTCCTTTGGATAGTCCGACAATAGGGATGGAGTAGAATAAGTGATGCCCAGAAACTGATGAAAGAGCCCCTATTACTCATTAACCAAGCCCGCAGGGCCTGTTCAAAGGCAAGTGGCCTTATTCCCTCCATTCCCTTCAGTGCCAAGCAGAGCCATAGAAAGCTTCTACTGTGGCACCAAAGTCAACAGCTCTTGGTGTTCACTCTGGTCCCGGCACTGCTTCTCCCTATTCCTATCAAAAGTACAGTCCTCTGTGGGACACAACATGGGAGCAGCTGGTACACTTAGCCTCCTTCAACCCTTAGAGTCCCTCCATCTCTTGGATAACTCAGCCCCAACACCACTAGGAGCCTGGGGTTTGGGGGGTTGGGTGAAGAAAAGGCTTTCAATTCCCCTAGGGAACGAAAGCACCACCAGCACCCAGGCTGCTTGGAAGAGTAGATTAAGGACCAAGAGAAAAATTTATTTCTTTTTCCTTATTGCAGAAACATAAACTAATCTCAGTGGAGATTATCCCATTATCATATTAGGGAGAAATACTCCTAAAATCCAGACTTGGGAGTCTGTGCAGGAATGCCATTAGCAAAGTAGTGCCCAAGAATGTCAACAATAGACCAAAAGCATAGGCAAGAGAGACAAGGAGGCATTTTTATTGGGAAGAACTATGGGAACACTCTCGCCGCACTGAGCTCCTTAAAGTTTTGGTTTCCCGCGTGTAGGGAAAAGTCTCTTGGGCCAGGATATATAGCTTCTGGGCCTGGGACAATGACTACTCCCAGGAGGACTCAGTCAAGGTCATTGCTAGATGGTCTCTAAGAAGCTGTGTGAATGAGGGAAGGCCTTGATCTATCTGTTTCAGCTTCTTCTCTAAAATGTGACTGGGGCGCCTGGGTGGCGCAGTCGGTTAAGCGTCCGACTTCAGCCAGGTCACGATCTCGCGGTCCGTGAGTTCGAGCCCCGCGTCGGGCTCTGGGCTGATGGCTCAGAGCCTGGAGCCTGTTTCCGATTCTGTGTCTCCCTCTCTCTCTGCCCCTCCCCCGTTCATGCTCTGTCTCTCTCTGTCCCAAAAATAAATAAAAACGTTGAAAAAAAAATTAAAAAAAAAATAAAAAATAAAATGTGACTAAAATTAGCACATCTATTGTGTGGACCAAGAGAAAAATACGTGTACTATTTTTTTTTTAATTCAAGTTAGTTATCATACAGTGTAGTATTGGTTTCCAGAGTAGGACCCAGTGATTCATCACTTATATACGACATCCAGTGTTCATCCCAAAAAGTGCCCTCCTAAATGCCCATCCCTCACCCACCTCTCCGCTAGCAACCCTGTTTGTTCTCTGCATTTAAGAGTCTCTTAGTTTGCCCCTCTCTCTGCTTTTATCTTATTTTCCCTTCCCTTCTTCTGTGTTCCTCTGCATGTACTTTTAAATGTAGGCAACATGCTTGAAAATTTGCATTTTGAAAAATAAGAAATGCCCTTGAGTAAACTGCCAACTCCTCACAGAACAGATAGAGGAACTTTTATTCTGCCTAGAACAAAAAGTTCCTGGCTACTCTGTTAAAACTCTAACATAGCCTTGTAGTGTTATCTAAGAATTTGTTATGTATTTCATAAACTTGGTTAGCGAGGATGACTCTGATTAGAGACACAACTGATTTAGGATTATGACATTTATTCTAAACAGTTTTTGAAACAACATGCATTACCATATAACTAGAGGTTCAAAATAAATAGTTCTTTTAAAGTTTATATAGGCTCTGTAATGACCATGCTGCCCATAGCTAAATACAAAAGGGCATTTTGATAACAAAGCAGTATCAGGTCAGCACTTAGAGTGCAATTATAATTCTATCAACTGTGGGTCTGGAATTTAAAATAGCACCCCAACTGAAACCATCCGTACTGCCTCTATTATACTTCAGGAGACTGACTGTACAGTCTACTTTTCAAATTTCAGAGTTTAAGATGTTAGAACAATGCTTTCAACTGACCTTTTAGGCTTTCTATTCTAGGTTCACTTTTTAAAATTTAGCAATAATACTAGGCTAAATTCAGTCATTCCATGTTTTATGGAAAAAATAACTTGGAAAGACATGGGAATAATTACTACGTACTATTATTTAAGTGTTTTCCAGAACTTTTAAAGACACAGTAATAAAACAAAATAATTATAGAATTTGAAGGAATCTAAAAGAACTAGTAGATTCTTTGATTTTACAGATGAAGAAACTGGGACCAGAGATCTCGGTGACCTGACCTGCCTAAACTGGTATAACTAAATCATAGCTAAAGGTATTGCAAAAAAAGTCTATTGATAGAGAATTCTTTCAGAAAGATGGGTATTATAAATTAGTGTATTTGTGCAACCACGCCTGTCCTCTTACTGTAGATGGGTTGTCATGAGATCAATATAATATTATTATGGAATTGATACGTTTTGAAGTTATAAAGGAAAACTTGAAGATCTGCTCCCTGAGGGTATAAAGTGAAACAAAGAGAACCTAATTAGAATGGGTCATCATGGAATATCCCAGAAATGGCCAGTCTATGGTCATCCATATAGGAATTACCAACAACAGCGGCACTTGGGTGGCTCAGCCAGTTGAGCAACTGACTCTTGGTTTCCCCTCAGGTCATGATTTCACAGTTCATGAGATCAAGCCCTGTGTCAGGCTCTGTGCTGTCACTGTGGAGCCTGGTTGGAATTCTTACTCTCTCTCTCTTTCTCTGCTCACTGGCCCTCCTCAAAATAAATAAACTTTAAAAAAAAATAGAACCAACTGCAACAGCGGTGTTCAAGGTTTGCCAGTCTGTCTTTCATTCAGAAGACCTTAAAAGAATTTTTTATAAGTTTATGTAGTTGAATAGTTGAAACATGTAATTTCTGACATATTTTAAATATAGACATTCTAAAATAAAATGGTTATATCAAATTTAAATGTATCTAAAATAATATAAGTAGGAACACCTGACTGGCTCAGTCAGTAGAGCATGTCACTCTTAATTTCAGAGTTGTGAGTTCAAGCCCCACATTGGGTGTAGAGATTACTTAAATAAATAAATCTTAAAAATAAATAAATACATACATACATACATACATACATACATACCATAATGGTTGGTTGCCATCACACATCATGCATTAAAAAAAACACAAAAGCCTTAACAATCCCTTCTTTAACTGTTGAAAATTCTACATCTTTCATTTCCTCCTAATTCTTACACAGAATTTCATCCTATTGTGATTTTTTAAATTTCCTGTTTAAAATCTTTTATCAATTTCCCTATCATGTATCTCTGTAACAAAAATATTAATACAAATTGAATTTGTAAATTTTTATCTTGTTTTCTGTGACAATTCTCTAAGTATTAAAATCATTCTTCTGATTTGATTCATTGTTATAATTCCTAATAATATACAATAATATAATGCAATATTTGATTAAAAATCACTAAAACATAAAAACTAATTTATAATAGAACTGTGACTGTCTTAATGAGATTAATAGGACTTTCTTTTTTCAATTAGTTCATGATCCCATGATCCATCGATTAATGTGACTTATTGCTAGAATAAAGTAAGGTTTTCTATCACTTAACATTTCTTTCTCTTTTTTTAAGTTTCTATTTATTTATTTTGAGAGAGAGAGAGAGACAGAGAGACAGAGAGACAGAGGGAGCAAGTGGGGGAGGAGCAGAAAGAGAGGGGGAGAGAGAGAATCCCAAGCAGGCTCCATGCTGTCAGTGCAGAACTCCATGTGGGGCTCACACCCACAAACCCATGAGAAACTAAGAGTCCCACACTTAACCAACTGAGCCACCCAGGTGCCCCATGTTCCTTGTGTTGTTTTTTTTTTTAATAAATGTAAATGCTATTGTTGAAAGTGTTCCTATAAACATTGGGGTACATGTGCTGCTATGAATCAGCACTCCTGTATCCTTTAGAAAAATTCCTAATAGTGCTATTTCTGGGTTGTATGGTAATTCTATTTTTGAGGCACCTCCACGCTGTTTTCCAGAGTGGCAACACCAGTTTGCATTCCTACCAAGAGTGCAGGAGGGTTCCCCTTTTTCCACATCCTTGACAACATTTGTTGTTTCTTGAGTCATTAATTTTAGCCACTTTGACCAGTGTGAGGTCGTATCTCAGTGTAGTTTTAATTTGTATTTTCCTGATGATGAGTGATGTTGAGCATCTTTTCATGTGTCTGTTAGCCATCTGGATGTCTTCTTTGGAAAAGTGTCTATTCATGTCTTCTGCCCATTTCTTCACTGGATTATTTGTCTTTCAGGTGCTGAGTTTGGTACGTTCTTTATAGATTTTGGATACTAACTCTTTATCCGATATGTCATTTGCAAGTATCTTCCCATTCCATTGGTTACCTTTTAGTTTTGTTGATTATTTCTTTTGCAGTGCAGAAGCTTTTTATCTTGATGAGGTCCCAATAGCTCATTTTTGCCTTTAATTCCCTTGCCTCTGGAGATGTGTCGAACAAGAAATTGCTGCAGCCAAGGTCAAAGAGGTTGCTGCCTGTTTTCTCCTCTAGGGTTTTGATGGTTTCCTGTCTCACATTTAGGTCTTTTATCCACTTTGAGTTTATTTTTGTGTATGGTGTAAGAAAGTGGTCTAATTTTATTATTCTGCATGTTGCTGTCCAGTTCTCCCAGCACCATTTGCTAAAGACACTCTTTTTTTCCATTGGATACTCTTTCCTGCTTTGTCAAAGATAAGTAGGCCATACGTTTGTGGGTCCATTTCTGGGTTCTCTCTTCTGTTCCATTGATCTGGGTGTCTGTTTTTGTGCCAATACCATACTGTCTTAATGATTACAGCTTTGTAGTAGAGGCTAAAGTCTGAGATTGTGATGCTTCCTGCTTTGGTTTTCTTTTTCAACATTAATGTGGCTATTCGGGGTCTTTTGTGGTTCCATACAAATTTTAGGATTGTTTGTTCTCTCTTTGAGAAGAATGCTGGTTCAATTTTGATTGGGATTGCACTGAATGTGTAGATTGCTTTGGGTAGAATTGACATTTTAACAATATTTATTCTTCTAATCCATGAGCATGGACTATTTTTTCATTTCTTTGTGTCTTCTTCAATTTCTTCCATAAGTTTTCTATACTTTTCAGTATACAGATCTTTTACATCTTTGGTTAGGTTTATTCCTAGGTATTTAATGGTTGTTGGTGCAGTTGTAAATGGGATCAATTTCTTGATTTCTCTTTCTGTTGCTTCATTATTGACGTATAGAAATGCAACCAATTTCTGAACATTGATTTTGTATCCTGCGACTTTGATGAAAGAGCCTAAATGTCCATCAGCTGATGAATGAATAAAGAAGATGTGGTTTATATATACAATGGAATACTACTTAGCAATGAGAAAGAATGAAATCCTGCCATTTGCAGCAATGTGAATGGAACTGGAGGGTATTATGCTAAGTGAAATAAGTCAGTCAGAGAAAGACAGATATCATGTTTTTACTCATATGTGGGAACCTGAGAAAGTTAAAACAGAAGACCATGGGAGAAGGGAAGGGGAAAAAATAGTTACAAACAGAGAGGGAGGGAGGCAAACCATAATAGACTTAAATACAGAGAACAAACTGAGGGTTGATGGGCAGGGGCAGGGGAGAGGGGAAAATGGATGATGGGAATTGAGGAGCGCACTTGTTGGGATGGGCACTGGGTGCTGTATGCAAGTGATGAATCGTGGGAATCTGCCCCAAAACCAAGAGCACACTGCATACACTGTATGTTAGACAACTTGACACTAGATTATATTCAATAAATAAATAAATAAATAAATAAATAAATAAATAAATAAAAGTAAATGCTGAGAAATCTTGTCACATTTTAAAAGTTGGCAATAATGGAAGGAATTTTGTTATTGCAATGCTGATGAGGTTCTGGTTTCCTTCTAAGTTAAATTTCAAAAATCATAAAACGATACATCATCAGAACTGTTGTGTAATGACCTATCAGCTGGACTAGATTCTCCTTTAAACTGGTGTAAGCATTGAATTGGAAATCTCCTACTTTACAAAGGAGTTTGTCACTCAATCACTAGAGTCACTAGCTTTCTCTGTTTCTGGAAAATCTAACAAAAAGACTTTACCCAGACTCATTAAATAACCATTCATTATACTTGCTACTCTTTCAGTTAGAGGCGTCATGTTTAATCCTTTAGAATTGCAGTTAGGAAAACCCGTATCAATCTTAATTTTGTTGTACTTTAGCCAACTCAACTTTTTTTAGTAGTGTTCTTAATCAACACATGCTTTACATATATTTTTTCAAGACTTGGAGCTGCCGATATGTCATGTTTGAGTTATGGAAAATATCTACCCAATAACCTACAGAGCTAGTCCTCTTGGTCAACTCAGTCAGTCTTTTTTATTTTCAGAAAAATCCTGCCTTCATTGTTTTAATCCAAATGATTATGTTAATTCATGTTTCAAAAACATTGTAAAAACCACTGAGAAATATTTTCAGGAAAGTACCATCTATGAATACTTAGAAAGATTAAATTGATATAATTATAATTCAACTAATGTATTCATTGTTTTAAGTTTATCTTTTATTTATTTCGAGAGAGAGAGAGAGAGAGCACACAGGAGGGACAGAGAGAGAAGGAGAGAGAGAGAACCCCAAGCAGGCTCCACACTGTCAGCACAGAGCCTAATGTGGGGCTCAAACTCACAAACTGTGAGATCATGCCCTGGGTCAAAATCAAGAGTTGGATGCTTAACCAACTGAGCCTCCCAGGGGCCCCTAATGTACCCATTTAATAACATGTTATTAAATCATGATAAGCAAGATAAGTGAAGTTGCTGCTTCTCATCACTTGATTTGTAAAAATGTAACATTACATGTGACTACATTTTTAAGTTACTTGTGAGGTAAGTGGTATCATAAAAGGCATAGTATTCCTCTGGAAAATCTATCTGTATTAAACTCTCATGAAAACAACTATGGACAGTCAAAACAAGGATTGACCATTACTAGAATGGAGCCAGCCTTTCACAGAAGGCTAACTTCTTCTGCTCCTAACAAATTTCAGGGCAACCCTAGTGGAATTGGTGAAATCGTCATTTTTAAAGTTGAATGATTTGATACTCCAATAGTTCACAGAGTAGTCAAAGTTTAAGAAAAAGATAATGAAGACATCAGGTTTCTAACTGAAGGAGATAATAATGAAGTTGATGATAGAGGGGCTTACACAAACAAGGCCACAACTAGCTTGAAAAGAAAGATGGGGTGGGGGAGGAGTTACAGGGTTTTTACCATATGTTAGCATGGCCACCGTAATAATGAATGACTATCCAAACTTCAGGTATGTTCCTTTGGCTCCAATGAGTACCTATGTGTTACTAAAACATGAATCCTAAAATGAGAAGCAGCTCCTGGGACCAGATTGAATTGAATTCTGTTGAAAAAGACAAAAACTAATATACTTAAAATATTCCACTTCTGTATAAAAGGAAACAATGCAGAGATATATGTTTGTCTTGTTCAAATAAATGATTTATCAGTAAAAAAAACAAAAGATGCTTTTCCCTTTCTATCATTCCTTCTGTGGTTATTAATTGTAATTCTACTACATAAAAGAGCTTTCTCTTCTCCCTATTAATTAATTTATTTACGTCAGTACAGAATAATGAATTCTTATCCTATTCTATGAATGATAATCCATGTTCATCTTTATTGCTCAAATTGTCCCAGATTTGGCCATTGGGTATCCCTTCAGTTTCCTTTGGACACACCCCTACCATTTGTAAGGGCTTGCTTGCTTTCTGTCATTACAGATGTTCTAGACTCAGGTGTACAACATACTGATTTGACAATTCTAGGCTTACTCAGTGATCACTATGACAAGTGTAGTCACCATCTGTCACCATGCAACATTATTACAGTATTATTGACTATATTCCTTATGCTTTACTGTTCATCCCTGTGACTTATTTTATAACTGGAAATTTGTACCTCTTAATCCCTTTTCTATATTTCACCCATCCCCCGCCCACCTCACCTCTGGCAACCACAAATTTATTCTTGTATTTAAGAGTCTGTTTTTCTGTTTGTTCATTTGTTTTGTTTTTTTGGATTTCATGTATAAGTGAAATCATATGGTACTTGTCTTCCTCTGTCTGACTTATTTCACTTAGAATCATACCCTCTAGGTCCATCTAACTGGGCCTGGTCTTGGTTCAGTTAATTAGCCAGTGATTTTATACTCTTGGCAAGAACAGGCTCTGGTATATTAAAAAAAGTTTGTGAAAGTTCCTAAGGCCATTCCCCATAATGATGTGGTCAGTTACAACTGTGTTATAGGTGATTTGTTCAACACATTTCTCATCGTTAATGGGGTAGTTCAATTGTTTGAGATTTATTTAATCTCCTTTACAAGGCCATGCACACAGGGAACTTGGTAGATGGTATTGCAGTATTCTCTGTGGTTTTCAGCAAAAATAATTCTTTTAACAATGGTTCCCAGCACCACAGAACTTTTTGAAAGGATTCAGTCATTCTTGAGGTCATAGTACATACAGACAGTATTTTCTGTCCTAAGAAAATAATAGTGACCCCCTCAGAGAAAGACATGGTTACAACCATGAAGCTTATGTCCTACAATGTCAGAGACAAGTTAATCACGCAGTCACAGGTAAATATGAAGTTAAAACTGGACAAGTTCTAACTTGGGGGAGGTACACAGTGCTACGAAACTGTATAAAGAGAGATCTGATCTAGTTGCTATTTTTTGTGGAAAGAGAATGAGAGGTCAGGGAAGGCTTCCCCGTGAAAGTAAAAGTTGAGCTGAGGTTCAAACAACAAATGGGTATTTTATCAGTCAGGGTTCAGATAAGAAAACAAAGCCCATATGAGGCAGTTCACTAAGGAAGTTTAATTTAGGAGATGAGTTATGAATTACTAGGGTATGAAGAACAAACAGGAGAGTGAGGTAACAGCTGGAAGCTGGAGCTACCTCAGGACTTGGAGTGACATAGTAAAGTGCCCAGGAACCAGGGCTAGTGGTGACAGATGGCAACACAGAGGAAGGGACTGTCTGCAGATTCTGGAACCATAGAGGTGATTATAGCCACTGCTGAGAGATGCTTCACAAGTTGGGGATGTTGGGGTTACCTGGCTTTCTACCTTCCTTCTGCCCTCTAATTTTCTGCCAATGATTTCCATTGACCAAATACAGCTAGAAACCAATTGGAAAGGAAGCATAGAAAATGGAGTTTGCAAGGGTCAGCCCTCTACTATATAGAGCAGAAGTGAGGGAGGAAATAGATCTGAACAAATATCTGGGACAAAGCCAGTGGGGGAAAACAGTAGAGGAAACAGGCAGGGGATAGCATGCTAGGCAGAGAGG
The DNA here is from genome assembly GCF_007474595.2 of Lynx canadensis. NCBI lineage: Eukaryota > Metazoa > Chordata > Mammalia > Carnivora > Felidae > Lynx > Lynx canadensis. Next base: position 38,306,235 of record NC_044320.2, on the reverse strand, counting down.
TGACACATGACAGAGGCAGAGAGCAAGATGAAGCTGAGAGGAAGTAGGGCCAGACCGGGCAGGTGCAGCAGGCCATCTTAAATTGTGGACTTTAATGGAAAAGCAATGAAATGCCAATAGTGTTTTTTTTAATTAGAAATTTTTAATGTCTATTATTTTTCAGAGAGAGAGAGAGAGAGAGAGAGAGAGAGAGCACGCAAGTGGGAGAGGGGCAGAGAGAGAGAGCAAGACACAGAATCTGAAGCAGGCTCCAGGTTCAGAGCTGTCAGCACAGAGCCCAATGTAGGGTTCGAACTCACAACCCACAAGATCCTGACCTGAGCTGAAGTCAAACACTCAACCAACTGAGCCACCCAGGCGCCCCATGCCAGTAGTGTTTTAAGCTAGGGGTCATTGTAACTGACTAATGTACTTGAAATGAAAAAATAATTATCAGTTATTCTGCAGAGCTGAGTCTCTATATCATCAGCAGGGAAATGTTTTGAATACTAAGGACTGGTAAGATAAAACAAAACTCCAGTGAGCCCACTGATCACCATAGTGGGAAACCAGATCTATCTGGCATATAGACAGAGTTGGGACCACAAACCACGATTCTCCATGTCTAACTGAAGGCCTCTGCAACAGTAGCTATAGCACTTTTGAGCACCTAGTATGTGCTGTGAAAGGGGCCCAAGGAAGAGAGAAGAAAATAAATATTTTTTTAATGCTCCCATATGCTAAGTGATAGTGGGATACACACACACACACACACACACACACACACACACACACACACACACACCTTCTTATTTAATTTTTATAACAATCCTATGAGATGGGTATCATCATCCCTAAGTTACAGATGAGCAATCAGAGGCTCAGGAATATTCTAGGTCACCAGCTAGGAAGTGATGGAATCAGGATAAGAACTCAAGTCTTCTTGATTTAAAAGTCTAACTCTTGGCTGTGAATGGTAAACTCAGACCCTCCTCAGACTCAGTTTCTCAGGCACTCCACTGGCGGCTCTGAGGAACCATCTTTAATGCCAACCAGGTTGAAGCAATAAAATATGGCTTCCTACACTGAAGCAATGCTTTCTGCTGTGCTATTTCCCTGGGCCAGGCATGGTGAGCAATAACAAACAAAAGCAGGACACCCAAGCGGTTACCATTTCCTTATTTAAAGTGGGACAAGTACAAAACTGATGGGAGTGAAGCATTCTAAGGACACAATGAATCAATTCTGGTGGAAGGCTGGCAAGTGGCTTCTCTAAAGATGTACTAGTAGAGATGAATCCAGGGCGAGGAGCAGCCAACAGGGGTGACTCCATTCTGGATGAGGGCACTAAGAAGAACACTGTATTATTTAGGCCTGGACAAATTACCACAAAGCCAATGCTAGGAAGAATCTATGGCTCAAGAGGCCTCCATGTCTTTGAGGCAGGTGCTTGACAAGCTGACTGCATGTCAGATGGTTGGAGACCAGAGTGAGATGGGGCAGGGGAAGCCTTTCACAGGGTGAGAGAATCAAGTATTCATATGGGGGGAAGGACCAGAGAGAGTGATGGCTGAATCTGGAGGTAGAGGTGGGTTTGAGGTCTGAGCTGGTAGGCAAAAGCAAGTGGAGATGACAAAAGATGGTCCCCCCCAGTGCTCCAGTGTTTAAGCCTTGTTTTGTGGGACAGCAGGTGGACTGACTTGATTTATAGGGCAAGGGTTGGGCTGGACATTTCTAGTCTAAACCAGTGGTTTTGAAATTTTTCAAAGCAGGGAAACATTTTCTCCAAAGGAAATCTTAAGTGGAAGTGTAAATAACCAAGACAAAAAAAATGGAATTGCTCTGGTGGAAGCCAGTGGTGGGGACCCCAGGTCCTGCCACGTTAGACCTGCTTCTCCCTTCCCAGGCCCCCTGATGGTCCCACACCCAGATGTTGAAGCCAAGAGGATTCATAAATGCAGTCATAATCTTCTCGACTGAGAAGTTAAATGAATCCAATTCTTAAGTATGTAAATTAACTAGAATGTCTTAGGCCTCTGTTGGATGGAATCCAAAAAGGAAAACTGAATTAGCACACCAATAATCATTTTCAGCCTGCTCTCTCGCCAGGCCCCATGGCCCCTGTAATTTAGCTGGTTAAACCTTTTCCTTGGGGCCAAACAGCTAACCTTGAGCCAGGTGGGCTTACGTGCATGAACCAATTCAGAGTTTACTGTCCAAAGATGAAAGAGAAAAGCCGGCCAGCACCTTCTGCTCATCCACCTAAGGTTCCCAAGAGCAGAACTCAGCCCTCCTCCCTTCCCACTACAAATACACAGAGTAGAGGCCAGCCCAACAGAACTTCAAACAGTGTGACCTTGCAGCCCTCTCAGACAGATTACATGAAAACAAGCCAAAGCGAACACAACTGTCTTTACCAGTTTCATAAAGGAACCGCCTGGGAACCATTCCTTTTCAGACCTAATTATAAAGTCAGTTTTAAATTACAGCACAAGATGGTATGAAAGCCAGTGTTCAACAAGCAGAACAAACAAACACGCAAAGATAAAATGCAGCGGGCTTTCACCCGAGGGCTGCTGCCAGTGACAGCAGGAATGGCTCTCTTTCACCAAGTCTGGGGTGCCCTGGAAAACTTCATACCCTGCCAGGAGACAGTTCTCAAAGCCCCCCTTTACAAAGCACTCTTGTAATAAATAAATAAACTACATTTCCCAGAAATCTCTTTGCTCTGGCCCGGGGCTATATTTTCAACCACTCTGTAATTGTCCAAGAAAAATAAGTAGAAACGTTTCATGACAACCTTTTGACATAGAGTTGACTCAGCTCATTTCAGATCTCGTTTTATCACCAGTTCCCTTGGGCAAGTTTTTAAACATAAAAATACCAAACTATTCGACTCTGCCAGGATCAGCAGCAGCAGCACTTAACAGAGCAACAGTCCAGTGCTTTTTACACTCAATGTATACATCACGCTTCATTCAAACATTAGCATGCATCGGAATCTCCTGAAGGGCTTGCTAAAACGCAGGTTGTTGGACCCCAAACCCGCAACCTCTGATTCAGTGGGTCTGCAGGGGGGTCCCAAGAATGGGCATCTCTATCAGATTCCCAAGTGATGCCAATGCTGACGGTTCCCAGTCACATTTTAAGAACCACTGATTTAGATGATCTATGTGGCCTATGCCAAAACTGTGCGGGAAGCAGACACCGTTATTGATTTCTACTTATTCTGATTTCTACCCTTTTTGAACTAGCAGTACCTGTGGAAATGAAGACCCTAGCCTTCCCTAGCAGTGATAGAAAGGGTAAAAAGCAAAGCAACTAGTTCGGGAAGATCCAGAAACTGACACTGTCTGGCCCAACGCTTTTCATTTTCCCATTAAGGAAATTCAGTCTCAGAGAGAATCCATTTGTGTAAAGTCTCCTGGTGAGTCTGTGGTTGTGCTGGGACAAAGAGCCCCATGTCTTGTGGGGCTTCCTCTCCAGTGCTTTTGCCAGCTCTGGACTAAAAAGAGACGAGAGGACCAGGCAAAGAACAGGGAAGCCATTGTGATTCTGATTCATACCAACTTCTCCACTGGCCCCTACCTGGTCATTGTCTTTGCCCTGGCAGAGGTATGGTTCCTCTGCTCAGATCCCCAACCCAAGAATTCCTACCCTCCCTTCCTTCTTCATTTAGCTCCTTTATAGCCTAAGATGGACAATCAAAGTTGGGCGGCCAAATAACCACAACAGCCTTTAGTTACGCTACTGAGGGTGGGGGTGGGGAGGAGGGTGAATTAATGAATGTAGAGCCATTTATTTACTTTACTATCTACCTTGTCTATGTGACAGCAAGCAAGGCTAGAATCTTTGGAAACACCGACCATACTCGCTGCATCAATCCGCTACTCTTGCTATTATAAAGAAACTAACTTTTAAGAAAAATTGTTCAGGTGAGGCACCTGGGTGGCTCAGTTTGTTGAACGTCCGACTTCAGCTCAGATCATGATCTCGTGGCTCATGAGCTCGAGCCCCACATCTGACTCACTGCTATCAGCACAAAGGCCACTTCGGATCATCTGTCCCCGTCTCTCTCTGCCCCTCCTCTGCTCTTGCTCTAAATAAATAAATAAGAACAAAACAACTCCTCCCAGCTTCCTCCTTCTTCTCCATAAAATGAAGTTCCTTCCTTTTGTTTGTAAGACTTGCCTATGATTTAAAAGAAGGAGGACGAGGAGGCGGAGGAGGAGGAGAAGAAGGAGAATTGCTCAGACGCACCAATCACTCCCATCAGCCACCAGGGGTCACATAAATAGAAGTTTTCACTAGACCTTTCTAATTCACAAACCTACCCTCTTCCTCCACGGTCCTTGGTTACAACACATAATTCAGCAACTAGAATCCCTTGAAGAAGAAAAGAAAACATCTATAAAACTAGTCTTTTTCTAATTCCAGAGACATGAAACCATTTAGGAGTTTAGGCCAGGGTTCACAACAATCCATTATCTGAAACACAGATATTCAGATAAACCATTACTTTGGTAAAGATAAACACCAGTCAGCTAGGCGTTGTTTGTCCTTGAATTGAAGTACGATCTCATTTTATTGTCTTAGCCTTGAGTGTGGTTATCAATGCCAGAAACCGAGAGGCTTCATTGAAAGATGACCATGCTGTCCAGCTTGCAAATACCTTTGTCAGTTAACAGGGTCTGCTGAAAGCACATGGGCTTATACACTGTTGCACAAGCGAAAAACTTCTCAACGCTTCTTAAAGGTACCAGCTAAGAGACTCTGGTTAGTCTGCCCAGGCCAGGGTTGCAAAGACAGCGGCTCGGCACCGTGTGGTGCAGCTGTTGTATTGGCCAGAAAAAGTGCTGGCAGCCCCAGGAAAAACAGACTAATTCACTTACAGGAACTTTCCTGAAAGAGTCTTTTAAAAAGGATTTAAGGCAGACCAGGTGTACTTTTTTCTTAAATCTCATTTCTGTGTCAGGTATTCTCATTTATGGTGGTAATACTGTTTATGTGCCACATTAAATATTCTTTGTTTGCATCATAAATTATAATAAAAATTTATAAAACATATTTAATGCTAATTAATGGTTCCTAGGTAGATTCCTTTAGAAGTGTATGTAACATCTAAATACCTGTGCCACAGTACTCTGTAGATACACACACACACACACACACACACACACACACACACACACCATGGATTGCTATTTAGGTTGCCTGGAATTTTGTTAAAGATTTTGTAAGCCACGCATACTTTAAAAAAAATTTTTTTTAACATTTATTTATTTTTTGAGAGACATAGAGAGACAGAGCACAACTGGTGAGGGGCAGAGAGAGAAGGAGACACAGAATCGGAAGCAGGCTCCAGGTTCCGAGCTGTCAGCACAGAGCCCGATGCAGGGCTCGAACTCACAAACCATGAGATCATGACTTGAGCTGGAGTCGGATGCTTAACTGACTGAGCCACCCAGGTGCCCCCATACTTTTTTTTAATAAAGCCATTTCTGTATGTGTGTGTGAGATATAAACAGTAGTAATTGATTCGTAATTGAACAGTAGTAACTGCTTCAATTCAGCAATGTCATTGCTGTTAAAAGTTCCAGCTGTCAACTGCTCCCATTATAAAGAGGAGGTGGGAAGATTGTGATCCAGAGGGAAAAGAAATTGCATAAAGGTGGAACTTCATAACGTGAGAGGCAGGAGTTGGGACTCACGTCATCATTTAGGTGAAAATTGCCAATAATCTGAATAATTCTAGGAAATACTCTGGCCCTTCACCAGACTTTGAAAGCACTCAGGTCACAAACACCACAGTCCTCGCATGACAAAAGACCTCCTTGTGTCAGTAAATAAAAATGAATGCCAGAGCCATCCTTAAAGGTGAATATATTGGGAGTAGGCAGCTGTTTGCATAATGTGATTTTAAGTGTGACAAGCACGCACCCCACCCAAAAAATAGCTATGCTACAGACCAACCCAGGTCATGGATGCCTGCAATTCTGCCACTAAGAGTATTTCCACCCCAGTCAAAACTTAGGAACCAACCTTGACTCCTCTCTCTCGTTCTCTGACCCCATTCAATCAATCACAAATTCCTCCTACACAGCTCTTGACTCTGCCCCTTTATCTTCATTCTCTCCGACAGGGTGACAGCTCAGGTCAACTCCTGCCAGTGTGACTGCATTGCCTCCTGACTTGTCTCTTCCTTCATTCTGGTCTCCACACTGCAACTAATGTGATCTTTTAAGATGCAAATCTGATTATGACAATCCCCAGCTTAAAAGCATTAGCTGGCTCCCCATAGTCCTAAAAATGAAGTCCAGGTTCCTTAACAGGGTTTACAAGGCCCATGTGGTCTGGTGCTTACTCCTGCTCCAGCCTCAACTCCTGCCCATCAGCACATTCGCACCTTTCTGGTCCCTCCTTCTTGTCTCCAGGGCTTTGTAAACATCATCCTTTTTGCTTAGAACACTCCCTCCCACTTTCTAGTCTTCTTCCCAAAGACTACATAACCCTAAATTTATCCCTATTTTAGCATTTCCTTCCTATGTAAGCTTTACCCATTTGACTGATTTTTTCACAGTTAGAGTGTGTATTTCATGAACGCCAGAACTGTTACTTACTACTGTATTTCCAGGAGTTAGCACAATGCTTGTCACATAATAGTCACTCAATAAGTATTTGTTAAATAGATGAACAAGTGAATTCTATTAAAGATCTTATGTTCTATTAACATACTGATTGGGGGAATTTACATTCGTATGGTTTTCCTTATGACAGCTCTCTGAAGATATGTTTGAGATATGTAATGAAATAAAGGTAGAACCGGCTCTGAAAAATCAGAGGACGGTCAAAAGACAATACTAACCGGGGCACCTGGGTGGCTCAGTCGGTTGAGTGTCCGACTTCGGCTCAGGTCATGATCTTGCGGTCTGTGAGTTCGAGCCCTGCATCAGGCTCTGTGCTAACAGCTCAGAGCCTGGAGCCTGCTTTGGATTCTGTGTCTCCCTCTCTCTTTGCCCCTCCCCCACTCATGCTCTATCTCTCTCTCAGTCAAAACTAAATAAAACATTAAAAAAAAATTTAAAGAAAAAAAAAAAGACAATACTAACCAAAAGAAAAAGGCACCGGCAAGGAAAGAAAGGACAGGTACTATTGGAGAGATTAGAGTGGCCCTTCATGGGTATAAAGAAAATAGCAACCAAAACCTGAGTTTAGCCCTTGATTTCATCCCTAAGGCCCCCACTAATGAAAGGTTGGTTCCACGGGGTGGGTTCAACATCAAGATACCTGCATTTGGCCCAGTGACTTTACCTGGGGCTAACCCCATAGCTATGCCCTATTACCAGGCCTATACCATGGAGAAGCTATGAGGGCAAGGCATCGAGGACTGGACAGACTAATTTCACCTTGACCAGTTTGACTGAACTCATCTAGGTAGACTTGGCTACTTTTTGCTTATCACAGCCTTTCAAAGAAGTATACAAATTTCACCAGCCCATACTTTATATATTTCCATACCCAACTACACTCTTTTATCTATGATCAGTGTAGAAGAGGATAATATATAAAATTAATAAGTTTATTTTCCTATTAACCTGCATCAATCACTCAGTATGTTTCTGAGCAAAAGGGAAAGAATATCTTCTTCCCTCCACCCATTATTAGGAACATTCCTGAGCCCTCAGCCATGAGTTCCTGATTTTTTCTCTCTGGATTCTTTCCTTGGTAGATTAGTTCCATATCATGGCTCTCACTTTTGGATTTAGGTACCATTCTAATGATTCCTCCATTTAAAACATCCACCCTGACCTTATAAGCAGACTTCAGGCCCACATTTGTCATTGTCTATAGGACTTTTTTTTTTTTTTTACTATCTCAACAGGAGCCACAAGTTAACATGTCCATAATCTTGCCCTCTCAAAAAAAATTGACCCACAGCTGCAGTGTTCTTATTTTCACCAGTGGTATCACCATTCTCCCAGTGACATGTCAGAATGCTCTACTCCTCCCACTAGAACATAAACTGCCTCCTAAAGAAGTCCCACCTTGACTACTCCATTTAAAATCGCAACTCTACAGCCCCATCATTCTTGACTTGCCCCCTCACCTGTTCCATTTTTTTATAGCACTTATCACTGTCCACCACACCACATAATTTATTTACTTACAATTTATCAGTCTTTCCCCAATATTAAGTGGAATGTAAGCACCACTGAAGATAGGGATCATGTCTGTTTTTATTCACTGATGTCATCCCAGTACCTAGAACAATACCTAACACCTAGTAGTGCTCAATAAATGTTTGTTGAATTAATTCACAAGCGTATAGAACAAAGTATGTATTATAAAATATCTCTCCTATAACTAGAACTTAAGTTCCATGAAGTAGGGACTTTGTTTTGTTCATTATTGTATCTTCAAAATCTAGATAGTGCCAGGTATCACAGGTATTCAATAAAAGTCTGTTGAATAAATGAATGAATGAGTAGGAACTCATTGAGTTCCGAGTATGAAGTTAGGTGCTTAGAGATTCAAAGATAATTTAAACAACTATGATAATTTAAACATCATACCCTTGGGGCGCCTGGGTGGCGCAGTCGGTTAAGCGTCCGACTTCAGCCAGGTCACGATCTCGCGGTCCGTGAGTTCGAGCTCCGCGTCAGGCTCTGGGCTGATGGCTCAGAGCCTGGAGCCTGTTTCAGATTCTGTGACTCCCTCTCTCTCTGCCCCTCCCCCGTTCATGCTCTGTCTCTCTCTGTCCCAAAAATAAATAAACGTTGGAAAAAAAAATTTTTTTTAAACATCATACCCTGGGAGGAAGATATGTGATAGAAGTAGAAACAAAATGCCATGGAAGCTGAGGAGTAACAGCACTGAAGTTAATTCTTCACTCCTGGGTCTTGAAGACTTAGCTATTCACCTGCCCAAATGGCAGGAAAAGCCTTAGAAGGGATTAAAGCATTTGGTATGGGGTAATGCTTCTCAAATGTTACTTGCATATGAATCACCTGGGGAATCTTGCTTAAATGTAGATTCCAGTTCAGTGGACTTGAGGTGAGCCCTAAGATTTTACATTTCTTTTTTTTAAGTTTATTTATTTATTTTGAGAGAGAGAAAGAGAAAGCATGAGTAGGGGAGGGGCAGAGAGAGGGAGAGAGAAAGAATCCCAAGCATGCTCTGCACTATCAGCATAGAGCCCGATGTGGGGCTTGAACCCATGAATCACAAGACCATGCCTTGAGCCAAACTCAGGCGCTTAACTGACTGAGCCACTCAGGTGCCCTAGATTGTATAGTTCTGACAAGGTCCCAGGTGATGCTGGGGCTGCTGGTTCTCAACTTCATGTTGAATAACAGGTATACTCAACTCAGGACCCATTCTCCTTTATTTCTTTTTAGTGGACTCCAGTTTTGTTCATGTATCTGACCATCTCTCCCCCAGAACTCAGAGGAAGTGATCCTCATGCTACTCCAGGGTTAGACTAGGATTGAGCTCAAAGCTTCTTTAGGCTGATAAATGGGTGAGTGAGAATAAGGATAGGAACTAAGGATTTACAGTCTATGTTTGGGGGAAAGGTTTCTCTTTCCCTTCTGCTGTCCTTAAATAAGGAAACATGTAGCTTGACCATTATAGGCAACTATGCTACATGAACAACATCACCTTACGATGAAGCCAATGTCAAGAGCGCTGAGTGGAGAGAAGGAGAGAAGTAGGGTCCTTAAGGATATCACTTAGCTGCCAACTGCATGAGTCTGGAAGTTACTCTACCTGTGATCTGATCTAATAAATTTTCTTATAGTTTAAGTCAATTTGAGGTCAAGACTTCTCTTATTTCCAGCAGAAATCATCCTAATGGTTACATATGACCTTTTTTAAGGGAATAAATATTTGTTGAACACCTACTATGTCCCAGGCACCAACCTAAGGAAACAAGACAGATATCTGTATCTTCATAAAGTTTATAGTCTAGAATTTAAGTTAATTTGATAGAGTCCAAGTTGATGAGATTAGCAAAATTTCATTTTATATAGTATTTATTTCCTTGGCTGCAGACTATTTCTTCTTCGCTGGCTCTGCCTCTGAAATTGTTCTTATTAATCATTTTTTGCCCTGAAAAACCGACCTAATCCTAAGTCAGAGCTTTGTCTCCTCACGCTTGAAAATTGCAACAATACCTTAATACCACCTCAGATCTAATGCACAAACTAGTACCCCACCAATCTTCCTACATCATCAAACTCACAGGACAAAAATCTCCAGAGACACATGTTGCTTATAGCAGAGATTTTCAAACTCATTTTTATTAAAGCTAAAAATGATTTCTTCAAAGACAAAATTTCTTCCATAAAGTCTCAATGCATAAAATGAAAAAAACCAGTGTTGTGCTGTGGAAGCAGGGAAGGGTGAGGGGCAGCCACAGTCTCCCCACTCCAACCACCCCTCCATGCACCACCCCAACATACCCAGTCCCCTGAAGAGTCATGGAGTTCAACTGGAGCCTTCATTTCACATGGTTTCACAAACACTGGTCTTGTGGTAGGGTGAAATCAAACGCTTCCACTTGTCACCCTATTATCTGCTTCTATTATCTGCCCCCATTCTTGATTCACTTAGGTCAGTCTTCCCACAACATTTCAAGCACACACACTCATTCTCAAACTTTGCTCAGGTTATTTCTTGCATCGGGAACAGTGTATGTCCACCTCGATGTAAAACTGAATCACCTTCACAAGAAACCTGACGCCACAGAACATGCACTCCCAGGGTCCAGACAGCAGGCATTACCAATCAATCCGTATCCATCAGGCATTCTTTCCTTGGAGTCTGGTAGCATGGCAGTCCTTTTCCTTGCATCGTAATTGTCAACCACTATAAACCCAAAAACAGCAAAAAAGCCAAAAAAAATTTTTTTAATTAAAAAGAAGAATTTTTTTAATTAAAAATATTTTTTAAAAAGAAATGTCCCTCCCCCGTTGTAAATGGAGCTCTCATTCTATCATTTTATAGATTCAGATTATCACTTAACTATAAAATCACTTAACCATGTAGTTCCTCAGCTAGGTTATAAATGGCTGGAGGGCAAGGACTATTTTTTCTTTCTTTCCCTTGAATTCCTAGCCCTGTTCTAGCCTCCTAGTAGATATTAAATGAATACACACTTAGTAAATGAATATTAAAGTAAATATTTGTTTCTTCTAAAGCATCCTTACATGATCACCACGGAGTGTCAAAACATGAGGCAGCACTAGACCTTGAAAAACTACATGAGGAATCAGGAAACATGAGCTCTTCTCCCATGAGCACAACAAGGTAACTGTGTGCCATACTGTGTTCCGGGCCTCAGTTTCTCTCATCTATAGGAATGGGTCTGATTCAATTATTCTGAGGAATGATGTTAGGGATGGTGTTCAAGTTTGCTGGGAGAAGAAGCACTCAGGTTACCAGGTTGCCATTTGGAAGTGGGGTCCACAATAGGCAAAGAAGATTGTACAATCCACAAAGAAGGATATATACAGGGCATTCTCCATTTCCCTGGCTGTATTCTGGGTCCCTAGACTTCCAAGCCATGGCCATACGCCAGGCCTCATGGAGAACTGGAACAACAGCTCCTGACACGGAGTGTGACTGACTACCCTTCTTTGTGTCAACTCATCATCAGTTTATCCTGACCCAACAGACTCTGCCACATCTCGCAGCAAACGCTGTCAAAGGCAGTTAACCTCCCACATATCCAGCTTACACATGATTGTCTTTGGATTGGACACCAGTCCCTGGTGTAATCAGTTGGGGCCAAGGTCTCAGGGTTGGTTTCACTCAGAGAATACTCTGGCAACATTATGTAGGAAAAAACTGGTTGGGGCCACTGTTTTCAGAAAAGGGGGCTGCAGGTATGGCACAAACCTTGTGCTCTTTTCTCTCCTTTTTCAAGATGTTTTATGTTATTTGACCAAATACTGCCAGCCCTCATAAAAAGCATTAAGAAATATGCACTATGGGGTGCCTGGGTGGCTCAGTCAGTTAAGCGTCCAACTTCGGCTCAGTTCATGATCTCAGGGTTTGTGAGTTGGAGCCCCGTGTTGAGCTCAGTCTGTATTGATAGCTCAGAGCCTGGAGCCTGCTTCGGATTCTGTGTCTCCCTCTCTCTGCCCTCCCCTACTCATGCTCTCTCTCTCTCTCTCTCAAAAATAAACATTAAAAAAATATGCATTATAAATAAAAGATCAGCAGGACGAAATGTAGCAGTAACTTAATCTTTCTGCTCAGTAGGAAAGTATATGGAATGGAAGTAGAACTAGAGAAGAGGGAAACTATACAAATGCATAAAATCAACTCCCTTAAAGACCTTCTGGGATCCAAGGACCTTAAATATAACACAATATTGCTTCAGTATTCAAAAAATTAGATTTTATGTCCATCAACTGACGAATGGATAAAGAAGATGTGGTTTATATATACAATGGAATACTACTTGGCAATGAGAAAGAATGAAATCTGGCCATTTGTAGCAACGTGGATGGAACTGGAGAGTGTGATGCTAAGTGAAATAACTCAGGCAGAGAAAGATACCATATGTTTTCACTCATAGGTGGATCCTGAGAAACTTAACAGAAGACCAGCGGGGGAGGGGCAGGGGGAAAAAAAGTTACAGAGAGGGAAGGAGGAAAACCATAAGAGACTCTTAAAAACTGAGAACAAACTGAGGCTTGATGGGGGGTGGGGGAGAGGGGAAAGTGGGTGATGCGTATTGAGGAGGGCACTTGTTGGCATGAGCACTGGGTGTTGTATGGAAACCAATTTGACAATAAATCATATATGTTAAAAAATTCCATTTTAAAGAGGACACAGAGTATGAAAGTGTTTTATAACTTTCTAACGCATAGCTGATTCAAACACAGCCCGAAATGCATGCTAATTACAAATAGATGGGACATTTTTCTCCCCACCTCCTTGTCGTCAAGGGGGTATAGCATGGTGATGAAAAGTTTGGACTCTTGTCAGAGAGAAACCTAGAATAGAACCCTCAGCGCCACCATTTTATCACCATGTGACGTTAGGAAACTTTCGTAACTCTCTAAGCCTCTGTTTATTTGTAAAATGGGGATAACGATTCCTGCATCATAGGATTATTGCAAGGATTAAGTGAGATAAAAAATAAATGAAGCCCCTATGCTTTTATTATTCACTATAAGCTTTTATTACCAACTATAACTGTTCTTAACTCTCAGCTTCCTCTCCCTCCCCATTCACATTTTCAGTTAATCAATGGCTTTACAGAAATATGCTTAGGGATTACATAGGTTTAAGAGAGAGCAGAGAGAAAGGGGAGAGGAGAGAGGAGAGACCGTGGTCGCAGGGAGGCCCTGCACATGGGGCCTGCCTCAGCCTCTCCTGCCCGCTCAGCAGGAGCAGCAGGGGCTCCCAGGCTGAAATTCCATTCCCAGGTAGCTCACAGGGCAGATCTGGTCACTGCTGGGACGTGTGGGCTGTGCCCACCTGCTGCCTCACGGCAACCTCATTCCACGCTGGCTCCCTCGGGATGACCGAAGCCGCTGTGGCCTGGGATGGAGGCAGCTGGGGAGGGCAGGGAAGCTTTATACGTTCTGTGAGAGCTTCTCAGTTGTCTGAAATCCTCCGCTTTTCAAAGAAGGGCTGATCCCGCACAGAAATGTGAAACTGCTGTGCGTCAAATAAATCATTAATAGGCAAGCTGGGAAAGAATGGGCAGTAAAGAGGACAAAGGGTCAGCCCTAGGCCTTCTCAGAAGGATTGACTTCACATGTGCTCTCCGCCTCCTCATGCCATTCACCAGTCAACTCGCAAGATGATTTTCGCTCTTCCGAGGAGGCGCCTGGGGCTGTGCCAGGAAAACTCCAGGAGCATTCCACCCAGTTGAGCACTCCCTGCTTCTTGAAACTCTATTCTCTCGGCTTCCACGACGTCATCGTCTCCTGGGCTTTCTCCTCCTTCTCCAGCTCACCCTCCTTTGTCAGCCACTTCTCCTCTACTTGACCTCTAAACATCACAGTTCCTTAGGACCTGGCGGTAAGCCCTGTCCTCTTTCTGAGCCTTCCTTCTCTCTGGGTGACCTCACCCATTTTCGATCCTGGTGACTCCCAAATCTTTATCTCCAGCTCCGACCTCTCTTGTGACCTCTACATCTGTAGATCCAGTACATACAAATCTCCACTTGTCTTCCATGGCTTAACGGGTCCAAACGTAACTCCTCCAAATGGCCCCCTCATCCAGTGTTCCTCTCTCAGTAAGTCTCAGTCACACCCGTATCTGCCCGGTCGTACATGTGTACCCACACCTGGGAGTCATCCTTGACACCCTCCTCCCACACCACCCCCATCCAATTCATCACAGATCCCTCTCAATTCCTCCTCGAAAATATTTCCTGCACCCTCCCACTGTCAGCATCCTGGACCAAGCCTTCTCTTCTAATAACCTGCCAGCTAATCTCCCTGAGCCCTCCATGTGGCAACCAAGCATCACCTAGAAACATAACAGATGGGATTGTGTCACCATCCTCACAAAACACTTCAACAGCTTCCCATTGCACTTAGTGGTAAGCAGTGTGTCAGACGCTGTGCAAAGAACCCTGCGTGCATCACCTCAGTTACTCCTCACAACCCGCACTTACCATCCTATTTTACAGATAAGGAAACTGAGGCCTTGAGAGATGAAGTAGTTTTCCCAAAATAGGCAATTGGAACGAGTTAGGATTTGAATTCAGTTGATCTGACCACAGAACCTAGGCTCTTTGATTACTGCTATCCTGCCTTTCACTTAATCCAACCCTCTAACAGCCTAAAAGGTGCCATATGATCAGGTTTCTACCCACCTCTCCATCGCTCTTTGTGTTATGTTACAGTCATATCATTCTTCCTTCAGTGACTCTAATACCCTAAGCTCTTTCCTGCCTCAGGGCCTTTGCACATGTAGTACTCTCCGTAACATTTTTCCCCATATGACCTAACTCCTCCTCATCCTTCAGGACTCAGCTTTACAGTCACTTTCTCACCAAGAGAACTTTTCCTAATTCCTTATTAAGTTATTTTCTTATGTTATGCTTTCTTATTGCATTCTGCATTTTTATTTCAGAGTACTTACCAAAGTATGTACATAATATGTAATTGTACAATATATAATATATGCACATTATATGGTTATTTAATGTTTATCTCTCCCATAAACATTAGCTCCATGAGAGCAGAGACTATGATCACTTTTTCATCCTGTATCCCCTGAGCTTAGCATAGTAGTAGATGCTTCATTAATATTAGTTAAATAATTAAACTTATTTATCTTTAAGGGATAAATAATTTATGTCCATCAGTAAGAAAAACACTACATTCCCCAGAAGATAAATAGGTGAATGATGCAATTGACAATTAACAACTTTGGAATAAAACAAATAAACAGGGTGATGTTCTACCTTATTGAGTAATTAGATAACCTGAAACAGAAATGAGATCTAATTTTTTTCATCTATTTCAATAGCTAAAATGAAAAAAATAAATATAACTTCTTAATACTGATGGTGAAATTGGCCCATTAATGTTTTTTAAAAATGTTTATTTATTTATTTTGAGAGAGAGAGAGAGAAAGAAAGAGAGAGAGCGGGGGAGGGGCAGAGAGAGAGGTAGAGAGAGAATCCCAAGCAGGCTCCATGCTGTCAGCACAGAGCCTGATGTGGGGCTCGATCCCATGAACCATGAGATCATGACCTAGCTCAAATCAAGAGTCGGGTGCTTAACCAACTGAGCCACCCAGGCACCCAGGCCCATTAATGTTTTGATGGTGAAAGTGTTAATTGATTTCAAAAAAGAAAAAGAAAGAAAAGAGAATCGTACCAAAAAGCAATTTGACAAGCATTAAGAATCTTAAAATATTTATATCCTTTATCCCACCATTCTACTTAGAAGCTTCTATTGTAAGAAAATAATATTAAGTCAGAAATTGTTTCATACAAAGATATTTTACCTCAGCATTATTTATAATAGTGAAAAACAAGGTACAATCAAACGTCCAACAATAAAGTCTAGCATACCACTGTATTATGCAGTCATTAAATTTACATTTATCACAACTTCATAAAGCCATGGGGAAATGGCAAAGCTTCAACCAAGAATGTATCAAGTGAAAATGCACAATTACTTATATTAAGACTGAATATAAGGCAACTATGAATACTACATTATCCTAATGAAAATTAAAAAATTTGTTTAATGTTTATTTTTTAGAGAGAGGGAGAGAGAGAGAGAAAGAGAGAGAGAGACAGGTGTGAGCGGGGGAGGGGCAGACAGAGAGGGAGACAGAATTTGAAGCAGGCTCCAGGCTTTGAGCTGTCAGAGCAGAGCCCAACACAGGGCTTGAACTCACAGACCACGAGATCATGACCTAAGCCTAAGTCGGATGCTTAACTGACTGAGCCACCCAGGTGCCCCAGAAAAATTTAAAACAATTGAATTTTAGGGGCAGAAAACTGGAATATGTAAATTTTGAAATAGTTAGATATCTCCTTATAATATTTATTAATTTAATTTGAAATATATAGCCCAAATCACATGTATAGAAAATATACTGATAAAAAAAATTTTCCACCCTCATATTTGATGAAAACATTTTATTCTAACTCTTCAGAGTTATATTTGATAGCAGTGTCTTCATCATCTGTAAAGAGATTATCTATCAATTTTTTAAAGATTTACTTATAAATATAACCAACACTTACAATTGTGTAGTCATGACCTCAGTGTATTAGTCAGGCTTCTCCAGAGAAACAGAACCAATAGGATATAAGAGGGGATTTATCTTAAGGAATTGGCTCATCTGATTATGGAGGCTGAAAAATCTTCCTATCTGCCATGGTGCTGCAAGCCGGAGACCCAGAAAAACCAGTGATGTAATATGGAATACAAAGGCCTGAGACCCTGGGGAGCTAGTGGTGTAAATCTCAATCTGGGGGCAGGAGAAGATGAGATGAGATGGCCCAGCCCAAGGAGAAAGGCAGGAAAAAAAGGGACAAATTCTTCCTCCACCTTTTGTCTTATTCAGGCCCTCAGTGGATTGGATGATGTCCATCTACACCAGGGAGGGCAATCTACTTTACTGAGTCTACGTTTCAAATGCTAATCTTATCCAGAAGCACCCTCACAGACACACCTGGAAACAATGCTTAATCTGGGCACCCCATGGCCAGTCAAGTCAACACATAGAATTAACCATCACACTAAGGAATGAATTATTAACTTTGTATTAAATTCTTTATTAACTTAAAGATTTCAGCAGATAACTTCAATAAATGCAGAAAACTATCATTGACTGACTTTTTTTTTAGTTGTTTTCTAAAGTTTATTTATTTATTTTGAGAGAGAGAGAGCAGGGAGGGGCAGAAAGAGGAGAGAGAAAATCCCAAGCAGGCCCCACACTGTCAGCACAGAGCCTGACGCTGAGCTCCAACTCACCAACTGTGAGATCATGACCCGAGCCAAAATCAAGAGTTGAACGCTTAACCAACTGAGCCACCCAGGTGCCCTTGAAGTTGTTGTTTGTTTTTTTTTTTTTAAGTTAACATGTCTTCCCCCAAATAGTATGTTGTTATTTAAAACAAAATAATTGAGAGAGCTACCTGTGATAGATTTTGTAAAGACTTGAACATAGAATGACTCTCTTTTCTGAGGAATACTTTTCAGGAAACCCCGTCTGTTATTGGATATACATAGTGCATAATTTACAATAGAGTTTTTAAATAAAGCCTTATCCCTATACAACCTGCATTACTGGATGATTAATCATTAGTCCCTCTCAGTTGTTGCTGGGTAGTAAGAGACTGCAGTGTTAAATGATACTGCACAGGAAGTGTTCCTGAAGTCTATGTCCTGCCTGGGAGGGTATCCTTCTTCAGCTCAAACTCTAGAGGAAATTAGTCTTTCCACCAAAAGGCATTTAAGGTGTCCTTCCCATGGTTATGGCGCTCAAGAGAAATCCAACTGGACAGAGAGAATGCAGCCGCAAGGACAGCCTGAGTGCATAGCCCACCAGAAAGAGCTTAGTGGTCAACCAGCACACTTAGCAAGGGAAACAGCAGATGCATCACAGGGATCCTGGTGATGCCCATACCCAGCAAGGCAACTGGCAGCCAGCAATTTTTGCAGACTGCTGGAAGGAGCACTCTGGAAAAGATTGTCACTCATTCTTCGAAAGAAAGAACCAGGGACCAGAGTTAGAGGATGCTGTTCATCTTTTTATAGATTGTTGATATAATCCAGTAGGTAAACTCTAGTTCCCTCTCTTTCTTAAGTTTTCCATTTTCATTCTAGTGTAGTTGATGTACAGTGCTATATTAGTTTCAGGTGTACAATATAGTGATTCAACAATTCTATACATCGTTCAGTGCTCATCATTAAGTGTACTCTTTAATTTTTTTAATGTTTTATTTATTTTTGAGACAGAGAGAGACAGAGCATGAGCAGGGGAGGGGCAGAGAGAGAGAGAGAGCAAGACACAGAATCCGAAGCAGGCTCCAGGCTCTGAGCTGTCAGCACAGAGCCTGACGCGGAACTCGAACTCACGAACCGCGAGATCATGACCTGAGCCGAAGTCGGATGCTTAACCGACTGAGCCACCCAGGCGCCCCATAAGTGTACTCTTTAATCTTTATTTCTCTTTACAAAGAGTGAGTTTGGTTATTCTCAGTAATTTATTTTGTTGATTCCCTGAAGCTCTAAGTTAAAGGAGCTCTCTTGGTATAGACAAATTAGGTGGACCACAACTAATTGTTAAGTCAAGATTCTGCCCTTGGAGTGGTCAGTAATATACCAGCAGCCTCCTTTACAAAGTGACAAAGACAGCTACAAGGGTGTGTGTTACTCATAGAAAATATTCTTAGAGCACCTGGGTAGCTCAGACAGTTAAGAGGCTGACTTCGGCTCAGGTTATGATCTCATAGTTTGGGAGTTCAAGTCCTGCGTCGGGCTCTGTATTGACAGCTCAGTGTCTGGAGCCTGCTTCAGATTCTGTATCTCCCTCTCTCTCTGCCCCTCCCCAGCTTGCTCTCTCTCTCTCTCTCTCTCTCTCAAAAATAAATAAACATTAAAAAAACTTTAAAACCTTTATAAAAATATATATATTCTTGGGGCGCCTGGGTGGCGCAGTCGGTTAAGCGTCCGACTTCAGCCAGGTCACGATCTCGCGGTCCGTGAGTTCGAGCCCCGCGTCGGGCTCTGGGCTGATGGCTCAGAGCCTGGAGCCTGTCTCCGATTCTGTGTCTCCCTCTCTCTCTGCCCCTCCCCCGTTCATGCTCTGTCTTTCTCTGTCCCAAAAATAAATAAACGTTGAAAAAAAAAATTAAAAAAAAAAAAAATATATATATTCTTAAGGAAATATTCCAAAACATTGGTTTCAGTATATTTTGAGTGGCAGTCTTATAGGAGTAATTATCCTCTTTTTTTTCTATTTTCCAAATTATATTACTAGGAGTGTACTTTTTAATGAAAACTAATGAAATAAAAAATTTTAAAAAGAACAAAGTTTAATCCTAGATTATTCATATTTGTTACAACGGATACCAGTGTTATCTAGCCTTGAAATATTGATAAAAAATTCTTCTTAGTTATAGAAAAAAATTAAGAGTTTGCCTACATACAATCAAAAAGAATGAAATCTTACTATCTGCAACAACATGAAAGGAACTAGAGTGTACTAGGCTAAGCTAAATGAGTCAGTCAGAGAAAGACAAATATATGATTTCTCTCATTTGAGAAACAAACCAGATGAACATAGAGGAAGGAAGGAAAAATAATATGAAAACACGGAGGGAGGCAAACCATAAGAAACTTGTAATTTTAGAGAACAAACTGAGGGATGCTGGAGGGGAGGCGGGAGGTGGGATGGGTTAAATGGGGGATGGGCATTAAGGAGGACACTTGTTGGGATGAGCACTGGGCGTCATGTGTAAGTGATGAATCATGGCTCTACTCCTGAAATCAATACTGCACTGTGTGATAACTAACTTAAATTTAAATGAATAAAGAGTTTGCTGATACGACACCATATCTGTCAAAGTTTTAGAGAGCTAAGCCCCTTTTTTCACCTCCTGAGTTTAAAACCAACTGAGAGATAAAAACAAGAATAAGATAGTTAAAGATCAAAACTTCTATCTCCAAGAGTGGATTGGAGGATGTGACTTTAGGTCTGTCGCCAGATTGGCCTTACTCACACTGCGCTTGCAAATTATTCTCTGCCTGGTCACAAGGAAGAGCTGGAGAACCGAAGGCTTTCCTGATGAGGAGGGAACATGCCTTGCTAACAGTCCTACATGGAGAGCGGACCAGAGAACGTTTTTTCTGTAGGCAGCTGAGCCACAAGGAAAGTGAAGTCCAAAAGGCTGAGCCATACCTCCCCGGTTCTAAGGTCCAAACATAAACCAGAGATAGAGGAGAAGAGGGAGCTTGGGAATATTACTTTAAGGAAAGTCTTCTATGTGGAACTATGAGATCAGAGGAAGAGAAGAATCCTAACCCACCTGCAGCATACGGAATGGGAAAAATTTCATTCAGATAACTAAGACTATGTGATCCTAAGGAACAGTTCTGACTATGCTTAAAACTAAATGAAGAAAGGATGCCTGGGTGGCTCAGTCGGTTAACCATCTGACTTCAGATCAGGTCATGATCTCACAATTTGGGAGTTCAAGCCCCACAGCGGGCTCTCTGCTGTCATTGCAGAGCCTGCTTTGGATCCTTTGTCTGCCTCTCTCTCTCTCTCTCAAAAGTAAACAACAACAAAAAAAACTAAATTAAGAAAAACTTTGGTGTTAGGTAAATGCAAAAAGAAAAAAGTCATTAAACAGAAGGATCTCTTGTATTTTGAAAAACAAATATGAGTTTTCCTTAAAATGTGCAACGATATACTTATTTGATTTATGCTTCATTCATATTCCACAAATTGAAAGTATCTTGACAATTAAATCTAAAATTAGAAAAACATTGTCGTGCCCAATAGAGTTCTCTCTCTCTTCTCTAAACACTACCCAGCCAGAAACAAAGGAATGAGAACCTCTGGAAAAGAGAGTAGAGAAACTGTTATTTGTTTTTAAAAAGCCAATCCAGAGTATAAAACTGGAAAGGAGAGCCCATCCTCTTAGCCTGAGTTGCATAATCTTCAAAGAAGAGTCCCTGGAGAGTCATAACCAGGTATGTTGTTTCAGCACCCACACTTGCTGGGCAAGACTCTGGCCTTCATCCAGGCTCCTTGGGACAAGATGTCCACATGTGTCTCCATGCCTCCAAGGAGATTCCAGGTGAGATTTTCACATAGATATTGCAGTGTTCAAGCCTCTTGCACCATATTTACCCACTCAGGCATTAGACTAACTCCCTTTCTGCAACACAATGTGACTGAACCAGAGGAAAAGAATCTTCCACATCAGGTACAAATGAATATCTCTGCTTAGAAGGAAACAGGAGTCCAGGAAGGGGAACAGAGTCTCCATGGCAATTGCCGTTGGCAGCCAGGGCCTGTTATCTGGGGCATCTCTTGACTGAGAGACCTTGAGACTCTTAGCTTCTATTCCCTTAACTCAAAAGTACCAAGGCTGGATTTATCAGGCTGGAACTGCATTAAAATTCTGATTTTTCAGCTTCTTTCTATCCAGATATTCTTATGGTTAATACAATAAACTAAGGTAAAAGTTATTTTGGTGATTGTTCTCAGTTAATGCCAATTTTTTTAAAAAAGTCTGTAAGGTAGGCTTATGAGCACACACACACACACACACACACACACGCCACTCACAAAGTAAGAAGCTTGAACTATTTCAATTGTTTGTCCACACAGGCCCAAATTACTCAACCTTGCACTTCATGTTGCTGCTATTGACATGTTAATTGTGCCAGGTTGTTTTTAGTACTTTCAAACTGTCCTCATCTCTCTTTAAGTGGCATAGATTTCTAAACATGGGTCCTCAAAACAGGATGGTTGAGCCAGCACCATATGCTCGGGGACATGTAAGAGCTAAATGTACTGATACACTGAACACGTTCTTGAAAGATGGATCTATCACACAGGGCAGTAAAAGTGGTTGATTGAAGGAAAACGTCCTGAAAAATGGAAGATGAACACATCTTTCATTATATGGAATCACATTTTATGTGTTGTAGGACAATTCCCTATTTAGGACTACATTTTTAAAAGAACACTGAATTTAGGTCCAAATTTATTTATTTCTGCCACTTACCGTGTAACTTTAGGCAAGGTCCTCAAACCCTCTCTCTGAGCTTTAGTTTCCCCTCGAATAGTTTCCCCTAGAATGGTTCCCCTCGAATGGTTCCCCTCGAACCATCTCAAATGATGGTTGTGAAAATTGAGTAAGAGACTGCAAAAATGCCTGACAAAGCACCTGATAGATTCAAAAGTTATTTGGATATTAAAATACTTATTTTACCATTTGAGAAATCCTTTTGAAATGCAAATAATAATCAGCAATGATTCTGTGTGTGTGTATGTTTTTTTTTAATTTTTTTTTCAACGTTTATTTATTTTTGGGACAGAGAGAGACAGAGCATGAACGGGGGAGGGGCAGAGAGAGAGGGAGACACAGAATCGGAAACAGGCTCCAGGCTCTGAGCCATCAGCCCAGAGCCTGACGCGGGGCTCGAACTCACGGACCGCGAGATCGTGACCTGGATGAAGTCGGACGCTTAACCGACTGCGCCACCCAGGCGCCCCAGTGTATGATTTTTAAAACAGAGTCTTATTTACAAATGTGCTCAGGTAAGAAGTATTTGTTATTTTGTAAAAGCCACACCATAAGGAATATGGTCAATGATATTGTAATAGCCATATATGGGGGTCAGATGGTAGCTATGCTTGTGGTGAACATAGAATAATAACTTGTCAAATCACTAAGTTGTATGTCTGCAGCTAAGGTAACGTTGTGTCAACTCTACTCAAATTTTTAAAAAAGTATTTGTTATTTGGGGCTTCTGGGTAGCTCAGTCGGTAAGTATCTGACTTTGGCTCAGGTCATGATCTCATGGTTCGTGAGTTTGAGCCCTGCATCAGCGCAGAGCCCACTTTGGTTCCTCTGTCTCCCTCTCTCTGCCTTTCCCTGACCCTCTCCTCTCAAAAATAAACAATTAAAAAGTATTTGTCATTCTGTCACATGGAGTACCCACCACTCAGACAACATCCACCATCCTCCTGAGCACATCCAATCCTTCTGCAAGGAGCAATTCCCTCCCTCCGTCCATTGTCTCTGCTTCCATTCCTTTATCCTTCAGCACCCCTCACGGATGCCAACATGGTATCTCATACCTCTTTACTAGTGACAGAAACTGAGCATTAAAGCATCGTTTTACCCTCCTTCTACTTTAGGATAGCTTTTCCAGAAACCATTAAAGGCAAAAGAAAATTCTTCCTGTTTCAGAGACTTACAAAAAGAAGCAGCAGACTCAACACCTCCTGCTGGAAGCTCTGAAAAGAGTCTTCCTTTTACTGTTTCAAATGTACTTCTTTTTCCCCGCTGTGGCATGAGCCTGTACAAGCTCCAGAGGACAAGTTTCCTCGAGATAAAGGGTGTGTTAAACCCCCAGCTTCCAGCCTAGTGCTGAACACACAGGGAAGGACGCAAAAATTTTTTTACAGGCAAATAGGGAATAAGCATCAGGACTAGAGTCAGTCTTCACAACTTACACCCAAGTTTCATTTTCTCTGACATAAGTATAATTACCCTCCCTATCTCCCCTGGTTATTGGGAGGACCACATGACTATGTGTGGCTGCAAAGCATTATCCAAATAGAAGGCATTATTATTAACCATAACACATGCAACAAATATTAACTGATGTCACTGTTCTAGGCTCCAAGGATACGGCATTAAATTAGCAGATCATGGTCTCTGTTCCTTGTACAGCTTAGTAATTGTAAGATAATTTCTGTCAGGGATTAGTACTAAGTGGGAAATAAACAGAACTATGTAATTTTTAAAAATCAGAGGAGAGATGGGAGTGGTTCTAGGTTAGTTAGCCCTCTTTGAGGTCAGGGACTTTGTTGATGAGACCTGAACAGTGGGGAAGAGCCAGCCATGAGCAGATCTGGAGGAGGAGCATTCCAGACTGAGAGAGCATCTGCACAGGTCCTGAAATGGACATAAGCTTGATGTGTCAATGGAATAGGAAGACGGCCAGTGTAGCTGGAGCATGGTGAGCAAATACGAGACAGACAGAAGGTGAAATCAGGAAATAAATGGTAACCAGGGCATCTAGGTCATGGTGAGGATTATTTCAGAGACCTGCTGAAATGCACACATTTCTGAGAACCTGTTTAACTGCCACAACACATAGTAGGCAATTAATAAATATTTAGATTAATTGATTTCCTATGGATAAGCTTTGGATAAATCTGTGATTAATAGCCATCCAATTGACCAGGACTCTTGAACAACTGGGAGATGTACCAGCATAGCTCTTTCAAAGAGGACAGCAATGCAGATTGCATTCCAGGAAGCAGAATCCAGAGACGGGCTTTTCATCTATCTTGGCAGAAACCATTCCTATCCTGATGTAGATTCCAGATCCCAGCAACCCCTTGCCAAATACTAGGAACTGAACCCAAGTTTAGGGCCGTGTCTTTCGGGTCTGAAGACTGTTCCTGTCAGTAAGGTAGGGGAAAGACCATGAGCTCAAGACCCTTCCTTTGCTTCTTACTAGCTAAGCAACCTTGAGTAAGTTACCTAATAATAACAGAAGTAAATGTTTATGTAGTGCTTTCTGTGGGCCAGGCACTGTTCTAGGGACCTACAAGCACTAGGCTTGTATTAATTCATTTAACCTTCAGTTGCACCATCTGTAAAGAGGGGGTGATAATAATAATGCTTACTTGGTAGGCTGGGATATCAAGTATAAAATTGACATATAATAAATGTTTCCTTGCCTTCCCCTTTTCTTTTAAAGACTCAAGTGACTGCCTTCAAAAGCACTAGTAGAGATAAGGTATGTTAAGTGCTTGGCCCATAGTTGGTGCCCAATATATCACAGCTATAATGGCAGAGATGTTATCAAGTCTTCCCCAGTAAAGGTAAGTCCTGGTTTCTCTGAAGGGTCAAAGTCCTGCTGAGTGACTTATAGAGACCAGCTATTTGGTGTACATCTTACTGCTAACTTATCCTAGAAGCTGATTGAGTACCTGGCACATAATAGGTGCTCAGTAAATATTCTTTCCTCTCTATTGAGGCACAGATTTACTGTCAAACCAGGAACTACTTTGAAAGGTAGCTGTCTTACCTCAGAGAACACTGTCATCAATCAACTGTATCAACAGTATTATCAACTGTAGAGAAAAAAAATCTAAATCTTCATTTTAGGTGGTGATCTCCAATGTTCAAACTCTTACCTCAGCAGAGAGGTTGGCAACTGGGACATGAGGAGGGGGCCTGGTGCCTTTGCCAGCCAGGTCAGGACTGGCCTCTCAGTAAGGCAGAGCAGAGTAGCAATGTTACAGCCAAGCAGAAGAAAGGGTCAGGGGAGCTTGGGTCAGGCAGATGGGCCCAAAGCAGCGAGAACAAACCCTGCTAATGATGGAAGTAGAGAGAGTTCACAAGCAAAGATTTCTCAAGCAAGATGCAGCTGTGTATCAGTGTACAAATCCTATATCCTACCCTGGTTATCACCATACACACAAGGTCCTAGGGGAGGGGTCCCCCCCCCATATTTCCTCCACCCTAGCTGGCCATGAGACCTCACCTTGGAAGAGGGACCCTTTGGATCTAATGTCTATACCTCCATGGACCTTTGTGAAATGCCAAGATTTGACTTGAAAGGGTAACACATCCATCTATTAGCACCTACCCATAGATGAGAGTGTATTGTTTCAGCAGATAAGCTGACTCTTGTCTTAGGAAACTGAGAGTAGAGTTCAGAGATAGGACACAGGTCAGAAAAATCTTTGTCAGTTCGAAAACAGGCCAAAAAAACACACGTTAAAAAAAACCCTGAGGTTTAAAAAAAAAAATCAGAACAATGGTTGCCTGGGGGGATTGACCAGGAAGGTGCATGAGCGAACTTTCTGGGAACATGGAAATTCTATATTTTGATGCAGTGTAAATTACATGAGTGGTGTATCCATTTGTCAAACTTGTACAGCTAAGAGCTGTGATTTCAATGTACGTGAATTTTGCCTTAAAAAGCTGTGAGAAAAATAAGAATGGGGTAGGGAGGGAAAGTCGAGGTAGAGATGATACAGAAACGGCAGCATGTGATGGATACATTGGAGTTTATCATACTATTTGATTTTTTTTGTATATATTTAGAACTTTCTATAATCAGAAAAAAAAAAGTCTTTGTCAGGAGCAAAGGAAGGATGACCAGAGGCCAGGAAGGGGCTCTGCAGGATGAGGGCCCACACAGTCAAAGGGCAGCATGGGAAATGGCGTAAGTGCCCAGGGAGAGAGACTTTTGTCTCCTGCACATTGCTTGTCCAGTTTAATTCTACATGTTACTTTTTTTGTGTGGGGGGGAGAAGGAGGGCCTTATTAATCTGATCCTTCTCCGTTGACTTTTCTAACTGTATGAGAGAGAAAGCTAATACTTTTATGTATTTGTACAGCCACTGTTTCAATAGTTACAAGCACACTAAAGGGAGGGGAAGTAGAAGGTAAACCTGGTTTAAATGTGTCCTAGGACAGTCCCGCTCATTTCCACTGAGAGACTGCAGAAAAGAGGGACCCACAAGCCCAAACTCAAGCTGTGTAAGAAACTTCCACATGAAGATTGTTGTTTTCCCAGAAATGACTCTCCTCAAACAAAAACCCGGGGGTGGGGATAGGGTAGTGAATAGCCTTCATGTGTAGATGGATCGCTCCACCAGAGATGCAAACTCATGGAAATTAGCAGTAATGAGACATAAACAGTCAAACCTCAAAATAACATCTTTGGCCTTTAGAATCAACACAGCTCTCCTGTCAGCCTGCACCTGGCCTGTCCGGCTGGGTCCGGGAGCCAGTGGGGTTTTAGGCCCCTTTTAACAGCTGCCAAGAGCACATTACTCATGGCCGGGATGTCGGCCTTTTATGTTGCCACAAGTGGCCCAGCCGTTGTTGGGGCCTGGCGAAGTCCATTGACAGTTTTTCCCAGGGCCGGGGCTTTGCTGTCTGATTTTTCCAGCAGCTCCAATTTGTTCAAATGTTACCAATGTACACCG
Organism: Lynx canadensis; assembly: GCF_007474595.2. Lineage (NCBI taxonomy): Eukaryota > Metazoa > Chordata > Mammalia > Carnivora > Felidae > Lynx > Lynx canadensis. The sequence continues at coordinate 38,279,052 of NC_044320.2, read as the reverse complement.
AATAAGCCCCCCAGGCTCCTGTGCTGGCTTGCAGCCAGGCTTGCGTCCAGGCCCACATCCTCTGGTCCCCGGAGAGACAGGGAGGGAGGCTGAAGTCAGAACAGCAAAGGGCTACAACCTCACCGGACAAACTGTTCGACCTGCCTTGTCAATGCCTGGATTCCTCCCACAATGTGAATAGTTAGGAGGTGCCAGTTAAATATAGAAAGTCTACCAAGAACATAACTGTGAAACTGCAAAATAAATAAATAAATAAATAAATAAATAAATAAAGCCTAATAGTAATACTTGTGTTTGAAATACATCCTTGAAATGGGTTGGTCCGTGGCATGGATGGGTGGGTGTAGCAAGTGAAGAGTCCCATCTACATCAAATTAGTAAGGGCCCTCCTGGAACAGTGGGGCCTGGTGAGATTGGATTTGGGGTTAAATCCTAACGGGGTCATTAGTATCTGATGATATAAACTCATTCTGTTTACTGCAGTTATTCATTTACCATCTATTTTTCCTTCTAGACTTTAAGTTCTTCGAGGACAAGGAGTAGTGTCTTTTATTCACTGCTATATCATCATGGTCTAGCCCAGAGAAAATCACAGAGAAAAAGAAAATCTACTGAATGAAGGAATATGTTGAATACTGAATCTCCAAGTTGCTACCACATATGAGGGCCTGGAGGCATTTCCTTCTGCACTAGGTTCCTTGTTGGCAGACATTGTTAGCTGGATATGGGGCAGCCATGCCCAAACCCTTCATCCCTTTGTCTCTCCCACTGTGGAGATTGGAAAGTCTCCCCTGTAGCTTTGGGTCTAGCCCATAAGGCATAAGAGGGACTCTGCTGAGGTACATCTGGGATAGATTTTGCTTCCTCATTAAAAAAAAAAAAAATCAGACAAAAGAAGAGAAGTTGCTGGTGTTGCCCTTCGTCTCTTGTTTCTGCTCTGAATGTACACTGTAAAGCCTACACTGTGACAGTCATTGTGCAACCAATAGTGACAAGCATGGGGAGGAAAATGCAACATCTAAGGATTATCGAGCAGAAACACAAAAATAACCTGGGTCCTTGGGCTTCCCTGAGTCACCAAATCATCCCTGGAACCACCTGCCTCTTGCCTTCTTGTTAAGTGAGATAATTCAAACATTTATTCTGTTTGAGCCACAATTAGTCCCATTTGTTTTCTATCGGCTACATTCAAATACTTCATAGCTGGTAATTTTTCTAACCTCCACCTTAGAGAGAGAGGACAAACACTGTTTTATTCAACTTGTTATTCCCAAGTACATAGTTCAGAACATTGTAATAGTAAGGGCTCAATAATTATTGAATAAATGAATGAATGAATGGAGTGAACTAACAAATCAGGAAATGAATAAAAAGTGATTCAAGAATTCATTTATTGAGCTTCTACTATATAAGTCTTTGCTGGTTGCTGAATGAGAGCTGTTAGATTTTATTATTTAGTTGAGTATTTTAGAACTCTAGTATTTATAAGGTATTGGTTACAAACTATTGTGATTCTTGGTTCTTACTCTCTGATTTATATAAATTATGGATTATTAAAGTGCACATTGTTTGTTTATTTTCTTTGTTTTTGTTTTGTTTTTATTTTTTTTAACATTTATTCGTTTTTGAGAGACAGAGTCAGAGCATGAGCCAGGGAGGGGCAGAGAGGGAAGGAGACACAGAATCCAAAGCAGGCTCCAGGCTCTGAGTTGTCAGCACAGGGCCCCATGCCAGGCTCAAACCCATGAACCACGAGACCATGACCTGAGCCAAAGTCAGACACTTAACTGACTGAGCCACCTAGGTGCCCCTATTTTCTTTTTTGTTTTTAAGATTTTATTTTTAAGTAATCTCTACACCTGGTGTGGGGCTCCAACTCACAACCCCAAGATTAAGAGTTGCATGCTCTACGAACTGAGCTATCCAGGCGCCCCTGTTTGATCATTTCCTTAATGCATACATACTCATTTGTTCTCAAAGACTGAAGAAAGATAACTACTACTCTATAATGTTTATTAATGGAACTCTGTCTATAAAATATGGAAACTATTTTTCTTTTTTGAAATTAGCTACAATTGGTTCCACTGAGGATTGACAAAATCTGGCTGTCTGCTAACATCATTTCATTTAGAACATTAGGATGTGTACTATCCATGGTTTTTCAAAATGTTTGATGTTTGGAGCTTCTAATTAAAAAAAAATGTGGAGCCTTGATCAAATGGAAAGGTTTTAAACATATCTGTTGCAAATTGTAATGAAGCAAAATTTATACTAGTTGACAACCAATGACCCATATTAGAAGAAGTTCTAAAATAACAAAAAGAACGGAAAAAATGTATTATGTTAATAAGTCTGGGGATTCAGTCTGTGGGCATTATAATAAAATTTCACTTTTCCTTTCATACTATTCTCTAGCAAGGCCCAAGTAAAACAAGTGTAATAAATTTTCCATCAACAGGTGACAACACTTGTTTGTTGTTTTGTTTTTTTTTTAAGGTGGGCCTTAATTGCATCTCAGAACAAATGCATCGATAGCTGGTGAAGATAAATATATATTTTTTAAAGCAACTGCATCCAGAAACAACATCCTCATGCAAACAAAATAAGAACTATGGCAGAAGAAGTCATAAAACAACAAATGAACAAGCCTGGAGCCTAACACTACTTGTAAAAATGGCCTGCGAAACCCCAGGGACATTTCCTCAAAGATGGATCCTCCCTGGGCTGAAATTACCTAGAGTCTCACAGTAGAAGGATAAATGGTCATGCAGCCTGAGGCTGACGAACAAAATGGAATACTCTGCAGTTATTAAAAAATCTTATGTCTAGGGCCGCCTGGGTGGCCCAGTCAGTTAAGCGTCTGACTTAGGCTCAGGTCATGATCTCACGGTTTGTGAGTTCGAGCCCTGCATCAGGTTCTGTGCTGACAGCTCAAAGCCTGGAGCCTGCTTCGGATTCTGTGTCTCCTTCTCTCTCTGCCCCTCCCCAACTTGTGCTCTGTCTCTCTGTGTCTCTCAAAAAATAAATAAATTATAAAGAAAAAAATTTTTAAAAAAATCTTACATCTACAATACCAGCCAAGACATGGAAATGTATAGGTGGAATAAAATGAAAAAAGCAGAGCAAAAAACTGTATGTACACGCAGATCACTGCTTTGCAAAAACATGTGTGTTTGTGTTGACAATGACGGGAGAGAATCTGGAGGTGTGTCAGTGGTTTTATGCCAAGCCAGCCAGTTCTTTAGTTTTTTTTTTTTTTCTTTTTCTTTTCCTTTGGAAGTTGTTTAGATTCACAATATAAGAAAAAAGGAAAGCCCTAGCGCTAAAACTGTTCATGGTTCCCTGAAAGAGTTGTCAGGCCTTCTTAAGTGGCTCATGGAGGTTTGAGGGCCCAGAGAGTTCATGTCAGGAAAGTAAGGAGCATGAACACAGGACACCATTGTTGCCCCCAAAAACTTCAAGGAGGGTGCAATGGAAGAAGCAGCCCCACCTCTTGTTTCTTCCAACTGCAGTTTGAATGGTAGGGAGAAGACTTGTCTGTTGAGTAAGTTTGTGAACAAAGGCTGATTGCTTCCCTTGTCAATAAACAAACATTATCTGCTTCTGTTTCTCTGTTAAATTGAATTTCTGCCTACCCTGATTGGTTATATAAAGACTTTATGTACATGGGAAAAAGAAATGACAAGGATGTATAAGCAGGCAGCCCTGGGTAGAGTTGTGAAGTCTGTACAGTTTTTTTTCTTGGGGATCCTTGCTTCTCTTTTATGCATACTTCCTTCTTTCAAACCTTCAGATAGCTCACAAAGCCACTATTTCTATCGTGCATCAACCTATTCAGTGACCAATGGATTATTTCCATCCAGAATTCTTTAAATAATTTTTCTTTAAAAAAGACCATGACAGGGGCGCCTGGGTGGCGCAGTCGGTTAAGCGTCCGACTTCAGCCAGGTCACGATCTCGCGGTCCGTGAGTTCGAGCCCCACGTCGGGCTCTGGGCTGATGGCTCAGAGCCTGGAGCCTGTTTCCGATGCTGTGTCTCCCTCTCTCTCTGCCCCTCCCCCGTTCATGCTCTGTCTCTCTCTGTCCCAAAAATAAATAAACGTTGAAAAAAAAATTTAAAAAAAAAAAAAAGACCATGACAAAGGGTGCAGACAAAGGGATGAATCACTATAGACTGAATTTTGGGCATGGAGGTAGGGTTTATATGGGCATGGAGGTAGGTTTGGGATTGAGAACTTTAAATCATACTGCCTAGGCAACAGTCTTTGTGAAAGCCTGAACTGAGGGACAAAGAGTCTAATTTACTGACTCAAGGTCCAACAACTAAAAAGAGGGAAAGTCAGGAGTGGAAGTCAGGTCTTCAGAAAGTGGTAGGTATAATGAGAAGCTGTGAGAGTTCCCAGGAATGTGGATGGACCCAGCTTTCTTTTCTCATAGGGGAGTGGAATCGGGGACAACCCTCCCCCCACACCAAGTTTGGGTCCTACGGCCATAAAATGCATTGGGATTATTTCTGGTTTGTGATACAAGAAGTAGGATGCCAATTGGAAGGAAGAAGACAAAATCCTCTTTTTTTGATATGGTGGGAAATGACAAGGGAGGAGACCAGGAGAGAAACTGCTCCTATTAATTATTCAAAGCTAGATTCCCCTTGGAAGGTTGTCCTGTGATGAGAATAGTGTCACCAAAGTCCAAACCCTCTCCAGGGACACCACTAGAAGGCCAGACTGTCTGATCAGAGTGGGTGCTCTCCAAAGTCATCCTCAGATTTTGACTGTCCCCTCTCTCTCTACATCAGGCTGCCAGAACTCTCCTGACAACCCCTAAGACAAAGTTGGCATCCAGTTTTAGGCTCAGTCATCTTAATTTTTCTGGTAGCCTTAGGGATAGTAGCAATTTTTCTTTCAATTTAAAATTATAAAATAAGGTATCAGAGTTGCAGTATCACAAGGCATGAAAAGACACTCATTGAAAGTTTAAAGAGAGATACACAGAGGCACCTGTTTGGTTCAGTTAGTTAAGCATCCAATTTTGGCTCAGGTCACGATCTCATGTTTGTGGGTTCGAGCCCCACATCGGGCTCTCTGCTGTCAGCACAGAGCCTGCTTGGGATCCTGTGTCTCCCTCTCTCTCTCTGCCCGCCCCCCAACTCTCACGCATTCCCTCTCCCCCCTCTCTTTCTCTCAAAATGAATAAATTGGGGCACCTGGGTGGCTCAGTGAGTTAAGTGTCTGACTTTGGCTCATGTCAAGATCTCGCGGTTCGTGCGTTCAAGCCCCGCATCAGGCTCTGTGCTGACAGCATAAGAGCCTGGAGCTTGCTTCAGATTCTCTCTCTCTCTCTCTCTCTCTCTCTCTCTCTGTCTCTCAAAAATAAATAAACATTTAAAAAATTTTAATGGATAAATAACATTTAAAAAATAATAAAGTAAGGAGAGATATACAAATATTCTGCAAAAACAATCATTAGCTCTTTCAAGGTCATAGAGCAGATTGGCAGGAGAACTGGAAAGGAGACTTGTTTTCTGTACTGTACGTTTCAGTCACACATTTATCCAAGGGACCAGGATTTTGAGGAAATAGTGATACAAAAACCTTTGCATTTTATGGTATAGAAGGCAGCTTCATGTCAAAACTCCAAATTCATTCAAACGCCTGTAATTTTCATTTTTTTCAGTCCCTCTTTCCATCTGCAATCTGTATTGTTTTTGGCTCAGGCACCATTTTTTGATTGTCCTTGCTGCTTGCTGAGAATGCGATCTCTAAAGCACTCTGTTTAATCTTTGAATCAGCTCAGGAAGATGGAATTACCATCTCTGGAAAACTGCAGTTTCGTGTCAAGGAACTCACTGCAGCTGCAACAATAAGATGGAAATGTGGCTGGCTTGGAGGAGGCGAGGATAAAGGTATGGACAGGATTAAGAAAGCCTTGCTTGCCCCAGTGAGTAGAATGATCACATAAATCACAGGCTAACCTTGGCTCCACTCAGCTCATATTAAAGTATGTGGTGTCGCAGCCTCCCCTTAATTAGGAAATGTCATCTTGAGCATCAGGATGGAAGATACAGGTGCCAAAGAGGGGCCAGAGAGAGAACAGAGGATGAGGAGGAAGTGAATAATTTGGGGGACAGTGACTACTATTTTGATACGAACCAGAACGTCTGCAATATTTCAAGAACTATGTATAAGGGCAAGAGCTCTTGGAAAAGTGCCTTCCAACTTCAAAATGTGCCTGACCATAAGAACGCTGATAAGCATGGGGGGAGAGCAGATGGAACACTCTGGGCTGCTTGTGTTTCCTCTCTGGATAGTTATTCCGAGATCACATTTGCAGCTGCTTTCATCTGCTCTTCAGAAGTTCTTGTATTTGGGGAATCGTTAATTTTGAAATAAATACCTACTCACTGACATGGAAATGTAATTTATTAGCCAGCTACAGAACTAGTTATTACATTTTTAGAGAATCTGGAACTTTCCACCCTACTCAAGATGCCATTTGTGGACACTCAAGGTTTTCACACCTCATGTGGCCTCCATATTAGTGTCCTGAACTAAGACGTTAAAAATAATGCTGTCTTCAAGAAAAACATTTAAAAATTACGTTACCCAGGGGCGCCTGCGTGGCTCAGTTGGTTAAGCTACTGACTTTGGCTCAGGTCAGTTTGTGGGTTTGAGCCCTGCATCAGGTTCTGTGCTGACAGCTCAGAGCCTGGAGCCCGCTTCAGATTTTGTGTCTCCCTCTCTCTCTGCGCCGCTCCCCCCCCACCTCCGCGCACACACTCTCTCTCTCTCTCAAAAATAAATAAAACATTAAAAACTTTTTAAAAATTGTGTTACCCAATAATATGGATGGGGACATGGGAAGAGGTTTTTGAGTAAGAGACAGAGCCCTGAAAGAATGACCAGCAGAGAAGAGACAGAGTAAAATGTAGTTGTAAACACAAGTCTATTGAGAAACAATGCAGAGCCTCATCTTGTTAAAATGGGACCGACACATGTTGGGATCTGGGGCAACACAAGAAGAAGTTAGGGTAGGGCAGAGGTGACACCATGAGAAAACTGACCCCAGGATATCTAAGGCACAGTGTCTTCATATACAACAAGCTTAGGCATGGTCAGTATCGGCTGGTCCAAACCAGTAAGTAAGGTAAGGTCCCGAGAGGTTTGCAGCAGCAGCAGTGGGTAGTAGTGTGGGAGTCAGTTAGAACCACAGGGGTCATGGGATCAGAATCCAGACCAGGCTGTATAAGGGCCATGGCCAAGCAAAATGAAGTTCACAGTGTGTCCCAGTTCTATACAAGGTCAGGCTTTCGAGGCTGGGTAACTAAGCAGCTATGGAGCTGGAATCAAAACATCCAGATGGGCCCAGTCCTGAGAGTGAGGAAGATGGTGCTTCCATTTTAGGGCTACATTAAGCCCAGGGTTCAGCCTCCGAATGTGAAATCATGCTGGCAATCCAACTTTATTCCAGATCATACTAGGGGGCAGGGCTGAGGCTACCTGTCTCATTCCCGTCCTGCTCAATTCCTGTCCTGCAGGATTGTACCAGGTGTTGGCCCTGTAGTAGGCATATGTTATTTGTCTGTCCAACTGCCCTTCTTTTCGGAATGATGCCTCTATGATTCAATGTGATTTGAGTATACTGCCCTCCCAGTACACAAAGGGGGGAATGTGACTCAAGTCTGGCCAATCAGATTACTTCATCCCCCTCTCCCACAGTGATTTATCTAGAGATAGGCATATGCACAGGCTGAGCCAAATCTTCTATTCTTCTCCTACTACCAGCATTTACTGAGTGCTTACCAAGTGCCAGGGACTACTCTAAATGCTTCATTCAGATGCATTATCTTATTTGACCCTCCTATCAATTCAATAAGGTAATGCTATGATTACCTCCCCCTTACAGATAAAGGAACTGAAACAAAGATAGGGTACTTTGTCGAAGATCAGACAGCTAGGTGGTAGAGACAGACTGTGTAACTAGGCAGTTTTGTTCCAAGGCTCGGGCTATTAATGTGTAAGGAGACATACTCGCTTCCTCCGGGATTGTAAACTATAAGGATTATGTAAACCAGAGATACAAACCACCATCTCCCCTGGCCTCAGTGTGGGAGTTGTCTTCAGTAGGGGAGAGTGAGGCCATGTAATGTGAAAAGCAAAGGGAGAGAGAGAGAGAGAGAGAGAGAGAGAGAGAGAGAGAGAGAGAGAGACTCATAATATGGCTTGAATTCCTAAATCCAGGTGTGCCTGAAGCCATTCAATCCATGGACTTGTCAGTTACATGGATCAGTAAACTCCTTTTATGGTTTAAACTAGTCAGAGTTGGGTTTTTGTCATTTGCAAAGGGTCCTGGCTAATATAGGCTTGTCTACAAGATATGTCAGTATCCACGGGAGAGAGGGGATTGGGGAAGGTCAGAGCAGAGGAAATGAGTCAGGATGTTAAAAACATGCTGGCATCCTATGACATGCCTACAATTGGGGCATTTCACAGCTCCAGTTGTCCTAACATTACCAGTGTGCCCTGCTCCCATCTACTCAGTGATGCTCTGTAGACATACTGACTGTCCCTCTGCAGACAGAGCCATGGCCCCTGGAAAGAAATCTAAAGATAAAGCAATGCAGGGCTCTCACCTCACTAGGAGAAAATATTTGATCTGTCTTATCGGTACCTGGGATTAGAGCACACTGCAAATAACCTGTAGAATGATGGCTGAAACACACACACACACACACACACACACACACACACACACACACACCCTTGGAAGTTGCGAAAAGCAAGATAATCGCAATGCTTGTGCTTTGAAATACACCTTTAAAAGCCTGGGGGAATGAGGGATTGGTTGGTTTGTTGGTCAGTCCCTTAGGAATAACTAGAAAGAGTTAACATCTGTTCCAACTTCAACTAATTAAAAGTGGCCTTCCTAGGTTCCTGGACTTACAGAGCAGAGCAGTTTGGTGTGGTTTGGTCTTGGGCTAATAATACAAGTGAAGTTCTTAGCACAGTGTCTGCCATGTAATAAGTACTTGTTACCCAAACATCATTGTTTTTTTTTCCCTCTTCTATGGCTTTCCAAAGATTTTTCAATAACTGGTATTATTTTTCTAATTAACAAATTCTATAGTGGAATGAGTGGGAAGGGCTTAATAACTGAATGGGCTATTGGAAAAAGAATCTCTAATCAACATTCCTGCACATGGACAAGGGTTAGAGCCAGAAAAGATTTTTAATTCAAACACCAAAACTGGAGAAACTGAGGTTAAGTAAATACCCAGGGTCACACAGCCTATGATTAACAGCACTGCAATTAAAAGTTCAGGTTGGTACAAATTGTGCCAGCCTCAGTCTGCGTAGATGATGAGAATAATCAAATCTTTATGCTTTTTGAGTGTATTGTAATCTGAGTTTTTTTTTTTAATTTAATGTTTATTTTTGGAAGAGAGAGAGAGACAGAGTGTGAACGGGGGAGGGGCAGAGAGGGAGACACAGAATCCAAAGCAGGCTCCAGGCTCTGAGCTGTCAGCATAGAGCCCAATGAGGAGCTGGAACCCACGAACCGCCAGATCATGTCCCGAGCCGAGGTCGGATGCTTAACCGACTGAGCCCCCCGGGCGCCCCAATATAATCTGAGTTTTAAAGTCTGGATTACGGGCGCATGGTTGGCTCAGTTGGATGAGCGTCCGACTTCGGCTAAGGTCATGATCTTGTGGTTCACGGCTTCAAGCCCCACATCAGGCTTGCTGCTGTCAGCCTGTCGGGACAGAGCCCACTTCGGACCCTCTGCCCTCCTCTATCTCTGTCCCTTTCCTACTGACACACTCTCTCAAAAAAGAAATAATAAAGAAACATTTAAAGTCTGAATTATCACAATTTTCTCTGTCATCAAATGAACTAGCTTAAAAAGTAGAAATTGCTTTGCTTATTCAACAGAAACTTTTAGAACTTTGTAGTGAAATGAACCTTAGAAATCAAACAGAGGAGGGGAAGACCACATTAAACAGATATCTTTAACTATAGGACTGACATCTCAGAGTTTGGGTTGTGCCTACACCAGTTTTGACTCTTCACTAGGAAATCTAGTATACAACTTCTCTCAAGCTTTTTTTTTTAATGTTTATTTATTTATTTTGAGAGAGAGAGAAATAGAGAGCAAGCGGGGGAGGGGCAGAGAGAGGGGGAGAGAGAGAATCCCAAGCAGGCTCCATACTGTCAGCGCAGAGCCTGATTCGGGGCTTGACCCCACAAACCGTGAGATGATGACCTGAGTCAAAACCAAGAGTTGGATGCTTAACTGACTGAGCCACCCAAGCTTACACGATACCAGAATCTTTTTTCCTCAGCAAAATTATTAAAATCTCGAGGCATGCTGAACACCATCTAGGAAATGGTGGAGTAAACGTCTGGAGTTCCTGCATAGGTGCACATTTTCTTCTATAAATCCTAATTATTTTCCTGCTAGCTGAGGCCCAGAGTGACAGATCCTTCATTTTTCTGCTCAGTGCACCCCAACTCCCCTCACTACGGAGCTCCTGTTGGGGTCTCCAGGTTCCTGTTCTCTTGTGCCCTCAGCCCCGGAGCGTGTGAGAGGGAAGCCAGAAACTGCAGCTGCAGGCCCAGGCCTCCAAACTCCGCTCCCCACACTGCAGTTCTGAATTCCCCCTGCGTGTAATTATAAAGTATGTGTTCAGCTATTTACTTTCCCTGTTCCATGCAGTGTGTAACTGAATAATACAGCTCACAAGTAAGCCCAGCTTTTCTGCTGCAAGGTCTGAATTAAAAAGATTACAACTCTATCATTCTAGCTTAAAAAGAAACCACTACTTACGTAGCTTTAAAAAAAAAAAATGGAAACAATGATTCTCTGTCTTCTCAGAGATGCAAGCAAAATGGTAGAATTAAGACGTTTACATGGGTTTTGTTGTTTCTGATGGCCCTAAACTGCCTCATTTAGAAAAGTAGAAGATAAAAAATGCCTGTGTTTCTTGAATTTCCAGGAACCGGGTCTGGCAGCTGATTCCCTGTTGTCTTTTAGAGTTTGGAGCAAGAAAAATTACAACCGAAGTGGTGTCAATTTGCTCTATTTATCTTGGGAATTAACTTTAAAGCTTAATTGTCAGAGACAGTGACCTCTAGACTCATGAAAATCCCCAGGGAATCACAAAAGCGGACTACTTGAGTGGAATGTAAATGTCACTCTGGGGTGACCTGGCCTGCACAGCGCCTGAAGGAAAATGCTCAGCCCTAGAAGGACGGAGCTGACCCCACAAGTTTTTGTCCTTCATTTCTCAACATCCAGATCTGGTTCCTAATGCACTGCTTCTGTCTGACCCATGTTCCTGCTGCCCAGCTGGTTACAGAATTGCCTGTGGATGTGCCTTGTCACGGAGAGACTGGGTATCTTGAAACGACCTGAGTCAGCACCCAACTATTGACCCCATTCAGCTCCTGAATGCCCCTGAAGAGATGATGCAGTGGGTTGAAGAAGTTCTGCTTGCTTAAGAAGAGGGTTCCTGGGCAGAGGGGCGCCTGGGTGGCTCAGTAGGTTAGGCATCGGCTTCGGCTCAGGCCATGATCTCACGATTTGTGAGTTCGAGCCCCGCACTGGGCTCCGTGCTGATGGCTCAGAGCCTGGAGCCTGCTCCGGATTCAGTGTCTCCCTCTCTCTCTGCCCTTCCTCCACTCATGCTGTGTCTCTCTCTCTCTCTCAAAAAATAAATATTTTAAAAAATTTTTTAATAAATAAATAAAAAAAGAAGAAGAGGGTTCTTGGGCAGGATTTTGTCTGGAAACTTCCCCTTGCTCTGGCAGAATTTGGAACAAATGTTTGGCTGAAACCATATACTATCAAATTAATAGAACAATTGCAGGATAGAGGACAATAACTCAGAAAACAAAAATGCAAGCATACAGCTCATAAAGTCTACTTTATGGAAGTAGCACAATGCTGAAAAAGTACACGTTGTACTCAGTGGAATAACCACCCCCACCCCAACCCTGCCCCAGTGTGATCCATCTTGCACACATTCAACTTAAAAAAAGAGAGAGGAGGAGGAGGAGAAAATCATTTGAGTAAATAATGGCCAGGCCTCTGCTGTGGTCAGTGGTAAGCCCAGATACTCAGCAGATAACATCACCATTGTAATGAGGTAACAGTGGACAGCCAGGAGAGAAACTGGGTTTGCTAACAGTCTTTTCTAAGTACAAAAAATTCTGTCAACTGGCCCTGCCCTAAATCATTGCCTTGTAAGAGAAGAGCACTCATGGGGCGCTTGGGTGGCTCAGTCAGTTAAGCATCAGACTCTTGGTTTCGGCTCAGGTCATGATCTCACAGTGTGTGGGTTTGGGTCCGCGCTGACAGCACAGAGCCTGCTTGGGATTCCCTCTCTCTCTCTGCCCCTCCCTCCACCTCTCTCTCAAAATAAATAAATAAAACTTACCAGAAAAAAAAAAAAAACAACCAATAACACTGAAATAGATTACCCTCTAGTGTATACAACAATACCCTGTTTTGGAATCTGTTAGCATAAGTTCAGAGCTGGGAACCATGGTTAAGAGCTTTCTTTAAAATTTGGAGCTCATTGATTGATTTAACCTCGATTCACTCAGAGAATGTTGTTCTTTTTGACCAAAGCACAACATCAGGAGGGACTTTAATGGAATGATGGGAATGGTGGGATAGGTGCACTTAGCAAACCAGATGAGCCAAATCAATCCTGGTGATCACTGGACTATCACATAAAGCAGCCAGATGAACCAATGACTGGATCTCAGAATGGTTTAAATAGGCCTTCAGGAGTGTTCACTCCTATTAGTAATGATTAACAAGGAAGTGGAAAAGGAAATTTGGGAATCAAGCATAGTTTATCTTTTCAAATTGGGAGAAAGTGAAAAGTCAATGAAAGAGAAAGATATGAAAAAATATTATCAGAAGGAAAATAATTTTTGTGATTTGGCATCTAAGGAAAACAAGGTAGCATGGAGAAGTGCTTGCTGGTTTCCAAGGTTTTCCTGTTCTAAGTTATACCAAAGCAACATTTTGGATCAATATTTTTCACACAGCCGATTTAGGGACCCAGGAAAGCTAGTTACCTGGGGAGATCTTTAAATACCTAGATTCCCAAATCCATCTATAAAGAAAGTCTCTTGTATGAGGAGAGAAACTGTACTTATCAAGTTTAATACGTACATTGAGACTGGACATTTAAAACATTCGCATAGAAACAGATAAGCAATAGGAGACGATCATAGGTTCTTGATGGATCAGAGGAAAGTGATCAAACAGATCTTTAGGGAAACAGTCTGGCAGTAGATACGGTTATGGAGCAGTTCTTTCCAAATTTAATCTACAGGGAAATCACCCAGGGATCTTGTTAAAATTCTCATTTAGTGGGTCTGGCTGCATTTCTAACCAGCCCCAGGTGAGGCCAACGCTGCTGGTCTTCCACCCACACTTGGGAAAGCTAAGTCTGGAGGGTGGCTGAGGCTGGAGTCAAGTACTCACAGGCTCACGATGTGGCACAGCAGACTACTGGGGTCAAGTCAACACCTTTTCCTTGGAGAGAAATTGCAGCTGCAATCTAGGTGAGACTGCGAGGTATAACAGAAAGAGGCCCTTCTGGAACCAGGAGGTCCAGCTGTGGGCCATTGAAAGTCAACTGGCTTGAGAAACTTTCTGTCCTCCTGGGCCTCTGTGACCACACAGGCAAAATGATGGAATTGAATTATGTTGTCTCTAAAATAATTTCTCATCCCATGGTCCTAAATCCTCTAAACCCAACAGAGACAATAGGGTCAAACCAACTTAGGTGGCCTTGTCTAAATCTGCAGGTTATTAGTAACTGTATTTTAAAGAATCAACATGAGTATCTTGCAACCTTTTGGTATGTTTGCTGTAAAACATGCATGTCCTTCCTATACATCAATTGTGTACGTTACTATTTAGACACGTAATCACACCCTAAAAAGGGGGAAATACATTTGCATGTGGGGGGTTGATAAACGAAAATTCTATTGTATACAGACTGAAAAACATTATACTTTATTTTTAAAATATTGTAAGGGCTGGTATAAACAACTCATCGCTTACAGATGTGTGTAAAAGCTGCACGAATTGTGCACATTTACTATTTGGAGGGGGAAGAAAACCTTGGTTTTAAAAATTGTTTGGACTGTATGTTCTTTTCCTTTTTAGCAGGGTGGGGAGCCAAAGGAATAGAATTACAGGGTAGAATATAAAATACCTCCTTTAAGGAAATAAATGTGTAATAGGAACTATCTAGCCAGTTCTCTCAGGCATGGGAATCCCCTGAGGCTCGTGTAAATGTGTATAACTATGTCCTCCGTGTCACTCCAGATGTTTCTGAAGGGAAAGAATCTTTCTCCCCGCACACTGGCATTAATGTTCTGCATGTGACCTCCATGCTCAGACTTGCCCCAAGCCAAGCAGCATCCTGCAGAGGTACCCCAGGTGAGACTGGGGATCCACAGGCCCTTGCCACTCCCCGCCCTCTATACCTGGAAATTCATGTTTGTTGATAAGTATTCTCCTGGGCTTGGAGGGGAGAATCAAGCCTGTAAATATTAACATGGGGTAAGGCTCAGAAGAAAAGTTTACCAGGCAGAGAGGTCAGGCCAGGACAATTTAAAATGGTAATTAAGTCCTGAGGCGCCTGGGTGGCTCAGTCATTAAGCGTCCTACTCTTGGTTTCGACTCAGGTCATGATCTCACAGTGAGTGCGAGCCCAGCGTAGAGCTCTGTGCTGAGAGCTCAGAGCCTAGAGCCTGCTTGGGATCCTCAGTCTCCCTCTCTCTCTCTGCCCCTCCCCCTCCTCCCCCCACACACATGCTCTCTCTCTCTCTCTCAAAATAAATAAACTTAAAAAAAATCTTTAAAATGGTGATTAAGTCTCTCCTCACTTTTCTTTGGAGATTGTCCTTGGGCTGCAGCCAAGGGGAGGCCTCTGCGCTGTGTGTGGGGTCCAATTGTAGTTTTCACTCTGCCCCTCGGGGCAACTGAGCTGCACATTTTTGCAGCAGCCTCGGCTGCCCCCGGTGTAAAGAGTCAGATCCTGGCTTCTGCTGTTGCCCCCCAAGCCTGCTTTACATGGTGACAGGGCCACAAAGGATCTAAGGCTTCCACTTCCCCTCTAGGATGTTCTGTCTCATTTCTCACCCCATATTCCAAGAATAAAAATGAAGTACTCCTGCAGAAGACCCACTCACATGGCCCTCCTGACACCTCAGGACCTATCCCACAAAGGAATGCTGCCACGCGGTACCGGTGGTATTCCTCACAACCCACAACAAGGTCATCTCCAGGCAAGTCCTGACACCTCTTGTCTCCAAACCTCACCCAGCTTCTTTGTTCACACCTCCCCACACTAGGCAGAAAGTCACACACTAGTAGCCACAATTAAGTAGTGACAACACGCTGAGGGATTCCAAAACAGAATCCTGGCCACTCGGTATAGGGCTTAAAACCATAAAAGCAGCAAAGGGGACAGTGAACACTATCTGGAACCAATGACAGTATTATGGTACAAACACATACACATATATAAAGAATCAAATACCAGTCCTAGACATCCTTGACAGAGACTGTTGGCATCACCCAATATCCATTCTCTTCTTCTTTAGTAATAGAAGCCTGAATTTTAGCTGAGCATATAGCCACCCAGAGTAAAGACTACATTTGCCCACCTCCCATGCAGCTGGGTGTAGCTGTGCGTCTAGGTTCTGATTTCTGTAGAATCTCCTTAAAGAAGGGGTGCTTGACCTTTATGTCTTCCTCCTTGCTATTGGCTGGAATGCAGTGATTTTGGACTATAAGGTGAAAATCATTTCTTGACGTTGTGGAACAACAAGATAGGAGGAGTCCAAGTACCTGATAATCAAGGAGCTGGCCACCATATTGATTCTGGCTTGCCTATGTTTGTGTGAGAGATAAATAAACTTCTCTGTTGATAGGGTGCCTGGCTGGCTCTGTTGGTAAAGCATGGGACTCTTGACTTTGGGGTTGTGAGTTCGAGTCCCATACTGGGTATAGAGATTACTTAAAAATAAAATCTTAAAAAAAATTAACTTCTCAGTTGTTTAAACCCCTGTGATTTTCGATTTTCTAATACTCATAGCTCAATTGTATTCTAATGGATACAATTTCCCTCCTCTTAAGATTTCTTATGTCAATGGCATCCCATTTTTTTTAAAGGGGGGGTACACCTGGGTGGCTCAGTCCATTAAGTGTCCGGCTTTGGCTCAGGTCATGATCTCATGGTTTGTGAGTTTGAGCCCGACACTGGGCTATGGGCTGACAGCTCAGAGCCTGGAACCTGCTTCAGATTCTGTGTCTCCCTCTCTCTCTACCCCTCCCCCACACATGCTCTGTTTTTTTTTTTCTCAAAAATGAAAAATAAAACATTAAAAAAATACGCAGATTGATTTCTTTAAAAAAAAAAGTAACATCCCAAAATTAATTGTATCATTGTTTCATTAGAGAAAATATCCAAAATGATAGCTTTGAAGCTTAAAAATCTATTCCTTGGGGCGCTTGAGTGGCTCAGTCGGTTAAGTGTCCAACTTTTGGCTCAGGTCATGATCTCACAGTCCATGAGTTCAAGTCCCATGTTGGGCTCTATGCTGACAGCTCAGAGCCTGGAGCTGCTTTGGATTCTGTGTCTCCCTCTCTCTCTGCCCCTCCCACTCCCTCTCTCTCTCTCTCTCAAAAATAAATAAACATTAGGGGCACCTGGGTGGCTCAGTTGGTTAAGCACCTGACTTTGGCTCAGGTCATGATCTCACAGTTTGTGAGTTCAAGCCCCACATTGGGCTCTGTGCTGACAGTTCAGAGCCTGGAGCCTGCTTCAGATTCTGTGTTTTCCTCTCTCTCTCTGCCCCTCCCCACTTGTACTATGTCTCTCTCTCTCTCAAAAATAAATAAAACATTTTTAAAAGTTAAAATAAATAAATAAATAAACATTTAAAAAATCTAGTCTTCATAAATTTACTCCATGTATCCTCTAATTGCAATAAGACAAAATAACAGAGTACGACAGAATGTAATTAATATACAACATAGTATAGTGTTCCTACTTTTCAGTAAACAGTGAAAATTTCTCTTGATATCTTACTGTCAAGGCAGATGACATTTTTCTCTAGAAATACTTGCTGCAGTGACTTAATTTTTGTACTCTTGACCACTAGATACTAGGCACTGGGTCAAATTTCTTCCCCTTGATCTCCTTCCCAAGTCCTTGGAGGAGTGTGAAAAATAATTGGGGACCGATGAGGTCAGTTCATGTTAATGGATAAGAAAGAATTGTAACTACTTATAACATTGATATACATCCATGTAATTTAACCCTCAGAGTATTTTTTATCAGCAGATTCAGAAACTAAGGCTCCAATAAGTGGCATAACTTCTTCAAGATAATAGACTTTGGGGTGCCTGGGTGGCTCAGTCGGTTAAGTATCCAACTTCGGCTCAGGTCATGATCTCATGGTTTGTGGGTTCAAGCCCCACATCAGGTTCTGCTGGGACAGCTTGGAGCCTGAAACCTGCTTCGGATTCTGTACCTCCCCCCGCCCCTTCCGCCCACCCACCCCCACCCCCACCCCCGCCTGTGCTGTCTCTCAAAAACAAATAAATAAACATACATAAAAAAAGATAATAGACTATTAACTAGGGACCTTGGATCCAGGTTTTCTTATTCCTACTGTATCATAATTACCTGTTTATTTGCCTGTCTCTCCACTAGACCATAGCTCCTTATTCATTGTCTCCCCAGCACCTACCACAAGACCTACTCTACTACACATCACCAATAAATAAAATACGTTAAATGAATTAACAAGTCTAAAATCCCACTCTGTCATTGCTCCCTTGCTCTGCAAGGGTTCTACAAGCCAATGCTCCTAATATATTCCAGGTCACTCCCAGGCCATATGGCCTGTCAAAAGAATGTGGTCAAGGCTGAGATGGAGGGGAGCAGAACTGGTGAACACACCCATATGACACACTCGTGTTCTCCTCCACGCTCTCCTGGGCCTGGGCGGGCCCACCACGTAGGGCATTTGGATGTGTGCCTCATGGCCTGGGAGACAACTTGCACTTTGTGTACTTTTCCAGGGAAAGGAAAAGGCAACCGTGGTCTAACACATGTTAGAAACGCTGCTGCCTGGTGTCCTGACATCATAGCATCCACCCAGACTGATTCCTGGAGGCAGGCCCATTTGCCAGGCATGGGCTGGGGAGGGTAGAGAGAGAGGGGACATGAGAAGAGGGGTCAGGCACTGTGACATGGAGTATGTGGTTAAGATAGGCAGGGTGACCAGCCATTGTGACACAGTCCACGAGGTAAGAATAGAATGGAGCCTCTCCGCTTCTTGTATCTGTGTGTCCCGATTCACAGAAGTTGTCTAAGTTTTGAACTTAGAGGCAAAGATAATGGGGCTCATCTTTCATTGCAAGACCTGGATTCTCTGAAGCCAGCTGGATCTGAGCTGGTCCTGCTTTAAGTTCTCCCAAGGAACAATGAGTATGGGGCCAGCCTAGCTGTCTGCTACTTCCTTTACCCCTCCCTTCAGCAAGGGTGTCAGAGGAAGAAGTGTGGTGGCTTGTTTGTTTTTTCCCCCCTGTGTCTCCCTGCAGAGTCCAGACATGAAAACAGGCTTGAAGTGAGCCAGTGGTCACCAATCATAAGGAATCTACAGCTAAATTATCACCTGGCATGATGGAAATAACATTATTCTAAAATGTTGTCATGATACTAAGGTCTTCCAGTTGGAAAACCAAAAGTTAAGGCTGTGCTGGCATTCATTTTCCAATAAATGAGCTGGCTTAAATACTGCCTTTCTCTCCTCAACTTGTAAAAATGATCTAAAAATGTAAGAGAGAGAGTTCAATAAACGTTTTAAAGACTGCTATTAAGGAGAAATACTTTAACAATTTAACAAAACCAGAGGAAACCAGCCTTAAAAAACCTACCTTTCTTGTCCTTGCCCCACTCCCAAGTCAGGATGAAATTCAGGGTCTCAATAACACAACTGCCTAGAACCTGGCACAAAGTAGACACTCAAAAATATTTGGTGATAAAGAATTCTATGTGCCTTATGAGTTGGCACCTCACAGACACTTAGAGTTTGCTGACTTGGCTTTGATTCAAAAATAGTGTATTAATCCTCTGGGGAATATTCACAGGGAAACAGCTACAGGGATATACATTTTTCTTTGTTAAAACTTGTATCTGTATTCAAATATTGGCCTTGGTATTTCCTAACTAAGTGCTGGCGGCTTTGAATGTTACTGTGTCAAACCATCTGCACTGGAAAGCAAAATCCTGTTAAGAAATATGATCACAGGTTGTAAAGAGATTATCATGTTCTTGACCATCATACATTTCATATTTTCAAAATCCCCAAAAGAAAAGGACGTATTAAAATAGCAAACTTTGTCACAATGGAGCAGAGTACTCTTATACAATTTGTGATTATGGTCAATATGAAAATTCATTTTTGTGTGCCCTTTCAGTGGCTTCCCTGCACTGGCTCACTAAAATGCAATCTTTTTTTTTTTTCCTGAATCTAAAAATAAACAAGAGGCTTCCAATAGACAAGAGATCCTGTTTTTTAAGGACCTGCCACTGCTTGTGAGGCAGGGTCTCCTATTGTTCCCACTGCCCACAAACAGAAAATCTTGAGGAAAGCAAGTGGTCCAGCGGGGGTGGCTCTTTGCCTGGCTAAGAACAGAAGTTCAAGTCAGGGTTCTGAAGAGAAAGTACAAGGTGAAAGTTTGAGGTTGATCTGGCATTAAGAAAATTACCAGGTTGGAGTTTCATTCAAAGTTTTACATACGGGGGGGGCGGGTGGTAAATGAGTCTTATACTCCCATGCAAAGGGTAATGGGATTTGACCCAGTCTTAAGGTGACAAATCTGCAGGTGGAGGATCTCTACATCAACACCCAGGTGTACCTGACCTCAGGAAGCTGGGAAGTCAAGGACCCCAAGATGCAAGAAGGCAGCAAGTGGGAATCAGTGAGTGCAGAGTCTGTGAGCAGACCATGCATGTCAGTTTCAGCTGCCCTAAGAGCGTCCTGTGCAGCCTCAGGGAAACCCAAAGGCACAGAAGCTTCCAGCCCAGGTCCAGACAGGATCCGCAGGTTGTGACACTCGCTCCTCTCAGCTGGTGTCAGGCACTCTGACCCAGTGCAGGGAGGACAGGGAGAGTGTGGGCAGTGTGTCAAGATGTGTGAGAAGTGTATGCAGCAGACTCACAGAACCACTAGGATGTGATGGAAAATGGGGGGGGGGGGGGGGGAAAACTGGGCAAGGGAAAGAGTGGAGAGTCCCAAAAGGTCTGAAACTAAAATGAAGTGCGATGACATGTGTGGTCCCTAATAGGGACATTTCCTGAAATTATACCAGTTCCTGTATTAGATAATAATAATAACAACAACAACAAACTGGCCGTGAAATGAGAAGGCACCCATACTGCTTTCTCTCCCTCGCACTTGCTCACACATCCCGACCTGCCTCCATGAAGGGAGGGTTCGCGCCTAGATCCCTTGACAATCCTCTGCAAATCTCCAAGGACTTGGAAGGTACCTCTGGAAATCAGGTGAATGAATAAATGAATGAACTAATGAATGAGCGAATGAATGAATGAAATAGCTGCCCCAGGCCAGACGTTTACGTCTGCTGTCTGTGGTGGAAAGAGAAATGAAGGCAAGGAGGGAGAAAGGAATAGAGGGAAAAATAATTCCGCACGCCCGCGATGGCCCTCAACGTCAATATGATCGAGGTTAGTGGTTCCCAGACTTTGGTGTGCATCAGACTCACCTGGAGGGCTTGTTCAAACACAGTTCTCGGGGCCGCACTCCCAGAATTTCTAAGTCAGTAAGTGGGGCCAGAGAATCTGCATTTCTAACAAGTTCCAGACGTTGCTGATGCTATTGGACCGCACTTTAAGACGGATCCCAGCGTCCCAGGGGAATGACCTCTGCAGCGAGTACTGGAAACTCCAAGGTAATCTAAGACATTTAAAAAACAGACCACAGAGAACCGAGAGCACAACTGCTCCGATCCAGCTAGCTCACCGCGGTATAGCGATGGGAGCCCATTGGAAATCAAGATTTTTCGTTTGAATTTTCCCAGTGTTAAAGCGTTGGCAAGTAACTTTGTCTGTATTTTAAGTGAAAGCGTAACAAAATTAGGCTTGCAGATTCTGTCCTAGTCTTTGCTGAGTATCTTTTCGGAGTGCGAGGGCTGGGACAGTCCCACGCTGGGCGAGTGGAGGTGCCCCAGCACCAGCCACAGGGCCGTCCCTCCTGGGAAGCTCCTGGGTCTTGTCCTCTGATGCTTAGGTCTTCTTAGTCACGAACACCAACGAGCTCCGTTAGAAAAGCACCTTGAATTCGAAGCTGTCCTTTGGCTCGGGAGCGTAGGCTTTGACCCAGCTCTCTCGAGGCAAACTTCAGGACATCCGCTTCCCTGGGGGCACTGACGCTGAGCGCGCGCCCCGTCCCGGCACACCGGCCCAAGCCCATGCCCTTGGCTACAGGCGCCTGCCTCCCGGCCTCTGTGCTCCGCCCGCGCCCAGCACGTGCCGAGCCAGCCCACGCTGCTACCTGCTCCTGCCCCCCAGCGGGACCTCTCCAGACTCCGCGCAGCACGAAGGCGCGGAGCCGTTCTCATGGGCCAGGGCCTTCGCAACACCACGCGACTCCAGAAAGGCTGTCGGATCGCGGGGCGGCCTGGATTCGGCGCTGGTCCTCGCTGCTTCGGCATCGGGGAAAGCCAAACACCGATGGGACCCAGGCTTACAAGAGGGTCTCCCCCTAAGCTTGCCCACCCCTGCAACGGCCACGTAGTTCCGACCCGATCTAAGGCCTACGCAGACAGCTCCCCCTTCCCGGTGACTCGGTGCCACGCAAACCGGAGGCTGGAAGGGCGCCAGCTTCGGCCTCCAGCCGAGTGAAGCTGAGCGAGGGCACAGACGCAGGGAGAGCGCTGCCTGAGGCTGACCGGCCTGGCCCCATTCAGGAGGTGGCTGGGCCCAGGGATTGGATGGCTGGAAGCGGCGAGTGGCCCTCAGCACCCACACCCCTCCGCCACGTCCTGCTCCGGGAAGGCTCCCGGGGCGATCTGGGAGCCTCGCCACGCGCCTCTTCCCGCTCTCGGCCTTAAGGAGAGCATGGTCCGTCCAGGAGACCCATTCCCGACAGGGCGTCAAATGATGGGGTAGGAGGAAGCATAAGTCGCGGGAGTGGGTCAGCCTTTCCTAATACGGTCCCCAGAGAAACTCTCTTGCCTCTCCCACAGGGACAATGTCTGAGGCCTTGGAATCGGCTGGAATCTGAGCTGATCAGAACAGGACCGCCCACGAACTCCTTGCATTGGGGTCAGACCTGGGGTCTTGCCCTGCGAAAGTCAGAGCCTCCCAGAGCGGCGCCGTGAGTCCGAAAACTTGTCTTAGAAATTCTCTCCAGGCAAAAAGTCGAGAAGTGGTGGGGCTGGGGGGGGGGGGGGGAGCGGGAGGAGGAACCGCGCGGGGCGTTCACCAAGGCCCCAGCGTTAGCGCCTGACAGCAGGCCAAGGCCTTCACCCCAGAAACCCTGCGGCGCACAGGACTCTTCCTCCACAGCAAAGGGGCCCAGGTCGAGGTGAAAGGAATCCAGCGGCCGGCGAGGTCTCTGGCGGCTCCGCACTCTCACCGGGTGGCCGCCCCCGGCGCCCGCGCCAGGTAGTGCTCGGCAATTGCCTCCAGGGGGCGCTGCGGCCCTTCCCGCCGGCCGCGGAGCTCTGTACCCGCGACTGCGCTTTCCCAGCCCATCCCAGTGTAGAGCGCCGACTCGAACATACTTTTCTAAAAGATAAAATTCTTAGTCTTTTGGTCCCTGTTCCACACCCTCAGTTCTGAGCCCAATGCCCGCGATCCTCCTCTAGGTTTTCGCAGACCTCCTCACAGCGCTCAAGCCCAGAGGATACCTGGGCTTCCCGCCCCTCGGGGCTGGAGGTGGGAGGGAAAGCGGCTAATAGTGCGCGAAGTTCAAATGCAAAAGGTCTCCGCCCTAAAGAGGCTGAGGAAGTCTGGGGAGAAGGGAGGCAAGTCCACAGAGGTAATAGCAGCTGGGATCCCTGGAGAAAAAAGATGGGGTTACCATAATTTGTATCTTAAGGGGTAAACACGTTTAGGATGTCCGCAGCGCGCGGTCAGAGTGGGAGAGGCTCGGAGTCAACTGCAAGGAAACCTGTTGTCTGACACCTGCTCGCTGCTTTACTGGCAGAGCCTCCCGGGTGGGCCGAGGAGGGGGAGAGGGGACTATTCTGCGGGCCCCCTCCTCCTCCAACTCTGCGTTTCCTCTCTCCGGCCTTCGCCGAGTCCTCCGGGGGCGTAAACTTTCAGCAGTTCGGGTTTGAACACAACTGCTCACGCGCTCCTCGTCGGTCTGTTAGCCATTGCCCTGGAAGCGTCCTTGGTGTCGAAAACCCAGAACCCAGAGCGAGGACAGCAGATGACCGAGTTGGCGGAAATGTCAGAGTGAACCGGCGGCGCAGCTCCGGGAGGGCGCAGGGAGAATGAGACGGCTGCGCAGAGACTCAGACCCCCTGAGTAGCTGCGCCGCTGTAGGCTCCAAGACTTCCCTCTCGGCACACACGGACCCCACAACTCGCCGAGGGCCGGGTGGCCTATCTTCCCAGCGGGGCGTTGTCGTCTGGGGAGTCCGGCCGGCGAGGCTGCTCCTGGGTGGGCCTCCACAAAACGTGCGCTCTAGACGCTGGCGTGGGCGAGGGGCTCGCCCGGGCTGAGCCTGGAGAAACTCAAGGTCCCCCAACGGGGTGGGCGCAGAGATGGCCGGGGAGAGCCCTGCGTGCAGGGCAGCGCGGCGCTCAGCCCCCCGCTTGCTGTCGGCCTGGGGCGCGCACCTGCCCAGTGCAGCGGCCGGGCCTAGAGGCTCCCGAGGCGCTGCCCCGTGAAGCGGCTTCCAGCAAAGCCCGGAACTCGTCGACTCCTCACTACCGTTCAAGCAACAGCAGCCCTCGGGCCGGCGTAGCCCAGACAACACAGTGGAACTTCAGAGGCTGGGGTGGGCGAGGTAAACACGTTTATGAAAAACCTGGGCCCAGGAGGTTTGCAGAAAGAGGGCGATGCTCGTAGGAAGTTGGAATTTCTGTCTACCCGGCAGGAAAAGCAGGCGGCTCCTTGCACACACTCATACAGGGTGGGAAGGTGTGAAGCCGGCCGCTGGGGAGTTGCCTCCACTTTGGAAGAGGAAATACGAAGCGTAGGAACACTCTTCAGGTCACCACCCCGGGAGTGTGTGTCCTGGGGGTCTGAAAGAAGAGAAAGTTCCCTCCAAATCTTCCAAATTGAGAAAAGCTGCGGAAGGAATGAGGTGGTTAGAGAGAGGGGACCGCAGGCATCCCGGTAGTTGGAACTCAGGACTGAGCGCTGAAATGAAAGGACCCCTAAAGAACCCTCTAGGGAAAACTTGTTGTTTAAAAAAAAAAAAAAAAAAAAAACCTAAACTCCTACGCGTTCTACTTCCATGCTGTTTGTCAAATCTACTTTAAGCAGTTAAATGCTGAAGGATATTAAACACTTGGCTCGCTATTCCAAGCTCACTTTTTAACCTTGGAGAATTTGAAATTGGAAAGAAAGGAAAAAAAAGATCTACTATCCCTGAATTATGTTTTATCAGAAGAACGAAAAATTCCATCCATCTGGACATAAATAAAATAGAAGGAATTGTATCTTATTAATATAATATCTCGTAGCTTCTGCCTGGCTCACCAATTACTGGTTAACCTTTTGACAAATTTTAGGCTTCTGCTTATATTTACCCACTTCCTCGCACGATGAGATTATTGTAATTGTCCTTTGGGGCGGCACATCCAACACCATCTTTTGACGGAACACTTTTGAATTGTACACAGCATTTGGGCTGGAAGATTGGCGCCCCTCAAAGCGCGAACTTGCCTTGCCGGGGGCTAACGCAAATCCCCTCTGGCGACTCGTCTGGGACGAAAGGCGTTTTCTTCAGTGTTGCTCACACAGATCTCATCTGGAAAGAGGCTGTTTAAAATGAGTGTGTCATTCCCTTTCTGTCACTAGGTCACCCTACTTACGGCTTAGCTGAAGTGCGTTCTGCAATTACGCTTACCCAGGACCAAACCTTTAGAAGAACCTGAAAATTTTATCACTACAGTTCAAATTCGATTAAGTTTTCCTGGAGACTGAAAAGTGAACTGCATTTTTTTTTTTTTTTTGCTGGAAATGAAGATGTACATGTTTTGAGAAGCTACAATAGTATTTTCCTAAAAATTTAAAGTGATTGTTCTTCACCCATTCCAGATGGATTCTTTATTGTTTGCCAATGGGTTGCAGATGCCCACCCCTTTAACCAAGTTGGTTAACTGCTTATAAAACGTACACTGGCTGATAAAACCTTAAATACTGGAAGAAATTTCTTCTGGGACATTCCACATGTCTTTGCAGTAATTACGAAATTAGCCAATTGTCACCTCTAAAAACAAACTTCGTTTTGAAAACAGCAAGCAAGAGCAGACTACAGATATAGTCATAATTCACAAAAAGTATGTACAAAGCGGTATTTAAAATTGAAGGAAGGGTGATATACGCTGGAATATACAATCTAGAACTGATTGACTTTACCCTACGGAGAAGATAGTTATATTAAACGTGTTAAGATGTGGAAATTAATCCGGCGAGCGCGCCAAGTAAAACTACAAAAAGCCCTTTGGGTTTCTCTGCAGGGTCTTCAGGACGCAGAGAACCAGTTGTTTGGTTTCTCACAGTGTAAGGAAAAGTGGCACGGAGAAGGAAGGGGGTGGGCTTTGCTTGTGTGTGAATTTTGAACTGAGTCACCTTCGGCTCATCTCTGTAACAGGGGAACCTCCAGCAAACCTGTGCCTTTAAGACTCAGTTGCTATCCAAACACAAGTAAACAGAGTGGACCATTAGCGGGCGCCGGGCTCGGAGGCGGAGCCAGGCTCCGTGGGCCCCGCGCGGCTGCAGGACGCCCGCCCGAAGGGGAGGCGGGGCTGCTACTAAAGCCCGGGACTCCGGGCCGCGAGCAGCCTGGGGAGGGACGCGGGCGGGGACAGAGCTCTGAGCGCGCGCTGCTGGAGGGTGATGGCCCTGCGAGGCTGCAGACTCCGACCTTACCCGGAGTCCGCGGCAAGAGGCTCGCGGAGACGCGGGGTTCCGGACGAGCGCTGAGCCCCGGCTTAACCACCCCCCCGGCTCTACAAACTCCACGTCCACAGTCCCCCACGAAGGCGAGGATCCGCTCTCGTTTTTGCTGCTCGTCGTCCTCCAGATCATGTCCGCGGCTCCCGGGATTCCGCTCGGAAAAAGAAGTTTGCCCGGCGAGGACCCAATGACCTTTCCGAGCCGTGCGCCTCACTACCTGGGCCGGGTCTGAGCGAAGGTGCCCAGGCGGACCTTTCCGAGGGAGGTGAGTGTCCGCTCTGGGAAGGGGCTGCAACCGCCAGAAGGAAGGAAGGGAGGATGGGTGTCGGGGGTGTGGGGGACACTCAGATTCTCGGTCCCGCGTGCCCCAAGTTCAGAACTGTGAAAAGAAATCATATGGATGCAATCTTGGGGCACTGTGTTTCTCACTTAATCGGATTCCAGGCACACCACTCCCAGCTAACACCCAATGGCACACACTTGTATGCGCTGTTTTAGTTCTGTTTTGCGACATTTAATCTAAGTGTTCGGCAAGGCTTCTTAGAAAAGCTGCTCAACATACGCTCAGATAAAACCCCATAATCCCATGTGCTTCTGATGGTGCCCCAGTATTCCTGGTCCACCAGTCCCGAGGCAGCCGCAGCAGCTCGGGGCAGCCGCAGCAGCGCAGCGCAGCGCAGCGCGGACGCGCGGGGACTCACAGTGCCTGCCTAGCCAGCGCGTTGCAAGAGGGAAGTTACAGTTCAGTCCTAGGTAATCCTCCAACCTTGTGCTGGGCTTTTGGTTTTCCTCCCAGCCTCCAGTCCTGGAGAGGCGGCAGAAGGCAAATTCCCTGAGGGTTTAAACGCTCGCCTCCTCGAGTAAGAGCAACAGAGAAAGGAGTAGTGGCGGTTGCAGGAAGGAAGGAGAAAAAAGGTGTTTGCGGAGGGAGCGGGGGGAATCCGTCTCCCTACCTGTTAGAACCTAGAGAACAAAAGAGGGCTGGCATTTCCCGAAGCGAAACGGCGCAGACAGCTACTTTCTCAGCTAAACAAACTGCAGTCCTGAGCAAAACAAGAAAATTACTCACGCAGGGAGAGCGAGGGAGCAGAGAGAAACAGAACCCAGATTATGCGGAAGGCATCTTAATTTAATTAACTCCTTGGAAAGGCAGAGGCGCTGCAAAGGGGCAGGAACTTCGCGGCCCTTTTCCTCTGTTCACCTGATCCAGTCTGGCCATCGTTAGTACTTTTTAAATGATCTCCTTATATCTACTGGGACTATAGCTCTGATTTATGTAAAATTCCATTGTGGCTTCGGTTGAAATTCAGCAAGCCTATGGATCCATCAGTCGTTTCTCTCACACTAGCACACAGGTTTTAGCAGATGACCCCTGACTGTGTCTTATTTTTAGATAACTGAATGTAATAACAGCATTACCAAAGAGCAAGACTCTATCAGATTACCACGTACCTTTTTCCTCCCATGTTTTGAAAGCTTCGGTGAAATGAAATTAGTATGGACACATCTCACTTGTTGACAGCCAGTGAATTAAATTTTACAGAACTTCTGCTCGTGCCTGGAAATCCCTGTGAAGAAGACTGATAAAAGAAAATTAGTCTCAGCTTCACCAAAATATTTGTTTTTCACTGGCTCTTTCCTTGTAAAATTAGAAGTAACTAGTGGTCCAAAAAGGGGTAGTGGAGAAATGACAGCAGAGGATGATGACCTCTGTTACTGCCTGAAGCTCAGTGTGGGAACTACATGCTCCACTCCAGACAAAATGAAAGTACTTTAGCTCTCTTCGTTGACTTAAAACGTCTTTTGACATATATTTCCAGCAACTCAGTGGGAGAGTGGAAATCTAAATTCCCTGATTATTTATGGCAAAAGTGTTTGGTGGATATTTAGAGTCGTTCTGCTTGTAAAAGGGTTGAAGTCACCACTGGTTTGTTCTTCTTCTATGAAGAAACTATCTGTCCTGCAAATTAAAATGAAAACTTACTATGAAATAGCACGTTTATGCTGCTTTGGAGCTGAATTGTAATGGAGTTGCTAATTTTTGTGTAATTTTAACCATTTGAAGAAAATGGCAGGAAGATGGCACTCAACTTTTTGCTGGCAGAATTAATGCATAATGTTTATGGCAGATTTCACTTTGTGCATTTGAAGTGGAAATTACAGGTGGTGATATTCCTTCAGTTGACAACCACCCCCCCCCTCCTCATAACAGTGGTGGGAGTTATACTTTGCCTCCTGTATTTATTTCTAAGAAATCTAGTCTGGGAATACACCCAAATAATAATTTCGGTTTCCTCTCTATGGGGGAAACCACTTTTTAACACTAGGGGAAAAATAATATTTTGAATCTCTGGAAAATCCTCATTACACAAAAAGAAGGAAATAAACGTGTAATTTATTATTTTTAATGGAAAATGAGATAATCAGATAGATTACTAGGAATGTTAGTAGAATCCTTTTTCCCTGCCTTTCTAGGAGGGCTTGAGGGTTGCCACTGAACAAAAATGAATCGTGATTTGTGGTGGGAAAGTTTATTACTAATGGAGGTTTACAGTTTCGGTTGAATGGTCTGACTGAGACCCTCTGACTCTTCCACACCTCTCATTAACCCCCGGTCTGAACTCCCAGACCGAATACGACCAGGCAGAAGCGGTTCATTAATAAATCCCCGTCTCTGAGCATTCCAGAGGAGGAGAGAGAGAAGGTGTGGGCCTCACTGAAGCGACCAAATTCTGCCTTGTCAGAGCGCTGTGTCATTATCGCAGTCTCCCAAGTCTGCCCTCAGACCCGCGGGCAACACTTCACAGCGCACTAGAATAGATTCAGGCGTGTAAAGGGATGGGTGGTGAAGGAGCACTGGACAAACTTTCCAACCTTCCGGCTGGGTTCAAAAGCCAGGCTTAAAAGGTTGAATGGCTCCAATCGATCCGCCGGCCCCTCGCAAGCACTTAGCTGTGAGTCCCGCACCTGGGGAGCCTCCCTCAAAGGCAAGGCCCAGGTCTAAGGAGCTGGCAGAACCGCTGCTAAAAGGCGGCTGGCGGTGGGAAAAGGTGGGCCTTTCCCTAAAATGCAGGTAGGGTGTCCTGGGGAACCGGGGTCTGAAATCAGACCTCTGTATTGCCATTGGGGGAGCAGGAAGAGGGGAGTGAGTGCTCCCTGCTTAGGCCCAGGCCGCACACATCTCCCAGCAGATAAACGACCTTCCTCCAGGCTGGCAAAGCCGCACTGTACCCGGCCCGCCGTGGCTCCCCTGCTGCCCCTTCCCCAGGGAGTCCACTCTCCTCTCCACTCCTCTCTTCTCACCTTCTGAGGCCTCTCTGGTGTAGGAGCGGCTCCCGGTGCCAGGCCGGGAAGCCGCTCCCGCCTCCCGAGAGCTTGGCGCTCAGTCTGGGAGAAGGGGTTCCGGCCTCAGGGAGGTTCTCCGCCCACCCACCCGTATCCCCTACCACCGCACCCCACCCCCGAGAGCCTGAACCATCTGGAAGGGATCTTGGTCGGGGGTGGGAGGGGACGGCTCCTGGGAAGGAGGAGGGGGCGATTCCAGGCTGAACCGGCTCCAGAGGTGTCACTTTTCTTTCCTGCGGCCCGTCACCGCTGATAAATGGGACTGAGGCAGAGGAAGGAAAAAGAAAACCTCCGAGGTCAACGCGGGGCGAGACCGGCCCCTCCGAGGGCCCTCCGGCCCTGGAGCGCGAAGCGCACCCCGACTGCGCTCCCGCACCCGCGGCGTGGCCGGGGTAAGCGCGGGAAAGGCGACCACGCGGCGGAACGGCCTGCGGGGGGCGCAGCGCGGGGAGCAGCAGCACCCGGGCTCCGCCGGGCGGTCCGTGTCGTTGCCCGGAGAGCTCGGAGGCGCCGCGGCGACAGAGGCTCGGCCCTGGGCCTGCGGGTGCTGGCGTCGCGGGCCGTCGCGGTTGCCCGACCTTCGCCGGACAGGGTGGGCTGGATGGGCTGAACTGGGTGCTGCCTCGGCTGAAGCACCGCCTTCCCCCAGCCCGCCTTTCTTTCTCCCGGGGCCTGGGTCTTCCGCTCAGTGCGTGCCCGCCAACCCCACCTTCCTCTGGGCGCCCACAGAAGGGCCGCCGGGGCGCCCGGCTCGCCGGAAAGCCACTTCCCGCCCTGCCTGACACCCTGGCCCCGGGTCTGAGCATGGTTCGGACCCGCACGGCAGGCGCTGTGGGGATCCCTCACCACTCCTTCGGGGGGCCCTGGTGTAGAGTGGGAAGGAGGACTTTGAAGGAAGGTGTGGTAACCCGCGCCGGCGCCAAAGGGCAGGCCGAGCCTGCTAGGATAATAGTCACAACTCTCCCCCTCTCTTCTCCTGCCATTTTTAGGGTTTTCTCTGCGTGCCTTTGTCTCTCTGGGTTCTCGCCGGAGCCCCACGCCCACCTGCCTCTGAGTCCTGGAAGACAGGGGCGGCTCCCTCCGCCCCCCAGCACCAGGGAAAATGGGGAGCAAGGCCCTGCCGGCGCCCATCCCGCTCCACCCGTCGCTGCAGCTCACCAATTACTCCTTCCTGCAGGCCGTGAACACCTTCCCCGCCGCGGTGGACCACCTGCAGGGCTTGTACGGTCTCAGCGCCGTGCAGACCATGCACATGAACCACTGGACGCTGGGGTACCCCAACGTGCACGAGATCACCCGCTCCACCATCACCGAGATGGCGGCGGCGCAGGGCCTCGTGGACGCACGCTTCCCCTTCCCGGCTCTGCCCTTTACCACCCACCTCTTCCACCCCAAGCAGGGAGCCATTGCCCATGTCCTCCCAGCCCTGCACAAAGACCGGCCCCGTTTTGACTTTGCCAACTTGGCCGTGGCCGCCACGCAAGAGGACCCCCCTAAGATGGGAGACCTGACCAAGCTGAGCCCGGGGCTAGGTAGCCCCATTTCGGGGCTCAGTAAATTGACTCCGGACAGAAAGCCCTCCAGAGGGAGGTTGCCCTCCAAAACGAAAAAAGAGTTTATCTGCAAGTTTTGCGGCAGACACTTTACCAAATCCTACAACTTGCTCATCCACGAGAGGACCCACACGGACGAGAGGCCATATACATGTGACATCTGCCACAAGGCCTTCCGGAGGCAAGATCATCTGCGGGATCACAGGTGAGGTTGGAAAAGAGGTTGGCCTGGGTAGGGAAGTCGACTTTGTTCAGAGTACCGAGTCCTGATAGACAGTCTAAGTGTCACCAAAATCCCCTCTAAACCAGAATACATTCCCAAAGGCCCTCCCTGGCCAGCTACAGCTAACCCCCAACTGTTACCTTTTTCCTCCTCTGTCTCTGGCTGCGACCTGGTTTGGGATGCGGAAGGGCCTTTCCTCATTCTTAGGCAGTTACAATCCGGTGGGTTGGTCTTTGTATGCGTTTCCCAGTTTCCTCCGGGTCGCCAATGGGGGGTGGGGCCAATAAAGCCGAGGGACCCCAAAGACCTTCCCACGGTGGGTACCAGTTCTAGCTGCTGTCAGACCATTTCTAGAAATCTACTCGGGCCACCTCTACTGGGTTCCCTCCTTTCCCTATCTCCCCACCCCCAGGTGTGCCCCAGAGCCTGCCAAGGCGACCTTTCTTTTATTTTACTTATGGGGGTCTTGAGATCACTGAATTTAGAAACGGGTCCCCACCCCGCAACACCCTACGACCTTAAACTCTGCATTAATAAATGGCAATTGAAGAAATACTGTAACGTAAGTGTTTTCATCGGGTAAAAGCTTCCAAGGAGTGGGGGTGGGGGTATCTTTTCTTGGACCCTGCTTGTAGTTCTACAGCACTGGGACTCCTGTTGGGATCCTCCGCGGCTGTTTAGGGATTGGGTAAAATCGGTTCCCCTAAAGTCGGCCTTGCCTAACATCCTGATTTGGCCAGTTTAAATACCAGAGAAAACCGAAGAGACCAAGAAGGACTCATTCGGCACGATTTTGAGCTCCAGAATACACCAGAGAGGGCGATCAAGTGTAGATAAAGCCGGCGTCCGGTGAATGTTTTGAAGAATCTGTTAGTTGAGGTTAACCATAAACAGAATTACACAGAGGAAAAAAAATACAATCTATAAACATAAATAATGGGAATCCCGTTTCTTCTGCCCTTTCACGACTTGGTTTTGAGTAACTGTCAAAAGAAACTCCTCACCATGGTGTAAAACCATTTCAATGAAACCTTATATTGATTTTCAGGTATATCCATTCCAAAGAAAAACCTTTCAAATGTCAGGAGTGTGGGAAAGGATTTTGTCAGTCTAGAACTCTAGCGGTTCACAAAACTTTACATATGCAGGTAAGTTTGTTTTCTTGTTTAAAAACAATGGCTGGTTTCGTTTTATCATCTTTGCTCACAAAGGTGTTCAATGGCAAGCTCTTTCTCTTAAAAGGCTCTGTTTAGATTTAGTTTTCGAGGTGGGGAAAAGCAGCACTCAGCATTTTTTATGCAAAAAATTACTCTTACCTACCATAAAGCATTATTATATTTTTCTTAAAGAAAAGGCCATTCTCTTTATTCTAAGTCCTAACTTTAGATTTTTTTTTTTTCCATCTGATCTGCCCTGCATTTAAAGCTTTCGTGTTTGGGAGGAAATAAAGGTAATTTTGATAATGGAGGCATAGTGAAATCCCATATGCTCTCTCTCCCAGGGGCCTCATAATTTGTAGTTTTCAGAACATTGAGGAATAGTTTAATTTTCCAGCAAAGAGGAGCCTTATTACCCGGGAGAATGTCGTTCCTTAAGAGTGGATTAGAGTTTTTTCCTTCCTCCTTTTCCTGCCTGTGACACGGTGATGAAATGTAAAGAGCTGGAAATCACAAAGCCCACCGCGGTGGCCACCGGCAGTTATCAGTGTAATCGGGCCTCTGTGTGTGCCTGCGCGAGTGCGTTCTTGATTGGAGGATTAGGAGCCAGATTTGTTCGTGCAAGTCCCCTCTTTTGTTGTCGTGCGCGTGTTATGTTAACGCTTGTGATACCGATAAGACAGAAACTATTGAGAAGGGTGCGGTGGTGGTGTGAAGGATTAATCCTTTGCTTGCTTCACATCTGAACAGGAATCTCCACACAAATGTCCCACATGTGGAAGAACCTTTAATCAGAGAAGTAATCTGAAAACTCACCTTCTCACCCATACAGACATCAAGCCCTACAGCTGCGAGCGGTGCGGCAAAGTGTTCAGGCGAAACTGTGATCTGCGGCGGCACAGCCTGACTCACACCCCGCGGCAGGACTTCTAGAGAAGCCCAGGATGTGTCCCGTGCCGCCGCTGCTCCCCTCCCCAGACACTTCTCCACGCCTCCCACCCAAGGGTCGCACCCCCAACCCCTCACTGACCCCAGCTCTTCCCTTGCTGTAGCCGCACCTGCAGCTCCAGGGAGTTAACTCTTCTTCTCGAGGACTGAGGACTGTAGAAAGCCACACAAGTACATCCCTTCACAAAGAGTATATGCTAGTTTCTTGTAGATATTCACAGCTCATTTTAGAGCTCTGTACATAATGTCGTGGGTCTTCGTTTTGTTGTTTTGTTTTGTTCGTTTTTGTATCTTGTTGGATGCACCTAGATATGGAAAATGGAAGCCAAATTTATCTTTAAAGAGTGTATTTTCAAAATAAAACCTTTTCTTGTTTGTTTCAACACTTCTGCAAAAGTGTCTTGCTATTTAACTTCTGTTCTTCTGCTGGGCTCTGGGAGAGTAGGATGCCTCTAAAATACTCAACATTGAGGGTTTTCTTTATTCCTAGGTTTTTAAAATAAGACTTCTCACAATTCTCTTACTGAGACTTCAGCTCTTCCCTTTCTGTGTTATGGTATTTTTGAATTGGACAATTTAGATTTGGAATTTTTGGTTTTCACAGATATTAAAATTGATACCCTCGAGGTTTTATCCTCTTTTGTTTATTCTAATTCTTTGTGTGTTATTCCTTCTGATAAAAAGCAATATAATGATTGTTAATCGCATGCAACTCCATGACTGACCTACCTGAAAGCACAAGATGGAAAAGTCCTTGACCTAATGTCAAAGTTTATGATGGACTTCTCTTACCATTAGACTTTGAACACTATGATTTAGCACTGTAGACAGAGACTTTACCCTGGTTTCAGGAGAGAAGTCTAATAATCCTCCTATAGAAGAGCGCAGGAAGATACAACCTTCAGAAGATGGGGGACAAGAGGAGAAAGGAGAAACTACTTAGCTGTGAAAATATTGCTTTCCTAGGGTGGAGATGTTTTCTTCTAGAAGGTTCAGATTTCTCTGCAAAGCAAACTTGAGCTAGGTAACTTGCAAAGTTTTCATCACTGGTTGGTCTTTTGTCCCTGGGAAAATGCCAGAAGTATAGGTACTCTGTGTGGAGCTCATGGGAAGCATGTCATAATCTTCTGAGGCATTTCAACCTTTCCCAGATGATTCCTGGGGAATGTGACACTGGCATCATGACAACCTGTATAGGATTTGGGTGGAAGACTTTGGATACAGATAAACTATAGTACTATGCAGAAGTACTGGAAGGGATATAACTGAACTTAAGGAGGGAACATCAGAGGAACCCATGGCCCAGTAGCCCAGAAGGTAATCACAGACTTTAACACTGAACAATAGGGTTAATTAGGTATTCTCAGATTTTTCACTTTTATATTTGTATTAGATGGCATGTTTCATCTTTAGGGACTAGGCATCACATCCTGTGTTTGTACTTTAGAATCCTCCAGAAGGGTACATAGGGACTTGAGGACTCGATTCCAAATTTTTTGCCAGTGCCTTGTTCAACACAATTTACAAAGAGGTTTCAAACGTGTTCCAGATTCAATGCTTACTCTGTTCTCAAGGGAACTGGCTGGAAGTCACTGACGCTTCTCATGAGAGATGAATTCTATCCAACAAAGTGTCCACTCACCAAGCCTGTGTGTCTAATGCTCACACAAATGCATTTCCCAACATGGGATGGGCCCAAGCCTTCACTGAGAAGAGGGGGCAGGGAAGAGTGTGAGGGTGCATGTGTGTGTGGTATTTAGAAGACTGAAACTCTTGTTTGTTTTCTTGTGTTTGTATAGAATTAACTCAGTGACCTCCCTACCTCTACTCTCTCAAGATCCTGCCCACCTTGGCACAGAAGATTTGAATACTTAAGGGCAGGGTTACACATTGACTGTCCCTAGAGCTCCCCTAATCCCGCAGGCATTTCCATGTCCTCAGTCTCGCTTCCCCACCCAACCCAACCAACTATAAGTGTCAGAATTCCATTGCACAGGGTTCAGTCCAATTATCAAAGAATGACCCTTGCTCACTATCAAGCTCAGGCATATCCTTGAAGTCAGTGTCACAAGGATATTTAGATAGGAATACGGTTCCTCTGCATTTATTTTAGTTAAAAAAATGGGAATCAGAAGGGAATGAGGAAAAAATAGAGAAAGTGGAGAAAGCAGTTACTCTTCCCAGATACACACTATTTCAAAAATTAATGTTGATTTGTTTATATAGTTATTAATTTAACAAGTGCACATTTTGGGATCTTGACTACTTAGTAATTTGAAAGCCTATACTAGGGTTTAATTTAATAGCTCCCTTCCTTCAGTCTGCACTCCTGAAGCCAGCATCCATCTAGACTCAGAAAGAGATCTAGCCTCATTGCTCTCTCTTTCCACACCTCATGATCTCAGGGGAACTTTTGAACAGTGGGTTCTTTCCTCTCCAAATGCAGAGTTTTGTTTTCTTCTTTATAATGTTCAAGTATGCAGGAAATGAATCTTATGTGAGAAAAACTTATAAGACATCATAAGGAAAATGATACCTTGTAGCTTATGAAATTAATCTACTGAGTTTTGGTGTGGTGGTTTTTTTTTTTTTTTTTTTTTGGTTTAGGGAAGAGTCATTATTTGAGTTTTAGATTAGCCTGTGTTTTCCTTACACCCTCTACCATAGTCAACTCATGAATCAATACTCCTGGCCAGAGACCAGGAATGGGAAATATCACGAGTCATAACCACAGTGCTGAAGAACTTCATGTACAACAGTTAAGTATTCAGCTGTGACTTTAATCTTATTTTGCAATCCATGTGTGGGATTTTAAAAATAATATCTAAAATTAATTACATTGTAACCAATTATTAATGTAAAATTATGAATGTGTGTTAGTGCATGTATTGAGGCTAATATTGAAATGAAGGTCATTGTAGTACTAGCGCTTTATAATTGCAGTAATTAAAATTGCTATTTTGCCCAGGCACATCCTCTTTTACGTGAGGAAACTTACAAAAGTTTAACTCTAAGACTACTAAATATTTAAAAAGCAAACAAATCTAAAATTTCAAATTATAAATAAGCCTAATTACTACTAATGATGAAATCAGAAGCATATACTGGGAGTTTCTTCTACTGTTCATTTGTCAGATGTTAGCATAGACGTTTGAACCTCTTCACTTAAATCATGTTCAGTCAGGTACCCTTGCCCTACTTTTGTTTCTAGAGGAGCAGCCTACCCCTGGAAGGTACTTGGGAAACGTTAGTTCTTGAAAATTGCCAACATGACAGACTACATGCATTTGGATTGAACACGGAATAGAATCTACAGCAAATTTTACTACAAGAAGGGTATTACCATGGCATAATGGGCTACCTTCCTACTCCCAAAGTAACATTAATATTACTACAATAATAAAGAAAGAGGAAACGTTGATGAAACCATATAACACATTGTAAACAGGAATAACTTTTGATTTTTGAGGATTATTTGTTTTCACATTTATCAGTGTATTATATTGAGACCGTATTTCCCAATTTTTCCTTCTGAAATGTAACTTTCCACTGATAACCACCTCTGCTGACAGCACCTAGCAATAAAGGGAGTGGAGATTCAGAATGATTCAGCTTTGATGACCTGAGATATTTCAAGTTCATTCCTGTTTATTGCTTGTTTTCCCCCTCCAACACAAATTACATTATCATAAGCTATGTAACTTTTCCTATATAATCATCCAAGGCAAAAAATGACAGTGAAAAACTGTAAGTAACCCAAACAGCCTATAAGAGGAAATGGTTGGGTAAATTATAATGCTATATCTGCTATGTATAGCATTATACTAGGTATATATTATACTATTAGGTATAGCTTTCTACTGCAAACAGAAAACCTGACTAAAAGGGGCTTGAACAATAGGGGATTTATTTTCTGACATAACAAGAAGTCTAAAGGTAGGATTCAGAGAGGTATAATTAATTGGATGACAAGATTATCCAGAGCCCAGTTCTTCTTACTTTTCTTTTGTTCCATCTTTAGTGTGTAGACTGGCTCCCTTCATGGCCACAAGATGGTTGCAACAGCTCCAACCACCAGTTCTAGTGCTTCCTTTTCACACATATTTCACAGGTAGGAAAAGGATTTATTTCTTTTTTGTATCACTTTTTAAGAATTAACAATTTCTGCATAAATCCAACCTGTAGACTTGCCCGTATATCTTATTGGTCAGAATTAGGTCAACCTGCTCATTCCTCAGCCAATCGCTGACAAGGAGAATACAATTATCCTGCAATGGACTAAATAAAACTCCTCTTATAAGCATAGAAATGGAGCTAGCCTTCCCTGAAGCCTCTGATTGCCCGAAAAAAACCCTGATTTCTGTTAGCAAGGAAGAAAGGAAAACTGAGTGTTGTGAATATAAAGCAGATATTAAAGATGAAGTTTCTGTTAATAACCTTATGTTAGGAGATGCTTATGTTGTAACACAGCAAGATATTCAATGGCATGTACAATATTACCCAAACTATATAAACAAACAAAATCTTGAAAAAACTAAGCAGAAATAAAGACTAGCAGAAAATACACCGAAATGTTAATAGCAGTTATTCATGAGTAGCAAGCTAAAGGTGTGTTTTTCTTCTCTTCTTTTTCAAAATTTCTATTTGAAAAAAATTTTGTTTATTTTTGAGAGAGAGAGAGAGAGAGAGAGAGAGGGAGACAGAGAGAGAGAGAGAGGCAGACAGAGATGGAGACAGAATCGGAAGCAGGCTCCAGGTTCTGAGCTGTCATCACAGAGCCTGTTGAGGGGCTCAAATTCACAAACCATGAGATCATGACCTGAGCCGAAGTCTCATGAGCCAAAGTTGATGCTTAACTGACTGAATCACCCAGCGCCCCTCTTCTCCCTTTCTTATTTTCAACTTTCCCACAATAAGCATGTGTTAGTTTTATAAAGGAAAAAATAATAAACATTATTTTTAAAATTCAAGATAAAGCCTTAGTTTCCTCAATATATTTTTTCATATGGCTTTATTGTCTCTGACCAGCCTTTGCTTTGTCTCTTGTCCACACAAACCCACGTATACACTCTTGCTTCTTCTAAACCACTTTAATTTCATTACATCTTTCTAGTTTCTTTCCATTCTTCCTTGATTTCTATTCACATTTCTTTTTCCTATCTTTTCTCTTCTCTAGGTTTTTGTATACTGGTTCTTTGTTTTCTTCCTTGTAAGACCTTCAGTAATTCTAGCTCAGTGTTCCTCCAGGTATGATCATCAGACTTACCCAGGGTACTTATTTCTGGGCTCTCCCTAATCCAGTGTGTGACTTGGGATTCCTGGTGATAAAGACTCAGAACTCTGTATTTTAAACAAACACTTCAGGTAGTTCTTATGTGTATTACAGACTGAGAATGTCTGCATTAGCCTTTGACACCATCATTCCCTTTATCTTATCCATCAGCCATTTACTATGTGCCTACCGTAATAAACATAAAATAAATTTCAACCCGCTTTTCTTTACTTATTTACTCATGTCCTTGACGTGGTGAAAATTTCCTCTGCCTTTATTCTTATTACTCTTCTATGGTCTCTCTATGTACTTTTCTTTTCTATTGTTGCTGTCTCCAAATTAGATTTATCTTTTTTGCACTAATAGACATCTTTGGCTTTGATATTTTATTTCTTTGTTCTTTTTTGTTCTCTTAATCCATTTGCTAATTTAAAGAGGCAGGAGAATAGAGAGAATATAATAATTGATTAAGATGAGAAAATCACAGAGAAGTAAAAATAATTCTCTTTTGGATTTGTATATTGAAATATTGTCACCAAATGACTTGTTACTTTGGCTTCTGTATAAAGAACATTAAGTTGCTATGAGTAATGCTTTATGTATTGAGCTGTGTGTGTGTGTATGTGTGTGTGCACAACCTAAAATTTGTTTATTAGATTATTTTATTATTACACTAAAATTTCAGAGTAGGTGGCTATATGTTGTGATGGAAAAAGCCATGGACATGAAGTCAGAAGATGCATTTAAGGGCACCTGGGTGGCTCAGTCAGTTAAGTGTTCCACTCTCAATATTGGCTCAGGTTGTGATTTCATGGTTCTGGGATTAGCCCTGTGTCGGGCTCTGTGCTAAGCATGGAGCCTGCTTGGGATTCTCTCTCCTCTCTCTGTTCCTACCCCACTCATATGCTCTCTCTCTTTCCTCTCTCTTCTCTCTCTCAAAATAAACAAACACTAAAAGAAAAGATGGATTTAATTTTTTGAGCTCTGGAATTGTTTATAGACAAAACATTTAACCTTTTTGAGGCTCAGTTTCTCATCTGTAAAATGTGAGTTTGCCCTACATAATAAGGTCTTCTCCACCTTGTAAAATTTATGGTTCTCATTTAGGTAAGCATGAATGTATTATTAGATGAGCATTGTTCACTTCACAAAAGCTAGAAAATACCAAGAAATCATATCACTTCTCTCTCATAAAATATGTCATTAATTCAGTAAAAATAAATGTAGGCTTACAAATTAATTTCTATTTGAAACTGTCATATCATGTTTTTCTAAAACTTCTGAAATATTAGAGGCTCTTTGGATGACTGTTGATTAAAAGTAAAGTTTTTAAATTGAAAAGGAATTGTATTTCTTTATCATTTTCAGCTGATAAAAACAGTCATGCTTATTGTAAAAAAAAATTCAAACCATATAGAAGTCTATAAGTAGAAGTCTCTTATTTCCTCACCCCCACTAATGACCCTATTAGTTTCATTCCCCAGAGGTAGCTACTGTTAACATTTTTGGTCTGTCTTTCTGGACATTTTGCTGTGGATATTCAAAGGTAAGCATATACTTAACATCACACACACACAAATAGGATCATAGAATAATAGTATTTTGCAACTTCTACACACACACACACACACACGCACACACACTTAACAAAACAATATATCTATTGGGTCTTTTGTTTTTCCACATCAGCGTAAATAGATATTCCTCTAAGGTGATGGAAAAAAAAAGTCTAAAGACTTCTAAACCTGAGGATTGAATCTCTTCATTAGAATTTAACATGAGAAATAGGAAAATCATTGTTACTGAAATTATTTACAGAATACTATCCTTAACTGACAACCTTTAGTCCCCTATCTTCATGACAGCAGCTGAGAGAGTGCCTGAGGGTTTCGAAGATTCTTCAAGGTGTGTCATATTATGGTTCACATCAGTGCACACTGAGATACCTCTCTGGCAAGAACTGAAAGATACAGTTCTTAAATCCCCTGGTGACCCATTATCCATGGATCATTGACAAGATAGAATGTAATAGCTCCTGTCTTTTTACCAAGGTAAACTTCCCAGTGAAACTGTACTGTTCTTGCCCTATGTCTCTTATCTAAACAAAAAATTAATCTAGGAAAAAGAAACTACATTAAGTAGATAATGCAAATACTCTCATATTCTTTATTATATTTTAATATTTATTGAATGAGGAAATATTTATTGAAATATGGTAGCTGTTTAATAGTAAAGACTGACCCTGACAAGTTGTTCCCACAACTCAACTTTCCAAACAGATCATGTGAAATTCAAGGCTAAGCAAATTGCACAAGACCCAGCATTTGGAACATAAAGTTCTAAATAAAGAACTAATA
This sequence comes from Lynx canadensis, assembly GCF_007474595.2. NCBI lineage: Eukaryota > Metazoa > Chordata > Mammalia > Carnivora > Felidae > Lynx > Lynx canadensis. The sequence goes on along the minus strand of NC_044320.2, from coordinate 38,237,985 downwards.
GAACATAAAGAACTAATAGATATTTTGTTTATTTAAGGCCAGCATTAAAACAATAGTTCAGCTGGTACTATGGGCCAGAATTGAACATTTCCTATTATTTTTCTATGGTCTAAAAAGTCAGTATTTCTCTATCCTAAAAATTATTTCACTTGTGCACCGGTCCATAGTCATAATCTCAGTGGGACCCACTCTTAGTCCTCTGCAATGTTTACCATGAGGCACCATGTTTTTGCAACATCATTTATTGGCAGTGCTGTGTTATAAATATTATAATGTGATGACAGGACGTGGCCATGTTTTTATTTGGTTCTGATCTAGATCCATCTGAAAGTTCCTTATTTTATGTTAATCCTTTTTACTTCTGTAAGGATTCTTCCTCCATTTCTATGGGTTTAGAGATAGAAATGGTTAGAAATAGAAAGATGATGCTCTTATCAACTTGATTAACACTTTATTTCCTGCCCAGGTCAAAAGAAAAAAGGAAAAAAGAAAAAAGGCAGTAACTTAACCAAAAAAGCAGGTTGCAGAATGACAAGTATGTATCATTCATGTAAATTTTGAAGGCATGATATATAGTTTGTATAAATATAGTAAAAATATAAAATGTTCTTGGAAATAATAAACACTAAATTCTGGATATTGGTTACCTTTGGGGAGAAAGACAAAAGAAATTAAGGATGCTACACACTGAAGGGGGACTTCAATTGTATTTATATTCTATTGCCTAAAAACATCTGAAGCAAATATTTAAACAGTTAAGACTTCACAAAACTGAGTGATATGTGTACAAGCTTGTTACGTTAGTCTCCATACTTTTCGATATGCTTGGAAATTTTCATAATTAGCCTTTCTTTTCCCCAAAGAATCTGATTTTAGGGGTGCCTGGCTGGCTCAGTCAGTAGAGCATTTGACTCTTGATCTTGGGGTGGTGAGTTTGAGCCCCATATTGGGTGTACAGATTACTTAAAAATTAAATTAAAATAAGTTACATTGAGTTAAAAAAAATCTGATTTTAGAGCTGAAAAGGACTTTAGGAACTATCTAATATTGATATTTAATGAGCAGCTACTCTGTGATGCTAGAGATATACTGGTATACCAGAGAGGCACATTGTCTACACCCTTGGAGCTTGCATTCTACAGGAAAGAGGCCACATTTTTTTAAAAATGTGAATACACAAAAACATATCAATAAGGACTACATTTGAGGATGGGGCCATCGAGGTGAAGAAAAGTGAAGTGATTTTCCTGAGGTTCAATCCAGTTCTAGAGTCTTGCATTCCCTCTCTGCCTTCCCAAATACTTATATTTCCCCCTGGTTTCTCCCTAACTTAATCTAATTATTGATGATGTTAGGCACAAACACATGGACAATGTCTCACTTGTTTTGTAGCCATCTTTACTTTAAGATATGAGATAAAAAGTTATAAATTTATCAAATACTAAAATTTAACTGAATAAGTTTTTAAATTATTGGAATATTTTGAATACAACATGAAATTTACACAACTTTCTTATTAGGTAGGTCAGCATTATCTTCATTTCATGGGTGAAGAAAGAGATGTATGGGGGAGTAGTCTTGGAGTGAAGTAAATTGCCTAAGGCTCTATAGGAAATAAAAGTGACAGGTTCTGGATCAGAATTCACAAGCCTGACTAATCTAATACAAAATCTTGAGTACCTTTCTTTCTGATCTTCCCTTTCAGGTTACTGTGCCTTACTTCCACACATTCCTGTAAAGCCAGCATTATTCTTTCGAAAATTTTAAGAAAAGAGCCCATAACACTAATATCTTGTGAGACAAATTGAGTATTTTCTCACCTTCAAAGTTGCAAATTCATTGATAAAAATGTTTAATGTAAGCTTTTGTGTCCATCTTAGTGTGCAAACCCTTCTTTCCAGATGGTCTCAAAGAATGTTCCAGAAAATAATTTCCCAGACTGCAACTATCCTATTCAGAGCTTTGAAGACAAATTGCAGGTGAGCTCTTATCCACTGTTGGCAAACAAAGGGAGTAGAAGAACAGAATAATTATGGTGACCTAATCTACCTACATGGTGTGATGACATCCATTCTACTTATAAAATCCTATCATTTATAAAATTTGTCTTCATTGCTATTAAAAAATTGTTTTAATATTATGATAGGTAAAAAGGATTGTTTCAGCTTCTTTCTGTATTCAATTTTTAAAAAGCTGTCACTTGTAGAAATAAAGTCTTTGTGGGAAAATTATTCTGAGCAGAATTTAAATATTCAATATCAGAAGCTAGTATGGTCTAAGACTATTGCTACCCAGGAATCTATCAACAGACTTTACCTCTGTGCACTACATGCTTCCCTACAAAGCTGATTATAGGTTTATGTTGTAAGTGCATGATACTGACTGGTACAGGAATACTCCAGAATTACTTATTATCTTCATTTTCCAATGAATTCTTTCTTCCCTTGGCTGATGTGTGAAGCTAGGCTTCTAAGGACTTCTTCAGTGTCCTTATTAAGAACATCTGTAAAGAGCATCAGAATGAAGTGTTGAATTTCACCCATTTGGATTTCATTAAAGTGTCTATAGTTGTCAAGCATTTAGAAAGTCAAGACACTAAGAGTTTGGGGTTTGACCCAAAGGAAATTGGTCCTCATTTTAAGGCTAAACAGGAGGGATAACTGAGCCAAAGTTTTTTAGGGAGTTGTTTTTTTTTTTTTTTAATCATCCCTTTCAGATACATGCCCCTAAAGAATGAACTCTTAAACAGTCATACTTTCTAATGCTAAGTTTTCCATCTTGCCAAAGCAAAGTGTGGGTTTATTGCAGAGGTTCTTAACCCAGGGTTCATGGACTTCTGGTGGGTCCATAGGAAGACCTCAGAGAGTCCATAAACTTTGTGAAATTGTAAGCAAAATTTGATGTGCATATACACATTGTTGGGTTTTTTTTCTGGGAAGAGGGAGCTGTAGCTTTCATCAAATTTTCAGAGACATCTGTGCCTCAAAAAAAGTAAGAAATGTTGGTTTATTTTCATGTTATTTAGGTATCCTAAAAACTTCAAAGTATCTGAGGAGCAGAGTTTTTAATTTCTCTAAGAGTACACAGAGTACACAAATGTGCATAACTTATAGCTGCTAATAATAATTTTTAAATATTAACAAATAAACAGTATTTTGGTAATTTGTGAAATCTCAGTTATGACTAACTTGCCCATGTACACACTCTGATCCAATCAGGTTTAACAAAAGTAACTGGACTGATTATTTGGAGTAAATGACATAAAAAGAGTAATTTGGTTGAAAAGTGAAAATACATGGTATTGGCAGCACAAAGTGGCAAAAAACAAAGCAGCTTGAAAATTTCCACTACATGTAGTAGTAGTAGCAATAGTAACCATTTGGTTAATCGATTATGCTCTAATTATAGTAAAGTGGCATGAATTCATTTACATTGTGACTTAAATGCACTTTCAGTAAAAACAACAATTTCATTTTGTAAAGAATACTAAGTGAAATAAATTCTGATGTGAAAAATCCACTGAGGACTTTTAAGTTTTCTAACATTTAAAATGAATACCAAATAATAGGACCATCATTACACCAATTCTAGCTACATTTATGTTTGGAACAGTTGGTAAAATTTAAGAGGTCATATTTTAAGTTCAAATACAATACCATATTTCTTCTCTGCATGTGATTTTTAAAAAGCCTTATTTTAACTGGATCCTATAATTATATTTGTCTTTAAAAATAGATTATTTAGTATCTGTTGAACTGGAAACCTTTTTTCAGTGTGGTTTTTTTTGGTGAATCATTCACTTCAGATTGGAATCAAAACACAGAATGCAGAAATATAGCACGAATCTTTGATTGATAGGGTATCTGCCATTTTTCTTTATATATATATATATATATATATATATATATATATACACACACACATACACACACACACACACACACACACCCCACAAGAATCTATACATGTTATTTTTTTCCCTTGAGTTAAACTTTGGACACCAGTGTATTTTGATTTATCTTTGCTTCTTGTGCAGTAAGCTTTCTTTGACCACCTTCTTAAATTACCTATCCTCTTAGACAGTTCTTTAGCTTATTACATGTGGACCTGGCTTGTTTCCAAATTAACTTGGCTAGTCTCTTAATCTTTCCCATCCTCTCTCAAAAACCCTGATCAGCCTTGTTGATATTCACCAAACTTACTTTCCAGATTTCATACTCCCTTGTCTCCTCTGCACTCCCCTAATGTGTGTATATATATATATATATATATATATATACACACACACACACACACACATATACATACATATATATGTACACACACACTATACACACTTATATCATCAATGTTTCTCTTACTTTTCAGATGCCTTTATTCGCTCCTTAACCTTTGTTTTTCTAACTTTGCCTCAAAATATTTTCTATGTGATATATATCCCCACACACACACTTATATCATCAATGTTTCTCTAACATTGCCTCACAAGTCTAACTTTACAAATATATCTATGTGATATATATATATATATATATATATATATATATATATACACATACACACACACTTATATTATCAATGTTTCTCTTATATTATTTTTCGGGTGCCTTTATTCTCTCCTTAGCATTTGTCTTTCTAACTTTGCCTCAAAATATTTTCTGTTTTATAATGTATCCCACATAGTTAAATTTAAATATTAGTAAGATACAGACTCTTGAAGAGTTGCTTGTTTGATTGACTGACTGGTTGATTGATTTTGCTTATTTGTTTTAAAGTTAAGACTTTTGGGGGGCACCTGGCTGGCTCAGTCAGTGGAGCATGCAACTCTTGATCTTGGGGTTGTAAGTTTGAGCCCCCAACACTGGGTGTAGAGATTGCTTTAAAAATGAAATATTAAAAAAATAAATAAGGTTAAGACTTTTTTTTTCTTTAGCATCAAGTTTATTTCTTACTATTTCTATAAGGTTAAGAATCAGTAAAGGTTATAGCATATGAATTATATCTTAATTAAGCTATCTTATAAAAAATGGAAAACAGTGGAGGAAAAAATTAATAAAGTAAAGGAATTTCCTTGAAACTGTTTTGAAAGATATAAACTGCAATATGGACCCTAGGTATTTATCATTACTCTAATTACCATTACATGCACTGTTTAGCTTTACAGATTCTCTGAAGCCTTCCTATAAACTGATAATTTAAACTGCTTTGCAAACTCACTGTCCTAAAACTATTTACCCAAATACAGATTAGGTGAAAGCTTCTAGCATAGTGGCTGGCATATAATAGGTACCCAATAAATGTTAAAATAAAAGAAAAAAGAAGAAGAAGAAGAAGAATTAAAGTACAATTGATAAAGTCATATATATCAGTATAGGGTTTAAATACTCAAAGAATTTAACCTATGCCTAAAATAGTCAGGAGCCAATTTAAAGTAAAAGGGCTGGAAGCATTGGATTAAAATTTATTTTTTAGGCCCTTCTTAGAATACTTAATAAGGCTGAAACTTAGTTTTGTGGAGTAATATGATGATTCCCAATCAGATTTCTTCTCATAATAGGGATTCTCACAGCTCTGGTATCCCAACATGGTTCCTTCTTTTGGAAACAGAGAGCAACTTTTAAATTTTCTGTTAAAATGTCCAACAGTGAATATGAGTTCAAGATGTTTCAGTTGCTCAGGCGGTATTATGTTTTTTCTGCATTTCAACCTTACCTCCCTCTCAGGTTCTCAGAACCAATGAATAAAGAAACATGACTTATCAAAGAAGGTAAGAACCAGAGCTGATGGGACACTAGTTTGCTAGTCAGGACAGCCAGCATATTTTCAAAGGTGTGGTCTTCATTATGCTTCAAGAATAGCAGCATCTTTGGTTTGGAAGGAACTTTAGAAATGTCTTTGTCCATCTTTCATATAGTATTAACTGGAGAAGCACTCACTCTTCTGTGAAGCCATAGGTTGCATTGTTGATAACTCTGAATGTTATAAAAGTCTTATAATCAAGACTTGCTAGCTGCACCTTCCAATGATTGATCCTAGGCCTGCCCTCTACTTTCTCTAAACTGCAAACTTATGGGAGGGGGAGGAGAATTCCTCTTACATAAACAGATGAGACGTACATAAACTTTGTAAAATGTTTAGAATTGTCACCACACCATCAGGTCCTCAGGCAAATATACTGCTTATTATGTCTTTATTCAGATTCTACACTAGGAAGTTTTCATTATCCTCATCCAAAAATGCCAGTGAATTTAGGAAATTTTCAGTCTTCCTTGGAGATGTGCCAACAATTATCAATGAATCAGCGTTAGCACAACTTACGGGAGGAGGGAGAAGGAATTAGAAGCTTCATACTTTTATTTCCTCCTCTGGTGGTATGGTAGGAAGGAGGATTAACTGGTTAGAGCTGAAGCCTTACTGGGTCTGAATCTTTTAAATCCCTGGCCCAGATTAACTGAATGATCCCAGCACTGAGCACACAGGTTGTCAGGAGGACTTGTATCACACTGATTTGCCTAATAACTAATCTGTTTGCAACCTCCTCCACATTTAATGAGGTTTCATTGTCCTCCTCTTACAAGTTTTAACATGCTGTTATTTAACATGCTATTATTCCTATCCTGATTCAAAAGGACCTGAATTGCATGATAGTATTTCAAGGTGCTAAAGGCCACAGCTTCTTCATTAAAAAAGAGAGGGGAGGAAGTATTATTATAGATCAGGCAGCAGGACTCTCAGAGTCTACACCTGGCTGGCCCAAGTTTGGCTCTTCCTCATCTATTTATTCATTCGAATAAAAACTTCAAGAAAAGTAAGAAAAAAAAAAAAGAGTCACCCTGGTACCAAGCCTGAGATAATGTATATCAGCTTTGATCACATGCTCTGAGGTTTGGGAAAATGAATTACTATAAAACCGGGTGTCATCCTCGGCTCTTCCCTGGAAACACTTTTCTTAAATGTTGCTTTTGATCATATTTTTAAGATGTAATTAAGGATTCCTTTCCCTAGTCATGTTTTCTTTCTTGAGCTAAAACCTTATGGAAACAATCCAATAGAATTATATAGCTATGGTTCCACTCACAGGAGCTCTTGGTAATGATTAAGGTTGCCTGGACAAAAGAATATGGAATAGGTGTTTGCCTAGTGGGTGTGTCAATGGTGGGGAGTGGGGAGAGAGTCCTTTTTATCTTTCTACAACCTGGAGTCCTATGAGGAACCCTAAGGCATATCTGCAACAAAGAAATTGTTCTGATTGTATTTATCTTTTTTCCAGTACTTCTCACTCATTTGATAGCCATTCAACAAATATTTGAGTATCTTCCTGTTAGGCACTGTATTAATCTGTATAAGAGACAAAGAGCAAGAAAAACATTAATAAATAAATAAATATGTTATGATCCAGATGTATGTTGACTTCTGTGGCAATATGTAGAAGATTCCCTTGTCAGTGAAGGAGGAACAGAGGGAATAAGGAAGACTCATTGGTGGAGGTGAATGTGATGAGACAGCATTCAAATGACTTTCTCCAGTGGAAGTATGCTATCCCAGTAATGGTCAGGTGGTAACTGCAAATAGTAGTTTTCTTCAAAGCATGATCCATGACACAAAAGTCTCTTTAGACCCTCTGAGGCCAAAAGGATTTGGTAGTCAAATACATCTAAAACTTCACAAAGCACATCAACAGTTAACATCTCTGACAAACCCAGTAGTAAAGAGACCTAATTAACAAAGTTTAACCCAGCATTTCCCACATGGTCTAACCACAACTCTCTTTTTTGTTGCTGTTTGGGGGAGATGTACTGCTGTCCTGACAGATGGCATTAAAATTCTTAATCTAAAGAGGATAATTTCCCATGAAAAATGGATGCTGTGGGTCAATGAAATGCATTTCAGCTTTTCTAAGTTTCTCAGGTAACTATTACCATAAAAATGGTTAATGGCTATGGTTTTTAAAATGGGCAAATAGGTCACAACGTGGAGTCTCTTGCTTACTAAAGCTCTCTCTGCACTTAGCCCTCAAAAAATCTGTATGGGATCCTCACCTTAGAGGTAAACCTACTGGAGCCCTAGGGCAGAATATGTCTCTACATTCCTTGAAACAAGTGTGAAGAAACAAATAAAAAGAACTGCCATTATGAATTGTACTACAGCCATGATCAAAAGTCTCTATACTTTGAAATACCTAATCATATTACAGGATTAAAAACACATGAGTGAACACTAACCAATAATTTATTCATTTCTATACCTACTTACATCTTTTAAATGTGAAAACATAAATTTGTGGCTCTTTCTCAATTATACTGACAAAACCTTTCTCTTCCTTTCAGTTTGGTAGGTCCCCTTTGCTATATGTGTTTTTGTTGTATTTGGATTATAGTAAGCTTCGGGCTTTATCCAAATTCACTTTTCAGAGTGGCTTTTGAGTAGAAGATGGCCTATGGATCACAAATGATTAAGAGTTCATATAAGAAGTCTCATCTTTTCTAAGAATTATGAAAAAAAATGTAACTTTTATATGAATGTTAGGCTTATTTTGTTGTGTTCTAGTAAGGCTGTACTGTTGAGGCCATAGTGTAAGGCCATACTCCTAGTGATGGACGTCCCCCATATTAATCATCTGGAAGGGGCATTTCCTTAAACAGGTAACAGGGTCTCTTGGAAGGTGGGTCTTGGCAGTGAGAACTCTTGATGCCCTGTGGAATCACACTCTTACTGGACTTTGCTGTATATTAACTATTTGACAATGCTTCCTGGTGGTTTGGGAAAGATGACTTCTCCAAGAAGTTAGGCAGGAAGGTGCTAACTCTGTAGGAGATCCTAAAATCAAATGATATACTTTCACTTCATCTAGCTTTCTGTTGCTCTCTGTGTTCATTCCCATATGGCTATGCCCACATCTTTAGTAAAGGCTTATCATAATATTGTAGTCCGGCTCAGAACTCAGTTGTGCACTATGGACCTTAGGTGAGAATTTGGAGTCCATGTTTGTGCCAAAGAACTAAAGAGGACACAGTAGCCACTCAAGTTAACATAGTGATATGTGGTTATAGCTATTTATAAGGGAAGTATCAGGTATCGAGTACTCACTCTGTGCCAGGCATTTTACATATGTTATTTCATCTAATCTTCAGAATAATCCTCAGAGGTAGGATCTATTTTGGTTCTATTTTGTGGATGAGGAAATCGAGAGTCAGAGAGATTATGTATTTGCACACATCCCTTAGCTATTGACAGGTGGAATTTCAATCTAGGTTTCATCCGACCTCAGAGGCTAAACATATCCTAGTCAAATTACTTAACTTCTCAGCACTTGAGTTTCTCTATTTGAAAACATCTACCTTTTGGGTTGCTATAAGGATTCAATGAAATAATGTATATAAAGATCCCAGGCCATTGACTAGAAGATAATAGGTACCCCCAAAATGATGCTTATTGTTATGTTTTCCTTCTGCCTTTCTGGTCATTCCTTCTTAGTATCCTTCAAGGTTTTCTCTTCCTCTGATGGCCTGCTAAACGGTGTTTCCTAAATTGGTTTTTTAACTAAGCACTTTTCTTGAGTGACTTCACTCAAACCCAAGGCTTCAGCTACTAGTCTTCCGCTGGTGACTTCTAAATCTTTACCCTTAGCCCAGATCAGTACATAACTCCAGACCCAGATACCCATTCATCTGACATCTCTACCTGGGTGTCTCACAGAGAAAACAAAATCAACATGCACCCAAACTGATCACATCATCTTTCTGTTCCAGTCCTGGTTTTTCTCTCAGTAGGTGGCACTATCAAATCTCTAGATACCTAAGCTAGAAGCCTGGGAATCTTTCTCTATTCATTTCACTCATCTCTCACATGCAATTAGTCATCAGGTTCTCTCAAGTCCCTTTTATTATCTCTTATATCATTCCCTCCCTCTCCCCTTATCCTCCTTCAATTTCATTTTACAGCCACTATTACTATCTAAGTTCAGACTCTCATCACTTCTATCAGGTATTACTGCAATAGTTTTCTAACTGGTTTCCCTATAATCTACCCAACCCTCCTTTGTGTCCTTAACATTCCCATCAAAGTGATCTTTCTAAAATGAAAATTTTTTATTTCCCATTTAAAACCTTGTAAGAGCTTCCCCTAGCTTTCAGGGTATAAAGTTCAAATTCAGGACATAAAGTTCTTCAAGATAGAGCCTCTGCCTGCGTCTTTAGCTGTTTTTCCCACTATTCCTTTATTTTTCATTCCTACCATTTGTTTTTGTTTTAAAGGATTACTTAAACTTTAAAGGAAGCTATTTCTAGCCTTGGGCCTTCAGGCATGTCATCTGAATGCCTACTCATTGCCCCGAACCCACGCCCTTGCCCAACTGCCCCTTTCAACTTCCTCCTTAAAGTTCAGCTTAAGGGGCACACCTCTGGAGAGCTTTTCCTTGATCTTGACTCTGTTTTTTTCTTTTTCTTTAAAAAAAATTTTTTTCTTTAACATTTATTATTGAGAGACAGAGAGACACAGAGCGTGAGAAGGGGAGGGGTAGAGAGATGGGGAGACACAGAATCTGAAGCAAGTTCCAGGCTCTGAGCTGTCAGCCCAGAGCCCAACGCGGGGCCCAAACTCACAAACTGTGAGATCATGACCTGAGATGAAGTCGGTTGCCCAACCAACTGAGCCACTCAGGCTCCCCTGATGTTTTTTTCTTAATGCTCCCATGATACCTATGTAACAGCACTTTTCAGTCTACCCATCTGTCTCACTAGCCTGTAAATTGGACCCCAACGTTTGTTCCATATAGTATCCCCAGCACACAACTCCCTAGTGCTTAGCTCATAACAGATACAAACTGTTTATTAACGAAGGAGTGAATTTAGGAGGAGAGTTTTTAGCCATTGGCTATGCTGTGTGTAAACCTAAGAAACCAAAGGCAGGACTTTGAGTTAAGGTGGCATGTTATTGGTGATGCCTTAAACCACATTTCACTCTTCTGCACCTGGTCCTTATTTCTCCATTTTACATTGGACCAGGTTCCACTACTCACCCCTAGAAGAGTAAGACAACAGCTTTTAGACACACCTGATGGAACAAGCAATTAAGATACAGAGTATTCCATTTAGCAACCTGGGGTGTTCCATTTAGAGTATGATTGGGACATATGAAGCCAACGCACACCCTGCCCTTGACAAACTTGAGCATCAGTGTTCCTTTGTAAACGTGAACCAGAAGCTGAGGTCCCAAAGACCCTGTTTAGTTTTATTTTCATTGGGAAAATTGGGTACATTTTTTTAAAAGTTACATTAATTGATCTCTTCACTTTCTTTCTCTTTCCCCACTTTTTAAAGACTTCTCTGAATGTTTTCTTCTTTTTGATGTAGCTGTTTCCCAACTTTCCTTCTCTGAATGTAATAGAGATAAAAAGGGTTAAAAGGAAGAAAAGCAAAACCCACTAATTCAAAAGCTAATCAGATTTCTTAAAAAAGCTTCTTTGTGGGGGAGATTCTCTAGGTTGAAACAAGACCACAGTATCATATAGCTTACTCAAGAACTTCATTTAGTAAATGATGATATGAAGGGAAAGAGCAAGTTAGTGACTTGCCCAAAGCCACTTACCCAATAGAAGCATGAGTTGTATTGTGGCCCTAAGTCCCCCCAGTTCTAGTCTTGGCTATCTGTTTTTCCTGGAAGACTCTTTTCACTTGTGCGCACTGCTAATACATTTCTGTTAAGAATATATTTGTTATACACAATGTATATTACACATAATTTTTTAAAAACAGATAAGGTCAACACACTAACGGCAAAAAGAAAGAAACCACGTGGGCGTGGGCTCAGGGCTCTGGGTAATTTGCCCCTGGGAGAGTACGAAAGATTGCCAAGGGAATCCAGGCTCTCGGACACCATGAACCTCGGGCTGGACAGAGTCATTGTTTTTTTCTGGCCTTTCTCCAAAGAATGAGTTGACGCAGAGGGAAAGCCAGGGCTGAGTCCGCGGGCGCAACAGAACCGAGTAACCTGGAGGCGTGCCCTGCTGCTCCGTGGCTGGCTCGAGACGACTTCCAGGAACTGGTCTGGAAGAGTCTGTGAGGAGCTGGGAGGGCCTCACGTTAGGGCGCCAGCTTTGGGGCCACAGCTTCGGGGCTCCGCCAGGGCCACGAGCCTCCATCCCTGCCCCCAGGTGCTCACCACCCCGCGTGCCACTCACAACAATCACCATGGCCCTTTGGGGCTCCAGAGCCTAGGCAGTGGCCGGGTCAGAGATCAAAAGAACCGGTGGTCTTGTCCTACTCCCCTAAAAACCCTGAGCGTGGGGATCACGCTCTTTTTTTATGAGTTTGATACTTAGGCTGCGCCCCCTTGTATACCAGAAACTGGATTATGCTAAAAAAGATGAAATTACCCTCATATCCGGAGATTGTTTATTTCCATACAAACTAAGAAACGATTAAGAGGTGATGAGCAATCAAACAGACCCACGTAGAGAGTGGTGGCGGGAGGGAAGGGTATGCCGGAGAGGGGAGTGAGAGAGCAAGCGAGCAAAGGGGAAGAAAGAGGGAAGACGGTGGGAGAGGAGAGGGTCCCAGAGGGGAGAGTGGGCAGAAGGGAGAGGCAGAGAGAAAAGATGGGAAGGGGGTGGGGGAGGACGAGAAGGAAAACAGGGAGGGGTGGGGAAGAAGGTGCAGAGGGGGCCTCGAAGACTGGCGGGGTAGGGGGACGTGGGCGGGGATTAGAAAGGGAGGGCGAGGCCTAGTTTGTGTCCCACCGGCCTCCCCTCAGGCCCTCTTAGGGGAGAAAAGTCTTACGAGCCCCCAAATACGATTCCGGGAAACCTCTGTCTCGCCGAGCGCCGTCTGGCATCTCACCCCACGGCCTCTGAGACCAGCGGCGCGCACACCCTCACAGTGGCCGGGCCACGCTGATTCTGAGGTCCCGACGGCCTCGCGCCTGAACCCAAGGGCCCTCCTCGAAGGCTTTGCGGGCGACACGGAGGCCGGAAGCCAGGTGCGCGCGACCGGAGTGAGACCCCCCCCCCCCCCCGCGCGCGTGCGCGGGTACGCTTGCGCCCGCGCCGCAGGCGCCGCGAGCCGTGGGTCCTGAGAAAGGCGACGCCGGGCGCAGGCCCGGAATTTGGGGGAAAGGCTCCAGCCCTGCGGACAGGCCCGGCGAAGAGGGGGCCCGGAGGTGGTTTCTCATCAACTAATACCAACTCTTTGAGCTACTTCTGTTTGTTTACTCGTTGATAAGCGCACTGGGGGATTCTAAAGGGAACGGGGCCGGCAGTGCCCCCGAAGAGGTGGCGGGAAAGCAGAGCTGAGACTTGCGCGGGACTGTCGACTGCTCGTGACAGCTATGGCTGGCGCCGCACGCGGAAACAGGCTGTGGCGCGCGGGGGCTGGGGGCCGGGACAGAGCCCCCTCAGCTCGGCCGTCGCTGCCGGCGGGGAGACCGGGGCACTGGAGAGGCGCGGCGCGCGGCCGAGGCGGGGTCGCCGAGCTGGGTGGGAGCGCAGGGCCCACCGAGGACTGCCGGCACGAGCGGGCCCACCGCGGAGCGCCCCGGGGGCGGGGGGTGGGGGCGTTCGGTGTGGACCGAGTGGGAGTGGCCCTGGGGGACGGGCCTGAAGCTGGTGGGCTCAGCTGAGTCCACGCCGAGGCCACTGCATCTTCGACCCTTGTTCTACACCGAGCGGAGACCTAACGGGATAATGAGGGCGCTGACGGGCGTTTAGGGCCCCCGGCTCCGTCTCCAGGTAGGAGCCGGCCGCCCGGCCCTTCGTCGGGCGCAGGCTCGGGGCACTGGGCGGCTGGCGCCGAGGCCGCTGGCCCTTTCCCGCCTCATGCGCGCTGCCCAGTAGTGAGCGCGCCTGCCGCCCCGCGGGAGGAGAGCAGTGTGGAGGCGGGCGGCCGAGTACGGGGGAGGGGGGGGCGCCCTTCCCCGCGCCCTCCACACCCGCCGCGAGCCGAGCTCCTCAGGCCCGGCAGGAGGCGCTGTGCGGACGAATTAAAGCAGAATACCAAGGTTTTAGGGGTGGCGGTTTCGCAGCCCAGGATAGCACCCCTTTAGTTGAGTGACCCTATTCAGACCTCCTCCCTCTCTTTAATATGGGGGTGTGTGTGCGTGTGCGCGTGTTGGATTAGTCACAAGGATGAAACGTCAGCGAAAGAGATTGAAAAGGAGAAAGTCTTAAATTTTTCAGGTTCGCCGACCGCTTTAAAAGGAAGATGTCGGGCAGCCGTTCTAATTCTTGCTTATAAAGGTCTCGCCTATCACTGCCGTTTGTTAAAGAGGCAACTCGACTCGAAGGGTTTGGTTCAAATTCTTTTACTGAAATAAAGGTTTATACAAGACTATTTCTGTTTATTGCTCTCTGAAAGATCACATCAGGAACAGGAGGTAATTCCAGTATATAATTGACATTACAATATATTATAACAATATTATTTTTGTGATGCCTTTATCAAACTATGAAAAATCCTGTTATTTGTGAATATTTAGAGGTTTGTGAATCATTCGTGAATCCACTGGAACTGGAGCAGTTATGCAGAAATGAAATGTATTATTTAATTTATCGTCCTACTTAAGTGTAGTGCCAAATGATACTAGTGGGTAATTTTATGAAAACTCTGTGATCAGAAATAAAGGGGAAGGAAAGCAAATCCCTGAACCCATTGTATATATCGTCAATGTAGACTCTTGAGTTCTGTATGAATGGTGGAGTTATGAAGGGATTAAATGTTGCTGCCTCCATTTTGTATGTGTTCTCAGTCTCAAAGAGATGTGCCTTTGACTGGCCTCCCAGTAGAAGTTGGCATTCCTGGAGTTTGGTTTTGCAAATTGATTTCTGTCGTTTTAGAAATTATTAACTGTTTATAAATGCAAGTTACTAAAATGCATGGACTATAAAGAGACATGTTATTCTGTTAATAGTCTAATATGTGGAAAAATTAATTTCCAAACTAATGCTCCATTAAAAAAAGTCTATTCCTTTATGCTAGTGAGATTTGGAAGTGATGCTGTTCTATCTAAAAAGTACCTGTTTCAGGATCTCAGGATATCAAACTTAAAATCGGCATGAATCTTTGGTAAAAGGAGAGGTTTATATAGTGTAAGCAGGTGCTAACTGTACCTGGCTAGACAGTCCTTCACAGCGTTGCTCAAACACAGTGCTTTGGTCTGATGTGCAAGTTTCTGATAGTGTGATTCTACCTCTTCTTTGAACAGGTTAACCTCAAAGTAGGTACAAAGTAAACCCTTGTTAAGTAAAATAGTGGTTTTTTTTTCATTTTATTTTGTTTTAGTAAAGATTAGGCTAGGTAGTAAAATTAGATAGGAAGTTAAATATGTAATAATCATATTACCTTACCTTTATGTGGCATTTTGTAATTTATGAAGTACTTTAAGATACATTTATCTCATTTAATTCTCACAATAAACCTTTTGACGTAGATACTGTTTGATTTTATAATTGGGGGAACAGGCTCACAGTGGTGGCCTCAAGTCATGTAGATAGTTTGTAGCACAGCTAGGACTCAAACCCCAGATATTGGCAGACATTTTTTGTATATTTACCTTTTAAATGGTACATTAAAAATTTTTTTGTTTTACATTTATTTATTTTTGAGAGACAGAGCACAAAAGGGGAGGGGTAGGGAGAAGGGGAGACACAGAATCTGAAGTAGGCTCCAGGCTCTGAGCTGTCAGCACAGAGCCCGATGCCAGGCTCGAACTCACAAACCATGAGATCATGACCTGAGCTGAAGTTGGACGCTCAACCCACTGAGCCACCCAGGCGCCCCATTAAATGGTACATTTTAAATATGTGCTTTTAAATTTCCTAATCAAAGTTTCTTTCAAATTACTCAATCTAGATTACTGGATGATCTATTTTACTTCAGTAAAGACAACATAGATGTGTGAGTGATTGAAATGTAGCAATATTTCAGATTCAAACAGTTGGGTTAACCAAGACTTAAATACCCTATACATTCAATAGGCATAATTCTCCAGTTATGCTACTTTTTATGTTTTGTTACTCTGCTCCTGCTACTTTTATGTTTTGTTGGTTTTATATGTTAGAATATTATTTTTGTTTGTTATTTGGGATACATATCCCTCTGGACTATAGATTCCATGAGGGCAGAGAATATGTTAATCCATCTTGTTGATAGATGTATCCTCAATACCATGTGCCTGGAATTTAGTGGGTATAATAAATACATGGTAAATAAATGATGCTCATACACTCCTCCACCTCATCTTTTTGGAAATTCTACCCATCCTTCAAACCCTGACTCAAATGCTACATCCTCTGTGAAGTTCTCTGCTCTCTCCTATCTGTAAATTCTTGTGGTGCTTCTGTGTGTTTCTCATTTTCGGCATTCATCTATACCAATTGCTTCTTATTTGTGCACGTTTTTATCTTACCTCCTAGACTGTAAGCTTCTTGTGGGTGGGATACCTTACCAAGTATAATGCCTTGTATCATAAATTCCATTAATGTTAACTAAGTGAATAAAGCAAAACTGTCTAGGTGTACCATCCAGTATGAATCTATATAACTTGATTATAAGTTATAAATAAAATGTAAATTTGCCCTAGCAAAATAAGTTACATGCTCAATATTGGTCATAATTATTTTTAGGGTAATCTACAATTATTATTAGGGGTAATCTACAATTTTTTTTTTAATTTTTTTTTTCAACGTTTATTTATTTTTGGGACAGAGAGAGACAGAGCATGAACGGGGGAGGGGCAGAGAGAGAGGGAGACACAGAATCGGAAACAGGCTCCAGGCTCTGAGCCATCAGCCCAGAGCCTGACGCGGGGCTGGAACTCACGGACTGCGAGATCGTGACCTGGCTGAAGTCGGACGCTTAACCGACTGCGCCACCCAGGCGCCCCTACAATTTTTTATTTCATGATATAAAACAAGCATTTAGCATATTTACAGCAACTTTTTTATTTTTTAATTTTATTTATTTATTTATTTATTTATTTATTTATTTATTTATTTATTTATTTTTCGAGAGGGAGAGGGAGCCTGAGCTGGGGAGAGGAACAGAGGGAGAGAGAGAGAATCCCAAACAGGCTCCATGCACAGTGCAGAGCCTTCAGTGGGGCCCGATCCCACAACCCTGGGATCACGATGCAAGCTGAAATCAAGAGTGGGTGCTCAAACAACTGAGGCACCCAGGCACCCCTACAGCTACTTTTAATGTTAGCATTATACCTAGAGCAAAAGTTGTAGGGATTTCTAGTATAACTTTTTTTTAAGTTTATTGATTTTGAGAGAGAGACAGAGAGACCAGGAGAGGGGCAGAGAGAGAGAATCCCAAGCACGCTCTGTGCTGTCAGCACACAGCCCAACACGGGGCTCAAACTCATGAAGTGTGAGATCATAACCTGAGGTGAAACCAAGAGCCGGTTGCTTAACCAACTGAGCCACCTAGGTGCCCCTAGTATAACTTTTTAGGACTAATAGAATTCATTTACCAAAATACATATCTCTTCTTCTCCAGACTAGAAATAAAAAGAGTTGTATGCTATACAATACCTTTGCATGTATTTTCAGAGGTAGAGGACTGGTTAACATTTGCTATTATTACACTTGTTTTTTTTTTCCTCTAGAAAAAAATTAAGCAGTTTAATGGCAATTTTTGTTAAAAAAAAAAAAACTGAGTCATAAACAACTATTTTTTTTACCATCAGAATGAAATTTGAGGTAAAAGAAGATTCTTAGCTTTGTTTATTCTTCCAAAATTCAGAATAGTGTATATTACTATTAGAACTGCACCAGGGATAGATAGATATAGATATAGATATAGATATAGATATAGATATAGATATATTTATCATATATTGGGACATTTGCTTTTTAAATTTAATTCAATTAACTCTGCTGTGCAACTGGAGTAACCAGCAACTGCTAATATCTTGATTTTCAAATTGCATGGAAAATTTGGTGTTCCTAAGCCAAATGGATGGATTTTGAGCTAGAGAGCAGAACCGAAGTTGTGATATAGCTTTGAAATGAGTGTGTGTGGTGGTGGGGAAGATGGTGTTTTAGTCTAAAATCTCATATATAAAAGTACAAATTGTGAGTCTTTAAAAAGTAGTGGTGTGATAGGTTTACAACTAAAACAATGCTTCTTTCTTAAAGAAGGAAAAAAAAAAACCTGTGCAGCTCAAAACTTAAAGTCACAATCCTAAAATGTCTTTTTTGGTTAATTTAAGTAAAGAAAGCAACTTCTAACAGTTATTTCCTTAAAGTTTGAAATGTAATATATTTTAGCTAGGTGACTTGAAATAGAAAACAGATAAAGATGACTTACTGGTTAGTGAAACACCAGTCTAAAACAGACAGCTTGCTTTTTTTTCCCTCTTCATTTCCCCTGGACCAGCTGTTAATGTTTAACCTTCATTTACTACTTCAAGAGTCATATTTACACTTCTCCAGCAACACTTTATCCATATGTTCTGTGGCCTTATACATTATATAAGGCTCTTTTAGGGCAACTTCCTAATCTTCTCATTAAGAAAATGTCACACTCACCCAAATAACCCTATAGAAGATGTCAGATGATATCACCACTACAATAACCCCATAGGAGATGTCATCTGATATCACTTATAGGCTTCCTTTCATTTTTGCCAGTAATAGTCTTTGCCAGGTTGTTCTTCCCATTTAGACAACTAGGATGTTTCCTTTCCTTTATTCAATTGATAGCGGAAAAAATCTTCCAAAAATACTTCACAATTCACTTCATATCAGATAATGAATTCAGCTTCCTTAGAGGATCATAATGCAAAGATAATTTTTCTTTGTTATAATCAATTGTCTTACCTAAAATAAGTGATCATTATTTAGCTCATAAGTTTCATGCTGGAGTGTTACTGCTTTAAGACCATGTAAGGGATATGACAAAAAAGAAAGAATGGACTTTACCTCTTGTCTGATAACTTGCTTATTTCTGGTTCTTTTTTAGGTTCCAGAGGTTGACAAGTAAGCCTTAGGAAGTGTTTTTATGAACAAATCAGTCTCATTATTTTTACTTCCTTGACTACCTATCAGGTAGTTATATATATAGGGGGAAAAGGTCGATGAATTTTCAAATTGCTTTGTTTGGGTTTGGTTATTGTTAGTGGTTAACTCAGAGAAGTTGGAGTTAAGATTCTTGTATTTAAAACTTACTATAATGTACTGATTATGTAATTGGCCACTTAATATGAAATTCAAGGTTTTCATCTGTAAAATAGATATATTTTACCACCTTTGAGGAATATTTAACATTTTGGTTTAAGAGAGGCCAGATAAGTTCTATCATAAAAATAAATTTAATATATTACAACCAAGTATTAGATCTCTCATATCTTTAAAATTGCTTAGTGATTTACAAGTGATGTGTGATCTGAGTGAATGCATCTCATTCCTTTCTGATTTGTTCTTGGCTTAAGAAGATACTTTTAGCAGAATCTACCACTCCTTTCAAAGTAGGTTCAATTGACAGAAAGTGGAATTGAAACTTAATTTTGTCAAAAATAATTTCCTTTTTGCACAGAATTTGGTTGTCTCATTTAGGGCACTTCTGTGTAATGCTATGGTGCTGATTCTCCACGGTCTTATACTCCTTCAAGTCTGTAGTGTCACCCCTATGAATATCCATTTCTGGAATCAGTGTGAGTGAAACTCTGCCTGGAAATCCATATGTCTAAAGCAAAAGTTATAGTGATTTTCTGTATAACCTTTTGTGACTAATAGAATTATCTTTCCAAATTACACACTACTTCTCCAGATTATAAATCATTATGCCAACTTTGACAGTTATGAGATATTGAGAGCTCCTGTTAAACTAAGTTACAATTTTCACATGTAACTTGCTACTTCCATTTCTAACATCCTTATTGCCTGAATCAGTAATTTTAGCACTTAATCACATACTTGTATTTTAACATTTCTTTTATGTGTTGTTCCTCTTAAGACTGTAATGCCCCTGAGGGCAGGTTCTATGTGTTGTAAGATTTTTTAATGCCTCATAATTCCTGAATAAAGTTTTGACATGTGGTACATACTCAGTGAAGAATTCTTCAAATAAAAGTGAACTGTTTTTATTGAGTGTTGTGCATGGCACTTTTTTAGAAATATGAAGAATTAAAATACATGATCACTGTCCCTGTGATATATGTAGTCATACTAAAGTCCACATAATTTATTAGATCTATAGTTCTTTTTAAAAATATTTATTTACTGGGACGCCTGAGTGGCTCAGTCGGTTAAGCGTCTGACTTCAGCTCAGGTCACGATCTCGCGGTCCGTGAGTTCGAGCCCTGCGTCGGGCTCTGGGCTGGTGGCTTAGAGCCTGGAGCCTGCTTCCGATTCTGTGTCTCCCTCTCTCTCTGCCCCTCCCCCGTTTATGCTCTGTCTCTCTCTGTCTCAAAAATAAATAAAACGTTAAAAAAATGTTTAAAAAAATAAAAATATTTATTTACTTATTTAGAAGGAGAAAGAGAAGGAGGGGAGAGGGCAGAGAGGGAGAGAGAGAATCTGTGCTGACAGCGCAGAGCCCTATGGGGAGGAGGGGGCTGGATCTCATGAACCATGAGACCATGACCTCAGCAGAAATCAGGAGTCAGACACTTGGGGCACCTGCATGGCTCAATCCATT
Organism: Lynx canadensis; assembly: GCF_007474595.2. NCBI lineage: Eukaryota > Metazoa > Chordata > Mammalia > Carnivora > Felidae > Lynx > Lynx canadensis. The sequence goes on along the minus strand of NC_044320.2, from coordinate 38,217,349 downwards.
GGACATCGCACTTCAGCTCAGGTCATGATCTCACGGTTCCTGGGTTTGAGCCCCGCACTGGGTTCTGTGCTGACAGCTCAGAGCCTGAAGCCTGCTTCGGATTCTGTGTCTCCCTCTCTCTCTCTGCCCCTCCCCCGCTAAAGCTCTGTCTCTCAAAAATGAATAAACATTAAAAAAAAATTTTTTTTTAAGTCAGACACTTAACCGACTGAGCTACCCAGATGTCCCTGATCCATAATTCTTTATATGGAATTACGAAGTCCAAAAATCCCAAAAATTATTTTGTTATGTTTTTGGTAATATCTGGCAGTAAAATCTAATCCAAGATTAACTCATTTGGCTGAAAAACCTGACTTGAACTGATGTGAATGAAACTATAGTATTCATTTATTCCACGTAAGAATATTCAAATGTTTTACTTCAGAGATAATTGATCCTTTTAATTATTATGTTTTACACAGTATATGTATTCTGTTATCTTTTGAAATCTGAAAAATTCTGACTTCTGAGATACATCCAATCTCAAGAGTTTTGGGTATTGTAGATCTGTACAAAAAGTTAAATGATAAGATATTCAAATAACAACAAATATAATAATGGTAGAAATATCTCAAACCCATCTTGGAAAGTTGCCCAAAGGGTCATGGTGTCTCTGTTGGGTGTTCCTGCAAATGGGCATGTATTCAGTCTTGGATCCCAGGGACCAGAAGCAGATGATGGAGTATTTTCCTGACATGTCCAGGCATAAGAAGAGCCAGAGCGTCTGTGCAAATGAAGTCTTTTAGAGAGCACTGAGGATCAAAACCAGGGAAAACCAATTCTGTCCTCCAGGGGTAAGAGATGGCCTGAAAAAGGAGCCAGAGAGACACCAGAATAGAAGGAGGAATTAAGGGTAAGGTGAGCGTCCTGGGCAGTTGCCACAGCCGTGGATGATAGATCTGCAATCCCATGCTGTGTAAGTGGATGGCTTTGATGTAAAGTGTAGCGTTGGAACAGGCTGGTACAGATAATTGTTGCTTGGATATGAAAGGGACCTTTAATACAATCACTTACACCCATGCCCTCTCCCTATTTTAAAATGAGTAATATGAAGTTTAATAATTATTTTTTAAACATCTAATTAGTGGCTGAGCCACGATACAAATCCAGGTTTTATGGTGCCTATCCAGCGCTCCTTCTATTGCCATAGGGAAATAGTATTTAGGTCTGGAGTAGTCATGAATCACTTTTCAGAAGTTTGGAATGAATTGTAGTAGCTTGCCAAAACTTGAATTATTTGAACTGAATTACTGTCATAGTTTGACGACACTTAAGTTTCTGTAAATCTCTGTACTTTTATATATATTTTTGCATTTTTAAGTACCTTGGTGTCAAGGATTGTCGTAACTTTTTAAATCCCTAGAGTACCTAAGAAGTGTGTGGCATATAGTATAGAATGAGAAAAAGAAAGGTTGAAGTGGAAACAGAGCAAAAAATAAGTGTGTGTTATAGTAGAAAGAATACCCTGGGGAATTTAAAGACCTGACTTCTATTCTAGCCCTGCACAGATTATCTGGATAACCTTGTACAAATCACTGAACCTCTGTGAGATCCAATTGTCCTCTTTAAAAAGGGTAGCGTAAGTGACCTTTAAACTCTTTCATTCTGTAATTTAGTTCTATGTCTATATTTGCCAGGACAACATTATTGTCATTAGTACTTACTGGATTTAATTGGTTAGGTATACAAAAATAGAGGTCATATGGGCTTACATTTTCCAGGGACTCTCTGCACAGAGATCCTTGAATATGTTTGGAATATTGATTAAGATACTTTGGTAAAATGAAAATACAAAATAAATTAATATTAACAATACATCTAGCAATAATCATTTAACATTCAAAACATTGAATAAGATGTGTTCTCTGACTTCAAGTTGTTTAGGATTTAGTTAGAATTTACTTTAAATAGTTAAAAATGCAAGTAAGAAACAAAACAACTCTCTGGAGCCTAGCTATGTTTAGCTGGAATGAATCAGCCTCTAAAAGTGTGGTATGACTGGCTATTCAACCTTTCATTGGGACTGTTTAAATTACTTCGCATTTCATAATGTAAATATTTTGATACTGTGCACTCCTTGATTAATATGAAAGTGGCTTATCATCTTTGAAGAAAATTGTAACCCTTAGAAATCAACTCAGAGTATAATGTTTCTAATTGAATATCGTCTGGGATAATATAACTATATCCTCAAAGCCCCTTTTCTGAGTCCCAAACATGTTAGAGAAGTATCATATTCATTTCACTTTATGTTGTATTAACTAATGGCAAAAATATTTGGTTGGAACTACATAGCATTGTGATTGACTGGTGAACATTTTAATAGAGAAGATCTAAGTAAAGATAACATTTTTCAAAGAAGGACATTGCTGGTGCTTGACTACCTGTTCTGTAAGACATGTATTCAGTCTTGGCAGTTAATTTAGACTAGAACATTTAAAGTTACCAGCCTGTGGCCATCTTTATAAACCATTTTGTGAAAATTTCTCATTGGTGTTTTCCTAAACAAGGTTTTTTCAAACTTTTGGCTGTTATTCATAGTGTAAAATAAATGTTACATTGTGACCTGGTACCCACATACATATATAAGTAACTGAAACAAACCTTTCATGAAATAATACTTACCTTACTTTGTGTGAGGCACAATGAGTTTTTTTAATGTGTTCTATTTTATTTTATTCTTTTGAAATAGTTGCTCAGAAAGTCACTAAATTGATTCCTAACTCTTTAAAAGGTCGTAACATTCAGCTAAACTCTTTTATGAGGGCAGTTACTATTTCCTATTTAATTTTTATTCCACAGTGCCTAGATCTGTGCTCGGCACTTAGATGGTACTCAATGTTTCTTGAATGCTTTGTTCTTAATCTAACTTCAAAAATATTATAGTATCAATGACACTTATCTATAGCAGCTGCATGACGCTGTTGAAAGAGATTAGGAGAAAATTATTAATAAGAAGAAGATGAAGACAAAACACATATGAGAAGAGGCAAAAGTCAGCATACAGTTAAAAATAATAAACACAAAAATAATAAACACAATAACAATGTGTTGGTTCTCTAAGAAGTTGTAGAATCAAGTACTGACTTGTATTTTTTTTTTCAGATTTTAAACTTCAGGTTGAATTTTCTAATAATTTTATCTTAAAACTATACTTTCTCCTAACTTCTATTGTGTTTGTGTGTATGTGTGAAGCTTAATTTTGATTAGGTGTTATTTTTCTAAAAAAGTGAGATCAACATCCTCTAAACTTTATTACCATTCTTTAAACAATATTCTGAGCCAAAAACACTTGTGGATAAATCACATATTTTTTCTTTTTCGTCTTCTAATCATACAAAGTTCTTTTTCCCCATAGTAATGTCTGCTTAATTTTAAGTATGGTCCTTAATAACTTAAACTTGTCCACTTATACTCATTAACAACTTTTGGGGGGAGATTTTGTCAAATATTTTGGTTCCCTATAAGTTCAACTCAAATAAAATTCTATTATAACAAATATATTAGTAATTTCTAAAAGATTGCCTGGTATTATCTAGCCATAGCAATAATACATATACTAGAGTTTCTGTTTAGCAAATAATTAGGTTAGTTCAAAGAAATTTTCTGGGATATGATTCATTCAAATAAATAGAAAATACATAATTTATTACCATCAGATTTTAGCAGGGTTAAATTACATCAGTAGATCAGGGAGTTTTCACAATGGCTATTTTACACTCAGTGGTATTTTGTAATTATTCTAAAAATTAATGTTTTATTCTCAAACAGATACTAAGTTCATCAATGGGAATTTTATCCTCTTTCTTCCTTTTCCAATTTTTCTACTTCTTTTTGTATCACACAAATACTTCTGTGCTTTATACAATATAGAAACTCATCGAATACTTGTTGATTAACTTTAAGCTAAATTATTCCCTAAAACATTTAGGATCACTAGGGCTCTCTGATACTAATGTTATCTAGTGGGTAGTGAATTGGGGTTGGAAGTTAGGGAACTAAGACTGTAATTGTGTTTTTTTATTAGCTCAATGATTTATTCTGTGTGTCCTTTTATGTTTTTAATCTATAATTTACATAGGGCTAATAATTGCTTTTACCTTTTGTCTATTTCACAGCATAATGTGACTATCATATGAGATAGTTATAAGAATGTTTTTTTGAAAATTTAAAAGCATTCTACATGTATAAATGTTTAGTGAGGCCCCTGATGAATGGTTGTGATTAAATGAGAGGTTGTAGGTAAAATGACCAGCACAGTGCTTAACATAGAATAAGCACTTAGTAATAGTGGTTGCTATTAATATTTAACTTGCATATTATATAGTTGCATACTTATAAGTTTCAATTATTTTATATTTCACTTTTTGAAATTTAATAGGATCTAATAGTAATTTTTTGTAAATTTGTTTTTCAAGCTTTTAATTTTGTGTGGTTTTCTTAATTGGAATCCTCCTCCCTCCCCCAAATCTGGTCTTTTAAAAAAATATATAATTTCCCTTTTATAAGTTTTTACATATAAAATAGTTAAAATTTATAATTGAATAGTTGAAAATAAAAATTATAATTTGTTAGACAAGTATTATATGTGTCTGAGTATTTGGAATTCCATATTTTGAAATGTGACCATTTGAATTATTCAATATATAATCATGTAATAAGGCACTTGATTATTTGAGTAATAGCAGTTGCTTTGAATTATTAATTATATTTCATCCTATATCAGATAAGTAAAATTTGTATTGCATTATTTTTTACAAACAGCAGATATTTTATCTACAAGGAGCAATGTTAGCCAGTTGAAGACAAAAAAGTTCAAAAGCAATGTAAACAATTTATATCTCATACAGGTAGTCATTTTTTACATACTTGTAATTTGCAATATTTCCCTTCATATTTTTTTCAAATTATGTTTTGTTGTTTTCCCTGTCAAAAAAAAAGTAATCCCATTATAGAGACTGGATGGAGCCTTCTTTCTGTAAACATTAAAGATACTTCATTCTTTTACAATTCAAAATTATTTAAATTGAAGGTATTCAAGTAGTTTATCACCTCTTCCCAAAGAGGAAAAAAGTGTGTTCCTCTGTTCCTGTGTGTGTGTGTGTGTGTGTGTGTGTGTGATTTAATCAAGTTTTTTTTTTTCCAGAACCTTTCCCAAAATGTTAGAAAAAGGATAGAAAAACATTTGCAACTTTTGTTTCACTTGGTGAAGGAGTCAGAAACTGTTTGTACATAATAATCCAACATCAGTTTAAGATTTTTGGCTGTCATTTTCTCAAGAGCAAGAAAAGATTTTGTTTCCAATTCCTGCATGTTATTTTTTTTATTGGTTGGATTTCCGATTCAGCACCACTTTACTTTCATGCTTTTTGTTACTAATCTGTTAATTTTGAAAGAATAAGTAATTAAAACAGGTTTGAAAAGTTTTGTATGTGTTTATGTGATATTTTGTTGGAGCATTTACGAAAGCAATCAAAATACTTGTCCGAATCCTCAAGATGCATATGGTGTCATGAATGTTTTAAAGACAGGAAACCATACAGTCCTATTTTAAGAAATTCTATTTATTTTTAAGTCAAATAAAAATTTTCCCTGCTCTTTAAAGTACCTGACTGGCAAGAGAATTTTTATGGCATCCATTTGCAGGAAAAACAAAAACAAAAACAATTCTTTTAGTAGATTGAGGTTTGAATATCACAGCTCTTGGAGACTCTAAAGCTTAATTTGGAATTAGTCTATGTTTTCACCCACTTAGTTGCTGTCTTCTTAAACATGCTAATTTTTCATCTGTTTTTCTTTTTCTTTTTTTTTTTTCAGTATAATTACATCATCTCCTTAACCAGGAGAATTGCTGTCTGCTCCTCAGCTCTGTATCATTAATGAAGATCTTTGTTGGGTTTCCTTAACACAGGTTAGTACTTGACTTTTGGTTTGCTCAGACTCACAATCAGGATTTTTCTGACTGTACTATCAGTGCTTTATTTCTTTATTTTTCATGTAATAATTCATTTTCTAAAATTTTTGTATTGTCTTTTCCCATTTTTGTTCTCTATCTTTCATAGAGGTTGTGATAAAAACCAAGCAACCAACCAATTAAATAAACAAAACAAAAACCCCTTCCTGCTTCCTGAAAATCTTGACTCTCTCTATATTTAGTTTCCCTTTCATTTCATTTCTTAATTATTACTACTTTTGAAAACTATTTGTCATCTCTTTTAATCCCACTAGGTCATACTCTAACACTTCTCAAATCTCCCCCTTCCTTATCAGTGTTGTTATGGTTTCTAGAATCTAATGAAGTGATCCGTCTAAAACACAGATACAAACAGATCACTCCTCCTAAGAGACGATTTAATAATTCTCCATCACCTACACAGGAAAATTAATCTTAGCATTGGATACAATGATCTAGCCCCTGCCTACCTTCCCCATACTTATTTTGAGAATATGAGAGACTTCATGTAATCCCCAGAATTTACTATGCTGTTTTCTCACCTGTGTGCCTTGACTCAGGTCTTTCCTTGCCTGAAACTTTTTCTTACCCTTTCTTTGCCTAGCTAGGAAGGAAGGCTTTTATCTTTCAAGACTCTGCTTGTATAGCATTACTTCTGGGAAATCTTACTGGCTGGTGGTCATGTGATCCTGTCTCCTTGCAGTCTTTGTTTAACTCTGTCCTAGCTCTTATTTATTTATCTATTGCTATCATTCCCTAGAGAATGAGCTCTTTGAGGGCTCCTTGTAGTTGGTTTTTTGACCAAAGTATTATAAAAAGTATCTCTTGAACTGAACTCTTGTCAGTCCTGTGTAAAAAAAGTTGAAAGTGCTGTGAGAAGTGCTGATAAAAACCATGCCAAACAAAAGCACATTACAGGTTACTGATAGCTTTATTGACAGAAAGCAACTGATCCAATAGCCTAAACTTCTTTTTCCTATTCTGAATCCATTCATAATGAGGGAGTGAGCCACAGTATTACACCCTGAAAATCCTGGATCAAGGCAGTTTTCTCTGTTTGCTTTGTGGAACTGTCTGACTTGGACAGTTTTTGGCATGAGTAATAAACTCTCAGATTATTTTAGAAATGATGAGCTCTGTGTAGCAGGTGTATTTCCCAGTGTCTGCTGACAGCAGAAAGAAAAATATAGCTAACTGGTTCCAGCTCCAGAACAACCTCAGTCTGTAGTCATTCTCCAAAAGCCTTTGGCAGGAGATATATTGGAATGCTGACTGTCCATGTTCTTGGAAAGATGGCAATAGGAAAAAAGTTGCTTTCATCAGGCCAATTTTCTTCATTTCTACAGTTCAAGAAGTTTAACCTCCCAAAGAATTTTCAAAAGACAACAGAATTTTAAACACTTCCAAGAAAGCACATTAATGTAATCTCTGTTTCTACCCATTCTCATAGAACTTGACTTATTCCCCAAATATTTTGGGGAGAAGAATTTCCCTAGAATTCATGAGAAGTAAGCATCAAACTAACAAGGCTTGTATACATTTTGAAGGATATACATACACTTGTTATTTATAACAGAAAGGATGAAAGTAAAAAATGTTCTACAGTTCATGTGAGTTAATTGAAACAGTTCTCCATTGCATTTTTGCTAAATCAGTCAATTAATACTATCTTTTAGCCAATTAATTAGGAGCATATGAAATCACCTTATCATGTTATGAAATATAGAGAAATAACCACCTTTTTAGATATAATTAAAATTTATTTATGGTTGGCTAATAATTATACTGATTACTATTTGATGCTATATGTAATTTTTCTATACCAGTGTTGTCTCTTAAAACTTTTTGTGGTGATGTAAATGTCCTGTCAGTGCTGTCCAGTAGGGTAGCTAATAGCTACATGTAGCTATTAAGCATTTGAAATGGGGCTAATGTGACTGAGGAACTGAATTTATAATTTTATTTCATTTTAATTCTAATTTAAATTTAAGGGACACCTGGGTGGCTCAGTCAGTTAAGTCTCTGACTCTTGATTTCAGCTCAGGTCCTCATAGTTCCTGGGATCGGGCCCCACATCGGGCCCTGTGTGGACATCACAGAACCTGCTTGGGATTCTCTCTCTCCCTCTCCCTCTGCCCCTCCTCAACTCATGCATGTGTACATGCACACACACTCCCTCTCTCTCAGAATAATAAGTAAATGATAAGCTTAAAAACATTTATATTTAAGCAGCCACATGTGGCTAGTTGCTACCATGTTGGACAGTGCAGATCTAGGCTATAAAATGCCAGCAGTAAAGTTTTTTTGTTTTTTTTTTAAAGCTTAGGTGTAAGGAAAGTATCCATTCTCTCCAATGCTGATTATATATCTTTGTCTTAGTTCCCTAATGCAAATTATTGTATCAAAAATATCTTCATGGCCTGAAAAACTCTTTTTTTTTGTTTTATTTAAATTCCAGTTAGTTAACATATGGTGTTTCAGGTGTACAATATAGTGATTCAACACTTCCATACATCACCTAGTACTCATCACCAATGCACTCCTTAATCCCTATCACCTATTTAACCTATCTTTCTCCACACCTCCCCTCTGGTAACCATTAGTTTGTTCTCTATAATTAAGAGTCTGTTTCTTGGTTTGCCTCTTTCTCTCTTTTTTTCCCTTTGCTCATTTGTTTTATTTCTTAAATTCCACATATGAGTGAAATCATATGATATTTGTCTTTCTCTGACTGACTTATTTCACTTTAGCATTATACTCTTTAGCTCCATCCACACTGTTGCAAATGGCAAGATTTCATTCTTTTTGATGGCCAAGTAATATTCATCTATTCATTCATCTATTATCTATCCATCAGTCAATGGCCACTTGGGCTCATTCCATAATTTGACTATAATAGATAATGCTGCTATAAACATCAGGGTAGATGTGTCCCTTTGAATTAGTATTTTTGTATTCTTTGGGAAATACTTGGTAGTGTGATTGCTGGATGTATTTGATATTTTTAAGAGAACTGGATATTTTAAAAGGATACTGGCATTGTTCTCAAGGGATCTATAACTTAGGTAGAGAAAAGTCAATGAATGGTACTAACTCTGAATTAATAATTTTAGTATAGATTAACTGGCACCTTTTGTAAAATTCTTTCATTATATTTGCTGAGAATGTCTAAGACCTGGTTAATTGTTTTGGAAAACTGAGACCAGAAATTTTATACACTAATCACCATCTAAGAATTTCACCATTATGATGATGTAATCAAATGATTTCATCAAATTAAAATCTGCACATTGGTGTTTAAAGGTAGAGGGAATTCCCAAAGGGAGAAAGTTAAAGGACAAGGGCAAAGGAAGGAATGAGGTAAATAAACTGATTTGAATTAGGAACTCTGAAGTGGTCTAGAATATGTTCACAGATTTTTAATTAGTCTTAATTGTGATTCCCAGTTGCTTCAGAGTTCTGAAAAGATGGATATTAGGAAAGTGAGAAGATAAGGAAAATTTTCCTGGAAGATATTGTTGCTGAGTGGGAGGAAATGAAATTGATGGATAGCTTGAGTAGTCCATCATCACCATAATCATCATCATCATCATCATCATCATCATCATGATCATCAGAAGTGTGGTCTAACCCCACTTAGTGCTTCTGTTGGATCGGAATTAAAATCTCTTTTAATTGATACCCATTCTTTATCTCAACTGGTTCTTTATTATCCCATTTTGTAGAAGATTACTGTCTTCAATGAAAGTATGAAATGTTTGCTATACAACACTTTATTTTTTAAAAAAGTTTATTTGCTTATTTTGAGGGAGAGAGAGAGAGAGACATCAAGAGAGGGAGCCGGGGAAGGGAGGGGTTGGGGCGGGGACGGGGGGGGGGGGGGGGAGAATCCCAAGCACAGAGCCTGACGGGAGGGCTCAAACTCACAAACCATGAGCTGATGACCCGAGCCTAAACCAAGAGTCTGACGCTAACTAACTGACTGAGCCACCCAGGCACCCCTGCTGTACGACATTTTAATGTTGCTTGGTTAGTGCCTAAGCAATTTTGCTGTGTGAAAAGTCACTGTCACCCTTATCTGTAGCAGTCTCCTCCAAAGCAGTCAAATAAGGAAACTGCAGTGAATATTCTACCACACATAGAGGTGAGAGTTCCACCCATCTGAAACTAAGTTAGCAATTCTAAACAATAGAAATGCATTATTTCAGAGTAGATAAAAACGGATTCAAGTCTTTCCCCTTAATTAAAATAAAACTCATTGAAGTGACATAAAGCATAGGGAATATAGTCAATAATATTGTAGTAACTTTTATATGATAACAGATGGTAACTAAACTCACTGTGGGGATCATTCTGTAATGTGTAGAAATATCGAATCACTATGATGTACACCTGACACTAATAGGATATTGCGTGTCAATTATACTTCAATTGAAAAAAAGGATTTGATTCACTTTCTCTTTTAGTCATATTAAATTTTTAGTGATGTGCATGTACCTCTGGGCAGACAGGTTCTACTTAGATTCTCAAGTAAAAAAGCCAAATAAAATGTCTTAAGATGTTCTTGGAACAGTTAGAAGCATGAAGTGCCAAAAAATTTCTTGAGAAAAAGACAACCTGTTTTCTCAAGATTTCTAGTCCAGCTAGAGAAATTCAAGAAAGAGGAGATTCTTAACTCCTAACATTATCTTTAGTTTGTGGAAGAGAAAACAAAGACCAGAAGTTAAGTAACAGAAAGCCGAGTGGTCAAATCTGCTTCTTTGCTTGATAGAAAAGATAAAGTGTGTGCATGTGTGCATGCATGTTGGGGCACAGATGTAAAGTGCGGGCCTTCAAGGGCTCAAGGTCAGACAAAACAATGAGTATGAAAACTGGTTTGCTTCCAATTTCCAATTTGTTTCCAATTTTTAAAGTGGCTTAATGAATATATTCAAAATCATCGTCTTCTTTTTATTCATCAGCATCTTTCCTATATGTCTTTTATTCAAACCATAGCAAGGATTTTATTAAGCAGCAATACATAGACAAAAGAAATCGGCAAATATTTTGAGTCAACATTTGATTTTTTAAGATCTGGCATTTTTAAAAATCACATATTAATTCACTTTTCTCCTCTCGTAAGCAAACTGTCATTCCTCTCAAGCCACACACTTATCTGTGGCTTTGGTTGCTTTCATTTCTCTATTTCATCATTAATGTTACATCAGAACTTTATACAAAAGTAGTTTTTCATTTCCCTTTTATCAACTCCTCTGCCTCTTCCCACTTTTTATTCCATTTCCTTAAAAGGAAACAGACATTTATTATGTGCCTACTATTTGCCAAGGTCTTTGCTTTTCCCATTTGCAGATAAGAAAATGGGAGCTTCAAGAAGCTATGTAACTTGCCTAAGGTCACATAGATAATTAATGGATGACTTTGAAATCTTCATCTGCCTGACTCTAACTAAGACCCTTTCTCTCCAGTATGGCTTGTTTAGTCCACTTGCAGGCACTCCACAGCTCTATTCATGCTTCCACTTTTATTCCCTTCTCTTCTCTCTTCTTTGGCAACAATTTTTTTCTATACATTTTACTTCTTCTTTGTGCCTTTCCAGCTTTCTGTTACCACTCAAGCTCTTTTCCTTTTCTCCTACATCATAGTTTTGTTATTCTTCTAGTGAGGAAGCAGACAATCGCATTTTTGGATTCAGTGTCTTAAAATTGTTTATATCTCCTGGCCTTGTAATTCTAAATTATTCTGAAGAAATACCCAGAGATGTCTGCAAAATGTATATACAAGAAGGAAATCCAAGCATTATTTGTAGTTTTGAAAATTAGAATAACTTAAATACTTAACAGTAGGGTTAAACATGAGTTAAATAAATCCTAGAAGATATATTAGATAATTGACTATTACAGAGTTAAGTAAGGTAACAAATACTTAATGACATAGAAAAATGTTCATCAGCTATTATTTAAAAATTCATTTCTTATGAAAACTCATTTATGATAAAGCTATTCTGCATATAAAAGAGATTTAAACTATTTAAAGAAAAATGAATACCTATGTCTACCACCCAGTTACTAAAATGAACATTACCAACTTCTATAAATCTCCCTGTATGATACCATATGATGATAAATGCAAGAAACAAAAAAAAAATCTTAGAAGATAGAAAAATGGTAGTAGTATTTTTAGTATAACTTAATTTAGTGAAAAAACATGTAGAGTAGAATATTAAGAGTTGTTACCTCAGTTGATGGCATTGAAGATAAATTTAATTTAATTTCTAACTTATGTTTCATTCTTTTTCAATGAATATTGATTAGGTTGTAATAAAAATACATAACAAATGTTTATATATATGTAACTTTATTATTATCTTCAGTGAAAAGGGTAGATTGAAAATTCAAGAAAATCCTTTTTTCCTTGGAGGCTGGAGAGACAAACATCAGAGACTGGAAAAGGGTTGTTTATGATTCACCATCAAATACAAAAGTCTTTCATTATCATTCTTAATCAGTATAGCAATATTAATTCCTTTTGGGCACAAGCTGTGTGCTAGGTGAATTGTGCAAAAGAACCCTAAGTGTGTACGTGTCCTAGGTGTTCAGACTAGGCAGAGGAGATTCTCTCTAGTTGCAATGGTCAAATAGCTTATCAAGGAGGAAGGCTTTGATTTGGATTTTATAGGATATGGAAGATTTAGATCAGCATTGTCAAATTCTTTGGCCTTAGGCCTCTTTTAAAATACTCTCCAAAAGCATTTAGGACCGCAAAGAGTTTTTGCTTATATGGGTTATATCTCTTTGTACTTATCATATTAAATTCAAATCAAGAAAATCAATAAGTATCTATTAATTTATTTTAAAATAAATTACAGGTTAACAAAAATAATATATTCTTATGAAAAATCATTATATTTTCCCAAAATGAAACCAGTTAGTGAGGAAACTGTTTATTGTTTTACATTTTACATTTTAGTATATGACTTAATAGAAGACAGTTGGATTCTCATATCTGCTTCTTTGTGATATTACACATCATATAGCCTCTGGAAAATTCCACTGTACACTTGCAAGAGAATGAGAGTGAAAGGCAAATAGCATCTCAGTGTTATTATGAACATAGTGTTGATGTCATGAACCCCCTGAGAACCTCTGTGAGAATTACTGATTAAAACAGACTGGGAGCAAAATAGAGGGATGGCATAATCTCAATGCTGGGAAAGCATAAGATATATCAGAGAAAGTGAACAGACCAATCTGGTAGTTGCAAAATATTCACATGGGGGAAAGTGGGAGAGATATTGCTAGACATGTGGGTTTTGGAGAATCGTATTATCTCAAAACATACCAGCTTCCTTATTTACGTCTATAGTCACAGATCTCTACTTTTGGCTTCAGAAAGTTCCAGGCAGGAATGATTGAAGAGAAATTTACACTTAGTTCCAGGCAATAATAAGTTATGTGGCTGGCAGTTATTTATTGATTGATTGCTTTATTCATTCAATTTATTTGGTATCTGCTACATTCCAAGCATCAAGTAAGAGGTAGTGATGCAAAGATGATAATAACATAATCCTACCCTAAAGCAGCTCTCAATTAAGTGGGAGATTCAGATATTAAAAGATAAGTGATACATTCTTTAAACTGGAGGATCACAGAGGGAGAGCAGCTAACTCTGACTGAGAGGCATGGTGGACAGGTTGTGGGGTAGGTAGAAAGTCTTAAAGGTTGAAGTCCTAAATGCCAGCAACCAGTCATATCTAACCATGGTGAGAAATACCAGAAGGACAGGGATGACAATTATAGTACCAGAGTTAATACAGTAGATGTGGGGGAATGCTCAGTACTGCAGAATAATCATTCTGACTATATGTTCTCTTTCAGAAAGTAGAAATGTACAAAGCCTCTTTCTCCTAAAGTCCTACAGAATCTTTCCACTGGCGTGCCTGGGAGACACCGCCAATTACCTTAGTGTCTCTCTTCACTTGCATCATCTTTTTCAGTGTTTTGGCTCTCTTCTGTGACTCGGTAACTGGAGCGAAGGGGAGGAAGAAATGTAATCACAACCGCTTTAAACCAGGTACTGGGAACACCTTTACCAGCCCATATCATTATGAAAAGGTAAATAAACAAAGAACCTGTCTCCCAGCACCACCTGCAGGGAACAAAGAAGTCTGCAGCAAGATTCAATACTTCCTTCTCTGCCAAAGTATCTTTAATTTAACATTCCTTTATTGAGCATCTACTAAGTAAAGAGACTGATTTAGTTGCTGAGGAGAACACAAAGATCAATAAGAGATCATGCACGCATCCCCTAAGGAACATTATTAGAATTTGGGTATTTTTGTAGTGATGAGAGTAGGTTGGAAGGAACTGATTAAATCTAAGAGAATCAAGTTTCTTTTGAACAGATTGAAAATAAAGCAAATACTGCATTGCTTTTTTAGGTTCTCCATTGATAGAAACTAAGAACAAAGGTGATTTCAGTTTTAAGTAGTGATGTAATGAAGTCTTTTTTTGAGACTTCAAGTCCGTTGAGCTTATAACATGACGAGAAAGGTTTGTGTTGCCTACCAATATATGTGGACCAGTTAAGATTGCTCTTTTCCTAATTTAAGGCTATCCCCAAACAGATACCTTATGGGATAGCTGTCTGCTGGCTATCAGAGGGATTGGATGGAAGAAGATACATGACTTAGTATAAATCCATAAGCACCTATTTGAAATAAAATCAAAGTGTATTCTCATAAGAGCCTTTTACTTTCCTTATCAAGTCATGTCCTAGGAGCTAGGGAGAAAGAGATTTCTAGAAGTTCCCAGACTTGTATAGTCGTAACAAACAAGTATGAATTTTTTTTCTGATTTCTAGCATTTAAAATAGGAGAATGCACAAGAAACAAAATAAATTAAGTGAGCATTTGTAATACCCTTAGAACACAGAAAGACATCTGCTGGCTGAGTGATAAAGACTAGGAATAAAGCTGATCTGCAGGATGGCTGTTATTGTTTTTCTTTGTCTAGATTTGGAGTCTATATATACAGGCAGGTTTTTAGGGGGAGCACCCAGTCAACTATTACCCCTATCACCCATCCTAAAAACCCAGACAATGCTTACATGACTTTAAGTAGTCATATTCTTGTGTTTCCAGTCTTTTTAAGTAGGCATTCAAACATCCTAATGCAGATTAAGTCTTGAACCAACACTCCCAATTAAACTTCTTCCAAAATCATACCATGAGGTATAGAAGCAATGGACTGGTAAGGTAAGTAAAATAACACACCGTCAGAAGTAAGGGGATCTTAGATATTATGTAGTCTAGTATTTCTCAAAATGTGGGTCATCTATCTGCAGAAGAATTTCTTGCCTCATTACAAATGTAGACTCTTGGGCTACATATCAAAGCTAATCAATTTCTTTTTTTTTTTAATGTTTATTTATTTTTGAGAGAGAGAAAGACAGAGTGCAAGCTGGGGAGGAGCAGAGAGAAAGGGAGACACAGGACCCGAAGCAGGCTCCAGGCTCTGAGCTGTCAGCACGGAAACTGATGCAGGGCTTGAACTCACACTGAGATCATGACCTGAGCTGAAGTCCGACACTTAACCTACTGAGCCACCCAGGTGCCCCAAAGCTAATCAATTTCAATCCCCTGGGTGGCATCCAAGAATATGCATTGTTAACTAACTCCCTAAATTGATTTGTGCATTAAGGTTTGGGAACCACTAATCTCATCGCATTGCTTCATATTACAGTTGAGGAAATAATATCAGAAAAGTCAAGTGATTTGGCCAAAGTGACATAACCAGTCAGAGGCAGGAACTGGACTCAAATCCTTTGACTCCCAGTTTAGAATTTTTTCAACTATAAATAGTTTGTGTCTATTTGTAAATTCTCAATAAGCCTCAATGAAAGAGAGAAATTTGAGTTCTTTGTTCCTTGACATTCTCCCCAAATTTAATACTAATAATTTGCCATTGGTAAGTTCCTAGTACTTGCTAAGTAAGCCGTTGCCTTGGAATTTAGGGAATATCAACTATAGAAGCTTGTGGACAAAAGGATTTTGTTATCTTGTTACTGTCCCATTCACATCACAATAAGACAAGCAAAATCATTTATCAACAAGAATGTGTATTCATTTTTCTTAAATCACAAGAGAACAATAAAAGGTAAACAGAAAATCCTGCTACCAGTGTTAAACAAGAATATCCCACCATCTATAACAACATACCATATGGTATTTCCCTACCTTGTTCAGTATTTCACCTAACAATTTATTGCTAGGCGTCTTGGCAGCAAGCTGTGCAAGTTGAAGTGGAATCTGATTGAGGTGAGTTAATTAATGTGGTGGCAGCTTGGAATGTTGTCCAGCTGCCAGTGAGAATTATGTTTGTTTGCCTTTGGCCCAAGTGTGAAATGGCTGGCTGTTGATTTCAGAAGTGTGAGTGTACATTTTTATATCTCACACGAATGAATACATTTTTTGTATCCTACACATTTGGGGAAATGCTAAAATTTATTGGGTAATGTTATTTACCACTTGTGTGGCAGAAAGAGAAAAGTGGAATTTCGCCCCAGAGGTTGACTTTGCATCTGTAGAAAAAGCAAAAGCAGGTGGCATATAAATCCACGAACAGGTAAATAAGCCATCTGAAATTAGGTCATCTGGGCTAATGTTTTCAGGAATAAGTTTTAAAAGGAGGTAAGCAAAATTTGAACCAGAAAAGAATAACTTTTGTCATGATAAAAGGATTCTGAAAGTAGAAAACATAATTTTAAATTTCCCTTGAAAGGAATGGCTTTTGAATTTACTACTTAGTTACATTTAGAATTTTTATTTTCTTTTCACCAAACACAACCCTCTATTGAAGACATCATCTCTCTGTGCAATCTTCCTTTCTATCAATAAAGGTGGCGGGATTCCTGTGACGAGTTTTTGATGTAAAGGTACCGTATCACTTTGGCCATTGTTACTGATATGAGCAGGGGTTCTCCAACTCAGGTAGTCAGTAACTGACACTAAGCCAGCACAGTTCAAAGTACATTCGAAGGGTGTCAGATATTACTGTTCTCCTATTTTTTCTATGTAAAATACTATTAAGATATAGTGATGACAAAAGTTTACTTTAGTAGATTAAGGATATGAATACTTAAAATTTTAATATATACATACATTTATTTCTTCCCATATTTTGAAGACTAAAACTAAAGGAAATGGCAGGCAGGAGATATAAGACCAAATAATACGAAGACACATTTGCAAACCTAACAAAACAAGGATTACCAGAAAGCCTTTTTGATGATAAAAAGGTTTTCTTAAATTTTGATGTTGCCATGAGCATATTAACAAAACTTAAAAGTGTTTACCCTTTGGAAGATACTAAACAAAATTAGTTTGTCAAGTAAAACTCTAGCAAAAACAGTATGTTAAATGTAGACTGTAGAAGTGTAGAGAAAAAAAACCACAATGCAGTACTTACCCCCTAAAAGCTTTTTTTTTTTTTGAGACAGAGAGACAGAACATGTGCATGTGCACAAGCTTGGGAGAGAGAGAGAGAGAGAGAGAGAGAGAGAGAGAGAGAGAGAGGAGGGAGGGGGAGAAAGAGAGAGGATCGTAAGCATTTAAGCGGGCAACACGCTCAGCACAGAGACCAAGACAGGGCTGTATCCCACGACCCTGGGATCATGACCTGAGCTGAAACCAAGAGTTGGAGGCTCAAGTGACCGGCCACCCAAGTGCCCTTTTCCTCCCAAAAGCTTTTAATCTAAGAAAATATGATGAGAGGGGTGCCTGGGTGGCTCAGTTGGTTAAGCATCCAACTTTGGCTCAGGTCATGATCCCATGGTTCATGAATTTGAGCCCTACGTAGGGTTCTGTGCTGACAGCTCAGAGCCTGGAGCCTGCTTCAGATTCTGTGTCTCCCTCTCTCTCTCTGCCCCTCCCCCATGTGTGCTCTGTGTGTGTCTCTCTTTCTCAAAAATGAATAAACATTAAAAAAAATTTTTTTAAGATAATATGATGACAGTTTTAAAACTTTTATTCAGATAGGTGAGTGGTACTTTGAGCTTTTGATTTTATTTTTTTGGAAGGTAGAGAAAAGTAATTAAAAAATGTTTATTTATTCATTTTGAGAGAGAAGGAGAGTGCAAGCAGGGGAGGGGCAGAAAGAGAGGAGAGAGAGAGAATCACAAGCAGGCTCTGTACTCTCAGTGCTGAGCCTGATGTGGTGCTCCATTTCATAAACCGTGAGATCTGACCTGAGCCAAAATCAAGGGTTAGATGCTTAATGGACTGAGCCACCCAGGGACCCCAAGAAAGGTAATTTTTTTGATCACATGCTAAATAATAGAATATGATAATGTTTCCTTCCCCCCTCCCTGCCCCGAGGGTATTTGCTATAGTGTTATTTATGATGCTTTTTCTATGCTAAAAATTTTTAGTAGTAGAAGGATTGTTATAATTATATGCAGTTAGCTACTGGTTACTTTCTTATTTTTCTTTATTTGATACAGCAACTTAAAATATGAGAGACACATTTTGTGCCTACCTTTCACAACCCTGATAAATATTATTGTACTTTTCACATTATAGTGTTATCGTATCCTTGACCTTTCAGGCCAAAGTAAGCCTCTGAGTCTTGTTTTAGATTACATTACTGTCAGAGTGAATAAGAAATCAGACATTTTAATCTAATATACACCCTATGAGTATCTCATAAGATCAAACCCTATCACAGATAGCTGACCTGAGAATGAATTTTTATAAATTATTTAGTTGCTATTAACATTTTTTAAATTTAATTTTGCATAGATATGCTAGATAAATGTTTCCCCTTAAACTTTTCTGATGGTTATGGTATGTTTACAAGTATGTAATAACGATGGAGAATACTTTTGTCCCAAATTTGATTGTTGCTCTCACATAAAGTTTACATTTACAAAGTTAACATATTAAATACTATTGGTGAGATGCTAAGCTTAAAAAAAAGTAGGTTTATTTTAGAAAAATTAGGGCCAATTAATTAATACAAATATTAATGAAGTGTCCTCAAATAATTTTAACATCAGATTAAAATAACACTACATTATAGGTTTTCAAAACACTATGAAAAAATCATATACTTTCTATGTAAAAAATGGTACATCAATGAGGAATGATATAAGTTCAAATAAAATCAGTTCTGTGTCATAGGTAATTTATAAGAAGTTTTCACTGCCTTTAGTTTTTGAGTTCTTCCTTCACTTTGGGCAGTTTCTTAAGTTCTGTGTGATAACATTTGAATTATTTAATGCTAAATGTTAAAATTATTGAAATTAAAAATTATTCTCATCTTAGTGAACTTAAGATTTTATTAAGCATCAAGAATTAATTCAAATGCTTCTTCATTTTTCCATCTGCTCTTTTCAGATATAAGTGGATTAGTGAAGTAATAGAATCATGGATTCATAGAACTTTAGATGTTGAAGAGACTTCAGGTTTTTCAGTCTGTGAAATATAAGGTGAGTAAACCTATGTCTAGAGATTTAAAGAGACTTGCTGAAAGATCATGAAGCAAATCATGGATGAAGCCAGGTTTGGGACTCAGATCTGTAGGTCCAGTGTGCTTTCCACCTGCATTAAAAATTGTCCTTAATAACCATATATTTAATTTCTTAGAACAGTTTTAGGTTTATAGGAAGATTCTGAAGATAGTTCAGAGACTTCTCCTTTACCCTACATCCATTCTCCCTTATTATTAACATTATGCAATAATGTGGTATATTTGTCACCATCAATGAACCCATATTGGTTCATTATTATTATTAACATTTATTTATTATTTTGAGAGAGAGAGTGCATATGTGCTGGAGGGGCAGAGAGAGAGGGAGAGAGAGAATCCCAAGCAGGTTCTTCACTGTCAGTGCAGAGTCCAATGTGGGGCTCCAACTGATGAACCATGAGACCATGACCTGAGCCAAAATCAAGATGCTCAACGCATAGAGTCACCCAGGTGCCACCTTGGTCCACTGTTATTAACTAAAGTTCATATGCTTTCAGATTTCATTACTTTTTACCTAACGTTCTTTTTCTGTTCTAAGATTCCATCCCAGACCCCACATTACATTGGGTTGTCATGTCCCCTATGTTCCTCTTGTTTATGACAATTTTTCAGACTTTTCTTGTTTTCAATGACCTTGACAGTTTTGAAAAGTACTGTCAGGTATGTTGTAGACTGTCCCTCATTTGAGATTTGCCTTATGTTTTTCTCATGATTAGATTTGTTCTGGGTTTTTAGGATAAAGTCCACAGAGGTAAAGTGCCATTATTATCCATCATATCAAGGATATATACTATCACTGTGACTTATCACTTTTGGTGTTGACCTGCATTGGATGGTAGTGTCTGTCAGGTTTTTCCATTATAAAGTTACTCCCCTGCCCTTTTCCACCTTTTCATACTATACTCTTTGGAAGAATTTACTATGTGCAGCTCACACTTAGGGAGGGAGGAGTTATGCTCCTATTCCTTGAGGGTGGAGTATATGCATAAATTATTTGGAATTCTCCTGCAAAGGAGATATGTCTCTTCTCCCTCATTAATTTATTCCTGTATTCAATTTATTAAACTCAGTATAGGCTCAAGGATATTTATTTTATGTTCTGAGTTATAATCTAAGTATTCCCCACTTTTTGGAAGTTGACATTACATTACTTCATTTTTACAAGAGACCTACATCAGTACCTTTTTTGCTAACTGAAAGAAATCCAAAGAGGATTTTCATATTTACACAAAAAGGCAAAAAGCGAAAATAGCATTCAGCATTTGTTTTTCAGCGAGCTGCTATAGAGGCAGTGGGCACCCTGAGCAGGGAGAGTAACACTGTCAAGTCCTTCCCAGAAACTACACTCAGCATTTCAGCATCAAGGTACTGTAGCTTTGAACTCTGTGAGCATCTGTGCTTTATTTCTATTTATTTTGTGTATTCGTTAGCAAGGTGTGCCCTAAGATATCAGAAAAGCTGAAGAGAAGTTATTTTTTGGGTCTGAGAACTCTCAAGATTTTTTCCACATAATTAATGGTATTTGCTTCTTCACTTTACACCATTTTGGCTTACAAAAAAGGTTTCATGGGGACGTTCTACTTTTGGACAGCAGGGGAAACCTGTGCTACTCTGTTTAGATCTTTGCTCAAATTGTTCCTGCTTTGGCCGTTGAGAGCTCTTGCAGTTGGCTCCTATGCCTCTCTGACATCCCCCTATTACTGTGTGCGTGTGTGTCACTTCCTTACTCTGGAACTATAAGATGCTCCAGGCTCATTTTATATTTCCTGCCTCAGTCCTAAAATTAGCCAGGTCTCCAAGGAGCTCTGAGACCTTTTATTGGAAAATGGTATTAGAAACCAGGAGGTAGGTACTAGGTGTGATTGTTGCTTTCTGCTGTGTCATTGCATCTAGGCTCTCTCAAGTGACAAAGAAAGGACATATATGAATGATACCAGCTCATGTGCATACATATATCTGTAAATATTTATTTATGTAACCAGCTCTATATAAAGTTAAACATGAATTCATACTGACAGCTCCAAATCTAATTCAGTATATTTTTTTTAAAGTTATTTTATTTAGTTTTATATTGCAAATGTAATATATTCTTTTTTATTGAGGTAATGTTCATATAACATAGGATTAACCATTTTAAAGTATATAATTCAGTGGTATTTACAGTATGTTAACAGTCAGGTACCACCTCTATTTAATTCAAAAACATCTTCATCATCCCCAAAGAAAATCTCTGAACAATTAAGCAGTCACTTTCTATTCCTCTCTTTCTCCGCCCCTGGCAACCACTAATCTGCTTTCCTTCTCTGTGGATTTAAATATTTTGGGTATTTGAAATAAATGGAATCATACATGATGTGATCTTTAATATTCTTTTTTTTTTTTTTAATTTTTTTTCAACGTTTATTTATTTTTGGGACAGAGAGAGACAGAGCATGAATGGGGGAGGGGCAGAGAGAGAGGGAGACACAGAATCGGAAACAGGCTCCAGGCTCCGAGCCATCAGCCCAGAGCCTGACGCGGGGCTCAAACTCACAGACCGCGAGATCGTGACCTGGCTGAAGTCGGACGCTTAACCGACTGCGCCACCCAGGCGCCCCAATATTCTTTTTTTTAAATGTTGTTTCACTTAGCATAATATTGTGACGTTCATCCATGTGGTAGCAAGTATCAGAATGCCATTCTTTTATTGAGGAATAATATTTCCATGTATATATATATATATACACACACCACATTTTTGTTTATCCGTTTATATGTTGGTAGACATTTGGGTTGCTTCCATATTTTGGCTGTTATGAATACTACTCTATGAATATAGGTATATAAGTTTCTGTTTGAGTCTCTTTCAGTTCTGTTGGGTATCTACCTAGGAATGGAATTGCTCAGTCATATGGTAAATCTATATTTCATTTTTTTAGAAACTTGCCATACTTTTTCACAGCAGCTGCACCATTTTACATTCCCACAAGCAATGTACAAGTGCTATGTTCTACATATGCTTATCAATACTGTTTTTTAAAATTATAGCTCTCTTAATTGTTGTGAAGTGGTATCTCATTGTGGATTTGATTTGCATTTCCCTAATGACGTATGATATTGAGCATCTTTTCATGTGCTTATTGGTTATTTGTGTGTCTTCTTTGGAGAAATGTTTTTTCAAGTCTTTTGCCCATTTTTAAATTGGGTTGTTGATCTTTTTGTTGTTGAGTTGTAAGAGTTCTTTATGTATTCTAGATATTAAACACTTATCAGATATATTATTTGTAAATATTTTATTTTATTCTTTGGGTTCTTTTGAATCCTTGATAGTGTTCTTTTCTGCACCAAAGTTTTAAACTTCAATGAAGTTCCACAATGTATTTTTTTCCTTTCATTGCCTATGCTTTTGGTATCATATTTAAGAAACTATTGTCAGTTTCCATTGAAACTGGTTAAAATCAGTTAACCACTGTTGTGAATATTTAGACCTGGGCTCTCAATTCTATTCCACTGGCCTATGTGTGTATCTTTATGCCACTACTACACTGTTTTGAATACTGTAGCTTTTTTTTTTAACGTTAGTAATTTATTTATTTTTATTTTAATTCCAGTATGGTTAACACACAGTGTTCTGTTAGTTTCAGGTGTGCAATATAGTGATTCAACAATTGCATACATCACCCAGTGTTCATCACAAGTGCCTTCCTTAATCCCCATCACCTATTTCTTTTTTTTTTTTTTTAATTTTTTTTTTTCAACGTTTATTTATTTTTGGGACAGAGAGAGACAGAGCATGAACGGGGGAAGGGCAGAGAGAGAGGGAGACACAGAATCGGAAAGAGGCTCCAGGCTCTGAGCCATCAGCCCAGAGCCCGACGCGGGGCTCGAACTCACGGACCGCGAGATCGCGACCTGGCTGAAGTCGGACGCTTAACCGACTGCGCCACCCAGGCGCCCCTCCCCATCACCTATTTCACCCATCCCCCCGTCCACCTCCCCGGTGGTAACCATCAGTTTATTCTCTATTTTTAAGAGTTTGTTTCTTGGTTTGTCTCTCTCTTTTTCTCCTCTTTGTTCATTTGTTTTGTTTCTCAAATTCCACATATGAGTGAAATCATATGGTATTTGTCTTTCTCTATTTCACTTAGCATTATACACTCTAGCTCCATCCCTGTCGTTGCAAATGGCAAGATTTTGTTCTTTTTTATGGATGAGTAATATTCCACTGTATGTATGTATGTATGTATGTATGTATACCATATCTTTATCCATTTATCCATTAATGGACATTTGAGCTGCTTCTATAGTAGTTTGGCTATTGTAAATAATGCTGCAATAAACACAAGAGTACATGTATCCCTTTGACTTGGTGTATTCTTTGGGTAAATACCCAGTAGTGCAATTGCTGGATCATAGGGTAATTCTACTTTTAACTTTTTTAGGAACCTCCATACTGTTTTCCAGAGTGACTGTATGAGTTTGCATTCCCACCAGCAGTGCACAAGCGTTCCCCTTTCTTCACATCCTTGCTAACACTTATCATTTCTTGTGTTGTTGATTTTAGCCATTTTGACAGGTGTGAGGTGATATCTCATTGTAGTTTGGGTATGCCTTTCACTGATGATGAGTGATGTCTCAGTATCTTTTCATGTGTCTGTTTGCTATCTGTATGTCTTTTGGAGAAATATCTGTTCCTTTCTTCTACCCATTTTTAAATTGGATTATTTATTTTTTGAGTGTTGAGTTGTATAAGTTCTTTATATATTTTGAATACTAATCCTTTATTGATTATGTCATTTCCAGATATCTTCTTCCATTCAGTAGATTGGAGTTTAGTTTTATTGATTGTTTCATTCATTGTGCAGAAGCTTTCTATTTTGATGAAGTCCCAATAATTTGCTTTTATTTCTTTTGCCTCAGGAGACATATCTAGAAAAATGTTGCTTTGGCTGATTGTCAGAGAAATTACTGCCTGGGTTCTCTTCCAGGATGTTTATAGTTTCAGGTCTTACATTTGGGTCATTAATCCATTTTGAATTGATTTCTATGTATGGTATAAGAAAGTGGTCCAGTTTCATTCTTTTGAATGTTGCTGTCCAGTTTTCCCAACACCATTTGTTGAAGAGACTGTCTTTTTCCCATTGGATAGTCTTTACTCCCTTGTCGAAGATTAATTGACCATATAGCTGTGGGTTTATTTCTGGGTTTTCTGTTCTGTTCTATTGATCTATGTGTCTATTTTTATGCCAGAAGTATACTGTTTTAATTACTACTGCTTTATAATATAACTTGAAGTCTGGAATTGTGATACCTCCAGTTTTGTTTTTCTTTTTCAAGATTGCTTTGGCTATTCAGGGTGTTTTGTGTTTCCATACAAATTTTAGGATTGTTTGCTCTAGTTCTGTGAAAAATGCTTTGGCATTTTGATAGGGATTGCATTAAATGTCTAGATTGCTTCAGGTAGTATAGACATTTTAACAATATTTTTTCTTCCAACCCATGAGAATGGAATGTCTTTCCATTTATTTGTGTCATCTTCAATATCTTTTATCAGCATTTTATAGTTTTCAGAGCACTGGCCTTTCATCACTTTGGTTAAGTTTATTCCTACATATTTTATTGTTTTGGTGCAATTGTGAATGGGATTGTTTTCTTAATTTCTCTTTCTGCCACTTTATTAATAGTATACAGGAAACAACAGATTTCTGTAGATGGATATTGTACCCTGTGACTTCACTGAATTCATTTATGAGTTCTAGTAGGTTTTTGGTGGAGTCTTTAGGGTTTTTCTATATGTAGTAACATGTCATCTGCAAATAGTAAGAGTTTTACTTTTTCTTTACTGATTTGGATGCCTTTTTATTTCTTTGTGTTGTCTAATTGCTGTGGTTAGGACTTTCAGTATTATGTTGAATAAAAGTGGCGAGAGTGGACATCTTGCTCTTCACCTTAGGGAAAAAGCTCTCGGTTTTTCACCACTGAGTATGATGTTGGATGTGAGTTTTTCATATAAGGCCTTTATTATGTTGAGGTATGTTCCCTCTAGGCCTGCTTTGCTGAGAGTTTTTATCATGAATTGATGATGTACTTTGTGGAATATTTTTTATGCATCTATTGAAATGATCATATGATTTTTGTCCTTTCTCTTATTGATGTGACATATCACATTGATTGTTTGATGAATTTTGAAACACCTTTGATTCCCAGGAATAAATCCTGTTTGATTGTGGTGTATTGTTGCATTCAGTTTGCTACTGTTTTATTGAGGATATTTTCATCTATATTCATGAGAGATATTGGCTTGTAATTCACTGTTTTTGTGGTGTCTTTATCTGTTTTTGGTATCAGTGTGATACTGGCCTCATAGAATGAATTTGGAAGTTTTCCTTCTTCTTTTATTTTTTAGAATAGTTTGAAAAGAATAGGTATTAACTCTTCCTTAAGTATATTGTAGAATTTGCCCATGAAACCGTCTGGTCCTGGAGTTTTGGTTTTGGGGAGTTTTTTTTTTTTTTTTTTACAATTCAATTTCACTGCTGGTAATTGATCTGTTCAAATTTTCTATTTCTTCCTGCTTTTTTAAAAAAAGCTTATTTATTCATTTCTTTTTGGTAATGTCTACATCCAACATGGGGCTTGAACTCACAACCCCGAGATCAAGAGTCATAATTGTCTTCTGACTAAGCTAGCTAGGTGCCCCTATTTCTTCCTGCTTTAGTTTTGGTAGGTTGTGTGTTTCTAGGAGTTTATCCATTTCTTCTAGGTTGTCCAATTTGTTGGCATTCAGTTTTCATAATAATCTGTTACAATTGTTTGTAGTTCTGTAATGTTGGTTGTTATTTCTCCGCTGTCATTAGTGATTTTATTTGGGTTCTCTCTCTCTCTCTTTTTAATGAGTCTGGCTAGAGGTTTACCTATTTTGTTGATCTTTTCAGAGAACCAGCTCCTAGTTTCATTGATCTGTTCTATTATTTTTTTAGTTTCTGTGTCATTTATTTCTACTCTAATATTTATTATTTCCTTCCTTTTGCTGGTTTGGGGTTTTATTTGTTCTTCTTTTTCTAGCTCTATTACGTGTAAGTTTAGGTTGTGTATTTGAGATTTTTCTTGCTTCTTGATGTAGACCAGTATTGCTGTAAACTTCCCTTTTAGAACCAGTTTTGCTGCATCGCAAAGGTTTTGGATCATTGTGTTTTCATTTTCATTTGTTTCCATATACATTTATTCTTTGATTTCCTGGTTGACCCATTCTTTGTTTAGTGGCATGATTTTTAATCTCCATGTATTTGTGCTCTTTTCAGATTTTTTTCTTGTGGTTGATTTCTAGTTTCATAGTGTTGTGGTCAGAAAAGATGTATGGTATGACTTCGGTTTTTTTGAATTTATTGAGGCTAGTTTTGTGGCCTAATATGTGACCTATTATGGAGAATGTTCCATGTTTACTTGAAAAGAATGTGTATTCTGTTGTTTTAGGCTGGAATACCCTGAATGTCTGTTAAATCCATCTGGCCCAGTGTGTCATTCAAAGCCACTATTTCCTTGTTGATTTTCTGTTTGAATAGTCTGTGTTTTGATGTAAGTTTGGTATTATAGTCCCCTACTGTTATATTACTATTGATTAATTCCTTTATGTTTGTTATTAACTGTTTTATGTATTGGGTGCTTTCATGTTAGGGGCGTAAATATTTACAATTTTTAGATCTTTGTGCTGGATTGTCCCCTTTATTATTATATAGTGTCCTTCTTTGTCTCTTGTCTTTGTTTTAAAGTCTATTTTGTCTGATATAAGTATTGATTCCAGGCTTCTTTTGACATCCATTTGCATGATAAATGTTTCTCCATCCCCCTTACTTTCAATCTGCAGGTGACTTTCTATGTGAAATGAAATGAGTCTCTTGTAGACAGCACATAGTCTTATTTTTTAATCTGTTTGGACACCCTATGTCTTTTGATTGGAGCATTCAGTCCATTTACATTCAAAGTAATTATTGATCTGGGTGTCTGCCTGGCTCAGTTGGTGGAGCATGAGACTCTTGATCTTGGGGGTGAGTTTGAGCCCCACGTTGTGTGTAGAGATTACTTAAAAATAAAATCTTAAAAAAGCACGAAGTACTTATTGATAGGTATGGAATTATTGCCATTTTGTCACTTGCTTTGTGGTTGTTTCTACAGATTTTTTCTGATCCTTTCTTCTTTTGGTTTGTTGGCTTTCTTTAGTGATATACTTGGATTCTTTTTCTTTATTCTTTGCATACCTGTTACTGGTTTTTGATTTGTGGTGACCATTAGGTTTTTTAATTTTATTTATTTTTTAAATTTACATCCAAGTTAGTGAGCATATAGTGCAACAATGATTTCAGGAGTAGATTCCTTAATGCCCCTTACCCATTTAGCCCATCCTCCCTCCCACAAGCCCTCCAGTAACCCTGTTTGTTCTCTATATTTAAAAGTCTCTTACATTTTGTCCCCCACCCTGTTTTTATATTATTTTTGCTTTCCTTCCCTTATGTTCATCTGTTTTGTCTCTTAAAGTCCTCATATAAGTGAAGTCATATGATACTTGTCTTTCTCTGGCTGACTAATTTCACTTAGCGTAATACTCTCTAGTTCCATCCACGTAGTTGCAAATGGCAAGATTTCATTCTTTTTGATTGCTGAGTAATACTCCATTGTGTGTGTGTGTGTGTGTGTGTGTGTGTGTGTGTGTGTGTATGCCAGATCTTCTTTATCCATTCATCCATCAATGGACATTTGGGCTCTTTCCATACTTTGGCTATTGTCAATAGTGCTGCTATAAACATTGGGGTATGTGTGCCCCTTCGAAACAGCATACCTGTATCCCTTGGATAAATACCTAGTAGTGCACTTGCTGGGTTGTAGGGTAGTTCTGTTTTTAGTTTTTTGAGGAAACTCCATACTGTTTTCTAGAGTGGCTGCCCCAGTTTGCATTCCTACCAGCAGTGCAAAAGAGATCCTCTTTCCCCTCATTCTCGCTAACATCTGTTGTTGCCTGAGTTGTTAATGTTAGCCATTCTGACAGGTGTAAGGTGGTATCTCATTGTGGTTTTGATTTGTATTTCCCTGATGATGAGTGATGTTGAGAATTTTTTCATGTGTTGGTTTGGAGAAGTGTCTATTCATGTCTTTTGCCCATTTCTTCACTGGATTATTTGTTTTTTGGGTGTTGAGTTTGAGAACTTCTTTATAGATTTTGGATACTAACCCTTTATATGATACGTTGTTTGCAAATATCTTCTCCCATTCCATCAGTTGCCTTTTAGTTTTGCTGATTGTTTCCTTCGCTGGGAATAAGCTTTTTATTTCAGTGAGGTCCCAATAGTTCATTTTTGCTTTTGTTTCCCTTGCCTCCAGAGATATGTTGAGTAAGAAGTTGCTGTGGCCAAGGTCAAGGAGGTTTTTGCTTGTTTTCTCCTCTAGGATTTTGATGGCTTCCTGTCTTACGTTTAGGTCTTTCATCCATTTTGAGTTTGTTTTTGTATATGGTGTAAGAAAGTGGTCCAGGTTCATTTTTCTGCTGCATGTCGCTGCCCAGTTTTCCCAGCACCACTTGCTGAAGAGATGGTTTTTATTCCATTGGATATTCTTTCCTGCCTTGTCAAAGATCAGTTGGCCATACGTTTGTGGGTCCTTTCTGGGTTCCTATTCTGTTCCATTGATCTGAGTGTCTGTTTTTGTGCCAGTACCATACTGTCTTGATGATTACAACTTTGTAGTACAGCTTGAAGTCTGGGATTGTGATGCTTCCTGCTTTGGTTTTCTTTTTCAAGATTGCTTTGGCTATTTGGGGTGTTTTCTGGTTCCATACAAATTTTAGGATTGTTTGTTCTAGCTCTGTGAAGAGTACTGGTGTTATTTTGATAGGGATTGCATTGAATATGTAGATTGCTTTGGGTAATATTGACATTTTAATAATATGTGTTCTCATTCAGGAACATGGAATATTTTTCCATTTTTTTGTGTGTCTTGTCTTCTCCTATTTCTTTCATAAGTTTTCTACAGTTATCAGTGTATAGATTTTTCACCTCTTTGATTAGATTTATTCCTAGGTATTTTATGGTTTTTGGTGCAATTGTAAATGGGATCTGTTCTTTGATTTCTCTTTCTGTTGCTTCATTCTTGGTGTATCAGAATGCAACTGATTTCTGTGCATTGATTTTATATCCTGCAACTTTGTTGAATTCATGGATCAGTTCTAGCAGTTTTTTGGTGGAATCTTTTGGGTTTTCCATATAGAGTATCATGTCAACTGTGAAGAGTGAAATTTTGACCTCCTTTTGGCCGATTTGGATGCCTTTTATTTCTTTGTGTTGTCTGATTGCTGAGGTTAAGACTTCCATTGCTATGTTGAATAACAGTGGTGAGAGTGGACATCCCTGTCTTGTTCCTGACCTTAGGGGGAAATCTCCCAGTTTTTCCCCATTGAGGATGATATTAGCATTGGGTCTTTCATATATGGCTTTTATGATCTCAAGGTATGATCTTCCTATTCCTACTTTCTTGGGGGTTTTTATCAAGAAAAGATGCTATATTTTGATAAATGCTTTCTCTGCATCTATTGAGAAGAACACGTGGTTCTTGTCATTTCTCTTATTTATTTATTTATTTATTTATTTATTTATTTATTTAGTGTGAGCAGGGAAAAGGGACAGAGGGAGAAGGAGAGAGAATCTCAAGCAGACTCCACACTCAGCATAGAGCCAGACATGGGGCTTGATCCCATGACCCTGGGAGCATGACCTGATCCAAAATCGAGAGTCAGATGCTCAACTGATTGGGCCACCCACGTGCCCCACAATAATACACTTTGGAAAATAGTTTGGCAATTTCTTACAAAACTAAACCTACTCTTACTGTGTGATTCAGCAATGGTGCTCATTAGCATTCATCCAAAGGAGCTGAGAACTTATGTCCACACAATAATGTCCACACATGGATACTTACAGCAGCTTTATTCCTAATTGACCAAACTTGGAAGCAAACAAGATGTCCTTCAATAGGTAAATGGATAAACTGTGGTACATCCATACAATGGAATATTACTCCATGCTGAAAAGAGCTATCAAGCAATGAGAAGACACGGAGGAAACTTAAGTATATATTACTAAGTGAAAGAAGCCAATGTCAAAAGTCTACACACTATGTGATTTCAACAGTATGGCATTTTGGAAAAGGCAAAACTATGGAGACAGTAAAAAGTGCAGTGGTTGCCAGAAATTGGGGAAGGGACAGAGGAACAGGCATAAAACATATTTAGGGCAGTGACACTATTATGTAAATGTTGGATACATGTCATTATACGTTTGTCAAAATCCATAGAACATGAACCCTACTATGGAGTTTGGATTATATGTCAGTGTAGGTTCACTGATTATAATAGATGTACCACTATGATGGTGCAGTCCATAGTCAGGAAAGTGTGTGTGTGTGGGGACAGGGAATATAGGGGAATCCTGTCCTTTTAGTTCAATTTTTATGTGAACCTACAACTGCTCTAAAGAATAGTTCATTAACTAAGAAAAGCAAAACTTGGGGCTCCTGGATAATTCAGTCAGTTAAGTGTTGAACTTTGGCTCAGGTCATGATCTCAAAGTTCGTGGGTTCGAGCCTCACATTGGGCTCTGTGCTGACAATTCAGAGCCTGGAGCCTGTTTTGGATTCTGTGTCTCTTTCTGTTCCTCTTCTGCTCACACACTCTCTCTCGCTCAAAATACATAAACATTAAAAAAAAAAAAAGAAAAGCAAAACTTCACCTGACTCTGGAGAACTATTGCCTATATAACCAACCTGCCTCAAAGGTTTCTTGAGAAAATGTAAAACATGTTTTTTGGAAAAAAAAATATTACAATAAAAACACATAATAGGATATTTGGGAAAGGCTGTTCATTTTGACATTAAAAGAAAACCATGAACAATGAATGAAACATACAAATAAAAAGTAATTGGGATGCCTGGGTGGCTCAGTTGGTTAAGCATCTGACTCTTGATTTGGGCTCAGGTCATCATCTTACAGTTCATGAGATCAAGCCCTGCTTTGGGCTCTGTGCTGACAGCATGGAGCCTGCTTGGGATTCTCTCTCTCCATTTTTCTTTGGCCCTCCCTGGCTCATGCGCATACTCTCTCTCAAATAAATATTTAAAAAAAAAGTAATTAAATTTATTTTGAGGAGCTAAGATGGCTGCACAGTAGCAGGATCCTCGGCTTGTCTCATCCCTCGAACACAACTGGATAACTGTCAAGTCATTCTGAATACCCAAGAAATTGACCTGAGGACTGACAGAAAAAACTGCACAACTAGAGGGAGAGAAGAGGCCACACTGAGGAAGGTAGGAAGTGTGGAGACAAGGTTTGGGGAAGAAACAGACTGCAGGTACTGCAGAGGGGAGGGAGCCCTAGTTGTAGAGAAAGGCGAGAGAGTGGACCACACAGGGATACACACAAGGAGAGTACTTCCCTAAAGCCATTGGCTGGGAAAACAGAGGGGCTGATTTTTGTGAATTTTTGCAACCAGTTGGGCTCAAAGACTGGAGTTTTAGAGGTCTAAATGGGTTTGGCTGTGATAGAATCCTGACGGCATTGCAGTGCTCCTGGACAGGAGACAGGCAAACAACCCTGGGGAAGACTGTGTGATCTGAGGAACTCCTAAGATGCACAGGGAGACTGTTCACTCTTTTTGGAGTACATCTGTGTGAGGTCATACCCCTGCACTCAGGCACGACTGCCCTTGGTCAAACCTGCATTCCTGCCAGTGCAAAACCAAGTGTTGGATGCTCAACTGACTGAGCCACCCAGGCACACTGGACAAACTAGATTTTAAACTAAAGACTTTAACAAGAGATTAAGAGGGGCACTCTATCATAATAAAGAGGACTATCCAACAAAACAATCTAACAATTGTAAATATTTATGCCCCCAACATGAAAGTACCCAAATATATGAAACAATAACAAACATAAAGGAACTCATTGATAATAATACAGTAATAGTAGGAGACTTTAACACCCCACTTATAACAATGGATAGATAACTGAAGCAGAAAATCAACAAGGAAACTGGATTTGAATGACACACTGGGCCAAATGGACTTAATAGATATATTCAGAACATTTCATCCTGAAGAAGAAAATACATTCTTTTCAAATGCACATGGGACATTCTCCAGAACAGATTGCATACTATGTCACAAATAAGGCCCCAACAAGCACAAAAAGATCAAGACTATACCATGCATATTTTCAGACCACAATGCTATGAAACTTGAAGTCAATCACAAGAAAAAGATTGGAAAGACCACAAATACATGGAAGCTAAACAACTTACTACTAAACAATGAATGGGTCAAATGGGAAATCAAAGAAGAAATAAAAAAAAAATACATGGAAACAAATGAGATCCAAAACTTTTGGGATGCAGCAATAGTAGTCATAAGAGGTAAGTATATACCAATACAATTCTACCTCAAGAATCAAGAAAAATCTCAAATAAACAACTAACCTTATACCTAAAGGAGCTAGAAAAAGAACAAACAAAGCTTAAAGCCAGCAGAGTAAGGGAAATAATAAAGATTAGAGCAGAAATAAATGATATATAAACTAAACAACAACAACAACAACAAATCAATGAAATTAGGGGCTGGTTCT
Organism: Lynx canadensis; assembly: GCF_007474595.2. NCBI lineage: Eukaryota > Metazoa > Chordata > Mammalia > Carnivora > Felidae > Lynx > Lynx canadensis. Next base: position 38,184,193 of record NC_044320.2, on the reverse strand, counting down.
TTGAAAAACAACAACAACAACAACAACAACAACAACAACAACAAAACTGACAGACCTCTAGCCAGACTTATCAAAAAGAGAAAGGACCTAAATGAATAAAATCACAAATGAGAGAAGAGAAATAACAACCAAAACCACAGAAATACAAACAATTATTATATTATAAAAATTATATGCCAACAAACTGGAAAACCTGCAAGAAATGGATAAATTCTTAGAAACATATAAACTACCAAAACTGAAACAGGAAGAAATACAAAAGTTGAACAGACTGATAAACAGCAAAGAAATTGGATCAGTAAGAAAAAATCTCCCAACAAACAGAAGTCCAGGGCTAGATTGCTTCCCAGGAGAATTCTACCAAACATTTTTTCTTCTCAAACTTTTCCAAAAAATAGAAATGGAAGGAAAACTTCCAAATTCATTCAGTGAGGCCAGCATTATTGTGATCTCAAAACCGAGAAAGACTCCACTAAAAAAGACAACTACAGGCCAATATTGCTGATGAACATGGATGCAAAAAATCTCAGCAAAATACTAGCAAATTCAATCCAATAGTTCATTAAAAGAATCATTCACCATGGTCAAGTGGGATTTAATCCTGGGCTACAACTGTGGTTCAATATTTGCATATCAATGTGATGTACCACATTAATAAAGATAAAGGATAAGAACCATATGATCCCCTCAATAGATACAGAAAAATCATTTAACAAGTACAACATCCCTTCATGATAAAAACCCTTAACAAAGTAAGGACAGAGGAAACATACCTCAACATAATGAAGGCCATATATGAAAAATCCACTTTATTGGGGAAAAAGTGAGAGCTTTTCCTTTACAGTCAGGAACAACACAGGGATGTCCACTCTCACCAATGTTATTTAACACAGTACTGGATATCCTAGCCTCAGCAACTAGACAACAGAAAGAAATGACACCCAATTGGCAAGGAAGAGTGAAACTTTCACTATTTGCTGAAGACACACTATATATAGAAAACCCAAAAGACTCCGCCAAAAAATTGTTAGAACTGAGACACAGGTATTCAGTCGCAGGATACAAAATCAATGTACAGAAATATGTTGCATTTCTATACACCAATACTGAAGCAGCAGAAAGAGAAATCAAGGAATCAATCCCATTTATGATCACACCAAAAACCATAGGTACCCAGGACTAAACCTAACCAAAGAGGTAAAAGACCTGTACTCTGAAAAGTATATTTGTTGTTCATGATTGGAACAACAAATATTGTTAAAATGTCTATGCCACCAAGGTAATCTACACATTTAATACAATCTCTTTGAAAATGCCACCAGAATTTTTCACAGAGCTTGAACAAACAACCCTAAAATGTGTAAGGTAACACAAAAGATCCCAAATAGCCAAAGCAATCTTGAAAAAGAAAAGCAAAGCTGAAGGCATCACTATTCCTGACTTCAAGTTATATTACCAAGCTGTAGTGATCACGACAGTATGGTATTGGCATAAAAACAGACACATAGATCAGTGGGGACAGAAGAGAAAACCCAGAAATTAACCCATAATTATATGTTAAATTAATACTTCAACTAAGCAGGAAAGAATAGCCAATGGAAAAAAGACAGTCTTTTCAACAAATGGTGTTGGGAAAACTGGACAGCAACATGCAAAAGAATGAAACTGGACCACTTTCTTACACCATACACAAAAATAAATTCAAAATGGATTAAAGACCTAAATGTAAGACAGGAAAAAATCAAAATCCTAGTGAACACAGGCAGTAACCTCTTTGACACTGGCAGTAGCAACTTCTTACTAGATACATCTCCTGAGCAAGGGAAATAAAAGCAAAAATAAACTATTGAGACTTCATCAAAATAAGCTTCTGCACAGTGAAGAAAACAATCACAAAACTAAAAGGGAACCTTTGGAATGGAAGAAGATATTCGCAAATGGCATATCTGATAAAGGGTTAGTATCCAAAATATAAAAAGAACTTATCAAACTCAACATCCTTTTGGTTGTTGGTTATTCATAACCAATTAAATAATGGGCAGAAGACATGAATAGACATTTCTCCAAAGAAGACATACAGATGACCAACAGACACATAAAAAGATGCTCAGCATCATTCATCATCAGGGAAATGCAAATCAAAACTATAATGGGCTACCACCTCATCTGTCAGAATGGCTAAAATTAACAGCACAAGAAACAACAGGTGTTGGTGAGGATGTAGAGAAAAAGGAATCCTCTTGCATTGTTGGTGGGAATGCAAACTTGTGCAGCCACTCTGGAAAACAGTACGGAGGTTCCTCAAAAAATTAGAGATAGAACTACTCTCTGATCCAGCTATTGCACTACTGGGTATTTACCCAAAGGATACAAAGATAGTGATTCAAAGGGATACGTGCATCTTAATGTTTATAGCTGGATTATCAACAATAGCCAAATTGTGGAAAGAGCCCAAATGCCCATCAATAGATGAATGGACAAAGAAGTGGTATATATACACAATGGAATATTATTCAGCCATAGAAAGGAATGAAATCTTGCCATTTGCAATGATTTAGGTGGAGTTAGAAAGTATTATGCTAAGCAAAATAAAGTAGCCAGAGAAAGACAAATGCCGTATTATTTCACTCATGTGGAATTTAATAAACAAATGAACATGAGTTGGGGTGGGGGAAGAGAGGCAAAGCAATTAACACTCTTAACTACATAGAACAAACAGTTACTGGAGAGGAGGTGGGCAGGGGGATGTGTAAAATAGGTGATGGGTATTAAGGAGGGCACTTGCTGTGATGAGCACTGGGTGTTGTATGGAAGTGATGAATCACTAAATTCTACACCTGAAACTAACATTACACTGTATGTTAACTGGAATTTAAATAAAAATTTGGAGAAAGAAAAAAATTATTTTGACTGGTTAGAAAACAGGGTGCAATGGAACACAGGTTGGAAACCAATACTTTTTTTCTTTTCCTTAAAACCAAACAAAAAAATCAATGACCAAATAATTTTCTCAAGGCAGGAATCTGGCAAATATTACTTGTTGGCTCCAAGAGAGAAATGGCATCCTAGAACAAAAATGGTCCAGTACATCATTATTTGCTTATACAGCATGGTAAAAAAATCTAGTTAAGTTTATATTAAATCACTGTTCTTATATATTAAATTGCCACACAAGTTAAGACTAGGCCCTTTTTCTTTCTCTAGAACAAGACCTGTAGATTCAATTCTAGACCACTAGGGCTTTCATACAATTAGTGGAGCTATTTTTCTATATTAAGATTTTTGAGTCACGGCAGCCTCTTTGCTTTTCAGGTGAAATAGATAACTAACAAATTAATTTACTTTGCTAATTCAGTGGGGTTTAATAAGACCCAGATTACATGGGTTGTTCATCAGGCTTTTTGTGAGGGGACAGTTGCTCTGAATTAGCAATTACCTACTTCCCCCTCCCCCCCCAAACTTTCATAAACATAAAAAATCTAAATAGCTTGGCATCTTCACTTATGTCTCTTTTCTATTGCCGTTTCTAACACTGTTTCAAGAAATCATAACTTGAATTCCAGTAAAGAGCTTTAAAAATTTTTAAGTACTATGGACTATTTTGTTAAATGCAGCAATATGCGTGGGTATTTTAATCACTTTATAACGCAAGTCTATTTTCAAAATGCAGTAATTTTTTTCTTGAGGTTACCTAGAGTAAGTCTGGCCAAAAATCAGGGAGCATGCTCTGTGTAAACCCAGCGTATACTTTTCTGAGTCAGGTGTTTGAGTTTCTCTGTTTTGTTAGTTTGCAAAATACTGGAAGGAGAGGTAGTATTTTATACATTCATTTCGTCCTAACAAAACCAACATAGCCTCTTAAAAGTCTTGAATTCATTTCTTATCAGCTATTTCTTTTCATTTTATCTCTGGGGGTTTTATATCCTTCTTTCAGATATTCCCTCGAGTTTTCGAAAGTCCCACATCAGACTGCAACCCAATAATAGTTCTTCACGATCTTCTTTTTAGCCATTCCTTTCCCGCCCGCATCAGCAAAGTTAGGCATACTCAACCACTGCTTTGCCAAAGAGCGCGAGGGTTTGTCCACACGTTTGGTCAAAATGCATTCCCCTAAATTACACATCCTAATTCCTTTAACTTTCCACTTTTCCTCCAGCAAGTGAACCTCGGATCGAAATTTAAATCTGCCCCCGCCTGCAACACCTCGCTGCTCCTACCTGCGGCCTTCTCGCTATTGCCCTGCCTACTGAACCCAAGTTCCTCTCCCCAGGCGATCCGTTTCCCAAGAAAAACAAAAGTCACTTGTGTTTTCGGGGCTTTGGTACCCGCTTTCTTCCTCCTCATCCGACCAGAGGCCCTCCGTACTTCCCCACCCATACGCGACCTCAACCTCCCGCAGCCGCTTTCCCTCGGAGCGCCACTTCCGGATAGCCGGTGTCTCCTCTTTACCGGTCCGCCCACCTCCCCCGCGCATTTCCTAGAGCTTTGTCTTAAAACGCTGGCGGGGTCTGAGCGGGGACCAGGCTAGCCCAACACGAGAGGTCTCCAAGAAGACGCGCCGAGTGGCTGCTACAGCCTGGGAGCTCCGGCCCCGCTGCGGAGTCGAGTGGTGGCGGTGGCGGGACAGTTTGTTTTGAGCACCGAAGGGGCAACACCCGGAAGTGGCTCCGTACCGGAGCTGCGCCGCCGCCGGGGGCGGGTGCCGGGTGCCGGGTACCGGGAGGTGGAGGGGACGCCACAGTACTTTTAGGCGTAAGTGTCAGCGGAGGGTGCGGTACGGCCCTGGGGCGGGAGTCGGCCTGGTTCCCGTCCGAGTTCTACGGTGGTAGATCCGGCTGGGTTCCTGGAGGCGAGGGCCTCGTGGGACGGCTGGGCTGGTGAGGGTTTGTGGCGGCCAAAGGGGATCCCGCTCGCTTCATTCTCCCACTCCAGGGGATTCGCTGTCTTCAGTTCAACCCTATTCCTCCCACCCTTCGCCAGGCGAGTTGAGGGGAGTTGTACTAGCGAGGAAGTCGCAGTTGGAGGAGAGAGTCCACTCGTTTTTTTCGGCTTCTGGGAGGAGGCGAGCGGCTGCTTTGGTGGGGACTTTTGCTTTTCGGCCTTTTCAACCCCTCCTGAGAAATGCTTTTTCTTTGGCTGCACCACGACTCAGTAACTTTTCATGTTTGCCTTTACCCCATTCAGCTTCTGACTTTGACTCCTCTGCACCTTAAAAGATGCTGGAGTCCTATGTGACTCCAATTTTAATGAGCTATGTGAATCGCTACATCAAGAATTTAAAGCCGTCAGATCTACAGCTTTCACTATGGGGTGGAGACGTGGTTCTCAGCAAGCTCGAGTTAAAGTTGGATGTGCTGGAACAGGTAAGCTGTGTAGCTGTCATTACCTGGAAACATTTACAGCTTGTTTAGGAATTCTCCTGCACTCCGGTTTATGCTTTAAAAGCTTAAATTTTCTGTTAAAGTATTCTGGGTTACCCTGAAACTACAGACCTTCTTTTACGGAAGTTTTTTTTTTTTTTTTTTTTTTTTCATGGTTTGTTACTAGTGATGGTTTGTTAGGATTGGATTCCCAAAAGGTGCCTCAACAAATAGGAAAACAGTTTCATTGTGCTTGTCGGAATTGTTCAGTCTGCTTACTTAGTTCTCAAGCATTACCGGACAGGCTAATATACATTGCTAAGATTGTGAATGAAGCTGGAAAATATTACATTGCCATTCTCTTTTGGGGAATGGAAGGGTCTGAAAGATAGCAAGAAAGTGCTGCCTCTTAAGTAGGAAAGATGACATTATCTGTGGCATCTTCAGAGAATTGAGTAAACCCAAATTGAGAATGCCAGCAAAATTAAAAACTTTCTTACTCACTTTTTAGGCTTTTTTTCTGTTAGCTTGAGGTTGGTCTGATGTAAATGAACTGTAATTTAAAATTTCATATATTAATTCATTGAGTTCATTTATTACTAACATGCCAGGCAACTCTCTTAGGCCCGGAGATACAAAAATTATCTGTGGAAACTCAGAAGAGCCAGACCAACCGCTTTGTAGGAGATAAGGGAAGTCTTTTTTTTTTTTTTTTTTAAAGCGTTAGTAAGGGATTTTATTTTATTTTTTAAATTAAAAAGTAAAAATATCAATAAATATTAGAAATTCAAATCATATGCAAAAGCTATTAAGTAAAAAAAAAATGAAAGTCTTTCTACTCCCACTATCTAGGGCTGTCCACTATTAATATTTTTATTTGGGTGTTTCCAGACATTTTCCTATGCACGTATCAATGCAGGTATCATCGTGCATAGGAGATAAGGGAAGTCTTAATCTGATGGTGAAAGTTAATAATTTTTATATTCCACTCTTCCTGTATTATTGAGTAATCTAGAGTTATCACTAAGAAATAATACTCTTGGTTCCTTCCCTTTCTCTCCAAGTTTATCTTAATATCTTCATTTTTTAAAAGCACAAGTCCTAAGTATATAGCTCAGTTTTTATGTATGTATACACCTGTGTAACTGCTGTCTCAATCAAGAAATAGAATATTCCCTGGGCACCTGGGTAGCTCAGTCAATTGAGCGTGGGACTCTTGATTTTGGCTGGCGTGGTCTCCTTGTAGTATCGAGCCTCCCCTACCATCTGGCTGGAGCACTGAGCCTGCTTGCGTTTCTTTCTCTGCTCTTTCCCTGCTCGTGTGGGCTCCCTTTTCCTCAAAATAAAGAAATAAACATTAAAAAAAAAGATATAGAATATTTCCTGCACACTGCATGGCTCCCCTTTGCAAATCAGTAGCCCTATCCCTAAAACAGGTGACTATTATTCTGACTTATATATACACAGAGAAATTTACCTGTTCTTGAACCTTAATGAATTGGAATCACATGTGTGTGGCTGTTTTTGTTTGACCTTATGGCTAAGGTCAACCCATGCTGTTGCAGGAGCTATAGTTCTTTGTATTGCCTTGTAGTATTCCATTGGCTAAAGATTCACAATTTATTTTTCCATTGATGTACATTGGGATGCTTTCTGCTTTTGGCTATTATGAAGAAAGCTCTTGTGAACATTCTTATACATGTGTTTTGGTGGACAATTTCCCTTAGGTGTATACTTAGGGTGTGTGTGTGTGTGTGTGTGTGTGTGTATATTGAACTTTGACAGATACTGCCAAATAGTTTTCCAAAGTGGTTTTATTAATTTACATTCTCACCAACAGTGTATGAGAGGTCCAGTTACTTTGAATGTTTGCTATTACTTCGTATGTTTGTTATTTTAATTTTAGCCTTTCTGGTGGGTGTGTAGTGGTATATCAGTTTAAATTTGCATGTCCTGGGACACCTGGGTGGCCCTGTTGGTTAAGCATCTGACTTGGGCTCAGGTTATGATCTCACTGTTAGTGTGTTCGAGCCCCACATCAGGCTCTGTGCTAATAGCTCAGAGCCTGGAGCCTGCTTTAGATTCTGTGTCTCCCTCCCTCTCCACCACTCCCCTGCTTGCACGTGCTTTCTCCTTCTCTCTCTCAAAAATAAATAAACATTAAAAAAATTAAAAAGAAAATTGCATTTCCCTAATGACTAATGATGTTGAGCACATTTTCATATGCTGCTTATGGCTATTTGGATATACTTCTTTGTAAAGCCTTTATTCTTTCGCCTTTTTAAAAAATTGGGGGGGGGCGCCTGGGTGGCTTGGTCGGTTAAGCGTCCGACTTCGGCTCAGGTCATGATCTCACGGTCCGTGAGTTCGAGCCCCGCGTCGGGCTCTGTGCTGGCAGCTTGGAGCCTGGAGCCTGTTTCGGATTCTGTGTCTCCCTCTCTCTCTGCCCCTCCCCTGTTCATGCTCTGTCTCTGTCTCAGAAATAAATAAACATTAAAAAAAATTTTTTTAAAAATTGGGTATTTTTTTTTTTTTTTTTTTTTATTGACGTGTGGTGGTTCTCTACATATTTTGGAAATGAGTCCTTTGCCAAGTATGTTTTGCAGTATCTTCTCCCAGTCTGTGGCTGGTCTTTTTAGTCTCTTAAAGTTATCTTTGGGTGAATAGAAGCTCATAATTTCATTGAGGTCTAAGTTTTCAGTCTTTTCTTTTGTGTTTAAGAAATATTTGCTGGGGCGCCTGGGTGGCTCAGTCGGTTGAGCGTCCGACTTCGGCTCAGGTCATGATCTCGCGGTCCGTGAGTACGAGCCCCACGTCCGGCTCTGTGCTGACCGCTCAGAGCCTGGAGCCTGTTTCGGATTCTGTGTCTCCCTCTTTCTGACCTTCCCCTGTTCATGCTCTGTCTCTCCCTGTCTCAAAAATAAATAAAACGTTAAAAAAAATTAAAAAAAAAAAGAAATATTTGCTTATTCCAGGAACATGAAGATATTCTCTTGTTTTCTTTGTGTTTTTTCTTTTGTGTGTGTGTGTGTGGGGGGGGTATTTTTATTTGAATCACCCCGTGCTCATCATGATGAGTGCAGTCCTTAATCCCCATCACCTATTTCACCCATCCCCTCCCCCCTCCTCTGGTAACAATTACTGTATTCTCAATAGTTAAGAGTCTGTTAATTGGTTTGCCTCTCTTTTCCTTCTGTGCTCCTTGTTTCTTAAATTCCATATATCAGTGAAATCATATAGTATTTGTCTTTCTCTGACTTATTTTAATTAGCATGATATACTCTAGCTTCATCCATGTCATTGCAAATGGCAAGATTTCATTCTTTTGATGGCTGAGTAATATTCCATTGTGTGTATACACACACACATCGCTTCTTTATCCATTCATCTATTTACAGACATTTGGTCTCTTTCCATAATTTGGTTATTGTTGATAATGCTGCTATACCTATCAGGATGCCTGTATCCCTTTCCCTGATGATGAGTGATGCTGAGCATCTTTTCATGTGCCTGTTGTCCATCTGTATGTATTCTTTGGAGAAATGTCTATTCATGTGTTCTGCCCATTATTTAATTGGATTATTTATGTTTTGGGTGTTGAGTTTGATAAGTTCTTTATAAATTTCGGATGCTAACCTTTTATTGGATGTCATTTGCAATCTTCTCCCCTTCTGTAGATTGCCTTTTAGTTTTGTTGATTGTTTCCTTCACTGTGCAGAAACTTTTTATTTTGATGAAGTTCCAATAGTTGATTTGTACTTTAGTTCCCTTGCTTCCGGAGACTTATCTAGAAAGAAATTGCTATGGCTAAGTCAAAGAAGTTACTGTTGCATTCTCTTCCAGGATTTTTATGTTTTCAAGTCTCACATTTAGGTCTTTAATCCATTTCGAATTTATTTTTGTGTATGGTATAAGTAAGTGGTCCAGTTTCATTGTTTTTGCATATTGCTTTTTGTTTTCTTTTAGAAGCTTTATTTTCTTTGATTTATCCAAATTAATTTTTCTATAAGTGTGAAGTAGAGGTTAAGATGTACCTTTTTTTCTTTGATAATCAGTTGATTCACACCACTTGTTGAACCATTCTTTTTCTATTGAATTGAAGTCTTAGTTGCAAATCAGGTTGTCAAATATATGTGGATTTATTTCTGAACTCTGTATCTGCTCTGTAGCCCATTAGTCTATTCTTGTGTCACTACCATACTGACTTTTACAGTACATTTTGGTATCTCATAGTGTAATTTGTGTAATTGTTCTTTTTTCCTTGTCATAACTTGTAAGTCCTTTGCATTTCCATATACGTTTTAATTTCAAATTGTAAATTTTAGAATTAATTTTCCTCCAAAGGGGAAACCCACTGACATTTTTGTTGCGATTACATCAAATCAGATTACTCTGGGAGGAATTAACCTTAACACATATTTTGTTGACATAGTGAGTTTTTAAATCCATGTACAGAACATTACTTTGTGTATTTTTAGGTCCTCAATTTTTCTCAGCAATGATTTGAAGTTTTCTGAGAAGCATTGCACATATATCATTAAACATGATCTTTTGTTATAAGCAGCATTTAAAAAATTTTTCGTTTTCTAAAATACAAGTCAAAACCACAACGAAGTACCACCTTCTACCTGTCAGAATGGCTAAAATTGATGACTCAGGAAGCAACAGATGTTGGCAAGGATGTAGAGCTAGGGGAACACTTTTGTGCTGTTGGTGGGAATGCAAACTGGTGCAGTCACTCTGGAAAACAGTATGGAGGTTTCTCAAAAAATTAAAAATAGAACTATCTTATGACCCAGCAATAAAAACTAGGTATTTATTCCAAAGGATACAAAAATGCTGATTTGAAGGGGCACATGCACCCCAATGTTTATAGAAGCACTATCAGCAATAGGTAAATTACGGAAAGAGTCCAAATGTCCATTGACTGAATGGATAAAGGAGATGTGTTATACACACACACACACACATACACACATACATACATATAATGGAATGTTACTCAGTGATCGAAAAGAATGAAATCTTACCATTTGCAAGAACATGGATGGAAGTAGAGTGTGTTATGCTAAGTGAAACAAGTCAGTCAGAGAAAGATAAATAGCATATGATTTCATACATATGTGGAATTCAAGAAACAGACGAACATAGGGGAAAGGAAGGAAAAATAAGATAGAGAGGGAGGCAAACCATAAGAGACTTAAAAACAGAGCACAAACTGAGGCTTGCTTGAGGGATGTGGGTTGGGGGAATGGGCTAAATGGGTGATTGGCATTAAGGAGGGCATGTTGGGATGACCACTGGGTGTTATATGTAAGTGATGAATCATTAACTTCTGCTGAAATCATTATTACACTGTATGTTAACTTAGATTTAAATAAAAATTAATTATTTTCTAAGTATGTTATCAGTACTCAGAAATACAGTTGTTTTAGTATATTCACCTTCCATTCATTGGCCTTTCTGACTTGTCTAACAGTTTTTGGTTTTTTCTTTTGGATTGCCTATGTACACAGTCATGCCATTTGCAAATAGTGACAGTTTTACATCTTTCTTTCCAGTGCTTGTACCTTTTATTTCTTTATTGCACTGTGGGGTAGAAAATTAACATTCTTCTTTGTTCCCAACTTCAGCAGGAAAAGTGCTCAGTATTTTACTATTGAGCATGTTACTAGCTATAAATACTCTTAAACGTAAATACTTTTTTGTTCTTCCTTTTTACAAGTTTTTTAAAATCATGAATGGATTTGAATTTTATCTAATAGTACATTTAGTGTAATTGAGATTACATTTTAGTACATTTTCTTTTATTCTGTTAATGTGGTGAATTACATTGAGTTTTAATTTTTTAATTTTTATTTTTTTTAGTGTTTTTTTTTTTTTTTAAAGAGAGTGCAAGCACTAGCGGGGGAGGGGCAGAGAGAGAGAGGGAGATGCAGAATTTGAAGCAGGCTCCAGGCTCTTAGCTGTCAGCACAGAGCCCGATGCAGTGCTCAAACCCATGAACTGTGAGATCATGAACTGAGCTAAAGTCAGACGCTTAACCGAGTAGGGCACCTAGGCGCCCCACATTGAATTTTTATATGGAGTTTGTATTCCTTGTATAAAACCCGTACTTACTATATATTAACCTTTTTATATGTGGTTGGCATTGATTTGCTAAATTCTGTTTAGTTTTTTTAATGTTTGTTTATTTTATTTTTTAATGTTTGTTTATTTTATTTTTTTTAACATGAAATTTATTGTCAAATTGGTTTCCATACAACACCCAGTGCTCATCCCAAAAGGTACCCTCCTCAATACCCATCACCCACCCTCCTCTCCGTCCCACCCCCCACCAACCCTCAGTTTGTTCTCAGTTTTTAAGAGTCTCTGTGCTTCGGCTCATTCCCTCTCTAACCTCTTTTGTTTTTTTCTTCCCCTCCCCCATAGACTTCTGTTAAGTTTCTCACGATCCACATAAGAGTGAAAACGTAAGGTATCTGTCTTTCTCTGTATGACTTATTTCACTTAACACTAGCTAGTTCCATCCATGTTGCTACAAAGGGCCATATTTCCTTCTTTCTCATTGCCATGTGGTATTCCATTGTGTATATAAACCATAATTTCTTTACCCATTCGTCAGTTGATGGACATTTAGGCTCTTTCCATAATTTGGCTATTGCTGAAAGTGGTGCTATAAACATTGGGGTACAAGTGCTCCTATGCATCAGCACTCCTGTGTCCCTTGGGTAAATTCCTAGCAGTGCTATTGCTGGGTCATAAGGTAGGTCTATTTTTAATTTTTTGAGGCAACTCCACACTGTTTTCCAGAGCGGCTGCACCAGTTTGCTTTCCCACCAACAGTGCAAGAGGATTCCCGTTTCTCCACATACTCTCCAGCATCTGTAGTCTCCTGATTTGTTCATTTTAGCCACTGTGACTGGCGTGAGGTGATAGCTGAGTGTGGTTTTGATTTGTATTTCCCTGATGAGGAGCAACGTAGAGCATCTTTTCATGTGCCTGTTGGTCATCTGGCTGTCTTCTTTAGAGAAGTGTCTATTCATGTTTTCTGCCCATTTCTTCACTGGATTATTTGATTTTTTTTAGGTGTGGAGTTTGGTGAGCTTTTTATAGCTTTTGGATACTAGCCCTTTGTCTGATATGTCATTTGCAAATATCTTTTCCCATTCTGTTGGTTGCCTTTTAGTTTTGTTGATTGTTTCCTTTGCAGTGCAGAAGCTTTTTATCTTCATGAGGTCCCAATAGTTCATTTTTGCTTTTAATTCCCTTGCCTTTGGGGATGTGTCAAGTAAGAAATTGCTGCGGCTGAGGTCAGAGAGGTCTTTTCCTGCTTTCTCCTCAAGGGTTTTGATGGTTTCCTGTCTCACATTCAGGTCCTTTATCCATTTTGAGTTTAGTTTTGTGAATGGTGTAAGAAAGTGATCTAGTTTCATTCTGCGTGTTGCTGTCCAGCTCTCCCAGCACCATTTATTAAAGAGACTGTCTTTTTTCCATTGGATATTCTTTCCTGCTTTGTCAAAGATCAGTTGGCCATACATTTGTGAGTCTAGTTCTGGGGTTTCTATTCTATTCCATTGGTCTATGTGTCTGTTTTTGTGCCAATACCATGCTGTCTTGATGATTACAGCTTTGTAGTAGAGGCTAAAGTCTGGGATTGTGATGCCTCCTGCTTTGGTCTTCAAAATTACTTTTGCTATTCATTGTCTTTTGTGGTTCCATACAAATTTTAGGATTGCTTGTTCTAGCTTTGAGAAGAATGCTGGTGCAATTTTGATTGGGATTGCATTGAATGTGTAGATAGCTTTGGGTAGTATTGACATTTTAACAAAATTCATTCTTCTAATCCATGAGCATGGAATGTTTTTCTGTTTCTTTATATCTTCTTCAATTTCCTTCATAAGCTTTCTAAAGTTTTCAGCATACAGATCTTTTACATCTTTGGTTAGGTTTATTCCTAGGTATTTTATGCTTCTTGGTGCAGTTGTGAATGGGATAAGTTTCTTTGTCTTTCTGTTGCCTCATTACTAGTGTATGAGAACGCAACTGATTTCTGTACATTGATTTTCTGTCCTGCGACTCTGAGGATTCATGTATGAGTTCTAGCAGACTTGTGGTGGAGTCTATCGGATTTTCCATGTATAATATCATGTCATCTGCAAAAAGTGAAAGCTTGACTTCATCTTTGCCAATTTTGATGCCTTTGATTTCCTTCTGTTGTCTGATTGCTGATGCTAGCACTTCCAACACTATGTTAAACAACAGCGGTGAGAGTGGACATCCCTGTCGTGTTCCTGATCTCGGGGAAAGCTCTCATTTTTCCCCATTGAGGATGATGTTAGCTGTGGGCTTTTCATAAATGGCTTTTATGATGTTTAAGTATGTTCCTTCTATCCCGACTTTGTTGAGGGTTTTTATTAAGAAAGGATGCTGAATTTTGTCAAATGCTTTTTCTGCATCGATTGACAGGATCCTATGGTTCTTTTCTTTTATTAACGTGATGTATGACATTGATTTGCAAATGTTGAACCAGCCCTGCAGCCCAGGAATGAATCCCACTTGATCATGGTGAATAATTCTTTTTATATGCTGTTGAATTCGATTTGCTAGTATCTTATTCAGAATTTTTGCATCTATATTCATCAGGGATATTGGCCTGTAGTTCTCTTTTTTTTACTGGGTCTCTGTCTGGTTTAGGAATGAAAGTAATGCTGGCTTCATAGAATGAGTCTGGAAGGTTTCCTTCCCTTTCTATTTTTTGGAACAGCTTGAGAAGGATAGGTATTATTTAAATGTGTGGTAGAATTCCCCAGGGAAGCCATCTGGTCCTGGACTCTTATTTGTTGGGAGATTGTTGATAACTGATTCAATTTCTTCGCTGGTTATGGGTCTGTTCAAGCTTTCTATTTCTTCTTGGTTGAGTTTTGGGAGTGTGTGGGTGTTTAGGAATTTGTCCATTTCTTCCAGGTTTTCCAGTTTGTTGGCATATAATTTTTCATAGTATTCCCTGATAAGTTCTTGTATTTCTGAGGGATTGGTTGTAATAATTCCATTTTCATTCATGATTTTATCTATTTGGGTCCTCTCCCTTCTTGAGAAGCCTGGCTAGAGGTTTATCAATTTTGTTTATTTTTTCAAAAACCAACTCTTGGTTTCATTGATCTGCTCTACAGTTTTTTTTTAGATTCTATGTTGTTTACTTCTGCTCCGATCTTTATTATTTCTCTTCCTCTGCTGGGTTTGCGGTGTCTTTGCTATTCTGCTTCTGTTTCCTTTAGGTGTGCTGTTAGATTTTGTGTTTGAGAGTTTTCTTGTTTCTTGAGATAGGCCTGGATTGTAATGTATGTTCCTCTCGGGACTGCCTTTGCTGCATCCCAAAGTGTTTGGATTGTGTTTTCATTTTCGTTTGTTTCCATATATTTCTTAATTTCTTCTCTAATTGCGTGGTTGACCCATTCATTCTTTTTTTTTTTTTTTTAAATTTTTTTTTTTTCAACGTTTATTTATTTTTGGGACAGAGAGAGACAGAGCATGAACGGGGGAGGGGCAGAGAGAGAGGGAGACACAGAATCGGAAACAGGCTCCAGGCTCTGAGCCATCAGCCCAGAGCCTGACGCGGGGCTCGAACTCCCGGACCGTGAGATCGTGACCTGGCTGAAGTCGGACGCTTAACCAACTGCGCCACCCAGGCACCCCGACCCATTCATTCTTTAGTAGGGTGTTCTTTAACCTCCATGCTTTTGGACGTTTTCCAGACTTTTTCCTGTGGTTGATTTCAAGCTTCCCTAGCATTTTGGTCTGAAAGTGTGCATGGTATGATCTCAATTCTTGTATACTTATGAAGGGCTGTTTTGTGACCCAGTATGTGATCTATCTTGGAGAATGTTCCATGTGCCCTCGAGAAGAAAGTATATTCTGTTGCTTTGGGATGCAGAGTTCTTAATATATCTGCCAAGTCCATCTGATCCAATGTATCATTCAGGGCCCTTGTTTCTTTATTGATCCTGTGTCTAGATGATCTGTCCGTTGCCATAAGTGGGGTATTAAAGTCCCCTGCAATTACCACATTCTTATCAATAAGGTTGGTTATGTTTGTGATTAATTGTTTTATATATTTGGGGGCTCCCGTATTCGGTATTCGGCACGTAGACATTTATAATTGTTGGTCTTCCTGATGGATAGACCCTGTAATTATTAAATAATGCCCTTCTTCATCTCTTGTTACAGCCTTTAATTTAAAGTCTAGTTAGTCTGTTATAAGTATGGCTACTCCAGCTTTCTTTTGACTTCCAGTGGCATGATAGATCTCCGTCCCCTCACTTTCAATCTGAAGGTGTCCTCAGGTCTAAAATGAGTCTCTTGTAGACAGCAGATAGATGGGTCTTATTTTTTTATCCATTCTGATACCCTATGTCTTTTGGTTGGAGCATTTAGTCCATTGATGTTCAGTGTTATTATAGAAAGATATGGGCTTAGAGTCATTGTGATGTCCGTAGGTTTCATGCTTGTAGTGATGTCTCTGGTACCTTGTCTCACAGGATCCCCCTTAGGATCTCTAGTACGGCTGGTTTAGTGGTGATGAATTCCTTCAGTTTTTGTTTGTTTGGGAAGACCTTTATCTTTCCTTCTATTCTAAATGACAGACTTGCTGCATAAAGGATTCTCAGCTGCATATTTTTTCTGTTCATCACATTGAAGATCTCCTGCCATTCCTTTCTGGCCTGCCAAGTTTCAGAAGAGAGATCTGTCACGAGTCTTATCAGTCTCCCTTTATATGTTAGAGCATGTTTATCCCTTGCTGCTTTCAGAATTTTCTCTTTATCCTTGTATTTTGCCAGTTTGATTATGATATGTCATGCAGAAGATTGATTCAAGTTACGTCTGAAGGGAGTTCTCTGTGCCTCTTGGATTTCAATGCCTTTTTTCCTTCCCCAGATCAGGGAAGTTCTCAGCTATGATTTCTTCACGTACACGTTCAGCACCTTTGCCTCTCTCTTCCTCCTCCGGAATTCCAATTATGCATATGTTATTATGTTTAATTGTGTCACTTAGTTCTCTAATTCTCCCCTCATAGTCCTGGATTTTTTATCTGTCTTTTTCTCAGCTTCCTCTTTTTCCATAATTTTATCTTCTCACTCACCTTTTCTCTCCTCTGCCTCTTCAATCCGAGCTGTGGTCACATCCATTTTATTTTGCAGCTCATTTATAACATTTTTTAGCTCCTCCTGACTGTTTGTTAGTCCCTTGATCTCTGTAGTAATAGATTCTCTGCTGTCCTCTATACTTTTTTCAAGCCCAGCGATTAATTTTATGACTATTATTTTAAATTCATTTTCTGTACATTGCTTAAATTGCTTTTGATCAATTTGTTAGCTGTTGCTACTCCCTGGAGTTTCTTTTGAGGAGAATTCCTCTGTTTCGTCATTTTGGGTAGTCCCTGGGGTGGCGGGGAACTGCAGGGCTCTTCCCCTGTGCTGTGTGGAGTGACTTGAGTTGGTGGGCGGGGTGCAGTCAGACCTGATATCTACCCCCAGCCCACTGCCAGGGCCAGTCAGACTGGTATGTACCTTCTCTCCCAGGGGCAGGTCTCACTGTGGAGTGGTGTGGCCCCTGTCTGGGCTACTTGCATACTGCCAGGCTTGTGGTGCTGGTTCGATGGGATATGGCGTATTAGCTGGGGTAGATTGGCAAGGTGCACAGGGTCGGGAGGGGGAGGCTCAGCTCGCTTTTCCTTCGGTGATCCCCTTTGGGAGGGCCCTGCGGCACCGGGAGGGAGTCAGACCTGCCACCGGAGGGATGGATCCGCAGAAGCACAGTGTTGGGTGTTTGCACGGTGCAAGCAAGTTCCCTGTCGGGAACTGGTTCCCTTTGGGATTTTGGCTGGGGGATGGGCAAGGGAAATGGTGCTGGCCAGCGCCTTTGTTCCCCGCCAGGCTGAGCCGTGTCCTCCAGGGCTCAACAACTCTCCCTCCCACTGTCCTCTAGCCCTCCCACTCTCGGAGCAGAGCTGTTGACTTATAACATTCCAGATGTTAAGTTCCGCTGGCTGTCAGAACTCACTCTGTCCGACCCCTCCGCTTTTGCAAGCCAGACTCAGGGGCTCTGCCTTGCCCGGTGGGCTGCCCCTCCACCGCCCTGGCTCCCTCCCATCAGTCCGGGTAGTGCGCACCGCCTCCCCACCCTTCCTACCCTCTTCTGGGGGCCTCTCGTCTATGCTTGGCTCCGGAGAGTCTGTTCTGCTAGTCTTCTGGTGGTTTTCTGGGTTATTTAGGCAGATGTGGGTGGAATCTAAGTGGTCAGCGGACGCGGTGAGCCCAGTGTCCTCCTACGCTGCCATCTTATTAATATTGCTTGAGGGAGACTTTAAAGTAACATTCAGAAGGCTATTCACTGGACCTCTTTGATCTTGGCCGCAGCAACTTCTTTCTAGATACGTCTCTTTATCATTTCTTACTGGGTAGTGGAATATAGTGATCAGATGTCCAAGTTTGGTTCATAGAACAGCACTGGGTTAATGGCCTCCATTGTTTGGTCAGGGCGGGACTGTCTTTGTTTATTTTTGACAGAGAGCATGAGCAGGGGAGTGGCAGAGAGGAAAGGGTACTGAGGATCCTAAGCGGGCTCTGTCTGACAGCAGAGAGTCTCATGTGGGGCTCCAACTCAATAACTGTGACATCATGACGTGAACTGAAGTTGGATGCTCAACCTACTGAGCCACCCAGGTGCTCCAGTTTTTTTTTTTTTTTTTTAAGTTTATTTATTGTGAGAGAGAGCAGGGGAGGGGCAGAGAGAGGAAGAGAGAGATTGAGAATCCCAAGCAGGCTCTGGGCTGCCAGTGCAGAGCTCTCTCACACAAATTGTGAGATCGTGACCTGAGTCAAGATTTAGAGTTGGACGCTGAACCGACTGAACCACCCAGGCACCCTTTTTATTTAGTTTTGTATCAGTTATGCTTATAAATGATTGTGGTCTGTGATTTCTCTTTTCTTGTAATGTCCTTATCCGGTTTTGATTATCATAGATTTATTGATTCCACTAAATTATTTGCAAAGAAGTTCCTCTTTTTATAATATGAGTCTATGTAAGATATTTTTCCATTTTGGTAAAATATACATGCCAAAATTTACCATTTTAGCCATTTTTTATTGTATGGTTCTGTGGCATTGATAACATTTACATTGTCGTATAGCCATTACTTTTTCAGTTTCCCAAACTGAACCTCTAGGTCCATTGAGCCACTAACTTCCTGTTCTCTTTTACCAGCCCCTGGTAGGCAACCACCTAGAATGGCAACCACCATTCTTTTTTTTTTTTTTTTTTTTTTAAATTTTTTTTTCAACGTTTATTTATTTTTGGGACAGAGAGAGACAGAGCATGAACGGGGGAGGGGCAGAGAGAGAGGGAGACACAGAATCGGAAACAGGCTCCAGGCTCCGAGCCATCAGCCCAGAGCCCGACGCGGGGCTCGAACTCACGGACTGCGAGATCGTGACCTGGCTAAAGTCGGACGCTTAACCGACTGCGCCACCCAGGCGCCCCCATTCTTTTTGTTTTAATGAACTTATGAACTTTGACTACTCTTAACCTTACAAATGGAAACTTGGAATATTTATCCTTTTATGACTAGCTTATTTAACTTATTAGCATGACGTGTTCAAGGTTCGTTCATGTTGTAGCATGTATAGAATTTCCTTCCTTTTTAAGACTGAATAATCTTAATATTCAGTCCATTAATAATAATGGACTTAATGGTCCATTGTATATACCAGATTTTGTTCATTCATCCATTGATGTACATTTGGGTTGCTTCTGCCTTTTGGCTGTTGTGAGTAATGCTGGTGCAAACATGGATGTACAAATACCTATTTTTCGTCCCTTTTAGTTTTGGATATATACCCGAAAGTGGAATTGCTAGATTGTATAGAAATTCTGTGTTTAAATTTTTGAGGAGTGCCTGGGTGGCTCGGTCAGTTTAGTGTCCAACTCTTGTTTTCAGCTCAGGTCATGATCTCATGGCTGTGAGAGCTGGGCCCTGTGTTGGGCTCCGTGCTGGGTGTGGAGCCTGCTTAAGATTCTCTCTCTCCCTCTCCCTGTCTGCCCCTCCCCTCCTCATTTTCTCTCTCTCAAAAAAAAAAAAAAATAAAAAAATAAATTTTTGTGCAATTGCCATACTATTCTCCACAGTGGCTATACCATTTTTCATCCCTGTCAGCAATGTACAAGGGCTCTAGTTTCTCACTATCTTCACCAACACTTGTTGTTTTTGACTTTTTTTTTTTTTTTGATTACAGCCATCCTAATGGGTGTGACATGGTGTTTCATTGTGGTTTTGATTTGCATTTTCATAATGCTTGCTGTTGAATATCTTTTCATGTGCTTAATTTGCTATGTGTATATTTTTGGAGAAATGTCTATTCAAGTGTTCTGCTCATATTTAAAATTGTGCTTTTTCTTTTTTTGTTGTTACTGGGTTGTAGGAATTATATGTTCTGATTACCAGTCCCTTATCAGAAACATGATTTATGAATATTTTCTCCCATTGTGGGTTGCCTTCAAGTCTATTGATACTGTCTTTTGATGAAAAGTTTTAAATTTTGATGAAGTCCAACATATTTTTCTTTTGATGCCTGGGCTTTGGGTGTCCTATCTAAGAAATTATTGTCAAGTGCAGTGTCATGAAGCTTTTTGTTTTCTTGGAGCTTTATAGTTGTAGCTTTCCATTTAGGTCTTCGATTCATCTTGAGTTAATTTTTGTATATGGTATAAAGATCTAACTTCATTTGTTTCTATAAATCCAGTTTTACCAACACCATTTGTTGAAGTCCTTTCCCCATTGAATGGTCTTGGCACCCTTGAAGATCACCTGGCCGTAGATTTGAGGGTTTATTTCTGGGCTTTCAATACAGTTCCCTTGGTGGTTTGTATGTTTGTCATTATATCAGTATCACTTTTTTTGGTTACCATAACTTTGTAGTAAGTTTTGAAATCAGGAAGTGTGTAATCTCCAACTTTGTTCTTCTGTAAGTTTTTTAAATGTTAGGGAAAATGAGTCATGGTGTCGTGGGTCAGGAGTTTTCTCAGTTTGGAAAGTTTTAAATTCTTGATTTATTTTCTTTAGAAGATCTAGGACTTTTTAGATTTTTCATCTTTTGTTAGTTTTGGTTATGTTTTTCAGTGAATTTCTCTATTTCTTCAAAATCAGAGATCAGCAAACAATGGGCCCACTTTTTAAGGTAACATTTTATTGGAGCACAGCTGTTTTCATTTGCTTACATATTATCTGTGGCTGCTTTTGCAAAACTAAAATGGCAGTTGTGAGTAGATGGGACAGAGGGTGCATGGCTTGCAAACACTTAAAATATTTGCTATCTGGGCCTTACTGAAAAAGTTTCCCAGCCCCTGATCAAAATTGTCATATGTAAAACCATAGAGTTGGCTTTTTGGTCCAGTTTAAAGTTGACTCATTTTTAAAAAAATATCTAGGATCTGTTGTGATATCCTTTTTTCCTTTGTGATACTGGTGATTTGCATTTTCTTCATCAGTATTGCTGGGATTTTATTAATTTTATCTACATAGAACTAACTTCGATTTTTCTAATTTTCTTTTTTCTGCTGTCTTTTGTCATGGAATTTTTTATTTTGGCATTTGTTTTCCATTCCACTTTCTTTGGAGTTGATCTTCTGTTGTTTTCTCTAGCGCCTGAGATGAAAACTTTGGTCATTGATTTTTTTTTTTTTCCTTCTTCTTCTACCTTTTTCTGTTGAAATATATGCATTTAATGCTATAGACTTTTTTCCCTTTACCATCTATTTAGCGTTACATAACAGAGTTTTGTGTTTTTCATTATTCAAAAAATTTTTAATTTCCATTTTGACTTTCTTTGATCCATGGGTTATTTAGAAGTGTGTTGCTTAATTTCCAAACCTTTGGGGAATTGCTAATTATCTTTGTTACTGATTTCTAGTTTAATTCCAGTGTTGTCAGCATAGTCTCTATATCAGGTTAATCCATTATACTTTATGAATTATTGTATGGTCTGGTTTTGTAATTGTTCCATGTACAGGTGATTAAAAAGTGTGTATTCTGCAGTTGTTGCTGTATTTTTCCATAAATGTCATTTACTTCAAATTGGTTAATGAGTTCTTAAAATCTTGTAAATCCATGTGGATTTTCATGTGTGCTTGTTCTATCAGTTAGAGAGGTATGTTAACATCTCCAACTATGATTATGTATTTATCTATTTTTCTTCTTAGTTTTGTCAACTTCCACCTTGTATATCTAGAAATTAAGTGTACACAAATTTAAGTGATCTCTTATTTTTCAACATACTTAAGAACCATTCTGAAATGTGTCCATCTTTCATGCTAGTTATTCTTGCTTTAGTCTTTTTAATCATACTGTTTTAAGAATTGCTTCAGTTGCTTACCCTAAAGGTTACAAAATGCATATTTGACTTATTAGAGTCTTAGTACTTTTACCATTTCCTGAACAATCTTACAACACTTTGACTGCATATGCCCTCCCACTTCCCTGCCTATCGTGGTCTTATTTTTTTTTTTTTTTCTTGTTTAGTTTGGGTTAACTTATTTAGTTTACCTCGGTTTAGCTTGTTTTTCTACTATTTCAGGTAGAAGTGTAGGTTATTGGTTTGAGGTAGTTCTTATAGGCATTTACAGCTACAAATGTCTTTAGCTGCATCCCATAAATTTTTGTATGTTGTATGTTCATTTAGCACAGATGCTTTCTGATTTTCCTTGAAATGAATGTGTATTCTTGCATTTGCTGGATGGAGTGGTTTATAGATTGCAGGTTTAACTGGTTGATAGTATTGTTCAAGTGTTCCATATCTGGATTGATTTTTTTCTTTCTATTGTGAGTGATTATTAAAGTCTACAATTGTTAAACTATTTTTCTTTTCTTTTTACTTTTGTTTGTTTTTGTTTTATGTATTTTGGGGTTCTGTTGCTATGCTCACATCTGTTTTACAGACCCCTGTATCATTATCAAGTATCTTGTGTTATCTCTAATAATTTTTTTCTCAAAGTCTGTTTTGTTTGATAAAATGTAATTACTCCAGCTGTACTGTGGTTGCTGTTTGCATTATACATATATGAATATATATGTATATTTGTAGGTTATATGAGTATATGTGAATATATATATGAGTATATATGAGAATGTATATGTGAGTATATATATGAATATATATATTTTTTCCCTAATACACTGAATTTTAATTGTCTTATATTTTTGTGTTCATGCCTGGTACCATCTCTTTAAAAGTTTTACTGGCATGTTATTTAGCTTTAACTACCTCTTTTCAAATTTTATTTTGTTCATTGCAATTTCAGGCCATGACTGGGATAAAATTTTCACAGTGGAAAATAGTCATATGAAAAACAGGGAGACGGAAACACTGCTGGAAACTAAGATCATAGAAATGAAAATACTGTGTATGCCTAAAAGAGAATCTATACCGTTTCCCTAAATAGCAAGAAAATGTCCTGATTTCAGGTATTCCAGGCAAGAAACTAGATCACATGACTTCCTTGGAGTCTAATTTACTGTTGTTGTTTTTTTAATGTTTATTTTTGAGAGAGAGAGAGCGAGAGTGTGAGCAGGGGAGAGGCAGAGAGAGAGAGGGAGACCCAGATTCTGAAGCAGGTCAGAATCTGTGCTGTCAGCACAGAGCCTGACATGGGGCTTGAACTCATGAACCATGAGATTATAACCTGAGCCTGAAACTGGACGCTTAACTGACTGAGCCACCCAGGCACTCCCAATTTCTGTTTTTTGATTGAGGGATAATTGACATCACAGTGTAATAGTAGGTGTACTGCATAATGATTCGATTTTTTTTTTTTTTTTTTTGAGAGAGCAAGTGAACAGGGGAGGGGCGGCGGGGGGGGGGGTGGGTGGGAGGAGAGAGAATCTTAAGCAGGCTATACACCCAGCATAGAGCCTGACATGGGGCTTGATCTCACTGCTGTGAGATCATGACCTGAATGAAAATCAAGAGTCAGATACTTAACTGAGCCACCCAGGTGCCATTGATATTTTTATATATTCCAAAAAGACCAATTACCCCAATAAGTGTAGTTAACATTTGTCACCCTATACATAGTTGACAATTTTTTTTTTTGTAATGAGAACTTAAGGTTTACTTTTTCAGCAACTTTCAGATATACAGTTCAGTATCATTAAAGTCACCATGCTGTACATTACAGCCCCATGACTTATTTATTACATAACTGAAAGTTTGTACCTTTTGGCCCCTTTCACCTATTTTGCCTCCCCTCCACTCTATCACTCTATGCCTCTGGCAATCCCCAGTGTATCTATAAAAAAAAAAAAATTATCTGTTAAAAACCTTTTTTTTTTTTTTTTAATTGTCAACCTATTTTTGAATCCAAAGTATGTCTCTCTTTTTAAGTTATTTTTGTAGAGCAAGCATGTATGATTTGGGGAGGGGGGGAGGGAGAGAGAGAGAATCTTCAGCAAGCTTCACGCCAGGGACAGAGCCTGAACTGGGGCTTGATCCCACAACTCTGGGATCATGACCTGAGCCAAAATCTAGAGTTGGATTCTCAACCAAGTGAGCCACCCAGGTGCTCCTAAAGTATATCTCTTGAAGAGAACATGTAGTTGGATCTTTTTAAAAATCCAGTCTGACAGTCTTTGCGTTTGTTAGAGTGTTTAATATTGCCACATTTAATGTTTTTAATCACATGGTTGGATTCCCACTTACCATTTTGCTATTTTCAATGTGTCTTGTGTCTTTTTTGTTTTTCTCATATTCTTCACTATTTTAAGTGTTTGAAAGAGAGAGTGAGAGCACAAGCAGGTGAAGGACAGAGAGAGAGCCTCCCAAGCAGGCTCTGTGCTGTCAGTGCAGAGCCTGATATGGGGCTCAATCTCACAAACCATGAGATCATGACCTGAGCTGAAATCGAGAGTTGGACACTTGTCTGAATGAGCCACCCAGGAGCCCTCTTTACTACTTTAAGTAGATATTTTTTAGTGTTTGATTTTAATTCCTTTAATTTTCACATTATTTTTTGTTCCTAGTAGTTGCTCAAAGGATTTCAATATGCATCCATTTTTTAACAGTCTACTTGAAATTAATGCTAAATTTGTTATATTAAAACACAAACTTTTTCCATTATAGCTCCATTTCTTCCCTCTTCTTTGTATTGTTGTCTTATGAATTGCATCTTTGTGTTATTCTAATTTCAATAGTACAATTTTATAATTATGTTTTAGGGAATGGCCTGTTACATCAGGAGAAATCTAGACTTATACTGTCCTTTAATAATTATCTATGTAAAATAACATTCATTGATGCTTTTTGTGTGGATTTGAATTACCATTTGGTGTTCTTCCTTTTCAGTCTGATGAAATTCTAGTATTTTGTTAGCAATGAATTAGCAGAGTCTTTGTTTATTTGGTATTCCTTTATTTTGCCTGCACTTTTGAAGAATACTTTTGCTGGATATAGAATTCTTGGTTGACAGGTTTTTGTTTTTGTTTTTTGTTTTTTGCTTTTTTAAATTTCCTCCGACTACCATCTTGCCATTATTGTTTGTAACGAGAAGTTAGCTATTTTTTGTCTCATTTCAAGATTTTCTTTTTGTGTCTGGCTGTCAACATTTTCACTGTGGTGTGTCTGGGTGTGGATTTTCTGTTTTTTTGTTTTTTTTGCCTATTGTGAGTTTTTTTTAGTGAATTTTTGATTTAATTTATTGTACTTTTCAATTCCTTAATTTCCACTTGGTTCTTCTTGGTCATTTCTGTCTCATTGATATTTTCTATTTGATGAACCATTGTCTTATGTTCCTTGAATTATTTAAATATGGTTTCCTCTTTTTTTTTTTTTAACATTTATAATAGATGTTTTGAAGTTTTTGTGAACTAAGTCCTTTAGTTGACTACCTTCAGAGACGGCTTCTATTTACTTTGTATACTTTTCATGTTTCATAGTTTTTTGTTGAAAACTGAGCATTTTAGATAACAAGTTGTAGCAACTCTGAATTCTGATTTCCTCTATCTCTTGTGTTGTTGGTTTATTTCTTCAGTGACTTGCCTGAACTACATTTGTGGTGTTGCCCCTGTAATGTGTGGCCTGTAAGGTTGATATTTTTCCTCTCCCCATCCCCCAATTCTTTGTGTTTTCAACTCTGGCTTTCTAGGGATTACTCTGGGTCACTATAACTTAGTCATCAGCTAGTGATTGGCTAGAGGCTTTTTAAACCATTGAACCAGTAAGTCTTTCACTCTTTGTCATGGGACATATGCATAGACTGGATAATGTTCTCAATTTAGGGAGTTTATAAGTCTGACCCATCTATCTATATATCAGTATATGGATATATATATATATCCATATATGGACATATATATATACATCGATATATGGACATATATATACACACATCGATATATGGACGTGTATGTACACACGTCGACATATGGACGTATATATACACACATCGACATATGGACGTGTATATATAGATATATATAGATGTGTGTGTGTATATATATATCCATACCTATATATTTTTAACTTACTGGATTTACACAGCCTCTTGGTCAACCATGAGTGAATAGCTTGTTAGTTCCCTTTCCTCTGAGTAAGCACAATGGGGCAAATGCAGGTAGCTTTCCAGACTATCAGGGATATGTGAAATCATAGCTAGGCCATCTTTGGCTATTTTGTTCTCACGATCTCTATCTTAATTTTCTGGCAAGTCTGCTGTTTTGTTGCTTGTACCAACAAATATTGTGACCTGAGGCTAGACTTAACTATTGCCCTTGATTTTCCGTTATTTTTAACAACTTTGTCCAGTTTTGTCATTGCTTTTTGGAAAGAGGATTTGCCAGCTTCCTAACTCGGAATTCTTGAAGTCCTGTCCTGTATTCATTTTTATTTTGTAGTAAAAAGCATCTAACAAAAAATTTACCATCTTAACCATTTTTAAGTATTACAGTGTTAATTAACTATATGCACATTGTTGAACAGATCTCTATAACTTTTTCATCTTTCAAAACTTAAAACTCTATAACCATTTAACAACAATTTACATTTTCCTCCCCATACCCTTGCAGCCTCTGGCAATCATGATTTCACTTTCTAAGATTTTGACTGCTTTAGATACTTTATATAAATAGAAACCTACAATGTTTGTCTTTTTGTGACTGGCTTATTTCAGTTAGCATAATGTCTTCAACATGTTCACGTTGTAGCACAAGACAGAATTTCCTCTTTTAAAGATAATATTTGATTCTATATACCACATTTTCATTATCCATTTATCTTTCAGTGGATATTTAGACTGCTTGCACCTTTTGACTATTGTGAATAATGCTGCAGTGAACATGGTTGTGCAAATATCTTTTTGAGATCCTGCTTTCAGTTCTTTTTGGTATATACTCAGAACTGGTTTTTGATGGAAGCTCTATTTTTAATTTTTTGAGGAACTTTCATAATGTTTTCTTTAGTGGCTACATCACTTTACATTTCCTCCAATAGGGCATAAAAGTTCCAATTTGTCCACATACTTGTTAGCCCTTGTTACGTTTTGTTTTTTGATAGTGGTTATTCTAATAGGTGTGAGATGGTAGGTCATTGTGGTTTTGATTTACATTTTCCTGATTAGTGATATTGAGCATCTTTTCATATGTTGTACTAGTTGGCTGTTTGTATTGTATTCTATGTCTATTCAGTCATTTGCCCATTTAAAAAAAATATTTATTTTGAAAGAGAGTGAGAAGAGGAGGGGCAGAGAGAGAGGGAGAGAGAATCCCAAGCAGGCTCAGTGCCATGAGCATAGAGCCTGATGTGAGGCTCAATTCCACAAACTGTGAGACCATGACCTGAGCTGAGATCAAGTATCAGCTTGACTGACTGACCCACCCAGGTACCCCAGTCATTTAGCCATTAAAAAATTTTTTTTTAAGTTTTTATTTTTTAAATATTTATTTCTGAGAGAGAGGCAGAGAGAGGCGGACAGAAGATCCATAGCAGGGTCCGCGCTGACATCAGAGAGCCCAATGCAGGGCTCCAGCTCACAAACTGCAAGATCATGTCCTCAGCCCAAGACAGATGCTCAACTGACTGAGCCACCCAGGCACCCCTACCCATTTTTAGATTGATTACTTTTTGTTGTTTCAGATACTAACCCTTCATTAGATAACATGGTTTGCAAATAGTTTCTCCCATTCAATATGTTGCTTTTTCACTCTCTTGAATGTTTTCTTTGCTGCCTGAAGGTTTTTAAGATTTGTCTATATTTGCTTTTGTTGTTTGTTAAATTTAAAGTATATCTGTTTTCTTTTAGAATATTTTGTGATAGCCCACCTAGAATTAGGTTTTTGAGAACAATTCAACCCCCTTCTTAAATTCTTTGTTACTAATAAACTTTGTGCAGTCACAGATGTTCTGGTTTTAGGAATGTTTTTCACCATGTATTTCTTAATGGTTATAAGTGAATAAAATATTTTAAAGTTGTACTATATATCTTGAAGTAAAAGGAATGAAAATTGTTTATATAGTTACATTAAGGATGGTCTGGGGCGCCTGGGTGGCTCAGTCGGTTAAGCGTCTGACTTCAACTCAGGTCATGATCTCGCGGTCCATGAGTTCGAGCCCCGCGTCGGGCTCTGGGCTGATGGCTCAGAGCCTGGAGCCTGCTTCAGATTCTGTGTCTCCCTCTCTCTCTGCCCCTCCCCCATTCATGCTCTGTCTCTCTCTGTCTCAAAAATAAATGTTAAAAAAAAAAAAAGATGGTCTGTTATAACAATATTTGTGTTTTGTCTTCTATGAGACATAAATGTATTCTCATTTATTTATCACAACTCTGAGGAAATGGAAATGATCTTGCTTATGGTCAGATGATTAATAAATGTTTGACTTCAACTGGATTTCCAACATGGGTGATATGGTTTAAAATTCCATGTTCAAATATAGAATGCTGCCTCTTGTGTTAGTGTTTAGATAGTAGTTAAGTTGATTAGTAGCATTCTGATGATCTGACTTCTTGATTCCTGTGCTTTTTAAATTTCTTCCTGAGAAAACCCAATTTGTACCCATAAACTGCAACTTTGGTAGCCATTTCACAAATGTATCATTGTTATACACATGAGAAAGTGGTAGAGATGGCAATATCATGGGCTCATTGTCCAAGTAGGTGCATAGCGAATGGAGAGTATTAAGTGCTCATAATGGAAGTATAGATGCAGTATAGTTGTAGTGAAGAGCAAGGACATCATATTTTCCAGTTTTGAGTCCTGATTTTCCAGAATGTGTCATTTTGGGCAGTTATTTGACCTTTAAATGCCTCAGATTGTTTATCTGTAAAATTGGTAGAATAATAGTATTTACCTTTTAGGGCTCTTTTAAGGATTAAATAATTGTATGCAGGTAAAGTGCTTGGTATATAGTAAGTGCTTGGTAAACATTGTTTTGTTACAGACACTGATCAAAATATATGTGCCAGTTGATTTTTACTTGAAACTACTGCATCTTTCAAATTAATGTAATAATGGCAAATACTTAAATTGTGACACACCACTAGAATAATGTGGAAATGGATTTTTAGTATTGTGCTCTTGCAAGAAAAAATACTTATGAGGACATACATGAGGCCTACACATTTGTTGTTACCTTTTTTATAATAATTGCTCTTTGAGGAAGATAATATTCTAAGCACTTTATGTAAGTTCATTTCATCCTCAGTGATACTGTTGTCTGAATTTTACAGATAAAGAAACTGTGACACAGATACATTAAACAAGTTGCCCAGTGGTTTGCCATACTGCTTAGGTTTAACTGTATTGCTAACTATGTTGCTAAACTAAGTAGGTGGGCAATTGTTGGATGAATGAATAACGTATATCTTAACTTTCACAAATAGAATTAAAATAACGGGAAAATGTGATTGAATTATAATCTACAATTTATTTTTTTCCTTTGTTGATTTGTAACAAAAATTTTATCAGTGAAACAAATTACTGATATATAGTGATTATGGTGACATTTATGTTTTCATTTGTAACCTTTTTTCTAATAATGAAACCAGTCAGAAAACATTTAAATTTTATGACCAGATAGTATCTAGGTACAATCTTTAATTGGATAAAGCTCAATACTTTTTATTTTTCAAGGTTAGTCACTTGTTTTTTAGGTCACTCTCCTATTTCTAACTCGGCTCCCTCCATACCCTTTTAACTTGCCTTACGATCCTGTTTTGTTTAAAACACATTTTAAATACATATTTTTTAGATGGAGATTTTAAACAATATGCCATTCAGTTATCTCAATTAATGCTGTCTGTTAAGACTATTACAGCCACTACCATATATGAAACTTTATTATGTACCATGTATTGTATATTATATCCATTCAAAAGAAAAAGAAATGGAGACCTAGGCAGGTTAAGCAGCTTATTAAAAGTAACTTGTACAATACATTTTTGTGTTGTATCTTTAACTATAGTTTAACAAACTATTTGGTGCTTTTTGTTGAATAATATTTCTGAAAATGTTTTTGTTTTAGAAACCTCATTTCTCTTTTCAGAAAGTAATTTGGATATTAGAATGAAAAAATTAAGCACTTACTAACCTTTAATATTTTGTTTTAAGGAATTGAAATTACCATTCACTTTTTTAAGTGGACATATTCATGAGTTGAGGATCCATGTACCATGGACAAAGCTTGGTTCAGAACCAGTGGTAATTACCATCAATACAATGGAATGCATTTTGAAACTTAAAGATGGAATACAGGTAAGAAGTTATTGAATCTAGTTGTTTATGTTAACCAATTTTAATAGGTATTGGTGTTTGATATGTCTTTATCTAAAGCTTACATATACTTAACTGTTTCTCACATGCTTATTAAAGTAACATATTGTAAAGTCACAAGTAACTATGAAAGGTTGTCTTAAATTTGGATAAACATTCTAATGGATATTTTCATACTAATTTTACTTAATGTAATCATAACTATCATAGGGATCATGTAGATGGCTTATCTGTATCGACTAAAAGTGGGACTTCATTGTGTCCCACAATGTGTTCAATTTTTAGGTGAAGGTTTTTGAATTTTTGCTAAAGACCTGTATAATTTTTTTGTTTACATGACATTTCTAAATGAGATTAAAATTTCTCATTTTTTGAGATGAAAATATTTTGAATTTACCTTCATGTCAAAATTTTTAAGTTTTTAGTTTAATTCCAGTTGGTTAATGTACAGTGTTACGTTAGTTTCAGGTGTACAATATAGTGTTTAACACTTACATACCACACCATGTGCTCCCCAAGTGCATTCCTTAATCCCCATCACCTATTTCACCCGTCTCCACTCCCACCTCCCCTCTGGTAACTGTTCTCTATATTTTAAAATCTTTTTCTTGGTTTGCCTCTCTCTTTCTCTCTCTCTGTCTCTCTCTCTCTGTCTCTCTCTCTCTGTCTATCTCTCTCTGTCTCTCTCTCTCTCTCTCCCCCTTTGCTGGTTTGAATGGATAAAGAAGCTGTGGTGTATATATACTATGGAATCTTAGCCATAAGAAAGAATGAAATCTTGCCATTTGCAATGATATGGATAGAACTAAAGAGTATTATGCTAAACAAAATAAGTCAAAGAAAGGCAAATATCATATGATTTCACTCATACGTGGAATTTAAGAAACCTGTCAAATTTCTTTGAAGTTTTGGCATCAGAAACTGATTCTTTGTTTTCTTTTTTGTTTTTCTGACTTACCTTTTCTTTGACCCATGTTACATTTATTTTTAATAGTTTTTTTCTTTCTTGTAAAAGTGTAATACTTTTACAGTTTCTAGCAAAAATTAATCTGGAAAGCTAATAAGTCTGATAGCAACATATTATAAATTTTTTAATTTTCATCTTACATAAAAGTAGTGTCTTTTATTTTTATTACTTTTTCCTTAGCTCATATTTTACTTTCAGGTTTAAAAAATGCTTTTTAGGGGTGCCTGGGTGGCTCAGTTGGTTAAGCGTCTGACTTTGGCTCAGGTCAGGATCTCAGAGTTCATGAGTTCGAGCACTGCATCGGGCTCTGTGCTGACAGCTCAGAGCCTGGAGCCTGGAGTTCTCTCTCTGCCTCTCCCTATCTCGCACGCACATGCGCGTGCTCTCTCTCCCAAACATAAATGTTAAAAAAAAAATAAAAATGTTTTCTAGAACCAAATGAGTTGATGAGTATTATTAAATTGTTACACTTAAATTACTAATTTATTAAACATTAAGGCAATCTTAGTGTATCCTAAATATAACTCCGGCATCTGTGAAATTAAGGTTATTTATGATGTTAAAATCATTTCCTATTTTAAGAAGATACTTTGAGTTTCATATCAACCCACTAGGCTCATCTTTTTTTCCTTGTATGAAATCTTTGATTCCAAATCTTTTATTATCCAATTTAACTGATATAGTTTCTGGAAGTAAGTAGACCGATGTTATAGTCCCATGAGAATTTATTTTGTAAACTTAAAATACATGGGAGATTGATTTAGAAATCTGTGAGATAGTTATATTACAGCAAAAGTTTTATTTTACATTTATATTTGGTAATTCTCAAATGGTTCTTAATCATCATCTGTTCCTGGAATTTACATTTTTTTTTTTTTTAAAGTCTGGACTTGGTTATACCACCCATGGAGTGCTCCATATTAAGAGAAAAAGAAAATCCAGACACTATTTTTTTCAATGGGAAGGTGGAAGTTTCAAGGCCAGATGTCCCATAAGAAACACATTTTAAAAGAGGCAAATTACAACTAATTATAGAGACTGCAGAAAAGATTTGTAACACATGACTTAGTGTAACCTAGAACTAATATTTGATATTGGACCATGCAGATGGCTACTGCAGGAATGATCAGATTTCCTGCTTGCATGGTATTTGAGACTTGAATTTTGTGGTGTGTACAGCAAAAGGTCAAGTGTCATGAATGTAAACTACTCTCAAAATAAGTATTTTTTGCAGATGTTTAAAATTTTGAGGTAGAAAGGATTTTTGAAAATTATGGTTCACATTTGGACAAATTATTCAGTAGTGTACATCCCCAGAGAGTAATACTTAGGTTAGTGATTGGAATTAATTTTTCAGGAAGACAGTATACATGAAACATATTTTTAAACACTTTATTTTCCTGTTTTAAGTTTTGTCTAGTGTAGTAGGAAATTAAGTTAAAAATTACACATGTACTAATAAGACTGAATGAGCCCATATTAAATTATTTCAAGTTATTACATTGTAGAATCAAAATGAAGAAAATACTTTGTAAATACAATTAGTGTGTGATGGTTGGGTAAATGAAGGGATTGTTTAGAGTTCTAGATATGAATCTGTTAAAAATACTATTGATATTTGAGAATGTAATAAAATACAATTTAAAAGTTAGAAATCTGAGGTCTAATTCTGAAAAGGTCATTATAAAAATATAATATTGCTAAATGCCTTGGTAAGAAGGCACGCCTAGTTTGTAAAGTTCAATTTAATTCTACCAACATTTGTTGATTTCCTGTCCATCAGTGCCTTGAAAAGCATTGCCAAGATATCTGTATAATCTTCTAAGGAGACTTAGAAACAGAGATTCATTATGATTGAGGGTGACTCTAGTGATAATAGTTACAATATAATGCCTTAACATGTGTCTGTAAGTAGTTTTATAGAGATTTTTTTTCATTGACAAGGTGACCCAAATTGTTGTGTTAGGTAAAATAAAGGCCACCTTTATGTCCACACTGAATTATTTTTGACAGATAGATATTTCACTGAGAATATTTAACTTTACTCTGAGAGACATCTGTCATCATACCCACCTTTTAGATTCTTCAGATTTTGTTACTTGTGAACTGTTGTTTTTGTTTTGGACCTTACAGAAATTTATTCATGACATATCGTCAGTGGTCCAGGACTGATTTGTTTAACTAGCTCACTCTAGTGTAATCATAGAAATACCTGTGGATCCAGCATTAACTAAATGCTCCTATCCTTTTGCATCTTCTTGCTTTTTAGCCTCTGTGGGTCTCATCTGTAAAATAGGGCAAAACTTGCTACATAGTTCTTATTCTAGTGTATATGCTTTCTTTGCTCATTGTATTAGTAAGTCTTATAAAAAAGGCTTCTTCAGCTTGAAGAGAGTAGTAGTAAATTTGTTTTTAAAGAACTTATTTATTCTGATCTTTCGATCACCTAGAATGTAAGAAAAGAAAAACTTAAAATCTTTTGACCTGATAAATGTAACCATCTTCAAGTCTGTTTACAGAATACTTCTCATAAAAAAAACCTTAAAATCTTTTTATCTAAACCAAAACTTTAAAATATTAGTAAAAACTAGTGAAAAGGAACAAAGCTTTTTGTTTATGTGCTTTTTAAAAAAAATTTATTTTTTAATTTACATCCAAGTTAGTTTATAGTGCAACAATGATTTCAGGAGTAGATTGCTTAATAACCCCTTACCCATTTAGCCCATCCCCCCTCTCAAATGCCTCCACTAACCCTCTGTTTGTTCTCTATATTTAAAGAGTTTCTTATGTTTTGTTCCCCTCCCTGTTTTTACATTTTTGCTTTCCTTCCCTTATGGTCATCTGTTTTGTGTCGTAAAGTCCTCATATGAATGAAGTCATAAGATACTTGTCTTTCTCTGGCTGACTAGTTTCACTGAGCATAATAGCCTGTAGTTCCATCCACATAGTTGCGAATGGCAAGATTTCATTCTGTTTGATTGCTGAGTGGTACTCCATTGTATATATATACCATATCTTTATCCATTCATCCATCAATGGACATTTGGACTCCTCCCATAATTTGGCTATTGTCAATAGTGCTGCTGTAAACCTGAGAATGCTTAAGATCTACTCTTAGCAAATTTCAAGTATATAATATAGTATCATTAACTATCGTCACCAAGCCATACGTTAGAATCTCAGATCGTGTTCAGCTTGTAAGTGGGAGTTTGTACCCTTTGACTAATATTGCCCATTTCACCTGGGACCTGTCAAATGTTATTCTACTGTTTCTATGAGTTTGACGTGTTTTTATTTTTTTATTTTTTTTTTAGATTACACTAAGTGGAATCATAGTGATTCTACACCGTATTTGTTTTTGTTTGGCTTATTTCACTTTGCACAATGCCTTCCAGTTTCATCTATGTTGTTGCAAATGGCAGGATTTCTGTATCTTTACAGCCGAATAATATTTCCCTGTGTGTGTGTGTGTGTGTGTGTGTGTGTGTGCGCGCGTGTGTGTGCGCGCGCGCGCGCTCCCTCCTGTCCGTTTCCCCACTCACCCATTGATGGACACTTAGGTTATTTCCATATCTTGGCTGTTGTGAGTAATGCTGCAGTGAACATGAGAGTACAGGTATCTATTTGAAATAGTGATATTGTTTTCTTTTGTTATATACCCAGAAGTAGGATTGCTGGATAATATGTTCTATTTTTTTTCTCCTACATTCTTTTTTTTTCTTTTTCTTTTAACTTGTTTTATTTTTTATTTTTTTAAATTTACATCCAAATTAGTTAGCATATAGTGCAACAATGATTTCAGGAGTAGATTCCTTAGTGCCCCTTACCCATTTAGCCCATCCCCCTTCCCCCAACCCCTCCAGTAACCCTCAGTTTGTTCTCCATATTTATGACTCTCTTGTGTTTTGTCCCTCCCTGTTTTTATGTTATTTTTGTTTCCCTTCCCTTTTGTTCATCTGTTTTGTCTCTTAAAGTCCTCATATGAGTGAAGTCATATGACTTTTGTCTTTCTCTAATTTCACTTAGCATAATACCCTCCAGTTCCATCCATGTAGTTGCAAATGGCAAGATTTCATTCTGTTTGATTGCTGAGTAATACTCCATTGTATACATATACCACATCTTTATCCATTCATCCATCGATGGACATTTGGGCTTTTTCCATACTTTGGCTATTGTTGATAGTGCTGCTATAAACATGGGAGTGCATGTGTCCCTTCAAAACAGCACACCTGTATCCCGTGGATAAACGCCTAGTAGTGCAGTTGCTGGGTCGTAGGGTAGTTCTGTTTTTAGTTTTTTGAGGAACCTCCATACTGTTTTCCAGAGTGGCTGCACCAGCTTGCATTGCCACCAACAATGCAAAAGAGATCCTCTTTCGCTGCATCCTCGCCAACATCTGTTGTTGCCTGAATTGTTAATATTAGCCATTCTGACAGGTGTAAGGTGGTATTTCATTGTGGTTTTGATTTGTATTTCCCTGATGATGAGTGATGTTGAGCATTTTTTCATGGGTCAGTTGGCCATCTGGACGTCTTCTTTGGAGAAGTGTCTATTCATGTCTTCTGCCCATTTCTTCACTGGATTATTTGTTTTTTGAGTGTTAAGTTTGGTAGTTCTATTTTTAAATTTTTGAGGAACGTCTGTACTGTTTTCTATAATGATAATACCAATTTACATTACTACCAACATTGTACAAAGGGTCCCTTTTTTCAGTATTCATTATCTCATGTCTATTTGATAATAGCC
This sequence comes from Lynx canadensis, assembly GCF_007474595.2. Taxonomy (NCBI): domain Eukaryota; kingdom Metazoa; phylum Chordata; class Mammalia; order Carnivora; family Felidae; genus Lynx; species Lynx canadensis. Next base: position 38,148,312 of record NC_044320.2, on the reverse strand, counting down.
ATCCTAAGAGGTTTGAGATGATACCTTATTATGGTTTTGATCTGCATTTTTCTGATGGCTACTAACGTTCGGTGTGTTTTCAGGTACCTGTTGGACTTGTGTAACTTAAAAAAGATTTTAATGTTTTTATTTTATTTTTGAGAGAGAGAGAGACACAGTGAGAGCGGGGGAGGGGCAGAGAGAGATGGAGACAGAATCTGAAGCAGGCTCCAGGTTCTGAGCTGTCAGCACAGAGCCCAACGTGGGGCTTGAACTCATAGATTGCGAGATCATGACCTGAGCCAAAGTTGGGTGCTCAACCGACTGAGCCACCCAGGCACCCAAACTTTTTTTTAATTTTTTTTTTTTAATGTTTCTTTATTTTTGGGAGATACTTATTGCGAGCAGGGGAGGGGCAGAGAGAGAGGGAGACAGAGAATTCGAAGCCAACGCCAGGCTCTGTGTTGACGGCTTAGCACAGAGCCTGATGCAGGGCTCAAACTCATGAACTGTGAGATCAAGACTTGAGCTGAAGTCAGATGCTTAACTGACTTAGCCACCCATGTGCCCTGGGCTTGTGTGACTTATTTAGAAAAAAGTTTATTCTGTTCCTTTTCTCATTTTTAATTGGAGTGTTTTTTGACAGTTTAGAAGTTGATTTTTCATAATTTTGATACCAACCCCTTATCAGATATATGGCTTGCTAATATATATTCTCCCATATCACAGGTTGGCTTTTCATTTTGTTTATGGTTTCCTTGGCTGTACAGAAGCTTTTTAATATGATGTAGTCCCACTTGTGTGTATGTGTGTGTGGTCTTTTTTTTTTTTTTTTTTTTTTGCTTTTGTTGCCTGTACATTTGGTCTTGTCTCCAAAAAATAATTGCTGTGACCAATTTCAAGGAACCTTTTCCCTTATGTTTTCTTCTAGTATTTGTGAAGTTTCAAGTCTTCCACTTGAGGCTTTAATCCATTTTGAGTTAATTTGTGTAACTGGTATAAGATAGTAGTCTATTTTCTTCTTTCTTTTTTTGTACATGAATATCCAAATTTCCCAGCATGATTTGTTGAAGAGACTATCCTTTCTCCATTGTGTGCTCTTGGTGCCCTTGTTAATGATTAGTTGACCCTATATGTATGGGTTTATTTCTGGGCTATCAATTCTGTTTCATTGATCTATGTGTCTTTTTAAAAAATTTTTTTAATGTTTTATTTTTGAGAGAGAGACAGAGCATGAGTGGAGGAGGAGCAGAGAGGGAGGGAGACACAAACTGAAGCAGGCTTCATGTTCTGAACTGTCAGCACAGAGCCTGACATGGGGATCGAACTTAGGAACAGTGAGATCATGACCTGAGTCCAAGCTTGATACTTAACCTACTGAGCCACCCAGGTGCCCCTATGTGTCTGTTTTTATTGTTAGTACCTCCTGTTTTGATTACTATATAGTTTGTAACATATTTGAAATCAGGAAATGTGATTCCTTCAGCTTTGTTCTTTTTTCTCACGATTATTTTGGCTATTTGAGATCTTTTTGTGGTTCTATATGAATTTGTTTTTCCTATTTATGTGAGAAAATGCCATTGAAGTTTTGATAGGGATAGCATTGAATCTGTAGATCACTTTAGGTATTTTTTTTTTTTGATGCTATTATAAATGTGAATGCTCTTTAGTTCATTAATAGCTTATAGAAACACAACTGATTTTTGTATAGTATTTACTTTGTATCTTGTAACTTTACTGAATTTACTAGTCCTACTAGTTTTTTTTGTAGGAGTGTTTAGAATTTCCTATATGTAAGACACTGTCATCTGCAAACTGATAATTTTACTGCTCCCTTTCCAGTTGGATGCCTTTTATTTCTTCTTATTTCCAAGTTGTTCTGGCTAATACTTCCAGAATTATGTTGAGTGGTGGAGTGTGGGCATCTGTCTTATTCCTGTTCTTATAGGAAAATGTTTCAGCTTTTCACCACTGAGTATGATATTAGCTGTCATGTTGTCATATATGGCCTTTATTATGTTGAAGTACATTCCTTCTATATTTAATTTGTTGAGAGTTTTTTTTATCATGAAAGGATGTTGATTATGGCCAGATGCTTTTTCTGCACCTAATGAGATGGTATGATTTTTATCCTTCATTTGTTAATTTGATGTATTATATTTATTAGTTTGTGTATATTGAACCATCGTGGCATCCCAGGGATAAATCCCACTTGATCATGCTCTATGAGTTTTTTAATGTGCTGTTTAATTCAGTTTGCTAATATTTTGTTGAGAATTTTTTTTTTAACATTTATTCATTTTATGAGAGAGAGAGAGAGACTGAGCACGGGTGGGGGAAGGGCAGAGAAAGAGAGGGAGGCAAAGAATCCGAAGCAGGCTCCAGGCTCTCAGCTGCCAGCACAGAGCCCAACGTGGGACTTGAACCCATGAACTGTGATATCATGACATGAACCAAAGTCGGATGCTTAACTGACTAAGCCACCCGGGCGCCCCTCTTGTTGAGAAGTTTTACATCTTTATTCATCAGGGATACTTGCCATACTTTTTTTTACAGTGTTCTTGTCTAGGTTTGGTATTACAGTAATGCTGGACTCCTAAAATGAGTTTGGAAGTATTCCATCCTGTTCAGATTTTTTGAAGGGTTAGAGAAGGATTGGCATTAATTCTTCTGTATATATTTGGTATAATTCACCTGTGTAGTATTTTTTTGGGGCTTTGTTTTGTTTCTTTAAAGTTTTTATTTTTTATTTTGATTATGACGGGTGCACTTATTAATCCCCATCAACTCTTTAATCCATTTTCCTATCCACCTCCCCTCTGGTAACCATCAGTTCTCTTCAGTTAAGAGTCTATTTCTTGGTTTGTCCTTCCCTTTTTGTTCCCCTTTTCTTGTTTTCCTTCTTAAATTCCACATGAGTGAAATCATATGGTATTTGTCTTTCTCTGACCTCTTTCACGTAGCTATTATATTCTCTAGCTCCACCTATATTGTTGTAAGTGGCAAGATTTCATTCTTATTTATAGCTAAATAATATTCCATTGCATATGTATATCCCACATCTTCTTTATTCATCTGTTGATGGACACTTAGGTTGTTTCCATAATTTGGTTATTATAGATAACACTGCTATAAATATTGAGGTGCATATCCCTTTTAATTCATGTTTTTGTATTCTTTAAGTACCTAGTACTGCAATTGCTAGATCATGGGGTAGTTCTATTTTTAACTTTTTGAGGAACCTCCATACTGTTGTCCAGAGTGGCTGCACCAGTTTGCATTCCTACCAACAGTGCAAGAGGGTTCCTCTTTCTCTACATCCTTACCAACACCTGTTGTTTGTTGTGCTGTTGATTTTAGCCATTCTGACAGGTGTAAAGGGTGATATCTTATTGTATTTTGATTTGCATTTCCCTGATGATGAGTGATACTGAGCATTTTTTTCATGTGTCTTTTGGCCATCTGGATGTCTTTTTTGGAAAACTGTCTATGTCTTCTATTTTTAAACTGGATTGTTATTTTTTGGGGTGTTGAGTTTGATAAGTTCTTTATAGATTTTATATACTGACCCTTTATCAGATTTGTCATTCGCAAATATCTCCTCATACTGAAGGTTGCCTTTTAGTTTTGTTGATTGTTCTCTTCACTGTGCAGGACTCTTATGGTTTCCTGTATCACATTTAGGTCTTTATTCATTTTGAGTTTATTTCTGTCTATTTGAAAAGAGAATGGTTCAGTTTTATTCTTTTTCATGTAGCTGTCCAGTTTTACCAGCACCATTTGTTTAAGAGACTGTCTTTTTTTCCATTGGATATTCTTTCCTGCTTTGTTGAAGATTGACTATATGAGTTCATTGCTGGGTTTTCTGTTCCATTCATCTGTTTGTCTGTTTTTATGCCAGTGCCATACTGTCTTGATCACCACAGCTTTGTAATATAAATTGAAGTCTGGAATTGTGATGCCTCCAGGTTTGCTTTTCTTTTTCAAGATTGCTTTGGCTATTTGGGATCTTGTGTGGTTCCGTACAAATTTTAGGATTGTTTGTTCTAGCACTGTGAAAAATGCTGTTGGTATGTTGATAGGGATTGCATTAAATTTGTAGATGACTTGGTTAGTATAGACAACTTAACAATATTTATTCTTCCAGTCCATGAGCATTGAACAGCTTTCTATTTCTTTGTGTCAACTTCAGTTTCTTTCTTCATTGTTTCATAGTTTCAGAGTACAGGTCTTTTACCTCTTTGGGTAGGTATATTTCTAGGTATTATTTTTGGTGCAGTTGTAAATGAGATTGTTTTTATAATTTGTCTTTCTGCTGCTTCATTATTGGCATATATAAATGCAGCTAATGTATGTTGATTTTTATATCCCGTGACTTTACGGAGTTTGTGTATTCTAACATTTTTTGTGGTGGAGTTTTTTGAGTTTTCTGTAAGAATATCATGTCATCTGCAAATAGAGTTTTACTTCTTCTTACTGATTCGGATGCTCTTTATTTTTGTTGTTTGATTGTTTTAGCTAGGACTTCTAGTACTGTGTAGATTAAAAGTGGTGAGTATCGCCATCCTTGTCTTGTTCCTGGATCTTAAGGAAGGCTTCTCAGTTTTTCCCCATTGTGGATGATTGTTAGCTGTGGGTTTTTCATATATGACCTTTATTATGTTAAGGTATGTTAAGGTGTTGAAGTTTGATGGTTTTTATCATGAAAGGTGGCAATGCATTGTCATATGCTTTTTCTGCTTCTATTGAAAGGATCATATGGTTTTTACCCTGTTATTGATGTGACATATCACGTTGATTTGCAAATTTTGAACCACCTTTACAAGCTATGAATAAATCCCATTTGATTGTGTTTTTTTTTTTTTTTTCTTTTTTGGTTAATGATTTTTTGCAGTGTATTGTTGGATTTGTTTTGCTAGTATTTTGTTGAGGATTTTTGTATCTATGTTCATCAGAGATATTAGCGTGTAGTTTTTTATTTATTTTTTTGTGGTGTTTATGTGGTTTTGATATCAGGGTAATGTTGGCCTTATAGAATGAATTTGGAAGTTTTCCTTCCTATTTCTATTTTTCGGAGAAGTTTGAGAATCGGTATTAACTCCTTTTAAAATGTTTGATGGAATTTTTTTTTTTTTTTTTTTTAATTTTTTTTTTTCAACATTTATTTATTTTTGGGACAGAGAGAGACAGAGCATGAACGGGGGAGGGGCAGAGAGAGAGGGAGACACAGAATCGGAAACAGGCTCCAGGCTCCGAGCCATCAGCCCAGAGCCCAACGCGGGGCTCGAACTCACGGACCGCGAGATCGTGACCTGGCTGAAGTCGGACGCTTAACCGACTGCGCCACCCAGGTGCCCCTTGATGGAATTCTTTTGTGAAGCCATTTAGTCCTGGACTTTTGTTTATTGGGAGTTTTTTGCTTACTGATTCTATTTCTTTGCTGGTTATCTGTTCAAATTTTCTATTCCTGTATCAGTTTTTGTAGTTTACATGTTTCAAGGAATTTATTCATTTATTGAGGTTGTCCAATTTGTTGGCATATAATTTTTCATAATATTCTCTTATAATTGTATTTCTGTGGTTTTGATTGTTATTTCTCCTGTCTCATTTGTGATGTTATTTATTTGGGTCCTTTCTTTTTTCTTTTGATAAGTCAGGCTAATTATTCAAAGAACCAGTTCCTAGTTTCATTGATCTGTTCTTCTGTTTATTTTGTTTTGTTTTGTTTCTGTATCATTTATTTCTGCTCTCATCTTATATCCCTTCTTCTGTTGGCTTTAGGCTTCATTTGTGTAGGGTTAAGTTTTCTAGCTCTGTTAGGTGTAAGGTTAGGTTGAGATTTTTTTGCTTCTTGAGGTAGGCCTGTATTTGCTTTTGCTGCATCCGAACTTTTGAGGCATTGTGTTTTCATTTGTTTCCATGTACTTTTTAATTCTTTTATTTCCTGGTTGACCCATTCATTGTTTTGTAGCATGTTATTTAACCTCCATGTATTTGTGGTTTTTCCAAATTTTTCCTTGTGGTTGACTTTTAGTTTCATAGTGTTGTGGTCAGAAAAGATGCATGGTATGACTTATATCTATTTAAATTTGTTGAGGCTTGTTTTGTGGCCTAATATGTGATCTTTTCTGGAGAATGTTACATGTGCACTTGAAAAGAGTGCATATTTTGCTGTATTAGGATGGAATGTTCTCAATCTGTTTGTTAAATCCGTCTGGTCCAGTTGTCATTCAAAGTCATTCAGTGTTGTTTCCTTGTTGAGTTTTATTTAGATGACTTGTCCATTGATGTAAGTGGGGGTATTAAAGTTCCCTACTATTAGTTTCTTTATTATTGTTTTATATACTTGAACTTTATTGATTAGTTCCTTTGTTACTGTTTTATATATATTTATGTACTTGTATGCTTCGATAATAGGGGCTTAAGTATTTATAATTGTTAGATCTTCTTGTCGTATTGTGCCTTTTGTTATTATATAATGTCTCTTTTGTCTTTTGTTACGGTTTTATTTTAAAGTCTATTTAGTGTGTTATAAGTATTGCCACTCTGGCTTTTTTTGGACATGCATTTGCATCATAAATATTTCCCCATCTTCTCACTTGAATCTGCAGGAGCCTTTACGTCTGAAATGAGTCCCTTGTAGGCACTGTATGGATAGATGAGTCTTGGTTTCTTTCTATCCATTCTGTCACCCTGGGTCTTTTGGAATGTTTGGTCCATTTACAGTTAAAGTAATTATTGATATCTATTTATTGCTATTTTACTACTTGTTTTGTGGCTGTTTCTGAGGATTTTTTTCTCTGATCCTTTATTTCATGGCTTGCTGGTTATTATTATTTTCTTAGTACTGTATTTGGCTTTTTTCCTTTTTATTCCCTGCATATTTATTAGTTCTTGATTGGTGGTTGTCATTAGGTTTATCTGTAACATATTCTGCATATAGCAGTCTATATTAAGTTAATAGGTGTTGAAGTTTGAACCCATTTTTTACTCCTCTCCTCGTCACGTTTTATGTATATGCTGTCATATTTTACATCCTTTTATTTAGTGAGTTTCTGGACTGCTATTTTACAGAAATATTCATTTTTATTGCTTTTGTGTTTTCTGCCTTCATACTGTCATTTTTGGCCTTTCCACTCCAGAGTTCCTCATTAATATTTCTTGTAGGGCTGGTTTAGTTGTCATGAACTCCTTTAGTTTTTGTTTGAGAAACTCTTCCTTCTATTCTAAATCATAGCCTTTCTATATAGAGTATTCTTGACTGCAGGTTTTTCCCATTCAGTATTTTGAATATAACTTGCCATTCTTTTCTGCCATAGAAAGTTTTTGCTGAAATATCCACAGATAGTGTTTTGGGGTTTCCTTTGTATGTAACTGTCTGCTTTTGTCTTGCTGCTTTCTTGTTTTAATAAGTATTGCTGTTATTTTAGAGTTTTTTTTTTTTAAGTTTATTTATTTTGAGAGAGAGACAGTGCGAGTAAAGGAGGGGTGGAGAGAAAGGGAGGAGAACTCCAAGCAGGCTCTGCCCTGTCAGCATGGAGTCCCGTGTAGGGCTCGAACCCACAAAACCATGAGATCATGACCTGAGCTGAAACCAAAGTAGGACGCTTAACCACCTGAGCCACCCAGGTGCTCCTAGAGTTTCTTTTTTTTATTTAAGTAAGCTGTAGACTCAGCATGGGGCTTGAATTCAGGACAATCCCAAGATCAAGACTTGTATGCTTTACCAGATGAGCTAGCCACATGCCCCTTGTCTTGGTCCTTTTAATATTTCTTTATTATATTTTGCCATCTTAATTACAATACATCTTGGTTTGGATCTGCTTTTGTTGATTTTGTTGAGTGTTCTCTGTGCCTCTTTGATCTGGACCTCTTTTGCTTCCCTAAATTAGGGAAGAATTCTGGTATTATTTCATCAAATAAACTCTCTGTCCTCTTTGGTCTCTCTTCTTCTGGCTCTCCTGTGATATGAATATTATTGTTTGGTGGAGTCACTTGAGGTTCCTAAGTCTATTCTCATTTTATGTAATTACTTTTTCTCTCTTATTCACTTTGATCACTATTATTAGTTTTCTTCTGTGTCATTCATTCATTCCTTTGCTTCTTCCAGCCCATTCATTACATCAGGTGTTTCTCATTTGGCTTACTGTACCCTTTATCTTTGTTATGTTATTCCTTATATCTGTGTTAATGGTCTCACTAATGTCCTCTACTCTTAACTCCCATGAGTATTCTTATGATCATTGCTTTAAATACTTTTATTTAGCTGTGTTACTTTTCTCTGTTTTGCTTTGACCAGAGGCTGTGGCCTTTTGTTATTTCCGTTGGGATGAATTTCTCTGGTTTCTCATTTTGTCTCAGTCTCTGCGCCTTTTTCTGTGTGTTAGGAAAGGCAGTTATATCTCCTGTTCTTTTGGTAAAGCCTTATTAAAAAGAGATTTTGTAGTGCCCAGTTGCATAGTATTCCCTGTTCCCCAGGGCATGGTGCTTCCCGGAATGTCTCCAATGTATGGTTCATTTGTTCCGCTGTTTAGTCCTGGCTGCTTTATCTTTCAGGCCAGTCATCTTCAGAGGCTCTCTCTTTGCCTTTCGTGGTCAGTGTTTGGTCCCTGGCCTGCATATGATGCGTTTTAACGAGGTGTGCTGTGGTCTGCCTCTGAAATGAGACTTGTTGCCTCTGCTGCTGGAACTGAAGACTTGCAGCATTCCTGAGTCAGGAGACAGTGTTGGCAGGGGTTTGGGCTGGTCTTTTGGGGAAGGGGGCCCTCCACTCTGATGAAAGTGTAACTGGGAAGGGTGGTTGCACAGAAGTGTTGTGGGTGGGGCTTTGTGTAAGGGTTAAGTATTGAATGTGGGCGCTGAGCTGGTTTCTGCAGGTGGTTCTGTGCTCAAGCTGAGTGGCAGGGGAGAGAAATGGTGCCTGCCAGCCTCTGTATTCCTGGTGGGGTCTCCTTGAATGTTGCCTCTCTGGGACAATCTCCAAGATGAGCAACTAATCTTCACACTGGGTGCCCCAGGCACTCTTGAGATCTGATGTTTCCATGCTGTATGTCTGTAGGCTGTTTGCCCTGCCTGTTTTTCCAAGAGCAGCCTCAGTGTCCTCTGAGCTATCCCAGAGCCAAGCACACTGACCTTTAAAATTCTAGGCTTTAAGCCCTGCTCCTTGCCAGAACCCAAAGAAATTTGGGCCCTCTTGCTTTCTAAGTTAATTGCTGTGGAGATTGATTTTCCTCCTGTGCTCCCCTGTGTGCTTGTTTGTCTCTTACCCTTCTCCATAACTGGGGCTCATTTCCTACTACAGCAGTGGCTATCATCCATTTCTTTCCCAAACTCTGTATCTGTATTTCCTACCTTTTTCAATGTGGCCTCTTTTCTACTTTTAGTTGTGGAATTTGTTCTGCCAGTCTTCAGATTGATTTCTGGGTATTTAGGATGATTTGGAAGGCAGCTAGGCTCACCACTATACTACCAACGCACACTTGGATGATTTGATAGTTATTTAGTTGTATTTGTGGGATGAGGTGAGCCTTGGGTCCTCCTCCTCTGCTGCCATTTTCCCCTCTGAATTTTGGGACATGTTAGATTATTGATAGACATCCTAACTAGTTGTGAGTCTATTCAGATTTTATTTTCTTTATGATTTATGTTTCTAGGTTATGTTTTTAGAAATTTATTCACTCCTTCTAGGTTATGCAATTTGTTGGTGTATAATTGTTCATAGTAGTCTCTTATGATCCTTTATATTTCTGTGGTATCAGTTATAAAGTGTCCTCTTTAATTTTGGATTCTTTTTATTGGTCTTTTCTAGCTAAAGGCTTGTCAATTCTTTTTAAGAAGCCAATTTATTTTGTTGATCTTTTTCTCTCGTCTTCCTAGTTTTTATTGTACTTATTTTTGCTCTGATCATTGTTATTTCTTTCCTTCTGCTGTCTTTGGGCTTAGTTTGTTCTTTTTCTGGTTCCTTGAAGTATAACATTGGGTTGTTTATTTGCGATCTTTGTTTTTTCTGAAGTAGCTACTTATTTGTGTAAACTACCCACTTAGAATTGCTATAGCTGCATTCATAATTTTTTGGTATGTTGTGCTTGCATTTTTGGTTGTATCTTGTTGGTTTTTATTTCATGTTCGAAGTCTTGTTTTGACACATTGTTTCAGAAGCATGCTTGTGTAATTTTCACATATTTGTGAATTTTGCAACTTTCCTCCTGTTCTTGATTTCTGATTTCATTGTGGTTGGAAAAGATACTTAGTATGATTTCGGTCTTGATTTCAGTCTTCCTAAATTTGTTAGTACTTGTTTTGTGACCTAACAATGTGTTCTATCCTGGATGCGCACAGAAGAATGTGTATTGTGTTGTTGGATAAAATGTTCTGTATATGTTTGTAAGTTCCATTTGGTGTATAGTTCATGTTCAGTATTTCCTTATTGATTTTTTTGTCTTTGGGTCCATTGTTGAAAGTGGGGTATTGAAGTCTCCTACTAGTATTGTGTTGCTGTATAATTCTGCCTACAGATGTGGTAATATTTGATACATTTAGGTGTTTTAATATTGGGTACATATATATTTACAGTGATTATGTCCTCTTGATGAATTGACCCTGTTATCAGTGTGTTTTGTTACAGTTTTTGAGTTAAAGTTTACTTTGTCTAATTATAACTATACCTACCCCTGCTATGTTTTTGTTTCCACTTGCACCGAATGTCTTTTTCCATCCCTTAATTTTGAGCCTCTGTGTGTCCTTAAAGCTGAAGTGAGTCTGTTCTAGGCAGCATATAGTTGGGCCTTTTTTTCTCTCCCTCTGTCTTTTTTTTAAGTAGGTTTCATGCCTAGTGTGGTGCTAATGCAGGGCTTGAACTCAGTGACCCTGAGATCAAGACCTGAGCTGAGATCAAGAATCAAGACACTTAACTGACTGAGCCACCCAGTCCCCCCCCTCCCCTTTTTTTCATCCATTTAGTCACTCCATTTCTTTTGAGTGGAGAATTTATTCACTTTACCTTTAAAGTAATTATTGATAAGTATGGACTTATTGCCATCTTATTGTTTCCTGATTGTTTTGCATTTCCTTTGTCTATTTCTCTCTTCCTTTGAGTTTTGATTATTTTCTATAGTGGCATGCTTTGATGCCTTTCTCTTTATTTTTGTGTATATAATAATATGTTTTTGTTTTATGTGATCATGAACTTACATAAAACTGTTATAATCTACTTTTTTAAATGCTTATTTATTTATTTATTTTTGGGGAGAGTGTGAGCAGGGGAGGGGCAGAGAGAGAGGGGGACAGAGATCCAAAGCAGTCTCTGCTCTAATAGCAGCAAGCCCAATTCAGGGCTGAAACTCAGAAGCCATGAGATCATGACCTGAACCGAAGTTGGATGCTCAAGTGACCGAGCCACTCAGGCACCTCTGTTATAATCTATTTTAAGCTGATAAAGGCTTAACTTATATCATATACAAAAATGTTACCCTTTCATCACTACCCTCCCATATTTTGTTTTTGATGTCACAATTGACATTGTTTATATAGTGTATCTATTAACAAATTGCTCTAGCTATATTGTTAAGATTTTGTCTTTTAACCTTCATAGTAAAGTGATTTGTACACACTACTGTTATAGTATTAGAGTATTCTGAGTTGATGTAGTTTACCAGTGAGCTTTATACTTGAATAGGTTTTCATGTTCTCTATTTAACCTCTTTTCCTTTCCTCTTGAAGAATTCCTTTTTAACTAATGCAGATCTAGTGATGAAGTCCCTAACCTACTCCTCCCCCCCCCCCCACCCCCCCTGTTTTTTTCTTTGGTCTAGGAAACTCTTGACCATTTCTGAAGAATAGCTTTGCCTGGTTGCCAAACAAGATATATTCAGTGCTTTGAATATATATTATCCCACTCTCTCTTGGTTGAGAAAACCACTGATAGCCTTATGTTTTTTTTTTTTATATATGAAATTAATTTCTTTTCTCTTGCTGCTTTCAAAATTTTCTCTTAATTTTTAAAAAAATTTTTTTTTTCAATGTTTATTTATTTTTGGGACAGAGAGAGACAGAGCATGAACGGGGGAGGGGCAGAGAGAGAGGGAGACACAGAATCAGAAACAGGCTCCAGGCTCTGAGCCATCAGCCCAGAGCCTGACTCGGGGCTCGAACTCACGGACCGCGAGATCGTGACCTGGCTGAAGTCGGACGCTTAACCGACTGCGCCACCCAGGCGCCCCGATCTTTGTTGTTAATTTTTGACTGTTCTATTGTAATAGGCTTTGGTTGAAGTCCTGTTCAGGTTGAATCTGTATGGAGACCTATGAGCTTCATGTTCCTGGAAGTCCATATCTTTACTTCTATTTGGGAAGTTTTTGCTATTATTTCTTTAAGCTTTCTGTCCTTTTACTGCCCTTCTCCTGGCACTTCAATAATGTCAGTATTGTTTTGCTTTATGGTATCTTGTAATTCACATAGTTTTCTTCACTCTTAAATTCTTTTTTACTTTTCTTCCTCTGAATGGAACATTTCAGATGATTTGTTCACAGATCCTTCTGCTTGGTCAAATCCGGTGTTGATATTCTGTATTAAATTTTTTAAATTATTGTATTCTTCAACTCCAGACTTTGCTTGGTTCTTTTTTCATGATTTCTGTCTTTCTGTTGAACTCCTTATTCACATTTTGTCTTCCTGATTTCATTGAGTTTTTGTCTTCTTTTATAGTTCACTGAACTTCCTTAGAACAATTCTTTAAAAATTTTTTTTCTGGCAATTTGTAGATCTCCATTTCTTTGTCATTGGTTACTAGAAAATTTGTTCTATTGGTGATGTCCTGTTTCCTTGGGGTGTGTGTGTTCTTATAGACTTACATTGATGCCTACATGTTTGAAGCAGTCGTCTCTTCTATACAGAATGATTTTGGTAGGGGAAGACCTTTACCTGTGGGTGGGTACAAGGGCTCTGGCTGGCTGAAATGAGGTAGTTTTGGTCTGTGGCAGGCCTAGTTTTATAGTCTGTGCAGCTCAATCAGCTGAGGTCAGCATCAGTAAAGGTTCCAGGAGGCCTCAATGGCGTATTGCTGTGGTGTCAACAGCCATGGCAAGGGCGTTGGGGTGTTCAGAGGCAAATGCTCCTAGGGAACTCTGATACCTCTTCTCTGATGGGGCTTGTCATGGTTGAAAGTATACGATTTGGCGCCAGGCCTGATTAGCGTGTGCCTTTGAATCAACATCTGATGGAAAGGTGCCTGTGGGGGAACCACGGAGATGATGGAGTCCAGGTCTTTGGGTGGCTTGCATTGGTGGTGGCTTTGAAATTCGAGATGTGGGCATGCAGTGAGTGTTGTGGAGCTGAGGTCTTCACAGGTTTGTGAGGAAAGATGCTGGCTTTAGGGTCCTAGGTGCTGGCTGGCCTGCAGGGGTGCTGGCTCTTTCTAGTACCTGAGATAGGGGTATACTTGGAACAGCTGTGTTGCCAGGGTCTTGAGTGACATCATGCATGGAGCCAGGGTCAGATGTGTAGACCTACATGGAGCAGATGTGGCTATGGAGTCTGAGGTTTCCTTGAGTTTTGGGGGTACAGTTGCAGCCCTGGTTCTGGAGCCGCACAGTAGCAGCTCCATCGGGGAGCAGTGCAGCTGTGTCTTCTCCCAGGGGTTTGTGGTGGTGACAGCAGTTGGTCATGTGACAAAAGCTTGCCCATGTCCTATGGAGCAGGGTGCTGGAGTCCTCCAAAAAATAATATGTGGAGCCCTCAACTGCAAAAACTGGGGGGAGTCTATGGCTGTCCTGAGGGCCCTTGAGGTCTTCAGTTGCAAAAGATGATGGGATCCATATTGTGGCTGATACTGAAAACAGCTGCCCTTCTTTGTCAGCTCTCTGCAGACATCTCTAAGCTGATCCCCCTGGTGATTTCTTTTTCTAGATTCTTCCTTCTGTCTCTCTGTCTCTTTCTCTCTTTCTTCTTCTCGCTCTTTCTTTCGTTCTTTCTTTCTCTCTGTTTCTCTTTCTCTCTCTTTCTCTCTTTCTCCACTGTGTTGCTCTAGGTTCTTAATTGGACTCTGGTGCCCTTCCAGGGATGTTTTCATTTGTGTATAGCTGTTGTTTAATTGTTGTTTTTATGGGGGGTTGAATGTTGGTGCTGTATCTTCTACTCTGCCATCTGATTTCACTGTCCCTTATATACACTCTCAATGCTTTTCTTTTGTTGGCTTAATTTGCTTGAAAATCATCTCAGCAGGTTTTGTTACTTAATTATAGGCATAATGCTTTCTAATGGTTGATGTCATCCTTTAAGTTTGCAGAATCATCTGTCACGTCTTTTGAAAAACGTAGGTACTATTATTTCATGTACCTGCAGGTTCTGCTAGAATGTGAACTAAAGTGAAAATATTTTCATGTTTGCCATTGTAACTCAGAAATTGTTTTCTGATTCCCATAAGTACACTTTTCTTAAACACATGTTTAGATCAAAAGCCAGTAATCAGTTTATTTTAAATCAAATTTTGGTTCATTAATATTTGGGCTTTTAGATTTGCTGTACAGTATATTAAACTTGTGTAATTTCCTATTCTAATTCCTACGTATGTGGTTACAATATCTTCTGAGTCTTTTAAGCAACAAATTAATTTCCTCTAAGATTTTTCTCAGATATTCAGCAGTCATTGAGTGATGAAAACTCCTGTCCTAAATTACCATCTATAGCCTTACTGAAAAAATTCAATTTTTTAAGTTTGGAAAAGTTTGGTAATGCAATAGGTTTGTTTTACCTTTCTGTACCATACTTGCATTTGCATAGGTTGAAAGTAGGATTTAGTTTAATTCTTGGGACCCAAATGTTGAGCACATCCAGGATTGATTTGATTTGAAGTATTACTAAGAAAAAAAATGAGTCCTGATGGTCTAATTTTGGTGGCCTGATTGAGCCATGATATGTTGTTACTCTTAACTGTGACGTTTTGTGTAGTGTTGCTTCAGCACTTTTTATAGTTTCATCTTTTAGGTTTATTTTGTTTTTTAGAAGGTCTGTGTCAGATCAAACTAATATCAAAGATGGGGGGGTGCCTGGGTGACATAGTTAATTAAATGTTCAACTCTGGGTATTGGCTCAGGTTGTGATCTCACAGTTGTGGGATTGAGCCCTGCATCAGACTCTGTGCTGACAGCACAGAGCCTGCTTGGGATTCTCTGACTCCCTCTTACTCCTACCCCCTTGCTTATGCATGTGCGTGCGCGCGCTCTCTCATTCAAAATACATATGAAAAAATAAAATCAAAGATAGGACACAGCTGTTTTAATTTGAATGTCTGCTTATGACAAAAGGCTTCAGAATTATTTTTTTCAGTGTAGAATAGTAAATCTTTCTTGGATTCTATACCAGCGTCTACTCCCCCTAGTAGAACTTTCCTGAGATCTAGAGAATTTCTATAATTCAGAGCATACATGTCTTCCCTTTATTTCCATTCAGTCAGGATTTTTCTTTTTCTTTTTACCAATGTGATAACAATGTTGAACATCTTTTATTTGCTCTTGGCTGGTTTTAAATTGGGTTGTCATTTGTTGTTGAGTTTTGAATTCTTTATATATTCTGGATACTAGGGCCTTAGTAGATATGATTTGCAAGTATTTTCTCCCATTGTGTAGGTTGTTTGATAATTTCCTTTGCACAAGAGTTTTTAATTTCGATAAAGTCTGATATAACCATTTTTTGCTTTTGTTGCTAATGATTTTGATGTCCTAAGAATCCATTGCTGTATCTAAGGTCATGAAAATCTCCCCCTATGTTTTAAGAGATTTAAATTTTTAGTTCTTATATTTCAATTGTCAATCCATATTGAGTTAAATTTTGTATAAAGGTCCAACTTTATTTTTTTGTGTATGGTTATCTAGTTATCTGATCATTTGTTGAAGGGTCCATTCCTTGCCCATTGAATGCTCTTATAACCCTTACTGAAAATCTATAGAATTGTCTATAGAGTTTATTTCTGGATTTGTAATGATTTCTTAGACAATCCTGTCATCTATAAGTAGAGAAGGTTTTATCCACTTCTAATCTGTATCAATCTTTCTACCCTTTTTTAAATTTAGAAGTTAATATTTACACTTTACTGAATATGCCTCCATGATGCCATTGTAAACACTTCAGCAGTGGTCAGTAGTCCATGACTGTTGCAAAATCCAGTCGACATTTTTCATTTACTTTTTAATCCTCATTCAACTGGGATAGTTGATACTTTTGATCTGTTTCTGAAAACTTCACTTTGGTGGTTCCTCTGATTCTTTCCCTGTCTCTCTTACACCCTTTCTCTGGCTTGTCTTGTGACTTCTGCCACCCATTCCAAAATTTAAGGTGGAGTTTCCTACATGTTCAATATTTTAATCCTCTTCTGTCCTTGGATAATTTTATTCCCTGTAGATTTAGTTATTATATGTGCTTAGTTTATACAATTCTGAGAGTCCAGTCTTACTTTCTGAGTTCTAACACCAAGAGCAAAACGGATCTTTGCTTGTATGTCCTATAGAATATTCCAAATTGAATTAATCTTAAACCTCAAATCCTTTTTCTCCTTATATATTTTTCCTATTTGAGTGAACAGTTCCATTAATTGCCTTCAATCAAAACCAGAAACCCCGAGGCCATCCTTAATTTTCTGCATTGCTGTTACTCAATTATTCATCAATCTCTGGATTCTACTGCTGTACTATCTCTCTTTTTAAAAAAAAAATTTAATGCTTATTAATTTTTGGGAGAAAGCGAGAGAGAGGGAGCAGGAGATGGGCAGAGAGAGAGGGAGACATAGAATCTGAAGGAGACTTCAGGCTCTGAGCTGTCAGCCTGACATGGGGCTTGAACTCACAAACTGCGAGATCATGACCTGAGCCGAAGTTGGACACTTATCCGATTGAGCCACCCAGGTGCCCATACTATCTCTTGAATATTTAGGCATCATTTTTCACACTGCCTCTAGGAATGATATTCCTAAATTGTTGGCTGGATTGCTTAATTCTTGTGCTTAAAATTTATTAATGGCTACTCTCCTGTTGCTTCTACAGTTCTTCTCAATCCTTTTAGCCTTTCCTCCTGGATCACTTCTCTTCTCTCCTATTTCAGTTTCTCTAAATCATTTGTAGCTCGCCATACTGACACTGTATTATTTATTATGGTAGCCTCTAAAGAAGTCTAATAAGCAATTTATTTATGCACATGGGTAGTAGATGAGAAAGATTTGAGTACCATTTTTGTTGTCTTATTAATAATAAGTCCAGATGCTCTATTCCTATTAATATATTGGCAAGTTAGAATACCTTTAAGTTTAGTATAAGCGGTATCTTAAACTGTCTTTTGCTCATGTAAAAATCCATTGGAAAATTCAATTCCTCACTATTTATGTAATTTACTTGATTGGTAAATTTCACAAAATTTATGTTTTGCCCTTGGCTTTCCTATATTCTCTAGAGAACTTTGACTAATTTTAATATTAGCATAAGAAAATTTAATAGAGGCAAATCTACAAAAAAATTTCAATTAACGTAATCAAAAATTAAATACAAATTCTTCTTAGTTTTCCATTGCGTTTCAACACTGCTATTCTCTTCGATTGGCACATAGATGATCAGGAATTGTATATACTAGTTGTGTGTTATTCTCTCTGTCAACATTGAATTTTACTTGTATTACATGAAAAGGCAAAAAGAGAATATTGTATTTAATTTCACTTGCTTTATTATTGTTTGCAATTGGCAGTAATAAAAATCTCCCAAGATATGCAAAATTAGATATTACAGTTTATGTATAGAGTTTGACATTTTTCCAAACTGAAGTATTGTGTTGATATTTTTATGTAGCTGTAACAATATAATAAAAAAGCCCATCATTTGTAAAGCAGTAGATGTTTTAAATGTTTAATTTACTTAGTTAAAAATGATTTGTGTTCTTAAATTCTATTGAAGCTCTGTTTTGACATGTGGATAAGCTGTTTAGCTTGACATCATCATTTAAAACATTTTTGTTCTGCCTATCTAGTGTAATTCCTTATGATGCCAGGTATTATTTAAAAAAACATATTCTAGCTTTAATTTGCTACTACTTTCTTGCTGATAATGATTGAACTTTATCTTCTAATTTTTTTTTTTTTTTTTTTTTATGAATATCTCTCTGCCTAAATTGGAAAACTTCAAGGGCAATGAGTATGGTTTATTTCTTTCCACATACTGGACATATGACTTTGGATATGCAAATAGAATTTGATTTTATTTTCACTTATTGGGGGAGAGAATACCTGTAATCTACTTTGTATAGCTATAGTAAGAAAAAATAGAATAAATCATAAATCACTCTCCAGATTATTTTAATTTTTTATTTAAAAAAGATTATTTTATTTTTTACCAGTTACAAAGCTTACATATTTTTAATGGAAATTTGCAAATTGAAGAAAAGTAGCAAAAACATCTTACATATAACATCACAATTGAAAGATAATCCATTTTCTTCCTTTTGATACGTATTTGATATATATTTAAAAATTTTAAAAATTGTGGTAAAATATTAAAGAGTCCTTTTAAACATGGATTAAACGAGCCCTTTTCTTGCATTAACAAAAGGTAATACAGCTCTTATTAATGTATACAATTTTTTCTTCTACTTTCTAATGAACACATAAGCATTTTCCATATTATTTCAAATCTTAAGTGGTAATTTAGTTTTCACAGTGAGTATTTGCATCCTGACTTTCTTAAGGATTTTTATTAAGAAAGGATGCTGTATTTCGTCAAAAGCTTTTTCTGCATCTATTGACAGGATCATATGGTTCTTATCCTTTCTTCTATTAACGTGATGTATGATGTTGATTGATTTATGAATATTGAACCAGCCCTGCAGCCCAGGAATGAATCCCACTTGATCATGGTGAATACTTTCTTTCCTTTCTATAATTTATTGTCAAATTGGTTTCCATACAACACCTAGTGTGCATCCCAACAAATGCCCTCCTCAATGCCCATCACCCACTTTCCCCTCCCCCCCCCCCAATCAACCCTCAGTTCTCTATATTTAAGAGTCTCTTATGGTTTGCCTCCCTCCCTGTTTGTAACTTTTCTTACCACTTCCCCTCCCGCATTGTCTGTGTTAAGTTTCTCAAGATCCACATATGAGTGAAAACATATGATATCTGTCTTTCTCTGACTTATTTCACTTAGCATAATACCCTCCATTTCCATCCACGTTGCTGCAAATGGCCAGATTTCATTTTCTCATTGCCAAGTAGTATTCCATTGTATATAAAAATCACATCTTCTTTATCCATTCGTCAGTTGATGGACATTTAGGCTCTTTCCATAGTTTGGCTATTGTTGAAAGTGCTGCTATAAACATGGGGGTACAAGTGCCCCTATGCATCAACTCCTGTATCTCTTGGGTAAATTCCTAGCAGTGCTATTGCTGGGTCATAGGGTAGATGTATTTTAAATTTCTTGAGGAAGGAACCTCCACACTGTTTTCCAGAGCAGCTGCACCAGTTTGCATTCCCACCAACAGTGCAAGAGGGTTCCTGTTTCTCCACATCCTCTCCAGCATCTATAGTCTCCTGATTTGTTCATTTTAGCCCCTCTGACCAGTGTGAGGTGGTATCTCAGTCTGGTTTTGATTTGTATTTCCATGACAATGAGTGATGTTGAACACTGTTTCATGTGTCTGTTGGCCAACTGGATGTCTTCTTTGGAAAAATGTCTATTCATGCCTTCTGCCCATTTCTTCACTGGATTGTTTGTTTTTTGGGTGAATAATTCTTTTTATATGCTGTTGAATTTGATTTGCTAGTATCTTGTTGAGAATTTTTGCATCCATGTTCTTTAGAGATATTGGCCCGTAATTCTCCTTTTTAGTGGGGTCTCTGGTTTGGGAATCAAGGTTATCCTGGCTTCATAGATTGAGTCTAGAAACTTTCCTTCCATTTCTGTTTTTTGGAACAGCTTGAGAAGAATAGATAGTAACTCTATTTTAATTTTTTTTTTTTTAAATTTATTTATTTTTGAGACAGAGACAGAGCATGAACGGGGGAGGGGCAGAGAGAGAGGGAGACACAGAATCGGAAGCAGGCTCCAGGCTCTGAGCCATCAGCCCAGAGCCCGACGCGGGGCTCGAACCCGCAGACCGCGAGATCGTGACCTGAGCTGAAGTCGGACGCTTAACCGACTGAGCCACCCAGGTGCCCCAGTAACTCTATTTTAAATGTCTGGTAGAATTCCCCTGGGAAGCCATCTGGCCCAGGACTCCTATTTGTTGGGAGAGGTTTTTTGTTTTTTTTTTTTTTTCAATTTTGTTTTCAAAAGTTTTTTTCAGCTTATTTATTTTTGAGAGAGAGAGACAGATTGTGAGCAGGGGAGGAGCAGAGAGATGGAGACACAGAATCCGATGGGGGCTCCAGGCTCTGAGCTGTCCAGCACAGAGCCCCACGCGGGGCTCAAATTCACAAATCACGAGATCATGACCCTAGCCAAAGTCGGATGCTCAACTGACTGAGCCACCCAGGCGCCCTGATGTTGGGAGAGTTTTGATAACCGATTAAATTTCTTTGCTGGTTATGAGTCTGTTCAAATTTTCTGTTTCTTCCCGTTTGAGTTTTGGTAGTGTGTGGGTGTCTAGGAATTTGTCCATTTCTTCCAGATTGTCTAGTTTGGCATATAATTTTTCATAGTACTCTCTAATAATTGTTTGTATTTTTGTGGTATTGGTTGTGATCTGTCCTCTTTCATACATGATTTTATCTTTGTGGGTCTTTTGTCTTCTTTTTGAGAAGTATCAGTAGGGGTTTATTACTTTTGTTTATTCTTTCAAAAAACCAGCTCTTGGATTCATCTGTTCTATTTGTTTTTGATTCTATATTACTTATTTCTGCTCTGATCTTTATTATTTCTTCTTTTCTGCTGGCTTAGGGTTTCTTTGCTTCTCCGTTTCTAGTTCCTTTAGGCGTAAGGTTAGGGTCTGTATTTGGGATCTTTCTTGCTTCTTGAGGTAGCCTGGATTGCAATGTATTTTCCTCTTCTTAGGACTGCCTTTGCTGCATCCCAAAGGGTTTGGACTGTTGTGTTTTCATTTTCATTTGCTTCCGTATATTTTTAAATTTTTTAATTTCCTGGTTGACCCATTATTCTTTAGTTGGATGTTCTTTAACCTCCATGTATTTGGACGCTTTCCAAATTTTTTCGTGTGGTTGATTTCAAGTTTCATAATGTTGTGATCTGAAAATATGCATGGTGTGATCTCAATCCTTTTATGTTTGAGGGCTGATTTGTGACCCAGCATGTGATCTGTTTTGGAGAATGTTCCATGTACATTCGAGAAGAGTGTGTAATCTGATGCTTTTGGATGATATGTTCTGAATATATCTGTTAAGTCCGACTGGTCCAGTGTATCATTCAAGGCCGATGTATCCTTACTGATTTTTCTGCCTAGATGATCTGTCCATTGTTGTAAGTGGAGTATTAACGTCACCTACAATTTCAGTATTATCAATAAGTTTACTTATGTTTGTGATTAGTTTACATATTTGGGTTCTTGCACATTGGGGGTAAAAACATTTACAGTTATTAGCTCTTCTTGATGGTTACACTCCTTAATTATGATATAATGCCCCTTTTTATATCTTGTTATAGACTTTGGTTTAAAATCTACTTTGCCTGATACAAGTATGACTACTCCAGCTTTCTTTTGATATCCAGTAGCATGGTAGATGTTTCTTCATCCCCTCACTTTGAATCTACAGGTGTCCTCAGGTCTAAAATGAATCTCTGGTAGGCAGCATATACATGGATTTTTTTTTTTTTTTTAATCCATTCTGACACCCTGTGTCTTTTGATCGGGGCATTTAGTCCATTTACATTCAGAGTGATTATTGGAAGATACAGATTTAATGTCATTGTGTTCTTTGTAGGTTTCATACTTGTGGTGATGTCTCTAGTCCTTTGTAGTCTTTGTTGCTTTTCACTCACGGAGTCCTCCTTAGGATCTCCTGCAGGGCAGTTTAGTGGTCATGAACTCCTTAGTTTATGTTTTTGTTTTTGTTATTGTTTTGTCTGGGAAGTCTTTTATCTCTCTCTCTGTTCTGAATGACAGCCTTGCTGGATAAAGGATTCTTGGCTGCATATTTTTCCTATTCAGCACATTGAATATTTCATGCCACTCCCTTCTGGCCTGCCAAGTTTCAGAATTCAGGTCTGCTAATACCCTTATGTGTCTACCCTTGTAGGTTAAGGTCCGTTTGTCCCTAGCTGCTTTCAGAAGTCTCTATCTTTGTATTTTGCCAGTTTCACTATGATAGGTCATGGTGTTGATCTGTTTTCATTGATTTTTTTGAAGGGAGTTCTCTGTGCCTCCTGTACTTGGATCTGTTTCCTTCCCCAGATTAGGGAAGTTCACAGAAATAACTTGTTCAAATAAACATTCTGTCCCTTTCTCTCTGTCTCCTTCTTGTGGAACTTCTATGATACGGATATTAACGCATTCATTGAATCACTTAGGTCTCTAATTCTCCCTTCATGATCTAGTAATTTCCTATCCCTCTTTTTCTCAGCTTCATAATTTTCCATAATTTTATCTTCTATTTCACCTATTTTCCCCTCTAGTTCTTCCATCCTTGCCGTCACTGCATCTTTTTTTTTTTAATTCATTTATAACATTTATTAATTCCTCATGACTGTTTCTTAGGTCCTTGATCTCTGGAGCAATAGATTCTCTTGTCTTCTATGCTTTTTTCAAGCCCAGCTATTAGTCTCATGACTGTTACTCTAAATTCATATTCAAATATATTGTTTATATCCCTCTTGAGAAATTCTCTGGCTGTCATTTCTTCTTGGAATTTTTTTTGAGGAAAATTCTTCCATTTCATCATTTTGGCTAATTTTCTGTCTTTTATGTGTTTTAATAGCTTGTTATGTGCCTTGCACCTGTGAGTACTTTTCTGCCCAGGGCCTGTCACTTCAGGAAATGTTTTTGCAGTGTGTCGCTTGCACTTTGTTGTTGTGACTCTGGTTGCTTTATCTTCCTACTTGTAGTGGTTGGTGATTTGGACCTTTCATTGTGTATGCTTTAATTTGTTCATTGAAGTAACTCTGGAAAAATTGGAAAAGGGGGAGAGTGGAAGAAGAAGCATATCCCATACAAAGAGAAATGACAGGGGCAGAAAAAAAGGACCAGGAAGAGAATCAAAGAAACTGTAAGTGTCAATCCAGAGAGAGAGAGAGAGAGAGATGAAAATAAAGAGGAGGAGATATAGAAAAGGTGTAAAAAGAATAGTCAAAATGCCTGATTAAACAAACAGAATAGAGAAAGAAGAAAAGTATACATATATATAATAAGAATTGACCAAAAATCAAATCAGAAAATGCAAAACCACAGGACAGTTGTCTGTTGGTACGTTGGAACTGGTGGCTGTGTTGGTCTGCAGGAGAGGCCTTCTAGTTTGGTTAGGGTCAGTCTCCAGTAGATACGCAGCTAACAGGCACAGAGGAGCGGGGTTTGGTGTAAGTGGGTCCTGGTTCCACTGGGAGTCGCTGACCTGTTCTCTGAAGCCCCATTGTGTTGGTGATGGGGAGAAAAATAGCAACACCCTAATCTCTCCTCCCAGACTGGGTGTCTCAAACCATGCTGTTCAGGCAGTTTTCACAGAGCAGCGCGGGTGGGCCAGCTTGTCCTGCTCCACAGTCTCCCCCCTCTCCTAGGCGCTCAGCTGGAATTCAAAACCTGATGTCTTACCCTCTTCCCATAGACTCAAGGGAGGGACTCCTGTCTCCCAGTGCACCCCCCCAGATTGCTCCCTTCCCTGCCGGGCGCACACACACAGCTGCGGGTTCAGTCCGGATAAAGTTGCACAGCCCTGAGAACTCTGATCTTGACTCCTAAGTCTGTTTGGAAGGTAGAAACTGGCTCTCTGGATTTTTCGATCCCTGGTTGTGGTCTGGACAGGTTTTTCTCTTGTCCAAATACAATCCCACACTTCCACAGCCTCTCTTTCTCTTCCTTTTGTCTCTTGACCAGAGGTGTTCCCTCTTTCTGTGCCCACGCTGCCCATTTTATCTGTCTCAATTTGCAAACATGCATCTCTGTCCCCCAAGCTGTCTCCGTACATTGGTGGAGATGTTTCTGTCACTCAGTAGCCTGGATTCCTGAAATTCCAAGTGTTCTGACCTCAATACTACTGTGTTTGTGGGACAAGGGAAATTCTGGTTCTCTTACTTCTCTGCCATCTTAACTCTCCCTCCTCTCTTCATGACTTTTTATAACACATCTATCCCTTCCTCTGTTTGGAAGATAACGTTATAATGATCTAGTTCTTTAATGATGATCATCTTAGGACAGGCTCTTTCAGTCACCCAAAAGGGAATGGTTCTTAAGGAAGCCAGGGTGTATGCTAACAGTCTTCACCTCTCTGATACCAGATACCCAGTAGGAGAGACTGCTGTCCCTGCCTGTGGATCCAGGATGCGATTATGACCAACCTTCAGAAAGATGGGAGTGGGATCAATTTCTCATCTGTGTTAAGTCAGGGTTAAAAGCCAGTGGACAAAAAGCTATCAGCTACTCTAAGGTGGCTATAGTCACCCAGGAGCCAAATGAAAATTCTACTGCCTTTCTAGAAAGACTCTGAGGCTGTGACTAAATATATTAACCGTGATCTACAGTCTTTTGAGGGAACGGTCATTCTAAAAGGCAAATTCTTCTCTTAGTCTGCCAAATATCAGGCAGAATCTGCCAAAACTGGTAAGAGAACCTGGGCCCCAGTGTTAAAAAACTTCTTTCAGCATCATCTAATGTCTTATACAACAGGGACCAAGAGGAAGAGGCTAAGGCTTGGAAGAAAGAGAAAAGGAAATATGGCAGTCAGGCCTAATTGCTAGCGGCCCTGTAGGGCCAAACCTGCTTCAAAAATGCCCAACTGCGTCCTAAAAAAGGGATCAGGAAAATGCCTGATCTGCAGGAGGACTGGGCATGAAAATATCCGAGTAAGAGACCCCCCCACTACCCCCAATGTCCTAAATGTCAGCAGACAGGACACTGCGTGGCTAACTGCCCTTGAGGTAAAAGGACACCCAGTTCAGAAACTGCTACCCCACACATGGTGATGGACTGAAGGGGTCCTCTACTCCATTTGGCCCCACTGCAACAAGTAACCATCCATGGACTGGAGTCATCAGTAAAGATGGATGTGGCAGATTAGAAGCAATAAAACTCTTAACTGGAACTACACCAAGGCCATCAGACTGTACTCAGGACACCTTCATCTACATGAGACTCGTGAATGGATATCGTACCTGGAAATTCTTCCTACCTGACAGACAGCAAGAATAGTGAACCCAAACTCTGTGATGCCCTGCTTCAGCTTGAAGCAGCCAGAGTGGTCATTGCCCTCTTTGCCAGTGATTTGGGTCCCTATTTCTTGAGCAGGGGTAGGGGGGTGGGGGAGGAGGACATGTTAGGACATGCTAGATACCAGCAGTGGAGGAATTGCCTCCAAGCCAGAGTCCTGAATCCTTAAAGGGGAATGATAGAGACAAGAGCTGGAGGCAAAGATGGTGATAAATAGCTTACACATCAAAAGCCCAGGGGCACAACATCCTGACCTTAAGACTTCCCAGACCTTGGGGCTGACAGACTAAGAGCCGCAAGTGCAGAGCCTACACTCTTCCCCTTCCACCTCTGTCCCTGGGTAATCATGCATTTGCACTGCTGTTAACCCCCCGCACCCTTGCCTCCAACTTGTCATGGAGAAAGGCTGCCCTGATAGTCCCGGTAGAAACTTCATAGGGTCAAAAAAGCCCCCTCCCAACCTGTGGAAGGAGTCCCCCCAAATGATTGGAAGTAGCTTGCATTAGAGACCACCCCACTGTATGTCACAGTTCCTTCCAGCCCAGAGAGACCCAGTAATATCCAATCCCAAAGCAACCTAGGGGCCAGTTCCACCTTGTAGAACCTGCCTGCTCTCCCACCTTGGGAGTGTACTTTTGCTTTAAAAAACTGCTTTGTGCTTGCTAAAAAAATTGCATATACTAGAATCTTTTTATTATGTCATGTATAAGCTTAAAATATATGCTATATGAAAACTGAACTTGGCATAAAGTGGGTTTTGGTTAAATAAAAAGTTTTTTATATAATTTAATGAAGGAGTTTTAATTCTTGTTTGCCATGCTTGATGTTTTTGAGGGATCCTGTTGTGTGTGTTTTATCCTTGGGAAGTTTCTTTTCTTTTTCTTTTCCTTTCCTTTTCCTTTCCTTTCCTCCTCTCTCTTCTCTCTTCTCTCTTCTCTCTTCTCTCTTCTCTCTTCTCTCTTCTCTCTTCTCTCCTCTTTTCAGCTGAAAATGCTATTTTTATTCTCCTAGCTCTTCTGTCTTAGGAAGAAGAAAAGTCACATTTGAATTCAAACAAGTAATGAAGTCTTTTATTTTAATGAAGGACTTTATTTATTTATTTATTTATTTATTTTATTTATTTATTTATTTTTGGGACAGAGAGAGACAGAGCATGAACGGGGGAGGGGCAGAGAGAGAGGGAGACACAGAATCGGAAACAGGCTCCAGGCTCCGAGCCATCAGCCCGGAGCCTGACGCGGGGCTCGAACTCACGGACCGCGAGATCGTGACCTGGCTGAAGTCGGACGCTTAACCGACTGCGCCACCCAGGCGCCCCAATGAAGGACTTTCTAAGAATGTTAGGAATGAATGTGAATATACGGGATTGTAATAGAAGTGCCACTGTAACCTTAGTTATAATATTCCATGTTGTGGACACTATAATTTATATGTCAAAATGCTGCAGACAGGAAACAATGCTGGTTTAGTACTTTTCAGCTTGCTGATGGTTCCATGTTCTCTTTTCCCTTTTAGCCTTAAGCCATCTCCGTGTATTGTCTGGAATTAACAATAATGAAGAACACTGCAGCTTCGAGTTTTTCTGTTTGGTTCACAAGCTAGTCTATAGGTTCCCTTTCAATTCATAAAACGCAACGGTTCTTTGATTTTCCTTCTGATGATTACATACTGCTAATTTTCTTTTTTCTTGAACTTGTTCATTTTCACATGATTTTTTTTTTTAAACTTGGGATATTTAGTAATCAGAAACTACTGAGTCTACATCTGAACTGAGTTTGCAATATAGACAGATTATAGTTGGGTTTTACTAGTCTGATAATTTCTGCCTATTCGTTGGAGTGTTTTAGATTGTTTACATTTTATGTAGTTGTTAGTAAGATTGGTCTCAAGTCTTTTTGTTTTCTATTTGTTCTAGCTAATTCTTGTTCCTTTTTTTCTTTTCCTGCCTTTGTTGGATTAGCTGAGTGTATTTGAGCATTACATTTTATCTTCATTACTGGTTTATTTGCTGTATCTCTTCGTTTTTTTAGTGGCTGTTCTAGGGTTACCAATATGCGTATTTATCTACTTTAATAATATTTCACTTCATGGATAATGTAAATATTGTGTTTTACTTTAGTATGCCTATAACAGTATGCTTCTCTTTATTCCTTGCCATCATTTGTGCTAATGTTATGACTCTTCAATATATATTATAAATCAGTGATATGCTGTTATTATTATGATTGCTTTGAACAGTGTTTTAAGAAATTAAAAAACAAGAAAGTGTCTGTTGTATTTACCCATTTAGTTACTTCTGGCATTCTTCATTTCTTTACGTAGATCAAATTTTTCATGTAGCAGTATTTTACTTAAGTTTGAAGAACTTCCTTGAATATTTTTGTAGTCCATTTCATCTTGATGCAAATTCTTTCAGCTTGTGTTTGAGAAAGTCTTTGCTGCTTTCTTTGCTTAACAATTCTGATTTCTAGATTTAACCTTTGGGTTAACTCCTACTTACCTGCTTATGACTAGGGCTTTTCTAGTAGTAGCTCTATTTTCTATTCAAAAGAGAATAGCAAGAGTTGGGATGAGAGAAAAATGGCCAACTGTAAGAAGATGAAAGGATTTTAGTGAGAGTAATAGAAATAGCTTAAAGTAATTCCTTCCTTTTTTGAACTTTTCCAAGACTTTAACAAAAACTCTCTAATATTTGTCAAAAATTTTCACTTTTTATAAGCTATTTATCCGTATGAACTTTATTTTTGTCATTTGTTAAATGAAAATGACAGTATCTTAGAGGATTTTTGTGATGATTGTGAAGAATGAATATAAAGCTTCTTGCATTGTTTGTACCCATAATAGTTATTCAGAATATTATTTTACAGTATAAGACTTACCTGTTTGCTTTTATATTTATTTATTTATTTATTTATTTATTTATTTATTTATTTATTTTTACCTGTTTGCTTTTAAAATACATTCCTTTATATATAATACTCTGAAGTTGAGGACTCTTTCTTTTTCTACTTACCAACTTTTATCTCCTGTACTGCAGTGTGCAGAGAATTCTGAATGTGATCCTCTACCACCTCCATTCTACTTTACTATCTTCATACTCTTGTTTTATGTCTAGACTTAATGGAGTCTTTCCCTCTCTTAATCTACTCAACCATTTACTCTTTTTTAATTTGTTTTGTGTTTTTTACATTTATTTTTGAGAGACAGAGAGAATATGAGCGGGGATGGGGCAGAGAGCGAGAGAGAGGGAGACAGAATCTGAAGCAGGCTCCAGGCTCTGAGCTGTCAGCACAGAGCCTGACATGGAGTTTGAACCCACGAACCATGAGATCATGACCTGAGCCAAAGTCAGACACTTACCTAACTGAGCCACCTAGGCGCCCTGTCTCTATCAAACTTCTACAATGATCTATTAGAATTGTAGAATTTGAGAATTCTATAATTTGTAGAATTTGTAGGATTACAGAATTTGTAGAATTGTAGAATTGTAGAATTTGAGATGATTATAAATACTACAGTATTCAGATTTGATATCTTTTTGGTAGAGAATTAAATTTACCCACGTTGTTCAAAGATGGAATAATTTTAAGGAGAGACTCTCCATTGGTGTTGATGTTTGTTTTGTGCATCTGCATACGTAGAGGTGCTCCTGAATGTTCGGTTAGTTGTTGAGCTGTTCCTGAAGTCTAGGCTCACACCTGAACATTAGTGTACTCTTTAGCTCTCTTGGTAGGTTTTATTGTTTGCCTCAATTTGTCTAAATGCAAATTAGATCTTTGTAATTTAGATCCTTGTAAATTAGATCTCATTCTCAACTTCAATATTTTATTTAGTAACACTAGTATTTGCCTCTGCATTTGTTTTATAGGGAAAATAGGAAATATTGAGTATTAAATAAAATTATTCTAATATTTACAATGCAAATAGCAATGTAATGGAAGGGGAAAATGTTATTTTGAGGTTTCTCTATTAAGTAGTTCACATTAACAGAAAATTGTCATATATCAGAGAAAAGCCAGTAAGAGATTGGATACACCTTTGTGAAATAAATTATTACTCTTTTTCAAATGAGACAAGCTTTAAAATGTTAGAGTATTGGCTCTGAAAAAATGTTTATTAGACATATAAATTATAATATTTGGATGGAAAAGAATACCTTCTTCTCATAACAGTTAAAGGTATTTATAACTTAATCACTGTTTAAAGTATCTGAGTATAAATGGACACTCAGGTATAGAGTAGATGTGGAGGGGTTTCAAATACAAAATAAACAAGTGTTTCTTTATGAAACAGGAATATGGTAAACATTATGGCTCTTGAGTTTTTCCTTTTGTTTTAAGCAGCATACTTAATATTACACCACTTTTTTAGGAGTAAGTGTCCCATTGATAGCTAAAGTGAAATGAGTCATTATAGTCTGAATACTTAAGAATTTGTGAATTTTATACTTGTTAATGTTGTAATAGCATATAATTAAACACTTTAAAATCTTTGTTACTCCTTTAAAAACTTTAAAAATTTTAAAAATCTCAATTGGATTTAGTAGTACTATTGAGAAGGTACTCATGGTACTATTGGGAACATTCTGTGCTTCCTGAAAATTTATCTGAAATGCATTTTTTCATTATTAGAATATGAGAATATTCTGGGAATTTCTCCCTTTTTGGAATTACATATGATTAGAAGATGTTTCCCCCCCCCCCCCCCCCCCCACCCCCATGCTTATAGATCTTTTTCCAGGTTACTTTTTATATCTTATTTGTTGGCAAAATTTTAACTTTTACATTTGCATATGTTTAGAATATGCTATTTTGATAATGCTGTAGTTACATATATTATTTCCTTGCAGAAATGTTTATTTTTTTTTTTCTTTTGGGCTCCTAGAATCTTCAGCCAGTTTTCTTACTGCCATTTGGCTTTCTTTCCTTTCTCTTTTTAAACATTTACTTCTTCATCAAAAATTGGCCAAAGGGATAACAGTGGAAATGCCTTGTCTTTTTGGCAGTACTTTTGACAAGCAAAAATTCTGTGTTTTTTCTTCCCTAGTTGTTTTATAGATTCCCTCAAAATTTGTATTTATTTTTTGTGGTCTGAGATTTTGGCCTTACATGATGAAAACACTGTGTTATAATGCAATTTCAGGTTGAATAAATGCTTATCTTGTGCATTTTTATTAAGACAAACGTTTTAAAGCAGAGGTAATAAAACTATGGCCCATGGGCCTACCACCTGTTTTAGTAAATAAAGGTTTTTTGAGACAGTCTTATTTGTTTACGTATTGTCTGTGGCTGTTTTCATTTTTCAACGGGCAGTGGTAGAATTTAGTTGCAACAGACTATATAGATTGCAAGCCTAAGGACAGGCTTTTCAAACCTCAAGTCCTTTGTGACATTTTTTTGACTAAAGGGATTGTGCACAATCCCTTCTCACTGTACTCAGTCCCTCCTCCTACTATATGTGCTGTTAGTTGGCCTTTTCTCATAGGGAGAAAGTAGAGCAACTGTGGTTAGGATTATGCGATGTGATAGTGTGATTTTGAACCATCTCTTTATGTCTTAGTTTCCTTATCTTTAAATGGGAATACTTTTAGGGTGCCTGGGTGGCTCAGTTCATTAAGCATCTGACTTTGGCTCAGGTTATGATTTCACAGTTGTGGATTTGAGTCCTGCATTGGGCTCTGTGCTGACAACTCAGAGTCTGGAGCCTGCTTCACATTCTGTGTCTCTCTCTTCTGCCCCTCCCCAACTTGTTCTCTCTCTCTCTCTCAAAAATAAATATATGAATATAAAAAAATATTGGGGCGCCTGGGTGGCACAGTCGGTTAAGCGTCCGACTTCAGCCAGGTCACGATCTCACGGTCCGTGAGTTCGAGCCCCGCGTCAGGCTCTGGGCTGACGGCTCAGAGCCTGGAGCCTGTTTCCGATTCTGTGTCTCCCTCTCTCTCTGCCCCTCCCCCGTTCATGCTCTGTCTCTCTCTGTCCCAAAAATAAATAAACGTTGAAAAAAAAAATTAAAAAAAAAAAAAGAAAAAAAAATTAAATGGGGATACTTTTGCATGGAGAACAGTGTCTAATTCATAGCTTTGTTAAGAGGATAAAGAGATGAGTGTAATGTCATTAGCAATAGGTGACACGTTAGAAGTGTCATAAATTAAAAAAAAGTTTCTATTTGTCTCTTTTTCCTCCCTCTCTGCCTTCTCTTTCTCCCTGCTGTTGGTATTTGTTTCAAGTTCAGGAAAGAGCTCATAGGAGGAGTTTTTCAGACAGATCTGGGTATTTATCCCAGCTCAGTCACTTCCTATCTTTTTGACCTTGGGACCTCTTAAGATCTATTTCATTCTTAAAATATTTAAGGCCTGGTCTGGCACATCGAAGTGTTCAGTAAAGGTCGTTAGTGTTTCTTTGTGACGTATGATTGCTGACTAACGTACATTGCTTTTAATTTTTTTATGCATATAAGGATTGTTCCTGAAGTAGGTAAGTAAAGTACCTGGATAAGGGTACCATCTATTTATACTACATATTTTCTCTCAGAGTGGCTAACACATACATACACATTGCTCAGTTCTTTCTTGCTGAAGGAAGTTTTTTGTAAGAAAACAAAGCACAGTTTTATTAAGCTAGTCAAGCACCTAGTCTCCTCCAGCCCCCTAGTGAATTCTGGTAAAAATTAGCAGAATGTGCTTTATGCCAGAATGCCTCCATATATACTTTGGTCTTTCTTCCATTAATTTCTGCCTGTTTCACCTTTGGAATATGAGTAGGTCTAACCACTTCAATCCAGTGCTCTACAAAGAGGAGAGGTTGGCAATAATTATATATGCCTAGTGATAAGAGTGAAGGGGATGTCATAGGCAATAATATACAACAGATTTTCCTTAAATGTGTTGCTGTTAACCAGCACAGTTTGTTTTCTGGCTGGGGAAGTATTCTGGTTCAGGTGGCTCTGTGTGTTTGAAAAGAAGGCAGGAGAGAGATAGGCTAATCTGGCATAAATGGCTTTGGTCCTGTTACTTGAGTAGCATGGATCTCAGAGATGGAAGACAGGCCCCACCACACAGGTGTTTACAGTTAGTACAGTGATGTCTTTCATTATTAAAATGTGGCTTAATGAATGTTTGGCTTTGGCTTGTCAGATTAGCTGTTCTTCCTTCTGGGAGGATCAAGTAAAATAATGTAAGGGGGGGCATCAACAGCATTCTCTTCTTGCCCACCCTCACCTCATGTTCTCACCCTTGATGGGAGAAAAGATGTAAGCAGCCTCTTCTGTGGGCTGCAGTTGATGTGTGAAGACATTGGGGGCATACGCATTCCTTCTTTTAAATGTGCAAGGTACTTTTTTTAGTGACTAAAATTAAGTTGATTAATATTGCTGTCAGGGTAGACGTGAGTCAGAGATTCTAATTTCGACCATGAATGTGAGTGAATGTGTTTTCCCGGGCTTGCTCTTGTGTTCTCCAAATATACCTCTTCTTTGGTGACTTTATTTGACTCTCTGACTCTGGAATTCAGGGTTTCTCTTAGAGATTCTTTATTGCATCTGACAATTGCTGTTGTACTTGCTACTGGAGAGGGTAGAGGTGCATGTCCTTACAAGCTCTGTATCAGTTCATTTGCAAGGCCCTTCACTGTATTTCATTCAGGCTTTTTTGGTGACCAGAGCATTCAGGTAAGCCTTCATTCTTTTCTGCTTGTCTGCATGCCATGAGGCTGAAGAGCTTAAAGCACATCACTTATTGATGCTGCCTTTCAGTTTTTTTCCCTTCAATTCTTTGTTGCATTTTAACCTCTTTGTCTATTTTTATTTTATTAAAATTTTTTTAATGTTTATTTTTGAGAGACAGAGCATGAGCCAGGGGAGGGGCAGAGAGAGAGGGAGACACAGAATCTGAAGCAGGCTCCAGGCTCCGAGCTGTCAGCACAGTCCGATGCGGGGCTTGAACTCATGAACCGTAAGATCATGACCTGAGCTGAAGTTGGATGCTTAACCGACGAGCCACCAAGGCACCCCGTCTCTTGGTCTATTTTTAACCAAGGAGTTGAAATGATTCAGCCACCTGTTTTAAGTCCTATCCTCAATCTTATTCATACCATTGTGAATCTGGGAGTTGATGGGTTTCAAGTTTTAACTGACTCACCCTTATGAGGGCTAAGGTGAAAAGTATGCAACCTGATCCTATCATCTGTCAGTATGAAGGTAATGGATGTATTTACATACATATGGTGTTCACCACATTTTCCCTCTGTTAGGAACTTTTGTAAGGAAATGACATTCTTGCTTGTTTCATGAGGAGCAAAGGGCAGTATTTTCAGAAATAGCTATGTGGTCCCCAAGAGAAAACATTCTTTTACCATGAAATGTACTTACCAGACATTTTGGGAAAATTGCAACCTAAATAAGAGGTATAACTGTAATGTGTTTGGGGTTAAAAATGACCTCAAAACATTTTAGTTTGTATTTTTGAGAACAGGGTATCTTTTATTAGAAATTAGAGACTTTCAATGAAGTAAAATGTGTTAAAAAATGATGCATACTATTTGGAAGCAGATAGTGAGCTCATAATGATGGAAGTAATTCTAATTTTAATAGTAAATATTGTAATTCTTGTTTTGCTTTTTATTTAATTTGGCTGAGGTAGGATTTGAATGGAAGCTGATCTGTGACTGATGCAATTAAGATGTAATTGAAATGAAAACTAGGTGAAATTATGAAAAGGATTATTTTCTAATTATATATGCAACCCTAATTTCCTAACTATAATTAAGAAAGATTTGCATTTGCACATTTGGTAGTGTTTGTTTTATAGTATATATTCCTGTAAGTACCATGATTAATGGTCATTTTTAAAGTGACTAAAATTTCAGGATTATTACAAATTTTGTTTAAGCAAATTATTTTTTTTCTTTTGAATAATAAAAATGTGTAATTTGTAGGGAAGCTTTCTTCACTGTTATTTTTTTTAACTATTTGAAATCTTATATTTAGTCTATGCACTTTACCCTTTTTTTGCTGCTAATCACTTTTAAAAAATAAAAACTTGTTCTCTTACTTTAAAATGTTTGTCATCTCATGTATGCCAGATTTATTGGACTGCAATAGTTTTAGTGCATTTTGGCTGGAATGTTTATTATGACATCACTGTAATCTATATACAGTATGTGATTTCAGATGGTTTCAGTGTTAAATATTTTCATAATTATGCTAGTTTTGGCAGTTCACTTGGAACTTTTTCACATTTCTTTAATGAACATGTTTTACTTCTGGGCTTTTGAGACAACCATATGTTTCAAAAATTAATAGTGTGTTTTAATGTTAACGTTGTGCAGAAGTGTATGACTACAGACATTTTTAAGGATGTAAGCTGAACTAAAAGTAATTACAGTAAGGTTTTATTCATAGTAGTAGTCCTTTAGTATTTAGAGACTATAACATTCCACCAAAATAACAGAAGATGTCATTATAAAGATTGAATAGTGAAGTTGTTTTGTAGAATGAAACACTGTGAAGTTTGTTTTGCATTAACTTAAAACGACATAAATTCATGTGAATTTTTTTTTAAGATAGCAAATCTGTTACTGTCTGCTTGTCTTGAAGTTTCAAACATTTTTTTTTCTTTTGCTAATATATCACTAGCATCTGAAGCTGTGTTGTCTTATAAAAGATTCATCTTATATAATTGTTCTCTTAGGGTGGCATTGAATAAAAATTTTGTTGTCTAAAGGTCTTATCATTGTTATTTTCTTTTAGTATCTTATTAGATTGGTAAATTTAGTGGTTTTCCATCTTTTCTTGAATTTTTCTCTTCAAATATGTAAAATAGAAAACTGAATTCCTCACCATTCTTGTATTATCAAATAGTTTTATTATTGATTAATAAATTGATGAGGCACAGTGCACCATCAGTTAGCCTTTGTATGTAAGGCAAATTGCTTTCTTTTTTATTTTTAAAGTTTATTTTATTTTGATAGAGAGCATGTACAAATGGGCGAGGGATGGAGAGAGAGAGAGAGAATCCCAAGCAGGCTCTGCACTGTCAGTACAGAGCCCAACGTGGGGCTTGAACTCACGAACCCTGAGATCATGACCTGAGCCAAAATCAAGAGTCAAATGCTTAATCGACTGAGCCACCCAGGTGCCCCAAAATGTGCTCTTTTATCCCCAAAATGGGAATAAGAAGATGGCTGATGCTTTTACCTCATATTACTACCCAATCTATTTCCTTCCTATATTGCCTGTCTTCTTGAAGGGGCAATCTGTGTTTATTATTTACGCTTTAAATTCTTACTCACTTTTTGAACTATTCATTTACTGCTCCTACTCTTGTTCCTCTACTAGAACTACTAAATCTCCTTTCTTATTGGTTATTGGCATCCTAATTACCAAATCTTGAAATATGGCCAAGTAGAATGAAGACTGAGAACATTTTTATAGTTCTCTTAAATTTTTTAAATTTTTATTTTTTTTAATGTTTATTTTTATTTGAGAGAGAGCAAGAGAGCGAGAGTGTGTGCACTTAACCGACTAAGCCACCCAGGCACCCCGCACCTTGATAGTTCTTAATGTTATCTCACTTTTACTGAACTGGTTCATGCCTTTAGTTTCTGGTGTGGTTCTTTCACCTTACATTGTATACTTTGGCTTTATTTGACTAATCATTATTTCTTGTACATGCTACATACATATATGCTGCTTTTGCTAATGGTTTGCCTCTATGTAACCTCCAATCTTAGCCTAAAACTTTCCTATACTTTTATAAGCCTGACCTCTCTAGTTCTTCTAAATAGTTCTTAATAGTTCTTTCTGTTCCTAACTTAAAAATAAAGTACTCTGTAAAACAAGCTACATATGTTTTTAGTGGACTGTGAAAATTAGTATTATATCTAATTTGGCTTTGTACATTCAACAATTAGCACATAAGAGCATTATATAAACTTGTTGAATCAAGGTAAGAAAAGTGTACTGTTTGCACTGTATAAAGGAATATGTTTTGAAAATGTGTTGTGTTGAAGTTTTTGGCTATCCATATCAAAACCCAATTAAGCCTTATGTTTAATGAGAATAATAATTCAGTAAAAATAATAGGATGCAAAGGATTCTAAGGATTATTAAGATTAATCATTAAGGTGATTAAGAAGACAGCTTGGATTCTTAACACACACAATACTGGGGGTCTTACCATGTAAACAACAAACAGGAGACAATTAAGACCTTTTCCATTTATTTTGTATTCAAATGGCAAGTGTTTAAAGCTTTGTTTAATAGTCTTTTTTTTGCAAAAGTCATATGTAAGGATTTCTTGACATTATCAATTGGTTTGTTTAGATACTCAAGAAAGGAAGAATTTGTGGTTTAAACTACTCGTTATTTTTAAACAGTGTTTGAGAATGCAAATTATAAGAATTGTTTGGTATACAGATTTTTAGAGCTAAAAAAGAAAATTAGAGTCTAATCAAATTTAGTAACCCTAAGCTATATATTTAACTGAAATATGTCTCCTAATTCTTGAGTGATGATTGATACTTTACTTTTCTTAAAAATAGGATGACCATGAAAGCTGTGGTTCTAATTCTACCAACCGTAGTACTACTGAGAACACGAAATCATCAGTAAAACCCCGAAGAATTCAGCAGGCTGCTCCCACAGATCCTGATTTACCACCAGGTAACTTCTGAATGGGCTTGTTAAGGCCAAAATTACACTTGTTATTAATCATTGTTGTAGCCAATTGTAGAATATACACTTTAGTATTTAGTGTCCTAAAATACTTAGAGTACATGTGTATGTGGGTTTGCTTCATAACATAAGAACACATTGAGTCCAGAGCCCTCCAAAATGTCTTCTGTTCAAATTTTGATGATCTTTTGCAGCAGGTTGTTCCTAAAGTTTCTTTCTTACATCCTGTCCGAGCAAAGACATGCCTCTGCTTTCCCATAGTCTCTTTGTTCCCCTTCCTTCTTGATTAACAGTAAAGACACTAGATTGTTCTGAGTTTCAGTAAACTATAGAATTCACCAGGAGGATCACCATCTCTTTTACTTCCTGAAATATTTATTTACCTAGAACAGTAGTGGCTTACAAATAACAGTTGCTTAGTAACTATTTAATGAAGAAAAAACCACGATCATGACCTATCAGCCCCGTGGCCGGAGTGCATTGTTGCCTTTTTAAGTTAGGGGTTGTTTTTATTAGTCACTTCTCTTTTGATTTTATTCATCAGTCATTTCTTTTTCTCAGAGGTATAGTTGATGTTAGTATATATTTGTTTTCTGCGCCAAAGGTTTGTAGGCTTTCTGTTGGGTTTAACCTTTAAGTTTTGACAGTCTTCTTGCACATCTACTAACAGACTGGTGTTAGGTACAGCATTTCATAGCCCTCCTCCTCAGATATGTTCTAAGTTAAATTTCAATTGATTAAACATTTTAAACTAGTGTTATAGTGATGTTAATGCTGATGCTTTATATATTCTGAATTTCATCTAACAAGTCTCCATAATACCTCTGGCTTTAGAATAGATTAATTGCTACAGCTGGAGAAGGTGCCAGAAGAAGATATTTTATTTCTGAATGTTTCTAATTCTACTTGGAGTGATGTGATGGTTCCAGAACCTACCTTTCCTCCTTTCTTTCCTTCCTCCCTTCCTTTCTTTCCTTCCTCCCTTCCTTTCTTTCCTTCCTTCCCCCTCCCTTCCTTCCTTCTTTCCTCCTTTCTTTCTTTCCTCCCTCCCTTCCTTCCTCCCTCCCTCCCTTCCTTCCTTCCTTCCTTCCTTCCTTCCTTCCTTCCTTCCTTCCTTCCTGAAATTTATTGTCAAATTGGTTTCCATACAACACCCAGTGCTCATCCCAACAGGTGCTGTCCTCAGTACCCCTTACCCACCTTCCTCTCCCTCCCACCCCTCATCAAGCCTCAGTTCTCAGTTTTTAAGAGTCTTTTATGTTTTGGCTCCCTCCTTCTCTAACCTTTTTTTCCCCCCCTCCCCCATGGTCTTCTGTTAAGTTTCTCAGGATCCACATAGGAGTGAAAACATATGGTATCTGTCTTTCTCTGTATGACTTATTTCACTTAGTATAACACTCTCCAGTTCCATCCACGTTGCTACAAAAGGCCATATTTCATTCTTTCTCATTGCCACGTAGTATTCCATTGTGTGTATAAACCATTTCTTTATCCATTCATCAGTTGATGGACATTTAGGCTCTTTCCATAATTTGGCTATTGTTGAAAGTGCTGCTATAAACATTGAGGTACAAGTGCCCCTATGCATCAGCACTCCTGTATCCGTTGGGTAAATTCCTAGCAGTGCTACTGCTGGGTCATAGGGTAGGTCTATTTTTAATTTTTTGAGGCAACTCCACACTGTTTTCCAGAGCGGCTGCCCCAGTTTGCATTCCCACCAACAGTGCAAGAGGGTTCCCGTGTCTCCACATACTCTCCAGCATCTATAGTCTCCTGATTTGTTCATTTTAGCCACTCTGACTGGCGTGAGGTGGTATCTGAGTGTGGTTTTGATTTGTGTTTCCCTGATGAGGAGCGACGCTGAGCATCTTTTCATGTGCCTGTTTGCCATCTGGATGTCTTCTTTAGAGAAGTGTCTATTCATGTCTTCTGCCCATTTCTTCACTGGATTATTTATTTTCTGGGTGTGGAGTTTGGTGAGCTCTTTATAGATTTTGGATACTAGCCTTTTGTCTGATGTCATTTGCAAATATCTTTTCCCATTCTGTTGGTTGCCTTTTAGTTTTGTTGATTGTTTCCTTTGCAGTGCAGAAGCTTTTTATCTTCATGAGGTCCCAATAGTTCATTTTTGCTTTTAATTCCCTTGCCTTTGGAGATGTGTCGAGTAAGAAATTGCTGCGGCTGAGGTCAGAGATATTTTTTTCCTGCTTTCTCCTCTAGGGTTTTGATGGTTTCCTGTCTCACATTCAGGTCCTTTATCCATTTTGAGTTTAGTTTTGTGAATGGTGTAAGAAAGTGATTTAGTTCCATTCTTCTGCGTGTTGCTGTCCAGCTCTCCCAGCACCATTTATTAAAGAGACTGTCTTTTTTCCATTGGATATTCTTTCCTGCTTTGTCAAAGATCAGTTGGCCATACATTTGTGAGTCTAGTTCTGGGGTTTCTATTCTATTCCATTGGTCTATGTGTCTGTTTTTGTGCCAATACCATGCTGTCTTGATGATTACAGCTTTGTAGTAGAGGCTAAAGTCTGGGATTGTGATGCCTCCTGCTTTGGTCTTCAAAATTACTTTTGCTATTCATTGTCTTTTGTGGTTCCATACAAATTTTAGGATTGCTTGTTCTAGCTTTGAGAAGAATGCTGGTGCAATTTTGATTGGGATTGCATTGAATGTGTAGATAGCTTTGGGTAGTATTGACATTTTAACAATATTTATTCTTCCAATCCATGAGCACGGAATGTTTTTCCATTTCTTTATATCTTCTTCAATTTCCTTCATAAGCTTTCTAAAGTTTTCAGCATACAGATCTTTTACATCTTTGGTTAGGTTTATTCCTAGGTATTTTATGCTTCTTGGTGCAATTGTGAATGGAATCAGTTTCTTTATTTGTCTTTCTGTTGCCTCATTACTAGTGTATAAGAACGCAACTGATTTCTGTACATTGATTTTCTGTCCTGCGACTCTGAGGATTCATGTATGAGTTCTAGCAGACTTGTGGTGGAGTCTATCGGATTTTCCATGTATAATATCATGTCATCTGCAAAAAGTGAAAGCTTGACTTCATCTTTGCCAGTTTTGATGCCTTTGATTTCCTTCTGTTGTCTGATTGCTGATGCTAGCACTTCCAACACTATGTTAAACAACAGCGGTGAGAGTGGGCATCCCTGTCGTGTTCCTGATCTCGGGGAAAGCTCTCAGTTTTTCCCCATTGAGGATGATGTTAGCTGTGGGCTTTTCATAAATGGCTTTTATGATGTTTAAGTATGTTCCTTCTATCCCGACTTTGTTGAGGGTTTTTATTAAGAAAGGATGCTGAATTTTGTCAAATGCTTTTTCTGCATCGATTGACAGGATCCTATGGTTCTTTTCTTTTATTAACGTGATGTATGACATTGATTTGCGAATGTTGAACCAGTCCTGCAGCCCAGGAATGAATCCCACTAGGTCATGGTGAATAATTCTTTTCATATACTGTTGAATTCGGTATGCTATTATTGAGAATTTTTGCATCTATATTCATCAGGGATATTGGCCTGTAGTCCTCTTCTTTTGCTGGGTCTCTGGTTTAGGAATGAAAGTAAAGGAATGAAAGTTTAGGAATGAAAGTAATGGAATGAAAGTAATAGAATGAGTCTGGAAGTTTTCCTACCCTTTCTATTTTTTGGAACAGCTTGAGAAGGATAGGTATTATTTCTGCTTTAAATTTCTGGTAGAATTCCCCAGGGAAGCCATCCGGTCCTGGACTCTTATTTGTTGGGAGATTGTTGATAACTGATTCAATTTCTTTGCTAGTTATGGGTCTATTCAAGTTTTCTATTTCTTCCTGTTTGAGTTTTGGAAGCGTGTGGGCATTTAGGAATTTGTCCATTTCTTCCAGGTTTTCCAGTTTGTTGGCATATAATTTTTCATAGTATTCCCTGATAATTTCTTGTATTTCTGAGGGATTGGTTGTAATAATTCCATTTTCATTCATGATTTTATCTATTTGAGTCCTCTCCCTTTTCTTCTTGAGAAGCCTGGCTAGAGGTTTATCAATTTGTTTATTTTTTCAAAAAACCAACTCTTGGTTTCATTGATCTGCTCTACAGTTTTTTTAGATTGTATATTGTTTATTTCTGTTCTGATCTTTATTATTTCTCTTCTTCTGCTGGGTTTGGGGTGTCTTTGCTGCTCTGCTTCTATTTCCTTTAGGTGTGCTGTTAGATTTTGTATTTGGGATTTTTTCTTGTTTCTTGAGATAGGCCTGGATTGCAGTGTATTTTCCTCTTAGGACTGCCTTTGTTGCATCCCAAAGTGTTTGGATTGTTGTATTTTCATTTTCGTTTGTTTCCATATATTTCTTAATTTCTTCTCTAATTGCCTGGTTGACTCATTCATTCTTTAATAGGGTGTTTTTTAATTTCCGTGCTTTTGGAAATTTTCCAGAGTTTTTCCTGTGGTTGATTTCAAGCTTCCATAGCATTTTGGTCTGAAAGTGTGCATGGTATGATCTCAATTCTTGTATACGTATGAAGGGCTGTTTTGTGACCCAGTATGTGATCTATCTTGGAGAATGTTCCATGTGCACTCGAGAAGAAAGTATATTCTGTTGCTTTGGGATGCAGAGTTCTTAATATATCTGCCAAGTCCATCTGATCCAATGTATCATTCAGGACCCTTGTTTCTTTATTGATCCTGTGTCTAGATGATCTATCCGTTGCCATAAGTGGGGTATTAAAGTCCCCTGCAATTACCACATTCTTATCAATAAGGTTGGTTATGTTTGTGATTAATTGTTTTATATATTTGGGAGCTCCCGTATTCGGCACATAGACATTTATAATTGCTAGCTCTTCCTGATGGATAGACCCTGTAATTATTATATGATGCCCTTCTTCATCTCTTGTTACAGCCTTTAATTTAAAGTCTAGTTTGTCTGATATAAGTATGGCTACTCCAGCTTTCTTTTGACTTCCAGCAGCATGATAGATAGTTCTCCATCCCCTCACTTTCAATCTGAAGGTGTCCTCAGGTCTAAAATGAGTCTCTTGTAGACAGCAAATAGATGGGTCTTGTTTTTTTATCCACTCTGATACCCTGTGTCTTTTGGTTGGAGCATTTAGTCCATTGATGTTCAGTGTTATTATAGAAAGATACGGGTTTAGAGTCATTGTGATGTCCGTAGGTTTCATGCTTGTAGTGATGTCTCTGGTACCTTGTCTCACAGGATCCCCCTTAGGATCTCTTGTAGGGCTGATTTAGTGGTGATGAATTCCTTCAGTTTTTGTTTGTTTGGGAAGACCTTGATCTCTCCTTCTATTCTAAATGACAGACTTGCTGGATAAAGGATTCTCGGCTGCATATTTTTTCTGTTCATCACATTGAAGATCTCCTGCCATTCCTTTCTGGCCTGCCAAGTTTCAGAAGAGAGATCTGTCACGAGCCTTATCAGTCTCCCTTTATATGTTAGAGCATGTTTATCCCTTGCTGCTTTCAGAATTTTCTCTTTATCCTTGTATTTTGCTAGTTTGACTATGATATGTCGTGCAGAAGATTGATTCAAGTTACGTCTGAAGGGAGTTCTCTGTGCCTCTTGGATTTCAATGCCTTTTTCCTTCCCCAGATCAGGGAAGTTCACAGCTATGATTTCTTCACGTACATGTTCAGCACCTTTGCCTCTCTCTTCCTCCTCTGGGATCCCAGTTATGCATATGTTATTACGCTTAATTGTGTCACTTAGTTCTCTAATTCTCCCCTCATAGTCCTGGATTTTTTAAATCTTTTTCTCAGCTTCCTCTTTTTCCATAATTTTATCTTCTCACTCACCTTTTCTCTCTTCTGCCTCTTCAATCCGAGCTGTGGTCACATCCATTTTATTTTGCAGCTCATTTATAGCAGTTTTTAGCTCCTCCTGACTGTTTCTTAGTCCCTTGATCTCTGTAGTAATAGATTCTCTGCTGTCCTCTATACTTTTTTCACGCCCAGCGATTAATTTTATGACTATTATTTTAAATTCATTTTCTGTACATTGCTTAAATCGCTTTTGATCAGTTCGTTAGCTATTGCTACTCCCTGGAGTTTCTTTTGAGGAGAATTCCTCTGTTTCGTCATTTTGGGTAGTCTCTGGGGTGGCGGGGAACTGCAGGGCTCTTCCCCTGTGCTGTCTGGAGTGACTTGCGTTGGTGAGTGGGGCCGCAGTCAGACCTGATATCTACCCCCAGTCCACTGCCAGGGCCAGTCAGACTGGTGTGTACCTTACCTTCTCTCCCAGGGGCAGGTCTCACTGTGGAGTCGTGTGGCCCCTGTCTGGGCTACTTGCATACTGCCAGGCTTGTGGTGCTGGTTCGATGGGATATGGCGTATTAGCTGGGGTGGATTGGCAAGGTGCACAGTGTTGGGAGGGGCAGACTCAGCTAGCTTTGCCTTCGGTGGTCTGCTTTGGGAGGGGCCCTGCTGCACCCGAAGGGAGGCCGACCTGTCGGAGGGATGGATCTGCAGAAGTACAGTGTTGGGTGTTTGCGCGGTGCACGCAAGTTCTCTGTCGGGAACTGGTTCCCTTTGGGATTTTGGCTGGGGGATGGGCGAGGGAGATGGCGCTGGCGAGCGCCTTTGTTCCCCGCCAAGCTGAGCCGTGTCCTCCGGGGCTCAACAACTCTCCCTCCCACTGTCCTCTAGCCCTCCCGCTCTCGGAGCAGAGCTGTTGACTTATAACATTCCAGATGTTAAGTTCCGCTAGCTGTCAGAACTCACTCTGTCCGACCCCTCCGCTTTTGCAAGCCAGACTCAGGGGCTCTGCCTTGCCCGGTGGGCTGCCCCTCCACCGTCCCGGCTCCCTCCCGTCAGTCCGGGTAGTGCACACCGCCTCCCCACCCTTCCTGCCCTCTTCTGGGGGCCTGTCGTCTATGCTTGGCTCCGGAGAATCTGTTCTGCTAGTCTTCTGGTGGTTTTCTGGGTTATTTAGGCAGATGTGGGTGCAATCTATGTGGTCAGCAGGACGCGGTGAGCCCAGTGCCCTCCTCTGCTGCCATCTTCCCCTTGAATTTCCTCCAGAACTTTCTATTTTTTAACATTTATTTATTTTTGACAGAGTCAGAGCATCAGCAGGGGAGGGGCATAGAGAGAGAGGGAGACACAGAATCAGAAGCAGGGTCCAGGATCCCGAGCTGTCAGCACAGAGCCCAATGCGGGGCTCGAACCCACAAACCATGAGATTGTGACCTGAGCCGAAGTCAGTTGCTCAACTGACTGAGCCACCCAGGCGCCCCAGAACTTTCTAAATTTTTGCCTACTAATTAACTCCTTGGGAAAAATCCTTGGCGAATTAAAATGTAAATTAACCCTATCTTGTTATTTATTAAATGGGCAGTCCTTTTACTTCTCCAAATTTCTGACTGCATATCCCTTAAAAAATTCCTATATGAGCTCAGCTCATTGTATTAAATATTCTCCACCAGTATCCTGGCAAAGAATAATCGGTTTTAGGTTTAATGGTTAAGTCTTGTTACACATCTTTTTCTTTTAAGAAAGAGCTTGTTTATGATGAATTTAAAGCTTTTGTCAGTTGTTGATTTCACAGATAAATTATTGGCTAAATTGAATCTACTCAAAACAGGTCGCAGACTTTTAAAGATCCTTTAGAGCCTTTAT
Source organism: Lynx canadensis (assembly GCF_007474595.2). Lineage (NCBI taxonomy): Eukaryota > Metazoa > Chordata > Mammalia > Carnivora > Felidae > Lynx > Lynx canadensis. The sequence continues at coordinate 38,103,699 of NC_044320.2, read as the reverse complement.
TAGAATTTTCCTTTATAGTCAGAATTGCGAAAATTGTTCTATTTTTGGGAGCATAGACTGTAAAACATAAAAATAACTGAAGAAATACTATTTTTAGAAGCATAAAACAGAGCTGTATTCTATTTTAACTTTAAGGTAGCTTTTGGATTAACAAGTGATTTCCTGCCTTACCTAACAGGAGGACTAGTATCCTCTTTTATGCCGACATAAATCACCGTAAAGGAGTTGCTTAGGAAGTAACTGAACTTGTTGGGCAATTACTGGGAGGCAGAGCAGTTAAAATCAATCTTACCAAAAGGGGAAAAAAAAGGGATAATTTGAGAATCCAGCTGGATAATGGTAAATCATTTTATTTAAAGTTTGACTCATATGGTTATTTGAGGACTCTTTTCTGGCAGCCTTATCCTGCCTGGGAACCATGTTAAGGTTCTTTCATGGTAGAGCTGAATTTCTGGTCTCAGAATTTTCTAGGGCAAAGTTATGGCTGTGGTTATAATTTTGAAGTTTGAACATTTACATAGATCTAGAGATACTTTTTGAGAACAGCTTGGTGTTGCCAGTAGTCATTTTTTGTACAACCTTGAAGGATGGGTGGCTCTTGAATAGGAAAATAATACAAATCAGTATCTACCTGTCAAAAATGGGAAGTACTGGGGTGCATAAATGGGGTAGGTGGTTGAACATCATGCTTGATTTTGGCTCAGGTCATGATCCCAGGATCATAGCCCCCTCATCAGACTCCATGCTGAGTGTGGAGCCTGCTTAAGATTCTCTCTTTCCCCCTCTGCCTCTCTTGTGCTCTCTTTGAAATTAAAGAAAAAGTCAAGAATGTTAAAAAGAACTTTACCTGTAGTAATTTGAACATAATTTGCCTACATGATGCTTCACAACCCTCAAATTGTACACGAAAATGTTTTTAGGTACGGTAACCACGTCATCAACCATGCAATTTCTGAGTTTCAGCAACTTGACTTCCCAGTGAAAACAGGATAGATTATAGCTGTTGTCTTTGTAACCAAAATTGTTACATGTCATTTAATTTAATAGTATTAGATAGATAAATAAATAAATAACTAAATAAAATCTAGTCTTTGTTCTCTAGGATTTCATAGTTTAACAGAGAAAATAATTACATCTAATCATACACAAATGGCAGTAATAACTTAAGCCTAAGGAAAGTGGTAGAGTTGGTCTTAATATTGTGTAGGTTTTGGAGGACATTGGAGAAGAGGATGTAGGGGAGAGGACATTTATCCTGGGCCTATAATGAGTAGGGAGAATGGACAAAGAATATTCTAAACCAGAGAAGAGCATGAGTGAAGTCAGTGAAAGTTCATAGTGTTTTATTTGGTCCTGTGGGCATAGATGTATGTGTCTGGAGGAATGGGATTTGTGGGTGGGAGAGACTTGGATAATGGTAGGAATTTCTGGAAAGGTTGATTACTAACAGGGTGTTTTTTTAGAGGCATCCAGTATGACATCTGGAGGTTCTATTCCCAGAGTGACCTTACATTTTTAGATGCTTGTGGAAAAGACCTGGATTATTGTTACGTCATCTGAACAGATATACTCTGAGGGAGTCCCTAAATATTTAGTGATGAGAGCTAGTAGATCTGCTGTTTGACACTCTTCTTTAGCTCACTTAAAGCTAAGTTATATGCGGGATTAGGGAAATAGTGTATCATTTTTTCCATTAGTTACTGTTACTTTGGTGTTATATTTTTAATAAGGAAATATAGTCTCTGGGAGTAGTTCTTTTTAGATATTTTATTGTTTATCTTTGGTGAATTGGCTTAACCATCTCAACGTGTATGCTAGTTTTATAATGAGAAACTGAGGGAAGATGTTAAAAAATAGATGAAAATCTATCATTAGTGTTCTGCTGTTCAAATACATTTACAGTATTATGTTTCTATTCTCTTGCATTATCTATTTTCTCCAGTTCTGTCTTTGAGAGTTTTTCTTTTGAAGGTAATAAAAACTCCTGAACTCTTAAGAGGTTTTTATAAATTCCTTATTGATGACACGTTTTTCAGAAATAGGAAAACCAATATTAGTCATGTTCTTGACTTCTTAGAAACAGGATGTTCATTTTTATTTTTATTTTTAACATCTGTGTTGAGTAGTAATAGCATGCGGGAATATACATTCCAAGATTGAAACTTTTGATATTTAAAATTTCTTTTAGAAGCTTAATTTGTTAAGCATTATTTTAGCATTTACTCTTATAAAAATATTTATACCTTACAATTTATTGATACTGTGTATGTCAATTTTGTAGCATATTGACATATTGTAGCATATTGACACTCTAAAAGCTGATAATAGTTTCCATATATGAGGAAAACTTGATCTTAGTTGTTTTACATTTCTTTCCTATTTGTATCCTTTGGGAATGAATGAAGGAGTGGGTTTTTGCAAACATGTTATGGTTGAATAGATTTAAATAGGCTTTCTCTCAGCAGTTAGTATAGATGTTAATAATATCAGCTGCTGACAGAAGTTGATTCTGTTTTGTCCAGTTAAGTTCTGAATACAAGCAGATAGTTCATGAAATAGCTGACATTTTAAGTAGCTTTTAAATAGGTTTTATAGTGGGAAATCAAGTGAAATCATTTCTTCCTGTGTTTTTAAAAATGCTGTTTATGTTTAGTTTTATTAATATTTTCAATTAAATTCCTCACTAATGTGTCTATATTCAAATTTATTGCGTGAGAAACTTATGAAATTATGGAGTATCCCACAGAAGCATGAAATTAAAAGTTTGGAGATTCTAGGCCGCTAGGGATAAAAAAATGTTCACTAGTTCTGTTTTGATTTTTTTTTTATTTGTTTCTCATTCTTATTTCCTTGTGTTCTCATTATGGTTTTCTCTATTCATTCCTTCAATACTTTTCTTTTTTCTTATTCACTGTGTTTTTTCACCTGTTTAAATTCTGTCTACATTTTCTTCCTCATTTATATTCTCTCCTTTCCACTAGTTCATTATTTTATATTAGTAAGTGGAAATACTTGAAGCCATTATGATGGTCATATTTCTCCTATCTTTCCTCCTGCCAGACTAACTTTTGAATATATTTATGGCTATTAGAAGTAGGAAGAAAAGATGGCAGCTGGCTCAAAAACAGTCTTAAAGAAGCAATTCTTCTTCAATACATTGAATAATCAGCATGTAGTAATTTTTTTCAGTTGGGAAAATGTTTTTAAATAGGCAGAAGCCAGACAAACTACTGAATATAGGATTATCACTGAATTGGATATAGTATTATGTTATTAAAAAGGTGTAGTCTCTGTGATTTCTCTTAGTATATGAACACTTCATCATATAGAAGTTGGTAATGTTTTTTTGGTGGTGGATCTGCTACATAATAGCTGTGTCAGTTGTGCAAGCCTGTCTACCTATCTGACTGACTGTTAGTTTCCTCTTTGTGTAATATGCCGAATGATATCCACCTATCATGTACATTAATAAGTTCAGTAACATTTTTAGAATAATTATTTATTGATAGACTTATGGCTAATTGAATCCTTTTTTTTTCCTATTTTGTAGGTTATGTGCAGAGTCTGATTAGACGAGTTGTAAATAATGTAAATATTGTTATAAATAATCTCATACTAAAATATGTTGAAGATGATATTGTTCTTTCAGTCAATATCACTTCTGCAGAATGCTATACAGTAGGTGAATTATGGGATCGTGCATTCATGGATATTTCTGGTGAGTAAATACTAAAAAGAGTTTAGATTTTTCCATTATTGAAATAGTTGTTTTGGTTTCTAAACCAGTTTTGGGCCAACTGGCTCTTTGATAAATCTAATAAGAGCTTTTTGCCTTCAGCCTAGAAAATGAACATATAAAATATAATTTAGCATACAATTACAGGAGGTTAACAGACCATCAGATTAACAAATCCGGAACTCAATTTTTAGTATTTTTAAGTTTTACTCTTTCTTACTGCATGCATATTTCAAGTGTATTATATTTTACAATGCTATGGGTTGTAATAATAAAAACAGTTAAATTTTTTAATGGATTTGAAGGAGGAAAAGGAACACTTTGATTTTGCATTGCTTGGTAATGGCAAAACTATATATCTGACTGATACACGTTTTAGGTTTGTATATTCCAGAGCATATTTGGGACTTATGGATCATCTTAGTTTTGTAAGAAGAAATAGTAATAAATCCTAATATTTCTTGATACATGTTCTGATAGGGTAAGGAGTATACATTTTTTTTTTTTGAAAAGGTAGTGAGGAGAGTATTGTGAGCACCTTTTATCTATGACTTGCCAGGGAATGTATTTGGTAACAGTGCTGGCACTGAAGTTAGACTACATGGCTTTGGATCCCGGCTGTCCCACTTAGTAGAGATCTATGACCTTGGGTGAGTTACTTTACCATTTCTTAGTTTCCCCTTTTGTAAAATGGGGGTAACTAAGAGCTTGCTTAGAGTTACTGTATTAAATACATTAGAGCACTGAAAGCACCTGTATGCGTATCTTGTACATAGTGCTGAGAAAATGAGCTGTTAGTATTTACATTTATCTCCTCAAATTCTCACTCTGTAACATGATATCCTTATTCCTTTGCTTATATATTCACTTACTCATTTTAAGTCCTACTGTAAGGAAAGCAAAATGAAATTTTGGTCTCAAGGTTACTTAACTTGCCTAGTTTAGGCATACAGCTAGGAACCAGCAGAATTGGATATAGTCTCATGTTTGTCTGTTCTCCAAGCTTCAGTCTTGACTTTTTTTTTTTTTTTCTCTGTAGGCTCCACACTCAATGTGGGGCTCGATCTTAAGACCCTCAGATCAAGAGCTGTATGCTCTATCGACTGAGCCAGCTAGGTGCCCCTCGATCTTTACATTTGAAAATGAAGAATAATGTTGTGAGGCATAAATCAGTGTATATGCAAAGTCCCAAGCACTGTTTCTGAGACATTGTTAATGCCTCCCTCTCATTTTCTGTTGAAAAAATATTCCATACAAAGGCCACAAGGAAAAAACTATGGAAAATAGAAAACAAGCAGAACTGGATAATGCAGGATTGATTGAATGTGTTGACATTTTATGGGTAGAAATTTCACCTATAGTTTTAATATACAAGTAATGCCAATATTACTTTTGGAAATAACAGTGATTTATAGAGAGTCTTGGATTGGAAGTTAGGGCATCTTCATTTGAATCTTCGTTCAGCCATTAACTTTGTGTATAACTTTGGGTGAATCATTTGTAAAATGAATTATTACTACCAACGTGATGATTTAAGAAAATCAAGTGTCCTACCACCTGAAAGTTCATGATGATGGTGGTGATAAAAACAGCAAAAATAGTGTCTTTCACTTAGTGAGTGCTTATTAACTGCTGGGCCTGGTGCTATGCTTTTTACATTATCTTGTTTTAACCCTTTAACCTTCTGAGATATGTGCTATTATTTCCCCTTTTATTAATTTTTAATGCAACAGTTGATATTTGATATTTACAAAGGGATTTAGGTCACATTTGTTATAAACATTATAATGAGCAACTACCTCTGAATATTTAGAACATTTACAGTAGTTTACTCCCACCAATCTATTTTTCTCTGTCCCATCCCCTTCCTTCCTCCTAGAGTTAACTGCTATATTAAATTTTATCATTTAATTGCTTAAGAAGACTTGTGCTATAAAAAGGAATGAAGTACTGGTGTATGGTACTACATGGATGAACCTTGAAAATGTTCTAAGTGAAAGTAGACAGAAGGTGGATATTGTATGATTCCACTTATATGAACTGCACAGAATAGGCAATTCTGTGTAGACAGAAAGTAGTTTAGTGACTGCTTCAGGATTGGGGAGTGGGAGGTCAAGGAGGGGATTGGAGGAATTATAGCTCTAGGGTACAGAATTCCTTTTCTGACATGATGAAAAAGTTTTAAAAGTGATTGTGGTGATGGATTTGTAATATTGTCAATGTACTAAAGGCTACTTTGTTGTCACTGGAAATCGTTAATTTTGTGTTGTGTGAATTTTACCTCAATAAAAAAGTATCAGATGTGGATGTATACATAAATAATATATTACATGTATTTTTGAACTATGTAAAAACAGTGTGCTCTGTGTTGGGAGTTTGAGGTTTGAATAAAACCTCAAAGACTTCCTGTTTTCAGTGTTGTGCTTTGCATATTTTTCCATATTGTTGCATGTAATTATAGAGCACTTATTTTTACTTGTGAATAATCTACTTAGTCATGCCAAAGTTCAGTTGTCTGTTCTCCTGATGATGGGCATTTGGGATATTTCCAGATTTTTACTGTTGCAAACAGTCCTGTTAGCAATCTTTGTGCATACCTTTTCATGCACATGTATAAGCATTTTTTAAGGACATACACCGAGGAGTGGGTTTGTTAGATGGAAGGATTGCGAATTTCACATTTTCAAAATATTGCCAAATCATTTTCTAGAGTGCTCCAGAGTTACACAGACATAATTATTATGCCTATTTTACAGATTAAATTGCAGCACATTATCTAAAGTACCAGAACTAGAATTCATTTTGTAAAGTTTAAAAAAGGTAGTTGCTGTTAGTGTTTAAGAAAAATAATGATTTCAAACTTGATAATATCCTCTGTCAATGAATAATAATAATATCCTCTGTCAGTGAATAATAATTTTCTAGAATACCCTTGAAATATAACCACTTTATGTTCTTTTAGCGTAATAGATAAACACGTGCACTCTTGAGTAAGGTTGCCAGAGTTTGAATGACAGCTCTGTTCTTTATAAACTAACATTAGACTGTTTCCCCTTACTGTGCCTCAGTTTTCACATCTTTTAAACAGAGGCATATAAGTATTAAAAGGTAGCAGATGTAAAAGACTTAGTGTATTATCTAATAGCAAATACTCCATAAAACATTATCATGAAGAGAGGGAAGGAAATAAATATCTAGCGGGTTTCTTTCATTTCTAGTTCTGTCAAAATTTCTTTAATTTGTGTACATGGATGTAATATCAGTAACTAAATCATTTATTTATATTCCATGTAAATTGAAATAATATGTAAGGTTTGGGTATTATTTCAACTAACATTTAAAATTCATTTGCTGATAAAACTTGGCTATTTCCACACATGTGCACATTCTTTAGTTTTTACTTCTTAAAAACTTAAATCCAAAAAACATTTAAAAGGTGAATTAGAGGTTACCACTAGAATATACTCAGAAGTAGTTTTATTAAAGAATGGACTCAAGCATATTTTACTGTTTTTGAAGATTCCCATGACCATAGCATGTGCACAGCTGCTAGCTTAAAATCACTGACCAAATAGATTGGGGCCTAACATTTACCTAGGAATTGCTTATTAGGAATAAACCTACTCATTTGCGAAAGGTTTCATTTTCTAGCTTGATGCTTTATCAGCAGTTGTTTCATTTTTATTCTCTTGAAAACAAACTGTATACTGTTTGTAATTTGGTAATTTCTTCATGAGTTATTTAGAGCAGTGGTGTCCACTAGAATTTTCCATGATGTTGGAAATGTTTTATATTTTTACAGTCTAGTATTGTAGTTACTAGCCACATGTGACTATTGAGCACTTAAAATGTGGCTAGTGTAACTGAGGACCTGAAATGTTAGTTTTAGATAATTTTAATATATATATAAATTTAAATCACATATCACTGGTGGCTACCATTCCTGAGGGTGCAGGTTTAGAGAAGCTGTTAAGTTTTTTTGGTGTGAGATAGTAAACGAATGACAATTGCTCAGAATGTTTTTTTAAATTTGGTTTCTCAAGAATTTTATCTAAGTTATTTGGTATCTCACTGCAGATAGTGAAATATAGCAAAATTTTTCATAAATTTTCTCTTAAACTTACAGTTAGACACCAAGCAAAATGGGGACAAGCTACTTCATTTCTTTGTATTTTATTTGATTCTTCATACTTAGAATGGGTACTGTTGTGCCTATTTCATAAGGTTGTTGGAGGATTTAAATAATAAATGAGAAATTCTTTGCATAGGTTCTGGCATCATGTATTAAATGCTGTGTTAATCTTATTTCTGCTATTATTTTTATTACCATTTGTACCAATAAATAGTTGCCTTTTTTCCCCTTTCCTTTTTAATTAAAATGTTTTCCTTTTCTTTTAGCAACTGATCTGGTGCTGAGAAAGGTTATCAATTTTTCTGACTGTACGGTTTGTCTGGATAAACGAAATGCTAGTGGTAAAATTGAATTTTACCAGGATCCTTTATTGTACAAATGTTCCTTCAGAACTCGTCTGCATTTCACATATGATAACCTAAATTCCAAGATGCCATCTGTTATTAAAGTAGGTGTTTCTTTTTCTAGTAGTTGAATTGCATGTCTTCCTTTTGGTTCTTGGTGTGCTAATTCATTGGTTCTTGTGTGTGCCAATTATTAATCTCAAAAGTATATACCAGTTTTTGTGAGAGTTTTATTTCTATTTATAGTTTTTATGTTATATTGTTTATTATACATTATAACTTTCTGCATTATGTGTTCTAGTAAAGGGATTTTGGGTACTTTCCCCCCTCTGTGACTATAGTTTCCTTTGTAGTTTGTCCAACTGTTTATTAGTGTTTTTCTCTTTTAAGTAGATAGAGGAGATCCTATGAAAAGTGTAATTTTAGTGGATGAATATCATTGTATTTTTCAATACTTATAATTTAATTAACGTTATCTCATAACTGTAGTTGTTACCCATCCTTCTTAGATAACTTTAAAAGGCTTAATGCTAACTTAATATCTTAGCTTATTGATTCAGGGAATTTTAGCTTTTCGTGTATGGTTTCAAAATATTATTAAAATCTTACCATATAGGAATTTTTCAGGTTATGTCTTTTGATAAATGTGAAAATTTGTTCTCTAAGATATCAGAATATATTTTCAATGTGTATAGTTAAGTCTCTAAGTGTAAATCTTGTGTTCTTTAATTATATAACAGTTTTCTAAGTCTCTGTATATCAATTTTTGAAAAAGAATTCCATTTGTGATCTTGTTAGTAACTGCTACTGTTGAATGAATTTTCATTGTTGAGTTACATGCCTTTGAATACTAAAGTGCTGTAATGGAAAAGCTGGCCCTGAGTCTGAACACAGGTATTGACTACTGTTCCTGGTTGTGTATGACTGTAGAAATTATTGTTTTATATTTTTAAAAACATATAACTTTCTATTCTATGTAAATTTACTATATTCACAAAATCCACCTGTTTTTCTTTGGTAGTGTTTTAGTGATCAGTGTTTTACTTTTTTCCCTATTATATAGAGTGCACATTAATTTATTGAAATTCTATTACTTTTTCTTTCTAGTTTTGAATTAGCATTTTGCCAACGATAAGCATAGAAGAGTATTAATTTAATGATATTGATGCCTGTGTCTCAGGTTAATGGGCTTACTTTCCTTCTTTTGTCTTGAATCTGTTAGTAATGTTGGGGAATGTTACGGGTAAATTCAACGTCTGAAAGCAAGTGATGGATACATGGATGCCTTACTGTTTAAAATAAATTTATTGATAATAGTACAAATGTAATTATACATTTTAGAATGTGGCTAAATTAGAGGAAAGTAAAAATAAGGTAACTTGGGGAAAACTTGGTGTTGGCATATAAAGTTTATGTTCTCAAAATTGACTAGCCATGACATGTCATTGTAAAAAGCACCTTAATATAAATAAGTTTATTGACATGTGGTTTTTGACTCTGGAAATCACCAAATATGAGATACCATTATGCTCAACTGAAATAAGATTGAATTTTTTATTAATACCATTGTGATGTAAGAATTTGTCATTTTGAGTTAGACCTATCATTCTTGGAATTCCTTTTCCTAGGACGTATGTACTAAATGCACATGGTTAACCTCATTGATCATCTCAAAGAGCGAGTATTTCCCAGAATATTCCAGATACCCTAATTATTCATTTCAGGCTCTCATGTATGTTTAAGTGGTTTTGAATTTATTTATATTTTGGGTAGGCCTTTTATAATTTTTGTTGTGACAAATATGTCCTAGAGTTTGTGTCATATGAGATATGGATTATATAGGTATATAATTTATTTAACATTTCCCCTGTTTTTGAAAATTTGCTTTTGAAAAAAATTTTTTAGAACAATGAAAGCCTGACGTAAATCTTTGACACATTTCTGATTAATTCTTTAGGAAATATTTTGGTTAGTTGCAAATATCTTCTTAATGAGCTTAAAAATTTTAAGTTTATTGCGAGAGAGAAGGAGCGCAAGTGGGAGAGGGGCAGATAGAGGGAGACAGAATCACTAGTAGGCTCCAAGTTGTCAGCACAGAACCCAATGCTGGGCTTGAATTCAGGAAACTGAGCTCATGACCTGACCTGAAACCAAGAGTCGGTCTCTTAACTGACTGAGCCACCCCAGCGCTCCTAGCTTAAATTTTTTTTAAGACCTGTGTTCTGTATTACAAAACTATTTGCAGATAAATTTAACTAGTGTATATGATCGTGAACATTAAGGAGGGTGCCTGTCCTTAAATATGATCATGTTAAAAACAGGACAAATTGTTAAACAAAATAAATTTTTTTAAAAAAATATTTTTTAACGTTTATTCACTTTTTGAGAGACAGAGACAGAGTGTCAGCAGGGCAGGAGCAGAGAGAGAGGTAGACACAGAATCGGAAGCAGGCTCCAGGCTCTGAGCTGTCAGCACAGAGCCCAGTGCGGGGCTCGAACTCATGAACCAGGAGATCACGACCTGAGCTGAAGTTGGCCGCTTAACTGACTGAGCCACCTAGGTGCCCGAAGAAAATAGATTTTAATTAACGTTCGTCACTGGAGTTAGATTTTTAAAAATCTGTCCACTGGCCATTTGTTCTTTGAAAAATCCATTCAGGTGCTCTGGCCATTTTTCTTTCCTTTTTTTTTTTTTTTTTTTTTTTTTTTTTTAGACGTTTGTTTATTTTTGAGACAGAGAGAGACAGAGCATGAACAGGGGAGGGTCAGAGAGAGAGGAAGACACAGAATCTGAAGCAGGCTCCAGGTTCGGAGCTGTCAGCACAGAGCCTGACGTAGGGCTCGAACTCACAGACCGCGAGATCATGACCTGAGCCGAAGTTGGCCGCTTAACTGCCTGAGCCAACCAGGCACCCCTGGCCATTTTTCTATTAGTGATTAGTCTTACTGATTTAAAAGATATTTAGATCTATTGTATATAAAATATATAAAATACTGTATATATAAAGCATTCACTAAAGCATATGCAACATCTTATATATTTTAAAGGTATATTAGGTCTGTGTAATTTCATATATATATTATATATAAATATGAATATAAAGGATTGATTCTTTGTTACTGATTCTGCTAAGATGGCTTATCTCTGGTGCTATTGGTGCCATACAATAGTTTAGAAGGATGTGTTAGAGAAATTTCAAGCTTGGCAGGCCTGTACTGCATACTCTACCCTCCTGCTCCTAAGCCTTTTCTTACCTCTTCTTGGTCTGTTTGGTGTATGATTTTCAAGTCCATTTTAAGAAACCTGTACTCATACTTAAAAATAGTATTTTACAACTTTCTTCCTTTTCAAATACAATTTTTTGTGCCTTTAAACCCAAAATATGATTACTAATACTTTTTCATGTTTTATAGACCCTCAAATACCAGTTAGTCAAAATTAACCTTCCAAGAGACTTTATGGCTTAATTGGTTTTATTCCATGTTTATAAAACAGGGAACCATTACACTGAGACTATGTTTATATTCCATTAATATCTTTCTATAAGAATAACTTTGATTGCTATATATTCTATTTGTTAGTAATTAATCTTGTTTATTTCTTATAATTCATGTTATACATTTTATGTCCTATTTAAATCTCTTAAAATTTGTCTGGAAAAACTCTTCTGAGCATGTATGACACTTAGTTTTCCATTGGCAAAATTTTATTATGTTTTTACTTCCATATTGTAATGTTAGTAATATTCCCCCTTAACAGAAGTTTTTAGGATGTGTATGTATTCTTTTGGTTAATAGAACTGGAAAGGGTGATTAAGGTTTTACTAAAGTGACATCATGAAACTTTTCCTGTTGATGTGACAGAAATCTCTGTGATTTTGTATTCTTCATATTGTAGAGTTGATATTTTGGTTCCTTAACTTTATTTCTGGAAAAATTATTTGAAAGTCTAGAGTGACCACATCTTTTCATAACCATTTCTATTTGTATTTATATAGTTTGGCTTAATACAGTTTTTACCTAAATTTTAGTGGTCATTACAGCAAAATTTGTTTTAATTTCTAAGATTTTAGAGTAAACTGTTTTAGCTTACATGTTGGAAATGTTTGGGACATTACTTTTTTCTTATGGTATTCTATTTTAGAACTTTTAACATTTATGTGTATTAATTACTTCCTTTGAACATGCTTTTTTGTTGATGTGTTTGTTTTTTTCAAATATAGATTCATACTTTAGTAGAGAGTTTGAAACTTTCCATCACAGATCAACAGCTGCCTATGTTTATCCGTATAATGCAACTTGGAATTGCTCTTTACTACGGGGAAATAGGCAATTTTAAAGATGGAGAAACAGAAGATCCTACCTGTCACAGTAAAGATATGTTAGGAAACATTACAGGTAAATCTAACAAACTTTCTTTTGAACTATTGTTCGCATAGTGTTTTCACCATTATGAAACTTAAAAAAATAAAACATACTGAGTTGTGCAGTGTTCTAACATGATGAAATGATTTTATTTTGGTTGTTTGACACTACTTTGATTTTGTTTTTGTTTTTTGTTTGTTTTTTTTTTTTTTTTTACATACTGCATATTACTGTGATTTTCTTTTTTTAAATGCTAACAAGTAACTTTAATATTTCTAATAGGTATAAATGTTCAGAATGTATGTTATACAAAAAGTTAAGGTAGCACAATGCGTTGACATTTTCTAGTAAATTAGGGTATTGGTAATTTTTTGCAAAGGCTTACCAAGAGTTATAACAGAATTAGATATACTTAATTATAATATGTAAATCTGTTTAACAACTACAGTTATACTTAATTGATTCATTGGAAGGTTCCTAGCTAATTAATTGGAACCTTATTAATGGAGTATATATTTCATTGAAGGATACTAGTGGGTTAACTTCAGTTATTTAGTTCAATGTACTTTTACTGAAGCCTACTGAGTGTACTGAATATTGGTCATCTGGGAAAACACAGAGATAAAAAGGTGCGTTCTCTTCCCTTAAAATCTTAAGGTACAGTGGAGCAGACAGACATACGAATAGTTAGTTTAGTATGGTGTGGGAGAATGATAGAATGTTTAATTCAATAGAAGTATGAATGATCTGAAGAAAACAGATGTTGAAAAGAATGACCGACTTGGCATTGGGCTTGAGGCTCAGGAAAGATTTGGAGAATATGATTAATTGCCATAGTTTGGGCCTTTAGAAAAGGATATTGAAAACTTAGGAACAGGTAACCCAATTAAAAAGTGAGGAAAATACCTGAATAAACATTTATGCACAAAAGGTTTGCAAATGGCCAACAGGCACGTGAAAAGATGCTCACCCTCATTAGTCATGATGGAGAATGCAAGTCAAAAATCACAGTGAGATAACACTTCAAGGTCAATAACATGACGTTAATCAAAAGACACATAATAATAACCAGTGTTGGCAAGATTGTAGGGAAGTTTTATGTTGATTATGGGAATGTAAAATGGAATAGCTGCTTTGGAAAACAATCTAGTTCCTTAAAAACTTGAACATAGAGTTGCCATATGATCCATTGATGTAGGTTTTGTTTATATGCAAAAGAATTGATAATAAATGTCCACATAAAAACTCATATGTGAATTTTAATGGCAGCATTATTCATGATAACCAGAAAGTGAAACATCCTTCATGTCCATCAGCTGATGAATGGATAAACGATTGTGATATATCCATACACTAGACTATTACTCAGTTATACAAAAGAATGAAAAACTGCTACATGCTACAACATGATGAATTTTGAAAATATCATAAGTGAAAGCAACCAGTCAGAAAGGAACACATTGTATGATTCTATTTATATGAAACATCCATAATAGCCAAATCTGTAAAAGCAGAAAGTAGATTAGTAATCAGGGTTTGGAGGAGGAGGGAATGGGGAGTGACTGCTAATGGGTAGAGGTATTCTTTTTGGACTGATGAAAATGTTCTAAAATTAGATCGTGATGATAGTTGCCCAACTTTGTGATTTTACTAAAAACCACTGAATTGTACATTTCCAAAGGCCAAATTTCATAGTATTTAAATTATAGCTTATTAAAAAATATCTGCTTAAAAGCTTAGGGAATAACTTAAAAGCTTAGGGAATAACATGAGTATATGTAGGTATAAATTATACGTTTATTTTACACTGGAGAGTGAATTCCTGTTAGACAATGAACTCCTGAAACAGGAACAGCATCTTATATCTAGAACAAAACCTAGCATCTAGAGGGTGCTCAGTTTTTTTCCAACATGCTATTATGACAAATTTCGAATATATAGAAAAGTTGAAAGAGGATTATACAGTGGACACCCATATATATACTCATTCTTGAGATTCTACACTTAATAGTTTGTTAAATTTGCTTTATCACATAGCTGTTCATCTAACCTTTCTCTTCATCAGTTCAACCAGTGTTTTTGATGCCTTTCAAAGTAACTTAGACATCAGTATACTTCACCCCTAGACTTCAGCATTGTATTGTTAACTAGCATTTATATTTCTTAATGGTTCTTTTAATTTTTTTGAAGGTGTAATTTGCAAAGTGAAATGCATAAATCTTTATTTTTAATGCTTGTTTTGGGAGAGAGAGAGAGAGAGCGCACACGTGAGTGGGGGTGGGGTGTGATGAGGGGCGGGGGACAGAGAATCTGAAGCTGGCTCTGTGCTTGAACTCACTAACTCTGTGATCATGACCTGAGCTGACGTTGGACACTTAACCAACTGAGCCACCCAGGTATGCGAAATGTATAAATCTTAAGTATATTATTCAAGTTTTGTGAAATGTGTACACCTGTGTGATATATAATATCCATTAAGGTAAAGATTATCAGTATCTCTAAAAAGTTTTCTTTTGCTCCTTTATAATCATTTGCACACCCCCCCACTTCCACTCAGGCAAACACTGTTCTGAATTAAAAAAAATTTTTTTGTTAATTCTAGAATTTCATATAAATCATACAGTATAAACTCTTGTGAAAGGATTTCTTTCATTAAGCATAATATCCTTTTTTACTTTTTATTTATTTACTTTTTTACTTAAGGCTTTATTTTTTTGAGAAGTTTTAGGTTCACAGCAAAATCGAAGGGTAGGTAGAGATTTCCCATATACTCTCTGCACTCTAACATGCATAGCCTCCCGCATTATCAACATCCCCTCCAGGTGACACATGGTTCACTCTTTGTATTTTACATTCTATGGATTTTTGCAAATGTGTAATAGCATGTGTCCATCATTATGGTTTCATATATTTTCACTGTCTTGAGGGTACAATATTTTGGGGATTCATCTATGTTGTTGCATATATCAGTAGTTCTTTCCTTTTTATTGCTACATACATTCTATGGATATACCATAGTGTATTTTAGCCATTTTCCTGTTGATGGATATTTGGGCTATTTCCAGTTTTGGTTATTATAAGTAAAGCTGTCCTGGACATTCTTCTACAAGTTTCTTGTAGACATGTGCTATTCTTTGTTTTGTGTAGATATCTAACAGTGGAAGTATATGTTTAGGTTTCTTTCTTTTTTTTTTTTTTTTAAAGAAAGTAATCAGGTTTTTTTTTTTTTTTGTTTTTTTTTTTTCGGAAATGTGTGCCATTTTGCATTCCCATCAGCATTGTATAAGATTTCCAATTGTTCCATATCTTTACCAGCATTTGGTGTTACCAGTCATTTTTTACTTTTTGCCAATGTGATGGATGTGGTTGTGATTTCTCAGTGTGGTTTTAATTTGCATTTCATTGATGAGCAATTATTTTGAAGTTTTTCAAGTAGTTATTGACTATTAATATATTTACCTTTTTGAAGAGTATGTTAGATATTGGCTTATTGTTAACTCTTTTGGGTTTTGTTACTGATTTGTGATTTATTTTATATATTCTGAATTCAAATCCTTTGTCACATATATATTTTGGGAATATTTTTTGCCAGCCTGTGACTTGGCTAATTCATTTTTAATAGGTGTCTCTTGGGGCACCCGGGTGGCTCAGTCGGTTGAGCTTCCGACTTTGGCTCAGGTCATGATCTCATGGCCTGTGACTTGAGCCCCACCTTGGGCTCTGTGCTGACAGCTCAGAGCCTGGAGCCTGCTTCTGATTCTGTGTCTCCCTCTCTTTCTGACCCTCCCCCGTTCATGCTCTGTCTCTCTCTGTCTCAAAAATAAACATTAAAACAAAATTTTAAATAGGTGTCTCTTGAGCAGAGTATTTTTTCGTTTTAAGAATTTTTTTTGGATGATAATTTATTTTTGACAGAGCAAGAGTGGAGGAGGGGCTGGGGGCGGGGGGTGGGTCACAGAGAATCCGAAGCAGGTTTTTTCACTGTCAACCCAGAGCCTGATGCAGGTCTTGAAACTCAGATCATAACCTGAGCCAAAGGCAACTGAGCCACCAGGTGTGCCTTGAGCAGAGAGTTTTAAATTTTGATTAAATGTAAATTTCATATTTTCCTTTTCAACTGTTCTGTCATCAAGAGGTGACTAGGTTTTTCTTCTGTGTTAATAAAGGGAGAAAGCAACTTTAGTATTTGCTTGCAGAGTAGTAGAAATTAGTTTTCTCTTCTGTGTAAAGCAGGGATTATTTTATTGTGGGTGCTGTGGATTCCTCGGATACTCTGGTAAGCCTATGAACTTCTTCTCAGAAGGTTTTAAGCATCTTGATTTTGATATGCCATGGTATCCTTTCTACATGTTACATTATGGTTTTTAGGTCTGTGGGTTTATAGTTTTCATATATACTTAGAAAAATTGTGGGCATTATTTCTTTAAAAAAATTTTTTTTAAATGTTTATTTATTTTTGAGAGAAAGAGAGAGAGTGCAAGAAGGGGAGGGGCAGAGAGAGAGGGAGACACAGAATCTGAAGCAGGCTCCAGGCTCTCGGCTGTCAGTGTAGAGCCCGATGTGGAGCTCAAACTCAGGAACCGTGAGATCATGACCTGAGCTGAAGTCTGACGCTTAACTGACTGAGCCACCCAGGCGCCCCCATTATTTCTTGAAATATGTTTTTCAGTTCTCCTCTTTCTTCTGGAGACAGTAATTACATGTCTATTAGGCTGCCTGAAGTTCAGCAGAGTTCTCTGATGGTCTGTTCATTTTTGTTCATTTACCTTTTATTTTGATTCATTATTGAGAGTTTCTATTTCTGTTCTAGTTCACTAATCTTGTGTATCTAATCTGCTATTAATCACATCTAACTTATATTTTATCTCAGATACTGCATTTTTCATCTCTAGAAGTTGTTTGGATTGTTAAAACCTTTCATATTTCTCCTTGTTTATGCTTTCTTAAATGTCTTTTTATTTATATAGCCATTTTAATGTCCGTGTTTACTAACGCTATGAACTGTATCATACCTAGGTCTTTTTCTAATGACTGACTTTTCCCCCCTCATCTGTGTTGTTTTTTCTTACATCTTTGCATGCCTGTTAATTTTTAAATAAAAAACTTAAAAAAAATTTTTACTTATTTAATTTGAGAGAGAGAGAGCACGTGCGCAAACGAGCATGAGCAAGGGAAGGGCAGAGAGAACGGGAGAGAATCCCAATCTCCATACTCACTCATGAACCGTGAAGTCATGACCTGAGCAGAAATCAAGAGTTGGACACTTAACCGACTGAACCACCCAGGTGCCCCATGTGCCTGATAATTATTAATTGGATGCCAGACATTGTAAATTTTATCTTGTTGGGTGCTGGATATATTTGTATTCTAGCAAAAAGTGAAGTTCCTTGGAAATAATTTAATTCACTTGGCTTGCTTTAAATGTTTTTTGTTTTGTTTTGTTTTTGGTTTAAATGTTTTTTAGTTGAGATCAGAACCGCCATTAGCTTGGGGCCAGTTTTGTCCCACTACTGCCACAATTTGCCTTTTGAGTCATTTCTTGATGTTTTTTTCTTTCTTTCTTCCTGCTGAGAACACAAACTATTCCCAATTTTGCATTCAGTCTTGAGGATTATTTTCTTCGTTTTTTTCTTGTGGTTCTTTTCATGGCCTCAGTAGTTCTTGCATGAACTGATTAATACTTAGCTGAAGACTGGAGTTGGACCCTCTGCAGGTATGAAGAGCTCGCTTGCTCACTCACTCTCTCTGAACAGGTCTTTCTTGTTTGGTACTCTGCCCTGCAAACTCGAGCCACCTTAAGTCTCCCTGGACTCACTACTCTGTCTTCTCATCCGAGGAGACTGCCGAGTTCTTGGATTTCCTCTTTCTTATCCCTGGTTTAGAAACTCTGTCGAGGTGGTATGGTGGCACAAACATACACCTCATTTTTCTTGTTTCCCATGTCTCAGGACTCACTGGCTAAACTGCCTGATACCTAGTTTTGAAAAATACTATTTCCTATGTTTTATCTTTTTTGTTTTTTAATATGTGCTTCTATGTTAATACATTAATGACAATTAGAAGGAAGTCTAATAACTATCATAGTTTCCAAGGAGTAATGTGTGTAAATGGTATTTTGAGATAACTTCACAACTGTTACTTGATATATCTGATTTTTGTAGGGTTTACAATTGATGGCGATGCAGTTGTGATTTGTTACTTGTATTAATAATTAAACTCGCAACTGTGATTTGTTACTTTCATAATTAAACATGCTATATTTTAAATACTTAATATATTTTTTTCGTTGAAATTCATGAAGTTCCTGAATTCTATCAAAAGGCCCAGATTAAGATGCACTGTTCTGGGGGCAGTCGGTTATGCATCTGGCTATTGATTTTGGCTCAGGTCATGATCTCACGGTTCGTTAGATTGAGCCCCCCGCATTGGTCTCCACACTGACAGCACGGAGCCTGCTTCTGATTCCCTCTCTCCCTTCCTCTGCCCTTCCCCCACTCACTTTCTCCCTCTTTCTCTCAAAATAAATAAATATGAAAAGAAAAAGATGCACTATTCTGAGGGAAGAGAGTATTTTAGGAAATTCTAACCAGAGATTAGGGAGATGCCTTTTTCATTTCAGGGCTCTAATTCATTCTTTTTGCAAAACAGCAAAGATTTGAAACTTCAGAACCATCTTTCATCAAAATCCCTCTTAATTTTTAATTAATATTAAGTATAAATTATAGTGGCTATTTTTCAGAGCTCTGTTAGTGATGTTTCTTTTGTTTCACAAGATCAAGCAGTGGATACTTCCTCTGTTTTAATGGTTTAGATAACACAGGTTGGGAGTTGACTCAACCTGGTCATTGCTAACTGGGTTGAGGTGACCTGACTTGTTTTATAAGTGAGATGATATTCATTGATGATGACCAATTTGAGATCTTACCAGGGGCAGTTAATAACAGGCTTTATTCCTCAATAGAAACTGATAAAATATTTATGGTTAAGCAGCAAGATTATACAAAATATTTTCTGGATTGTACCTTTTATAATTTAAGTAAAATGGCTGTGGTACTGGATTTTAGATTCTTTAGTTACTACTTTAGTAAGTCTTTTCCTTCTCAGATGAATGAAGATAAATGGCCATGTTTCATAACCAGTAAGTATAATATGTTCCAAGAGTCTCCTGTCATAAGGATTAAAAAAGTTATGAAGTTATTCTAGCTAGAAAACTGACTAGAAATTCAGATTCAGTGGATCTATATGAAGATGGTATTTATTGGAGTGGTGTTTTATAGATTTCTCACTGGACAGTAAATATGCTTGAATTATGCCATTTTGTAAAAAGTGATTTTTTTCCCCTAAATTGCATGATGATATGTGTTTTTTGTTTGTATTGTTAGGGTAACGTTGAGGGACTGGGATGGAGTTTGTCTTGATGAAAGTGGCATAATGGAGTGTTTGGAATTAAAAAAAAAATTTTTTAATGTTTGTTTATTTTTGAGAGAGAGACAGAATGTGAGTGGGGGAGGGGCAGAGAGAGCAGGAGACACAGAATCCAAAGCGGGCTCCAGGCTCGGATCTGTCAGCACAGAGCCCAATGCAGGCCTTAAACCCACCAACTGTGAGATCATGACCTGAGCCAAAGTCGGATGCTTAACTGACTGAGCCACCCAGGCAAGCTTGGAGTGGTTGGGATTTAAATTCTTTGTCAATTTCTAACTACATGAAAGTTCTTTGCTATAATTTTTTCATATGTAGAATAAGAAAGATAATTTATGTTACCCACTAATAATCACCAACGCTATCATTTTTTTTAATATCATAAGAATAATTCTATTATAGGGACACCTGGGTGGCTGAGTTGGTTAACCATCCAACTATTGATCTCAGCTTAGGTCTTGATCTCAGGGTCATGAGTTCAAGATCTGCATGAAGCCTACTTAAAAAAAAATAAAGAATAATTATAATACTTTGCTCTTAGAGATAATTGTTTTTTTGGGGGGGAGTTTGCATTAATTTTTTTTTCTTTTAGAGAGCATGAGCGGGGGAGGGGGCAAAGAAAAGGGAGGGAAGGAGGAAGGGGGGGAGAGAGAGAGAGAAGGAGAAAGAATCCTAAGCAGACTTTATCCTCAGTGCAGAGCCTGATGAGGGGCTTGATCCCATGCCCCAGGGATCATGACCTGAGCTGAAATCAAGAGTTGGGCCCTCAACCAACTGAGCCACTCAGGTGCCCTGGGGTGGGGGATGCATTTTGCCTAGGAGTGCTTGACATTTTTTTTATTGGGTGCATCAGAAAATAAAGAACTTTTCTTAGATATTTCTGATACTACGTTTCTGAGAAAACTCAGTTTCTTAGCACCTTATTTTTGGAAGGTAGTTAATGGAATGCTAAAGAATGAATTTATTCTTTGTATTTATCAGGTCATTTAAAATTATGTTATAAACTACTCCCCATATAACATTAATTGTGGACTCTGTAAGGGGATTAATGTAGTACAACATATAGAAACTTGAAAGTAATAATGCTAAATTACTGGCTTCAAATAATAATAGCCAGTGTATAATTTGTTCATACTTTATATTTCAAAACAAGGATATGGAAGAAATATTTTTATAGAATTTGTATTCCTAATTTCCCTTTTAGTCAAATCCTCTTGATTTATTTAAAATGACTTTATTTTGCTAGGTGTTGAAGATGAAACAAGAATAGATATGCAGTATCCTGCTCAGTACAAAGGCCAAGAGCTGTATTCACAGCAAGAGGATGAGCAGCCACAGGGATGGGTATCTTGGGCCTGGTCATTTGTGCCTGCAATTGTGAGTTATGATGATAATGAGGAAGACTTCCTTGGGAATGATCCTACATCAGCCATGCATCAGCAAAAAGCACAGACTTTGAAGGATCCTATTGTGTCTATAGGATTTTATTGCACAAAGGCAACTGTAACTTTCAAAGTAGGTTTCCTTTTTCTTGCTGTTTGTATTTCTTTCATCTTTAATGCATAAATTTTGATTTCTGGAAAGGATCTAGTTGAAAGTTTGTTTTACACTTAGTTAGATGTAAGATCGTCTAGCAATCCTTACTTCATAAAATTATTTCCTCTCTAGAGTTCAGATTAGAAGTTTGGTCTGGGTATATAAATTTCAGCAGATTTTGTTAAGACTAGAATCAGTGTAGATATAAAAAAGGAAAGGTTCTAGGGCCAAACTCTGGGGCACTGTGGTGTTAAGTATTTGGAAAGAAGAGGCAGAAATAGTGTGGGAAACTGAAAATAAGTTAGGCAGAAAACCAAGAGTGTCTGTCTGGAAGCTGAGTGCCATAAATGTTTTAAAGTTGACAGAGTAGGTCATTTGTGAGAATGGATCATTAGATTTGGCATTGTGGGAATTGTTGGTGCTCTTGAATAGAGCAGTGATTTGATACTGGCAGAATCTTAGTTGGAGCTGGCTGAAAGCAAATGGGAACACTGGTGGGAATGTAAAATGGTATAGTTGCTGTGGAAAATAGTTTGGTGGTTCCTCAAAAAGTTAAACATAGAGTTATATGACTCAGAAATTCCATTCCTAGGTATATACTCAAAACTGTACTCAAACAAATAGACGTACATGAATGTTCATGAAAACATTATTCACAATGGGCAAAAGGTTGAACCAACCTGACGTCCCTGGCTCACTTGGTTGGGATAGCATGCGGCTCTTGAGTTTGGAGTTGTGGGTTTGAGCCCGACATTGGGTATAGAGATTACTTAAAATAAAACAAAAATCCTAGAAAAATAGTTGAAACAACCCAAATGTTTATCAGTGAGTGAAAGAATAATAGCCTTTTCAGAAGATTGTGGATATTCTATTTTGGGAGTATACTAAACTCAGCAAGTGGTAGTTTTTAAAAAAGGCTACTTTAAAAAGGTATCTCCAGCTCTTGGAAATTGCCTGGTATATATTCAACAAGTAAATAAATTTATCCATCCTACGTATCTCCTCGTCTGCTTTCCATCTTCCAAAATTTTGGGATTCTTTTTTAGATTATACTTCTTCAGTTTTATTTGTCTTTGTTGGTTTATTGTGGAGGCATTTTTCTGAAGGAGGTAAACACCTGTGTTCAACCCGTGACGTTGTATTCCAGGTAACTTGTTAGATACTGGAAGTGTAGCACAGAAAAAAAAATCAAGTTTTTGCTTCATGGTGTTTTTAATTTGACTTGTTTAACTACTGAAGTATCTTGCTATACAATTTATAACTACAACAGATGGTAGATAAAAATATTTAATTTTTTTAATTAAAAAATTTTTTTTTAATGTTTTTTTTTAAAAATTTATTTTTGAGAGAGAGAGAGAGAAAGAGAAAGTATGAGTGGGGTAAGGGCAGAGAGAGAGGGAGACACAGAATCCGAAGCAGGCTCCAGGCTCTGAGCTGTCAGCACAGAGCCCAACATGGGGCTCAAACTTGTGAACTGAGAGATCATGACCTGAGCCGAAGTCGGACGCTCAACTGACTGAACCATCCAGGCGCCCCTAGATAAAAATATTTTAAAGTAAACAGTCTTTAAAGACTTTTCTAATTAAAAGCATTAAGTTTTTTCTAATATGACAAACCCTGAAAAATGTAGAAAGTGAGTTTTAACAAAATTTGAGCTTAATTGGTTTAAAAGATTTTTTTTTTTTTGGTAATAAAATTTGGGGCAAAAATGGTAAAATAGCTGTGCTATTTTGACATCATTTTTTTCTGGATTCTAGGGAACACATTTTTTTTTTTATTAATTTCACAATTAAAATTCATTGATACAGCTTTGAAAGGGACTATGCATCAGTCTGTAAAATTAAAATAAAACAATAAAACCTTTAAAATATATAATAAAAAAGCCACTGTTGCCAGCAATTATTACATATATTGTCAATTTTATTTTTTTACTTTAGTAAAATTTTTTTATTATGATCATCTCTGCGTTTAACAGATGTTTTTGGCAACAACTGTAATTGCATTATTTGTAAGTATAAATATTCAAGCTTAAGTTCTAAAAGATACATAAACATATCTTAGTAACAGCAGCATGAATGAACTATTTAGAGAACTTACATTATACTTACAGTTTTTAGTGGTATAATTGTTTTTTGAGTATAGTTGACACACAATGTTACATTAGTTTGAGGTGTACAATGAAATGATTCCACATCTCTCTACACATCTGTATACATTATGGTATGCTCACCATAAGTCTAGCTACCAAATATCACCATGCAATGCTATTACGGTATCATTGACTATATTCCCTATGGTGTGCTTTTTATATTCCCTTGACTTACTCGTTCCGTAACCAGAACCCTGCATATTTCAATCTCCTTCATCCATTTTGCTCATCGCCTCCCCCCGCCAAGCCCCTCCCCTCTGACAACTGTCAGTTTGTTATCTATATTTATGGTCTGATTCTTCTTATTGTTTGTTCATGTGTCTTGGTTTAAAATAATTTTTTTAATGTTTATTTATTTTTGAGGGAGATACAGAGCAGCATGAGCAGGGGAGAGGCAGAGAGAGAGAGGGAGACACAGAATCCGAAACAGGCTCTGAACTGTCAGCATACAGTCCGACCTGGGGCTTGAACTCATGAACTGTGAGGTCATGACCTGAGCCCAAGTCAGGTGCTTAGCCAACTGAGCCACCCAGGTGCCCCATTTGTTTTCGTTTTTAAATTCCACATATTTGTGAAAGCATATGTATATTGCCAGTTTTAGATGATAAAAAAGTTACTTTTAATCTAAGTTTGTGAGGGAAGTTAGGGATTGCTAGCAAAAGTTCTATCTTTTCTGGTGAGTTTTGTTTATTTACTTTTAAATTTGAAATTATTCTGGTATATTTCTCTTCATTGATAGGAAGAATTGTATTAAACTGAGTCAGAATAGTTTGTATTTATATACAAAACTATAGACTTTTGGGGCAGTACTTGTCATTAGTTAATACATTAAAAATTTTTTTTGAACATTTATGTCTCTAAGGTTTCTCTAAGGGAAATCCGTTGATATTTAGGAGGAAAACATTAGAGTTCATTGTTCAGCTTGGACTTAAAGAATGTATGGAATTAATTTGTGGTTCATATTTTGGTCAGAAAATAAGGTCGTGTTTCTACATTAGCATTCTGAACAGTTGATATGAATCCAACAAAAATCCTGCCAAATTAAATGTAGCGTTTTAAAAATCACGTTGAAAATCGTTCTTGTAATGTTTGAGTCCTTTTAATCAATTAATTGCTTTTTCTCTACAATAATTGTAGACAGCTGAAGGGTGATCAAGTTTAAAATACTGACTTTACTTGAGTATTTCATAGAATTGTACTTTAAAATAACGACATTGTGTATACTAGTTCTAGAAGCATCTAAGAAATAAGGGCTCATATGTAATAAACTCTTTGCTATTAAGAAATGAGAATAAGTAGTTGATTTTAAGTATAAAGAAATTATCATGCTTAAAATAACTTTTTGGTTTGGTAAGTTCTATTTGACCAAAGTTAAATATTGTTTTTGTAACTTATTTTTTTAATGTTTGTTTTTGAGAGAGAGAGAGAGCAAGCAAGTGCGTGCATGAGCTTGAGCCAGGTAGGGGCAGAGAGAGAGGGAGACACAGAATCTGAAGCAGGCTCCAGGCTGAGCCTGTCAGCACAGAGCCCGTCGCGGGGCTCAAACTCATAAACTGCGAGATGATGACCTGAACTGAAGTTGGGCGCTTAACTGAGGCGCGCCCCTGTTTGAAAAATCCATCCACTGCATAGGAGTTTAAGGAAGGGTCTCATTAGCAAACATGGCAGGATACCTTTAAAAAAATAAAAACTTTAGGGGCACCTGGGTGGCTCAGTCAGTTAAGCGTCCGACTTCAGCTCAGGTCATGGTCTTGGTTTGTGAGTTCAAGCCCCGCGTTTGGCTCTGTGCTGACAGCTCAGAGCCTGGCGCCTGCTTCAGATTCTGTGTCTCCCTCTCTCTCTGCCCCTTCCTCGCACATGTTATGTCTCTGTTTCTCAAAAATAAGTAAACATTAAAAAAAATTTAAAAAACCCCTTTATTTTAGAACAGTTTTATATTTACAGAAAACTTGCAAAATACAGAGAGTTCACATATACTCATTACTCAGTTTCCCTATTAACATCTTAGGCTATCATAGTACATTTGTCAAAACTAGGAAGCCAACACTGGGGCATTACTGTTAAATTCCAGACTTTAATCACATTTTATAAAGTTGTTTTCTGTAACATGATCCAAACCAGGATACTATACTGCATCCAGAAAAGTACCTTTGGAAGATAATTTATCTCGTTTTTGGATACATACAAGTAATGTGTTGTAAGCTTCAGGGGTGCAAGAGTTGTTGTTTTGGCAGCATCTTGAGTAGTACTTGTTATCCAGCTGTCACCCATTAAGTGTTTGCATCACTGAATGAGTCTGAGACATTCTATGAGACACATACGTTGAAAGTAAACACCCACGAACCTACTTGCCTCACAGAATTAGAATAAGTTTTGTTGAATCTCTTTGTGTCTGTTCATAATTTTCTTTTTGATGGAAACTTTGGGAGAAATTTTGTAAATGATTGAACTAAACCTGGTTGAATGTATATTGAATTGAGGCTAAAATACATAAAATTTTGCGCAGAATGTATGAGTAGTTATATAACTATGGGACTTATACACAGCTTTACCTTTTCAAGCAATATTGTTAAAACAAAGAAGTTAAATAAAATAAGATGGCATTAAATTCTCTATGTGAGTTTAGACTCGCATTTTCAACCTTTATACCATGGATAATCTGTCACAGCTGTTTTTGTTGCACCTGTTTTCCTGCTTAATAATTAAATTTCCTGAATCTTAAAATTGGCCCTGTTTCCATCAATTCATCATAATAATGACAGTTTATTGCTTTCCTAATACTAATTTTACTTAATATTCTTACATTGTTTCTTAGCTCACTGAAATGCAAGCTGAGAGTAGTTATTATAGCCCTCAGAAAGTTAAATCTAAAGAAGTATTGTGTTGGGAACAAGAAGGAACTACAGTTGAGGTAATCTTTCAACATTGAACATATATTTTTAAAACTTTTTGAATGGCCTTTAATGTTTAATAAATGCAAGCTTTTATCATAAGTGGTATGTTTAAAGTACATTTATGGTTTTATAATTCTATTTTAGTCATCAGTAGTATTGGTTGAAATACTTAACAAAGATTTTATTGTAATATGGAATGTTAATTTATCCTTTCATTTTCTTCATTTAACTTGTGTGATCTCATATATATGTGTATATTAATGTTCGTAAGATGCCAGTCATTGAGGATACAAAGATTTGAGGATACAGAGACAAGTAAGATATTTCTTTTTTTTTTTTTTTTTTTTTAATTTTTTTTTCAACATTTATTTATTTTTGGGACAGAGAGAGACAGAGCATGAACAGGGGAGGGGCAGAGAGAGAGGGAGACACAGAATCGGAAACAGGCTCCAGGCTCTGAGCCATCAGCCCAGAGCCCGACGCGGGGCTCGAACTCACGGACCGCAAGATCGTGACCTGGCTGAAGTCGGACGCTTAACCGACTGCGCCACCCAGGCGCCCCATGATATTTCTTAATTTAATAGGGTTATGATCTGAGGAGAATAAATTTGCAAAGGCCATAATCCTAAAGAAGTTGTTTCTCCTAATTTAGAAGTTTTACAAGAAAAGCCTATATATAACATTTTTATGAAATTCAAATTCTTGGTTCTAATGTTTCCTTCTCTCTTATAGGCCCTTATGGATGGGAGAGCCTTTTTTTGATTGCCAGATTGGTTTTGTTGGTTGCAGAGCCATGTGCCTTAAAGGAATTATGGGTGTGTAAAGATTTTGAAGAGATATGAATAGAAGTGAAACTGTAAGTCAAATTCTCCCTTTCCTCCCTCCTCCTCCTCCTCCTCCTCCTCCTCCTCTTCTTTTTGTATAGAAGACAGGGATAATGAAGTGCTTATTGAAGTGTTTAACCATACCAAAAAACCTGTTAGACTACGTATATCTTTGGCTTAAGAGAGGAACTTTACTGTTTTCCCCTATAAGAAATTATAGAGCTCAGGGGAATTTAGAAAGTTGGTAGCACTTAACACCTGGACAATAGTTCCAAATACTTTTCAATCCATAAATGTTTCTTCTTCTTGTTTTATGGCAGCCACTTGGAGGTTCCTTTTGGTTTTGTTAAAATGTCTTTGCCAATATAGGCAGTGAAAAATGGGGACAACGTTCCTTGTCTTTTTATAGGACTTCAAGTTGTAGTGACTACTAAATGGGTATTATAAAACCAAAGGTTTTATTTTCTTTAGCAGTCAATGATTTTTCCTCCCTGTTAAGAATTTTTGTATTTATTTTCAGGAAGCCTGGTTTCTTCATTTGTGGTGAAAATTTGAGTATGAAAGGTTTGACATACCTCACAAACTCATTGTTTGATTACCGAAGTCCAGAAAATAATGGTACTCGTGCAGAATTCATCTTGGATGCAGCCCATCATAAGGTTAGAGAATATATAGTTGAGCCAGTTTCTAGGCTCTGTTAGGGCAGATGGCTTTGTGCGAATAGTTGGGATTGCCATTTTCTTCTCAAGTAATATATTCTAAATGCTGGTTGTTCATTGAAACATTTAGAGTATTTTTGTCCAGTTTCTACATCTAGAGAAGTTTAAAGAGTGCACAAAGATCTCTACTTATATATAGTATGTAGCCAGTTAGTTGGTTTATCCATTCTCTAAAGTTAAGATAGTCATGGAGGAAACTTGTAGCGTTGTCTTCTAATTTTAGTTCCTCTGTGTAGGGGATAAATGGGAAGAGATGAAGAATTTCACGTTTTACTGTGTATGTATCTTAGTGTTATTTGAATTTTTCATATAAAATCCGTGTACTTCTATGGAATAAATTTAAACATTCAAAAAAAGGTTACCAGAAGGTTAATATAATAGAATAAATAAAATATATTTTAACTCTTTTTGCTATGTTTACTTTTATAAAGAATTTAATTTTAATCTGCATACTTACATACATTATACATATTTTAGTATATCTTTATAGTATTTAAGTTTCATTTAAGTGTACTGGATTATTTAAGGATTAAATATATTTGAGGGTATATATATTATTAGACAGTTTTGTGATGTTGTTAAAGGTCAAGGGTATACTATCCTATTCCATTACAGGTGTTCATTAACCAGACATTGATAAAGTGTTCAAAATGTCTAGTAGAATTATGGATGTCCTTTTGTGTGGTCTGTTGTAGAGTTAACATTACCTTTCTTAGAAGTGAATCCTTTGGCTAGCCTCTGTTGTTTTGGTAATTCTTTGACTTGATACACATTCTGTGTAAGGATGTGTGTCTGATTCTTGACCTATTAGGTTTTAAACTCAAAAGTCTCTTCTATACAATGTGTGTTCTATTTGCTTTTCTTTGTTGGCAGGAGACATACACTGAGATAGCTGGAATGCAAAGGTTTGGGGCTTTTTACATGGATTACCTGTATACAATGGAGAACATCAGTGGCAAAGGTACTAGTTTCTTTCCTTACATTTGCTTTTCTTGACCAAGGGAAACAAAAGACTCTTCAGAATCAGTTGGTCCTTGACTGGTTGTCATCTATTACATCATTTTATCTTCTGTTACTTTGGGGAATGGTTAATTTTTTTTTTTTAATTTTTTTTTTTTTTCAACGTTTATTATTTTCGGGACAGAGGAGAGACAGAGCATGAACAGGGGAGGGGCAGAGAGAGAGGGAGGACACAGAATCGGAAACAGGCTCCAGGCTCTGAGCCATCAGCCCAGAGCCCGACGCGGGGCCTCGAACTCGCGGACCGCGAGGATCGTGACCTGGCTGAAGTCGGACCTTAACCGACTGCGCCACCCAGCGCCCCTGGAATGGTTTAATTTTAATATCATGTTAGCATTTGCTTAGACCCTATTAGATTTTTTTTTTTTTAATTTTTTTTTTTTCAACGTTTATGTATTTTTGGGACAGAGAGAGACAGAGCGTGAACGGGGGAGGGGCAGAGAGAGAGGGAGACACAGAATCGGAAACAGGCTCCAGGCTCTGAGCCATCAGCCCAGAGCCCGACGCGGGGCTCGAACTCGCGGACCGCGAGATCGTGACCCTGGCTGAAGTCGGACGCTTAACCGACTGCGCCACCCAGGCGCCCCAAGATTTTTAATTCTTTCTTATATATAACCAACTAATTTTATATAACCAACTAGATTTAGTTCTATTATGTACCAAGTATTAAAATTTTGATACATCAAATTTCATATTATATTAAGTTGTCCGAAAGCATAAACATTTCCTTTTAGGTATTAAATACATTTTGAAGGTTATGTAGATCTTGTTATTTAAAAAACTGTTATTTCAAGCAGAGTAGTGGAAATAAATGCTTCTGGAGACTATGGATACATAGTATTTTATTATATGTTTTATTTTATTAGCAAATGATGTTTTTAAAAGTTTAACTGATATTTTATGTGCATGTCAATATACTATATTGTGCTTATTCTATTTCATATTGAAAGCTTAGCGAAAATATGTTTATTTTTTTGTTAATTTTTTATATGTTAATAATTGATTTCTGTATGTTAGGTGATGAGTTAGATATGGTGAATGCTAAGAAGACCAAAGCATTTCTCAAGAAACCAATAGGTGGTGTTTATGAACTTAAATGATTATAGTATACAGCACGTTAAGAACAGTAGTATAAATGGAGAGCTAAGAGAGGTCTGGGTCAGAAAGTGACTATTTTATGGTTGGGTTTAAGACTTCACAGAGAAGTTGATCTGAAGGATCTTGAAGTTTTGTTAGATGGTAACATAAGGAAAGAGCAGTAATTTTCTGCTTCCTCTTTTTGTAAGGGATTTCTAAATGTTGTTCTCATCGATAAACCTTGGATTTACTTTTTTCCCTAAACTCTTTCTTGAAGTTATTTTATTCTTTTCCGTGGATCCAAGTACCTTCTATATGTTCATGCACATATTTGTAATTTTAGTTTAAACTTCTTTCAGTTTAGAATTAAATATCCAATGCATACATGACATTTTTACTTCTTTATGTGTCTCACAAATACTTCAAAAGTGAATACGTTCAAATGGAATTATTAAAATCCCTATGACCACCTACTGCTTCTCTTTTAGTTTCAATCTTGGAACATTGTTCTGTCTTCTGGTACCTCAAGCCAGAAACCTAGGGATCCTCACGACACACTCCTCCTTTCCTAGCATCCAGTTCATCAACACATTTTGTCAACATTCATCTACAAAAATCTATCTTCATTTACTTCTTGTAAACTCCACTGTTACCATCCATTATGCTGTTTTCTTTAGATTTTAATCGCTTTTTTACTGGCTTCCTGCTGCTCACTGTTTCAGATTGATTTAATTCTGTGCATAAACCTTCACTCACTGCCTTTGCATTGCTTATTTAAAGATAAATTTATATTGTGTATCTGATTTTGATCTCAGAGGTAGGATAGCCACTAAGGGAGATAGAAACAAGAAAGGATTTTTGTAGGAAAAAGGGTTTTTTTCTTTTAATGTTTTATTTATTTTTGAGAGAGCACAAGTTGGGAAGGAGCAGAGAGAGGGGGACAGAGGACCTGCAGCGGGCTCTGTGCAGACAAGTGCAAGCCCCACGTGGGGCTTGAACTCAGGAACTGTGAGATCATGACCTGAGCCAAAGTCGGATGCCCAATCGACTGAGCCACCAGGTGCTTTGGCAAAGATGTGTTTTGAGTTACCTGTGGACATTGAAGCTAGATGTTCAATAGCCAATTGTGTATAGAAAGGGCAACTCAGAAGTCTGTGTTCTAAGAACTTTATAAATTGCTATAGTGTTGGATTTACCAAATGTAAAATGGTAGGTTTCTGCTGGCTTAGAATGGAGTCTTATGCATGGTTGTGGATTAGGTATCTTGTTAGGTGGATATCAAGTAGCTGTCCTTCAAGGAAGGAAACTGAGCACTGAAAATTTTATTTGTACATTTACTGTGGAAACAGTTTATATTTGCTACAGTGCTTATATATGTCTGTGTGAGAAACTGGTAGTTTTTTAACTGTTAAACTTTCATATTTCCATTTCCATGAGTAGTATATTACAATGGTTATAAATATCTGAGTCCTTAAGTTTTTAATTTGTTATTTTTGAGAGAGAGAGAAATCAGGAAGGGTTAGAGAGAGAGGGAGACAGAGAGAGGTTTGCCTGGTTTAGCTCTGGAAGGCAGTGGTTTTTTATGAGAATGGCATGCTATTTATACCTAATTAAAACAAAAATTTTTTTAAATTAAAAAAAAATTTTTTTTAAATGTTTATTTTTGAGAGAGACAGAGACAGAATGTGAGTGGGTTAGGGGCAGAGAGAGAGGGAGACACAGAATCCAAAGCAGGCTCCAGGCTCTGAGCTGTCAGCACAGAGCCCACGCAGGGCTTGAACTCACTAGCCGTGAGATCATGACCTGAGCCGAAGTCAGACGCTCAACCGACGAGCCACCCAGGCGCCTCCGAACAAAAATTTTTTAATGTTTATTTTTGAGAGAGAGAGAGAGAGAGAGTGCTAATGGGGGAGAGGCAGAGAGAGAAGGGAGACAATCTGAAACAGGCTCTGTGCTGATAGCGCAGAGCCCAATGTGGGGCTCCAAACTCATGACACCGTGAGATATGACTTGAGCCAAAATCAAGACTTGGTCACTTAACTGCCTGAGCCACTTGGGCGTCCCTTAGTCCTTAACTTTTTAAAAACAAAACTATTAGGTCATAACATACAAACATACATTTATGTACAGAATAGCAAAGAATTATAAAGGAAACCCCTGTGTATTCCCCACACCAAGCCAGGAAGTAGGACAGTGTCTGTATTCAATATGCATTCTGTGTGTTCTTTTTTTTTTTTTTTTTTTTTTTAATCACATTCTCCTCCCTGCCTCAGCAGAGGAAACTGCTGTTGTGAGATTTGTGGTAATTACTTCTTGTTTTTGGTCTCCTACTACACATCTACTTTCTCAGTTATGCAAACAGGGATATTTTTTGATAAAATTTCACTGTTAATTTGTGAATGTCGCATGTACTTGAAAATGTATTCATTTATTCAAATAATTTGTTATTCCTTGCCTGCTTTTAGGTAACTGTGTTTATGTTTGTTTCTCATTGTGGTTTTATATTCATTTATAATACAGTGGTGGTGATGATGGTGATAATAATAGTAATGAATATTTATTAAATGGTTTTAAATGGAAGGTGCTATTTTGAGTGTTTCACATGTATAACTTATTTAGTCCTCATAATAACCCTAAAGGTAGATAACCTTATCTTCATTTTACAAGTGATGAAAACAGCCAGTCCTAGATAAGTTAAGTAACTTGGTCAGATTATACACCTATTCTGTGGGATTTGAACCCAGCCAGTCAGACTGTACAGCCTGCATTCATAACTACTGTGTTCAGATTTCTTCTTTCTTTGATTACTTGAAGCAAGAAATTTGTAGAGTGAACTAAGAAAGTATTTGAATTCTCACAAGAGGTTAATATTAAACAGTTTAAAGAAATATTTTATCTAAAATGCTTGGTTTGGTGTCAGTTGGACATTTATTTGTTTGTATAGTCCAAATTATCAAAAAGTACCCTAAATTTAATCTAAGTATCTAAATACATATTAAACCAATAATTTCACAACGTTTGTAGTTAATTCTGAAATTTTTTTTTTCAACGTTTTTATTTATTTTGGGGACAGAGAGAGACAGGCATGAACGGGGGAGGGGCAGAGAGAGAGGGAGACACAGAATCGGCAACAGGCTCCAGGCTCCGAGCCATCAGCCCAGAGCCTGACGCGGGGCTCGAACTCACGGACCGTGAGATCGTGACCTGGCTGAAGTCGGACAGCTTAACCGACTGCGCCACCCAGGCGCCCCAAGTCTGAAATTTTGAAGCTAGATTTGATTGGTGTGTTTAAAATTCATCACAGTATTCTAATTAATGCAAGAAAACTAGTATGCAGTACAAAAAACTTACATTTATTTTTGTTGTGATAAATGATGTAGCAGTTAGTACTTTACCCCATATGAAATGGCATATAAATAAAATTCAGTTAATAAGTTCCTGTGCTACTGTTTGATATGATAAGCAATCTTCTGACAGTTTTTTGTTATGCTGCCTGAAGCACTCAGTGTTTTGTAAACTAAATTGAAATATTTCTTCATATAACTGTTTGAATATTGTTACTATGACTAGTGCCTTTCTAGTTTTTTTTTTTTTTAACTTAGGAAGTTATTGCACATGTTTTTTTTTTTTTTTTTAATTTTTTTTAAATTTTTTTTTTTTTCAACGTTTTTTTTTATTTTTGGGACAGAGAGAGACAGAGCATGAACGGGGGAGGGGCAGAGAGAGAGGGAGACACAGAATCGGAAACAGGCTCCAGGCTCTGAGCCATCAGCCCAGAGCCCGACGCGGGGCTCGAACTCACGGACCGAGAGATCGTGACCTGGCTGAAGTCGGACGCTTAACCGACTGCGCCACCCAGGCGCCCCAATTATTGCACATATTTTTATGGACCTAAAATAAAAGATAGATGAAAATGTAACCTACAAAAGGAAAATTTTAGAGAACTATAAAATTGAAATACTTCCGTTACTGGATTGAGGGAAAGGATGAGAGAGAGGCATCATGGTTCATTGCCTATTTGAATCTGGATGTCTTGGGACAGTGTTGGTATTAATTGAAAGGAATGCTGGAATAGAAGGATTCTTGATTCCTGCATTATTTTGGGTAGGGATTAATTTTCTAGCTCATAGAGTAGAGCTAAAACAGACTCTTTTTTCCTTAAAGAAAAAAAAGACTCCTAAGGTAGAAGTTACAAGCAAACTTAAATGAGAAGCAGTGGGTGAAGAAAGTAGGTGAATCTCTAGTGAAAGAGGACAATATGTGTACATTGACAGTACAAATGCTTGGTGGAGTTGTTTTGATAGATTGCAGAATAGGAAGAAGAATGGTTTTCTATCAGTAGGTATAAAGTAAATATAGGAAGATAGGGGTAGTGTAGATGCTGTTGCTTCTAGCTGTCCCAGGGAGACTGGTAAATCCTTTCTTTTCATTGGGCTACGTGGATGTTGTGTTGACTCTTAATAAGAGTAGCCAAACATTCAGGGGGCTGGATTGACCCAAACGTATTGAGTGTGGGTTCAGTAAATACCTTGCTGAAAAGATTTAGCAAAAAGCCTGTTGCAGTTTTACATTTCAGACAAGCCACTGGCATCTAAATTTAAACTGCCTTGGAATCAAGTTGTATTACCTGGAAAAAAGATGCTTATGGGCTTCTATTACTTTAGAGACAATTTGATGACTAAAAAAAGGGTCTTCTGATAATATTAAGTTCATTTAGGAAGCCTGATAGCCCTTATGGAACTCAACGCAGAACATTTTCTGTGATTTTGTATATTGTGATTTATAACCAAAAATTTTTTTGTTGTCTTCAAGTTACCCTTCCTAACAGGTTTGCCTGGCTTAGCTCTGGAAGGCAGTGATTCTTTATGTGAATGGCATGTTATTTATTCCTAAAAAAAATTTTTTTTAATGTTTATTTTTGAGAGAAATGTTTAATATTTAACTTTGAGAGTGCTAATGGGGGAGGAGCAGAGAGAGAGACAGAATCTGAAACAGGCTCTGAGCTGTCAGCGCAAAGCCTGATGTGGGGCTTGAATCCATTAATGTGTGAGATCATGATCTTAGCTGAAGTTGGATGTTCAACTGATTGAGCCATCCTGGTGCCCTTCTACCTAATTTCTAATGTGACTCAGTATTATTTGTCTATATGCGTTATATTTTTATTATGTATATTTATATATTATATATGCGTATCATGTATAAGATTAACTTTGTATGTTTTATTTGATTTTAGTTAAGTCTGTGTGTGGTCCACCTTAATATACGAATAATTAATTTTTCTTTTTTGTCTGTGGCACTGAGACTAAAGATTGAACTGAACTCCTTTGTTTAAAATTACAGAAATGTATTCTTGAAAAAGTTATTGGAAGGTGTAGATACAGAACTTTTTTTTTTTTAATTTTTTTTTTTCAACGTTTATTTATTTTTTTGGGACAGAGAGAGACAGAGCATGAACGGGGGAGGGGCGAGAGAGAGGGAAGACACAGAATCGGAAACAGGCTCCAGGCTCTGAGCCATCAGCCCAGAGCCTGACGCGGGGCTCGAACTCATGGACCCGCGAGATCGTGACCTGGCTGAAGTCGGACGCTTAACCGACTGCGCCACCCAGGCGCCCCCAGAACTTTTGTGTTTAATAGGGCCTTTCTAGATTCTAAAGGTATTAGTGCTGGGAAGCCTTACATTCCTATTTTGTTTGAATAAACTAAGAATGGCTTAAGAATTATAAATTACTGGGTGGCTGGTGGTTAAGCGTCTGGCTTGGCTCAGGTCGTGATCTCACGGCTTGTGGGGTTGGAGCCCTGCATCAGGGTCTGTGTCAGCATCACAGCTCAGAGTCTGGAGGCTCCTTTGGATTCTGTATCTCCTTCTCTCTTTGCCCCTCCCCCGCTTGTGCTCTTCTCTCTCTTGCTCTCTCAGAAATAAACATTAAAAAAAATAAAAAAAGATTTATAAATTACCATATGTTGTCACTTATAACAGATGGTTTATGTATTAAAACTGAATCTCTAGTATAAGGAGTGTGCATGTTAAGGAGAAATACTTGTAGGTAGAGCCAAGATTTTTCTTAGAAGATAGCCTCTGGTTCCTCCTCAATATATGGGGAGATAAGGGATTGAAGAACTTGGGTTCTGCACTATGAATCATGGCCATAATAATTTTATTCTGGAAAAAGTTTAAAGCAGGTAGTACCTCTAGTTCACTTCCATGGTCAACTATACAACTCTCACAGTACCTTGTGAACATGTAATTGTAAACAATCTATTTTTCAGTGAAACTTCCAAAAGAGTAAAATGCAACTTCCTCCGCTCATGTTTTCCAGTCAACGTAATAGTATTGTGTATAGAATTATTGGATATTAGCCAGTTCGATTTTAGAGAATAGTTTTCTAAGAATGATTGTTCGAGTTTTATAGCACTTCTTGTAATATTAAATAGATTACAGGGATAGTTTTTATCTGAATCAATTTTTTTTGATGGTAATACTGTCCCATCGGTATGGAGAAAAATATATATGGTCAGTGTTCCATGTATTCAGCCAATGAAGAATTGGGTTTAAGGCATAAGCTATAAGCTAAAAAGATAAGAAAGAGTAATATTTAAATTGGTATATCTGATTGCTTAAAATATGATGTAACATTTGGCTTTTTATAGGTTCTGCAAATCAACAAGAACTTTTCTTCAGGGAAAAGTGAAGATATGGGAGTAGTTCAGGAGAAGTCTACCAAAAGCCTTGTTATAGGTTCCTCTAGACTTTCGTTTGGATAGCAGTGCAGTGCATCGAATTTTGAAAATGATTGTTTGTGCATTGGAACATGAATATGAACCGTACAGTGGACTAAAACCAGGTTGGTTTTTGGCTTAATTTTAAATCTCTGGTAGTTGGTTTGAATGATTTTATAATCCAATTTGTTCTATTTTGGCTAAATTACACTTTTTAGGTAGTTTGCCTATTTGATTTTCATGGATTTAGTTAATTTAAAGAATATACATGTGTGTAGAAGTTATGGGAGAGGTCAAGATTTGAAATTGTAATAAGTACTTTATTTGCCAGTATTGTCAGTATTTCATTGCCACACCTTTTTGGTACTCTTTCCAGTATATATTCCTGAAATATAATTTTCTTCCCTTAATTGGATTCTAAGGAACAGACATGAAGATGGACTCTAAATGTACAAATTTAGCATTTAAGGAGACTGAGGTCTTACTGGTAAAAAAGAATTGCTGTACACCTAATTCTTCTACATGGCATGAAGGTATCATAGTTTCCTAAAATACAGCACTCGAGAGTAGGACATAATAGCATATTAAAGGACCTTTGTGGGGGTTAGACTATGGTTTGAATTCTGACTCCTTCTTACCTTAGGGAATTTAAGGAACATTACTGATTTTTCCATTTCTCTGTCTTTCTAATGAGTTTAATTATTGTGACAGAGATGGTTAAATTGTCTCCCCAATATCCGTTATCCTCTTATTTTATGGTAAAATAAGTTTCTGTGATAGAAATTTTATGATAAAATAAAGATGATATATCCATATATCCCAAGTATAGTCCTATACCTCAAGGTTCTGGCTACCAGGATAGTAGCAGAAGTTTATGTGAGTTTTTGGGCCATGACTTTAAAAGGAAAAATGCAAGCCTGCCTTTTTTCCTTTACCCCTTCCTTCTGGCTGGAAAAAATTAAAATGGCAGGAGCTGGAGCTGCTAGCTTAGACCCTGAGATGAAAGCTGCATTCTGGGATGACGGAACAAGGTGGGATCAACCTAGGTCTTTGGTAGCATGGTATCACTATGTCAACTCTTGGTCCCTTAGACTCAGATTGTTGTGTTAATGAAATAAACTTTTGCTGTTGTTCGAACTTCTTTATTTGACTTTTATCATTGCAATTTACTGTTATTCTAAATGTTGCACTAATAGGACCAACTTTTAAAGTTTAGTGCATGTAATAGCATATAACACAGTGCCTAGTGCATAGTTAAGTGCTTGACATATTTATGCATTCATTTCTTGCACCTTGCTTGAACGCCTACTCCATTACAGGCACTCTTAGAAGTGTTAGGATAATATGTATAGAATGGCTAAAATAAAAAACAGTGATAGTACTGGGAGATGTCAGGGAGAATGTGAAGAAACTGGATCACTCATTCATCCCTGATGGGAATTTATAATATAGAACCACTTCTAAAAACAGTTTGGCAGTTTCTTTTAAAAACTAAACATGCAGCTACCGTATAGCCTAGCAGCTGTACTCTTGGGCATTTATCCCAGAGAAACGAAAACTTAGGTTTGCATAAAAATTAGTACATAATTTGTTTTTCTCATGTAAAAGTCCAAGCTGGTAGGTGCTCTAGTGGATTAGGGTAACTGTTCCAGGAGGTTGTCTTAGACCCAGAATTCCTTCTGTCTTGTTATTCTACCATTCTCTGAGACACGTCTCCTCTATATGGTAAGTGTTGGCCCACCATTACAATATTGAATTTGAATCAACAGGAAAGGGGGAACAAGAGAAAATGGTAGGTATGTAGTTTCATTTCATAATATGGCTCTGTCACCCATTGACCAAAACTTAGTAACATGTCCCTATAGCTAACGTCAGGGGAGGCTGGAAAGTATAGTT
The DNA here is from genome assembly GCF_007474595.2 of Lynx canadensis. Classification (NCBI taxonomy): domain Eukaryota; kingdom Metazoa; phylum Chordata; class Mammalia; order Carnivora; family Felidae; genus Lynx; species Lynx canadensis. The sequence goes on along the minus strand of NC_044320.2, from coordinate 38,064,866 downwards.
TCTGGGAGTTTCAATACTAAAGTTCAGAGGGTTTTGTTGCTAAAAGAAAGGTTGTAATTAGCAGTTTCTTCTACAGTGGAATTATGCCCTACACACATACACACACACGTATAATAACATGAATTTTTATCTGAAGCCGTTTATCATCTCAAAAACATGATTGTGTGTGTGTATGCACAAATTGAAATTGTTTCACACTTTTGGATATTTCTGTCAAAACACGAAAACCTCTCTTACTATTGGTATAAATGTATAGAAATGAAAAAAAATGGAAAGAGAATAGTAAGAGAATAGTAAGAAAGAGTTTTATTTCTTTGTAAAAAAAAAAAAGAGTAGTTTAAATGGTGCTTGTCATAGAATTTAGAATATAGAGTAATCATCTTTCCTGTATTTTAGCAAATTGTTACACTTCCAAGTTTGGATTAGATTCCTGTACACTTTCAATGTTGTGAACACCTCTGAGAGTTCCTTTAATGGGAAGTGTTTTGTTTGGGGTATCTTCTGGGACATCTTCAGATACCTTCATTCTTTTTATCACAACCACTTTCTTCGTCAACATCAGTTTTTCTTCACTAAGTTCCCCTAGCTACATAGCAAGAGTCTTTCCAATGATATGCTGTTGATATTCCCACAGTCACCTGTTTCTTCCCTAACTCCTTGTATGTTACCAGTATGTTTCTTTGCTGCACTTTCATCTTTGATTGGCAGTTCTGTTTAAATTATACATTTTTGCAAAATGTCACATAGGTTTATCACTGGTAAACAAGGAGGCGATACAACTACATGCTTTGCTGTCTATACATAGTTAAATAACAGGTATGAGATACCAGTAACCAAACCTGACAGACTTTGAAAGAAGTGACATGATTGATCACTGATCATGATGCACATTTTTTCTTTATGTTATGATTTATGGAAAGAAGAACTAGTAGTAAGTCTTGTACTTTAAGTAGTTATTATACTGTGGTAACTGATACTTGAACTATTTTTTTGGGGGGGAACTGGCATTTTTAACTAAAACAAGATAACAAATTCATTCATACATATCAGAACTGTGCAAAGTAAGAGCTACTTGATATGAGTGCATATGTATTTAATCTTAAGTACTTAATTCTCCATTTTTAAACTATTAATGTGTAGGGGTATAGTTCTGTGAATTTTGCAGACTTAACCACATTTGTGTAACTGTTTAAGAAATGGTGATTTAGCAGCACTTCAGAAGTCCCCTTTGTGCTCTCCTCTGGTTACTCCTCTGACCCCAAGGGAAACCATTCTCCTTACTTTTAACATGGATTTAGTTATTTTGCTTATTTTATAATTCATGTAAATGGAATCACACAGTATGTATCTTTTGTCACTGGCTTGAGCTTAAATTATGAGATTCATTTCATTGTTACATAGTATCCCTTTATATGAATATACTATAACTTAATTATCCATTATGTTGGTGAGTAGTTTCTAGTTTTTGGTTATTATGATAGTGATGCCACAAACATTCTAGTACATGCCTTTTGGTAAATGTGTACTTTTGGGCATGGAAGAGTGGAATCACTTAGGTACAAGGATTGCATATGTTCACTTTTAGAAGATAATTCCAAACTGTTTTCCCAAGTGGTTAAACCACTTTATGCTCTTATCAGAGGTTTGAAGAGTTTTAATTGCTCTTGATTGGAGGCTGGCAAACTATGACTTACTGCCTCTTTTTGTGCAACAGATGAGCTAATGGATTTTGTGTTTTAAATGGTTGGAAAAAAAAAAGAATTACACTTTATGACACATGAACTCTATGTGAAATTTAATATTCAGTTTCTATAGGTAAAGTTTTATTAAGACATAATCATGCTCATTCAGTTCTGTATTGTCTGTGGCTGCTTTTGTGCTACGGTGGCAGAGTTGAGTAGTTGCGACACACTATATGGCCCACAAACATAAATATTTGCTGTGTGGCTATGTAAAAAGTTTGCTGCATGCTTGCCAGCACTTAGTAGTAGTCTTTTTCATTTTAACCATTCTAATGGGTTGCAATGCTATTACATTTGCATTTATCTGATAATTGATGATATTATCTAGCTTTTGATAGAATTTTTGTCCATTTGGATATATTATCTTTTGCTTGTTCAGATGTTTTTTTCACCTATTTTTCTATTGAATTGTTCATTAATGATTTTTATGTGGTTTTGCGTTAAACAGTTTTTAGTATGCTCTGAGTCCTTTGATAGTATGCTCTGAGTCCATCTATCTATCTACAGCAAATATCTTCTCCCTGTTTGTGACTTGCTTTTGCATTATCTTAATGGTGTTTTAATGAACAGAAGCTGTTATTTTTTTAACAAAAGAGATTAAAAATTTCTTTAAAATATTAAAAATATCTTAAAATAAAATATGTAAATTTTATATAGTAAAGACATAAATTTATATTCTATAGTAATGTAACTTGTATTTGTTAAAGTTAATATTATTTTTCAACTGTTTCATTGTTGAAAAGAAAAATACAATTTGACCTTAAAATTTGGGAACCAGTTAATCATTTAAAAAAATTTAAAATAATTTTTTATATATTTGTATTATTTCATTTTAGATATTAAGGATGAAAATGAAACCACACTGAATCCTGAAGAAGTGGCATCTTTGGAGGAATATATTCCTACCCGACATACAAGTATTACTCTCCTCAAATGTACCTGTACTATTTTCATGGCTGAATTCAACTTGTTGGATCATTTGTTGCCTGTCATTATGGGAGAAAAGGTATATTTTGGAGTTTACTACTTTTTTCCTCATGTATGCATATTTGTAGGTCCTATGCTATTGTAAGGAAGGTGATTGAGTAAAAGAATATGTGCTTATATACTTATCCATGGTGATGTTAAAGCAATGTAACTATGATTGTTAATTCTTAGAAAGTTGTGTGTGTGTATGTGTATATGCATGTGTATATGCATATTTTTAAATCTCAAGCTAAGGCTGTATAAAGAAATGTTGAAGAGCATGGGTCTAGAGGTCAGTCCACATACAAACTATGACACCTTGCTTTTATTTCTAAACTTATTTCTGAAAAACAACAACAAAAAAAACATTTTTCAGGTGGGCTGACAGATTCAGTTAGTAAAGAAGCAACAAGCCTAGGTAGATTCAAATGGTTTATTACTTACATATAGACAGAAAAAAAAATCATTAATGGTGTCAGCTTGCCGTGTCCCTTTCAGGATGACCTTGAAACCAGAGGGCCAAAATGACATGCAGCACACATGGTAGGGTACCCTGTTGTCAAGAGTTCAATTCCACACTTCATCTAAGCAGTTGTGTAGCTACAGCTGTACCCTGAGAGGGGTAAGTGGAAACTCTGTGTCTCACCTGAATGAGGGATGCTACTAGCAGTCTCCCTCAAGAGAGAAGGTGAGAAGTGGTTTTTTAGAAGATCTTTGCAAGACGGGACCAGTTGATTGGGTGTCCCATCTGTGGCTCAGGTCATGATCTCACAGTCCGTGGGCTCGAGCCTCGCATCGGGCTATGCTGACAGCTCAGAGCCTGGAGCCTGCTTCAGATTCTGTGTCTGTCTTTCTCTGCCCCTCCCTGCTCATGGTCTGTCTCTCTCAAAATTGAATAAACATTAGAAAAAATAAAAAAATTCTTTGCAAGACCACCTATCTTCTCATGGTCTGAGAGTCATGGGATGTTCTACCAAGGCTTAGGTCTGCTGTGGTTGCATCTTGCCTTTGTGTGGTCTACATAGATTTGTGGAAGATTGTCAGGGTGGCACAGAGGTATTCCCATACAGTACCTAGCTCTTAGAATTTTTTCAATAATAAATGAGATAATGCACATGAACAATTTTGCACATATTAAGAACACAATAGTAATTACTATTGTTGTTGTCAATGAGGACTTCCTGGATGATTAATATTGTTTTAGGCCATACACAATTTATTGCTTTCTGCATTTGCCATATACATAATAAGCTGTTATTTGTTTTTTTATTCTTTTGGCTATATTTCTTTTGATATCTACATAATGATAATGATAGAAGGAAAAAGTATCCTAACTTTTAGAAGAATTTGTGGAAGTATGACAGGAAGTCAGTTGCCTATTATACAGTAGTTTCATTTTGTGTATCTGTGCCCTGTCATCCACTGGCAGTTGTATTGCTGGGTAAAGAGACTGGGGAAAATGTCAATGGAGAAAAAGTGTCTTAATATTAGACATGAACTTCAAAACAACTATGGTTAATGAGTTCAAGAAAGAGACAAAAAGGTAGAAGGTTTCAGAAGAGACCTCGATCCATAAAAAAAGAACCAAAACATTCTGGAACTGAAAACTATAGCACAAGTTAGAAATAATGGATGGAAAAAGATGTATCATTTAAATGCAAATCCAAGGAAAAACAGTATGGCTAATCTAATACTGGAAAATTGTAGAGCTTAAGACCAAGAAACATTTTTAGAAATGGTTATTTCATAATAAGTGTTAACGTCAAGAATAGAACAACATAGATAATTCTTACAGATGGTATGTTGAATGAAAGCAGGCAGTAATAAGTATGTACTGTATGATTCCATAAAGTTCAAGAATAGGTAAAACTAATCTGTGGTGATTGTAATGAGAGTGAGTATTGGCTACCTCTGGTGGCAATCCAATATGTTGCCTGGGAAGGGATATAGGAGAGCATTCTAGAATGCTTGAAATGGGTGGTGGTTACAGATGTAAAATTTTGTTGAGCTCTTCACTTAATGTTTGTATGCTTTACCATATGTTATACCTCAGTAATCCAAAATAAAATCACTTGAAAAAGTAATTTCTTAATAAGTGTCATTTAAAAATTACTAATAGTCAGAAAAGCATGTTCAACCATGTTCACTCAACATGGTTACTCAACAGTGTTTGTGAGTAATGGCACTGTTGGCTTTTTGGAGTTGATAAGTATTGCATTAGCATTTACCATCTTTAGCCAGTGCCTGCTAAATCCTAGTATTGCTCCCCAATTATTGTGACAATGAAAGACAGGCAAAACTGTGAAGCCACTCTTGTCACACGTATTTTCATGTACGTCTGGATGGAAGGTCATACTGTACCTCTTTGAGAATGACAGTATGGCATTTTAGGGGACTAAGTTATTTCTAAGACCCGAAGGGGTTGCTTGCTAATCAGGGTTCATACTCTGGACATCTTGCAACCTACCTGCATTTATTTGGAAGCTTGGGAAGGTTCTGTAACACTGAAAGTACCAAGACTAATGCAAAATTCTTAAGATTTTATGAGCCTTTAGCATGTATTTTTAGTAGATATGGATCAGGGATTTTTCCATCCTGCAAATTTTACTTCTTGTGTGAGTAGTCTTCTTGGTTTCTTAGTCATCTAGATATGAATAAAGGACAAGAAGACAAATGGTGGCTGGCTCTGAGATACCTAGGACAATATTTAGGAATGGTCGAGCATAGGAAAATACCTTTAAATGTGCTGAAGCACACATAGTGAACTCTTCCAGTTGACTGAAAAATAAAAAGTTTAGCTAAATGGTTAGTAATAATTTTACAATAAATACACATTTTTGAAATCTAGGACATACTTAAAAATATGTAGAAGATGTTTATATTTGGTTATGGTAAAAGAGTCCCACAGAAAGTCATCATTTTGTAGATTGATTTGATAACATTGCAAAAAATGCTAGTCTGAGACTTATATAGAGGGGATTGCATGCCAATCACTGTTTTCCTGAAATATAAATTGAACTCTGTTATTTTCTAGAACTCAAGTAACTTCATGAATACTACAAACTTCCAGTCTCTTCGGCCTTTGCCATCCATTCAGATACTGGTGGATAAAATTAATCTGGAACATTCTGTGCCAATGTATGCTGAACAGTTGGTGCATGTGGTCAGCAATCTTACTCAGCCATCTGATAATTTGCTTCATTATTGCTATGCACACTGCTACCTTAAGGTAGGAAAAGTGAATTTTGTTTATTAGTACCTCTTTGGCTCTCCGAGAATTAAATAGCTTTTTCCTGGAGTTGTAACTTCAGAGTTAGTATCCCATAAGATGAGATTTAAATGATATATAATAGATATTCATTATTCAACATAAATAAAAGTGTACCTCTTTTGAAGTTACTTCTTCATTTATTTGGGATTAATGGCTTGATGTTTATAAGATAATTATGATTTTTGAAGATTTTGTATGTCACCGATGGTAATTATTAGTGAATTATTAGTGAAGGACCACTTAGTTTATAGGGATTTTTTAAAAATTTTTTTTATATTTATTTATTTGTTTTGAGAGAGAGACAGAACACAAGTTGGGGAGGGGCAGAGAGAGGAGACACAGAATCTGAAGCAGGCTCCAGGCTCTGAGCTGTCAGCACAGAGCCTGACTTGAGTCTTGAACTCACAAACTGTGAGATCACAACCTGAGCCGGATGCTTAACCAACTGAGCCACCCAGGCACCCCATTTTATAGGTATGTTTTAAAAAACTTATGATTTCTTTGAGGGGAGCATTTATGTGAGATAATGCTTTATAAAGGATTAGCACATTTGTTTTTTTTAGTTACTTTCCTCTTATTGAATTGATGTTAATTTCTTGACACAAAAGGAGAACGCTTAATGCTTTAAATCAAGTTACAGAAATTATTGGGAGGCATAATGCATAAATAATGCATTCCAGTATAGGTACATAAATAAACCCAAATGTTGAGTAATAAGTAGTTTTGCTTAAGCAAACACAGATGTATAGTTTAAGTAGAGACAACATATATCTAATCAAATTCTTTTATGGACTAAAGCAAACTATACAAACTTGAATTCAAGCATAAGTACTAGATGCACTAAATTTCATGTAAAGGACTCCAAAATTAGAGAACTCCAAAAGCATATTCCTGATTTTATTGGTTTATGCTTTATTGTTCCATGTTTCACAGTTTCAAAATATTTACATATTTGTAGGACATAAAGAAACCAATATAAATGTAACAGTTTTAGATCACCTCTAGTTGAAGATGTTCAAATTTGTTTTCAAACCATGTAGAGTAGAATAATGTGATTTCCTAGAAGTCCATGTGAAGCCCATTTTTAAGAAGATGGTGGCGACTCTACTCCCTTGATGAGAGTGACGCTCTTTCAAAGGGGTGTGGACACAGGAAAGTGTGATTCATAGGAGTCATTATTGGAATTATTTATCACAGTGTTTTATGTCATGTGGAGAGTAGCAGAAAGTATTTTTGAAAGCTAGATATATAGGTAATATTTTATATTGTGCTTTTTTATTCATTCTTGTAATTCACTGAAGTGTATTTTTCCAAATATTTTTATGACTTGAATATCAGATTATAATGTTCAGAATATTTGCCTTGTTTTGTTGAAACAGGACTAATTTTAGGCAGTTCACTAACCCTTCCAAGGTATTCTGCTTACGTAGGGTTCATCAGTTTGGTAAATATTAAGTTCTTTACATAGTGCAGACACTCAGCATTAAAGATGAATAAGGCATGTCCCATCCTTTAGGAGAATGGTCACCAAAGCCAATGGTCACCAATGTGGTTGTCCTCCATACTGACATAAAAGCTACTGGGATTGTTGTTTACTACTACTGTTGTTAATAAGTTAAAAGCTCACTTAATTCTAGTATAATCTAGATAAATTTATGTTTTGGGAAAAGGTCTTTACTTTTACACATAAAAGTTGTCTTTTATATTTTTGTTAATTTGACTAGAGCTATCTATAATGGGTAAGTAAGTATTCCAGGAAGTATGGTTGTTGGGCCAGAGCAAGAATATTATATGTAGAAAAACTCATCATTGACATTAAGAATATTGAATACTTTAAAATATAAAGCTATTGAGTCTTGAATATGTTATTGTTTTTTGGGTGCTTGTTCAGTGGCACCGTACATTTTTAATGTTCAGGATTGGTATAGAGAGATTTTAGTTATTTATTTGGATGTTGGAACTGATCAAAATAACTGATTGTTGTAAAGTTTATAGCAGTTCATGTTACTTGCATAATTACTATAACCTTGAGAAGGTTCCAAAGATAATTTTCCTATTATAGTGCTAAAATATTAAGTAGAGGTTTTAAATGTTTTTTTCATGTGTGTGGCATTTTAGGCCTTAAGTAATTTTCAGTTAAATACTTAAATGCTCAAGTTTATTTTGTATACCTAATTTGACTATAGTGACTGTGGTGAAATGGTGTGTCAGTTAGCTCAATAATGTAATTAAATTATTTTATTTTTTTTCTTAAAATTTTTTTTAAGGTTTATTTAAAATATTTTGAAGAGAGACAGACTGCGAGCAGAGGAAAGGCAGAGAGAGAGGAGAGACACAGAATCCTAAGCAGGCTCTAGCTCTGAGCTGTCAGCACACAGAGTGCTGGGGCTCAACCCATGAACTGTGAGATCATGTCTTAAGCTGAAGTCAGTCACTTAACTCACTGAGCCACCCAGGCGCCCTATAATTAAATTTTTTAATGAGGAGAGTTCGCATGGATGTGTGAAGAAAACTCGCAGATTGGAACTTACTTTTGTATATCTTATCAAGTCCTCTCTGTTTAACTGCTAAACCCTTCCTTTACAATGTGTGTGTGTGTGTGTGTGTGTGTGTGTGTGTGTGTGTGTGTGTAGCATCAAGTAAGCAAGGACATGCAAAGCATCTGATGATTGAAACATGAAGAAAGTAACTTCATGAAAGCACCCTATAAAACTACAATAATAATAAATTTTAGGCCTTGTTACTCATAAGACGATCAGCTATGGCAGATGCTTCAGAGAGATCAAGAAATTATAGTATAATCAAAACCCTTGGCGTTTGTAGATTTGGTATTTTCCACTCAACAAAATAGTATTCTGGGGTTTGGAGAAATGGTAGCTTTATACATGTCTGGTAATGTATAAATTGGTATCATTTTGAGAGTACTTCTGCAGGATCTAATTTGAAAAAAATCTGCCTCATACCCATCCATTCCAATTTTCAATATCTATCTAAAGCAGGGTCAACAAACTTTTCTTAAAAGATCGACAGTAACTATTTTAGACTTTGTGGACCAAGATACAAAATTAGTATCTTATATAATACTTAAATAATAAGCGAGAACAAATTTCCACAGATTTTGAGTTGATGAAAGTAAAATGTTTTAGTGTACATTTTCATAATACAGTTTTACTAATGAGAAGAATGGAATTCTTTTCTTGGGGTAACATTTCACCTCATTGGGGTTCCCACTAGTGTTCCCTGTCACAAAATGGATTATGAATGTTCATATGTAAAAATTATTCTCATTCGCGTAGGCAGTACAAAAACAGGCATTGGGTGAAATTATGACTTGTGGTTGCTAACCCCTGCCCCAGAGAAATTTTTGCATATGGAAATATACACAACTGACGAGGTCTGGATATACTCACAGGGATAGCTCTCTCCAGTGTAATTTTTGGCGGGAATCTAGAAGCGTAATGGTATACATAGGTATGGCACCATTATGTAAATGAAGAAAACAAAATAATGCTAAAGATTGTTCTCAGATATATGAAGTATAACAAGTAGATAAAGGTATAACAAACAAGTGGACAGGAGAACTCCCAAATTTAACTCTCCCCTCCATACCCATTGTAATCACTAACTTACTTTCTGTTTCTATGTATTTGACAGTATGGGACATTATTCTCACTCCATTTTCTAGTTTTTTTTCCTTTTCTCTTCTTTGTCTCTGCTTCTTGTTTTTCTCGTTTTCTTTTTCTTTTTCTCTTTTCGTTTTTCTTTTCTTCTCTTTTTCTTCTTTTTTTTTTCTTTTCTTCTCTGAGAAGGAGGGAGAGCGAGCGAAAGGCGAAGCGCGAGAGAGAGAGAGAGAGAGAGAAGAGAAGATAGAGATCTCAAGCAGGCTCCACGCCCAGTGCAGAGCCTGACCTGGGGATGCATCTCATGACATGAGATCTTGACCTGAGCCCAAAATCAAAGAGTTCAGTGCTTAACCAACTGAGCTATTCAGGCACCCCTCGACATCTATAAAAGAAATCCTACAGCATATGCTGTTTTGTGTCTGGCTTTTTTCACTTAGCATAATGCTTTTAAGGTTCATTCATATTGTAGCATGTATCAGGATTTTATTCCTTTTTTATGGCCGAAGAATAATATTATATGAATATACTGTATGTTGTTTATCCAGTTATCTGTTGATGTGCATTTGTGTTGGTTCTAGTTTTTGGCTATTATGAACAATGTAGTTATGAACATCCGTGTATAGATTTTTGTGTGAAGACAGGTTTTCATTTTTTTGGGTATATACCTAGGTGTGGAGTTGTCTGGTCAAATGGTAACTCTATTTTTAACATTCTTAGGAACCACAGAACTTTTTTCCCAAAAGGATTGTTAAATTGTTTTTCCTGTTCTACTACCACCACATTTTTTACTTCTTCACATCTTCACTAATACTTGTTATTGTCAGTTATATTTGATTTTATTCATCTTAGTCGTCGTAAAATGGTATTTCGTTCTGATTTTGATATGTTTTCATAATGTTTAGTGATGTCGAATTTTTTTTTTCATGTGCTTATTGGCCATTTAGATATATCTTCTTTGGAAAATATCTATTCGGATCTTTTGCCCATTTTTGAATTGTCTGTTACTGAGTTACAAGCATTCATTAGGTATTCTGAAGGATTTTGTTTCTTTAAAAGTGTAGGTGACAAGCCAATTTGACAATAAATTATATTTAAAAAGTGTAGTTGACAGAATGACAGTATTCATATTTTAAAAATTCTGGGTAATGAAAAAATCATTTATTTTCTCAGTTAAATTGTTAGTGGGCTAAGTAAAGAGAAAATATTAATTTCTCTTCATAAGAAAAAAACGTAATTATCATTTTCAGTCCAGAGCTTTTTTGTTTCAGTGGATACGTGAGCAAAAACTAGATTTAGAGGGTTTAAAGAATGAGTAGGCAATGAAAAAAAATGCAGCATTCACAGGCTTCTCTGTCAAGATACTTGCTGATTAAAGATGATAAATGGAATTTACTGAAGGTTGGAGAAGAGATAGTGGTGACAAAGTTTTTTCTTTAAGAATTAAGTGAGGGGCACCTGGGTGGCTCAGTTGGTTAAGTGTCAGACTTTGGCTCAGGTCATGATCTCGTGGTCCATGGGTTCGAGCCCTGTATTGGGCTCCGTGCTGACAGCTCAGAGCCTGGAGCCTGCTTTGGATTCTGTGGTCCCCTCTCTGTCTGCCCCCACTTGTACTGTGTTTTTCTGTCAGTCTTTGCCAAAGATAAATGAACATTAAAAAAAATTACAAAAGATAAGTGGAGAATCTAGCATACTTTTTTGCGAGGGGAAAGATGAAGTGGAGGGAGGCGGAGTGAAAATTGTGAGCTAATATTATGAGCTAACTCAATGAAGCATCAAATTGCGTTCTGGCGAATATGGAGTTTTGCAGAAGCCTTATCTCTTATTTGACCTCACTTTCCCATATGTGAAATAAGTGGGTTTATTTAATATCTAAGCAGTTTTAGCTCTGAGGTTCAGTTTTTAATCAACTAGATCTGATTCCACCCCTGAAGGCTTTCCTTCCCCAAATGTTCATTATTCTGTAGAATTTTCACTATAAGCCTTCTTTCTTTAGTTTTTGCTTATTCCAATGTTATTCTGTAAATGGATTAACCTTTTTTTTTTTTTTTTTTTTTTGTTACTGTTTTACTTTTTTCTTTTTGTAAAATACACTTAACATAAAAATTACCAGGGTGCCTGGCTGACTCATTCGGTAGAGGATGCAACTCTTGATCTGGGTTGTGAGTTTGAGGCCCACATTAGGAGTAGAGATTACTGAAAAAAAAACAAAGGAAAAAAAAAAACATAAAAATTACCAGTTACAGAATTTTTAGTTGTATAGTTCAGGAGAGTAACTACATTCATAATTGTGCAAGTGTCATTACCATCCATCGCCAGAATCTTCTCATGAACCCAAACTAAAACTTTATTAAATTATTCCAAGTCCTCTCTCCTCTGTCCCTGGGTAACCACCATTCTACCCTTTGTTTCTATGAATTTGACTACTTAGTTCCTCATATTAGTGGAATCATATGATGAATGTCCATTTAACTGTTGTATTTTATTAAGATACTGTTTCTAAGATTCATCTATGTCATAGCATATTTAAACTTGCTTACAGTTTGAGTCTGAATAATACTACATTGTATTTATGTACCACATTTTGTAAATACACTCTTTCATTGATGAACACTTGGGTTATTTCCACATTTTGGGTTATATGGATAATGGTGGTAAAAACATGATATGTGAATACCTGTTAACTTCACTGATTTTATTTTCTATATATAGCCTGAAATGGAGTGCTAAATAATACTGTAATTTTATGTTTAATTTAATTTTATTTTTATTTTTTTGGTTTTAAAATTTTAAGTTTATTTATTTATTTGAGAGAGAAAGAGACCGGGACAGGGGTGGAGAGAAAGAGAATCCCAAGTAGGCTCCACACTGTCAGTGCAGAGCCTGATGTGGGGCTCGAACCACAAATCATGAGATCATGACCTGAGCCAAAGTCAGATGTACTTAGCTGACTAAACCACCTGGGTGCTCCATGTTTAATTTTAAATACACAGCATATGATTATGAATAGCAGCTGTGCTATCTTATATATTTTTTAAATATTAAAAAAGGTTTCATTTAAGTTCCTGTTAGTATACATGTAATGTTAATTTCAGGTGTACAACATAGTGATTCAATACTCCATACAACACCTGGTGCTCGTCACAAGTACACTCCTTAATCCCATCACTTATTTAACCCATTCCCCACCCATCTCCACTATGGTACCATCAATTGTTTGCTATAGTTAAGAGCATGTTTCTTGGTTTGCCTTTCTGTTTTTTACCCTTTGGTCATTGTTTTCTTTCTTAAAATCCACATAGAAGTGAAAGCATGTGGTATTTTTTTCTGACTTATTTTACTTGTGTAATAACCTATAGGTCCATCTGAGTTGTTGCATATGACAGGATTTCTTTCTTTTTTATGGCTGTATGGTAATACTTCACTGGGCTTTTTCCATCATTTGGCTGTTGTGGCTGCTGCTGCTATATAAACATTGAGATGCTTGTATCCCTTTGAATTAGTATTTTTGTATTCTTTAGGTAAATACCTAGTAGTGCCATTGCTGAGTCATAGGGTAGTTCTATTTTTAACTTTCTGAGGAACTTCCATACTGTTTTCCAGCGTGGCTGCACCAGTTTACATTCTCACCAACAGTGCAAGAGGGTTCCCCTTTCTCCACGTTTTTGCCAGCATCTGTTGTTTCTTGTGTTCTTGAGTTTAGCCATTTTAACAGGTTTGAGTTTTGTATTTGTATTTGTTACAGTTTTGATTTGTATTTCTCTGATAATAAGCAACATTGAACATCTTTTCATGTGTCTGTTGGCCATATGGATGTCTTTTTTGGAAAAAGACATACATATTCATGTCTTCTGCCCATTTTTTATTTGGGTTATTTGGTTTTGGGTGTTGAGTTTGATAAGTTCTTTATATATTTTGATACTAAATCACTGTTGGGTATGTCATTTCCAAATATCTTCTCCGATTCTGTAGGTTGCCTTGTAGTGTTATTGATTGTTTCCTTTGCTCTGCAGAAGTTTCTTATTTTGATGCAGTCCCAAAAGTTTATTTGTGCTTTTGTTTCCCTTGCCTTCGGAGACATATCTAAAAAGCAGTTGCTATGGCTGATGTCAAAAAGGTTACTGCTTGTGTTCTCTTCTAGGATTTTTATGTTTTCAAGTTTCACATTTAGGTCTTTAATCCATTTTGAATTATTTTTGTGTATGGTGTAAAAAAGTGGTCCAGTTTCATTCTTCTGCATGTTCATGTCCAGTTTTCCCAATACCATTTGCTGAAGTGACTTTTCCCCATTGGATATTCTTTCCTTTGTCAAAGATTAATTGACCATATAGTTGTGGCTTCATTTCTGGGTTTTCTGTTTTGTTCCATTGATCTAAGTGTGTATTTTTGTTACAGTGCCACACTGTCTTGATCACTACAGCTTTGTAGTATAACTGGAAGTTCAGAATTGTGATGCCTCCAGTTTTGTTTTTCTTTTTCACGATTGCTTTGGCTATTTGGGGTCTTCTGTGGTTCCATACAAATTTTAGGATTGTTTTTTTCTAGCTCTGTGAAAAATGCTGGTAGTATTTTGATAGGGATTGGATTAAATATGTAGATTGCTTTGGGTGGTATAGACATTTTAACAATATTAGTTTTCATCTATGAGCATGGGGTATTTTTCTATTTATGTCATCTTAAGTTTCATTCATCATTATTGTGTAATTTTCAGAGTACAGGTCTTTTACTTCTTTGGTTTGGTTATTTCTAGATATTTTATTGTTTTTGGTGCAATTGTAAATGGGATTGATTCCTTAATTTTTCCTTCTGCTGCTTCATTGTTGGTGATAGAAATGCAACAGATTTATGGATGAGTTTCATCATGAAGTCAATGCTTGATTTTTTTTTTTCTGTCCCTTTAAGAAAGGGACATATCTTTAGGATGTTGGTTATACTATTGTACCGGGTGTCTTAAATGACAATAGCATAAAAATGATTATTTTACATCACAATTAGTATGTTTTCATATCATTTACAGTTAGTGTGTTTTTATACTTTTTGCCTTTTATTATTGAAAATTATAATATAGCATAGTAATTTTATTAAAAACTTACTAGAAATTTTTATATTTCTAAATCTACAGTTTCTTCTATTTATATTAATTCAAGGACATTGTGAAGTGTTAAAATATAGATGATAAATTTTTAATATTCTAATTGGATTTTTTAAAAGGTGGCACTACATGTTGAATTGTTTATTTAATGTGATGTATAAGTCATCTTATTCAAGGTGACCTTTCCTTCAGCTAAAATTTTTATTGGTATTTACACTTACAGCTTCATATGTTTTTTTGCTGGTTCAGATGATTAGTTGCAGTGTTCAGTACTTTTACTCTGTTTCTGAGTATATAAACTATCCTTGGTGAAAGCAACTTCAATTTATACTCTGTTTCCATTTTTCTAGAAAAAGTTTTTGTAATGTTGGTTAAGGGCTGTGGACAAGTTAAGTAGGTATTATAAATCTATGTAATTACTGTAATTACATTTTTTTTAGCGTCTATTTATATTTGAGAGAGACAGAGAGAGAGAGAGAGAGAGAGCGCGCACGTGAACGGAGGAGGGGCAGAGAGAAAGGCAGACACAGAATCCAAAGCAGGTTCCAGGCTCTGAGCTGTTAGCACAGAGCCCGATGCGGGGCTCAAACTCATGAACCATGAGATCACGACCTGAGTTGAAGTCAGATGCTTAACCAACTGAGCCACCCAGGCGCCCCTAAATTTTTTTAATGTTTGTTTATTTTTGAGAGAGACAGAGACAGAATACGAGTGAGTTAGGGGCAGAGAGAGAGGGGGGCACAGAAGCTGAAGCAGGCTCCAGGCTCTGAGCTGTCAGCACAGAGCCCAACACAGGGCTCCAACACATGAATGGTGAGATCATGACCTGAGGGGAAGTTGGACGCTTAACGGACTGAGCCACGGAGGCGACCCTTCGTTATTGTAATTTAAAACAATTTTTTTTTCAACGTTTATTTATTTTTGGGACAGAGAGAGACAGAGCATGAACGGGGGAGGGGCAGAGAGAGAGGGAGACACAGAATCGGAAGCAGGCTCCAGGCTCTGAGCCATCAGCCCAGAGCCTGACGTGGGGCTCGAACTCCCGGACCGCGAGATCGTGACCTGGCTGAAGTCAGACGCTTAACCGACTGCGCCACCCAGGCGCCCCTCGTTATTGTAATTTAAAAGAGAGTTGGGGGCGCCTGGGTGGCTCAGTTGGTTGGGTGTCCAACTTCAGCCCAGGTCATGATCCCATGCTTTGTGGGTTCGAGCCCCGCGTTGGGCTCTGTGCTGACAGCTCGGAGCCTGGAGCCTGCTTCGGATTCTGTGTCTCCCTCTCTCTCTCTGCCCCTCCCCTGCTTGCACTGTCTTTTTCTGTCTCCCAAAAATAAATAAATATTAAAAAATGAAAAAGAGAGTTGGAAATTGGTTATTTTGAATAATTTTTGGGGGGAGAAAGAGGGAAAGAGTGTGTTTTGGGGGTACAGAGGGAGATAGGAAGAGAGAATCTTAAGCAGGCTGCACTCCCAGCCTGGAGCCCTATGTGGGGCTTGATCTCATGACCGTGAGATGATGACCTGAGGTGAAATCAAGATTTGGACACTCACCTGAATACTGAGCCACCTAGGCTGCCCTGAAATAATTGCTTTTGATATAGTAGGTAGGCCCTCTTTCATTATATTTGCCTGAATGTTCTCTTAGAAGTGTCTCTGAACAGCATACAAATTTAATAATAGTTTAAAAAATATTACAGAATAAGGTATGGTTTCCCCAGAGTCTTTTGCAGTTCTGCAAACATCCAGCAGGGATCTCCTCTACACCCAGTTTCCATCTGAGTATAATTACTGATAGTGTCTGTGATTATACTGTTTGGGCATTTTATAGAATATTAGAAAGTGCCTTGAGAGAGTTCTTAGTTGGACACAGATAATGTAATATGATAAAATATTAACCTTATTCATAGTCTAGAAATATTTGGAGGTTGGGCAATTTTTACAATATTTTTATTAAATGGCATAGTAATTGTAAAGTTTAGAATCTTTTACAATGGGCCTTTTAGAGGAAATGTGAAATGCTGAAATTGCACAGTGCCTAAAAATTCTTTGCATACAGTATTGCTCAGAACAAGTCTTTAAAGAGAATGGATGTGGATAACTTAATTTTCAAGGTTGATCATTTAAGTATTAGAAACATTTTTTCTCAATCTGTATTTCTTGCCACGTGGTTGACAGTAGGATTTATAGGAATTAATAGGTGTTCACTTTCATTTTCTTTGATAGTAATTAGGTAGGTCCTTTGAAATGAAGTTTTTCTCTAAAAATATGTAATTCTAACTAATGTCTCATTTCTAAAAAATTATTTTGTTCACTTAAAACTGACTTTAAAGGAAATGATTTGACATTGTCAGTTTGATGAATGATAGGGACATGATAGCTTTTTGAAACCACTTGGGAATAGTTTAATACTTTTTTAAGAAATTGATGATCAGTTTATAAGTTCATTGAATGAAAGTATTTTTGAAAATTGAACAATCTTAAACATGTTTCATTGTAGAACTTATCAGTTAATATAAATCCTAGAGATAGGAAATTCAGTGCTTTATGAATCCAAGGAGTAAAAAATAATAAGGAAAGATAAGTGTTAGGGTTAACTTACTTTAGTATGTTGTTGGAAACCAGTAACTTTGTTTTGTATCCCTGTGTGTTAGCGTTTTATGTTTGAGATGTTTATCTTTTATATTATTGGAACGAATTGGAACTCATTTGTAGTAAGTTCTCTACAGTGGTTCATGTAAAATGTGATGTTATATTGGTTCTTCCTTCAAAGCAAATATACTGTTCAGGAATTTTAAGGAATGCTTTTAAAATTTTTGAGTGTGATCTCGTTTTAAGTATAAACATATGAAGAGTAATGTATGTCATGTACCAAATTTCCTGGGGTGAAAACATTAGCCATACAATTTTCACAAAAGAAAGGGGTACTTTGTAACATTTTAGGATATATTTGGATATCCTTTTTGTGTGTGCATAATGTAAGTTGAAGGCAAATACATTTTTGATTGTTTTTGTCGTAATTAATGTTTTTTAGGCATTAAATGATATTAACAGTAATTTACTAATTTTTACAATGTGCACAATACAGGCAGTTTATATTACTAGAAAGTGTGTGCATTTTAGCAGACAATAAAACACTAAATAATAATTATGTTTAGAAACAAAATGTGAAACTTAGAGTTAGTAAGAAGCAGTGATCTTTCAGGGACATGAAAAATACTGTATGTTTAAATCTCTTAATTTGGATTTAGTCAATGTTAAATTGAATAAAAGAAAATGTTGATGTTTGGGAAGTGGAAAAAGACATTGGAACATATTTAGTGTGCAGCTGTTGTAGAGCAAATTGAAACTGACGTATTTCATCCTGTGCTTATTAAAACTTTGTCTCTGTGAACATTTGGATCTTTTTTTTTGTTTCAGATATTTGGTTTCCAGGCAGGACTGACATCTTTGGATTGTAGGGGATCTTACTGCTTACCTGTACCGATTATTCCCTCTTTCAGCACTGCTCTTTATGTTAAACTTCTGAAACTACCCACATGCTGGTAAGTATTATGTTAAAATATGGCTTATGGCAATTTTCATGTATTATGAAGGGGAAAAAACTCAGTCGTGTCTCTTATGCAAGTGTGTT
Organism: Lynx canadensis; assembly: GCF_007474595.2. Taxonomy (NCBI): domain Eukaryota; kingdom Metazoa; phylum Chordata; class Mammalia; order Carnivora; family Felidae; genus Lynx; species Lynx canadensis. Next base: position 38,046,548 of record NC_044320.2, on the reverse strand, counting down.
AGTTTTATACAAAACCTTAGAAAAATATCTGAAGTTCTTCTGCCTTTTACTGAGACATTAAAAATCTCTCTTTAATGCCTGAAGTATACTAGATCATAGTCTCTTGTGGTAATGTTAACTGTTGTCGGGGTAATAACTGTTAATCCATGTTGGAACTAGAGTAAACTGTTGCTGCTTCATACTGTACTAGTAACTGTAAGGGCAAGTACCTTATTTTTGCCTTTTTAAGAGGATATGGACAAAGATTTTTAAAAGTTGCCATTTAATATCAAAGCCTAAGTATTTGTCACCTAAATAACAATTTCATGTGTATTCATAGGCACTGAGAAAAGTATACCCATAACATAGATTAGACATTTGATATGTCTGTAGTTAATGTATTTTAGATGAAACGGATTTTAGACCATATTTTCATTTATTTTTAGGTTACTTTATTTGGAGGTCGTATTTCTTTAAATTGAAAGGGGTTTATAGAAAGAAAGCCAGTAGTTATGACTTCTTAAATTTTAGTTGAAAACAAACTTTAATATATTAAAAAGAAAATTGCTTGAAGGTATGAAAAAAGGTTTCAAAACATGAATATATTCTAGTGAAATAGTTCTACATTTTAAAATTTAGATTACTTTTATTATTTGGATGGAATATATCTTTGCTTTCCCATCCTAATTAGTAAGCTAATTTTTACAGATTGTTAATTTCTATTAGTTATTTATGAAAAGCAACATGACTTCTAGAAAATATATTTATCTGAAGTGCTTCATTTATTAAAAATATATTTCTTTAATAACTTTTAAAATGAAATTTATAAATTGCTCACATCTTTAAAAATTTTACCTATTGATCCAGAAAATTAAAAAAATATAGAAGTTGCAGTTAATTAAGTCTTGGAACCAGTTTTTTTTGGTAAAATAAAACCAATTAAATGATCATTCTTAATTTTCTCTTGATAAGTTTAATTTTGTCCTTAGTCATCCATATTCCACGCGTGTCATATATTATGTTGTATAGAGATTTACTTTTTAACTTTTTATTTGTATATACATAACATGTTGTATTTGAGCCAAATTTTATATTCCAATCTATTAAGTAATACCATGGGATATGTCCCAGTTGGTATGTTGATTATCAACTTTAATAGATGTTTGTAAGTACTGTTATCTCAGTTATGTGCTGATTTATTATCATTATAATACTGATATTTTTAGAAACGGTGCAATTTACCTTAGAAAATACTTAGCTTTTTTTTAAAGCAAAAATTTTCAAAATGAATTATAGCCTTCATATGAAAAAAATTGAGTATTTAAATAGGCAAGGCTTAGTTTAAAGATGTGAAGGACTTACTGCAAGTATTGTCAAATGTGGTTGAAAATATGCCTGCTGACATCTAGAAGAAAATATTCCATTTAAAATACTAAAAGCATGAGATCACACAATGCTTATATTTGGAAGTAACTTGATTTTTTGTAGTTAAGACCACTTCTGTGATATTCGAGTGATATTTTTCTATGCTTTACATGAGTATTTTGCTTTGAAATAGTTTCTTTTATTATTTTCCATAATTAATAGAAAAACTATAATTTGTTCTTAGCAACTCTAAATTGAAAGTAATACATGTAAAACTCATTAAATTGATATGTATTTTAGTTAAATGAAATGAATAAGATCCCAGATAAAATATATCATATAGTGCTTGCATTAAATCAAATCATATGAGAACTGAGAATTTTATTTAACTCATGTAGTGAGTGAGGATTTTTAGTAAGGCACCCTGTTTGTATCATTTAATGTCAATTCTGTTCCCAATATGGTATCTCCCTGCCTCAAATCATATAAGCCGTTTCATTTGAATTTTTAAAAATTATATTCCAGTTTCCTAAAGCACATGTATGATGCTATGTATATTTATATCTACCTACCTACCTACCTACCTACCTACCTACCTATCTATCTATTCAATGAGAGCATATTTACTATAGGCCATGGATTTTAAAACCCTTATACCACATTGAAAAAAATTTTAGTTGGAATGTGTAAGTTAGTAATGGAAATCTAGATTTATATAAAACAGAAAAATAGTTTTATACTTTTTGTTTAAAAATGTCTAAATTGATGCTAATCATATGTGAAATTTCAGACTAACATTTATTTTAATCATTTTTGCTAATTTTTAGAAATATATGGTTTAAGTAACATTGAAAATAAGTTATTTTTTCCTGTATGAATGTTCCTGTTAATATATTTTAACAAGCTAACACTAAACTCCAGTTTCTTGGAATTTTTTTTTTCAAAATATTTTGGTCATATTTTATCTTTCTGTATTACACAGTTTCTAAACATAAATAAACATTTCAAAAAATTTTTTCTTCATTACTTTAAATCAGGTTAACTTTTAATTCTTTTAGTCCCTTAGAACAGGATTAAATTATGTAGGATATAGTGGGAAAGACATAGTGATGATAATATTTAATGACAGAAGTCTTGAGCAGTTAATTCAAATTTTAATTTTTCGCTCTGTTTAGTTATCGGATGTTTAAAAGCAGGCAATAAAGTATTGGTTAAAGGGCAATAAAGTATTATAATGTTATTCTAAGTAGGATTAAGGCTTGGTCTCTTGTAGATACTTACTTTAAAAATTTCTACTGTGGTGATAATGCTTTTAGGCTTCTAGATACATTCTTGGAGTTAACATTTTTTTTTCAGAACAGAGAAACTATAATAAACACATTAACTTTATTTCCAAACTTTTAAATTGAAATACTAAATTTTATGGAAAAGTGCATAAATTATGGTGTTTCATAAGTGAATTGGACCTTTGGTAACCAGCAGAAAGATCAAGGAGCAGAATATTATCAGCATCTCAAAAGCGTCTCGCTTACCTTCCTGCAGGGTTAACTGTTATTCTGATTTCTAATAATATAAATTAGCGTTGTCTATTCTTGGACATAAATAGAATCATCCAACATATTCTCCTTTTTGACTGGTCTCTGTCACTGAAAGTAATGTTTGGGAGATTCAGACAGCAGAATGTAGTTTTTAGATTGTTTGCTTTTGTCATTATGCAGTATTCTATTACATGAACATTGACCATTTACACATTTTTGATCTGTAATTTTAATTGAAAAATAAGTATCTAAAGTGTGTGTCAATTTATTTTTTATTCCTTTGCCATTTTCCCTTTTCCTTAAGAAGCTTCAGTTGTTTGGGAGATTGGATGTCATTCATAAGTATTTTTTGATTTTCTATGTTGTGATAAGCATTGTGGTACATATTGGAATTGGGGAAAGAATACAGTAGAATGCAGTGAGGGTAAGGGATATCCACAGAGCATGAAAACTTAGTCTAGTGGGAGAGGACACTACACACACAAGGAAACATTTGTCTTTCAATGGCAAAATTGAGGCTTAAGCGAAATGTCCTGTTTAAAGAAAGTAGAAAATTTCCCTGCGACATCGTGGTTGGTTTCAGAGAGAAAGTGGCAGTACAATTGGGTTTTATTGGTTGAATTGGGTAGATATCTAGACATCAGGAGATTGTTTGGGGTGCAGAAGTTTCTATGGGGATAATATTGTCTGAACAAAGTCAAGGTTGGTCCGTTGGATCTGAGAATGGTACTGTGGAGAGGAATTTGGAAGTCTCCTTTTGGGCCTTGACTTGTACATGATTAAGGGTGTCTGAGCTTTTTTAATCTTAAAAAAAAAAAAGGTTAAACTAGTTAATGAAATATTCATTAACCCCATTTATTCCTCATCAGGCTTGTTAAATTGCAATTATACTATAGTCTTAAGTTCATTTTCTCCTATAATTGAGGGTTCAAAAATGTGATCTCATTTATAGAGAGATAGGTGCAACATACTTTGGAAGTTCAGAGAAAAATTATTTTGGCTTAGAAAGTCATGGAGAACGTGAAGATGGTAACTTCTAAGCAGATTATTAAAGAATGGATACGATTCGAAAGAAAATACTTTTTATATAGTGTTAGGTTGTTAGGTACTTTAATGAAGTTTTCATTAACAACGCTGTGAGCTTAAGATGATATTCTCTGTTATAAACTAAAGCTCAGGGAGGTTACATAAATTGTCCCAAGTCACACAGTGTCTGGGCAAGGAATCTCATGGAAGGTTATCTGATTCTAAAGTCTTTGGTGCCTTTCTTACCTGAAGGTGTGAAGATGTACATTATCTTTTGTTAATCATCTCCAGAGGCTCAGTGTACTTCTTGCCTTGTAGTAAAAGTGGATTTCTATGTATCGAGAGGACAGTTGAGATAATACAGCTAATAAATCTGAACTCTCCTAGTATCCTAGTATACAGTTAATAGTATATAGATATTATTGTAATGATCTCATAGAATTGTAGATAATAGGGTTAGGTGGAATCTTAGACATTATCTCAATTTATCAGTCTATGATGCAGCTTTTGATTTATAGTTGTTTATCCATGGGTTGAACATTTTATCCAGAGAGAGGCAACCAGATTCATTTTGGGCAGCTCTAGAGTTCTTTATTTTATTGAGTCAAAATCTGCTTTCATGTTTCTTCTCTTTCCTAATTATTGCTTATATGTCATGAGTCATTTTCATAGACATAAGGAGGTGGGAAACACGTTTCTTTACAAGATTGAGGGATCCCTCTAAGTACCCATTCCTTATTTAACACAGTGGCAAATGTCTTGGTTTTGGCTCATGAAGTTATTGAACAGTTCCTTTGTTTGAGGAAGGTGTTGCTGGGAATGTGTGTTTGAGTTCAGTGTTAATTAGGAAATTTGGCGTTAGTCGGCTCATGGTAATTGACGTGGTGTGTAAAGGCTAAGAGAACAGATACTGATCTTTTTGCCTCCCTGAAACAAAAACTGAAGCAGCCATTTTCCTGCTTTAGCTCAGAATAACACTAGAATAAATGCTTTAAGCTTTAATGGAGGCTAGGCCCTTCAAGATAAAAAAAAAAAAAAAAAGCCAATATTTATTTATCAGCAAACAGAGGATAAGTAACCCACCCTACAGGGCTCAACATCACGTTGCTCAACTGCCCTGTTCTTTATAATACCACAGTTTGAACCTCAAGAACATAGGGTTGGGGTTTTTAATACCCCTGGAGATAGAGGTTTTTAATTCCCTTTGTTCCAGAGCTATGATTATTTTCATCTGCTTTTGTGATAAATACTGTCTTGAACAGAATGTCTTAAAACTGGTAAGACTTAGTTGGGATGCTACCTCCACTTGAGTGGCAGCAGCCTGATTGTCAGCTTCAGTTCTTGGATCTGGAACGTGCTTTCATGGAATATTTTGAACTGAAAAGAAATCCTTTCATCATCTATTACAATCTTCTCATTTCAAAGATGAAAAGACTGAGTCTGGGAGAGTTCAAATTACTTAACCTAAGACCACACAGTAAATATCAGTGCTTCAGTGTGATCCTCCCTTTCTTGATTCAGGCTCCTTCAACTGTACCACACTACTTAAAAGTTATTATTACTATTATTTTAATTTATGTATGATAAAATATACAAAACAGAAAGTTTACCATTTTAACCATTTTTAAGTGTACAATTTAGTGGCATTAAGTATATTCACATTGTTGTACTACTGTCACCACTTTTCATTTAATTAAATTTTATCTTTTGTACCCATTGAAACAGTAAATTCCCATTACTCCTTACTTTTAGTCCCTGATAACTTTTTACTCTCTCTCTGTATGAATTTGACTATTCTGGGTACTTAATGTAAGTTAAATCATTAAATTTTGTCCTTTTGTGTCAGACTTGTGTCACTTAGCATGAAGTTTTCAAGATTCATCCATGCTGTAGCATATGTCAGAAATTTTCTTTCCTCCCCTCTTCCTCCCTCGTGTCCTCCCTAACTTGCTCCTTCCTTCTCTCTCCTTTCATTCCTCTCTCCCTTTTTCTTCTAAATTCATTCCATTTTAAGGTTGAAAAATTCCAATGTATGTATATACTTTATTATTCATCCATCAGTGGCACATCTGGTTATTTGCACCTTTTAGCTATTGCCAAGTGGTGCTTTCAACGTGGGTGTACAAATGTTTGAGTTCCTGTCTTCACTTCTTTTGAATATATACTAGAGGTAGAATTGCTGGATCATATTGGTAATTGTATATTTACTTCATGACAAACTACCATTTTGTTTTTCACGGTGGCCTGTCCCATTTTACATTCCACCAACAATGCACAAGTGTTCCAATGTCTTTACATCTTTACCAACACTCATTAATTTTAGGTTTTTTGATAATAGTCGTCCTAAAGAACATAAAAATGGTGTTTCATAGTAGTTTGATTTACATTTCTCTAACAATAGTGATATTAAGCATCCTTTCAATTGCTTATTGACCACTTGCATATCTTCTTTGGGGGAATATATATTCAAATTTATTGCTGCTATTCAGATTATTTTTGTTGTTGACGGTGTAGGTGCTCCTTAGGAATTCTCTATACTAAATTTTTTATATGTATATGATTTGCAAGTTTTTTTCTCCAATTCTATGGGGAAACATTGCTTTTAATGTTAAGGACTCTATTCTTAATCTAACTCCCAAACCAGAAACTTAGTTTACCTTCTTCTATAATCTTTTTGCCTTTTTGTCTTAAAACGTTATCATTTACATTTGACACAGTTTGTTTGTAACAAACTGGTATAGCTTGGCAAGTAAAAAGTGATCAATGCATATTTGGAATAGTTCTTACTTTGGGGAGGAGGAAAAAGGTCAAATTGTTAGAAATATTCGTGTTTACCAAGTTTATCTTCACAGTAGTTTTTTGCTTTTACACCGTTTACAGAGATAGCTAACTTAGACTTGGTTTTTCTGCAGAAAGATTTTAATAACTTTCTACATTGTGGGGAGATCTTTTCCTGCTTAATTTCTTCTCTTACAAAAAAAAACAAACATGTTTTAGGGACGCCTGGGTGGCTCAGGTGGTTAAGCATCTGACTTTGGCTCAGGTCATGATTTCATGGTTTGTGGGTTGGTGTCCCGCATTGGACTCTGCACTAACAGTGTGGAGCCTGCTTTGCCTCTCCCCTGTTCATGCTCTCTCTCCTTCTCTCTCAAAATAAACAAACTTTATATGAGAAAAAACAACAACACGTTTTAAAGATACTTATCTGTCTTCAAAACTTACAGGGCTTGACCGTCTATAGACTGATGTTATAGCCCACATTTAATAATACTAAATAGAATGAAATTAAAGTCAATGCACAATGATTAAATCAAAATGATTTTCATCGGATTAAAGCAAATGCACAACCTGATTAATCAAAATGCTTTTCCATCCAGGATGGGCTTCAGGAGGATGTAGGTCTCAGAACCAGTAGGAAGATTGGGATATTAGTACAATATTTTAAAACGAACTTGTAATACCTCCTGGTTCTCACATATCTGGGCTGACACATATATGTGTGTGTATGTGTATATATGTGTGTGTGTGTGTGTATGTTGTGCGTGTATATATGTCATGTCAAATTCATAAGGATAGGCTTCATCACTTTTTTTAAAATAAGCAATTGTGCTTATTAATGGAAAACAGGAGGGTTTTTAAAACTACAATAATATTAAGGGAATTCAAAATTATTTTTGTGAGCATTATTCATTAAAGAGATACTATCATAGGCCTAGTGCTCGCACTTGTTCGATTTGAAATCTAAGAGAATACTGAAATATAGCTCTTTCAGTAAGTTAATTCAGCCAAAGCACTTAGAGTTCTGATTATGAGATTATTTCTCTGATGGTGGATGTTAACATTAATTTCAACAATCTGGTGAGTATATTTTAACAAATCCAAGCAGATAAAACACTGTTCTGTGTATGGTCACAGAGCTAGACACTTCAGGGTAGACTGAGATTCCTATAAATCCAGCATTGTTTAGCTGTGTCAGATCCTCTTGAAAGGGACATGCATTGCTTGGTGCAGGTTTCCGCGTTAAAGGCAGATAAATCAGTATGATTCATTCATCAAATAGATTCAAACTCATCAAAATGTGTTAATGACTGCTGAAATTGTGCCACTACACAATGGCTCTACCGTTCTTAGATTTTCTAGGTCTTTTAAAGAAGCTTAAGGCAGTTGAGAATGAGAATTACAGCAATCGTCATTTGTCTTAGGCTCAATTCATGCATCCATTTCACATCCAAACTTGAATTTCCTTAGAAAATGCTCTTTTTTTGTTGTTCTGAAGCTTTAGATTGGGCACTTAAGAATCTACTGTCGTTTGAGACAGGGTGTTAAGGTCCAAAATTTTACTGCCTTACAGAAACAAAATAGCATTTTTTACTGATTAGTCTTCACATTTTACAGAGAGTTAGCATGATCATATGAAAATATCTTATCCTGGTAAATTTCTCCATAATATCATATGGTAAATTTGATTTGGGAAATACATAGTGCAAATTGTTCTTGTTTTCAGCTTTCTCTTTTGATTTGGATAACTTGTTGAAATAGCTTCCCCCTTCCCTCCGCCATGCTTTTGTATTACAGTTAACTCCCTTTGTAAGCTCAGTTTCAATCAAACTTCTTAAAGCAAGTGGCTAGGTCTTTTTACTACTATCTACTAAGGTGGAATAATTTTATTTGAGCTGTATTCTCAGGTCAGGTATATAACAGCTGTGGGCCACATGCCAGATGGCTCTGTGCATGATGTAACTTAAGTCTTTCATAGGATTCTGTTTTTGTGACTTGGGATATACTTGCATGGTCTGTTAATGTAACCACCTTCCCATTATTAAGCATTTCCTTGCATATTTCTTAGAACTTTCTTTGTTTTGCTCATATTTTTTGGTTTTAGTCCTTTATTAACTTTTTCATGATTCTTTTATATGCTTATCTGTCTGGGTGATTAAAACAGGGAAGGATGACAAGAAAAGACAGGGGTGCATATGTTCTTGTTTTTGTGAACAGTGTTCCGCATTCAGTTGCAATTTTTGTTCTTAAAACTCCATTGAGTTTGTCCACTGTTTGTCTGCCTTTTTGCACACTTGATACTGTTCTATGTTCATTCATTCAGGTCTATTTTACAGATAAGTGACAAATGTCCAGTATGTGCCAGACACTCTCTGCAAGGCCTTAGCTATGGAGATACACCGATAAACAAAATTGGCAAAATGCCTGCCTTTATGGCAGTAGAAAATACACATTCTATAAGTTAAGGGAATATTAAAATGAGAAAAATTGGTTTAAGAGGCAGTGTATATTGTCTTTTATAATCTAATTTCATAAAATTGACCTTTTTACTGTCTTAAGCCTTGTAAGGAGACGTTTACATAGGTTTTTTTTTTTTTTTTTTAACATTTATTTACTTTTGAGAGAGAGACAGAGCACAGGGGGGAGGAGCAGAGAGAGGAGACAGAGAATCCAAAGCAGGATCCAGGCTCTGAGCTGTCGGCACAGAGTCCGAGGCGGGCTTGCACTCACAAACCATGACCTGAAGTTGGATGCCTAACTGACTGAGCCACCCAGGCACCCTAGGTTTTTTCTTTTTTTCTTTTTTTTTTAATTTTAATTCCAATATAGTTAACATTTGGTGTTATATTAGTTTCAGGCATGTACGTAGTTTTTGATTGCATAATATTTTGAATTAGTCTATATTTTTCTGTCTAATTTTGTTAATGATTCATATTTGAACTGAAAACCATTTAATTAGTGGTGGATTGGGGGACCTGGGTGGCTCAGTCAGTTAAGCGTCTGACTTCTGCTCAGGTCATGATCTCACAGTTCATGGGTTTGAACCCTGTGTCAGGCTGGTTCTGTGCTGACAGCCCAGTGCCTGGATCCTGCTTCAGATTCTGTGTGTCCTTCGCTCTCTGCCCCTCCCCAAGCAGTGCTCAGTTTTTCTCTGTCTCTAAAATATTCTAAACTATTTTACTCCTTTCATACATATCTTTGTCTTATTAATGCATATACATACAGTGAATAGTGTATACAGTGAATAGTTTTAGATCTATGTGGATTAAGACCCAAGGTTAGTCCCCAGTACCGTTAGTGAGGGAGTGTCTTTAAAAGTTGGCATTAAGTTTGCATTATAAGGAAGGCATCTTCCATAGGAGTAGGCTTGCTAACTTGTATTTTCTTTAATAAACAGATTTGTTCAGGTGTACTTTACATAGCGTAAATTCACTCATTTCAGGTATGTAAATACAGTGATTTCTAGCGCCTTAATTGAGTTATGCAGCTGTTACCATGAATCAGTTTTAGAACATTTTCACCCTCCCAATAAGTTTACATGCTCATTTACAGTTAATCCCCAGCTCCAGCCACAGGTAACCACTTTCTTTATAAATTTATTTTTATGGCATGTGAATAGAATCATACAAAATGTGGTATCCTGTATCTGGCTTCTTTCACTTAGATAATGTTTTTGAGATTCATCTTTGACATAGCCAGTAGCTAATTTGTTTTTCATTCTACATCTGTATGTTTCTTTCCTTAACCGAGTAAAATATATTCAGGCTTGCAAATAACTATCCATACCCTTATTCAGAAATGTTTAAATTCCAGAGTTGTATGCATGGCTTTCAAACCTGGTTACAGTTGTTGCTACAACTGTGACTTGGGATGTTCTGAGAATGTCCTTTGTGTCATTAGCCCCTTCTTCAACATCAAATACATAAAAGCTTTTACATAATTTTTGTGATAATTGCTTTAAAACTTATTTAAATGTAGAATTTAACTCCTATCAGGGAGATGAATAGCTGGCTGGCACTGGGTCTTTTATTAATAGAATTTAAATCTTTGGTAAGTTAATTCATTTTGAAATTGCCTAGTCTTGTCATTATAGGACTTTATAATTTTCGCATCTTGATTGGTTTTATTCTTTATAATTGCCTTAATGGTCCAGGACCTAGCATATAATTGATTTTTAATAAATGTTAAGTAAAATGAACCCAAGTAGAATTTAATAATTCTATAAACATTTTTAGATCAGCTAACATAAACTTTGAAGACATTAGAAAAAAAGTACAAGTATACTAGGTCATATTAACGTTTAAAGAAGAAAAGGTAGGTATATTTTCTTTTTGTTCATCTTCAATTTTTTAAATAAATGATTAGCTTTAATATTGTAAAGCTAATATTCTAGCTTCTGAAGAGAAACATAAGTTAAATGTGCCATTCTTGAATATCTTCAATTTTTTATCCTAATAAGTGCAATATTCAGATATGAGTGCTCTTGGAGTTTCTGTTTCTAGAGATTAGTTGTTTAGTCTCATGATGATCTTTATTTTTTGGGGGAGGAATAATATTTGAAGGTGAATATTTAATTTTTCATACTTAATTTCTCAAAATATTCTTTTATAGAATCCCTATGAGTAATGAAAAAAATCACAAAAGTATTTAGAGGTCTGGCTACACCTGAAAATACTAGATAGAACTGTACCAAGCTTTCATATTACTTTAGAGTTGTGTAGGATGTAGTTTATAAAGTGCCCTGTAATGGATTATTACATGAAGTATACCACTGTTTTCATTAACATAGTTCTCATATTAAAACTAGAGTATAATTTAAATATAGCAAAATTCAACAATTTTATGTGTACAACTCAATGATTTGTGACATGTATACTCATGTGGCTGCCAAACTTCTTTCTGGTCCCACTGCAGTTAGTCCCTTTCTCTTTTCCTGGAGTGCGTCAACTTTTGGTGAGAACAGTTGGCTCATAATAAGGGGTAATGCCGGTGTCGATTCAGGGGTTGACTGGTTAGTGTGTTAGCTAGTAGACTCACTATTCCTTGCTTTGTTGTTCCATCCTTTACCCAAACTCATCAGACAACTGATTCTTTTCAGTAGGGCTTGTGGGATTTCTCTAGGCCACTGTGTGGCCAGAGACTGAGTCTCATAGCATTTTCAGTTGCATAAGAAAATATTTTGTAAATAGATTTTATATATGCGCATTCACATATTTTGATTTCATTGAGTGAAATCAATGAAGGTAGTGTTTTTTTAAAGCATAGTTTAAGAGAGTAATAAAAGAAAAATAGAAACCTAATTTTAACATGTGAGATATCATAGGACTCTAAAGTATTTTAAGTGACAACAAGCACAGTAGTCTAAATCTTTAACAAGATTAAAACTTTTTAAAAACTTATTTTACTGTTCTCTGTATTTCATTTATTTACAGCCTTGTATTTGTATCAGGGTGAAAAATTGACCTAAATTGCATTTGCAGTCTCAACTACCAGTTTGTTCATATCAGAAAGAATAGTTTTATTGTGTAAATCCCTGTATTTATTTATGTTTCTTTTGGAGAGTTGGGAAATAGAGAATAGACATAAATCTAGGCTTTACCGATTATGACTGTTTTCCCTCCAAAGAGGTCATTGATTTTTCTGTGAATTTATCTTGATTGAATGATTTTTAATAACACATCTTAAAGTGAAAAAATACTACCTCCTAAGTAATCTTTATAGGAGTAACAGTCCAGAATCTTAAATTTAATAAATAACATGATTGTTATTTAAATTGCTATTACACTTAATAAATAACATGAACATGTTTTCATCAGATGTTCTGTTGTCTCTCTTAGTACTAACTTTTAAGCCTCTGCTTATGCTGTTTTGGGATTTATTTTGGTTAATTTCAACACTTTGCAACATTTTAGCTATAATTTTCAATTATGAAATTATAAATCTTGTCATTGTATTAATGATTTTATATTTACTATATAAAGTACATTTACTTAGAAATTAATGCATTCTTGTTTGAAAAAAATTCCCTTGAAAGAACAGGTTTTTATAATTTAACAGTCCTCTCAGGCTTTATTTTTTGTCATGTTTTGATTCTGATCTTATAATGTGTTTAAATGACCAATTGAAAAATACCTTTAAGTTTTTAGAGTGTGTGTGTATGGGATTAAAAAGACATGAAAAAACACTACTATAGGTAAATAACATCTGTCTTTATATCAGTTAGATGTTTCTCTTTGATTTTTTTTAAGTGCATGAAGAGCATGCAACACATGTTAACAACCAGAGAGTGTTGGTCCAATGAGAACAGGAGGTTTTCTTTGATTTTCCTGGTGGAAAACTTGATATTTTCCACATGGAATTTTATGATCAGTTGGGTGTGAAGTTGTATGGGCAAATAGGATTCGTCTCTTTCTCTTGTTAAAAGTTTTAAACTTAGTAAAATTGTTTAGTGGTACCCAAATGAACATTTAAAATTCATTCTTAGATTATTGACTTTAAATTTGATTTTTGGATATTGGGGAATATTATTACAAGACCTACATACATCTCTTTCTATGAGAAGAATTATGCTAGTTTTTCCCCAGTATTTGGTTTTGTCTGTGTACAACAGCAGGAGAATATTATCCTGTGACAGCATTTTATTCTAGTGACAGTATCTTTGAAATACGTCTGTGTTTCATTATTTTTTGGGAACTGAAATGTAAGAGTATATTCAAAAGAATTCTAAGTTATTAATATATTAAGAGGGAAATGGTGTGGTTAGAAATAACTAAATTTAGCTTAAGTTTTTTTTTTATTGCTTCTAAATTTCTTAACTATGTTTGATTTAATCTCTTTTTAATATATTAATTTGAAATTTAGGAACAAATAATCATTGGAGATCCCCATATCCAAAATATCATACAGTGCATACTTAGAGGCAGGAGGTAATCTCTAAGAACAGCATCATAATACTCTTCTATAGCACTTGTACTTTATTAATTCCACTATATACAGGGATTTATTTGAACCTCATTATAAACAAGTCATGTGTTCTCGATTTTATAAGATGTGGAAATGAAAGATTACAGAGGGTGATATGGTAGACCTAGAGAGATCTGGTTCTAGACATTTTTTAATTAGTTGGTGATGGAACCCTCAATAGCAAGTTGGTAACTATTAGCAAGTTCTCAATAATAACTTTGTGTTCTTTATTATTTATAACTTTAAAAATATTGCCAGTTTCCTCGATGAATCTGTTAATACTTAGCTTTTTTCAAGTTTCAACTGATTAATGACTCATTTATTTGTTTTAGAAATAATATTTTGGCACCTATCATGTGAAAACTTGTGTTGTAGGCCCTGGAGTCTCATTATGAATAAGACACAGGCTTTCCTCCTTTCTTATCTAAGTATTTAGAGAGATGTTCTATTTTTTTTTTAATGTTTCAAGTTTTTATTTAAATTCTAGTTAACATACAGTGTAATTTGGTTTCAGGAGTAGAGTTTAGTGATTCATCACTTACGTACAACACATGTACACTAAGCACGCAGTGCTGATCCCTACAGGTGTCCTCCTTAATACCCATTACCCATTTAGCCCATCTTTCCCACCGTCCTCCCTTCCAGCAACCCTGTTTGTTCTCTGTATTTAAGAGTCTCTTATGGTTTGCCTCCCTCTCTGTTTTTTTTTTCTTTCTTCTACGTTCGTCTTTAATGTTTCTTAAATTCCATTTATGAGTGAAATTGTACGGGATTTGTCTTTTTCTGACTGACTTATTTCGCTTAGTGTAATACACTCTAGTCCCATCCATGTTGTTGCAAATGGCAAGATTTCATTCTTTTTGATGGTTGAGTAATATGCCATTGTATATGTATACACCACCTCTTCTTTATCCATGTGTCTGTTGATGGACGTTTGGGCTCTTTCCATAATTGGGCTGATGTTGATAATGCTCCTATAAAAATCAGGGTGCATGTGCTGCCCCTTTGAATCCGTATTTTTATCCTTTGGGTAGTGCAGTTGCTGGGTCATAGTGTAGTTCAATTTTTAACTTTTTGAGGAACTTTCATACTGTTTTCCACAGTGGCTGCACAAGTTGGCATTCCCACCAACAGTGTAAGACAGTTACCCTTTTGCCACATCCTCACAACCTGTTTCCTGTGCTGTTAATTTTTGCCTGACAGGTGTGAGGTGCTATCTCATTGTAGTTTTGATTTTTATTTCCCTGATGATGAATGATGTTGAGCATCTTTTCTAACTCTTACATCGGTAGCTGGGTTTGTTTGATTGGCTTGCTTCTGGAAGATACATCTAATTATGTCCTTCTCCTGCCTAAAATACTTCTAGCTTTTACAGTAAAGATTAAAATCTTTAAAACATTCTGTGAAACTCTCCATGATCTGACCCTGTCTTGGCTGTCCATCTGAATGTCTTCCTCCTTAGTCCCTCAATACTTTTTGCCTTTTTCACTTGGTTGTCTTTCAGCCAGGTCTTTCGTCATATTTTTCCACTAGTCAATTGCCTAAACAACTTTTACTCACCCCATAGATACTAGAAATTGACACTTGGTCTGACTAGGACACATTCCCCTAATATATTCCTTCATGTGATATTGTTTCTGTTTTTCACTGCACTTTTCATAGAAGTAATTTTACACTGGTTCATGTGATTATTTAATAGTTCTCCTTTCTTTTTTGCTTAACCTCCGTAAGGACCATTTCTTTTTCTATGGAGGATATTTATCCTCAAAACCTTGAATCCGTTGTAGGCACAAGTAAATATTTATTGACATGCAGCTGGTAATTTTTCAGTGATTTCTTTGTTTTTTTGGTTGTCTGATTGATGAGGTTTTAGATTGTATGTGGTTTTGACAGCCAAGTCTGTCTCCTATTTACTTACATAATATGTGTAAAATGTGCTCTTGGCCCAAGGAAAAAGCTAGTGACTTTAGTTACTGAACTTGAACTAAAATGTTCGTGATTTTTGTAATCAGAATTCTCAAGGTTATATTTGAGTGTTAGTATTACATACATAAAATATATTCTATAAACACATTTCCTTTCTCTTTTTTCCTGAGTAGTTGAATATTTTTCCTTAAGTAGGTGAATTATTTATATTGATTAACCTAAGAGATGATGAATATGAAGGGACATTTTGCCCCTTTTGTATTTTGCTCATTTGCTACCACCCATGGTTCATTGTACAGTTTTGGACATTGCATATTAATCAGAAGTTGATTATATTTTTTGATATAAAAGGTTTACTCCTTTTTCTCTGTTATCTAATATTTAAATTGAAATAATATTTCAGAAATTTGAAAATAGTGAATTATTTTCATAACATAATGATATAGTTTGCATTTTAGAGTTATGTGCAAATGCTACACTCGTGATTAAAAAATATACTCGTGGGGATGTGGTGAAAGGGGTATTCTGATACACTGCTGATGAATGTGAAACTATATTCAAACCATTATCAGGCATGAATTAAAAAGATCAACGTAAAAGTGTCTGTACTAATGTGGAAAGAGCTTGATTTCTAAGAATGTTGTTTAATAAAAAAAGCAGGCTATAGACCCTTCCACGTCCATTAAAATTTAAATGTGTATGAATGCATAAAATCAGTAGAGGTCTATAGTTGTGTGTGCTAAACTTTAAGTAGTTATCAGGGGTTTGGGTGGGACCAGGGGGAGCAAAGAGGGGCTTAAGCTTTCATTTTACCTATCACTTAATTAAAAACATTTTCTTCATAGAGTAGTATTGAGTATTGTGCAAGTTAAAGAGTCGTATACAGAACTAAATACAAATTCTTAACTTTTTAAACTGCTTTATTTCTGAGTTAGTGAGGTTTTATACTCATTTTATTTTGGAAAAAGTGATCTAATCTTATTTTACTTTGCAGGATATGAGTAATAACAAAAATACATTTTTGGAACCAGTTTGTAGGTTCAAGCTTTGCATTTGGGGACTCTATATAAATCTTTAGATCCAGCTGTTGCTGAGGATATTCTTTCAATTGCTATGAGGTGTGTTGATTTTAAGAGAATGGATGGCTGTTCCTCAAGTGTGTGTATGGCAAAATTTTGCTTATGAACATGAATGGATTGTTTAAGTTAATTCCTTTGCATCGAGTAGTAAAAACTACTTCCACATTTTCTATTTAAAATTTCGAAGGAAGAATTTTCTTTAAAGAAATGCCCTGTTGGTCCAGAAATTTCATCAGCTCTGTATTATGATTTGTCAGTAGATGGCACAAGCAGAGTCTTTTAAAGTGTTTGTTAATTAGGGCATATTCATTTTCAATCTTTGCTACTACACAGTCAAGACCTACTTGTTTCTATTTCCCTAAATTTACCCTGGAGTTTGTCCAAGTTGAGTTTTAATGAGTTGTTTATTCCACTAGTTACATTAGGATTTATTTTTCCCTAGAGGGTAATGTTTGAATCGATAGTTTTTAAACCTATTCTGTAAAGTGAACATATGTTTAGACTAGGACTTCTGGATATGTGAAATAAGCATTTGTTAAATAATTTATTTTCACCAACTTAAGTGTTAAACAGTTGGTTTAGTGAGTTTTCAAAAAGCTAGTTAAGTCCAGAAGTTGTTAGATATTTTTAGTATGAACTTGATTGAACTGTTTTTTTTTGAAGAAATTAAATAAATGCATAGTGGCCTAAATCACAAGGAAAATTCTGTTTTATTGTTGATATTCATTACATTTTAATGAGTCTCCCAATAGCTTAAATAAAGTTTTAAAAGATACTGATCTGTAATTAAATTTCTGAAGCAAATATGGTATGATGTTATGCTTAGCTGAATTGGGTCTGATGAAGTGGATACATGGGTATTTATTATTTTTTTATTTTGTTATTAAAAATATTTCAATATTTACCAAAACAAAATAGAATGAAACCTCTTTTCTTTGATAGTGTTACACTAACAGGGGCATTGTATAACCTACCATCTTTTGCTAAATTATTCCTAAATAGTTTATTTTAGTTCAGATGCTACTAGAGTACTTAACAGAAGCATAATAAAATTTACTTTTATTTGTGGCCCTCTACAGCTGGAAAATAAAACCACAAAGACATGTACGACATGTATGAGATAGTTTATTTGTTTATTATCGAATTCTCGCTTTTGTACAACGTGCATTCTTTCCTTTGATGTCAAATTAAATTGAATCTGAAGGAGAGAATTGCCTCCTACCCTTGGGCAAGACTAAATGTAGGATAAATTAATCAATTTGATTTTGTGTATGTTTAAGTTTTTATTCAAGTCTATGTTACCCATTTGGGAACCATTTTATGTAACATATGATGGTTTGAAAGTTAGAGTACCATATACAGTAGCTGAATTTGTTAAGAAATAGTAAAGTCTCACTTGTAAAAAGAATCCCACTTTATTTTTTCCTTACAAACAGTTACTGCTGTAGTTATAAGAATATGGCTCTTGGGGCGCCTGGGTGCGCAGTCGGTTAAGCGGTCCGGACTTCAGCCAGGTCACGATCTCACGGTCCGTGAGTTCGAGCCCCGCGTCAGGCTCGGGCTGATGGCTCGGAGCCTGGAGCCTGTTTCCGATTCTGTGTCTCCCTCTCTCTCTGCCCCTCCCCGGTTCATGCTCTGTCTCTCTCTGTCCCAAAAATCAATTAAACATTGAAAAAAAAAATTTAAAAAAAAAAAAAAAAAGAATATGGCTCTTGTTATACACCATAGGACTTTCCATAGAGTATCTAACTGAAGATCGAGTGGTTAGATTAATAGTATTTTTATATCGTAGGTGTTCCAAATATTTTTTTCTTTAGTATCACTACCAATAAACTTTTTTGGTAAGGAATTTTGAGAACATCATGTTTTTAAATGCTTATTAAAATAAAATGATTTATAAAATGGCTGCAGTGTTAGGAAAGCAAAGTAACTGTAATGGCATTATAAATTTGTGCCTTGGATCCGTTTTGTTTTTCCGTCTGTCTCTTTTGATCTTTGCTGTTTTACCTGTTTGGTTTAAAGAATCTTTTGTTCAGTGCATATTTGTTTTCTGGTCTGTTCATTCCATTCCTTGGGTTTTCCGGTAAAATGGGTTTTCTGGTAAAATGTGACCAGGATTGTGTGGCTTGAAGGGTAAATCTAGGTAGAGTCACATATTGCCATTACGTACTTGAAAATTGTATGGATAAGGTGATAGATGTCTTAATGTGAAACTATTTAAATTGCCTGACATGCTAATTAAAAGAGCTGGGTCATTTTCTTTTTGTTGTTTTGATATTTTGAGTGAGAGAAAGCAATATTTACTTAGACCACTGTTCCTAGGAACAGAGTTCTGACCACTTGAGAAAAAATTTTTTTTGTTTTAATGAGATAAAATCCACATAATACAATAATACATTTTAATTATTTTTAGCTGTACAATTCTTTTGTTTTTAGTAGTTTCACGCCATCTTGTAGTCATTGTCACTAATTGCAGAACATTTTCTGAATTCAAAAAAAAAACCCTATCTTCATGATTTTGGACATTTCATATGAACACAAACATACAGTATGTGGCATTTTCTGCTTGGCTGTTCTCATTTAGCATGCTTTCCAGGTTCATCCATGTTGTAGCATTTACTGGTACTCCATTCCATGTAATGGTCAAATAATCTTGTGTGTGCACATATATATCATATTTTGTTTATCCATTCCTGATTTGGATTGTTGGGTCGTTCACACTTTTGGGCTACTGAGAATAATGCTGCTGTGAACAACGTATGTATGAGTTTTTATATGAACATGGTTTCCATTCTCATGGGCATATATGTAGCAATATAATTGCTGGGTCATATAGTAACTCTGTATTTACTTTTTTGATGAACTGATGGATTGTTTTGCACAGTTGCTTAACTGTTTTCCACTCCTACCTCCTTTGTATGATGGTTACAGTTCCTCTCCTTGCCAACACTTGTTATTTTCCATTTTTATTTTCCTTTTATTATAGCTATCCTAGTGGGTGTGAAGTGGCAGCTCGCTATAGTTTTGATTTTCATTTCCCCAATGATGTTGAATATCTTTTAATGTGCATATGGCTGTTTGTGTTATCTTTTTTGGAGAAATGTCTATTCATGTTCTAGTTCATTTTTAAATTTCATTTATATCTTTTGTTGAGTAGTGAGAGTTCTTTCCATATTCTGTACAATAGCCTATTATTACCTATGTGGTTTTCAAACATTGCATTTATTATCTTTTTTCCACTTTCTGGATAGTAGCCTTTGAGACACAACATTTTAAAATTCTGATGAATTCCAGTTTATTTTTCCTTTTGTTGCTTTTCTTTTGGTACGATATTTATGGAACTAAGATCATGGAGATTTACAGCTATGTTTCTAAGAGTTTTATAGTTTTATCTCAGTATCTTTCCTGCATCTGTTGAGATGATTGTATGATTTTTATCCTTAATTTTATTAACATGGTGTATCATGTCCATTTAAGTTGTCGATTTTCAACCATCTTTGCGTTCCTGAAAGGAATCCTACTTGATCATGGTATATGATCCTTTTAATGTATTGTTGAATTTGGTTTCCTTATATTTTATTGAGGACTTTTCCACTTATGGTTGTAAGGTTTATTGGTCTGCAGTTTTTTTTTGTAGTGTCTTTGGTTTTGGTATCGGAAATACTGGCATTGTAAAAGGAGTTTCTGTTGGTTTGTTTGTACCAACTAAACTTGTGTTTTTTATCCTCTGCCTGTCTTTAAGATTTTCTCTTTAACCCTGGTTTTCAGCAATTTGATTGCAATGTACCTTTGGTATGATTTTAAGTGTCTTCTGCTTGGGGTTTGTTGTTTTCTTAAAAGTTTGGCCATTATTGCCTTAAATATTTTTTGTTCCGCTTCTCTCAATTCTCCCCTCTATTTTGGGACTTGCAATTACACCTGTTGGATGTTGCCTGACCAAGTCCCAAAGCTCATGAAGGCTTTTCCTAATTACTTGAGACCTTTTTCTTTGATCCTTGATCTCCTGGAACCTTCCTAAGAAAATTATGAAATGCATCTCAAAATTGTTAGGGAAGCAAGAGGAAGGAAAGCATTTATCTATTCATTTCCAGGCTTTCCATACATGAATACAAAATAATTCCCATGGGAGTCTCTCACTGTTCAGTCGCTTTAAGCAATGACTGTAAATCCGCATTAATTGGTCTTTATAGCAGGGGTTGGAATAAGAGGTAGGATTGATGGGCCTCTGAGGTTTTATACAAGAGATGCCCAATACTCTAGGTGGATACTGTTGGGAAGATGATAAAGGGTAGAGGTTTATGGGGTTGAGGAAAGTGTAGGGTGGCTGAGTCTACTATGGTAGCATCCTAATTTTTTTCTTTCTCTTGGTTTTTCTTTTTTCTACTTGCATATTTCATTAACTTTATCATCTTGATGTTCACAGACATATTAAACATTTTCTAACTTTGAAGCTTTGTTCTTTGGAAAATTTAATTATACAAGGTACCTCATTCAAAGAAAGAACCAGACGACTAAGACATCAGTGAATTAGATATTCCCAGACAGAGATTCTAAAAAAATTTTCTGTGTTATTGTCAAATAATCTGGGTATAATGTAAATTTTTCATAAATACTTATGAGAGGAGGTATAGAATAGAGTTCTCTGGATTAGAATCCCTGGATTTAATTTTTGGATTTTTACTTAATAGTTTATAATATTTGATTCAATGGGTTAATAGATATAAGACATTTATTTTTTTTTATATTTTAATTTTTTTTTAATTTTTTTTTTCAACGTTTATTTATTTTTGGGACAGAGAGAGACAGAGCATGAACGGGGGAGGGGCAGAGAGAGAGGGAGACACAGATTCGGAAACAGGCTCCAGGCTCTGAGCTATCAGCCCAGAGCCTGACGCGGGGCTCGAACTCCCGGACCGCGAGATCGTGACCTGGCTGAAGTCGGAAGCCTAACCGACTGCGCCACCCAGGCGCCCCGATATAAGACATTTAGAACAATGCAGGACTGGTAGTAAATTTTCTTAGATGTTAACTAGTATTATTTTCATTGTTACTTTTGAAGATTGTCTTGGTTGAAAACTTGTAATTGAACAGTGTGTGTGTGTGTGTGGTGTGTGTGGTGTGTGTGTGAATGTGTATGTATGGACATTATTTTAGTTTGTATTTTTATTTTTTATTGTAAGAGGTTCTGAAATAGTGAAATTTAAAGTCTGAAATTGTAGGGGCACCTGGGTGACTCAGTCGGTTAAGTGGCTTTCGCTTAGGTCATGATCTCATGGTTCGTGAGTTCGAGCCCCATGTTAGGCTCTGTGCTGACAGCTCAGAGCCTGGAGCCTGCTTTGGATTCTGTGTCCCCTTCTCTCTCTCTGCCTCTTTCCTGCTTGCACTCTTTGTCTCAAAATAAATAAACAGTCAAAAAAATTTTTTAAAGTATGAAATTGTATATCTATTTGATTTAATTATTATTTAAAATATTTTTGATATATACTTTTTTTTTTTTTGGCTTACAATCTAGGTCATTTCATATGTTGTTATTTGTAAATGCTCTTTACTGTATTGTTCTTTCTCTTTTCTTATGCAGGACCAAAAGATCTCAGATTGCTATAACTGAAGGTATATTTGAACTTCCAAATCTCACAATTCAAGCTACAAGAGCACAGACACTTCTGCTGCAAGCAATATATCAAAGTTGGTCTCATATTGGAAATGTCAACTCTTTATCAGTGAATGAAGCTTTGATGAATGAAGTTTTCCAAACTATAGGTAAGAGCATGATCTTGGCAAGTTTATGGAAAATTCTTATGAGAGGTTACTAATATTTTATTATTCAAATCCATAAGTATAGCCTGCTGAAATTAAATTGTGTCGTGTATTTCTGTGTAAGTGGATATTTATAGCTCCAAAAAAATTTCAGGATATGAGGTAAGCTGTTCAGTTTTATTCCCTGCAACCAATTTCTGGATATATTTTACAGTTTCAAGAGATTATTTTTTACCAGCATCTTGCACACTTAATCCTTTGGCCTCACGTGGATAACTTCTGAGGGGATCAATATAATGTGTATGTTTGAAATGATAGCCAGTATGTTTGGTTAGTAAATTGGAATAAAGTTATTGATCATGATACTTTAAAACATGGTAAGCAAATTATCTTTTTTGTGTACTCTTGAATGAATGAGTTAACTACTAAAAATAAAAAATCTGCTTTGATGCCAGAATAGGAGATACTATCTTTATCTTGTCACTTACTTTACAGGCAAAAAAAAAACTTACAAAAGGTTTGCTTTTTGTAGTTGTCTCTGTTTAAAGTAATCTTGTTAGTTTTGTCAGTAACACTAAAGTAGTTTTGAAAGAAGGATATATTTTTATTAAATGTAATCATCATAAATAATAACCTGTTAATTTTCTACTTCATTTGCCTATGAGAATAAGACATTGGCTTTTTTGTTCTTATGATGCTTTTGAACATTTTAATTTGAGATCTTACTATGGGGAAATATAAGTTCTAAAAAAGAAAAAAGGCATAAGTAGAGCCCCACCCTTTTTTTTTTTTTACAGTGTTTATTTCTGTGTGTGTGTGTGTGTGTGTGTGTGTGTGTGTGTGTGTGTGTGTGAGAGAGAGAGAGAGAGAGAGAGAGAGAGAGAGAGAGAGAGAGAGAGAGAGGGGCAGGCAGGCAAAGCACAAGCGGGGGAGGGGCAGAGAGAGAGGGAGACTCAGAATCAGAAGCAGGCTCCAGGCTCTGAGCTGTCAGCACAGAGCTTGACACAGGGCTCGACTTAAGAATGCTGAGATCATGACCAGAGCCGAAGTCAGATGTGTAACCAACTGAGCCACGCGGGCGCCCCTGAGCCCTTCTTTTGACATGCCTAGTGACTAATGTAAAATTTTATATAGTTGTTTTGTGTCAGGTTTTATGATTTTGTAAAGAATGACAAGGCAAATGTTTCATTAGCCTAGAGTTGTTAACTTAGATCTTATGAAAAGCCTTTAAATTCTCTGAATCCTCTGAAATAGTATGCAAGTTTTAGTGTGTGTATGAACACATACACTCCTCCCCACACACATAAACTATTTGTAATCTCTTTTTAAATTGATTCTTTTATTAAATGTAGTGACTCTATCCCTCAGTCTTTTGATTTAAATCTATTTTTCTTACATTAACATAGTTACAATTAACTTTCCTTTGTTTCACATTTGCTTGTACTTCCTCTTGCATTCTTTTACTTAAAACTTGTTTGTTTTATGCTTTCGGTACATGTCTTGGAAACAGCATATAGCTAGATATTTTAAATGAAGTTTTATAGTCTGTATTATAGCTAGTGAATTTAATCAATTTAGGTTGGTTTGATGTTTTGTGACTGGTTTTATCGTCTTATTTTTTGTCTCCTTTTGTACTGTTTTAACTATGCTTTTTAAAAGATTGCTATTTTATTTTCCTGTTTCTCCTTGATTAGAATTTGTATGTTGCTGTTGAATTATTGGCTTAAACAATAACTGCTGCTTGGGGAAAAAACTCGTTGTCATTACCTTTAAAAAGTTAAATGTGGAGTTACCATATGACCCAGCAATTTTACTTGTAGGTATACACACAAGATTATGTGTCCACCAAAATCTTGTATATGAATGTTCATAGCATTATTTTCTTTTGCATTTAAAAGTGCTTATTTTAAAAAGATTTATATATTTAAGGTATTCATATTGTTGTTTTGATGTATATGGTGAAACGATTACTGTAGTCAAGATAATTTATATATTTCCTCACAGTTACTATTTTTTTTTTTTAATGTGGTGTGAGTACACAAAATCTATCCTAGCAGATTTCCAGGATACAGTGTTAGTTATGGTCATCTGCTGTATATCATATTGCTAGGTCTTACTGATTCTACATGACTGTAATTTTGTATCCTATGACCAACATCTTCATTTCCTCCACTTTCCTTCCCCTGGTAACCACTGTTACTTCTGTCTTTGTGTGTATGAATTAAACTTTTTAGATCCCACATATAAAGGAGGTAAAAAAGCATTATTCTTTATAGCCAAAATGTGGAAACAACACAGATATCTATTAACTGATGAATGGATAAGCAAAGATGTTTTTATCTCTGTACAATGGAATATTTTCAAACATGTAAAGGAAGTACTGAAACATGCTATAATATGGATGAACCTTAAAGTATCATGCTAAGCAGAAGAAGCCAGATGCAAAAAGTCACATATTATGATTCCATTTTTATGAAATGCTTACAATAGGCAAATCCAGAGAGACAGAAAGATTAATGGTTGCCAGAGTCTGGGAAAAAGGAGGAATGGGGAGTAACTGCTATTAGACATGAATTGGTTTTTTTTTTTTTTTTTTCTTTTTAACTTGATTTTATTTTATTTTATTTTTTTTATGAAATTTATTGACAAATTGGTTTCCATACAACACCCAGTGCTCATCCCAAAAGGTGCCCTCCTCAATACCCATCACCCACCCCCCCCTCCCTCCCACCCCCATCAACCCTCAGTTTGTTCTCAGTTTTTAACAATCTCTTATGCTTTGGCTCTCTCCCACTCTAACCTCTTTTTTTTTTTTTCCTCCCCCCCCCCCCAGCTGGGTACTGGGTTTCTGGGCTGGTAGGATGGTCCTGGGCACAGCTCACATGTGGAAAGTCCTCACCTACTTCTTAGTGCTCCCTGGCATAGGAGTGAGCATGCTCAGTGTCTTCCTGAATTTGCATCACAGAGAGCACAAGAGACCTGAGTTTGTCACCTACCTCCATCTCCATACCAGGTCCAAGTCCTTTCCCTGGGAAGATGGTAATTATACTGTCTACCAGAACTCTCACGTGAATCCACTTCTGATTGACTATGAAGACGAATAAAGAGAACTTGGACCACTACCCAGTGTGGACCACAACACTGGTATGGTTATACACAAAGACCAGAAAAGTATATGGGACCTTAAGCTCACCTTCCTTCTTTTTTTTTTCCCCCTTTGTCATTTTCTTTTGTTTTCAATATATGAAATTTATTGTCAAATTGGTTTCCATACAACATCCAGTGCTCATCCCAAAAGGTGCCCTCCTCAATACCATCACCACCCTCCCCTCCCTCCCACCCCCCATCAACCCTCAGTTTGTTCTCAGTTTTTAACAGTCTCTTATGCTTTGGCTCTCTCCCACTCTAACCTCTTTTTTTTTTTTCCTTCCCCTCCTCCATGGGTTTCTGTTAAGTTTCTCAGGATCCACATAAGAGTGAAACCATATGGTATCTGTCTTTCTCTGTATGGCTTATTTCACTTAGCATTACACTCTCCAGTTCCATCCACGTTGCTACAAAGGGCCATATTTCATTTTTCTCATTGCCACATAGTATTCCATTGTGTATATAAACCACAATTTCTTTATCCATTCATCAGTTGATGGACATTTAGGCTCTTTCCATAATTTGGCTATTGTTGAGAGTGCTGCTATGAACATTGGGGTACAAGTGCCCCTATGCATCAGTACTCCTGTATCCCTTGGATAAATTCCTAGCAGTGCTATTGCTGGGTCATAGGGTAGGTCTATTTTTAATTTTCTGAGGAACCTCCACACTGCTTTCCAGAGCGGCTGCACCAATTTGCATTCCCACCAACAGTGCAAGAGGGTTCCCGTTTCTCCACATCCTCTCCAGCATCTATAGTCTCCTGATTTGTTCATTTTGGCCACTCTGACTGGCGTGAGGTGATACCTGAGTGTGGTTTTGATTTGTATTTCCCTGATAAGGAGCGACGCTGAACATCTTTTCATGTGCCTGTTGGCCATCTGGATGTCTTCTTTAGAGAAGTGTCTATTCATGTTTTCTGCCCATTTCTTCACTGGGTTATTTGTTTTTCGGGTGTGGAGTTTGGTGAGCTCTTTATAGATTTTAGATACTAGCCCTTTGTCCGATATGTCATTTGCAAATATCTTTTCCCATTCCGTTGGTTGCCTTTTAGTTTTGTTGGTTGTTTCCTTTGCTGTGCAGAAGCTTTTTATCTTCATAAGGTCCCAGTAATTCACTTTTGCTTTTTAATTCCCTTGCCTTTGGGGATGTGTCGAGTAAGAGATTGCTACGGCTGAGGTCAGAGAGGTCTTTTCCTGCTTTCTCCTCTAAGGTTCTGATGGTTTCCTGTCTCACATTTAGGTCCTTTATCCATTTTGAGTTTATTTTTGTAAATGGTGTGAGAAAGTGGTCTAGTTTCAACCTTCTGCATGTTGCTGTCCAGTTCTCCCAGCACCATTTGTTAAAGAGGCTGTCTTTTTTCCATTGGATGTTCTTTCCTGCTTTGTCAAAGATGAGTTGGCCATACGTTTGTGGGTCTAGTTCTGGGGTTTCTATTCTATTCCATTGGTCTGTGTGTCTGTTTTTGTGCCAATACCATGCTGTCTTGATGATGACAGCTTTGTAGTAGAGGCTAAAGTCTGGGATTGTGATGCCTCCTGCTTTGGTCTTCTTGTTCAAAATTCCTTTGGCTATTCGGGGCCTTTTGTGGTTCCATATGAATTTTAGGATTGCTTGTTCTAATTTCGAGAAGAATGCTGGTGCAATTTTGATTGGGATTGCATTGAATGTGTAGATAGCTTTGGGTAGTATTGACATTTTGACAATATTTATTTTTCCAATCCATGAGCAGGGAATGTCTTTCCATTTCTTTAAGTCTTCTTCAATTACCTTCATAAGCTTTCTATAGTTTTCAGCATACAGATCCTTTACATCTTTGGTTAGATTTATTCCTAGGTATTTTATGCTTCTTGGTGCAATTGTGAATGGGATCATTTTCTTTATTTGTCTTTCTGTTGCTCATTGTTAGTGTATAAGAATGCAACTGATTTCTGGACATGATTTTGTATCCTGCAACTTTGCTGAATTCATGTATCAGTTCTAGCAGACTTTGGTGGAGTCTATCGATTTTCCATGTATAATATCATGTCATCTGCAAAAGCGAAAGCTGACTTCATCTTTGCCAATTTGTGATGCCTTTGATTTCCTTTTGTTGTCTGATTGCTGATGCTAGAACTTCCAGCACTATGTTAAACAACAGCGGTGTGAGAGTGGGCATCCCTGTCGTGTTCTGATCTCAGGGAAAAGCTCTCAGTTTTTCCCCCGTTGAGGATGAGTTAGCTGTGGGCTTTTCATAAATGGTCTTTTCTGATCTTTAAGTATGTTCCTTCTATCCCGACTTTCTCAAGGGTTTTTATTAAGAAGGGTGCTGGATTTTGTCAAAGGCCTTTTCTGCATCGATTGACAGGATCATATGGTTCTTCTCTTTTTTTTTTGTTAATGTGATGTATCACGTTGATTGATTTGCGAATGTTGAACCAGCCCTGCATCCCAGGAATGAATCCCACTTGATCATGGTGAATAATTCTTTTTTATATGCTGTTGAATTCGATTTGCTAGTATCTTATTGAGAATTTTTGCATCCATATCATCAGGGATATTGGCCTGTAGTTCTCTTTTTTTTACTGGGTCTCTGTCTGGTTTAGGAATCAAAGTAATACTGGCTTCATAGAATGAGGTCTGGAAGTTTTCCTTCCCTTTCTATTTCTTGGAATAGCTTGAGAAGGATAGGTATTATCTCTGCTTTAAATGTCTGGTAGAACTCCCCTGGGAAGCCATCTGGTCCTGGACTCTTATTTGTGGGAGATTTTTGATACCGATCTCAATTTCTTCGCTGGTTATGGGTCTGTTCAAGCTTTCTATTTCCTCCTGATTGAGTTTTGGAAGAGTGTGGGTGTTCAGGAATGTGTCCATTTCTTCCAGGTTGTCCAATTTGTTGGCATATAATTTTTCATAGTATTCCCCTGATAATTGTTTGTATCTCTGAGGGATTGGTTGTAATCATTCCATTTTCATTCATGATTTTATCTATTGGGTCATCTCCCTTTTCTTTTGAGAAGCCTGGCTAGAGGTTTGTCAATTTTGTTTATTTTTTCAAAAAACCAACTCTTGGTTTCGTTGATCTGCTCTACAGTTTTTTTAGATTCTATATTGTTTATTTCTGCTCTGATCTTTATTATTTCTCTTCTTCTGCTGGGTTTAGGCTGCCTTTGCTGTTTCTGCTTCTATTTCCTTAGGTGTGCTGTTAGATTTTGTATTTGGGATTTTTCTTGTTTCTTGAGATAGGCCTGGATTGCAATGTATTTTCCTCTCAGGACTGCCTTCGCTGCGTCCCAAAGCGTTTGGATTGTTGTATTTTCATTTTCGTTTGTTTCCATATATTTTTTGATTTCTTCTCTAATTGCCTGGTTGACCCACTCATTCGTTAGTAGGGTGTTCTTTAACCTCCACGCTTTTGGAGGTTTTCCAGACTTTTTTCCTGTGGTTGATTTCAAGCTCATAGCATTGTGGTCTGAAAGTATGCATGGTATAATTTCAATTCTTTGTAAACTTATGAAGGGCTGTTTGTGACCCAGTATATGATCTATCTTGGTAGAATGTTCCATGTGCACTCCGAGAAGAAAGTATATTCTGTTGCTTTGGGATGCAGAGTTCTAATATATCTGTCAAGTCCATCTGATCCAATGTCTCATTCAGGGCCCTTGTTTCTTTATTGACTGTGTGTCTAGATGATCTATCCATTTCTGTAAGTGGGGTGTTAAAGTCCCCAGCAATTACCACATTCTTATCAATAAGGTTGCTTCTGTTTATGAGTAATTGTTTTATATACTTGGGGGCTCCGGTATTCGGCGCATAGACATTTATAATTGTTAGCTCTTCCTGATGGATAGACCCTGTAACTATTATATAATGTCCTTCTTCATCTCTTGTTACAGCCTTTAATTTAAGGTCTAGTTTGTCTGATATAAGTATGGCTACTCCAGCTTTCTTTTGGCTTCCAGTAGCATGATAAATAGTTCTCCATCCCCTCACTCTGAATCTAAGGTGTCCTCAGGTCTAAAATGAGTCTCTTGTAGACAGCAAATAGATGGGTCTTGTTTTTTTTTATCCATTCTGATACCCTATGTCTTTTGGTTGGCGCATTAATCCGTTTACATTCAGTGTTATTATAGAAAGATACGGGTTTAGAGTCATTGTGATGTCTGTATGTTTATGCTTGTAGTGATGTCTCTGGTACTTTGTCTCACAGGGTCCCCCTTAGGATCTCTTGTAGGGCTGGTTTAGTGGTGACAAATTCCTTCAGTTTTTGTTTGTTTGGGAAGACCTTTATCTCTCCTTCTATTCTAAATGACAGACTTGCTGGATAAAGGATTCTCGGCTGCATATTTTGCTGTCTAGCACACTGAAATCTCGTGCCAATTCTTCTGGCCTGCCAAGTTTCAAAAGAGAGATCAGTCAACGAGTCTTACTAGGTCTCCCTTTATATGTGAGGGCACGTTTACCCTTGCTGCTTTCAGAATTTTCTCTTATCCTTGTATTTTGCCAGTTTCACTATGATATGTCGTGCAGAAGATCGATTCAAGTTACGTCTGAAGGGAGTTCTCTGTGCCTCTTGGATTTCAGTGCCTTTTTCCTTCCTCAGTTCAGGGAAGTTCTCAGCTATTATTTCTTCCAGTACCCTTCAGCACCTTTCCCTCTCCTCTTCCTCATCTGGGATACCAATTATGCGTATATTATTTATGTTTAGTGTATCACTTAGTTCTCTAATTTTCCCCTCATACTCCTGGAATTTTTTTTATCTCTCTTTTTCTCAGCTCCTCTTTTTCCATAACTTTATCTTCTAGTCACCTATTCTCTCCTCTGCCTCTTCCATCCGAGCTGTGGTGGTTTGCATTTTGTTTTGCATTTCTTTAAAGCGTTTTCAGCTCCTCGTGACTGTTCCTTGTCCCTTGATCTCTGTAGCAAGAGATTCTCTGCTGTCCTGTATACTGTTTCCCGCCCAGCGATTAATTTTATGACATTATTCTAAATTCACTTTCTGTTATATTATTTAAATCCTTTTTTGATCAGCTCATTAGCTGTTGTTATTTCTGGAGATTATTCTGAGGGGAATTCTTCCGCTTGGTCATTTTGGATAGTCCCTGGTGTGGTGAGGACCTGCAGGGCACTTCCCCTGTGCTGTGGTGTATAACTGGAGTTGGTGGGCGGGGCCGCAGTCAGTCCTGATGTCTGCCCCAGCCCACCGCTGGGGCCACAGTCAGACTGGTGTGTGCCTTCTCTTCCCTCTCCTAGGGGCGGGATTCACTGTGGGGTGGCGTGGCCCGTCTGGGCTACTTGCACACTGCCAGGCTTGTGATGCTGGGGATCTGGCGTATTAGCTGGGGTGGGAAGGCAAGGTGCACGGCGGGAGGGGGGCAGGCTTAGCTCGCTTCTCCTTAGGTGATCCACTTCAGGAGGGGCCCTGTGGCAGCCGGAGGGAGTCAGATCCGCTGCTGGAGGTTTGGCTCCGCAGAAGCACAGAGTTGGGTGTTTGCGAGGAGCGAGCAATTTCCCTGGCCGGAACCGGTTCCCTTTGGGATTTTGGCTGGGGGATGGGCGGGGGAGATGGCGCTGGCGAGCGCCTTTGTTCCCCGCCAAACTGAGCTCTGTCGTCCGGGGGCTCCGCAGCTCACCCTCCCTTTGTCCTCCAGCCTTCCCGCTTTCCGAGCAGAGCTGTTAACTTATGACCTCCCAGACGCTAAGTCGCGCTTGCTGTCGGAACACAGTCCGTCAGGCCCCTCCGCTTTTGCAAGCCGGACTTGGGGGCTCTGCTTGGCCGGCGAGCCGCCCCTCCGCCCGGCTCCCTCCCGCCAGTCCGTGGAGGGCGCACCGCCTCGCCGCCCTTCCTACCCTCTTCCGTGGGCCTCTCGTCGGCACTTGGGTCCGGTGACTCCGTTCTGCTAATCCTCTGGCTGTTTTCTGGGTTATTTAGGCAGGTGTAGGTGGAATCTAAGTGATCAGCAGGACGCGCGGTGAGCCCAGCGTCCTCCTACGCCGCCATCTTCCTGCGCTCCCCCTTCTTTTGTTTTGTTTAGCTTTTTTTTTTTTTGGTGATAAAATGTTCTGGAATTAGATAGTGGTGATATTTTACACTTGTGAATATGCTGAATTGCCCTTAATTGTATACATTAAAAGGGTGATATTATATGAATTTATCTGATTAAAAACATTTTAAATTGTTGAATATTAGGTAGACTACATTTTTATGTGCTATGGTCTGAATGTCTTTGTGCTTCCCAAATTCATCTGTTGAAATTCTTATGCTCAATGTGATGGTATTAGGTGATGGGGCCTTTGGAAGGTTATTAGATCATGAGAGTGGAGTCCTCTTGAATGAAATTAATGTTTTTATAAAAGAGGCCTCAGAGAGCTCCCTTGCCCTTTCCATCCTGTGAGGACACACCAAGAAGTTGTAGGTCTGCTACCCAGAGGCCTACCGTGAGGCCTTAATTGGCAGACATTTATCACAGTCTGAAGTTATCTAATTCATTTATTTATCAAATTTTTTTCCTGAGGTGTTCACTCCAGAGTTTTTTTTGGGTTACGTAGCTTAAGTTGCCTGAAAATTCATACTAATAAGCAGGTGATAGTATTAATTACTTCTGTAATTTCCCTTGTCTCTAACCAAACTAATTAGTATTTCCATTTTTGATTTTATCAAATGGATTGTGCTATGATAAAACATCTTATATAAAATTTCTTGGCCTCCCTGTTTGGGTCAGTTGGTTAAGTGTCCAACTTCGGCTCAGGTCATGATCTCACTGACAGCTCAGAGCCTGGAACCCACTTCGGATTCTGTATCTCTGTATCTCTCTGCCCCTTTCTGCTCATGCTCTGTCTGTCTGTCTCTCTCCTTCAAAAATAAATAAACATTAAAATATTGAAAACAATTCCCTATCTTGGAAATATTGTTCTAACAGTAGTGGCACAGATAATACAAAATGGATCGGACAAGTAACTACAGGTTAAGTGATTCATAACCTAATTTTTTGTCATTGAGAAACCTAAAATTAGCGTAACCAATTTTTATAGATTAGGGAAAGTCAGGAAAATGGAATGATGTTGGAGGTTTCTTCTCATTGCCCAGGAATTGTATTTTTTTATCAAATTAAGCAGCAGTAATTGATAATAGATGATTTAAAATGAAACTAAAGTATTTTAAAAGGCCCCATTTCTAAATGGCCAGCTTTCTTACATTTTTTTGCTCTCCCCAGGTCTTACTCTTTTATTATATTCTTCTCTTTTTCTTTCTTTTTTTAAATTTAAATTTTAGTTAACATACAGTGCAATATTGGTTTCAGAGTAGAATTCAGTGATTCGTCACTTATATACAACACCCAGTGTTCATCACAAGTGCCCTCCTTAGTACCCATCTCCCATCTAGGCCATCTCCCACCCACCTTCCTTCATCACCCCTCAGTTTGTTCTCTAAGGGTCTCTTGAGGTTTATTTCCCTCTCCTTTTTACCCACTTCCCATGTTCATGCTTTGTTTCTTAAATTCCACATGAGTGAAATCATAGGGTATTTGTCTTTCTCTGATTGACTTATTTCGCTTAACGTGATACACTCTAGCTCCATTCACATCATTGCAAATGGCAAGATTTCATTCTTTTTGATGGCTAAATAATATTCCTGTGTGTGTGGTGTGTGTGTGTTGTGTGTGTGTATACACATGTATATCTCACATCTTTGTCCATCAGCAGTTGATGGACATTTGGTCTCTCCCATAGTTTGGCTATTTATAATGCTACTGTAAACATTGGGGTGCATGTACTCCTTCGAATCTGCATTTTTATATCCTTGGGTAAGTAGTAGAGCAATTTTTGGGTCATAGGGCAGTTCTATTTTAGATTTTTGAGGGACCTCCATACTGTTTTCCAGAGTGGCTCCACCAGTTTGCATTCCCACCAACAGTGCAAGGGGGTTCCCCTTTCTCCATATCCTCCCTAACACCTGTCGTTTATGTTGTTAATTTCAGCCACTCTGACAGATGTGAGGTGGTATCTCATGGTTTTGATTTGTATTTCCCTGATGATGAGTGATGTTGAGCATCTATTTATGTGTCTGTTAGCCACCTGGATGTCTTCTTTGAGAAAGTGTCTATTCATGTCTTCTGCCCATTGTGTTTTGTGTTTTGGGTGTTGAGTTTGTAAGTTCTTTACAGATTTTAGATAATAACCCTTTATCAGATATTTCATCTGCAAATATCTTTTCCCATTCTGTAGGCTGCCTTTTAGTTGTTTGATTGTTTCCTTTGCTGTGTAGAAGCTTTTTATCCAGTAGTTCATTTTCCCAATAGTTCATGTTTGCTTTTGTTTCCCTTGCCTTCAGCAATGTGTCTCATAAGAAGTTGCTGCCTGTGTTCTCCTCTGTGATTTTGATGGTTTCCTATCTCACATTTAGGTCTTTCATCCATTTTGAATTTATTTTTGTGTATGGTGTAAGAAAGTCGTCCGGTTTCATTCTTCTGCATGTCACTGTCCAGTTTTCCCAGCACCATTTGTTGAAGAGACCATTTTTTTCCTTTGTGTATTGTTTCCTGCTTTGTCAAAGATTATTTACTGTATAGTTCCGGTCCATTTCTTGGCTTTCTGTTCTGTTGATCTATATGTCTATTTTTGTGCCAGTACCATAGTGTCTTGATGACTGCAGCTTTGTAATCTAGCTTGAAATCTGGAATTGTGATGCCTACAGTTTTGTTTTTCTTTTTAGGATTATTTTGGCTATTGGAGGTCTTTTGTGGTTCCATACAAATTTTAGGATTGTTCTAGCTCTGTGAAAAATGCTGGTGATATTTTGATGGGAATTGCATTAAATGTGTAGATTGCTTTGGGTAGTTTAGACATTTTAATAATGATTGTTATTCTATTCCATGAGCATGGAATACTTTTCCATTTCATTGTATCATCAATTTCTTTCTAAAGTTTTATATTTCAGAGTATAGACATTGTACATCTTTAGCTAGTTTTACTCCTAGGTATCTTATTGTTTTTGATGCAATTGCAAATGGGATTGATTCCTTTATTTCTTTTCCTGCCACTTTGTTAGTGGTATGTAGAAATGCAACAGGTTTCTGTACATTGATTTTTATATCCTGCAACTCTGCTGAATTCATGTATTAGTTCTAGCAATTTTTTTTGATGAGATCTTGGATTTTCTATGTAGAGTATCATGTCTTCTGCATATAGTGAAAGTTTGACTTCTTCCTTGCTGATTTGGATGCCTTTTATTTTTTTTTTTTTGTTAACTGATTGCCGAGGCTAAGACTTCCAGTACTATGTTAAATAGTAGTGTGAGAATGGACATCCTTGTCTCGTTCCTGATGCGGGGGAAAGGCGCTCAGTTTTTCCTGTTGAGGATGATATTATCTGTGGATCTTTCGTACAAGGTTTTATGATACTGAGGTATGTTCCATATATCCCTACTCTGTTGAGGATCTTTATCAAGAATGGATGCTGTGTTTTGTCAAATGCTTTTTCTGCATTTATTGAGATGATGATATGGTTCTTATCATTTCTTTTCTTAATGTGGTATATCATGTTGATTGATTTTGTGAATATTGAACCAGCCCTGCATCCCGGGAATAAATCCTGCTTTATCATGGTGAATAATTCTCTTAATGTACTGTTGAATTCAATTTGCTAATATCTGTTGAGAATTTTTGCATCCATGTTCTTTAGGGATCTTGGCCTATAATTCTGCTTTTTAGTGGGGTGTTTTCTGATTTTGGAATCAAGGTAATGCTGACTTCATATGAGTTTGGAAGTTTTCCTTCTCTTTCTATTTTTTTGGAACAGTTTGAGAAGAATAAGCATTAACTCCTTTTTAAATGTCTGGTAGAATTCCCCCGGAAAGCCATCTGTCCCAGGACTCTTGTTTGTTGGAAGTTTTGTTTTTGATTTTGATTTTTATTTTTATTTTATTTTTATTTTATTTTTATTTTTATTTTTATTTTATTTTATTTTATTTTCATTTTTTTTTATTTTTTTGCTGTTTAAGGCTCTGTTCAAATTTTCTATTTCTTCCTGTTTCAGTTTTGGTTGTTTGTGAGTTTCTAGGAATTTGTCCATTTCTTCCAGATTGCCGAGTTTGTTAGCATATAATTTTCCTATTATTCTCTTATCATTGTTCATACTTCTGTGGTATTGGTTGTGATCTCTCCTCTTTCATTTGTGATTTTATCTATTGGGGTTCTTTCTCTTTTGATAAGTCTGGCTGGGGTTTATCAATTTTGTTAATTGTTTCAAAGAAGGAGCTCTTAGTTTTGTTGATCTGTTTTTTTTTTCCTTTTGTTTGTATATCATTTAATTCTGTTCTAATCTTTATTATTTTCCTTCTTCTACTGGCTTTAGACTTTATTTGCTGTTCCTTTTCTAGCTCCTTTAGGTGTAAGATTAGGTTGTATATTAGCGACCTTTCTTGCTTCTTGAGATAGGACTGAATTGCAATATACTTCCATCTTAGGGCTGCCTTTGCTGCATCCCAAAGGTTTTGGACTGTCGTGTTTTATTTTCATTTGCTTCCATGTATTTTTTAAAAATTTCTTCTTTAATTTTCTGGTTAACCCATTCATTCTTTAGTAGGATGTTATTTACCTCCATGTATCTGAGGGCTTTCCAAGTTTTTTCTTGTAGTTCACTTCAAGTTTCATAGAATTCTGTTCTGGGAATATGCATGGCATGATCTCGGTCTTTTTGTACTAGTTGAGGACTGATTTGAGATCCCTCCAGAAGAATTTATAATCTACTGCTTTAGGATAATATGCTCTGAATATATCTGTTAAGTATATCCAGTCCAGTGTGTCATTCAAAGCCATTGTTTCTTTTTTATTTTCTGCTTAGTTGATCTGTCTGTTGTAAGTGGGGTGCAAGTTCCCCTGCTATTACTGTATTATTAGCAATGAGTTTCTTTATGCTTATAATTGATTTATTATTTGGTGTTCCAAGTTGGGGGCATAAATATTTACAGTTGTTAGATTTTCTTTTTTTTAAAATTTTTAAATATTTATTTATTTATTTTGGAGAGAGACAGAGAGCAAGCAGGGGAGGGGCAGAGAGATAGGGAGACACAGGACCAGAAGCAGGCTCCAGGCTCTGTGCTGACAGCTCAGAGCCTGGTGTGGGGCTCGAACTCACAGACCACAAAATTATGACCTGAGCTGAAGTCGGCCACTTAACTGACTGAGCCATCCAGGCGCCCCATGTTGTTAGATTTTCTTGATAATAGACCCCTTAATTATGATACGTTCCTTCTTCGTTTCTTTTTACAGTCATTGTTTTACAATCTAGTTTGTCTAAGTATGGCTGCTCTGACTTATTTTGATGTTAATTAGCATGATAGATGGTTCTCCATCCCTTCACATTCATTTAAAAAAATTTTTTTTTTAACGTTTATTTATTTTTGAGACAGGAGAGACAGCATGAACGGGGGAGGGTCAGAGAGAGGGAGACACAGAATCTGAAACAGGCTCCAGGCTCTGAGCTGTCAGCACAGAGCCTGATGTGGGTCTTGAACTCACGGACTGCGAGATCATGACCTGAGCCGAAGTCGGATGCTTAACTGACTGAGCCACCCAGGTGCCCCTCCATTCCTTCACATTCAATCTGCAGGTGTCTTTAGGTCTAAAATGAGTCTCTTATAGGCAGCATATAGAGGATCTTGTTTTTTTATTCCATTCTGATGCCCTGTGTCTATTGATTGGAGCCTTTATTCCATTTACATTCTGAGTAATTATTGAAAGATAAGAACTTAGTGCCATTGTGTTACCTGTAGAGTTGGTGTTTCTGGTGATGCTTCTTGTCTTTTCTAGTGATCCTTTCTAGTCTTTGTTGCTTTTGGTCTCCCCCCCTCCCCCAATCAAAGGGGGAAATTAAAATTTCTTGTGGAGTGGTTGAGTGGTCATGAACTCTTATAGTTTTGTCTGGGAAAGTCTTTATCTCTGTTTCTAATTTGAATGACAGCCTTGCTGGATAGAGTATTCTTGGATGCATATTTTTTTACATCAGCATGTTGAATATATCCTGCTACTCTTTTCTGGACTACTAAGTGTCTGTGGGCAGATCTGCTGCCAACCTGATCTATCTTCCCTGTAGGTTAAGAACTTTTTTCCCCTTGCTTCTTTCAGGATTCTTTCCTTGTTTGTATATTTTGTGATTTTGGTTATGATATGTTTTGTCAATGGCTGGCTTTTGTTAAATTTAATGAAAGCTCTCTGTGCTTGGATTTTGAGGTCTGTGTCCTTCACCAGATTAGGGAACTTTTCAGCTGTAATTTGCTTACATAAACTTTCTGCCCCTTTTTCTCTCTCTTCATCTTCTGGGACTCCTATGATATGAATGTTACTAAGTTTTAAGAAATTGCTGTGTTCCCTAAGTCTTCCTTTGTGATCCTATAACCTTTATTTCTCTCTTTTCAGCTTTGTTACTTTTCATAATTTTATCTTCTATTTGCTAATTAGCTCCTCTGCCTCTTCCATCCTTGTTTTTATGGCCTCCATTTTGGTTTGTATCTCAGTTATAGCAGTTTCAATTTTGGCTTGATTTGATTTTAGTTGTTTTATCTCTGCAGAAAGAGCTTCTCTGGTGTCTTCTGTGTTTTTTTTTTTTTTCTATCCCAGATAGCATGCTTATAATCGTTTTAAATTCTAGTTTAGACATCTTATATCTGCATTGACTAAATCCCTGGCCATCATTTCTTCCTGTTCTTTCTTTTGAGGTGAATACCTCTGTCATGTCATTTTGGAGGAAAAAAAAAATCAATAACAGAATGAAACAAACAAAAACAAAAAAACTAGAGCCTGGGTGTGTTTGGTCAGCTTGTTAACAGAAGCTTGATAGAAAAAAAATTAAAAATTAAAAAAAATTTAAAAATATAAACATAAAAAAATTTGCTCTTCTGTATCCAAGAAACAAAAGAAAAAACAACAACAACAACAGAAACAGAAGCAACAAGAACAAAAACCCAAATGAAACTAGATCTAGTTTCCCCTTGACCTGAAACTTCATAGCAGTCTGTGATCAGTAGACTAAGCCCATGGAAGGGATTTGTGCTGGTCTTCTGGGGAAGGAGCCTGCTGCTCTGATTCTCAGGGCCACTTGCCCTATTGGAGATGTGTTTGGAGGGCACAGCTGGGCATGGCTTGGTGTTACCACTCTGTTCTTCACTTGGTGGCGCTGTTCAGCTCCCTGTGGTCAATTGTTGGTGTGCTAATGGTGAAAATGGCTTCACCCTGCTCTCTAAGTCTCCCCAGCGAAATTTGTGCCCTCAGAAATGTGGGATCTCTCACCCCTCCTCTATCCCTGCTTCTGTCAGCTCCCTGCCTTCTCCCTGTTTATGTCCAAGCTGTCTGCCTGTCAGGCACTGCCACGCTAGAATTTTATCTCAGGTGTGGCTGTGTTTCAAAACTCCACACTTCAGAAGACCCCTGTGGTTGGGACAAAGTGATCTTCTGGGAGAGGGTCTTGGGTACTGTGGCTGGCATGTCCCAGGACACAGTCATGTTACCGTGCAGGGGCAGCCACTCAGAGTTTATGGTAAATTGCAACATACAGCCAGTGAAAGAGTTTGCTCCCCTCAGCCTGCATCTTTATTCTTATATGGGTGAACATGGCAGCTTGATGGTGCCTGCTGGGCCTTTTGCCCATATACAGGCTGTATCACTTTTATAGAATGTACTCCATGCAGGGGAACTGCTTTTCCCAGTGGGACCCAGGGGATACTTAGATCTTGCTGCCCACTCCTGGGCCTCTGCCCTGCTTCCTCCAGGGAGCACCACCAAGGGCTGGCTTCTGAAACTTAAGACTGTATGTTACATTGTTTATAAAAAACTGGTGGTTCCTGAGAAACTTAACAGAAACCCATGGGGGAGGGGAAAAAAAAAAAAGAGGTTAGAGTGGGAGAGAGCCAAAGCATAAGAGACTCTTAAAAACTGAGAACAAACTGAGGGTTGATGGGGGGTGGGAGGGAGGGGAGGGTGGGTGATGGGTATTGAGGAGGGCACCTTTTGGGATGAGCACTGGGTGTTGTATGGAAACCAATTTGACAATAAATTTCATATATTGAAAAAAAACTGGTGGTATTGAAGCCTTCTCCATTTTCCCCTCAACAGTGGTTTTGGGGAAGAGTTTTCTTGTGCAGTCCCCTAGGCGTGTTTTCACTGTTCATGTCTAGCTGCTTTCAGAGGGAGTGCTTTTCAGCACAAATCTGATGTGCTGCTCTCTCTCTCCCCTTCTTTCTCCTCTCTGCCTTTTTGTGACCCTGTAGTTCTTCTCTCTCCAGTTCCCCTCTCTGTGCCATGTACTGCCATGTTCTCTTTCCCAAATTATGCAGACTGTTAATCCTTACATTGATTTCCTAGGTATTCAAAATGGTTTGATGTTGATCTATTTTCAAGGGATGAGACAGCCCAGAATCCTCTTACTATTCCTCCATCTTAACTACTCCCCTGTTTATTATATTCTTAATAGAGTGCTTGTTAGTATTGTGTCTTGAAATTTTCTATCTTAAGATCCAAGAAGTAGGGGGGCGCCTGGGTGGCGCAGTCGGTTAAGCGTCCGACTTCAGCCAGGTCACGATCTCGTGGTCCGTGAGTTCGAGCCCCGCGTCAGGCTCCGGGCTGATGGCTCGGAGCCTGGAGCCTGTTTCCGATTCTGTGTCTCCCTCTCTCTCTGCCCCTCCCCCGTTCATGCTCTGTCTCTCTCTGTCGCAAAAATAAACAAACATTGAAAAAAAAAAAAAAAGACCCAAGAAGTATATTTAAGATGTAAAGTTTTAGCATTGTATTATCTTGCATCTGTGAGGTGTCAATAGACAACATTCAGCACTATTAAACTTTGTTTAATATGCTTATTTTAAGCATATGATGTTTTGTTTTACATCACAAGTAGTTGACATTTACTACATTAATGAAGTGATTGTGCTGTGTGTTCTTGGGCCTCTCAGGCTTTTATTCTCATAATGTGTGAAGTTCCATCTACAGTTGGTTGTAAGCCAAGTACTTCTCTCCAACATGTATGCCTCACCTTCCATCATAATCTTGTGCTTCTAGCCTACCTTCCTACTAGCCTATCTGCTGTTTTGTTATTGATAGTTAATAACCTACAACATCTAGTTTCTCTTGTCCTTCACCCTAGTGTCTTTTCCTTCTCTGTATTGAACATAGTTCTGATTTGATAACATTCTTGTACATTATTCTTTTTCTTGGAGAGCTAGTTCTTTAACACAATACAAGTCAACACAGGTCTCTTACTTTGAATCTAATACTAATTATATTCTACTTATACTTCCAAAACACTGCATTTTTTTCCCACTTTCATGCCTTTGCCCAGGTTTACTCCCTTCCCCCATGGCAGAAACATTATGCATTGGTTTCTTTTATTTATTATTTATTTATTTATTTATTTATTTATTATTATTTATCAATTATTCTTTTCACTAGTCCAGATTTTTAAAAAAATGTTATATGTATTCCAGTATTGTTAACAGTGTTATATTAGTTTCAGGTGTACAATATTAGTGATTAAATAATTTTATACATTACTCAGTGCTCATCATGGTAGGTGTACTCTCAATCCCTTTTACCTGTTTCATCCATTCCCCCATGCATCTCCCCTCTGGTAACCATCAGTTTGTTCTCTGTAGTTAAGATTCTGTTTCTTGGTTTGTTGCTCTCTCTTTTTCCTTTATTTGTATGTTTAAAAAATTTTTTTAATGTTTATTTTTGAGAGAGAGACAGATAGACGGACACACAGAGTGCAAGTGGAGGAGGGGCAGAGAGAGGGAGACTCAGAATCAGAAGCAGGCTCCAGGCTTCTGGAGAAGGAGGCTTCCAGCACAGCTCTGTGCTGACAGCTCAGAGCCCGATGCAGGGCTTGAACTCACGAGCCATGAGATCATGATCTGAGCCAAAATCAGACACTTAACTGACTGAGCTACCCATGCGCCTCTCCTTTATTTGTATTTTTGTTTCTTAAATTTCACATATAATTTCCAAAAAGTGAAATTATATGGTATTTGTCTTTCTCTGACTGACTTATTTCACTTAGTATTATACTCTGTAGCTCCATCCATGTTGTTGCAAATGGCAAGATTTCATTTTTTTTATGGCTCAATAATATTCCATATATACTATATGTATACATATAAAATATGTGCGTGTGTGTGTGTATATACACACACATTGTCTCTATCTGTTCATCTGTTGATGGACATTTGGGCTGCTTCCATAGTTAGGCTATTGTACATAATGCTGAAATAAACATGGTGCATGTATCCCTTTGAATTAGTATTTTTGTATTTTTTGGGTAAATGCCCAGTAGTGTGATTGTGGGATCATGGGGTAGTTCTATTTTTAACTTTTTAAAAAAACTTCATACTGTTTACCACAGTGGCTGCACCAGTTTACATTCCCACCAACAGTGCAAGAGGATTCACCTTTCCCCACATCCTCACCAACACCTGTTGTGCTGTTGGTTCTCACCATTCTGACAGGTGTGAGGTGATATCTCACTGTAGTTTTGATTTGCATTTCCCTGACGATGAGTAATGTTGAGCATCTTCTCATGTGTCTGGTAGCCATCTGTATGCCTTCTTTGGAAAAATGTGTATTTATGTCTTCTACCTGTTTTTTAACTGGGTTATTTATTTTTGGGGTATTGAATTTGCTAAATTCTCTATATATTTTGGATACTAACTATTGGATATGACATGTGCAAATATCTTCTCCCATTTTGCAGCTTCTCTTTTAGTTTTGTTGATATTTCCTTTGCTGTCAGAAGCTTTTTGTTTTTATGAAGTGCCAAAAGTTTATTTTTGCTTTTGTTTCCCTTGCCTCAGGAGACCTATCTAGGAAGACGTTGCTATGGCCAAATATCAGATAAATTACTGCCTGTGTTCCCCTCTAGGATTTTTATGGTTTCCTGTCTCACATTTAGGTCTTTAATCCATTTTGATTTATTTTTGTGTATGGTGTAAGAAAATTGTACAGTTTGATTCTTTTGTATGTTGCTGTCCCATTTGCCTAACTCCATTTGTTGAAGAGACTTTTTTCCATTGAATTTTCTTCCCTTCTTTTACGATGATTAATTGACCATATAGTTGTGAGTTCGTTTCTGGGTTTTCTATTTGTTGTATTGATCTGTTCTATTGTCTATTTTAATGCCAGTACCATACCATTTTGATTACCACAGCTTTGTAATATAACTTGATATCTGGAATTGTGATACCTTTGGTTTTGTTTTTCAAAATTGCTTTGGCTATTCGGTATCTTTTGTGGTTCCATACAAATTTTAGGATTGTTCTAGTTCTGTGAAAAATGCTTTGATATTTTGATACGGATTGCATTAATTGTGTAGATTGCTTTGGGTAGTATAGACATTTTAACAATATTCTTCCAACCCATTAATATGAAATGTCTTTTCATTTATTTGTGTCATCAGTTTCTTTCATCATTATTTTACAGTTTTCCAAGTACAGATCTTTCACCTCTTAAGTTTATTCCTGGATATTTTATTGTGTTTGGTAGAGTTGTAAATGGGATTGTTTTCTTAGTGTATAGGAATGCATCAGATTTCTGCATGTTGATTTTGTATTCTGAGACTTTACTGAATTTATGAGTTGTAACAGTTTTTGGTGGAGACTTTATAGTTT
This sequence comes from Lynx canadensis, assembly GCF_007474595.2. Taxonomy (NCBI): domain Eukaryota; kingdom Metazoa; phylum Chordata; class Mammalia; order Carnivora; family Felidae; genus Lynx; species Lynx canadensis. Next base: position 38,003,364 of record NC_044320.2, on the reverse strand, counting down.
CCTGTATAGAGTATAATGTCATCTGCAAATAGAGTTTTACTTTGTCCTTACCAATTGGGATGTTTTTTCTTTCTTTATGTTGTCTGATTGCTGTGGCTAGGACTTCTAGAACTATGTTGAATAAAAGTGGTGAGAATGGGCATCCTTGTCTTGTTTCCGACTTTACAGGAAAAGGTCTCAGTTTTTTCCCATTGAATATGATATTGCCTGTGGATTTTTTATATAAGGCCTTTATTATGTTGAGGTGTGTTCCCTCTAGAGCTACTTTGTTGAGGGTTTTTTTTTTATCATAAATGGATGTTCAACTTTTTCAAATGCTTTTTCTTCATGTGTTGAAATGATCATTTGGTTTTTAAAACAATATTTTTTAATGTTTCTATTTTTTTGAGAGACAGCGCATGAGCAGGGGAGGGGCAGAGAGAGAGAGAGAGAGAGAGAGAGGGAGACATAGAATCCCAAACAGGCTCCAGGCTCTGAGTTGTCAGCACAGAGTCTGACACGGGGGCTCAAATTCACAAAGTGTGAGATCATGACCTGAGCTAAAGTCAGACGCTTAACCGATTAAGCCACCCAGGCTCCCTGAAATGATCATAAGGTTTTAATCCTTTCTTTTAATGATATGAAGTATCATCTTGATATTTTGTGAATTTTTATTTTATTTTTTTAAATAAAAACTTTTTTTTTTTTTTAAATTTTTTTTTTCAACGTTTTTTATTTATTTTTGGGACAGAGAGACAGAGCATGAACGGGGGGGGCAGAGAGAGAGGGAGACACAGAATCGGAAACAGGCTCCAGGCTCCGAGCCATCAGCCCAGAGCCTGACGCGGGGCTCGAACTCACGGACCGCGAGATCGTGACCTGGCTGAAGTCGGACGCTTAACCGACTGCGCCACCCAGGCGCCCCAATAAAAAACTTTTTAATGTTTATTCATTTTTGAGACAGAGCATGAAGAGGGCAGGGACAGAGGGGAGACACAGAATCTGAAGCAGGCCCTAGGCTCTGAGCTGTCAACATTGTACATTTAGATTTATCTATAATTGAATTCCTATTTTACCATTTCATTTAATTGTAGATTGTGACTTAGTAGTTGGGTTTGAAATTAACTTTGTTGGTTACTACCAAGAGTTTATAAACAAAAAATGTAATAAAATAGAATGAATATAATATAGTAAAAGTATTATGCTTATTTATAAACATGAAAGAGATACATTGTTAGTAAATTATTACTGTAAGTTTTTCCTTGGGGAGAATAGGGATTAAATTTCTGTGCAATTTCCTCTTGAAATTTGAGTTTTGGAAACTGGGAGGACATGAGAAATGCCTCAATAACAAAAAGAAAATCTAGTATTTTTCCAAAGAGAGAGAGAGTTCAAAGAATTTGATGAAAATAATGACATGCTTTTCAAATTTTAAAAAGCCTTACCTTGAAAATGTAGTACTGATATTTATGCATTTCCAGAAGATGTGCTGTGGGATGGCACCTTGTTACTGGCAAAATACATAATCAACTATAAGACATTTCTGGAAAATTTTAAAAATGAACCTGTTTATTCTGAAATCTTGATAGTAAAAATATGCTTATTGATTCCCTGATTATAATAACAGAAAGCTCTTAGTGAAGAGTGGCTAGTGATAAGTAGTAAAATAATATATTTTATCACTCAAAGGAAGCAAATTAGCTTGATAGTTAAGTTTTATATGTGTCCTATTTATGCTGCATTTTTACATAAGAAAACTAAGGATAGAAAGCAAAGTTATTCTTGGTTTACAAGTATAGAATTATTTCACAATTTCATTAATTTTATTTTATAAATTACCTATTTAACCGTATTTTTCCTTTTAATAACTGAAGCTGTTAAATAGCTCTGTGTGTATAAAATCCAATAACATTAGATTGAATTTCATTGGTTCTTAAGAAAAATAGAATATTGCAGCAACTTTGTGCTTCAGTCTTAATTGAAATGTTGGAGTAATAATGGTGCTTCAGAAATGCGTTATCGAATTGAATTTCAAATGTCAAATCTACAAAATGCCTTTAGGTAGAAAAGATGTTTTCTTTAAAGTCTCCCTTATGTCACAATAACAAGAGATGATTTTAGTTTGTTGAATCAATTAGTTCCGTTGAGAATATGTGAATATTGAGTAATAATACATGTTTTATAAAGCTACAATGACTTTTTCTCAGCCCTTCCAAAAATCGGAATTAAATGAGAAGATATTAGAATAACTAAAAGAAAAGGGTGCCTGTGTGGCTGTCAATTGAGCATCAGACTCTTGATTTCGGCTCAGGTCATGATCCCAGGGTCATGGGATCGAGCCCTGTGTCAGGTTCCAGGCTGAGCATGGAGCCTGTTTGGGAATCTCTCTCCTCTGCCCCTTTCTCCTCCTCCGCGTGTGCTTGCTCACTCGCTCTCGCGCTCTCTCTCAACAAGAACAAAAACCTAATAAAATATTCTATGCTAATGCTTGTTAAGAACTTAATTTTGTGCATTGAATATTGTATCTGTATATATATTATATATATATTACATATCATATATAGATATTCGTATAGTTTAAGTCTTAATATCTATGTCAGGTTGTAGGAATATTTTCACCTTTTAACAACTGAAGTTTAGGAGAGATTCCTGAATTGTAGGGTGGAAAACCTGTCAGTAATTATATGTTACTGTAATTATATAGTTACATATGTAACTAATTATATGTCAAAAGGAAAGGCATTTGTTTCATTGAATTTCATTTAGCTTTTTCATCTGTATAATGGCTGTATCATCTTCTTACCTTCTCAGAGTTCTTGTGAGTACAAAATAGACTATTTTTTGTGGAATTGATTTGTTGTTATTGTTTTTTCCTGGATATAGAATCCTGCTGGAATCCTACATATGGGGATACTATATATCGAGGTTGTCCTAGGGTATGAAGTTCATGGAGACAGATAACCCATGTGAGAATTGGGGTCTCACAGATCCAGTGTGCTAGCTGAGAAGGTATAGGGTAAAGGTAAATTCATAGAGTAAGGGAAAAAAGTAATTAGGATAATGAATAGTGTATTTGATGACTTACAAATAAAATTCAAGACATTGGTTAGGTGTACTTGTTTGGATTTATTAAGAAACTGTACATTGTGCCCCTTTAAATAGCTATTTGTAAGAGGCCATACTTGGTTCACAGAAACCTATAATGAACCTATATTCTGTCTTCTGCTAGGGATTCCAAAGGGGAGTGGAGCAGCAAATCCTATAAATGGATGTTGCAATGCAGTGGGATAATAGAAATATGAAACCTTATCCTTTTATCTACTTGTACGTACTTTACAGCTGTCAACTAAACATTTTCCCTCTAGTGAGCTGCATGATGCAGGGACTGGATACCATAAAACTTACGTGAATAGCCTGAATTCGCTCACCTTTTTAGGTTGATGTTTCTCATGGTTTAATTTCACTGGCTTTTTACCAGTAATATTGATGTTGGCAGGTTATATATCCTGTGTTATACATGTGAAGATTTATGCTTAGAACAATTTAGTGTTTTTCCTAAAAATCATCCCACAGATATTCACCGATTAATTCGGTTAAGCTTAAGGTCCTTTGGACTTTCCTGTTGTATTACTTCTGCTACATCAAACTACCTCTCTGGTCAATGAGACCAGAAAGACAGTAATAATTAGTTTGCTAGTCCGTCAGAAATTAAAAAAAAAATAACAAATATTAGAAATCTTACTAAAATAATAACTTGTAAAGAGTAAAGCAGAGATGTTAAAGTTGCAATAAATATATTTTAATTAGAATTATTGAATTATATATTTTTATTCATGTTTCTGATGGTTCTCAAATCATTGAGATCCTAACCTTTGTCATTTTCCAGACGATAAAATACAAAGTCACACCTGGCTGTTTTTGTTCAGGGAAACAAGGACTTGGCTACCACTTTTTCCTTATGCAGGTAGTTCATTGTTTTGTTCAGTGTAGTTCCATTAATCTGGTATTTATAGGAAAATTTCTTTCAGACTTTAAAGCCTATGCTGAAGGTGATCAAATGGACCTTTGAATCCCTCATTTAAGTGATGTCTTAATGTTAAAATAAAAATCTCCTTTCCAGAATCTAACTGTAAAAGTATTTTATGCAAGATTTCATGTGGGATACCTTAATGGTTGAATAATACATTTTACCTCATAAAAATGAAATTCAATAATACAGTAGCTTTCTCAGCTCAGTAGCATCTGGTCTATTCTCATGAGAGCCAATATTTTCCAACTCATTAGGATCATGTCGTTCTGTATGTCGTCAACATTGACTTAGCCAAGCTACCTTTACTTACATAACCGCCAAACTATTAAATAGGTCTCTTGTGGAGTGAAGTCAAATATTCCTCTTACTTTACTTCTGCCTTAGAAGAGGGGAAGAAAATGTACATACTGTAACATTTAAACATCTGGTCTAAAACCACATCAGTGTAACTCTGAGCAAAGTTACGGATATGGTATTCTTCCCAGGTGTGCATATAAAAAGGGTTTTGGAGTTGTTGAATAGTTCTTTAACTATTTAGGAAAAGGATTGTGATATAGTGATATGCTTTTTCTGTTCCTATGTTTGCAAACTTATTTTCCTACACCTAGAGAAACACCTCCAATATGTTCTAAAATACATATTTTGAGCTATTATAAAGTTTTTTTCCCCATTAAGACATTGGCTATAAATTTATCCTAATCTTAAATAAAAATGAGTTGAGTTAGATTATATTAAGAGGTATCAGTAATACTTCTTGATATTCAGATTGGGGTAAAAAGATTTTACTTGTGTGAATCTTGTAAGTTTTAAAGTGCCCTGTATGAATTTTGCATTAATATGAATGTTGAATTTAAAGATTTGATTTCACTTGAATTCGTGTTCACATATTGAAAGTTACAATATACGTGGTAATCATTAAGAAACGAAGAGCCGGGGCGCCTGGGTGGCTCAGTCGGTTAAGCGGCCGACTTCAGCTCAGGTCATGATCTCTCGGTCTGTGAGTTCGAGCCCCGCGTCGGGCTCTGTGCTGACAGCTCAGAGCCTGGAGCCTGTTTCAGATTCTGTGTCTCCCTCTCTCTGACCCTCCCCGTTCATGCTCTGTCTCTCTCTGTCTCAAAAATAAATAAATGTTAAAAAAATTAAAAAAAAAAAAAAAAGAAACGAAGAGCCACACAATTATTCATTTTTCTGTGAGTACAGTTTAAAGAATTAGAATGTCCTAAATATTTTCTGAATATGAGTACAATCTAGGTAATAAATCAGATGGGCTACTTTGTGTTTAAATGAATAAAGAGAGGAGGGAAGATGAATGCTCCTCACGAATCCTGTTTGATTAGTCTCACTTGTACATATATGTTCTGGGAATCAACATTCTCTCTCTGATTTTTCCAGGACAGCGTAGCTCATTTTACGTTTAGAAGTTTCTGTGCCTCACTTCTAATCCTTTGTCACAGAATTCTTTTATGACTTCAGCATTCTCAGACTCACCTTCCATTGAGCTATGTCCTCTTGAGGTATACTTCTGTAGCACTCTACGTTATTCTTAGTGTTGACCACCATGGATTTCACTGGATCCGGTCTCAAGTTGTTTTGCAGTGTTTGTGTCTACACACATTATACACTTAGATTCAGTGACCATATGTTGGGATATTCCTGAAACTATTACAAAGTTGGATGTCTGGGAGTTGACCAGTAAACTACATGTTACAAGGGCTTAAAAAATACAGCTGCTTACTTGTCTTTCCTATTGGTATGGCATTCTTTGGATTACAAAATTAAGGGTATATGTGAGAACTATCTCAGATGACCAGTGACTAAGGGACAGGAGATGGTACTTGGTTGTAGGAGCCTACCAGCCAGACATCTTTATTTCCCACAAGCCTACTGATTGTTACTTTTACTCCCATCCTTGTTTTGAGTGTAAGGTGAGGCAGCCACTGCTACAGAGGGAATTAGATAGACCTTTTTTAGTCAAAGATGCAAAAAAAAAAAAAAAAAACTTTGCCATGTAAAGCTGATTTTAGAGGTATCCTTATATAATGGGCAAGAGTTCAGATTGTATGAAACTATGAGCCTGTTCTGTTAGTATGCTAGTATAGTGATTTTCTCCCTTACTTCTTCAAATTTTTTTTAAATGTTTGTTTATTTTTGAGAGAGAGAGAGAGAGAGAGACCAAGGAAGGGTAGAGAGAGAGAGAGAGGGAGACACAGAATCAGAAGAAGGCTCCAGGCTCTGAGCCTCACAAACTGCGAGATCATGACCTGAACTGAAACTGGATGCTGAACAAACTGAGCCACCCAGGCGCCCCTCCTTTATTTAATTTCTTTTAGTTTTATTGAATTGGGTATACAGCACTGTATAAGTTTGTGTACAGCATAATGACTTAAAGTGTACTGGGAAATGATTACTCAATAAGTTTAGTTAGCATCTGTCACCTCATATACACACATACAGAAATGTTTTTTCCTTGTGATGAGTGCTTTTAGAATCTACTCTCAGCAACTTTTAAATATACCACATAGCATTGTAAAACTATAGTCATCATGTTGTACCTTATGTCCCTAGTACTTCATTTCTACAACTGGAAGTTTGTATCATTTGACTACCATCATCCAGTTACCTTACACCCAATCCGCCACCTTTGATAACCACAACTCTGTTCTCATTTTCTATAAATTTTTTTAGATTCCACATATGAATAATATGAAACTATTTGTCTCTGACTTCTTTCACTTAGGGATAATACTCTCAAGGTTCATCCATATTGTTGTAAATGGCAGGATTCCCTTTTTTATGGCTCAATAATATACATTGTTTACACACACACCACCATTTTCTTTATTCATCTGTTGTTGGATGCCACTGAGGTTGTTCCCATGTCTTGGCTATTGTAAATAATGCTGAGTGAACATGGGAGTGCAGATAGCTCTTTGACATGATGATTTCATTTCCTTTGGATATATACTCAGTATCGCTAGATTGTATGGTAGTTCTATTTTTAATTTTTTTTTGGAATCTCCGTACCTCTTTTCATAGTGGCTGTGCTGATTTATAGTCCCACCAGCAATGCACAGGTGTTCCCTTTTTTCCCATCCCTTACCAGCATTTGTCAATTCTTGTCTTTTTAAAAAGATTTTTAATGCTTATTTGAGAGAGAGGGAGAGAGAGGGAGAATGGCAGAGAAAGAAAGAGAGAGTGAACTCAGAAATGGGGCTGGAATTCAGGAAACCAGGAGGTCATGACCTGAGCCCAAACCAAGAATCAGACACTTAAGTGACTGAGGCACCCATGTGACCCTCAACTCTGGTCTTTTTTGATGAAAGCCAAATCTAACAGGTGTGAGGTGATATCTGTGGTTTGATACGCATTTCCTTAATGGTTAGTGATGTTGAGCACCTTTTCAATGTACTGGTTGGACATTTGAATGTCTTCTTTGGAAAATGTCTATATAGGTCTTTTGCCCATTTTTAAATTGGATTCTTTGTTTTTCTCATATTAAATTGTAAGAATTCTTATATATTTAGGGTATTAACTAGATAATGAAGTAAATCAGATAAATGATTTGCAGCATTTTCTTCCATTCTGTAGGTTACCTTTTCATTTTGTTTATCGTTTCCCTTGCTCTGCAGAAGCTTTTTTAGTTTGGTGTATTTATACTGGCTTATTTTTTATTTTTGTTGCTTGTGTTTTGAGTGTCATATTAAAAAGTTGTTGCCAAGACCTGTGTCAGAGTTTTTTATCTCTTATGTTTTCTTCTAGGAGTTGTATGGTTTCAGGTGCTAAATTTAAGTCTTTAATTTATTTTGAATTAATTTTTGTAAGTGATGTAAGATAGGGATCAGGTTTCATTCTTTACCTGTGAATCTTCTAGCATCATTTATTGAAGTGACTATCTTTTTTCCATTGAGTATTTTTGGTTCCCTAGTCAAATACTAGCTGTGTTTGCATGGGTTTATTTTGGGCTCATTTTGTTCTATCAGTCTACATATCTGTTTTTTATGCCAATACCTTATGGCTTTGATTACTGTAGCTTTGTAAGATACCAAGAAGTCAGGACATGTGATGCTTCTCTCTTCGTTATTCTTGTCAGGATGGTTTTGGCTATTTAGAGCCTTTTGTGGTTCCATGTAAATTTTAGGATTGTCTTTCTGTTAAAAAAAAAAAGCCATTAGTATTTTTTTCACAATCCATGAACATGGATATCTTTCCATTATTTCTGTCTTCTGTTTCTTTCATCACTACCTTGCAGTTTGTACAGATCTTTTACTTCCTTGGTAAATTCATGTGTATCTTACTGTTTTTTGATGCTATTATAATGGGATTGGTTTTTTTTTTTTTTTTTTAGATAATTTGTCATTAAGTCATGCTATTTATTTTTATATGTTTTACTTCCTACAGCTTTACTGAATTCATTGAGCTAACAGGTTTGTTTTGTTTTTTGGTGTAGTTTTTAGGATTTTCTATATATGGTAGTGCAAAAAGCATTGTGTCTTGGCTCTTGGCACTAATGCAATAATTTGAGAATTAGAGATCAGTGCCCAAAGTGAAAACGGAAAGCTGCTTTATCAAAGCAACAGTGCACTCTCAAGGGGAGATAGTGTGCAGGCCCAGAGGTAGAAACTGAGCTGAGGTTGCAGTGGTTCTTTCTTTTTGTGTGAGCAGGATATGCTCTTATGGACAGAGTGGTCTATAATGGAGGCTGCTTCCAGTCATATTGGGGACTTCTCCCACAGGTTGGGAGGGGGAGTTTCTGATCTCACAAGGTATGTACCAGAACTGTCAGGCAGCCTTTCCTTTTTGGTAGGACTAAACCGTAATGCAAATGTATTATAATGAGTCTAGGGGTTACCCTGGGGCAGAGGGGGAAGAGGAGAGCTTGTGCTTTGTACCTGTGGCTCTTGGTTAGCCCTAAGGTCTTATAAGCCACAAGGTCAGAAAATGGTGACTTTGGACTTCTAATGTGTAAACTATTTTAACAAGACTGGCAGCAGGGTCAAGGTACGAACTGCCGTCGTGTACATTGAAGGCACCCCCGCACCCCCAACAACACACAAAAAAAAAAACAAAAAAACACACCCATCACCCCACCCCCCCCCCCCCCCCCCCCCCCCCCCCCCCCCCCCCCCACCCCCGCATCCACCTTCAAGGACTTGGAACTCTAAAAATCTTTCTGGTCAGTGGATGAAGGTTCGTCAAGTCAGTCCTTCCACTGCACACGTCTAGCCTCTACCTAACATATATTACATCATGTGATCTGCAGATGGACAGTTTTACTTCTTCCTCTTCAGTTCTGATGCGTTTTGTTTGTTTCTTTTGCCTAATGCTCAGGGTAGGCCTTCCAGTACTATTTTAATAGGAATGGTGAAAGTGGGCACCCCTTGTCTTATTCCTTATCTTAGAGGGAAAAGCATTTAGCATTTTGTCATTGAGTATGATATTAGCTGTGAGCTTGTCATATAAGGCCTATATTATGTTGAGGTATGTTTCTTCTACTATACCTAATTTGTGGAGAGTTTTTCATGAACAGATGTTGAATTTTGTTAACACTTTTTTCTGTGTCTATTGAAATGATTACATGTTTTTTTTTCTTTAGTACCTATTTTGAATCTTCCTTGCATTCCAGGGGTAAATCCCACTTGATCATTATGAATGATCTTTTTAACGTACTGTTGGATTTGATTTGCTATACATAATTGAGAATATTTGCATCTATTTTCATTTGGGATATTGGCTAGTAGTTTTCTTGTGGTGTCCTTATCTGGCTTTTGTATCATGGTGTAATGCTGGCTTTGTGAAAAGAGTTGGGTAGTTTTCCTTCCTCTTCAGGTTTTTTGAATGAGTTTGAGAACCTTGGTGTGAACCCTGGGCCTTATTGGTTAGAACCTCGCTGTCTTGTTGAGGATGGATGATGGGATGATGGATGGATGGATGGAGTAGCTGTGGGTACACAAAGCCTTAAACACACACGTGCACACAGATTGCTAAGGGGAAGAATTTCAGTGAGCATTTCAGCCTGAGGTAGGAGTATATATGTGTGTGCCTGTATGGAAAAAATAAGTAAATTTTAATGTTTGGATGTATTCAAGAAGGAACAGCATGGAGGCAGTGAAATCAGACCCACCCTTGGATTCTGAATTTCAAGATATTGGAAGGACTGTGCTAGATGGCCCTGATGAATTATGTATTAGGGCCTTTGTTCAATACATCACTGAGTAAATTGAGTAACCAGCATTGTGCCCTGTGGAGCCTCTTGACAAGACCATGGCAGGACCTGATGGTGGGAGTGGAGTGGGGTCAGGTCAGTGGTTTGTGGTTTGGAGAATCCTGAGGAGGTGGCTTTATGCTGTCTTCCCTGCCTTCCCTGGCCCTTCATTTCTTGGATGATGTTTCTGGCTCACCCTTCATAAATGCTGCACTAAGAAAACAAGAGTGACTCCATCACTCTTTTATTCAAGAACTGTTGGGAAGGAAAAATAAGATAAAAACAGAGAGGGAGGCAAACCATAAGAAACTCATAAATGCAGAGAACAGAGTTTCTGGAGGGGAGTTGGGTGGGGGGATGGGCTAAATGGGTGGTGGGCATTAAGGACGGCATTTGTTGGTATGAGCACTGGGTACTATATAGAAGTGATGAATCACTGGGTTCCACTCAGGAAACTAATACTACACTGTATGTTAACTAACTTGAATTTAATTTTAAAAGGTATTATACTCCTTTTACTAGGGTCATAACCTGTCTGTATTGATACTTTATATTAGAAATGTTGGTATAAAAATTTCTGCAAAATAAAGTATTTCTAAATAACTTGAATAAATTTTCGGGTATCAGAAAGAAAAAAAAAAAAAACAAAAACACTGTCAGTGACTTCTCATTGCCCTCATGATAAACTTTAAAAACTCCTGAGGCACCTGGGTGGCTCAGTTGGTTAAATGTCAGACTTCAGCTCAGGTCATGGTCTCATGGTTTATGAGTTAGAGCCCCGCATCAGGCTCTGCGCCGACAGCCTGGAGCATGTTTGGGATTCTCTCTCTGCCCCTCCCTGCTTCCCCCTCTCAAAATAAACAAACAAACAAAAAAAAACCTTAAAAAAACAAACACAGAATACAAAAACAAAACTCCTAGGATAGCCCATTAGGACCCAGGGCCTCCCCAGTCTCATACCTCTGTCAGAGTCAAATCTCACATACCTTGCTTTTCACATTTCTTTGCCTTTGCTAACAAAGCAAAGCAAAAATGCTGATTGATTACTTCTTTTCTATTTTGACATTTAACATTAATATTAGTATTAGTGTTAGCATTAGTATTTACCCCGCAAATACTTTTTGTTCACTCACCAAGCAGAGTTATTTTTTTCTTTTTTGGTGTTGCTGTGATTAACGTCCTGCTCAGTTCAGCAGATTCATAGTACCTAGTAAGTGCTAGTTTTGGACTCTATTTTCAGATGTCTTCCAGTCCACCTGGGAAATACAGTATTTTAATTTTGATTACACACATCATTTTATATTGTAATTACTTTTGTATTGAAGTTTATGACAAAATCTAGTATGCTGTAATCATATTTAGACACATCTTATGAACTGCCTTTCAGTTATGACCAGTTGTAATAACTAGATTAAAAATTGCAGATATTCAGTTTAAAATAAATTTAATAAGTGATTGGTTTTAATTATCAAAACACAATAACATTTAATCCAGATTTTAATATAAAAGTAAATAGTCCTTTGACAAAAATGATTTTGGTAAGTAATTTACAAACAGCTTTTTTCTGTTTTGGTAAAATTTAATTGATGGTGAGAGACAGCATTTGAAATTTGATTGTGTTATTAGATTAACATTGTAAATTGAAAAGCAGAATTCCACATTTCTTCCCTATCTGATTTAGCCTGCCTTTGTAGATCGTTTCCCATAAGAAGTAGTCACTTTTAGTAATTCTTCACTTCTTTAATGGCCTGCTTGCTATCCACACTCACCTTACTATTCTCTACAGGTAGAACTACTCAATCTCTGCATTTTTTACAGCTTTGAGGTTTGAGCCTGTCATTAATCTGAGGGTTATTTAAGGAATACACAATCAAGTGACTCAGGAGTATCTACTCCTTTGCAGTTAATTGTTTTGACAACGTGCCTTAGCTCTTATTGATTGAATTTCTAGTCGAGTTTCCCAAGCTGTCTTGTTGAACTGCCATTTGAGTTGCTTGATGCAGTTTGTTCTGGGCTACATTCTGTGTCTTGTCAAAGAGTAAGGTCATGAATTTACCCTTCCAGACTACCATAGATTTTGGAGGCTTTTCCTTAATTTTAGCCCACTACATGTGGTATTCCCAACTAACTGTTACCAGACCTATTTGAAGGCATCTACCTGCTGGCTGCCTACCCCCCCCCCCTTTTATTAAGATAATTATTGATTATATTACATTTGCTTTCTGAACACCTACTTCATTATTTCTTATTGGACAGATTTATCTGTTCTATCATTTATCTCAACTTGTGTATTTTTTTTCCATTCTCTAGATCGGGAGTTGTCAAATATGGCTCACTACTTGTTTTGATAAAATTTTATTGGCATATAACTACCCTTATTCCTTTAAATATTGTCAATGGATGTTCTCTCCACAAGATCAGGATGGAGTAGTTGGAGTAGAGACCATATGGTCCACAAATCCAAAAACATTTACTATGTGGCCCTTGCCAGAAAAATTTTGTAGACTCCTGGTATAGTTTATAGGCTTGTACTTTTTATTTGGTGCCTATTTAAAACATTGTACTTTTATTTCTTAGAGATTTTATGAAAAATTACCATATTTATCTTGTGATATCCATGTAATTTTTCAGTTCACTTAATCATATATTAGGCAGAGGACATTCTGGACTTCAGATAATCTTCCTAGTTAACTTGTTTTCATTTTTAACTACCATTTTGTTTAAAAGTCTCCCATCCAAAAAAGATGGGATTAAGTGATTATGGTAATTGATACCTTCAACTTGTGTTTAATCATTTACCCATAGTGCATCAATCACCAAGTATTGTCAGATTATTTTCTTTAAAAAAATTTTTTTTTTATTGTTATTTTTGATGAGAGAGACACAGAATGTGAGTGGGGGAGGGTCAGAGAGAAAGGGAGACACAGAATTGGAAGCAGGCTTCAGACCCTGAGCTGTCAGCACAGAGCCCAGTGTGGGGCCGTAACTCACGAACAGTGCGATCAGACTGAGCTGAAGTTGGACGCTTAATCAACTGAGCCACCCAGGCACCCCTGTCGGATTTATTTCTAAGTACTTTTACAATACATCATTCTCTCCATCTTTATCTGACACTTGAGGGCAACTTCATCATTTCTTTTTTCCCTTCTGATCCATTGTTTAACATGTACCAGAGTGAGCTTTGAAAATTCAGATGTGACCGTAGCACTCTTTCTCGACTTTCTATTAATTGTAGGATAAAGACTCAAATCTGGCCCTGTACTCCATTAACCTTGCAGCTTCTCAAAGGAGCTGTGCTCCTTTTTGTCTTGGGGCTTTTCTTAAGACATCCCATCTTGCTGCAATGTTCTTCTCCCTCTATTTCACCTATTTACATATATTATCCTTCAGAGTCCAGCTCAAATGTCAGTTCCTAGGAGGATCCTTCTTCAAGTAGAAAATAGGTTCCACCGAGGGCAGGTGGCATCATGTCTCCATTTATCCTGTTCTATCCTCAGCAACTAGTGTTTGCTTTGGAGAATGTCTACAGATGGAACGTCTGCTTTTGTCTGCTCTTTCATGATGAGCATTCAGAATGGAAATAGTTCACAAATTTTATCAATTCCTAAGATTATCCTCTTCTTCCCTCCTACCCCCGAGCATCTGCAGTTTAGTGGATGGGAGCTAGGAGATCTGTCCTGAAAAAAGCTGGAGTTCTGTCAGTAACTAAGAGAGGGGAAAGAGTTTTAGGTAGACAGTTACCAATCTCTTCATTCTAAGATTTTTTCATGTCTCCCTTCTGGATACATGCCTGATTGAATGATTTTGATTGTCTGAAATAGCAAACTGTGTGACACTCTTGTTCACTGTGCTTAAGCTGTAGTGATATTCATTCTGCTCTGTTCTTCAAATATATCATACTGTTTTCTATTTCAGAGTTTCTACCATGTTGTACTCTTTGCCTGTCCTATTCCTCCCTTTTTTGTTTGACTTATCTCTGTTTATCTTTTGTCTTTCAATGTAGACTTCATCTGTCTGTACCTCACTACCCTCTCCCCACCCCTCTAAGTCTCTTAGGTAGCTGTTCCCACATTACTTTCCAAATGTATTACGATTGTTGTTTACTTGTCTCTTTTCCAGAGGAATATATTCTCATCCTAGCACATCACATGAGTAAATGGTTTAAATATTGGGCTTGGGGAGGAAAAAAAGGAAGAGGAGGAAAGAGAGAATCATTAAAATGTGTATAACATCTTAGGGGCACCTGGATGGCTCAGTTGGTTGGGTGTCCGACTTCAGCTTAGGTCATATCTCACGGTTCCTGAGTTCGAGCCCCATGTCAGGCTCTGTGCTGACAGCTCAGAGCCTGGAGCCTGCTTTGGATTCTGTGTCTCCCTCTTTCTCTGCCCCTCCACCGTTCGCACTCTGTCTCTAACAAATAAATGTTAAAATATTTTTTTTAAATGTGTATAACATCTTCTAGAGTTATATATGTAGTAACTCAGAAATGTGCTGTCCCGTATGGTGGCTGCTAGTCACATATGGTGAGTATTTACATGTAGGTAATTTGAATTGAAATGGCTATAAGTATAAAATACTTCATTCAAACACTTTTTGTAAAACAAAAGAATGTAAATTTTTTTGCATTGAGTAAAAATGATAATACCTGATATTTGGTTAAGTAAAATTTTATTAAAATTAATTTCACTTATTTAAAATTTTTTTAAATCCTGTTACAAACAAAATTTTAAGTTTTGTATGTGGCTCACATTAGATTTCTATTAGCACTTACTCAGAAAGTGAGACATGGATGTTTTACTTTAGTTTGAAGTCCTAAGAATTTGGACTTTGGCTGTAATCAAGTAAAAGTAACTAACTGAAAAAATCAGATAAGTTAAAAAAAAATTTTTTTTAACGTTTATTCACTTTTTTTTTTTTTTTTTTTGAGACACGGAGACCGCGTGAGTGGGGGAGGGGCAGAGAGAGAGGGAGACACTCCAGGCTCTGAGCCGTCAGCACAGAGCCCAACGTGGGGATCGAACTCACAGACCGTGAGATCATGACCTGAGCCAAAGTTGGATGCCCCACCGACTGAGCTATCCAGGCGCCCCTCAGATTAGTTTTTTTAAAAATATTTTGTATTAGAACTAGTTTGGGGGCAAAATTGACATAAGATTTGCTCTTTACTTTTTCATCATTTAGATAAGCATTCAAAACAATTATGAGGGATCACTTGGCAGGTTTATAAAAATGTAGTAGTCCATGTATGCTCCATTTAATAATAGTAATAATAGTAATAATAATAATGGCTAACATAGAAGTGAATACTTTATGCTTAGTACTTTTCTAGTGGTTTCTGGGTTTTGTCTCATTTAATTCTCAGAGTAGTTTTTTTCTAAGGTATACAATTAGTATTACCTTTCTTCAGATGCAGCAACTGGGGGATTAAGGTATTAAGAGGTATTAAGTAATATGCTCAAGGACAAAGCATGTTTGAATCTTAATTTCCATATCTGGTACTGATAGTACCTTTGAAGATGATTTGGAGGATTAAGTGAAGTAATATACTTTCAGATCTCTGGTCATGTGGTTTATCACATACCAGGCTTTAATAAATTTATTATTTTTTAAGTAATCTCTACACCCAACATAGGGTTTGAATTTACAACCCCAAGATCAAGAGACACATGCTCTATTGACTGAACTGGCCAGTCTCCACCAATAAGTATTTTTGATTTGAATCAAATTGAAAATATATATCGTTTTTACTTTATACTATTTAGTTGTAGGATGTGTAGTGTTTAGTGTTCTTTATTCTTAGTAATAGAGTATTGAATTTCAGAATAGAAAAGAACACAAATATGAAGCTTAGGAACCTTACTATCATAAAACATATATGAATTGTCTCCTTTTCTGTGAAAATCCTTCTAGGATAGAAATAGAGCTATTACTATTATCAGCCCACCACCCTCACCCCTCCCCCACCCCCGCCAAAAAAAAAAAAAAACCAAAAAAACCAAAAACCAAAAAAGAGGAAAATAAATCTAGTCTTGCTAGCAGCTAGGTTTGCTTTGGGCCAAATCTGGTTGTATCCTTTTGTTCACTTATCATTTATGGCTCCTTTTGTACTATATTGCTGGATTTGAATAGTTGGAGTAGAAATCCTCTGACTCACAAAACTTAAAACACTATCTGGTCCTTTTCATTACATTTTTGTCTGATCTGGGAGTGTATCAGTCCAATAAGAGAATCCAGTGACTGAGCCATAATTAAGCTTGAAATCTAGGTTTCCTTTGGCTGGATGGCTACCTGGAAGGTATACCAATTAGTCTTGTTAGGCACTACTTTAGGGGGAGAGTAAGGTACATCCTGACCAGGAATGGTCAGGGTAGAATCCTGACATTTCAAAATAGATGTATTAGAAGTCTACAAACAGGTTTCCCGGGCCAGATCTGGCCTACGGCCTGTCCTTGTATAGCTCACAAGCTAACAGTGCTTTTAAAATAATTTTTAAGAGTTGGGCTCAGAGGAGAAATCATGTGTAGCGCACAAAGCCTAAAATATTTACTTTCTGGCCCTTTCCAGGCAATGTTTGCTGACCCTTTGTCTTTATATCCCCACTCCTTTTTTCCTGATCATTACCCTGGAGGTGGTCAGGAGGAGATGTACCCTTTGTTAGAATAGCTACATTTAGTGACCATACTACTTTACTGAATTATGTGGACCCAAAGAAGGTGAGTGAGGTAGAGTCAGAAATTTTCTTCCGTTGATTTATCAGGAGGCCATATCTTTCTGACAATATTAGATTCTTGTGGATTAGGAAGGGAGCACAGAATGTCCATCAACTATTCCAACTTTGACCTGTTGTGTGACCTTTGTAAGAGAAGGCATGCCACTATTAGCTGGTAAATGGTCCTAAACGCCAAAAAATAGGGTAACAGCTTAATTTGAATGCCAAATTGGTATGGCCAGTGATAGCTGATATAGGAGTTAGCTGATAGTGATAGCTGAATAGGAGTTAGGGGTTAAAGGTGTGATGTAGTGAGTTTCTGAAGAGTACCCTGGACATGGATGGGGTCACAGTACCTAGTGCAACGTGGCCTTCACCATGTTATAAATTTGGTAACTTTGGGTAGTTAGTTATGAGTTGGCCTTATTGTGGTAACCTCCGCATCAGAAACAGAGTCCTTTATGCACAATCTCTGATGGTGAAAGTTTAGGCATATCTGATGCAATGATGGATCCAGGCAGCAGTGGTGGCAGTCTTGGTGGTGCAGGTTGAATCAAGTTGGTCTTGGAGAAAGGGCCCCTGCTGTGGGCATCAGAATGAATAACCCAGATAATTTGATCAGCTGTGATTTTTTTTCCAGTTTTTTTTTTTTCCTCCTGTAGTTATCATTTTCTATAGTATCTTTTTTCTAGACTTTGTGATACCTAATCTTTATCCTTTAATCTGCCAGTTTGTAGTTTCCCAGTGGCAGACTGAAACAGGCCAGTAACTGAAGGGTCAGTCAATTAAAACAAGATTTATCATGGTACCATTAGGCAGTTAATTATGAGAATGGCCTCGAATTTTGCTTACTGAGCTGGTTTATACATTGCTGGAGCTGATGTTGAATGGCAGTAGTAGCACAGTGGACACCGTTATGTTTCATTTTAGTTGAACCCTCAGTGAATCACATCCAGGCCTTTTGGGGAACCTCTATATGTCAAATACCCCGTTAAGACTATGGCTTTGCTTCAGGATGGAGTGGAGGTTAAGGTTCTTCTGGGGGAGGGCGGTAGCTGCCGCTTTTTCATGTAAATCCAAAATGTTGTGGCCAAGTCTGGTATGCTGTTTTTAGTTTGCTATTTCCATTTGACTAGGGATAGGTATCTTACCTGAGCTGAGTCCCTTATGGTGTCTACCTTCAAGTTAACAGTCCACAAGTCCAAATTGAGCCAGTCAAATCCTTGTTTGGGATTTTTGAACTTGGAACTAGAGAAAATGAGGTTAGTTTTGTCTGCTGGCAGGAGACCTAAAATGTAAGTATTGGGAGTTATCACTTTGTTTCTTGCTGTGGTGACAAAACAGGGCTGCAGACAAAGTGATCTGAAGAGATAAGGACTGGAGTCATTTGAGACTCTGGTACCATTTGTTTTGATTCTTGTCTTTAACTTATCACTGGGTTTTCAGGCCTTCTTTGTATTCTATAAACTAATTCCAGTATTTTGCTTAAGCTATTTGGATTTTCTGTTTCTGTCCAATATAAGTCTTAACAAATACATATCGTTGTATTATACAAAGTATATCTAATTGCTGATGTTTTGGAATCTTCACCAGAGATATATTAATTGGTATTTCACCTTGATCCATTTGTATTTATTTATAGTGGTGTCATGATGGAAGGAAGAAAAATATATGCACATTAAAGTAGGTGTTATTTCTAAATTGGTCAAAGTTGTTATTCATAAAAAGTGAATCTCTAAGGCCAGGAAGAAGTATAAAAGATTAAAATGTGCTTTGGATTAAAGTAATAAAATTAGTAAGATTTGATTGGGACAAAAAAGAAAAGTTAAAGGTTATATTGGACACCTAGGGAATATGAATCTGTAGCTTGAATACGAATCAGTACATGGGTGAAAGAGCTAACATGATTTTGGGATTGATTCCAAATCAAAAGATTTACCAGAAGAACTGAGGAAGTCTTCTTAATTTTATTCTTACTACTCAGGATTTTGAGCAGTAGTGCTGATCACACATTAGAAAATATTTTTATATTTCACATAAGCTATTTGAAAGACAAAAAGGAAGAAAATTCTAAAATGAGAAAAATGTTAGGTTTTTAAAACGAAAGAGACTGTTTAATGACTGTTCTCTAAAGAATGTCTTTGAAGCTTATCCTTTTATACTGAGGTAAAAACCTTTGTATCCGAATGACTCTTGCTTTTCTAATTTCTTTTTTTTTTTTAACTTTTTTTTTTAACGTTTATTTACTTTTGAGAGAAAGACTGTGAGTGGAGGAGGGGCAGAGAGAGAGGGAGACAGAATCAGGCTTGAGGCTCTGAGCTGTCAGCACAGAGCCCAACGCGAGGCTCGAACCCATGAACCGCAAGATCATGACCTGAGCCAAAGTCAGACGCTCAACTGACTGAGCCACCCAGGTGCCCCGCTTTTCTAATTTCTAAGTAATTCTTTTGACCAGTTCTTCCAATCCATAGACATTGCTATGTTCACAGATTTTAAAACTTCTTTGAAATAGTTTCTATGGCCAATTTAGCAGATACACGAGGAAATTAATATTGTAGTTTTAAGTACACATCTCCTTTTCTTTTAAAGATTGTATGTCAGAGAGAGAAACAAAATGTAATTTTGGTTATGTGTCCAAAATCGTGCCGTGTGTTAGAATATAATTTGTGGAGATCCTTACCTTACCCATGTTCTGAATGGTATTTCTTTCTTTCAAATATTCAGACTGACTCCTCAAATGATCAAGATTTGTCATCATTGGCACAATTTGGAAGAATGACTTATAGACTATAAATGTTGTCATACATGAGGAGTACCAAAAATGTTTTGATAAATGAAACATTGATTCAGTTAGCTTAGGACCATTTTGGAGGACAATTCTTGGCTGTCTGCTACAGTCAGGACTTTATGGTTTAAATTCTTCTCTCATGTTACCTGCTCCTCCCCATTGCCATTTACTAACTGTGGGATGCTTAGGCAGGTTGCTTAGATTCTTGATTCAGTTTCTTCATTGTAAAATATGGATAGTAACACATTTTTTTGTGGTTTGTCGTGAAATTGCATTCATCACAGTGCCTGGCTTAATAATTGGTGTTCGGTGTTACTAATTATATTGACAGCAACAATAAAATATATGCTGGATTACTTCATGATTTTATGAAAGGTAACAGGGTTTTCTAATTCAATAAAGGAGAGAAATGAACTAAAACTAGGAGGATTTGATAGAAGAATCAGTGGGGATCTTAAATCCCTAAAACTAGAATGGAATAAGGTGACAGTTACTTAAAAATAGCATTGCATTTTTTGTTTGTTTTCTAATGCGCTTTCCCTAAGAGAGCACTGTTTATTTTTCTTGTAACATCTAGCATTGTCATAGGATGTCAGTTACTTAAATGTCTCCATTTCCTTTGAGTGGATTTTTAATGGTTTTTTTTAAGACATACAGGTTTTAAATGTGTACTTCAAAAGATGGCTGTTAGGTAATTATTAAGTGTTCATTACTGGTGTAATACCACTTTTGGTATTGCAGATGATATTAAGTAGTATGTTGGAAATTTTGTTTTTAATTATAAAAATTACTTTTTTTGCTGTGTATTAGGAAAAAAACCATATCCCACATATCATACTTTGATTTCAGATATTAATGCTTAAGGTAATGGAACAGGAGTTTGCTTATGAAATAAATTTGTCACGAAGCTCAAGTAAAAAATTGTGGATAAGTTTAAAGAAAAATGTTAACAATTGTATTAGCCAATTACTAGCTTACCCTGTGCCAGGCACTCTTTTAAGTACTTGATATTTATTGAGTCATTTAATCCTCAAAACAGTTTTGGGAGGAATATACTATTATTATCCCCATTGTACGATGAGAAACTGAAGCACAGAGAGAGATGAACATCTTCTAAGTGTCGGATCCTTAATATCATCCCATGTGTTTTGAGAGTGTCCAGACTCTTAGCCACTATGTAGTACTGCTGCATCTTTACTTTATTAAGTACAAATGATACATGGATAGCATAGCAGTAACATTAGTACACAACTACATGATGTTTGTGAAAACTACTCTAAATAATTAAATACCTCTAATATATAATGAATATATTTCCACATACACATATGGGATTAAATAGACATGGATTCAAACTGTCTGTCAAGGTTTTTCCAAGTATTACATGAAGCATTATTATTTTATCACGTCTTTAATATAATGAAATAATGCTTTATTGAAAAAAGTCAGTGTGGTGAGGTATAGTTAACAGGTTTTCACCACCTCGACACCTGTTTTTGTAAAAAAGGAAATATTCATAATTTATAACTAGAGAAAGTTGGTTTTTTATGTCATTCACAACTGTACTCCAAACTGTTTGATATTTTAGTTTCAGGATTTGACTTCTTACAAAAGTCATGTGACATCAGCGAGGTGCGGTGAAAGCTCTCTCAGGAATACTCTTAATAGAAAGGAAGATTTTGGGTCTGTGAGGTTGTGTGGGCTTGAATGTGATTTTTATTTGATATATGAGCTGTGACATTACTATTGCATGACTGAGATGTACTTGTAAGTGCCGTACTATGCAGATGGGTTTTTTTCTGAAACAAAGCCAGAAACAGAATCTTGAATGTGTTCATTTAGTGGGGAAAGAATACTTCATAGAAACATATGGAAACATTTCTAAGTTTTTTTCATTAAATGAGCCTTTTACTTTTTAAGCATTTTTATGATTGTTCAAGTTAATATGTCATTTGCCTCATATTTTCCAAGTTTAGTGAGACATGGAAGTCTTATAGAACTGAGATGTTTTGAAACAACCAGATCACTTTAGGAATGCACATTTTAGGATTAGGTTTGATGCTTATTAGAAAATTAGGATTGAATCATAAATATATTTTTCATTAGATTATTATCATTTTTAGTTATCTTAATATTATGATGGAATTTGAGAAGATGTATAGTAGTTACTCTCCTTTTACTCATTTTTAAATTGTGAAAGCACAGGACAACATTAAAGGAAATCATAAAAGGAAAATATACCACTAGGATAACATGAGTTTTTAATTTTCCACGTTCCCCTCTAACCCATGTCCTTATACATAAAGTTTTACATGGTTCTATATTATGTATATACCATTTTATGTTATGTTTTTCTTTTATAACATTACATTAAAATTTTTTTCTTTTTGGTGGTCACATACTTTGGTCTCTCCCATTGTGGAAAGCATACAAAGAAAATTTCCTTAGATTCTAAGTCCCTCTCAACTTCTCATTTATCTTTCTTTTTTCCTTCACAGAGAAGTAACTTAGAATGATATACATGTTGACTTTGCACTTAGCTTTGATGCTGAATCCAGTGTATATTTTGTAGTTTTTATCTTCCTTGACTGTGTATTTGACACACACAGAACTCTGTTTGTGATTTGTGAGCTCTTCTCCGTTGTCTTTTATCCTTGACCTTGAGGAAGTACTTGGAGTCATCTCTTCCTCTTATGTGGCTTCAGCTACCACTCATACAGGTACAACTGCTTCATCGAATTCTCTAGCCCAGATCTTCTTCCTGAAACTGAGAAGTTCCTTTGCATGTGCCAAGGTGTCTAAAATGCACTATATTCAAGATGAAATTTAACTCTTCCTCTCTCATCATAACTAATGATGTCAGCATTTACCTGTTGTCTTACACAGAACACATAGGAGTCATCGTGTTCTGTCAGTTCTTCCTCTTAAATCTGACCTCTGGCCTCTACTTTTTGTTACCATGTCTGTATTTCCAGCTGAGATCTTACCAAGTTATCTCCCAGTCCTTTCTTGTTCTTTTCCAGTTCTTTGTCTCCATTGTAGTCTGTGATCTTTAGAAAATGGAATTCTGATAATGTCCTTCAGTGGTTTCCCATTTGTCTTCAAGATAAAATTGGAACTTCTTTGTATGTCAGTCCAAGGTCATTTCATGATCCCTCAAACTCATCTCTGGAAATGTTCTTCAAGCCCTCTCCTTTAGCTATTTTGCAATACTGGGTGCCCAAGCACACATAGTCTCTCATGTTTCTTTATTGTTGCCCTTGGTATTGCATCTGCTGGAAAACTTTTCTTGCCCTCGTAACCATTTCCTCCTTTTGTCTGCCTAACTATTTCTTTTTCTTTAAGACTTAACTGAAGCTTTGGTTCAGTTATACTTTGGTTTCAGTTAGGTGTACTTCTTTTATATTCCCAGAGTATGCTGTCTTCCATGATACCACGTTTATAGTACATGCTTCAAAAAAGTTTTTTAATTGAATTATTTTTTTATTAAATTTTTTTTTTTTTTTTGAGAGAGAGTGTGAGCGAGCAGGGGAGGGGCAGAGGGAGAGAGAGAGAGAGAGAGAGAGAGCGAGAGAGAGAGAGAATGAGAATCTTAAGCAGGCTCTGTACTGAGTGGAGATCATGACCTGAACTGAAATCAAGAGTCGGATGCTTACCTGACTGAGTCACACAGGCACCGCTTAATTGAGTTATTAAATAGTATTCCATGGAATTGATTTTTTAGGGATTCATTAACACTTGGAATTTAGGTGATTGATAATTGTTTATTAGGTAAAGCATTTTGCATCTTCATGCATATTAATACTATTAAAAGTTATTTTCTTGCAAAACATCCCAAGAAATATTAACTCAAAGAAAAAGTCACTTTTTATGACTCTTGGACATCATCCTTTGGGTAGTGATTTGTAGTACCAGTCTTCCCTTAAGTATATGTTAAAGGTTATTTATAGTGATTTTCAGAAATAAAAATTATTGGTATTTTTAACACTTCAGCTATTTAGGGAAGTTTTTTCATGCTTAAAAAAACTGACCTTGGATAGTCATTAATTTTTGCATTTAGTAAATATATATATATGCCACAAACATTGTATGCCACTCTTTGTGCCAGGCACTGGGAACACAAATAATACTAAGACTCCTCTCTCTTCTTTCTTGGTTAGTTGCAAAATAGGTTTACCAAGAACTTTGAATAGAAATAAACATAATATAATCCATACACACTTATTACACTAATTGGAGTTGCTTGTTAAATATGATGAAAAAATCAGTATAAATTTAACCTATTAATGCCATAAGTTTAACAAACTTTATATTTGGGTGTGGCTTTATTACTGGAAAAATTGCCTTTTTCCATATTAGCATTGTATTTTTGCTTTGATCCCTTGTATTTAAGGAAGATTACATCAATTAGGATCACATTTTAATGAGTAATAAAAAAGTTTTTTCTTAGAAAACATAGTAGCTTGCTGGAAAAGTTCAATTTTATTTTTTTTAACAAGTTGGATGATTAGTATTTATAATATAGTTTATCTGTGTTTATTTCTTGAACTATTCTGATTTGCTTCATATTTCAATATTAAAATATAAGCAGATGGTTATAGTATTTCTTTGTACATGATATCCATACAAGAACTCTTTGTACTGTTGGCAGTACTGTTACACAGTTCCTTACTACAGTAAGTAAATATATTACCTCAGCCCTTAATCAGCCTACCATTGCCACTGATGACCCAATGCTTAAGTTGTAACACTATGCTGCTGACCCACACTCTAGGGGCTTATTTTATTTTATTTTTTGATGCATTGCTGTAGGCAATTTTAAGGGTGTGGAACCAAGCCATTTTCTCCCTTGGACTCATTTCCACTTTTATTTCCTATGGGAGGCTTAGCCTTCCTTTAAAATACTAGGATTGTAAAATTGTTCACCTATTCTGTGATTACCATGTGGAGGAGTAATGCCGTTTGCTCATTTTAACCCACTGAATTTAAAAAAATTAGTAGGCTTAACCATTCGTGTTATACAGTTCTCAAAATTAAAATTTCTAATTCATAAAATGTTTTTTTGGTAGACACTTTATTCTTTTGTGTATGTGTGTTTTTCATGGTTTGGTTTTAGGCTTATATGCTAGGAATGTTTGGCTTGATGTTGTCCCAGGAGGGTGTAATTGAGAGCTGACAGGTTATATGAAGTTGAAAAGAAATTCAATGAGTTGTAAAAAAGCAGTGCTTCATTTTTCCTTGGTAACTAATATATTGGTTGTTAGGAAGTATACTTAAAAGTTCAAAATGAATAGGCCTCTAAATTGCATAGTAGCTTTTAAGTTTTAACATTAGTAATTGCCTCTCAAAACCATAATGTAGTTTCTTTACTAAGAAGAATAAAGTTACTTTATTTTTAGAATGGAGTATGTGAATGTTTGGGGCTTGAATGTGCTGACTATAGTTACTCAACCTTACAGATAAAGCTATGTAAAAATCATCTGTTTTTAAAGATTAAAAAAAAATTTACTTCATTTTCTTTCTCCCCCCTCCCCCCTTTTTTTGTTTATATTAAAGTTAGTTAACATACAGTGTAGTCTTGGCTTTAGGAGTAGAACCCAATGATTCATCTCTTACATATGACACCCAGTGCTCATCCTGAAAAGTCCTCTTCGTAATGTCATCGCCCATTTAACTCATCTCCCCACCCCCTCCAGCAACCCTCAGTTTGTTTTCTGTATTTAGGAGTCTCTTATGGTTTGCCTCCCTCTGTGTTTTTATCTTATTTTCCTTCCCTTCCCCTATGTTCATCTGTTGAGTTTCTCAGATTCCACATATGAGTGAAATCATGTGATATCTGTCGTTTGCTGACTGACTTATTTCGCTTAGCATAATGCTCTCCAGTTCCATCCATGTTGTTGCAAATGGCAAGATTTCATTCTTTTTTGTCGCTGAGTAGCATTCCATTGTATGTATATACCACATCTTCTTAATCCATTCAATAATTGATGGACATTTGGGTTCTTTCCATAATCTGGCTATTGTTGATAGTGCTGCTCTAAACATTGTGGTGCATGTGCCCCTTTGAATCAGCATTTTTGTATCCTTTGGATAAATGCCTCGTAGTGCAATTGCTGGGTCATAAAGTAGTTCTATTTTTAATTTTTTGAGACACCTCCATAGTGTTTCCAGAGTGTCTGTACCAGATTGCATTCCCACCAACAGTGCAAGAGGAAAGGTTCTCCTTTCTCCACATCCTTGTCAACATCTGTTTCCTGAGTTGTTAATTTTAGCCATTCTGAGGTATGAGGTGGTATTTCATTGTGGTTTTGATTTGTATTTTCCTGAATGTGAATGGACTAAATTCCCAATCAAAAGATGTAGGGTATCAGAATAGATTAAAAAAACAAGATCCATCTATATGCTATCTACAGGAGACTCATTTTAGACCTGCAGATTGAAAGTGAGGTGATGGGGAACCATCTAACATGCTAATGGACGTCAAAAGAAAGCTGAGGAAGCCATATTTATATCAGACAAACTAGGTTTTAAAGCAAAGACTATAACGAGATGAAGAAGGGCATTACATGATAATTAAGGGGTCTCTCCATCAAGAAGAGGTAACAATTGTAAATGTTTATGCCCCCAACTTGGAAGCATTCAAATATATAAACCAATTGATTATAATCAATCAGTAAATTATAAACATAAGCAATCTTATTGATAAGAATATGGTAATGGCAGGCAATTTTAATACTCCACTTAGAGCAATGGACACATCATCTAGGCAGAAAATCTGTAAGGAAACAAAGGCTCTGAGTGACACATTGGACCGATGGACTCAACAAATATATTTAGAATATTTCATCCCAAAGCAGCACAATACACATTCTTCTTGAGTGCACATGGAACATTCTCCAAAATAGGTCACATATTGAGTCACATAACAGCCCTCAACAGGTACAAAAAGATTGAGATCATACCATGCATAGTTTCAGATCACAACACTATGAAATTTGAAATCAACCAGAAGAAAAAATTTGGAAAGTCCCCAAATACATAGAGGTTAAAGTTCATTTTTCATCATCAAGAAATTTATAGAATACCTCACTTGAACCATGTATCTCATAAGGTTCAGCGGTTATTAGTGTGAGGCAGGCGCATATTGAAGGAACTCCATCCTTAATAGGGAAACAGACATAGAAGCACATAAGAATAGTATGGTAGGTATTGCTAGCTGTTCAAAAGGGAGCCACAAAAAAAGAGCAGTTGATTATATGTGAAGGCTTCCTAGGGGAGGTAACATGATTTAAGATTTATATGTAAATAAAGTAACAGTCTGCTAAATGCCATTTGGTTTTATTAGGAATTTGAGGGAGTGTGTGTGTGTGTGTGTGAATGTATGCATGAGTGTTAGTGGAGAATGAGGGTGGTGGTAATTTTCATCAGATGCTTGATATAAAATGAAAGCTCTATGCAGTGTTAAAAATGCCATTTTAATTTCTAGGCACGAGGAGTGATTTTTGAAATGTAAACAGTGCTAGTTGGATTCTTCAGGAAGCAGACACTGAGATGGAGTTAGGACTGCTAAGAGTTTACTGGGGAGGAACACCTATGAAAAGAAAAGAGAGGAATCAGGATTGGTCAGTAGTCATTACCTTGTGATGCTGACTTCACAGAGTCCCTACCAACCCAATGGAGACCTTTGGAACAAAGATTGAAGGAGTCCTGCATTGGGTTGGGTGGAAATGACTAGGCCCTTCTGCCACTATTTCTCAGGTGTTGGCTATGGACTTCCCTGAAAGGAAAGCTTTGACTGGCAAGCTGAGGCAAACTCCAAAGAACTAACACCTGAGCTCCTTGCAGCTAGGCAGTGTGTCCCTTGTTGAAGACTGATCAATAGGGCACATCTTGTGCCTGCTACAAGAAACCAGAGTAGGATGGACCTTGGGACAATAACATTCTTTCAGTCAGTAAATATCATCGGACATTTACTGTGTGCCAGGAGTAGTGCTGGGCATGGGTGTTGTAAGTATATCTATACCTATTGTGTCATAGGGCAAAGATCTGGAGGAAGGATATTCCAGACAAAGAATTTGGCGTAAGGCTTGTTGGGAGCAACAGTTTGGCACAATAGAGAGAAAGAAAGAAGGCCGCTTTGGATGGAGGAGATGGATGGAGGGAAGTGAAGTCAGAGAATTTGGTAGGAGTCACTAGAGCCACAGGAAGGACTTGAAGTTTATTCACTTGCTGTGCGAGGTGATGGAAGGATTTTAACCAAAGGAGTGAGACAATTTGACTTCTGGTTTGGAAGTTTACTCCTGCTTATCAAATTCCACATTCAGTAGTCATAATGTAAATATGTCTTGACTTCTGAGGTACCATATACTATTTAGTTGCTTGGAGAGTTCTTACACATTGTTGGCAACAGTATAACATCTACAGAAAAGACATACACATGCACTCGTACACGTCAAGTCCATTATCGGTTTGCTTTGCCCATTTTTAATATTTTTATAGTAACTTATTAATTTGTTTTTATGTATTCAATGATAAGAGTCATATGTTAATTTTTAGCTGACTATATAGAACTTGTTTATTGTTTGGCCTTAGCTCTGAAAAAAGCAAGTAAACTTTGTAGAAATTTTATTTAGGCATTTGAAATTCTTCATGAGAACGTGTTGCTAATTTTTTCAATTTAACTAGTCCCTCACTGG
Organism: Lynx canadensis; assembly: GCF_007474595.2. NCBI lineage: Eukaryota > Metazoa > Chordata > Mammalia > Carnivora > Felidae > Lynx > Lynx canadensis. The sequence continues at coordinate 37,974,960 of NC_044320.2, read as the reverse complement.
ATCCATACAGCTCTCTGGTGTAGTACAGGACAATATTTAAAGATCCCAGGTTTCTTGCATATAGCATTGCTGGCTCCCAGAGCTGCTCTTATTTTTCTTGGGATCAGAAGTTTGCCGTTGTCCATAGGAATTTTTAGGACTCCATTGCCACCCATATATTAACTTGCCTAATTAAGAATGATTTTAGTTATCTGTGACTCTTACTTAAGGTTTGTACTGTTTATTGAAAATTAAGTTCCTGTTCTGACAATTGTCTTGTCAATTCTAGTGTGAACCTTGTTTAATAATAGCATAACCATTTATTAATCATGTGACTTACGTAAGTCTCTTTACCTCTTGAAGACCCCACTTCTTTCTCTGTAGAATGAGTTAGACCAGTGGTACCTGCTTTGTAGGCCTACTGTGAGAAGTAAGTGGAATAATATAGAATGTCGTATCATGGCTATTGTAGAAATGAAAATTGTTGATATTTTTACTGTTACTTAAATGTTATTACTTTATTAAGGATGCATGTAAGTACAGATTCAGTTTGGATATTTATCTAAAGTCTGCTCTTTGGCTTCAGCTCTGGTTTTTGCCTTTGAAAGATTGAACAACAGAATAGCTACTTCACCATCATCTCTGGTATTCTTACATTTGTGTGTAAAAATACTTATCATCATACATAATAGCCTAACAATGTCAATAAAATAAATGAGATTTATTAAAGTCTCAGTTTTCACTGTGAATTACAGGTGGGCATTCTCTGTGTACCCCAAATGAGCATTTTCTTACAGGTTTTATGTGTTGAAATTCTGTCAGTGACTTGAAGTATAAATATTAAGTTCCGGGGTGCCTGGGTGGCTCAGTTGGTTAAGCATCTGACTCTTAATTTCGGCTCAGATGATCTTACATTCCGTGAGTTCAAGCCCTACATCGGGCTCTGCGCTGATGGTGTGAAGTGTGCTTGGGATTCTCTCTCTCCCCTTCTCTCTGCCCGCCTTGTTTGCATGCTTGCTCTCTCTCTCTGTCAAAATAAATAAACATTTGAAAAATATTAAAGTGTTAAGTTCCAAGAGCTCAGGTTCACAAGAGTAAAATACTACAGAGACCAATGGTTGTAAAAGCTGTTAATTTTATGCAGAAAAGTAATATTTCAATGATTAGGTAAAGAGATTGATGGTTGTATTCATTTTCTGGTGTGTGGGTTTTTTTTTTTTTGGCAACAAGTTTCTAAAGAAAAGTTCCTCTTTGGGAATTCATCACCTCTTCTTACATGATGACTCAGAATGACTGAGGAGAGATAATTCAAAATGGTGTCAGTAATATCTTAGAAGATCCTTGATTCAAATATATAATGAAAAAAATATAGAATATGAAAAGGAAGTATTAGGAAAAAATGAGATATCTAGACACATCCTATTTTCCCAGTCAAAATTAAGGACTTTAATAAGAATACTTTATAACCATTCCTATGGAGGTTTTAATTAATTATTATTACAGTGGATGGAAAACTTAATAACTTGATAGAAACATCAGCATCATCAATGTTAGCCAAAAAATGTCTTGTTCCCCTATCTACTTCATTTGAAATTGAGCCTATATTGAGTATTGCAAATGTATAGAGACTACAGAAATAGCAGCTGACTGAAGATGAAAGAATGTTTGTGTACAGTACCATCAAATTAAGTCAGCTCTTAAAATGCTTAATACAAATTTATAACAATAGTTACTTTTTTATTAGAATTTATATTTACTCTTATGTTCCAGAAACATATATTCTTATGGTGATATTTGGCTTTGGCTGCAGCTAAATAGTATGCTGTATTTGAATAGTATAGGAAAGTAGTAAAAATCTTCATCTCTTGTTTCTTTCTATGTGCCTAACATATTTATCAATTTGCCATAGTATACAGAATGTTGGGTAATTTTAAAGGAAAGGATTTTTAACATCAAAATAATGCATTTTCTAAAATTTTTCAGAGGCTAGTTTCTATTTTAATTAATAGTAGATTACATAGTATATGTAAATTTGAAGGATTTCTTAGAAGTTTCAACACATACTATCAGAACCATTGCCAAATATTTTTCTTCTCAACTAAGTAATGCATTACATTAAATCCACATTAAAAAAAGAAACTGAAGTACCTTCCAACATCATTTATTTTTATTTTTTAATTAAAAAATTTTTTTAATGTTTTTATTTAAGAGAGAGAGAGAGAGACAGGGCACAAGTGGGGGAGGGGCAGAAAGAGAAGGAGACACAGAATCTGAAGCAGGCTCCAGGCTCCAGGCTCCAAGCGGTCAGCAGAGAGCCTGATGTGGGACTCGAACTCACAGACAGTGAGATCATGACCTGAGCCAAAGTCTGATGCCCAGCCGACTGAGCCACCCAGGCGCCCCCCAACATTATTTAAATACAAAGAATACTACCATAAAAACATGTTCTGTGTGTTATTTCATTTCCCCCTTAGGTTAGTGCATACATGATTTATTCTCAGTTCTGTGTAATATAGTTATTACAACCACTTACTGTGAAATAGAGGGTGATACATAATAAAACAAAATTTTGCTTTTTTGTTTTTGCTATAGAACACTGTGGTAACCACTTATTGATCCCATTACCAATGAGTGACATGGAATAGTGTTTACTATGGGTGGGAGATAGAAATCTTAAAATTGCAAAGCAGTTGTGTAGTATCCAAATAAGTAATACAGGACACATTTTAATAGTATAATAACTGGCTTAATTTAATTAACAGGTCTAATATGGTGTGCATCCCACTCACGGTAAACCACAGTAGTATTTACTGGCTGATCCTTCAAAGCACTACTGTTTTTCATCCATTTTCATTGACCAAATGTGTCATACAGACATTATCAAAAGTCTGGAAAACAGTTCTTATGGATTTTGCTTTAATGATAAGTCTGATATATAGTTTATTTGTTGATATCAATTCAATGGAATTTTAAAAATCTGTTTTAATGAGTTTTAATTATGAAAAGGTAATGATTTTACCATGTTTGCTGAAGCAGAGAGCAGATGAATTAGAAGGATTTGTTTCTAGGTACAGTCAGCAATGATCATCATGGCCTATTGCATCCACCTTAAAAAATTGCTAAGAGAAGGCAAGTGGAGAATGGGGGGAAAAAGGATGACATCTCCTATGTGTAGAAATTTATGGAAACTCTTGGCCATTTCATAGTGCTGTGTCAACTGTCTTAGACATTAGAGTAGTTATAAAGAAATTCCAGTTCCATAACCATATTTTAATTTTCAGAATAAATGAGATACCTATTGGTATTTGTTCCCCACAAATGTGCAGTGTTTGATTTTACAGATACGTTTGGATTACTTGATAAGAACTTTAAAAATTTCTGTGAAATGGGTGTCTGGGTGGCTCAGTTGGTTAAGCTTCCAACTCTTTATTTAGGCTCAGGTCGTGATCTCATGGTTTGTGGGATTGAGCCCTGTGTCAGTCTCTGTGCTGACAGTGTGGAGCCTGATTGGGATTCTCTCTCTCTGTCTTTCTGGCTCTTTCTCTCTCTCTCTGTCTCTACCTCTACCCTACTCACATGTGCTCTCTCTCAAACAAATTGCTATGGAAGTAGAGGATTATAACTATAACATTTTGTCACCATTACATTTCAATATGTTGCCAATGCAAGGGTAACAATTGAGGCCTTTTGTGAAATTGGTGGGGCATGTGACCAGGATAATAGTAAACAGGAAAACAAGTCATGAAAATGTATTGTCAGTGAGAAATTAGAAGTGAATAAATATTTAATAAAAACTCACGATTAAAATAGAAAAAGTATCACAGACGTCTTTGGACTATAGGCTGGCTACACTATAGACATATAGAATTAATTAAGGAAGTATTTATTACTTGACTACAGTATGTACTTTTGGGTGATCTTTTTTTACTTAGGAATGGCCAAATCCCTAACAAAACTCTTCATGATCCTCATTTCTCCAGCTTCATGTCCTGTCACTCTCACCCTTATCACCTAGTAGGTTCCACTCCCACAGAACTTCTGTAATAGCTTCTGAACATAGTCCTTGCTCTTTCCTTAGGTTGGTGGCTCATGCTTTATTTTATTGCCTGGAGTATTCCAATTCACCCTACCCTCACACCTTTTTCTGGCTTCTCTTTATCTTTTAGTATTCCTCTAGGTCAGCCTAGGGGTCCCTTTTTATATAGTTTATTTTTTATTTAAAAATTTCTAATTTTTTATTTATTTTTTAATGTTTTAAGTTATCTATCTATCTATCTAGAGAGCGAGAGGGAGAGGGAGAGAGAGAGAATGTTAAGCAGGCTCCACAACCAGCACGGTGCCCGATTCGGGACTTGATATCATGACCCTGAGATTGTGATCTGAGCCAAAATCAAGAGTCAGACGCTTAACTGACTGAGACACCCAGTAACCCCATTTAATGTTTCAAATTTTTATTTAAATTCTAGTTAGATAACATATAGCGTAATATTAGTTTCAGGAGTAGTATTTAGTGATTCATCACTTAACCTATAACACCCAGTGCTCCTCCCAACAAGTGGCCTCCTTAATATATAATTTAAAAGCATCCTATGCTTCTGTCATAGTACTCAACTACATTTCATTGTAATTTGTTACTCATTTATCCATTTTTGAAGTAAGTTTAAGATAGCTTTTGTGGGAAAAGACAATGTTTGTGGTTAAGCACAAAATAAATATGTATTGAGTGAAAGGATTCTGGTTGTGGTATATACCAGTTTTTAAACTTAGGAAACATAAATATTTAAATATTCCCTCTTAGTCCAGCATGGTGAGGATGGACATGGGGAGAGAACAAGTGGCCATGAAGCAAGGTTAGGCGAAAAGATGATATTTGCACTGAGTTTTGAAGCATGAGTGAATCTGGACCTGGTAGTTGTTAAGTGTAGGTTAAATTTTGCTAAGAATTTTTTTTCCTGTGTATTCTGGCACTAGTTCAGTAGAAGAAAAGGAGTCAAAGGATGTTAGACTATAATAAAACTTACATTGGAAAAGATAAAAATTGCATAAGAAATTAATTTCGTATGAAAAAACTAACAAAAGTCTGAAATGTACAGATGCTTCATATTAATAGTGACAGTTATTGGCCAGTTTCTTATTTCAATTCATAGTCAAAATAAGTAAAACAATCAATTTCAAGCACTAAGAGATTACCTGGGTATTGAAGAATAAATAGTGTTATATACAAAGCACAGTATGCCTTGTGACATTTTGCTGTTCTGTAATGATTATCTAGTCTAGTGAATAATAGTATGTTTTAGATATATTTGTCTTATGATAAAACTTATTTTTAGAACTTTACCAAATATCTCTCTCCCACTCAAAAGACTCAACCCAGGGAGGAAGATATTTATTTGACCTAGTCAACCATAGTGAGAAGATATTTCAAACTTTGATCTGCCTAAGAATCACTTTGGAGATGCTGCTAAAATGCAGGTTCTCAGTCCCATCCTATTTTGTACATGAGAACTTTGCATCTGAGTTTTAATAAGCATCCTGGTGCTTTTCAAAATTTTTTTATTTTTGTTTTTAGAGTGTGATCAAGAGAGAGGGGAGGGGGTGGGAGGAGAGAGAGAGAGAGAGAGAGGGAAAGAGGGAGGGAGGGAGAGGGAGAGAGAGAATCAATCTTAAGCAGGCTCCATGCTAAGCATAGGGGGCTTGATCCAATGACCGTGGGATCATGACCTGAACTGAAATCAAGAATTGGATGCTCAAACCACTGAACCACCCAAGAGCCCCAGGTGGTTTTGATGCTAGTGATTGACTCTTATTCTCCTGACTATTTAGTGGCAGGAATCCTACATTCTGTAAAAATTGGAAATTCTTTTTTTTTTTTTTAGTTTATTTATTATTTTTTAAAATTTACATACAAGTTATTTAGCATATAGTGCAACAGTGATTTTAGGGGTAGATTCCTTGATGCCTCTTACCCATTTAGCCCACTCCCCCTCCACAACCCCTCCAGTAACCCTGTTTATTTTCCATATTTAAGAGTCTCTAATGTTTTGTCTGCCTCTCTGATTTTATATTATTTTTGCTTCCCTTCTCTTGTGTTCATCTGTTCTGTGACTTAAAGTCCTCATATGAGTGAAGTCATATGATATTTGTCTTTCTCTGACTAATTTCACTTAGCATAATCTCCTCTAGTTCCGTCTACGTAGTTGCAAATGTCAAGATTTCATTCTTCTTGATTGCTGAGTAATACTCCAGTGTGTGTGTGTGTGTGTGTGTGTGTGTGTGTGTGTGTGTGTGTGTGTCTTCTTTATCCATTCATCCATTAGTGGACATTTGGGCTCTTTCCATACTTTGGCTATTGTTGATAGTGCTGCTATAAACATTGGGGTGCATGTTCCCCTTCGAAACAGCATACCTGTATCCCTTGGATAAATACCTACGAGTGCAATTGCTTGGTTGTAGGGTAGTTCTATTGAAATTCTTTTGAACAGTTATATCCATACTGTCATTAACTTTGAATTCTCTTTAGTACCTTCAAGGGATGTTACTGTTCGAATGCATGAGGCTTCAAATGTAGATTGATTTTTGTTTTTAGAGAGAGTGTGATCAAATTACTTTATACTTATGCTATGGGTACTAAACTGCAGAATAAATTACATTATAAGCAGTTTTGTTGATTGTAATCTGTGGAAAATAAAAATAAAATAAAAATAAAAAACAGTATTTCTATAAAGATGTCTGAAATGTTCAATAGTCTGGATAATAGTAACATTTATCTTTCTACTGTATAGTTCACTTCAGTATTTATGGCATTCCACCAGTGCCATGTCCTGATAATAAGTTTGTCCTAATAATGTCTACAGTAAACTGTCAATTTGGCTTTTCAAGAAAATCAATTAAAACAAAGTTGGGATTTTTGTAGTATATTTCCCTATTTGGCTTTATAAGATAAAAGCTTTCTTTTTAATCTTGGTTATTCTTTGATTATATATTGCTTATAAAACATATGAAGCTTGGGCATTTATCTTTAAAATTTTTATTAAGTTAATACATGTTTGTTTTAACATGTGAAGCAATTTATGGATATATAAAGAAACATGTTTTAGGGGCACCTGGGTGGCTCAGTCGGTTAGGCGACCGACTTCAGCTTAGGTCATGATCTCACAGTCCATGAGTTCAAGCCCCGTGTCGGGCTCTGTGCTGATAGCTCAGAGCCAGGAGCCTGCTTCAGATTCTGTGTCTTCCTCTCTCTGACCCTCCCCTGTTCATGCTCTGTCTCTCTCTGTCTCAAAAATAAACATTAAAAAAAATTAAAAAAAAAAAAAAAAGAAACATGTTTTAGAGTTAATTTCCTTTTCCAGTCCTCCTTTTTCCACCTCACTTTCTCTGTGGTTGTACAAACACACAGGGTATGTGTTGAATATGTGTGTTGTGTTTAAATGAGATCATATGCATATTTAGTGATCTGCCTTTTCACTTACTACCATTGTTACAGTTATTGTTCCAGTGTAATAGTAGAAATGTAACTTTTTCTTTTAATAGCTGTATACTACTTTATAGTAGTAGAGGAGTATTGTCATTTGTTCAGTCATTCCCTTCATGATGAACATTCTTTTTGCCACTACTCATAGTGGTATAACAGATAATTCTGCTCATTTAATATCCACATATTTTTGATAGTCTTTCTGTAAGATGGATTTAAACTATGGGACTGTAGGTCAAAAATAATGTGTATTACCACTTAAGGAATTCGTATATATATTCAATATATAAATTCAATTTAAATATAAGGAATTCAATAAATTCATATATATACATAAAACATTTTATAGACCTTATTTTTTTTACAAAAATATATTATAGAATATGTGAATTACTAGAAAACAGAATGAAATACAAATCATCTGTAAATCTACCACGAAAAATCAATGTGATAAATTGATGCATAACTTCACAATTGTTTTTCCTCACTACTTTTTTCCAGTTCATGACACCAATTGTGTTATAAGCAGCTAAGGTTTATATTTACCTCATGAGAAATATTTTGCAAGGTAATTGCAAGGCCCTTACATGCTTTTTTAAATGTTTATTTAGAAAGTGTGTACACATATGCAGGAGAAGCCGGGAGAAAGAGAGGAAGGAAGGGAAGGAGGGAGAAAATCCCAAGCAGTCTCCATGCTGTCAGCGTAGATCCCCATGCAGGGCTCCGATGCTAACTGTGAGATCATGACCTGAACCAAAATCAGGAGTCGGATGCTTAGCTGACTGAGCCACCCAGGTGCCCACAGGACCTTATATTTAAATGTAGATTCATTTTTATTTTTCCTACTAGTGCTTAGAACAGGGGAAAACTCAATGAAATTTGTAATACAGTCTGGAAACTATATCATTTAAAAGAGAAAAGAAGAATAAGCTGTGAATTAGGACTGAGAAAGCTTGAGTTCTGAATGTGGCTTCTACCTGATTAGTCATGGATTTTGGTTATGTTACTTGACCTCTTAGAACTTCACTTTCCTCTACTGTTTTAACATGTGGAAAATAATGAGTTAGTATTTTGAGAGTTGTTTATTTGCAATTAAAGAAACAGTAACAAAGATATTAAATGGTCTATTGATACATGGTCTTCTTTGTCTTAGAACCAGAAATGATTTAAAAGTTTTCCAGGCCCAGGGCGCCTGAGTGGCTCAGTGGGTTGAGTGTCCAACTTTGGCTCAGGTCATGATCTTATGGTTGGTGGGTTTGAGCCCTGTGTCGGGCTCTGTGCTGACACCTTGGAGCCTGGAGCCTGCTTTGGATTCTATGTCTCCCTCTTTCTCTGCCCCCACTCACACTATGGCTTTCTTTCCTCTTTTTCTTCTCTTTCTTTTTTTTTTTTCCTTTTCCTTTTCCTTTTCCCTTTTCCTTTTCCTTTTCCTTTTCCCTTTTCCTTTTCCTTTTCCTTTCCTTTTCCTTTTCCTTTTCCTTTTCCTTTTCCTTTTCCTTTTCCTTTTCCTTTTCCTTTTCCTTTTCTTTTCCTTTCCTCTTCCTCTTCCTCTTCCTCTTCCTCTTCCTCTTCCCTTCCCTTCCCTTCCCTTCCCTTCCTTTCCTTTTCCTTTTCCTTTTCCTTTTCCTTTTCCTTTTCCTTTTCCTTTTCCCTTCCCTTCCCTTCCCTTTCCCTCTCAAAAATAAACATTAGAAAAATGAAAAAAAAAGTTTTTCAGATTCAGTGTCAGGGAGTTTGTTTATGCACCCTTGCAGGTCAGTCCTAATCACCCCTCTAGCCAATTCTTGTGAATTCCATCACTGTAGGTTAGTTTTGGCTATTTTTGAAATTCATACACATGGAATCATATAGTATGTGTTGTTTTGTATCTGGTTTCTTTCAGTGTTTACGTGATTCATGGATGTTATATGAATATACGATATTCATGCTATGCATAATTTGTCATCTATTAAAATAGGTATAAAAACTAAATTGCAGACTAACATGAACAGCATCATGCCAGCTTTATTTTTAAGACAATGATTGTTGTATTCATGTGTGTGTGCACATCTGTGTATGTTAATGATAGATGGATCGATAGGTCAGGTAGATAGGTGGATTGACAGTTTTGTGTGGGAAAAGTTTTAAGGTACATATAAAACAAGGACCAGTTGTTACCTCTTGGGAAAGCACAGGGTATGGGTGAAATGCAGAGTAGAATATGCTAGAATATGCTTTTTTATAAACTTGAAAAAGCCAGGTAACTATGAGGACTTAGCTGTTTTGTGTTTTTTAATGTTTTTTTGTTTTTTTGTTTTTTTTTTAGTATTTTTTAAATGGGGTGTGGTAGAACGTCCCCATGCCAAATGATGAAAAACTTTAAATATTCTTTTAATCCCCCTGTTCTTCTTATTTCATGTCCTGAAAATTCTTTCTAATTGTATGGAGAAATGCATCCTTTAAAATTTTTTTTTTTTTTCAACGTTTATTTATTTTTGGGACAGAGAGAGACAGAGCATGAACGGGGGAGGGGCAGAGAGAGAGGGAGACACAGAATTGGAAACAGGCTCCAGGCTCCGAGCCATCAGCCCAGAGCCTGACGCGGGGCTCGAACTCACGGACCGCGAGATCGTGACCTGGCTGAAGTCGGACGCTTAACCGACTGCGCCACTCAGGCGCCCCGAAATGCATCCTTTAAATTAGCTCTTAGAATTATAGAATTGCTCTTAACCTCCCACACATAAGAGTAGTATTCTCATTATGGTTTTTCATGTGTGTTGGCTGTGTGTGTGTGTGTGTGTGTGTGTGTGTGTGTGTAGATAGCTGGCTATTTGTTATAATTAACCCTGCTCCCCTGATTCCCAATTCATTTCCTGTGAGAGGTCTCTTAAAAGTCTTTGTAATTGTTTAATAAGTATAGAACTTTTAATAAGTGATAATGTGATTCATTTAGGTAAATGATAAGCTTTTTAATATTTGTAGCAAATACTTTAAACTCCTAGAGATATTTTCTATTTGGTGACTGAGGCAAACAGAATTAGATTAGTTTTAGATACAGATTTAACTTCTAAACTTCTAAGGAGTCAGTGAAACTTGAAAAAAAATGAGACGTGTATCATACCTTGTTAAACCTTAGTTATTGTAATTTTATAATCAAATCCATGCATACTAATATCATTATTAAATAACAAAATAATTTTAATGTTTTAATTATTATTTTTATAATTAATTGCTAGCAAAAAATAGTATTTTTAAAAATCATATTATGACTACTGATGTGGCTAGCCTCCAAAATGTCCATGAGTCATGCTTCTCAGTGTTTATGTCCTTCTATAGACCCCTCCCCTTGAGTTTGGGCTAGCCCTGTGGTGACTCGCTTTTGACCAGCAGACTGTGGAGAAGGTGTTACTTTGTGACTTCTGAGTGAACGTTGAAGAGGCCTGGTAGCTTTTGCCTGAAGGTGAAGTTTACCGCCGTGTAAGAAGTCCAGTGTCTCTGAGACTGTCATATTGTAGGGAAGCCAAAGCTAGCTACAGAGAGGGGCTAATGTAAGGAACGAGAGTGTGAGAGATGCTTGCTTATCTGACTTCCAAATGTTATAATCATCTTGGCTGATGGATCTGACAGGAGTGATGAAACCATCTTGAATCTCTAGCTCAGATGAGACTTCAGATGGTTCCAGCCCCAGCCATCTGACTGTAGCTGCATGAGAGAGACCCAGGCAAGAACCACCCAGATGAGTCCAGAAATCCACAAAATTGTAAGAGATAAAAATAGATTGTTGTTTTAAGCCATTAAGTTTTGGAGTACTTCCACTGGAATAAACAACTGGAACAGTTACTGTTAAGTAAAATTCGTTTTAAGTGTATTTTAAGGTTGACATTGAGGGCCAAGATACTTTACTCACCCTTTACCATTTGACATTTTTCTTGGGGACACTGTTTTGTGCCAAAAGATACTGTTGTAAACGTTTGAGACAGAATTGTAGATAAAGAGTTGTTCTGAGGTTCAGAACCAAAACTCAGCCTGATCCAACCTAGAGCTTTTTAAGGCTACTAGGAAGCTTTAAAGAGCTATGAATCACACCTCAGGGACCCATCAGTAATATGGGGATCCAGGTTGAATTCCAAGTATTTTCTATTTACAGTTACATGAAAGAACAAAATAAGATGAGATAATTTACCTTAAAAGAATTTTGATAAATATAAGCCTTTAACTCTTTCCTATCATTTACTCTATCTTTTCCAATTATAGATCATATTTCGTGGCTAAATTAGACTATGCTTGGTAGAGTTAGGTTTCTAGTAGAAATGTGGGATTTGTATCACGTTAATATGATTTTTAAGTTTCTTTATATCTTCCAGATAGAGGAAAACACGAATCCCCTGATGTCAGTGACTGCTAGTGTTTCTTGATTACTAACTGTTTGACCTCAAGTTCACTGAAGATTAGTATATTAGGCATAATGCATTCAAGCTCATTTTCTAAGTTATCTTTCATGTTTTGTCAACTTCCAGGTGGACTTTGAGCATTTTGGGGCAAGTGTGGTTAAAGTAGTCATAATTATCAACTGCCTGAAGTACTTACCTGGTATTTTAAAGAATATTAATAAGGTCACATTTAATTTGCTTGGGAGCTTTCACATGAATGTAAAATGATCATGTCTTATATTTTCATTTATTTCCCTAGCCGTTTGTAGGTTAATGTACTTTTATATCATATTGGAGAACTAATTTCTTGTTTAGTCTAATGTTAATATAGCATGTAACTTTTTATAGTTAAATGTTCTACATAATTTTGGACAGAAATCACATATATCACACATTAATCTTAAATGCATATGAGCTGAAAAGTAGAATTATAGATATGATAAAATGTATTATAGAACTGGCAAATGTTTTAAGGTATATCAATTATGATTTGTAACTATTTAGGCAAAAGTATGCATTTGCAGTTGCTTTGAAAAACCAAAGACAAATTTGAAAACCTTTTCACCTTTTGTATTTAAGAAACTAATTTATAGATTATTGTTTATATGTAAAGCTAAAAACAGATTCCACTTTCCTCCAGCCATACTAACAAAACTTAATAAGTAGGCATTGCTTTAAAAATGACACAATCCACCAGTTATTTGGTAAGACTAGCGTAATCATAAATTTCCCATCCATGCTCTTTCCAAAAATACTAACCCACATTGTTCTCCCTGGACCTGTTGTGAGGATGACTAATCCAACTGCTGAGGTCTCCCTTTATGTGTTTGATGGAACACTTGGCTCGCTGGACTACAGCTGTGTGTTTATGTGCAGTGCACACCTGCAGGGGCCTGACAAATAGCTGTAGTATGCAGAGGATACAAAATTACCCTGGCAGCGCTGCAAATAAGGAAGTTTCTGTTTTGAAGTCCATATGTGTGTGTGCTTGAGATGCCAGCTGGTGTATTTATGTTGCATGCACAGATGTAAAACTGCCAACTGATTTTATACCAAATAAAGTCTAATCTTTTTATACGTACTTTGTGTCAAAGTTATGAAGTGGTACGTAAGAATGTTCTCACGACTTAGGTCTTTTAAAATAAAAGGTGCAGTTAAAAATATGAACTCTTGACATGACTAGGAAAGAGGATAGTGACGTACATAGATGGTATTTTTTAACTGTTACCTTTGTGTGGAAGAATGTTATTACCATATCATTATATAAGTAAAGCCTTGATTTATTCTAATCATTAATGATATCTATCCTTTTTTTTTTTTTTGTGGCGAGAGTCCGTCAGGTCTATGTTTAATCCAGTTTATGAATACTGAAATGTGAAAGCCAGATTTATATAGTTACTTAACTTGAAGGTTTTCCCCTTTCTATATTATCAGTATACTTAATTTTAGCAAGTCGAATTGATAGTGAGTTTCGGGTGGCATTTTTACCATTTGTGTTTAAATTTGTTCTGAAAGAAATACCAGCATTTATAAGGATAATATTTTTTAAGTCCAGGGAAATTTAAACATCAACATAAAAATACTAGGAAAGCCAGTCAGAAGAACTTTTGAAAGGGTCAGGGTTTGGGTTTCTTTTAACATGTTCCCTCTAACCAAGTGAATAAATCTGTTTTATTTAATGTGTCCATTCTCAACAAGAATAATGATTTGATAGTTGGTAGAATTGATCTTCAAGTTAATACTTGCAAATTAGATTTCTCATGTCTGTTACTATTAACTATAGATTTATTTTAGAATTTTAATTTTTCTATCTGATTAGTGTTTGATATAGTCATTTCCTCTAAGAACTATCATGGCTTACCAGCTAATGTATTTTTCAATATGTAGTTTGTAGTAGTAATGGGCATGGCATGTTTCAGTTGACTTATCTTTAAAAGTATTGACTTTTAAATATTTGAAATATGTGTACAAATTAAGAATTTTTAGACATTGCACAATGAGAACTAGTTATCTGAATGATTATATTTGGCTTTGCTTTACATGTGATTTTAATGGTTTATCTCTCTATTTGATCTGTTTAGTTTATAAATATTTGTAAGGAGAGAAACAGAGTTGGAGTGCTCATCCAAAATCATTAATTTTGATTAGGAAAATTTAATGATAGAAAAATATGTTGGCCTATTTCATCCAGTTTTGCAGTTGAAAGACACTGAATGTACATATGTACATCTAAATATATTAATTGGTTCTTCTTCTGGCATTGATACAAGTTTGTTTTGACTTTGTATTTGTAGAACTTTCTTGTCATAGTTCCGTATTTGATTTTATTTGTGCTGATGTTTTCGATACCTTACTGATTATTCATTGTGATAACATTAAACCCATAAATATTTTTATTAACGCCTTTATTTTTATTAAGAAGCACCTTAGTAGTAGGCATGATTTCTTTCTTCAATAGTAAGCATTACTTTGTCACAAAAGGATGTGAATTTGCTTTTATTTCTGGCATGATTTTACTTGAACTTTATCATCTGATTTCAACAAATTGAGGAAGGGTCTGAGCTTTCAAAGTTGTCTCTTAGCCTTAAAAGTATGATTTTTGTTTGAATCACAGTTCTCAATTCATGAAGACTGCTTGATTTGGATTAGTTTTATATAATGAGACAGAAAGGTGGAATAGAAACCAAACCATATTTCCTAATGACTAACCTGAGTGATAGAGTGGTGTGGCAAAATGTACAATTAATAACATGTCAGAAGTACAATAAGAGACTAGAAAATTCCAAACAAAAAAACCTAAAGTTGAAAGGCAGTGTATTGTAGTTGAATGAGCTCGTGTTAAGCCTCGTTACTCAAAATTTTGTGATGTTAGCTTAGTTTTCTAGAGTTAGTTGAGTTTTTCCACCAGAGGAAGGGAATAATAATTCTATTTTAATAAAGTTGATGTGAGTATTAATAAGGTGATTGACATAAAACTTTTCCTAAGGTTAGGGTGTGGAGCATGTATTAGGTATTGAATAAATGTTGACCATTTTTTTTTTTTATGGCAGTCGTAGTAGGAACTTGAAATAAATTAATTACATAGGAAATAAAACATACATGTAAAGTTAACTCAGAAAAGAATAGAAACAGGAAAGATTGTTAATAAATAGAAGATTAATTGTTAATAAAATAAAAGAATATTTTAAGAAGGGACCAAACCTCAAATTTTTACAGCTACAAGACAGAACCTTTTATTACTCATTTGAGAGATTATGTTCCATACATTGCTTGGTTATTTAGTGCCAGGGCCAACTTCTTTTAGTAGGGTATCACTTCAAACACTGCTGCCGCCACTGCAGGTTGCAAGCACATGATTGAAGGCTTCTAGTTCTCAGCTCATGCCCAGATGTCTTTCAATAACTATAGCCAGTAATTTCTTCAAATTGCTCACTTTATCAGCAGCACATGTCATCAATCCTGAAGTGGTTGCTCAAGTCAAACTGCAGAATCTTTAGCTTACAGACGCAGCTGCAAACAGGTGAACAGGCAGAAAGTAATTTGTGCAGCTTGGTGGCTGTCAGACGAAAGACAGACAATCTGTGTTTAAAACAGATTGCAGGCCCTGTATGGGCCAGACAAAAGGGATTTCTCCAACTGCAAATAATTCCAAGGTTAACATATTTTCCTTTCTGCCATTAGGTGATTTGTTAAAATTGGAAACAATGAACATTATAAATCTACACAGAAACTGGAGACAAGATGAAAGAGAAAATCAGATCACTAAATAGGTTTACATTTGTCTTTCCAAAGAAGTACAACTGGCATTCATAGAAGCTATTTTCTCACAAATTAAGCCAAGTTATAAAATAATTCTTTGAAACTTACAAGATTATAAATGTTTCAAGTTGCATTAAGAATTATTGATATTAAAAAATAATGAAACCTGAACCAGTACAGTTTTTATAAATATTTTGGTTTTTTGAGTTAATTGTTAATTTGTGAAAGTTACAGTTTACTTCTTTCAAATATTACTCAGTGTTTCCCTTGAAAGTTTATTAATGTAAATGTTAAAAGAATCATATGTCATATATATAAAGCTTTTCAGCACATAAGGATCTATCATGGTTACAGAACAAAAATTCTTACGGAGAAAAAAATTTTGAGTACTTAGGTATTTAAAAGAGTATTCTAACATTTTATTTTCCTGGTAGTTACTGGAACATGGCTCTGAAAGCATCTTAACCCATTTGTAAGATAGTTGCATTTTAGAGAATGTTCCACATTGCGTTAGGAATATGCATTTTGTCCATGTATCTTAAAATTAAAACTGTGTTATGAGATTGTAAATCCTCAATGTATTTATTACTTGTCAGTATTTGTCCGTGTGAATGCTTACTTAAAATAGGAAGGATTATATTACATTTAGCTTTATGAGTACTTCATCATGGATGACTGCTGGAGAAGCTACACACAGATATGTTTATATATTTAAAATGTGTGTGTGTGTGAGAGAGAGAGAGAGAGAGAGAGAGAGAGAGCAAGCAAGCAAGCACATGTGTGTATAGCACATGAGAAGTAAAAGGTAAGTCCTCCTTTGTTATTACCTACCTGAGCTCATGTCTCTGATATAGAGAGCAACTATAAATGAATGTGACTGATTTATTCTCTTACTTTTTGGGTCTCTTGTACTTTACTTTCAAGTTTCATGGTCATTTTTGTGTTGTTGTAATTGTGTTTAATGGTTAATGAATCTTTGTAATACAGGGTTTAAGTACATAGCTTCAGTGTCAAACTGGATTCAAGTCGCAGTAGGTCATTTTGCATGACCTTGGACAAGATACTTAACCTCTCCAATTCTGTTTTTCAGTGATGATAGTGCTATTTATGTAACTCATGTTGTTTTTGTGATATTTCAGAAAAAGTAATATAAAGTATTGTGCATGGTGCCTTGCACATATTTAAAGGTTCAATATACCTTAGCTATTTTCTGGTAGAATTTAAACATCCTGGGGAGAGGGAGTGTGTTGGTCTTGCTCCTAGCTGCTTCCTAAGCATTTGTTGTCATGCTTGAACACTGTAAGAATGTAACTAGTCAGAATGAACTTTTAATTGGTTCTGTACATTTCAGAGTCCACTTTGCTGATAGTTTTTAATGATAAAAATCTTTCTTTGCCAAATACCTTGATTTCAGAAATTAGAACAATTCTGATTTACTTTTTGAGTATAGACAAAATGAAGGGTGATATGAAAATTTTAATTTTTTCATATTGAATTTACCTAAAACTAAAAAATTATTCTGCACTGTAGTCATTTTTTTCAAATGCCATTGATGTTTTTCAGCTTTACTGAGGTATAATTGACAAAATAACAAGATTTGATTTTTTTTTATTTTTTCATTAAAAATTTTTTTTGAATGTATGTTTATTTTTGAAGGAGAGAAAGAGCATGAACAGTGGGAGAGCAGAGAGAAAGGGAGACACAGAATCCAAATCGGGCTTCAGGCTCTGAACTGTCAGCACATACCCCAGTGCAGGGCTCGAGCTCATAAACCATGGGATCATGACCTGAGCCGAAGTCAGACGGTTACCTGACTGAGCCACCCAGGCGCCCCTTTTTAACTTTTTTTTTTAATGTTTACTTTTGAGGGTGGAGGAGAGACAGAGCATGAGTCAGGGAGGGGCAGAGAGAGAGAAAGGGAGGCAGAATGTGAAGCAGGCTCCAGGCTGCTCCCGATGCGGTGCTCGAACTCACCACGAGATCATGACCTGAGCCGAAGTCAGATGCTCAACTGACTGAGCCACCCAGGCACCCCTTGATATATTGTATTTTTGAAAATAGTGGTGATTTGATACATTTTGAAAGGATTAATTAACACATCCATCACACTTATTTTTATCTGGTGAGAACGTTTAAATTCTACTCTTAGCAGATTTTAATTATTCAGTACAATTCTAGTTGCCATGTTATACACATTAGATCCTTAGACTTTAATTCATCTTTTAGCTCAAAATTTGTGTATTTACCAATTTCTTCCTTTTTCCCACAGCTGGCAAGATCCTTTTTACTCTCTGTTTCTTTGAGTTTGACTTGCTTTTTTTTTTTTTTTTTTTTAAAGATTCCATATATAAGTGATACCTTATAGTATTTCTATTTTTCTGTCTGGGCTTATTTCACTTAGCATAATGCTCCCAAGTTCTATCCATATTGTTATAAACAGGACTTCTGTCTTTCTGGTGGCTGTATAATATTCCTATATGTAACACACACACACACACACACACACACACACACACACACACCCGTATCATCGATATCCATTTATCATTGTTGTTTCCATATCTTGGCTACGGTAAATGATGATGTGATTAATATGTTAATGTAGATATTTGATTCAAATATCACTGGTTTTTAATGCCAGATTATTTTGTGAGTATAAGCCTCTTGGTCTTCATACTGGCCTACCATTGTTCCATTATTAGGTCCAAAATTGAGGGTGTAAGAACACAAGTATTAACTTTCAGTTTTGTAGGTTTCTCATATTAAAACTGTTTTGCCTATAGAGTAGTAGTTAGAGTTTTTCAAATATACTGATGTGCAGGCCTCACACCAGACCTCTTATTTTGAAATCCTTGAGCGTGGGGCCTGGATGTTGGCCATTAAGGGAAAAAAACAAAAACCAAAAACCAAACCCACAAAAACCTCTTTATGTTAATATAACATGGGTCCAGGCTT
Organism: Lynx canadensis; assembly: GCF_007474595.2. Taxonomy (NCBI): domain Eukaryota; kingdom Metazoa; phylum Chordata; class Mammalia; order Carnivora; family Felidae; genus Lynx; species Lynx canadensis. Next base: position 37,956,384 of record NC_044320.2, on the reverse strand, counting down.
GAGAACAACTGCTCTAGAACAGAGATTGGCAAAGGATGGCCCATGGGCCAAATCTGACCCACTGCCTGTTTTTCACTGGTACATAGCATGGTTATTTGGCTATTTGTTTACTTGTCTGTGGTCTGTTGTGCTACAACAGTAGAGTTGAATAAGTGCAAAAGCGACCTTGTGGTGCACAAAGCCTAAAATATTTGCTCTCTGACCCTCTATAGGAAAAGTTTGCTCTAAACCTTGCTTTCGATTTAAGTTCTGGTTAACACAGCTTTGCCAGTTGCCTAGCTTTCTTACTAGTCTTGATGTAATTGGTGAATTAGCTAGACTTTTGGTTATATTTTTGTTTCTTGCCTATTGGATTGTGAACTATTGGAGCACAGGCACTATATTTTTTAGCTCTTTGAATACCTCAGCACTTAATATCCTTAATTTTGCCTAGTTGTGTCTAAGTAGGAGTGCATTGATGGATATTAGCTACTATCCTTAGGTTATTACATGAGGGTACCAGCAAGGGGCAGCATGGAGCTTTTGCCTTGCACACTCTTTCATCTGTAATATTACAGTATGTTAAAATAAATGTTACACTATTTTACACGATTGCCAGGCCATAAATAATTATGGCAAATATCATAATTTTTAAAAATTTCTTTAATTACCTTTAATCTACATTATTCCTTTTATCAGTTCCACTTGTTTCAGATCTGTCTCAGCTACAAAATAGCATGCCACATTTTCATCATCACTATTTTCAATATTGGTCTTCATTCCTGCTTCAAGAACTTTTGGCAATGACTGGGATATTTATGTCTTGAAAATATTTTGGGCTCTGGCAGATAAGAGATTGATCCCACTTTAATAATAGTTTGGCCTTACTTCCAGGTCTTTAATGGGTCAAAATTAGCTTTGCTTTTGTTACTAGTGTGGTTACATTAATTTTTTTAATTGTGGGTTGCTTAGGACATGAAGGAATCCCATCTAGGCTTCTGTTTTATTCCCTGGAATTAAGCGTTCAGCTAGTTTTCAACTGTTACTCCACAAAGCTTGTTCAAGCATTGTCTTAGCATTTGTTTTCATGTTATAGTTAGTACACATACATGTGTTATATATTTATTAAGAAAGTAAGATCACCATCGTTAAAAGATTTTTCATTTGAGTTGTTGAATAAAGTGAGTATGTTATTTAGGGCAGGGAAAAAAATAAGCACTCAGGCAGGTTGCTGACTGCAGTCCAAATGGCTGATCAGAGAGTCTTTATATACATCGGTAATGTGTTGTGCAATATAAGCTGAAATATATTCCACAAGGGAGGAAAACGGAATAGGTTACATACGCTGTTCCTAAGTGCAATGAATATAAAACTCCATTACTCACTTCAGGCAGGTGCTTTTTATATGAGGCTTTAAAGAAATGTAAAACTGCTGGTGAAATGATTGGTTTGTACAGACACCACTTAAGTTCTAGTGCTTTGACCAGATAAAGAGGTTAAAAGTATTCTTGCAAACATTTCTTGAATGATTCAGGGATTGAAGGTTAATATTCTCTTGGTGTAATAACCCATCAGTATAAGCACTGTATATAGTATATGAAATTTGTCTCTGACTTGGTTATGAAAATCAGGGACCCAGGAATAATATTCAAGCTTTTCTTGGATAATGACAAAGGAATTCCACTTACCAAAATTCATTCTTAAGATATATGTATTTAACAGTATTTTTGAAGAACTACTTAGATAATATTTCATTGTAGTTTTCAGTATTGTTCTTTAAGAATTTAAGATTATTTTTTAGGCATTAAGATTAGATGAACTTTTGGAATATAAAATACTTCTTTTTAGGGTAGCTCTACAATTAGTTGATGAATATCATGAAGAATTAGGAAGTATTCTAATTAGTCCATAAAGATTTATAGTGGGTCAACCTATATGAGTCCCTATATCTCTCTTCCCTTCAAGTCTTAAAACAGGCACCTACTTATAGTTTAAACACTGAACATTCTTCCACAAATGAATCTTCATAAGCATAAACTATAAGGGGTATTGAAAGAGTAATAAATAGGGGTTCAAATTTGTTTTAGGTTTTAAATATGTGAACCAGTGGGTTTTCTTTTTAAACCTGTCCTAGATTGATTAATCAATTGATTTCTCTCTTCTCCTCTCTTTCTTTCTCTCTGTTAATACAGAAGTGAAATTTACAGTATACACAATTAACAATTTTAAAATGTACAGTTCATTGGCATTTAGTGTATTTGTAATGTGGTGTAACTGCCAGCTCTCTCTGGTTTAAAAACCTTTTAATCACTCTGTAAAAAAACCCCATACCCTTTAAGTAGTCACTGTTTAGTCCCTCCTCTGCCTCTTCTCCTGGTAACTTCTAATTGCTTTCTGTTTTCTTTGGATTTACCTATTCTGGACATACCATGTAAAATGAATTATATAATATATTTAAAGATTGGCTTTTTCTCTCAGAATACTCAGGAGATCTAAATTGTTGTGTGTATCAATAGTTTATTTTTATTGCTGCATCTCATTCCGTAGTAGTAGTAGTAGTAGATATATCACAGTTTAGCTATATAGCTATTAAAGGACATATAGCTTGTTTCCAGTTTTTGCCTATTACTTATAAAACTGCTATACACATTTTGTATACTCATTTTTGTGTGAACATAAGTTTTCTGTGGGATAAATATTCAGGAATATGGTTGCTAGGCTGTATAGAAGTTGCCATGTTTAGGTTTGAGAGAAGCTGCCAAATTGTTTTCAGGAATGGCTGAACCATTTTGCTTTCCCACCAGTAATGTATGAGTGATCCATTTTCTCCATATACACATCAGGATTTGATTTTGTCACTATATTTTATTTTAGCTGGCTGGGTAGGTGAGTAGTTGTAATTTCCATTCCCTTGATAGCAATACAAATGATGTTCATCTTTTTAGATGCTTATTTACTATCTGTATATCCCTTTAGTGAAATGTCTGTTTATGTTTTAGCCTATCTTCTAACTGGCTTGTTTGTGTTTTTACTGTTGGGTTTTGGGAGTTCTTTATATATTCTAAATACTAGTCCTTTGTCAGATATCTGGCTTACAAATATCTTTTCTCAGTCTGTAGCTTACCTTTTCTTAAATAGGTTTTATATAAAGCAAAATTTTTAGTTTTGGTGAGGCCCCAATTTTTCCTTTGTGAACTGTGTTTTTGTTAAGTCAGGGAACTCTTCTCTGCCTCTCCCTAGATTGCAAAGATTTTCTCCTGTTTTCTTTCTTTTTTTTTTTCCTTGAATGTTTACAGTTTTACATTTAAGTCCATGGTTCATTTTGACATTAAAAAAAAAAATAAGATATTGGACCTAGGTTGAGGTTGATTTATTTTGCCTTTGGATGTCCACCTATTCCAGCACTATTTGTTGAAAAGACTGTCTTTCTTTCATTGAATTGCATTTGCAGCCTTGTTAAAAAGTATTTGGCATATGGGTATTTGTGTATTTCTGGATTCTCCATTCTGTTTCGCGGATCTGTGTGTCTCTTCTTGCACAAATATTGCATAGTCTTGATTACTGTAGGTGTATAATAAATCTTGAAATTAGTAGACTGACTCTTCCACTTTCTTCTTTCTGGAATTGTTTTTTTTTTTTTTTAATTTTTTTAATGTTTATTTATTTTTGAGACAGAGAGAAACAGAGCATGAATGGGGGAGGGTCAGAGAGAGGGAGACACAGAATCTGAAACAGGCTCCAGGCTCTGAGCTGGCAGCACAGAGCCCGACACAGGGCTCGAACCCACGGACCGCGAGATCATGACCTGAGCCGAAGTCGGACGCTTAACCGACTGAGCCACCCAGGCGCCCCGTCTGGAATTGTTTTCAGTTATTCTAGTTCATTTGCCTTTCTATAAATATTGTTGAGTCTTCCATGAACACTATATGTCTCTTCATTTATGTAGATCATTGGCTTCTTTCATCAGCATTTTATAGTTTTCAACATATAAGTCAAAATACTTTGTTAATTTTACTCCACTGTATTCCATTTTTTTCGTGATTATAAATGTTTTTATTTTTAATTTTAGTATGCACTTATATTCATTGCTAGTTTATAAATGCATAGATTTTTCTATTTTTGTTTTATATCCTGCATTCTTAATAAACTTATTCTGGAAGTTAAATTCCTTGGGCTTTTTTACATCAACTGGACAGAGGGATAGGTGTTTTTTTTTTTGTTTGTCTTTTCTTTTTTGTTTGTTTTTTCCCCATTTATATATCTCTCATTTCTCTTTCTTCTCTTGGCACTGGATAGAACTTCCAGCATTTTGTTGAGTAACAGCAGTGGGAGCTGGCATCCTTGGCTTTCTTCCAATCTTAGTGCAAAAGCATTCAGTCTTTCACCAGTAAATAGTTTTACGTGTTTTTGTAGATATTCTTTCTCATGTTAAGGAAGTTTTCTTTTCCTATTTTCCTGAAAGTTTTTATCAGAATCAGTATTGAATTTTGTCAGATGTATTTTCTTTATCAATAGAAATCATCATGATTTTTCTCCTTTAGCTTATTAATATTATAGATTTCATTGATTTTCCAATATTGAACTAAATATCTATTCCTAGAATAAGCCCTACTTGATCATATATTATTTATATTTGTATTCACACAAACTCATTGCTGAATTCCATTTTCTAATATTTTCTTAAATATTTTCACATGTGTATTGATAAGGAATATTTGTATATAATTTTCCTTTTTTTGTGATATCTTTCTTTTGGAATCAGCACAATTCTGGCTTCATAAAATGGAATAGGAAGTGTTTCCTCTTTTTCTGTGTCCTGGAAGAGATTGTGTGGAAGGGATATTAATTCCTCTTTAAAGATTTGATACAATTCTCCACCTATGCCTAAAGTTTCACTTTTGGGGAGTGTTTTTGTTTCTTGATTCACTGATCTCTGTCATCAAAGCTGTCAAAGCATTGTTTATGGTAGTATCTTATTAATTTTTTGATGTCTGCAGAGTTGATAGTGATAACCCGTTTCATTCCTAATAATTGACTATCTAGGACTTATCTGTTTTTGTTTTCTTTGTTAGTATTGTTAGATATTTGTCACTTCTATTGACTTTTTTTTTTTTATTTTTATTTTTTTCCAACGTTTGTTTATTTTTGGGACAGAGAGAGACAGAGCATGAACGGGGGAGGGGCAGAGAGAGAGGGAGACACAGAATCGGAAACAGGTTCCAGGCTCTGAGCCATCAGCCCAGAGCCTGACGCGGGGCTCGAACTCACGGACCGCGAGATCGTGACCTGGCTGAAGTCGGACGCTTAACCGACTGCGCCACCCAGGCGCCCCTCTATTGACTTTTTTAAAAAGCCAGTGTAAATAAATTTCATTGATTTCTGCTGTCCTTACTGTATCCTACCTCTGACTGCTTTGGGTTTATTTTGTTCTTCTTTTTCTAAGTTTTTGAGGCAAGAGCCTAGGATATTAACTTGAGACTTTTACTTTTCTAATAATGTATCCATTTAGTGCTATGAAATTCCCTCCCTGTACTGCATTAGGTGTGCACCACAAATTTTGTTATGTTGTATTTTCATTCAGTTCAGTATATGTTGTTTCCCCCCCCCCACCCCGAGTATTCCTCTTTGACTTGTGGAATATCTGGATCTGTTTAATTTCCAAGTATCTGGAGATTTTCCTATTATCTTTTTCTTACTGATTTCTATCTTGAATTTATTATGGCTGGTGAACAAACTCTGTTTTCAATTCTTGTAAATTTGTTGAGATTCATTTATGCTCACAATGATATAATCCATTTGTTATACATTCTTTGGGTATTGAAAATAATGTATATTCTGTTCTATAATATCAGGAAAGGCTTCTTGACTGAAAATGTTTTTGACATCCTCTGTGTCTTTATTGCTATTGTGTCCAGTTTTTCATCACCTATAAGCTATAGATTTTGTAGTTGTGTCATTGGTTTCATATACATTTAGGACTGCTGTGTCTTTTTGGAGTACCTACTCTGGTAATTTTTGTTTGTTATGTCTCTTATGTCTCCTTTATCTGACACTAATAAAACCATTCCTGCTTTTTTAAAAAAAAATTGAGATTAAATTCAAATAACCTACACTATTTAACCATTTTAAGGTGTGCAATTCAGGTGTTTTTATTATATTTGTAATGTTGTGCAACCATCACCAGTGTCTAATTTTATAATATATTTTATCACTCAAAAAGAAACTCCATATCCATTGATAGTCACTTCTCATTACCACTGCCCTCCATCCTGGCAACTAGTAATCTACTGTGTCTCTGGATTTACTCTTCTCAATATTTCCTATAAGTAGAGTCATGCTTACATGACCTTTTCTATCTGACTTATTTCAATTAGCATGTTTTCAAGGGTCATCTATGTTGTAATATTGCATATCGGTAATTCATTTCTTTTTATGGCTGAATATTTCATAATATTGGTACTCCACATTTTGTATATCTGTTCATTGGTTGGTGGACATTTGAGTTTCCACTTTTTGACTGTTAACAACAATGCTGTTAGAACATCCTTGTACAAGCTTTTGTGTGGATGTATGTTTCCACTTCTCTTGTATGCTTACTGCGTAAGAAAGGAATTGCTTGGTGATATGGTATTTTATGTTTAACTTTTTGATGAATTACCAGATTGTTTTTCACAGCAGCTGCCCCATTTTGCATGCCCGCCAGCAATATATGAGAGTTCCAATCTTTATCACACATGTGATTGTCTCTTTTTTTTTTTATAGCCATACTAGGTGGTGTGAAGTGGGATCTTACTATGTTTCACTTTCTTTTGACTAATATTTGTGTAATCTACCTTTTTATGCACTTTCACAGCTCTCCCACATTATTGTATTTGAAGTAAGTTTCTTTTAGACAGTGTATAGCTGGATTGTATTTTTAATCTAGTCTGCCAATCTTGTCTTTTAATTGCTAGATTAGGACTATTTATATTTTATTTTTTAGAGAGTGTACATACATGCGTGCATGTGAGTGGCGGGGAGGGAGGAAGGGAGGGAGGGAGAGAGAGAATGAATATCTCAAGTAGGCTCCACGCTTTTTAGCATGGAGCCCAACACAGGACTCCGTCCCATGACCCCAGGGTCATGATGTGAGCCGAAATCAAGAGTTGGATGTTCAACTAACAGAGCCACCCAGGCACCCCAGGACCATTTACATTTAGTCTAACTATTGGTAGGTTAGGCCTTAAGGCTAACACTAGTTGGTTTATGCTTTCTGTTGGATCTGTTTTTAATTTTTCTTTTTTTGCCTTGTTGGCTACTTAAACATTATTTAGTTCTCATTTACATATAGCTATTTTGAGTCTATCTTGTTGGGAAGCTTTTATTAGTGATTGTTTTAGGTATACATTTCATATAGCTAACTTATTACAGTCTAATGGTATCATCTGTTTTTCAGTTCAAGTGATGCATAGAAACCATACTCACCTTTATGTTTCTTTACCCTCTTCTATTTATAGTATAATTGTCTTAAATATTCCCTCTGTGTATATTGAGAACCGCATCAAATATTTTTGCTTCACCATGAAACAGGGTTTAGAAAACTTAAGAAAAGAAGGAAAGTCTTAAATTTACCCTGTTTTTGCTTATTGTAGTTTTCATTTTTCCTAGTATTCCAAAGTTCCTTATTTTATTCTTCCTGTTTGGAGAACTTACTTTTTGCATTCTTTTAGGGTAGATCTGCTACTGAAAATATCATTTCTTTCAGACTAAAAGTTCTAAACCTAAAAATTCTATTAAGTTAAATACTTAACAAAATATTACAAAATTTCTTAGTTTTCCTTCAGTTGAAAATGTCTGATTTTTCCCCTTCAGTCCTGAAGGATATTTTCAGCAGTTGAAAATATGCCACTGCCTATGTACCTTTATGGTTTCTAATGAAATCAACAAGCTGCTGTCATTTGAATTGCTTCTCTATGGGTATCATTTCTTTTTTACTCCTTAAAGTTTTTTTTTCCTCTGCTTTTAGTTTTCAGTAGTTTACAGTGTATTTTTATTTCTTTGATTACTCTGGGGTTAGCTCAGCTTTTTAATTTCAGGTTTATGTCTTTTGCCAGAGTTGGACAGTTTTTAGCCATTACTTCTTCAAGTGCTTTTTCACCTCTACCTTCCTTGTCTCCTCTGGGAGGAGGACAATCTGATGACATGATTGTTAGATTTTGTGTGATGGTCCCACAGGTCCCTGAGATTTTGTTCATCTATTTTTTCTATTGTCTGTGTAGTTCAGATGAGGTAATTTCTGTTATTCTGTCTTCCAATTTAGTGATTTTTTTCCTTTGTCTTCTTCATTTTGGTATTGAACTCATCCACTAAATTCCTTATTCTGTTATTGTATTTTCCAATTCTAAAATATCTATTTGTTTCCTTTTTTATGTCATTTTCATTCTCTTCTCTTCTCCTCTTACTATAGTTTTCTATTTCTTTGTTAAATCTTTCGATTTTCATTTATTTCAAGTATACTTACAATTGCTTAGGGAAACATTGTTAAGATGACTGCTTAAAAGTTTTTGTCAGATCTAACATTTCTGTGATCTCAGTGGCCTCTATTAAATGTCTTTTTTCATTTGGGATCTTGGTTTTTGGTTTAAGTTCTTTTCTTTTTTTTAAAAGTTTTACTTATCTTTTTTAGTCACATCTACACTCATCATGGGGCTCAAACTCATGACCCCGAGATCGAGTTACATGCTCTTCCCATTGAGCCAGCCAGGCACCCCAGTATAAGTTATTTTTGATTGAAACCTGGATATTTTGGATATTGGTTTCTGAGACTCTGGATTTTATTTAAACTTACATTTTATATGACTTCATCTGATAATTCTCCAGCAGTGGAAAGGGACATATGCCCTTATTACTGCTGTGTGGGCGTGGAAGTCCAGGTATTCCACTTGGCTTCCATTGCTATCCAAGGGGGTAGGCAGTTCTTGTAACTTCTGGCCCAAGGTGGGAATTTTGGCTCTCATTTAGAACTCCACTGGTACCTTTCAGTCTTGGAATAGTTGGGTTGCCTCATTACTGTTATCTGTGAGGTCTCTGCTGACACCGTGGTGGTGGTTGGTGGTGGTTGGTGGTGGTTGGTGGTGGTTGGTGGTCGTGGTGGTGGTCGTGGTGGTATGGCTCATTATTGCTAGAGGTTGGTGAAAGTCCTCTGACTGTCCACTAGGCCTCCTTGACATCTGCCCAGCTGGAAGGTTAAGGGGGCCTCCTTATTGCCAGGCTGAATTGGAAGTCCAGGTTATCTGTTAAGCTTTTTGTATGCTACCCAGTGAGGGCTTGGGGGTTCCTTGTTTTAGAACATGTTGAAGGTCTAGGCTTCCCATTGACCTTTCCTGCTGTTGGTGGTTGTGGGATTAAAGTTTTTTGCTGTGGTGTTTGGCTGGAGTAGAACATTTGTTGTCTAAAAATTTTCTGTCATTCTGGGATCTCCCTTTCAATTCTTTGGCTAGGGAAAACTGGCTTTTGTTGGAAGGTTTTTTGTCTCTATTGGCATTTCTGTGTTGCTAGGTTCTTCACCCTCAAGTCTGGGATATATTAGGCAAAAACATAACCTGTACACCTCACCACTGTCTCTTTTTTTAGGTCCTGAGTTTCCCCTAACTAGTCTGCCATTTTCTTTGTGCCATTCAGTCTTTTTTTTTTCCTTCTATACATAATATTGTTTTTTTTTTGTTCTAATTAACGTGAAAAAAGTCTACACTGTCTTCCTGGAAGTGCAACTTGTTTATTTCTATAACAAATTTAGAAGTATCTTAAATCTTAATTGTTACTTTTTTGTTAGAATAAGAGTGAATGTGGGGCGCCTGGTGGCTCAGTTCGTTAAGCATCTGACTCTTGGTTTCGGATCAGGTCATGACCTCAAGGTTTCGTGAGTTTGAACCCTGCGTTGGGCTGTGTGCTGAAGGTGGAGCCTGCTTGGGATTCATATTCTTTCTCTCTTCTCTCTCTCTTCCCTCCCCCTCCCCCTTCCTCTACTTATGCTGTCTCTGTTTCTCTCAAAATAAATAAAGGAACTTAAAAAAGAATAGTGAATGTGACCTTGAGTAGTCTGATGTTTGTTGATGCTTTTTTTGTTGTTTTGTTTTTGTTTGTTTCTGTTTTTGTTTTGTTTTTTGGCTTAACCATACCCAAGACACCTGACATGATATTTTACTCTGAATTTGGCTGTAGTAAAAAACATTTGTTCTCTAGGGATGTGGCTGGCACAATCATGAATAATTTTGAACTCAGTTCATATGTAGATTGCATTATTGTTTCTATTCTTCCTCTCCTTGCACGTATCTTTTAAACCTATTTTTAGAGTCCAGACATCTTCCATCATTTTATTTGTATATTTGGTTTATTTATTGGAAAGTCTTATTGATACATGTAAATGTATACATTGTACTCTGTTCCCTTTGATTTCCCTTACAGGTTTGGATGTATATACCAAATTAGTAGAGTATTTTTGTTGTAGCCTCTTGATTTTATCTACAGTGATTACAGAGCATTATTTGTCTTTAGTCTGAAACTTTATTTAAGTTTCCAAACATAGTAAGTAAATTTTAGATAATATATGAATATGTTTTATAAAATTTGATTTTTCTACATTTATGACAATTTCTATGTAATTTCTAATATCAATGCATCTGTGGTTATCACATAGTTGTAACTGTGCTGCATGTAGGATTTTATGTTCTATTGTTTGATTTAACAAGTACTTTTAATATACTTTTACATAAACATCAAATAACATAGGTTTTTTATAATAATGAGGTAATGACATTTCATAATGTACCTAACAATTCTCTTCTGTTGCATCTAAGTATTTTTTGGGTTTTGCTGATGTAATTAATATTGCTATAAGCATTTCTCCTTTCTTTTTAGTTATTTCTTTGGGATAAATTCCTAGGATTGAGTAATTTGGTAATGGGTTATAAACTTAAAAACATATAGTATTATTGCATACATTCCTTTTTCATGAATACCTAAACAATTGGTAATGAAGGGTAATGATTATTTTACTAAAACCTCAACAACATTAAATATTGTAGACTGCAGGTACAAATGATGCTTTACTTTTGCTTAATTCACTTTTCTTTAGTTACAGCAAAATTGATCTTTTGTCATATATCTTATTATTTGTATTTCCTCCTACATGTATTTCCTTTCATATTCTTTATCATTCACTGATTCAAGGATTCATTTATTCATTCAAATATGTAAGTGCTTTCTTAAGTGATTCATTAAGTTTTTAGTGTATTTATCAAAGAACTTTTAAAAGTTTGTGTTAAGTGTTTGGCTTCTCCCTGTGAATATTTATGCAATCAAAATAGAAACATGTTAAACTGTCAAATAGGGCCATCTTGACTTTCATTTATAACAGTAAATTTTCCCACATGTTTTGTGTATAGACACACCTCAGAGAAATTGCAGGTTCAGTCCAGACCATCAAAACAAAGCAAGTAAAGTGAATTTTTTGGTTTCCCAGTGCATGTAAAAGTTATGTTTACAATATGTTGTAGTCTATTAAGTAGGCAATAGCATTATTTTTTTGTATATATGTGTGTGTATGTATATATGTGTGTGTGTGTGTGTGTGTGTGTGTGTGTGTGTGTATATATATATATATATATATATATATATATATATACACACACATACCTTAAAGAGTACTTTACTGATAAAAAATGGTGACCATTATCTGAGCTTTCAGTGAGTTAGTAATCTTTTTGCTGGTGAAGAGACTTGCCTCAATATTGGTGGCTGCTAACTGATCGGGGTAGTGGTTGTTGAAGGTTGGGGTGGCTATGGCAATTTCCTAAATAAGACAACAGTGAAGTTTGCCACATCTATTGATTCTTCCTTTCATGAACAATTTTTCTGTAGCACGTGATGCTCTTTGATAGCATTTTACCCATAGTAGAACTTCTTTCAAAATTGGAGTCACTATTTTCAAATTGTTGCTGCTTTATCAATGTTTATGTAATATTCTAATGCCTTTGTTGTCATTTCAACAATCTTTACATCTTCACCAGGACTATACTCCATCTTAAGAATCCACTTTTTTGCCTCATCCGTAAGAAGCAACTCCTCATCCATTAAAGTTGTATCATGAGATTGCAGCAATTCAGTCACATCTTTAGACTCCACTTCTAGTTCTTCTTGCTATTTCTACCATACCTGCCATTACTTCCTCCCTGAAGTCTTGAACTTCTCAACATCATCCATGAGGGTTGGAATCAACTTCTTTCAAACTCTTGTTGAAGTTGATATTTTGACCCCTCCCATGAATGATGATGAGATGCTTAATGGTATCTAGAATAGAGAATCTTCCTTTTTTTGAAAAAATATTTTAAAATGTTTTTATTTATTAGAAGAGTGAATTTTTCTAGAGGGTTTTCTATTTATTTTACCCAGATCCATCAGGGGAATCATACTCTGTGGCAGCTGTAGCCTTATGAAAAGTATTTCTTAAATAATAAGACTTGAAAGTTGAAATGATTCATTGATCCATGGCTGCAGAACTGGTGTTGTGTTATCTGGTTTGAAAAAAACAATCTTGTTGTGCATCTCCATCAGAGCTCTTGGGTAACTTTCTACATTGTCATTGAGCAGCAGTGTTTTGAAAGAATTTATTTTCTTGAGTAGTAGGTCTCAACAGTGGGCTTAAAATACTCAGTAAACCATGTTGTAAACAGATATGCTGTCATCTAGGCTTTACTATTCATTTACTAGAGCACAGGCTAACTAGATTTATCATAATTCTTAAGGGCCTTAGAATTTTCAGAATGATAAGTGAACATTGACTTCAATTTAAAGTCACCAGTTGCATTAGCCACTAACAAAACAGCCTGTCCTTTGAAGGGTTAAAGCCAGGCATTCACTTCTCTGTTACAGCTATCAAATCCCCACATGGCATCTTCTTCCAATAAAGGCTGTTTTGTTTACATTGTTTAGGGTAGCTACCTTCATTAACTATTTAGCTGGATCTTCTGTATAACTTGATGCAGTTTCTACAGCAGCACTTCCTGCTTGACCTGGCACTTCTGTTATGGAGATTGCTTCTTTCCTTAAACCTCATGAAGCAACCTCTGCTAGCTTCAGACTTTTCTTCTGCAGCTTCCTCACTTCCCTTGCCTTCAAAGAATTGAAGAGAGTTCGTGCCTTGCTCTGGATTAGGCTTTCGCTTACGGGAACGCTGTGGCTGCTTTGGTCTTCTATGTAAACCATTAAAACTTCATATCAGCAGTAAGGTTGTATCATTTGTGTGTTCACTGGGGTAGCACTTTTTATTTCCTGCAAGAACATTTCCTTTGCATTCACAACTTGGCTAATTGTTTGGCATAAGAGGCTTAGCTTTTGGCCTATCTTTGGCTTTTGACATGCCTTCCTTGCTAAGCTTAATCCTTCTAACTTTTGATTTAAAGTGAGAGACATGTGACTCACTTGAACACCTAGGGGACATTGTAGGTTATTAATTGGCCTAATTTCAAGATTGTTGTGTCTCAAGGATCAGGGAGGCCCAAGAAGAGAGGGGAGAGATGGGGAATGGCTGGTTGGTGGAATAGTTGGAATGCACACAACATGTATTAACTGTCTGATATGGGTATGGTTCTTGGTCCTCCACAACATTACAATGGTAACATCAAAGAACCCTGGTCAGAGATCACCATAACAAATATGATAATAATGAAAGCGTTTTAAATATTGTGAGAATTACCAAAATGTGACAGAGACATGAAGTGAGCAAAGGTTGTTGGAAAAGTGGCACTGATAGACTTGCTTGACACAGGGTTGCCATAAACATTAAATTTATAAAAAACACATTGTAAAACACAATAAAGTGTAGTAGAAAAAAAAGTACACCTGTAGTTAAGTAGTGAGTGATCTTACCTATTATTGTTAATATCTTTATGAAAATGATACTTGGAGGTATGTGCCTTTTGAATGAACAGTGTCCACACCATCCTCTGTTGGCTATCCTTGTTGTGACATTGTATCCAGGCAGAGATGGCATTCCAGAAGTGTGAAACTTTGGGTAGCTCTTTTTTTGGCATTTCCATTTTTGGCATTTTGTACAATATGAAGTAGGTACATACTTGTGTAGTTACTGGTTAATGACCAATAGTACTTTTCTCACTAGATTATGGATTTCACGAGAGAAGTTTCTAAAATGGTCTCGTCTGCCCTTGTAACTCCAGACTGTGGTTGGTGTATAGTAGTCCATAGTGAAAACTTAATGAGTTAAGTAAATGAATGAATGAGATATGTAAGTCAAAATTAGTGTGTGCATGAGAGACCATAAGTAGGTGATCATGCTTAGGTGCAGAGAAAACTTGCATTCTTAAGCCAGGATGACCGCCTTTTACAGTGAGAGATGCTCTGGAGTTGGATGCAGTAGACCTTTGATTTTATCAAGGATTGGAGGTCAGTGATTGAAGTAGCAAGACTGGATCTTGGCTGCATGCAGTCACTCCTTACAGTAAAAGAATAGCTTGTCAGGGTCAAAGTTTCATAGTGGTGAGGTAATTAGCTTAGCAGTTTTACCTTGTGGTAGAATTGAGAGTGCCTTATGGCGGAATATGAATTAAACTAAGGAGAGAAGAATGATCTTATCCCTCACAGAGTGAGTGAATGCTGTATTTAATTTTATTCTGCTGTGCCCTTTCCCAAATCCTTTTACACACACACACACACACACACACACACACACACACACACACACAATTAATTTAAAAAATAGTTTGCTCTTTATTATGACCTCTTTTACTTTGCCGCCCGTTTAACATCCTCATGCATGTTTAAAAAATCCTTGCCACAATTTCCCTCTTGTATTTATAATAAAGTGTTTTCAAGTGGACTCTGGGCTGCTTATGTGGTTTTGTCTATTGATTGATTGATCGATCAACCACCTGACCTACCTATCTATCTGAGAGAAAGAGCGCCTGAGCCAGGGAGAGGGGCAGAGAGAGAGGAAGGGGGAGAGAGAGAGAGAGAGAGAGAGAGAGAGAGAGAGAGAGAGAAAGAGAAAGAGAGAGAAAGAGAGGGATGGAGAGAGAATGAATTCCAAGCAGGCTCCATGCTTAGCTTGTCTCCCTCCCCACCCCCGCGCTGGATCTCATAAGCCATGAGATCATGACCTGAGTGGAAATCAAGAGTTGGACACTTAACTAACTGAGCCATCCAAGTGCCCCTTCTGCATGGTATTTTTGATGAATGAAAATGAATGAATGAAATGATCTCATTTCATTTTTGCTTTAATGGCTGCATAGTTGCTTTGGTTTTTTCTTAATTTAGTGACCAAGAGCGATAGCTTCTTCTCCTTCTTCCTCACTTTTACTGTCAGAATACGGAATATATTATGATATGACTTTTGCATAGTAGTCTTGCTTTGGATAGTTCTACCAGTGGTTATTACTGAGAATTTAATATCATATAGTTTCTTCCCATATGTGTCATAAAATTACCTCATCTTAGAAGCAGGCACTTTGTGTTTTCTAAGCATCTTATCCTAAGTGTTATTTTTCTAAAGTTCCTATATATGTATAATACTAAATGGTCATAAGTAGCAATTGGGCATTACTATTTCAATCAAGACTTTTATATATAGAAAAACCACTCTAATGCATCACCTTGTTACTTGTATCACAAAGAAATAATTAGCCTTCTTCACCAGGTATTTTAGTTCTAGAAGCTAGGGGAAATATAAAAGGTTGCTGGATTTATCCTTGCAGTATCAGTTTGAAACATATTCCTTCAAATTTTTTTCATCTTTCCCTAATGTCATTAGCTGACTTTATCTTGTCTGTATTTTTTCTACTACATGTACAAAAATATGGTAACTGCTTCATTTAGTTAAAGTTTTCTTTACCTTTTGAAAAAAAATAGTGACCGCATATGAGAATATTGCTTTCTTCAGAGGACACTTTTCTATATCCCATCATGTAGTGTTTAATCTCCTTCCAGTGGAGGTAATCACTGGCTTTTAGAGCTTAAAAAAAAAAAAAAATCTTAGAGTCAAATCCAGCCACTCACTTTTTTCTAATGAAGAAACTAAGCCACAGAGGTTTTAAATCAAATTACAGAGCTATTTGATGGCACAACTTACACTAGAATAAAGATCTAGTAATTAGTGTATCTTTCAGTAAACTCCCTTATTATTCCCTAATGTATGTAAGCTGAAATTCTGCAGTCCAAGCTAGTGTTGTATGTAATAGTTATGAAAATATGCTAGCTAATAATTATTGAATGCTTATATGCCTAATGCTGCATTATCCACTGTCCATTTGTCATTTCAGTGCTTATGATTATTCTGTAACATTGCTTTATCCCCACTTTATAGATTTATACCCACTTTCCAGATAAGGAAACTGAAACAGTATAGTTAATTTCAGGGCTCCTAATGTGTTTAGTATTTCTGTATACCCTCTGTTTAACCTAAAAGGTAATTGTTGCTTCCTCCTCTGTCATGAATGACATCTTATGGAAAAAATGCCTTTTTAAGCTACATTTATTTACTTTGGAAACATGTAGTATATCATGACATGACTTCTGTGCTTGGCAGCATGACATACTAGTTAGCCTGAAAGGGGGTGGAGACAAGAAGGGAAGAATTGGGAAGTGACGTTGAATTTCCCTAAGCTTGTAACTTCTGAGTAGAAAGGTAGACTCTTTCAAAACTATCCCCTACTCTTGATTTAACAAAGAAATTTCTTTGTTTTGGCCTTGATGGGGAAGAGGCAGGGTGCTTTCCCTGAGAATTTGTAACCATAGTCCTGTCATCACTCAGATTTTAGTTCCTTGCATAGTCTAGGAACCAACCATCAAGACAGTAAGTTAACTTAAAATGTGTTCCTGGTTGGAGCGTTTATATCTCTGGATATCTAGTAGTAAGCAGATATTTGCTCTGGCATACACCTTCAATTACGGCAATGTATTTGAAGAAGAAAGCCTTGTGAAATGTATACTAAGAATCCAGAAAATAATCCATCAAGAGCAAGATTTAGCAGAGATCTCTGATGACCAATTTAGATTCCTAGAATTTTCAGACAATGTAATTGTTAGAGACAGTATAAAATGGCAATATTTAAAATTATTACAGAAGCAAAAGATGAATTTGAAAATTTGAAAATATGAAAGAAGCACAGATGTAGTCCATAAAAACTAAAGAATTTCAAAAAGAAAAATATAATCTTTGTAGTTAGAAGTCACTGAATGGAATAAATAGCAGATTAGAAACAGCCGAAGACACTATTAGTGAACTTGAAGGTGGATACAAAGAAATTATGCAGAGTGTAGCACTGAGAAGAGAGATGAAAATGTGAGATACAGGTAAATAAATCCAGACACTAGCATGAGGTGATTCTATATATATCTAATAAGATCCTCTGGAAGAGAGACTAGGAGAGAGGCGAATATTTAGAGTTTTTAACCCCCAAAATTGATATAAGATGTGAATCTTCAGTTTTAAGAATCAGAACTCCTGAACAGGAAAAATAAATCTTTAAGTGGATACATTGTCGTGAAATCCCACTGTGCTAAAGACAAACAAATATTTATTTTATTTTAAAAAAAAAAAATTTTTTTTTCAACGTTTATTTTTTTTGGGACAGAGAGAGAGCATGAACGGGGGAGGGGCAGAGAGAGAGGGAGACACAGAATCGGAAACAGGCTCCAGGCTCTGAGCCATCAGCCCAGAGCCTGACGCGGGGCTCGAACTCCTGGACCGCGAGATCGTGACCTGGCTGAAGTCGGACGCTCAACCAGATCGTGACCTGGCTGAAGTCGGACGCTCAACCAACTGAGCCACCCAGGCGCCCCAAGACAAACAAATATTTAAAAGCAACCCAAGGGAGAAGAAATTAACGACATTATCTGCCAACATTAATGTTAATATTTTAGTTTCCTTTATTTGGTAATGAAGATGTCAAGGATAAAGTAAATTACTTGTTTTTGAACAACTATTCTATTTGAGGCACTGTGCTATCTGAAATTCTGTTCTACTAGGCCCATACAATTTAGTGACCCTCCTCTTTCCAATCAAAATGAGTTACTGAATCTTCTTGTCAGACTATATTCAGAAGTTGGAAGTTCTTCAGTACTTTGCTTCCACCCCCTTTCAAATAACAAGGTTTTTTCTTCTAGTTTCTCATACACAGAAATGTCCATATTCCCACACCTGCAGTTATGACACAATAGGACAATCATCGTTAAGTATGTAAGCTTGAAGAGGAGGAGGAGCAGGTTAATTCTTAATAACGCAGATTAGTTTTCCAAGAATGCATGCATTTAGTATGACAACGATATGTAGGAGTGAGACTCTGATTCCTAGTTTTAAAGCTAGAAGCAAATTTAATTTTGTTAATCTTTATGTTAAGAATTAAGTCATAAACTTAGTGACGAAAGTTTATTGTTTTAAATTAAGGTGTCTCTTTCATCCTTTCAGTATGAAACTGAGTCTTGTCAAATGTATATTGCCATTGTTGATGTTAAAAAAAAAAAGAGAAGCTGATATGTAGATACATGTTGGTCAGTAAATGCTTGATTTTCTTTTTTGCTGGTATTTATAGCAATGTGGACAGGGAGGGATTGCTGAGATGCAAGTGAGTATGGAACAATGAAAAGTTGTTGCTGCGGAGGACTTCGTGACTTGTTCCTTGTTAATATTTAAAGTTCACTTCTGTCACCTGATTATCACTGGGCACTACACTTTTGAGATTACTTTTTATTTCTTGCTATTTAATTGGATGTGGTTCAGTGGTTTTATTTTATATTCTGTTGAAAATATTAAATGACTTTTACACAGATAATTTGGCTTCACCCAGGTCTGGAATGTCACTTTGTTTGTTTTTCCATGTAGAAGCAACAAAATCATCATCCTCAACAACAATAACAAAATAATCGCTATCTTTTAAAGTTTGCGTCTCTTATTTGCTTATAACTGGGAGCCATTTGCAGTCTTTATCACCTATTGAGTCTTAGATGTACCAAGAAAGCTGATTAGTTCTATCTTACTTGTCCTTGCCTACCAGGCCACTCCTGTTCAGACTTCTCCTGTCTTCTCATGTGATCAGTCTTTCATTTCAGTTTCTTCCTTTATTCTTCCCCTGAAAGGATAAATGCTTACCTTTTACTAGAAATCAACTATTTGGAAGCTCTTTCCTACTTTATTTTATGTAATTTTTTAAGTTTATTTATTTTGAGAAGTGGGGAAGGGTAGAGAGAGAATCCCAAGCAGGCTCCACACTGTAAGCACAGAGCCCAATGTGGGACTCGAACTCAGGAGCCATGAGATCATGACCTGAGCTGAAATCAAGAGTTGGACGCTTAACCAGCTGAGCCACCCAGGCGCCCCTGTGTAATGTTTTTTAATAGCTCTGCTAAAATGGCTGTCCCTTCAATGCGTATTTTAAAAGAATTTATCTCTTCCCTCTTTCAGAAGACTTTATTGGTTTACTCTCCTGTTATTATTTTTGTGTATCTAGCATGTGTCATGGCTGCTTGAGTGTCCTGAGTGACATTTTGGTTTATTTTATTAAATTAGAGTTGTATATGGCTTCTAACAAAAATTACAGTCCTATGGGCCCCTTTCATCTTCACTGCTTTTTTTTTTTTTTTTCAACGTTTATTTATTTTTGGGACAGAGAGAGAGAGCATGAATGGGGGAGGGGCAGAGAGAGAGGGAGACACAGAATCGGAAACAGGCTCCAGGCTCTGAGCCATCAGCCCAGAGCCCGACGTGGGGCTCGAACTCACGGACCGCGAGATCGTGACCTGGCTGAAGTCGGACGCTTAACCGACTGCGCCACCCAGGCGCCCCTTCACTGCTTTTTATAGAGGCAGTCATCTTCAACTTATTCTTAAGTATTTACCTCTAAATTTCTTTTTTTTTTTTAATTTATTTTAAACATTTATTTTTGAGAGAGAGGGAGAGAGAGACAGAGCACAAACAGGGGGAGGACAGAGAGAGAGGGAGACAACAGAATCGGAAGCAGGCTCCAGGCTCTGAGCTGTCAGCACAGAGCCTGACGTGGGGCTTGAACCCTCAGAATGCAAGATCATGTCCTGAGCCGAAATCGGATGCTTAACCGACGGAGACACCCAGGTGCCCCTACCTCTAAATTTCTAAATAAAATGCTTACATCACAGATTTCTTACCTTCCATGTGTAGATATAATCTACATTAATTCTAAACTTTTTTTTTTTTGAGAGCGAGAGGTAGTGGGGAGAGAGGCAGCAGGAGAGAGGAAGAGAGAGTCTTAAGCAGGCTATACTCTTGTCATAGAGTCTGATGTGGGACTCCATTCCACAACCTTGGAATCATGACCTGAGCCCCAAATCAAGAGTTGGATGCTCAACCGAGCCACCCAAACCACCCAAGTGCCCCTACGTACATTCTACTACCACAAACTTAGTGTCTTAAAACAACATAAATTTATTTCCTTTACAGTTCTGTAGTTTAAAAGTCTGAAACGAGGGGCATGTGGGTGGCTCAGTCGGTTAAGGGTCCTACTTCAGCTCAGGTCATGATTTCATGGTTTGTGAGTTCAAGCCCTGTGTCAGGCTCTGTGCTGACAGCTCAGAGACTGGAGCCTGCTTCCCATTCTGTGTCTCCCTCTCTCTCTGCCCCTATCCCCCTCGTGCACACTCACTCACTCACTCTCTCTCTCTCAAAAATAAATAAACACTAAAAAAAATTAAAAGTATGAAATGAGGGGTGCGTGGATGGCTCAGTCGGTTAAGTGTTGGCTCTTGGTTTCGGCTCAGGTCATGATCTCATGGTTTGTGGGTTCGAGCCGGGTGACGGGCTCTGAGCTGGCAGTGTGGAGCTTGGAATTCTCTCTCTTCCCCTCTCCTACTCGCTTGCTGTCCCTCTCTCTCAAAAATAAACATTAAAAAATTTTTTTTTAAAAAGTCTGAAATAAGTCTCATACTAAAATCAAGGTGTCAGCTTGGCTGTGTTCCTATTGCAAGCTTCTCATAATCTGTTTCCTTTTTCCACCTTTCGAAGGTCACCTGTATTCATTGGTCTGTGACCTTCATCCCTCATCTTCAGAGCCAGCAACATCACTGTAACAGTGCCTCTGGTATTATATGTCTTTCTCTGATTCTCCTCTTTTGCCCCTTCCTTTCATTTTTAAGGACTTTGGTGATTATATTGTGTCCACCAGGATAATGGATAATTTCACTATTTCAGATCAGCTGATTAGCAAGCTTAATTCCATCTGCAACCTTAATTCTCCTTTGCCATGTAAGGTAACATACAGTATTCACAAATCTTGGGTTTAGGATGTGGACATCTTTGGAGAGGGTAAGTAGGGGGTAGTGGGGTGGCATTATTGTGCCTACCAAAGAGGCTTTAGCTTTTAGGGCTGACACTCACTGACTGTCTCTCTCTTTAGGCTTTTTTTTCCTCCTAAATAATCCAATTATTAGATATTTTTTGCTTAAATTTAGATTCATTGTTAACATATTATGACTGTATATGGATGAATTGTAATGTATACTACCAGTAAATAATTTTTACATGTGCAACTTTTGTTCTTGGAGTTAATAACTGCCCTATTAAAATTTGGTTAGTGTTCTATGTATTTATTATTCCCCAAAACTCTTACAGAAGCTTGTCTTCTCTCAGTAGTTCAAATACCTTAGTTTTAATTTTTTTTTGATGAATAAAAATGGAATTTTTTCTTTTATTTCTTGTTTTAGTACAACTTACTGTCAAATTGGCTAACAAACTGTGTGTAAAGTGTGCTCTTGGTTTTTGGGGTAAATTCCTGTGGTTCATCCCTTACATACAACACCCAGTGCTCATCCCAACAAGTACCTTCCTCAATGCCCATCACCCATTTTCCCCTCCCCCCCAACCACCCTCAGTTTGTTCTCTGTATTTAAGAGTCTGTTATGGTTTGCCTCTCTCCAGAGACTCTCTGTAACTATTTTTTCTCCTTCCCTTTCCCCCTGGTCTTGTGTTAAGTTTCTCAAGATCCACGTATGAGTGAAAACACACGATACCTGTCTTTCTCTGACTGACTTATTTCACTCAGCATAATACATTCCATTTCCATCCACGTTGTTGCAAATGGAATGATTTCATTCTTTCTCATTGCCAAGTAGTATTCCATTGTATCTATGAACCACATCTTCTTTATCCATTCATCAGTTGATGGTGTACTCATTATTCTTTTAGTGTACTTTTTTTTCTCATTTCAATTTCTATTTGTTTCTAGTCTAGAGAGCTATCTTGAAGTTGCCTTTTATCATTGTCCTGGGAATTCTCTTTTCTCTTATGTTAGATCCCCTGTTTCTTTGCTCACATATGTGATTCTCTCCTGATTTACTCCCTGTTTTTGGTGGAGCACAATTTCATAGTTATCTTTCCAGCAGACGAAGTAAGCTGTTTTTCAGATCTGGTATGTCTGATGAATGTTTCTTCTGCTTTCATATGTGATTGATAGTTTGGCTGTCTGTAGACTTGTAGGTTGGGAATAATTTTTCTACAGAATTTTAAAAGCATTGCTTTATTGTCTCCTTGTTTTCTACTATTGCTCTTGAGAAGTTTGATGCCATTCTGATTGTATGTTGTATATTTGTATGTCATCTGTTTCTATTTTTATGCATTTGCTTTTTTACCTCAGAGCTTTTAGGAACTTCTCTACAGGTGGTGGGCTTCTCTGGGTATGCTTTTTCATTTGTTTTGATGGATTTATGGTATACCTTTGTAAGTTGACACTTTCGTTCTACTGGTTGGGGAAATCTAGAATTATTTTTTTGATTATTTTCTCCATTTTGTTCAGTAGTCTTTTTGCAACTTTTGATTTTTAGATATTTGCTTGTTTGTGATGATCCTTTCATTTTATTGTCATTTATGTCCCATTTTCAATCTCTTGGGATTTTTTGTTTTATTATACTGTAAATTTCTTCAACTCTTTTTTTCCAGTTTTTCTATTTAAGGAGAATTAACATCATATTTTTAATTTCTAAGGGCTATTTTTTTCTTTGAAAATTTTAATGAAACATCTTATTTTTGTTGTATCTTCTGTATTCTCTCTGAGGATGGTAATTATTATTATTACTAAGAGTTTTGTTTTTGGCTTTGTTGGTTTACCCCAGCTTTCTATTTGTTTTTTAAAATCTCTACCTCTTATAGTGATTTCCACATATCTGATAATCCTTTATATTTAGAATAAATTACTAAATCTGTGTGTGAGGTTGGAGCTTGTTGATGCTGGTGTCATTGTAGGGGGATTGGATGCTACTTATTTTTTGTTGGGGAATAATCAGCTACGAGTATAATTTGCTTTTTTCTTGGACTGGCCAGTTTCCACTGAGAGAAATCCTTCCATTTCCTTCCTGAAGGTTATAAGTCTGTCACTGAGAGTTCTTAGAGAGTAAAGAAAAAAAAGATCTCATCATCCAGTATATATACTATATATAGATTTTTAGACAATTTCCTCTTTTTAACATGCACCCTTTTCTTTGGTTATATTCCATAGTCCAAAGTCCTTTTGGTTTAACCTCTCCGTAGTGAACTGTTAGTCTTGCCAGGATGAGTGTGGGGTAGTTGCATGACTGTATTGTTTAGGGGAAAGGATCTGTGGCTATTAGATGGACTTTCAGCCGCTCATCTTTTAGCTTCATTTGCATTCCTGCCCTCTGAATTGCCTGGTTTCTTTAATTTTTAATTTTTCAGAGGTTACTACAGATGAAGTTATTTCTTAGTAGAATAGAAAAAAGTGCCATGGGTAATGGAACAAAGTCACATCTTGTTGCTACTTGTTCTTCAAATACTCATCTTTCAAAATTTTGATGATAGCTCTTGCCTCTTTGAATAAGCTCTTATTCAGTTACTGTTTTTTTCATTTTTATTTATTTGTGGGTTTAAGGCTCTAAAAAAATTTAACAGTTTTTTAGTGGTGGTTAATAGAGGCAATATAGTTAAACTTATGTGGAGTTTGACTCCTTAAACTTTTACTTAGATATACACACAGATATGTGGGTCATTTTCATTAGTTTATCTTTTAATAGTTACAAGAGTGATCATGAGCTGATTACTGAACTTTGGAGAGTTGGCACTGAGGGTTAAGGTCTCAGGGAGGATGGAAGAATTATGGCAGACAAGAAGTTGGTGGAAAAATAATTGGTGTTAATGGTGTACCACAGGACTAAGAATATGTGTTACAAGTTGGTATTTTCCAGAAAAGTACTACAAGGAGAAGAAATAACAGTGCATTATATTATATTAACTTCTAATAAAAAATTCAGTATTATTTTTAGATTCTTTCATTGATAGTGTATACAGTGTAAAATTATATTTCACTTGCTGTGTCTTAGGGATTCCCTCTCCTCATCTTCTAGTGGACTATGACTGTAGCATTTGAGTAAATGAATGCGAGAGTGCTCTGTGAAGGGAATATTTCAAATGCTAGATACTGTCATTATCTTTGTGATTGTCCTCTTGACTCATGTCAGCTCTTCTCTAAATTAAGTTCTGTGTGAAGTTCAGGTAATTTCTGATTTAAATACCTTGAACAGTAACTACAAAACTTTGGCCTCCATATGTAGCAATAGTAAATAGTGGCTTGCCTTTAGCTATGTGATTACTCTGCTACTTAGTTAATGCTGCCTCTATCCAAAGCCATGCTTTTTTAGTTTCAGAGCTTTTGTTCTTTTAGTTTCACCATGGGGAGAATTCCTTTTTACACTTTCAGGAAGCATCATTCATGTAGGACACAATGAATGTGCTCTGTGTTCCTTTCCACCTTCCTAGTGCTTACGTTTGGGCATTTTACAAATTTTGGTTTTGAAGGTAGAGTGGAAAGAAACCAAGGTTATTTTTTAAGACTTTTCTGGGGCACCTAGATGGCTCAGTCCATTGTATGCCTCTTGATCTCAGCTCAGGTCTTTATCTTAGGGCTGTGAATTCAAGCCACACATTGGGTTCCCTGTGGGCAGGAGCCTACTCAAAAAAAAAAAAAAAAAAAAAAAAAAAGACTTCTTTTTTAGATGGGGCCTGGCTGGCTCAGTCAGTTGAACATACGACTCTTGATCAGGGTCATAAGTTCGAGCCCCATGTTGGGTGTAGAGATTACTTAAATAAATAAACTTTAAAAAAAAAAAAAAACCACACTTTTTTTTTTTTTTTTTTTTTTTAAGAGCGGTTTCAGGTTCATGGCAAAAGTGAGGGGAAGTTAGTTCCCATGTATGTCCTGACCCACACATGCACAACAGCCTCTCCCTATATCAGCACCTCCCACCAGAGTGGTACTTTTGTTACAATGGATATACCTATGTACTTGCATATCATAATCACCAAGTCCATGGTTTTCATTAACAAGATTATTTTTTTCTAGTAGCTTTTCTTCATTGTTGAAGCCCATCAAGAGATGACTGTAATTTATTATTTTAAATCTGAACTTACGGCATTTAAAACAAATTATTTCATAAAAAAAGATTTTCTTGAGAAATTATGCATAATGATGTTGTAGTTTTTAAAACAAGCTTTGAAAGATTTGAGAAATGTAATCATAAAAATGTAAACTAAGTTCGTGATAGTCTAAAACAAGATAATATATATATATATGATTCTTACCAGAAGAGGTTCCAGGCAACTTCTTCCGATAAGAGTACTATATAAGTATGCATTAGATATTAACAGAGACCTACCATTTGTCAGGACACCTGGCTGGCTCAGCTAGAAGTGCATGTGACCCTTGATGTATGGTGGCGAGTTTGAGCCCCATGTTGGGAATAGAGATTCCTTAAAATAAATAAATTAATGAACATTAAAAACAACAACAACAAAAGACCTACCATTTGTGATTTTTTTTTTAATATATGAAATTTATTGTCAAATTGGTTTCCATACAACACCCAGTGCTCATCCCAAAAGATGCCCTCTTCAATGCCCATCACCTACCCTCCTCTCCCTCCCACCCCCCATCAACCCTCAGTTTGTTCCCAGTTGTTAAGAGTCTCTTATGCTTTGGCTCTCTCCCACTCTAACCTCTTTTTTTAATTTTTTTCCTTCCCCTCCCCCATGGGTTTCTGTACCATTTGTGATTTAAGATAAGTCCTAAATGTTGTAAACTGTACAAGAAACAATGATATAAAATAATTTAAAAACAAAGCCATTTTGGCATATTCATATTCTTTTGCTTTTATATCTACCAGGAACTAATTCAATTATTTTCATTCTGAACACCATCAGCAACCCTTGAGAGAATCTTTCAGTAGCTCTTGTCTGCTGACCATTATCTAGGTTCTTTATATGTTTTGAAAAATTGGCATAGAATGAAAGTCTCACTGTGGGCACTTGAGGGCTAGAAGAGGATATCATTCCATTTTATATTCCTCTCATCTACCGTAATGATTAGACCTGGGTAAATTATCTACTAATAACTTCCCACAACTGCAATAGATGTTAAATATGTAGGGTAGCTCAGCCTCCTTTCTTACAAGGAGAAATGTGATTTAGGCCTTGTCACTCTCTGACTTGAAACTTGGCAAAACCCTTATTTCTCTGAGTCTTGGTTTTCCCATAGATAAAATGGAAGAGTAATAGTCACCTCAGGATTTTGTTTTGTTTTGTTTTGATGATAAATAAAATAATAAACTAGACATAGTGTTTGACACTTAGTAAGTGTTCCGTGAATGTTAGGTGCTCTGATAACTAGTACTACTGTTACTATTGTTAATACTATGACGATGTTTATATAAATACTTTGGCATCATTTAATTTTCTGAGATACTTCCTTAGCTTTTAGAGTCATAGATTTTGAGAATCTGATAAAAATGTAATAACATTATAGAAGACTGTATAAATACACAACGTTTTAGAGTCCTGCTCTGGGGCCAATTGGTACCACTTGAAATGGAAACATCCGAGGTGGTGAATATTGGAAAGTAGCAACCAATCAATACACATTTATATAACAACCACATAGAACTTAGTAAATTAATAGGTCCTTCTGAAGTGAGGGTTCGTATGTAAGAAGGTGTTTAAGATGATGTTTTGTAATTTGCAAATCATGTAGTGTGTTAGTTAAACTGCAGATTCTTGGGCTACATCTCAGGAAGACACTTGGAAGATTATGGGGCTTCTTGAACATACTTAAATTGAGATAAAAGTTTTCAGAATTATATTTAACATATCTATCACAGAAAATTTATGGTTTTCTTAATTGTTCATACATTGTTCTGCTTAAAAGAGTTTCAGAGATGAATGATAGTTTATAAGTGATCAAAATGTGGAATGTAGAAAAGAAGGGAAATTATGTTGGTGGATGTTCATGAATATAGGCAAAATGAATGTAAAGTCTTCTCTGATGGGATCAAATCGTATTAAACACCTTAGCTCTTTTACTAGTGGGGAACTTTGAGCAAAACTTAACTCCTGCAGTCCAATGTATCTTAATCTGAAAATGAGGTTAATAAACATTTTTATTATAGGCCTGTTGTGAGGATTAAATAGGATAACATGCATAACACAGAGTAAGTCCTCAGTAAATGTTAGTCGATTAGGATTTGTCGTTATTATCATTTTAGTGATTTGCAATATTGTCAGTTCTTAAGGTTCCTCTGCCTTTTTAATTGTCACCTAGACGTTAGGCCAAAATGAGTTTTTCCCTTTTGAATTAAGTTTTCCCTACCATTTATATTATGGTAATTATTCTCTTCTGTGCTTCAATATCCTTTGTTAAGTAGCACATAGTAGAGATGTTAATATCTACTTTTTTGTTAATTGATACAGAATACCTTTGATTTTTCTTATATGCACATGGTATGTCAGTTTTGCTTTTAAGCTATTGTATTTTAACCCAGGAGCTATTTCCAGCTGTCTTGTTTGTCTCTCCTTATTCTACCTGACCAAGATAGTTTGAGGATCCTGTTTACTCTGAATGTTTCCTGTTTAAATTAAATGTCTCTGTCCAGATGAAATTCAATTTATAAGTTAAATTTGTTTCACAAATAAGTCTCTTACTCTGTATTTTAAAACCAAATATGATATTTTAAAGTTGTTCTGTTTTTTAAGCAAATATTTGTTTAAAATATTTACTCGTATTTCTTGAACTTGACTAATCAAAAGCTGCCTACATAGGTATAGTTATGAGAGTTCAGACTA
Organism: Lynx canadensis; assembly: GCF_007474595.2. Taxonomy (NCBI): domain Eukaryota; kingdom Metazoa; phylum Chordata; class Mammalia; order Carnivora; family Felidae; genus Lynx; species Lynx canadensis. The sequence continues at coordinate 37,928,270 of NC_044320.2, read as the reverse complement.
TTTATTTTAAAATTGCATCCTTTCACCTCCTAAATGCTAAACTATGAAACCTAACACAAATACTGTAAGAACATCTGAGGCAGATAATTAAAGTATAATTAAGTTTAAATGCCTTGGTGAAGGAGTATAAAAATTATTTAAATTCAATCGGCTAGTACATTTGCAGTTTTCTTTTATTAGGTGTGAAATCTAAGAATCCCCTGCCAACTCTTGAGGGCTCAATCCAGAATGTTGAATTGAAGTACTGCAGCACATCATTGGTCAAATGTGCCTCTGGGACCATGGGATCAATAAAAATTTGTGCCAAAGCCCCAGGTATGTGCAGCTGGACCGTGTAAAACTTTATTGCCTGTATAGGAGAATTGGCCTTGCATTTTACAAGGAGCGTTACTGAAACAAGAATTTGCTCATTGTTCCTATGAATCAGAGGTTTTAAATTTTTATTTTTTACTTAAAATTTTTTTTTAATTGTGCCAGGATGATACTTTTTTATTTGTATAAATTAATTTTTATTTAAGGAAAAAACCCCTGTATAGTTAGGAGAATGGTTAGGAGGGAGAAAATTAAGTTTACTCTTACACTGTTGCGGTGGGGGGGGGGATAGGAAGTATAGATATATATGACACTTAAAATTAAATTAAAATGTTAGTATAATAAACAGATAACACAACTGTTTTTCAGTTTAAGGTTGTAATGTTCTTCATCCTGCCAATACTTTATTTCATATTTTCCATAAACTACTTGTAATTTAAGTTTTTTAGTGCAACCTAAACTTCTAGGTAAGTTTAAAAAGAGGTACAGATTTTGCTGGATATTTGGAATACAGTATGTTCAAATTGTTTCCTTCTATAGTCTTATCTGAAATGTTCTACATTCATTAGCTAAATATTAAGACTTTCTTGGTGTAGAATTAAAAGTGCTTTTAACTTTATTAGTCCTACTTTTTAGAACATAAATGTATAGATAAAATAACCAAATATAACTGAAATGTTGTATTATGATAGTATATTTTAAGATCAAGCATCCTCAAGCTACTCCTATATATATTTTTTAAAGTTTATTTGAGAGAGAGAGAGAGAGAACATGAGAGTGTGCGCGTGAGCGTGAGAGGGGCAAAGGGAGCGGGAGAGAATCCCAAGCAGGTTCTGTGCTGTCAGAGCCCGATGTGGGGCTTGGACTCAGGAACCCTGAGATCATGACCTGAGCCAAAATCAAGAGTTGGATGCTTAATTGACCGAGCCACCCAGGTACCCCTACTCCTATATTTTTATATAAGAATTTTTTCATTAATGTTTCTACTCAGGTGACAGTGGAAAAGAGAAGTTGATTCCATTGCTTCAGGGTCCTTCTGACACTAAAGACCTTCATAGTAGCAAATGGCTCAATGAGAGTAGAAAGCCAGAATCTCTCTTAGCTCCAGATTTGATAGCCTTCACAGTCCAAGTTCCACAGTATATGGACTACTGCCATAATTCTGGTGAGTACAAATTTATCATTATTTACTTATTTTGCATTTCCTTTTCCAGTAAGGCTTTTAAAAAGGACTTTTCTTTTAACCAATTTGTGTTCATTGGGATACTCTCTGCGGTTGTGCTCTTTGAAACTTAAGTGTTTTTGTATCATTTTTGATAAATGATGTGTTTGTAAACAATAATGATTTTATTTTATATGAGAAATAATTTCATTTGTAGGTTGTAACAATCTTGGATTCATATCTATTAAATCCAACTGAGTTTTAAAACATACCATATCATGTAATAGGTAGAAAAGAGTAAAAAATTTAAAGCATTGGAAAGAAAATATTTTTCCTTGAGGTAGTATCACTTTGTGACCCATCATTTGCCATATTAAAATTGGGGGTTTGGGCCTTATCTCTAGTTTTGCAGAAAGAAAGAGATGTTGATAGTGGAATCAAGAAAAAAAATCTGAGGTCAATATACTATTTCTTAGAGTTATATTTTTTTCCTGTAACATTTTGCCTAGAATTGATTTTATTTTATTCAACCCCAGAATATAGCAAAGCCTCTTCTATTGAGAGGAGATACCAGAAGGATCAATGAAGACTAGGATTAAAAAAAGATAAGTAGAGGCCATTATCAGCCACGAATTTGGTTAGTCAGTATGTGGTTAGTAAAGCCAAAGTGGTCAAAAAGTTTAGAAATAAAATTGCTATATACAGATTCTTAAAAGGGTAAGGGGTGCCAATTAAAAATTAAATGGCTAGTGAGGAAGTGGTTTCAAATAGCTGCCAAAGAGTAGAACTGTCTTAATATTTAACAAGTATTACAACTTACAGAAAATGTTAAGCATTGCTGCCCTGAGTTGAAAGGAGAAACTATGAAAAGATTTGTAATTAACTAACTAGACAGAGTATATGGAGGCAAATATTAGAAGCAGTGCACAAGGACATGAAAAATATTTGAAAGATGAATTTTGTTACAGTAGCATTTCCAGCTGAGTGGCATGCACATTAGAAACTGCAAATTAGTATTCAACAGTGAGTCAGAGAATCCCCTGTCCGCATACTTCTGAAGACAGTAGTCCTCAAAAAGAAGTTTCAGCCTGGTGAAAGTTGGTATGGAACCCAAATGAAAAATGTGAGGATGAGGCCCAACCCCAACTAAGACTGTGCATATGGATAAAAGATTTGACCTATCTTTTAAGGCAGGGACTGATAAACATTTTAATAAAGAGCCAAATAATATTTTAGGCTTTGTGGGCTATATTGTCACTGTTTTGGCTATTGACTTCTGTTGTTATAGCATAATAATAGCTGTACACAAAATGTAAATGAGTGGATAGGAATGTATTTCAATAAAAGTTCATTCACACAAACAAGGGTTGGGCCAAATTTAGCCTATGTCATTTACTTCTGTTTTAGGGAAAAGGGATTGGTGGTTAAATAAACATTATGCTTTTTAAAATGCCTATTTAATCATGTTCCTTGAATATGCTGCTTGGTGAATTTTTTAAAATAATTACCCATATAGTAGTTTTTGATAGATTTTGTTCTCAAATCATAACATTATTAAAATGTTATTAAAATGACTGGACCATTCAGTTAGAATTTTGATGTCTAAGAAGGGGCTAAGCTTATTTAAATCTACCACATATTCTTAAGTTGGAGAGGACCCTCTTGTTTTTTGTTTTGCCATATACACAGTTAGAATTGATCAGTTAAGCTTATAATCTGATCTTTCTCATGACAATATTTATATTATTTTTTTTTGTAATTTAAACACATTTCTAGGGTCACAAAAATGTATTTGCATTTCTAACCTTTTATTTAGACCTAATAGTAAACTATGATTTAAAAAATTATACCTATGATATTTTAGGGTAAAGTTTTATGTTTTTTCTTGCTGTAAGAGGTTTTGCCTAATCTTCGACATTAGTATTATGTTTAGTGATATGTTTTGGCTTTGTGTGTAAAATTTTAATGTGGTTATGTATTTGATGCTTTGAAATTACTTTTTTGGGTATGTTTTAATCCTAAAGTGTAATGTGTTTTTACTTAAACTATTTACATAGTTAAATTAGGGTATTTTTAAATTTAAATTTGTCATCCATCTTGGAACTGCCACCCACATTAATGGTATTTATGATATGGTAATGAGAAGACTTATTTTTTAAAGCTAGTTTTAAAATAGTATTGATTAATCTTTTGTTCCTGTAACAAGATTTAAATTGGAGATGGAGATGTGTCTGTGTATGTATAACTCAGGAGTAGACAAATCTTCAGTAAAGTTTTGAAGGATTGTTAATAAATTATTTCTTCATTTAAAATTTATTTACTTAAGTGTCACCCTTTTAGCAAGTACTTTCATGGCCCTTGTATGCAAATTTTGTCTCTCTTAAAAACACAGGTGCAGGTACACACTGGCACAGACACATATTATTTTTCTACTCTTCACTTTTTCTTAGAACTTTTCATAGTTTACCATAATATATATGTTGCTGATTTCTCTTGTTGATTTTTTTTCCTGCTCTTAGAATTTATGCTTTATTTAGGCATGAGTTTTTGTCTGTTTTGATTACTACTGTATTCCTAGTGGCTAGAACAATATGTTGCATATAGTTGGCTGTCAACAGATATTTAATGAATGAATGAATGAATGAATGAACAAGTAAGTGATGATTACATTTACCTTTTAGTTTTTGAGGTCGGAGCACCTAAGGGGAATGACACAGAGTCAGAATTAGGTATTAATATTAATTAATACCATAATTAGGTAAAAAAGGACTGAAAGAAATCTTAAGGTGTTAGTAAAACTCATTATAAAAATACTTTACAGTGTTTCTTAAAAAAAGATTCTGGGTAGTTAAATACTTCTAGTTGAATAATAGAGGGAAGCACAGTAATCCTTGCTGTTTCACAGATTTCCAGGTGAGGTTGTTAATGAACGTTTCCCATAGGTTTATAGAATTTGAGTGAAAAATATTTGAAAATGGAGTCATAAGTATCAGCCAGGTGATGGGAGACAAAATGTGTATTCTGGTGGTGTCTGGTGATCATTGTAAGTGGCTTTTGAACATCATGTGTGGAAGACAACTGCCCTTAGCATATGCTCCCAAATTGAAGGTGGGGATTAAAACTAGTGGCCAGCAAATGTTTGGGATATATTATAAAAGTCAGTATGTTGAGCTTCCAACTTCGGCTCAGGTCATGATCTCACAGTTCGTGAGTTCGAGCCCCACATTGGGCCCTCAGCTGTCAGCAGAGCCCTCTTTGCACTTCAGATCCTCTGTCCCCCCCCTCTCTCCCCCACCCATGTGTGCGTGCTCTCTCTCTCTCTCTGTCTCTCTCTCTGTCTCAAATAAACATTTTAAAAAACGCTAAAAAAATTTAGAAAGTAAGTTTTGAGAGAAGGTTGGTTAGGATAAAGAGGCAGAATCCTTTTTAGTGATGTCTACACCCAATGTGGGGCTCAGACCTACAACCCCAAGATCAACGCTATTGCTTTTCTGACTGAGCCAGCCAGGCACCTAGAGAGAGAGTTTTTTGACTTAGATTTCAGAATCTGAGGGAATGGACAGCTTTTTAGAAATGGGAATTAGGTATTAATATGACTGAAAGAAATCTAATGGTATTAGTAAAACTCATTATAAAAATAGTTACTTTACAATTTAAAAATAACTTTCATATATATATTTTTATTTGTTTATAAAACAGGTTTGTTTTCAGCAAAGCAAATGTTATTTGTTTCTTAAGAGAAGCATGTAGAGACCTAGAAGTTGTCCAAGTGCTTAACAGGTCAGACTGTGAACTTTATCTGGGGCTTCTAACTACTTAACATTTCCCGCTGTCCTAAGCTGTTTATCATTTTGTCTTTTAACCTTAGGGTCCAAATTACTAAACACTGCAGACCTTAGCCCTTAAAAGTCCTTCACTTTGAGGAGCTCCTTCCGTATTTCATACTAAGTAAACGCTGTCAAAAGAGGCATACTTTAATGATGCCACAGCATTTCTTTGTCTTTGAAGCCTCAGCAACTCCCTTTGCATATACCCCCCCACCCCCATTGCTGTCTCTACTTGACTGATTGCAGTGAAGTAGCTGAAGGCTTTTGAGGGAGTCCATTGTGTCAGCCCACATTCTGTATTGTCAGTATTCACAGGAACTGGTTAATGACACTCCATTTTCTTATATTTGTATAGATACTAGGAATCAAGTAGAGGAATAAGATGCTCTGTGTCTCCTTCAGAGGTAGAAACACTTGGTGACCATATTGATGTATGTAAAATATCTTAAGAAGATGGGTTCTAAACATTTTCCCCCTGTCTTTTAAATATAGACTGGCTCTTCTTCATACGCTGTATTTTGCCTGTGGTTTATAGCAGGTTCTGTTTTTTTTTTTAATTTTTAAATTTTTTAATGTTTATTTTTGAGAGAGGGAGAGAGAGGGTGAGCAGGGGAGGGGCAGAGAGAGAGGGAGACACAGGATCTGAAGCAGGCTCCAGGTTCTGAGCTGTCAGCGTGAGCAGGGGAGGGGCAGAGAGAGAGGGAGACACAGGATCTGAAGCAGGCTCCAGGTTCTGAGCTGTCAGCACAGAGCCCCATGTGGGGCTCGAACTCAGGAACCATGAGATCATGACCTGAGCCTAAGTTGGATGCTTAACCAACTGACTGAGCCACCCAGGTGCCCTGCAGTTCTGCTTCTTGAAAAGTTTTGAGTCCTTGTTAATCTTGGTATTAATGTCAGAATAAGTTTTGAGGTGTCTGCTATTTAAGAACATAAAATGATTACAAAGTACTCTATGAATTTAGAATCAAAGGAACTTAGAGGTCTTCCATTTCAATTTCTAAGTCAATGTTAGGACTTTTATGTGGTTCCCTCTCTCTGTGTGCTCTAGGTCTTTTGGCCTTCTTTGAGTGTCTCACTAATGACTGTGCTTTTGGATATTGCTGTCTTTCTTATTTGGGATCCTCACAATTACCCTTACCCTTTTAACCTTATACCTGTTTAATTCTAGCTCAGTCTTAAGATCATAGCTCAACTACTACTTCTGCAAGAACTCTTCCCTGATACTCCTTTCCCCCATTCCCCACCACCCAATTCAATTAAGTAGCTCTCTTACATTCATTTTTATAGTCCACTGTACTTCTCTTTCATAACACTTAATGACAGTATATATTTACATAGTTGGGTGGTTTGAATGCTATCTTTCTTCACCACTTGACAGTGAGTTACATGAGGACAGAGTTAGTTACTAGTTGCTTATCATTTTGTCTCTAGGAGTTAACATTGCCTGACATAGGGAATGCTTTGAGAAGTCATTTGGTGAATGAATGAAGAAATGAACATTTATGACAGATGGTCAAGCGTATGAGCGTATTTGATAAGTAGTTAATCCGTTAATAAATATTAACAGCCTTCCTCTTTCTCTCCCTATGTTTCTCCCTCCTTTTTCTATTGCTTATGTACATATCTATCACTAGAGAGAATATCTACCAGGTCTTTCTTTGTTAGGCAGCTCTAATTATTATTAGATCCTCTGTTGAACTGTACCTTCTATTTCTTGGTCTAGTTTTAGTGTTACGACATGAAATAATATACCAGCCTTAAATATACCTGACAAAACTTATTTTTCTTTACTTTATGTCTCACTCTAAGTATTCATCCTCTTTAGTTGTTGGAACTAACCCTATGACCCTACCGTTTCTGTTGAAACCTTAGTCTTTCTTGGCCTCCAGGTGTTAGGAGATGAGTCTCTGTAGGTCTTTTGGATTTTTGCATATCTTGTGAATGGTGGCACTGATTGTCCTTTGTTCTGGACTGTCTATTCAAGGATGTTTGTGTAGTCAACAGCCTTGGAAAGATAGATTTAGTGTCCCTCTGCAGCCAGTGGGGAGGGTATGTTAACTGTGCGTTATAAAAGATTTGGTTCTTCAACTCACGGTTCATCTCTTATCCTGCATCGCTCTGCATGTGCAGACTTCAGTCTGGATACATCTTTGGTGTCACCTCTGTGAGACTTGGCAGAGGGAACTGATGCAAATGTGTTGAAAGTTGTGCTGCTTGCTGTGCCATGAATAATAAAATCCTTTATCTTGACGCAGGAGTCTCTTGTCTTCTGCATCATTCATAACTGTGGTAGGGTAAAATCTTAGGCTCACAATTCTTGACACCAGAGCAGTGTGGTTTCTTGTTTCTCCTTGTTGAACCATCTTCGTGTCTCTCCTCAAATATGGTAGCCCTCCTCATCTGCTGAGGATATGTTCCAAGACCCTCTGTGGATGCCTGAAACTGCAGATAATACTGAATCCTATATATACTATGTGTTTACCTATACATAGGTATATGATAAAGTTTAAGTCATGAATTAGGCATAATAGATTAACAACAGTAATAATAAAATAGAGCAATTATGCAATATACTGTAATACAAATTTTACGAATATGGTCTCATTCTCAGAAAATCTTATTGTACTGTACTCATCCTTACGATATAAGATGATAAAATGCCTATGGGATGAAACAAAGTGAGGTGAATGATACAGGCATTGTGATATCAGGCTACTGTTGACATTGTGAGGATATCAGAAGGAGCATCATCTACTTCTGGACTGTGGTTGATCGTGGGTGACTGAAACTATGGAAAGTGAACCTATGGATAAGGGAGGACTACTGTATGTTTCTTTCCTTAATACCTTCGTCATTCCTGAGATTTTGTTACTGGTCCTCTCCTTTAAACTTGTATGTTGTAATCAACAGTACTGTTTTTAGCAACCAACCATATGTTATATCTTTTCTTTTGAGATCCAGACTCCAAATTTCAACAATTTCTTGACCATTTCCCTGTGGATATTTTAATGGTGCCTAACACATTTAAAACTAAACTCAATGTAATCCCTCCACCCCATTTCATACTCCATTATTCACTATTTCAATTAATGGTACTATTTTCCCTCTTAATGCTGTAAATTTCAGCACTAGTTCAGTTGTTCCTTCTTTTTCCTCCTGCATATGGTAGATGTTCCATAAAAGCTTTTTTTTTCAAACTTAATAGTCCAGGCTAAACATAATAAATTTATTTTAGTCATTTCCCATATGATTTGTGTTGAGATTCATTGCCACACTGATTACTTCCACTACTTGTTTGAAAATGTCTCTCTTAAAATTTAACACAATCCTCCACATAGCACAAAGTGAAGAGTATATTCCCAGATTGGTGTAGTGAACTTCTATTTAGTTACTATTTGTTTTGAGTTTATGTGCCACTGGAAACAAGAATTATTCTTCACACAAACTACTTTTAAGACAGTTTTTCATATTTCATGTATCTATATTAGTTTATGAATTTACATGAAGAACTTGACACTTTTTTTCTGTGAAATTTCATATAATTGATTTTGCCCCACCGTTAGTAAAGAAGATACCTTTGACAGTATCTGGTTGACTGTAGTTATTTGTACAAGTAGGATGAACATGCTGTTTTTGCTTTTATATATAAAATGCAAAAAAAAAAAAAACAACAAAAAAACGTTTCTTCCTAAGATTAGAAAACTAGAATTACGTGATTATGATGTTATTTTAAAATAATGAAAAACAAGTGTTCGTCCTAAAATGTCATTTAAATATAATAGTTTAAGCCAATGTTCCTATTCCCCAGTGTAATCAGTTTGAGAAATAAACACAAAGTTTTCAACTTTGCTAGGTTGTCCTGTATTAAAAGTTGTATTTTACCCATCAAATGTAAGCAACTTTTGATCACTGTTATTGGAAAAGAAAGTCACAATTAAAATTATTGTCTCTGGAAATTCAGTTAAATTGGTGGGTCGTTTCCTTTCTTGATTAAAACATACCAGCAAACACACACAATCTTATTTCACCATTCAAGTTGGTTGGTTAGAATGTGAATTGCTAAGGAGTTTCTAAAATGGAGGCAGTACTTTAGATTGTAAAATTTAATTTATGGGGAATGTTTTTTTGTTCCAAAAAATTCTCCTTATAATATAGAATTAAGTGAATTGCCTTGAAGTTATGTTTTTAGTATTTTTGACAGGACACATGAGTAAGAATGCTTATATATTGTAGCAATTAAAGACAATTCACATTTGTGGTTTGGGCATAAATGTGTAAAAATTATACCCATCTATCTTATTACATTTCCTCTCTCCTCCCCAAGGACTTTACTATGTACTTTATCTGTAATTGTTGCCAGTTTTCTATCATGTTCCCACTGGGCTTCTGGTGCAAAAAATCTTATCCTCTTGATGACAGAGCTTGCCTGAATGATTTCATGCTCCTAGCATTTTTGTTCACGGGAATTAGGGGCAAAATGTAACTACAGCTGAACAGAACGTCTATTTTTGTAATTTTGGAGTTTAGGCCCTGTTATTGGAACTAAATGAAGAGATGCAGGTGTTCTCCAGTCCAAGCCCTTTGGGAGTTTTGATGGTAGATGCTTGAAAAGAAAATGCATGTGTTTCCAGAGTCAAACAGCAGCTGTGAGACAAGGATTTATGTTTTTCTCAGAACTTTGGGATTTCAAAATGTTACATTTAATCACAAGCACAGAAAGGGGAGCAAATGTTAAAGATGTTACGCATAAAAGTAAGTTTACTGATCTCTTTACCATACGAACTAGTTGTGGGAATATAGGAGCAAAGTGATTTTTAATCGTAATATAAACAATTTGTAAAGGATTATGATAGTTACCAGGACACAGCCTTTTGAGAATGTTGCATTTGTGTTGTAGAGAATTTTTTTATCCTACTAATTACTGAAGTTTTTTTTTTTTTCCATTTAGACATACATGTACACACACACAATGAAAGATTTGGTAAAGTATTTGCCAAATGCGTTTTGACCATAATTATTTTTCGAAAAGTTTAAGTGATATCTTGTAATAGCACAACACAATGTTTTCAGGTAGAAGAAATGTAAATTTCTGTCTCCGATAGTAATCAAGGGAATTTCCAAATATATTTAAAACATATATATATTAGAGCTGATACATATTTCATAGTATAACTGTGTCTAGAAAGTACCCTGTTTTAATCATGTTTTTCTTCAAAACTTAAGGTTTTTTTCTCTTGGGTCTTCTTTCCCACCTTGTTGTCTACATCCAACTGATGACTATTCATTTAAAAATTTTCTTTGCTGTAAACCTGTGTGTGTGCAGTTCTGAAGCTGGGAGTGAATCCTTTATTGTGCTTCAGAATCTAACCTTCTCCCTGATTGAAATATTTCCTGGATGCCATGATGCTAGGAGACAGGAACACGCTCAATAGCAGCAGGAAATTACTTTGTTTCTTTGAAAGGTCCCAGATTCTGGAGGCAAGCCAATGGGAGATACCTTTTAAGACTGTTAGTGACCAGTTGTTTCCTTCATTTACAGCACAAGGTCAAAATTTTGCATTTTTTACTGCCTCTATAGTAAAAAAAGTGGCAAAGTAAAGAAGTAGTAGCTTCATAGTAAATTGCTGTACAAGAGGTGTTTCAGATTGAATGGACTTCAAGCAAATATCACCATTAAATGTGTAATGTTTTGGGGGTGCTGAGTGGTTCAGTTCGTTAAGCATCTGACTTAGCTCAGGTCATGACTCGCAGCTTGTGAGTTCGAGCCTCACGTCATGCTCTGTGCTGACAGCTCAGATCCTGGAGCCTGCTTCAGATTCTGTGTCTCTCTCTCTCTGCCCCTCCTCTGTGTGCGTGCTCTCTCTCTCTTTCTCAAAATTAAATAAACATTAAAAAAGTTTAAATGTGTAACGTTTTGTTTATATATATGTTTTAAAGTTCATTTATTTTGAGAGAGTGAACAAGTGCGAGCAGGGGAAGGGCAGAGAGAGAGAGGGAGAGAATCCCAAGTAGGCTTCCAGTTCAGCCCTGAGCCTGCACTCAATCCCACAAACTATGAGATCATGACCTGAGCTGAAATCAAGAGTCAGATGCTCAGCCTACTGAGCCACCCAGGCACCGCCCCTGTTTTGTATATTTTTATATGAATCAAAAAGATAACATTATCATTTTAGTTTATATTTTAGAATATATGTTTTCAAAGTGAATTTTTGTTTTTGCATTTCCTATCCAGATTTAAAGTTGGCTGTATGGTAGCTGCCATGTTGGCCAAAAAAGAATAGAAGCCTTAGTAAACCAGTAGGAATTGACTTATGAAACACTTAGAAGTGAAATTCACACCAGTGTTTACTACCTGACTCTTCCCTGTTTGTCTCACCCCTTCTAGAACAAGATTGATTCTACAGATAGCTTTTGCATTTCTTCTAGTCAATACAGTATACACAGGAATCATCCTTATGCCATTGCTTTGTTTTGTGAATAAATGATGAAAGTCAGCTATCCATTAATGTACGAGAGTTTAAGCACTTTTTTGGGAGTCTTTGTTTTTTTTTTTTTTTCACCTTCCTCTGACATTAGCCTTTATTCTTCTCCTTTACTTTCTCTCTTCCCAATCAAGAACTCCCTTCTAAGTAGCACTTGGACCATACATATCACATGACAAACAGTCCTAACTGTTTATAGGATTCCTTCCTCATGAGAAACTTGGCATTCCTAAGGGCAGTGATCATGACAAGTACATGATACGTATTTGGTACATACAGGATAGTTCAAAGGCAATGATTTTTTGCCATTTGGGGATAGCCTTATTATCTACAGGCCCACATCATTGTATTGCTAAATTGGTCTGTGGATGGTGGTGGCGGGGGTTGGGGTGGATATAGTCTAGCTTCAGCCTGTTAAAGAATAATGGGGAAAAGAAAGTACAGTCGTGACCCTTGTATAGATATGAAATAGACAAATGTTAAAGATTACTAGCATCATTATCAATGAAAGAACCAGGTACATGTTACAACCAGATCAAGGAGAATTAAAAAAAAAACCCCAGACATTTATAGATCAGTAATGCTGCAATAAATTTGGAAATGGACACAAAACCAGCTTCTTCCATAGTGGGGAAGGGCGGTCTATTGAACTTCTACCTGACAGAATTTATTTACATCTATAGTCAATAATTATTTTGCGTTGTTACCAGTTATGTACAAGGTACAGATTTGTAAGAAAGCTTAAAGGCACTGAAATGTGTAGAGTCTCCATAGAATCAGACTCAGATAACCTGGAGGAGTGTACTCAAAACAATGCAAAGCTTTTCATTGAAGCACAAGTTTTTTCTTACAAGCCTTACTAAATTCCAGATGGCTAGGCTATTTTTAGCTGTGGGTGGTTTAAATATAGAGGCAGGTCAAAAGTAATTTTGTGAGGCAGAGATTCAATACATGGAGGGAAAATTAAAGGGAAATAATGCCACCGGCAGAGGGCAGTGATGAAGTAACAGTTTCCTCATGTTCAAAAGTAGTGATTGTTGAATAATTGTGGGCTAATTCTGTAGACTATACTTGAGTTAACTTTTGAAATCTTGTCGTATAAAGGTCTCTTCAGCCAGGTGCTTTGTCAATACCTACAACTTTCTAGAAAAAAAGGCGTTTCATTTTTAAGTAAATAAAATGTTCTAAACTGATTTTTAAGTAAATAATGTGTTCTAATTTATTAAAAAGCTTCTCCGTGGAAAGTATTCATAGAGAAAATATTTGAATATGTACTCTGTGTCAGGTACTGCTTTAGGTATAGGGGTGTGTGTGTGTGTGTGTGTGTGTGTGTGTGTGTGTATAAGAAGGAGGAGTTCCCTAACTTCACAGAGGTAACATTCTTGATTATAACATTTTAATTTTATTTGCTAATTTGTTATATTGCATTTTGCTTATGAGAATTAAGTGTTCTATGTAGTGTTATCGAAGCTAGAAGGGGCCTCTTCAAATGTAAAAATTATGTCTTTTGTGATTTTTTTCCACTGACCAGATAGAATTCTGAAATAATGTGAAAGTATTTGTAAGCATATACTACACAAAGTTGTGCAGAGCTCAATTACAGATAAATAACAAAAACAAAAATAGAAATTCACCACAGCAAAATGTCCAAAGGAGACAAGAGTAAGACACAAATGATAAACACATGAAAACCTTGAAACTAATAACTAAAGAAATAGATATTTAAAAAGGAACACTATTTAACCTGTGAAATTGGTATTTGATAAATTGTAAAACTGAAAACTGAGAAATTGATGAGATGAATACTTTCATAAAGGTCTGGAAGGACTGTGAATTGGTACAGATTCTCTGGAAATCAATTTAAAAAAATTTATTAAGGAACTTAAGAGTGGTCATTTCTTATAATCCATTTCCAGACTATAAGGGACTAATCAAAGATCCATTTAAAGAATTGTATTTAAAACTTAAGGGTATTCATGTCAGCTTATTTATAATAATCATAGGTCATCTTTGTGGTCCAATAGTAGGCAAATTATAAAATAGAGTATATCCATAGAACATTTTTTAAATCAGCCAATAGAAAATACATATATCAGAAAGTATTCACAATTAAAAGCTTATAAAAATATAAACCTACATATGATAAATTTAGTTTTAAATATTCCCCCCAATACACATATATACACACACACTCATGTATTATGTTCATAGAAAAATTGCTAAATTTTGTGACTGTCAATGCTTGCTGCTTGATGTGATTCTGAGTCCTTTCTCATTCATATTTGTATTCTTCTATGATAGTTGATGTATTTTTGCAAACATAAATATTTTAAAATACTTATTTTCCAAAGCACTTATTTACAACTGAGTTGTTCATTATTATTGTTTTGCTTAAAGTATGCATTCTTGCACATTAATTTTTATATATAAACTTTAATATTTAAATAAAGTTTAAATTTGAAAGTACCTATGTGCCCTGAAATCCACAGCATATACAGTTCATTTTTTTTTTCTTTTTTAACCATTTTTGAGAGTGAGAGAGACAGAACATGAGCGGGGGAGGGGCAGAGAGAGAGGGAGACACAGAATCCGAAGCAGGCTCCAGGCTCCCAGCTGTCAGCACAGGGTCCAACGCAGGGCTCGAACTCACGGACTGCGAGATCATGACCTGAGCTGAAGTTGGACGCTCAACTGGCTGAGCCACCCAGGCGCCCCTACGGTTTAGTTTTAGGTTTTGTGGGGGCTTCTGGGTGGCTCAGTCGCTTAAGCATCCGACTTCAGCTCAGGTCATGATCTCACCCTTGGTAAGTTCGAGTCCTATGTCAGGCTCTGTGCTGACAGCTCAGAGCCTGGAGCCTGCTTTGAATTCTGTGTCTCCCTCTCTCTCTGCCCTTTCCCCCGCTCATTCATTTTCTCTCTCTCTCTCTCTCTCTCATAAATAAATACATAAATTAAAAAAAAGGCCTTGAGGGTTTTAGTGTATATCTGAATAAAATACCAGATTTCAAGACAGTATAATTTGCATTTCTCCTTAAATAGTTTTAGTCTAGTGACTAAAATGTTTAAAATCACTTAATTTTTCCTATAATTTGTTTTCTATTTATAATTAAAATATATTTTTTCTTTAAATATAGTTGAAATTTTATCATTACTCAACTCTCTGGGATAGTACAAAACCAAACCTTCAGTGAGTTTTGATTTAAGTATTTACTTGAAAGTTACCTCCTTAAAATATTTGAATGCATTTTTATGTAAGAACAAAGAATTGTCATGGTTAAAATCCAAAGCCAACTAAGATTTTTTTTTTTTTAATGTTTCCTTATTTATTTTGAGAGACATAGAGTACAAACAGTGGCAGGGCAGAGAGTCAGGGAGAGAGAGAATCCTAAGCAGAGCCTGACAAGGGGCTCCAGCTCACAGACTGTGAGATCATGACCTGAGCAGAAATCAAGAGATGGACACTTAACTGACTAAACCACCCAGGCACCCCGAATTTTTTGGTTGTTGTTGTTAAAGTCAACAATGAAGTTGAGATATTCTAAACTTTTAATGAAAACTAGTAGTCAGTACTTTAGATAGTACTTTATTGAAAAAATAAATCAGTAAACTTAATACTTAAAATTATTCTATTTAAGGTAAAAGTTGACTTAGGAGAATGGAATTGTAAAAAGATATTTTTATTAAAAATTTTTTTGAAAGTTTATTTATTTTGAGAGAGAGCAAGGAGGGGAGGGGCAGAGAAAGAGGGTGAGAGAGAAAATCCTAAGCAGGCTCTGCACTGTCAGCACGGAACTGCATGTAGGCCTTGAATTCACAAACCCTGAAATCGTTACCTGAGCCAAAATCAAGACTTGGACATTTAACCGACTGAGCCACCCAAGCACCCAGTAAAAAGGTGCTTTTAGAGAGACATTTAAAGATATTTACTGACATTTCTGTGACATCAGAAGTTGGTAGCAGTGTTGTTTTTTATTGTTTTTACCCTCATTTCCAAGTATAGCTGACCCTTGAATAATACAGGGGTTAGGGGCACTGATTCCCCACATAGTTGAAAATCCATGTATAACTTTTGACTCCCCCAAAACTTAACTACTAATAATAGCCTGCTTTTCACTGGAAACCTTACTGATAACAGAGAGTTGGTTAACATACATTTTGTGTGTTACACATATTAACTTTTTATAATAAAGTAGGCTAGAGAAAAGAAAATGTTACTAAGATCAAAAGGAGAAGAAAATTCTTTTATGGGTTGTATTTGTCAAAAAAAATACATATAAATAGATTTGCATAGTACAAACCTGTTGTTCAGGGGTTAACTGTAGTTTTCTTGTTCTTTTTTTTCCCCACTTAACATGTTACTTATTATTATTTATGATTAGGATTAATTCTGGACTCCAGTAGCGAGTAGAACATTTTCTTGGAGAGTCTGGATAGGAAGTGACAGGAAAAAGAAAAGTCAGGAATTTCAGTATGCTCCTGATGAGGTTTTGGGGTGATGGTGGGGTTTGAGTTTGGAGCTGACGGCTAAGAAAGAATTCTTGAAGATGTCTTTGGTGCAAAAAGGTGATTTTATTAAAGTACAGGTATGGGATCTGTGGGCAGGAACAGCTGCTCTGGGGTTGTGAAGGGTAACTGGTTAGATACCATGGACTTGGGGGAGATAAAGTCAAAAGGGAAGTTTCCAAACTCCTTGCTGAAGACTCAAAGATTACTGAAGGCCTAGCTCTTGTCAAGCTAAGTTGTTTTTCCCTCTGTCAAAACGTTAACATTAAGTTATAGGGGGTTCCTAGAGAAATGTTTAACCCTGCCTTTGCCTCAAGTACTGGTCAGAGGGCTGCAGGCTATAAGGAAATTTTTATTTATTTATTTATTTATTTATTTATTTATTTATTTATTTATTTATTTATGAAATTTATTGTCAAATTGGTTTCCATACAATTTTACCTACCATTTCCTTCTTGCCTTTGTTCCCGACATCACATGGAGGGGAGGGTGATACTGGGGTTCCAGGAAACTGAGTCTGTCTATTGGTTTCTGGAGATTAGGCTATTGAGAAGATTACCTTTTTCTTATAATTTACTAAGATATTTGTAAACTGATGGAGACTTTATCAGTTTAACCATTTGTTTTCTGTCCTTTCTTGTGTCCTTGAGCAGCCAGGAATGCCTGAGGAATATCACACCTATCCCACCTGGGGGGGAGTGGGTATACTCCCTTGTGCTTTGCCCTCAGCTTGCCTTTTGCTCCCTCATCACTCCAATATGTGAGCATGAAATTTTATGAGATAATAAGTTATAATTGATGAAAGGCAGGCACAGCTTGGTGAATAATACTCTTTGGGGGAGGAAAGGTAGTGATGGGCCTAAAACTGACAGGGTGATAGGCAGCCACTGAATGGAGAAGGAAGGAAAAATAGACAACGTTAAACTAGAGTTTACTGGGTAGGAGGTTTTTTTTCTTAATTCAGTTTGATATTATTAAATCATTAATTGCCAGTTAACTTTAAAATAAGATTTTAATTACTAATCCTGTGTAAATGCATATATTTTAAGGGAGAGGAACTTTGAAGATCATTTCTAGTCCATAGAAAAGAATAAAGCAAACATTTTTCAGGTGGTCAGATATCACCAGGGTCAAATAGGTAGTGAGTGGAAGAGATCAGACAGACTGTCTTCTTGTCCTATGTTCTTTTTATTTTGTATATTCATTTAAATGGCCCTTTTCAGGTAAATAAGTAGTTATCTTCACTCATTCTGCATGTATTTACTTTGTACTGGAACCTTAGGATATGAAGATGAAAAAGACTAATGAACTTATAGTTCATTGAGGGAGATTTATAAAGTATATAATTAAAAGATAGTTTAAACATTGTTATAAAACAAAGTAGTGTGAATTCACATTGAAGGAAGTCTTTACTTAGACTTGGGAAAAATTTCCTGGAATCAGTCATGTCCAAGATGAGAAGTTAATTATGAGCTAGAGGAGAAATAATGCATTAGGTTTCAGGAAAATGCAACTAAGTTCCCTGGAATGGCAGCTTAGAATGGAACAGGAGGATGATAAGAGTTAATGCCCGATTAGGTTATGAAAGGCCTTGAAAACCATTTTAAAGGTTTTGGTCTGAAGGCTAAAGGGAGCAATTGCAACTTTTTAAAGTCATATTTATGCTTTAGAAACCAACTTAGGGAGCAGGCTGGGTGAGGGTAAAAGCCAGGAGGCAAGGGAGATCAAGTAGGAGAATGTTGGAATGAAGAAAAGGATAATGTCAATGAAAAGAGTTACATTTTTGAGATTTTAATGTGTTGGAATCAGTAGGAGTTGATAGTTAATTGAAGATGAAGGCTAAGGGAAAGGGCACACAGTAGGCAATCACCCAGTGTTCTACTTTAGAGAGCTGGGTACTCAGTAGGGCACCTTTCACTGAGATGAGGAATGAAGGAACAAAAAGCAGGTTTTATTTAGGGTGATAGAGGCAATTGGTATAATATTAATATTTTGCTAGTTCTTCCTATGTGCTAGGTATTATTCCAAGCATTTTAAGTAGAGCCCTAAGCAGTTTGACTCTAAAAATCATACTCTTAACCATTGTATGAAAGAGCAAAGACTATGGAGAAAATCGGACCGACGCTAAATCATTGATTATTCAGTTTATGGCTACTAGCTGCATGCACGACAGCATTAGAGACTGATAAAAAAGGTATTCACTGGGGCACCTGGGTTCCTCAGTTGGTTAAGTATCTGAGTTTGGCTCATGTCATGATCTCTTAGTTTGTGGATTTGAGCCCCTTGTTGGGCTCTGTGCTGAGAGCTCAGATCATGGAGACTGCTTTGGATTCTGTGTCTCCCTCTCTGCTCCTTCCCCACTTGTGTGCGCACTCTGTCTCTTTCAGAAATAAACATTAAAAAAAAAAAGGTATTCAGTAGAGCTCTATTAAGTTGTATACACATACAGCTAATTCTAAAAACAAGCTCAACTAATGCTGCAACTGATTGGGTGAAAAGTACTATCTGAAAATAGAGGAGAGGCATTAATTTGAATCAAGAATGAAGGATTTAATCATATTAGCAAAGGGTTCTCAAAGAGGGATTGATATTTATATCTGGAATAATAGACTGCATATGAGTTGAAAATTGTTTAAGCATTACAAGTATTTTAATTGTCCTATCTTTTGTTTTAAATGTTTGGTAATTATTAGTTTAAGTCCCTCTTTTTTTAAAAATTAAAAAAAATTATAATGTTTATTTATTTTTGAGAGAAAGAGTGTGTGTGAATAGAGGAGGGACAGAGAGAGAGTGGGGCACAGAATACGAAGCAGGCTCCAGGCTCTTAGCTGTCAGCACAAAGCCCGACGTGGGGCTTGAACTCACAACCTGGGAGATCATGACCTGAGCCGAAGTCAGACGCTTAACTGAGTGAGCCGCCCAGGCGCCCCAGTCCCTATTTTTATAGAAGTGTAGAATGTGTAATTTCTGTTAGAAAGTGTTTAGTACATATTTATGGTAAAGCAATTTTCTTTCTAAAGTATTTTAGTATATTCAGGTAACTATAATCAAAACATTGTATTTAAAATGTTTCTATTTTATAATGTGATTGTAAAATAAAAAATATTTGGTGTACTTGTTAGTACTGCTTTTGTTTTCTGAGACAAAGCTTTAAAATTAAAATAAGTATTGGGACCATTAGATTGTATTTAGTTTTTATGTGGTTTAGCTTGGAGTTAATTATTAAGTACAACTTGATTTTTAGCCTTAGAAAAACAAATGCAGACGTTAGTAAACCTTTTTTTTTTATTATTGGATTCATTGTTAACAAAGCATAGCATAAGTAAGTCTCAGCCTGTGAAAGGGATGACTTAACACAACTGTTGATGCATTTGGAGTGAAACATCTTTATCAAGTTAATACAAGAAGCAGTCATGCCCTACTTGAATTACTCATTTATTATAGCTGAACAGCAGCCTGCATGTGGACTTTGAAATCCTGGGAAAATAAGATGCCTGCATACATCCAAATGTTGAAAGCCTTTACTCCTTAGCAGCTGGAAAATGTTGAGCTCTGTTGTCATCCATTAGGTTTTTGGCCTTCAGGGAGATGTGATCAATTTAATTACTGACCAACTTTATCCATTACTTTTAATGACTATAGCCTCTGAAGTAAGCCTCTGAAGTTTGTAGCTTAAAAGATCGTATTTAGATACTGTGCATTTAAAATTTCTAAAAATTAAACACGTAGACCTAGATGATTATACTTTGCTTATATGTTTGTCACATATACTCAGATTCCTA
Organism: Lynx canadensis; assembly: GCF_007474595.2. NCBI lineage: Eukaryota > Metazoa > Chordata > Mammalia > Carnivora > Felidae > Lynx > Lynx canadensis. The sequence continues at coordinate 37,908,199 of NC_044320.2, read as the reverse complement.
AAAATACAAACTCATTTATATATATTAATAGTGATTAGTTTATTTACTTTAAGTGAAGTCTAAAATGTGTTTGTGTTTAAGAGTAACAAAATACGCTCCACATATTTGCTGTTCTGGGGTAAATTTTATGTATTATATCCTTTGTGTGTAGAAGTTTTACATTTTTTCCTAAAATACAGTCTGTGTATTATTTTGAATCACAATTATTTATAAACAAAACTGTTAATAATTATTGTGTTTCTTGATCATCTCCTTTCCACTACCATTTTGATGTCAAGTCCAAAGAGAATTAGGAAATATCATGGAGTGATAGAGCATCGCTAAGAAAAGATGAATGTTATATGAAAAAATGTATCTGTAACTCTCAGGCTGTTACTCATAAATTCCAGGTCTAGCTTGGGAACCCAATCTTTGTGTAAATTACTTGATCTCATGTTCAGTGTTTCTTAATTTATTAAATGATTTGATACCGGGCACTGAATACCTTTGTGTTGACTATCCATTATATAAAGACTCCACTTTAAAGAGGTCACTACTTATGTTACAAACCAAGGGAATTTGCTTATTGTTATTATTTATTACAGTGTTGTTAAAACTGATGAAAGTAAAATTATTCTAACAAAGTTGGTGTGTTATGATAGTATCCAACACACGGAAGTACAACTGAGGAAAGCACCATGTGGCTGAGTTGATGGCTCTAAGGCAGTATTGAAGATACTATGTTTGACTAGTTTGTATTTTTTTTTTTATTTAAAAAAAATTTTTTTTTTCAACGTTTATTTATTTTTGGGACAGAGAGAGACAGAGCATGAACGGGGGAGGGGCAGAGAGAGAGGGAGACACAGAATCAGAGACAGGCTCCAGGCTCTGAGCCATCAGCCCAGAGCCTGACGCGGGGCTCGAACTCCCGGACCGCGAGATCATGACCTGGCTGAAGTTGGACGCTTAACCGACCGCGCCACCCAGGCGCCCCTAGTTTGTATTTTTAAGTCGAATGTTAAAATATTTGTCATGATGAAAACGTGTAAGATATTGGGCCACCTAGGTGACTCAGCTGGCTGAGCATCCAATTCTTGATTTCAGCTTCAGTCACGATCCCAGGGCTGTGGGATCGAGACCCACACTGTGGTCCGTGTTGAGCACGGAGCCTGCTTGGGATTCTTGTTCTCTCTGCCCTTCTCCTCCACTCATGCTTGCTCTCTTGCTCTCTAAAAAAAAAAAAAAAAGTATAAGATATCATTCTCATTGACAAACAATTGATGTTCCTAAACTTAGAGCCATTATGCTGGTGCCATACTGAGAAGAACATGGAGCAATAATAACTAAGCAGTAGAAAAGAGTTATGGAGATATATCCAAAAATAATACATTGTTAATACATATGATAGTTATTAAGTTATATAATAACTTTACAGACTAACAAAATGCTTCTGAGCAATATAACTGGAAAAGAGGTAATAAGAGAAGTATGTTTTGAAATGTGTTATTAAAAAAGTTTAAGTATTAGTTTATGATCAGAAGAGAACTGTTCTGAATTTGAAGGAATGAATCTGAATGGTCATAAATCATGTCAAAATCAAAGCAACAAAACATGTATATAATGTAAATAATTATTAACATTAAAAATGAGTTTATAATTGGTTTACTTGACTTTTTTGTGACTCTCTTAATTATGTTTTTTAGGTATTACATCTGTACATAGCATTTCTGTGCCAGACCAGGTCAGAAACATGAAAAGCACATGTTGTTCTAGTACCTATAAATTTTTAATAAACTTGTAATTGTGTTTGTAACTTTTTTGGGGGTAAGATCTAGCCATTTTTATTGTTATAAATCTAAGAAATGGGTTTTTGGAAAAAACTGTTGTATGGATTGATTAGGTTTTTTTTAATGTTTATTTATATTGAGAGAAAGAGAAAATCCAAGCAGGCTCTGCGCCATCACTGCAGAGCCTGATGTGGGGCTCAAACTCACATACTGTGAGATCAGGACCTGAGCCGAAATCAAGAGTCAGATGCTTAACTGAGCAACCCAGGCACCCTGATTGATTAGGTTTCTAAGACATTATTACTCACCATGTTCATATGAATAGTATGTAAAACCGTGTGCTAATTCATTCTTTTTCCCAAAATGAAAATGCACTTTTATTAGATAAATGCTTAATGTAAGAATTCGAACACAACAGGAAAATATATAGAAGTATTAGCAATCATTTGCAAATGTTAATATTTTGACAAATATCCTTTCAGATAATATTTTATGGTTAGATATATAAATACACAATTCTCCATGAATAATTTTCATACGATATATTCTCTTTACCTGTTTTTTCACTTCCATGTGTTTGAAAGCCATCCTTCTATGACAGTAAATACAACTTTTCATCCTAATTTTATATGACATGGTAGCATTCTGTTGTATGATTACATATATAATTAATTTCTTGTTGGTAGATAATATGATTGGTGGGTATTTGTATTTTTCTAATGTTGTACTAATATAAAAAAAGGTGATGGGAATAATTTCGTTAACATTCATCTTTGTGAACTTGCCTAACAAATTAAATTATTAAAAGCACATTTTGGTGTGTTATTTTGCATTTGAGAACCATTAAAGTTCATTTTTCAAATAGTTAGTGCTAAACAAGTATAACTATAAATTTTAATATGCGAATGGTTAACATTGCAGAAATTCAAATAAATGTTTCTTGCTGTCTTAATACATCTTTGTTTCACAGTAAATTACTCTCTCTGTCCCCCCCCCCCCCTTTTTTTTTTTTGGAACTTTTTGAGATATGCAAGTAGCCGTAGACATGTAAGTTTATTTTTTTCTGGAAGATTTAATGCTTACATCTGACAATTATTTTGCAAACCATTTCTTCAGTTTCATTTGTAGCATCATTTAGGAGAAAGATATTAGACTTTGGAATCAGGCAAACTTGTTTTCAAATACAGATTTGCTTTTACTATCGTTGTGACTTGGGAAATACACTTAAAACTCCAAGTTTTTCATTTTCCCGTCTGTAAAATTTGTCAAACAGTTTCACTCCCTTATAGGGTTTCTTTTGAAGATTAAAGACAGTGAATGTAAAGAGTTCACACCTCCTACTTAATTTTACCTCAGCTGTACAAAAACGGATGTTTGGGAAGTACTTAATGCAGTTTGTCAACTGTTTTATTACTAGTGTTTTTTATTTTCGTCAACAGAAAGATTCCATATTTAACGTGAATTTATGTTCCAGTTGTTTGTTCTGCAACATTTTTAGATTTTTTTCTTAGTCTATCTCTACATAAAAAAAAATTATAATTAACATGAGCTAGGTGGTTTGCTTTGCTGTTTTGATACACGATTCTGTAACTACAACCTGCTGATCTAGAAGGAGCATGTGCCACAAAGAGAAGTTTTATTTACAAGATCAGACTTGAATGTAAGTCTTCAAATAACCTTCTTTTGAGTACTATCTTTTGATATACTTCCCTACAGCTATCTTAAGATCCCATTAAGCAAGTGTGTGTGTGTGTGTGTGTGTGTGTGTGTGTGTGTGTGTGTAAAGTTAAGAGTGAGCACAATTATGCAGGGCTCCATCAGTTCATGTGCTCTTGTTTGGGTCATCCCTCTCTTGATTCCAGTTCCCAAATACTACCTGAGTTCCTTTATCTCTGGTTATACCTTAGTGAATAGCACATGGGCCATTAATTTGCTTTGGTTAACAGGTCACTTATTCTAAATTAATTTTATGTCAATTTTGAAAAATAATTTTGTCAGTTACAAAAATCTTAGGTAGAGTGTTGGTTGTGGAATACATACTGTAACAGTATGCAACTGCGACATAGTAACATTGTTGGATACCTTTTGTATCCTAAACAAATGGTGTTTGAAATCTGCTTAAACTTTTCTTAACAGTGAGTAGTAGCTTAAAGTGGTTGCTGTACCAACCAACAAATCAATATGTGACCAAACCTAATACATGTTTGAATAAGAGTACAGTTTCCAGATCATTAGTGCTTTGTTTTTTCCAACTTATAGGTGGTGGTAGTTATGAAGGAGAGTTTACTTGGAGATATGATGGCTTTTCTTTATTCTCTTGCTAGTTCTCCTTTTCCTTCACTTAACTTTTCAAGTGCAATTGCCTGCATGTTTCTAGCACTAGGTTCAAATTTCAACGCTATCATTTATTGGTGTTTGTCATTATGTGCTGTGTACCTCAGGTATTCTAAACTGCGAATTAGGAATATTAATAAATACTAGCCTACTTCATAGGGCTATTTAAAAGTTATATTAATATAGATGTCATTTTTTGTCAACTAAGTTCTGTGTATATAATGAAAATATTAAATGCTTTTATTGGGTACTTACTAGTGTCAGGCACTATTTTAAGGGTGCTGTCTCATTTTATCACAGTAACTCCATTATGGAACATGAACTTTATTTTTTTTTTTAAGTTGAAAGTTATAATTGTACATGATCCATTAGAGATGTTTATGTAAGATGAGGCCGAACTCGAATTTGAAGTTCTTGGCTTTATCTACATACATCTAAAGATTAGTGAGAGAATGTACACTTATGTTTTATGTTTAAATAAAATATCTAAGGTATAGATCTATTCTTACGATTTTCACCTTAACTGATTATATTTTCCCATCAATTAAACTAGCACTCAGAGTTTCAAGTGTGAAAACTACCACTGTGGTTGTGTCTCTCTGTAACTCCTTACTTAAATGTCTCTGAGAGGACTCAGTCTAAGAAGGCAGGGTCATCCAGATTTTCTGCTGCACCAGGGCTGCTATCAAGACATCTTTCGGGGGTTTGAAGACAGTGAACTTTCTGTCCATTAGTAGACTTGCCTTGCCATTACTTCACACTCTCCAGCCAGATTACTAGGACAATCCCTAGTAACTATTAGTAATTCCCTGTGCTTCAGATTAGCATTTCAGTATTTTGATGCTGAATACCAGTAAAAATTATGACATATGAATAACATGATGAAAAAAGGTCTTAATTTGTTGTTTAAAAGCAGTTGAGAAAGAGAAGAGATAGAGAAAGCATGATTATTTTGCAAAATTGATGCTAGAGACAGTGGGCACGCATTTTTCATATGGTTCAGATTTCCATGTAATTCATACTGCGCTTAACTTTATAACTAGCCGTATTTTCTCTATAGTGATACCACCATTAAAGGAATTGAGGTGCCATTAAGAATGATGAATGTTTTAAATATTTTAAAGGCTCTTGGATTCTTGAGATCAGTGAATCCAAAAGTGAAATTCTAGTAGTATAAGATCTTGAAGCAGCTACAGAAATCCTGTCTCCTCATAGCCCCCCACGCAATGCAGCTTTACTGTGCTTGTTTCTTTTGTGTGATTACTTAGTGCTGAGTGTGGCTCAGTGCCTGAAAGATTTTCACTAAGTAAAGATCTCTTACTAGTAGGGATCTGCTTTTCCATTTATGCTCATGATCTACTTATTTGTTTGTATTGGTAGTTCTCCATAGCTTCTGAGTAAAATTTGATGTTGCATAATCCTAATTTATTAGAGTAATATCATTTATGACAGATGGTACAGTATAGTGGTCAGAGCATGGGCTTTGAAATCAGACTGGTTCCTGGCTCCATTATGTACTATTTCTATGATCATGGGCAACTTTCTGGACTCTTCAGTACCTTTTGTCTTCTCGTTGATAAGATAGGAATAATAATAGTATCTGTGTCATAGGTTTGTCATGAAGATTATGTGAACTCACCTAAGTAAAGGGTTTATTTAGAATAAGATTTGCACGCGACTGGAACAAAAAAACCCAAAAAAGTAGTCTTTATTTCGTGATTAATCTGAAATCACTCTGTTATGAGAGGATATTCAGGTATATGGAAAGAAGGAACATTTTAATGAGGTTCATATTTTCTGTTGGCAAGTATGATTGCTTTAAAAGAAAACCATTTTTTGTATAGACTAAAGTATTGATTCTAGTGGCTAGAAGGAGTTATTATGTATCCAGCATTGTATTGTTCCAGTTGGTTCTGTAAAGATAAAATGTCAAATTTGTGCTATCCCCGAACATGCATAGTGCCGATATTTTCCCTGAGTAGCAGATGAATTTTTGGTTATCTTTAAAAAAAATTTCAGATCATTCACAGGCACATTAGACTCAGCATTTCCAACTTCTTTTCACCATTTTACTTCATACCTGCACTTTGACCTGTGTTGTTCTGTGTCAGTGAATGGTGGTGTTAGCAGTCCAATCAGAAACCTAGGGATGGTCCTAAACTTTTCTCTTCCCTCATTTTCCATCATTCCTGTTGGGGTAGTCACCAAATCCTAAGATTTCTCTATAAAACTTTGCTGTAAGACAAATTTGGCCCTTTCACTTCCTTTTGAAATATTCTTTAATGACTTCCTCACTGCTTTCTGGATAAAGTTCAGACTTCTTAGGAGTATTTACAACTCTAATATCCTATGTAGTGTTTTCGTATGCATGCTGTTCTCTCACTATGTGGAACCATTTTCAGTTCCATGAAATGCTGTTCTCCCTTACCATTTTCATTTGTGTATACAATTTCAATACATAGGAAGCGCTCCCTGCTTTTCTCTTCCCCACTCTGTTCCATTGAAGCATTACTTCCATTAAAAATTCATTTGCAAACTTCTTTTACAAGGCAAGTTGGGTGCCCCTCATGTTGGTTTCTTCTCTGCGTTCTGTAACCTTTTATGAATATTTTATTAAAGCTCTTATAAAAATTATGACTAATTTTTGTCAGTGTCTTCCGCTAAATTAGGAGCAGCTCAGATACAGGGACTCTTTCTCATTTATCTTGGGTGTGAGCTCAAGAGCCCAAGATCAAAAGTTGAATGCTCTATAGACTGAGCTGGCTGGGTGCCCCTCTTACTTATCTCTTAATGCTTAATATTTAGGTTTAGGCATATGGTTGGTGTGCAGTAAAAGTTTTTTCAATACATTTCAATTACAAAATGATTTTGAATGAGAATCACATCTTTGGTAATGGCCACCTGGTAAATTTATCTTTAATGGGAGATAATGGGAATTGCTAATAGTTATTCTCAAGAGGCAAAAATAAGGAAATGGACTGAAATCCAAGCTTTTGCCCATTTGACATTAGTCATTTTGTTAGTTTCTTTCCCTTATGTATTTACCACTTTGAGAATAACTATTTGTTCTTGTCTGCTCTGTCAAAAGGGGTCTCTTGAGGCGCCCGGCTGGCTCAGTCAGTAGAGCATGCGACTCGATCTCAGGGTCATGAGTTCAAGCCCTGTGATGAGTGTAGAGCCTACTTAAAAAGTGTCTCTCACTTAGTCTACTTAGAGCATCACTATGTTTAATTCTTATTTTATTTTATTAATACATATTGTTTTTATTATGACTAGAAATGTTCTAGTTTCCCCCCCCCCCCATTTGGCATATTCATTGTAGTAAATGTGAAGAGGGTTTATTGAGCTGATTTAAGGGCATCTGGCAAATTGGTTGGGAGGACTAGTCCTTGGAAGATATGAAGTCAGGAAACTGGTATTTAGAGGACAAGAGGGCTGAATGGACAGCATAAATATGTTAGGGAGTTTTCTCTGAGACGGGTAAAAGTCTAAGAATCTTAGTACAGAGGTCAGGGCTTTGTGGACAGGAGGTAAAAATGATAACTAGAGTGCTAGAAAGGCCAATGTAGTAGGGATTATATGTCTTCATTATTGTTTAGGGGTATCTGACTTCAGTGGGAAGATGATGTTGTTTAGGGGAGGCTGGCCTTGGGTAGCTGTGAATTCTCATTACAAGCTGATAGAGCATATAAATAGTGGAGCCCCTGAGCTCTGGTAGTGGATGGGATACAGTTCTGTTTATTGTACTGACACTGTTAGGTTCAAGACTGTTTTTGTCTATGAATAACCTAGTTCAACTCAGTCCATAACCAAAAGCAAGAGACTAATGTTCAGATCTATTTAGTGAATAAATTAAGTAGTTTTCTGTGCCATTGGCGGAACAAATTAAGCTTTCACTGGTTGAGTGCTTATACTTCCACGGTATAGTGTGGGAGGATTATCAGCCAGTCTGTCTTATTGGTTTATTGGCAGCAGAAAACTCTTAAACTGAGTTTTCCCATGGAAGAGGTATCTTACTTGAAATCCCAGAACTTTTACTAAAAAATTTATGAAGTGGGATGACAGTAAATTACTGAAGAATCATCAAAGCAAGTATGTTATTAATTGACAATTTATTGACTTCATCCCCCAAGCCAGTTTAAAGAAAAGGGAGGGAGGGTTAGATTTCAAACTACACTTTGAATGCTGTGTGAGGTCTGTTTGAGATATTATGGTTAGGCTGTGATTAATTAACTCAATTAAACAAGTATTAGTACATGAGTAAAAGAATGGTCTCTTACGGATCTTGTCAAAGAGGTAATAATGGGTTCAGTACTGATAAAATTGTGAATCTGAATCTGGTTAACATTAAAGGGGACACAAAAATTCACCTGTCATCTTTAATCTTTTGATAAAGAGTGGCAATAATTCAGGGTTTTATATGTGTATTCTTTATTTTTTAATATATGTATATGTTTGTAATTTGACTTCAGAGATAATAGGATTACGCTTTAAACTTATCTTTTCATTGTTTTTTAAAATGTTAACTTTTCAGTTTGACTTCTAAAAATTGTTAGAATTACTGTCCTTGGGATTAATAACTTGTGTAGTTACATAATTTTACCAAAAAATTACACATATAAAGACAAAGCTTTTGAAACTTTCCATCTTACTTTAAGTATTCCTTAAGAAAGATGTGCTTCCAGTTTATGAATAAGAAAGTATAATTCCCTAGCTAGAACTTTGTTTTCCTTATTTTTCTCCTTTGAAAGCCTCTGAATGTTGCGATACTGAATCCCTTTTCATCTGCTTCCTAAGTATAATTTCATTTGTTGTTCTTAATTCTTTTTTTAAAAATGTTTATTCATGGGGGGAGGTGCAGAGAGAGGGAGAGAGAATCCCATGCAGGCTTCATGCTGTCAGTGCAGAGCCCAACAATGGGGTCGATCTCACTAATTGTGAGATCATGACCTGAGCTGAAACCAAGAGTCAGATGCTCAACTGACTGAGCCACCCACGTGCCCCTCTTTTTGTTAATTCTGAAAACATTTATATACAATTTCATTGGTTATTAGTCTTACAATTTCCCTTATTGTACAATCTCTTAGATTTTCAGGAGTCCTTGTATATTCCATGATATTTTAACAATTGCTAATGGCCTGAGTTCAGGTCAAATTCTGCTAAGAAGGAAAACTGTTTGCTTCTTATAGTAATCTGGTGGCAGTACAGCTTGAGACTACCATAATTTAAGTTGTCTGCTTGAGAGTTTATTGGACTTCACTGGTAGTGTGAATTCAGGCTGCAAATCTACTTGAATATTAGTTTATCATTCAAATTTCCAAAGATATGTTTTTGTCTCTCTGACCAATGTACAGCTGAAGTCAAACAAGCAAGCTTTCTGCTCTGTGGCTTTATTTCTTATTTCCCATTACACTGGCAGCTTTGATGTGTCAGCTTTCTGCAAGGCTTTTCTATGCTTAGTCATATAATAATGTCTTAGATATAAAATGTAGGGGCAGAGGTGTAACCAAAATGCAAGTGCATGTAGGCAACAGGAGCTGGTATGTGGCCTTGGATCTACTTCATTGGTGGCATAGAATGAGCTTTGTAGTTCATCTTTTGTGGCTAAAAGTGGTAATGACTCCATCTGCTATATTGGTTGCCATATTTATAATCAAGACCTTTTTGATTATGATTTCAGATCTGGCAATAAAACATAGTGTATCTTGTACAGTCATTTAGTGAGAAGCTTTTGACCTGAACTTTAGAAAAAGGTCTTAGAGAAGCTGAACCATTAAATCATTATATAACCAGTGGCATCTTCGTCTTATCTGTGAGGTGAGAGTATTAGAAGGCTTCTGTAAAACAAGGATTTGCAATGGGACAAGAATTATTCAACTCATTCTTTTAAAAAAGTTTTGTCATAGGGGCATCTGGGTGGCTCGTTTGGTTAAGCGTCTCTTTGTTTCGGCTCAGGTCATAGTCTCACAGATTGTGAGATCAAGCCCCATGTCAGCCTCTGCACTGACAGTGTGGAGCCTACTTGGGATTCTCAGTCTCCCTCTCTCTCTGTCCCTCTCCTCGTTCTTTCTCTTTCTCTTTCTCTCAAAAAAAAAGTTTTGTCATAAATGCAGGTATATGCACCAAGGTTCTGTAAAATCCGTAGGTTAGTAGAAAAATATGTGTTTCCTATAGATGTATATATATATTTCTAAACAACTATTGTATTTTGTGTTGGGAAAAATAGGAGACCCTTGGAAAACTTTAATTCACAATTAACGTTTTAAACCTTGACTGTAGTATTCCAATTCAGATATTAATGCCATTGTCTTCCCATTCTAATTTACTGTCTCTTCAAATTAAGCCTTCTTTTTGTGACTTTTCCTACTGGATAGAAGTAATATTTCAATCCATGTACTCAACCAAAAATTTGTGAGTGGAAGACATTTATAAAATAGTTGATGTAGTGGATTATTCAGTTCATGAGCATACTGATATTAAATAAGAATGCTGTGTAATCAGTTGTCATTGTGTGAATAAACATTAATTGAACACTTAACTAGGAAATACAGTAAGAGAGAGATTGGCAAATTCCATTGATAAAATGCAGCTTCTGTATAGTACTTTCAGTTTAGCTATTCCTAGATCTCCAGACAGAGAACAAACAAATTTGAATTCTAGGGTAAGTAACTTTAGTTCAATATAAGGAAATTCCTTGCTATTGAGAGTAACATATGAAAAATCTTCATGAGTATAGTTGAATCTTTTAATTGGAATGGTTCCAATTGTGTTTTATTAAGGGCAAGGGTATCGCCTAGTTATGTCACAATTAGGGGTACAATGATATAGTGTAGTGGTTCTTGACCCTATCAGATCTAATGCTCCTTTCTGTGACAGGTATTTTCTAAGGCTTTTACTATCTCGATAGAAAATTTGTAGTTACTGTACCTTTTTAAGATGATAACTTATGGAGAAATCAGTATAATGCCACAATCATATTAAGGGAGAAAGAAGAGGAAAGTAATTTATATATATATACATATATATAAATATTACATATATAAAAACATATACACATATATACATATATACATATATACATATATATAAATATTAATATATACATATATACATATATACATATATATAAATATTAATATTTAGAGTGTAACTAGAAAACATGATGAATGCTCAGGTAAGACATTTAGCCTGCCAGGTGTGTTACATTGGGACATTTGTAAGTCTTGCCTGCCTACATGTTTGATAAATAGGCAGTATGACACTCAAGTGGAATAATCATGATGATCACATGAGTGATGTGATTTTCTGAAATAGTAAACACCTCTTGGTCAAATTCTCAATGATTCATAAGTTTTCTCCTGTATCGTGTAGTTAAATTTTTGGAATTCTTGGTTTTTTTTTTTTAACCCTAAGAATTAAGTTTAAACCACTCTGTTTTTAGATGTAAAATGGAGTTAGATTATAGGCTTAAGTAATTATAAAGAGATTTTTCATTCACATGAATTCCTGGTAGGATATTTGAGAATTGTGGAGGATACAAGACCGTTCTTTGTTGTATAGGGACTGTTTTGAGCATTGAACAAGTTTTAACATTCTCGGCTGATACCCAGTGTCTGTAGTGTCTTTTAATCATTGTGACCACCAGAAACATTAATTTCCAGAAATACCCCTAGAGGGTGGTACAGTCCTCATATAGAATCTATTGCCTATAGAACAAATGGTACAGGTTGCCGGCAAGAGTTCCAATATTGGATTTGAATTTAAGTTCTACGCACTGACTTGCTATTGACTTTGTGCTATTGGACAAGTTAGTTAACCTCTCATAACCCCAGTTTCCTTTCTGGAAACCTGGGAAGATAATATCTTACAGAATGAAGTAGATAAAATGTTATAATGTATTTCAGGTACTTGACATGTGCTTCATGTGGGATGGGACTATTGCTTTTTTAATCACCACATTATTTTCCAGTACTAGTGGGCACTTGATAAATACTTGTTTCCTGGGAGCCTTGATGGCTAAGTTGGTTGAAGGTCCCACTCTTTATTTTGGACGGGGCTGAGATCTCAGTTGTAAGAGGGAGCCTCCCGTCACAGTCTGTGCTTAGCTTGGAGCCTGCTTGGGATATTCATTCTTATTCTTTCTTCTTCTTTCTTTATTTCTTTCTTTTTCTTTCTTTCTTTCTTTTCTTTCTTTTCTTTCTTTCTTTTCTTTCTTTCTTTTCTTTTCTTTTCTTTTCTTTTTCTTTCGTTTTCTTTTCTTTCTTTTCTTTCTCTTTTCTTTTTTCTTTTTTTCTTTTCTTTTTTCTTTCTTTTCTTTCTTTTCTTTCTTTTCTTTCTTTTCTTTCTTTCTTTTCTTTCTTCTTTCTTTCTTTCTTTCTCTCTCTCTCTCTCTCTCTCTCTCTTTCTCTCTCTCTCTCTCTCTCTCCCTCCCTCCCTCCCTCCCTCCCTCTCCTGCCCTTCTTCCCTGTTTGTGTGTTTTCTCTCTCTGTCAAAAAAAAAAAAAGTAAATAAATACTTGCTTTGTGTCATTAAAAAGTCCTATATGTCATCCTATATTCCAATATTGAAAGTATATGAGGAAGTGATTTGCTTACAATAGGCTCCACAGCTATCACCTGTGTCTTTATTCTTGTGTTGGGGAACTTGTGAATCTTAATTTAGAATGCTGTCTCTGGGATCATGGCCTCTAGTTTCCCAGAGAGCATTAGATTAGCAATAGGTTTCTTAAATTCCACATATGAGTGAAATCATATGGTATTTGTCTTTCTCTGATTGACTTATTTTGCTTAGCATAATATATTCTGGCTCCATCCACGTTGTAAATGGCAAGATTTCATTCTTTTTGATGGCTGAGCACTGGGGGTTGTTTGTAAGGGATGATGATTCACTGAATTCTGCTCCGGAAACCAATATTGCACTGTATGTTAACTAACTAAAATTTAAATCAAAAAAATATGATGGTTTACTTTCAATTTTAAAGAGACCTGTAGGATAAGGGTCTACCTCTAAGTATGTTAGTTTCCCAGAATCTGAATGTTTTTCCTCTTCATTTATGTTATTTTGCTAATGTCAGTGTGATAGTGCAGGCTATGGTAAAAGGCTAAGGACCTTGCCTCCTTTGTTAATCCTGATATTTGTTACATAGATTTTTAAAATAAAGCATCAATAATTTCTTACTCTTTTTTAGCTCATTTTCTGCTTCCTGTGATTTTGGCCAACCAAAGTTTATGTATTGTGCTTCCTTAGTAAATTATTTGCTACCTTTGTCCTGTTATTTGACGTGTTTAACTCTTATCCGACTCAATTCAAACTACTTACTAACAGACGAAGATGAAATAGTTACTTGTAATTTTAATGAGACTCATTACTTTGAAAATGTTGGAAGGAACTCCTAGTTTTCCCTTTAAAATTGCTATCCCGGGGCACCTGCGTGGCTTAGTGGGTTGAACTTCCGACTTCGGCTCCGGTCATGATCTCACAGTCTGTGAGTTCGAGCCCTGTGTCAGGCTCTGTGCTGACAGCTCAGAGCCTGGAGCCTGCTTCAGATTCTGTGTCTCCCTTGCTCTCTGCCCCTCCCCCGCTCATGCTCTTTCTCTGTCAAAAATAAAAAAAAAAAAAGTCATCCCATTTATTTAAAAGAGGAAACATTTAATCTCTAAATGCTGCTTTGCATTTTATAGAATGGGAGACCTTACAAGTATTGAGGTTTTCCTCAAATAAATGTTTATTAAAATTTTAACTCACATAAATATCTGGTGATTATCATGAACAAGAGTTTTTTTTTAAAGTAGCCACTTTGCTTTGATACTTGCAGTGTGAAAAAGCTAAAATTTTCTCTTCCTTTTATTCTTCAAGGTCACCTTTGGGTCAGGTATTACTGCCTTTGCAAATCTGCTTGCCCTAGACCTTTGGTTTAAGAGTTTAAGTTTGGTTTTGAGTCAGTGCTGCAGTCTTTAAAGCTTAAAGAAATGTTTAGCATTCATATGATTTAAGCAATTATCTTCTTTGAACATTGGGTCACTTCTACAGGAAAAGTAGCTATGGTCAGTTGTAGGTTCTCTTCCCAAAATCCGATTCTGTAGCATTCCATAAAATTACTGAAAACCTATCTGATTAAAATTCATATTGGTTCAGATGGTTTTAACTTGTTTTTAAAACTGAAGATTATTTTATGTACAATCTTAGGAATCAGCTTAAATAAGATAATGACTATATAAGATAATTGCCATGTTTTTTTTACCTGTAAAAAGTTAAAAACTTTTTAATCTACTCTCCATTTTTACACTTCTATCAGATGAACTGTTTTTTTTTTCATTTCCAGTGCTGAGACTGTGAGTTTTAAATTTCCATTTGAATAGCATTTATAATTTCACTTTACTTGCAAATAACATTTTTTTTTTTTTTTTGGTTAGTAGGTTTATAAAGCATTTATTTAACTTCTGCCATATAAAAAATGTGATATGGGATATCGTGAGGATTAAGACTTAGCCATAATACATAATTAATTGTATTCAATCTTATTTCCGTTTGCAACACAAGTAGTTTCTAGACTTCTTGGATTTCTTCTGTGTGTATGCAGGAAAAGAGGTAGGATTTTGTGTCCTTTGAGTTGCTGATCAAAGTGTAAATTCCCAAGTCTCTTTTTGCCTTATGTGTTAACAATTATTGTAGGAAGCCAAACAGGCTGCTTTTAAGTGTTAGAGAACACAATAAAATCAGGGCCTGTTTGCCTGTATCCAAAGACTATGTGCTGCTTTAGTTGTATCATTCTGATAAGAGCCTCAGTTGTTACTTTGGTTGCTTTTGTCTTTATTTATATAATTTCGTTCTTTTCTTAGAGTCATTTGTTATTGAACTGCCCTTTACTAATAGTATATGGCAAAATAATTAGGTTTTTCATGAGGTACTTGAGATCTGCTAACTCACTAAAATATATAGGTGCTCTATTAAAAATGTATTCATTTAGTAAGAGAAGATATAATCATTAGATTTAGGGTTTTACTAGATCATTGTTTTCACTTAATTGCAGGTGCTAATCTTTATGTTGCTCTGGATGTATAAATATAATTTTGCATGTAAAAAGGCCTCCAGGGGTACCTGGGTAGCTCAGTGGATTAAGTGTCCAACTCTTGATTTCGGTTCAGATCATGATCTTGCTGTTGTTCCTGAGATCCAGCCCTGTGTTGCACTCTGCGCTAACAGTGTGGAGCCTGCTTGGGGGTCGCACGTGCACACGCTCTCTCTCTCCCCCCCTCACCCCCCCCCCCCCCGGTCTCTAAGTTTAAAAAAAAAAAAAAAGGTCTCCAAATCTTCACTTAGGAGAACAGAAGAGGAAGATAAGAGTAAATTTTTAGTTTGAGAAGTGTTCATGAATTTTCGTCATATTAGTCTAATGTGAATGACAATAACAGTGTTTGAGTTTTTAATATTAATGACTTTTCTTTTAGATTGGTTTTGCTTCTGAGATTGAAAGCATGAATGATCATTGAATTTTTGAATTGGGAATTTAATATGAATAGAGTCCACATGTCTGTGTCAAAGATTCAGATATAGATATAGATATAGATATAGATATATACATACATATATATGTATATATATATATACATATATTTTATTAGAGGTTGAAGCATAATTTTGCAAAAGCTTAGCTATTGCAAGAGTTCTATGTTGGTTTCTTATCCTGTTCTATTTTATCTGCATTTACAAAGGAATTTGGAGAAATGGGAATGGATTAAAAGAAAGGTAATAATAAGTATTAGTTTGGAAACAAGGACACATGCAAAACACACAGCAATGGTTCTTAAACATTTTTATCTTAATTCCTTGATAGTTCACTCTGATGTATGTTATCCTCTGTACCCTGTACTGAATCACAAAGGTCATTAATGCATTTTTATCAGAAAACTGTTGTACAGAATCAGAGTATGATTTGCTTTCCTTTGGGAAACTAGTGTAGGGCAGTAAATGTGACCTGCTCTCATGTCAGTTCCCTGGGCTATACACATTATTTAGTTTGGAGCCCTCACCTTTCCTACCCATTTTTCTGGTAGAGACTGTAGAGGCCTGAAAAATTGATGATCCTTTCCCGGTCCTGACTGACAGTTCTGAGAAAGCTGTAATACCTGGTAGTCAATAGTTGTCCAGCAAGAGATTTTAGGCGACTAACTCCAGCCCACAGTAGAATGTAGGTTTCAGGTATCATTCGGATAAATTTCTGTCCATTTTGGTAGTCTAAGAGTGGTTAATGTCCACTGTGAAGCTTCTTCAGGAGATCTGTAACATGGTCAACTAGAGAGTGTAAAGATAGATTCAACCATGGACTATTCCACTTAAAGATATTTGCTTGGAACATAGTTATCCAGAAAGATTTAATAATTGTCATGAGAGCCAAGTACTAGCAATGACAGTGATCATTAACTTGGAGGATGAACAGGTGGTGCATAGGCCTGACCAATTGACCAATTCATAGTCTGTCATTCCTGGTGAACAAAGGAAAAGGTGCAGGTAGATGCATTTAATAGACACTATGCATGTGTCACAAACTGTTCCTTTTATTTCTTTCCCTTTCATATTCACCCTGAATTTCTTAACTCCATGACTGTCCATGCAGTGGTGAGATTTCTTACTTAGTTTATTAACTGTCTCTAAGCCACATAGTTAATAAGTGGCAGAACCAGGAATTGAACCAGTACGTTCGTGTCTCCAAGCTCTTTAGTATATCATGCTGATTCAAATTCAGTGTCTGAGTGACTGGAAATGGTTGTAATAGAGAGTTATGTATCATTGTATAAAAGTGTAAATGTATAACTGTAAGCACAATTAAAAATTGATACAGGCTACCAGGTACGTTTGAAGTTATATTGCCATACTCTTCTCCATAAAGTTGTAGTTCTGAATAATCAGTTTGTGTTCTCATTAATGTTGATTTGCTATGATGCAAATTTTTGTCTTTATTTAACTTGCAACCTGCTTTATAGAGTTAGTGATTTATTGAATATCTTGGAAGCAAGTCCTTGACAGGCAGTATTTTAAGGTGAAATTGCTGGGTGAGGATTTTGTTAACCTGACATTTTGTGGTTTCGCCTCATAAAACTGGCAAAGGACTCTCAGCGTGGAATGTTAATGGGGTGAAGTAATGAATGCAGGCTGGGATATAAGCAACCAGACATAAGCAGTCCTATAGTTCATATTCCATGCTTCTTGGGGGAGGTCTTTGTAGACAGTAGCTTTACTAAAAGATAAAAGCAGTAGGATATCTTTTTAACTCAGCAGTTGATCAAACTCTTTTTCTGAAACTTAGAAGCCAAGCAATGGTATGAACATGGGAAAGTAATTAAAGTTATGCAAGTGCAATCTCTCATGAGAGTTTTCACTTTCTCAGGCTATTGACGTAAATAATTACTGAGTACCTATTTCCTCTAACCAAATACTAGCCTTTTTATTCCATTCAGCTTTTAAGTATTCCTGTTTTACTTGTGTTTCTCAAACTGTCAATATGATGACCGATTTAGTGTTAGTTGTGCAGATTTTAGACTGTTTTCAGTGGGCATTTTGGAGTAGTTACCTTGGGGCTGTTACTTCAGATTGCACTGTACTAGAATTGTTTTGTAAAAGTTAAAGTACCTCTTATCAAAACTTTTTGATCACGTAGGTAATATGTGATCAGATTACTTACAGTGAGTGTATACTTAAGTTTTTCACAAAGTGTCAGGTTAACAAAATCCTCACACAGCAATTTCAGCTTAAAATACTGCCTGTCATGGACTTGGTTCCAAAATAGTCAGTAAATCACTAACTCTGTAAAGCAGGTTGCAAGTCATATAAAGGCAAAAATTTGCATCAGAGCACAATCTAGATTAATCAGAACACAAGTGAGAAGCCAGAGAGTAGAGAGAAGGCAGCACACTCTAGATAGGTTATGAGCAGGGCAGACCTCAC
Source organism: Lynx canadensis (assembly GCF_007474595.2). Taxonomy (NCBI): domain Eukaryota; kingdom Metazoa; phylum Chordata; class Mammalia; order Carnivora; family Felidae; genus Lynx; species Lynx canadensis. Next base: position 37,890,158 of record NC_044320.2, on the reverse strand, counting down.
TACCAACATGCTGTGGCATGCAGTGTTTATATGTTTTCTCTCCCTCTACTCTTAAAGACTACTAATTGACTTTCTATATTTAACATGTCTTGAGAATTCTACCTATGTTTTATAAGATGCTTGCTTATACACTTTATGAGTTCTACATACATTTCACAAGATATTAATTTGCTGTGTATGGTTAACATTTCTTACGAATTTTATCCACCTGTTTTTTAAATGTTCATTTATTTATTTTGAGAGTGTGTGTGTGTAGAAGGGGGACAGAGAGAGAGAGAGAGAGAGAGAGAGAGAGAGAGAGAGAGAGAGAGAAATCTCAAGCAGGCTCCATCCTGTCCACGCAGAGCCCAACAGGCTTGATCTCACGAAGAGATCTTGACCTGAGCAGAAATCAAGAGTCAGAGGCTTAACTGACTGAGCCACGCAGGCGCCCCAAGGTTGGTTGGTTCTGTTCTTTTCTTTTCTTTTCTTTTCTTTTCTTTTCTTTTCTTTTCTTTCTTTTTCTTTCTTCTTTTTTTGATTTATAGAATATTCTCAACCAGTACATAAAATGCACCTTGTAGAAATTGTGCTTCAGTCAAGGTTTAATGAGAGAAGCAGAGAAGCACTGGGAAATTTACAAGGATTTATTAAAAAAGATTTCTCCATACTCAGCTGTGGGAGCTGTTTAAACTGTGTAAGTTGTTCCATCTCTGTTTGTGCTGTTCCCTGAAATCAGCAAGGCAGAAAGTCAAGAAGGGAAGACAGACATGAAGTAAGGGAAAGCAAAGACAAATCAGAACCTGTGAGCATTGATGGAACTTGGTCCCTTACTATTTCCAACTTTGATGATAGAGGTATCGTGTGAGACAATATGGTATCCTTTATCACATAGCTAACAGTGAACAGTGCTCCTAGACCAGGAGTCAGATGAATTAAAGGAGGACGTTGTGCCAAAGCTGGAGTTGCTGTGGGACTGGCTGCTACCTGGGCCAACTAAGCGACCAGCAGATAAACTGAAACATGCGTGAGAAGCAGTATTACCTATTGTCATGCTGGCATTTTGAGTGGGAAAAGAATATGGCCGCTATTTCACTTCTACCTTCCAAGTCTTGCTGAAAACATCTTGGTAGTTAGTACAGGCAAACTTTGAGCTATCTACAGAACAGAATTATAAGAGGTGTACTTCTGGTTTGTAGTCAGGTTGACGTTTTTAGATATTCCATTATGTTATATTTGAGATTAAATTTTTCTAAATTGATTCAGCTCCTTTTTAAGTAACAACAAGTAATTACTGAGCACTTACTATGTGCCAAACACCATCCCTGTGCATACAATAGATTACTTAAATGTCAAACTATCTCATGAGGTATATTTACTCTTCTCCCTCTTTTTTTAAAATAGGTGAGAAAACCATGGCACAGAGAGGCTAAGTAACTTACCTGAGGTAGAGGTATAGCTAGTCAGTTATGGATAAAAGAATTCAATCTCAAAGTTGTAGCAGTATCGCTTTTAACCAGATACAAACAGCAAACAAAGGAGGGTCACAGCAATGGGGATGGGTTGGTACAGCTTTCCACCAAGAAAACCAAGTAGTAATTTCTTGGTAATGGAGGGCTTTTGGGGAATGGAAAGGTCCAAAATAAACAACCTTAGTGGAATGGCCCTGATAGGCAGTAGATTACTGCAAATACTTTAATACCATTGCTGTTTTAATTAATAGGTGATGTTGCTCCTCAGCTTAGACTTACTGTGCTTATTTTGTCACTTAGAGTTCTCTTTGGCTTATTCTGTGTATGCCTAGGAGTGTAAATACCCTCCTTTGAGAATTCCTGCTCAGGATGGTTTCTAAGATTCCAATTAGTTTGGCTGTTCTTGGATTATAGGACTTTTCTTCTTGTGAAGTATGATCTTAACAGTTTTTACATGAAACATATTGAGTGAAATTTTAATTCTGTTGGCATTTTTTTGAGAGGTCTAGACCCTGTATTTTAGTTAAACTTCATCCACTTCAATAAATATTACTTAAGCAGCTACTGTGATTAGAATCTACACTATTTCCCAGCATGTTTTAGTAAAATGAATGACTAATTTTGAAGATACATTTTCTTATTTTTAATTTTATTTTTTGAGTTTACAACCAAATTAGTTAGCATATAGTACAACAATGAGTTCAGGAGTAGATTCCTTAGTGCCCCTTACCCATTTAGCCCATTCCCCCTCCCACAAGCCCTCCAGTAACCCACTGTTTGTTCTCCATATTTAAGAGTCTCTTATGTTTTGTCCCCTTCTCTGTTTTTATATTATTTGCTTCCCTTCCCTTCTGTTCATCTGTTCTGTGTCTTAAAGTCCTCATATGAGTGAAATATGATTTTTGTCTTTCTCTGACTTATTTCACTTAGCTTAATACCCTCCAGTTCCATCCACGTAGTTGCAAATGGCAAGATTTCATTCTTTTTGATTGCCGAATAATACTCCATTATACACATACACACACACACACACACACACACACACACACCCCACATCTTCTTTATCCATTCATCCATCGATGGACATTTGGGCTCGTTCCGCACTTTGGCTGTTGTTGATAGTGCTGCTATAAACATTGGGGTGCATGCGTCCCTTCGAAACAGCACCTGTATCCCTTGAATAAATACCTAGTAGTGCAATTGCTGGGTCCTAGGGTAGTTTTGCTTTTAATTTTTTGAGGAACCTCCATACTGTTTTCCAGAATCGCTGCACCAGCTTGCAAAGGAGTGTTTGATCTATATATGTTGTTTGACAAAATCGTCATTGGAAATGCCGATCAAAGTTTTTCATCTACGTTTTTTGCCCTGATGTCAGTATTTGTTGTTAGTGGTTCAAGGAAATCCATGTACTTCAAGAGGGGAAAAACTTTTTAGTTCTTAGCTATAAATAAAATGTATCTTTTTGCAGCATTACTGCCAATTTCAGTTCTGAAGCAACTTACTCCTTCTGAGCCATCAGCTGCATTGGATTCCATTAAACGTAACCACTAAGCATTCCCAGTGATCTTTACCTTCCTGTTCCGTGCTGTTGACAGCATTCTTTCTGGGATTTCACTAGATGATGTCTTTCTTATCATCTTGACAGATTCTAAAAGCAGACTACAGCATAGAAATTCTAACAGTAAGTATTTACTGGTTACTCTAGGTTATTTCAGTATTCTTTCAGAGGAAAATAAGTTTTTGATGGTGGCTTTGTTGACATTTTGGACCAGATAATTCTTGGTCATGGGGCAGTCTTGTGCATTTCAGGATGTGTTGCAGCATCTTTAATCTCTATCCACTAGGTACCGGTAGTAGCTTCCAAGTTGTTAAAACCAATGGTGTGCCAAGAAACCAGCAGCTGTTTGAGAACCACATCTTTAACATGCATGTTTTATTCTGTGATGTATATGTTGACCACTAGAGATGCTATTTAGAAGTGTTTGCTTGGGTTTTAGAAAAGAGCTTAAAATATGGGTATATTTGGAGTAGTTATCTTGGGGCTGTTATTTCAGAGTGTGCTGTACTAGAATTGTTTTATATAAGTTAAAATACTTCTTATCAAAACTTTTTGATCATGTGTATAATACTAAACAATAACAGTATTGTCCTAATTGTCATATTATTTTTGCCATTCATAGAAAATATGAAGTCCTAGTTAGAGGCTAGTGATGGAGTTTGTTTCTGTGTACTTAATCAACTTTCTTATTTGAAGGGTGGGACTTTGGAAGAGAATGGCAAATTTAGGAAGATAATCAAGTACTGAGTAAACAGGGTGAAAGAATAGGATTGCTCTTTCTGAACTTCACTTAAGATACTTGGTTCTTACCCTGGACTCAGGCTCCTGCATTATTCCTCCCCTGTGGTCTTCTCTTCTTTCTTCCCTTACTCCCACCCTCAATCTGAATTAATTGTATCTCCTGAACATTCCCTCCATTTTTTAATATCCAGGTGTTTGTCCCACATATTTTCATTCGTGATTGTCTCCTACCTTCCACATTGTGGGAAAATGGAATGCTGGGTTAAAAAGTGAAGGAGTTAGAAGGAAATCATAGTGGTAGGAGAGGTGATATTCAGAAGTTAATTGATCTTGTCATTGTCTTCAAACAGAATTGAAACCATCAATATCTTTTTTTTTAAGCTACCATGATAATTGTTTTAAGTATCTAAAAGCCATTAGTTAAAAATTTATTCTTTGTTTTGTCCTTGTCTTAAAGAAATTTTGGACTAGTTTAGTTCTATATTGACTTACGGTATTAGGTGCTGTTCAGTCTTGAAGAAAATCCATATTATTTTTGGTAAAGAATGTTCTTTCACTTTTCAGCTTTCATTCACATGTATATTAAAGTGCTCTCCTTCAGATTCCTTAATCATAGATAGTTTTATTGCGTATCCATTGAACTTCCTTTAATTTTTTTTATATCTTTTTCAGAATAAGGATAGATGGTTCTACTAAACTCTTATCTAGTTAATCACAGAGGATAAGACCTATAGAAGAAAAACATGTGAAGACTGCTGAAAATATACTTAACTGTTTTTGTTATGAATTGGTCCTGTTAAATTCTTACTTCAGGGATCAGCTTTGTTCATTTTAAGCAGTGTGTCTTATCATTGCATTACAAGCTAGTCATTTACTACATTAGCTCCCACAGTGAGTAATAAATGATAATAGAACTGTCAGACTATGTAGCAACATTATTTACAGCCTAATTCTAGCATTTTACAGCTGTAGGGCAGATACGACTCCTCTATGAAGAACTTCTCTGTTTTAAGAGACGTATGTTCTCATTAGCACACATGACACTAGGAGTTATATTGAAGTAAACTTTTAAATCTGAGGTGCTGAAAAGTGATACTTTTATCAGCAAATTAAGAATAATTTTAATTTGAAGAGTTGATTATGTTAACATAAAACATCTGGGTTATATTTGTGCAGTTTTGTACAAATTAACACAATAAAGTTCTTTATACATTTTGACTTTAGTGGTGTTTGGTGTAGATGAAATTGTAAAATTTAAGGCTGGATGTGAAATTTGAAAGCTGCTACAGAAAAACTTTATTTAAAGTATTGTTTGTGTTTGTGAGGCAGAAGAACACATTGAGTGATCTTACAGTTTTTAGGTAGTGGACAGAAGAAATTTTCATTTTTTTGAGCTCACCATTGAAGCTCACTATAGAAGGATAACACAGCAATTTAAGGGAAATGAATAACAATATATTTAGTTTAAATTTCACTTTGTTCTAGAATCTCTAGCTTCTCATTGAAGCTCACCATTTGAACTCACCATTGAAGCTCACTATAGAAGGATAACACAGCAATTTAAGGGAAATGAATAATTAACAATATATTTAGTTTAAATTTCACTTTGTTCTAGAATCTCTAGATTCTATATATATATACTCTCTAATTCCATCCACATAGTTGCAAATGGCAAGATTTCCTTCGTTTTGATTGCTGAGTAATACTTCATTGTGTGTGTGTGTGTGTGTGTGTGTGTGTGTGTATGTGTGTATGTATACACACATCTTCTTTATTCATTCATCCATCGATGGATATTTGGGCTCTTTCCGTACTTTGGCTATTGTCGATAGTGCTGCTATAAACATTGGGGTACATGTGTCCCTTCGAAACAGCATACCTGTATTCCTTGGATAAATACCTAGTAGTGCAATTGCTATAGAGATATATCTATCTATGTAGATATAGATCTATATCTATATATTTTGTTAATTTAAAATAATTTTTTTAGGGCAAAAAAAGTTAACATGCTAAAGAGTCTAGGTGAGATCTTTGTTAAGTCATCTTAGAAGAAAGTATGAAATAAGTCATGATAAAATTTCTCTTGTGCTCTATAATTATGTTATTAAAAAGCAGAATTAGAGTATCTTCTTTTTTCCCAAATCTTTGCTAACATCTTCATTTATGTATTTCTTAGTATATTTTTGCCTCTTTCGGGGAAGGCTAAACAAAACAATGATAAATTAACAATATCAATTAAGTATTTGAAACCTAATTACAAAATCATCTTTTCAGAAGTTTGGGCATCATTGTCATATCATTTTGACAACCCCAGCAACATGATTAGAAAAGAGGTTTGTTTCTTATCTGTTGTAGAAAATGTTTAATTTAATCGGTTCTCAACAGTATAGATAAATCAAGTGGCAAAAATTTGTCCCATCTAATAACCTTATGTGTGAAACTATGCCAATTAAACTCATTGAAAGGCTCATTGGCTCATTTAAATAATAGCTTGTGCCTTATCTATTTTCCATTATTTGGCATTTGGTTCTTAGAGGAATGACTGGATTTTATATCCAAGATGATTGGATTAAAATATTATTTTTAACAAGTCTTAAGTATTTGCAAGGAAAGAGAAAAATTAAGAATCAGTAAGGCTAAGATTTACAGTTACCATATTAGTCTTTTCATTAAGTGGCCATCTTATGCAAGTAAGGGATCAGGTAACTTTTTTTTCCCCAGTCAGTTCAAGTGTTTTAGGACAAATTAAATTTCTTTGATATATTCTGAGGAGTTCATTTGGCAAATTCTTTGACTGTCCCAAGGGGTTCAGTGTGGAAAGGATGTTTACAACCACAAAGTGAATGTTACACTTACCCTATATCCTTAATTTCAGTACTTTATGTACATTGACTTAGGTTATCCTTTAAAATACCCTTGGGGCGCCTGGGTGGCGCAGTCGGTTAAGCGTCCGACTTCAGCCAGGTCATGATCTCGCGGTCTGTGAGTTCGAGCCCCGCATCGGGCTCTGGGTTGATGGCTCAGAGCCTGGAGCCTGTTTCCGATGCTGTGTCTCCCTCTCTCTCTGCCCCTCCCCCGTTCATGCTCTGTCTCTCTCTGTCCCAAAAATAAATAAACATTGAAAAAAAAATTTTAAAATACCCTTAAATGCAAAGCATGGGATTCAAGATAAAATATTTAGATTAAAATGTTTTATTCATTCCTTTCCATATTTCCCATAATAAAGGTTCTTCTGTAAATTTCCTATGAGCTGTAAATTTCCTGAGCTGTCAGCACAGAGCCCAATGAGGGGCTCAAACCCACACACTGTGAGATCATGACCTGTGCCAAAGTGAGATGCTTAACCAACTGAGCCACCCACGCACCCTTATGGTCTTACATCTTTAAATTATTGCTTTCTTAGGGTATCAGAGAGACATAAAATTAATGCCTAGAGATTCTGTTTTTTGGAGAAAGATGTGCAAATAAATAGAGGGTATATTTGTGTGTGTGTTTTAAATTTACTTTTCTAACTTAAGACTTTTATTTAGGGATAATTGTAGATTCACATGCAGTTCTAAGAAATACTAAAGAGATCATATATACTACCCATTTTCTCCCAATTATAACATCTTGCAAAACTATAATACAATATCCCAATCAGGATATTGGCAATTCACTAATCTTATTTATATTTCTGTCTTTTTATTTATATTCCTGTGTGTGTGCGTGCATTCTATGTAATTTTATCACATGTTTAGATCTATGTATCTACTATCACAGTCAAAATACAGAACAATTCTGTTACCAAGATTCCTTCTTTTACTGTTTTATAAGTCACACCTACTTCTCTCCTTGCTTTCTCCTTCAGCCCACTCCAGCCCCATGTCTTAACCACTGACAACCACTTACCCACTGTCCATTTCTATAATTTCGTTAAAAAAATGTTACATAAATGGAGTCATATATGTAGTGTGTAGCCTTTTTGGCTCTTTTCATTCAGCATAAGTCTCTGGAGATAAATATTTCTCATCGTGTAGCCTTTTGCTCAACATAATATTTTTGAAATTGTGCATGATTTGTGTCAGTAGTTGTATTATTTTTTGTTATATAGTATTCCAGTATATGGTTCTGATAGTTTTTCCATTCTATTGTATTTTTTTTAAGTTTTTAATGTTTATTTTTTAGAGAGAGAGACAGAGTGTGAGTGGGGGAGGGCCAGAGAGAGAGGGAGTCACAGAATCTGAAGCAGGCTCCAGGCTCCAAGTTGTCATTACAGAGCCCGATGCGGGGCTTGAACCCACAAACCTGAGCCGAAGTTAGACACTTAACAGACTGAGCCACCCAGGTGCCCCTCCATTCTATTGTTGATGGACATTTGGGTTGTTTCCAGTTTAGGGTTATTGGGAGCTGTAAAATTCTTTTTAAAAAAAATTTTTTTTCCAACGTTTATTTATTTTTAAGACAGAGAGAGACAGAGCATGAACGGGGGAGGGGCAGAGAGAGAGGGAGACACAGAATCGGAAACAGGCTCCAGGCTCCGAGCCATCAGCCCAGAGCCTGACGCGGGGCTCGAACTCCCGGATCGCGAGATCGTGACCTGGCTGAAGTCGGACGCTTAATCGACTGCGCCACCCAGGCGCCCCATGGGAGCTGTAAAATTCTTTACAAGTCTTTTGTGGACATATATTTTCATTTCTATTGCATATATATTTAGGAATGGAATCACTAATATAGGATACGTATATGTTTATAACAAAATGCTAAACTTTTTACGCAAGTGGTTGTGTGATTTAAAATACCCACCAACGGTCTGTGAGAGTTACAGTTCTGTCCATGTCCTTGTCCTTGTCAATATTTGGTGTAACCATTTTGATTGTATCTTTTCTAAGCATGAAAAGATATCCCATGCTGATATTAATTTGTTTTTATCTGATGACTAATAATCTTTTCATTTGCTTTTTGGTACTTCATACCTTCTTTTGTGAAGTGTCTTTTCAAGTCTTTGGTTGTTTTATATTGGTACTTTGTCTTACTGAGTTGGTAGGGTTCCATAAGGAACCTATATTCTGAATATAGGTCAGGTATATGTGTGGAGGATTTTTTTTTGTTTGTTCCTATTCTGGTTTTGTTTTTATTTTGAAAACAAACAGTGTCTTATAAGGAGCAAAATTTAAAAATCTTGCTGAAGTCACATGTATCAATTTTTCTATGATTAGTGCTTATATTTCAGATTTTTGTAGAAATCTTACATAATCTTATATAATTTTTTCTAAAAACTTTATAGTTTAGCATTATTTGTAGGGTGATACATCTTAAATAATTTTTTTGTGAATAGTGTTTGGTTGGGATTAAGGTTTTCAATATTCTTTTTTGCCCTTTTGTTTATTCAGTTGTTAAGCACTGTCTGTTGAAAAGTCTTTCTTTTCCTCATCGAATTGCATTGGCACTTTGTCAAAACTCAATTGACGGCATATTTATGGGTCTGTTTCTGGAATGTCTGTTGTTTCATTAATGTGTATTTATTCATGTGTATGCCAGTGTCCATGGTCTTACTTGCTGTGTCCTAAATCTTGCCATCAGGTAGTGTGAGTCCTCTAACTTTATCGTTTTTAAATATTATTTAAGTTTTTTGTTTGCCATGTAAATTTTAGAATCAACTTGTCAATTTCTATTTAAAGTCCTGTTAGAATTTTGATTGGGATTTCCTTGAATTTGTGTTTAAGCTTGGGGGAAAACTGACATCTTAACAATACTGAGTCTTTGAAATCCTGAACATGGTAAATGTCTCCATTTATTTCGGTCTGCTTTAGTTTTTCTCAGTAAGTTATTTACTTAGTTCTTGCCTACTGCATTTTATTTTCTTCTTTTCTTAATCATTCATCTCATCTGTTAGAGCACCTACAGAATATTTTTCTGCTAGGATATATTTATGTTTCTTTTTTTTAAAAAATTGTTTACTTTTGTGTGTGTGTGAGAGAGAGAGAGGGGGAGGGACAGAGAAAGGGGAACAGAGGAGCCAAAGTGGGCTGTTAACAGCAGAGGGCCGCATGTGGGGCTTGAACTCATGAACCACAAGATCATGACCTAAGCCGAAGTCAGTCACTTAACAGCTTAACTTATTGAGCCACTCAGGGGCCCCTATGTTTCAAATATAATTATAATTAGTGAGAAAAAGAGTTACAATAATCAATAGTTTTGAAGAAATCTGATTATGTATTAAGGATTACCTATTTTATGCACTTTATATTTAAGCTTTTGATTTTCCTTTGAGTTCACTTTCAGAGCTAGTTAATGAAAATAGTAATATACCAAATTATTTTGATACATTATGATGTTTGTAGTATCTCATTGAAACATTATTTTGAAATCCAGTGTCTCATGGTAGTGACTTTGGAAACCTTTATATGTTGCAGAATTCATTTGCTTCTGAAGCACAGGCATAAACATCACTTTGTAATAATTGAGGGAGATTGTTACCATGACATTTTAATACTTGTGATTAATGATGAGAATGAAAGGAAGGGATATTATCCTACTCTGTCTGTGCTAGCTCAATGGTTATTCCTTTTTTCTCTCCTTTTTTTTTCTTTTTCTTTTATTTTTTTAAGATTTTATTTTTAAGTAATCTCCATACCCAACGTGGGCCTTGAAGTTACAACCCCGAGATCAAGAGTCACATGCTCTACCAAATGAGCCAGCCAGGTGCCCTTTATTATTTTGAAACAGACATAAAAATAGAGAATAATGTAATGAATATCTCAGCTTTAAAAAAAAATTATTACAAATATATTTTGAGACTCCATTTTTTCTTCCCTAGTCCTGTCCTTCTCTCTCTTTACCATGTTAGCATTGGCCGCTGTTCTGAAGTTAGCAGTCATTATTCCTGTGCCTGTGCCTGTCTTTATGCTTTTAGTATATATGTATGTATGATTTAAAAATTATTGAAGTTTCATATTGTTTTACATGTCTTGATTTCTTTGCTATTTTTACTTTTTCTATTCGATGTTAAGTTTTTATTCTTAGAACTCTTGGTCATTTTTGTAGTAATCTCTTTTGTGAACAAACTGCAGTTTACTCTCTCCCATGGTTCTCATATCTGATCATAACCATCTGATGCCATGTTTCTTATACTAGCGGACAGTTGTCAAGGATAGGACAAACTCCTGAATGACAACACTCCTGAGTGACAAGATTGCACAGAGTTAACCTTGCTCTTTTTGATGGATAGCACCAATAAGCAGATTGTTAGAGGTGTTGTCCAGGTATCCCCAGAACTTGAACCAGGTGTCAGCAGTCAGGATATGGTCAGTAGCATACTCTCCTTCGACTTTGCTTTTCAAATATTTATTTATTTTTGAGAGACAGAGAGAGAGAGAGCGAGAGAGCGAGCAGAGAGTTGCAGAGAGAGAAGGGGACAGAGAATCCCAAACAGGCTCTGCTGTCAGCACAGAGCCTGATGCGGGGCTTGAACTCATGAACTGTGAGATCATGACCTGAGCTGAAATCAAAAGTCGGACACTTAACTGACTGAGCCACCCAGGTGCCCCTCTCCTTTGACTTTTATAGGGATTTGTAGGTTGTTTAGGTCTTTGTCATCTCACTTGTCAAAAGGCTTCAGAAGCTACAGGTGCTGGCTGGTGGAGCTCTCATCTACCCCTCCTCCAGCGCCCCCCCTCCCCCCATCCCTGTCCCCCTGCTATTCCTGGGGACAGGGACTGGATGTATTGTACCTGGGGGTCGATCTCTACTTAGTGAAGCTCATATGCATCTGGAGCCTCCATCTTGAACTTCCTGCCATTCTTGCCTGTCAGGAAGTCAGTCTCTGAGTTGACCTAGAGGGTGCCAGGAATAGCCAGGGTTGTGATATTCTTTGGCGATGCAATGAAAGTGTGGATCTTAGGATTCACGTTGTTTTGGCCAGTGAAGTTTCTGTTGTAGGAGGTTGTAATTGTGATTTTTCTCATGTTGATGTCCTTTTTGTTCTACTGGTCAATGGCACATTGGCTAGGGAATTCCACCCACATCCTGTAGAATCTGTGCATAACTATTCCACTTAGTGATGTAGGTCGGCTTGGATATCAGTGCAATGAGTAAGCGAGATGTACTCTTGAACCTGTGAGCCAGCACTGGCTGAGATGGCTTGGCCTCATCTACTGAACACTTCATTTCCTTGTACTTGAGTTGGTGCAGCTGCCAATCAGACCCACTGGGTGTGCAGAGGATATTCTTCCTTCTCTGCCACAGTAGCTCCTGCCACAGAGTGGGCCAGATCAGGGTAAAGGGTGAATTGGTGTACTGCTTCAGCTTGTTGAGGTTAATTTTAGTCAGTTGGGTATAATGACAGCCAGGGTCAGGTGCCAAGAGTACTTGGATTTTATATGTAAGACTGGACATGTCTCCTTGCCCTGCCTAATTCAGGTATTTCTTAATTTTATGCTTGTAAGAGAACACTGAGGGCCCCAATTTGTGCCCATTTTCAGATTGTCATCATGTCAGGATAGGAGATGGAGTCTACACCACACCTATGCCACTGCACTATTGTACCTATGCCACCTTTCACTGCAAGAATGCCTTCCGTTTTAGGATCACATCTGTGGGTGAGATCTAGCTGGAGAGCATCCTGATAAACTTCGCACCAGTCATTTGGGGGAACATCAACTTCCAGGGAGTCCCAAACTTGCCATTCACAGTTTCAAATTCCCAGTGCCGATACAGATGTTCCACAGGCCACCTCTATTGGGAGTGTGGGAATAAATGCCAATCAGAAGAATCCAGGGTGTACATAGTTCTCCAAGATGATGTGGTGAATGATTCCAGATCCAGGCCTCCTGAAGCCCATGCTATTCTTGGAACCCTGTAGTTGCCAGAAATTTATACATTTCCTGTCTTTGGTGTGGTATTGAGAAGATTGAAAAAAGGTCTGAAAAAAAACCAAAGATATTTTCTCCCGACTCAATTTTTAAGCCCTGAATAACTCATGAAGACGGAACCAAGCTCTTGATACATTTTCTTCAACACAGTTAATAGACATTGCATTTACATCAGTTTGGCGAATGCTAGAGGAAAGAATATGGATGGGAAAATATCTATCCAGTGTTGGTGCCGAGCACCCAGCTTTCGCCTACATGACCCTGTGGACATCATTTCCTGAAGCACTTGAAAAGCGGGTGCACGTGCTTCATGGAAGCCTTGCTCTGTGACGAGTGCTACTCCATGTACACACACTATCGTCCGCCCCAGACATGGAACTTGTGCCAAAGCATCAAGATATCTGGCTGGATTTGGAGCCAAATTCTCCTGCTACCACCTCTTCCTCAGCATCCAGGTCAGTGGCTGCCAGGACTTTCTGTAAGAGCTGGTGCTGCTCCTTTCTTGTAGAAGATGCCAATGCTTCGTCCTCCATGCCAGCAAACTGAGTGATCACCTTAAAGCTATAACCCTGATCTACCAAGAACCTTTGCCACTTGGTTGAGTAAGCCATTTCATGTGTGTTTTGGGACACCAATGAGTAGAGGAAGGCATTGTACTTCTCTGCAACCATCCCTTTTGTGGCTTGGAGCACTTGCTCCAGCTTCTGGGTCTCCTGTCACCAGGAGCCATCATGAGATGAGATCTGAAGGAGAACATTTGCTTCTGGTAGATCAAATGATGTGTAGCCTGTTGATTTGGGGGTAATGCTTGAAGTTCTGGAGTCTGTATCCCTCTTTCCCAGGGATAGGACCCTGAGCCAGGTCTTGATCAAGTAGTCATAGTGGATGGTGGAATGGCATGGCCACTTTGGGCACCTAATGCTGATGAACTGTGCCGTGACATCCTGCATGGCTCTGTAATTGGGCCACAGCTACAGATGTATCTTAGCCCACTCCATCTCCTGATTGGCTACAGTCACCCAGGTTATTATACCCAATCTTTTAAAGAGGATCAGGGACTAATTCGCTTACTTGTGAACAATGTTCTTCTATAGTAGGTCAGTGTGGATGTACTCATACTGTCTCATCTTGGCCCATTGGCACAATATTGCTGCTATGTGGCATTGCTGCACACCAAGGATTTCTGCAGCTGGGTCACTAATAGGCTGGAAGGTATCGTTTTGTAGACAAGAGTAGGTTGCGTTCTACAAACACTTTTATTTTACTTAAAATTTTTTTTTAAGTTTGTTTTTGAGACAGTGAGAGCAAAGGGAGGAGGGGCAGAGAGAAAGGGAGAGAGGTAAAGCAAGCAGGCTGTATGCTGTCAGTGCAGAACCTGATGCAGGGCTCAGTCTCACAGATCATGAGATCATGACCTGAGCTGAAACAAGAGTCGGATGCTCAACTGACTGAGCCAGCCACCAAAGCACCCTTTAAATACTTTATTTTAAAAAATAAGTTTTCAAGTTCCATGAAAATCTGTATTTGAGTTTTATTACTTTTTTATGTTTAATCTCTTCACCCAGCATGGGGCTCAAACTCACAACACTTAACTGACTATGCCAGCCAGGGGCCTCTGTATTTATATCTTAATTAAAACTTGATTAAACTTACCTGTATTTTATCTTGTGTATATGTTTGTGTGTGTTTGGGTGTGTCTTTTATCATACCCTATACATACAATTTTAATATTTTTTATTTCTTATTTTTTAATTTATTGGCTAGGACTTTTACCGCTAAAAGTGGCAATTGTCAACTCCTTCTGTTTCTTGATGATAAAAGTCCTAATGTTACCCCATTGAGTGTGATATTTTATTACATTAAGTATGGTGTGATGGTAAGTATATATTTGGTAGATACCTTAATCAGGTTGAGGAAGTTTCATTATTAAACTATACATGCAGTCCTGCAACAAACCCATCTTAGTCATGATTTATTTTTATGTAACTAAACGATCGTGGAATAGTGTATGTCAACATTTGTGAGAGATAGTTAAAGCAGTGCTTGAAAAGTAATTTATACCTTTATGTAAGTCATAATATATATTACGTATATTATGTAAGTCATCATGAAGAATGCAAATCATATATATATATATTTTTTTTTTCCCCCCTTGTATTTTCCTTAGTCAACTTGCTGTGTAATTTTTTTTTTTTGGTTTGGTGTCAGGGTTTGCTAGCCCTATATAATACATTGGTAAAACTTTTTTTTTTTTAAAAATTCTCTGAAAGAGTTTGTAAAAGATTAGAAAGATCTTTAAAAGTTTTATGGAATTTTTCTTAGAACTATTTGGTCCTGTCCTTTCCTACATATTTCTTCCCACCCTCCTTCCTCCTCTTCCTCCTTTATTTAAAAAAATCTTTTGTTTTCTTTGTGCTTTTTTCTTTCCACCACTGCAGCCTCATCTTCCTCACTCCCTCTCCCCACCTCTTTTAATATTTTTAAACTACTGTTTCAATTCCTCTGATAGGTGTAGGATATTCATATTTCCTGTTGACTTAGTTTTGCCAATTTTATTTTTTCTAGGATGCTATATTGAGAGCTTGCCTTACTCATTATTTCAAACTTGAATAATAGTTTATCTGGGTATAAAATTCTGCTTTGATTGTTATTTCCTTTTTTTGAGAAGTCTGCTGTTTGTCATTTCGTTTTAGGTAATACGTCTATTCCCTCTACTTGATTTTATATCTTTTTGTTTACAGTTATTTTATGTAGTTTAACCCTTATTTACTCAGTTGTGGTTTTCATTTTATTTATCCTACTTGGGAATCATTTTGCTCTCTGAAAATGAGAATTTGTGTCTTTTCATCAATTCTCAGAAAATTTCAACTGTTGTGTCCTCAGGTATTGTTCTCCACTTTTCTCTTCTTCTGAAACTCTGATAAAACATATGTTGGATACTATCATTGCATCATTCTTGTATCTGTATCCCTCTTTCATATTTTAATCTTTGTCTTTTTGTGTTACATTTTGAGTGATTTCTTCAGGTTCACTAATTCTTGTATAATTTGATATTTAGCCTATCTACTGTGTTTATAATTTCATTGAATATATTTTAAAATTCATTTTGAACCTCTTTAAGCACTCTATTCTTTTTTTTTATTGTATTTAGTCTTAAGTTTTATATTCCACCTTTTAGTTATTTAATTCAAACATTCTTTTATAATCTACAATTAATAATGTGGTTATTTAAAGTTTTGTCAGATCTGTTTCTGCTGTTGTATTCTTTTCATAGATCATGATGGCCTATTTCCTCATATTTTTACAAGTTTGAATTATTAGCACACGTTGGACAGTACATTATCTAAATTAGTTTTTTTAGTCTATGGATATGTTTAACAATTATTCTTTTTGTTCTTTTATACCAGGTGCCAAATTTTTCTAAATCTACTCCTTTTTATTGTCTTTGTCCTTTTCTGATAATGCAAATAATGTAAAATTGATCTGCCGATTCACTGGGTTTTAAAAAAAACTGTCAGATCTTATTTTGTAGTCTGTGTTTACTAATTGTGTTGAAGTCCTTTTGTAACATATTTAACTTATAGGAATTTTATTCTAATTCCTTTTTATCATTTAAAAAAAGAAATTAGACATACTAAAAGGTGTAACAGTTTATTTTACAAGAACACCCATAGCAAACATGACAAAACAGAGGTTTAGAAAGGAATTGCATTCTGGAGTTTGCTTTTCTTCATTGGGAATCCTGAGACCACCATATGAAGTTTTGAGCTAGAATATGAGAAACCATGGTGATGAGAGCTGAGATGCCCTACCCCATAAGCAGTCAGTATCCAGCTTGCCTGGCACCTGACTACACACATCACAGTCAGCCTCAGCTGAGATCAACCAGGGCTACCAGAAAGACTTTCCAGGTGGGGATCCCTGAAATGGGTGATCTAACAAGCTAAGTAAATGATAGTTGTTTGAAGCCTTTGAATTTTGGAATGGTGTGTTACATAGCAAAAACGAGCTGTTAAAGGTATCATGATATATGTATTCTTTCTCCACCTTTATTTTCTTATTCAGCTTATGCTACATACCTCATAGCTATTTAACTGTGGTTCATTCATTTTCTTTCTTTATATTATTCCATTATATGACTGTACTGCAGTGTTTTTATTTTTTTCTTAGTAATTATTTAAATTAACATTTTTAAAAATTATGAATAATCCTTTCACGAGCATTTTTGTACATGTCTCCTTAAACACGTGTGCAAGAATTTCAGTGTTTTAAGTTTCAGATCTAAGTTTAAAAAAGTTAAAAGTTAGGGAGTACCTGGGTGGCTCATTTGGTTAAGTCTCTGACTCGGCTTAGGTCATGATCTCACGGTTGGTGAGGTAAAGCCCCACAATTAGCTCTGTGCTGACAGCTCAGAGCCTGGAACCTGCTTTAGATTCTGTGTCTCCCTCTCTCTCTGCCTTTCCCCAGTTCAGGTGCTCTCTCCCTTGCCCCCTCTTTCTTTCAAAGAATAAACATTAAAAAATTATAAGTTAGGAAGTATTGTTCAGACCATGATATAACTTGCCCTGTTCATTTCAGCAAGTTTGGATTTACTGAACTGGTACTATTAATTATACCAGACAGTCTTCATTTTATTGTTATAATCTGCTTGTCTAGGGTGAAACTTGAACTCTGCTGAGGTGCATGTCATAAGGTTTCTTTTTTTTTTGTTACTAAGATTAATCTTATGGCCTTATGTGGGTTTTTTGGGGTTTATTGGATATAATTAATAAATAAACAACCTTACGGTTTTTTAGTTGCTAACAAAATAAATTTTTTAGCCCATATTTAGCACACCACAATTCTGATCATAGATGAAATCAAGATTGCTAAGTAGAAGGATGATGAAAATAAACTTTTTCAGGTGACATGCAAAGTTATTTGTTTTACCTCTGCAATGCTTAAACACCATGGACATAAATTAGATGATGCTATTTCCCCATGGAACCATTTAAAACAACCCTCTATTCTGAAAGTCAGATAAGGTGATTTTGATCAGAGAACTAGTCTTTGCATTAACATTTTAAAATTTGCATTAAATGATGTAAAGAATGGCCGTATTATTTTATCTTCATGAAATATGAAAGTACAATCATCATGATCCATTACTTAGAGCAAGGAAGCTATTACAAAATGACTTTATTTTTCAGTTTCTCATAGACCATTTTGTTTTTAAGTATAAATTATTTGTACTTCTTCCACAGTTTTAATGGCAGCACATTAATACGTACTTTAAATATTTTGAAATATAAAATTAAACTTGAGTGCTTTTTTCATAGCATGAAAACATTCTGCCAAGTGCCATCTTTGAATGTTATTTTGAGAAAATTTGCAACTCTCAGATGTTCGCCAGTTTTTCATACTTAAAATAGATTATTTTCTGTCTCATGAAAAGAATAGTTTATTTCTAAGGAATGTGGGACACTTTTCATGTTTAAAAATACCATGCTTTTTCTTCCTCTTTCTATTTAAGTTGATAATTGCTTATTGGGGGTGCAACTCAGTATCTGTTGCAAATGTATCTTACAGAGAATCTAGAATCAATAATAGAGAAAATCCAGAACAATATGTATTATACGATCAGAATTGTAGATAAAATACAGAATCCCTCATTAAAGTCTCCCAAGAATATACAACAGGATATTAACATTTGTTATTTCTGGTAACTAGGGGTTTTGAGTTCTTTCTTATATTCTCTATATTGTTTTAATATATTGTAGTATGCATGTATTTTTTTATACTGCTTGTGTTTCACAAATTTTGTTGAAGTGATAAAGACACAAAAATATCTGCTACTTGTAGAACGTATAAGTGGCAAGGACAAGTAATCACACAGATAAATATAAAATTGAAATTGCAATAGTATCATAGAGGAAAGAATCATAATATTAGGAGAGATTATACAGTAGAAAGACTTGACCTGGTTTGGAAAATTGGGGTAAGCTTTCTTGAAGAAGTGAGGTAATAAGTGTAGATATCAAGGAGTTAGTATAGGCATTATGGAGGTGGAGAGGATCACTTTTCTGACAGAATGTTATGTGAGAGGGTAATATGGTGACTAGAAGGAACTGAAGGAGTGGAGAGAGCAAGTGGGAAAATAGTGCAGATGAAACTGGAGAGAAAGGTAGGGGCCACACTCTGCTGAGACTTTAGTGCCTTGAAAGGAGTCATGTTTTCATCCATTACAGCAATACTAAGCCATAGAAAGGCTCAATTATGGCGGTGTTGACAGGATCACATTATATTTTGAAAAGGTCATTTTGGCTGTAGTGTGAAGAAATGGCATGATCAGTACATGTTGGCATGAGAGTGAGTGTTGATGGACTATTACAGAGGCGATGGTAGTAGTTCCTATAAGAAATAAGTAGTTTGATCTTAGCAGGGAGGCTGGATATGGAGAGGTGTAGAAAATTTGAGGATTATTTAGGATGTAGAATTCTCAGTATTTAGTGATGATGTATTGCAGCCATGAAGAGAGAGATATTACAGATAACATCTGGGTTTCTGACTTGCATGGTAGATGCAATTAAAAATAATAAAGCTAATAACAAATTTAAAATAGTCTTCTAGAGAGGTTAGCAACTAAAATGAAATCACTTGGAGAGTTTCTCAAACTGAAATTATTTATGGTGGTAGAAGGGGAGTGAATCAGCAGATTGTAATATGAATCTCTTTTCAAGAATTATCTTGAAATTAATTTTTGTTATATAGTAGTGATGTTCATGTTTAAATTGATACAATTTTAAATTAGTTTTTTAAATTATAAAATATTTCAGTATTATTGGAAAAAAGAACTGTAATGGTAAATATGAAATAAAAAGTAGAAATACCCTTCTCAGTTTTTCCCAGGAAGAATTTTGCTATTTTTAATAATTTATTCTGTTTGGAAACTAGATTCTTGATGTGAAAATACTATTCTCAAATAAGGCTATTTGTCAACTAATCAATTCCTAAATGTTTTTTGGTCTTGTTTATTCTAACGTTTATTTTTTAGTATTTGTAGCCTTTTGTTAAATTTCTGTCTCATTAATCCCTTTCACTTATTTATCCATCTTCCCACACAGATTCTTATCAGATACCTCCTTTGCTTCAAAACCATTTGTGGATTCCTCATATAGCCCACAAGATTTGAGTTTAAGCTTAATTAAGAAAGGTATCACCTGTTTACTTTCAAATACTTGACCATTTTATATGCATTTCTTTTCTTCTTCCTGAACTGTGTGTGTGCGTGTGTGCATATTACTGCTTCATTATCTTCAAGTGTGCTTACTTTCCTTCCTGGAATCTCTTTTTAATATGGAAAATACTGACAGCTTTCTAGACCCAGATCAAACATACTCTCTCTTAAAATATGACCACCTCCAGGGCGCCTGGGTGGCTCTGTCTGTTAAGCATCCGACTTTGGCTCAGGTCATGATCTTGCAGTTTGTGAGTTTAAGCCTTGTGTCAGGGCTCTGTGCTAATAGCTCGGAGCCTGGAGCCTGCTTCAGATTCTGTGTCTCTTTCTTTCTCTGCCCTCCCTCGCTTGCTCTCTCTCTCAAAACAAACATTAAAAAAATAAAAATAAAATCCATGACACTGCCTGTAAGACTTAGCAGTTTGTTGTTGTCAAATTTGTCTAAATTTGCAAATAGTATCATCCTACTTATACCTATACTACATTATATCATTTGTACTCTGTTTATATTTTGGCTCCCATTAAATGTGAGTTTTCAAGAAAACTGGCACGTGATAGTTATTTAGTAGACCTTTGCTATGAGTCCTGTTATAATGGAGGCAAAGAAAAAGTCATCAAGTATCTTAATATCTAGAGAGAAAAGAGACATATGCATATCTTACTATAAATCAGTGTGGTAGCATTAGAAGAGATGAAAACGTCCTTGAGAGTGTGGAAGAGGGAATGGTCAGGTTCTAATTGGGAAATAGTTCATCTTCACAGAGGAGCTTGGTAGATCTTAATCTCTTTTAATATAAGGTTCTAATCCATCCTACTTGTGTTATATCATCATATGGATTATTTTTTTCTGCCCACTTCTTGTAGAATCTTAGTATTCCCAAACATTTATCAAGGAAATATGGTAGGGGCTACTAAAATAGGTCCAACTCCATAGTTTAAAACTTTGATTTCCAAGTTGTACCAGTAAATTATAGGCAGTCTTCTTCTTAAGTAACTTTGTTTTCAATTAATTTCAAATGTACAGACCCTGATAGGTAATACTATGCTGTCATTATTCCTGCTACTGGTAGTATATAGGCTTTACACAAACAAAGTGATCTCATCCAGTTCTTTCAGAAGAGTTCCATCACCTTATTTCCAGTCTCACTTGTTTCTGCAGCCTTCCTACTTGGCACAAGGACTCTTGGTTCATAAATAGCTCCATAGAGTTTATTCTTAGAAATGGAGAGTCATCAAAAGAAGCTAATAAAAAGATTGAAAGAAAAACTTCTATTCACCAAGAAAACTTGAGCTTTGGTCAACAAATAAAAGAGAATAAGTTTCTATGTGATTGAAGAAGGATTTTTCTTTTAAGAAATTCCAAGAGACATATTTGAAAATTTTATGCAATAAGAGCATAGTTTGATTAAATGTTTTTTCTTCCAAATTCTTAGTTCTAATGAATTTACTTAAAAGTGTAAAAACAGACAAAATCTTGTGTTCTTGATAATCATACATGTATCAGTCCTGGGAGAAAAGACAGGTAAAAACGAAATCAGGTTCATTGACTACTCTAAAGAAAGTTGCATGATGGAAGCTCATATAGTAAAACATTTAATCATGTAAAGTTGAAAGAAATAACCTCAGTACTCAAGTCCTTTGACATTGTGAAGTGGTGGAGCTAGGGGTTAAGGGATGATTAATTTCAGGACAAGGAAATGTTGGCTCACTGAGTTTTAAAGGCAGGCTTGCATACAGCGTACCTCAGGTGTAAGTTGAGTGCTCCTTGTGAGAAGATACATTCTTAATATAGCACGCTTCTTCCAGAACAATGCACACCACTTGCTTGTTAATGTTATCACTTATTGAGAAAAAATAGCACTAGAAGCATTCCTGAATCTATTTCTTGTTATATTTACTTGACCTACGTCTCCCCCAACGTCTCTCTCTTTTTTTGAGAGTGATTGAACATATTTCCAATTAAGTCCTGAGTTCCATATCCTTGAGGAAGTCTCATTCATAATTTGTAGCCGTTAAAACAATTATGAAAAAAAGATGAGCTTTGAAGAGTATGCTCTGTTGTTTTATAATATTCTATGATTTCATGTCACTTGTTTTTTCCATGCTAAAAATCTTTATTTTAGAATAAAATAGGCGTGTTACTTAAAACTGATTAAACATGATAATACTGATTTCCAAAATGATCATATCGATGATTCAGAAAATAACTTACTATATTACCCTTGTTCTGTGAGAAAATGAGATTGCACTTAAGTCATTGCAAGTCAGTTTATTTTCTAATTTTACAACACCCAAAACTGCAAAGAATTCTTTTTTTAGATGAATAAAAATAGCACCACAAATTGCTTTTTGAGACTTAAGTAGTATTGGGAAACGTTTGGTTAAGTTGAGAAATAAGTTTTAATTTTCATTCTTAATAATCAAAAACTTACAACTTTGGGGGAAAATAATTTTTACGAGCTTGCTACTCCAGGCGTTTTTTTCCTTTTGTATTTCAAAGTCTGTGCTTTCTAAACAATAGAGAAGAGATATCCTAGGATACAAAGAAATACAACTTAAACTAAAATTAGATATTTCATCAGATTCCTGAGACTGGTTTTAATTTTCCATAGATGTTTTTAGTGTGTTCACATGCTAGGAATTTGAATATCTTTAAATATTTATCCTCAAACTGCATAAAAATTTGCCCACATTTAGAAAACATGTCAGAATTGGATTTTTAAATGGAAATTGCCTGTTATAATGTAGGTTATCTTTAAAGTTTTCTTATTTAGCGCAAACATATTGGTCAGAAATCTCTTTATTGAAAGTTGCCCCTATCCAGAATCACAACTTTTTAAAGTATCAAGAATGTTTAATGCAAGCCATGCCAGTAGTCCTTGGAGACAGAAATCCAGTTCTGATTGAGTAGCATCCAGAGTGGATTTTTAACCGAGGCAGAGACAAAGGAAGAAGTATACAACAAAGAAAGACAATAGCATCTAGTCATGGGAGAAGGGAATGGAAAGTGAGCGGTG
Organism: Lynx canadensis; assembly: GCF_007474595.2. Classification (NCBI taxonomy): domain Eukaryota; kingdom Metazoa; phylum Chordata; class Mammalia; order Carnivora; family Felidae; genus Lynx; species Lynx canadensis. The sequence goes on along the minus strand of NC_044320.2, from coordinate 37,867,323 downwards.
GAAGAATAGAGAGCCTCTGAAAGATGGCACAGAGTTTATCAGAATTTCCTCTTCATTGGTGTTATTTGTGGGATAATGTAATTTCCCTAATGCATTTAGGGTGGGGAAAAGTAAGTAGAACTACACTACTTTAGCTCTAATTGTTGTCTCTGCCTTCAAGCTTCCAAACTTGCTTTGTTATATTCTTTACCTCACTCTCAGAGTGATTTTTTTTCTCTTTACTATAAAAAGGGTCATGTTGTTCCCTGCCCTCTCTATTCACATTGAGAACAGAAAATTCCAACTACTTTCCCTAACTTAAAAATCCCCTACCTACCTCTCTGATATAATCTATGATTCTGCCCCTTCATATTATATTCTTACTACACTGTCTTTGTGTCTGCTTAGGGCTGTTGTTTTAGCTGTGCCTTATGTTTGGAATGGTAGTCTTAATGCTTTGCACTTGCCCAGTTCTGTGCTTACATGTCACTTTGATAGAGAGGTCTTCATGACCGTTGAGCATTAAGAAGTCATTAAGCTCTTGGCTATTACTATAGTAAATGTCTTTGAATTATCCTTATCACTATATTTTCTTGGGTGTTTGCTTTTTTATTTCTCTATAAATTATCGGTAGTGACCAGAATATAGTTGGTGCCAGTAAATATTTGTTGGGTGAATAAATGTATGAACTTCCCTCCTACGGCAAATGTATGAACCCCCTCCTGTGGGTAGGTGTGCTACCCACATAGTATCAGTGTATCTGGTCCAAGTGATGCTATTCATAATTTTCAGAAACTTGCTTGCACTATAACTTTTATTATAATGAAAATGAGACCTAATAGTAATAGTGTGAAAGAATTTTCAGATTGATACCTGCAAAACTAGATTTGAATCTTAGCACTTGAAGGTATAACATAAATTAAGCTTAGTCACTGTACTTCTGTGACTGTGTTCGTTCTTTAGTAAAGTAACCTCTCATGGGGTTGTTCTGAAGTTTAAATGAAACGGCTTATTTTGGACTTTTTCATGAAGCATTACAGTTTAAGTTTTCTCTTGTTTCCCACAAAAGAAATGAAATATCTTTACCTATTATTTCATCATAAAGCAGTTTTAAAAGGTGAGCTTTAGAAGCACCTGGGTGGATCAGTCAGTTAAGCATCTGACTCTTGATCTCAGCTCAGGTCTTGATCTCAGGGCTGTTAGTTCAGGCCCCACATTGGGCTTTGTTCTGGGTGTGAAGCCTACTTTTAAAAAGAAAAAAAAGGTGAGCTTTAGTTTTATAATTGTACTACATGTATTATACAAATACGTAAGTTAAAATTAAATTCCATAGAGAATCTCAAGCATTCCTGGAGTATTTTATGAATTGCAAGCTGGTTTATTTAATAATTTCTTTGGCTTTTCTCCAGTTCTTTAATTTCTGCATCTTTTCCTTTCCTTTCTGTCATAACCAGCCAATTTTTTTGATTGGTTATTCGTGTAAATTGTATCTAGTTTCTTTATGCTCCCTACAGTATTTATTATGGAAAATGTAAATAATTAGCTAGAATCATGGATATATTATTCATCATTTGAAGGCTTTGGAAGAATAAAGTCCATTCAGCTTTTCTAAGTTATTTTTTTCTGTGTAAAAATATTGTGTTTAATCACACCGATCAATGCATGAACACACTTTGCACTTTTTTGCATCCATACTTTCAGTCATGTATTATTAAATTGCCAAGAATGACCTTTATTCCTCTTTCTTAACTATTCAAATCTATCTCTCCATATTCAGTTAATATCTACCTTCTCTCTAGTGAGTTTCCCAACCTGCTGTATCTAAAATGATTGACTAGTTTTAAAAATCTGTGTCACCTCTTGTTGTAGTTCATCATATTTTACCCTTTTTAACATCATATTTTGTGTTTTTAAGTCATTGGTAATTAATCACTTTATTTTTCCTACTATACTATTTTGTAGTTTTTAACAGTTAAGTTTTTTGTTAAGGGATTGTATGTTTCTATTTAGATTTCAAGCTCTTTGAGATCTCTTTACGTAGTGTCTGCTGTATCATCTTTATTCATTTTATGTGCTTAATAAAAGGTTTTTGTTTTTGTTTTACTCATTAAACAGCCATTCCTTTTGCCCCCAAAGGAAATAGTTGTATATTTTATGAGTGGCAGTATTGTGAAATGGTTAAGTGGCAGAGCTATTCTAGGCATATTGCTTAAGTTTGAGTCCCAGCTTTACCACTTGTGAGTTGTAGGTCCTTGAGAAGGTCACCCCACCTCTCTTTACCCCAATTTTCTCATCTTTAGTGAAGAAAATAATTTATTTTAGGGTTGTTGTGTGGATTAACTGAGAAAATAGATGTAAAATGTTTAACACATTATTTGGGACATAGTTACCGCTCAGTATATACTATCCTCATTAATATTTTAATGGATATTTTATGGCATAGTGGAAAGAGGCTGAAGTCAGTCCTTGCTGAATCATTGTGACCTGGGGATTATTTTATTTTATTTTTTTTTTTGCGGATTAAATGTTACTTTATTTGTAAACACACACACACATGTTTATATGTAGAGAGAGAGGGAGAGAGAGAGGATGCGTGTGTGACAGGGCACGAGAGTTGAGAGAAGGCACGCATGAGCGCAAGATCTTGGTTTGCAAGCATAATTCCTTCTGGAAACATGCTTGTAATCCAGAGCACTTGTATATCAAAGCAAATTTCCCCATAAGAAGTAATGGAAACTCAGATGATTCGTTCCACAACCCAAAAATATTCATATAAAAATGATTACAATACTGTAATAGAACACAGAATAATAAAGAAAATACAAAATATAAACAAAAATAAACAAATCATTCCCCACTTAGCTTTGAAAACCTTTGCGGCTGTGACAAGACAGAGGAGGTTATTGTGTAGGACGACTTTCGGTATCACTAATGGAATCACTGCTATCTATTGGCTCAGTGGAATCTTTTTCTTTTCGTGCAAGTTTAACAAGGAACCTGTCCAGTGACACTTGCTTTTGCCTCTTTTTGAGGATTTCACGGAAATGTGACATTGCATTGTCCTTAAACAGATTCATCGCTTGCACTGCTATAGCCTTATTCAGGTGGTGCTTTTCTGCAAAGTTTTGCATTGTTTCCCATATTTTACACATTTCCCATAATCTTATTTGAAGTGAGGGATTTCTCCGCCTTTTTCTTTTCCTCCTCTGCAGGTGAGATGCAGATGTAGACTTCTTATAAAATCTTGCAATTTCGGCCACTCACATACATCGTTTGCACTTCTCAATGATTTCCTTCTCAACTTCCATCATAATCATCTCCTCCTTCTTACTGCCTTTCTTGTCAACCTTTTCTGCGTGGGGGCCATTGTATACACTTGCACAGGTGTTGACTATAGTACAGTAATAATAAACTCTTGTACTGTATTTACTGTAACCGGCCATGAGGCAGCAGAGGAAAGGGTCTATATCTGTAGGCAGCCTGACCTAGAATGAAGCAAAGCATTCCTAAGCTTACTCTTGTATGGAAAAGCAAAGGACTATCCATAGGTACTTTGAAGTGACAAAAAATACACTAGTGCCAGTTGTGGGCACCTTCCAACGTTCTGAAAAATCCCTGATTTCTGCCAAACACTGTGGCCTGAGACTGAGCATCCGAGCATGGGAGACCATCACCCACAATCCCACAGTGAGAGGGAGGAAGAGAAAGGGAGAGAACCATTGGCCCAGTTGTGATCATGTGACATTCGGCCTCATGTACTACTAGCATTGCAAGACATTACTTGTTTATCAAGTTAAAATTTATCAGACATATTTGCTTATTTTGCAGAACACTCATAGAATAAGTTACTCGCAATCTAAGGTTTTACTGTATATCATAAATATGTAAGTACTAAGCACATGTATGAAGTCATAGAACAATTCTCTCTAGCAACTGTTTATTTTGAATTGCTGTTAAATTTCTGGAAGCAGAATACTGCTTTTCTCTTTCCCTCACTCCCTCCCATTTATCCGTCTGTTCATCCATCCTTTCGTCCATCCATCTGTCTAAAAGGGACTTACTGCAACTGAAGGAAGGAAGTATTATTACTTCCAGCAGTTGGTTTAGTGTCTTTAGAACCTCAACTGTGAGAAAGCCTAATGTGCTTTTCTAAGACTCCAGTACATTCAGAGGGTGAGTATGTATACAGAAATAAGTAAAAGTGTTAATCTGGGAAACAGATTTTGAAAGTATGAATATGGGTTTTCATAATATGGACTGTTACCATCTGTTACGTCTGTATCAGTGTCCCACATAAGAATACTACTTACAAAGAAGAGTGATTTATGCATGATGGTAGTTTATTCGTGGAGTATAAATTAGTAATTTTATTTAAAGCATAAAGATAGTTGCTCAGAGCTCTTTTTCATGTAAATTATTGTGACTATATGAAAAGAATGTTGAAAACCAAAGGTTAATTGTAGACAAATTTAAATTCATAACCTTTTTCTACTACCAACAATAAAAACCTCCTCAAATTGTTAATGTTTTGCTTTTCCTCTTAGATCAGAAGATGTTACAGTCGTATCCACCCTTTTGGTCAGAGAGTCTCACCACAGGTCACATCTGAGGAGTGATGGTAGTGGTCTGTCCCGCCGGTTGTAAGAGGGTATTAGCACCATCTTGTGGTGCCTATTGTTCCCTGCCGTTTAGTTTTATTTAGTGCCCTGTCATTACACAAATCTTGATCACCAGAAAAGGAAAAGTAAGGAAGACTTCAGTTTGTTAGTTATATTTCCAAAACATATTCACATTTTGATGATTGGACACTTTTTACTATTGAATCCTTAACATTTACGTAACATTTTTAATTTCAGATTTTTGCCTATTTTGGTAATAATTGATTTAAATGCTTCAAAATCTTAGTTATGTACACCAAGATAGCTTTAAAAGTGTGGGAATAATACTTAAGACCACTCTGGTAGATATTACTTTGTTTTTCTCTGAATTATATAAGATTAAAATAAGTCCTGTCAGATTGGGGCACCTGGGTGGCTCAGTCGACTGAGCGTCCAGCAGTTTCGACTTAAGTCGTGATTCCGGGGTCATGGGATTGAGCCCCATGTCAGGCTCTGTGCTGAGCATGGGGCCTGCTTAAGATTCTCTCTTTCTCTGTCTTTCTCTTTCTCTCCCTCTCTCTCACTCTGCCTGCCCAACTTGTGTTCTCTCTCTCTCTCTCTCTAATAAAAAATAAATGAATGTAAAAAAAGAATCAGAAGGAAGGATCTCCCTCAAGAGAAAGGAATTTTCCACAGTGATGTGGACAATGATGAAATAATCAGCAGTCTATAGAAATCAAAACCAATGTCTCTGAAAGGAAGGGGTAACCTATTGAAGACAACCTTTTTGTTTAATTTTTTTTTAAGTTTATTATTTTGAGAGAGCTAGAGACAGCACAAGTAGGGTAGGAGCAGAGGGAGGGGGTGAGTGAGAATCCCAAGCAAGCTTCATGCTACCAGCACAGACCCCAACGCGTGGCTCAAACCCGCAAACCATAAAATCATGACCTGAGCCAAAACCAAAGAGTCAGACGCTGAACCAACTGAGCCTCCAAGGCGCCCCTTGAAGACAGCCTTTTGAAACTGAGTTAAGTTTACATACCAAAATTGACTCCCACTGTCAGTCAATTTGCTTCTGTCAGTGGTACCACAAATTCTCTTAATTTTCCAAGTTACATAATAGACTATCTATACCACCTTTTGCTTTTGTAGATCATAACCAAGTAGGCATAAATTCATAAAAAAGTCTAATTAGAAAATGGTATAAATCTTCATTCTGAAATTATGCCCTTCTTTTTTTTTTAAGATGTTAACATACCCATGTTGGTTAGATGAAAGTAATTACAAATAATGAGGTTTTTAAAAAATTCCTCGATAAAAAATGTTGGTGTAAAAAAATAAAGTTACATTAATTAAAGAGTCAGCATTGTCTTAGATATAATCTTAGATATAATATCTTCAAGTTTATGACATAATGTTTAAAAAAAACAATGATTTTCCTTTGTAATCAACTAATACTAATGCATGGGTTTGGTTACCTTCCAATTCTTATGTTTTCTGTACTCTTATTCCAGGCAATAGTGTTTATGCCCAAACGCTTTATTTGGAGGAGACTGTACTGGGATTAATTTACTAGCTATAGGAAACTTGATCAAGTTACCACCTCTTCCTGATCCTCAGATTCCTCATCTGTAAAATAAAGAGGAGAATAGCTGGCATATGGTAATAGCCTAGCAAACAGTGGCTATTAACCTGGTGTTATCACCAGAAGAGGACTTCAGAATGGTCTTACCAAACAGTGTTATTGAACAATCTGTTAGATACTTACTATAATCTTAAGGAACTGCTAGGTATTCAGTGCCCTTCATATGAAGGCTGCGGAGCCATACATACCTCTTGTATATAGTCTTGTATGACAAGGGTTGACAACCTTTTTCTAAATGGTTTCTAAATAGTTTAGGTTTTACAGACCATAGATATCTATTTCACTTACTCTACTGTTGTAGCAGGAAACCAGCAATAGACAATATGTAAATGAATGAATATAGCTATGTTCCAATAAAAATTTATAGACACTGAAATTTGATTTTAATATAATCTTTACTTCATGCAGTATCATTTTTTTGGTCGTTTCAACTGTTTTAAGATGTAAAAACCTTTCTTGGCTTGTGATCTGTATAAACACAGATAGTTTGATTTTGGCTTGCAGGCTGTAGTTTACTGACTCCTTTCTTAGAGTCAAAACATGTGAGAGCAGTATAGCAGACAGTCTCCATAGTAGAGCATCAGAGATAGTATCTCCCATAAATGAGGGATATCAGGGTTGTACTTCTGGTGCAGCTATAAAGCACTCTGATCTTAATTAAGATAGCTTTTGGAGAATACTATCCAGGATTCCTTGGGTTATTAGATAAATTAGTTACCCCCACCCCCTCACTAGGTACCTAATGTACAGAATTATCCTACTCAGATATTAGCAGCTAGGGGCAGAGTAGTTCTTTGTCAGCTATCGTAAAGACATACACAAATGGAAAAGAAAGTGTGCTATTTGGTATGGTTTCCTAAATTAGATGTATACACCAGAAGCCATTGTCCTCAAAGACCTGTTGCAAAGGCATATTTGATTGAGATACATCACTATCATGCATCATTTTGACCCTACTAGATTTTCATTTCTTGAATGTGCCTATCATATCACTGTATACCCTAACCCATTGGATGCTGAATATTTTTCCCCTTATATTTATCCTTTGGAAGACCATTTTGTATGACTGGATACCTTAGGCAAATAATTCAACACATTTTTGGTGCTAGTAAATGACATTCTTAGTACTAGGATCTCTAAAACCAGAATTATTCTTAGTTTGTCATCCAATTTCATCACTAAGGTATGATAATGATGATGGTGATGATTGCAGCTGCTATCACTTTGTAAGTTTCTATTATGTAACAGATATAAACATTGTCTTCATAACAACCCTATGAATTATGTGTTGTTAGTCTCATTTCACTTAAGAAATATACAGTTAAGTGATGTGGTCAGGGATATGTACAGCTAGTGTCAGTGCCAGAGTCAGTCATATACCTTTGACTCCAAAACTTTCTGCCCTCTTGTGTTTCCATTAACTTTGTACATGTTTAGGGCATTGCTCTATTTTTATTTACTTCAGTGTCTCTAGTAAATAAATATTGATGAAGGCAGTGATTCTGTTTTAATTTGTCTTTGTACCTTTAGTTCCTATTCTAGTTGATGCCTAGTCAATGTTTATCGAATTACTGAGTGATTAACTGAGGACAGATTCATTATGATGGTGAAATAAGGGAAGAATGGCCTTATGTAAATTAGGAAGTCTCCATTGTTAGTGTAGTATGAGTAAGTAGGGGCAATTACTGTAAAGTGGGTCTTGCCTATAACTCATTCAGGGGTTCTAGTGGCATCATATAGGACTATTGTCTTTGGAGACTATCTCTATTGTCAAATTATTAAGTATATAAAGTTACTGTTTCAGTGAGTTTTTTTAATCATATGATTTTGGCACTAGAATAGTGCCAGGTATACATGAATGTTTTCTCTCCTCTCTTTCTGTTTCTCTCTCTCACTGCATTTATGTCTACACACACACATATATATGTATGATATATGTGTGTATTATTTGGGATTGCAATTAATTTGAAGTTAATAGATTGTAATTATTAAAATGAGAAACTCACTGAAACTTTATTAGAAGCCCCATGTATAATATCACACACAAAGGTGAGTGTGTATGTGTGTGGCTATAAAGGCATTCTGTGGAATGAGTACTTCTCCCATAGTGCCATACCTGTATTCCCTAAAATCCTTGCATTCGGCACATAAAATTATAGGGCTTATAGAGAAAATAGGGTTAGAAGCAATTACCTCTCAAAACATATGGAACTGTATAAGCAGAGTGAGGAAAACAGTAACAATTAGCACAGTTAAATCTTTGGCAGTTGTAATCAGCATCCATGTTAGGATAGCCTTAAATTCTGAGGCTCATGATTTATTTGGATGCAGATCTTTGAGGAAATTTTCTTTTAGAAATGAACAGTTTCATCAAAATGAAAAAATATGAACCAATGTATAGACTTTCTCAACTTTTTAAAACCAATAAATGGGGGGGGGGCACCTGGGTGGCTCAGTTAATTAGCCGTCTGACTCTTGGTTTTGGCTCATATCGTAATCTCACAGATTATGCCTGCGATTGAGCCTGGCATTGCGCTCTGCACTGGGCGTGGAGCCTACTTAAGATTCTCTCTGACCCTCTGTCTCACTCTCAATAGACTAGACTAGACTAGACTAGAATAGAATAGAATAGAATAGAATAAGTAAATGTCTTAGCATGTTCTTTGTCTACACTCCTATCTTCTTCAGATAGCTCAACATATGGAAGGTGTAGTGATTCTTGAAGCCTCTGAGGCAGTCACTGCTTGCATGAAAGGAAAGTGCTGTGTTTCGATGGGATTATCATTTTTTCCCCTTAAGATCATCATATATTGTAAAAAGCTTTCTCTTTAATTGTGAGAAAGTGGAAAGCTTCAAATTGTGCTGAGAAAAACTCTATCTGAATCAATACAAACTTTTGGTTATACATCATTGCCCTACTTAACCAATCACAACTGAACTAGTATTGCTTTAAAGAAATGTAAACTGTAGTGTAAAAGGCTGTTTAAGCTTTTAGGTCAAAATAAGTAGGTATTAAACTTTTTGTGAATCCAAAATGGGAAGAATTTTACCTGTTTTTTTTTTTATTTTTTTTTAATGTTTATTTACTTTTGAGAGAGAGAGTGAGACAGAGCGTGAGTGGCAGAGGGCCAGAGAGAGGGAGACGCAGAATCGGAAGCAGGCTCCAGGCTCTGAGCTGTCAGCACAGAGCCCGATGTGGGACTTGAAACAGGAACCATGAGAACACGACCTGAGCCAAAGTCGGATGCCAAACTGACTGACACCCAGGCGCCCCCTATCTGTTTTGTTTTTAATCTTTATTATAAGTAATAAACACCTAGTCATGGTGTATGGCATAGTGTTAGACCCTGGAAAATAATGGGAATAGAGATACAGTTAAAAAAGACTTAGGAAATAGAAACTAAAAGAGGTTCCAGCAAAATGTAATTGCACATGGAGGAAGTAATAAGATTTAGAACTGAAAGGGAATGCGGAGAATATGATATTTACTTGAATTACTTATTTTATAAAAATCCATTAGTGGTTACTAGAAGTGGATAATAGAAGAGGGAGAACTTACTTGAGAGGTGTTACAGAAAAAAAGTTATAAGTGCAGGGCTTTGTAGTCCTACAGATTTTGTTTTGAACCTTACGTTCTGAGCTTATTAGCTTTGATGATTTTAGTCATGTAACTTCATTTTTCTAGGGCTCAATTTTAACATCTATAAAATGAGTTTAATGTATAACCTACTTCTTTGGGTTGTTGTTGAAGTAAATGAGATAAAGCCTAAGTGTTTAGAGTAGTGCCTAGCACATGAAAAGTGCTGTTATTTTTTTTTTAATTTTATTTTTTTAAATTTATATCCAAATCAGTTAGCATATAGTGCAACAATTTCAGGAGTAGATTTCCTTAATGCGAAATTAGTCAAAAGTGCTGTTACTTTTATTTTGCAACTTGGAAGATCATATGAACCCCAGTTTGATTACCTTTTTTTTGTATTCAGATACAGTGGTAAGGACAACAGCTGTTTAAGGTGAGATCATTATTGTGCCAGAAAGTCTTTTCGACATTAGAAAAATACATAGTCATGTTGACTAACTTCATTGTAATTTTAAGAACCTCCTAAAAGCAGGTTCTTAGTGCTTCTTGGCAATCTTCCCTCTCTCCCTAGTTCACTTACCCTCTGCACTCCAAAGCTTGCTATTGGAAGTGGTTACTTTGGAGCAGAACATAGATCTGCAGAATCACAATATGCATTTTGATGAAATTTTCCAGGTAATTCTTATGCTTGCTAATATGTGAGAAGCACTTACCTTAAACCATTGTTTCTCACTCTCCAAACCCTCTCCTCACCCCCAACTCTTTGCTTCTTTGAACCCATTTTGTGGATGATAACTTTGCTTCCTACTTTCTGAAAAGAGTGTAGCTATGAGCAGAGACTCTCAGGCCTTCGCACAACCAGGTTTATTTTCCTTTAATATCTATAATTAGTACTCTGTACTCTTCCTTCTTGTTACTGTAAAAGAAATATCTGTTCTCTCATGTAAAGCTTGTTCACTATCCCACCACTTCTCCCTACCCAAGGATCTCACTCCAGCAAATCTGTACTCATTCCGTTGTATCATTCAGTTTTCCCTTTCTGCTGGATCATTCTCTCTACTGTAGAAGTATGCTAGGTTTTTTTCCTCCCATCTCAAAAAAAATGAAACACAAATTTCTTTGAATCTCATCCCTCACCAGCTACCACTGCATTTGTTTTTTGCCATCTTAGCAGTAAAACTTCTCCAAAAAATTGTCTATCCCCACTGTCTCCATTTCTTCTCCTGTTTCTGAATTTACTCCATTCAGTCTTTTGCTCCCTCCATTCCATTAAAACTGCTCTTCCAAGTTACTAGTGATCTGTTAGGTTTCACTTGGCAGTTCAGAGTTTTCATTTTATCTAACGTGACAGCAGTATTTAACAAAGTTAGTCACTGTCTTTTGAAATACTTTCTTCCATTTGCTTCTTTTCTTGGTTTCATTTTTATTTCTCTGAGTGCTTCTTAGCCATATTGTGTGGTTTCTCTTCATTTCCCATTCAAAATGTATGATCTTTTTGGCCTGGCTTCTTTTACTTAGCTTACTGGTTTCAAGGTTAATCCATATTGTAGCATAAAGTAGTACTTCATTCTTTTTTTGTGGCCAAATAATATTCCTTTGTTTGTATATGCCATAATATGTTTATCTATTCATTCATTATGGACATTTGAATTGTTTCCACCATCTGGCAATTGTGAATAGTGCTGAGATGAATGTGTGCATGCATATACTGTATATACGTACGTAATATGTATATACATATATTGGAGCACATGTTTTCAATTATTTTTGGAGTAAACTTAGGAGTGGAATTCCTGGGTCTACGTTTAACTTTTTGAGGAACCTCCTAATTGTTGCCAAAACAGCTGAACCATTTTGTATTTCCACCAGCAATGTACTAGGGTTTCTATTTTTCTACATCCTTGCCAACTTTTGTTATTTCCTGTTTTTCTTTTCTTTTTTTTTTTTTTATTATGGCCATTCTAGTGGGTATGAAGTGGTACTTATTTGTGGTTTTGATTTGCATTTCCCATGATTAATGATGTTGAATAACTTTTCATGTGTTTATTGGCCATTTGTATGCCCATTTCCCTTTCTTCTCTGTTGAAGGAGACCCTCTGAAGATCTATGGAATCCTCTCCCTGTGCAGCTCTCTCCCCTATAGTACTCTCTTGAGAACTGGAACCACTCTGATCTTCCTGTTCTCTCAGCTCTGTCTCCTCTAACTGGGAAGAGTGCTGGGCTTTATTTGGTTCCTCTCTCTGCACCATATCCTGGATGTTGTCTCAAGGACAGTTGTAGGGCTAACCTCATTTGTTTTTCATGTCAGGGTCACAGTCCTTTGTGCCTGATTTCCATTGTCTTGCATACCTTTGTTTCGTGTATATTTTCTCAGTATTTTTGTTGTTTCACATAGGAGGGTAAATCTGGACTTGTTACTCTATCGTGGCCTGACATGGATCTCTTTCATCTTTAAACTGGAGAAAATGAGGCTCAGAGTGTGCCAAATTCATATGAACTCTGCTAAGATCCCTGTGAAGAATTCATGTCATCTTTCCATGTACCATCAGCATCTGGGATGTTAAACATTTGTGCTTTGGCACTCTACTACTGGCTGGACTTGGCAGACTCTGGGGGGTTGGGAGGATAGATGTGTAATCAATTGGTTTACTATGTCCGGGGTTGTGAACATTGATTATGATTCACCTGGGAGTGGAGAACTTTCTAAATGAAATTTGAATCTCTTCTAAGACTACTGGCAAGAGCTAAAAAATTCTCAATAATGAAAATCACATGTTTTAAAAGAAATGGACCGAGGAATACTTACTTCGTTTTAGTGATGTTGCATTTTCTTTTTATTTGTAATGGAAATATCTTTTCTTTCCACAAATGTTAAGAGACTTTGTGAGACAAACTTTTTTTTTTAATTAAGGAGCTTTGAATATTAGGAAAGACATAAAATTCACATTTGTTCAAAACTACATTTATGTAAGAGCATGTCCTTATTATTAGTAATACACACCAACCTATTCAGAGGTAAATGGGCAACACACATTCATTCTGCTCTCAAACAGATCAGTAAAAGATTCTGTGCGTGTGTGTACACACGTGCACGCGTGTGCACATGCGCACACACACACACCTATGTCTGTATGTGTAAAGAAATAGGATCCAAATTCAGACAGTTGGTAAATTTGGTTGAAAGATATTGTGGAGTTTCTTGTACTATTCTTGCAACACTGAAACTTGAAATTATATTAAGCTAAAATTTGATCATATTTAGAAACTCATAATATCATGACCAGTGACTGACTCCTAGGTGTGAAGTATGACATTTGTTTTGGCCTGTTCAGCTTCCATTTTCCTCTTATCTGATAATAGCTCTAAGCTATGACTCAAGTGGGATTGATTTCACAGGACTAGGTACTTCAAACACCTATGTTGTTTCTGATTTGACATGATTGGTGTGGTTATGATCATAAGAACCAACCCAGTCTAAGGAGATTTATATATAAGACTTGTATTGAAATTACTGAGAAAGAGAAACTACCATTGTGTTCTCAAGTGAGAAGGTTATACTCCAGAACCTTAGTGTTGGCATTTGCCACTGTTCATAAGAGTTTACCTGAGAGCAGTGAAACAAATTTAGAAGAAAGAGAACCGACAGAAATAAAACCTTAGTAAGAAGACTGTTGTTATATACATAAAACCAAATGACTTTAAAAGCTTGATTTGATCAGTATTTGGTGCTTTGGGCCATTCTCTTGAAAGTACTGAAGAAAAAGAAACCTTGATCGTTTTGTGTCCTGATTCTATCCTTCTGACCATTCTTTAATTTCTTTTTTTATATTTCTCCTCCTTTTGATGTTCTGTTCATAACCATCTCATTTCCTTGATGAACAATGTCTCTAAGTTATTCTTTCTCTGGCCATAGTTTTAGCTATATTTATATGTGCACGTATTACTGTCATTGTCATATTGTATCATACTGAAATTCATGTCTGTTTTTATTTTACATTATGGGTATAATTTGATTAATATAAGCTCCTTCCTTTACTATAACTCAATTATAGTTCTAGCCCCAGGAGTCCACAAAAACATACTAGCCTCTATATTTTGACTACTAATAAATATCTTTACCTTGGTGTCCCATAGACATCCCATGTTTCCTACTTCCCAATTGCTGTCTTCATCCTTTCCTTCAAGCCCATTTTTTATTTTAGTCCATTTCATCAATAATTATACGACTGTTCTTTGACTCTGGTAATTCTTATCAATAACTTATATCTGTTTAGTTATACTATTTTACCTCTCAAGTGAGGTATTTGTATTTGACTTTTACTGTCTCAGGTTATGCCTTTGTGGCTTCTGTCCTGAATTTGTGATTAATTGTAAAAGTAGTTTGCAAATAATGTTGTTTACCCATTTTGCCTCTGACCCCTCATAGTCCATGCTCCATTCATTTTGATGTTTCTGAAATGCACATTTGAGATTTCATTTCCTCCAGCTTTGAAAGTAGGCAGTGTTACTTAACACCCTCAGAATTAAAACATGATCTCCTTAAATGGGCTTTCATGACCTGCTCATATGTTCTACGTTTCCTTAGTTCCAGCTTTTTAAAGCTACTTGGATGTTCTTAAATATTTTTAATCCATGTTTTTAACAAGTTCATCTCTGTTCCCCAAATGTCCTTTTTTGCTTATTGTCCCGTTGACAGAATCCTACTTCTTTAGAACTCTACTCATAAATCACTTGTCCTGTGTAGCATTTCCTCTTATTCTGAAGCATGTATTCTTATTTTTCACACAGTTCTAAAACTGTTAATTTCCCGCCTTTTGTAATTGTTTATTATTCTCCTCCTTTCCCACCCCATCTTCACAAGACTACTGGACATCTTGAGAATGCTGTTTTTTCTACTTATCTTTGCACTTTGAGAACCTTGCACAATCTGTTGTACATATTAGCTCTGTAAATGGTAGCTAAAGAATGGAAGAAAGGGAGGGAGGGTTGGCGAGAGGGGGTTATGTTAAATTATATATACGTAGTAAAATTAAATAGTCATTGATTTAAATAGGCAAATTAAGATCAGCTTAAGATACCTGGTTTCAGTCACATGCATATTCTTCAGGCAGGGAAATATAGAACACCTTGAATGATAATCTCCCTAAAATATATGTGATTTCAGAGGAGAGCATGTGATTCCCCCAGGAGAACTTTTGGCAGAAACAACAAAAAGAATAGTGTCTTGAATTCCTCAAAAAGCAAAGCCTTAGAGAAAGGCTAATGTGCTTCTATTATTGGGGATCATAGTCCCCGGATTAAGGTTATAAATCAGGAAAGGAGGGAGAACTACATGGGAATTATGTAGTTGTCTATACTACTTTCCAGGACAGTTCTTTCTGGAAAAGACTTTTTCCAGGCTGCCATATTCCACTGAAAAAGGTTCTACTCCTCAGGGTACTATCTTTGTTGCTCTCCCAGCTGGTGCATGTATTTGTGGGCATGGAGTGAGGAGGTACCACATTCCAAATCTTAGATGTCAGCCAGGGTGACGGGAGAGGTAGTCCAGAGGTAAGGGATGGGCACAAGTCTAGATTCTGTCAGTTTACCTTGTATGGAGTTGGTAAGAACCCCTGTAGGGCTGGAATAAAAGTCAGTTTGGGCTCACGTGGAGAATTAGAAGTTATCTAAGGTGGTAGAGATTAAAATATAATAGCTATCTATTAAAATGGACATAGGAAAAGACTTGTTATAACATATTAGAAAATATATATAGAATGTGATGCCAGTTATGATTTTAGAGGCTTTACTTTTTCTTGGCTACCAGCTTTATGTGACTACAGTGTAGATATCTTGAAACAGCTGGGGTTTAAATCCTCAAATATTAGATGTCTCATCTACACCAAAATGTTAATACTGATTAAAATTTTTTTCTTCTTCCTACTCTGTTGACTATAAAATATCTCCCAACTATCTTATATGATTTATATACTCACAAAAATCGTGCCACATTGGAATATTGGAACCAGGCCAGAAAACAGATCTGTTTGTTATCAGTAATCCAACTGTGTCTTACATTAAATAGTATTTGGAGTATAGTTTGAAGTATATTTTCAAATATTTGCTTCTGGGTGAAGTTAAGTTATATTTTATAATAAGTGCCTGAAAGATTAAAGATAAATGTGATAATGTGCCGTATATTCATTCATTAAATTCAGTATTTTCTATGTGCCAGACATTGTGCTTGGCATTGGATGTATGTCAACAGTAGAGATGGTCTCTGATCTCATGAGATTACATTCCATCTGAGAAGGTAGATAATGAGTAAACAAAAACTTACATGGTCATAAATGTTAAATAGTAAGAAACAGTGAAAACTGTGATGAATAATAGCCTGGGAAAACCTAATTTGATAGGTTGTTCTTGGAGAGGCCTCCATAGTGTTAACAGAAAGGTGACTGAGGGACGTAAACAATGTGTTTTGTTCAAGAGCAGCTGGCATATACTCACCATGGGGACAGTGCCAGAGATGAGATTGCAGAGGTGAGAGATTAGACGTGGCTTGTTGTCGTTTATGTTTAATGCAGAGGGGGTTGGGAAGGCAGTTTTCTGCAGAGAAATAACAAAATCTGCTTTATCACCTAAACACTTGAAGTCTGTAGCTTTTTAGATATGATTTTAAGTTGTTCTTTTAAAAATAATTAAATCTTCACAAAGTGGAATGGAAGGTTAAAAGAAATCTAGAAAGCACAAGAAAAATTGACCCATCACCCAGCCACAAGCCATTTAAATATTTTTACATATATTCTTCTAGTTTTATCCCAATTTATTTTACCTTTTATTGAATTGCCTTTAAAATTTCTATATGCTATAAGAATGTTTCCATTATCACAGGGTTTGTAACTATTATTTTAAAGATTAATGCTGTGTACTATTTTGTCACTTGAATACATCACATTTTGCTTTACCATTCGTTATTTTTGGAGATTTAGATTGTTTCAAATATTTTCTATTATAAATATATATGAAATTCTCAATATTAACCAATTTTTGTATTTCCTTAGCATAGATTTCTAGAAATGGAATTTATTAGTTAAAAGGTATTAAGTTTTTATTACTAAATTCATATGCAAAACTATAAACTACTACCAACAATGTGTTACCAGGGGTTGGGAAACTTTTTTTAAGGGGCCAGATAGCACATGTTTTAGGCTTGTAGGCCATGTAACGTCTCTAGGAGCTACTTAGTTCTCCTGTTTTAGTACAAAGCAGCCAAAGACAATATGTAAATAAATGGGCATGGCTGTGTTCCAAAATACTTTATTTAAAAAATTTTACAGAAATATATCCTAATTTGTCGACTGAAGCCTGAACTATCAATTATACCATATTCTTGCTACTATTTGGATTTAACCTTTTATTGTATGTCTAGGAGTTTTGTTTTTTTTTTTTTTTTCAACGTTTATTTATTTTTGGGACAGAGAGAGACAAAGCATGAACGGGCGAGGGGCAGAGAGAGAGGGAGACACAGAATTGGAAACAGGCTCCAGGCTCTGAGCCATCAGCCCAGAGCCCGACGCGGGGCTCGAACTCACGGACCGCGAGATCGTGACCTGGCTGAAGTCAGACGCTTAACCGACTGCGCCACCCAGGCGCCCCTGTCTAGGAATTTTTGAATTAAATTTATTTGACCAATTTTTGCTCATTTCTTGTGTTTCAAAGTAATAAGGTAGCCTGAAATTAATGTGCTTTATAATTGTGATTGTTTTTTTTTTTTTTTAACGTTTATTTATTTTTGAGACAGAGAGAGACAGAGCATGAATGGGGGAGGGCAGAGAGAGAGGGAGACACAGAATTGGAAGCAGGCTCCAGGCTCTGAGCCATCAGCCCAGAGCCCAATGCGGGGCTCGAACTCACAGACCGTGAGATCGTGACCTGAGCTGAAGTCGGAGGCTTAACCGACTGAGCCACCCAGTCGCCCCAAATTGTGATTGGTTTTAATAGCTATAGCAGTAATTCATTAATTTTCCTTCTATTCTATATTTTTATACTTGTTCCATATTAATCTTTGATGTTTCAGAAGACTCTAATCCAATTTAGACTACCTAAATGGTAATGACTTCTATATATCCTTTTAATAGTTTCAGGGATAGATTTGATTTAATACTGGAATGCTGTTCAGAAACCAGAACTCTAATTTTGTTACTAATCCTCACAACTAGGTAAGGTTTGTAACCTTAAGAACTCTGTATAAGGCTTACTGTTCCCTGCTCTTTAAATTTACATGTATCTTAAAAGTGTTTTATGCCTGTGTTACAGATGTAAAAACTGGAATTATGGTCAGGTAGAATAAAGTATTGGCATGTTTCAGAGACTTGCTGTTCTTTATGGTGTTATGTGTGATGTAAGTAGAATAAGATTCTAAATAACCATCAAGTGCTCTAGAAGTATTTTTTGGAAAATAGTAAGTAGGCTAAGTTAAACATGCAGATTTATTTATTTTTTTGCCTCAGCCATCAGGTCTCTGCCTCACACACCAAAACAAGCCAAATTAGGGGAACAATCATTTTAGTCTCAGGTTACTTTGTGAAAACAAATATTGGGAGTTTTTATTTGGTTGGTTTTGATATATACAGGAAAATAATTTACTAAAAATGTTTTGGTTTATTGTTGGGACTTGGTGATCCCAAGGTTCTTGTATTTAAAAAGCAGCTTGAGTTTTTGAGGAATTGGAAAAATAGCTTGGCTGGAAAAGGATGACTGCTGGAATGGAGGGCGTATCTTGGACTTAGAACAACTAGAAATTTATTGTGTGATTTATGTGATGAGATTTTAGATGAAATGAGAAGTAATGTTGTTAAGTACCAGAAAATACATGCTTATCTGGTCTTGATCAATAACGCATTGCTTTTAATTTCTAAGTTAAGATTTGTTATTATTAATAAAAATTTTAGTATTTGTGGATTTGATAATTAAATCAAAATGTACATTTTGTTTTCATAGCTAGTCTGTTGAGTACTATCATGATTTCAAGAGTCCTTTCCAACCTTTACTAGTACATGGAATTTAAAAATGACAGACGCCATCTAATGTGGATGACTCAAGATTCTTCTTCCAATTTGTTTTAAGAATCATAACAACAAACATTTATTAAGCTTCTTGCTAGAATCTATACCAAAAAATACAAGAATATGGTCCTTCATTCTGTGTGTTTAACATTTAAACCAGATATCGATAACTTTATATAATCAGCAAAATTAAAATGCTAAATCAGTATAATATATATTCAGCATTTAGAATTAAGCATGATTAGAGATGACCTGTATTGGCTTTAAATTATGAAACCAAACTAATACTCTTTTATTCCAAGTTATTATACATCAATTCATATTTTATGCATCATTAATTAAAAAGATAATTGTATCATGTTGTTTATACTGTCTTTTTTATTAATATGAAATTTATTGTCAAATTGGTATCCATACAACACCCAGTGCTCATCCCAATAGGTGCCCTCCTCAATGCCCATCACCCCCTTTCTCCTCCCTCCCGCCCCCCATCAACCCTCAGTTTATTCTCAGTTTTTAGGAGTCTCTTATGGTTTGCCTCCCTCCCTCTCTGTAACTTTTTTTCCCCCCTTTCCCTCCCCCATGGTCTTCTGTTAAGTTTCTGAAGATCCACATAAGAGTAAAAACATATGGTTATCTGTCTTTCTCTGTATGACTTATTTCACTTACCATAATACTCTCCAGTTCCATCCACGTTGCTACAAAAGGCCATATTTCATTCTTTCTCATTGCCAAGTAGTATTCCATTGTATATATAAACCAAAACTTCTTTATCCATTCATCAGTTGAAGGACATTACGGGCTCTTTCCATAGTTTGGCTATTGTTGAAAGTGCTGCTATAAACATTGGGGTACAAGTGCCCCTATGCATCAGCACTCCTGTATCCCTTGGGTAAATTCCTAGCAGTGCTATTGCTGGGTCATAGGGTAGATGTATTTTTAATTTTTTTGAGGAACCCCCACACTGTTTTCCAGAGCAGCTGCACCAATTTGCATTCCCACCAACAGTGCAAGAGGGTTCCCGTTTCTCCACATCCTCTCCAGCATCTGTAGTTTCCTGATTTGTTCATTTTAGCCACTCTGACTATATTTCCCTGATGATGAGTGACGTTGAACATCTTTTCATGTGCCTGTTGGCCATCTGGATGTCTTCTTTAGAGGAGTGTCTGTTCATGTCCTGCCTTGTTTATACTGTCTTTACAATGCTCATAGCCTCAAGTTATTTACTGTACGCTAATACAATTAAGATATATGATGGAGGTTTGCGTCCATTTATAAAAGAGATGAAGAGGGAGGCGCAGGAAGATGGCGGCGTAGGAGGACGCTGGGCTCACCGCGCGTCCTGCTGATCACTTAGATTCCACCTACACCTGCCTAAATAACCCAGAAAACCGCCAGAGGATTAGCAGAACGGAGTCACCGGACCCAAGTGCAGACGAGAGGCCCACGGAAGAGGGTAGGAAGGGCGGCGAGGCTGTGCGCGCTCCACGGACTGGCGGGAGGGAGCCGGGGCGGAGGGGCGGCTCGCCAGCCAAGCAGAGCCCCCGAGTCCGGCTTGCAAAAGCGGAGGGGCCTGACGGACTGTGTTCCAACAGCAAGCGCGACTTAGCGTCTGGGAGGTCATAAGTTAACAGCTCTGCTCGGAAAGCGGGAAGGCTGGAGGACAAAGGGAGGGTGAGCTGCGGAGCCCCCGGACAACAGAGCTCAGTTTGGCGGGGAACAAAGGCGCTCGCCAGCGCCATCTCCCCCGCCCATCCCCCAGCCAAAATCCCAAAGGGAACCGGTTCCGGCCAGGGAAATTGCTCGCTCCGCGCAAACACCCAACTCTGTGCTTCTGCGGAGCCAAGCCTCCGGCAGCGGATCTGACTCCCTCCGGCTGCCACAGGGCCCCTCCTGAAGTGGATCACCTAAGGAGAAGCGAGCTAAGCCTGCCCCCCCTCCCGCCGTGCACCTTGCCTTCCCACCCCAGCTAATACGCCAGATCCCCAGCATCACAAGCCTGGCAGTGTGCAAGTAGCCCAGACGGGCCACGCCACCCCACAGTGAATCCCACCCCTAGGAGAGGGGAAGAGAAGGCACACACCAGTCTGACTGTGGCCCCAGCGGTGGGCTGGGGGCAGACATCAGGTCGGACTGCGGCCCCGCCCACCAACTCCAGTTATACACCACAGCACAGGGGAAGTGCCCTGCAGGTCCTCACCACACCAGGGACTATCCAAAATGACCAAGCGGAAGAATTCCCCTCAGAAGAATCTCCAGGAAATAACAACAGCTAATGAGCTGATCAAAAAGGATTTAAATAATATAACAGAAAGTGAATTTAGAATAATAGTCATAAAATTAATCGCTGGGCTGGAAAACAGTATACAGGACAGCAGAGAATCTCTTGCTACAGAGATCAAGGGACTAAGGAACAGTCACGAGGAGCTGAAAAACGCTTTAAAGGAAATGCAAAACAGAATGCAAACCACCACAGCTCGGATGGAAGAGGCAGAGGAGAGAATAGGTGAACTAGAAGATAAAGTTATGGAAAAAGAGGAAGCTGAGAAAAAGAGAGATAAAAAAATCCAGGAGTATGAGGGGAAAATTAGAGAACTAAGTGATACACTAAAAAGAAATAATATACGCATAATTGGTATCCCAGAGGAGGAAGAGAGAGGGAAAGGTGCTGAAGGGGTACTTGAAGAAATAATAGCTGAGAACTTCCCCGAACTGGGGAAGGAAAAAGGCATTGAAATCCAAGAGGCACAGAGAACTCCCTTCAGACGTAACTTGAATCGATCTTCTGCACGACATATCATAGTGAAACTGGCAAAATACAAGGATAAAGAGAAAATTCTGAAAGCAGCAAGGGGTAAACGTGCCCTCACATATAAAGGGAGACCTATAAGACTCGTGACTGATCTCTCTTTTGAAACTTGGCAGGCCAGAAAGAATTGGCACGAGATTTTCAGGGTGCTAGACAGCAAAAATATGCAGCCGAGAATCCTTTATCCAGCAAGTCTGTCATTTAGAATAGAAGGAGAGATAAAGGTCTTCCCAAACAAACAAAAACTGAAGGAATTTGTCACCACTAAACCAGCCCTACAAGAGATCCTAAGGGGGACCCTGTGAGACAAAGTACCAGAGACATCACTACAAGCATAAAACATACAGACATCACAATGACTCTAAACCCGTATCTTTCTATAATAACACTGAATGTAAATGGATTAAATGCGCCAACGAAAAGACATAGGGTATCAGAGTGGATAAAAAAACAAGACCCATCTATTTGCTGTCTACAAGAGACTCATTTTAGACCTGAGGACACCTTTAGATTCAGAGTGAGGGGATGGAGAACTATTTATCATGCTACTGGAAGCCAAAAGAAAGCTGGAGTAGCCATACTTATATCAGACAAACTAGACTTTAAATTAAAGGCTGTAACAAGAGATGAAGAAGGACATTATATAATAGTTACAGGGTCTATCCATCAGGAAGAGCTAACAATTATAAATGTCTATGCGCCGAATACCGGAGCCCCCAAGTATATAAAACAATTACTCATAAACAGAAGCAACCTTATTGATAAGAATGTGGTAATTGCAGGGGACTTTAACACCCCACTTACAGAAATGGATAGATCATCTAGACACACGGTCAATAAAGAAACAAGGGCCCTGAATGAGACATTGGATCAGATGGACTTGACAGATATATTTAGAACTCTGCATCCCAAAGCAACAGAATATACTTTCTTCTCGAGTGCACATGGAACATTCTCCAAGATAGATCATATACTGGGTCACAAAACAGCCCTTCATAAGTTTACAAGAATTGAAATTATACCATGCATACTTTCAGACCACAATGCTATGAAGCTTGAAATCAACCACAGGAAAAAGTCTGGAAAACCTCCAAAAGCGTGGAGGTTAAAGAACACCCTACTAACGAATGAGTGGGTCAACCAGGCAATTAGAGAAGAAATCAAAAAATATATGGAAACAAACGAAAATGAAAATACAACAATCCAAACGCTTTGGGACGCAGCGAAGGCTGTCCTGAGAGGAAAATACATTGCAATCCAGGCCTATCTCAAGAAACAAGAAAAATCCCAAATACAAAATCTAACAGCACACCTAAAGGAAATAGAAGCAGAACAGCAAAGGCAGCCTAAACCCAGCAGAAGAAGAGAAATAATAAAGATCAGAGCAGAAATAAACAATATAGAATCTAAAAAAACTGTAGAGCAGATCAACGAAACCAAGAGTTGGTTTTTTGAAAAAATAAACAAAATTGACAAACCTCTAGCCAGGCTTCTCAAAAAGAAAAGGGAGATGACCCAAATAGATAAAATCATGAATGAAAATGGAATGATTACAACCAATCCCTCAGAGATACAAACAATTATCAGGGAATACTATGAAAAAATATATGCCAACAAATTGGACAACCTGGAAGAAATGGACACATTCCTGAACACCCACACTCTTCCAAAACTCAACCAGGAGGAAATAGAAAGCTTGAACAGACCCATAACCAGCGAAGAAATTGAATCGGTTATCAAAAATCTCCCAACAAATAAGAGTCCAGGACCAGATGGCTTCCCAGGGGAGTTCTACCAGACATTTAAAGCAGAGATAATACCTATCCTTCTCAAGCTATTCCAAGAAATAGAAAGGGAAGGAAAACTTCCAGACTCATTCTATGAAGCCAGTATTACTTTGATTCCTAAACCAGACAGAGACCCAGTAAAAAAAGAGAACTACAGGCCAATATCCCTGATGAATATGGATGCAAAAATTCTCAATAAGATACTAGCAAATCGAATTCAACAGCATATAAAAAGAATTATTCACCATGATCAAGTGGGATTCATTCCTGGGATGCAGGGCTGGTTCAACATTCGCAAATCAATCAACGTGATACATCACATTAACAAAAAAAAAGAGAAGAACCATATGATCCTGTCAATTGATGCAGAAAAGGCCTTTGACAAAATCCAGCACCCTTTCTTAATAAAAACCCTTGAGAAAGTCGGGATAGAAGGAACATACTTAAAGATCATAAAAGCCATTTATGAAAAGCCCACAGCTAACATCATCCTCAACGGGGAAAAACTGAGAGCTTTTTCCCTGAGATCAGGAACACGACAGGGATGCCCACTCTCACCGTTGTTGTTTAACATAGTGCTGGAAGTTCTAGCATCAGCAATCAGACAACAAAAGGAAATCAAAGGCATCAAAATTGGCAAAGATGAAGTCAAGCTTTCGCTTTTTGCAGATGACATGATATTATACATGGAAAATCCGATAGACTCCACCAAAAGTCTGCTAGAACTGATACAGGAATTCAGCAAAGTTGCAGGATACAAAATCAATGTCCAGAAATCAGTTGCATTCTTATACACTAACAATGAAGCAACAGAAAGACAAATAAAGAAAATGATCCCATTCACAATTGCACCAAGAAGCATAAAATACCTAGGAATAAATCTAACCAAAGATGTAAAGGATCTGTATGCTGAAAACTATAGAAAGCTTATGAAGGTAATTGAAGAAGACTTAAAGAAATGGAAAGACATTCCCTGCTCATGGATTGGAAAAATAAATATTGTCAAAATGTCAATACTACCCAAAGCTATCTACACATTCAATGCAATCCCAATCAAAATTGCACCAGCATTCTTCTCGAAATTAGAACAAGCAATCCTAAAATTCATATGGAACCACAAAAGGCCCCGAATAGCCAAAGGAATTTTGAAGAAGAAGACCAAAGCAGGAGGCATCACAATCCCAGACTTTAGCCTCTACTACAAAGCTGTCATCATCAAGACAGCATGGTATTGGCACAAAAACAGACACACAGACCAATGGAATAGAATAGAAACCCCAGAACTAGACCCACAAACGTATGGCCAACTCATCTTTGACAAAGCAGGAAAGAACATCCAATGGAAAAAAGACAGCCTCTTTAACAAATGGTGCTGGGAGAACTGGACAGCAACATGCAGAAGGTTGAAACTAGACCACTTTCTCACACCATTTACAAAAATAAACTCAAAATGGATAAAGGACCTAAATGTGAGACAGGAAACCATCAAAACCTTAGAGGAGAAAGCAGGAAAAGATCTCTCTGACCTCAGCCGTAGCAATCTCTTATTCGACACATCCCCAAAGGCAAGGGAATTAAAAGCAAAAGTGAATTACTGGGACCTTATGAAGATAAAAAGCTTCTGCACAGCAAAGGAAACAACCAACAAAACTCAAAGGCAACCAACGGAATGGGAAAAGATATTTGCAAATGACATATCGGACAAAGGGCTAGTATCTAAAATCTATAAAGAGCTCACCAAACTCCACACCCGAAAAACAAATAACCCAGTGAAGAAATGGGCAGAAAACATGAATAGACACTTCTCTAAAGAAGACATCCAGATGGCCAACAGGCACATGAAAAGATGTTCAGCGTCGCTCCTTATCAGGGAAATACAAATCAAAACCACACTCAGGTATCACCTCACGCCAGTCAGAGTGGCCAAAATGAACAAATCAGGAGACTATAGATGCTGGCGAGGATGTGGAGAAACGGGAACCCTCTTGCACTGTTGGTGGGAATGCAAATTGGTGCAGCCGCTCTGGAAAGCAGTGTGGAGATTCCTCAGAAAATTAAAAATAGACCTACCCTATGACCCAGCAATAGCACTGCTAGGAATTTATCCAAGGGATACAGGAGTACTGATGCATAGGGGCACTTGTACCCCAATGTTCATAGCAGCACTCTCAACAATAGCCAAATTATGGAAAGAGCCTAAATGTCCATCAACTGATGAATGGATAAAGAAATTGTGGTATATATACACAATGGAGTACTATGTGGCAATGAGAAAAAATGAAATATGGCCCTTTGTAGCAACGTGGATGGAACTGGAGAGTGTAATGCTAAGTGAAATAAGCCATACAGAGAAAGACAGATACCATATGGTTTCACTCTTATGTGGATCCTGAGAAACTTAACAGGAACCCATGGGGGAGGGGAAGGAAAAAAAAAAAAAAGAGGTTAGAGTGGGAGAGAGCCAAAGCATAAGAGACTGTTAAAAACTGAGAACAAACTGAGGGTTGATGGGGGGTGGGAGGGAGGGTAGGGTGGGTGATGGGTATTGAGGAGGGCACCTTTTGGGATGAGCACTGGGTGTTGTATGGAAACCAATTTGTCAATAAATTTCATAAAAAAAAAAAAAACAAAAAAACCAAAACCCCTACTACAAATAAAAGTATTATATGACTTTCAAAAAAAAAAAAAAAAAAAAAAAAAAAAAAGAGATGAAGAAATACTTGAATTGATAAAACTATTCATAATATTGGACAGCAGAAAATACTTTATTGAGGTAATAAGTGAATTGAGAAGTTTTATAGTTATATCTTGGTTTATAATGTATAATTTGATTATATTGTCTTCTAAGACAGTTTAAAGTGAAGAATTGGTTTGAAAAGTTATTGTTATAGGATTGTAGATTTGTTCAAAATGATTGGTGTGGGATCACTGTGATGGAGATTTTGAATAATGAAAATCCTGAATAAAGAATATTGACAAATTGTGGATAAATAAGAGACTTTTATGACATCTGGTAATTTTCTAAATGGTTTTTTACTTGTGGTGAATCAAATTAGGCTTCTGTTTCTTATATGAACCAAAGCTCTCATTGAAATTCAAAAATGGTCAGGAATAATGCTGGTGTAGTTTCTTGGTTTTAGAATATAAATAATTATTACTAAATCGTGAAGTGATATGTTTCTTTTACCTTGATTTGTATATAGCATGGTTCCTAGAATTGCCTGTCTTTTCCAGAGTATACTACTTGTGTATTGTCCCCCATACATTCAGAGATACTACTATTTTATGTTTCAGTAAGCATGTCTATTATATATTTTGTTTAATCATACATATACATATGTTTAATACCTGAAATTTCTGTGCAGTATACCTGTTTTTTCACTTTATTTTTAAAAAATGGTTATTTATTTATTTTGAGAGAGAGAGTGAGAGAGAGAGTGTGTGTTCTTGTGAGCTGGGGAGGAGCAGAGTAAGAGGGAGGGAAAGAATCCCAAACAGGCTCCAGGCTGTCAGCACAGAGTTTGATCTCACGAACCATGAGATCATGACCTGAGCCAAAATCGAGAGTTGGATGCTTAACTGACTGAGTCATCTAGTCCCCCTATTTTATTTTTTAAGCTTTTATTTTAATCACTTGGTGCTCATCACAACAAGTGAACTCCTTAATCCCCATCACTTATTTCCCCCACCCACTTCCCCTCTGGTAACCATCAGTTTGTCTTTTATAGTTAAGAGTCTGTTTCTTGGTTTGGCTCTCCCTTTTGCCCTTTGTACCTTCGTTTTGTTTCCTAAATTCCACATGTGAATGAAATCATATGGTATTTGTTTTTCTCTGGCTCACTTATTTCACTTCAGCATTATACAGTCTAGCTCCATCTGTATCATTGCAAACAGCAATATTTCATTCTTTTTTATGGCTCCGTAATATTCCACTGTGTGTGTGTGTGTGTGTGTGTGTGTGCGCGCGCGCGCACGTGTGTGTGTGATGCATGCATGCATCTTTTTCCATTCATCAACTGATGGAAGCTTGGGCTGTTTGCATATCTTGGCTGTTGTAAATAATGCTTCTATAAACATTGGGATACATGTATCCCTTTGAATTAGTGGTTTTGTATTCTTTGGGTAAGTAGTCAGTAGTACAGTTGCTGGATTGTAGGGTGGTTCTATTTTTGACCACTTGAGGAACCTCCATACTATTTTCCAGAATGACTGCAATAGTTTGCATTCCCACCAACAGCGCATGAGGGTTCCTTTCACTCTACATCTTTGCCAATAGCTGTTGTTTCTTGTGTTATTGGTCTTACCCATTCTGACAGGTGTGAGGTGATATCTCATTGAAGCCTTGATTTGCATTTCCCTGATGATAAGTGATAATGGACATCTTTTTATGTGTTTGCCATCAGAAAGTCTTCTTTGGAGAAATGTCTGCTCATGTCTTTTGCCTATTTTTTAACTGAGTTATTATTTTTTGGAGGGTGTTGAGCTTGATATGTTCTCTATAGGTTTTGTATACTAATTCCTTATCAGATATGTCGTTTGCAAATATCTTCTCCATTCTGAAGGTTGCCTTTTAGTTTTGTTGATTGCTTCCTTTGATGTGATTTTTTCTTTTATTTTGACATAGTCCCAATAGTTTATTTTTGCTTTTATTTCCCTTGCTTCAGGAGACCTATCTAGAAAAATGTTCCTACAGGAACAGAGAAATTACTGCCTGTGCTTGCTTGTAGGATTTTGATGGTTTCTTGTCTCACATTTAGATTTTGACTCCATTTTGAATTTATTTTTGTGTATGGTGTAAGAAAGTGGTCCAGTTTCATTCTTTTGCATATTGGTTTCCAGTTTTCCTAACACCATTTGTTAAAAAGACTGTCTTTTTTCCTATTGGATATTCTTTCCTGTTTTGTCAAAGACTAACTTGACCATATAGTTCTTGGTTTATGTCTGGATTTTCTATTCTCTTCCATTGATCTTTTTGTGTAGGTATCTTTTTGTGCCATTACCATACTGTTTTTATTGTTACAGCTTTGTAATATAACTTGAAAGTGGGAATTGTGATGCCTCCAGATTTGCTTTTCTCTTTGAAGATTGCTTTGGCTATTCAGGGTCTTTTGTGGTTCCATACAAATTTCAGGATTATTCTTGTTCTGTGAAAAATGCTTTGGTATTTTTACAGGGATTGCATTAAATGTGTAGATTGCCTTGGGCAGTATGAACATTTTAACAAAATTTGTTCTCCTAATCCATGAACATGGAATGTCTTTCCATTTCTTTGTGTTCAGTTTCATCCTTGTTTGGTGTGTGTAGCTTTCAGAGTACAGGTCTTTCACCTCTTTGGTTAAGTTGATTCCTAGGTAGTTTATTGTTTTTGGTGCAATTGTAAATGGGATTATTTTCTTAATTTTACTTTCTGCTGCTTCATTATTAGTGTAGGAATGCAACAGATACCTGTATGTTGATTTTGTATTCTGTGACTTTATTGAATTCATTTATCAGTTCTAGTAATTTTTATGGTGGACTCTTGTGGGTTTTCTACACATAGTATCATGTCATCTGTAAGTAGTGAAAGTTTGACTTCTACTTTGCTGATTTTGATGCTTTGTATTTCTTTTTGTTGTCTGATTGCTGTGGCTATGACTTCCAGTACTATGTAGAATAAAAGCGGTGAGAGTGGACATCCTTGTTTTGTTTCTGACCTTAGGGGAGAGGCTCTCAGTTTTTCCCCATTGAGGATGATGTCATCTGTGGGTTTTCCATATACGGCCTTTATTTATTACGTTGAAGTATGTTCCCTCTAAAGAAGGTTTTTATCATGAATCGATGTTGTACTTTTTTGCTTGCTTTTTCTGCATCTGTTGAAATAATCTTATATGGTTCTTGTCCTGTCTTTTATTGATGTGATGTATTACATTGATTGCTTTGCAAATATTGAACCACCTTTGTCCCCCAGGAATAAATCCCATTTGATTGTGGTGGATGATTTTTTTAAGGTATTGTTGGATTCATTTTGCTAGTGTTTTGTTGAGGATTTTGGAGAAATTTCAGAGAAATTGGCCTGTAGTTCTCTTTTTCTGTGGTGTCTTTATCTGGTTTTTCCAGTGTATCAGGGTAAGCTGGCCTCATAGAATGAATTTGTAAGTTTTCCTTCCTTTTCTCTTTTTTGCAAAATGCTTTTTTCACTTTATACTATTTTCCATTATTTGTTATTATATGTATGTGTACTTACATATAAGTAAGCACATAATTTAATATCTGAATGGTGTTCCATTAAAGAAATTACCATACTTTGTAGATGTTGATGTCATTTACATATTTATTACTGTAGAGACTGTTACAAATGAACATCTTTGTGCATGTATTTTTCAGAATATTTACAAGTGTTACTGTAGGATTCCAAAAGCTGAAATTGCTGGGTCAGTGAGTATGTACATTTAAAATTTTGATGGGTAATAAATTGCAAAATGGCCTTCAAAATGCCTGTGGCAATTTCCTTTTTTTTTTTTTTTTTTAAGCATACATGAAAGTGCTTTATCTTCCATGGCCTTATCTGTAATAGAATTTCATTCACTAAAGGTTTTGTTAATCTATCATTGGAAAATTGTTTTTGGGGGGAGTTTTACCTTGCATTTCTTTGCTGTTAGTGATGTTGAGCATTAGTGAAGGCTGCTTGTAGTTATTCTGTGATTTGTCTATTTATGTTTTTGGCCTATTTTTTCTGTTCGGTTGTATAGCATTTTTTTTTTTTGAAATTTTAGGATGTTTTCCTGTATCATGAATATTATCTGTGTTATGTATTTATCTAGTATTTTCTTGTGGTTTGATTTTTGCCTTCAATTTTGTTTATAGTTCATCATTTGGAAGTTCTAAGCTTTTCATTGTGATAGTGGTCTATAATTATCTTTATGGTTTTAGACTTTTATGTCTTGCACATGAAAACTTTGAAACATCACAAAGTAATAATTGCTGACACAGTTTGAGATGAAAATTTCATTTGTGCATTATTTGCTAATTGAGAAGATACATGAATCAGATAGAAGGAGACCAATTATTACTTAATGTCTGATAAAATTGATTAACATTTGATCTGGAGAGAATGAAAAACAACAGTAGGAAAAATAAACACACACACACAGTCTTGATGAAATCCAATTCTTACACCTTCTCTGTGCCTGAATTGGACTGAAGAAAAACATGAAATCACAATGAGTTCACTCACTTTGAATTTATGACCCAGGGACACAATGGCTCCTTAATGCTGTAAAGCGATAAAACGTGTCACAATTTCACACATTAGGCAGTTTCCTAAAATACTCATAATCTTCCCTGCCATCCTTAGCTGAAATGAGCTCTATATTCTCAGTGTTATACTTGGCTAAAGAATGGTAAAATCAGTGGTGGTAGAAAGTCTGAATGGTGAAGGCTAATTTGAATCAAAGGATGCACAAAATTTGGATAGATGGAAAGAAGAAAGTACGTATGGACATAAATAAGTGCTTAATAAGTATTTTTATATGATATGAATTGGACTTATCAGTAAAACTGGTAAGTTTAGAGGACAGTAATGGACTCTACAATAAACTGGAAAATATGACAAATGTATTGTTACACTATTTTACTTCCAGTTACCACCATCCTGTTCTTTCTGCTCTGTGGGCATATATTTTAGTTCTTTGTGCAGTTCGAACCCCCCACAGCATTGTTGTTACTCCTACTTTAAGTAGTCATAAGTGTTTTAAAAGAGATTTAAAGATATATATACATCTGTATATGTATGTATATATGTGTAAGTATATATATGTGTATATATATGTATGTGTATATATATGTACATATATACATGTATATGTATGTATATAGCATATTTTTTAAGAGGTCCTCTTTGTTTACCAACATACTTAGTCTTTCTGGTGTTTTTCATTCCTTTTCTATAATTGAAATTCCATCTTGTACAAGTTCCTTTCACTCTAAAGCACTTCTCATATTTTCCAGTAGCTCAAGTCTTTGGGAGGCAAAGTGTTTTTGTTTTGTTTTAGCTTCATTTTTAAAGCATATTTTCAGCAGATATATCAATCTAGGTTGTCTTTTCTTGTTTTAGCACTTTAAAGACACCATTCCATTATTTTTGCATCACCATTATTTCTGAGGAGTTGTCCTTATCATGATTCCCTTATATGTATTGTGGGGTTTTTTTCTGAGTGATTTTAAATTTTTTTCTGTTTTGGATTTCCTGTAGTTTGATTGTGATGCATCTAGATCTGTTTTTCTTTTTAATTATTCTTTTTGAGAATAATTCTTTTTGTATTTCTTTTTAATTATTCTTTAATTATTCTTTTAAAAATTCTTATTTTTTTAATCTGTCAGTTGGTATTGTTTATCAGTTTTGAAAAATTCAAATAATTTTTCACCTCCTTTCTCTTTAGTTCATGCACACTGTCTACCTTTTTCACTATATTCTTTAACATATTTATCAGAGTTGTTTTAAAGTTGTTGATAATTCCAATATTTTTGGCACCTTTTGAACTTATGCTAATAACTATTTTCTTTTTTGGTAAAAAAAAGAATTATGTGTTTTCATAATTTTTCTAATGAATGTTCAATGTTGTGTGTAAAAAGAATAATAAAAGTACGTATGACAGAAAAACGTTTATGCCCATAAAAGAACATGCCTCTTCTTTTGTCATGTAAAAGGTGTAGTTGAATTGGATCTAGTTTTGGCTTTCTTTTTTTCCCTCTCTTTCACTTTATTTTTAAATTTTTATTACTGAAGTCTAGTTGACGTACATTGTTCTATTAGTTACAGGTGCACAACATAGTGATTCAACAATTGCATACATTATGCAATGCTTACCATGTTTAGTGTAGTTACCGTCTATTGCCATATAACATTACTAAGATAATATTGACTATATTCTTAATGCTATATGTTCTTTGCTTTCTAGTCTGCAGTTGTGCTGGGTCTAGTTCTTGATTTATTTGTATTAAGTTCACCATAGGCTTCACAGTTCTTGAGAATAGTATTGGAATCTTTATTTCAGTATGGTTTGTGATTTTCTCTTAGTTCTCTTTGCCTGTACTGAGACCTAAGATGCCTTGTTCACTTGTCTGTATCGCGGGATCTGTCTTATTCCCTCTTTCTTTCTTCCAGTCACAGATAGCCCTGTTTGGTGCTCACTGAAAAGTTGAGAATGACTGTGGGATTTCTTTCATTTATCCTTGGGCTCAGACATCATCAGCCTCCACATGCCTGTGTGTTAGAAGGGTCTGCCTCATTTCTCCAGGCCAGTCCCCTGCCACTCTCCTGGGTATTTGGTGGAGGTGTGTTGAAAAGAAATGGCACTCCTCTTGTGTCTAGAGTTCTCAGGGATTCTAAATTGTCATGCTAGTCCCCATACTTGTGTTTAAACATTTGTTGAAAGTTCTTTTGTTTTTTTCTTAACAACTTGTTTTTCTTCCTACTGCTATGCCAAGAATAAAACCTACCATTCATTCCTTCCTGCCTACGAAGGGCCTTTCACGTTTATGATTTTTGTTCATTAGGTTTCTTTGCAAATTCTGTCTGATGAAGGTTGAAAAGCTTTGATATGTTGGTTACATGGCTTGTTATTGTTACGATGGATAGAGTTCTCCTGTGATTTTCCAAATCCTGTGGGAAGACATGGTAATTGTTAATTAAGTAACATGAGCTACCATATGCACATACCTAAAAGGCTTATTCCATTATACTAAACCTGACAATTACCTTGGATAAATTTGCCACTAGTTGGCGGCTCATCCCTGCTCTGTCATTTCTTAGCCTCTGATTACTTTATCTTCTCTTTATTCTCCACCCATATTTTTGATTCTTTGTTTACAGGCCAAAATTCTTGAAATTATTCTTAAAAATAAGAGTAGCTATTAATTTCTTAAGAACTACACAAATCTAAAAAGTCCGTACTTTACTATAGCTGCGTAATAGAAAAATAGTGAGTTTTAGCCACTGAAACTTAGATGAAGATGAGTATGTCTTTTGTCTCATTCATTAGTTTAAGATAAAATGCAGGGTACTTGTCACCTTTTAGAACTTGATATTTTACAGGGTCATCTCATTGGTTGACATAGTTTCTATAGGTGACAAGAAGCATATATATTTAAATGTTGTGCACCTTTGGTTTCTCACTCTTATTTCATTCTCATTCTACAGCTTAGGATGTAACTGAAAATGATGGTGGTGGCTTGGTTTAACTAATTTGTGAAGCCGGAGTGGAATGTGGATAAATGAGCCATTTTGGCAACGAGCAGAAAAATAAAGCACACTTTTCTCATTAGTTGTTTTCCAGGCTAAAATTAAACAGAGTAGTATATTGCCAAATTTAATGATTTATGGGGGATCTGTTCTAAGTAAATTCAGTATCAGACTAGTTGTCTACACACTTACATGTCAGAACTTGTGTGTTATTTTTAAAGGCTCTGTCTTGTAAATTGAGTTTAATATGAAAATATCCTTTTAAATTTAAAAGAACATTATCTCTATAATTTCAACTAAATTGATAGATTATTCTCTTTTATCACCCATTTAACATTCCCATAGTTCCAGCCTGTGTGT
Source organism: Lynx canadensis (assembly GCF_007474595.2). Lineage (NCBI taxonomy): Eukaryota > Metazoa > Chordata > Mammalia > Carnivora > Felidae > Lynx > Lynx canadensis. The sequence goes on along the minus strand of NC_044320.2, from coordinate 37,833,299 downwards.
CATTTAGTTATCTCTGATTTAATGTAATCACATGACTTTTATGAACATTAGTTGGTGAAATAGTTTTTAACTTCATTATAATAAAATAAAACTTTCAAGATTAGTTTTCACATGAAAATATTTATTGCATTGGTTTTCCTCCTCCTCTCTCTAAAATCTTGATTAAAAAGGAATTCTAACTTACTGAGAAAGTTTTAAAAAAATTTACCTAACACATTTACTTTTCAGTACATAGGAAAAGATTTTTAAATAACTTGCCCAATATGGAGAATGTCTGCAGTTTTTAAGTTTACTTTTACCTTTTGTAGTTGGCATAGTATTAAATTTATAAACTGCTTTATATAGGGCGTTGGGGTATACTTTTCATAATTTCAAAAAAAAAAAGTTTGTGCCTTGTACTTCAGATGCATAATATTAGGGAGAGAAAAATTATCCTGATACATTCTTTTTATTTTTTTATTTTTTTTTTAAATTTTCTTTTACTACTTCTTTTTTTTTTTTAATGTTTATTTATTTTTGGAGAGAGAGACAGAGCATGAGCAGAGGAGGAGCAGAGAGCAAGGGAGACACAGAATCCGAAGCCGGCTGCAGGCTCCGAGCTGTTGGCACAGAGCCCAATGTGGGGCTCGAACTCACAAGCTGTGAGATCATGACCTGAGCTGAAGTTGGACGCTTAACCGACTGAGCCACCCAGGCGCCCCATGATACATTCTTTTTAAAAAAATACATGTAATTTTAAATTTTCTTCCTTTATATTCTTATAAATATAACACTGTCTACCTAGAAAAGAATACATGTTATGTATATATAAATTTGAGGTAAAATCATATAATGAATACCATAGATTTTTTTGCTAAGAAATTGTCAATTTATTTGTGTTTAAAAAAACTTTTTTAAATGTCTATGTATTTTTGAAGGAAAGAGAGAGAGAGAGAGAGAGCAAGCAAGCACGAGTTAGCTGGGGAGGGGCAAAGAGAGGGAGACAAATCCGAAGCAGGCTCCAGGCTCTTAGCTGTCAGCACAGAGCCCCACATGGGGTTCGAACTCACTAACCGTGAGATCATGACCTGAGCCAAAGTCAGATACTTAACTGTCTGAGCCTCCCAGGGGCACCAATTTGTTTGTGTTTTTATTCCCCAGGTGATCATTCTTGTTGTTTGGAATATTTTTAATCTTCTTTTCCCTTCAGTGTTGGCACCTTCTTTCCAATTTGCTTAATTAAATGTGTTTATTTTCATTTTTTTAAGTTTTTATTTAATTTTCAGCTAACATACAGTGTAATATTGGTTTCAGGTGTACACTTTAGTGTTTCAACACTTCCATACAACACCTGGTGCTCATGACAAGTGCACTCCTTATTCCTGATCACCTATATCCCCCATCCCCCACCCACCTCTGGTGGCCATCAGTTTGTTCTGTATAGTTAAGAGTCTGTTTCTTGGTTTGTCTGTCTGTCTGTCTGTCTCTCTCTCTGTCTCTCTCTCTCTTTTTTCCTATGCTTGTTTGTTTTGCTTCTGAAATTTCTTATGTGAGTGAAATCATATGGTATTTGTCTTTCTCTGATGTGTTTCCCTTAGCATAATGCTCTCTAGCTGCACCTGTGTCATTGCAAATGGTAAGATTTCATTCCTTTTATGGCTGAGTAATATTGCATTATATATGTATATACCACATCTTCTATATCCATTTATCAGTCCACGGACACTTGGGTTGTTTCCGTAATTTGGCTATTGTAGATAGCATCAGGGTGCATATATCCCTTCGAATTAGTATGTTTGTATTCTTAGGGTAAATACCTAGTGTAATTGCTGGATTGTAGGGTACTTCTATTCAAAAAAATTTTTTTTAATGTTTATTTAATTTTGAGAGAGAGAGAGAGAGAGAGAGAGTGAGCGAGCAGAAGAGGGGCAGAGAGGGAGAAGATGCAGAATCTGAATAGGCTCCAGGCTCCAAGCTGTCAGCACAGAGCCTGATGTGGGGCTGCATCTCACCGACTGCAAGATAATGACTTGAGCTGAAGTCAGACTCTTAACTGACTGAGCCACTCAGGCACCCTGTTGCCTGGTACTTCTATTTTTAACTTTTTGAGGAACTTCCATACTGTTTTCCAGAGTGCCTGCACCAGTTTACATTTCCACCAGTAGTGCAAGAGGATTCCTCTTTCTCCACATCCTTGCCAACACCTGTTATTTCTTGTGTTGTTGATTTTAGTCATTCTGACAAGCGTGAGGTGATATCTCATTGTAGTCTTAAATTACATTTTGTTTTAATTATACATTTTGGTTTTCTTGGGCTTCTTCTTGGGTTTTAGGCTTAACTATCTTTCATTAATTCTGTAAAATTCTCAGGCATCATCTTTTTAACAATATTGCCTCTTCCCCACTTTTTAGTATCTCCACATGGAATCTGATTAGACATATATTTGGTCTTCTTAAGTCCTCATATCTCTTCACCTCATTTTAATAATCTTCTTTCATTTTTGTCTTTCAAATGCATTCTAATGATTTCAGGTACTTCTTCCACTTCACTGTTTTTCTCTTCAGCTATATCTAATCGGCTGTTGAAACTGCCTAATGAGTTTTTTACATCAACAATTAAATATGTCACTTTCATAGTTTCCATTTTTTCTTTAAATATGTTCTTTCCTGATACTCTGTATGATACCATACTTTTGCATTTTAAGCATTTTATACACAGGTGCTTTTTTTTTCTATATTCTAATATCTCCAGTGCTTGAAAGTCTAAATTAGTTGTTTGTTGATTTTTCTGACTCTGTCTCACAGAGTCAGTTGTGATTTTTTGTTAAGAAAACCATTCCCAGATCGTAATTTGTGGCAGTTATATGACAGTGATTTGGAGACTTTTCAGACAGAATACTTGATTCTGTTAATGGCTAATTAATGGCTAGAGGGACATTTCTCAGCAAGAAAATCTAAGGCTCATCTACCTGTCTTTTCTCTTGACCCCAGTTTGAGAATCCCATTTATATCCTCCCTCATGGCAACTGCTTTTTTTTTTTTTTAATGTTCCCTTTTCAAGAGGTAACACATCTCAGATCTTTTTAATAATTGTTTTGGTGTTTCCATATATTTTAGTTTTATTTTATTTTGTTTATTTTATTTTTGTTTATTTATTTTACATTTATTCATTTTTGAGAGACAGAGAACACAAGCAGGGGAGGGGCAGAGAGAGAGAGAGAGAGAGAGAGAGAGACATAGAGACATAGAATCCGAAGCAGGCTCCAGGCTCTGAGCTGTCAGCACAGAGCCTGACGCGGGGCTTGAACTCACAAACCGTGAGATCATGACCTGAGCCAAAGTCAGACACGCAACTGACTGAGCCACCCAAGCGCCCATCCATATTTTTTAAATAACATAACTTTTCTTGCTCTTTCTTGATTGTTTATTTAAGAGTATAATTTATTAATGCCTTACAGTTGAAAATTATATTTGGCCAACTTTCACTCCTCCTATCATACTCTCAATATTGTTATATCAATTTTGATTAATTAATGCATCTGGGTTTTTTTAGAATTTACATACTTCTGTCTATAAATATAATTCGTGGTACACTTTATTGTATACTGACTAGTTATCATTTCCTTTATAACATTTGTTTTCCCTGTATTTAATACTGTGTTTTATTGTTACTACATTTTCCATGTACCTGTTACTACTTCACTGTTGTCATTTTGGGGATTCCTGTCACTTTTCTCCTGCGTTGGATCCTTTTGTCTCCTGGATCCCATATTTTTCTTTATTGTTGCAAGTGCTGTGTGTCTGTGTGTGGAACACATTTCTTTATTGTTAAGCATATATTATTTGTGGTGTCTTTAATATTTATATGATTTTAATTATAAAACAAATTACAGTGGGCTTATGTGATAGGAAATAGTCCATATAATTCAAATCTAACTAATTTCATTTCTTTATTTGGAATTTAGAAACGTCTTTTAACTTTTAAGATTGAATGATATATTCTTGAATTTAAGTATTCTTGAATTCTTGAATTCAAATTTTAAAACTCTATTGAAATGTATACAGTTAATTTCTTTAAAAGGTTTTAATAAACAATTTTTATGCATTGTATTACAGGAAAAATACATATATTAAATTATATTTTCTATTTGACTTCATTTATGACTTCCCTTTTGCAATCATTTTGTATTTAGTTTCACATCATCATTCCTTCCTGATGTGTATTTAAGCAAATTATTGCTCAGCAGCACATGCATTCGTACATGGAAGTGGATGGAATTGCTGTGGTCTCAGAATGCTGCTTTGGAATCTACACTGATTCTGGGTCCCTGGGAGAACACCTGGCAATTTTTGCTTGTTTGAAAATTCTGTGTAAAAGTTTTATTTTTAAAAAATTTTTTTAAAAACATTTGCTTTTTTTTTTTTAAACATTTATTTATTTTTGAGAGAGAGAGAAAGAGAGAGAGAGAGAGCGTGAGTGGGGGGGTGGGGCAGAGGAGAGGGAGGCACAGAATGCGAAGCAACTCCAGGCTCTGAGCTGGAGCCCGACATGGGGCTTAAACCCACAAACTGTGACGACATGACATGAACCGAAGTCGGATGCTCAATTGACTGAGGCACTCAGACGCCCCTGTGTAAATGTTTAAAAAGGAAGGATATTTCTCTTGCGTGCTCTCCTCCAGCATTCTATCTCTGTGTCTGTGTGGCTCACTTTTCATAGACCTTGGTAATAATAGTTACTGTGTGGTTTAGATAACCTGCAAAATTATAGAACAAGTTGCACCTAAGTTGAGAACTCATGTATCATGTACTATGACTCTTTACCCCTACCATGTGGCAATTACTTTTCTAGATACTGGAGTGTAGTTGAGAGCAAAAGTGACAAATACTCCTTACTTGATATTCCATATATTTCAGTGGAGCTAATAATATTTTACCAAAAAATGCATTTGCAAATACAAAAATGTATTTATGGATGCACATAATCTGCACATAAGAATGGGATGTTATACTTGAGTTAAATCCGTGTGTTTCTTTTTATCACAGAGAGACTAAAATACTTGAGTATTTTAGTAAAATACTTGACTAGGATGGAATTGCAACTTGTTACACTTCAGCTTTGTGTTTTATGTCAGAATGTTAGCCTGTGTTTCATCTAGGCAGATCTCTCTCTTGCTTCTGAACGTTTAACTTTGTAATTTGCAGTGATTTATTGAGTGGTTATAATAATCCTTACTTGAACATCATGAATTAAATTTGTGATATAAACAAAAATGGAGATAATATTCTGTTCTCATGACCAATATAGAAATTGCTCTTTGCTAAAAAATAAAGCTTCTTCTTATTAAAGACAGATTCACTTTTTTTTTTTTTTTTTAAATTTTTTTTTTCAACGTTTATTTATTTTTGGGACAGAGAGAGACAGAGCATGAACGGGGGAGGGGCAGAGAGAGAGGGAGACACAGAATCGGAAACAGGCTCCAGGCTCTGAGCCATCAGCCCAGAGCCTGACGCGGGGCTCGAACTCACAGACCGCGAGATCGTGACCTGGCTGAAGTCGGATGCCCAACCGACTGCGCCACCCAGGCGCCCCTACAGATTCACTTTTAATGAGATACAATTCATATTCCATAAAAATCACTATGTTAAAGTACATAATTTAGTGGTTTTTAGTATATTTGCAAAGTTGTGCAACAATCACCATTTTCTAATTCTGGAACATTTTCATCGCTCCCCAAAGAACCACATATCTATTAGCAGTTCTTTTCCATTCTTTCCTCCTCCTAGGCACTGGCATACACAAATTACCTTTTTTCTCTATGGTTTTGCCTGTTTTAGCCATTTCATGTAAGTAGAATCCTACAGTATGTGGTTTTCTGTGACTGACTTCTTAGCACGTTTTCAAGGTAGTGTAGCATGAATCAGTACTTTATTCCTTGTTGTGCAAAAATAATTTTCCATTATATGGCTATATGACATTTTGTATATCCATTTAGCAATTCATGGACATTTGTGTCATTCCCACTTTTTGGCTATTATGATCACTGTTTTGGAAATTTAGCTACAAATTTTTGAGTGAACATATGATTTTAGTTCTCTTTGTACATACGCAGGAATAAAATTGTTAGGTCATATTGTGACGGTATATTTGCTTCCTGAGGAAATGCCGAAGTGTTTTTGAATGTATTTGCACCATTTTATGTTCCAACCAGCGGTATATGACGTCTTGAATCCTCCACATCTTTGTATGCACCTGTTAATTTTGTTAGCTATCCTACTTGGTGTGAAGTGATATAAAGCTTATTATTTTTATGAGGAATTAAAATAATTTTAAAATCTTGATTTTTAGGTGCTGTACTCCTTTGTAGTGTACAAGGACTAGCAGTTAATATTGACCCAGTCTTATATACCTGGCTCATTTATCAGCCTCAGAAACGAACCAGTAGACATATGCAGCAGGTGAGAAATTTTTATAATTTATTCTCTTAATGAATAAATCGTTTTCTATTTTCTCAGTCATTTGTTAAAGGTCTATATTGTCTGTATTGATTTTTTTTAATTCCTCTGTCTTCCACTCTTCCCCTTTCAAGCAGTTTTACTCCTTCACTTCTAGACTGGAAACTCCAGCTCAAAGTGGAGTTTCATTGATTACTGAGGTGGATTTCTATGCAATTGCTTATAAAGCAGATACATTAGAGAATAGTTCTGGTAGTCCTGCTTTAGTGGCCTGTTTTCTCTCATAGTGCCTAGATGTTTGTTCTGAGTGTCTGATACATAAGAATTGCATACTAATAGCTTTAATTTTCATTATCACTGTATTTCTTCTACATCTTTAGGTTTATTCAACAAGCATTCATTGGGTGCCCAACCCTTGGATTGGGATGGTTGGTGCAAAAGAGTTGGGATATGCACTTGTTTAAAAGAGTATAAATTACAAAGTATAAAACAGCTAATTGTATTTTCTGAAATGCTTAAATATATTTTCTGTGTCATGATTCTTAAATGTAATTCTGACAGAGTTTATTCCCATTTTAAAGATGAAGAAATTGATGCTAATTGAGATTTATTTCCCTATTGTCACACATAGTAAATGGCAGAACTAAATATTTTTTCAGGCCAAATTTATGCTATATTGCATTTTCCCATTAGACTTAATTGTAATTTTGTAATATTCTAATTGGAATAGCTTTTTATCTTTTTTTTTTTTTAAATATGGAACACTTCATGAATTTGCCTGTTATCCTGGTGCAAGGGCCATTCTACTCTCTGTATTGTTCCAGTTTTAGTATATGTGCTGCCAAAGTGAGCACTGTCCCTTTTTTTCAAACTTAAAACCAGTTGATAGAAAAATACACAATTTTATAATTACACAATACAACAAAAAAAATTACCTGAATAGTACAATCCATGGCTCAAGGAGCATCTTTTTTTTTTTTTTTAGTGTTTATTTTATTTTTTTTTTTTTATGAAATTTATTGACAAATTGGTTTCCATACAACACCCAGTGCTCATCCCAAAAGGTGCCCTCCTCAATACCCATCACCCACCCTACCCTCCCTCCCACCCCCCATCAACCCTCAGTTTGTTCTCAGTTTTTAACAGTCTCTTATGCTTTGGCTCTCTCCCACTCTAACCTCTTTTTTTTTTTTTTTTTTTCCTTCCCCTCCTCCATGGGTTCCTGTTAAGTTTCTCAGGATCCACATAAGAGTGAAACCATATGGTATCTGTCTTTCTCTGTATGGCTTATTTCACTTAGCATTACACTCTCCAGTTCCATCCACGTTGCTACAAAGGGCCATATTTCATTTTTTCTCATTGCCACATAGTACTCCATTGTGTATATATACCACAATTTCTTTATCCATTCATCAGTTGATGGACATTTAGGCTCTTTCCATAATTTGGCTATTGTTGAGAGTGCTGCTATGAACATTGGGGTACAAGTGCCCCTATGCATCAGTACTCCTGTATCCCTTGGATAAATTCCTAGCAGTGCTATTGCTGGGTCATAGGGTAGGTCTATTTTTAATTTTCTGAGGAACCTCCACACTGCTTTCCAGAGCGGCTGCACCAATTTGCATTCCCACCAACAGTGCAAGAGGGTTCCCGTTTCTCCACATCCTCTCCAGCATCTATAGTCTCCTGATTTGTTCATTTTGGCCACTCTGACTGGCGTGAGGTGATACCTGAGTGTGGTTTTGATTTGTATTTCCCTGATAAGGAGCGACGCTGAACATCTTTTCATGTGCCTGTTGGCCATCTGGATGTCTTCTTTAGAGAAGTGTCTATTCATGTTTTCTGCCCATTTCTTCACTGGGTTATTTGTTTTTCGGGTGTGGAGTTTGGTGAGCTCTTTATAGATTTTAGATACTAGCCCTTTGTCCGATATGTCATTTGCAAATATCTTTTCCCATTCCGTTGGTTGCCTTTGAGTTTTGTTGGTTGTTTCCTTTGCTGTGCAGAAGCTTTTTATCTTCATAAGGTCCCAGTAATTCACTTTTGCTTTTAATTCCCTTGCCTTTGGGGATGTGTCGAGTAAGAGATTGCTACGGCTGAGGTCAGAGAGGTCTTTTCCTGCTTTCTCCTCTAAGGTTTTGATGGTTTCCTGTCTCACATTTAGGTCCTTTATCCATTTTGAGTTTATTTTTGTAAATGGTGTGAGAAAGTGGTCTAGTTTCAACCTTCTGCATGTTGCTGTCCAGTTCTCCCAGCACCATTTGTTAAAGAGGCTTTTTTCCATTGGATGTTCTTTCCTGCTTTGTCAAAGATGAGTTGGCCATACGTTTGTGGGTCTAGTTCTGGGGTTTCTATTCTATTCCATTGGTCTGTGTGTCTGTTTTTGTGCCAATACCATGCTGTCTTGATGATGACAGCTTTGTAGTAGAGGCTAAAGTCTGGGATTGTGATGCCTCCTGCTTTGGTCTTCTTGTTCAAAATTCCTTTGGCTATTCGGGGCCTTTTGTGGTTCCATATGAATTTTAGGATTGCTTGTTCTAATTTCGAGAAGAATGCTGGTGCAATTTTGATTGGGATTGCATTGAATGTGTAGGTAGCTTTGGGTAGTATTGACATTTTGACAATATTTATTTTTCCAATCCATGAGCAGGGAATGTCTTTCCATTTCTTTAAGTCTTCTTCAATTACCTTCATAAGCTTTCTATAGTTTTCAGCATACAGATCCTTTACATCTTTGGTTAGATTTATTCCTAGGTATTTTATGCTTCTTGGTGCAATTGTGAATGGGATCATTTTCTTTATTTGTCTTTCTGTTGCTTCATTGTTAGTGTATAAGAATGCAACTGATTTCTGCACATTGATTTTGTATCCTGCAACTTTGCTGAATTCATGTATCAGTTCTAGCAGACTTTTGGTGGAGTCTATCGGATTTTCCATGTATAATATCATGTCATCTGCAAAAAGCGAAAGCTTGACTTCATCTTTGCCAATTTGGATGCCTTTGATTTCCTTTTGTTGTCTGATTGCTGATGCTAGAACTTCCAGCACTATGTTAAACAACAGCGGTGAGAGTGGGCATCCCTGTCGTGTTCCTGATCTCAGGGAAAAAGCTCTCAGTTTTTCCCCGTTGAGGATGATGTTAGCTGTGGGCTTTTCATAAACGGCTTTTATGATCTTTAAGTATGTTCCTTCTATCCCGACTTTCTCAAGGGTTTTTATTAAGAAAGGGTGCTGGATTTTGTCAAAGGCCTTTTCTGCATCGATTGACAGGATCATATGGTTCTTCTTTTTTTTTTTGTTAATGTGATGTATCACGTTGATTGATTTGCGAATGTTGAACCAGCCCTGCATCCCAGGAATGAATCCCACTTGATCATGGTGAATAATTCTTTTTATATGCTGTTGAATTCGATTTGCTAGTATCTTATTGAGAATTTTTGCATCCATATTCATCAGGGATATTGGCCTGTAGTTCTCTTTTTTTACTGGGTCTCTGTCTGGTTTAGGAATCAAAGTAATACTGGCTTCATAGAATGAGTCTGGAAGTTTTCCTTCCCTTTCTATTTCTTGGAATAGCTTGAGAAGGATAGGTATTATCTCTGCTTTAAACGTCTGGTAGAACTCCCCTGGGAAGCCATCTGGTCCTGGACTCTTATTTGTTGGGAGATTTTTGATAACCGATTCAATTTCTTCGCTGGTTATGGGTCTGTTCAAGCTTTCTATTTCCTCCTGATTGAGTTTTGGAAGAGTGTGGGTGTTCAGGAATTTGTCCATTTCTTCCAGGTTGTCCAATTTGTTGGCATATAATTTTTCATAGTATTCCCTGATAATTGTTTGTATCTCTGAGGGATTGGTTGTAATCATTCCATTTTCATTCATGATTTTATCTATTTGGGTCATCTCCCTTTTCTTTTTGAGAAGCCTGACTAGAGGTTTGTCAATTTTGTTTATTTTTTCAAAAAACCAACTCTTGGTTTCGTTGATCTGCTCTACAGTTTTTTTAGATTCTATATTGTTTATTTCTGCTCTGATCTTTATTATTTCTCTTCTTCTGCTGGGTTTAGGCTGCCTTTGCTGTTCTGCTTCTATTTCCTTTAGGTGTGCTGTTAGATTTTGTATTTGGGATTTTTCTTGTTTCTTGAGATAGGCCTGGATTGCAATGTATTTTCCTCTCAGGACTGCCTTCGCTGCGTCCCAAAGCGTTTGGATTGTTGTATTTTCATTTTCGTTTGTTTCCATATATTTTTTGATTTCTTCTCTAATTGCCTGGTTGACCCACTCATTCGTTAGTAGGGTGTTCTTTAACCTCCACGCTTTTGGAGGTTTTCCAGACTTTTTCCTGTGGTTGATTTCAAGCTTCATAGCATTGTGGTCTGAAAGTATGCATGGTATAATTTCAATTCTTGTAAACTTATGAAGGGCTGTTTTGTGACCCAGTATATGATCTATCTTGGAGAATGTTCCATGTGCACTCGAGAAGAAAGTATATTCTGTTGCTTTGGGATGCAGAGTTCTAAATATATCTGTCAAGTCCATCTGATCCAATGTCTCATTCAGGGCCCTTGTTTCTTTATTGACTGTGTGTCTAGATGATCTATCCATTTCTGTAAGTGGGGTGTTAAAGTCCCCTGCAATTACCACATTCTTATCAATAAGGTTGCTTCTGTTTATGAGTAATTGTTTTATATACTTGGGGGCTCCGGTATTCGGCGCATAGACATTTATAATTGTTAGCTCTTCCTGATGGATAGACCCTGTAACTATTATATAATGTCCTTCTTCATCTCTTGTTACAGCCTTTAATTTAAAGTCTAGTTTGTCTGATATAAGTATGGCTACTCCAGCTTTCTTTTGGCTTCCAGTAGCATGATAAATAGTTCTCCATCCCCTCACTCTCAATCTAAAGGTGTCCTCAGGTCTAAAATGAGTCTCTTGTAGACAGCAAATAGATGGGTCTTGTTTTTTTATCCATTCTGATACCCTATGTCTTTTGGTTGGCGCATTTAATCCGTTTACATTCAGTGTTATTATAGAAAGATACGGGTTTAGAGTCATTGTGATGTCTGTATGTTTTATGCTTGTAGTGATGTCTCTGGTACTTTGTCTCACAGGGTCCCCCTTAGGATCTCTTGTAGGGCTGGTTTAGTGGTGACAAATTCCTTCAGTTTTTGTTTGTTTGGGAAGACCTTTATCTCTCCTTCTATTCTAAATGACAGACTTGCTGGATAAAGGATTCTCGGCTGCATATTTTTGCTGTCTAGCACCCTGAAAATCTCGTGCCAATTCTTTCTGGCCTGCCAAGTTTCAAAGAGAGATCAGTCACGAGTCTTATAGGTCTCCCTTTATATGTGAGGGCACGTTTACCCCTTGCTGCTTTCAGAATTTTCTCTTTATCCTTGTATTTTGCCAGTTTCACTATGATATGTCGTGCAGAAGATCGATTCAAGTTACGTCTGAAGGGAGTTCTCTGTGCCTCTTGGATTTCAATGCCTTTTTCCTTCCCCAGTTCAGGGAAGTTCTCAGCTATTATTTCTTCCAGTACCCCTTCAGCACCTTTCCCTCTCTCTTCCTCCTCTGGAATACCAATTATGCGTATATTATTTCTTTTTAGTGTATCACTTAGTTCTCTAATTTTCCCCTCATACTCCTGGATTTTTTTATCTCTCTTTTTCTCAGCTTCCTCTTTTTCCATAACTTTATCTTCTAGTTCACCTATTCTCTCCTCTGCCTCTTCCATCCGAGCCGTGGTGGTTTGCATTTTGTTTTGCATTTCCTTTAAAGCGTTTTTTCAGCTCCTCGTGACTGTTCCTTAGTCCCTTGATCTCTGTAGCAAGAGATTCTCTGCTGTCCTGTATACTGTTTTCCAGCCCAGCGATTAATTTTATGACTATTATTCTAAATTCACTTTCTGTTATATTATTTAAATCCTTTTTGATCAGCTCATTAGCTGTTGTTATTTCCTGGAGATTCTTCTGAGGGGAATTCTTCCGCTTGGTCATTTTGGATAGTCCCTGGTGTGGTGAGGACCTGCAGGGCACTTCCCCTGTGCTGTGGTGTATAACTGGAGTTGGTGGGCGGGGCCGCAGTCAGTCCTGATGTCTGCCCCCAGCCCACCGCTGGGGCCACAGTCAGACTGGTGTGTGCCTTCTCTTCCCCTCTCCTAGGGGCGGGATTCACTGTGGGGTGGCGTGGCCCGTCTGGGCTACTTGCACACTGCCAGGCTTGTGATGCTGGGGATCTGGCGTATTAGCTGGGGTGGGAAGGCAAGGTGCACGGCGGGAGGGGGGGCAGTCTTAGCTCGCTTCTCCTTAGGTGATCCACTTCAGGAGGGGCCCTGTGGCAGCCGGAGGGAGTCAGATCCGCTGCCGGAGGTTTGGCTCCGCAGAAGCACAGAGTTGGGTGTTTGCGCGGAGCGAGCAATTTCCCTGGCCGGAACCGGTTCCCTTTGGGATTTTGGCTGGGGGATGGGCGGGGGAGATGGCGCTGGCGAGCGCCTTTGTTCCCCGCCAAACTGAGCTCTGTCGTCCGGGGGCTCCGCAGCTCACCCTCCCTTTGTCCTCCAGCCTTCCCGCTTTCCGAGCAGAGCTGTTAACTTATGACCTCCCAGACGCTAAGTCGCGCTTGCTGTGGGAACACAGTCCGTCAGGCCCCTCCGCTTTTGCAAGCCAGACTCAGGGGCTCTGCTTGGCCGGCGAGCCGCCCCTCCGCCCCGGCTCCCTCCCGCCAGTCCGTGGAGCGCGCACCGCCTCGCCTCCCTTCCTACCCTCTTCCGTGGGCCTCTCGTCTGCACTTGGGTCCAGTGACTCCGTTCTGCTAATCCTCTGGCGGTTTTCTTTTAGTGTTTATTTTTGAGAGAGAGAGAGAGAGAGAGAGAGAGAGAGAGAGCGCGCGCGAGAGTGCAGGAGAGGGGCAGAGAGAGAGGGTAAAAGAGAGAGAATCCCAAGCAGGGTCTGTGCTGCCAGCACAGAGCCGGATGTGGGGATCAAACCCACTAGCTGTGAGAGTAACCAGAGGTTGGGTGGGGGGCAATTAACTTGATAAAAAAGTGACCTTTAGTGGTTTTATCATAGAGCCAAGTATAAGAGACTGTTAAGAATTGGCACCCAGTTCATAAAAGATTTTTTTTTTTTTTGTAATGCGAAGTGTTTGAGATTTTATCCTGAAGGGTAAAGAGAAACTATAGGAAACTGATATAAAGAATTTTGAGAAACATCTGGGTGGCTCAGTTAAGCGTCTGACTCTTGATTTCATCTTAGGTCATGATATCACAGTTCATGAAATTGAACTCCACATCGAGCTCTGTGCTGACAACACAGAGCCTGCTTGGGATTCTCTCTCCCCCTCTCTTGCCCCTCCCCAGCTCATTCTCTCTCTGCCTTTCTCTCTCTGAAAAATAAAGAAACGTTAGAAAAAAAGAGTTTTGAATTTTAGAAAGCTTACTCTAACAGAATGTTGAATTAAACTAAAGAAGAAATAGGTAATAAAAATTACTACACAATTCTTAGTATTAGACACTCAGAACAAACATCTAGGCACTATGAGGGAAAATAGGCAAGTAAAATAGAACTACCTAAGCTAGCCTCTAATGTATCTGCTTTAACCAGCAATTGCATAGAAATTCACCTCAATAGTCAATGAAACTAATGTCAGGGAGAATGTGAGAAATATTTTAATTGTAAATTCTTTTTGCGATACAGTTGACATATTAGTTTTCAGGTGATGATTGTTGATGATAGTTACTGGTAATGATTTGATATTTGTATATACTGTGAAATTATCACCATAACTTTGGTTAACATCCATCACAACACACAGTTGCAAATTTTTTTTCTTGTTATGAAAACTTTCAAGATTACTCTTTTAGCAACTTTTAAATACACAATATGGTACTATTAACTATAGTCACGTTGTACATTACATCTCATGACCTATTTCTTTCATACGTGGAAGTTTGTACCTTTTGATCCCTGTCACTCATTCATCCCCACTGCCCCCATGAGTTTTTTGTTGTTGTTTGTTTGTTTGTTTTAGATACCACATAATATAAGTGAAATCATATGGTATTTTTCTTTCTCTTAATTATTTCACTTAGCCTAATTGCCTTATTAGGTCCATCCATGTTGTCACAAATGACAAGACGTCCTTCTTTTTTATGACTGAATAACATCCCATTGTAAATTCTTCGTTGGTTACTTTATAAGTGATGGTAATTAGGTCCAGTTCACTAGAGCTATACCTGAAGGTCAGATAATGTTCTAGCAACTGAGGTAAATTAAAAATTGATTTGATTGATACCAAGCACCTTTATTTATTTTTAATTTTTTTTAATGTTTATTTTTGAGAGAGAGAGAGAGAGAGACAGAGCATGAGTGGGGAAGGGGCAGAGCTAGATGGAGACATAGAATAGGAAGCAGGCTCTAGGCTCCAGAGCTGTCAGCATAGAGCCTGATGCAGGGCTCCAACTCACAAACTGTGAGATTGTGACCAGAACTGAAGTCGGATGCTAAACTGACTGAGCCACCCAGGCACTCCAGGTACCAAGCACCTTAAGATTTTCATATAATTTTATTTTAATTATACTGTTTCATAACAGTTTGAAATAAAATCTAAATATATATTTAAAAATATGTTTTTGAAAGTTCAAAAATAATAGTTTTATTTAAAAGAAAAACTAATAAATACCCATAATCCTCTTCATTCAGAGTTATGAAGAATATTGGTATAAATATGTTCATAGCTAAATCTTTATGTTTTTCTTTAAGTATTCACTTAGAATATATTTTGGGGAAGTAATTAGTGTTTAAAGCCATGTATATCAGCATATTTTGAAACCTTTGTTATATTGTCACATAGCTTCCAGAATTACAGTTTACATTTTCGCTAGTACTTCATAGTATTAATACTTTACTACAATTCATCATATTCTTAGCTACTATTTTAGTCTTACATTTTTTTTAACATAGGAAATTGAAAGAATAGTGTAATTGATCCCTGTGACCTTATCAGCTAGGTTTAATAATTACCAACTCATGGCTACTCATCTTCACTTTTAAAACTCTGTTGGGTGAAAAAATGCCAATATTTAGTAGTGAGGAAAATAGAGAAAATGGATAAACTCACATAGTAATGTTATGAGTGAAAATTGATGAATTGGCAGTATCTAGTAAATTGAAAATAAACATAGCCTGTAACCCCCAAATTGCCCTTTTGGATAAAACTGTGGTCTTAACAAAAGATCCTAAGGACCCTGAAGAGTTGTGTATAAGCTTGTTCTTGCAGTATTCATTGCAGTAGTACAAGACTGGAGACAACCTGAATGACCGTCTCTAAGGAAGTGGATAAATAAAACACAACATATTCACACAATATGATAATTTATTAGTAGAAATTATACAATAGGTCTTAATATGGATATCTCAAAATTGTATTTAATGCAAAAACCAAATTTCAAAGGAAATATGCAATATGAAAGCATTAATGTATATTTCTCCAAAACTACCCAAATAAATAAATAAATAAATAAATAAGTAAATAAGTAAGTAAATGGTGTATACATATGAGTGGGTGTGAATAGGGATAGGTGTAAAACATTTCAAGGTTTATATGAGGATCATAATAGTGGTTGATTCTGGGAGGAATGGGTACTTGGTTCACAATTGGAGGGTATTTTAGCTTTACCTGCTATATTTTGCTCGTCTCTAAAAAACAAGGAAATATAAAAATTTTAACAGACAGTAATTATTGGATATAATGGAATGTGTATGTTATCTTATTCTTTATAATTTCCTGGGTGGTTTTTTTTTTTTTTACATTTATTAAATTAATAGGGAGAATTTTACAGGAACAACAACAGAAGACTTTAGGCATTTTCGGATCATGGAATACTGATGCTGCAAGGGTAGGATAAATCTGGGGCTGGGATACAACTAATATTTGAGGAAATATCCAGTACCAAAAGGTAGAAGAATATTAGTAGAACAATGGGAGTTTGCTAAAAATAGTTTATTTTGATATTTTGAAATATTAAAATACTGGATACTCTGTATCCAGTATCTCTTCTTGCCTGACATATGGTGCGTACATTAGCTATCATTCAGGAAATATTTACGGAGGGTCTTTTGGATATAATTGTAGATATTTGGAATACAGTTGCATAGAGGACATATTAGAGTCTTGGTGTCTTGTTAGGAAGGGTTTTTCTTAGGGCTTTTAATGTCTCTTTGCCTATGTGAAAATGACCCAGTTTGAGTCACCCAAAAGAATGATTTTTTTGTTTGTTGTTGGATATTACCAATATTATGGCTTTCATGAATCTCACCTTTCAGCTATTTTAGCTTGAATTAAATATCACCCTATGCTTAACATAATTTTTCTCTAATATATTAATTTGAATCTGAACATGGGTGTAATTTTTTGGAATACTTAGTCATATTCCAGGTTTATAAATGATGGCCAAGATATTCAAGGGATTATGGAATCAGTCAATACTACCACCTAAAAGGAACTCCCATATTTTATAGTTGAGTAATTTTAAATGCATCAAAACTTAAGGGTATGTTGAACTTTTCTCATCTTGGTCTTAAGATACTATTTCCTAATTAGGTTTGTACAAATATTATCAGTTTTACTAAATAATATGAAAGCAGCTACTGTACATTGTAATGTTTCCCACAATATATTTATCTTTCCATTTTCTCATTTTTCACCTTTCTTGTCCTTTTACTTAGCTTAAGTAGCAACTTTTAAAATAATTTGCCTTTTCCCTATATTTCATAACTTGATTGATTGTAATATATAGATAATGTACTTGTGTTCTGATTGGAATATTTACTCACATTCAAAGTAATATTAAATAAGTAATATAGGTTGGGTGAGACATAAAGTTGGATCTTTTAAAAGTATGATTGTTGTGCTGTTGAGAGTAACACTAGACTGCACTGCAGCTTGACCAGCCCCTCCAGATTTACCGTCTGATGCAGCTGTATTACAGTTATCATCTGTTGTTTCCCAAGCTGCAATTTCCTTCTCAATTTGTGGCTAAAACCCAACATTGGATGATTGTTTTCCACCCAGTTCAACATTGATCTTTGATCCTGCAGCAAACTTAAAAAATACCTTTTTTTTCTTTTTTGCCAAAAATCTGACAAGATTGTATTGGGCGTCATCAGCAGTAACATCAGACTTTATTTCACTGAATAAAGATGAAACAGCTGCTTTATTGTCCAATTCAGCACTCATGCATTCAATATAGGATCATAATGTTTTCCAGCTTTCTCTAGCTACAGATACTTTTCTGTGTTTTCTAAATATGCTGTGGGTATCACTTTGTCAGATAAAACTTAGAAATTTTCAGCAATTCTTTATTAAGTTGAACTGTAACATATAATTAATCACTTTATAGATATCCTAAAAATATTTGATGAGGGTAACCTTTTTCCCCTACTAATTGTAATTCTCAAAGTTAATTATAGTTCTGATTTGCCTTTGACATATTATCTTTACGCTTTTTACCGAAATTTATTTTAACTTCCATTTATTTCCAAGCTATCTTATTTTTTCACATAGAATTGTAATTTTACATTGAAATAATTAAGTGTCCCTGTGTGATTTTGTGTGTATAAGAGAGACAGATATGAAGAGAGAGGGAGGAACTGAGGGAGGGACACATTGATTGATTTAAAATAGCAAAGCTTCAACACCATTTATGAAGGACTTTCCTCAGTGTTACCATGTTTAACCTTCACTGCTTCAGAAATAGCAAATAATTTCAGTGTGTTTTTTTGCCTCTCTCCAGCAGCCTGTGGTAGCTGTTCCTCTTGTTGTGCCAATTAGCAGAAGGAAAGAGGATGAGGTGTCAGTTGGAAGTGCACCCCTGGCAAAGCAACAGTCCTATCAGGCCTCTGAATATGCCAGCAGCCCTATAAAAACAAAAACAATAACAGGTATGTGTCACAAATTCTAAAAGATCTGTGATTTTACCCTATGTCTGAGCTAATAAGATATCAAGTTATCTGGGCCACAGTTTCATGAATTCTGGACATGAGACTCCTAGAATGGAGACAAAAGACTATTATCTTACAGTATTAGCAGTAACTAGAGTATTACCTTTTTCTTGTGTCACTGTCCTAAGTCTAATTACCACAGGGTGGCACCAAGAAGTTCAGATGATACCTATATTCAAGGGATTATGTTACAGAAGAGGAACCCTCAATTTAGGGAACCTGCATCTTTTATAATGGGTAGAAGGCATGTCTGCCATTTTCTCTAGAGGGAGACACTATTTGTATCTTGCAAGGGTGTAAGCAAACTTGCCCTTTGCTCAGAAGGACAGTATCTCTGCCTTTTGAGGCTGAATGCTATGCAAATATCCTTGAAAGGACAATTGGGAACAAAGGCACTCACTGATTCCACTTTCAAGACATTCAAAAACACTAGAGACCAATAGAGAATTGTCTCCTGATAGTATGTTCTTTCTTAAAGTGAATTCTTGCAAAACACAATATATCTCAATTTTCTACCTCTCCCTTCTTTCATTTTCTCAACTAGATCATCTATGCAAATACAGAACATAAATATTCTTCCATAAGACAATTGTAGATTTCCATTTGTGTAACAAAACACTTTATCATTGCATTTATAATTTAAATTAAATTACATGGCACAGACTATATATGAACTATGATCATAGATTGTTTATGTATCTTCCTTCTTGAATGCCCACCATTTTTACTTCTCTGGAAACCTTGGTGATAGTGCTGTCTTGAGAATGCTGTGTGGTAACCATTTTCTTTGCTTAGAATTAAGTTTCAAAAGTTTCTGTTCTATTTTTAATTAGAGTACACTGTTCCTGTTTGAGTTTTAATTTAAAAAATGTTTTATGAGGGGTCCCTGGGTGGCTCGGTTGATTATTTTTGATTTCAGCTGAGATCATGATCTCATGATTCCTGAGATCGAGCCCTGTGTTTGGCTCTTTGATGGTAGCATGGAGCCTATGGGATTCTTTCTTTACCTCTCTCTCTGCCCGTCCTCCGCTTGTGTGTGTGTGCTTTCTTGAAAAAAGTTCTATGATCCTTTGTATCCACTTCTAAATGAAGTTACCACTGTTTCACTTATTATTTATATTGCATCATAAACTGTAATGAATTTGGTAAATGAATTCATAGCCTTTTACACATCTTCTTTTTACTCTTACTATCTTAACCTTTAAATTGTATAGTTCAGTTAGTGTTAAGTATATTCACATCATTATGAAATGCACATTTTAATTTTTCAACTGGATTTTACAGTGGAGAAATGTGAGAGTTAACTTACTATGCCTGAATTCTTGTTAAAATGAGTTTTTATTTTTGTAGTTTCAGCCTAAGTTAGTCTTGGTCTTAAGTTCATTCCCAACGCTTATGTAGTATTTTTCGCACATGAAGGCCAACAAAGTTTGGTGATCCTGCACTGGGCTTGATTTCACGTTGTGATTATTCAACAGGAAGCAGACATCTTCCCCCTCCAGTCTCAATTAACCAGTATTAAATAGTTGGCTACAGGGAGAACATATGTTTGATGGTTGGAAATGTGTTGACAGCAGAACAATACTATTTCAGTGCTATAGGCACATAGGGCAGGCCAAGCCAGGATAAAAGTATGTCTCACATGAAGACAATATATTATCACAAAAATCTAAATAATATTCTAGAGAATCTATTTTGAAAACTAGGAACCCCCTAAAAGGTATGACATGTGTTTATCCTATGTTTTGGAAATGTTATGAAAATTAATTTGGAACTGTTGATGACAATGTCTGTAAGGGAAACGAAAAATTGAAAAAGCAGGATGCTCCATAAGTGATAGCTTTTAAAAAAATACTAGCTATTTTTATCTTACATGTTTATATATTACTTCTCCAGTTCAAAGTACTATAAGTGCACTGTTAAAATAATAGAAGGTCTTTTAATTTGACTTCTTGAATACCACCAAGATAATACATTAAGACATCTGTTAATTAATGATGTAAATTTTAGTAGATCATGCCACAATTTATAAGTATGGACCTTTAGCTTCTGACCATGATGGTATAACAGGGACTAGATTTATATTTCTGCTATAAATAAGAAACTTTTCTAAATACGTGGGAGAGGGGCGCCTGGGTGGCGCAGTCGGTTAAGCGTCCGATTTCAGCCAGGTCACGATCTCGCGGTCCGTGAGTTCGAGCCCCGCGTCGGGCTCTGGGCTGATGGCTCAGAGCCTGGAGCCTGTTTCGGATTCTGTGTCTCTCTCTCTCTCTGCCCCTCCCCCGTTCATGCTCTGTCTCTCTCTGTCCCAAAAATAAATAAACGTTGAAAAAAAAAATTAAAAAAAAAAAATAAATAAATACGTGGGAGAAAAAAAAGGTTTCTAGACATTAGAGAATATGCAGTACAGGACTGTGATTCATCGTAAAAGAGAAACAAAACAGTCAAGCCCTAGAATTGCCCTGGCTTTCTTGCTAACGGCATGCTCCAGACCATAGAGCAGGGTGCAATATATTAAGCTGAGCTCAGCTGTCTTGCTGAATTGAAGTTTAGGGAGGTAGAGTGACTGAAGCATTAGGAGGTGGAGATGACTGCAAATCATGGAATACAATTCTAGAGAGAGAGAAAGTAGTGTTCTCATTGAATATTTGCTAAATAAATAGTAAGACATGCATGCATGGGATGAGACTCTACACAGTTGGGTGAAAGATGACCAAGGAACTGTGGTCTGAATGATTCCCAGAGCTCACACAGGGCTAGAAGGCATTCAGGTCCTACTGTCCATAAAATGCAATCCCACTGATTATTCAGGACATTCAACAGGGGTTCCAGAAAAGCCATGCCTCCATTTGTTCATAGTGGACATAAAGTATCAAAAATATGAAGGCTACCCTCGACTCACTTTAAACAGTTTAAAAAAGGCTCTGAAGCAACAAAAACAGTGAATAAGTGCTGGCAAAATGAAGCCCAACACTATTATGAGGAATATAAGAAGATCCAGACATGTAACAAGTTAAAATCACAGTGTAACATATTCAATCAAAAGCCAAAGGAGATGCAAAGAAGTAGGAAACTTTGACCAGAAAAAGAAGCCAATATAAATAAAGAGATGGCATAGATGATGGAATTAGTAGGTATATTAAATACTTGTACATTCAAACACGTATTGTAACTATGTTAAAGTATTTAAGGAGAGATGAGTACATTTTGTAGGGAAATGGAAGATATAATAAAGAATCAAGCCCAGCTCTAGAGTTGAAAAATATATGTGAATGGAGAAACTGGGTAGAATTAGCAATAGAGTATACATTACTGAAAAAGAAATCAACCTTGAAGACATAGCAATAGAAACTTGCCAAAATGAAGCCAAATGAAGAGCATAAAATGGAAAAAAAAAATTGTTCAGAACTTTAGTTGATGGGGGATGATAATTTGGATAGAGTGGGTCTCAATGAAAGTTTGACCACATACTTGAAGCAGGTAAAGGTAAAGGAGGGAGCCATGCATGTGTCTTTAGAAAAAATCATACAGGATTGTATATGTATCTTGGAATAAATTATCCAATCTAACCCCTTCACTTTATAATTATGGAGATTGATTAATAAAGAGGTCAGGCAACTTATCCAAGGTTAAAAATGGTTTAGTGAGATTTTTTCCAGATTATGTATTTAATTCCCACCTCCCCCTCCCCCCCCCCCCACCTCTCCTCTGGTAACTGTCAGTTTTCTATAGTTAAGAGTCTATTTCTTGGGGGGATTTTTGCTCATTTATTTTGTTTTCTAGATTTCACATATGAGTGAAATCATATGGTATATGTCTTTCTCTGACTGATTTATTTTGCCTAGCATTACACTCTATACCTCCATCCATGTCACTGCAAATGGCAAGATTTCATTCTTTTTGATGGCTGAGTAATATTCCTGTGTGTGTGTGTGTGTGTGTGTGTGTGTGTGTGTGTGTATACACACATATATACACATACCTCATCTTTATTCATCAGTGGATGGAATAGGTGATGGGGATTAAGGAGAGGACTTGCTGTGATAAGCACCTGGTGTTTCATGGAAGTACTGAATCACTATATTATCATCTGAAACAAATATTACACTCTATGTTAACTGGAATTTAAATAAAAACTTAAAATAAATCTCAATATGAATATTTGTATTGCTTCTTGATTTATAAAGGAAGAATAATAGGTTAAACTATTTAATCCTTTTTGAAAACTCTAAGTTTGATCACTGTTTTACTCTGTGCTTCACATTCCAGTTGGGAAATTTTTTTCCAGTGCTGTGTGAGGTGCTTTGATGAAGCTATTTAGCAGATTATGGAAAATAACACTTGAAAAGTATGTAGCACCCTGGTGACTTTCAGTAGCTAGCATATTTTTTCAGTGTATTAATGAACCTGTAGGAAATTCACACACACTCTGTCTTTCTCTCTCTCTCTCACTCACACACACACAAAGTTCCAGATTATCGTAGTCATTCTGTGAATATTAGTTGCCTTCTTTCATTTCTTAGAGGCAAAAGAAGCCCTAAAAATTAGGTCTGTGCAAATTTAGTCATCTACTCTTTTACCTCTAATACGCAATATATAACTGGCTAACTTCAGGGCATTCTTTTTGTCAAGAGATTACTCTAAATTTTCAGCCCAGTCCCATAGGATGAAAATAGTGAAGAATTTTACATCAGAGCTACCAATAAAGATATGATGGGAAACACCTATACCTCTGTGATGAGCATGGAAGATTCTGCCACTCTTTAATTGGGTGTTAATTCAGTGTTAAGTTCCTGGATGACACTCAGAAGTGAAGTGCTACTGCTGACATATTTTTTCTTTCTTAATACATATTTTTAAGTATATCTCACAACCACTGATGTGTTTCAAAAAATAAAAAATTTATGATGTTTCAGATGTTTACATTTTTTGTCAGGAATATGGAAATTTAATCTTATTTAGTTCTCAAAGAGAATTAAATATGAAAATCGTGAAATTTTAAAAACACTTTGTGTATATTACAAATCGAGAAAAACTGCAGAATTTTTTTGAGAATGTTTGACAAGGAACTTAGGTTATCAGGTAAAATATCCCTAATTACATTTTTTTCTGACCTCATTTCAAAATACAGTATGTTTATTTAATTGCTTTTTTAAGTTTATTTATTTATTTTGAGAGAGAGAGAACAGGGGAGGGGCAGAGAGAGAGAGAGGGAGAGAGAGAGAATCCCAAGCAGGCTCCACGGTGTCGGCACAGAGCCTGACACAGGGCTCGAACCCACGAACTATGAGATCATGACCTGAGCTGCAACCAAGAGCTGGATGCTTAACTGACTGAACCACCCAGGTGCCCCTGAAAATATAGTATTTTTAAACTAAGCAAGGGTTAAACAATGTAGTTATAATAATTAAGGTTGAGTTACTTTTGGCTGAAAATATCAGAAAACTCTCGGTAACAGTAGTTTAAACAAGATTGAGTTTTGTCTGTCATGTGAAAGCTTAACGGTAGACACCGCAAGGTGTTAAGGCTCTCCAGGGTCAGGTACATTTTTATTCTGGTATGGGTGGCCTTTGTTACCAG
The DNA here is from genome assembly GCF_007474595.2 of Lynx canadensis. Lineage (NCBI taxonomy): Eukaryota > Metazoa > Chordata > Mammalia > Carnivora > Felidae > Lynx > Lynx canadensis. The sequence continues at coordinate 37,809,283 of NC_044320.2, read as the reverse complement.
ACTTGACTAACTGTCCACAATGGATGCTTCAACATTGTATCGTATCTGCATTTTAGTGAGCAGAAATGAGAAACAATAAGTTGCCTTACCTCTTTGTAAAGTATACAGATGTTCTACACTTCAATTTTGCTACTATACTCTTGGCCAGAAACTACTCGTGTGAGGGGCGCCTGGGTGGCGCAGTCGGTTAAGCGTCCGACTTCAGCCAGGTCACGATCTCGCGGTCCGGGAGTTCGAGCCCCGCGTCAGGCTCTGGGCTGATGGCTCAGAGCCTGGAGCCTGTTTCCGATTCTGTGTCTCCCTCTCTCTGTGTCCCTCCCCCGTTCATGCTCTGTCTCTCTCTGTCCCAAAAATAAATAAACGTTGAAAAAAAAATTAAAAAAAAAAAAGAAACTACTCGTGTGATCATATCTAGAACTGTATAGGGTCTCAGGAGTGTAGTCTGTACTTTTTTTTTTTTTTTTAACGTTTATTTATTTTTGAGACAGAGAGAGACAGAGCATGAACAGGGGAGGGGCAGAGAGAGAGAGGGAGACACAGAATCTGAAACAGGCTCCAGGCTCTGAGCTGTCAGCACAGAGCCCGACGCGGGGCTTGAACTCACGGACCGTGAGATCATGACCTGAGCCGAAGTCGGACGCTTAACCGACCAAGCCACCCAGGCGCCCCTAGTCTGTACTTTTAAAGGCCCATATGCATGACCAAAACACTGGGCTCTAACTAAGAAAAAAAGAGAATAGATACTGCAGGTTATTTAGCAGCCTCTGCCACAGAACTTAAAATGGAATACCGTAAGTAGGAGCTTTGGGAGAAAGTAGAAAATATTTTCCTTTAAATGAGAGTATCAGAAGACCGTGTCAGTGAAAGTGTTGTCATGTCTGAGATGTTGCTTAGATTTTTCACAGTGAGTGATAGAGGCTTATGAGTCATTGACATATGGATCATACACAATCAAAACCACAGAGTGTATCCTCTCCCGGGGAAAGCATACACAGAAAAATGAGAAAAAAAGCCCCAAATTAAATTCTGAGCAACTATTTCTTTAAAGATTAAGGAGAATGAGCCAATGGAGAGATTGAGAAGCATTATTCTGAGAAGTAGGCAGTAAAGGTGTATGCATATGCATGTATACCTGTGTACATATGACATATATATGACATAACTGAACAGCACTTCAAGATGAGGGTGGGCAACTGCCTGGTACGCAGTAGACTCATCAAGAACAAAGAGGCAGAAAAATTTCACTTGGCCTGAGGAGCTTCACTTATTTGGAAATGGATGGGATTTGAAACAGCCACAGTGTACCCCACTCTGTCAAGAAATTTGAGTATACAGACATTGGTTATGTCTTGGGTTGTGGTCTCCTGGTTCGTGGGTTTGGGCCCCACATCCAGCTCACAGCTGTCAGCAAAGTCAACTTTGCATCCTTGATCCCCCCTCTCTCTGCCCCTCCCCTGCTTGTGCTTACTCTTTCTTTGTCTCTCAAAAAATATATAAAATTTTTTTTTAAATTTTTAAAAAAAGAGTTAAAAAAATTTTTTTAAAATCATTTTGTCCACAGGCAATGTAACTTGTAGGATGGCTTTAAGTGGTGAGATTTCCAAGTTTTGCTAGTAAGAATTGCTCCTGAAGGCACTGATGTAATTTGGATTCTAATTTTAAGAATTGTGCATTGTAAATAAATACAATATAGTTATTCATCTAAAAGTGTTTAAGTCATCCTTAATTTGATTAAACTTGAATGTTCAGTAGGTATGTTCCTAGTTATAGGGTGAAGTTAGTATTAATGTATGCAAAATAAATTTTTTGTGGACTTATGTATATTAGAAGTTGCTCACTTTAATCATGTAGTTTAGCATAAAATTCCATTCCTTTGTGATTAATTAGGTATTTAATTTCATTGGAAAATATTAAGGCATTGGAAAACATTGCATAATATACAATTGATTTTATTCTCTCAGGGATAAAATGTGTTTTAAAGTATATTTTCCCCTTTTGGAATAGAATAAGGTTTAGAATAAAATGAAGTATATCTAATGAAGTACATCAAAAAAAAAAAATTGGAAAAACCATCCAGAAAGTAATCAGAGAACTTAAGGAAAATATACATTTACTAAATTGCCTTATTCCATTTGTATTTTGAAGAACCATTATTTTTTATTTCTAAATCTAGAATTTATGAGGTAAAGCATTAACGATCTGTAGAACTTGACATAAAATTGAGTATTTGAATTATATGTTTATTTCTAAGCTTATCTTCCTAAAGAATTTCAACAGATGCCATATTATAATGTTATATCAGCCATAATAGTCTAGATGGTTGTAGCTATGGAGTATTTTTAACATTTTGTTTTTTTAATGTTTCATAACATATCTATGCATCATTTGATGATCTTCTTTTATAGACATATCTGGTAATTACACTACTCACTTGGTACTACAACATACCTGAATTTCTTGCATTGCTAGTTTTGATATGAGGACTCCTCAAGTAAATCATCAGTTCATTAAAAAATGTAATTTATACTTTTTTAGTGTGTCTCTTGGTGTGTGTGGCAGAACGTTTTATAGTTAGTGTTTGTTCATTACTTCCAAAAACGTGTTGAGTTTTTTAAGCATACTAGGTTTATTGATTTTTTAAAAAAATATATTACAATTTATGTAGCATGCACATAATTCTTTCCCTCTTGGAACTTTGATTCTTGAAAAGTATATGTAATTATTATTCATATTTGTACCTTCTTGGCTTATTTTTAATTTCTCTAGGTCTTGTATAGCAGACGACTTATTTAGGTATGATTTCTTTTAATATGTCCAATTTTACTCTCATTTTTTATTTTGAAAGTAGAATATAAACTGTACTAAATTTTCTCAATGGAGATGACTTTAGAAGGTAAAGTATTTTAATGCTGAGAAATTATTTTCAATATCTACATTCTATTGGAATTATTTTATTTAGACTACAAAGGAGAAAAAACCCCAGAAAAGCACTGTTTTTGGTTTCCATGAACACATCTGAAGCAGGCTCATATTTTGTTAAAAGCATTACTAAACAGTAAGTGATTAAATTAAAACAAGTACAGAGAACACAGCCTGGTTGCAAATAGTTCATCTTTACTAGCCTTCACCTTTTTTTCTTAGTGCATTCCTATTTGGCAAAAATCTTTGGGCAAGCATCTGGAGTGTACCATTTATTGATATATACATTAAATATGTGTATCACTAGTATACTATAAAACACAAAAGATAATTTCATTAACATTTAAATGTTTTTATTCTGATAGAGTTTTAATATATCAATATATCAATATATCAGTAATATTTCAGTGAGACTAATATTGTGCTTCACTTCTTAAAATAAAATTTAATACTGTGTTGTAAAAACTTAAGGTTTAGTTCTTAATTCAGCTTATTTTAATAGTTGATTTTAGTGGCTGACATCATTGAAAAGCCACCTCACTGAGATACAGTATATCCTAGAGGGAAAAGACCATCATTAGTGCACTGAGGACACTTATTTTTTCAGTCCTACCCATTTTGTCAAAGGCCTTTGTTGAAATAAGGGTGATAGATTTCCATCTTCCTTATATCAGTAAGATAGTCTTCCAACTTAATGGGAAAGTGTTGCCTTTTTCTTTTAAATAAATTAGTGATATCTTTAATCGATAGGTTTAGATATGTCTGTTATATAGGAATCTTTTGAAAATGTATATACAAATTATGAGGATTAGTTAAAGGTAGAGAACAAAATTTAGAAATCTGATGAACTTTGTGTATGTAGGTAATATGCCACAATTAATTTAAAGTCAATGAAAGATTGAAGGGCCTGTGCCAATTTCTTCTTGTTATTGAATGTCTAATTTTCCTCCAGTATATTTAGCATTTTGTTATCTGTAGCCTTCTGACTTAGGGATGGACCTCAATGTAATCCTAATTTACTAAATACTAACAAACTATGTGTCTTTCTCATTTTTAGATAAAAGTAAATATGAACAGACATTCTCATATTTTTCCCCAGAGCTCAATGGATGGTCTTACAGTTTTGCACACTACATTATTGGAGCTCACTGCTATATTAGGATGTTGTTACATGTAAGTTTAGGGTTATCTGAAGGAAGTTCCTTATAAGGCTCAGGTGGGAGAGTGCCAAGGAGCCTAGTTAAACTGGGAAAAGTATTGACTAACATAGTTGAAGAAATCTTCTGGAGATGGAGATAAAATCAATAACATCTCCAAATATGCAAGTTCAGGCAGTGTCATAGAGACAGTGACCAGTGGGTATGATAATGGAAGGAGTGAAAGCCAATTAAGGAAGGCAGGCAGGCAGTAAGGTTGGATAGTTCTTGAAGAAGTAAGGTTGTGAAATGGGGAAGTAAGCTCCATGATATGCTTGGGCATTTTGGATGTAGGCTGTGTAATGATATTGTGAGGGCTGGGCAGGTACACCTATTAAGAATTGCCTGGTTTTCCTCTTAATAGATAGGTGACTTTTTTAATAGGGAAGAACACATTTTTAAATTAGGATTCTGGTTGCAAGAGACTGAAACTTTTAAAATTTATTTTAAATTTTAAAAAGCAGGAATATTTTGTTGATTCGCATAACCAAAATGGTAAGAAAAGTAAAGATCTTTCCTTTGGAGTGACTTCAAAACAGAGACTCCATACCATCAGGATTCTGCCTTTTTTGTTGGTTTAACTTTTTTTTTTTTTTTTTTTTTGCTGAACATAGGTTTCTTGGCTTAGCAGTGTACATGGCTGTGGTTCCTGTGGACTCACATACTTAATTCTCTGTGATCAAAGAGAAAGATCTGGTCTAGTATCTGTTGAAAACCTACCTGAGGAGGATTTTCTTTGGCCTCTCTTAGATCATGTGCATACATCTTAATCACTGTGGCCCGGGAGGTTAGGTACTATGATTGGCCCAGTCACAGCCCAAGTTAGGTCATATATCCTCTTCTGTGTTTAGGAGCATGAGATGTTACACCAGAAGATGGAAGAGTAGCAGAAACATGGCTCCTGGGAATAATTTGTGAGGCAGGCAGGCATTCTAGTTTATGTCCACTAATTTTTCATTTTCCAATTAGTCACAACAGGTTTAAAACACAAAATGTTGATTATATAACACTTAGACTAAATCACATTCACAGATTTGTGTTTTGATAGGATGAGGTAAATGGTTTATGAAGGTATTGCACATATGAATTAGGAGCCCAGGAGAAAATCTAAACTTGAAAGCTACAGGATGCATAAGACAGATGGCTGCCTACAGCAGGTTTCATGTTTCTTTATCTAGAGTTTATTCATTTGGGGTAAAGGAATTAGGAAGTGTTTTTGATGTTCTACTTCAGACAGTTTATTAATTTTACAACTTTGTTTCATTATAAAGAACTTTTTCTAGTGATTCATTAATTTGAGCTATCATAAGATTTCAAAAGTGTGTCAGTTAATTTTGAAGTTCTTTGAGAAAACGTTGTGATGTTAATAAGTACATTGAAAGGTTTTTGAATACAGAGTTCTTTGGAAATAAGTTATTTTAGTTTTTACATGAACTGGCAGGAATTCAGCTAAAATTCAACCAAATTGTTTTGTATGCAGTCTTCCTCCCCCCCCCCCTTTTTAGCAGTCAGAACAAGATTATAGTTTCCAGATGAAATTCTGAATGTCACATGGTGATGACATATATTTTCCTGGTTGGCTCAGCATGAGATGCAATTTTGCATGCCATGTCACGCTGACTTGCAGAATCCAAAAGCCATTATTTCCCAAGGGGCTTTCAAGAGTGATAGTATCGAATGTAGTTTGTATTTTGATGAAAAGTCTCAGGCATTATTGCAGTTTCTATGGCAAGTTGCTTAAAGCTTTATATACTCTCTAAACTCTAGAAATTTAAAAATAGTCTTACTATGTAAAAATCACTTTTTCTTCAAGTTATTTAAATTTATGTTGCCAAATTAAGTTGCCAAAAATAATGATCAGTGTAAGATACGGATCAAGTTAAGAAGGTATGGTGGAAAAGCCAGTAGATTAGAGACCAAAAAATCTAGCTTTTGATCCTATTCCTACTCCCATGTCAAGCTAACCTCATACACCTGGATTTTCTTCATTTAGAATATGGTAATAAGTATACAAACAAAAGCTCACAGATTTAAGTATTATTATAAGACTTAAATAAAGTGGCACCTGGGTGCTCAGTTGGTTAAGTGTTGGACTCTAGATTTCAGCTCAGGTCATGATCTCATGGTTTGTGAGTTTAAGCCCCGCATCAGGCTCTGCTCTGACAGCACGGAGCCTGCTTGGGATTCTCTGTCTCCCTCTCCCTGTCCTTCCCCTGCCTGTGTTCTTTTTCTTCTTCTCTCTTCAAAAATAAATCTAAAAAATAAACATTTTAGAGGAACCTGGGTGGCTCAGTTGGTCAAGTGTTTGACTTTAGCTCAGGTCATGATCTCGCGGTCCATGGGTTCAAGCCCTGCATCGGGCTCTGTGCTGACAGCTCAGAGCCTGGAGCCTGCTTCAGATTCTGTCTCCCTCTATCTCTGCCCCTCCCCCACTCACGCTCTGTCTCTCTTTTCTCAAAAATAGGTAATAAAACATTTTTAAAAATTTTAAAAATGAACATTTTTTTAAAAGGAAGGTATGTGGAAGTTCTAGAAAATGATAAAAACACATTCAGATAGAAAGTAAATTTCACATTTTTTTATGTTTACATTTTATTTTTTATTTTTTATTTTTTTTTTAATTTTTTTTTCAACATTTATTTATTTTTGGGACAGAGAGAGACAGAGCATGAACGGGGGAGGGGCAGAGAGAGAGGGAGACACAGAATCGGAAACAGGCTCCAGGTTCTGAGCCATCAGCCCAGAGCCCGATGCGGGGCTCGAACTCACTGACCGCGAGATCGTGACCTGGCTGAAGTCGGACGCTTAACCGACTGCGCCACCCAGGCGCCCCTATGTTTACATTTTAAAAGGAAAGGTATAAGCTCTAAGCAAAGTGAAGCTTATTGTTTTATCTAGTTCCTTCCAGGGTAATTTTATATTTTCTTTTCTCTGTTTGATATTAATCATCTTAAAGTTGCCTTAAAGGCCAGTATTTCCATTCATGTTTACATAATAACACTTCTTTCACACTGATGATCTATGCTACATTTGTCTTGACTGAGTTGTTTTGTTATACCAGTCTCCCCTTCCTCCCTCCCTCCCTCCCTCCTTTCCTTCCTTCCTCCCTCCCTTCCTTCCTGTCTCACATCCAGTTGTCTACATTTCTGTTTAGGTATCTTACAGGCCACTCAACCACTCAAGCCTAATGTGTCAGATCTGTACAACTATGTACCCCACCCCCACCACCACCATTGACCATGTTATTCAAGGATGAAACTTTGAATTCAGTGGCTTTTTTCCCCTGTCCATTCTGTTCATATGCTGTATCCCAAATCAGAGCCACACAATTTCTTGTACAGAATAATGTAAGGATGTCCTAAATAGTTTCACTTGTGTCATTTCCAAATTATCTCATCATCTGTTCTCAGTTACCCTAATCCATTGTCCAGATGACAGCAAGAATCATCCTATTACAAATCTAAATTGGATGATTTTATTCCCTGCTTAAAACACTTCAGTAACTTCTTATTGCATTTGAGATAAAATCCAAACTCCTTACCATGGCCTACAAAGTTTGACCTGATTTAGCCTCTGTCCTGTTCTTCCATTCATCATTTGTCATTTTTCTTTTTTTTCTTACAATGATCCTCTTTCTTCAAACACTCCATGCTTTTTCTTGCCTGGGATCTTTTGCATGTGCTGTTTCCACTGTTCTCATTGCTCCCGCACCCCCCACATACACACTAAAACACTCAAAATGGAAGTATTTTTATTTTATGTACAATGAATAGGCATTACAGTAGGTATCTTGGAGGACCCATTCAAGGTGGCTCACATAATCCAATTTAACGAAGCCCATATTCTTCCCATACTGAAGGAGACCCTGGAGGCACATAGTGACACAGTATTTCCACATTAGACCTTGCCGGTTTGTGCAGATGGGGCAGGAATGACAACCCAGGCCAAATTTCCTTGGATGGCCACAGTAGAGCTCCTGGTGACCCATCTTGCTCTCTCAGATGGAACAAGGCAAAAGTTCATTGCTCTTTTTGTAGCTATGTACTCTTCATACTCCTAGTCTTAGTTTAAATGTTATGCTTTCAGTAAAGAAACCTCTATTCAGTCTTTCTCAAGTAAGTCTGTGCCACTCTGCCAGGATTCCCTACCTTAGCACTTCTTTTCTGCCCTTGTAACACCTACCAGAGTTTTTCATTCTTTCTTTTCTTTCTCTTAGTCTAGAATATGTGTATCAAGAACCATATCTGACTTGTTCACTTTTTAAAAGTTGAGGTATAATTGACATATGTTAATTTATCTCAGGTTTACAGCATAGTGATACAATACACATGTACACTGTGAAATGGTCATAATTGGGCTAGTTAATATCCATCCCTATACATAGTTACCAAAAATGTTTTTTCTTGTGATGAAAAATTTTTTAGTATTTACTCTCTGAGAGACCATCAAATATGCAATACAGTGTTATTGACTATAGTCACCATGCTGTACATTACATCCCCATGACTTATTTCTTTTATGCTGGAAGTATGTACCTTTTCACCCCCTTAACCCATTTCAGACACACCCTTCACCCATTTCGTCCACCCCTTTTCTCTGGAAACCACCAGCCTGTTCTTTGTATCTATGAGTTTGGTTTTTGTTTTGTTTTGTTTTTAAGTTCCACATAGAAATGAGATCATATGGTATTTGTCTTTCTTTGTCTGACTTATTTCACTGTCCTTGCAACCCATCTCTGTTATTACAAATGGCAAGATTTTCATTTTTTTATGGCTGAATAATATTTCATTATATGTTTCCATATATTATATACACACACACACATGCCTATACATATATAGATACATATATGTGTATATGTGTATTAACCTCATTTTCTTTTTCCATTCATCTATAAGCAGACACTTAGGTTGTTTCTATATCTTGGCTAGTGTAAGTAATACTACAGTGACATGGAGGTGCGTATCTTTTCTAGTTAGTATTTTCATTTTCTTTAGATGAATACCCAAAGGTGGAATTGTTAGATCATATAGTAGTTCTGTTTTTAATTTTTGAAGGAACTTTCTATACTGTTTTTCATAATGGCTTCACGAATTTACATTTCAACCAATAGTGCACAAGAATTCCCGTTTTTCTGCATCCTCACCAGCACTTGTTATATTTTGTCTTTTTGATAATAGCCATTCTAACAGGTGTGAAGTAATATATTAGTTTGGTTTTGACTTACATTTCCTTGACAATTAATGATTTTGAGCATCTTTGATGTACCTATGGGCCATCTGTATGCCTTCTTTGGAAAATGTTTATTTAGATCTTCTGCCCAATTTTTAATTAGATTTTTTGTTTGTTTTTGCTATTGAGTTGTATGAGTTCTTTACATATTTTGGATATTAACCCCTTGCCAGTTATATGATTTGCAGATAGTTTCTTGTATTCAGTAGTTTGCCTTTTCATTTTGTTGCTGGTTTCCTTTGCTGTGCGGAAGCCTTTTAGTTTGATATAGTCCCACTAGTTTATTTTTGCTTATGTTGCCTTTGCTCTTGGTGTCAGATTCAAAAAATGATTGCCAGGATCAATGTCACAGAGCTTACTGCCTGTGTGTTATGGTTCAGGTGTGACATTTTGTTAAGTCCTTAATCCATTTGAGTTAGTTTTTGTGTCTGGTGTAAGATAGGGCTCCAGTTTCATTCTTTCATATATGGCTGTCCAGTTTTCCCAGCACCATTTATTGAATAAACTGTTTTTCCCCAAGACTTATTTACTTTCTTCCCAGAATCTAACACCGATTTCTGGCATTGAGCAGGTATTCAGTAAATAACTATACAACTCAATAAAACCTTTTTCTCTCTTTTTATTTTTTATTTAGGGGCTTAAATATCACATTCCTCAAACTTTTTTTGCTCCCATTTCTTTAATTGATTTGTATTGATGTCCTATACCTTTTGATGTCTGTTCCCAGATTTTCCAGGGATATTTATCAATTATTGAGGAGAAGTAGCATCTTGTAGTACATTTTAAATTGGTGCACATAATCTTTCAGGATATTCCTGCTGCATCACACATTTAATTATGTTTTATAGTGTTGAATACTGACAAGAGTAGTCCATGTGTAACCCAAGATATTGATGTTAGATTTTATCTTTAGTCAGATAGTCAGTAAATAGAATTTTTAGTTCCTACAGTGTTCTTAACTCTGTGTTAAGTACTTTGGGAAATTGAAAGCAGTAGATGACATGGCTCTTGTTCTCATGAACTTTAGGTTCTAACAGGTAAAAAAAAAAAAAAAAAAAAAAGTCATGTACAATGTGACCAGATTTATAAAACTGAGGAAAATTTAGGGGGAAAGGTGCCATTATTATATACTTTAAGAACTGGAAAAATTTTCATTAGAGAAGTACAACTTGTGGTATGTCTTAAGTAGATAAGATTTGCAATAATCAAGAGGGGGCAGGTCGCTTGGATGGGAATAACGGGGGGGGGGGGGAAGACATTGATTGGAGTGGAGATTCTTCAGTGGAAATAGTGGAAAATAAAGTTGAACAGATTCAGAGAGGCAAGACCAGCTTATACAAGGCTTCGAAAACCAGATAGAGAACTTTGATTTTTTTTATGTATGGTGCAATTAATTCTTGAATAGTATCCTGTGGTTGAGAGCAGTTTGTAGGATGGAGCAGAAGGAGAAAGACCCTTCCAGAAATGTGAGTTACCCTTCTTTATAGAAATGAACATTTTCAGCAGATTGTAGCCACGGAAATGGAGAAAAAAGTACAGAGTTAGGTTATTTATGAACCTGAAAATTGACTTTTTTTTCTTTTGCAAGAGGCATGTTTATATTTCTTTCTGGTGACACCAAAATCATTATTAGGATTAGGAATGAGTAATAGCTTCTTTTCCATTACTGTACATATGTGATTTAGAACAGGGTTAAGGGTCATTATAAGACAGTGATGCTACAATTATTGCACTACCTGTCCATTTAGTAAGTCTGTTACCCACCTATTACCCTTTTTCAAAATGTGCTTTTCAAAAGCACAATCTCAGTCTTACACATCTTTCTTACCCTTAGGTCCTAGTTACAAGTAGGCACTCAACCATGCTTACTGAATTGAAGTCTTACTTTTCCATAGCTCGTAAGTTTTGGAAGAGGCCAACATTTTCCTCTTTCTCATTTTCAAGTGCTTTCCAAGCCACAGCAACAGAATGGAAGAATAGGTCTATAATAAGATTCACAGACTGGTATCGGTCTGCCTTTATTCCTGCTTTGCTAAAATTCTCCAAATCCTTCTGAAATGTCCCACGGACTTGAGGAAATGGATTGGGAGAAAGGTGGTGGGGATGTGGTTCCTCTTCTACTGTGTTCTCTAACCCAGTATTTCGGCTAGTATTTTTGTTTTCAGGGAAAAGCAAGGAGGTCAGCCAGGCTGGAGCAGAGATCACTGGGAAGAGGGATGGAAGAGGAAGTAAAAAGGCAATGGGGAAGAAAAATCCTGTAGAGACTAATAAGTCATTGTAAGGATTTGGACTAGTAAAAATGAGTAATACAGGATGCCAGAGAAGGATATTGGTTAGGGAAATGATAGAACTCTTTTTGGCTATGTTAATAGTGTCACTTTGGGTGTTGTGTTGAGACTAGACCATAGGGAAGAAAGTATAGCAGCAAGTGGACCTGTTGACCTGTAGCTTATTGAGGTAGTATCTGCCTATAATCATGGTGACTTGGCTGAGTGAAGTATCACTAGAGGAAATAAGGTCAAATTTATGATATATTTTGAGATGGAGCCAATAGAATTGCGCCAGCTGTCTAGATGTGTGGTGTGTGTGAGAGGGGGGGATCAGTTATTTTCACTGAGCAACTGGAAGGGTAGATTTGCTGTTTTCTGAGACTTTAAAGAATATAAAAGCAAAGGTGTGGGGACAGAGGAAGACATAAGAGTTTTGCTTTGGCCATGTTAAATTTGAAATTCTATTAAACATCTAAATGGAGATGTTGAATGGACAGATAAATAGTCTGGTGTTTAGAGGCTAGATCAAGAGTGTTTCCTGGGAATTGTCACCATGTAGAAGATACTTAAAGTCATGACACTAAGTGAGATCATCTAAGAAGAGAGCGTTTGTAGAGAATTGTTAATAGCCCAAAGACTGAATCTTTGGACACTGCAACATTTAGAGTTAGGGACAATGAAGTAGCAAGAAAACCAATAAAGCTGGTAGTGAGGTAGGAAGGGAACACAGAGACAGCAGTGTCCAGAAGGATTTAAGAAAGTGTGTCAAGAAGGTGGCAATGGTCAAATGTTTCAGTTTCCTCTAATAGGTCCTATTAGTCAGTGCTGTCCACCGGTTCTAAAAAGCAACCACAAAAATCTCAGTCTCTTGACACAAGAGAATTGATTTCTTATTCAGGAAAAGTACATTGCTGTGGTCACAGTTTAACTCTTTTGCAAGCAGTCACTTGGGCATCTGCCATTTAGTCACACTGCTGATCCTGTGGATGTTCTGCATTCAGCCAGCAGATAAGCAAAGAGAAAGAAATAAGGAAAGCACACTTCCTCTTGATTGCCTCTAAAGCTTAGAGAGGTACTATCTAGCTTTAGGTCATATGTTATCGGTGAGAATCATTCACATAGGCTTGCCTTGCTGCAGACTGAGTGATATAGGGGAGCAGGTAGAATGTTTAATGAGGACTCTTGTCTCTGACGCAGAGAGTGACAGTGATCCTGGAGCTAAAATCTTCAAAGAATGTGGGTGAGGGTGTTGACCTCTGGATCATATAGATTATTGCAGTAAGAAGTAGTGATGGGTGTATGGTTGGAAGACATGAAATCCAAAGTGAGGTTTTTTTTTTTTTTAGGGAGGAGATTAAAAAAAAAAAAAATAGTGGCAGTGAGGATCAGGGAAGCCGTTGAGCCTATTCCCAGGCCCAGTTCTTTGCAGGATATGGCAGAGAAAACAGCTAGTTCAGAGGACTTCCCAGAAAGCAGTGTCCTCTGGTTTGTTAGAAAAAAAATTGGAGAGTAAGTTCAGAGAAAAGTTTTAGGAAGATATGGGAGATTTTACTAGTGATCTGAGTTTTAGAGGGCAGAACAGAAGAGATTTCAGTGTTGTCGAAGGAGAGATGGCATCACTTAGGGTTACACAGAGCTCTTTGGTGATGAGCCTGGGTCATAAGGGATGTTTAGAGTTTTGGGCTTCTCCTGTTGGCTGATGTAAATGGAGATGAATGGAGATTAAGGACATGAAAGAATTAACCCCAGAATATTAAGGCAGTGTTATGTGGCAAGTATTGGGGGTTGGAGTGATATGGTCTTTTAGGATCACTCAGGTTGGTTGGTTATTGGTTATTCTAATTTTGTAATATATGTGTATGTATTAGGCACAGTTCTCAGTTTTCTAATCAAGTGTGCAAAATATAACTTTATTTTTCTGTAGCAGAGATAGAGAACTTATCTATGATCTTCAGTTATACTGGGCTAAAGAAGTAAGTAATGTAAAGTCAATTCAGGGTCACTCAGAGTTGTGTCAGAGTTTTATGGGGATAATGTTAACGAAAGAATTTGACTCTTGTCTGGGTTCTGGGGCAATATAAGTGGAATGCTTGGAGGTATCTTTAGAAGTAGAAACCACTTAATCAACCAATTTTTCTTTCTTTCTCTTTGAGTATTTAAAACAAATTTGGGGGCACCTGGGTGGCTCAGTCGGTTGAGGAACTCTTCATTCCAGCTCAGGTCATGATCCCAAGGTCACAGGATCAAGCTTCGTGTCCAGCTCAGTGCTGAGCATGGAGCCTGCTTGAGATTTCCCCTCTCCCTCTCCCCCTCCCCCTTCTGTTCCTCTCCTCCACTCACATACATGCGCTCTTCTCTCTCAAATTTAAAAAAAGTTTGAAGAAATGAAACTTAAATGATACTTTCAGCAAATATGTAAAATAATATACTTAGTGGATACTTAAAAATGATTGCAATTATATGTCCCAACTTACATCATTAGACAAAAGAATAATGAAATTTTTAGGCCTGGAGTTTTCCTTTGGAGTGCAGGACCCTCAAATTAGTCAAAGATCAGAACTTCTTTTTCCTGCTGTCCACTTAAAAGCAAAAGGATCAAATGCAGGTCAAATAAACACAGTTCATGAATTTATTTTGGTTAATATCCAGAGTATGGTATGGGGTCATAATAGATCAATTTCTAACTACTGTAGCAACAGTCAAATAAAATGAGCAACATTGAGGGTAAGCAAAACAACTAATTGGTCTTCTCTTTTCACTCTCTTTCCCAATGATATAGCTGTATATTACAATGATAAATATTCTGTGTGAATATCAGAATTTTCACTTCTAAAACCCAAATTTTATTACATTTCCTTCCATAGAAGTTTTCACCGTCTTCTTTTTTTTTATTTTTTTTTTTCAACGTTTATTTATTTTTGGGACAGAGAGAGACAGAGCATGAACGGGGGAGGGGCAGAGAGAGAGGGAGACACAGAATCGGAAACAGGCTCCAGGCTCCGAGCCATCAGCCCAGAGCCTGACGCGGGGCTCGAACTCACGGACCGCGAGATCGTGACCTGGCTGAAGTCGGACGCTTAACCGACTGCGCCACCCAGGCGCCCCATCACCGTCTTCTTAATACCTTCAGGATAAATTTCATGTTTCTCAACATGATAGTTAAGGCAGTTCACAATTAGGGCTTAACCTTAACCTTTCCAGCCCTGTCTCCAGTTTATCAGTTTCATTTGCTGTGCAGTATACTTCACACTAAACTCTTCACTGTGTACTTTGTGCCTCTGTGCCTCTGTTCATGTTCTGCCTACAACTCCTTCTTTCTTAAGAATTTGTCCTGAACCCAAACTATGTTACCTCCCCTGTGAAGACTTTGCCAGTGCTTGATTGAATTAGACAGTCTGTAATTTGCAGAATATTTTAAAGTATAGCATTCATCATGCTCTTTGACAGTTGTATGTAATTAGATTAATATCTCCTATCTAGATTGTAAGCACTTGGAGGATAAGGATTGTGTCATATTTTTCAGCCCTTACTGCAGTATCCTGGAATATAGTAAATGGATGTTTAATAACATTTTTGCTTATGATTAATGAGATTCCTTTCTGCCTTCCTTCCACACCTTTTCCCCCCCTTTTTTCTCCTTTTGCTTTTTACAACATAAATGTGAACATTCAAATTCTAGTAGTGATCTGATTAACCAAAGTTTTCTCATTTATTTTTCTATAATTCCCTGGTTAGCTTCTTAGTTTCCCTCTGAACTCTTACAACTATAAAGATCAGTGTTCAGGTTAAGACTACTGCAGAAGGAGAAGCATTGTGAAGTATTCATGAAGGACAAATACTAAGTAACAACACCAATTTTACAGAACTACAGGAAAACCAGCCTCATTATTTTAGAGTTGTACTTTGAATAATTTAATCATCATTGAAACTTAGTTCTGAGTATAAAACATGTAAAAAAACCAACACTAGCCTTGTCAAAAGTTGTAGCTATAAATAGGGGACTGTCTCTTCCAACTTAAAAATTCTTCATGCTCCTCTAAGGTCTCACGATGTTAACTCCAAAAGCTCCATTTCCTCATTTTCTACCCTGTGCTGTTGTTTCTGGTGGTGGTAGTGTTGGTTGTATTGTGGGTACACACACATGAAGAGTCATGGAAGTTTAAACTTCTTGTTGTTACTCATTTTATTTTGCAATTAAGGCCAGGGTGAAAGAATGTTAATAGTCTTGATAGATCAGTGTAGTAATCAGTATATAACTTGAAGGGCAGATTCTAGAGACGTTTGTATCTTTAATACTTACGACATGATGGTGTTTCTGAGTGCTTTTTCTCTCCTCCCCTCCTCTTCCCTCCCCTTTCTTTCCTTGCCCTTGATTTTTTTTTTCTTCTTTCTTTACAGATAGCAGAATGCCTGTCTCACACCATGGTTTTCCTGTGAGATATAGGCAGCCTTTAATGCTTCTCTCTTGAGAGTTATAGATAAGAACTGAAACCTAAATAGCTGGAGGTATTATAAGATCGTGTATCTTGAATGGTGGAAGGAAAGGTGGCACCTAGGTTTCCTGATTGCAGTTTTATGCTTTGAGGAAGCTTGTATGTAAATATATTTATTCGATTAGTGTCTGCAATTTCACGACTGAGGAGTTTTTTGTTTTGTTTTTTAAAAAAATCTTAAAGCCTACCACATGTATGTATAAACTCCTTGAGAACTGAGACCATGTCTATTTTATTCACTATGGTATTTCCAGTTTCCAACTTAGTCCCTAATACATAGCAGGTGCTCCTTAAGCACTGTTGAATGACGTTTTAGCATATTGAAATTAGGGGAGATGGGGGGAAGTGACGGAAGGGGAAAGGGAAAGGGAAAGGGAAAGGGAAAGGGAAAGGGAAAGGGAAAGGGAAAAGGAAGGGAAAGGGAAAGGGAAAGGGAAAGGGAAAGGGAAAGGGAACGGGAAAGGGAAAAGGAAAAGGACAATGGAAAAGGCAAAGGAAAGGAAACCGGAAACGTACCTTCCCTTCACTTTACCTTTCCCCTTTCCCCTTCCCTTTTCCCCTTCCCTTTCCCTTTCCTTCCCTTTCCTTTCCTTATTTTTAAGTTAGTTGCACTTTCTGATTTTTTTATCAAATATCAACATATATTCTGTAATAAAAGTATCTCTAAAAGTAGACCATTTATCAGCAAGAGAACACCTTAAGCATGTGAAAAGTTAACACAATCTTTTATCCTAGTCTTTTATGATGTCTTTGTGAACAAGATAATGAAATGTGATACTACATGTCACTGTTGTATCAACGTCTGGTTTCTCTTCTGAAGCATTTACCCTCTTTCTCTTTCAAATCTCTCCACAGAACCTAAAAAGTATGCCATTCTAGATAGCCCGTGTTCTCCATTTGGCCTTTAGCTTTCTGAACTTGTAATGAAGAAAAGTGTATCCCTTAAGCTTGCAACTCTCCCCGTTTTTATTAGGAAGTTCTTTTTGGTAGTCATCTTCTTGTTTTGCTTAAGATGCTTTATGTTGCCTCTCCAGGATGATCTACAACCTGAGTTTGCAAGGCTTTTTTCAGGAGGTTTTTTATTTTTATCTTAAGTTTCCTTTTAGGTAATTCAACTCTGCTTAAGGCTGCTACCCCTTGGCATAATAATGTCTTGGCTATGAGTACATGTCTGAACAGCGTGGTTTCTTTTGAACATAAAGGAGAAATAAAAATTGGCACACTTTGCATCTTGGTGATTATGTAAAATCTGAAATAAAAAAATAAAATTTGAAATAAACATGAAGCCATAAATCATAAATATATACCTCACACAAAGTTACATTTTTTTAATAAAAGTGTTTAATAATATGCTATTAGGGAAAGATTTTAAGAAAGTGCACATAGGATGTTTTATCTTTCAAAAAAGATATTATGTATATCATTGGTGAATCATTATGTTATACACCTGAAACTAATATTGTATGTCAACTACAATTAAAATTATATCAATTGATTGAATCAGCCAATATTTACTGAGCAAGTCACTATACTACTGTAGGGTGCTGCATGAAAGAGAAGAAACATGGATTGCCTTTTCAGAGAAATGAGTATGTCTTGGCATCAGTGTTATAATGAATCAAGTGCCTAAACATACAAATTGATGGTTAAATGTCTCAAGTTTAAAGGAAAAAATGCTATAGGAAGTTTTTGTTGTTGTTACTCTCCTATTAGAAATCATTCTCTCCGATTGACCAGGTACTAAACTTGACCTACTTTTTTTTGATAGCACCTTGTTAAGGGTTTTACACAGGTGATGATAAAATCCCAAAACAAGGCTTAATTCTGAGAAACACTTACTATGAAAAATGAATTATATTGTTCTGGCTGAACAGTATTTGACTATTTAATATCATGAAATAACCTTTCTATTGTGAGGATCTTGAACTGAATATTGTAAGCCATTTGGTATCAAATGCAATATTTGGTGCCATTAGTTTATATATACTGTAGAGTGCTTAGAGTTACATTTAACCATTGACATCATTACTCAAATCCTCAAAATAAGAACAGAGGGTTTTGACATACTGACTTTGAGTAATTGTTACCAGATTCCAGTTCAACCTCAAGAAGGAAAAGGAATGTTCTGATGTAAATCATTGATTGAGAGGTAGAAGCAAAAAATAGTATCATTTAACTATTAGGCCTGGAATTTCTAGCTTTATTTTTCAGCCAGTTTATCTAATTGGTGTTAGATTAATATGGACATAAGATTATTTCTTATTGGAAGAGTAGGATGATTGGTGGGCAGAGTTCAGAATATATCTTCAAAGTTCAAGCATTAACTGCTACCATTTATTACTATACCATATCATAAGGCTTTACTGCTCCTTTTGGAAAGATAAATATTTAGATGTTTAATACAATACCATTGAGAATTAAATATGTTATACAGAGTTGTGTCAGAATTCTGAGAGATTATAGAGGAAGGACGAAGTCTAATTTGGGGAAATCACTGACCATTTCTCAGAGGAAATGGTATTTAAGGTAGAACTAAAACAACAGCCTGATTGTGATAGAAGAGGTGGGAACTTGTGTTTTATATCTGGTAACTTTCAAGTTCTTTTCTACACTTTACAGTTTTTTTTATTATCATTTTCCTATATTTATAGTACTTTCATGAACTGTTTTCATATACACTAAAACATTTAACATGAATAGTATTGTTGCCATTTGGTAATAGAATTTTCATTTTCTGACACTTAGATTAACTTGCTTTCCTTAAGTATTATGGCAAGTGACACAACTGAAACACATAAGTTGACTCCAAGTGTATTACTTTTTCTTTTTTTCTTTTTTTTGTATACACACACACCACATCTTTACCCATTCATTTACTGATGGACACTTGGGCTGCTTACATAATTTGGCTATTGTAAATATTGCTTCATTAAACAGGCAGGCATACAGATATCTTTATTTTCATATTCTTTGGGTAAATACCCAGTAGTATAATTACCGGATCATAGGGGAGTTCCATTTTTAAATTTTTGAGGAAGCTTCCTACTGTTTTCTACAGTGCATGCACCAGTTTGCATTCATATCAGTGGTGCACTGGGGTTTCTTTTTCTCCACATCCTTGCCAACACTTCTTGTTTCTTGTGTTTTTGATCTTCACCATTCTGACAGGTGTGAGGTGATAATCTCATTATAGTTTTGATTTGTATTTCCCTAATAATGAATAACATGGAGCATCTTTGCATAGGTCTGTTGGTCATCTGGGTGTTTTCTTTGGAGAAATGTCTGTTCCTATCTTCTTCCCACTTAAAGTGGATGATTTGTTTCTTTGGGTATTGAGTTGGATAAGTTCTTTATGTATTTTATTTTCATTTTTTTTTTAAAGTTTACTTATTTTTGAGAGAGAGAGCACGAGAGCAGAGAGAGAGGGAGACACAGAATCCGAAGCAGGCTCCGGGCTCTGAGCTGTCAGCACAGAGCCTGATGCAGGGCTCGAACCCATGAACCCTGAGATCATGACCTGAGCCAAAGTCAGACACTTAACCGACTAAGCCACCCAGGTGCCCCAGTTCTTTATGTATTTTAGATATTAACCCTTTTATTGAATATGTCATTTGCAAATATCTTCTCCCACTGAGTAGGGTGCCTTTTGGTTTTGTTGATTGATTCCTCTGCTGTGTAGAAGCTTTTTATATTTAGTTCCAGTAACTTATTTTTGCTTTTCTGTCCCTTACCTCAGGAGACCTATCTAGAAAAATGTTGTTATGGCTTATGTCAGAGAAATTACCGCCTATGCTTTCTTGTAGGATTTTTATGGTCTCCGGTCTCACATTTAGGTCTTTCATCCATTTTGAATTTATTTTTGTGTATGGTGTAAGAAAGTGGACCAGTTTTATTCTTCTGTATGTTGCTGTCCAGTTTTCCCAGCATCATTTGTTGAGGAGACTGTCTTTTTCCCATTGGATATTCTTTCCTGCTTTGTTAAACATTAATTGACCATGTAATTGTGGGTTTATTCCCGGATTTTCTCTTCTTTCTTTTGATCTCTTTGTATGTTTTTGTATCAGTACCATACTGTTTTGATTACTACCGCTTTATAGTATAACTTGAAATCTGAAATTGTGATACGTCTGGCTTTATTATTATAATTCAAGATTGCTTTTTTGGTTCCATACAAATTTTAGGATTATTCTAGTTCTGTGAAAAATGCTATTGGTATTTTGATAGGGGTTGCATTAAATTCGTGGATTGTTTTTGGTAGTATGTACAAATAACAATAACAATATAGCAATATAGCAAATAACAATATTTCTTCTCCTAGTCCATGAGGGTGGAATGTCTTTGTCATCTTCAATTTCTTTCATCAGTGTTTTACAGTTTTCAGAATGTAGGTCTTTGACCTCCTTGGTTAAGTTTGTTTCTAAGTGTGTTATTATTTTTGGTGCAGTGATAATGGGATTGTTTTCTTAATTTCACTTTCTGCTGCTTCATTGTTAGTGTATAGAAATGCAGTAGATTTCTGCACATTGATTTTGTATCCTGTGGCTTTATTGAATTCATTGATCAGTTTTAGTAGTTTTTTGGTGGGAGTCTCCTTACCAATTTGGATGCCTTTTATTCCTTTTTGTTGTCTCATTGCTGTGACTAGGACTTACAGTACTGTTTTGAATAAGAGTGGTGAGAATGGACCTCCTTGTCTTGGTCTTGACCTTAGGGAAAAAGCTCTCAGTATTTCACCATTGTGTATGATGTTAGCTGTTTTTATATATGTGCTGTATTAGGTTGAGGTATGTTGCTTTTAAGCCTCATTTGTTGAGGGTTTTTATCATGAATGGATGTTGTACTTTGTCAAATGCTTTTTATGCATTTGTTGAAATAATAATACAGTTTTATTTTTGGCTTATTGATGTGATACATTACGTTGATTGATTTGCAATTATTGTACCATCCTTGCTTCCTGGGAATAAATCTCACTTGATCAGTGTGTTATTTTTTTTAATGTATTGTTAGATTCAGTTTTGCTAGCATTTTGTTGAGGATTTTTGCATATATGTTCATCAGAGATATTGGCCTGTAGGGCTTTCTTTTTTCTAGTTTCAAAGAATGAAGTGGGAAGTTTTCTTTCCTCTTCTGTTTTCTGGAATAGTTTGAGATGAATAGGTATTAACTCTTTTTTTAAGTGTTTGGTAGAATTCATCTGTGAAGCCATCTGGTCTTGGACTTTTGTTTATTGGGAGTATTTTGATTATGGATTCAATTTCATTGCTGATAATTGGTCTGTTCATATTTTCTATTTCTTCCTGATTCAGTTTTGAGAAATGTATGTTTCTAGGAATTGATCTATTTGTTCTAGGTTGTCCAATTTGTTGGCATATAATTTTTCACAATATTCTTTTACAGTTCTTTGTGTTACTCTGTTGGTATTTTTCCTATTTTATTTCTAATTTTGTTTATTGGAGTCTCTCTCTCTCTCTCTCTCTCTCTTCATTTTGAAAGTCTGGCTAAAAGTTTATTAATTTTGATCTTTTCAAAGGACAGCTGTTGGTTTCATTGATCTGACTTTTTAAAAATTTTTATTTCATTTATTTCTGTTCAAACTGTATTATTTCCTTCCTTCTGGTGTTGGGTTTTGTTTGTTTCTCTTTTTGTAGTTCCCTTAGGTGTAAAGTTAGGCAGTTTGAGAGTTTTTCTTGTTTTCTTGAGGTAAGTTTATATTGCTATAATCTTCCTTCTTAAAATAGCTTTTGCTGCCTCTCAAAGATTTTGGACTGTGTTTTCGTTTTCCTTTCTCTCCGTGTATTTTTTTATTTCCTCTTTGATTTCTTGGCCATTTCACTGTTTAGTAACATGTTATTTAATCTCCATGTATTTGTGCTCGTTCCAGATTTTTTCTTATGTTGGTTTCTAGTTTCATATAGTTGTAGACAGAAAAGATGCATGGTATGACTGCAGTCTTTTTGAATTTGTTGAGACTTGTTTTCTGGCCTCATATATGATTTATTTTAGAGTATGTTCCATTTCCACTTGAAAAGAATGTGTATTCTGCTGTTTTAGTGTGGAAATTTGTGAACATATCTGTTAAATTTATCTGATTCAGTGTGTCATTCAAAGCTACCTTTTTCTTGTAGATTTTGTTTGGATGACCTGTCCATTAATGTAAGTGGGCTGTTAAAGTCCCCTACTAGTATTATTTTACCATGGATTATTTCCATTAAGTTTGTTATTAACTGCTTTATATATTTCTATGTTAGGTGCATAAATATTTAATACTGTATGTTCTTGGTATGTTCCTTTATGATTATATAGCGTGCTTTGTCTCTTGTTACAGTCTTTGTTTTAAAGTCTGTTTTGTCCTATATAAATATTGCTACCCTGGCTTTCTTTTCATATCCATTTGCATGCTAAGTGCTTTTCATTCCCTTCACTTTCAGTCTGAATGTTGCTTTAGGTCTGAAATTAGTCTCTTGTAGGCAGCGTGTAGATGGGTCTTGTTTTTTTTATCTATTCCTGCACTCTGTCTTTTGAGGGAGCAATTAGTCTATTTACAATCAAAGTAATTATGTATGTATTGTCATTTTTGTTACTTTTTTATTATTGTTTTTGTAGTTCTTCTCTGTTTACTTCCCTTCCTCTCTTCTTTCATGATTAGTTGGATTTCTTTGGTGGTATACTTGGGTTCCTTTCTGTTTATTGTTTGCATGTCTATTACTGGTGTTTGATTTGTGATTACCATTAGGTCTGTATGTAAAGTCTTCTGCCTATAGCAATCCAGTTGATGGTCACTTAAGTTTGAGCCCTGTCTTCATGTCTCTTGCATTTTAGGTATTTGGTGTCATACTTGATATTCTTTTATTTTGTGAGTTTCTTGACTAATTTTTACAGGTATATTAATTTTTACTGCTTTTTTGTTTCCTTCTACTCTTGCTTTTACCTATGGTCTTTCCTTTCTACTCAGAGCATCCCCTTTAACATGTCTTGTAGGACTGGTTTAGTGGTGAGGAATTCCTTATCTTTTTTTGTCTGGGAAACTCTATTTCTCCTTCTGTTCTTAACGATAGCCATGCTAAATAGAATTTTTCATTTCAGCACTTTGAATATATCATGCCATTCCCTTCTGGCCTGCATTTTCTCCTAAAAAATCAGCTGATAGCCTTATGGGATTTCCCTGGTACATAACTGTGTTTCTCTTGCTGCTTTTAAAATTCCCTATCACTACTTTTTACCATATGAAATACTATATGTCTTGGTGTGGTTCTCCTTGTGTTTATTTTGTTGGGGATTCACTGTGCATCCTTGATCTGGATTTCTGTTTCCTTCCCCATATTTGGGATATTTTTTTTTCAACTAGTATTTTTTTCAAATACATTTCTGCCCTTTTTTCTCTCTCTTCGCCTTCTGGGTTCCTATACTGTGAATGTTATTACACTTGTTCTCCTTTTTGCTTTGGTCTCTTGCTGTGATTTTGTCCTGTTCTTTCATTTGGGACATAGTCTTTTGTTTCCTCATTTTATCTAACTCTCTCTGTTCCTTTGTGTTACGAAAGTCAACTACATCTCTTACTCTTGAAGTAATGGCTTTATGAATAAGTCCTGTAGTGCCCTGCAGTGCAGCATTCCTTGTTCCCCAGAACCTCAGATTTCCAGTGTGTCTCTTATGTGTGTTGTGTACATCCTGCTTTTGTGGCTGAGCCACTGTTTCCTTCAGTGCAATTGTCTGCAGTGGCTTTTTCTGCCTATTGTGCGCAGTTATTTGGTCCATGTGGTAGGGCCGCATGGGCTTAAGTTGAGTCAGGTCAGGGATTTGCCCATGATGCAGTAGCACCAAACTGCAGGGTTCTTTCCCTGTGTTGTCCCCTAAGAAGCTTTCATTGGTGGCCAGGGCCAGAAATCTGACCAGCTGTCTGCCATTAGCCCACTGCTAGGGCCACATACAAACTGGTATGTGTGGTTATCTTTCCCAGTTTCTCAAGGAGTAGTTATTTTCAAGTGGAGCTGTCCCCTGTCAGGGCTGCTTGCACCTTGCTAGGCCTGTGGTCCCACTGTGGGGTGAGCTCTGTCCATGAGTACATCGGAGGAGTGAATCTGCAAGGTCTGGAGGAGGGAGAGAACGGAGGGGTTAGCAAGTTAGGTGGTGAGTGTGGGCACCACTCTGGTTCCTCTAGGTGGCCATGTGTTTATGCTGGGGGTTGGGGGGTGGAGGAAGGGAATGGTGTCTGTCAGCTTCTTTGTTTGTGAATGACTCTCCTAGGAATCTCTGTTGCTCAGGAGTAGACTCTGAGATAAGTAAACTACTCTCCCTCCTATGTGACCCATGCTCTTTTAAGACTGCTGTTTCTGTGCTGTATCTCTGTGGACTTTGGTTGTGCTGTCTCTTTAAAGGTGGGGACTCAGCCTCCTCCTGCTCTTCAGGCTCTCCCAGAGCCTGGTGTGCTGATTTTTAAAGCTCCAGGTTTTAAGTCCCACTGGTTGTAAGAACATACAAAATTTGGCCTCTCTGGTTTTCAAAGCCAAATGTTAAAGGGATTTGTCATTCCTATGTGTGAGGGTCATTTGTCATTCCTATGTGTGTGTCATTCTCCTGTGTGAGGGTCTGTTTCTCTCTCCTCTCTAAGCCTGCAGGGTACCTGCCTTCTGTGGCCCCACCCGAGGGTCCATTTAGCTCCTGACCATGTTACTGCCCATTTCTGTCCTCTTAGATTCAGCTTCTTCTTTACATGTAGTTGTATAGTTTTTACTGTGAGCTTTTGGGTTGTTTTCTGGGTTATTTACACTTACGTAAATGTTATATACTTGTACCTGTGGGTGGAGGTAAGCTTAGGGTCCTCCTACTCCGCCATCTTGCCAGACATCCAATGCAGTACATTTTTCATGATGAAGAAATGAAGGATTAATATTGCACCAGGCTGGATAGTACATATCTAAGAACTGATTGTTGATATTATTTTATTACTATTATATTACTTTAACCAGTAAATTTTGTGTCTCAAAAGTACCTTATTTATTGTTGCAAACAGTACCTTAGTTATTTGTTAAAAACAGGAAGTATAATGGATATCAGACTACTGTGTTAAATGTAGGTTTTTGAGTAGCTCTAGTGAGAATGAACACATCTGATGATTTCTAAACAATCAGTGGTACCATCATCTTGAATAAAAATATGGTATAGTTAGTACATATTTGCTGGAACTAGAAGTTACCATGATACAGGATTGGAAAAACAGAAGAGTTGCTATAGCATAGTTAAAAGCATGGACTTTGGAGTCAGACTTCGTAGATTCACATCCTCATTTTGTGATTTACCAGTTGGGTGACATGGAATAAGTTACTTAACCTCTGTGTGATCAGTTTTCTTATCCTAAAATGGTGAGAATAAGAGTCTAAATAATAGTGTGTTGTTCCTTATGGGGTGGCTATAAGGTTTAAACCAAGTAATATTTGTAAAGCTCTTACGGCAATATCTGGCGTATAGCAGGCGTTACAGAGGTTTTTCATTAAATAAAATACATATCAAGATTGACAGAATTATAGGAAGTTTTCATATCCTACCTGTGAAATATACATAACTACAGGGAAAATAAATGCCCTTTTTTTAAAACTGTCTTCCTCATATCTTTTAGGAAATAAATACTCAATATGAGTGTATCCAAAATAATGTGATTTTATACCTCCAATAGCCAGATTATGATATTTAATGAGAAGTTTTAATTGCTTATGTTTTTCAAAGCTTTTTGAATCACATATAAATTTCAGGGCCTCCTTTAATATTTTTTATTAGGTCATTATATCAGTATATTTACAGTAACTGTATGGCTTTTTGATTAGTAATTACTTGAAATATTGCTTCACAGTCATGTGATAGTGTTCAAACTGTTTGGTACTGTTAGCATTTATTAGATGGGTTTATTTTGAAATTGAAATAATGGTGTTTATATGAAACTAATATTCTGTACTAGATTTTTGAAATTTGATCATAGAAATTTCTTTGGAAACCTTTTGTATTCATTGTTAAGAGTTTAAAATTTTGACTGCATCTAAAAATTTATTTCCATAGAATTTATTTTTTAAAGAAGTTTTAGGTGTACGGTGAAATTGAGGAGAAGGTGCAGAGATTGCCCATGTATCCCCTTCCCCTCACATGCATAGATTCTCCCCCTGTTATCAACATCCTCTACCAAAGTGTTACATTGTTATAATTGATGAATTTCTATGATTATCACCGAAAGCCCATAGTTTACATTAGGGTTCATTCCTAGTATTGTATATTCTGTGCGTTTGGACAAATTTGTATTGACCTTTATCTACCATTATAGTAACCAATATAGTAGTTTTATTAATCTCTTCTCCTTATCTCCTAGTAACTACTGATCTTTTTTACTGTTTCCATAGTTTTGCCTTTTCCAGAATGTCATATAGTTTGAATTAGTATGTAGCTTTTTCAGATTGGCTTCTTTCACTTACTAATATGCATTTAAATTGCTTCTGTGTGTTTTCACGGCCACAGTTTATTGACTCACCTACTGAAGGACATCTTAGTCCTTCCAAATTTTGGCACTTAGGAATAAAGATCCTATAAATTTCTCTGTGCAGGTTTTGTGTGGTTGGTCTAGATTTAAGTCAGTTATTTAAATTGGCAGAATTTTACCATAGGCTTAGGTAACCATTTTGTTCTCATAACTACTAATGGACAAAAGAGAAGTGATGCAATCCAAGTCAATAGAAAGCAAATTAATGGTGTTTTATTAAGAAAATTATAATAGGAAACCCATTGTAAATCATTTAATTAATTCTGAAATATATGGAATAAAGTGTTAAATACCCCATCGCTCTTACCCTCACCAATTCCATTTTGCTCTCCTCAGAGGAAACCTCTGTCATGGATTTGCTTTTTTACTCTTCTGTAACTTTTTCTGTGTATGGAGTAGACAAATCACACTCAAACTTACACATTGTTGTAAAAACATATTTGGATTATACTACACATATGTATTTTTCTCATTTCACAAGATATCAAAAATGTGCTTTCTATCATACCTGTAACTGTTACTCATTTTAAGTGAATGGATTATAATCTTCTTTGGAGGTATTGTGAAGTTAATTTAACCATTTTTTTTTTCAAAAAAAATTTTTTTAACATTTATTTACTTTTGAGACAGAGAGAGAGAGAGAGCATGAACAGGGGAGGGTTAGAGGAAGAGGGAGACATAGAATCTGAAACAGGCTCCAGGCTCTGAGCTGTCAGCACAGAGCCTGATGCAGGGCTCGACCCACAGACCGCGAGATCATGACCTGAGCTGAAGTCGGACGCTTAACCGGCTGAGCCATCGAGGCGCCCCAACCATGTATTTTTTGATGGGCAGATAAATTGCTTAACATTTTCCTTCTCCATTTCCGCTCCCTTCTCACCTCTTTTCTTTTTTAACTATTTCAAATAATACTGCTGACACTGACCATTCTTTAGAAGTTGTTTGTATGCATGCACTCTCAAATGTTAAAGTATCTCTGTAGCATAAGTTTTTGGAAATGGGATTATTGTAGAAAAATATTGCGTGTTTAAATTTTGATAGCTACAAATTGTCGTCTGTTGCAATTCTACTAAAAAGACCATACTTAATCATATTCCCAGTATATGAAAAATTCTCAAAAGAGCCTTCAACAACGACAGATTTTATAAATATGCAAATTGATGCTTTAAAATGTTGCCAATGTGACCAGGGAAGAGGATACCTGATTTTTGTCTTAAGTTTTATTTGTTTCTTGGCAAGGGTGTTATTAAGTTTTTTGGCCATAGTATATTTTTCTCTTAATTATCTGTTGGTATTCTTTTCCATTTTGTATAGTTGTTGAGCTGTTTGTAACCTTGATATCTTCATTTGAACCGATGGAAATTGCAACTTGATAGGTCTAAAAAACTAAGGTGTTTTTTCCCCTGAGTTCTCCTCCTCCTGCAGCTCCATTCTTCCATCTGCTGAGACCTAAAGCCTTGGAGTCATCCGTTCTTCACTATTCTCTCTTACTGTATGTGTAGTCCATCAGTAAAGCCTGGAGGCTTTATCTTTTTAAGTGGATACAGAATTTCATCACTTCTTACTACCTCTATTGCAACCACCATCTTTCACATACTGTCTCCCTGTTTTAATACTTACAGCTGATTTTCTGCAGAGTAACCAGAGAAATTCTTTTAAAATATGTCCATCCAATAATTTTATGACTGTATTTAGACTCCATGATCATGTCCCAGCTTCTCCAAAGCAAAAGCCAACCTTCTTACCATGGCCTATATAAGCTCTGTATGACTGGTCCTTATTTATAGCTCTGACTCATTTCCTACTTCACTCACTCTTTACTTTGTTTTGGCCATCATTTCTTCCATATTATTTCTTGAAAATCCTAAGTATACCTGTAACCCAGGACTTTTGCATTATTATTTACCTAGAATGCTCGGTTCCCAAATCTCTCTATGGATCTCTCCCAAACTCTTGTTTTAAATAAACATTCTTTGAATTTATAATATGCATGTTGTGGTAGATTGTGGGTTTATAAATATGAGGGAAAAGGGTCTATGATTCATGCCCTTAAGATATTAATCTATGGGGCGCCTGGGTGGCTCATTTGGTTGAGCATCCGACTTTGGCTCAGGTCATGATCTCACGGTTTGTGAGTTCAAGCCCTGCATCAGGCTCCGTGCTGACAACTCAGAGCCTGGAGCCTGCTTCATATTCTGTGTCCCCCTCTCTCTCTACCCCTCTCCTGCTTGCTCTCTCTGTCTCTCTCTCTCATAAATATTAAAAATTTTTAAAAAGATGTTATTAATCTAGTATAAATGCAAATGAGCCAAGTTGGGAAGATAAGGAAACTGAGTTGAAATATAGCAACTGTAGTTCACATAGTGGTAATATGGCAGCATTTACTTTGGAGAGCATTTTAGGACCATCAAACTTAATTTAATCAAAGTCTTAAAAACCAAGATCTGACTTATTTTATGTTTCTGAAGTACATAAAGTGGTACATACAAATTAATGTTTATATTAATATATAATGTATAAAAATATATGGATATGTTTAGAAATAATATATGTTGTTATAGATTATTAAGTTAAGAGTAATTTCTGAAATTTTGCTTTAAAATTGTTGAAATTCTCTGATTTCTGTAATTTAGATGGACAAAAATTTTAATAACATACTATACAGAGTGGAATATCACCTTTTGTTTTCTTAATATAGAAATTTGCCTTTTATGTAAGCACATGCTTTTTTGGTTACTTTCAAAATCAGTTTGTAAAGTTGGAGCAATAGGAGCCTATGCCCACACCTCTCAGATCTCCCAGCTGGACATTGGAAATAAATTTTCATGGTTTAGGGCCTCTCTCATTTGACCTCAGGAAATGACCTTTGACTGTTAGGCACCTGGATGAAGAACCCTGCATTAAGCTTGTCAGAGTCCTGTAGCCTACAAAGACCTTCTGCTTGCACTAGGATCATTCGACTGAAGGAAGATGGTGGCACAGGAGGATGCTGGGCTCACCTCATCCCACTGATCACTTAGATTCCACCCACATCGGCCTAAATAACCCAGAAAACCACCAGAAGACTAGCAGAATGGACTCTCCGGAGCCAAGCATAGACAAGAGGCCCACAGAAGAGGGTAGGAAGAGCAGAGAGGCAGTGCGTGCTAGATGGACTGGCGGGAGGGAGCTGGGGTGGTGGAAGAGCAGACCGCTGGGCAAGGCAGAGCCCCTGAAGTGTGGCTTGCAAAAGCAGAGGGGCCGGACTGCGTGAGTTCTGACAGCCAGCGGTACTTAACATCTGGAATGTTAAAAGTCAACAGCTCTGCTCTCAGAGAGCAGGGAGGCTGGGAGGGAGAGTTCTTAAGTCTTGGAAGGACACAGCTCAGTGGGGGAACAAAGGCTTTGGTAAGCACCATTTCCCTCTCGCATCCCCCGGCTGAAATTCCAAAGGGAACCAGTTCCCATCATCCAACTTGCTTGCACTGTGCAAATGCCCAATGCTGTGCAGCTGTGGATCCATCCCTCCAACGGGCCTGCCTCCCTCCCTGTGCTGCAGGGCACCTCCTGCAGAGGACTACCAACAGCAAAGCTAGCTAAGCCTGCCCCTCCTGCCCCTGCGCACCTTGCAGATCCACTCCAGCTAATACGCCCTTGGCCAGATCCTATCAAAGGAGCACCACCAGCCTGGCAGTGTGCAAGCAGCCTGGACAAGGGCCACACCACTCCACAGTAAGTCCTGCCCCTGCGAGAGGGAAAGATAAGGTACACACCAGTCTGACTGTGGCCCCAGCTGTGGGCTGGGGGCAGACATTGGGTCTGACTGCGGCCCCACCCACCAACCCAAGTTCCTTGGGACAACACAGGGGAAGTGCCCTGCAGTTTGGGGCTACCAGAGGGCCTAGCCAAAATGACAAAATGGAAGAATTCTTCTCAAATGAAACTCCAGGAAGTAGTAACAGCTAATGAATTGATCAAAACTGATTTAAGCAAT
Source organism: Lynx canadensis (assembly GCF_007474595.2). Classification (NCBI taxonomy): domain Eukaryota; kingdom Metazoa; phylum Chordata; class Mammalia; order Carnivora; family Felidae; genus Lynx; species Lynx canadensis. The sequence goes on along the minus strand of NC_044320.2, from coordinate 37,778,681 downwards.
ATAATAGAACAAGAGTTTAGAATAATAGTCATAAAATTAATCGCTGGGCTTAAAAAAAGCACTGAGGACAGCAAAGAATCTATTGCTACAGAAATCAAGGGACTAAAAAATAGTCATGAGGAATTAAAAAATGCTATAAATGAGGTGCAAAATAAAATGGAGGCGGCCATAACACAGATTGAAGAGGTGGAGGAGAGAATAGGTGAATTAGAAGATAAAATTATGGAAAAAGAGGAAGCTGAGAAAAAGAGAGATAAAAAAATCCAGGAGTATGAGGGGAAAATTAGAGAACTAAGTGATGCAATCAAACGGAACATCCGTATCATAGGAATTCCAGAAGAGGAAGAGAGAGAGAAAGGGGCTGAAGGTGTACTTGAACAAAATAGCTGAGAACTTCCCTGATCTGGGGAAGGAAACAGGCATTGAAATCCAAGAGGACTCCAATGGACAGCAAACTCCCTTCAGACGTAACTTGAATCAATTTTCTGCAGGATATGTGTAGTGAAACTGGCAAAATACAAGGATAAAGAGAGATTTCTGAAAGCAGCTAGGGATAAACGGGCATAACACACAAAGGTAGACACATAAGTGTAGTAGCAGACCTATCTACTGAAACTTGGCAGGCCAGAAAGGAATGGCAGGAAATCTTCAATGTGATGAACAGAAAAAAATATGCAGCCAAGAATCCTTTATCCATGGCGCCTGGGTGGCGCAGTTGGTTAAGCGTCCGACTTCAGCCAGGTCATGATCTCATGGTACGTGAGTTCGAGCCCCGCGTCAGGCTCTGGGCTGATGGCTCAGAGCCTGGAGCCTGTTTCCGATTCTGTGTCTCCCTCTCTCTCTGCCCCTCCCCCGTTCATGCTCTGTCTCTCTCTGTCCCAAAAATAAATAAACGTTGAAAAAAAAAAAAAAAAAGAATCCTTTATCCAGCAAGTCTGTCATGCAGAATAGAAGGAAAGATGGAAAGATAAAGGTCTTCCAAACAAACACTGAAGGAATTCATCACCACTAAACCAAGCCTACAAGAGAGCCTAAGGGGAACTTTGTGAGTGAAATGTTGCAAGGACCACAAAGGACCAGAGACACCACTACAAGCATGAAACCTACAGATATCACAATGACTCTAAACCCATATCTTTCAGTAATAACACTGAATATAAATGGACTACATACACCAACCAAAAGACATAGGGTATCAGGGATAAAAAAACAAGACCCATCTATTTTCTGTCTACAAAAGACTCATTTTAGACCTGAGGACACCTTCAGATTGAAAGTGAGGGGATGGAGAACTATCTATCATGCTACTGGAAATGAAAAGAAAGCTGGAGTAGCCATACTTATATCAGACAAACTAGACTTTAAATTAAAGGCTGTAACAGGAGATGAAGAAGGGCATTATATAATAATTACAGGGTCTGTCCATCAGGAAGAGCTAACAATTATAAATGTCTATGCGCCGAATAAGGGAGCCCCCAAATATATAAAACAATCACAAACATGAGCAACCTTATTGATAAGAATGTGGTAATTGCAGGGGACTTTAATACCCCACTTACGGCAATGGATAGATCATCTAGACACAGGATCAATAAAGAAACAAGGGCCCTGAATGAGACATTGGATCAGATGGACTTGACAGATATATTTAGAACTCTGCATCCCAAAGCAACAGAATATACTTTCTTTTTGAGTGCACATGGAACATTCTCCAAGATAGATAGATACACATATTGGGTCACAAGACAGCCCTTCATAAGTATAAAAGAATTGATCATACCATGCACACTTTCAGACCACAATGCTATGAAACTTGATATCAACCACAAGAAAAAGTCTGGAAAACCTCCAGAAGCATGGAAGTTAAAAAACACTCTACTAAAGAATGAATGGTCAACCAGGCAATTAGAGAAGAAATTAAAAAATATATGGAAACAAATGAAGATGAAAATACAACAATCCAAACGCTTTGGGATGCAGTGAAGGCAGTCCTGAGAGGAAAATACATTGCAATCCAGGCCTATCTCAAGAAACAAGAAAAATCCCTAACAGCACACCTAAAGGAACTAGAGCAGAACAGCAATGACACCCCAAACCTAGCAGAAGAAGAGAAATAATAAAGATTGGAGCAGAAATAAACAATATAGAATCTAAAAAAACTGTAGAGCAGATCAGTGAAACCAAGAGTTGGTTTTTTGAAAAAAATAAAATTGATAAACCTCTAGCCAGGCTTCTCAAAAAGAAAAGGGAGATGACCCAAATAGATAAAATCATGAATGAAAATGGAATTATTACAACCAATCCCTCAGAAATACAAGCAATTATCAGGGAATACTATAAAAAATTATATGCCAACAGACTGGACAACCTGGAAGAAATGGACAAATTTCTAAGCACCCACACAATTCCAAAACTCAAACAGGAAGAAATAGAAAATTTGAACAGACCCATAACCAGTGAGAAATTGAATCAGTTATCAACAATCTCCCAACAAATAAGATTCCAGGACTAGGTGGCTTCCCTGGGGAATTGTACCAGACATTTAAGGCAGAAATAATACCTATCCTTCTCAAGCTGTTCCAAAAAATAAAAAGGGAAGGAAAACTTCCAGACTCATTCTATGAAGCCAATATTACTTTGACTCCCAAACCAGACAGAGACCCAGCAAAAAAAGAGAACTACAGGCCAATGTCCCTAATAAATATGGATGCAGAAATTCTCAACAAGATACTAGCAAATTGAATTCAACAGCATATAAAAAGAATTATTCACCATGGTCAAGTGGGATTCATTCCTGGGCTGCAGGGCTGGTTCAATATTTGCAAATGAATCAATGTGATACATCACATTAATAAAAGAAAAGAACGATATGATCCTGTCAATTGATGCAGAAAAAGCATTTGACAAAATTCATTATCCTTAATAAAAATCCTTGAGAAAGTTGGGATAGAAGGAACATACTTAAACATCATAAAATCCATTTATGAAAAGCCCACAGCTAATATCATCCTAGTGGGGAAAAACAGAGCTTTTCCCCTGAGATCAGGAACACCACTGTGGTTTAACATAGTGTTGGAAGTGCTAGCATCAGCAATCAGACAACAAAAGGAAATCAAAGGCATCAAAATTGGCAAAGATGAAGTCAGGCTTTCACTTTTTGCAGATGACATGATATTATACATGGAAAACCTGATAGAACCCATCAAAAGTCTTCTAGAACTGATACATGAATTGAGCAAAGTCACAGGGTACAAAATCAATGTACAGAAATCAGTTGCATTCTTATACACTAATAGTGTAGCAACTCACTAATAGTGAAGCAACACAAAGACAAAGAAACTGATCCCATTTACAATTGCACCAAGAATCATAAAATACCTAGGAATAAACCTAACCAAAGATGTAAAAGATCTGTATGCTGAAAACTATAGAAAGCTTAGGAAGGAAATTGAAAAAGATACAAAGAAATGGAAAAACATTCCATGCTCATGGATTGGAAAAATAAATATTGTTAAAATGTCAGTACTACCCAAAGCTATCTACACATTCAGTGCAATCCCAATCAGAATTACACCAGCATTCTTCTCAAAGCTAGAACAAGCAATCCAAAATTTGTATGGAACCACAAAGACCCCAAAAGCCAAAGTAATATTGAAGAAGACGACCAAAGTGGGAGGCATCACAATCCCAGACTTTAGCCTCTACTACAAAGCTGTAATCATCAAGACAGCATGGTATTGGCACAAAAACAGACACATAGACCAATGGAATAGAATAGAGACTGCAGAAGTGGACCCACAAAAGTGTGGCCAACTAATCTTTGACAAAGCAGGATAGAATATCCAATGGAAAAAAAAAACAGTCTCTTCAACAAATGGTGCTGGGAGAACTGCAGAAGGATGAAACTAGACCACTTTGTTACACCATTCACAAAAACAAACTCAAAATGGATGAAGGACCTGAATGTGAGACAGGAAACCATCATAACCCTAGAGGAGAAAGCAGGAAAAAACCTCTCTGACCTCAGCTGCAGCAATTTCTTACTTGACACAGCTCCAAAGGAAAGGGGAATTAAAAGCAAAAATGAACTATTGGGACCTCATGAAGATAAAAAGCTTCTGCACTGCAAAGGAAACAATTAACAAAACTAAAAGGCAACCAATGGAATGGGAAAGATATTTGCAAATGACATATTGGACCAAGGGCTAGTGTCCAAAATCTATAAAGAACTCACCAAACTCCACACCCGAAAAACAAATAATCCAGTGAAGGAATGGGCAGAAGGCATGAGTAGACACTTCTCTAAAGAAGACATCCAGATGGCCAACAGGCACATGAAAAGATGCTCAACGTCGCTCCTCATCAGGGAAATACAAATCAAAACCACACTGAGATATCATCTCACGCCAGTCAGAGTGGCTAACATGAACAAGTTAGGAGACTATAGATGCTGGCAAGGATATGGAGAAACGGGAACCCTCTTGCACTGTTGGTGAGAATGTAAACTGGTGCAGCCACTCTGGAAAACAATGTGGAGGTTCCTCAAAAAATTAAAAATACATCTACCTTATGACCCAGCAATAACACTGCTAGGAATTTACCCAAGGGCTACAGGAGTACTGATTCATAGGGGCACTTGTACCCCAATGTTTATAGCAGCACTCTCAACAATAGCCAAATTATGGAAAGAGCCTAAATGTCCATCAACTGATGAATGGATAAAGAAGTTGTGGTTTATATATACAATGGAATACTACTTGGCAATGAGAAAGGATGACATATGGCCTTTTGTAGCAAGGTGGATGGAATTGGAGAGTGTCATGCTAAGTGAGATAAGTCATACAGAGCAAGACAGATACCGTATGTTTTCACTCTTATGTAGATCTTGAGAAACTTAACAGAAGACCATGGGGGTGGTGAAGGGGGGAAAAAGTTACAGAGAGGGAAGGAGGCAAACCATAAGAGACTCTTAAAAACAGAATAAACTGAGGGTTGATCGGGGGGTGGGAGGGAGGGGAAAATGGGTGATATGCATTGAAGAGGGCACCTGTTGGGATGAGCACTGGTTGTTGTATGGAAGCCAATTTGACAATAAATTTCATATTAAAAAAATAAAGTTGGAGCCTGGTTGGCTCCGTCACTTAAGTGTCTGACTCTTGATTTCAGCCAGATTATGATCTTCAGGTTTGTGGGATCAAATGAAGAGTGGAGCCCACTTGGGATTCTCTCTCCCTCTTGCTCTGTCCCCCTCCCTTGATTGCTCACAGGTGCATGCATATGGTCGGTCTTTCTGTCAAAATAAATAAACTTAAAAAAAAAGTTTAGAGAGTCTATGGATAAGATTTTGTCATCAGGAGAATTCACATATGGGAAGACCTGTTTCTTATCTATTTTGGATAAATAAAATGCTTTGTTGTTCCTTTTTTGTTTTCAAGTAAAGTTTTTATTGAGGTATCTTTATACTCAGAAATGGGTAAATTGTTAGGTTACAGCTTAATTTTAGTAAAGTGTGTATATATCCATGTATTCATTAAATAGAATATTAGATTATAACATTGTTCCACAGTGCTATCTCCCAGTCACCAACCCAACAGGAGTAACCAACTCTCTCCTGACTTTTAACAGATAAGTTGTGCTTATGTTTGAATAGTTGCAAAAATCAGTAATTCTATAGTCTAAAGTGATCTGATGTGTTATTTTGTAATCTCATTCAGAACTAATAAAGAAATAAATAATCTTGGAAGTAGTTTCTGTATATTTTTCTAAAACAGTAAAGTAAATGTGTGTTAATTAATTAACTGTTCTTATACGTAGAATCTCGACCATTGTCAGTTCCTGTGAAAGCCATGCTGAATATATCTGAAGGCTGTAGAAGTCCTGAAGAAAGAATGAAAGAATTTATTGGAGTAGTATGGAATGCAGTAAAGAGTCTCACACTGCAGGTAAGATAAAAGAAATGTCATGGTTTTAATTTCTATGATCCTTTTTAACTTTTAGCACCTTTGATATTGGTAAAGAAATAATCTCACTGGTAACACTTAATATCGTTAAAAAATAATCTCCCTTGTAACACTTGTGTATACCATCTCATTTGTATAACTTAGATGAAAACTGTTGGTGCACTTTACATATTATTAGCAAATTATATGAAATACATCTTATATGCTATTCTTGATAAAGTTACAAATTATGCAAATTTTGAGATGTTTCTCAAATTACAAATTTCATTATACATTTTCTTTATTTTAAACTTATTTAAAAGATTCTAAATGTTCAGTATACAAATCAGAAAACACTAGACAATAGGCCACTTTGGCCAGTGGTCCTGAGGGACCTAAGATAAAGTCAGCATGGCTTAGTGACTAATGCTGAGGGGACTTTGGGGGACTGAGAAGAAGGAGGCTGTCTAAGTGGTGTTTCACATTCCAGTTTTGGCATTTGGGTGCATAATGATGCCATGAAATGGTAAAAGAAGCAGCTATGCAGAATCAGGGGCAAATAGAGAGTTTATACATACATTTGAAACACCTGTGAGATCTCCGGGCTTCTATCAGACTGTAGGATATTCATATCTGGAGCTTCAGGAAGAGATTTCACACTAGAGATATATTTTGGAAATCATCTATAGATGGATAAAACCAGGAGAATTGGTCATCCAAGAAATATGTGAAGTTGAAAGAGCAGTGGGCCAAGGGGATGCCATTTCTAAAGCAGACAGTGGAAGAGAAAGTGTCCTTGAAGGAAATTGTAGTAGAGAGATCAGAAATGTAGGAGCAAAAGCCAGATAGTTCATGAAAGGAAAGGGTGTATAGAATTTCAAGGAGCCAGGCGTTAGCAGTATCAAATTCTGTATCTTAACTATGGACTCTACTTTGCTTATCTGCAATATGAAATGGTTACATTAAATAATGTTTAAGGTTATTTCCAATTCTGACATTCTTGTGAAATTCTGGTTATTTTGCTTGTTTTATCATGATACATTGCCTTCATTAGCTTTATCACCAGCAATAAACTAAATCTTAGCTATCATTATGGATTAGTTATAAGTAGAGATACTGATTTTCCTCACTTTTTTCTTTTAAAAAATTTTTGTGGTAAGATACACTTAACATAAAATTTGCCACGTTAACCATTTTTATGTCTGCGGTTTAGACTCATGTTCCTCATTTGACTAAGCTTATTGAGTGTAAATTAACATATAATTACAGGAGTTCTAATGATTATATCTTTGTATATGTTATTTTGAATATGACCCAGGCACTTGCTTGCTTCATTTCTAGTCTCGGCACTGTATTATACATGCTGTATATTTAGACATTTCCAGATGTTAATGTGTTCTGGAAAAGTTTAAAGGTAAAACTTGATTCTGATTAAATGATTAAAATCTAGGCCCTAAAATTCTAGTTTTTAAAATAGTAGTGTCCGTTTTCCAAGATGTTTTATGAACCAAAATATAAACCAGAAAACTCTGAAGTTGTCATCAGATAAAATAGAACATCATAACTTGAAGCCATCAAAGGATTATTCTCTTAATGGAAGTTTGAGCAAGCAAATGTGTTCGGAATCAGGATTTCTGGAAAATTGATTTTGGAGCCAAAGTTGATATTTGCTAAGCCCATGTTCTTCTTTCTTGTAATAGACTTATATTGCATTAAGATGTAAACAATATTTTCTATAACCTATTTGTTTTTCAGTGGGAAAAGTAACTTCCATATTTCATCTTAATGGATTATATTATAGTACTATATGTAGTCTTGAACCAGTTTTTAAAATGGGAACTTAGTTCGGGGGCCTTTTTCACAAAAGATTAGCACAAACTCAGTTCTTTGCAATTTTTCTTTATCAGTTGATCAGTAGAGATCCTATCTATTTTACTGCAAAAAGCTACATTTTCATTCCAGAGCACATAATTGGCAATGGCATGCAGTTGACAAAATAGAAATACTCTGGCCTGGAATTCACTAATAAAGGAGTACATTTTCTTGTTTTTTGCCAAACTCAGTCTTGTCTTTTACATTGAAGATCACGTTTCTGTTATATGGCATTTTCTAGATGTTTTTTATAGTTTCTGAAGCTTTCTAAGTGGCCTGTGTAATGTAGTGGACTCTTTATTTTCCATACCACATTCCTTGATTTCGATGTGTCAAAGTGTCTCAAGTCCCATAAGGTAGTTAAGCTAGACCAATTGAATTCTCTTTCCAGGAAGTTACATACTGAATACGATCAGTGATGCAGTAATAATACTGCATGATACAGATGTCCTCATATCCAGCGCACTTCCTGGCCTATCTCCATGATCAGACAAGGGTAGGCATTTGAGGCTAGACAGACCAAATGCCAGCCACCTTACTTGTAAAAGTAATTATTTACATTTATGCTTAAAATTTTGCAAAGAATCTATCTTTCATTATAGGCAATGAAAAGGTGACAGCAATGGCCCGGTAGTTTGTTAGAGGACAAAGTTGGTAATTCAAATGTAGGCATTTTTTCATATTGTCCCTTGGTAAATATGGGGAAATGTAGATTTGTATTAATCTGGAAAAGAAGACAACCAAGGTTCACTATTGAGGTTTTTAACTTAATGCCTTATATTGGGAACATTAAGATTTCTACTATAAATGAAGGTACCCCAAATATTTTCATAGTGTATTGAGAGTTAACAAATAGGAATATGGTGATTTGGGCGGTAGTTAATAATATATTTGTTATAGTGCAAATGGAATACTGCTTATATTGGTGGCCTCTATATACATAAATACTTATAAGCAACAGTGTTTTTAAAGAAAAAGACTGTGAACATCTCTTATGAATCCATGAGAGCTAATATATGGATCTGACATATAGGAGATAATTCAGTGTATGTTCATTGACTTTATTTAGCAAACCTTTTGGTGAGAGTTAATACATTGTATCTTTATATCAGAGCTGACTCCCACCTCCCCACAATTACAGATGAGTAAACTAAAGTCACCGAGAGATTAATTTGTTAAAAGTTCCACGGTTAGAGTTGAACCCATTTGGCTGACATGTCAATTTTATTAATTACTAAGTTGTCTCTGTAGAATGAAATGATGAACAACAGGTATTAAGCAGTTATTTTAATTAACATCAGATACTGATACTAATAAAAATAATTGTGTTCACTTATTAATTATTTAGTGCCTAGTACATGCTAGACATGCTACTATGTACTGAGACTATAAACACAACAGGCTGATTATCTGACATTACAGACCCTATGTTCTAGTGAAAATTCTGTAAGACTATTAGTAGTTTAAAACCCTCTTGTTTCAAGTTTTTGGGTGCTGTGTTTATGTCTTTTGTCTCTTTATTCCTGACTTGCAGTTCAGTTCGTGGTCGATATTAAAGAATGCATGAATTAAAGAAAAAGTGAATGAAAATATAACCTGAAATGTTTCTTCATGTATGTTTTTATTTGAAACTATTTTCTGAATAATACAATTCATACAGAGAACATTTCATTCTTCAGAAATTTTGCAAAATAAAATTATCACTGACGTTTTAAATATTGGGGCACCTAGGTGGCTCAGTCGGTGAAGCATTGACTTCAGCTTATGTCATGATCTCATGGTCTGGGAGTTCGAGCCCTGCATTCAGGCTCTCTGCTGACAGCTCAGAGCCTGAAGTTTGCTTCAGATTTTGTGTCTGCCCCTCCCCTGCTCGCACTCTGTCTCTCTCTCTCTCAAAACTAAATAAACATTTAAAAAATTAAAGTTTCAAAGGAAAGAATTCATGTTAGTGGGGAAGAGGAAATAGGAATGTTACTTAAAAGTATAGAAAATTGGGGTGCTTGGGTGGCTCAGTCAGTTAAGCATCCGACTCTTGGTTTCAGCTCAGGTCATGATCTCTGTTTGTAGTTCGAGCCCCTCATCAGGCTGCATGCTGACAGTGGGGATCCTGCTTGAGATTCTCTCTCCCCCTTTCTCTCTGCCTCTCCCCTGCTCACTCTCTTGTCTGTCTCTCAAAAATAAATAAACTTAAAAAAAATTTAACTGTATAGAAAATATGGTATAACAATTTTAAGCATTTACTTTAAAAAATTTTTGTAATGTTTTTATTTATTTTTGAGAGAGAGAGAGAGAGACAGAGCACAAGCAAGGGAGGGGCAGAGAAAGAGGGAGACAGAATCTGAAGCAGGCTTCAGGCTCCAGCTGTCAGCACAGAGCCCCACACAGGGCCGAACTCACTACCCACGAGATCGTGACCTGAGTCGAAGTCAGACATTTAACCAACTGAGCCACCCAGGAGTCACTTAAAGCATTTACTTACAAAATGTTCTGTATAATAGACAGTGGGCTAATTAAAATGTTTAGATTAATGTGTAAGTGAAACCTATCTAAGTCTCTCTTTTTTTTTTTTTTAACTGAGTTGTGAGCACAGTTATAGAGTGTACAAATTAGAAAAATCTAAGTTTACCAAACCTTACATATGGGAGATGGGTTGGGGGTACACAAAGGCATATATCTTTTCAAATAGCATATAAACTTGGAACTTCCAAAAAATTCATGATAGTCATTTCATTGATTAAAATAAATACCAAATGATTTCTGCTTTATTGGTTTATTCTCAGTGTATCATACTTAAGATTTGTAGCCTTTGACCTAATAGGAATCAAAATAGAGGTGGTTCGACTTCAAGAATTTGTAATAATCCCTTCACTTTAACACATGAATGTGTTCAATATTGGCGAAAGAACACGTTGCTACCAAAACTGAAATAAGATCCTTGAAACAGAAAGGATGTTGCCATGGAAAAATGAAGTAACACTCAGTGCAGCTGTGATGCATTAATGAATAGGATATTTTTTTTAAAAGATCATTTGTGTTTGGTGTGGCTCAGAGGGTCCCAACCAGATGGTTTCCATGAACATGATCTGACCCCCGGTTTGAGGACTTCTTACTGGCAGATTACTTCATTTTCTTTCCCTTGGATTGTCAGATCCTTACATTAATGCAAAATTTACTGCTGCAGATTTATATTCCCTTACATAAATCACTCAACATTTTACATTAAAACCACAATTTTAGACGTACAGTTTAACAGTTATTTTAAAAGTGTAAAAAGATTTATGTGATAGTTGTAGTATATATTAGAGATGTAACATTATAATAAGTTTGAGGATTTTGGATTATGTATGTGTTTTGGTTCTTATCATTATAGAAATCTCCAGAACACATATCACATTTTAGAAAGTTTATTTTTTAGAGTTGTTATGTATCTCAGAATAATCTATTTTTGAATATTTATTGCTCACGTTGTTAAATTTGATGAAATAATTTATTTCTGAATTAGTGGAATTTTGGAATATATTGTTATTTGGAAGTTTCGGCACAACTTAAATTATTTCACAAGATATATATGTTTATATTTGTATAGTGTGGCATATTAAACTAATTACCTCACATTGTTGAAAACATTTTTTAACATAGCATCAATACCTATATGAAGTGTTAAAAACTGACTCTTTTTAGTTTGACACTATAAGCATAAATAATTGAATAATGAGAATGGTATACTGAGAATATGTTCTCAGTATGCCATAATACTTTGTGCACTTGAACTTCAGCAATTAATTGTGTTAAATATTTAAAAATATAAATGTAATACAGCTGAAACAATGTGTGTTTTAGGATAAAAAATGTTGTAATCTTCAATCAATGAGCTACTTAACATATAAACACTTAAATTAGGTTGCAAGATAAAATTCTAGATGAGGTCAGACTTCATGAACCTTATATTTATTTTTATAAAATTTTACTTATATTTTTCTTCACTGAATTCAGTTTGTTCCATGCACAGAAATGTTGAAGCAAAAATGAGTAAGTTTGCTTATTTATAAGCCTGGCAGATTATTTATCATATCAAGGAATTCCAGACCTGTTACGTATCATGCTGTCACTAAGGGCTATATTAACCTCAAGTGAACATATATTAATGTATTCTTAGTTGTCTTTTATAAAATATAGTCTCTTAATTTGCTAGAATATCCAAGTATTTATCAAACAAACAAATTTTAGTTTTTGTTACATCTTCAGATAATGCCTTTGTATGCCAAATATTTTGTAGAAAATTAACAGATGACATTTTGTATTTCCTTGAGAATAATTTAAGTATGCTAGGCTGTTTGAGCAGTTTGTGAACCAGGTACAAAATATTACTTTCTAAGAACCAACTAAGACTAATAGACTTGAGCTTATATTGCTTTTGAATTAAGAACTCATGATGAATTTAATTTTTGATTTGAGATCGCTTAGTATTATTTCACCTCTCTAAGGTGCCAGGCAACCTAAGTAAACTACACTGGGGATAAGAAAGCATAAAAGTTTCACATGAAATCAAAATTTAAATAATAATTTGATGTATGATAAAAGCAGGGAATAATGCTCTCAGTTTTAAGTCTTCTGAATTTTCTTTATTACCATGTATCCATATATATAAAATGTGATACACACACACACTTGAATCTTGGGATACGTGTAAATAAAAAAAGAAAATACATGATACAGACTTGTTATATTTTAATATTTGTCTAGAGATATCATCTGAACATTGGAAACATCTTTCCTTATATTTTAGTTTGTAAAGTAAAAACAAAAGGCCAAATTCACATGGTAATAGCTGCTTGTGTGTGTGTGTGTGTGTGTGTGTGTGTGTTTTAAGTGAGTACAATACAATACTAGTTGGTTCTAAGGCCTTAGTTGGTGTTAATCTAATGAACTGCAAAAGAAGGAGGATTTTCTCACCTTTTTTTGCCAGCACATTTTCTGATTCAGTCGTGTTACTTGGAAATAACTGTGGAAGGCAGATATGTTTTCATCTCATTTCACTGTGCCTTTTTGATCAAATTCATAGCAAGAAACAATGTCCTTTTAAGTGTTAATTGTGTTCTTCAGTAAAAGTAACTCATAAAGAGGTAAGTATGGCACATTTCTTCTTCTTCTTCTTTTTTTTTTTTTTTTTGGCTTGCCTGTTTATTCTGATAAAGATATTAAGTATTTGAGGGTATATTAACTTCCTTATTTAGTCTGTTCCCAATATTTTAATTTTGCTTTTTTTTTTCTTCACCCTAGCTTGAAGTACAGTCTTGTTGTGTATTCATTCCAAATGATAGCCTGCCTTCCCCAAGTACAATTGTATCTGGTGACATTCCTGGAACAGTAAGAAGTTGGTACCATGGACAAACCAGCATGCCTGGAATGCTTGTCCTCTGTATGCCTCAAATAAAGATTATTAGTGCTGGCCACAAGTATATGGAACCTCTGCAGGAGATTCCATTTGTCATTCCACGACCCATCCTTGAAGAAGGTACATTAAAAAATATTCTTCCTATGGTTATATTTGATAATAATATTTTTAGTTTTATTGTTTTTTAATATGCCAGTGCTTATGTAAATGAGTCTTCTCATTGAAAGATCCACATGAAAATAGATTCAGTGATCTGCAAAGTGGATTTAAAAAGAAGGGTGCACAAAGTAAATGAACTAAGTGGTGCTGTTTATTGACATCCACACATTTTAATAAAATTCATGTATGTATAAATAGACTACAAAATATCATATGAAACACAGAATAATCACTAAAATGTGAAGCATAGACAAATCAAGATGACAGTTGGTTTTGGAAGTCGGCATTAAGCTGAATTACGAATGATTAGATCTTAATTTAAGCTACTTGATTTATTAATAGATATATATAATCAAATGAATATATTATTTACATCAAACATAATATATTTCTAGACTTCTCATTTGTTAAAATACAGTAGATAATATTGTGATGATTGGAGACATGACTCTTCAGTAAATACTTCATTTGTGATACTGCAGAATTTTCAGTTGCAAATTCATACCCTTTTGAACTTTGACATATTCATCTCAAACAATCTGTGAACCTGGAAAAGTTTTGAGTCACAAAGTAAATAGTGTGAATCTATATTTTAATAACAGGGTTCAAATGTTTTACAATGGTAAACAGTTCCACACCTTGTTCATATTATTAGCATGTAAGTATATGAATGCTGATATCATTGAGATCACTACACATACTATTATTGAAAAGCAGATATATTCTGTGCAGTTTTTGACTTTGACTTGATGTTGATTTCTCTTTCCTTTTCTCTGTTTTGGCGTTTCCATTGAAATGTAGTTTTCTTAGGTTTATCAGAAGTAGGAATGATTTTACTGCCAGAAATGAATGTTGGGATTTAATAAAATGAATACCATTATCATAAAATCATAGAATTCTAACAGTTAGATGGAACTTCTTTAGATCTCTTACCTGTGTGATTTTGTTCTTGATGCAAGGATTCTTTTTCTAGCATATTGGATATATCCATTCTTTGATATTTGCTTCTGGTTGTAAGGAGTTCTTTATTATCACAACAGCTATTGTGTATCATATCAAGGACGTGCTAGCCTCAGAAAATGAGCTGGGGAGTGCTTCCCTTTTTTTTGTTGTTGTTTTTTGTTGTTGTTGTGGTTTTGTTTTTGTTTTTTGGGTTTTTGTTTTATTTTAACTCTGGAATCATTTATGGAAGATTCAAATAGTTTGTCCCTTAATTTTAAAAAATTAAAATTCATAATATTATTCCATTTAACAGCTTTTTTAGACATTATTTACATACAGTTTTATGCATACAATTAGATGACTTTTAGTATATTTACAGTTTATACCATCATCACCACCATCAAATTTAGAAGTTTTATCACTCAAAAAAAAAAAAAGTTTTATCACTCAAAAAATAATCAATATACCATTAACAGTTACTCTTTCTCCCTTCATCCAAAACCCTGGCAAATGCTGACCTTCCTGTCTCTATGAATTTGCCTGTTCTAGGTGTTTAATAAGAATGGAGTCACACAATATGTGGTCTTTTGTGACTGGCTTCTCATGGGAAGTCACCATAATGCTTTTGAGGTTGACTTATTTATCAGTCTTCATTTTTATGGCTGAAAGTAATCCATTTTATGGATATACCATGTTTTCTTTATCCACTCATAGTTGGTAGACATTTGTGTTTACATCTTTTGGCTATTATGAACAATACTGCTGTGATAATTTTTGCACATCTTTTCTTATGGACATATTTTAATTTCTGTTAGCTATGTACCTAGTAGTAGAATTGTTGGGTCGTATGGTAGCTCTGTGGTTAAGGTTTTGAGGAATTAACAGTCTGTCCTCCAAAGTGTTTCTGCCATTTTGCAGTTCCACATCAACTTATGTAGGTTCTAATTTATTCAAGTTGTAATTGTCTTTTTGGTGTTAACCATCCCGGTGGGTATGTGGTGGATCTCATTTTGGTTGTCATTTGCAGTTCCCAAATGACTAGTGATATTGAGCATCTTTTCATGTGCTTGTTGGCCATTTGTAGAAGCTGTTTTTTATTTTCTTATTGTTTTCTAATACTTGTCCCACTTTTTAGTTGGGTTATTTATCTTTCCTTTTAATTGAGCAGTTCTTTATATATTCTGGATATTAGATTCTCATTAGATATAATTTACAAATGTCTTCTCTCATTCTATGAATTATCTTTTTTACTATCTTGATTATTTCATTTCTTTTATATTCTTAATTCTATTTTTCCCTGCTGTATTAGACATTATTCCCTTGCTATTTTTTTTTCAATCTTAGAAATTAACACTCTTTACACAAAGTAAAATTTGGTTCCAGGGGCGCCTGGGTGGCGCAGTCGGTTAAGCGTCCGACTTCAGCCAGGTCACGATCTCGCGGTCCGTGAGTTCGAGCCCCGCGTCGGGCTCTGGGCTGATGGCTCGGAGCCTGGAGCCTGTTTCCAATTCTGTGTCTCCCTCTCTCTCTGCCCCTCCCCTGTTCATGCTCTGTCTCTCTCTGTCCCAAAAATAAATAAAACGTTGAAAAAAAAATTTTTAAAAATAAAAAAAAAATTTGGTTCTGGAAATACTAAGATGCCTTTTTAATTTAGTAAATCATACAATAATTTATGGTATTTACTCTCCTCCTGAACAACACACAGGTCTTTAAGTACTTTAATTCAGCGATTCTCTCCAGATTGACTGGCTATTACTGTTATATATTTTAATTTATCTCTTATTTTTCTGAATTTTGTAAATTTAAATCATTTAAAAAATAATTGCATATATATTACATGTATACAATTAGTACAGGGTTTGGAAAATTTATTCAATAAATGGCCAGATAGTAAATATTCTCAGTGTCATCAACTATCTGGTTTTTGTAACAACTACTCAGCTTTGCTTTGTAGTACAGAGGCAGCCATAAATAGTATGTCAATGAATTGACACTCCAGTAAAACTTTATTCACAAAACCTGATAATCAGTCACATTTGGTCATGGGCCACCTATGCTAACTCCTATACCAATGCCTTACTAGACATTTGTTGTCACAGCTCATTCCTTTCTTCTACCTCAGATAATTTTCCTTCTGCCTTTTTTTTTTTAATGATGTGCTGTTAGCAAACAATTTTTTTTGTTTGAAACTGTATTTTGCCTTCTTTTGGGAAAGAATTTTTTTGTTATATATATATATACAGTTTTATATATATATGTGTATGTATATATATATGTGTATATATATATGGTTTCTTACTGATAGTTTTGTTTTGGCCATTAAAGATCCTTTTGTGCTTACTTTTGTTTTTCATTGCCTTTCTGAGAAATTCACCATCAGTTTGTGTTTTTTTTAGTGTCTTTCGGGCAGCTTTAAGGATTTTTTTTTTTTTTTGGCTTTTAAATCTTTGTTCTTTTAAGTGTTAGTATTGGTGTCTTTGTGAGCTTTTCAAGTTTTCTGGCATTTTCTCTTCATATATTGCCTCTGTCTCATTCTTTCTACATATATGTTAGACATTTTTTTTTTACTGTATTGTTCTTGTCTCTTTAATATTTTTCCCTTTGACTTTCTGACCTGTAGTCTGAGTAATTTCTTTTATATTACATTTTATTAATTTTATTTTCATCTGTATCTAATGTGCTGTTTTTTGGGGGTAAAACTTTATAGAATTCTAATATATCATACAGAAATGAAATACATCAACTATTAGTATACAACTTGATACATTTCATAAAATAAATCTGCCCATGTTACTAGCTTCTCAATCAAGATCAAAAATTTTACCAAAACCCAGGAGATCTTCTCTAGTCCCTTGCCGGTCTCTGTTACTTCAGAGGTACATGGTATCAGGATGTCTAAAACCATAAATTATTTTTCCTGTTTTTCAACTTTGTAATACTTTATTAAATTTTAAAATTTGCTTATGATATTTTCATTTTCATTGATTTTTTAAAAATCCTTGCATTTTATTCATAATTTCCAAGGCTTTGTTATATTTCTTGATACATGAATCATTTTATTGTCTGAGTCCTGCTGATTCTTGCCTGTATGCCTAGTGTTGTTCTTTGTGGGTTTTTTTGTTTGTTTCTTTGTTGCTCCTTTTTGTGGGGGAGAGTCTACTTATTTTTCCTGGAAATATTTGTCTAGAAATTTTTTTGAAGATGAGCTCAAAGATTCTTCCTTTGTAGTTCAAATTTATTTCTGATGTATTGGGAGCATTACCAGTTTACAACCACTTGAAACTAGAGGCTTTTATACCATGTAGATAATAAAAATTCAAGTTACAATCTTTTATGAGGCTTGGTTTGTGGTTATATGTATTTTTTTCCACTCTGTTCAAGGTTCAGCTTTCTGATCATGTACAGAGGGTAAAAACAGGGCAGTTTTATTTCTAGTTTATTCTAACATTAATATTGTAGCCATATGCATTAAAATCTTATGTTCTATTGGGTTCTACAATGCAAGTGTCAACAAGGATGTTCCATTTCACCAGGTTTGAAATGCCTCAACCAATTTGTTTTGCTTACCTCGGAGTTCCTGACTTTTCTCAGTCCCTGGCCTTAATAAAGCCTTACTTTTTTGGGGAAACTCACTAATGAATTTAAGAAGATATGGAGTGCAGGGGCGCCTGGGTCTTTGTGACGCTCAGTCTGTTGAGCATCCGACTTTAGCTCAGGTCATGATCTTGCGGTTTGTGAGTTCGAGCCCCGCATCAGGCTCTGTGCTGACAGCTCAGAGCCTGGAGCCTGCTTCAGATTCTGTGTGCCCCTATCTCTCTGCCCCTCCCCACTCATTCCCCCCACCCCTGTAAAAAAAAAAAAAAAAAAAACATTAAAAAAATTAAAAAAAAAGAAGATATGGAGTGCATGTCTCTGTGTGTGTAAACCAGTTCATATAAATTTTATTCATAGTGTGATGTATAAACATTTTATAAATATATTCATCCTTTTTGTTTTTAGCACAAATGTCATTCAGGGCACTAAATCTACCAGGTTGCTGGAAATAGAGTCCCTCAGTGATTTAAAGATGTGACAATATCATATCCCCCGTTTATCTAATGGATTTTATGAAAGGACTGATATATACTGCTCTACTATTCTTTATCTTTTGAATACTCTTTTTTTTTTTTTTTCAACGTTCATTTATTTTTGGGACAGAGAGAGACAGAGCATGAACGGGGGAGGGGCAGAGAGAGGGAAACACAGAATCGGAAACAGGCTCCAGGCTCTGAGCCATCAGCCCAGAGCCCGACGCGGGGCTCGAACTCACAGACTGCGAGATCGTGACCTGGCTGAAGTCGGACGCCCAACCGACTGCGCCACCCAGGCGCCCCTTGAATACTCTTTAAAATCCCTGTTATAGCACTTCTGCCAGCTTCTTTTTCTCCTCTTGTATGATAAATTACTTTCTTCTCACCTTGTTTTTCAAATACATTATGAATGACTTAAGGAACTACAGAAGTCTCCATCTTTAAAGCAGAAGGTGTTATATTCTGATATTTTATTCCTAGAACTGAGTTAGATAGCATCTTAGTTTGTTTTGAACACTTAAAAAAATCACACACCAGATGGAGAGGGCAAGAATCAAATAGAAACTTCTAAAGTCTATTTTTCTTACTCCCTGGGAGAAAATAGTGTGACAATATAATCAGCCCTGAAACCTAAAGTAAAAACAGTTTTTTGTTTTTTTGTTTTTTACCACATGGTTATTCTCATTGGCCAAACCTACCTTGAGGGAAGGAGATTATTTCATGAGATTTGAACATCCATTGTCTAATACCATGTTTTGTAATCCCCTTATGTTTGTTTTATCCAGATTTTTTTCTTATAAATGATTTCTAGTTTCATACCTTTGTGGTTGGAAAAGATAATTGATGTGATTTCATTCTTCTTGAATTTATTGAGACTTGTGTTGTAGCCTAGCATGTAATCTGTCCTGGACAATGTTCCATGTGTCCTTGAAAAGAAGTGATGCTTCTGCTTTTGGATAGAATAATCTGTATGTATCTTTTTAGTCCATCTGATCTAATGTGTCTTTTAAGGCCAGTGTTTCCTTATTAATTTTCTGTCCTGAGTTATCTCCTCATTGATACAAGTGGAGTATTAAAGTCTCCTACTATTCTTATCCTGCCATCTATTTTTGCCTTTACTTCTGTTAATATTTGCTTTATGTATTTAGGTGCTTCTATTGGGTGCATAAATGTTTAAAAATGTTATATCCTATTGTTGGATTGATCCTTTCATCATTGTATAATGCTCTCCTTTATTTTAATGCTCTCCTTTATTTTGAAGTCCAGAATCATGATGCCTTCAGCTTTGCTTTGCTTTGCTTTTTTCAGGATTGCTTTAGCTAATTCTACTCCTAAAACCAGTACTGCATTGTATGTTAACCAATTGGAATTTAAATAAAATTTGAAAAGAAAAAAAGAGTCTATTTTGTCTGACATAAGTATTGCTACCCCAACTTTCTTTTCATTGCCATTTGCATGGAATATCCTTTTCCATCCTCTTACTTTGAGTCTGTGTGTGTCTTTAGATTTGAAGTGAGTCTCTTGTAGGCAACAGATATATGGGTTTTGTTTTTTTTAATTCATTCATTCATTCACTCTGTGTCTTTTGATGGGGAGTTTAGTCTATTTGCATTTAAAGTAATTATCCATTGGTATATATTTATTGTCATTTTGTTTATTGTTTCCCAGCTGTTTTTTGCAGTTCTTCTCTGTTCCTTTTCTTCTTTTCCTCTCTTATGCTTTGATTGTTTCCTTTAATGTTGTATTTAGATTTTTTTTTTCTTTTGTGCATTTACTAGAAGTTTTTTCTTTGTGGTTACTGTGAGGTTTACACATATCATCTTATGTATATAACAGTCATTTTAAAGTTCACAGTAACTTAATTTTTAATACATTTCAAAGCTTTATATTTTTACTTTCCCCCACCTTATATCTCATATTTTTAAAGACATATTTTTTTTTAATGTTTATTTTGAGAGAGAGAGAGAGAGAGAGAGAGACAGTGCAGTAGAGGGAGGGACAGAGAGAGAGAGAGAGAGAGAGAGAGAGAGAGAGAGAAATCCTTGCTGTCAGCACAGAGCCTGACGAGGGGCTTGGGCCTATGAACTGTGAGATCATGAGCTGAGCCAAAATCAAGAGTTGGACACTTAACCAACTGAACCACCTACGTGCCCCTTATGTTTCATATTTTTGATGATTCATTTTACATCTTTTTATGTATCCCTGAAATAATTATTATTTTTTTAATTTTTACAACTTTTATACTCTTCATACTTGGTTTATAAGTAATATGTCTACTACTTTTATTATTTATTTACCTTTTCCAGTGTGATTTTTACTTTTGTATGTTTTCTTATTAAATAGTACATTGTATTTTTAGTTTATTCTTTTGAACATTTCTTGTAGCCTGTTTAAGTAGATGAACTCCTTTACCTTTTGCTTAACTGGAAAATTCTCAATCTTTCTGAATGATAATGTCTGGGTACAGAATTCTTGGTCGGCCATTTTTTTTTTCCTTTTAGCCTTTTGAATATATCATGCCACTCTTTTTTGATCTATAAAGTTTTTGCTGAAATATCTGCTAATTGCCTTAGGGGGTTTTCCCTGTATGTAATATGTTGCTGTTCTCTTACTACTCTCTGTTTACCTTTTATCATTTTAATGAGAATGTGTCTTGGTGTGTTTCTCTTTGGGTTCATCTTATTTGGGCCTCTCTGATCGTCCTGGACATAGATGTCTGTTTGCTTCCCCCAGATTATGGATGTTTTTAGCCATTATTTCTTCAAATAAATTTTTCTTGACTTTTCTCTCTTTTCTCCTTCTGGGACTCGGATAATGAGAATGTTATTCCATTTGATATTCTCCCAGAGGTCCCTTAAAGTATCCTTACTTCTTTTAATTCTTTTTTAATTTTTATGCTTTTTGTTTTCCATTCCTTTGTTTTTCATTCATTGATGGTGCTTCTGTTTCATCCATTCTGCTGTTAAATCCCTCTAGTATACTTGTAAGTTTAGTTTTAATGTTTCGTGTTTTCTTATTTTCTGTCTCTTTGTGGAAGGAAATTCTTGGTGCTTCTCCATTGCTTAGATAGGTGAGCATCTTTATGACCATTACTTTGAACCCTTTATCTCGTAGGTTGCCTCTCTCCATTTCATTAAGGTCTTTTCCTGTGGATTTGCCTTGTTCTTTGGAATATATTCTTCTGTCTACTCATTTTGCTTGTTTCTCTGTGTTTGTATGTATTAGATGAAATGGCTATCTCCCTCAACCTTGAAGGAATAGTCTTGTGTAGGAGGTGTTTTGTGTGGCCCAGGTGTTTTGTGTGTCCTGTGGCTACCAGAGCTAGTCATTCTATGGGCATCCCCACAGATGTAGACATCCTGTGGGCTGTTTGTCCCCTGGTTTTGATAGGGCTTCAGTTGGTATTGTGTGCAAGGTGGGGCTCTAGGTACTCACCTGGCTTATGTATCTTGGCTACTGCATGGGGAGAGTGGACTTCCAGCTGCTTGCCTGTTCTGGTTGTGGCTTGCATTCTTGGTGGATTGGGCATGACTTGGGATACTTATCTGGCTTTTTTTACACCTTGGGTGCTACATGGAAGTGGGGAGGGGCAGGAGGCTCACCCAGCCTGTTCAAGGTGAGTGGTAGGCAGACCACACCTACCCACTGGTGCCAGAAGCCTAGAAGGGGTCCACCTAAAATGGTACTTGTTGGCTCCTTCACCAACAAGGTAGGATGAGATTGCAAAAATGG
The DNA here is from genome assembly GCF_007474595.2 of Lynx canadensis. NCBI lineage: Eukaryota > Metazoa > Chordata > Mammalia > Carnivora > Felidae > Lynx > Lynx canadensis. Next base: position 37,756,572 of record NC_044320.2, on the reverse strand, counting down.
CTGTTGACAGCACATCCGTCCACAGCAGACTGCTTTTGTACATTTTTAAATTATTTAATTTAAAATTACAGATTCCTGTCTCTCTTTAAAATTAGTAAATTGGTCTCCCTGTGTTATGGTCTAGGGGCTTTTTCTTGTTTTTGTGCTGGATCATAGGGCAAATGAGTTTGTGGGCAAACCCTTTAAGAACAGATCTTTGTTCTCTAATGTACTGTGATTCTTCTGGTCTTAATCTTTATTGGTATTCAAAACTAGACATTAAAATTGTTTTAATGTTCATTCATTTTTGAGAGAGCACAAGTTGGGGAGGGGCAGAGAGAGAGACACACACACACACAGAATTCGAAGCAGGCTCCAGGCTCTGAGCTGTCAGCACAGAGCTTAACATGGAGTTCAAACCCACGAACCCTGAGATCATGACCTGAGCCAAAGTCAGACACTCAACCAACTGAGCCACCCAGGATCCCCAAAACCAGACATTTTACACCTTGTCTCTACTATGCCTGCCTCCAAGGTCAGGATTGCTGATTTGGGGCACAATCCCTTAACTTTTCCAGGGTGTATTCTGTATTTGTAGGAACCCTCCCTCATGTGCCTCCTCTGAGGTGGTTTTTGGGGCAAGGTGTGTCTGCCTTCCCACTCTTCTACGTGTGTCTTTCTTGGCTTTTGAGTGGAGGTGCTACTCATCTAGTTCATGGATCCTAGAGGAAAAGCATGCCATATGTAGTTATAAATTTGTTGTGTCCATGGGAGGAGGTGAGTTCAGGGTCTTCCTATGTCATCATCTTGAACTCTCTCATGAAGAATTGATGTTAACAAACCTACAGTGTGTGTGTGTGTGTGTGTGTGTGTGTGTGTGTGTTTTATTTGAGAAAGGAGAGAGGGTGGTATTTATGTGTATGTATGTGTTGATATTCTTAGGTTGCAAGGAACAGAAATCAAGTCAGGAGAACTTAAAAATGGAACTTATGATTCATTCTCCACATATTCTATTACAGAAAGCAACTTTAACTTTGAGTTAAAATTTTGATACTAATCTCACTATTTGTCTCTGGTAATTATGAGCACCATGCTTTCAATTAAAACTTTCTCTTATTTCTTTCTTTGTTGTTTTCCTTGTCCTCACAACTCCTTTTGAATTATTTTTTCTTGCTTTGTTTTTGGTGTTGCTTGGTTATTCTGAGTTACAGATTTCTCTTGAAACTAATTTATCGAAACCAATTATTTAAACTTACGGAATGAATAACAATAATATTTCCTATGTAACTAAAGTTTTGTGCTTCAAACCGTTTATTTGATGGAAATATTTCAGTATATTGCATGGTGTGTGTGTGTGTGTGTGTGTGTGTGTGTGTGTGTGTGTGTGTATAGTGATGGGTTGTTAATCATACCACTCTGATTTACAAAGGAAATTCAAATCCATTGTTTCTGTAGAGAAAAGTACGGCCGCTCTCCCCACTGCTTGCTACTGCCCACCCCCAGCCTCACTATCTTTTTCTGTGTTTAAACAAGGACAACTCTACTGTTGCAGGGTCTTAGCATATGCTGTATATGTGACTGCCTCCTTCTTGATCTTTTTTCTAGCCTTTGTTCTCACTTTTTAGGCTTCTATGTATTTAACTTGTCAGCTCCGTCTGTTCTGTGATGTTACTGCTTCTGACTCATCACTCTTAATACTCCTATCCCTATTTTAATTATTTTTATTCAGCTCCTGATTGCCCTCCTAGGGTAAAAAGTGTAAGAAGTGTATCTGTCTTGTTCACGGTACTATTCCTATCATTTAGCACAATTTAGCACAATGAATGGCACGAAATAGGGGTTCACTAAATAGTTGTAGAGTATGCTATTTGGCAAATAATTTTTGGTTACTGTAAGGAGAAAAAAGAACTTAAAGAATGAAAAGGTAAATTTCTGATGTGTCTTCAAGTTCGTAAATAATTGAAAAAAAATTCTTTGTCATTATGACATGAAAAAAAAAGAAAAACAATTACAAAATGATCAATAGAATGAGCATGGAGGGTTCTCCTAGATTTCAGGCATAACTGAATTTGGACTTCAGAAGTTCATAATGAGGAGCTGTTTGTTGAAATGTGTCATCTGATTTCAATTGCCATAGAAAGGGAGAGATGATCTCTAATGTGGTCAGATCAAATCTGTATAGGGTGTTTAGGTCAAAATCAACATCTTGAGTTTCATTACGAAGCATTTGCAGTGAGGCTTGCAGATGTAATTTGCTACATCTATCTCACACCTCTGAGCAGATGGGTTTCTACACTGTGCCTAGTAGAGGTTTGTTTTTTCTTCTTTGAAAGAGTTGCCTGCAACTTTAATAAAATATTTTGACAGAAATGGAATATTGAGATCATTTATAAATTAAAACTTTGCTATTGTTGGCTTTAGTGAATTTTCATAGAAACTGACGTTAAAATTGTTGAGCATCTATGAAAAACAGAAAGTTTTCCCATGTAATTCTTTTTTATCTTTTTGGTTTATATTGTTCTATCTTGAGTTTTTTAATATCTTAATTTGATAATTACAATTTCTACTTATTCTGAAAGAAGATGTACTATTACATTAGATTTTTTCCAGTTTTACACAATGTCTTTAATTGTAGTCCTTAATCTATATGTAAATAAGATACCTTGGGGAAAAGAAAAAGCTCAGAAAAAAGCTTAAGATTTGTTCTCGATGCTGCTGCTGTTAAATAAATCTCTTGGATACCATCATGTATGTATTACAAATGAAGTTAAGGTGTTGAAATGCCTAAATGTAGTTAATACAATTGCTGTATACATCATTATTTTCTCAATAGCTCACATCCATCCTGCTCCATCATTTGTTTAGTCATGGATTCTGTGACTTTCAAAGACTTGAGAATGAACCTTATTTAATTGCTTCCCTGTCAGTCAATTTTGTATTTCCCAACACCCCCCCACACACATATGCGAACAATTTTATAAACAAAAACAAAAATGGCAGAACTAGTGTATATTTTACCTTTAAAATATATAATTTAAAATTCACTTAAGATCATAAAAATGGGTTTTTGAAATGATACCAAGGTAACATAGTTTCATTAAAGGAATTTTTTAAAAATTGGGATATAATTGACACATAGCATTGTGTAAGTTTAAGGTATATAACATATCAGTTTGCTACATTTATATATTGCAATATGATTACCATCATAGTGTCAGCTAACACTTCTGTAGGTCACATAATTATCATTTCTCTTTTGTGATGAGAACATTTAATACCTAGTCTCTTAGCAACTTTAAAGTATGTAATACAGTATTACTGACTATAATCAATAAGTTGTACATTAGGATTCCAGAACTTCTTCATCTTCTAGTTGTAACCTTTAACAGCATCCCCCCAATTTTCCCACCCCTGAGCCCCTGGTAACCACCATCCTACTCTCTGTCTCTGTGAGTACAGCTTGTTTAGATTCCATATGCAAGTGATATATAGTATTTGTCTTCCTCTCTCTGACTTATCTCACTTAGCATAAGTCTTCATTAAAGGAACTTTTAAAGCACGAATATACAAGAGAGAAAAATCACTTTGGTGATAACCAGTATTAACGATTTAGTTTTGTATTTCTTCCCAGAGCTTGTTTTTTCTATTTTGTTTGATAAATATATACATACATATACGTATATAGTATCCATGTTGTAAAATGATTATATTCATGATGTACAGTTAAGATAATAACTCCTGACAAAATTTTCAGTACTTTTTTTCCCATTTATTATATTCTGCACATTTCACAGGGGCATAACATGTTTTGAAGCCATTTCCATCTAAAAGTAAGAGGATTCAAAAAAAATCTGCCTTAACTCTTGGGTTTAGTGTATGTGGACTTTGTCCTTTGTAAATCATATTTTCTCAGGTTACAAGGAACAGAGAAAGTCAAATTATCTTAGGGAATGGGCATTCAGTGATCTCTAATCATCAATAGAAGAGTGTCAGAAGTGATCATTAGCAACCAAAGTATGCCAGAGAGTGGAATATAAATGAGGACCTTGAATAATAGTAGCTCTGCTCACCCACTGACAAGTTGGGCTTGAGTGTTTCCTTTTCTACTACTGTCCTTATATTTTTAAATACCTCTTTTGAAATATAATTTACATTCATAATATTTACTCATTGTATGCCTACAGTTCAGCGATTTTTGAGGAAATGTATAAAGATATGCAACCATCACCCCAAATACAGTTGTAGAACATTTCTGTCACCTCAGATTTCCCTTATGTCCATTTTGTAATTAATTTCTGTTCCCCACACTCCAGTCCTAACCCCCTATTGATCTGATTTCTGTCTTTATAAACGTGGCTTTTCTGGACATTTATTAAAAGGGAATCATACAGTATGTAGTTTTTTGCATCTTAAGATCTTATGTATTTATGTATCAGTGTACCCAGGGTACACTTTTTTTCACTTAGTATAATATTTTCATTAAAAATTTTTTTTTTACATTTATTTATTTTTGATAGAGACAGAGCACAAGTGGGGGGGGGGCAGAGAGACAGGGATACACAGAATCCAAAGTGGGCTCCAGGCTCTGAGCTGTCAGCACAGAGCCCGACACAGGGCTCAAACTCAAACCACAAGATCATGACCTGAGCCGATGTCGGACGCTTAACTGACTGAGACACCCAGGTGCCCCATCACTTAGTGTAATATTTTTAAAGTTCATTCATGATATACCATGTATCATTATGTACCATGTACATAATGACAATTATGAGTAATAATTCTGTGGTTATGTCACATTTTGTTTATTAATTTTACAGTTAATATTCAATTGTGCAGTCATCAGTTTTTGACTATTATGATTAATGCTGCTATGAACATTTGGGTACATGAATTTATATAGACAAATGTTATTTATGATGGATAGAGTCTTTGGGGTAGAATTACTGGATTTTATAGTAACTTTTTATTGAATATTTCAAGAAATTGCCCAACATTTCAGAAGTGATTGTACCATTTGACATTACCACTATTAACGTATTAGAATTTTACTTTCAATATATCTTTGCCAGCACTTAGTATTTTTGCCATTCTAAAAGAGTATGTAGTACTTGATTGGGGCAGTCAGTTTGCGTTTCTGTAATGACTAATGTTAATGGACTTTTTTCATGTACTTACTACATATTTCCTTAGTGAAATGTGTATTTAAATTGTCCATTTTTTAGTTATCTTCTAATTTTTGAGTTGTAAGAGTTCTTATATGTTCTAGATGGAGGTCCTTTTTCAGATATATTATTTACTAATATTTTCTTCTAGGTTGGGGCTTTTGTTTGCATTTTCTTTTTTTTTTTTTTTTAATTCAAATTCCAGTTAGTTAACTTGCAGTGTTATTTGTTTCAGGTATACAATGTAGTAGTGATTAACCACTTTGATACATCACCAGGTGCTCATCACAACAAGTGCACTCCTTAATCCCCATCACCTATTTTACCCATTCCTCCACCTGCCTCTCTTCTGGTATCTGTCAGTTCTTTATAGTTGAGTCTGTTTCTTCATTTGCTTCTCTCCCTCTTTCCTTTTTTATCCTCTATGCTTGTTTGTTTTGTTTCTTAACTTGCACATATGGGTGAAATCATACGGTATTTGTCTTTCTGACTGACTTATTTCACTTAGCATAATACTCAGTAGCTCCATTCACATTATTGCAAATGGGAAGATTTCATTCTCTTTATTATGGTTGAGTAATATTCCGTTATGTATATATACTGCATTGTCTTTATCCATTCATCAGTTGATGGACACTGGAGCTGTTTCCATAGTTTGAATTTGCATTTTCCTAATAGTTTTATAACTTAAATTTTAGAATTTAATAAAATCCTCTTTCATTTTCTTTATTAATTGTGCTTTGGGTGACTTAGTTTTAACTCTTACAATATGGTCTATGGTCCTTTTTGATGTATTTTTTTTTGTATGATGTGAGATAAGAGTCTTAAATTCATTTTATTATATGCGGATATTTAATTTTCTTAGCATCATATTCAAAAGATTGTCCTTATGGAACTGTCTTGGCACCTTTGCTGAAAATCAGTCAACCATAAATCTAAGCCACTTTTTCCCCCTGTACTCTCAATTCTATTCCATTGATCTATATGCCTATCCTTGTGCCTGTACCACACAGTGATAATTACTGTGGTGTTATATTGTCTTTAAAATTATGTAATACAAGTCGTCCAACTTCCTTTTGTTCTTTGAAATTATTTTGTCTATTTTAAATTCTTTGCATTCCTATGCAAGTTTAAGCGTTAGCTTATTGGTTTCTACAAAAAAGAGCCTGCAAAGACTTTGATAGGAATGGCATTTAACTTATAAATGAAATATTGGGGATATTTCCCATCTTGACAATGTTGAGTCCTTCAGTTTATGATCCTAAAATGTTTCTCCTTTTATTTATGCCTTCAATTTTATTCAGCAGTATTTTGCAGATTTCAGTGTGTTGAATGCCTTGCATGTCCTTTGTTAAAATTTTAAAATGCATTTAAGTTGCTGTGAATGGAATTATGTTCTTATTTTCATTTTTAAAATTTTTCATTGCCTGTATCTAAAAGTATAATTTTGTATATTTCCCTCATATCCTGTGACGTCACCAGACTTGTTTATTCTAGTTGTTAGTGTGGAGTCTCTGAAATTTTCTATAAAGTGAGCTATGCCATCTATGAATAAAGATTCTGTTACTTCTTTGTTTCCAATCTGCACGTCATTAATTTTTTCTTTTGTTTTTACCTTAGTACATTGGCTGGAATCTTCGGTACAATGCTGCATAGAACTAATGAGAACACATATCCTTGCCTTACTCCCAAATCTTGAGAGAAAGCCTATAGAATGTCACCACTAAGTATTATGGTAGCTATGTATTTTTCATAGATGTCCTTCATCAGGTTGAGAAAGATCCATTCTATTCCCAATTTTTTCAGGCTTTTTACCATGAAATGCTTTGAATTTTTTCAGATGCTTTTATGAAACCATTCAGATACTGGTGTGTGTGTCTTTTACTATTAATGTTGCATATTAATCAGTTTTACATAATTAATTGTTTAAACGATTAAACTAATCTTGGATTTGGAGATGGATCCTGCTTGGTTATGGTGTATCATCTCTTCATATGGTACTGGACACAGTTTGCTTTTTTTTTTTTTAAGGATTTTGTATATATTTTCATGACAGATTTTAGTTTATAGTTTTCTGGCAGCGTCTGCCCTGGTTTTCATAACGGGATAATGCTAGCCTTGTAGAATGAGTTGGGAAGTCTTTCCACCTGTTCTGTTTCTGGAAGCGTTCCTGGACAAATAGCATTATTTTGTTAATTTTGGTAGAAATCACCCTTGAAGGCCTGGGGAATGGGTAGACCTTTTTTTGTAGAAAGTTTTTGAATTAATAATTCAATCACTTTATTTGTTTTAGGTCTATTCAGAGTTTCTGTTCCTCTTCTGGTCAGTCTTAATAAATTGTGTCTAGAAAGTTATCCATTTATCTAAGTTTTCTAAATTGTTGCGGCATACAGAATTGTTCATAATACTGTATTTTAATCCTTTTAAATTTCTTTAGGGTTGATGTAATATTCCTCCTTTAATTCTTCATTTTAGTAAGTTGTGGATTCTCCTTTTTTTGAGGTTAGTCTAGTTAAAGGGTTATCACATTGCTGATCTATTCATAGAATCAACTTTTAGCTTTATTGTTTTTCTGTTGTGTTTCTTACAGGGATAACTTAAGTTATGGATATGAAATGTATGATACAGACACTTAATACTATAAACTTTCCTTTAAGCATTATTCTAATTTCCAAATACTATTATTTAATGCACAATATTTTGAATTTTCCTTATGCTTTCTTCTCTGGCCCCCGGTTATTTAGAAACCATGCATTGTTTAACTTCCATGTATTTGAAAATTTCAGGTTTCTATTTTTTCCTGTTTTCTAATTTAGTCCCATTGTGGTCTAGACCATATATTTAATAATTTCAATCCTTTTAACTATATTAAGACTTGCATTATGGTCTATCATATGGTCTATTTCAGAGATTGTTCCATATGTGCTTCAGTGAATTTTCTATAGTAGTTGGTGCAACATTCTATGTATGTCAGTTAGATCAAATGGGTTGATATTGCTTTATACTCTTCTGTACCAATGCTGACTTTCTATCTACTTATTCCATTATTGAGAGTGGAGTATTGAGATATTCATGTGTTACTGTTTAGTTGCTTAGTCTTTAAATCTTGTCAGGTTTTGCTTCATATATTTCCCTATTAAATGTCTTTCTTTCTATAATACTCTCTTAAATTTATTTTGTTATTTATTATAGTTATTCCAATATTTTTATGCTTATAGTTTTTATGATGTATCTTTCCCATCCTTTTACTTTAAATTTTTAAAAATATTTTATTTGATATTTGAGAGAGAGTGTGTCAACAGGTAAAGGGAAGAGAGAGAGGAGGAGAGAGGATCCAAAGTAGACTTCATGCTGACAGGCTAACAACTGCAAGCCTGATGCAGTGTTTGAACTCATGAATGTTGAGATCACGAACTGAGCTCAAGTTGGATGCTCAACTGACTGAGCAACCCATGTTCCCCTCCCCCATCCTTTTACTTTAAATGTAGTTCTGTTTTTGAATGAAGGTAATTAATTTAGTTAGGTCTTGCTTATTTTTGCAGTCTGAAAATACCTTATTTTTAAGTGAGGTGTTTAGACCATCTGTATTTTGTGTCTTATTGACATATTTGAATAAAATGGGTCATTAGCTATTTTTTGTTTTGTGTATTTTGTTCCTCTGATCTTTTTTTACTGCCTCCTATATCTGAAATGCATATTTTAGTGTACGATTCTATTTTCTCCATCAGTTTTTCTTTTTACTATGTATTGTTTTTTATAATTATGGTTCTCTTTTCTGAGGAAACTGGATTTTATCTCTTTTTTTAATGTATTTATTTTTGAAAGAGAAAGCGAGCAAGTGTGTGGGAGGGACAGAGAGAGAGAAAGAGAAAGGGGGGTACAGAGGATTCCAAGTTGGTCTCACGCTGACAGCAGTAAGCCTGATGCAGGGCTCAAACTCAAGAACCATGAGATCGTGACTTGACCAGAAGTCAGACACTCAACTGACTGAGCCACCCAGGGTATACACCCTACTGTATACTTTTTTAAAGGTGACTCTAGGAATTGTATTATTATGCTCCTGAATTTATCACACTTTAACTTAGATATATTTTAACTTAATCTTTTTTTTTTTTTTTTAAGTTTCAGGTTTTTATTCCAATTTTCCAATTGTGATAAATCAGCTTTGTCAAGATTTGAGAATTTGGGGGAAATATTGGATGCCCTATCTGCCATATACTTTAAAATATTTAAGTTTGCAAACTTTTTTAACTGATTCAAAAATATTTATTGAATGTGATAATATTCTTGGCATAGGGATTAAACTGAACTTTTTTTTTTCAAATTTGTTTTAAATTCTAGTTAGTTAAAATTTGTGTAATATTAATTTCAGGAGTAGAATGAATGAATTAATGATCTTGCAGTTGGTCAGATCGAACCCAGGTAGCACTCTGTGCTGACAATGTGGACCTGCTTGGGATTTTCTTTCTCCCTCTCTCTGCCCCTTCCCTGCTGGCGCGCGCGCTCTCTCTCTCTCTCTCTCTCTCTCTGTCTCTCTCTCTTTCTCTCTCTCTTTTAGAATAAATGAATAAGTAAACTTAAAAATCAATGATTCATCACTTATATATAACAGCCAGTGTTCATCACAAGTGCCCTTCTTAATACACATCATCCATTTAGCCCATCCCCCAACCACTTCCCCTGCCTCGACACTCAGTTTGTTCTCTGTTGTTAAGAGTCTCTTATGCTTTGCTCCCTTTTCTTTTCTCCCTCCTTCCCCTATGTTTGTCTGTTTTGTTTCTTAAATTCCACTTATGAGTGAAATCATAGGATGTTTGTCTTTCTCTACTGACTTATGTTGCTTAGCATAATATACTCTATCTACATTATTGCAAATGGCAAGATGTGATTCTTTTTGATAGCTGAGTAATACTCCAGTGTCTATATTTACCACATCTTTTTTATCCAGTCATCAGACAACGGACATTTGGGCTCATTCCATAATTTGGCTGTTGTTGTTAATGCTGCTATATGTGCATGTGCCCGTTTAAATCTGTATTTTTGTATCCTTTGAGTAAAGACCTAGTAGCTTGATTGCTGGGTCATGCAGTAGTTCTATTTTTAACTTTCTGAAGAATCTCCATACTCTTTTCCATAGTGGCTACAGCAGTTTGCATTCCTACCAACCAACACTGTTAGAGGGTTCCCTTTCTCCATATCTTCACTAGCATCTGTTGTTTCCTGTGTTGTTAATTTTAGCCATTCTGACAGGTGTGAGGTGGTATCTCATTGCAGTTTTGATTTGTATTTCCCTGATGAGTGATATTGAGCATCTTTTCATGTGTCTGTTGGCCATCTGGTTGTCTTCTGTAGAAAAATGTCTATTCATGTCTTTACATTTCTTCACTGGTTTGTTTGTTTTTTGGGTGTTGAGCTTGATAAATTCTTTACAGATTTTATACACTAATCCTTTATCAGATATTTCATTTGCAAATATATTCTCCCATTCCATAGGCTGCCTTTTTGTTTTGTTGATTGTTTCCTTCATTGTGTAGGAACTTTCTATCTTGGTGAAATCTCAATAATTTATTTTTGCTTTTGTTTCCCTTCCCTCTGGAGATGTGTCTAGTAAGAAGTTGCTCCACCCAAGGTCAAAGATGTTGCTGCTCGTATTCTCCTCTAGAATTTTGATGGTTTCCTGTCTCACGCTTAGGTTTTTCATCCCTTTTTAAATGACTTTTGTGTATAGTGTAAGAAAATGGTCCAGTTTTATTTTTCTGCATTTTGCTGTCCAGTTTTCCCAACACCATTTGTTGAAGAGACTTTTTTCCCACTGGATATTCTTCCTGCTTTAATGAAGATTATTTGACTATATAGTTGTATATCCATTTCTGGGTTTTTTTTTATTCTATTGCATTGATCTCTGTGTCTGTTTTTGTGCCAGTACCATACTGTCTTGATGACTACAGCTTTGTATTATAGCTTTAAGTGTGGAATTGTGATGCCCCCAGCTTTCCTTTTCTTTTTCAAGATTGCTTTGACTGAATAGAGTCTTTTGTGGTTCTATACAAATTTTAGGATTGTTTATTCTAGCTCTGAGAAGAATGCTGGTGGTATTTTGATAAGGACTGCATTAAATGCATAGATTGCTTTGAATATTATAGATATTTTAACAATATTTTTTCTTGTAATCCATGAGCACGGAATGTGTTTCCATTTCTTTGTGTCATCTTTAGTTTCTTTCATAAGTGTTCTATCGTTTTCAGAGTACAGATCTTTTACCTTGGTTACATTTATTCCTAGGTGTCTTATGGTTTTTGGTGTTTTTGTAAATGAGATTAATTCCTTGGTTTCTCTTTCTGCTGATTTGTTATTGGTATATAGAAATGCAACAGGTTTCCGTACATTGATTTTATATCATGTGACTCTGCTGAATTTGTGTAATAGTTTTAGCAGTTTTTTGGTGGAGTCTTTTCTTTCCAGGTTTTCTACATAGAGTATCATGTTATCTGGGAATAGTGAAAGTTTAACTTCTCCCTTGCTGGTTTGGATGCCTTTTATTTCTGTTTGTTGTCTGATTGCTGAGGCTAGGAATTTTATTTTATTTATTTTTTTTTTCAACGTTTTTTATTTATTTTTGGGACAGAGAGAGACAGAGCATGAACGGGGGAGGGGCAGAGAGAGAGGGAGACACAGAATCGGAAACAGGCTCCAGGCTCCGAGCCATCAGCCCAGAGCCTGACGCGGGGCTCGAACTCACAGACCGCGAGATCGTGACCTGGCTGAAGTCGGACGCTTAACCGACTGCGCCACCCAGGCGCCCCGAGGCTAGGAATTTTAGTACTATGTTAAATAACATTGATGAGAGTGGACATGCCTATCTTGTTCTTCCCCATAGAAGGAAAACCTGTCTGTTTTTCCCCATTGAGGATGGTACTAGCTGTTGGTCTTTCGTATATGGCCTTTTTGATGTTTAGATGTTCCCTGTATCCCTACTTTGTTGAGGTTTTTATCAAGAATGGATGGTTGGTGCTAGATGGGTGATGGTTATTAAGGAGAGCACTTATTATGAGCACTGGGTATTGTGTGTAAGTGATGAATCATTGAATTCTGTGTCTGAAACCAATATTGCACTGTGTATGTTAACTAACTAGAATTTAAATAATATTTGAAAAAAAAAATAGAAGAATGGATGCTGTATTTTGTCAGATGCTTTTTCTGCTGCATCTAATGAGAGGGTCATATGGTTCTTATCCTTTCTTTTATTAATGTGGTATATCTTGTTGGTTTTCAATTATTGAACCACCCCTACAGCCCAGGACAAATCCCACATGATCACAGTGAATAATTTTTTTAATGTATTTTGGATTCAATTTGTGTAGTATCTTGTTGGGAATTTTTGCATTGTTGTTCAAGGATATTGGCCTATAATTCTCCTTTTTAGTGGGATCTTTGGTTTGAGAATCAAGGTAATGCTGGTGTCATAGAATGAGTTCAGAAGTTTTCCTTCTATTTCTACTTTTTGGAACAGTTTAAGAGGAATAGACAAACTCTTCTTTAAATGATTGGTAGAATTCCCCTGGGAAGACATATGGTCCTGGGCTTTTGTTTGTTGAGAGATTTTTGATTGCTGATACAATTTGATTGCTGGTTATGGGTCTGTTCAAATTTTCTATTTCTTCCTGGTTCAGTTTTGGTAGTTTGTATGCTTCTAAGAAATTATCTCTTTGTTCCAGATTGCCCAATTTGTTGGCACATAAATTTTCATAATATTCTCTTATAATTATTTTATTTCTGTGGTGTTGGTTGTGATCTCTCATCTTTCATTCATGATTTTATTTATTTATACTCTTTCTCCTTTTTTTTTTGAAAAGTCTGACTGCCCGTTTATCAATTTTACTTATTCTAGCGAAGAATCAGCTCTTAGTTTTGTTATATATGTTTTCTTTTTAGAGTCTATGTCATTTATTTCTGCTCCAATCTTTATTATTTTCTTTCTTCAGCTGGCTGTAGGCTTCATTTGTTCTTTTTCTAGCTCCTTCAGGCTTAAGATTAGGTTGTGTATTTGAGACTTTGCTTGCTTCTTGAGGTAAGCCTGCATTGCTATATAATTCCACCTTGTGACCACCTTTGTTCCATCCCAAAGATTCTGAACTGTTGCATTTCATTTTCATCTGCATCCACTTAAAAAAAGTTTTGGTTTTTTTAAAATTTCCTGGTTAACCCATTCATTATTTTGTAGGGTGTTCTTTAACTTCCATGTATTTGTGGTCTTCCCAAATTTTTTCTTGTGGTTGACTTCAAGTTTCATAGCATTGTGGTCAGAAAATATCCATGGTATGATCTCTGTCTTCTTGTACTTGTCACCTGATTTGTGATCCAGCATGTGATCTATTCTGGTGAATGTTCCATGTGCACTCAAAAAGAATGTGTATTCTGCTTTAGGATCCAGTGCTTTGAATATCTCTCTGAAGTCCATCTGGTCAAGTGTGTCATTCAGAACCATTGTTTTCTTGTTGATTTTCTGCATAGATGATCGGTCCCTTGTTGTAAGTGGTGTGTTAAAATCCCCTACTATTATGTTATTGTATTGGTATCAATGAGTTTCTTTATCTTTGTCATTCATTTATATATATATGTATGTGTGTGTGTATATATATATATATATATATATATATATATATATATATATATTTGGGGGCATACATATTTACAGTTGTTAGATCTTCTTGTTGAATAGACCTCTTTATGATGCCCTTCTTCTTCTCTTGAGTCTTTGTTTTAAAGTCTAATTTCTCTAATATAAGTATGGCTACTCCAGCATTCTTTTGATGCCCATTAGTATGATAGATGTTTCTCCACCCCCTCACTTTCAGTCTGCATCTGTCTAAAATGAGTCTCTTTTAGCTAACATATAGATGAGTATTTTTTTCATCCATTCTGATATCCTGTGTATTCTGATTAGAGCATTTAGTCCATTTACATTCAGAGTGATTATTGATAGATATGAATTTAGTGTCATTGTATTACCTGTAAAGTCATTTTTTCCTGGAGATTTTCTCTGTTAATTTCTAGTCTTTGTTGCTTTTGGTCTTTCTTACTCAAAGAGTCTCCTTTAATATTTCTTGCAAGGCTGGTTTAGTGGTCACAAACTTCTTTAGGTTTTATTTGGGCAACTCTTTATCTCTACTTCTGTTCTGAATTACAGCCTTGCTGGATAAAGTATTCTTGGCTGCATATTTTTCCCATTCAGCCTGTTGAATATATCATGCTTCTCCCTTCTGGCCTGCCAGGTTTCTGTGGAGAGATCTGTTGCTAATCTGTTTTGTCTTCCCTTGTAGGTTAGTGATTTCTCTTGGTGCTTTCAGGAGTCTTTCCTTATGTTTGTAGTTTGCAAATTTTACTATGATATTTCTTAGTGTTGGCAGGCTCTTTTTGATTTTGATGGAACTTCTCTGTGCTTTCTGGATTTGGATGTCTGTTTTTTTACCCAGATTAGATACATTTTCAGCTATAATTTGCTAAAACAAACCTTCTGCTCCCTTTCCCTCTCTTCTTCTTCTGGGACTCCTATGATACAAATGTTATTATACTTTATGGAGTTGCTGAGTTCCCTCAGTCTACATTTGTGATTTAACATTTTTCTTTCCTTCTTTTCAGCATCCTTATTTTGCATAATTTTATCTTCTATATCACTTATTCCTTCCTTTGATTCTTCTATCCTTGTGCTTATTACATGCTTTCTGTTTTACATCTCATTTATAACATTTTTATTTCAGCCTGACTAGGTCTTTTATCTCTGTAGTAAGGGTCTCTCTGGTTCTTTCTTTGTTTTTCTCAAGCTCAGCTAGTATCCTTATAATTATTGTTTTAAATTCTGGTTCAAACATATTACTTATATCTGTTTTGATCAGCTTCCTGGCTGTGACCTCTTCTTGTTATTTCTTTTGGGATGAATTCCTCCGTCTTTGCATTTTGTCTATGACTTTGTCTTTTGTGTGTTAGGAAAGCATGTGCCTTGTCTTATTTCCACTAGAGCTGAAGCTCTGCAGCACTTTGGTCAGGAGACCTTGAACATGTGGGGTTTTTGTGCTGGTCTTCTGGGGAAGAGGTCCACTATTGTTCTGGCTCTCAATCACACTTGCCCTAGTAAAAAAGACACCTGCAGTACACAAGGGGGGGGGTGGGGGTGGGGCTTAGTGTCATCAGCTCAAACCTCCACTTACTGAAATCTGGCTATGATGATACCTGGGATAAAAACAACATCAGCCTGCTCTCTTCTGTGGAGGGGGAGGTTGTACCTTCCACTGTTCAGGAAGCCGTCAGAGAAGAGCAATCTCCTCTCTTGCATCCCAGGCTTTTGTCAGATGCTTGCCTTCAATGTGTCTCTGTCTGAGTCATTTGACTGCCTGGTAGTGCAGAGCTCCTGTGTTTTACCTGAGGCACATGTGTGGGTTTCAAAACTCCAAATTTTAGGAATGTGGCATGGCTTGGACCCATGCTCATCCTCTGTTGGGAGGGTTTCACCATGCTGTAGCTGGTGCTATTTTGTTCTAGAAGGGCAGTTGCACCAACGTGCAGGGGCTTGGGAGTCTGCTGAGGCGCAGCAAAAAGCTGGATTCCAGGTTAGCTGCCCTCAGTCTGTGTCTCAGCTCATTTGCTAATGAATGCAGCCACACAATGGTGCCCCACCAACTCTTTTGTCCCCTGAGAGACAGTACCATCAAATGCACTCCAAGAAGGGGAACTGTCTTTACCAGTATGACCCAGGGGAGTCTCAGAACACACTGCTCACCCTTAGACTTCTGCCCTCCTTCTCCATAGGAGCACCACTACACTCACCAGGCTTGACTGGAGTGATGGTGTGGACTTCTAAAACTTTAGGCTTTGAGTTCCATTGCTTGTAAAAGCTTAAAATAATCAGCCCCTCTCATTTCCCCAGTCAGTGATTTCGGGAAAGTGTTTTTCTTGGGGAATCATCTGCATGCTTCTCTCCCTCCCTCCCTCTCTCCATGATCAGAGCTCTCTCCCCTCTGTAGCACCCATGATTCTTTTCTCCCCCATCACATCTCCTCACTTCCTGCCTTCCACGATATGGCTTCTTTTCTCCTTCTAATTGTGCTGTTGATTCTATTCTCATATCGTTTCCCTCCGTTTTCAGAATGACTTGATAATTATCTTGCTGTGTTTGAGGGATGAGGCAAACATAAGATCCTCCTCCTACTCCACTATTTTAACTCCCCTTTTAGTTCATTTCTTGTAAATTATGAAAGTTTGTTCTAAGATAGTTCTCTACCCCATTCTGTTCACACAGATTATATCTCTATGAATCATAACAATACAGTATTATATTTATTGCTTTATATAATTGATTGCCTTTTAAAGAACATAAGAGACATGGGAAATAATACATTTGTACTTTTGCATATTAAACCATGTTGAGAGATTGGAGGGAAGATGGCGGCGTAGGAGGACGCTGGGCTCACCGCGCGTCCTGCTGATCACTTAGATTCCACCTACACCTGCCTAAATAACCCAGAAAACAGCCAGAGGATTAGCAGAACGGAGTCGCCAGACCCAAGCGCAGACGAGAGGCCCACGGAAGAGGGTAGGAAGGGCGGCTAGGCGGTGCGCGCTCCACGGACTGGCGGGAGGGAGCCGGGGCGGAGGGGCGGCTCGCCGGCCAAGCAGAGTCCCCGAGTCTGGCTTGCAAAAGCGGAGGGGCCTGACAGACTGTGTTCCGACAGCAAGCGTGACTTAGCGTCTGGGAGGTCATAAGTTAACAGCTCTGCTCAGAAAGCAGGAAGGCTGGAGGACAAAGGGAGGGAGAGCTGCTGAGCCCCTGGACGACAGAGCTCAGTTTGGTGGGGAACAAAGGCGCTCGCCAGCGCCATCTCCCCTGCACATCCCCCAGCCAAAATCCCAAAGGGAACCAGTTCCTGCCAGGGAAATTGCTCGCTCAGCGCGAACACCCAACTCTGTGCTTCTGCGGAGCCAAACCTCCGGCAGCGGAACTGACTCCCTCCCGCTGCCACAGGGCCCCTCCTGAAGTGGATCACCTAAGGAGAAGCGAGCTAAGCCTGCCCCCCTCCCGCCGTGCACCTTGCCTACGCACCCCAGCTAATACGCCAGATCCCCAGCATCACAAGCCTGGCAGTGTGCAAGTAGCCCAGACGGGCCACACCACCCCACAGTGAATCCCGCCCCTAGGAGAGGGGAAGAGAAGGCACACACCAGTCTGACTGTGGCCCCAGCGGTGGGCTGGGGGCAGACATCAGGTCGGACTGCGGCCCTGCCCACCAACTCCAGTTATACACCACAGCACAGGGGAAGTGCCCTGCAAGCCCTCACCACACCAGGGACTATCCAAAATGACCAAGTGGAAGAATTCCCCTCAGAAGAATCTCCAGGAAATAACAACAGCTAATGAGCTGATCAAAAAGGATTTAAATAATATAACAGAATGTGAATTTAGAATAATAGTCATAAAATTAATCGCTGGGCTTGAAAACAGTATACAGGACAGCAGAGAATCTCTTGCTACAGAGATCAAGGGACTAAGGAACAGTCACGAGGAGCTGAAAAACGCTTTAAATGAAATGCAAAACAAAATGGAAACCACCACGGCTCGGATGGAAGAGGCAGAGGAGAGAATAGGTGAACTAGAAGATAAAGTTATGGAAAAAGAGGAAGCTGAGAAAAAGAGAGATAAAAAAATCCAGGAGTATGAGGGGAAAATTAGAGAACTAAGTGATACACTAAAAAGAAATAATATACGCATAATTGGTATCCCAGAGGAGGAAGAGAGAGGGAAAGGTGCTGAAGGGGTACTTGAAGAAATCATAGCTGAGAACTTCCCTGAACTGGGGAAGGAAAAAGGCATTGAAATCCAAGAGGCACAGAGAACTCCCTTCAGACGTAACTTGAATCGATCTTCTGCACGACATATCATAGTGAAACTGGCAAAATACAAGGATAAAGAGAAAATTCTGAAAGCAGCAAGGGGTAAACGTGCCCTCACATATAAAGGGAGACCTATAAGACTCGTGACTGATCTCTCTTTTGAAACTTGGCAGGCCAGAAAGAATTGGCACGAGATTTTCAGGGTGCTAGACAGCAAAAATATGCAGCCGAGAATCCTTTATCCAGCAAGTCTGTCATTTAGAATAGAAGGAGAGATAAAGGTCTTCCCAAACAAACAAAAACTGAAGGAATTTGTCACCACTAAACCAGCCCTACAAGAGATCCTAAGGGGGACCCTGTGAGACAAAGTACCAGAGACATCACTACAAGCATAAAACATACAGACATCACAATGACTCTAAACCCGTATCTTTCTATAACAACACTGAATGTAAATGGATTAAATGCGCCAACCAAAAGACATAGGGTATCAGAATGGATAAAAAAACAAGACCCATCTATTTGCTGTCTACAAGAGACTCATTTTAGACCTGAGGACACCTTTAGATTGAGAGTGAGGGGATGGAGAACTATTTATCATGCTACTGGAAGCCAAAAGAAAGCTGGAGTAGCCATACTTATATCAGACAAACTAGACTTTAAATTAAAGGCTGTAACAAGAGATGAAGAAGGACATTATATAATAGTTACAGGGTCTATCCATCAGGAAGAGCTAACAATTATAAATGTCTATGCGCCGAATACCGGAGCCCCCAAGTATATAAAACAATTACTCATAAACAGAAGCAACCTTATTGATAAGAATGTGGTAATTGCTGGGGACTTTAACACCCCACTTACAGAAATGGATAGATCATCTAGACACACGGTCAATAAAGAAACAAGGGCCCTGAATGAGACATTGGATCAGATGGACTTGACAGATATATTTAGAACTCTGCATCCCAAAGCAACAGAATATACTTTCTTCTCGAGTGCACATGGAACATTCTCCAAGATCATATACTGGGTCACAAAACAGCCCTTCATAAGTTTACAAGAATTGAAATTATACCATGCATACTTTCAGACCACAATGCTATGAAGCTTGAAATCAACCACAGGAAAAAGTCTGGAAAACCTCCAAAAGCTTGGAGGTTAAAGAACACCCTACTAACGAATGAGTGGATCAACCAGGCAATTAGAGAAGAAATTAAAAAATATATGGAAACAAACGAAAATGAAAATACAACAATCCAAACGCTTTGGGACGCAGCGAAGGCAGTCCTGAGAGGAAAATACATTGCAATCCAGGCCTATCTCAAGAAACAAGAAAAATCCCAAATACAAAATCTAACAGCACACCTAAAGGAAATAGAAGCAGAACAGCAAAGGCAGCCTAAACCCAGCAGAAGAAGAGAAATAATAAAGATCAGAGCAGAAATAAACAATGTAGAATCTAAAAAAACTGTAGAGCAGATCAACGAAACCAAGAGTTGGTTTTTTAAATTTTTTTTTTTCTTCAACGTTTATTTATTTTTAGGACAGAGAGAGACAGAGCATGAACGGGGGAGGGGCAGAGAGAGAGGGAGACACAGAATCGGAAACAGGCTCCAGGCTCCGAGCCATCAGCCCAGAGCCCGATGCGGGGCTCGAACTCACGGACCGTGAGATCGTGACCTGGCTGAAGTTGGACGCTTAACCGACTGCGCCACCCAGGCGCCCCAAGAGTTGGTTTTTTGAAAAAATAAACAAAATTGACAAACCTCTAGCCAGGCTTCTCAAAAAGAAAAGGGAGATGACCCAAATAGATAAAATCATGAATGAAAATGGAATTATTACAACCAATCCCTCAGAAATACAAACAATTATCAGGGAATACTATGAAAAATTATATGCCAACAAATTGGACAACCTGGAAGAAATGGACAAATTCCTGAACACCCACACTCTTCCAAAACTCAGTCAGGAGGAAAGAGAAAGCTTGAACAGACCCATAACCAGCAAAGAAATTGAATCGGTTATCAAAAATCTCCCAACAAATAAGAGTCCAGGACCAGATGGCTTCCCAGGGGAGTTCTACCAGACGTTTAAAGCAGAGATAATACCTATCCTTCTCAAGCTATTCCAAGAAATAGAAAGGGAAGGAAAACTTCCAGACTCATTCTATGAAGCCAGTATTACTTTGATTCCTAAACCAGACAGAGACCCAGTAAAAAAAGAGAACTACAGGCCAATATCCCTGATGAATATGGATGCAAAAATTCTCAATAAGATACTAGCAAATCGAATTCAACAGCATATAAAAAGAATTATTCACCATGATCAAGTGGGATTCATTCCTGGGATGCAGGGCTGGTTCAACATTCGCAAATCAATCAACGTGATACATCACATTAACAAAAAAAAAGAGAAGAACCATATGATCCTGTCAATCGATGCAGAAAAGGCCTTTGACAAAATCCAGCACCCTTTCTTAATAAAAACCCTCGAGAAAGTCGGGATAGAAGGAACATACTTAAAGATCATAAAAGCCATTTATGAAAAGCCCACAGCTAACATCATCCTCAACGGGGAAAAACTGAGAGCTTTTTCCCTGAGATCAGGAACACGACAGGGATGCCCACTCTCACCGCTGTTGTTTAACATAGTGCTGGAAGTTCTAGCATCAGCAATCAGACAACAAAAGGAAATCAAAGGCATCCAAATTGGCAAAGATGAAGTCAAGCTTTCGCTTTTTGCAGATGACATGATATTATACATGGAAAATCCGATAGACTCCACCAAAAGTCTGCTAGAACTGATACATGAATTCAGCAAAGTTGCAGGATACAAAATCAATGTCCAGAAATCAGTTGCATTCTTATACACTAACAATGAAGCAACAGAAAGACAAATAAAGAAAATGATCCCATTCACAATTGCACCAAGAAGCATAAAATACCTAGGAATAAATCTAACCAAAGATGTAAAGGATCTGTATGCTGAAAACTATAGAAAGCTTATGAAGGTAATTGAAGAAGATTTAAAGAAATGGAAAGACATTCCCTGCTCATGGATTGGAAAAATAAATATTGTCAAAATGTCAATACTACCCAAAGCTATCTACACATTCAATGCAATCCCAATCAAAATTGCACCAGCATTCTTCTCGAAATTAGAACAAGCAATCCTAAAATTCATATGGAACCACAAAAGGCCCCGAATAGCCAAAGGAATTTTGAACAAGAAGACCAAAGCAGGAGGCATCACAATCCCAGACTTTAGCCTCTACTACAAAGCTGTCATCATCAAGACAGCATGGTATTGGCACAAAAACAGACACACAGACCAATGGAATAGAATAGAAACCTCAGAACTAGACCCACAAACGTATGGCCAACTCATCTTTGACAAAGCAGGAAAGAACATCCAATGGAAAAAAGACAGCCTCTTTAACAAATGGTGCTGGGAGAACTGGACAGCAACATGCAGAAGGTTGAAACTAGACCACTTTCTCACACCATTTACAAAAATAAACTCAAAATGGATAAAGGACCTAAATGTGAGACAGGAAACCATCAGAACCTTAGAGGAGAAAGCAGGAAAAGACCTCTCTGACCTCAGCCGTAGCAATCTCTTACTCGACACATCCCCAAAGGCAAGGGAATTAAAAGCAAAAGTGAATTACTGGGACCTTATGAAGATAAAAAGCTTCTGCACAGCAAAGGAAACAACCAACAAAACTAAAAGGCAACCAACGGAATGGGAAAAGATATTTGCAAATGACATATCGGACAAAGGGCTAGTATCTAAAATCTAAAGAGCTCACCAAACTCCACACCCGAAAAACAAATAACCCAGTGAAGAAATGGGCAGAAAACATGAATAGACACTTCTCTAAAGAAGACATCCAGATGGCCAACAGGCACATGAAAAGATGTTCAGTGTTGCTCCTTATCAGGGAAATACAAATCAAAACCACACTCAGGTATCACCTCACGCCAGTCAGAGTGGCCAAAATGAACAAATCAGGAGACTATAGATGCTGGCGAGGATGTGGAGACACGGGAACCCTCTTGCATTGTTGGTGGGAATGCAAATTGGTGCAGCCGCTCTGGAAAGCAGTGTGGAGGTTCCTCAGAAAAAAATAGACCTACCCTATGACCCAGCAATAGCACTGCTAGGAATTTACCCAAGGGATACAGGAGTACTGATGCATAGGGGCACTTGTACCCCAATGTTCATAGCAGCACTCTCAACAATAGCCAAATTATGGAAAGAGCCTAAATGTCCATCAACTGATGAATGGATAAAGAAATTGTGGTTTATATACACAATGGAATACTACGTGGCAATGAGAAAAAATGAAATATGGCCTTTTGTAGCAAAGTGGATGGAACTGGAGAGTGTAATGCTAAGTGAAATAAGCCATACAGAGAAAGACAGATACCATATGGTTTCACTCTTATGTGGATCCTGAGAAACTCAACAGGACCCCATGGGGGAGGGGAAGGAAAAAAAAAAAAAAGACGTTAGAGTGGGAGAGAGCCAAAGCATAAGAGACTGTTAAAAACTGAGAACAAACTGAGGGTTGATAGGGGGTGGGAGGGAGGGGAGGGTGGGTGATGGGTATTGAGGAGGGCACCTTTTGGGATGAGCACTGGGTGTTGTATGGAAACCAATTTGTCAATAAATTTCATATACATAAAAAAAAAACATGTTGATCATATCCATTTCTCTTCATTTTTTCCTGTGGGTTTGAATTAACACCTGATGGACTTTATTATTTCTCATGAGGCACTTTGCTAGCAATGAGTTCTCTCAGCTCTTTGTTCATCTGGGATTATTTTTTTTTCATCTTAATATTTGGAACATAATTTTTTCTGACTATAGAGTTCTTGCTTTACAGGGTATTTTCTTTCCTATACTGGAATGTGATTTTTCACTCCCTTCTTTTTTCTTAGTTTTTTTTTTTAATTTCAGTTAGTTTCATATGTAGAATTTAGTAAGTCAGCCCTTCTATACAAACACCTGGTGATCATTGTAAGTGTACTCGTTAAATCCCATCACCTATTTCATCCATCCCCCATACCCCCATCCCATCTCCCCTCTGGTAACCATCCATTTGTTTGCTATAGTTAAGAGTTATTTTCTTAGTTTTCCTCTTTCTCTTTTTTCCCCTGTAATAATTTGTTTTGTTTCTTTAATTCCACATATTAGTTAAATCATATGGTGTTTGTCTTTCTTTTACTGACTTATTTCACGTAGCATAATATTCTCTACCTCCATCCATGTCATTGTAAATGGTGAGAGTTTATTCATTTTTATGACTAATATTCCATTGTGTGTATGTATGTATGTATGTATGTATATGTGTACTTGTGTATATATGGATACATGTGTGTGTATATATATACACACACACATACACACTGGAATATTACTACAATATACATAATTATGTGTGTGTGTCTATATATAGAGAAAGAGACACACTCACATACATACATACATACATACATACAACTTTCTTTTTATCCATTCATCTATTAATGGACATTTTTGCTGTTTTCATGATTTCGCTGTTATTGATCATACTGCCTTCTGAACTCCCATTATTTTACATAAAAATCAGCTTTTAAACATATCGAGTTTCCACTATATGCGAATTAGGTTTTTTTTTCCTGATTTCAAGAATTTCTCTTGTTTTTTAATTTTCACCAATTTGCTTATAATAAATCTAGGTGTTAGTGTGTTAGTATTTATCGTCTTTGGACTTGAATTGGTTGGATATATGTATTAATGCTGTTTATCAATTTGAGGATTTTCCAGGCATTGTTTCCTCAAATATTTTTCTCTTCTTTTTCTTGCCTTCTGGGTCTTATGTCACTTTTATATTAGTATGCTTGATGTTGTTCTTTAGGTCTCTGTGGCTCTGTTAATTCTTCAATATTTTTTCTTTTTTTTTCAGGTTGGCTAATTTCTGTTGATAGGCTCATTTTATTTTTCCTTAGACCACCATGAATCTACTATTGTGGCCTACATTTTTCATTTCTTTCCTTTTCTTTTAATGTTTATTTTTGAGGGGGGCTGGGGAGGGGCAGAGAGAGAGAGAGAGAGAGAGGGAGAAACAGAATCCAAAGCAGGCTCCAGGCTCTGAGCTCTTTAGGGCTCAGTGCTGAGATGAAATTCCCAAACCACAAGGTTATGACCTGAGCTAAAGTCAGATGCTTAACTGACTGAACCCCCCACGCATCCCCTTTCTCTTCCCTTTTTAATTAAAGCATAATTAACGACATTTTACTAGTTTGAGTTGTGCAATATAATGAGTCAACAATTCTATACATTACTGCTCCTCAGGATAAGTCTGTGATAATCTCATTTATTTCACCTCCCTCACCCTCTTTCTCTCTGGCAACGACTAGTTTGTTCTCTGTATTTTTTTTTTTTTAATTTTTTTTTTCAACATTTTTTTTTTATTTATTTTTGGGACAGAGAGAGACAGAGCATGAACGGGGGAGGGGCAGAGAGAGAGGGAGACACAGAATCGGAAACAGGCTCCAGGCTCTGAGCCATCAGCCCAGAGCCCGACGCGGGGCTCGAACTCCCGGACCGCGAGATCGTGACCTGGCTGAAGTCGGACGCTCAACCGACTGCGCCACCCAGGCGCCCCGTGTTCTCTGTATTTAAGAATGTGTTTTTGTATCTGTCTCCTTTATCTTTGTTTCTTCATTTTGCTTCTTAAATAAAAGTGAAATCATATGACACTTTGCCTACTCTGTGTGACTTATTTCACTTATCATTATATCCTCTAGGTCCACCCATCTTGTCTCAAATGCATGATCTCTTTTTTTTTTTAATTTTTTTAATGTTTATTTATTTTTGAGACAGAGAGAGACAGAGCATGAATGGGGGAGGGGCAGAGAGAGAGGGAGACACAGAATCAGAAGCAGGCTCCAGGCTCTGAGCCATCAGCCCAGAGCCTGACGCGGGGCTTGAACTCATGAACCGTGAGATCGTGACCTGAGCTGAAGTTGGACGCTCAACCGACTGAGCCACCCAGGCGCCCCTGATCTCTTTTTTTATGGCTGTGTAATATTCCATTGTGTATGTATACTCACACACAGAACATTTTCCTTATCCATTTGTTGTCTGTTGATGGACACTCAAGTTGCTTCTATGTCTTGACTGTTCTAAGTAATGCTGCAATAAATATAAGCTTGCATATTTCTTTTTGAGTTAGTATTTTCTTTTTTTTTTAATTTTTTTTTTCAACGTTTATTTATTTTTGGGACAGAGAGAGACAGAGCATGAACGGGGGAGGGACAGAGAGAGAGGGAGACACAGAATCGGAAGCAGGCTCCAGGCCCTGAGCCATCATCCCAGAGCCCGACGCGGGGCTCGAACTCCCGGACCGCGAGATCGTGACCTGGCTGAAGTCGGACGCTTAACCGACTGTGCCACCCAGGCGCCCCATGAGTTAGTATTTTCATTTTCTCTGGGTAAATACCCAGGAGTGAATTTATTGTATCATATGGTATTTCAATTTTTAATTTTTTGAGTAACCTTCATAGTCTTTTCCACAGTGGCTGCACCAATTTGCATTCCCACCAACAGTGCATAAGGGTTCTTTTTTTTGCTGCATTGTGGTTTTGATTTTCAGTTCCCTTATGATGAGTGATGTTGAGCATCTTTTCATGTGTCTGTTGGTCATCTGTATGTCTTTGGAGAAATGTCTGTTCATGTCTTTTGCCCATTTCTAATTGGATTATTCATTTTGTGTATGAGTGTTGTAGAATTTCTTATTTATTTTGGATGGTAACCTTTTATCAGATATAGCATTTGCAAATATCTTCTTCCTTTTCATAGGTTGCCTTTTAGTTTTGTTGATTATTCCCTTTGCTGTGCAGGTTTTTATTTTTATACTTTTTTAATTAAAAAAAAAAGTAAGCTTTTTATTTTGATGTAGTCTCAGTAGTTTATTTTTGTTTTTATTTCTCTTGTCTCAGGAAATGTTTCTTGAAAAAGTTCCTACCACCAGTGTTAGAGAAATTACTGCATGTGCTCTCTTCTAGGATTTTTATGGTTTCTGGTTTTACATTTAGGTCTTTAATCCATTTTGAGTTTATTTTTGTGTTTGATTTTGGAAAGTAGTCCACTTTAAGGGTACCTGAGGGGCTCAGTCGATTAAGCATCTGACTTGTGATATTGGCTCAGGCTATGATCTCATGGTTGGTGTAAATGAGTCCTGCACCTGGCTTGGTGTGGAGAGCATGGATTCTGCTTGGGATTCTCTTTCTCCATCTCTCTCTGCCCTTCCCCTGCTTGTGCTTGTGCGCTCTCTCTCTTACTCTCTCTCTCTCCCTCTTTCTCTCTCCCTCTCTCCCCCTCTCAAAATAAACATTAAAAAAAAAGAATGTAGTCCAGTTACATTCTTTTACATGTTGCTGTACAGTTTTCCCAGCACCATATTTTAAAAATTCTGTCTTTTCCCCATTATATATTTTTGCCTGCTTTGAATTGATTGATTGACCATATGTTTATTTCTTGGCTATCTATTCTGTTCCATTTATCTATGTAGATTTTTTTTTGTGCCAGTACCATATTGTTTTGATATATAGCTTTGTAGCATATCTTGAAATCTGGTATTGTGATACCTGCAACGTTGTTCTTTCTCAGGATGGTTTTGGCTATTTGGAGTTTTCTGTAATTGTATACGAATGTTAATCATTCTTCTTTCTAGTTTTGTGAAAAATGCCATGTGTATTTTGATAGGGATCGCATTGAATCTGTAGATGGCTTTGGGTGCCATGGACATTTTAACAGTATTTTTCCAATCCATCCAGTATCTTTTTCTGTGTTTGCTTTGTCTTCAGTTTTTTCATCAGTGTTTTATAGTTTTCAGAGTACAGGTTTTGTACCTCTTTGGTTGTTTTTTCCTAGATATTTTATTCGTTTTGGTAAAGTTTTATAAATGGATTTTTTTTTTAAGTATCTCTTTCTTCGTCCTTAGTGTATAGAAATGCTACCCATTTCTAGGCATTACTTTTGTATTGTGCCACTTTACTGAATCAGTTTATTCCTTGTAGTAGTTTTTTGGTGGAGTCTTTAGGATTTTCTGTGTATAGTATCATTTCATCTGAATACAGTGACAGTTTAAATTCTTTTCTGCTACAGTTGCGTGTTATTTCTTTTTCTTATCTGATTGTTCTAGCTCACATTTCCAGTACTATGTTGAGTATAAGTGGTGAGAATGGACATCCTTATTTTGTTCCTAACCTTCTAGGGGAAGCTCTCAATTTTTTGCCATTTACTGTGATAGCTGGGGGGTTTTCATATGACCTTTATAATGTTGAAGTCTGCCCTCTAACCCCAATTGGTTAGGTGTTGTATCATGAATGGATATTGAATCTTGTCACATGCTTTTTCTACATCTGTTGAAATGAACGTAGGGTTTCTATCCTATTTTTTGTTGATGTGATACATGGTGATGGTTGATTTGCAAATATTGATCCATCTTTTCATCCTGGAATAAGTCACACCTGATCTTAGTGGATTATGTTTTTAATATATTGTTGTACGCAGTTTGCTATTATTTGTTGAAGATTTTTGCATCTGTGTTTTTCAGGGATATTGGCCTGTAGCTTGCTTGCTTGCTTTCCTTCTTTATTTTTTCTTTTTCTTTTTTCTTTCTTTTCTTTTTCTTTTCCTTTTTTTCTTTTTTTTTTTTTTTTTTTTTTTTTTTTTTTTTTTTTTTTTTTTTTTGGTGTCTGTCTGGGTTTGCTATCAGCGTAATATTGACCTCATAGAATGTATTTAGAAACTTTCATTTGTCGGGGCACCTGGGTGGCGCAGTCGGTTGAGCGTCCGACTTCAGCCAGGTCACGATCTCGCGGTCCGTGAGTTCGAGCCCCGCGTCGGGCTCTGGGCTGATGGCTCAGAGCCTGGAGCCTGTTTCCGATTCTGTGTCTCCCTCTCTCTCTGCTCCTCCCCCGTTCATGCTCTGTCTCTCTCTGTCCCAAAAATAAATAAACGTTGAAAAAAAAAATTTAAAAAGAAACTTTCATTTGTCTTGTATTCTTTGGAATGGTTTGTGGAGAATAGGTATTAACTTTTCTTTAAGTGTCTAGTGGAATTCACCTGTGAGGCCGTTTCATCCTAGACTTTTGGTATTTGGTAGTTTTTTGATTGGCAGTGCACTTGTGTTACTTGTAAATGGTCTGTTCGGATTTTCTATTTCTTCATGGTTCAGTTTTGGAAGACTGTTATGTTTCTAGCAATTTATCCATATCTATATCTTTTAGGTTGTCCAGTTTGTTGGCATGTAACTTTTAATATTATATGCCATGTAGTTTGATACAATCTTTTGTCTTTCTTTTGTGTCAGTTGTTACTTCTCTCATTTCTGGTTTTATTTATTTGAGTCCTTTCTCTTTTTCTTGATGAGTCTGGCTAAGGGTTTGTCAGTTTTGTTTATCTTTTCAAGAACTAGCCCTAGGTTTCATTGATTTTTTTTTTTTTTTTTTTTTTTTTTGGAGGGGGTCTCTTTGTCATTTGTTTCTGCTTGGATCTTAATTGCTTCCTTACTTCTAGTCCCTTTGGGTTTTGTTTTTTCTTCTTTTTCTAGTTCCTTTAGGTCTAAGGTTAGATTGTTTATTTAAGCTTTTTCTTGGTTCTTGAGGAATGCTTGTGTTGTTGTATTATTACCTCTTAGAATTGCTTTCACTGTATACCAAAGATTTGGGACCTTTGTGTTTTCATTTTCACTTATCTCCATGTATTTTTTTATTTCTTATTTGATTGCTTCGTTGACCAATTGGTTGTTTAGTATCATGTTGTTTCATCTCCATTTGTTTGTGTTTTTTACACTTTTTTTATGTGATTTATTTTTTGTTTCATACAGTTCTCAGAAAAGATACATGGTATAATTTCAGTCTTGTTTTGAAAGCATTTATAAAAGTATTTTTATTTGCTAATCATGATGTTTACATGTAGTAGCAAAACACAAGCTATATATACAAAAGGCTTTCATGAAATGCATTTAGAAATGTGCATCTCCTTTTTCGTAAGGATACAGTTCGGGACAACACCTTCCTACACTTGCGCTTTGCATGAATGCCTTCCTCTCTCTGAGGAGGTGGCTGTTTTCAGTTACTGAAAAGCTGTGCATCTGTCTCCTGCTTCCCAGTCTCATTTCATTCTTTTTAAATTTATTGATGCTTGTTTTATGGCCTATAATGTGATTTTTTGGAGAGTGTTTCATGTTCAGTTGCAAAGAATGCAATATTCTGTTGGTTTTGGATGGGGCGTTCTGTATATTTCTGTTATATCCATCTGGTCCATTGTGTCATTCAAAGCCATTGTTTCCTTAGTGATTTTCTATCTGGGTTATCTATACATTGGTATAAGTGGAGTGTCCTCTACTATTATTACCATAAATTTCTCTCTTTATGTCTGTTAATATTTGCTTAATATATTTAGGTGTCCCATTGTTGCTTGAGTACCTACAATTGTTATATGTTTTTTTTTTTTTTTTGGATTGATATATTTGTCATTATGCAATGCCCTTGTCTTGTTACAGTTTTTGTTTTAAAGTCTGTTTTGTTTGACACAAGTATTGCTACCTCGACTTTTTTTCTTCCATTTACATAGTGGATGTTTTTCCATCCCTTCACTTTCATTCTATATGTGTCTTAGGTCCGAGGTGAATCTTTTGTTGGCAGCATGTAGATGAGTATTGATTTTTATTCATTCCGTTGCAGTATGTCTTTTGCTTGGAGCATTTAGACTATTTACATTTAAAGTAATTATTGATAAGTATGAACTTACTTACTGCCATTTAAAAATTTTGTTTTCGGTGGTTTTTGTAGTTCTTTGTTCCTTTCTTCTTCCTCTCCTTTGTGAATGATGCATATCTGTTGTGTTATGTTTGTCTTTCTTTCTCTTTATTTTCTTTGTGTATGATAGGTTTTGGGTTTCTTGTTACCATGAGGTTCTTATATAACATCCTAAGTAAATCGTCTATGTTAATATGATTGTCATTTAAGTTCAAACATGGAAAATTATGTCAAGATTATCATTCATATTTGAAGAAGAGAGTTTCCAAGACAAACAAAAGATACAGGAGTTTATCACCACGAAACCAGCCTTACAAGAAACTTTAAATGGACTTCTTTAACTGGAAAAGTAATGGCCATAATTAGAGAAAATTATGAATAAAAAGATGTAAATATTACAACATATATATAAAATGTGGAGAAGGGAGTAAAAAGAGAATGTGTGTTTTTCTTTCAGAATGTGTTTGAATATCTTATGTGTTTTAAATAGTGCTGAAATAAGCATAGGTATTCATATATCTTTTCGAATTAGCGCTTTTGTTTCCTTGGGTAAATAACCAACAGTGGAATTCCTGGATCATATGTTAACTCATTTTAATTTTTTGAGGAATTTCCATACTGTTCTTTATAGTGGCTACACCAGTTTGCATTCCCAACAACGGTGCACAAGTGTTCCCTTTTCTCCACATCTTCACCAGTACTTGTTATTTCCTGCTGTTTGGATATTAGCCATTCTTACTGGTGTGAGATGGTATCTCTTTGTGGTTCTGATTTGCATTTTCCTGTAATTAGTGATATTGAGTATTTTTTCACATACGTATGATGATTTGTATGTCTTTTAGAATAATATCTGTCCAGGTCCTCTGCCCATTTTTTAATTGTCAATTATTTGTTTTTTTTGTGTTGAGTTATATAAGTTCCAAATGTAGAATTCTTGGCTGCAGAGCAAATAAATCTATGGGTTACTCTTTTTCATTTTACCTGTTTTATAGACATTTTGGCTGCTCTCTGCCAGGAAAATTTGTTATATTCATTATTTAAATAAATATCACTTAGGATTAAAGAACCCTTTGTATTAACTGTCTTAAATCAGTCAAGTGCTAAGTGGTTTGGGAAAACAATGGCAGCAGATTTGGCTCATTTATGTATGTAGAATAAAGTGTATCTGCCTCCAAAATGTTAACCTCACATTAGATAATAAAATATTTCTGTCATTATCAATTCATATTTGAAATAAAAACCTGCTTGAGTCATGCTGAATTGTGGGACATAAGGGAAACAAATTAGAAGACATTTTTGTTTGCTTATAAAGACATTTAGTGACTAAGATTAAAAAAAGAAAAATGAGAGTATCTCCAGTATTGACCTACTTTTATGTGCCATATTAATGTTTGTAAAGTGATTCACCTTGATCCTAAGTATGTACAGTTTTTCCTGTAGTCTAGTAGAGCATCTTTAGAAAGGGAAAGACCTTTCAGATTATTGATCATTACCCACCAAGATTCAAGATCAGAAAGTAAATTTGTAATTCACGTGATGAGGGTCTGATAATTAGTCACTGTTTACTGACCCCAACGTTGATAATAGGAATTTTTGAGTGTGTGTGTAATATATATGTAATTTTCCATGTTACCTAAACCTGTTTTTTATCTTCTGTTTCTAATATGTGTGAAATCATCATGCGATACAATGTAAGGAAATCCACACTGATAATTTTTAAAATTTCTCTCAGTTGTAACTTAATATTGTCTAATGAAGTCCAGTGCCCCTTCCCCATTGTTGACACATGTAGCACACAGTCTTACCGAATTTTCTTTATGTATTTACTTTTCCCCATAGCCCAGTTATATTATGTTCTTTCAGATTATTTAATATGAGTCACATCATTGTGTATTTGTCATTTTCTTGAAAATTATTTTATTGATATCTTTTTCTCTGTCTAAAACAGTGTTTTTACAAATTCACACAGAAATGGCATTACCAGTTTTTTTTTTGTTTTTAGTTTTCTTGCTACTTTTAGATACTTTGAAAACTTGTGAATCCTTCCATCAATAGTTTATCTAAAATAAAACATGTTACAGCATTAGAACTTTACAATTCAAGTAAAATACTAGTCTTGAAGGTCTCAGAATCATGAATGATTCTGGAATGTCATTTGTGGATGTCTGAGCATATTTTAGGGATACCTAGAACATTATATTCCCAGTGTTATAAATGATAAGGTGTTTTTATTTTGTGTGCATGTGCGTGTAAAAGGAATATTTTTGCAGCTAACGATTTGTTGTTTTGATAATTTTTTCAGAATGATTAATTGTAGGAATTTTTGTCATTACATGTTAAGATCTCATCTTCTAGGTACAGTGTGCTTTTTAAAAAGACAATCTGCATACTAAATAAATGGGCATAAACTATTGTTTTAAAGGTTCTGTTTAAGACTTAGAATATGATATACCAAATTTCAATTATTGGTCTCATTCCAAAGAAGAAGCAGAGACACATAAGAGATAGTACTAATGTCATTTGGGATTTTCATTCTTAATTTAACGAATTTAAATGTGGTGCTCTTCATCCAACATAACTACCATTTAACATTTCTTGGGTAACATAAAATTTGAGAAACTATATATAGCTCACTACCAGTTTTAAAATATGTGACCTGAAATCATTCCAGAATATTTTAAGACAAATTTGGCAAAGCATTTATTTTGTAAATAGCATAGCACTTTGTGTAGGTTTTAAAATAATTTTAGAATTAGTTACAGATGATTTAAAGTTTGTCATTCTTTCTTGGGGGCAAATATTTTAAGTCTTAAGACAGGCACAGTACCACAGTGCTGACCACACATTATTATGCAGTTTTCATTGTTTCCAGTCAAGTTATTGTGGCCTCCTGTGTAGCTAGATTTATTCTATTATCCAAGGCTCAATTTCAAAGATTCTAGTTTTAATCTTATGAGCTATATTTGGTCAAGGTATTTTGAGTGTTCAAACTTGTAAGAATCCGAATCTACTTAATATCACCATTTATAGTTTAAATGCTTATTTATATTACATATAAATAAATATCTTATATATATGGAATTTAAATATAAATGATTCAGGTAGTAATTAAGCATTGGAAAATAACCTGTATCTAAAAATATAGTGTGACCCTGGCTCTGTGTGGGCATATCCAGCACAACGGAGAAAAAACAAGAAGGAAATAAAACTACGTTAATAGTTATTTGGAGCAGCAGGGTTTTGACTAGTTTCAATTTTTCTTTTTTATTTATTTTCTAATTTATCTTTATTGAGGCATTAGTATGTTTCATTTTGACTGGTTTTAACTTTCCTTCTTTATATTTTCTAGTTTATAACTGATTTTGATTTTTCTTCTTTATTCTATTTCCTAATTTATCTTCAGTGGAGTACTAGTAACTCTCTAATTAGAAATTAAGTATTTTCAATTTATTAAAACTAATTTGGCTACTTAAAAAGATGTCTACAATATCTACACATACAAGTGCTAGTAGAACTGCAAAGTCAACACTATGTCATAGTAATCTAATTTGCATCACTTGACATCTAAAGAATAAGTGTTAATAAATATTCCAATACTAAGTATATGGTTAAAAATCATTTCACAAAATGCTTTATAGCTGCATTAAAAAATGGCTTTATCTCATAATTTATATCAATCTTTGGTACATTAATAAAAAGTATAAAAGAAGAAAAGGAATTTTGCTTTTACTCCTGAAATTTATGAGTGCTTATTTTTTCTCAAGTATATTTTATTTAAAAATAACATACATAAGAATGAAGATATCAAAATGCATCCTGGGTCTTACCCCCAGATATTCTGATTAAGTAAGTCCAAATTAAAAATCAGCAATCTGTGGCTTATATAAGGACGCACCTGATTCTGGTACAGGTAGTCCAAGAGACCATAACAGATTATTTTTTTCCTCTCTTATTCCTCAGCTAGATCTGTGGTCACCTTCACTCCATGCAAAAATCATTGTATTTTCCCAATAGAACACATTTTCTGTGGTCTCCAAGGTAAAATGAATACATCCCCAGCAGTTGCACAATGCAATCCACTAGGATGAAAGAAGAGGAAGTCAGAACTTCTATTTATATCTGTATCTCATTTCCTTAAGTTCTATTTCTACATGTTTTACAATATATATAATACTGATATAGTAGTGTGTTGCTATTTCTGCGTGTTGTATAATGTATATAATTATTGTTACAGTAGTGTTATAATAAATGCAAATGTTAACATTTATCAAAGGTTACTTTTAAATAGCAGTTAAATTATTTACCACATTTGTCTCTGGGATAGTATATTTGCTTTTTTGATGCTATAGTAAATGTTTCACATTTCAAAAATAGACAATAGACCCTTTACTATCAAGCGGCAACTATATTTTATATGTGTGCTTCTCTTCTGCCTTTTGTTCTTATTATCAGGTAATGCTTTTCCTTGGACTATCAGCTTGCATCATTTCAGCATGTATACCCTTTTTGGAAAACAAGTGACACTTTGCCTAGTGGAACCTATGGGTTGTACCTCTACTCTAGCTGTTACATCTCAAAAACTACTTGCTACAGGACCTGATACAAGGCATTCATTTGTTGTCTGTCTCCATGTTGACCTAGAGTCACTTCAGATAAAATGCTCAAATCCTCAGGTTAGTATATTTGATTTATGAAAGGAAATTTAAAATAATGTGATTTAAGAACAATTGTTATCAATTTTGTGAAGGGTTTCTCTTCTGTTTTGTGTCCTAAGTTATTTTTAACAGAGTCATCAAGATCAGAATGGTTAGATTAAGTATTGCTTTGAAGCTCTCTCAAGTTTTGTAATTTAAACTCTTCTGAAAATGTAATGGTGGCAGCATAAATGCATCTTTTGGCTGAAAGAATGAAATCAGTTGCAGATGTGAAGTGTTTAAAGCTGAAGAACTACTTTATTATCAGACTGGAAGAGACTGTTAAAGTGATCAAATATAATTTTCAGCCAGATTCTCACCCAGGACTTCTTTTGCTCAACATGTAATATTTTTTAAAAAGCATTGTTTAGTACTTAAGAAATATATTTTGCTAATCCTGTAACATTTTAGTTGCTGTAGGCCAAACATAGTGAAATCTGTCGTGTTACAATTTCATATAAATTCCAATTCCTGAAGTATACAAATTACTAATTGCATACAGATAATTTGTTTCTTTCACCTCAAGCAGACTGTGATATACTTTCTACATAGATTATCAGTGTTGAATACTATTTGAAATTATATTTTGAAATAACTCTTTTTAGATAGGTGTGTATTCTGACAGGTCAATGTTGATCTAAGTTTCTCTCAGCGTTAGTGATTACAAACCACTAATTAAGCCAATTTTAGAGTGTGTTTTTTAGAGCGGGTCCAAATATTATTTCATATTTTATAGAGCCCCCTTACTGATACCATCCTCCTTCCTTCTCCTCTTCTCCCTGCCTGGTTAGTGGAAGATGAATTAAGGGACCTAATGGTTGCCAGATTTCTAAATATCATGTGAAGTGGCACAATGTAAATTCTGACTAGACTGTGAAAGTTTTTCAACATATATTACAATCTCCTAAAATAAGTACTAAAAATAAAATGTAAAACTACCAAGAGACAGCGCCCAAAGCCAATAGACATATTAAAGTGAAATACCAAAAAAAAAAAAAAAAAAAATTCAAATAATCTAAACAAGTCAAGAAGTGGTAACACGAGTTTAAAAACAGGGTAGAAACAGAAAACAGTAAAATGGTAGGGTTAAGATATTCTTACCAGTGATTATATTAAATGTTAATGATGTTAACTAGGAGTATTGTAGACCATGAGCTAGCAAACTAAAGCCTGCAGGCCAAAAACCCATTTTTTACATTTTGTCTGAGGTTGCTGTTCTGCAGAAGTAAGTAGGAGCACCAGAAAACAGCATGGCTCCGAATATTTACTATCTGATCCTTTAACAAAAAAATGCTTACTGTCCCTTTAATGTTTACTCCTATTAAAAGGCAAAGATTGACAGAGTGGGGAAAACAGCAAGATTCCATTATATATTGCTTAAAACCAAAGCACTTGAAATATAAAAAAATGATACAATATAAATAAATGCATAGGAAAAATATACCATACAAACAGCAGAGGATGGCTGGATTTGCTTATTTTAATATCAAATAAACATAACGAAAAAGGGTATTACCAGAGATAAATAAGGATATGAAACTAAAATGGACAGAATTAAAGGGAAAAAATGGATGATTCTATTCAGTACTCTAGTAGGAACTTTTTTGCAACCTCCCTCAGCAATTATAAAACAACTAGATGAAAAATAATAATATGGAGATATAGAAGATGAAAAAAATTGACCACAGACATAGTAGGAAAGTTTTATAACATCTTTTTTAGTGATTGATAAAACAGATAAAAATAAAAAAATAATTGGAGGTAAAGTATGAAATACCCTACCAACTTGCCTTATCTAATTGACATTTATAGAACACCATATTGAACAACCATGGAATGAACATTTTTTTTCAGGTGTACATTCTCTCATTTTGTTTAAGAGATCAAAGTAAAGTACTGTATATTATCACAGTCAAAATATATTAGAAATCAGTAATTATCTAGAAAACTGTACAATAAACATGCTTCTAAATAATCTATGAATCAAAGACAAAAATCACTTGGAAATAAGAACATATTTTGGTTGAGTGACAATAAAAAAGGTGGATATAGTAAAGTACTCTTCAAGGGAAAACATAATTTTAAATATTAACATTAGAAATAAAGACCCTAAGTCATTCACTTATGGTTCCACTTCAGAAAGCTAAGAAAAGAATAAGATAAACCCAAATAAGTGAAAGGAAGAAAATAATAAAGATAAGAGCAGAGACGACTGTTACAATATAAGAAAGATAAACTACAAATTACCAATATTGGGAATGAAGGAGGAGGTTTATCACACAGATCCTACAGACTTTAAAAGCATTATAGAATATGGACAACTTTATGCCAGCAAGTGTAACAATATAGGTGAAATAGAAATTTTGACTAAAAAATAACTGATCAAAAAATAATACAAGAAGAAATAGAAAATCTGAATATCCTTATATATTTCTTTTTTTTTTTTTCAACGTTTATTTATTTTTGGGACAGAGAGAGACAGAGCATGAACGGGGGAGGGGCAGAGAGAGAGGGAGACACAGAATCAGAAACAGGCTCCAGGCTCTGAGCCATCAGCCCAGAGCCTGACGCGGGGTTCGAACTCCCGGACCGCGAGATCGTGACCTGGCTGAAGTCGGACGCTTAACCGACTGCGCCACCCAGGCGCCCCTGTGATCATCTTTTTAAATGTTTCTTGGCCATTGAGTTTGCTCTTTTGTGAATTGGCAATTCAAATTGTTTACATTAGTTTGTATTTTCCTGATTATTAATAAGGTTGAGCAGTTTTTAAATGTTTATTGGTCAATGAATTTGTTTTACTAATTGATAATTCATATCATTTACACAGTTTTTCTGTTAAATTTCTTAGCAATTCCAAGAGCTTCCCTTAGGCACTATGAATACAAACCCTGAATTTGTAATGCAGTTATTTGCCTGTATGGCATCTGTTACCAAAAATGTTCAATCTTTCTTGATGAAATATTATCTATAGGTCTTTTTTTTTTATTTTCCAGGTATCCTGCCTTATAAAAAGAGTATAATGGGCCCCTAAAATACAAACATCCATGTATATCCTAAAATTTCATTTATGATTTTTATTTTTAAAATTAATGACTCAATATAACACCGCCTTTTTTGTGAGTGGTTATTCCATCTGTTTGGTTTTTGTGTTTGTGAAGGATAGTGCTTCTTGAGTCCTTTTTTTGTGTCATGGACCTCTTTGAGAATCCAACAAAAGCTATGAACCTGTTCCCTAGAACAATGTGTATATCCACTAAATTTTGCATATACTCTCAGAAGCTTTTATACTTTGTAGCCAGTGTATAAGATTCTTGATTCCATTTTAAGGAAATAATTTCTTCTTAAATATCATTTTTTTTGTTTATCCATTAGAGTCATATCAGAAGTTTTGACACTGGTATATTAATTAATTTGATTTATTATTGCTTAGATACAAAGCCTGCAAGTAGTTGATGTATTTCATCATTCATTCATTCATTTATTCATTCATTCATTTATTTATTTTTAATGTTTATTTTTGAGAGAGACAGAGACAACGTGCGAGCTGGGGTGGGGTCGAGAGAGGAGACACAGAGTCCGAAGCAGGCTTCAGGCTCCAGCTGCCAGCACAGAGCCCGATGTAGGACTCAACTCATGAACCGTGAAACCATGACCTGAGCTGAAGTCAAACACTCAACCAACAGCCACTCAGGCACCCCACTGTATTTGAAAATATAGTGTGCAACTCTGTATGTAGGGCAGACCCAGGATAAATTCATTGTCATATTAGGCATTATTGTGGGTCTCTGTATCAACTATGGTGAACTAAACTATTATGTCAGTTCCTAGAACTCATTGCCATTCAAGGGCCTTCGACACTATAAATATTTAACACAGTTGAATAATGAGAGTTTTTTTTTCTAGGGATGATTTTCATTAACCCTTGCCTTTATCTTAACTGTTTTACCAAAGTTACCCAATTCTCTTTAATGTGTTTAGTCACTGTTCTCTTTAACCTTAAAAATTATGTTTATTCTAAAATTAAAGGAGCCTGTAGAATCCTCTTTTTAATATAATAGAGTTTCAGTTTTCCCTTAGCCAATAAATTGATATATTTTGTCTTGCTATAAGGCATTTCCAGGAACATAAAACCATCTTTGCCATTTTGGGTTTTAGGTATGTGAAACTAGAGGAAGAAGAGGTTTTATGCTCCTTTTTTATCCTGTTTATTCATTGTTTTTATTGCTAAGTTATGTTCAGTTTTCAGTAAGGAAGTAGAATTTGGCATTACTGTCTAAGAGCACACCATTGAGTTTAGACAAAACTAGATTTGTATTTTTTGTACCACTCATTTTTAATTTTTCTGAGTCCCCTGATTTTTATTTTTATCTTTATGCAAAATTAGACTGGGTAAGGATTATGCTTTATATGCAAAGGCTTTTTTTTTGTTTGCTTGTTTTTAAGTTTTTGACAAAAGTCTTTTCTCTTTTTTGAAATTGAGTTTTAATGATTAGTGATAACCTGCATACCAAATGAGCTAGCCTTTTAAAATATATATTCACTTAGAGCTCTTTGGTGTTCAACATGGAGTAGTAATCACTTGTTGAAATTCCATTCTCTTGCTTGATTTCCATTGAAATTGTATACCCATGGTTTTCTTCTACCTACCTTTATGATTACTCTTCTCTCTCCTAATACCTTGCAAAACAAGTCCTTCTTCGCTAACTGGATAGAGCCTTTCGATGCCCCTACATCATCTCCTGCACTTGGCTATTGCTCTTGGTATTCTTAAGACTGCAGTGGCTTTTTGCATCCACTTAAATCATGTCTCTTCTTTAGAAATGTATCGGCTTGAGGCTTCTCTCAGCCTCTCCAATCCAAGTAAATCTCCTATGTGATTGGTTATAGAGTAAATGAGAAAATAGATGTGAAATTAAGTTTTAAATAGTGAAACATTACATTTTTGATATTCATTAGGTATTCGATACACAAGATATTGATATTCAGTCATCTTCATACATAATGTATATAAAGCTGCCTCACATGGTGCTCATCTTTAAGAAAGTTTTAAAGTTTTATTGGGATATACTTACATCCAATGAACTGCACATGTTTAAATTAATGCTAGGATATTTGACATATGTACACCCATGAAACCATTCTCAGAATCAAGATAATGCATACATCCATCATCCTCAAAAGTTTCTTTATGCCACTTCATAATCCTCCATTTTACTTCTTACCCCATCCCAGGCAACCAGTAATTCTGTCATTATGGATACTTGTCATTTGCTAAGATTTTGTATAAATAGAATCATACAGTTGTATTCTGTGTCTCTGTCTCTCCTTTTTTTTTTTTTTTTTTTTTTTTTAACCTAGCTTCTTTCATTCAGTATAATTATTTTCAGGTTAGGTCATGTTTTTCATGAATCCATAGTTGATTTCTTTTTATTGATAGATATTCTGTTGCATGCATATACTACATATTATTTGTCCCCTTACTGGTGAAGATTTGAGATTTTTTTCCAGTTGTGGATTATTACAGAAAAACTGCTATGAACGTTTGTGTTCTGTCTTTGTGTGGATATAGACTTTCATTTTTCTTGGGGAAACAAGAGTGCAATGGCTGGATCCTATGGTAGATGTATGTCTTTTTCAGAAACCACCAAACTATTCTACATTTTGCATTCTGATCAGCAGTAAATGAGAGTTTCATCTTTGCCAATATTGTTATGGTTAGGCTTTTTGATTTTAGACATTTTAATAGGGGGGTAGTGATAGCTTTCATTGGCAGTTTTCAGTACAGCTTGAAGGATAAGAATTGAATATTTATCTTCATATTTTTTTATTTTTTTAAAACCTTTGAATTTGGCAAGTCTGAATTCTGTGATAGTAACTTTCTCCTTTGAAAATAAAAATATGTTTATAGTTTATGTCTGTGTTTGCTTGGCACATTAATTATGCACATACTTAGTGCCATTCATACATAATTATTGAAGGATAACAGTTAAAGGAAATAAGAAATAGTGACAATAAAAGCATCAGTTCTCTTAAATAAATTAACTTTATGCCCTTAGAAGTATCTAGAAGTTGTTTTCTTTGGTGTATGCTCTCCTTATTTGTCAGTTTTAATTGTTTAAGAAGAAGTAAATCTTTTTTCAAAATACGGTTTGCAATAAAATTGTTTCTTTTTAGGGAGAACTCATTTTTGATTATGAAAGACAAAAGAATTTGAACTAAAATTTTTCTAAGAGGTGTTTCGTAAGATCTCTAGCCATTAGATGTTTTTTTTAAAGCAAAAAGAGCTATAACCTGAGATTTGAGACTTCATCACACAAAAAGCAGGAGAAAACTGTAACCTAAGTACTGTTTTATATCAAATAAGGGTTGACAACAGTGTTTTTATGCATCTGTTCTGCCCACATAAGAAGCCAGCTTTATCATCTGGATGTGTCCTGGGGCTGAAACTTCTTATAAATATGAGAATTTCACCCTTTTTTTTTTTTAATGGCAAGCAGAATATGGTATCCAGCTGTGGATTTGCTTATATATTTTGTTTGCATTTTTTTCCTTGGGCTTGTTTTATACAGTGTATGGCAATATGTTGTCATACAAATTCCGTGATTAATGCTTATTTATGAAATCTTGTGTAAATATCTTAGAACTTAGTCAAACAATGTGCAAGTTAAACAATTTTTTTCCTCTGAATATTGGAATGACAAATCTAAGGGGAATGGTAGGTTGAATAGTTTATGTTCTTTATCTATAGCAAAGTCTTATATGTAACATTTTCCTTTTACCATTCTATGTTATGTCATTCTTTTCCACTTTATTTTACTGGGTGAGAAATCCTGTTTCAGATTTATTCCTCAGAAAAGTAGGGAGAATTTAAATGTGGAAAACATTTAGAAATAAGAATGGTAATTATTTCATGTGTAATTAAATAATCATATTTACTAGTATACATTTGACATCTAATTCTGATACCTCTGTTTAAGAGGCATTTCTTTGTGTTCTATTAGTTGTGTATTAAAAGCAATCCACTCTTTCATAATAAGCTGTTTAATTAACATTATTGCTGTATTAACACTGTTTTTCCAAAAAAAGTAAATTGCTCATAAAATATCAAAGTTTGAATATGTGGCAAACATCAAGTATGGGTAAATTCATTATATCTGCTTCAAATTCAAATCACGATAAAATACTTAAAATTGTAAACTTGCTGTATGAATTGTTCTTTGTATATCTCATCTGATTCATAGTATCATAAAATATTCATGATCATTTGTATTATTATAATATATATATTAGATAATTATCATAGATTACAGATCATGATATAATATCATGATTGGTGATATACTGATAGATTTTTATTTCATATATTCTTATTTCCCTGGACTTGTTTTAATTTTTTCACATGTAGTAATTTAGTCAATTGTGACTGGAAGTTGAAAGACTCGTTTTCCCTTTTTCTTCTGCTCAGGTGCAGCTTTTCTATGAACTGACTGAGATCATGAATAAGGTCTGGAATAAGATTCAGAGGAGAGGTAATCTCAGTCCTTCATCAGCCTATGCAGAAACCGTGGCGGGGCCTGTCCCTGGTTCTCCAGTGAGAAGCAGTGTAGGCACTGCTCCTCCAGATACCAGCACATGCAGCCCATCTGCTGATGTTGGAACTACTACTGAGGTAAGTGTTTCTGAAAGGTTCTGCTGCCAGTGAAGGGTGATATATACCACAGAGTTCTATATCAGGGCTGAGAATGAAGATGACCTCATTTCTGTGGAAGCTGGCAGGTTCAGAAGGCTCATGGGGAGCTGTGGTAGCAGTGGCTATTTATTAATGTTCCTTTTAGGTCCAAGTATTTTAATTGCTTTCAGTAGGTAGTGGGGTAGTTCGGGACATTCGGGTTCTATGAAATGGAAAAAACTGAGACACAGTAAAGGTATGTTTCCTCAGGAGTATGGAAACTTAAAAGCTGAGTGAAAAAGTGGCTTATGCTTACCTTTCCCCTACCCTCTCTGCCCCTGCCCTTTTTGTGAATCAGGGTATTATTGTTATCTTTACGTTAGTGGTTTTTAATCCTGTCAAACCCAAAATCCTCACCTTCTCTCTTCCAGTCATAAAAGTCTTTCTTTTCATTTTTAACACCCTAACCTCACCCAACATGCCAGTGCCTGTTTTATAACAAACATTTTATAATGCCCCTTTACTATCCTGAATGAAAAAAAAAAAAAAACAATGTAATGCACATATACATAATATTTCAAAAATATCTAATAGCTCAAAATGTAAAGGATTAAAGGAATATAATTCAAAGTATAATAATATATATTTCAATATATGTGTAAGTGCTCAGGCATGACTATGTTAGAAGAAGACATGATGAAGTACACAGTACATACAATTACTGTGAATTTGACTGATAACAAATAGACTTGTTCCCATCTGTATCCAGTACCACGAGTGGTACTGTTGTGGCATCATTTATTGGTGGCATCATTTTCTGAAGTAGCAGCAAACTTGGTAGAGTTTTGAATAAAGCAAAATTTATGCTTCCTTTCTTTTCATTTACATTTTATTTACATTTCTGGAACTCTTAGTGTATAATTATAATAAAATTGTGCAGAAATGCCAAAAAAATAATGTTTAGATCTAAAGCTGAATTCAGTTTTATTTCCAAATATATTTCCAAGATTTTCACCTGTGTAAATTTCTATGAGATCATTTTGCTTTTCAGGACTGCCTTATTCATGATAGAAGCTCTTAATTCCCCCTAATCCTAACTCTTAAATGCCGGTAGTGACACCCAATCATTGAGTCAACCAGAAATATCCTAATACATTTCCCAAACACAGGGGTGAACTTGGCACCACTGAGAACTACTATAATAGATACAGGTAGAAGTTATGTTATTGTTTTTGCATGAAGACATGTTCTATGGAAACATAGCTTTGGCAAAGTACAGAATGGGAAGAAGCATCAGGTAAAGGGTATGTTATTATTTTTTTTAAACACTAAAGGCAATCAAACTCAGTTAAATGGACCTTTTTTTTTTTAATTTGCTTTGAGGCTTTAACACATTAGAGTAGATCTGTTTGACAACTGCACAAGCAACTTCTCTATCCCCGTTCATTCTACATTCTGAGAAACCAGTGACCCAAGTGATGGGTTTTACTCCACACTCCAAATGAGGAATAAGTCCAGTCTAGAAATGTGCAGTTATGAGGTCGATGGGGCATATCCCTTCTAGGGTAAAAACTTGATTTCATGGAGTTCCTACAGTTAGAATACAAAAGCTCCTGCAGTTTAAAAACAACAACCACTCTATTGAATGTAATAGTTTTCAAACTTATTTAACCAAAGACTCTTTTCCATAAATTATCATTGCACAGAATACACTTTGTGAAATACTTTAGAAGAGTAATCAAAGCTTGGGGTGACAAGTTGCTAACAAGGATAGTATAAGTGAAATTAATAAGTGAAGTTAAGTCATAGAGACATTCCACTGGCAGAAAGGAGAGTGTTCCATTAAACAATTGTCTGCTAAGTACTTTATTTACTGGGATGTCCAGATAAACATGACTACCTATTTTGGGAAGTGGGCTTTTATAAAGAGACATTTAAAAAAACATTGAAAGACTGGAAAAGACAAGGCTTTCATGGAGTGGTCGCACCTGTTGGTCATAGATCTAGGGACTGCCATTCATACAAAGTACAGTATAAATGGTGCTCTCTATTGTGCACTGTCCAACCTACACAAAAGGACGTGGTAGCCCTAATATGAGATGTCAT
Organism: Lynx canadensis; assembly: GCF_007474595.2. NCBI lineage: Eukaryota > Metazoa > Chordata > Mammalia > Carnivora > Felidae > Lynx > Lynx canadensis. The sequence goes on along the minus strand of NC_044320.2, from coordinate 37,712,262 downwards.
AGAGATTAACATGCCCTGTAATTATAGAAGTATGATTAACAAATTTATTCTCTGGTATCTTTGGGTGTTTTGCAGAGGAAGTAATGCTTGAGAAGAATCTTGAAAATAAATATAACATTAGTAGCAGTTTTGTTTTATTAGGTGTGTTATAATAGAAAAACCCAGAAGAATGATGTCCTCATGAGCCAAAATGGGGAAATTAATAAAGGGAGAGATTAACAAAGGGAGAGATTTTCTCAGTCACATAAAAAGAAATTCATTCTAGGGTGTCTGGGTGGCTCAGTCAGTTAAGTTCAAGCTCTGGATCTCAGCTCAGGTCTTGATTGCAGGGTTGTGAGTTTAAGCTCCACACTGGGCATGGAGCCTACTTAACAAAAAAAAATTAAAAAAATAAATTCTGATTTCTATAACAAGATCCTTACATTCCTGCAATTCATTTAAATTTAAAATATTGAGGATTCTTTCTGATTGAGTTGTAAACATAAGCAATGAAAATGTTCATTAGTGAGCTTATTAGTTTTGCGTTAGCCATGGATTTAATCTGACCTATGTGAAAAAGATCTGAAAATGAAAGAATCATAATGCAAAAGACGTATTCATTGGAGGAAGACCATGTAAAGCAGCTTGCAAAAGGTAATACAGACTTACGAAGGAAAAAGTGGCAAATATTTTCAGAATGTACCATCTTCTCTTGTTTACATACTGTGGTCGAGAAAAGAGGTGAGTAGTCCAATATGGATTTGAAACCTACAGTTATTTGGGATACTTGTTCCCTGAGAAATATCTTAAAATAATTTAGCTCCTTTATTTGCCATAAATGGCAGGAAGATTTTTGTGAATACTGTTAGGATAATCAGTGTTAGGGCTTTGATCTAACTTTGCAAATTAGAAGGAGGTGTCTATGTATTGAATATTTAATGTTTAATTTCTCCTCTCAAGAAAATAGTTATGTGGGGATCAAGGTTAACTATGTATCCATATGAGTTTGAATTTACCCCTTTGAGAATTAGCCAGTAAATGATGACATCTGAAAATACAATCATTGTTTTCTCCTGTGTGTATGAATGCTCCATCTATGACTCAGTCTGTGGTTTAATTCATCCAGAATTCAAACTTTGTGCCCAAGTTTTCACTTCTCATTTCTCTTTGTTTATTGTGCTGCTAGAACTGTGTATAAATGATCTTTGTAATTTTCATTCCTTTACTTTTGAGTTCTAGCATATTAGATATGTTACTGTGATCATTTGGATTCCATTTTTAACTTATTTTTATTAATTTTGAAGAATTTGGCTGTATATTTGAATGTGTTACTTAGTGGGAAATACTGGATGTGAAATAACTCCCCACTACCATCCACCCCCTCTTATCTTTATTATTAGTGCATAACCCTAATTTAAGCAACCCGTACAATGTTTGGTGTGCAGATTGGGTTTTAAACACATTGTTCTTGAATATGTGGATGTTAAATGATTTGGGAATATCAACTCATTATGACTGAAATAAATCTGATTTATTATACTCTACAGCATGTATATATTAAGTCCCTGCAAATATATTATGATATGAACTCATAAAACTATATGAGTTTATTTTTTAAAAAGTTTTGGTCTTTTGTTTTAAACATAATTATTTTATATTTTTTATCAGATTTGTCCAGATTTTTTGAGAGTCTAATCCTGTTGTTAACTCTTGCACTTAGTAGATTGCTTCCTTATGTGTTATGTAACCTTATATTAAGAGTTTTTCATTAGCCTATGAGACTTTTACATAGTGGTTGAGGCCCTATTCCCACAGAGGTTTTGTGTGTTTATATCTTTGATGGACTACAGGGGTTGTTTCTAGCCTGAAACCCCTTTACTTTTAATTTCATATCTAGAAGTTTTTTGAAAACATTTGGCAGTATAAAATCAAGCCCTCAAACCTATATATACCTCAGAATTGTGTTTAAAAGTTTCTAGGATACCTTGTCTATCTATGCTAAGATACATAAGTCTTTCCTTTTTGGGGTTTATTCTGTTGTGTTTTCACATTTTTTTAATTGGATACTTAATAATATTCATCTTTAAAAAATTAAACATTTAAAACAGAGTCTTTTTATCCTAAGAGGAATTTATAACATGGCATGGATATGTGCATACACATAATATGTAGGTGGACTGCAAAATTTAGCTCATAATGGATTCTGCTTCCTAGACACAATTCTGTACCACATAGAAGGAGGAGCAAAACTTTTGTTATATAAGTAAAAATATAAAATGCTGAGTGTATGTGAGAATACTGATTTACAACTCAACCAAAAGTAAAAATTAACAGATTAACCTCTAATGTTGTAAGTTTTGCTTCATGGCAAAATTTGACTTACATTCTTATCCTTCATTGATTCAGTGATTAAAATTGCTTCTAGTTTAAAAAATATGTGGGGTGTGTGTGTGTGTGTGTGTGTGTGTGTGTGTGTGTGTTTAACATCCATCACCATACATAGTTACAAGTTATTTTTTCTTGTGATGAGAACATTTAAAACCTACTCTCTTACCAACTTTCAAACACACAATACAGCATTATTACCTATATAGTCATCATGCTGTGCATTACATCCCCAGGACTTATTTATTTTATACCTAGAAGTTTTTGTCTTTTAACCCTGGGCACCTATTTTGACCCATATTCACTTTAAATTTAACTGAAAATAAGTGCATTATAAATAATTACTGGAGATTGAGGGATGAACCACCTCATGCCAGATTTTTTAAGTTTTTATTTAAATTACAGTTAGTTACCATACAGTGTTATATTAGTTTCAGGTGTACAATGTAGTGATTCAACACTTCGATACAACACCCAGTGCTCATCACAGCAAGTTCACTCCTAATCCCCTTCACCTATTTCACCCATCCTCCCACCCACCTTCCCTCTGGTAACCATCAGTTTGTTCTCTATAGGTAAGAGTCTGTTTCTTGGTTTGCCTTTCTATTTTTCCCCCTTTGTTTGATTTGTTTCCTCACTTCCACATATGAGTGAAATCAAATGGTATTTGTCTTTCTCTGACTGACTTTGCTTAGTATTATACTGTCTAGTTACATCCATGTTCTTGTAAATGGCGAGATTTAATTCTTTTTATGGCTGAGTAATTTTCCATTGTGTGTGTGTATACACATATACATATATATGTATAATATATACACACCACATCTTTTTATCTATTCATCTACCAATGGACACTTCGGCTCTTTCCATATCTTGGCAATTGTAGATCATGCTGCCATAAACATCAGTGTGCATGTATCCCTTTGAATTAGCATTTTTGTATCCTTTGGGTAAATAGTAGTTACCCAATTGCTGGATCATAGGGTTGTTCTATTTTCAAACTTTTGAGGAACCTCCATACTGTTTTCCAGAATGGCTGCACCAGTTTGCATTTCCACCCACAGTGCAGAAGGGTTCCCCTTTCTCCATATTCTTGCCAGCACACCTGTTGTTTCTTGTGTTGTTGATTTCAGCAATTCTGACAGTTTTGAGGTGATATCTCCTTATAGTTTTGATTTGTGTTTCTCTGATGATGAGTGATGTTGAGCTTCTTTTCATGTGTCTGTTAGCCATCTGGATGTCTTCTTTGTAAAAATGTCTATTCATGTTGTCTTCTGCCCATTTTGTAATTGGATTATTCATTTTTTTTTGGTGTTGAGTTTTATAAGTTCTTCATATACTTTGGATGTGAACCCTTTATCAGGTATGTCATTTGCAAATATCTTGTCCCATTCTATAAGTTGCCTTTTAGTTTTGTTGATTGTTTCCTTTGCTCTACAGAAGCTTTTTATTTTGATCAAGTCCCAATAGTTTATTTTTGGTTGTTTCCCTTGCCTCAGGGGACATATCTAATAAGGAGTTGCTCTGAGGTCACCTTATATTTGTTGTGCTTATTTATATCGATTATGTATCTAGGGAATGCTTTGAAATCACAGTTTTGAATTTTTCATTTATAATTAATATTTGCATTCAAAGAAGTTCATAAATTTTTAAAAATTGCTACTATATAAAGTACTGTTTTTCTCATTTGCATCAAATACATTCATTATTTTGACTATGAAGAGTTCACTACAAATGAATCTGGTTTTAAAAAGTACACTCTTAATTATTTGTATTAAGTAGGAGTATTTGTTTATATGATCCTTGGGTGATTTATACTTTATGAGTAATTTTTTTAATGTTGACATGTTGGTAGGAAGTACCATACTTTTCAGTGAATATAGCTCTAGCTTCCTGAATATCAATCTGGATGGTGGTAGAAGGGGAAATAGGCGTAAGAGGCGTAAGTACGAAGCTTAAAAACAGTTCATCATTTTCCCCACCCTTGCACTGAAATAGAGAGAGCAAAGGTAGTGGAAACCACAGCAGGCCACTTGTCACTGTTGACTTAAGTACAAACCGTGGTGGAAGTGTTTAGCCCTTTGGGAAGTTTTGTGATTGAACAAGAATGCTGGAGTTATTTTGATAAGGGAGTGGAGCAGTGTGGCCAAAACTATGATCATCCCTGAGCTCTAAAGCAGGCCAAGGATGAAGGGCTGCAGTGTTTGCTCTTCCAGATGAACAAAGATAAATTCAGCTAGGAAAATAAACTCAGTCTTTTGGTCAATTTGCAACAGAATGGTGAAAGAATTGAACTGTGTATTTTAGAACTTGGCATAAAGAGGTGTGGGAAAATAGTTCAGCATCTTCAATTCTGGCTCTATTTTTGCTATAGATTTGGAAATGGAGCAGAAAATTAATGCACAAACATATTTAACAATACCACACCAAATGTTGTAAATCCAAAATGAAAACTGAAACTGCATGAGGAGGGAGAGCCACTTTTTCAGAAGTGCTTAGTTATTAAATTTGAAGCCACCATGTTCTTAGCATTCCTACTGAATATACCTAACAATATTTAAAAATCTAGGTCCCATTGATTTGAGGTGCTGCTTTCTCCACAGTTTCCATTCTTGGGAGTATGATGTTCTTCTAACTTTTGAAGGAAAATTTAATTATGAATGCTTCTGCTATAAGAATTTACCCATAAAGAAAGGCGTGTTGACTATATTATATTATCTTTTATTGAATTTGACTTTGTAAAATGCATCCTTTTCTGGGATTAGTTTGTGCTTTTCATTAGATGTTGTGTTACTTTAGACAGCAACCAAAACCCTGAATTTTTGTATCGCTTCTCAAATTGTAAGAATTTCAGCTGTAGCAGAATTAGGACTACTTATTTTGGAGAAGCATTTATATGAAAACATCACGAACAGGAAGTTGTTTGCCTTGTTTGGTGTAAATGTAACAAGGAATGGCTTCACTATCTTCAGATTTAAGTCTATAATTTTCTGTCACAGTAAATCACAGGACACTATTGCTTTGCTGTGTTTGGTGTCTAAGTATTCCAACAATAAGTACTTGTCTGTTCTTTTGTGAAAATCTTCCCCATTAAGTCTCCTTTGGGGTGTTCAAGGAAATTAAATTTTCTTCTGATTGAAAGAGATTGTAAAACTTATCACGAGGTCAAGGTAAAAACTTCATGTAGGCGCTGAATATACCTGAGTAGAATACATGTCTGTGCTAATGAGAGCAGAAATTTTTGGATTTACATGAGGTTTTACTCATCGTCCCTGTTGTTGCTGTCAGACTAATGGCTTGACTAAGAGATGAGTGGCTTCTGTCCTGAGAAACTATCCATAGAAAGCAATATACTGACCATGTTGTGTTGTCTTCTATTAAATTTTAAGGGATGTTTTGTTCTGGCTGTTGACTACTGGTCATGACTCCTTGGCATAGGAAGTGAACATTTTGTTTGAGACATTCAAAGCAACAAAGAACTATTAGAAGTTGAGGATATATGGCAAAGGAAAAGGTGCTAAAGTTAGAAAGATGACAAAATGAGAAAGGCAAGAAGGTATAGATAGAATACCAAAGTTTGTAAGACTGTGAGCATACAATTTGTAAGTAGTCGTTCCATTTGTTGGCGATAATTATACCTACTAATTATGAATTGTTTATTATATGTAATCACTTTATGTTCGTGTTCTTTTTTCTTCTTAACAACAATTCTAAAAGATAAATATCAAAATAACCATTTTGCAGAGGAGGAAACAAACATGAATAGGGTCTGAAGAAGTCCTTAACCTAGTGTATCATGCTGCTTTACCAGACTATGTTTAAGTACATATAACTAAAGTTTAAAAATATATACATGTCTTTTAAATAAGCATACTATAGTGTATTTGATCAATTCTCAGAGAATGGGTTTGGGCTCCTGAGTATTTTTGAAAGTTTTAAATGGACTGCAAAGGTGGGATTTTAAGAGCCCAAATACTTGGTAGCTAATCCTTAAAATAACACAATATGTGAGAGTGATCACTATCCCTGACACCATCTCTTCCTGTCTTGAGGCTGAAGTTATCCAACTCCAAACCAGGATTTATAATTTTCTCCAGACCATGTAACAGCTGCTGAAAACATTTAACGAAAACAAGGACTACCAAACAAACCTTTTACAGAAAGTTTGTTAGTTCCAAATGTGGGAACTTACATATTCGTAATTCATTATATATTTGTTGAATTAAATAAGCTCATGGTCTTTACCTCGAGCCATTTAGCCATATAAGTCATTGTAAAAATCTGTTGTCGGGGTGCCTAGCTGGCTGGCTGGCTCAGTTGGTAGAACATGCTACTCTTAATCTTGGGGTTGTGCATTTGAGCCCCATGTTGAGTGTAGAAATTACTTCAAAAAATTAAAAAAGAACTATTATCAAATCCAACTTTTTAATGTCTTCTTATAATATGTAAGACATAATAAATGTTCTATTTCTTACTCCATGCTTATTATGGTAATCACTTTGCTATGGATATTGCAGATTCATACATAAGTGCTGTATAGCAGGGGTAGACAAACTGTATAAATGGCTAGATAGTAAATATTTCAGGTTTTGTGGCCCATAGTATCTCTATAGGAACTACTTAGCTGCTAAAAAGTAGCCATAGGCAATAGGTAAATGAATGAATATGGCCATAATCTGGTAAAACTTTATTTCCAGAAGTCGAGCCTTCAAAATTTATTTTATCATTTTTTATAGTTATTTTTCTTTGTTACACACTTGTTTTTTCTCATCCAGGGAGATTCTGTACAAGCAGGTGATGACTCACCATTTTCAGATTCTGTTACCTTGGAACAAACTACGAGTAACATTGGTGGATCCAGTGGCCGTGTTAGTCTGTGGATGCAGTGGGTGCTCCCCAAAATTACTATAAAGCTCTTTGCTCCAGATCCTGAAAATAAAGGCACAGGTACAGGGTTACTTTTCTCCTCTGCTAAAAAGGTAAAATATTAAACACTATTTTTCAAAGAAATAGTAGAACCTAGTTTTATTTATCACTGTCATTTAAAGTAAACAAACACCATTAGGTCTAATTTAGTTTCTTTCTATTAGCAATACCTAAATTTTGTCTTTTTATATTAAAATTCATTCCAAAAGCCATGAAGTAATTTTTTCATTGGTTTCATTGATGTGTTATATCATTTTCACTAAAAGTATGCAAAGATTGTTAGATACAGTACCTCAAGCATCAATGGATTTCTTCTGTCTTGAAATAGGTGCTTTATCTTAATCGTGAGGCCTGTATTGATGTTACTTTTCCTTATTATTGTAGAATCCTGTATGGTTAATGAACAGAAAGTCTCATTTCCTCTCTAGGAGTTAAGGATGTATATATGAACATTAAATGTAAAACACAAGGTTTTAATATTGATTGTGAGGCCAATGCTGATTATGTTTGCTTCTTATTGCAGAGCTTTGTATGGTCAGTGAACTAGAAGATCTCAGTGCTTCCATAGATGTTCAGGATGTATATACCAAAGTGAAATGTAAAATAGAAAGTTTCAATATTGATCACTATAGAAGCAGGTAAATAATAATAAATATGGGAAAAGCTATGCTTTCTTTGAACACAGTCTTATATAAGAATTTTTATATTTTAATTTTGTTATTTTTTGAAGTGCTGTACTTATTCCCAAAGAGAGTTCTTAACAGATAAATTGATTAATTTTACTTGGTATTCATTCATATATGGAATATAACAAAGTTTTGTTTCATGCGATGGCAAATCTATTCATAAATACCCATATTGCCATATTAAATGAAATGAGCTGCTTTTACTACCAGTTTGATAGTCTGTTTGATAGAAAATAACAAACTCAAACAGTTTGTTATTTTGTATATTTGCAAAGATACTGGAGACATAGTGGATGGTTTTGTTTTTGCTGTATACTTGCTGTCCACTCTCCATATGAGTTAAATCACAGATTAAAATGGAGCGACATCTCGTGGCCCTTTGTGCTTTGGAGACTTTTCTTAACCTCTCATTTGACTAATATACATGTGGTAGATATTCCTAGAACCAGATTTTTCTTGCCCTAATAACTTTCTATCAAAAGTATTATTGTGGGCAAATATAATTTATTTATAATAAATAATAGTAAAAAAATAAAGTTTTAAACAACTGTATTTTGGGTTTTTTTAATGTTTATTGTTGAGAGAAAAAGAGACAGAGTGTGAGTGGTGGAGGGGCAGAAAGAGAGAGGGAGGCACAGAATCTGAAGCAGGCTGCAGGCTCTGAGCTGTCAGCACAGAGTGCCACACGGGGCTTGAACTCGTGAATCGCGAGATCATGACCTGAGCTGAAGTTGGATGCTTAACCGACTGCAACACCCAGGCGCCCCCAAAAAGTAAAGTTTTACATATCCTCACAAAGATACATAGCAATGTTGTCATTAATTTTTCCCAAATACAAAATAACTAGCACTTTTTGGAGTTTTGGGGGGTTTTTTTGCTATTCTGGAATACTATTCTGGAATTTGTATTTTTTTTTTCAACGTTTTTTTTTTTTTTTAATTTATTTTTGGGACAGAGAGAGACAGAGCATGAACGGGGGAGGGGCAGAGAGAGAGGGAGACACAGAATGGGAAACAGGCTCCAGGCTCTGAGCCATCAGCCCAGAGCCGGACGCGGGGCTCGAACTCACGGACCGCGAGATCGTGACCTGGCTGAAGTCGGACGCTTAACCGACTGTGCCACCCAGGTGCCCCCAGAATTTGTATTTTTAATTGAATTATAATAAAACACATTTTTTTAAATTATTTTTTTTAAACAGCATCATATTTTTAGTTTCATATTAATTTAGTATAGAAACAGCCTTAAAGTCTGTTTTTTGGATTCATAATTTTCATTCAGCAGTTATTTATTGAGTGCCTGCAAAAGCACATCTGTTTCTGTACTTTTACTGGTGCATCATATACCCTAAAAACAGAATCTTTTTTCTTTAACGGGTTTCTAATTCTGCATTAAAAACATTTGAATTTTTATTACTTATCATATTGCGTGTCACACATATCCTATTGCTTATGTCAATGACTATCAAATCTATCTAGCCAAAAAATTGTGTCATAATTAAGAAGTTCAAAATATTTTGCTGGGTATATATTAAAACCTGTTGTAATAGTAGAATGTTATGAAGCATATATTTTCTTTTACACTAACCATGAATCATTAATTGATCTTTGATAATGTAATGTTTAGCTCTTTAGATCCTCCTGAATAGTATATCTCTATATGATAGATATAGATACATGTGATACATGATTATTTCAAGTGATACACGATTATTATGTTATAGCTGTAATAATTTTCTGATGATGTGAACATTATAATCTGTGTTCTAGATCATCAATGACTTTACTGTTAAATTATGTAAGTTTTAAATATTTACCCATTGATTTATTCAAAATATTTGTTGTGTATTATGTGCACTATGCTAAGCACTGAGGATGTAGTATTGTAAGAAAAATAAACATAAATCATGCTGTTAGGGGCCTTGTGGTCTCAGAGATAAGGTAGAAATAAATAACCAATCAATAAGTATACAGTTTTACCAATAAGACAAATGCTTCTATTATGCAAAACTACCCAGGGTGTGGTGCTAAAATAAATTGTTCTTGATTGCATTGTCAGTTCCATGTTTCAGTTCAGTGTAGTGTTGTTTACATGGTAACTATTTGAAATAGTTATATATGCTCAGTTTTTAACTCAGAAAAATTGAAAAGAACAGATAAGGTGAACTTATGTTTTCCAGGCCAGGGGAAGGTTGGCAGTCAGGACATTTTGAAGGAGTATTTCTACAGTGCAAAGAAAAACCTGTGGTGAGACTCATTTAGTAATTATGATTTTTTGAAAATATATTATAAACTGTTTATCTTTGTTCATTCATGCAATAGGACTAATGGTTGCAAGAATTAGAGCTCAGATAAATTCTTTTTGACATATTCTTCCAAAATTACATTACAAAATAAAACTACTCCTTTAAATGCTTGTGTTTTGTAACCATTTTCCTATTATAGCTATTAAGTAAATTTTTCAAAAAGCAAAGGTAGGATTGCTTTTATTAAAATGTTTTATCATTAATGTACTATTATGTTGATGTTTTAGAAGTTTTTCCTATTCATAAGTGAGTTCATGTTGGATTTTCCTTTATCATAAACTAATAGTAGTAATTTGACACTAAAAGCAATTATTTTTCATTTACTTCCATTAACAATGCTTTTGCAGAAGATGGTCCAGACAGAGGCCATACCTAGCAGGGGCTCAAACCTGAGCCCATGCAAACTTGAGCAAAATTAAAACTATCCAGATTTTTTTGCTTATGGCTTTTATTGCTTTTTGTCTTTTCACCTTCTTTGCTCCTGTCCATCACCTCAAGCCTTGGGGAAGAGTGTTGGTCTTTGGGGCAATGTGGAGGTGTCTTCCTTTCCTGTACTGACAAGCTGAACAGACGCACCTTGTTGGTTCGACCCATCAGCAAGCAGGACCCTTTCAGTAATTGCTCTGGCTTCTTTCCTTCTGTAAGAAATCATTTTAAAATTATGCTACAGAACTCCCACTAACAGGAATCCAGAGAAGGAATTGAACTATCCATAGAGTCAACTCTTGATTTTTATCTTCCTCTGTGTCATCCACTTTGTAAATGAACTCTACTTTACTTTTAACTCATAGACTGATTTTCTAGTACCATCTAATTTGTTTCTGAGTTACTTGCATATACTCTTTTTCACTCTGGTTTTGTGATTACAAACTAACTTTACCGTCAGCATAAGAAAATAGAAGTGTAGGACATTAAGTGTAATGTTTTTTAAATTGTGCATGTATTGAATAATCAAGAGTTGACCAGACTGCTTTGTCTTTTCTTTTATGGCTTTTACTTAGATTGCTTTTTTCCCCTTTCTATTATGCCATTTCCTTCTCACAGCTAATCCACATTACCGTATTTGGTGATCTTGAATCTGGACAGGGCTATATGCCTGTCATTGCTGGATATAGGATGAACACTAGACTGTCCACCAGTGGCTTTTAGAAGTTTAGAACCTTATTCTTTTCTAAGTGGGACAATATATCTGGATATGTCATTAAGCTAATTATTTTAAACACCATTCTTAAAGTCAATACAAATGCATATAATTTAAAAATATTAAGAACAGATTACCACAATGATAATAGCAATTCTCTTAAGAATTTTTTAAATCATTGCAAACATTAGATGTTTTCTTAGCATATGTGAACTATTTCCCCTTTTTTGTAGCTCAAAAGGAATTTAAGACCTAGATCTTTAAAAAGGTGATAAAATTAGTCAAATATTTTAAACAGTTGTTTAATATTGTATTTGAATAGCAAATGCTAGTTTCTAATTGGATTCTGATATTTTTTCTGGAATTTTAGTCTGGAAAAAACATCTCTACATTTGGATTTTATATCAGTGGAAATTCTGTTCAGTTTTATTTTTATTTGAATGGTATTGGTGTCTCTGAGAAACATTCTTAATTTTTTTACATACTGAATAATTTTAATGTATATTCATGAAAAAACCCAAACTTATTAATGCCCTTTAAAATTTTTCTGCATTTTTATAATACTTCTTTAATTATCAGTGTTTTCTAACTTTTCATTTTAAAGAGTGTAAGATGCTGATTATTACCATATGAAAAGTAATATTTACATTATCTCACTCCAGCTAGTATTCACTTGTTTTTTCATTTTGTTCCTTGTACATTAAGGGAGTTGAGGATGCAACAGTTCAACAAACAAACTTTCTCTCATGGGGAGTTTACATTCAAGAGTACCTACGTTCAATATGTTTAAAATATATTTTCCAAATCAAAACATTCATACACTGAAGCACCTTTTATACTATTTCCAGGATTCAAGCATAGCCATTAAGGAGGATTTGAGTTAGGTTATTTAGATTAGTGGTTGATTGTAACCCTGCCCCCCAAGTCCAGTTTAAACATCTAAATACAGACAGTGTTGTTGGTGTTGGGCTATATCACAGCCATCGTTCTCCATCCGGTGTTTCCTGTTACCTAGCAAGATGGACATAAGACTGGTAGCACATTTTCTTGCTTTACTGTATTTCCTTTTGCGTGTAGAAAGCAAAAGGAAAGGGAAATCAGAGAGGCAGCTAGAAAGTTGGGAACAGTAAAAACAAAACAAAAAAACACCTCTGAAGGCAGCAGGACAGTTAACATGAAAAATGATTATTTTGCACATCCATTTAATGCCTACTTCCCAGGGTATTTTTAATGGTCAGAAAATTAGGTTAAAAAAGAACATAGACAAAGATAACTTTTACCTCACCTTTGTTCATTGTAAAGTCCACATTAAAAACAAAATTAACAGTGGCAGCTGAAATGCCTACTATTTTCCCCTTGCTGTGTCACTAGGTGATAGGTAGCAATGTGAGAGGAAGAAAATGGAAGCAAAAGAGCTTCACTAGTGCTGGGATAACATAGGCCCGGGCACTTTGCTGCTTTGCCACTCTCACTTTTTTCCTGTTTGTTGTTCTTTCTCAGTGCACTTCCTCTCTCGACATCACGCATTGGACTGTAATAGCCTAAAAACTTTATCAGGCCCTGGGAAGAGAGGTTGGAAATGTGTATAACACCTTAACTTTAACTTCATGTTGAGTGATGTGTAAAATAGGATTTTATGTACATTAATTGGTTCAGGAAAACTTTAAGAGCTGTCCTTTAATGTTGAGAAATAGAAAGTATGCATTTTATTTCACTCTTCAAAGTATGCTGTTTTACTACAATTTGTTTATAGTGTGTAATTTGAATATAATTGGACATGTTTTGTCAGAAGTATTGATGATATAATGATATAATTTTTACTGTCAGTCAAATGTATGTGTATTTATGTAGCATTAAACTCAAGGAATAGGAGTTTGAATTGTGAGAGAGTGGATAGTTAGGTTTTGTAAACAGAATGATAGCCACTGAAAATAAGCAAGTTCTAAAAGACAGATGTTTTATTTTTGTGTTATGTTACTATCTCCAATAAACATGCATTAAATGATTGGTTTAGTTATCAAAGCATGGTATCAATGAAGCTCTTTTTATGGGCTTAGTCTTCATATACATTAGCCAAATTATTAAAAGAAAAACTCTGTTCTCATAAATGTTAATTAAGTCGAGGGAAGTCAATCATCTTTTCTATTCAGATTGTTTGTTGATTACAAATGGAAGTACATTACATGGTTATTTCAGTTTCATCTGCATAAACAACGTCTCTGTGATCCATATTGGTACTTTTAATGAAAAATTGTCAAGAATGAAAAGATAAAATCCAGAGATGTCTTGTTGCAAATTCTGAATATCACAGAGAATGTAGAAACCATAGACACAGATATAACAAAGTTTAATTGCCTCTCTCAAGATCTAGAACTAGAACTCAGGATTTCTAATTTTCAGTTCAGCATTCCAAGTCTTATATGGTTTTTCCCCATGTGTGGAATTGATCAGTAATGTGCTCATCAGAGGGTGTAGGCATAGTAAAAGATTATAATATCAACTGAGATTATTTTCTGCTTTCACATAGTTTTTTTTTTCTTTTTTGTAATGAAGTTTGTATTATGATTTCCTCTTTCTGGAACAGACAACAGCAAAACTCCTAGATGGCTCTCATCAGCAGCATGGATTTCTCTCTTTGACATACACAAAAGCTGTAACAAAAAATGTCCGCCACAAGTTAATATCAAGAAATGAGCGAAGAAGTTTTCATAAGTTATCTGAAGGTTTAACGGATGGTTCCCCTCATTTTCTTCATGAAATTCTTCTTTCAGCACAAGCTTTTGACATTGTCCTTTGCTTTCCTTTGCTTAATGCCATTGCAAGTATATTTCAAGCAAAATTACCAAGGACCCAAAAAGAGAAAAGAAAATCTCCTGGTCAGCCCATGAGGAGCCATACGTTGACTTCACGCAGCTTACCTTTGATTTATATCAACACAAGCATAATCAGAATTTTTGTTCCAAAAACAGAAGAAATGCAGCCAAGTATTGAAGGTATGGCCTTCAGAGGTTTTTGTGGTCTGATTTTACATAACTTCCATTTAGGGAGTTTAGTTTTTTCTATTCTTTTTTAATATGGCTGGTGGTTGTAGTTTGTACTCTGGTGTGTTTTAGAAAGAGTAACTATGTTACAGTCATTCTACAACTAAACCTTTAGATTATGTCAGGATACTGGGTTTGTTTCTGACTCAGTTACTAGAGTAAAAAGTAGATTTTTTTTTCATCAGGACTTTTGCTAGTGAAGCTTATCTTACTGTCATTTGTTTTATTAAACTCAAATGTTAGGTTCTATATACCTAAGGTAAGTAGAAATTATTAAAAAAAAAATAGCCAACACCCAAGGTTCCTGTGGCTTCTTCCAGGCTTCTCAGTGCAAATTAACTTAGGTTTTAAAATGAAATGAATTTGGGGCACCTGCCTGGCTCAGTTGGTAGAGCATCTGACTCTTGATCTCAGGGTTGTAAGTTCAAACCCATGTTGGGCATGGAACCTACTAAAAACATAAATAAATAAAATGTAATGAAATGAATTTAGAATCCCACTTCCTCCAACTGTGAGAGTAACTTTTAAATTTTTGCTTCCCCCATGCTAGAAAACAGTGAAGAACTTTAAGGATATTGAGTGAAGTTCTAGTACAGTGGTTCACATAGTATGAACTTGGAAGTTATAGAGACCTGAGTTCAAATCCCAGATTTACTAGTTAAGAACTGTGAAATTTAAAGCAAGTTAAGTCTAAGTTCCTACGTATAAATGGTAATAGTAGTGCTTGACTTGATAGTAGACCTTACTGACAGCTCACTTTTCAATGATGACTACGTGGAGACTACATGAATAATGCTAGCTGCATAGTTAGCTTTCAGTAAATGGCAACTGAATCAGCAGATGTGCCCATTCTTTTAAAGTAGAATATCTGGAAGTCCCCCATTTCACTACTGCTTATATACCTCTTTGGCCAAAGCATAGTCATATGGCTACACCCCACTGTGAGAGAGGCTGAGAAACAGTATTTCCCTAGGCGGTAGGGTGCCCAGCTCATAAATTAAGGCCATGTGAATTAGAAAAAGAGAGAATGGTAGTTGAGGGATAAGTACTAGCCTCTGCCACATGAAAACAGTAAAGCTTTTTTTTCCCTTTTAGTTATTATGTGGAGGGGGAAGAGCTTGAATGGTCAGTGATAGCAAATAAAAAAAAAGAAAAGCATCTAGTTCATTCTGTTTCTTCTTGGAGCCTAGTCTGTCTCTTGTTCTGTCTCCCAAAGGCAAATCTTAATTGGGGAAAGTTATTCTGCCTAACATTATAAATAAAGTTTTATTCAAGGTAATGGTCCTTTTTTAAAAAGTTCCCTAAGTAAAAAATAAATTTGTAGAGCTTTATAGTTCTTAATTACCAACATGTATAGAGATAAATTCAGTGTATTATACTTAGTGGATATTTTTAAATGTTTATTTGTTTATTTTTAAGAGAGAGGGAGAGCAGGGAAGGGAAAGAGAGAGAGGGAGAGAGAGAAAATCCCAAGCAGGCTCTGCACTGTCATCACAGAGCCCGACGTGGGGCTCGAACCCACAAACTGTGAGATCATGACCTGAACCAAAATGAACTGACTGAGCCACCGAGTTGCCCCTGTACTTCATGGATTTTTAGTATTAACCAGTTCCTATTTTCTTTCTGATTTTTAGTAGAACTGTCATAAAATTGATTATTTTGAGATAAAAAAAATTAGTATTGTCTGTATATGCTGTATTCTGACAGTATTATACAAGTTGTTTTCATCTGTTCAGAGACTTTGTAGAAACACATGAATGGTAAAGAATAAAGTTAGTCTTCATTGAGCAATTACAAGTGATCTGAGAGGCAACTACTAACCAGGATAGAGGCTGCATACTCATTGTAGACACACTGACATTTGTGCTTTTTCCTTGTTATTATCCTTTATTATGTGAGTATCTAATGAATGTTTAACTAATACGATTTATATTAAAATTACTTAGGCAAAAAAAGAAACCTATATTTTTAAACAGTATAGCTCTCTGAGACCCATTTTGTGTCAAAATAACACTTTTTCATAACCATACAGAAAGAGGGATAGACATAAAAGGTCATGGAGATTTCAGACCATCTTTTTGATTTTTCAACTGCGAATAGGGGGAAAACACTATGGAAACAGAAGTAGTTTGGCTTTCTTTATTTGAGAAAACTTAGGATTATTTTGGTAAGAGTTTGAAGTAGTCCATTGTATTTTAAAACTATCATTATATTGGGGCACCTGGCTGGCTCAGTTGGTTAAGCATCTGATTCTTGATTTTGGCTGGTCATGATCTCACTGGTTCATGAGATTCAGCCCCATGTAGGGCTCTGATCTGACAGCATAGAGCTTACTTGGGATTCTTTCTCTTCCTCTCTCTCTGCCCCTCCCTCACTTGTTCTTTTTCTCTCAAAATAAATAAATATTTTAAAATATCATTATATTATAGTATCTATAAGTTTTTCCATTAAAATAAAATTGCAGAAAATTTGTATCCAGATGAAAATAAGAATAAAGTTTTATGATATCTATATTATTAACAAATTGTAAATTTTTTTTAGCAATTCAGGGTTTTCTTTTCCACAGATACCTCTCTGGGTATTATAAAAACATTTATTTTCCTAACCAGAATGAGTTTCTGTAATTTCATTTAAAATAATTTATGTTAGTAAGCTTTTGTGATTTCCTGAAAATTCTTTTTCTTTTTTTTTTTAGTGTTTATTTTTGAGAGGGAGACAGAGAAAACAGTCAGGGGAGGGGCAAAGAGAGAGGGAGACAGAGGATCCTTCTGCGGGATCTTTCAGCAGGAAGTAAGATCCTTCCTGTCAGCTCAGAGCAATGGGGGCTGGAACCAAAAACCATGAGAACATGACCTGAGCCGACGTCGGAGGCTTAAATGACTCAGCCACCCAGGTACCCCAGATTTACTGAAAATTCTTTGTAGTGTGTATTTTGTGTTTTTATTCCATAATTTTCTAATTATTTTCATTTGAGTGTAAACAAGTGGTAAGGCCCAAAACTTCATGGAAATCTAAGGGAAAAAAAGTGTTATTAGAGATGAGAGGGTAGTATGAGGTGGAGAGAAATACAGGAGTACTGTATGAAAAAATTGTGAAAGGTCGTGCAGACAAATCAGGAAGCAAAGCAACCTATCTGTGATGAGTTTTTACTGCTACAGAAGTGTTCAGGAATTACAAATTGTCCTCAAATTATGTGATGTAATTGGCGTCTAAATAGTAATTGCCTGCTAACTAATCCTAGATTGAATCCTTCTTCCTCTAATATCCCTAATGCTATTTTAAGGTCTCACACCTTAAATTTCACATCCTAAAACATCAATATTGATCACAAATACAAATAAAAAGAAAAGAAACCGAATGTATATGCTTCATCTCCCATTTAAGTTTTGAAATTGGGCCTAGAATGTAGAGTAGTAGCAATATGTTGCTTTTTCAGGATGAGCCAGCCTAGCTTAGACTTTTTAAATAGGTGTTCAATAGTATTTTATACTGATAAATCTTCCAGAATCAGACATAGCTTTCCTCTATGTGCACATTTGATCTGCATCCAACATTTGCTTATTCATCATAAAATATTTTACCTGTTTGATGTACTGAATGATTTGGGATGTCTTTGGTACTTGTTAATAGGAGGGACATTTTCATAGTGACTTATTCTTTCAGTTAGACATTCATTCTAGAACTCCTTTGAATAAAATTTTGTAAACATACATACATACATGTGAGAGAAACTTACATGACAACTTCTTTTCACCACCCACATCAGTGTCATGGCCCTTAGGTGAACCTTACTTATGGTGTTAAATGTTTCTTCTTAAGATAGACTTTATCTATAAAGTATAAATTATCTCAGTCATTGAGTCAGAAGTCTTTTTTTTTTCAATTTTTTTATTGTGGTAAAATACACATAACAAGATTTTTTCCATTTGTAATTATTTTCAAGTGTACATTAACAGCATAAATTACATTGCCCAGGTTTTACAACCATGACCACTATCTGTTTCCAAATGTTTTCATCATCACAAACTCTGTACTCATTACTTTCTGTCTCTATGAATTTGCTTATTCTGTAAGCAGACAGACATGTAAGCAGAATCATAAATATTTGGCTTATTTCACTTAGCATGATGTTTTTAAGGTCCATCCGAATTGTAGCAGGTATCACAGCTTCATCTTTGTGGCTGGATAATACTTCATTGTATGGACGTGCCACATTTTGTTAACTTTCATCTATTAGACACTTGTGTTGTTGCCACCTTTGTGTTGGCTGTTGTGAGTAGTGGTGCTGTGAACACTGGCATACAAGTGTCTGTTGAGCCCATTTTCACTTCTTTGGGATATGTACCTAGGAATGGAATTGCTGGATCATATGGTAATTCTGTGTTGAGAATTCTTTGTTTTTGAGGAACCTCCAGTCTGCTTGGACACCTTTTTGACTAAGGCAGGATTTGTGGTATTTTCTGAACAACACTCATGTGCAGGCATAGTTCAGAATATAAGAGGGCTCACTCTTAGTAAGGATGGGAGCACCTGTACACTGAGCACCTCTTCAACGAGACAGAGGTTAGAAGTTCAGTAGTTCACTCTAGCTTTATTTTCCTATCATTCGCAGAGATGGTTTATTGAAACAGGTTCTGTGCTTCACTGATTTGTGTACATGTCAGAAGGAATAAAAATCTGGCTATTTGGGAAAAGGGAGAGAAAACAGCTTTATTTCTTTTGTGTGTTTGTTTTGTTTGTTTTTTGGTTTACTGTATTATAATCATTAATACTACATATCACACAATTTTGTTGGTGTTGTATTAAATTTACCATTCAGTGGGGCACCTAAGTGGCCCAATCTGTTAAGCGTCTGACTTTGACTCAGGTCATGATCTCATGGTTTGTGGGTTTGAGCCTGCATTCTGCTCTGTACTGTCAGCTCGGAGCCTGGAGCCTGCTTTGCATTCTGTGTCTCACTCTCTCTCTGTGTCCTTTCCCTTGCTCATGCTCTGTCTGTCTCTCTCTCAAAAATAAGAAACATTAAAAAAATTTAAAAAAATAAATGTACTATTCAGCTGCTTTAACTAGGAAAATCCTCAATTGATTGGAATTGCAAAAATATTTCTAGCCTTTTGCTTTCTTATTTTTAAAGTTCTTTCTTTTTTTGGTGGTGGTTATTGTAGGATTTTTAAGGTAGAATTTCAAAATCCACATGCCTAAGTACTTCCTAAGCAGGTAACCTTGAATAAGAGCATATGGAAAAAAGAGTGCATTTTGTTACAGCCATTTTGGAAAATATAGTCTGTTTCTCTGTGAACTTGTGGTTAATTTAAATCCTTTATACAAACACTTTTTGCAGTAAACACCTTTTTAGTGGCATTTTTCACGACTTGGGTGAGTATGTATATAAATAAATTTCTAGCAAAAAAGATTGCTAGATCAAAGGGCATGTACCTTTAAGACGTTAAGCGATGTCAAATTGCCTGTCTAAATAGCTGTACCAGTTTACTGTTTCCTTACTCTGATTCTAACAGAGTTTTGGGTTTTTGTCAGTCTCATTAATTAAAATTGCATTCTTTTTCTAGGTAGTTGCTCATCTTTTCCTTATCAATTAGTAAGAACTCTTTGTGTATTAAGTCTTTTGTCTGGACTACGTTGTATTGCATATATCTCTTCTCTTTTCTTCTCTCCCTCTGCCTCTGTGTGTGTCTATGTCTATGTGTATATCTGTATTTATATCTACATGTATATATCTTATACCTATATAGTTGACCCTTGAACAATGCGGAGGTTAGGGGCACCAAGCCCCCTTGCCCCCGTTGAAAATCCACGTATAACTTTGGACTCCTCCAGAACTTAACTACTAATTGCCTACTGTTGATAGGAAGCCTTACCAATAGCACAGTCAGTTAACACATATTTTTATATGTCATATGTATTCTATGCAGTATTCTTACAATAGTACCTAACTTTTTCTAAACTTTTTCAGTATTTCTGGGTTACACAGTTCATCAGAGTTGTTTTAAATTGTCTCCAGTCTCCAAAATTTTTCCAATATGTTTATTTTTGTTGTTTAAGGGTCAGCTGTACTTATATCTATAAACTATCTCTGAGAAGTAATGACTTTCTAGAATGTGCCTGTCTATAATTTATATAGATAGATATATCTTGTAGGTAGGTAGGTAGGTAGGTAGATAGATAGATAGATAGCCTTTCTGTAGTTATATTGCATGCCAAATATTCAAAACTTTTGGCACATTCTACATTTTTTTTGACACTTTGTCTTTCATCATTGCTGCTCTTAATTCAAATGATTAATTCACCCATGATAGCTTTGTGTAGGGTTGTCACTACAGTTAGGGCTTTGTAAAAGTGTAACATTGCACAGAGGCAAGTTCAAATACTCTTGGGACTTGAGATGTTTTATTCTGTTGAGTTTATATTGAGAATCCTAAAGGAAGAAGTCTCTGAAACACTTATTTCTTGCTGGATTTATGAAAAGTTATTTATAAATAACAGTCTTATGTTATCCAACAATTGCGTGAAAATTCTGCTCTTTATTTAAACTTCAGGTTCTGGTCACTTAAGCTCATAATTTCAAAGTTGTTCGTAACGTTTTCATTTTCAATACACACTCTTCTTGCACCAAGAAAAGATAAAATCTTTCAGACTTACATTTCACATTACATTAACTGTAAAAGTTTTTAATAGTTCATGTGTAAAATCAGTTAATAATAAGAAAAATATACTTACCATTCTAATATTTTCTTTAAACAAATGATACTGAAAGTCTGGTTTTCAACTCGAATATTGTTTGCATTATGTGCAATCATTATCAAGATCCTGAATCTACAGGTGTTTGACTTCCAGTTTAAGCTATTTATTTCAGAATAGAAGACTGTTTTTTGGATCTAATATGAGTCTTCTAGAGTAAGTAGTTCCGCATGAGCCTAAATTTTTAAAAATACAGTTTAAGCAAAGAAGGAAGGCATTCATTTTCATGTTGAAAATGCATCTAGAGGGAACATTTCCTCATATGGTCCAACTATTAAATGCAGGTGAAATAAACCAAAAAAGGGGAAGCTTACTTTTTTTCTAATTATAAAGTAACTAAAGAACTGAATCAAAGCACTTTCTTATATAAATACATATTTTATTATTTTTTCTTCTATCTCAAAGGTACATTTTGATAAGCTAAATACTTTCTATAATAAAATTGATTATTTTTATTTAGTTTGTGAATGATCTGCATTCAGTGCTTTTCTTTATTATTAAAACTTTATAGTCAGTATAATCTAGTGAGAACACTTTTGGCTCTAACAGAAACAGAATTCTGTTCTTGGATCTGGCTTTGTATGTAACACCAAGTACGTCATTTTTTTTCCATATGTACCTCATTTACTGCAGTGTTTCTATTACATTTCAGACTTTCATATGGTGAGTAGTATCTGTAGCCTGGAAGAACAGTTAGCAAGTATACTAATTGCACTTTTGTGGTATGGTCTATTCTCTAGACTTACTATTTATTGATTTAATTGATGCCTGCTGCTTAATCAGAGGTTTTCCCCACATGGAACTATTTGATAAGCTTGGCATAAAATGCAAGATCTGTGAAATGTAAACAATGTTCATAGTATAGGGACCTATAATCAAACCAGACCTCTAGTCATTTGAAAAGAGTACAGCTGCATGAGAAGCCGTTTTCTATTTGATCTTTTTTGCTGTGGACATTTAAAAGTACTGTCTTTATTGCACCATCCACATGCTAATATTTATTATGATAGCTCATCTCTTTTTCCCCCTTTTTCTGTCCTTGTGACCCCCACTTCCCAGCTGTTTTGCCATTCCCTTTATGTACATCTTATTCTGGTTCCTTCTTTTCCTGAGTATCTTTCTTCTAACTTTTTCTGATTTTCTTAATTCTGACTTTCTTTTTTAGTCTAATCTAAGTCAGACCATACTGACTGTACTGCTGAAGCAGCTGGAAATAATCTCTTAGCTTTTGCATTCTTTGGGCACCACAGTTTGGGAAATATGGATTGTATGCCTTTGTAGGCGTGTTCTGTTCAGGATATTCCCGAGGTCTTGCAGCCAGTCCTGTTCTGTTCCATTTGTGGCAGATGATAGTTTCTTGGGAGAAACGATGAGTTTGAGTATCTGTTTTCTTCAAAAGCCACAAAGTTGTATATTGTTAGCAATTTTAAACAATTTTTGAACAGCTACTACAATGGCATCATCTGTTGGACAAGAGGGAGTAGAATATAAATTTATATTAGTATAAATTAATGGGGCCATGAAGAACCCTTATCCATTTCAAATGGTCCTTAGAAAAGACATTGAATTAGCCAGTGATTTACAGAAAAATTGTTAAACTTTATAAGAACATGGCAAAATACTGTTGCTTTGTTCAATACAAAGGATCAGAATTTAAATATATATATATATATATATATATATATATATATATATATAGTTTTTCATTTTTTTATTGTTTTCTGAGATTACTTACCTTAGTGTTAGATTCCATTAGGAGGTGGAAGTTTTACATAGGTATGAAATTATTTCTCAAGCAATTTCACAGTAGAAATTACTTAAATTAAAAAGTGCCTAGAATAACACGTTGAAATGTCCTTGTATATTAAACAATTACCTGGTTTTTTTTTTTTCTTTACCGTTGCAGCCATTATATTTCTTTTGGAATTTCTGACATGTTACAACTTGAAGTGCTGTGACCATGTGTGTACATATGTGTGTGTGTATTGTATTTAATTATTATTTGTCATGTAAATTTAAATGGTTTGAGAATCTGTCACTGACCTTGTAGTGACCTTTAATATCTTTGTTGACAATAATATATGCGTACACTGCAATGGCAGTGTCAAATCCCAGGGCTGACAGTCACTTGGGAGAAAGATGTAGTAGCATAAGATTATGAAATTTGAGAAACATACTACTTTAACACTACTCATACGTAGTTAACATCGTATGTTTTAATGTTGGGATGGAGTTGTTGGGTTTTTTAATTATCATTTTAATTGTGCACAATGGAAAATTACTTAATGGGATATAAAGGAAGTAGTTCTCAAAAGCCTCAAATATTTTTATTTTTCACATAATTTTTTCCTTGCCCTCATTTATTGGTTTTATCTTCATGTGTCTGTACCCGTTATTTAGATTTCTCCATATGCATAAAGTACACACAGACCCACTGAATACCTCATGAATCGATTTCTTTTATTACAGTTAATCAGGCAGCAAAAGAAGACACCATGGTTTTGAAGATTGGCTCTGTTGCTATGGCTCCCCAAGCTGACAATCCCCTTGGCAGAACTGTCCTCAGGAAAGATATTTACCAGTAAGTTTATTTTCTTATCTTCGATCTTGCAGCAATTTCATCCTGCAAAGAAGTACACTGATCAATAAAACTTGCTTAGTGTGGCCTGTAGAAATACTTTTCATTTGGGATCTTTTGATATTTAAAACCAGGTTTTTCTGATTTTCTTCAGTTGTGGGTTTTTAAATTCATTCAGACAAATCAAGTATTTCTGTGAAGTGTTGATGAATAACAGAATGTAAGTACCAAGGCCCCATAAAACTGAAGAAGCGCAGTTTGGAAAATTTTAGCAGACTTTAAATTTGACCAAATCTCTAATCACATAAGAAACTGAGGTTCGCTCCAGAACTACCACATCCTACTGCAGTCATTTTCTTAATTTAACTATAAGCCATTATTTGAAACGTAGGTCTGTGGATGTCATGTGGATCAAAGCTGTAAAGAAAAGCAAACTTCTAAGGAGAAATTTCACAGTAAACACTTTCTGTGAAAATGCCATGCTCTGGATTTTGTCACTGAGTATTTGCAAACCACACCAAGCATATATGGACAACTAAACTGGTGAACATGTGTAATCAACATGATAAAAATAATACATCATTCATACTGGCACTGCTGCCAGACATAAAAGTGCAGTTGCAAATAATACCAAGTGAGAAAAATCACAGAAGTACAGATGAACAAGTGTCTTATTCATCCTGCTGGTCTGCTTCTCAGACGAGGTGGTGTCATTCTTTTAAAAATAAATTCCTACTGTTCTCCAATAAATGTTACCGTTAGGAAAGATTCTGATCTTTGTAATGCACTTACCACCTAGAGGTTGATAGCAATTTTTACTTTAAGCAGACCTAGGGATTTGATTGTCTCAAATTTTTCCATTATTTGATATTTTTTTCTTTTGAATTACATATCATGTTCTCTTTCTTGTATTACTTTTGTTGGTAGCTTGTAGTATTCATCCCTTAAATAAGTTCTTATTTTGCTAGCTTACATAGAATCTCAGAATGTGAGAACTGAAGGAGGCCTTTGGAATTTTCTAATCCAGCTGCCTTATTTTATAGATAAGGAAACTGAGGATCCAAAACAATAGCTATCTCTGGTTAAGTGATGATGATAGACACAAGATCACAACTCATAACTGTTTACTCTCTCAGTATCTAGGGGAAGGATTACAGTAGAATTTTTTCTGGGCGAAAATAATTTAATCTTCTAACATTTGAAAAGGTTTTCAGGTGTATTTATCTTTTATTTTTCATTTCAGAAGTAAGCGGCCCTCAAAGAGGGTCTTACTTATGGTGAAAGAAATATGTTTTCTATTAAAAGATCTTATCACCATCAATAAAGTGAACTCCTTTCCTCCTCTGCCCTCTCCACATTCTGGCTCCTTAGAAGTCATTTGTGAAGATATGGCTCCCTTAGGCCTGTTTGTCATTGCTTTCTTCTCATTGTCCTTGAACTATTTTTTCTCAGTCGCCGTCCGTATTTACTTTCCATATTTTCTTCATACTTATTTTTTCCTTCCCTTTCTGTATCTTTATTCTTTATCTTCTCCTTTTCTATATTTCTTTTTCTTTACTTTCTACCTTCTTTCCCTATCTCGTTTCCTTCCCTGTTTCGCTACCTGAATTATTTTGTAGAATATGGAAATATAAAGCCAAAAAGTAAATTAAATGTAAATAACATAGTATCTCTTTTAGATCTTCAGTGCCTCATATCCTGAAACATGCAAAATATATAAAAATATGTACTAAGTACATACAAAGTACAAAAAAGGTACTTTATAGAATAAATGCCCCAGTTTTTTTATAATTGACAGACTAAGGTGCACAGAATTTTTGCATGATTTGCCAAAAGCATACACTTAACTAAAGGCAGAGCATTTCAGAATTTTTTTTTATGAATTCCTTTCAGAACTGTTTTTAGATTTGTATTTTTATCATTTAGTCCCTCTCCTTGATCATATCATTTAGTCATTGCACTCTCCCACTGCATATTTTTACTTCCTCTTTCTTTTAATCTGCTCTTAGTGTTTTTTTATTTCTCTCTTGACTTTTCTAACTTCCTCAACCAGATCAGTGGCATCTATAAAAATCCATAATTAACATATTTGATGGTGAAAAGCTATATGCTTTCTCCCTAAGATCAGGAACAAGACAAGGATATCTGCTCTTGCCACTTCTATGTAGCCTTATACCAGAGGTTCTATCTAGGGCAGTTAGGCAAGAAAATGAAATAAAAGACACCCAGATTGTAAGGAGGAAGTAGAACTGTCTTTTTGTAGATGACATGATCTTGTATATACCAAATCTTAAGGAATCCACTGGAAAACTTTTGGGCAAGTAAGTTCAGCAAGGTTGCAGGATACAAAATCAAATTATAAAAGCTCATAGTAACACTAAGCTATGCACTACCTAAAAGTGAAATTAAGAAAATAATTACATTTATAATCGCATCAGAAAGAATTAAATACTTATGAATAAATTTACCAAAAGATGTGCAAAACTTAACCCTTTGAAAATTACAAAACATGGGTGAAAGAAATTAAAGATCTAAAATACATGGAATCATATCCTGTGTACAAAGAATCTTAAGATCTAAATACATGAAATAATATCCCATGTGCATAGATCAGAAGACTTAATTAATGTTAGATGGCAGTACTCCCCCAAATAATTTGCATTCATCATAATCCACACATCAAAATTTCAGCTAATTTATTGGCAGAGATTGACAGAACTGGTCCTAAAATTCATATGGAAATTCAATAGGCCCAAGCAATACTGGAAAAGAAGAAGTTGGAAGGCGGACACATCCTGATTTCAAAACTTAGGATAAAACAGTAGTAATCAAGACAATGGAATACTGGCATGAAGATAGATACATATAAATGAATGGAATTGAGATTCCACCAACAAACCATCACATTTACTATCCATTGGTTTTTGATAACCCAAGATAATTCAGTAGTAAAGCACAGTCTTTTCAACAAATAGTATTCGGACTACTGAATATTTACATGAATTTGGACATTTACCTTATACCATACATAAAAATTATGATGTAAATATAAAAGATTTAAATATAAGAAGTAAAATTCTGGAATTTATAGGAGGAAGGAAAGGAATAAATCTTTGTGCCCTTGGATTAGGTAATGGCTTCTTTAAAATGACACCAAAAGCTGAGGAGGGGACAAAAGAAAAAAAATAGGTAAGTTCAGTTTTATCAAAATTGTAAATTTTTGTGCTACAGAGAACTCTGTCAAGAAAGTGACAGTCTATAGAATATGAGAAAATATTTACAAATCATGTATCTGATAAGAGACCTGTATCCAGAATACATAAAGAACTGTTACAGCCAATAATAGAAGAACAATCCAATTAATAAATGGGCAAAGGATTTGCATAGATAAATATGCAAAGAAGATATAAACATGGCCAATAAGCACGTGTTAAGATTTTCAACCCAATTAGTCATTAGAGACATGCAGGTCAAAACTATACCCAGTAGGATGGCTATAATAAAAAAGACAACTGATGTGGTGAAATTGGAACCCTCATGCATTTCTGGTGGGAATGTAAAATGGTGCTGCTACTGCGAGAAACACCTCATAAGGTTAAACATAGAGTCATCATATGATGCAGCAATTCTACTCCTAGGTATGTCTCCAAGGTGATTGAAAACTGTGTCACACAAACGCATACCCACAGTGGTTGTAGCAGCACTACTCATAATAGCTAGAAGTGGAAAATACCCAAAGGTTTTTCAGTTGACAAATGGCTAAACACATGTGGTATACTCATGTAATAGAATAGTATTCTGCCATAGAGAGGAATAAAGTCTATGTTTTAACATAGATCAACCTTGGAAACACGCAAAGTAAAAGAAACCAGACAAAAAAGCCACATATTATATGATTCTATTTATATTTAAATGGAATGACCAGAACAGACACATCCATTGAGACAGTAGAAGAGTGGTAGCTAAGACAGAAGAGAAGAATGACTGCTAATGGGTATAGAATTTCTTTTTGGGGTGATAATAGTGTTCTAGAATTAGATAGTGGTGATGTACAATAATTTGTCCAGTGAGTACTTGTACAGTGAGTGAGGTACAGTGAGTGCAATGAGAATATACAAAAAACTAAATTATACACCTCAAAAGGATCAATTTTATTGGATGTAAATTGTATCTCAATAGAGCCGATTGTTTTAAATCAAAGATTGATGTCACAAATTGGTCCAGAGGAATTAAATTCCAGAAAGAGAAATACCTGTTCTAGGTGTATGGAGACTGGATGCACTTTTCACCTTTGGAATTATTTGCCTTGTCTGCTATAAGCAGGGATATTTTATTGTGGAAAGGAATAAATCAAGGGACATTTATTGGTCATGAGCTAGAATGACACATTGGAATCTGGAGGAACCCCAAACACACAGTCATCCATAGTGGTTTTGTTTTTTTGTTTTTTTTGTTTTTGTTTTTGTTTTTTTTGAGTGTTGGTTGGGGAGAGGGAGCTGGTAAGAAGAAATTGAATATCACAAAGTTTCACATTCTTTAAAAGATAAAGCCATGTTGGAGGTGTACTCTTCAATACAGTAGTCACTAACTACTATGGCTTTTCTGCTTTTGGAATGTGGCTAGTCCAGGGGCACCTGGGTCACTTAGCAGGTCAAATGATGGACTCTTGGTTTTGGCTCAGGTCACGATCCTGGGGTCATGGGATTGAACCCCACGTCAGGCTCTGTGCTGAGGGTGAAGCCTTCTTGGGATTCATTCCCCCCCCCTCTCTCTCTCTCTGTCTCTCTCTCTCTCCCCCCTCCCCCCTCCCTCTCTCCCCCTCTCCCTCTCTCCCCCTCTTCTCCTTCTCTCCCCCTCCCTCCCCCCAGCCTCCTCCTTCTCCCTCCCTCTCCCTCCTTCGCACTCCTTCTCCCTTCCCTCCCCTAACCCCCCTCCTCTGCCCCTCTCCTCTGCTGGCACTGTCTAAGATCAGGTAAGATAAGATACTTTAAAAAAAGAATGTGGCTAGTCCAAATTGAGATGTTCTAGAAGTATAAAATACACACAATATTTTGAATAATTAATAAAATATCTCCTTAATCTTTATGTTGATTTTATATAATGATAGCAATACTTGGATGTGTTGAGTTAAATACATTATTACAACTCTTTCCCACTGTATTTTTAAACCTTTTTTCAGTGTAACTATTAGCAAATTTTAAGTTACAGAGGTGGTTCACATTTGTGTCTTGCATTATATTTCATATATATATAGTACAAGTCTACTAGGAGAGGCCTACAACAAACACAGGACAAGTCTTGCCCTTGGGACCTTTGAAACCAGAGGCAAATTAAGTTTAAAGCTGTAAACCAACCCCAACTTAGCTCAGTTAATGATTGAATCAAAATTATCCCCTGCTTACCCATTCTGCCTGGCAGGAAAATGTGTGCCTTCTCTTGGGGAAATAACTTAACTTGTTTTAGTGTTTTTATATATGATGTCCAATACATAATCAAAAATTATAAAATATCAAAGAAGCAAGGAAATTAGATCCATTATCAGGAGAAAATTTAGCTCGTAGAAGAAGACCTACAGATGATTGAGATGTTGGAATAAGTAGACAGGAGTTTTAAATAATTGTTAATAGTATTTTAAAAATGTTGAAAAGATAAAGAGTTCATAGAAACGAGGTCTATTTAAAATTCTAAAACTGAAAAATACACTATCTGTAATTAAGGAGTCATTGGATAGCTATAACAGCAAATGGGCAAAGCAGAAGATAGGATTTAGTGAATTTAGACATAGCTAAATAGAAATTATCCAAACTGAAGCACAGAGAGGAGGAAAAAGTGAACACTGAAAAACATGTGGGTCACTGCCAAATGGTCTAATGTATGTGTAAGTAGGAGAAAGAACAACAGAAGGCATAACTAAAAGGATAACCCTTGAGAGTTTTCTAAAATTAACAATACTCATTAACCAGCAGACCCAAGAAACCTAGTACCCTATCCTCAATAAAAGCAAAATATATGCAAAGAAAACTACATCCAGGGACAATATGGTTAATTTACTGAAAATCAAAAATAAAGAGACTCCTCCCTGATAGGCTGAGGGAGAATGCTGAGCAAGGAGAGAGAGAATGCAACATCTGTCTCCCCCAGCACAGGTTCCCAGGTCTAAAATATGTCTGTACCTGGGAGAAAGGAGATGCCTTTACCTTTAAAAAGTTGGGTATTTTCAGGGTGCCTGGGTGGCTCAGTCGGTAGAGTGTCCGACTTTGGCTCAGGTTATGATCTCGCGGTTGATGAGTTTGAGCCCCACGTTGGGCTCTGTGCTGGCAGCTCAGAGCCTGGAGCCTGCTTCAGATTCTGTGTGTCTCTCTCTCTGCCCCTCCCCCGCTCACACACTGACTCTCTCTGTCTCAAAAATACAATAAACATTAAAAAAATAAAAATAAAAAAATTAAAAGGTATTTTCATTATGAAAAATATGTATGTGAAAATTCAAAAAAATCCTAAATGCAACCAATAAAAAAAAAAAAAACCTTTGAAGGAACAATAGTAAGACTGAAATAACTGAAGATCTTAAATCTGAAGATGAGAAAACTAGGGGACATAGGACCATTCTTTAAATACTTGACCTGTCATGTGTCACAGGGAATAGTTTTATTCCTTCTGAAGCTAAGAACAGACCTAAGATCATTAAATTAGTGAATATTACAATGATAACTTGCAGCTCAATGGAATGAAGACCTTTCAGTTATAAAAGTAATAACAATGGGGCTATTTGTTCTTTATTCATTATTTAACAAATGTTTTTTTGTGAGCCTACTGCACATTAGGCACCTTTCTAGGTATTGGATGAGTGTCAAGACAAAGAAAAAAGCCTTGCTCTTATGGAACTTATATTTAATGGGGGAGACAGTCACAAATTTAAAATATTCTATAATACTTGTTGTGGAAGCAGGGAAGAAGACAGAAAATGGGGAGTTAGAGATGGACATCATGGCCTAATAAGAGAAGGAATGGCTCACTGAGAAAGCATAAGAATCCTGGAACAGGAGTGTACAAATGAAGCCAGTGGCAGCTGAAGCAGTATATGCCTGAATCAGTGTGGTGAGAGACAGTATGGAGGAAACTTAGAGGCCATTGTGAGGCGTTTGGCTACCATTTTGAGTGGGAGGTGGTTGTGGAGGAAAATAATCAACACATGAAGAATTTTGAAATAATGATTTTGTTGTTTACCAGATATCTACCTGCAAAAGGACATGAAGGGATCACCAGCAAGGACTAAAAATATACATTTGAAAACAGGTGAAATCTGCCTTTAATACAAAGGAGTCACAGTTCAGAAGAACAAATGAGAGTTTGACATTGATCTCTAAAGGAGTCATGTTAAGGATTATTTCTGTCATTTGAATTAACCGAATATGTGATATGAAAGTTTTCTGATTTTTGAGGGGTTGATTTCTTCATCAGATGAGAAGCCTTCAGAGAGTTTGAGCTGGAGGAGTGGCAGGATCCAATTTATATTTAAGCAGATAATTCAGGCCAACACGTGAAGAATAGACTGCAGGCAGGGAAGGGCAAGGGTCTGTGACTGTTGCACTAATCTTGGCAGGAGATGATGGTGGTTTGGCTGATGGTAGTGGCTGTGGAGGTGATGAGAAGTGGTCAGATTCTGGACATATTTTAGTGGTAGAGCCAGGAGAAGTTGCAGATGGATTGCACATGGAATTTGAGACAACGGAGATAAGGATAATTCAGTTGTATGGCCTAAGCAACTGGAAAGATGAAATTAACTGAGGGAAGGAAAACTGTGGGAGGATTTAGTTTGGGGTTTGGCAGGTGGAGAACAGGAATTTACATTTTTTTGAAATGTTGACAATCTTAGGAGGTACTGAGCTCCCCCTTGCTGATATAGCAGAGGCTGATCAACCATGTAGAAGGGTAAGAAGGGGTTGGTTATATGTTGAATTAGACCAGTGCTGCTTTTTTAAAGAATTTTTTTAATGTTTATTCATTTTTGAGAGAGAGAGAGCATAAGCAGGGGAGGGGCAGAGGGAATGGGAGACACAGAATCCAAAGCAGTCTGCAGACTCTGAGCTGTCAGCACAGAACCCGAAGTGGGGCTTGAACCCACGAGCTGTGAGATCATGACCTGAGGCAAAGTTGGATGCTTAACCATTTAACTGACTAAGCCACCCAGGCGCCCCTAGGCCAGTGCTTCACCTGCGGATCTGTTCAAATGCACCTTTTGACTTGGGAGGTCTGGAATGGGGCCTGAAATTCCCTATTTCCACCAAGCTCCCACATGGTTGCGTAGAACACTGATGCTGGGTGATATTGATGTGCTGCTTCAAGGGCCACACCTTGTGTAGCAGATTAGGTGGTTTCCAAATCTTTTGAACAAACAAGGTTTAAAAAACATATTTTAATAAATGCTAATAATTTTTAATGCCAAACATTCAAACACTGTGACAGCAAGTATCTTTCATCCCCACATTTTCCTGTTCCCTAGCAAGACCGTCCTCAATGGAGTCTTTTTTTAAGTTCAGAGTTTTTACAGATTTGCAGTTGATAGTGGTTGTTACTTTTGGGGTCTATGATTCAGAAAATGTAAAATAATAAAACATGTATTAAATTACTGACAACTTACATGAATTTGCACCTCATTAGTCTCAAAAGATCTGATACACTAGAAAACAACAGAGCATATATAACATGTTATTTATCCAGTGTTCATGCCCAGCTATATGTTTTCATGAATTCCTCTCTTGACCTCTGCTGTTTTTACCTACTTCCTCCTTTTAGTCTACTGATCTTTCTAGTTTCCAACTACTAATTCCTACATAAGGTGATCTCCCAGTTTCCTTTCACCTCTTTCTGAGATTCTCCTATGATGTGTTCAACTGTTTTTTTTTCCCTGACTTACACTAAAGTTCTGAAACACAGTTTGGCCTGATAGATTTCCCTCTATCTTACACAATCTCATTACCTCAGAGATGATTCAGGTTCTTGTCTCTGGCTAAAGAGCAACAGAGAAACGTTTAGGGATTAAAGGTTAAAAGGCAGATTAAAAAAAAAAAAATGACCTGTGCTGAAAAGTGTTCCTTCATAGGCTGATTTAAGGAAATTAAAATAAGCATTATGAAGTAAACTGTTTAAATGTGTTTGTAACTTAAGCACATTAATGATTTAATAAATTTAGTTATACTTTTTTATGTAAATGATTTATATATATTTTTGGAAACTATGTTCTTCAAATGCTGGTATATCATCTGCAGCTCAGTAATTTGAGAGTTTATGTTTGTTTCTCCTAAAAAAAAAAAAATGGATGTAAGTATCAGTCAGGACCTTACGCCATTCTATTGTATACTCACTATAGGAAAATTACATTGGATTTATATTATCTCTACTTCCTAGGACTTACCTAAAAATTTCATTGACTATAAACCTGAATACAGTCTTACAAGTATTTTAACTTAATTTTTATTGTTTTAAATGATGTTTAACTATTTTTTTAAATAAGAGAAATAGAATAAATAGCTCTACATCAGTCATTAGAACAGTAGGGATTTTTTGAGACATTCATGCTATCACATTGCATGTATGTATACATGCATTAATTCATTTATTACTTTAATTCACTTATTTTTAAAATATTAATTATTTCACTTATTCAGCAGATATCTACTGAGTGCCTACAGTGTATGTAACACCAATGCTAGAAATGTACTTTTGAGTAGGACTTAATGGTACCTCCCTTCATTGAACTCAAGACCCCAACCATATTATTCAAGTTGATGAAATTACATTGTAAAGCTCTGATAGATTCAATAGCATAATAATTCACACTTTATCTACAACACCTCCCACAGAGCCTGGATTAATGAAATAAGCAAAATCAGAAGTTATGAACTTGCACCCTAAACTTTTTCGTGTCCTTACGGCATTAAGTCTGTACATCTTCTGAAAATTATGATACGAGGAAAGAATGATTCCGGAAGTTCCATCCAGACAGGTTTCACAGGAAGGAACAGGGAAAAAGTATTCTTCATTTCCATTCAATGATTTTTCTTTTTAAAAGTGGAAGAGAATAGAAACATTGACATTAGTTATTCATGAGTCTATGTAAGTAAATGCATCATTTTTTCAGTATGTTTTAGTGATCTGTTTTTAAAAATCCTTTTATAAATCCTTTTATAAAATATAAATCCTTCATAAAAATCCTTTAAAAAATTGTTTACAATTCAGTTTATCATTATTTAGTCTTGTTATCGAATTAAAATATGAAAAGTTAAAATAGAATTTTTTAAAATAACAAATTGTTGAAATGATACCTTTTTAATAGTAAATCTACCTTTATTTTACTCTTTTAATAAGCCTATATTAAGGTTTTTAAAATAAAAGTGTAGTGTTCATTGTTTAAGTTAAATAATATATGCTATAGAAAATAGAATCCCACTGCTTATTCTGATTGCTGGCTATTTCCTTACTTTGTGGCCATTGTTAACAGGTTGACACTTTTTTAGACCACTTCTGTGTGTCTGTAAGAGAGTGACAAGCCAGCTCTACCTGTCTTAAAAAATGGGGTCTAAATAGTGTTCTGCAACTTGGGTTTGTTTCAACTCAGTATGTTGAGGGCACCCTTCAGTGTCCTCATACTCAGAAATGCTTGCCTGTTTTTGAACCATTTTAGATACAGATCAAGAATCTATTTAAAGACTACTTTTTGTGTCTAGCCAACAAAATGTTCTCCATTATTAAAAAACGCTGTGAAAACTTCTGTAGAATGTATTGTGACGAAGACTTCCAGACTTCAAGACATCACTGTACCTGGGAAACTGTAAAAGGAAAATTGAGTCGTTTCTGTCAGTGAGATAGCTACTGGGTGGTTTTTGAAGAACAAATATATCAGTACCAATAGGAAACTGAAATAATTACAGCTGTTCTTTGTTACCATGTGAATTGAAAAGACCCAAGTGGCTCACAGTCGTCACTACGGTATGAATTAAAATACTGTAGGCATTTAGGCTTTAATGTCCCACTTTGAAACTCTGCTCAGCATCTGTAATAATGCTCAAGTTTTAACATGACAAAATTTCTTTTAAGCCAACATGCATCCTCTTCTGTGAGCTGACCTCAGTCTCTATTTCAAGTCTTGCCGTCATTTTCTTACATAAGAGTCTTGTTCAAATTATTGAATATATTTTGTTTACCCCAGTAATGCTTAGTAGGTTCTTTGCTGTGGCCCTTCTTTATGTATGCATTTTCAATTTTCTTGAAATGTACTCTTCTTCCAGATTAGCCTTTCAAGGAGTTTTTATTATAAAAACTTTACATTGGAGAGGTTATGAATTCTTGAAAAATCTTTTTCTTTGGTGTTCAACATCATTAACGTAAAAAAATTCCCAAGAATCACATCTTTCTTTTTAATGTCTCGCTTAAATCCTTCTCTTTAAAAAAACAAAAAACAAAAAAATTCATAATTATTTTACTTAGAATGTCTTCTTTCTTTGGCCTTCAATACCAGTGCCTGAGGTACCTTTCTGCAATATACCAGCAGCAGCAGCGGCAGTAATAGCTAACATCTAGTGAGTGCTTCCCTTGTGTCAAGGATTCTACTTGATGTTTCAGTGCAATGCTTACTTCACTGTAACCTTTAAGTAATAAGAGTCAAGTATTATGATTGTCTGTACTTTAGACATAGAAACTGATTCTACAGACATTAAGTGATTTCTCCTGGGTCACGCATAAAATAAGTGACAGAACCTGTTTCCATTGTCCATGCTCTTTACCACTACATTTTGCTGCCTGTTACTGAATTTCTTATAAGATGCTGGCTTTAATTTTTTGATTTGTGAGCCATTAGAGACTCTTAAACACAGAGAACAAACTGAGGGTTGCTGGAGGGGTATATGGGGTGGATGGATGGGTTAAATGGGTGATGGGCATTAAGGGGAGGGCGCTTGTTGGGATGAGCACTGGGTGTTATATGTAAGTGATGAATCACTAAATTCTATTCCTGAAGTCATCATTGCACTACATGTTAACTAACCTGGATTTAAATAAAAATTAAAAGAAAATAAAAGTAGATCTTTAAAAAAAAAAAAAAAGATGCTGGTTTTAGTTTAATTTACAGTTAACCAGTGTATAGCTAAGGTTGAACTTAATTTTTTTTGAAGTTTTGAATTCATATTTCATTAAATTTTATGTGTTTAGATATTAGTTTTTTTTCTAACAATATTCTTGTTAACAGTGAGTAAATGGAGGGGCCCTGGGTGGCTCAGACGGTTGAGCGTCTGACTTTGGCTTAGGTCACGATCTCACGATTCGTGGGTTCGAGCCCTGCATCGGGCTCT
The DNA here is from genome assembly GCF_007474595.2 of Lynx canadensis. NCBI lineage: Eukaryota > Metazoa > Chordata > Mammalia > Carnivora > Felidae > Lynx > Lynx canadensis. The sequence continues at coordinate 37,676,124 of NC_044320.2, read as the reverse complement.
GTGCTGACAGCTCACAGCCTGGAGCCTGCTTTAGTTTCTGTGTCTCCCTCTCTCTCTGCCCCTCCCCTGCTCACTCGGGCTCTCTCTCTCTCTCTCTCTCTCTCTCTCTCTCTCTCTCTCTGTCTCTGTCTCTCAAAATCAAACATTAAAAATATAAATAAAAATTAAAAACAGTGAGTAAATTGAAACAAACTAATAGGCAGAAGTTTTAGTGCATTTTCCTTAGGTTTCCTAAAATATTACAAGCTACGATGGCTTAATATTACAGCTATTAGAGCCATAATTTATGATGAAAACTCTTATAATCCTAGTGTTTGAGTTCTTTGGTCCTTGGATGTACTTGAACATAAAACCTATGTTGAAAAATTTTCATTAGGCTGTACTTCTTACTATATGATCTACATAAAATCTCCCCATTAACATCGCTAGCTAATGATTTTGATTGTCATCAAGCTTTTTCTCACCTCTGTTTTGAACTGTGAAATGAATCATGACCAGATGTAAATATTAACATAGATTTGCTGATTAATAAACTCAGTATATGTCTGTGATTTTTATTTCATAAGATATTTTAAGTGATTATAAAACATAATGATAAATGTTTATCTCAGTATAATTATTTCTTTAATTCTGTCTCAAAATTATGAAAGAGAAGGAAAAGTTGAAACTCTTTTTTCTTTGTTGTATTTCTTCTTCCCAGAGTATTCTTACATATCACAACTTTTCTCTTAAATTGTGTAGAAGAAGGTATTGATTTTCTTCTGTTAAAACAACTGTGTACTGTTTGTTCACATATTTTTCATATGCAAAAGTTATATCAAAGTTAAATAAGCATTTTATATGGAGTTTTAGTACCTTGGGCTTTTTTCTCTCACATCCTGTGCAATTGAGAAATACTGAGTTTAAGCTACATATATGAAAATGGGGCTTATAGAATTAGACATATAGATTTGGAAGTCATTTAAGATTATACACAGACTTCCAATGTCATTGCTCTATCATATTGTTTAAAAATTTACAAAAATTTTAATATCTACCCTAAAAGACTTAAACTAGTGATTATAACAATCAAATTTACTTCATACATTTTTCTAAAATATTTTATTAAAGAATTTTAAAATACTCAAAACATTTTTTTTCTTTTTTACTTTTTTTTAATGTTTATTTATTTACTTTTGAGAGACGGCACAAGCGGGGGAGGGACAGAGAGAGAGGGAGACACAGAAATCTGAAGCAGGCTCCAGGCTCTGAGCTGTCAGCACAGAGCCCAACATGGAGCTCGAACCCACAGACTGTAACCTCATGACCCGAGCTGAAGTCAGATGCTTAATCGACTGAGCCACCCAGGCATCCCTCTTTTGTACTCTTAATTACAAAGTTTCTTAATCTTCATCATTTACTTGAGAGAACTATATTCTTCTTATAATTCGACATTTGTAAAGTTCTGCATATAGCTCTTGGTAGGAGCCACAAATATTTGTGGGTCTTCTGAAGTCCCTTCTGGGATTTTATCTGTGACTAATTTATCCCATAGCTTTTTAGAAACTTTGCCAGTTGTTGAATTTTTCAGCCATTTCTTCTTTACAGGCATTTGCTAATCCTTTTTTGGTACATTCAGTACTTAATTGATTGAATGTAGTATTGGGTTTCAGTTTTTCTCCATAGAGAATTTCGTTCTCTTAAAAATTGTCTACAAGCATTATATGAAAACTCCATGGTAATTTTGACTAAATTTTAAAGACATCTTTTATAAATGAGGCTTCTGACAGGTGTACTCAATCTGTGGCAGTTTCATTTATGGAATTTTACTTTTAAGGAATTACAAACATTAGAGGAGCTGATTCATTTTCAGCTTATCTTAGAAATCTTCTCTTAGAAGATTTCCATTAGTAGTACTCCTCCAACACTTGTTCCATTTTTTGCTTTTTTTTATGGACAACTTGTGCAATAGTGGTTGCTGTCCGCTTCTCACTGTGAGACTGATGTGCTAACCACCCACCACAGTAAGTGTGAAAACATGCTTGTCTTTTATAATTGATAAGAAAATGTAGCTTTCATTACAAAAATTCATTTTATGGCGATAATTTTGGCAGCTTAAGTGTTGACATAAAATACCCATTTTCTAAATGGAAGCTTTACTGAAATCTTGTTAAAGCTGAATTTTTTTAAACCACTATAAAAAAAGTCTTAATTTTTTTTTGACTTTGATATACAATCACATGAGTTATTTTTTAAATTACAGTTTACTAAAAATCAGGACTCAAGTATCTCATTTAAGGTTTTAAATAAATAGACCTTGATGCAATTCAAGAGACAGGCATTTGCATGCAACAGAATATTTCACCTACATTAAAACCTTGACAGTATCTTTTTGTCATTTTTAACCTTATAATGGTGATTCTGGCTTTTCATAGGGTTAATGTTCCCGATACGAAATAACATTAAATTGATGTAACCATTGAAATTCATGGTTGAGACTAACTTAATTTTGTTAGTCTTGTTTTATATGTACATTTCAACAATATACATAGGCCCAAACAATTGTTAATTGAAACAGTATGACCGATAGAAATTCATAGATGAGATTAATATGATTAAAAACTGTGCATGTATGCTTTGAAAAATTGTCTTTATTTACAAACAAGAGATTATTCTTTTTCTGGAAATACTAATGATAGCCTTTCTTTATTCCTAATGAATGTGCAATTCAAGGGTTGGTATTTCTCTTCTATGTCCTTTTACAATTTCACTTAAAACCTAGCTGACCTTCTACTCTAACTCTGAGCTGTATTTTCCAGATATACTGTAAAGATCAAATTTTACAAATCTCCATAAACTATGCCCTTCCCCTCCCAACCTTTAATTTCTTTCTAATTTTCTTTCTGTATGAATGTTCTCAAAATAACCATTGTTTTGGTTTGGGGCAAGATATGTTTCATATCTGGTGACGTTATGTCCTTAATCCTATAATGCTTACAGTTGGTTTCAGATAACTCTCTCTTAGCAAATCAGAGAGATTGGGATAGTAGGTATTTAGAATAACTTGTCTAAAAGCTTTGTTCATAAATACTATTGGCAGACTTTTAGTCCCTGTCGTGTTCTTCAGCTGATCTAGTGTGAAGGCTTCGGATTTACATTTGGCCCTCACCAATGTTACTGCGTCTTTTGTGGCTTCCTGTAGCAGGATGTAGGTTTCCATGAATGTATTTCTATTTGTTGCCAAAAGCTACCTCAATAACAGTGTTGAAATGACTCTAAGTTTTACTGTCATAGATTTTGGAATGTTATATTACATGTATTTAACCCTTTTTATTGATATGTTTAGATGCTTTACACTAGAAATTCATGTTGGAAAGAAGTTACAGAATAATAGAATATGTTTAGTTTCATTTCATGACAGTTTTATATTATAAACTTGGAAAATCTATCTTGTATTTCTTTCAGATACATTTTGGTTATATAAAGTATGCTGGATATATAATATATGCACTTCTGATTGTGTATTTTCATTGAGGCACTAACATTATCATGTGAAATTATTATCTGAACACTTCTGGGCTTAGAGACAAGCAAGAGAGAGCATAGTTTACCTTTAAGATACTTAGGAAGACTATTTAACAGAACCACTGTCTCATAAGACCATTCTTTAAAGAACAGTAAAAATTGCTATTCTCTAAGTGTCTGGTGTACAGGAAGAATTACATTTTTTCTCAATTAATAACAAAGGTTGAATATTTTAACTAAAAAGTAACCCTCATGTTTATTCTTACAGTTATTCATATAATGTACCCTGTTCATCACCCTGAATGAATTAAAGAGTAGATATAGAGCATAGAAGATAAACAGATAAACGGAGTTTTAAAAATTTGGTGGTGGCTGGCTGCCTCATTCGGAAGATCTCAGGGCTGTAAGTTCAAGCCCCATGTTGGGCCTTGAGCTTACTTAAAAAAATTAAAATCTTCGACCAGCTTTGAGTTTAAGAAACTTGTAAAAGCGAGCTGTAGTGTTCGCTTTTTAATTATAACTTGAGGAAGACCCCTTTTACTCTGTGTTGACTAGGAGTGTCTACTAAGCCCTTTTTATCTTCTCTATATAAATGTAGAAGCTAATACAAATCAAGTTAGAAGCCATCTATGCATTCATTTAATATGTATGGTTAATAATAGTTACCTCTTCACATTGTATGAGAAGACTTGCTAACCACAAATAAGATTCTATTACCCAAAAAATACTTGGTTTTTTTTTGCATGAGATCAAGTAAGTTTTTATTTTCTAAAGTACCAATTTAAACAACAGCTTCTATGTACACTTATCTTTATTTCTTATATTAGTGTGTATTGACTGAGGTCACTGTCCTTAAACAGTCCAATTGTACCTATTTTGTCTACTAGAAATACTTATCCTTTATTTGGAGACCTTGTATCCTCTGTGCTGAAGACAGATATTGTCTCAATCTGAAATACTTTTCTTGCCCATCATTTTTAACATTGAGCTTTGAGCAAAAACTAGATGCCTAAAAATTAATCCACATTGACAAAGGTAGAAAAAATTACAAATGAGATTCCAAAATAGATAAAAATTAGCACATAGCTAGTTTTTTTTTCTAGTTCTTTTTTTCATATCTTTATCTTGAGTTATAACTTAAATTTAGAGAAGTGTATTAATTATTTGTATAAGCTTGATGAACTTTTACGTAGGTATGGCCAAGGTACCACCACCCACCACTCCAGAAACTTTTCCTCATTCCCATCCCACCCCGTGCCCTCCACTCCAAAGATAACCATTATTCTTACCTCCATAATCATATATTCTTTTTTGACATAAGTTGTGAAAACATTTTTTCTCCACATAGCTTATCATGTGTAAATCAACATAGTTTGTGAGCCAGTGTCAAATCACACAATTCAAAAATAAATGATTTTGATCAGAATTAAAGTACAACTTTTAACTTCACGTGGTCATACCTTAATATCAGATTTTCCATGTGAATCTTTAAAGAATGTAAGAAAAACATAAACTCGATGTGAGAAGATGAAATTTTTTTATTAATAGACAACTCTATTCATTAGACATATTCCTTAGATACACTTCAATAGCTGTGGTTATAATGTGAGCTTTTGAACCAATTTCTATGAATTTTATTTATTGCTACAGTTATGTAGTGCACGTTGTCATATACATACATACATACATACATACATAGGACTTTTGTACATCAGAGTATATAGCTTCTCAAAAGGAAATGCCGCTTTTTATTCCAGGACTCCGTCGTCCTCTAACTGAATTGACTGTCGTCCAGGTATGGGTTTGATAAACTGACACAACAGTGAAAAGAATCCCTGTCCCATGTCAGCTTATCAAACACACTATGGACAGCATGTCTGTGGCATTGAACACATTACCAGTCATTTAAGTTCTGAATAGAAGTCACGAAGCTGATGTTCAGTGAAACACAACCTCAGTATTTCCAGGTGATTTTAAAGAACACCTGATAAAACTGAGGTATAGTACCACAAAACTTGAAGAATAATGCAAAAACTAGGGAAAAAATGCATGCATAGAATTAAAGAATTGCAATGTCATTGGTTCAGTTTGGTGACAGAGTAGATGTTAATGAAATACATGATAATTTCTTAATACTCTGTCATCCTGGTTAAAAGAATGTCAAAATATACCATAAACATATTTACACCATAGAGTTACACAGTAAAATCAAATATGTTTTGATTTTTTTAATCCTAGTTAATGGCAGAACAGATGACTCTCAGGGAAAGTTATCTTTCCATCTGGATCTCTATTTTTTTTCCAACTGAATTTATTGGAAAATGTTCATCCTCAGAAATTTAGCAGCCTTCACTTTGCATAGTGTGCCAGAATCATTTGTTCAGGTTCCAGGCTAAGTATGGGAATATTAAAAAGAGAATCTTAAAATTTATTCATAGTGCCATAAATACTTCCTGATAAGAAGCTAACTTAGAAGATGATTTAGGGCAAAACGTGTTTGCTTACATAATGTTCACCTTACTTTACATATTTCAAAACAAAATAGTTAAATCTATAATATTTGCAAGTGAATTTGCCTGATACTACCTCATAAAAATGTGAAAACATTTTTTATATTTATTTTCTATACATTTTAACCAGGTGAAGAGGAAATGACATGATGTGGTTACAGTACCTCATCAGCGGAGCTCCTTTGAGGTGCTTCAAGTGGAAGTGAAGGGAGCAGTGCTGAGCAGAAGGCGCTCTCCTCTTTGGAGAAAACTGCAGTAGCCAAAGAGCTTTTTTAACCAGGGACTACTTTTAAATGTGTCTGGTCACCTCAAAGGATATGTAGAGCATTTCCTGCCAGTAGGATTAGAGGAAGGAAGCACCAGGCCAAAATGTTTGATGTGTGATGTACTGTAATTTCTTTCATGTGTTTGGTGGCTTTTATATGTTGATCAGTGTTCCGCTACCAATTGTGACCCTGGTGTGGTCCAGGTCATTAAAGTTCTATGTTCCTTAATGTATAGGGTCATTAACCATACCTAGGAGCATTATTATAATTAAGGGTACTGTTTTCTTTTAAACTGCCACCTCTCATTTTCATTAAGGTATTTATTTTTCATAATTGGATAATCCTCCTAAGAACTGATTGCCATGAAAGAGATGATTTAGTGCTAGGGACTGCCAATAGTAACATCACCATAGACAGCCCTTTATGTTTCCTCACTTTACCTTATGTACCTGGTTTTTAAATCAGCATTTTCTTCTCACAGTCTCCTACAGGCATATAAATTTCAAGAAGGAAACTAGCCTCAGAGTGTAGTTTTCCTGGGTATGTGAAGTTTAGAGGCACTAAGAATAAGTACTGACAAAATTGCCATCAGCACTATTATACATTTTTAATGAAACAAAATTGACAATTACACATGCTCTTTACTCTTCTAAGATCACCTAGAGCAGTGAAGTGCTAAACCACTATAGCTTTAGGCTGCGTTTCAAACATAAATGAGCAACAGTGGCTGATTATATATATGGCAAAATTTGATAAACATCTAAATGCTCAGCTGTAGAGGACAGGTTAATATAATAACGGTGTATACATGCAGTGAAATTCTAAGTGACCATCATCACAAAAAACGATACGTGTGCCTGTTTATTAACATGAAATATGCTTTAGGTATTTGGTAAGTGAACAAAAGCGTTTTTAAAACTGCATATAGAGTAAGAGCTTATCTACATACATGTTTACATATTAATGGAAAATACCCTGGGGCACCTGGGTGGCTCAGTTGGTTAAGCATCTGACTTCTGCCCAGTAAATCTCATGGTTTGTGAGTTCAAGCCCCTAGTCAGGCTTTTTGCAGACAGCTCAGAGCTTGGAGCCTGCTTCCAATTCTGTCTCTCCCTTTCTGCCCAGGTCCCCCCCACCTCCCGCTCACGCAGGGTGTGTGTGTGTGTGTGTGTGTCTCTCAAAAATAAATAAAAATTTAAAAAAAGAAGAAGAAAACACCCTGGATTGTTATACACCAGATTGTCAAAGGTAGTTACCTGTGATCATTGGTCTATGGGAAGTTATTTTCCTTGTTTTTACTGGTGGATATTTTCTAGACTTTTTAGACTAATTTGAATTCTCTAACTGCAGTTTTAAAAAGTAGGAAAAAATGGTAGCTTTATATCCATTCTTTAAGTCTTCAGATAATGTTTTAAATTTTTAGGGTTTTTTTTCTGTCTCCTTAATGTAAAATATATGAAAATATGTTCTTTATTCTTTCATATTTATCTTTTCTGTGACATTTATATTTGCTTTTGGGCTCTTTTTTATACTTTTAGTATGAAATCGTTAGGTCGCCCATTAGTTATTCAGCACTCAACAGTGGTGGTGCTCAGGAAATATATGCTTTATTCTGGTGTGTGTGTGTGTGTGTGTGTGTGTGTGTGTGTGTGTGTGTGTAGGATTGCTTTGTTTATTTGTTTAAGGAACCAGTTTGATCTTTTCCCCTTGTGCAAGTACCTGGGTATTTTTAGTTTTTGTCTTTTGTCTCTCTTTCAGTGCTGGTGCTGGATATATCTTTAATACATTAATTTGAGACTACAGGCATGTACTAGCTTCCAAACAAGCTCTTTCTAAAATATTGAAATAATAAGTTGTCCTTTTTCCTTAAATTATCAGTTTTATTATGCCATTTATTAATTTCTTTAAAAATATTTGTGAGTACTTACTATTTACCAGCTGTTAGGTGGATGTAAGGATACATACATAGCATCTAAAAAGTGTAATAAAAATTTTCACAATCTTTACCTTCATGGAACATAGTTTAGTCATCTTTATAATTGGGCTTAAAATATATTAATTGATTTTTTAAACATCATTTTCTCTAGGTAAAGAAATATATGGTACATTTAAAATATAAAACACTGAATATTTTACATACTTAGTATATTAATGTAGCATTTGCATTTATTTCATCTTGTAAGAAAAGATTTCACTAATATTGTAAATTAAAGTTATTTTCACCATAGTTTAAATCAGTTTCAGATCATGGCTTATGGTGTTAATATTTAGGATCAAAATAATCATGATTATGTTGTAAGCATAATAGTGTACTAAGTAAAAAATATTTTGAAAATTTTTTATTAAAAATATTTTAATAACTAAGACCTTTTATCAGTAATTTGTGGACAGCATTCAATTGGCTTTATAAAAAAGGTACAATTATTTTCTGTACACTTTTTCATTTTTCCCAACATGTTAAGATATAGATAGACAACATGTATAATTTAAAAACATATTGATGTTGAATGAGAATTCTGGATTTTAATATAATAAAATGATATAATGAATAAATTAGTAAATAAATGTACATAATTGTTAGATAAATTGGTGATAGGAAAGATGCTTATAAGCTACTTTAATACTGTCTTCTCTTACTGGTAGCAGCCATTCTTAGTGAAGGAATATTCTTTTTCTTCTTTTTGGTACCCTAAAGCAGAAAACACATCCTCATTTCTATAAACAGTTATATTTTTAAGGAGTACTTTATGGTGTTCGAAGAAAGAAGAGATTTGAAAATCATCACCAGTTAAATTGGGAGTCATTTTGTAGCATCTTTTTAACAGCTGTTTGACCTCATTGATTCTCAGTTCATAAATTTTATTTTGAACACTTTTGTCCCAGCACACATGCTAAGGTGTGAGAAAAATTCTTTTTTCCACCACTTTCATGTCTCAAGTTTATTGGTAAAATATTTTCTAGCTCTTCCATCACTTTGGACCATGTCTTTCTCAGAAATAAGTTTTTAAATTTGAAGAATTGTTTGGTAAAACAAAATTTCAGCTCCTCTAAATCAGTTTCTTTTCCCTTCCCTTTGAGAGAGAAACACATTTGTGTTTTGGTATTTATTTTGTAACCCAAATTCTAAAAACTACCTAATTGTTCTCTAGTTTCACTGTAGTCTTGAGTCCCTATTTTGAGCAACTGTACCTTCATCGTTTATATGTTTGTCTTTGCTATTGCTGAACGTTGTTGTTTCAGGGTTATTTTCTTAAATTGTCACAGTATAGAGCACAAATACTAAAGGTTAAATATTTTTGTAGTCATTGTTCTGTTTATAAAAACTGCTAACTTTACATTGTTAGATTGTTTATATGTTGCTTTAATTCTTCCTTTTTCCTTTTTAATTATACTTTAGAAAATGTTGGGGATAATGTACTTAGAAACTGTACTGTAGATTAATATTACTTATCTGATTTTAAGATTATAAAAAAGTATTGTTCCCTGGTATCATTTAAAGCTTATATAAAATTTATTAGAATAAATAATATAACTTAGATATTTTGGTTAAGTAGTTCATATTTTGCTGACTAACATCAACAATGTCTTATTATGGCATACTTAACTCTTGATGTACTATTTAGAATAAGTCTATCCCATTTATTATCTCTATATTTTATATTTCTTGCCATGTTAGGGTGTTGATGACCAAAGTAAATAAAAATATCTTTATAGAATAAAATAGGGTAAAATAATTTTACGTTTTTATTTTCCTGAAGAAGAAAAAATTATCTTCATATTAGGAATGGCATGACATTGTCAGACTTCCTGAGTAAAATTGATAGATTTATTTTCAGCTTCATTAATTTGTGGATACATGGATAAAATACTGTATTTTAAATTCCTATCTATAGTAATATAATTTAAACTTCATTATTTCTGGAAATCTGAATACTGTTCAGTCCAAGATTTAATTGAGATCTTTCTAGAACCTCATCTAATGAGATTAAATTTCTGTAGGGAAAAGTTTCCAAAAGAAGAAGATTCTAATGCCAAGCCTTGGAAAACAAGTCTTGACAGTATGTACACTTATTATTGATAGGAATAGCCTCAGAATGTCCTTGATACAGCATTGCTGTTTAGAATCACAGAGTGTCCTAATTCATATCCATGTAATTAATCACATCTTGATTATAGATGTTAGATAAGGGAGATTTTCTCATAGAGAAGTCTTCTGGGGCTATAGTACCCAGAGGGCATCTCCATGGAAGAGTTACAACTAGTTGAAACCCTTGAAGGATACAATGAATTTTATCAAATATGCCAGGTAGAGGGAAAGAAGGAGTCAAAGAAGGAAGGCAAGTACATTTAGAGACCTAAGCATTCTTCTTGTTGTATCAGAGGATTGATTACAAGGGCATAATGAGAGAGAGGTAGGGAAAAGTGATAGAGATGACCTTGTAGAAGTGTTGAATTCCTGGTTAAGGAGTTTGTGCTTCATTGCCTGGGTGAATGGGGCGGTTCTGAGCATTTCTGATCAGGTTTGCACTATTTTTGGAGAATTAAACACCGTGCCAAGCATATAATAGGTGGTTGAAGAGCACAGATTGTGGTACTAGGCTGCCCGGATTCAAATTTCAGCTTTTCCACTTACTAGCAGAATGTCTTTGGTCAACAGAAGGTACTTAACTGTCTAAGTTTCCTAATCTGCAGTATGGGAATAATAATTACGCCTACCTAATAGGGTTGTAACGAGGATTACATAAATTAATGCATGCAAAGCATCTGAATTTGATGCGCACATAATAAGCTTTCAGAAATATTTACTGAATACTTATTTCTATTAGCTGTTATAGTTACTACAGTGAACATTTTTAAAATAATCACTTGGGGCTCAGTCAGTTGGTTAAGCGTCCGACTTCGACTCAGGTCATGATCTCATGGTTGGTGAGTTAGAGCCCCACATTGGGCTTTGTGTGGATAGCTCAGAGACTGGAGGCTGCTTCGGATTCTCTGTGTCCCTCTGCCCCTCCCCTGTTCACACTCTGTCTCTCCCTCTCTTTCAAAGATAAATAAACATTTAAAAAATTTAAATAATTACTTAATCTGGTTGTGTTGTATTGGTTAAATTGGAGAAGGGATTACACCTTTAGTCCTTATGCAGAGTTAAGTAAAATATCACTGACAAACTGAGACAGTGTAATTTGTTTACATGCCACAAAAACCATATCCTGCCTTTATCCAACCTACTCAGATGGTTTATATCACTTTTAAAATTCTCAGGGGCGCCTGGGTGGCGCAGTCGGTTAAGCGTCCGACTTCAGCCAGGTCACGATCTCGCGGTCCGTGAGTTCGAGCCCCGCGTCAGGCTCTGGGCTGATGGCTCGGAGCCTGGAGCCTGTTTCCGATTCTGTGTCTCCCTCTCTCTCTGCCCCTCCCCCGTTCATGCTCTGTCTCTCTCCCAAAAATAAATAAACGTTGAAAAAAAAAATTTATAAAATTCTCAGATAATTTCCAGTTTGTTGTTTAAGACCTATTTAATACTAACATTTCATAGCATTTTATAATTTACAGCATACCTTTACACGTTTTACCTCCTTTTTACAGCATACCTTCACACGTTTTACCACCTTGGATTTTCACCTCATCCCTTGACACTCCTTGGTACTATTACTCACATTTTATAGTAGAGAAAACGAAACTCATGGTTGTCCAAGATCATACAGCAAGATGGAGCTCTTAATTACCACACTGTAATTCTGCTTGGCCCTTTTTTATTACTCAAGTATAATTAACACACAGTATTATGTTAGTTTCAGGTGTACAATATAATGATTCAGCAATTCTATATGTTACTCAATGCTTATCATGATAAGCATCCAATATGGTCCAATATGAGAATAGTCTTCACCTATTTTACCCATTCCCCCCACCCACCCACCTCCTCTCTGTCAGCTGTCAGTTTGTTCCCTATATTTAAGTAGCTGTTTTTTATTTGTCTCTTTTTTTCTTCATTTTATTTCTTAAATTCCACAGATGAGTGAAATCATATGGTATTTGTCTTTCTCAGACTGATTTACTTAACTTAGCAGTATACCCTCTGGGTCCATCATGTGGCTGCAAATGGCAAGTTTTCGTTCTTTTTTATAGCTGAGTAATATTCCATTTTATATGTATACCACATCTTTATCCATTCATCTATCAGTGGACACTTTGGTTGCTTTGATATCTTGGTTGTTGTAAATAATGCTGCAAAGGAGTGCATGTATCTTTTCAGGTTAGTATTTTTGTATTCTTTGGGTAAATACACAGTAGTGGAATTACTGGATCATATGGTAATTGTGTAATTAATATCTTGAAGAACCTCCATACTGTCTTCCATAATGGCTGCACCAGTTTGCATTCCCACCAGTAGTGCCCCGAGGGTTCCTTTTCCTCCAATTCTCACCAACACTCATATTTCTTGTGTTTTTTTATTTTAGCCATTCTGACAGGTATGAGGTAATACCTCATTGTTGTTTTGATTTGCATTTTCCTGCTGGTGATGTTGAGCATCTTTTCGTGTGTCTGTTGGCCATTTCTGTGTGTTTTTTGCAGGCCGTCTGCCCATTTTCTAATTGGGTTATTTGGGGGGATTTTTTGGTGTTGAGTTGTATAAGTTCTTTATATATTTTTACTATTAATCCTCTATCAGATATGTCATTTGTAAATACCTTCTTCCATTCAGATTGTGTTTTTGTTTTGCCTTTTGCTGTGTAAAAGCTGTTTATTTTGATGTCCCAGTAGTTCAATTTTGCTTTTAACATTTAAACATTTAAAGAAGAATTAATACTGATTCTTTTCAAACTATTCCAAAAACTAAGAGACCAAGAAGAGCTTCCAAATTCATTCTATAAGACTAGCATTACCCTGACACCAAAATCAGCTAAAGACACTAAAAAAAAGAAAACTGCAGGCCAGTATCTCTGATGAACATAGATGCAAAAATCCTCAACAAAGTATTAGTAAACCTAATCCAATACCACACTTAAAAAAAAAAAATCATTAAGGACAGTCAGGTGAGATTTATCTTAGAGATGCAAGAGTGGTTCAGTGTTTACAAATCAAACATGATACATCACATCAACAAAAGAAAGGATAAAAAATATATCATCTCTGGCTCCTGGGTGGCTCAGTAGGTTCAGCTTCCGATTTCAGCTCAGGTCATGATCTCATGGCTCTTGAGTTCAAGTCCTGCATTGGGGCCTGTGCTGACAGCTTGGAGCCTGGAGCCTGCTTTGGATTCTATGTCTCCCTCTCTCTCTGCTCCTCCCCCACTTGTGCTCTATCTCTTTCTCTCTCTCAAAAACAAACATTAAAAATTTTTTTAATTAAAAAAAATATCATCTCAATATATGCACAAAAAACATTTGACAAAGTACAATATCCATTCATGGTAAAAACCCTATAAACAATGTAGCTTTAAAGGGAGTATACTTCAATGTAATTAAGGCCATATATTAAAAACGCACAGCCAACATCATACTCAATGGTGAAAAACTGAGACTTTTTCCTCTAAGGTCAACAAGACAAAGATGCCCACTCTCACCACTGTATCCAACATAGTACTGGACGTCCTAGCCACAGCAATCAGACCAGGAAGGCAAACTACTAGAACTAATAAATGAATTCAGTGAAGTTGCTGGTTATAAAATTATCACACAAATCTCCTGCATTTGTGTATACAGAAATAAAGTGGCAGAAAGAGAAATTAAGAAAACAATCCCATTTATAATTGTACCAGAATACAGTACCTAGAAATAAATATAACCAAGAGGTGAAAGACCTGTACTCCAAAAATTATAGAACACCATAGAAAGAAATTAAAGATGACACAAATGGAAAGATACTCATTCCGTGCTCATGGATAAGGTGAACCAATATTTGTCCACACTACCCAAAGCAATCTACAGATTTAATGCAATCCCTATCAAAATACCAAAGCATTTTTCATAGAACTAGAACAAACAATCCTAAAATTTGTATGGAACCACAAAATACCTGAATAGCCAAAGCAATCTTACGAAGAACAGAGCTGGAAGTATCATAATCCTAGATTTCAAGACATTCTACAGAGCTGTAGTAAGCAAAACAGTATGATTTAAAAGCCTTTGTATTGAAGAACTATATCAGAATATTATAGAAAATTTAAAAATTGCATTGTATACCTACTACATACCTCTGTTCTGCAACTTGCTTTTTGTTTTAATTCTGCCTTTATGCATGTAAGAACCACTCAGATATTCCTAATCTCATTCATAGATTTTTACTTCTGGTTAATAGTCCATTGTGTCACTATGCCATGTGTTTAATCTTTCCCCCCAATAATGGACATTTAAGTTTTGAATTTTTCTCTATCACATGTAGTGATGAATATTCTTCAGTATTCTCCTTGTATACATATATAATAGTTTCTCTAGGGTAGTGCTTAACAAAAGAACTTCCTGCAGTGATGGATATATTCTGTATCTGCTCTAATACAGTAGCCTCTAACTGCATATGTCTGTTGAGCACTTACACTGTGAATTAAGGAACTATATTTTTTAAATTGTGTTGAATTTTAACTGACATAATTTTCAATAGACACATACAGCTAGTGGCTATTGTATTGGACAGAATGGGCTCTAAGGTATATATATCTAGGAGTGGAATTCCTAAGTCATAGGTTAGGCACAGCTTCAGTGCTGCTAGGTATCACCAAAGGGTTCTCCAAAGTGATTGTATCAGGTTTACCTTTCCGGTAGCTCAGTGTGAGAGTTGCCATTGCTCTACATTGTGACAAACACTTAGTATTAATACTGTGATAATAGGCGCTAGAAACTAGATTGGCATAGGACTGGGAGTGCCTGGAAGACCCTTAGGTAAAAATATTTGTACAACTAGAGGCAATACTTCAGTGCTGTGATGCCCTCGTGTGATTGGGTTTATAGATGTGTGCCCTCTAATGTATGGTGATAGAAGGGTGGTACCCTACCATAAAATAGGGAAAATATACCAAATTTTTAAGTCAAATGTGAGTCTGTGTATTGATTATTGACTAGAAGATTATTGCTTGGTACCTTTCCTTAAACTGTCTTTATTCTGATTATTTTGCATGTAGAGGTATTTATTTTTTTTAAGTTTATTTATTTTGAGAGAGAGCACGTGCAAGAGAGGAGAAGCAGACAGAGAATCCCAAGCAGGCTCCATGCTCAGCACAGAGCCTGATGCGGAGCTGGAACTCAGAAACTGTGAGGTCATGACCTGAGCAGAAGTCACACACTTAACCGACTGAGCCACCCAGGTGCCCCTGAGATATTTATATTTTTAAGATCATATGCTAAGAGATTTCCCAAACCATTGATAGCATTTTTTAAAAGTACTGTTTTCCTTTACAAATGGAGAGTTTCTTAATGGTTATTTTACGGAAATCTGAGAATCTTGACTCCTGATCCCCAGTTTTGTGATATTTGTTGGTCTGAAGCAATTATCTTTTCTTTTAATGCTTATTTATTATTTTGAGAGAGAAAGAGAAAGAGAGGGAGTGTGAGTGGGGGAGGGGCAGAGAGAGGGAGACACCGACTCTAAAGCAGGCTCCAGCCTCCAATCTGTCAGCACAGAGGCTGACGCGGGACTCCAACTCACCAACCTTGAGATTATGACCTGAGCCAAAGTTGGATACTCAACTGACTGAGCCACCCAGGTTCCCCTGAAGCAATTCTATATTTTATAAACTATATAAAATAACATGGCAACATTTTTTTAAAAGGTGTTGGTTTGTTATATACCAAGTCTAAAGGCTCCCTCCCCATCAAATGTCTTATTGTAAATCTACTCTATAATCTTGGAAATATTGTCTTCATTTAATTTAATCTGAAATCTCTCGGTTTTTCACCCATCTGTATACGTTTACAATAAAATACAATCTTACATTTTATTACGAAAACCACTTCTCGTATTGTTAGGTATAGAAAAGACTGAATCTGTAGTTGGAAGGTGTGGCTTCCAATTTGGACTCTGCCTTTACCCAGCCTCCTTACCTGAATCATCAGCATCTGCTGATGTAGAATAAATTCTACGTATCACATCCTGTGGGTGGTGATTTACGAGAGATAATATTGAAAAGCCCTTTGCAAACCATTACACTGTATGCAAATTAAAGTGGTATTAATATTATTACTGTGTATATTTATATATTTTGCAGTACAAAAATACTTAATAGTTTGGTAAGAGAATCAGAATATTGTGGAATAAAATAATGTAATTAAAGAGAAGAAGGTTCAAGTGATAGGCATACTAATAAAAATGAATTTCATAAGAGATAAATGGAGATGGTTTTATTAAAAATTATATTAATGATTTCTTAGGCAAATTAAAATGAGGACTATTTTACATGAAGTCCAGCTAATTCCCCTGCAATTCACTCTTTTTATAAATACTCTTGTAAGGTTAAAGGGTTTTTTCTTATTTTAGAAGATAATCATAAAGGTAGTAAGAACTTGCCTTTCCTGTTTAGTAATGTTCTATGAACATTTCTCTGGGTCATTAAATAGTCTCTTAAAACTTCATTTTTAATTATTGACCAGTGTGTTTAAATACTACTGTTATCACTGAAAACCTTTAGCAGAGATTTTGAACAATTTTGAATCCCGATTTAAATGATTTTTGAAAGGAAGTTTTTTTTTTTGTTAAACATATTTTAGGAGTAGGAGATAATAGATAACAATTGATTAGTAAAGATAGAGGGAATGTTACAAATGGTAGTAGAATGGAGAATTTTGTAGAAAGTTTCAACTAGGATACTCAAATTGGATTTGAAAATAAATAGGGAGCCCATTAACTACCAAAAGCAATTATTTTGAGTAAACAAAATGAAAAAAATTGCATAAAGATTTGAAAAATCTCAGAATGAAAAAGGATATTAACATAGTCGGAATAAAGTCTGGATGGTCCATAATTTATGTGATAGGAGTTGATTTGCAGCCAATGGTAGATTTTATAGAAGAATCATAAATCAGGAATGTTGCCAGAGATATGTTGTAGAAACATTAGAAGCAAGTAGGAGGTCTGTCTCTATAATAAGGAAACATTATAAATTTCATCTGTTTATTATATTACTATCTTTAGAAGTCTAAAGAAAGGAAATTTAAAGAAACCTAAAGAATGCAGGATTTTGCTAAATTGACAATTAGTTTTTCAAAGTCACCTATGTGGGAATTGTAGTAAAATACATTGTTAAATCAGACCACTCTGGACTCTAATAAATAAACGAAGCTTGCTTTTATGCCAGGTACCTGCATTTTTTAGAAATCTGGATTTTATCTGAACGCACCTGTAATATCATATTGTAACATTCTAAAAAAAATCTCTTGTATCTCATGTTGTCAAGGAATTATATATTATTTTAATCGAAGCTATGCAAATAAAATCAATTCATTCGAAAACTTAATGTTTGAAAATTAATGAAAGAATAGTATTTAAGAGTTGTACAACTTTATTAGTGTAATAAGGAAGAGACTGCCTAATCCTGTGAAACTTCATAGTGTGCAGTGTATGTAATGTATTTAAAAGTTAAAAGGCTACAATGGTTTTATTTCTTTTCTCTCTCATAAGCCAGCCTAACTTTTCTAGGCTTTCTTTTGTTCTTGTGTGTGTGTGTGTGTGTGTGTGTGTGTGTGTGTGTGTGAGAGAGAGAGAGAGAGAGAGAGAGAGAGAGAGAGAGAGAGAGAGAGAGAAGTGTTGTCAAGCAATCTCTTTCACATCCTGTACTTACAGAGTTGGGTATTTGATCCTATGTATGGGAATTTTGTATTTGTTCCTCTTAAATTTCATCTTATTAGTTTTGACTCTCTTCCAGTATTTTGAGATACTATAGAATCCTAAATACTCTCATTCATTATTATTAGCTGTACTTCCCAACTTGGTCTTTTGAAAATTCGATAAGAGTGATTTATATGAATTCATTAAAATTAATGATAAAAATTATTGAATTGAGCCAAGTCCTCTGTCATGTTATTAGAAACTTTAAATAGTTATTATTTGGATCTGGTATTAAGGCAGCTCTAAATCCATTTTACTATGTTTTTTGTCAAGTCTGTATTTCTCAAATATATTTTTTTTATGTTTACTTTATTTTTGAAAGTGTGCGAGCAGGAGAGGAGCAGAGAGAGAAGGGGAAAGAGGATCCAAAGCAAGCTCAGCACTGACTGCAGAGAGCCCGATGTGGGGCCCAAACTGCAAGATCATGACCTGAGCCCAAGTCAGATAGATGCTTTAACTGACTGAGCCATCCAGGTGCCCCTCCAGTATATTCTAAAAAGTATCTAAACTTAGTCATTTGCACATCTTTATAACATCAAGTTTTATAATAGTGATGTTGTTTTCTCAATGCTGTCATGGTAATATAACCAAAAAAGGGAATAGGCTTGTCTTGATTTATTCTTAGTTAATTCATATAACTCTTTATATCACTTTCTATTCTAAGTGCTCAGAAACGTTCTGAAGAATGAATGAATAAATCAATGTCGTTAAAGATCAAAAACCGTTTTCTTACAAAATTGAGGTAGCACTTCCATTTGTCTATATTCTAGTGTATCTTTCAGTAATTTCTCTGAGATCACACATGGGTTCTTTGATGACATCAACAATTCTTCAATGCAGTGCATGTTCATTTAATTCATTTCTTTAGAATATATTTCTTATGTGATCAGAGTTTTGTATAGTTTGATATACTTTTCACATTGAGCATACCTTGTATACTCTGTATCTTCTTAAATCATCTTGCAAGTCTGTACCCCATTTATAACTTTCGTGAGCAGATGAGGACTTACCAGCTCAACTCCAACTGTTTGCTGGAGAAAAAAAGAAAAACAAACGTCAAAGCTTATATTTTCCTTAAGATAGAATGTGAAAATCTAGCTTCTTACTTTTGTAACCAATGAGAATATTTTGAGAAACTTCAGAGATATGTTATATACTAATGAAATTGCCTATAATTTAGCCATCAGAGGAAAAAAAATGATAAGTATTGTCATTATTACTTTGTCATGTTTTGTGGATTTGTGCACATGACCATTTAATATTTGTATAACTGGAAAAGTGAGTTTTATTATTGCCCCATCATAACCATTTTTTGATGTAAAATTTCTTATTTATTAAAAAGTTTGTATTGAATAAAAAGTAATTTTAATGTGAAATGTATGAAATTCTTAGAAAATAATTTAATAATTAGATGACTCTATTTTTGTTCCTCTATTATTATAAAGCCTTTCTTTCTTTTGAGAATGTGAAATACATGATGAATGTTTTAGTATTCATTTTATCACTTGGACTAGAATTATAGAGAAATCATTTCTTACATAATGTTCTGTTTATACTCACAGAATTATTATAGAGCCTATTTGTTTAAACAGAAGTCTCTGTATCCTCAGTGTACTTTTGAATTTTATAATACGGAGTGAGACTAGTGGATTCAGTCTGAAAGCAGACCAAAGCTGCTTTCTTATCCATTGTTGCAATAACAATAACCAGGTGTCATGTATAGTTTATTAAACATGTTAATTGAAATTACCACTTAATCCCTATGAAAACCTATGTAGGTACCAGTATCCCCTTACAGAAGAAACTGATATTCACCGAGTTAGCGGACTTCTCCAAGGATATATATCTTGTAAGTGGTAGAACCAGAATTTGAATGTAACTGTGACATGAAAATTCATGTTCTTAGGGCGGTACCTGGCTGATTCAGTCAGGTAGAACATGTGACTCCTGATCTCGGGGTTGTAAGTTCAAGTGCCATGTTCGGTGTAGAGATTACTTAAAAATGGAATCTGAAAAAATAAAATTCATGTTCCTAGTACAGTTTAATTATACTGCACTTTCTTTGACCATGGAACTTTAATGGTAGCCAACTGTCTTGCAAATGTATGTTGTTCATCATAGCATGGGCTGGGTCAGAAAATGTAAGGGGGTCCTAGGAAACCTATCTCCTTTATTGGAGGTATAATTAAGAAGTACATATCCTGGCATTTGTGAATCAGTTGTGCTGATGAATGTATACAAAACCTAAGATGAAGATGGAGCTCTAGAAATCACTAATATTGAAGGGACAAACAGAAAAGAATCTAGTAAAGGAGATTAAAGAAGGACAGTTGAGGGAGTGTGGAAGCACACAAGCTCATGGAAGAAATTTTTAATAATGAAAAACATTTCTATAATATCTTCCAATATATATAAATCATTTACTTGGTGTCAGATACTACTTTGCATGAAGTAACTCATTTGACTCTCTTCAGTGACTTCACTTTTCAAATGAATAAAATGAAACACTGAAACTTTAATTTGCTCAAAGATACCCAATGGTTTGTGACAGAGCTAGAATCATCCATCAAGGCAGGCTAAGTGTGCAGTCTGTACTCTTCACCACATGCTACACTGCCATTTTGAATTGTCAAATATCCAAAAAGGTTAGGTGAGTTAATGACTAAATGTCACCCTTTATTATTTTTTTAATATGAAATTTATTGTCAAGTTGGTTTCCATACAACACCCAGTGCTCATCCCAACAGGTGCCCTCCTCAATGCCCATCACCCCCTTTCCCCTCCCTCCCACCCCCCCCCCCATCAACCCTCAGTTTATTCTGTTTTTAAGAGTCTCTTATGGTTTGCCTCCCTCCCTCTCTTTTATTTTTCCTTCCCCTCCCTCATGGTCTTCTGTTAAATTTCTTCAGAATCCACATAAGAGTGAAAACATATGGTATCTGTCTTTTTCTGTATGACTTACTTCACTTAGCATAACACTCTCCAGTTCCATCCACATTGCTACAAAAGGCCATATTTCATTCTTTCTCATTGCCAAGTAGTAGTCCATTGTGTAGGATAAATGTCACCCTTTAGATCTGATAATTAGAAAATCAGTTGGGGATCTTTTCCAGGAAAATTTCAGAGGACAGGTAGGGGTGACCAACCTGATTGTTCTTGGTTAGAGAAAATAAATTGTGAAAAAATAGAAATACTGAGAGAAAAATAAATTTCTGGTTAAAAGGGAATGTGAAAGAAAGGGTGGTAGCTAGAGAGGATGCAGGGTCTTAGGGAGAACCTCTCTCTCTTACTTCAACATAGTTTTGCCTGAAGGATAAAGATACAAGAGAGAAAAAGAAAAAAATGATTGCTCTAAATGCCCCAAGGGAAGAGAAGGACAGAGACAAGAATATTTGTTATTTATTCAACTTCGTATGTTAAAAGCCTACCAGGTGTCAAGGCCTGTGGCTAAGTTCATGGAGATGAGTAAATAGACACTGACCCAACTTTCCAGGGTGAAGTGAATTAACAGTATCTTGACCTTTCGAAGAGAAGAGATGCTTCCTCTAAAGGTCTCTGTGAAGGAAGCAGGACAAGTATTAATGTCTCTGTTTTATAAATGGAATAGCCTTGGATTTACTGGTTCTTGTCCTTGCTCCTTTCACTTCAGGTACCAGAGATATGATGTTCCAAGTCAAAGAGATGTGATACTCTCCGTATTAGAATTAGGTTTTAAAATCAATAAGGGTGCTAGTTTTGATTAAAACAAACAAGGGAGGAAGCATATTTTTCAGTCCCAGTCCAGACCTGCTGAATCACAGTTTCTGCAGGTGGGAACTTAACATTTTTAACAAGCTCCCAGGTGATTCTTCTGCACTCTGAGGATGAGAACTCCTGCGCTAAGTCTTTGGTCATGGAAATCTGCAGTAGGTTTCAGCCTGATGGTCAACTATTTATATCCCCTGCCCTGTATACTCTCAAAATTACTATTATTATAGACACTTGGTGATAAAAATGGAGACGTTTAATTTAATCAAGACGTATAAATTTTACTTCTTACATTCCTATTTTCTGGCTTAACATTTTGTAAACTTACTGCTCTTAACTGAGCTGTAAGTAATGAATTTTATTTCTTTACAGTGAGCTCCCAAGATATGCCTATTCAGCAGTGAGAAGTATAAATGGTTCAACATGAGCTGTTCCTTATGTAAACATACAAAAGGCCTGACCCAGACTAAATCAATTTAAAAAGGAAAACATTAAAGCTATGTTTCCTGTTATATACTTAAGGTCTTCTTTGGTTCCTTATGATTATATTATTGACCCAACGATTGCAGACTTTAGTTTATCCTCCTACACCACCTGCTGAACGGTTCAAATGGTATGGAAGATGAGTTTCGGAAGGGCAAAGCAATTACAATTATAACTCCTACATTTTAGCCAATAAAGCAGCTTTTTGTGTTAAGGGCAAGGAAGTTATGGGTATCTTGACTCACCCCCTTTCCTGATTTGAATTGCTAAGTGGTCTTAAATACTGTAATAAGGAGAGAGAGCAAAGTTGGTAGAGCTAGAGGTATGTGAATTTGAGACAAAAAAATTTGATTCTATTTATGATATCAAACATTTCCAGGAAAAATTTAATTAGGAAGTGAGTCAATATAAGCTTTTCTTATTAAGGTATTTTCATTGTATTCTCTACAAGCTTTATTGAGGTAAATTGAGAAATGAAAATTGTATATGTTTAAGGTATACAAAGTGATTGTTTGATATATGTATATAATTTGAAATTATTACCACCACCAAGCTAATTAACACATCCATCATGTTACAGTTACCTTTTTTTAATGAAAATTCTTAAGATCTGCTCTCTTAGTATATACCATTAATTATCATCGCTATTTTGTACATTAGATCCCCAGAGCCACTATTCATCTTATAACTGTAAGTTTGTATGTGTATTGTTTTTTCCCAGGTTTATTGAGAAATAATTGACATATATCACTGTAGTTTAAGATTACAGCACAATGGGGCACATAAGTGGCTCAGTCAGCTAAGTGTCTAACTCTTGATTTTGGCTCAGGTCGTTATCTCATGGTTTATGAGTTTGAAACCCGTGTCGGGCTCTGTGCCAACAGCATGGAGCCCACTTGGGATTCTTTCTCTGCCCCTCCCCTGCTCATGCTCGCTCTCTCTCAAAAATAAATATTTAAAAAATCTTTATAAAAAAAGATGTACAGCATGATGGTTTGATTTACATATATTGTTGAAATGATTATCACAGTAGATTCAGCTATTATCCATCTTTTCATATACATGCAATAAAAAGAAAAGAAAGAAGACACAGAAGGAAAAAATTTTTTCCTTGTGATGAGAACTCTTAGGATTTACCCTTAAAACTTTCCTGTAGATCATGTAGCAAGCGGTGTTAGCTATAGTCATGATGTTGTACGTTACATCCTTAGCACTGATAAATCTTATAACTGGAAGTTTGTGCTTTTTGACCACGTTCTTTAATTCTTCCCCTACCTCTGATAACCATAAGTCTGATCTCTTTTTCTGATCTCTCCCTTTTTTTTTTTTTTTTTGATTGCACATATCAATGAGATCACAGAGTATTTGTTTTTCTCTGACTTATTTCACTTAGTATAATGCCTCCAAGGTCCATCCTTGTTGCCACAAATGATTTCTTTGTGTGTGTGTGTTTTTTTAATGGCTGAATATTTCCTTGTGTGTATGTGTATATTACATCTTTATCCATTAATTCATTGATGAACATTTAGGTTCACTGCATTTTGTAAGGTAGACATTAATATTAGGCATTTTGGTTCTTGCTAAAGTTTAAAGCTCTTTTCCTATCGTGAGTTCCCTAGTAAAGTATCATTTTATTAGAATTCTTTGCTCTAATGAGTTTGCAGTTTCTTATGCTATGGAAATGTAGTGCACTAAATCAAAGCTGTCTTGATTAAAATGTATTTTCATTTTTGGCTTTGCAGTCAAATTGTCTTTCACTTCTTTTTTTTTTCCCCTAAATTGTTTTTTACTGATAACAACCTGTTTTTAAGTTATAAAGTCATATACTTAGGGAAAATTGCATTTTAAAAATTGCAAAATGATTTCTAGCATTTGGAGAAATGAAAATAAATTATCTTCAAATTGTGTCTGTACTTATACCTTCAGGAAAAGATATAGTTAAATACATCTTTTGCAAGACATCTTGTTCTCTTATTACTTATTTAAAGTTAATATGGTATTTGAACACATTTTGAATGTTTTTTATATTTAATATTGAAAAAATACTTTGAATATTTTATAATGACTAAAATGGGTTTAAGTGTACATTAAACAAAATGGGCATCTTACACTTTAAAAAATAAAGATGAGTATTTCAAGTTGAGGAAAAAAATAAGTACTGTGTGAAAAATGAAGTGAATCAATGCACCATTGTATGTTTTCTGACTTGAATTGAAAATAACTCATAAGGATCACATAATTGGAAAGAAAAATTAGATTTTATTACCTAAGTCTGAAAAAAAAATTACCCTGTATTCATTTTTAACAGAGAAAAATCAAACCAAACTTGTAAAGCTAATTCTTTAAATATATTTGATTTTTATATTAACCTAAACTAATAAGCCAAATGGCCTACCTGTATTATTTGTAATAGTAATTTAAATTTTATATTGGGAAAATGCACAAGAATACATTGTTTTTTAGATTTGATATCTCAGGAGGCTAAAAAATTATTGAGGAAAATACGTTTTTTAAAGATGCAACTGTATTTTTAATTGGCCTAAACTTTCCATTACCAATTGTTTGTTATCTTAGAAAATGTGGGGGGCAGGGGGCGGTTATTACAAACTAACCAGCATGCTATTAAAATGTTTTTAGATTGATGAAACAGATCAAATTAGAAAATTTGGGTAGAATTCATTCAGTTTGAGTAATTGAATTGAGGGTCATTTGTGCTGTTTGCTCAGGTTTCTGCTTTTTCAGAACCCTCTTGTGTGCTTTATCTGGGTGAGCCTCTCTTCCTCTCACTTAGTAATCATTTCACTTTCATTTAACATTTTATGCAGAGACTGAAGAGATCATCAAAGTAGGATGATTTTTTTTCTAACACTGAGGTTTTTATGATGTGGCAAGTTCTACGCTAGACTCCTTCTCTTAATTCTTACGATTAAAACAGAAACTAAGCTCTTTCTCTACTCTTGACTACTGTACTATTACATAAATTCTGTAACTTTTATGGCAGAGGAGAAAATGCCAATTTGCTAGATAAGCCTGACCTGTGGGCTGCAAATCTTCATCCCCAAAGCTGGGCCTAGTGCATTCTCGGACATTTTGTGAAGGACGGACCTGTCTTTGGCTTGAAGCCTCACTAGCCTGAGGCTTTACTTCCTTCCTTCTCCATGCGAACCATTCAGAGCATCTTCAAAGTGTCTGGATATGTTACCCTCTCACACATCTGGGCCTTTGAACCTATTGTTCCTTTGCCTGAAATAATTTTTTTCATTATATGAAATGAGATTGGGATTTTTTTTTTGAACTCCGTTAAATTCTGGACCCTTAGGTCTGGGTCAGGTGTCCCACTTACGTGCTTCCAATTGCATTCTATACCTAACCTTTTATAGAATTAACTGTTTTGCTATTGCCTATAAATCCCCAACTAGACTATAAGCTGAATTAGGGCAGGAACCACACAGGAACCCAGTATCCCTAGGGCCTGACATTGGGCCTAGCATGCAGTGCTCTACTAAATATCCTTTGAATGAATGAATGAATGAATGAATGCATGCAAGTTTGCTCATTGGCCAGAGGGCTAGTTAGGAGAAGAGTTTTGACAGTCTTGAGTAAGACAAGAAATAGGGAAGAACTTGGATGCTTTTCACTAGTTATTACATTATCAACAGTTTTAACTGTCAAGATAAAGTTTTAAAGTAGTCATTTCCACATAGAAAAAGAGCTATAAAAGGAAAAGTAGCATTGTATTTGGTGGAAGAGATGAGAGGACAACCTTTATATAAATCGCACGGTGAAAAGGATAAAAAATCTCTTTAGGGACAGTGATAAGTTAGAGGAGAGACTTTTTTCCACAATAAATTGTAAAATCTTTGTTCCTATAAATCTTTCTAATATCCTCTTATTATCTGTTTTATCTCTACAGCATCATAGTTGTGTTTTTTTATTACAAAATTAATTTATTAGGCTTTTTATCTTTATCTTTTTTTTGTCTCGAATACTAGAGGTTTGTCTCTTTTAGGCTTTGTTGATTCTTCTGTGTCTTTTTTATTTCATTAATTTCTGTTCTTATTTTCTTCTAGTTTTTTTAGTTTATTCTGCCTTGTTATGTTTAGCTTATTAATCTTGGACTTTACCAACATCCCCCATCATAGTAGTACACATTTATAATTGAAGAACCTACACTGACATATCATCATCACCGGAAATCCATAGTTTACATTAGGATTCACTCCTCATGTTATATGTTCTATATATTTGGACTGATGTATAATATGGTATGTCACGTGTCCATAATTACAGTATCATACACAGTACTTTCACTGCTCTAAATTGAGCACCTTTTCATTTACCTGTTGGCCACTTGTATGTCTTTGAAAGAATGTTTATTTCAGATCCTTTGCCATTTTTAAATTGGTTACTGGTGGCTTTTTGTTACTTAGTTTTAGGAGTTCCTTATCTATTTAGGATATAATTCCTTACCAGATACATGGTTTCCAAAATTTTCTCCTATTTCAGAGGTTGCCTTTTCATTTTGTTGATACTTTTCTTTACTGAGCATACGCTTTTTGTTTGATAGACTCCCACTTATTTATTTTTGTTTTTGTTGCCTTTGCTTTTAGAGTTAAATCCAAGAAATCATTGCCAAGACTTTTGCCAAGGAACTTACCCCCTATGTTTTCTTCTCGGAGTTTTGTAATGTCAAGTCTTTCATAACTTCCTGCATAACTATAGCAC
Organism: Lynx canadensis; assembly: GCF_007474595.2. NCBI lineage: Eukaryota > Metazoa > Chordata > Mammalia > Carnivora > Felidae > Lynx > Lynx canadensis. Next base: position 37,649,072 of record NC_044320.2, on the reverse strand, counting down.
AATATCAAAACCGGGAAATTGACATCAGTACAATCCACAGCTGTATTCAGATTCAACAGTTTCTGGATGTACTCCTATGTGATTATGTGCATATAGTTCTATGCAATTTTATCACATATGTAGATTATTTTAACTGCCATTGCAATCAAGATACAGAACTTACCACAGAGAGGCTCCCTAGGAGGTCCATTTTTAATTCATACTTTCACTGCTTATGTAGCCCTTTGTGACCCCAGCTTTATATGTAGGGTCTCCACTTAAGCTGATTCATCACCTTGGGTGGGCCTTGAGTTTTAAATCTCCTCCTGTGTAGTTACTAGAGCAGAACATCAGTGTCTGTGCAGGATTCAGCAGAAACCCTAAGAGCAAAAGCTGGCTTTGGCAGGTGCTTCTTTATTAATGTCCCTGGTTTTGCTTGGGCGCGCATCTAGGGTGGGGGAAGTTTGAAGTTTCTGTTCCGTTGTGCCAACTCTGAGAGGTGTTTAAAAAAATTTTTTTTCAAACATTCTGGTTGTTTCAGTCTGAAGATTCGTCCATGGTTTCTGATGTGCCTTATTTTGGAAACAGGTGAACCTGGAAATACTAAAGAACATTTATCTTGAGAGTTTTCATTATGGTTTTACATAATCAGGAAAATGGGCTTTGTTTTATTCTTGGTGGTGATGCATTTATGATTAGTTGTAATTTGATATGTTATTCATTCAGAACCATTTAAGAATCCATTCAGAAATGGGTGTAAAATTTATAATGGACCTTTTTATGAGTAGTTTAATTTCTTGTCATATATTTTATTTCTCTGTATTAATTTTAATATTGAAATAACTAAGGCACAGAGAAGTTAAATATTTTCTCCAAGCTCATGATCATTGGAAAATCTGAGAGTAAAGTTCATATGAATCTTTCAGTTATCCAGTTTTCTACAACTCGGATATAAATGGTTTTACCATTGGCTTTTAAGTTAAATGAACTTTCAAATCACGTTAAAAATACAGATACTTATTTCAAAAACAAAGAAAAAGAGAAAACATGAAATCTCCAACCCTGATTCTTAGAAAGCTTGAAATTTTAAAATAAGCATGCTTAGAAGTATCTGGCTGTTGCTAATTATACAGACCATTTGCATAGGGAAAAGAACCTGTGGGAAGTCACATTTTCCACAGATAGATAGGAGGAATATATCTCAATTTAAGACCAAGAAAAAATGCGGGGAATTTCAAGCCTACATGAAAAACTCTGATGAAATTCAGGGTTTTGTGGTTGTAATCTTATGATTATATATAGCGTCCATGTGCCAAGGGAAATAGATTGATGTTAATGCTGGGCTGGGTTACTTTGTCTTTTAATAGAGCGCTGATTATATTTCATAGCATACTTTTTCTTTAGGGATTCTTCAAGCATTTTAGGTCACCTTAAAAATATGTTTACGCAATTTATTTAAAGTGTGGAAAGCATTGGCTAGTTTAAAATAAGGAAATGTAACTTTTCTATGGGGAATAATAATCTAAGGAATAGGCTAGACCACCAACTGCCCAAGATATTTGCTGTATGTTTGAATTTATGTGCATCCCAATCAGAAGTTTACTGTTTAAAGACTGTGTTCTTAACTACTGTGGACAGATAGGTTCTCCATTTGAGATGTATCAAGATTTGTGTCAGTTCAAATCAGTGAATTGAAACAGCATTTACTGATGGCTTGATAGGAGAGTTGTTCCTGACTTCAAGAAATTTATGGTGTGTTGGGAAAAACTGACAAGTCATTGTGATGTTACTGTACTTATAGAGAGACCCCAACAGTACAGATTAGGGAGAGAGGGAGTTTGGAGAAAGGCTGGTCAAGAAGGTGTTAATAGAAAGTGAAGTCTGAGATGGGCCTTTAAGCAGAATTATACCAATATTAAAATGAAAGAAGAGTATTCTGTCAAAACAATGATATTCTAAATGTTACCCCGTCCCATCTGCACCCTCATTCATTCTTTTTTTTTCTTTGCCTTCATTAGGGCAAATTGAAAAGGTTCATGTCCATTTTATGGGCTTTATTTCTAATGCAATTATTTGGTTCAAGTAAAATTTTAGGCTGTTTTCCTTTGCATGCCCAGTCCTCCTAGATTGCAATTGTTCAAAGTTAGAAAAGAGAAGAAAGGGAAAAACAAAAACAAACAAACAAAAAAACAGCTTCAGCTCTTACCTTAGGGATCCTGAGAATTCATCCGTCTCTTTCTCTGGCTCCTGCTATGGTTTCTTGACCAATGCCTGTTTGTTTCCCTATTCCCTCTTATAACCCCCTCTGATATCTCCCTCTTATAACCCCCTCTGACATCTCCTTACCTGAACTGCCTGCTCATTTAGTTCCAGTTCTCTCCCAGCTCCTCTCTTCACTTGAATTCATTAGTATCAGCCCTCACCTTGCCTGGCGCATCCGATGCTATATCCATTCCCTTGCATCTGGCCCACACACCTGCCATCTTGAGTCTCAGTAGTCCTCTACCTTCCATCTGTATTTGACCAGCCTCTGGGCATGGTCTGCTCCACACTGCTTACTTTTAGTCTTAATCAGATTCTTACCCTATTTCTGTAGTTTTTACACCACAACCCATGCTTCCCATTCTCACCACCCCCTGCCAATTAATTTCATTAATGTTCAATTGCTGTAATTAATTTAGTTGTATTTTTTCTAATAACTGAGATTATAGATTTTTTCAGTATTTGTACTAGTAAAAATATTTTTATTCCCTATATTATTTCACTTTTTGTGCTGATTGAAACTTTCATAAGGGCCATATATTATTTTCCTTTTGATAACTCCATTTAAAGCATTTATGAACCAAAACAAAACCAAAAAGTTCCCAAGATCACACAAACAGGTTTACCTGACCTCTGAACCTGAACCCAGTTCTTTCCTGCCCACCATATTGTCTTGTTATTTTCATTCTAAAACCCTCATGAAAAAGTTAACAATTTACTTCCTCTAATTTAGCTTTATGTTACTGATAATTTTATTCATTTGCACAGTATTGGGGCTAGTAAGATCAAAGTTTCAACTCTTTATGGGTCAGTTATCCTCACTGTGCCTCTATGTCAGTAAACAATATAGTCTTCTCAACAGTTTAGTCTACTAAACAAGGGCAAAGGGTAAGGGAGTACAAAAGATCAACAAGGCTCTATCACCTTTCCTAACAAGACATCAAAGGCCTGAGGAAGGGAGGTTATTAGCATTGGAGAGAAAAAGTTGTGGTTTTGCTACATACTACCTCAGTACCTTTGGCTAAGTCTTTCTACCTCAATTGTTTCCTCTTCAGTAAAAAAGGAGATAATAGAGCCTCCACAACATCTCAAGGATTGAAATCATGTATGTGAAAGTATTTAGGAAAACAACACAGTGCTGGGAACAATATTAAAAAATCATTGTAGGGTAGAGTACTGGACATGATAACTTTGGGGTATACATTCAAGGCCTCCTATGTGGCAGCTTACCTGCCTCAGAGATTTGAATAACCCAGTGAATCCATCAGTAATCCAAAAGAAAAAAATGATAATGTTACTATGTTAGTGAACAAAATAAACGGAATATTTTATCTATTCAATTTTTTTCATTGCCTTTTCAGGAGAGCTTTGAACTTGGGAATTCTTCGAGATCCTGGATCAGAAATTGAAGATAGACAATACCAAATAGATCTGCAGTCCATCAATATTGGTACTGCACAGTGGGATCAACTAAAACCGGAGAAGGAAAGTGGCACACGAGGGGTGCTAACAGAGAGTGAAAGAAATTCTCAGAATCCAGCCCTTGAGTGGAATATGGCCAGCAGGTAGGAAATTATTGAGCAACTTTCTACACTTTCTAATATTTCATTACCAGAACAGTTAGTGATAAAATCTTTAGCATGCCCAACCTAAGTGCTTTGGTACCACTTCTGCATTTCATGACAAACATAAAATATATTTTGTAATTGTAGCTAATGATTTTTCTTGGAAATCTGTTACACTGTAATTATTACAGATTTAAGACTGTGTCAGCATTTTGTTTTTTTTAAAGCTTGCTATTGATGAAAGACTGTACTTCAGGGCTAAGGATACATTCACATTTTTCCTTGAAATCCGTTGTATTCAAGGTCAGATTATTTACGTCTCTCCTTTCTGTTTATGATGATAAGAGGAGGAAAGTAACGAAAGCTCTGGATTGCCTTTATTTTTTTAGTCCACTTTAACTAAAAGCACCCATGTTCACAGAGAACATTCTTAAAGGAATTAGTCCTGAATGTGAGTTACAAGATTTGTAGAGAGCCGTTACCATCTCACCAAGACTACTCGTAGTTTCTCATCAGAAAGTTAGGTAGAATTGTTTGCTAGAACAAAGATACTAGGCATTAAAAATATTTTTTTATATTGTAAACCTGAAAGTCTTTATGATTTTAAAAAGCGTTCACTATTTTTTTCACTTTTCATATTGTTTGGTGTATGTGTGTGTGTGTGTGTGTTTGCTTATAAGATTCACTAACATTAGTTGTTTATAACACACCATGGTGGTTTGTTGATTGAATTTCTTTAAAACATTGTGTGTAAACTTTCTTGTATGCCTTTTGCAATGCTGATTGCTTTGGGGTTCTGCCCTTACACTACCAAAACTATATTTATCTACGTCTTGGCATTAATAATAGCAACAACTTTAATAATTGCTTATAAAATGCTTATCACTTACCTAACTTATTTAAATTAATTTTAACAGTAATGCTATAAGGTATGAATTGTTTTCTCTAATTCTACATGAGGAGTCTGAGGCCTACCAAGGTAAATAATGTGCCTAAAACCAAATACCAGGTGGTAGTCTGCTGCTTCCTCAGGCACCCACATTCTTTTGTAATTTCATTGTGGCCCTTTTCATAATGAGCTTCTTTCAGCTTCCTGAAAATAAGGTTTGTCGCTTGCTAATAGGCCTTGGTATGTGAACTCCGCCTGGAGCTCTCTTAACCCACCCTGTTCGCTTGCCTAACTCCCATCATTCATCAGGCCTCAGAGTATAAACATCACATTTTCCAGGAAGTCTCCCCCTGAGCTTCCATGAGAACACAGAAAGTTCCCCTTCTGTGTGCTCTTAACGTATCACTTAGCATATGCCCCCTAAATTTGGGGTGTAAATTTGTGTGAAAAGTCTCCCACTGCCGACCAAGATACATTTCAAGAGAGGGATGCAGCCAACACTCCCAGCACTTGGTCCTGCATGGTGGATCTGGTGCACACCTCACATGCACTGCTCCAGTCCTGATCTGTTAACATCACATATCAGCCAGGGCCCCATCTTTCCTCCGCTTCACTCATTTTTCAGATCCAGGAAATTCCACCTTACATAATTTATAGGTCATCTTAAGAACTGCAAATTCTAGGGGCACTTGGGTGGCTTAGTCAGTTGGACATCTGACTTCGGCTCAGGTCGTGATCTCACAGTTCATGCATTCGAGCCCCATGTCAAGCTCTATGCTGACAACTCAAAGCCTGGAGCCTGCTTCGATTTCTGTGTCTCCCGCTGTCTCTGCCTCTCCCCTGCTCATGCTCTGTCTCTCTCTCAGAAATAACCATTAAAAAAAAATAATTAAAAAAGAACTGCAAATTCTATCAACAAAGAAGGTGGGGTTATTTTCCTAGGAAATTTTATGACCGTCTCTCCTTAACTCAGCTGTATCTCTCCTATTCATTCTTTAATTCATTTTAGTAAAGAGTTTGTGTACCTGTGTGTGTTTTAATAATAGAATTGAAATTGAGGCGCCTGGGTGGCTCAGTCACTTAAGCATCCGACTTCAGCTGACATCGTGATCTCGCGGCTCACAAGTTCGAGCCCCATGTCGGGCTCTGTGCTGACAGCTCAGAGCCTGGATCCTGCTTCGGATTCTGTGTCTCCCTCACTTGCTCTGCCTCTCCCCCGCTAGTACTCTGTCACTGTCTCAAAGTAAATGAACATATAAAAAATAAAGAATTGAAATTCACATAATAAGATGAACTATTTAAAATGAACAATTCACTGGCACTTTGTACATTCACAATATTGTGTAACCGTTACCACTGTCTATAACCACTACCTCTGTCTTGTTCTAAAACATTTTCGTCATCCCAAAGTAAAACCCCTTACCCATTAAGCATTTTCTTCTACATCTGTCTCCCTCCCCCTGGCGCCTGAAAAACACCAATCTGCTTTCTGTTTCCATGGTTTTATGTATTCTGGATATTTCATATAAATGGGATCATACAATATGTGACCTTTTGTGTCTGGCTCATTCACTTAACATAATATTCTGGAAGTTTTTCTGCATTGTAGCATGTGTCAGTATTTCATTCTTAGTTATTGTTGGATAATATGCCACTGTATGTAAATACCAGAGTTTGTTTATCCATTCATCTGTTGATGGGCACTTGGTGTGTTTCCACTTTTTAGCTATTATGGATAATACTGCTGTGGACATTTGTGTACAAGTACCTGTTTTGCTACCTGTTTTCAGATATTAGGGATATATACCTAGGAATAGAATTTCAGGGTTATATGGTAATTCTATGTTTAACTTTCTTGAGGACTTGCGAAACCATTTTCCACAGCAGCTGAACCATTTCACATTTTCACCAGCAATGCTCAAGGTTCCAGTTTCACCACATTCTCACCACCACTTATTTTCCTTTTTTTTTTTAAACTATAACCATCCTTTGGGTGTGGTTTTGATTTGCGTTTCCATAATGATCAGTGATATTGAGCAGTTCTTCATATGCTCTGTGGCCATTTTTATATCTTCTTTGGAAAAAATGCTTATTCAAGCCTTTTGACCTTTTTTAAATTGAGTTGTTTGGGTTTTTGTTGATAATTTATGGGATTTCTTTTTTTATTCTAGATGCTATACCCCTATCTGATACATAATTTATAAATTATATTTTCATTTTCTTGATAATGATCTTTGCACAAATTTTTATAATTGATCTAAGAGTCCATTGCCAAATCCAAGGTCATGAAATTTTATATCCATGTTTAAAAATTTTTTTTAATCTGTCTATAGTTGACACACAATGTTACACTAGTTGCAGATGTAAAACATAGTAATTCAGCTTTTCTGTCTGTTATACTGTGCTCACCACAAGTGTAGCTACCGTCTGTCACCATACAACACTATTCCAGTATCATTGCCCATATTACCTATGCTGGGCCTTTTATTCTGGTGACTTATAACTGAATGTAATGTATCTGTATCTCCCACTCCCTTCGCCCATTTTGTCCATCCCCTTCACCCCCTTTCCTCTGGCTGCCATCAGTCCTCTGTATTTATAGGTCTGATTCCGCTTTTTACTTGTTTGTTTATTCTTTTTTTGTTTTTTTAGGTTCCACAAGTGAGTGAAATCATATGATACTTGTTTTCTCAGTCTGACTTATTTCACTTAGCATAATACCCTCTAGGTTTGTCCATGTTGTTACAAATGGCAATATCTCACTGAGAACAAACTGAGGGTTGATGGGGGGTGGGAGGGAGGGGAGGGTAGGTGATGGGTATTGAAGAGGGCATCTTGTGGGATGAGCACTGGGTGTTGTATGGAAACCAATTTGACAATAAATTTCATATATTAAAAAAAAATGGCAATATCTCATCCTTTTTATGGCTGCATAATAGTCCATTATGTGTATACTTATATGTATATCTTCTTTACCCATTCATCTATCAGTAAACATTTAGGTTGCTTCCATATCTTACCTATTGTAAGTAATGCTGCATTAAACATATATTTTTTCAAATTCATGTTTTCATTTTCTTTGAGCAAATACCTAGTAGTGGAATTACTGGATCATATGGTATTTCTGATTTTAATTTTTTGAGGACCTCCATACTGTTTTCCATAGTGGCTGTACCAATTTACATTCCCACCAACAGTGTGCAAGGGTTACTTTTTCTCTACATCTTTGCCAATACTTGTTATTCCTTGTGTTTTTGGTTTTAGCCATTGTGACAGGTGTGAGGTGATATCTCATTGTAGTTTTGATATGCATTTCCCTGATGTTGAGCATCTTCTCATCTGTCTGTTGGCCATCTGTATGTCTTCTTTGGAAAACTGCCTTCAGGTCCTCTGTCCATTTTTTAAGTGGATTGTTTGAGGTTGTTTTTTTGTTTGTTTGTTTGTTTTTGGTGGGGACGGGTGTTGAGTTATATAAGTTCTTTATATATTTTGGATATTAACCCCTTATTGGATATATCATTTGTAAATATCTTGTATTCAGTAGGTTGCCTTTTTGTTTTGTTGATGGTTTCCTTCACTGTTCAAAAGCTTTTTATTTCGTCCTGCTCCCAATAGTTTAATTTTGTTTTCATTTCCCTTGCCTTAGGAGACATACCTAGAAAAATGTTTCTATAGCCAATATCAGAGAGATCACTGCCTGTGTTCTCTTCTAGGATTTCTTATAGTTTTATGTCTCACATTTAATTTTTAGGTCCATTTTGAGTTTATTTTTGTGTATGGTGTGAGAAAGTGGTCCACTTCATTCTTCTGCATGTTGCTGTTCATTTTTCCCTACACCATTTACTGAAGAGACTATCTTTCCCCATCGTATATTCTTGCCTCCTTTGTTGTAGATGGGTTTATTCCTGAGCTTTTTTCTCTGTTCCATTGATCTATGTGTCTGTTTTTGTGCTGGCACCATACTGATTTGGTTACTACAGCTTTGTAATACATATTGAAATCTGTAATGGTGATCCATACAGATTTGTTCTTTTTTCTCAAGATTGCTTTGACTATTGAGGTTCTTTTGTGGTTCCATACAAATTTTATTATTATTTGTTGTAGTTCTGTGAAAAATGCTGTTGGTACTTTGATAGGGATTGCACTGAATCCAAAGATTTCTTTGGATAGTATGCACATTTTAACAGTATTCATTCTTCCAGGGTGCCTGGGTGGCTCAGTCGGTTAGGTGTCCAACTTCGGCTCAGGTCATGATCTTGCGGTCTGTGAGTTCGAGCCCTGCGTCGGGCGCTGTGCTGACAGCTCAGAGCCTGGGGCCTGTTTCGGATTCAGTGTGTGTGTGTGTGTGTGTGTCTCTCTCTCAGACCCTCCCCCGTTCATGCTCTGTGTCTCTCTGTCTCAAAAATAAATAAACATTAAAAAACAATATTCATTCTTCCAATCCATGACCCTGGACTATCTTTTCATTTGTTTGTATCTTCTTTAATTTCTTTCATTAGTGTTTTATAGTTTTCAGAATACAGATCTTTTACCTCCTTGGTTAAGTTTATTCTTAGGTATTTTATTCTTTTTGGCGATTTATACTTATGCTTTATTCTGTGTTTTATGGGTTTAGCTCTTATAGCTGGATTGTTGATTCATTTTGAGGAGTTTTTGTTTGTTTGTTTTTATATATGGTACAAAATAAAAGTTCAACTTTCTTCTTTTGCATGTGCATATACAGTTGTCCCAGCACCATTTGTTGAAGAGACTCTTCATTCCCCATTGAATGGTCTTGCCATGCTGTTGAAAATTAAGACTTAGAACAACCATTATATGCCATAGAATGTCTTTTACACTAGAAAAGCAAAATGAAATAATTTCTGATATGTGTCCATCCCTTGTAGGTCTCAGTGTCCAATCAAAGAGTTGATAGTTAAATTACCTATTAGAGTGCAGTGAGTGAAGTACACTGGTAGATGTAAATATAGGATGTTTAGGATTACAGAAAAGCCACATCAAAATCAGAATAAATACATTCCATGTACATAGGACATCTTGGGCTAACAGATGTGACAGACACTTAAACAATAAATCTAATACTGACATAGATACAAAATAGAACATTTAAAGAAATGAATGATGAACTCTATGGGTAGGTTTTCAGGGATGGTTTCAGAGTACACAGCTTCTGAATTTGTTTCCAGAGTATGGGTGACAGGAGTGGAGAGGGGCCATTTTGAACTAAGAAAGCAGTAGACCCACAGGCTAGGAGTATGAAAACGTGGCATATGTTATCACTTCTGAATACCCAGTACTTAATATTATACTTGGCACATAATAGGAATATATTAAAGATTTGAGTGAATTAATGAAAGATTGAAGATTAGATGATTATGTAGAGCTAGCAGATCAGGTGGCTCTGAATGTTTCTGAGAGATATTGATTCAAATGAAGACGGAACTTTAGACCTGATGTACTTTGTAGTGCTGATTAATCTTGATAGAAATATAAACAGAACCTTAATGTGATTATATTTTTGTTTTTCAATAGGTATTACAGGTAAAATTCAAAACATATAAAAAAATATTCACTGACGAATAACTTGCTCCCTCCCCTGGCCAATATTAAATAATAACCTTTACGATGGTTTTCATTCATTCCTTCTGAGTATGTTACTCGGCTTCTGTGTTTAGTCAAAATGTGTTTCTATGTGTATGTTGGGAGAAGGGAATTTATACATAAAAATTATCACATTTTAAAATGTGTAGATCTTCTAAAACCCCAGTTTTTCAGCTGAGGGAATACATTAGGATTCAGTCAAGGCAGCAGAACCATTATAAGTATTATAGCATAAGGGATTTATTGTAGGAATAAGGTCTTACTCAATTGTGGAAGAAGCTGTGAATTAAGGATCTAAAGATAGTGGATCAGAGACATGTCCCCAGGCATGTCCAGCCACTGGAGGGACCCTGGAGGCTGGTAGACAAGTCCATGGGAGCATTGCCTCTGTTTCTGGGAGTAAGCCTGCAGTTGTTGTTAGTCTGCAGGGCCAGTGGTCAGGAAAAAGAGCCAGTCACAGAACTGAGAAGAGGGAAGACAAGCTGGAATCTGCCAGCACCTCTGAATTTTACTGTATTTTAAAAAGCATGACTTTCAGAGAATATTGGCCAGTATTTGTTTCATTTACACCTCTAAATCTCATGCAGTTTTCTCTCTAAACTCTGAACCATTCTTGGCAAGTTGTTACAGAACAGAACCACTACAAGAGACAGTTTCAGGAGGTTCCTTGCCTTGTGCAATGTCACTTAAAAGTAGAGCTAAGTATAGAACCCTGGTTTGCTACCTCTTCCTCAACTGCTTTTCTTATACTCAGCGCTCTGACCCCTTACACTTGGGCTAAAGTGCATTGTTAGTTAATCACTTTTTCTTTTTCTCTCAGCAACCATTTTTACTATGTCTGGGCTTATTTTATAACCTGAGGAAATGAAGTGCTGAGAACTCAAATAACGTACTGATGTCTGCCATATGCAGGTTACACATCTAGTCACTATTGCCATTTTACATGGGAATTAGTGCTTCGAGGTGTGTAAGGGGGGGGGGAGTGGGAAATGGTGGCTTTTCTTCCTTACATATTGGCCAAGGATGTCCTTGGCAAGCTGAGAGGGTAGCATGGAGATAAAAGGACAGATCTGTCTTGGCCAGTCTCATTCTTTGTTTCTTATCATAGTTACTGACTGATGAGTTGGTAATCAGAAAATATTTAAATTGAATATAATCATCATAATAGTAGATCATTAAATTTTAAAACTCTCTGTAATGCCAATTAATTTGTGGTCATGTTAAAGCTCCCAACATCATAATTGTTGCATATATGAATATAAGTAATAATTCCCTGATCCAAAGCCTTAAATATTCAGATTTCCCTCCTTCAACATTTTGTTTAATAAGAGAAGGATCCAAACAAGATTACATCAACATTTACTTAAAAGTATATGAACAGGGGCACCTGGGTGGCTCAGTCGGTTGAGTGTCCAACTCTTGATTTCGACTCAGGTCATGCCCTACTTCAGGCCCTGTACTGACTGCATAGAGCCAGCTTGGGATTCTCTCTCTTGTTTCTCTCTGTCCCTCTACCACTCATGCACGCTCCACACACCCCCCCCCCCCGCAAAATAAACATTTTCTTAAGAAGTATATGTATAACACATAACTTTCATACATTATCCAGTATTATTCTGTGAAAACTCCATGTGGTACATCAGTGCATAGTATTAAAGCTTTAAAAATGCAGTAAAATAACAAATTCCCCAATCATTTTTCCCTTGGTGGATTCCCATTTATATCCTCAATTTCAGATGTCCTTTTCTTTGAGAAACTTCCAGCAGTCCCCCTGACTTTCCCTCCTCCATGAAGTTTTATTTTGAAGTTTTTCCTTGGAAAAAGAGCTATCAAGTAGAATTAGATGCAAGAGTTCCACACTATAGATACAAACAACTGGAAACTAACCAGAGCTACTGACTGACAATTGAACATCTCAGTAAAAGTGAATTGTTGATATTTCAATATACATATGCTCATAAGACCTTCTTTTAGAGGCTGAAATAAATGTGATCTCAATAAACTTGTGATCTCAATCACAAATATATTAACCATAGTTTTGATTTGTTTGTTTGGATGCAGGTAATTTTTTTGTTTTTTTGGTTTGGTTTTTAGGGAATGAGAACATTGTAACATTTAATTTTGCCAAAATAAAATTTTACTAGCATTTTATTTAAATGTCCCTTAAAAATTATCCTCATTTTGGGTTGTAGTTCTTGAAGCATTATTCAGATATTTTATATGTCTTTACAAGTTAATTAGGTCCCCGACTGAAAGTTTTGACACCTGTCTGTTTTTTCCTTACCATTGTACTTCTCCTACCTTATGATTATTTTTAATTATTTTTTCGGCTAACCTGAGCTGCTCGCATCCAACTCTGCCATTATATTCCCAGCACCTAGCAGAGGGCCTGGCATAATAGTGGACTCTCAGTCCATGTTCTCAAAATTTCACACAGCCATAGATGCCAAGAGAATGATATGGCAGTATACTAGGATAAAGGCCCCTGGGAAATTTATTTACATTAGGGCTCGGGGAAGGCCTAATCTAATACCTAATGACAAGAATGAGCTTGGACCGTGGACTGCTCGTGTCAAGTGTTCTGGCAGAGCAGAGACCTGTGATTGGAAATCAGTGTTGCACACTTAAGGATCATGACTAGCTGAGAGGAAAGGAATAATAGGTAAAGTTTGGGGTAGGGAAGAGACTACATTATGAATGGTTTTATACATCAGTGGCAGTTTGGATTTTATCTTTATTGCATTAGAAAGTCACTGGATAGTGTTCCTCTTGGGGAAAAAACCCAAAACACTAAAATAGGGTTTAAACTCTTTATTATATATTTTGTTTTTAAAGTTACTGTAGAACTCAAATTATCCTGAAGAACTCTATCTAAAAATAAGAGGAATCTCTACAAATAAGTACAGTTAACCAACTGATAACAAATAGTTTTCCAGATATCATATTTTTTGGATAAATGTCTGTGATTATTTTTTATATTGAAGAATGTCCACTATAAGGGATTATCTCAGTTGATTAGCAGAACAAGACTTAAGTATCTTATGGTCAGGCATCTTTTGTCCAAAGCTCATCTGTAATGCCATACCAAGAAAGTCTCCATGTTGAATAAAAAAACTGTTCACTGAACACATAGACCATCTAGAACTTTTTATTCTTTTTAGTGGAATATTTTGGAAACATCAACACCATTTTTCCTACTTACGGTTTTTCATAATATACAATTTTTGAAATGGGTCTCTTAAATTGCAGTACTATTTCCCACAGAATTAGTCAAGAATGAATGGAAGATGGGCAGAAGAACCTTAGGATAAATTGGCTGAGCCGGGAAAAATGACCATAGCCTTCCTAAACATATATTTTCATGTATGCATGTGGCATATACTTATGCCATCTTGTGTACTGATAATTTCAGAGAATGATGCTTTTCCATATTTATAATCTCTTCCCAGAGATTGACTGAATAGCTTTTGTTAACTTAGATGATTACTTTACTGTTACTTGTTTATTAGCACTTTATAATTGCCCAATTGTTTTTACCCTCACACAGGGTTTAATATATTTCCACGGGTTTAATCCTGTATGTTAGATAACAGGTGGAAATCACTATTCCATTTCCTTGTTTTTTATGGGCAGTGTAGAAATACATTAAATCACTGTTTTAGTATACTAGAGAAATATTTCTTCTACACCTCTCCTAACCTCATATTCCCTAGCATGCTATAGATAATCTGTTTTCTCTGTTTGCTATCTTTTTTTCATAATAGGTGATCACCTGTTTCACCAAGAGATGTCTGATGGTGGATTTTATTGTATTTATCTGAACCAGGACTCATTGTGCTTCCTGAATCTGTGGTTTCTTATATATCATCAGTTCTGAAGAATTCTCAGCTATTAACTCTTTGCTGTTGTCTCTTTTCCTTACTTTCTATTCTCTCTTTTTGGAATACCAATTAAATATGTTGGACCTACCCCTCCACGTCTCTTTTCTTTTAAACTTGCCATTTTAAAATTTAAGTTAGTACATTTCCTGGAATTTTCTCAAATCTGTATTCTAGTTGATTTTTTCTTGAGCTACGTGTAAAATGTTATTTGCCACATCTACTGTACATTTCATTTTAGTGACTGTATTTTGCATTTCTGGAAGTAGTATTTGTTTTTCAAATCTATTTTGACTCTTGATAATACCTTGGTTTTTTACTCCTCAGTTTTATTCTATCCAGTATGTATGTAATAATTTTAAGCATTTATTTATTTATTTATTCATTTATTATTTTTTAAACAATACAAATTTATTGAATTCTTCATATGGTGATTTCATTATCAGAAGTTCTTGGTAATGAATTTGATAACGGGGTTGAATTTTCCTCTTGCTAATAAAGAATAATTTGTGGGTGGGGTGTATAAAATAATCTGTTCAGGAGCTTGTCTTTAGTGGTCTTTGTCCCTGAGAATCCTTTTTGTCTATTTGAGGGCATGTTTTCCAGACAGGTTTTACATGCATCTATTTCTGACAGATGTCCCAGGGTTATGAAAAGTCTTGATTCCAGTTTTATATAAATAATTCAGAATGGGTATTCCTAAACCAGTACGGTAATATAAATTACAGCTACCAAACACACATGGGGAATTTCCCATTATTTTTCATCTTCTGGGGAGATCTCTGTTTTTTCAACAAGCTCTCTTGCCAATATAGTCATATTTTCTCATTCTTCTCTATTTCTGATACAAAATGCTTTGTCAAACCTTTAAGGGCCCCAGATCTAGGTAGACAGCTCATTTAAAAACCTTTCCCTATGAGTGAAGTCACATGATATTTTATATGAGGATTTTAAGATACAAAACAGATGAACATAAGGGAAGGGAAGCAAAAATAATATAAAAACAGGGAGGGAGACAAACATAAGAGACTCTTAAATATGGAGAACAGAGGGTTACTGGAAGGATTGTGGGAGGAAGGAGGGACTAAGTGGGTAAGGGGCATTAAGGAATCTACTCCTGAAATCGTTGCACCATATGCTAACTAACTTGGATGTACATTTAAAAAATAAATTAAAAATTAAAAAAAATCTTTCCCTATTTGGGATGTAAGGATTAGCCTGTTGCCTCTATATGGCCATGGGGAAAAAAAAAATCTGTTCCCTGCTACATCTGAAACTAATATAATATTGGATGTCAACTATACTTAAATAGTGAATATTTTTTTATCTATTTCAAGTTTTTATTTAAATTTTAGTTAACATATGGTGTAATATTAGTTTCAGGAGTAGAATTTAGTGATTAATCACTTACATATAACACGCAGAGCTCATCACAAGTGCCCTCCTTACTGTCCATCACCTGTTAGGCCGTGTCCCCACCCATCTCCCAGTCTGTTCTGTACAGTTAAGAGTCTCTTACAGTTTACCTCTCTCTCTTTTTTCTTTCCCTTTTCCATATATTTAAGAAACAAAACAGATGAGTATAGGGGAAAGGAATAGTAAAAAAAAAAAAAAATAATAATAATAATCTATTCTCTTGATTTAGAGTGGCTAAAACCCTGAAGTCAATAACAATGTCAGTTAATAATTTGAGTTTCACTTGCCTTTTTTGTTATTTTATTTTATTTATTTTATTTTTTTAAGTTTATTTATTTTTGAGAGAGTTGGGGAGAGGCAGAGAGAGAGACACACAGAATCCGAAGCAGGCTCCATGCTCCAAGTTCTAGGCACAGAGCCCAGTGCAGGCTCAAACCGACAAACTGTGAGATCATGACCTGAGCCAAAGTTGGACACTCAACCGACTGAGCTACCCAGGCTCCCCACCCCCCCTTTGTTATTGTAAATCCTGTGCACTTATCTAGTAAAATATTGGCAGAATTTAATTCTCTTAATTATTTTTTCAGTAGTTATTTCTTTTGAAGTATTTCAATCTATAAAAATTTTTAATGACTTAAAAAATATGTATCATTACCTCAGAGACAAGAAATACACAAAATTAAAGTTAACATTATGTTAACAGAAAAGTTATAGTTTTATAATAAAGGACTGTTGACTTACTGATTTTTTTTTTATATTTTAAGGTCATAGGTCTTTCATATGTTGTGTTACTGATTTAATTCATCACATGATGGGGGAAAATATGATCTATATAAGTACTCTTTTTTCCCATTGGGTGTTTTAGTTAATATTTGCTCTTATTTGGTTCCCTGCCATCTTTTCCATTTTAAGGTATTTTTAATACATCATATATTTAAACACTCCCTTATGAGAGCACATCAGATGTTACATGTTTCTCACATTGGCCATTTTATGGAACTTGAGCTATTAAGCTCTAATTATGGTGTCTCTCAGGATCACAACCTTTCCTCTGTATTCACAGATTTTAATATTTCTTCCTGTTACCCTCCATTCAGCAGAACTCCTAATTCTTTAAAATTGACTTTCTTGAAATCCAATACTTATGTGTCACAAAACCGGATGATCCAATTTGCTTTTTTGGCAGACACCATGTAAAACTCTGCTCGTTGCAAAATTGAACAAATGATACTAGAACTTTCTATTTTCTAGACTACTCTGGTAGAAAAGGATATAGAAAGAGTTGAGGGTTATATGAGATTTGTCATGAGATAATTTATGCTAGTTCTCTGATCTCAGCTTTATCACTTTATGAGTGAATAACAGAGACATATTTATAAGGAATATTAATTTAATGGTTCCAAAGAACTTTTGAGATACAGCTTGCTGGTAAAACGTAGAACTGTGTGTGTGTGTGTGTGTGTGTGTGTGTGTGTGCGCGCGCGCGCACGCATATGCATATATATATATATATATATATACACACACATATATATTTCATAAAAAGAAAACTTAGAAAATGGACTGTAGACTTGAAGAACTGCACTAGCATAAGCTTTAGTTTCTCAATGTTTTCCAGTTTCATCTTCTACCATGTATGTAGTACTCCTTTGAAATTATTAGCAATTTAATGTAGGTAGAAGAGTAGAAATTTTGTGCTAAGTAACTGATCACAGGTGAGAATGTGTAAAGAAGAATTAAAGTAGAGGCCAAATGCTGCTCCACTATCAGGCCCTGTTGTGTAACTCTGGTTTCCACTAGGTGGCCTTAGCCTAACCTCTGATCCTCATTTCCTCATAGGTAATATGGGGTTAGTAATAGTTTTTACTTCCCACAGATGGTTATTGTGAAGAAGCATTCAGTATCAAAATCACAAAAGCTGTTTCATGAACTGTATATACAGTAATAATCCATGAACTTAGTTCTTAGAACTTGAAAAAAGGAGGTCATTCAGAGATTAAGAGGATATACTTGTGAACCTCATAAGGTTGGAATGATGGCAGTTGTCAACCAGAAGGTCAGAAATACTAAAAATAGGAAATTAAAAATTATCACCAAATAGTAAGGTTATTATTGATAACAATACATACTAAGTTATTTGCAAGAACAAAAGGAATTAAAAACAAATTTATTTGTTGAAAGGATAGGACTAATGAAATTAATTGCATCCAAATTTCTCAATAATTTTTTCCTTTTATCAATCTGAGGTAAAGAATTGAAGTTGTAAAACTGTGACTGTAAAATTTACAACTAAGCACTCTCAAAATAATAATGTAATTTTACCATACATGTTTGCAGTGCAAAGACTTGTATAACTTTAATGAAAAATATCCCTGAAAAAAAATGAAATGGCTAATCATTTTTTACTTTGTCTTTTAGCATACGGCGGCATCAAGAAAGAAGAGCAATTTTAACGCCCATTTTAACAGATTTTTCTGTCCGAATAACTGGAGCACCTGCTATCATTTTCACCAAAATAATTTCTCCAGAAAATACGCACACTGAGGTTAGAATTTTATTTAGGTTTTATTTCAGTCTATGTAATGGAGTAGCTTCTCTTTGTAAGTTAGGGATTTTCTTAGTTTTAGTGTACAGGATGTCAAATTGCTTATTATTAATAAGTTACTATAACCAGAAATTATTGAGTACTTTCTAGTGCTGTTTAGTTATTGCTTTTCATGTAGTTATTCATAACTACATCAAATCCTCATAATCTGAGGATTTATAACTACAATCCTCATAATAATCCAGTTAACTCCTTCTATCCTCATTTTATAGATGAGGGAATTGAAGCCTAGAGAGGCTGACTCAAATAACTTGTCCATATTTTCACAAGTAGTAAGTAGCAGAGCATGCATGGTATGAACCCAACTGGTCTGACTCCAAACCATACACTCCTGACCCTGACCTCTACAACCTCCTCCTGCTTTCTGGTGAAAGCAACAACGTTGACAGTGTTCTCATGGATTACTTCACATGGAAAATTGTACATGGATTACCTTAGTCTTCACAACATCCTTGTGAAATAGATATTACTAGTATCCATATTTTTAGTTAATGTTTATTTGTTTTTGAGAGAGAGAGCGTGAGTGGGGTAGGGTCAGAGAGAGAGGGAGACACAGAATCCAAAGCAGGCTCCAGGCTCCGAGCTGGACTCAAACTCACGAACCGTGAAATCACTACCTGAGCCGAAGTTGGATGCTTAAGCGACTGAGCCACCCAGGTGCCCCTACTAGTATTCGTACTTTATGGATCCAGAAACTAAGATCAAAAGAGATTAGGTAACTTAACCAATGTTACTAGCCAGTTACTGGTGGATCCCGATTTCAAGTCTGATCACTATGGTATACTGCCTCTATGCTTAGAATAGAAATATAAGAATAATGTGGTCCATCATAATTTTAAAAGTATTCTTCACAGAAATTTATGTTATGCTGAAAACCTAAACTCTTCGATCATTCACAGTTAGAGGCAGTTATGAAAAGTTCAGAAAAATTAAGTAAAGATTAAATATATTAATCTAAGCTAATAAAACCTCACATTCATTTTCTGAGTTTTTAAAAATAATATTTTTATAGATGTTGTTTATTTAATGTTTATAATTGCCCTGTAGGGAAAGCTAGGTTAGGTATAGTATCTTTTCTTATCCACAAAAAAATGTATAAAAATTAAGTAGGTCTACAAATATCTTATTTAGTAACACAGTTGATTTAAAGTACATGAATTTATTTCTTTTCATCATTACTTGAGGAATAAAATTTCTACCTATAATTAGTAAAAGCAGGGAACTTGTGGGAGTAAAAGTTATTTAACCCAAAAAAAGGAATATTCATTCCCGACTTGCTGTTCTTTATGGCTGTATTAAAACCTACTCTAAGCTCTGTAGTTTGCATTTGAACCAGTCATAAGTCTCCTTTAAGTCCATTCCCTTGGATGACACTAATAAGGATAAGGTTCGGTGGACGTTTCCAAGCATTCGAACATTGTCCACATTCGCTTCATGACAAGAGGCAGAACTTCTCCTTATTAAGTGAAGCTTCTGGATTGCTTTTCACTTCTTTCTTCCTTTCCTGAATGGCTTTCCAACAATGAATGTTCAAATGACTCAAGTTATGCAGAACAGCATCAGTTAAGTGGCAGACATCTACCTAATGCTGCCAAGATCTTAGCAGCTTGAAAAAGTGAAAGTAATTAGTCTAGCTATCTTTGGCTTCAGCACTCTCTTTTGTTATATATCATTTGGAGGGTATACTTTGGAGGAGACTCAGACCATACCACTTGTAACTGTAATTGCTTGCCTACAATTGCCTGTTTATATCTGTCTGCCCAACTAGATTGTAACCTTCTCAAGAGCAAGTTGCCATTTAAAGCCAATCTATTTTTTGTGGTATCCCTAGCAGTCTACTATAGTGCATGTTACTTAGGAGATGCTCAGTAAATATTTGTTAGTTTGAATGAATGAACAAGATTATGCTAAAGAATTACATCATCTCTTACATATGGAGATGATAGTTTGAGGTATGAAAAAGCCAAATGTATATGAAATGGTAAAAAATTAGTGTTTGTGTTGTTAGTTTGTTTCCCTGCAACTAGTGCACAGCCCAGTGCACAGCAGGACCTCATAAATGTTTATTAAATTATTCCATTAAACTCTGTTGAGTGCCTATGCTGTCCATTTCTGCTATTCTCATTAACATATGAACTTGAGTCCCAGGAGAATTCATCAACGTAGTAGAGGTCAAATAAGTAAGTATGATAAATTATCATCTAATGGCGATCATGTATCTTTATCTGTATTCAGTTTTGTGTTTGTGTTTTTGTTTTTGTTTTTTGCCCCTTTCAGGAGATTTTAGTGTGTGGCCATTCCTTGGAAGTGAATATAACCACAAACCTGGACTTCTTCCTAAGTGTGGCTCAAGTTCAACTCTTACATCAGTTAATAGTAGCAAATATGACTGGACTGGAACCATCAAGCAAGGCCACAGAGGTAACTGTTACCTGATTTTGATTAGTCTTAGTGCATTTGTGCCAACTTTATATTCATAATAGGAAAACTATAATTAAATGCTTTCTGCTAATTATTCTATATTTAATTTTATTCAAAATATGGTCATAAATTATATTGGATTGGTGTTCTCTGTTTTTGAAATTTGTTTGGTCTCTCTTTGCCTATCATGTACCTTTGCAGAATTGTTGTGGCTTAGCCTCAGAAAAGCCTCTGTTAAAATATATGATTTTAGTATCCTGCTGCAGTTTTTTTAAAAAGTACAACACAAGAAACCTGGTGTAGCTTTCACTTACTCAGATACATTACAGGGATAGGGCCTCTTTTGGAAGTGAACTTTGTAATCGCACTATGGGAATATCTTCAATAAATAACTTCTAAAGCATTCATTTCCCATGCTCAGTGAAGAATAGACACAATCATAAAAGTTGAATGCCTGCCTAGAATTTTAATTTTGATCCGGTGTTGGTTGGAAGCCTGCTTTGTAACCACAAAGCATGTCAGTGTGAAACAAAGAAAGCTTCTTATTAGATGCTTCTCAAGATATATTTTCTTTCTTTTTTGTTTCCATACTTCTATAATCCTATCTGTACTTAGGGTATATCTCCTATAAAAGTTCAAGTCAAGAAGTCATTTACCTGTGAAAAAGACATTGGTTTTATTTTTGTCAAGAGATACACCGAAGACTCGTAAGTTCTGTTTATTAAAAAGGGAGGGAAGGAAGAGGAGTTCACTGAGAGCTACTTGATGCTAGGCAGCGTGCCAGGCATTTTCACGTAAGTTGAGCATATTATCACAACCATCTTGTGAGATTGATATGGGCATTATTAACATTTTACATATAAGGCTCAGAGATGGTAAGTGACCTGCCTGAAATCATTCATGCATAGCTAAAACATGGTGGAACTGAGATTTTAATTTAAGTCTTTCAAGTCAGTGCTCTTTCCATTCTACCACAGTTTGTGTACTATAACTATTAGTCTATCAGTCTTCTTTATTTTTAAAAAAATATTTCAAAATGATAAAGCTGTAAATTTTTATAAGTGAAGATTCTGTAACTAGACTGTCTTTTACCATCCATGATTTCTGTTTGCTCAGTATCTTTCTTAAAAGGTCTGTAGAGCTGGGGCTCCTGGGTGGCTCAGTCAGTTAAATGTCTGACTTTGGCCCTAGATCATGATCTCACTATTCCTGAGTTCAAGACCCACATCGGGTTCTGTGCTGACAGCTCAGAGCCTGGAGCCTGTTTCAGACTCTGTGTCTCCTTCGCTCTCTACCCCTCCCGCACACTGTGTTTGTCTCTCTCTCAAAAATAAACATTAAAAAAGGGCAGGGGGGCTGAAGAGCTATGTGGTCTCTAAAATATCAACTTTTTTCTAATATATATTAGACAGTCTATAAGGATATAATTATATGACTTGAAAATAAATAGAGCAAAAGATATTTTTCCATGGCATTTTCGATGAAGTCCTTGAAGAAAGTACAGTTGGAAACAATATTTTAAAAAATTTTTTTGAATGTTTATTTATTTTTGAGAGGGAGAGAAAGAGCATGAGCAGGGGAGGGGCAGAGAGAGAGGGAGACACAGAATCCGAAGCAAGCTCCAGGCTCCAAGCTGTCAGCACAGAGTCCAACGCGGGGCTCAAACTCTCGAGCTGTGAGATTATGACCTGAGCCGAAGTCGGACGCTCAACCGACTGAGCCACCCAGGTGCCCCATGGAAACAATATTTTACATTCCTATATTATTTGTGCTAAGTTTGTGAATCTCTCACTCATATCAGTAAAACCAAATTCATAGATTTCTGATGTGTTTTAGGAATTTATACAACTTAGCAAATTTGTCGTTAACTCTTTATCTACTTTGGGCAGTTATGAATAAAACTATAAATATTCATCTTCAGACTTTTGTGTGGACAGAAGTTTTCAATTCCTTTGGGTAAATAGAAAGGAGTGTGATTGCTGGATCATATGGTCAGAATATATTTGGTTTTATTAAAAAAAAGAAAAAGAAAAAAAAGAAAACCACCAAACTGTCTTCGAAAGTGGCTTATACCATTTTGCCTTCCCACTGGCAATGAAAGAGAGTTCCTGTTGACACACATTCTCGCTAGCATTTGGTGTTGTCAGTGATCTAGATTTGGGCATTCTATTAGATGTGTAATGGTGTCTTTTGTTGTTTTAATATTCATCTCCCTGATGATCTATGAAGTAGAGCATCTTTTCGTATGCTTATTTTCCATCTGCATATCTTCTTTAGTGAAGGGTCTGTAAAGTCTTTGGCTCATTTTTTAATTGGGTTGTTTTCTTACTGTTGAGTTTTAAGAGTTTCTTTGTATATTTTGGATAACAGTCCTTCATCAAATGTGTCTTTTGCAAATATTTTCTCCTAGTTTATGGCTTTTTTTTCCTAATTCCCTTGATATTGTCTTTCACAGAGCTGAAGTTTTTAATTTTAATAATTTTTTCATGGATCGTATCTGTAGTGTTGGATCCATACATACCCAAGATCATCTAGGTTTTCTCTTATGTTCTTTTCTAGGTCTTATAGTTGTGTGTTTTACATTAAGTCTATAGTCTCAGTCTTGAGTTCGTTTTTGTGAAGGGGATAAGGTCTGTATGTAGATTCATTTTTTTTTACATGTGAATGTCTAATTTTTCCAGCATCATTTGTTAAAGAGACTGTCCTTTGCTCCATTGTATTCCCTTTGCTCCTTTGTCAAAGGTCATTTGACTGTATTCATGAGGGTCTATTTCTGGGCTATCTGTTGTGTTCCATTGACCTTTTTGTCCATTCTTTCACCAATACCATGCTGTCTTGATTACCCTAGCTTCATAGTAAGTCTTAAAGTATGGCAGTGTCAGTTCCCCCAACTTTGTTCTTCTCCTTCGCTATCGTAGAAGCTATTCTGTCTCTTTTGCCTCTTCACATAAACTTGAGAATCAGTTTGCCAATAGCCATGAAATAACTTCCTGGAATTTTTACTAGGATTTCATCAAATCTATAAATCAAGTTAAGAAATGACATCTTGACAATATTGAGTCTTCCTGTCCATGAACACAGAATATCTCTCCACTTATTTAATTCTTTGATTTTGTTCATCTCAGTTATATAGTTTTCCTATTTATATCTTGTGTATATTTTGTTAGATTTATACCTAAGTGTGCCATTTTTGGTATGCTACTGTAAATGCTATTGCGCTTTTAATTTTGAATTCCACTCGTTAATTGTTGGTGTCCAGAAATGTAATATAATTGATTTTTGCATATTAACCTTATATCCTGGAACCTTGCTGTAATCACTTACTCATTCCAAGAGTTTTTATGTGAATTCTTTCAGATTTTCTACATAGACAATCCTGCCATCTGTGAACAAAGATCGTTCTTTTTTCCTAATCTATAATACTTATATGTCCTTTTCGTGCCTTATTGTACTAGAAGGAACTTCCAGTATGTTGAAAAATAGTGGTGAAAGAGGACATCCTTGACTTCTACCTGATCTTAGTGGGAAAGTTTCAAGTTTCTCACTCTAGGTTTTTTGTAGATGTTTATCAAGTTGACATTTCTCTCTGTTCCTAGTTTACTGAGAGTTTTTATCATGAATGGGTTTGGATTTTGTCAAGTACTTTTGATGCATCTATTCATATGATCATTTGATTTTTCTTTTCTAATTTGTTGATGTGATGGATTACATTAATGGAGTTTTAAATGAGCCTTGTATACTTGGGATAAATCTCAGTTAGTATAGTATATAACTCTTCTTATGCATCGTGGATTATATTTACTAATAATTTGTTGAAGATTTTTGTGTCTTTATTCATGAGAGATAGTGATCTGTAGTTTCTTTTGCATGTGATCTCTTTTTCTGGTTTTGATATTAGGGCAATGCTGGCCCCATAGATTGAGTTAGGAAATATCTCTTCTGCTTCTGTCCCCTGAAAGACATTGTACAGAATTGGTATAATTTCTTCCTTAAATATTTGCTAGAAATCAGTGACTCCACCTAGGCCTGATGATTTCTTTTTTGGAGGTTATTAATTATTGTTTAAGTTTCTTTAACAGATATAGGGCTATTCAGACCTTCTGTTTTTTCTTGTATGAATTTTGTCTGATTGTCTTTCAAGTTATTGGTCCATTTCCTTGAAATGGTCGTCAAATGTGTGAACATGGAGGTGTTCATAATATTCCTTTATTATCCTCTTAATTTCTGTAGTGATGTCCCCTCTCTCATTTCTGATACTAGTAGTTTTATTCTCCCCCCACACCCCGCCTTTTTTTTTTTTTTTTTTTAGTTAGCCTGGCTAGAGGCTTTTATTGATTTTTGCTCTAATTATTATTATTTCTTTTCTTCTATTTCATTTGGATGGTGATAATATTTCCAGACAGTCTTTGACAAGGTTTTATTTGAGAGATTAATTTAAAAGTTATTCAAGAATGTGGTGAGTGATTTTTGTTAATAGAGGAAACATCTACACTATAAACAAAGGGGAAGAAAGATGGACAAACCTTTGGAAATAGAAGTGAAAACAGTGGAACGATCTAAGGATTATTGCTTAAATCAACACTTACTAATTTTGATTGTATGGACAACTAACGCACAAACTTTCAAGTACATAGCTAAAAGAGAAGCACTTCAGGGGTGCCTGGGTGGCTCAGTCAGTTAAATGTTCAACTTCAGCTCAGGTCATGATCTCACAGCTTGTGGGTTCAAGCCCTGCATCAGGCTCTTTGCTATCAGTACAGAACCTGCTTCGGATCCCTCTCTTTCTGCCCCTCCCCAGCTCTCTCTCACTATTTCTCTCAAAAATAAATAAAACATTTAAAGAAAAGAGAAGCACTTCAGGCAATAAAATGACCAGCTGATGGTTTAGGCAAATTGCTTCTCATATTGATCAAAACTTTTCCAATATATTTGCTCTGAACAATGTACTCTGGATGGGGTGAGGCCACTAGATCATTCAGCCTATATTTGTCATTTTTGATTTTTAGTGTTCCCTTCTAGTGCTATGACTTTCATGATTGCTGACTCCTAGAATGTTTCTTTTGTTTAAATTAACCTTTTCTTGTTTCTCTATACATATATTGACAAGCTGAGAAAGAACATAGATAAACTTTTAATATTCAAAAATCCAAAGTGCATTCCATATTTAAAAAGTACATGTCCCTTCATATTCCACTCTATAATTCATGTCTATGATGACAATTAGTTCTATAACACAAGAACAGGAGTGTTATTTGGGTTTCTTACATCCTAGTTCCCTGCCATTTACATGAGGTTGGAGTCAATCTCCTAGATAACTTGATAGTCAAGTCCAAATGTACAATTCTAACTTTTCTCTGGAAATGAAGCTCCACTACTCCTCCTTGATTTCTTTCCCATTGTTTAACAGGGCTGTGGTGATTTACACAATTGGTTTACTCTTTAGAAGATTCTTTGCCTTCTCTCAAGATAACCTTGGTCTCATAAAAGCCAATTTTATTAAAGTGATTATTAGTAGTATAATCATGACATTGGTGCAATAAGAATTAACAAGGGTGATTATTTAGTAACATGTACTCATAAATGTCAGGAAATCTTTGAAAGAGAATGTGAATAAACAGAGAACTAAAGATTTTAATTTGTGCAAGTCTGTTTATGGAAGAATAATGCAGGCCATTTTTATATAATAAAAGGGGACTAAAATATCATTACAAGTTTTCCTAAAACGGTTAGTATGCAGGACATTATAAGGAATTGTTCAAATACAAAACAGACAAATCCTATCTTTATATCATTTTATTTCAGTTGCTGTCACAGCATAAAGAAAAAAAACACAGCATAAAGAAAGATCATTTTGAATCACACTTTGAAGTATTAGACCACTTTAAAGTAAGATGAAAACTGAGTAGTCTGTCTGAATCTGTAAAACCATAAGCAATACAGATAAGATTCTACAACTAGCCTGTTAACTTGAAATGCTTAGTTTATTTTTCATAACGTAATGTTATTTTTATCAAAGTAATACATGAACAACTGTTGCTAAGCTAGATATATCAAAATAGTATCAGTCTGCTTTTTAAAAATGTTTTTTAATGTTTATTTTTGAGAAAGAGAGACAGAGAGAGTCAGAGCGTGAGCAGGGGAGGGAGAGATAGAGGGAGACACAGAAACCAAAGCAGGCTCCAGGCTCTGAGCTGTCAGCACAGAGCCTGACACAGGCCTCGAACTCATGAACCACGAGATCATGATCTGAGCCAAAGTCAGATGCTCAACTGACTGAGCTACCCAGGTGCCCCTAAATGTTTTTTTAATGTTTGTTTATTTTTGAGATATATATAGAGACAGAACATGAGTGAGGGAGGAGCAGAGAGATGGAGACAGAATCTGAAGCAGGTTCCAGGCTCTGAGCTGTCAGCACAGAGCCCAACTTGGGACTCTTGTACAGAATTGGCTCACAAGCCATGAGATCATGACCTGAGCAAGGTCATATATTAACCAACTGAGCCACGCAGGCACCCCTCAAAATACTATCAGTCTCCTAATAACCCCACCTAATCCTGCTTAGCCACTTTTAACTCTTCTGGTATTTATCTCCATATTTCTGAATAAGTGAATAGACTACCATCTCTCGATTTACTCATTTTAGTATTACTTATTCACTTGCTATTTATTGTAGATGCGGAGTCCATCTCTTGACACTTCTTCCACTCTTCCATCTTCCCAGTATTCTCATATCATAATTTTATATCATATTTTTAAAGTCAGTAAGAACTACTTTTATTATAAAGACTATGTAAATATTGTTCATTGCTGAGCAAAGTGATAAAATGTGATTTTATTTTCCTGTGTTTGTCCTAATGTTAATCACTGCCACATTTTTTAATTGGCTCAGGTTTAAAAAAAAAAAAACTCTACTTCTTTTGTCTTTCTCTCCACCCCACGCCCAAGTCCCACCAATGACTCTACTTAATGCCAACAATTT
Source organism: Lynx canadensis (assembly GCF_007474595.2). NCBI lineage: Eukaryota > Metazoa > Chordata > Mammalia > Carnivora > Felidae > Lynx > Lynx canadensis. Next base: position 37,621,477 of record NC_044320.2, on the reverse strand, counting down.
AATTTTTCACACTCTGCAGCTTACAAAATAGTGCCTTTTTCCCCCTCACTCAAAACGATTTTTCCTAAATTCTTCTTTCTTCCTTCTCCACGATGGACTAGTAGTTCTCTGAACCTGCTGCCACTGGACACAAAAGAGTCAGATGAGAGGAGACTGATTTTTGAGGTCAATGTAAAGTTAGAGAATTTATAGGGTATCAAGGAACTAATTTGTTTCTATGAATATAAATTAGAAAGGTTGCCAGTATCTTTATCCTACCATTTCAAATGTCAAGTATTTGAGTTCCTATGTAGAACTATATTCATGTAGAAAAATGTTATAATAGGATTTATGATATATGTCTAACAGAGTTTACTTGGGTGTTTTTATAGTTTGTTATAAAACAGTATAATATGTTGGGTTTTTTGTTACATACTGTGATTGAGTGTATACCCTATGGAGTGGTGGTGGAAGTTTTTTTTTTTTGGTTGTTTTATTACTATTTTAGCATGGAAATAATTTGCTTTGGAGTTATTCTTCATTTTGGGAATTGGTTTTTAGCCATTGGTGAAAAATTCTTATAATGCATACTTGACCAATCTAAGGACTGCTAGGAATAATTAGAACTAAGAACTTAAGAGTAAAGAAGAGGGGAAGAAACTTTGAGTGGTGGTGCAGTACCAGAGATTTGTTGGAGCAGAACATTAGACAAGATGAGGGAAATGGAGGCACAGTATACCCCAAGAACACAGGTGAGTGGAGGTGAGGTTTGAAAGCAGGAACTGAGACCAATATGGGAGAGGATGTTGGTGTTCTGGTCTATCTTGATGTAGGCATGAATGGGAAAGCCCATATCAGAGGTTACATATTTCTGTATTAAAAAAGGAGGTTGGGATTTTGGGTGATGTGCATGTGTTGATTTTCCATCACTGTTGCTATGCTGAGTATTTGTTTCTCTTTAGAGGCACCTGGATCTACCACTTGTAACCAGGCAATAAGCACAGGCACCAATAAAATATGGATTCAAGCAGAGCCTTAAATGGACAAGAGGGCCTGTGAGGAAATACCCTGAATTTCTTAAAATCTAGAGCTGGAAAAGATATCAAGTATTTTATTGCCTATCCTCTCCAAGAGAAGGACTTCTTAGGTACATTGCGCTACCACACCTGTCTCAATTTTACTTATGCCTTGTAGATACTAAAAATAGCATAACTGTATCCTGATAAACAAGCTAATGCTTAGAAACGCATCATAGTTGCTTCAGGGTACATGCTGAACATCAAGAAAACCATAAGAATTTTAATTTTGTAGCTATGCTTATGTTTATCTCATACAGATTTCTTGAACAGAAATCCAGTGAATGTATTAAGTTTTCCTAAGGCTCTCTTAAACTGCCTGTCCGGGTCGTGTTCAGCAGTATTCATTGAGGGCTTACCATATATCAGATACACTGGCTACAGACTGAAAGAAGTATGAAAAATAAGTACACTGTGATTCTTGCCCTGTAAGATTTTATAATCTGGTTGAGAAATAAAGCATAAGTAAATGGGGTTCCTGAGTGGCTCAGTTGGTTAAGCATCTGACTTTAGCCCAGGTCATGATCTCACAGTTCATGGGTTCAAGCCCTGCGTTGGTCTCTGTGCTGACGGCTCAGAGCCTGGAGCCTGTTTTGGATTCTGTGTTTCCCTCTCTCTCTGCCCCTCCCCTGCTCGCACTCTGTCTCTCTCTGACTCAAAAATAAATAAACATTAAAAAAAGTAAGAAAAAACGTAAGTAAATGAATTTATAACAAAGAACTCAAAACAGTAAATGAAAAGTATTAAACATGCTCCATGGAAAATTAGTATTATAGGAGTGATCCAAAATAGGAGGAGAAGACTTTAGACCATGTGCTGAGAGATCTAGCTTCATGGGGAAGTTGGAATTGAATAGGCAGAGAAGAATGACCTGTTTATTTACTCAGTAAATACTGAAACTTTTCTATGTATCAAACACTATAATGGATATTAGAGTGACAGCGTAAACAAAAGAGATTAAGTTCTGCTCTCATGTTCTAGTGCTCATATATTTCATGATGAAGATAGACAGTAATAAATAATTGGAGCTAGGGGCACCTGAGTGGCTCAGTCGGTTAAGTGTCTGACTTTGCTTCGGGTCATGATCTCGCTGTTTGTGAGTTCGAGCCCCGCGTGGGGATCTGTGCTGACAGCTCAGCGCCTGGAGCCTGCTTCCAATTCTGTGTCTCCCTCTCTGCCCCTCCCCCACTCTCTCTCTCTCCCCCTCTCCCTCTCCCTCTCCCTCTCCCTCTCCCTCTCCCTCTCCCTCTCCCTCTCCCTCCTCCCGGAAAAATAAACATTAAAAAATTAAAAAATAAATAATTGGAGGTAGATCAAGACATATAGTCGTTTTTATTTACACACACACACACACACACACACACACACACACACACACACACACCTAGTTGCTTACATCAAATGTGTTCCCTTTCCATCAGCCCAAAGTTAGTCATGTGCTTGCACCTAGCTGCAAAGGAGGCTGAGAAATATAATCTATAATCTTTCTTTTTTTTTCCTCTTAAAGTTTATTTATTTTGAGAAAGAGAGAGAGCATGAGCAGGGGAGGGGCAGAAAGAGAGGGAGAGAGAGAATCCCAAGCAGGCTCTGCACTGTCAGCACAGAGGCCGATGTGGGGCTCGAGCTCACGAACTGTGTGATCATGACCTGAGCTGAAACCAAGAGTTAGCCACTTAACTGACTGAGCCCCCCAGGCGCCCATGAGAAATGTACTCTTTCTAATACATGGCCATGTGCCATACTTAAAATTATTTTACTATGAAAGAAGGGGATGGTGAATATTGGAATTCAACTGACAGCCTTGGCCACAGAGACTTCAGGGTTACCTGGTAGCCAGAGCTAGAATATTCCTTAGAAGTTTTGGCTCTCTTCAATATTTTCAACATACCATCAACTAAAGCCTAAAGTTACATACCATATAATATGGCAGAAATACTATTGGCTTGCCAGTTGCACAGTGCTGCTATAGGGACCCTGTCTTTGCCCAGTGTTTCTAACCCTCTTCATCTGACAATAGAACTTCCTTTCCTTTGGCTAAACAATATTCTCCTGTGTAGTTTTACTGGGATGCCCTTTAGAGGGTAGACATGAGACACAGGCCTGGCCACTCATTGTACTCCATCCCCCTATCATTTATTGGCCCAGATAATGGGCACACTTCTCAGGCCAGGGCAGTGTTTTATATGAATACACTGAGAAGAATAAACTCTCTTCCCTGTGGATCACTACGTCCAGATGTTATCATACTGGAGCTTTCTTTGACCATGCTCCTCTCTTCTTTACCACCATCACGTGAAGAAAACGTCTCTTTTTAAAAAGAAAGAAAGAAAGGAGTTGAACTCACAGAAATAAGGGAAACTGAAAGATGGAGAGAAAAAAATCCTTGACATCCTTTGACTCCTTTGACACAGTTCTACCCAATGAGATATAAAGAGAAGTGTTCAATAGATTTCTAGGAAAGTCTTTACCTTCTTGCTTTTCCACCTTCCTGGAATAGTGACAACGGAAGTGACCAGTGACTTGTGACCGTGAGGCAAAACATGATGACAGAGACGAGGACCAAAAGCACACACTAAGGATACCAAAATGGAGGATAAAATGATCCTGAGATACAAGTGACATCATGGAGCCACTGTAACTGGCACTGGACTTTAAGTTATATGAGGATAATAGGCATAAGTTAAGCCAGTAATTTTTGGCTTTTTATTATATAAGGCCAGACAAAATCTTCACTGATACAGACAGTGTTAAAATATTCTAAGATATAGATGATAAAACCCAGGGAAAGTGCTGATCACACAATACAATTTGAGGCATAACAAGTTCTTAAGTTGATAAATGGATTCCTTAACTCATAGGAATTCTTCTATCTGTTCACAGAGATGGAAAAGAGAGGTATATACCATCAAAAGAGCTAGAAGGTATTGTGACTGATTGTATGTTTGATGGAGACAGGTTGGGTACATACTGTGGAGGGCCTTGAATACTGGGCTAAAATGTTTTAAGCAAGCAGTAGAGAGGAGTTGAAGTTAGTTGAACTGGTGAATAACTTAAACAGGTGTCCTTCTGAGCTCAGACCCATTTTAGACTGAACTTCTCAGTTTTCCTCACACACTGTTAGTTAAAATGGTAATATTACAGTTACCTTTTTCTTTGTTCTAATTCAATACAGTATATTGTATTCTAATATAGTATCCGATTATTTCAGTCAGGATTTGAAATAGCTGTAGCATATAATATCACCCATTGTTTCCAGGGGCTACAATTATTCTTAAAAAAAGAAAAGAACACAATGCACACTCTTTTAAAATTGACTAAACAGAAGAATGAGAAGGCTGAGATTGCCCTGGGTGATGTTCATCTGGCTGCAGTAATTACGCTGTTATTCCTGGCTAGCAAGTAACCATCTTATTAAGCCCACTTACAGAAGTAGTGTATGTAAGGAGTAACACATGCTCATTTTCAAATCAGTGTTTTAGAGTAAATAAAAATTTTATAGCAAAATAAAAACCATATTTTTAGGGGCAAAGAATAGAACCGCATTGCGGGGCATCTGAAGGTGGGGTTCTTTGATCCACACACTACATATCCTAAAGAAGAATGTAGACAATTATAACACTAATTGAGCATTTCTTCCTTTGCCCTCTCCTTCCTCCTCCACTTAACCACTTGGCTTTAGCCACATCCTTAGCTCTCCTTTCCTTTCAGTCTCTGGTAATGACTTACTTGGTGACCCATCCAATGCATGCTTGGTACCTGTTCTTACACTCTCTTTGATAGCTAAAAAATCTGTTCCTTAAGAAAAATCTCATTTATGGGGCACCTGGGTGGCTCAGTTGGTTAAGTGTCCGACTTCGGCTCAGGTCATGATCTCACAGTTTGTGAGTTCGAGCCCCGCATCCAGCTCTATGCTGATAGCCCAGAGCCTGGAGCCTGTTTCAGATTCATTCATTCATTCATTCATTCATTCTCTCTCTCTGTCTCTGTCTCTGTCTCTCTCTCTCTCTCTGCTCCTCCCCTGCTCATGCTCTGTCTCAAAAATAAAATAAACATTAAAAAAATTAAAAAAAAAGAAAAATCTCATTTACAAAAAAAATTACTTTAGCCATCAGAAAATATACAGTACTTATTCTATTTATTCAGTATTTCTAAAGTAATTGTGAATAGTCCCAACTTAAGTAACGGTTCCATTTCCCCAGACTTTCTGCTATCATTTATTGTATTTGGCTTGTCTATAACTACCTAAAGAAAAAAGAACTACATAAAGCACTGTATCCAACTGTCCATGAAGCATGAGAAAGTTACATTTAAAAAAATAATGTTACTACCCTCAAGCTGGTTAGAACAGGTAAAAACCCCTGAGATAAATCTCATCTCCTTTCTCAATTAGCTCCTCTCCTCTCAGGATTGCTAGTCCTTCACATCTGTTCTATGTTAATATTTTTTCCTGTCTGTACTAAGTTATAGGTCTTTTCTCATATCTTCAATCTTATCTCTTAATAACTGCTCCTTTCTCACATTTTTGTGTAATTTCTAATGCTTTCTTTTAATACTTTAATTCTCATGACCTAGAAGAATGCTTGTGTATAAGGAGAAACGCTCTAGGAAAATAGTTCATAAGTAATTCATTATTTTCTGCGTAAAAATACGATAAATGAGCTAACTGTTCAAAATAACTGAGGTTCCATCATTTGCTGGGCTTTCTATATGACAGTTTGTTCTAACAAGCAAGCCTCTGGGATTTCAATTACTATTACATAAAAGAACCAACTTTTAAAAAATATTAACATCAGAGCCATGGGAATGTATATAATTCTCATCTAAGATTTCATACATTTTTAAATTGCTTATTTCTAAAACTTTGGCTCTTCATCAAAGGCTTTCTGCAGCATACGACGAAAAATCCTCTCACAGAGTATAGAGGTATATAAAATAAACACCAAAGCCTAAACCCAATAATCTTCCTTCTTTACTTTTTAAAGTTTCTTGACTTCAGCAAATGTGCTATAGATACCTTCCCACCTTTGATTCTAAAAATTGGCCCATTCAGTAATGCACATTTGGAAGACACAAAAGGACCCTGGGGAGTTGGAAATATTCTGTATTGTGATTGTGGTGGTGGTTGCACAATTGTATACATTAATTAAAGCCCATCCCACTATACCTTATTAAGGCATATATTCTATTATTTACAAATTATACACTGGTAAACCTGGCTTAAAAAAAATGTTTGGCCACTCAGCACAGCTTTGGAAGACACAAAGTCCACTGACAACAGTGATTTCCATTAATGTCGGAGTATCTGTTACTGAGGTGGCTACCCAGAATCTATAACACCAGCCAACACTTATTGGGTACTTCCTATGTGCCAGATGGTTAAGTGTATTATATAGCCTAACTGCTTTAGTCCTAACAATGACCCTCTGAATTGAGGGCTTTGTCTCAGATTATACAGATATGTAAGCTGAGTCTCAAGAAAATCACATAATTTGCCCAAGGTTATTAGCTGGTAAGTATCAAAGCCCAGATATTTGCCCCACCCCCTACTCTGAGAATGTATTGGTTGGAAGAGGTGTTAAAGGTAGTTCAGTGACCTAACTGGTCTGGATGTGGTTGTTTACAGTGAAAATTAAAATCTAAATTAACTGTTCTTAAATAAAATTATCTCTTATTGTATTGCAATGGTAAGCCATCGAAGGATCTAAAACAAGAGTATGACCTAATCACGTTCACATTTGGAATAGTGACAGATGCATTAGTTAGGGAGACCATTGGAAGCTCTAGCAGGAATCCAGATGACGAGAGCCTGAAATGCACTGATTTATGGAAGAAGAGGAAGAAATCCAGGAATGGGCAGTCTCTGCATTTGCTTGAAAAAATGTATGTAAGGAAGAAAGCCCTGAGAAAAAAGGTTAGAGTTACTCATTATTACCCTTTTTGAGTAAAAATATGATACATGAGCTGGTTCATCTCAGGGCATATGTTGTTGGAAAGATAGTGTTCCAGATCATTCTTTCTCCAGCTATTCTAAATTGGATGACAAAGAACAAAGACCCTTCTGCCACATGTTTGCTGACAGGCAACAGTTAGTTCTAAATTCAGAGGCCACTGATTAGGATTTCCTTGCACTTTGTACCTTCTTGAACTCATGGTCAGCCTTAGTATTTCATTTGTGCCTCCAGAGAAAAATATTGGAGTGGATTGTTGTCCTTATAAAGGATTCAAGAAATGGTTATTGTTTAGTTGTTTATTGTTTTTTTAATGTTTATTTATTTTCAGAGAGAGAGCATGAGCAGGGGAGGGTCAGAGAAGAGAGAGAGAAAATCCCAAGCAGGCTCCACACCGTCAGCACACAGCCCTATGTGGGGCTCAAACTCATGAACCATATCATGACCTGAGCTGAAACAAAAAATTGGACACTTGAACAACTTAGCCACCCAGGCACCCCTGGTTTTATTTCTAGATAAGGAAAAAACAAAGATGTTTAAATATCAATGGGTAGGTTTCAGTTGGAAGGGAGGTTGAAATATGTTAGGATGAGAAGGAAAAATCCATAGTGTACCATTCCTAAAATAATATCCTACAAGTAAAAGCAGGGGGGTTGATGTTAGGAAAAAATACACCTCTTCTAATAGAACAAAAAGGGAGAAAAAGAGCACGGTCACAGATGTAAGCAGATGCAAGTATATTCAAGAATTCGGTAGTAGGAAGTTGAGAAGGTGCCCATTTGATTATTTTTTATTCCGGAAGTAGGATATAAGACAACTGTTAAGGAATGATACAGAGCTCGGAAATCTGAGATGGAAGGCAGGTACCTATTTATTTTATTTAAACTTTAATGTTTTCCCTAATAAGTATAGATTATAATTTATAGAGATACATACAAAATAATGGTAAAATGTAAAAATTGCTAAAAATTAAGACCCAACAAACAAAAACACAACATAATTTCAGGCTACAAGGCCTGAACCTCAGATTTGACTCTTAATTTCCGGCAGACAAAAGAAATGAAAATTCAGATCCTAATAAGTTTATTTAAAAGTTTGCTGCTTTTTAAAATGTATAGATCTTTGTAAATGCACTTTTTATTTTAGAATAGTTTTTTTAATAAAAAAAATTTTTAATGTTTATTTTTGAGAGAGCACAAGAGGAGGAGGGACAGAGAGAGAGAGGCAGACACAGATTCCAAAGCAGGCTCCAGACTCTGAGTTGTCAGCACAGAGCCCGATGCAGGGGTCGAACTCGTGAATCATGAGACCATGACCTGAGCTGAAGTCTGATATTCAACCAACTGAGCCACCCAGGTGCCCCCATTCTAGAATAGTTTTAGATTTATAGAAAAATTGCAAAAATAGTATAGAGGGTTCTCATATACCCTGCATCTAGTTTTCACTGTTACTAACATATTGTGTTAATATGTATGGTACATTTGTCACAACTAATGAACCAGTATTGATATAATTATTAACTAAACTCTATGCTTTATTCAGATTTCCTCAGTTTTCCTAAGAAAATTTTATGAATGTCCTTTTCTGTTCCAACATCCCATTAATATCATGTTACATTTATTATGTCTTCATAGGCTCCTCTAGACTATGACAGTTTCTTATATTTTCCTTGCTCTTGATGACCTTAACAGTTTTCAGGAGTACTGGTCAGGTGTTTTTGGAGTTTCATGTAATTTGGGTTTGTCTGATGTTGAGGGGAGAATATCTACATAAATCTTTTGGAATTGTACTGTACAAGAGAGTTTCCTATTCTTCTTCACTTAGGATATATGTTATAAATAGAATAAAGGTTCCTTTCACACTCAAAGATTGTAAAAATTGATAGTATCAGTTGCAACTGTAGTTTATCCCTTAAGTACCAAGCATCTTCTTAGTCTCTCAGAGCTCTAGTATTTTCATCTGCAAAATGAAAGATTTGGACTTTGCTAGCTGCCTTTCACCTGTTTTTCTAGTCTTTCACTGGTGTGTTTGATGACCTGAGGGAAAGCCCAAGACTGACCTCCAGTGGTAATTAGTGCTTCTCTCCAAGAAATAAATACTTGTTTGTTGACTTGAGAGGAGTTGAAATGAGGTAGTTAAGAAAAAGTAACACAGCAAATCCATTTCTAATGTATTCATTTACTGGTAGTTAATAGCAAATCTCAATTTAAGATATGACTAGAGAAATTTCTTTCTAGAAGTGACCCCAAAATACCTTTTTTCTGCTCTGAAATTTGAGCCATTTGGGGAGAAATGAGTCTAAACTCTCTTCATTGTATATATAACTCTAATTCTGGATATAACCATTTCATAAATGTCTCTTTTGCTTAGGTGACTTCCTCACAGTAATTTAGTAGAGATTTTTTTGCAGTCATTAATTTTGGTACTCTTAAAATATTTTCTGACATTGACTTCTCACTTTTCTTATTTTTTCCTGAGGCTTCTCTCTCCTCACAGAACCATATTCACATAAATTCTAAGAGATTTTCCCCCCAGTAATCTCGGAAGATATTTGTGAACTTATGGAAGTTGGATGTACCCCTATCGGGGAAATTCCTATGTTGTTTACAGCATTCTCCAGGAGTGGATCTAGGTGCCCTGAGATCTGAAATTGTTCCTTTTTACAAAGAATACAAATTACAAATATAAAATAACCAATGTTCATGGTCTTGTAAAATGTCATGCAAGCAAGAGGGCTTGAGGCTGAACTTTCTTATTAACTTTATAGTAAATATCCCTCAAGCAGTCTTGAATGAAAATTGACATGACCACTGTATTAGTTTTCTATTGTTGCCTTTCATAGAAGCCTCCTGCATTCCATTGCTCATGGTCTCTTCCTTCCATCTTCAATGCCAATAATGGCAGGTCAAGTCCTCTCAGTTGACATCTCTATGACCTTTTGTCATTGCATTGACACTTCATCTCTCTATAACCACAGCAAAGAACGGTTCTTAAGCTTTTAAGGACTCGTGGTTATATAGGGCCCAGATCATCTAACATAACCTCCCCGTTTCAACATCTGTAACCTTAATCACTTCTACAAAGTCTCCTTTGCCATGGAAGGTAACATATTTACAGGTTCTGGGGATTGGGACATAGAAATCTTTAGAAGAACAGCTTTCTGTCTAACACACCCCATAGGGGTATGATTTTTGCCTTCTATTCACTTGATGATAATGATCAGTGACATAGTCTTACTGACTCAGAAAGCCAGCAGTAAACTACCAAACTCAAACAAATCTAGGCATCTTGTCTAGAGTCAAAGGACACAACAAAAAGCCCAAGTGTATCTGTTGGGAGAAGATATGATACAGAGAAAAAGTTTGAAATTGTTTCTTGTATATCCAATTTGAATTTGGAAATTAGTGTTATGCTATTGTAGCAATTTGTCCCTGACTTAAAATAACAATTTTTATGAGCATTATATTGTCCAAAACAAAAATGATTACTGCACTGTCTTGATTTTTTTTAATAAATCTCTTTAATGTTTGTCTTAATGGAAGACAGATTCTCATATCAAATTCTATTTTTAATCTGTTGTAATACGTTGTTTTGGTTAAATATAGGGAAAAAATCCAGCCTCATATAGATACAGAGTCAGAAAAAGGAGTATTTTAATAACCTTTAAGATAATTGTGGGTATTCTTCTTTCTTTGTTTTTACAATAAAATTTGAGATATGGTAGTCTCCCTTTATATCTACTTGACTTTATATTTTTCAACAGTTCTTTTGAGATATAATCCACATACCATAGAATTAGTCCATTTTAAGTGTGCAGTTCTGTGGCCCTTAAAATATTCAGAGTTGTACAGCCATCATCACTGTCAATTTTAGAATATTTTCATCACCCCAGAATGAAACCCTTTATCCCTTAGCCATGGTCCTCCAATTCGCTCATCCTCCCAGCCCAGGCAACCACTAATCTCTTTTCTTTCTCTATGGATTTATCAATTTTAGACGTCTCATGTAAATAGAATCGTATTATATGTGTTCTCTTATAACTAGCTCCTTTTACTTCACCTAATGTTGATATCATTCCTTTATGTTTTAGTCTGTATCGGTGCTTCATTTCTATTTACTCCTAAATTACATTTCAGTGTATGGATGTTTACCACATTTTTAAGTCCATTATTCAATGGATGGACCTTTGGTGAGTTATCAGTTTGGGGCTATTAATAATGTGCTGCTGTAAACATTCACAAGCATGTTTTGTGTGGGTATATATTTTCATTTGTCTTGAGAATCCACCTGTAAGTGGAATTGCTGGATCATATTGTAACTCTGTTTAATCATGGTAAGTTCTTAAAAGATTAGCTGCATGTGGAATGTGAAACCATAACAATGGACCTTTCTTATTCTCTTACAATGGACTTCTAGTGACTCTGACCCATGCATGATTTTGTAACATCATTCATTTGGAAAATAATTGTTTACTTAGTTCTACAGATCTTCCAAAAGTTGACACATTTTATTACATGACATTAAAAGTCACGTTTGTTGATATTACCACTTAGCTCATCAGAAAAGTCTAAATCCTGGGAAGCTGTCAGGTTCATGATAGAAAATACAAGTTTTCCACAATGCTAATTTTTGCTTGAAAGTTTAAATATTCAGAATTACATGGAATTGTAATATTTCCAGCTTTGTTCTTCTTTCTCAAGATTGCTTTAGCTATTCAGGATCTTTTGTGGTTCCTTGCAGATTTTAGGCTTATTTTTTCTAGTTCTGTGAAAAATACTGTTGGCATTTTGATAGGGGTGCATTGACTTTCTAGGTTGATTTGGGTAGTATGGATATTTTAACAATATAAATTTTTTCAATCCATGAGCATGGTATATTTTTCCCAGTGTTTGTGTTGTCTTCAGTTTCTTTCATCAGAGTACAGGTCTTTTACTTCCTTGGGTTAAGTTTATTCCTAGGAATTTTATTCTTTTGATGCAGTTGTAAATGGGACTGTTTTCTTAATTTCTTTTTATGCTACTTTGTTATTAGTGTATAGAAACACAGTGGATTTCTGTATATTAATTTTGTGCCCTAAAATTTACTGAATTCATTTATTCTAATAGTTCTTTGGTGGAGCCGTTAGGGTTTGCTGTTTGTAGTATCGTGTCATCTGCAAATAATGACAGTTTTAATTCTTTCTAATAGTGTTGTGTGGTGACAGGTCGTAGCTACACTTGTGAAAATAGCATAATGTATAGAGTTGTTGAGTCACTATGTTGTACGTCTAGAATTAATGTGTGTCAACTACCAAAAAAATATTTAAAAAAAAAGAATGAGATGTCCCTTTACTTATAAAACCTCTTATTGCTGCAAATATGCATAAGACTTTTGCAATAAGCTGAATAAATCTACAAATTAACTTTCTTTACAAAATATAGTAAACATCAAATAAATTGTGTATAGATAGTATATTAACTGGTTGAAATCTGATTTTTGTTAGTGCTTTACTTATGATGTAGTTTTTGGCAGAAATGTTACTATTGGGAAGACTGTTGAAGTGCAAATTATGTGTCTTAAAATTCTCAAGAATCCTGTGTTACAAATAGTAATGAAGATGGTGATAGCAATAGGTAGTATTCATTAATTGCTTACCATATGCCAGGTACTATACTGTATTATTACATGTGTTATCTCATCTGTTTCTCAAATGGCTATGTTAGAATGATTCAGATAGTACTAAGAATAAATAGACAAGAATCCCCACAGCTTTGGGTTTGGTCATCACTGGCATATATTTGTTATAGAACTGTGTGCACTACCTTGAAACAAGCCTTTTCACTCTAAGCATTGATTTTTTAAAAATTTTACTGATTTAAATTCAAGTGAGTTAACATACTGTGTAGTATTGGTTTCTGGTTTAGAACCCAGTGATTCGTCACTTACATATAACACCCAGTGCTCATCCCAATAGGTGCCCTTCCTAATGCCCATCCCCCATTTAGCCCATCCTCCCACCCACCTCCTATCCAACCCTCAGTTTCTTCTCCATCTTTAAGAGTCTCTTATGGTTTGCCTCCCTCTCTGTTTTTATCTTATTTTTCCTTCCCTTCCCCTATGTTAATCTGTTGTTTCTTTTTTTTGTTTGTTTGTTTAATGTTTGTTTATTTTTGAAGGATAGAGAGACAGAGCATGTGTGGGTAGGGGACAGAGAGAGAGGGAGACAGAGAATCTGAAGCTGGCTCCAGGCTCTGAGTTGTAGGCACAGAGCCCAACATGGGGCTTAAACCCAGGAGCCATGAGATGATGACCTGAGCCAAAGTCAGACACTTAACCAAATGAGCCACCCAGGTGTCCCCTTCTGTTTCTTAAATTCCATATTTAAGAGATGATATTTGTCCTTCTCTGACTTATTTTGCTTAGCATAATACACTCTACTTCCATCCACATTGTTGCAAATAGCAAGATTTCATTTCTTTTGATCGCCGAGTAGTATTCCATTGTATATATATGCCACCTCTTTTTTATCCATTCATAAGTCAGTAGACATTTGGGCTCTTTCCATAATTTGCCTATTGTTGATAAAGCACTGCTGTCAACACGGGGGTGCATGTGCCCCTTCAAATCAACATTGTGTAGTAAGTAGTAGTGCAATTGCTGGGTCATAGGGTAATTCCATTTTAATTTTTGAGAATCCTCCATACTGTTTTCCAGAGTGGCTGCACCAGTTTGCATTCGCACCATCAGTGCAAAAGTGTTCCCCTTTCTCCACTTCCTCACCCACATCTTTTGTTTCCTGAGTTGTTAATTTTAGCCATTCTGATAGGTGTGAGGTGGTATCTCATTGTGGTTTTGATTTGTATTTCTCTGATGATGAATGATGTTGAGCATCTTTTCATGTGTCTGTCAGCCATCTGGATGTCTTCTTTGGAAATGTGTCTATTCATGTCTTCTGCCCATTTCTTCACTAGGTTATTTGTTTTTTGGGTGTTGAGTTTGGCAAGTTCTTTATAGATTTTGGATACCAACCCTTTATCTGATACGTCATTGGCATATATCTGCTCCCATTACATTGATTGTCTTTTATTTTGTTGTTTCCTTTACTGTGCAGAAGCTTTTTATCTTGATGAGGTCCCAGTAGTTCATTTTTCTTATTTCCCTTGCCTCCAAAGACATGTCTAGTAAGAAGCTGCTGTGGCTAAGGCCATAGAGGTTGCTGCCTGTTTTCTCCTGTAGGATTTTAATAGTTTCTTGTCCCACACTTAGGTCTCTCATCCATTTTGAATTTATTTTTGTATATGGTGTAAGAAAGTGGTCCAGTTTCATTTTTCTGCATGTTGCCATCCAGTTTTCCCAGTACTATTTGCTGAAGGGACTGTCTTTTTTTCCATTATTACTCTTTCCTGCTTTGTTGAAGATTAGTTGACCATACATTTTTGGGTCCATTTCTGCGTTCTCTGTTCTGTTCCATTGATCTGTGTGTCTGTTTTTGTGCCAGTAACATACTGTTTTTATGATTACAGCTTTGTAATACAGCTTGAAGTCCAGAATTGTGATATCTCCAGCTTTGGTTTTCTTTTTCAACATTACTTTGGTTATTCAGGGTCTACTGTAGTTCCATACAAACTTTAGGATTGTTTATTCTAGTTCTGTGAAGAATGCTGGAGTTATTTTGATAGAGATTGTATTGAGTGTGTAGATTGCTTTGGGTAGTATAGACTCACTCTAAGAATTCTTATAAGCAGTCTTTAAGACCAGGAATTATTTTATGGTAGGTGTTTTGTTTATTTTTTATATCATTTTTTCCATAATTTGACTTCAGTTTTTATTTTAACACTAGTAAAAAGAACTGGAAAGTCTCCTAGCCTTTCTATAAACTTAAAAAGTATTGTTTTTCTTTTGAGAAATAATGTTCTCATAGAATGGATATGATTTAATTTTTCCATTAAAATATAGATGGAGGAAAGATAACATGTGATGTGTAACAATTTTAGGAGTCGTATCTGAGGACTCAGTGTGGTAAGGATGGTGATGATGATGACAGTCATTCTTTGTATACTTATTATTAGTATGGTAAGTACTGTATGAGCATTATCTCATTTCTCTCTATAACCCCATAAAATTTAGGTATGTTTCTTATTCTCATTTTTCAAAGGGGAAACTGAAGCACAGATTTTTTTTTTAGTTATTTTCCCAAGACTGTATAATTGGCAAGTGATGAAGCCAACATTCCAACCCAAATTGCATGTCTAAAATACTTGCTACCTTTGCCATTAGACTAGCATTCTGGATTCCTGATACTGGCTTTAGGCATGTTTCTTAACTTCTTTAATCTTCAATGCCCTCCTCTATCAAATGAGAGTAAGAGTAGCAGTTCTTAGCTTTTCATAACTTTTTGAGGGTCACAAAGGGTTTGGGGTCTTTGGGGGCCACGTTGTGAGTATAAATGAGAAAACGAAGTATTCAGTAAAATTCTTCATACACAGAAGTGCTCAGTAAATGATAATGTCTAAAGCAATAATAATAATGAAATAAAGTGTCTCTTTGCGTACCTCATCTTCAACCATATGGCTCTTACTGCTGTGCTGCAATATAAACATCCTCCTGACTCTGCCTTCTGTCTTATTTTAAGCCAATCCAATGGACAGAACAGCCAAGAGTGATTATCCTAAAGTTTATGTAGGGTTTTAGCATCCCTTTGTTAAAAACCTCCAGTGCTTTCCCTTTGCCTGTTGAATTAAAATAAGAACCCAGCCTGAAACTCAAGGCTCTAGCATCTCGCTCCTGCTTTATCTTTCCTACACAGAATCTGTGCAGTTATTGTTTGGGGTGGGGATACAAAGACTTTAGGTTGTGAGGCTTACTGCAGATCCACAATCTGCCTTTAGACTGTTGATGGCAGGGATGCTCCAAGTCCTTCCATGATTGTAACACTCTTAACACAAAGTGTCACTCAGATGTGGGTAGTCAACTTGTACCTCCTGCTCCCTGAAGATACTTCTGATTTTCCTATCATCATTCCTTTCTCCTAGTATTTATTTGAATTTTTCTACCTCTCCTTCAGAATCTGTGGCTTTTGTCAATTCATCTAGCCTTCAAGGCCAAGCTTAATATCACTTATATTCCCAGATCCCTCCAGTTTCTACCTGAACCAGTCTCACACTTTTTTAATGTTTACTTCTTAAATGTCTTTACTTTTTACACCTGTTTATAATTATTTTTACTGAAGAGGGCACTTACTACCCTGCAGCTGTTTTTGAAGGAAGGCTCAAATCTGATTCATCTTTGAATGTCCCAAAGTGTATGGGGCTGTATGTTATACTTTGCATTTATTTCTGAAGGATAGAGACCCTGTCTTAAGTCATTTGGGAATAAACATGACCTTATTTATCTTAGCATTGCTGGTGCCTGCATAGTGCCAGGCACATATCAGGTGATAAATTCATGTTTTCTAAATCAATGTTTTCATCTTAATAGACTGGAAGTTTTTTGAGGCACTTAAGAGCAATATTTATTATTTGTTTGTTGTATCCATTCACTCATTGCCTACTTCATTCAACAAGACTGAAAATGCTGTCCTAAGCAGCATCTTTACTTCACTCTGTACGTCAAGCTCTGTACGACAAGCACAATTCCTTTTAGGGACCAAGTGCTTAATATGTTTTGTTGCATGGACTGGTTGGTAGCCTGGAACATAAGCTAAAGGTATAGATGTTTTCATGCTTTCATTCTATTTGGTTTCATCTATTTCATTCATAGATGTCAAAGCATCTCAGAACCTGCAGGGTAGGTTATGTAAATGTAAAGCTAGATAGATACAGTTTAACATGTTGGCATCCTATCAAAAAAGTGTATACACTCTGAACAAACCTCTTTTTATCCTAGAAAAAAAGATGCCAAGAAAGTACTGGTTTTTGGTTTTGTCTTTATGGGAATGGGAGCCTCTTAGTACTTCCTTAATTTCTACTCCTCCTCAATTAAATAAACAATAATAAATTAAATGACAAATTCAAAGGAGTACATAGATTTACACTTAGAGATTACTTGTAGTCTGTATAGACCAATATGATTTCACTAGAGAAACATAACTGCATGAAAATCTTTTATCTTATTTTAAATTGTTATTCTTTTAAAAGTGTTTCAGTATGAGAAGGAAGCCTCATGGGCTAGGGTGATTTTAACCTGAGTGTTACATGGGGATTTGGACTTGATCCAGATCATTTAAAAATAGCTCTACACTACTTGATTATTTAAAACACAATTTTATGATTTCATTATTTGGATTAAATATAAATTTATTTGACTTTGCATCATACTAAAGTGATAATCTAGAAAAGAAGGCAGATGCCTTTTATACTAAGTTTCATTATGAAATTTTGCTTGCCAGAATCGCTGTCAGGACGTTCTTCTTTAATGTTTGTTTATTTTGGAGAGAGACACACACACAGAGTGTGAGCAGGGAAGGGGCAGAGAGATAGGGAGACACTGAATCCAAAGCAGGGTCCAGGCTCTGAGCTGTCAGCCCAGAGCCTGATGTGGGGCTCGAACTCATGAATGGAGAGATCATGACCTGAGCCAAAGTTGGACACTTAAGCAACTGAACCACCCAGGCGCCCCTAAGGACATTTTTCAAATCTATTGAAAATTGCCTTTCAGTGTAGTAATTAGTCATTATTAGTCATCTTCTAAATGAAGTGATACAGCAGAGTACAAAAAGCATATAATGGTCAAAAGAGCTGGGTTCAAATCCTAGCACAGCCACTTAAGGTCTTTGAAAGGTAGGCAGAGTTTGATTTCTCTGAACCTCTTTCCTCATATGTAAATTTGGAATAATACTCCTTAATTCTTAATATTATTGTGAAGCCTAGATGATATTACATGATTTAAAAATTAGGTTCGGCTATTAGCAGATAAACCTCAGCTGTTGTAGTAGTTACGACTGCTAGAATTTACTAACATAGATTAATTTACAAGTTTTTTTAAAGAGTTTATTCTTTAATAAAGAAAACTGCATACTTAAATAATGTTTTAACAATTGATAATTGATGTTTTTTTTAATTTCCTTTGGAAATTCCTTCCAGAAATTTCTTTCTGAAAATCTAAACTAAATTGGAATTTATACAGTGTAATATTATGGAAACATATCTGAACTAGGCATTAGAGAAATTGCTGTAAAATTTGCTTTGCCACTAATGATAGAATCTTGGTCAAGTCATTTGAGCACGGTGGGCTTTAGTTTCCTCCAGTATAAAATGGGAGAGTGAGGGCAAGGGAGTTGCAGTAAGTGAAATTAAAACCCCTTTCAGTTCTAGAATTCAGTGATTATTTTTGGAATAATATTATTCCAATTCATTCTAAAGGTCAGATTTCTTTTCAGTTTTTTATTGTCCATGTTTTTTTATTGATGTTAACGATGATGATAATCACCAAGGATGGTCATGAAAACTGGTTAGGGACCTCTAGAAATTCTGATTCAGTATGTCTGGAGAGGGTCACAGGAATCATAGTTTAATAAGTATCCAAGGTGACCAAGTT
This sequence comes from Lynx canadensis, assembly GCF_007474595.2. Taxonomy (NCBI): domain Eukaryota; kingdom Metazoa; phylum Chordata; class Mammalia; order Carnivora; family Felidae; genus Lynx; species Lynx canadensis. The sequence continues at coordinate 37,602,960 of NC_044320.2, read as the reverse complement.
TAAACTGCTATGATATTTTACCTTATTTTATCTAAAAGCTAAGTTGAGTTTTTCTGCTCTTTTTGGGGAAGAGGAAGAGTCAATATGCTGGGTTTGAAAGCTGGGATCCACCAGTTTGTGAACATTTACTTTATTTAACAAATGCTTATTATATATTCACAATGCCAGATAATAAAGGAGTATATTACCTAGTTGGAGAATTTTTAAAATATCAGGATAGTTAGTAATAGGTATATAGGGGGAAAAGGGGGGGGGGGATGAACAGAGATAATCAGTTTTGCCTGTGGGTGTGGAGGACTTTGAAAGCTAAATAGGTATTTCCCCAGCAGAAAATGTGGAAAAGGGTGTCAAAGAAGGGAGGATAATGTGAACAAGAAAGTGTAAGAATGCTGGACAACTTTGAGCAATATTGTAGATGGGACAGGAGAGATCTGCTGGAGGAAAAGTGGCATTCGTAGTAGAAAGGGCTATTAATGTAATTCTAAAAGGTTTGGGCTTGATTCTGAGGAGAATGTGATGGAAGGGATGAAGAGGTTCATAGGAATGTGTGTATTCTAAAATTCACTCTACCCAGGTATAAAGGGTGCATTGGAGGAGTGATAACGAACCAGAAGACCCAGTTAGAAGACAACTGTAATCTCTACTAGGAAGCATTACTGGTTACTACGAAGGGCCCAACCACTGAGGTCAGACTACCTGGCCTTGAATTCTGGTTCTGCCACTTATTGCAGGTTTCTAAAATTTCCTCATTTGTATATTTATGTGCCTAAATTTTTTCATGTATTAAACTGGGATATAACTCTGCTACTTATTGCTTAGGTTTGTTACAAGGATGAAATGAGAGAATATGTTTAAAGTACTTGAAATGGTGCCTGGAGTTACCACTTAGTCACTGTTAATAGCTGCCGTTATTGTCATTGCTATGGTTTATTCAGGGTTGCAAAGGTCATGGGTAGACTGGAGGTGGCAAGAAAAGAGAACACGTAAAAATAGAACAGCTTTTCAAGGACTTGGAGATATTTTAAATACATGAGGATATCTGGACAGAGATGAATCAAAAATGATTACCAAGTTTTATACTTTGAGTGATTGGATACCATTTAGCACATTTCAGTTGTTCAAAAATGATATTTCGTAACCAAATCACATTAACTTGTGTGTTCAATGCTGCGTGGAATAACAGCTGTACCAATGATCACAATCTGTTTCTGAGGAAATTTCATTTTTGGATTTAATTATTAAAACTACCCTGAGAGTTATGGTTGTTCTTAAACTCTTAGAATTTTAGAACTAGAATGAAAACATTGACACTAAAATTACAGATTATTACAGCTACTGAGTGAAAGATGCAGAACAAGAGTCTAGGTGTTCGGATTCCAAAGAACACTCTTCTCTAACCAACAAACCTAATATTTGAGTAAAATCAGAAAACTTGTATATAAATAGACAAATAATATGATAAAGGGTTAATAACACTCTTTATGGAGTCGTTTTGAGTACATACATCCTCTGTGATCTCAATAGGTAAAATGGTGAAAGAAATGCAAAAGCAAGAGGAAATAAAAATAGGTAATACATGTATGAAAAAGCTGCCTTCAATTTAACCAGTCATCATACTTTACTAGTGATAATATCAATTGGTACAAACTTTTTAGAATGTATTTTGGTAGTAGGTATCAAAAGCAGTACATTTCTCATAGTTTTGTCTAGCTGTTTTGCTCCCAAGAAACTATCCTAAGCAATAATAGGAATATAGGGTAAGTGTTCATATAATGTTATCCTTTGTAAAGTATACTGTTTTTAATATAAGTATATATATTAAGTGCTCAAATACATTATATAAAATAGAATAAATAACTTGTATAAGTTATATACATAATATATATACATATTACATACATATATGTAATTTAAATTTATTCAAATATTTATTGGGAATAAAACAGATAAAGTTTGTGCACTGAAATGGTCCTCTAAAATAAAGTTCTACAATGAGAGTTTTAAAAGGTAATTTATTTTTCTTTATTAAAACAACAAAAGCAATAATAATATATTCTAGTGTTGAAAATTCAGAGCATTAAAAAAATATATCACCTATAATTTTATTACCATCCATGAATAACTATTAGAATATTTTCATATACTTCCTTCCAGATTCCCCTTCTCTCTTTCCATGTATCTGTTCATGCATTCACCTATCTATCCATCCCAAGTAATAAGTGAGCCAGTGTGATTTTATTTGTACCTAGCTACTGAACCAATTTACTGAAGGTTAGCACTTCTTTTTTAGTAAGAAAAAATTGAATAATTAGAGTAAACAAAAGAGTATGTTCTTAAAGAGTTTTATATCCCCCAAAAGCAGAGATACCTAATTTTTAGTAACCTCCATTTGGTACAACAAAACTACAAACTTGATAAAATGAAGGAAGCATTGTATTTTTATTTCAACCCATATTTGGCTTTTCAGGACATGAAAGCATGTAAGTGGAGTGAAACTATGAATAATCTTGAGAATGAATCCAGTTTAATGGAAAATTTTTATTATACTTCCTAAGGAGTTCCCCAGAACAGTAAAGGTGGAGAAAGTTCTGTGGCTACTCAGCAACTGAAATAAAAAGACATAGAATCTCTAGGGGTGCCTGGGTGGCTCAGTCAGTTAAGCGTCCAACTTCGGCTCAGGTCATGATCTTGAGGTTCGTGAGTTCGAGCCCCGCGTTGGGCTCTGTGCTGACAGCTCAGAGCCTGGAACCTACTTCAGATGCCATGTCTCCCTCTCTCTCTGCCCCTCCCCTGCTTGCACTCTGTCTGTCTGTCTCTCTCTCTCTCTCTCTCTCTCTCTCTCTCTCTCAAATATAAAAACATTTAAAAAATTTTTAAAAAGACATAGTATTTCTAAAACCCCACATTTGGGGTACCCTTTTGTATCCTGAAAAATGAATTAGCTTTAAAGTAAAAATCCCTACCTACAGTGGTACTGCATAGCAGAGCTCCAAAAATGATACATTCTCTTCACTGAGGACAAACCATATTTTGTTGTATTTTATCAAATTTATTTTTTCCTTGAACCTTCTGGTTCATATTCCTTCTTAGCACTTCATTTTAAAAAAAGAAAAGTGAGGGCTTCGGTTCTCATCCTTCTAGCCATGGTAGAGTAAAAGACCAGACTGACTTTTCTTCCTTAAATAACTCAGAGCCTAGACAAAATATACGACAAATAGCTTTAAGCATTGGACAGCAGGCGATTTAGGACAGGAAGGGATCAAATGAGATGAGCCCTGTAATGACACTACCTTACTGCCTTGAAAATGCCCAGGCCATGGTATATAGAGAGTGAAGGAACCTGTAGTCTAGCAGTCTTCTTGAGGAGACAAAGTTGAGAGTTTAGGAAAGTCAGGACAGCCAGAATTCACAGAAGAGACATTGGAGGGCAAGAGCTGCACAGATAGGACAGAGTTGGAAAGAGACAGAGAGAAAGCACACAGGGGTGTATGAGCTTGGGGATGGTAAATCAGCTGAGCGCTGATCAGAGAATGAATATGAAGAAACTATCTGAGGTTGGGGAAGACCACTGAAAGGGAGCTGGGTAAATACTCCTTGGAGCCAACACAGGTCTTAGAATTCTTTGTTTCCCACCAGCCACAGTTCAAAGTCTCATAATACATAGAGTATCAAGCAAAGTACTCCAAGGGGTATTCCCTCAGTAGTAGGGAAAAATTAGCCACAGACTGAAGATGGCTCTAGTCCCATCTGGGGTGGGGGCAAGGAGCTTAAAAGCAAGAACTAAAGGATCAAAGTGTTTCCAAATAATTATACTGCATCTCAAAACAAGTATTGAAAATAATGTTTAAAGAAATACAGATATTTAGAGTACAGAAATACCTTGCTGTAAAGTTAAATTCATAATGTCCAGCATCCAATAAAAAATATGAAGTCTGAGAAGAAGCAAGAAAATATAACCCATAATAAGAAAAATTAGTCAATACAAAGAGACCTCAAAATGACAAAGATTATCACATTAGACAAGGACCTCAGTACAGTTATTATAACATGTCATCTGTATAAGATGGTAGAGGAAAGCATGAACATACTGAAGAAAATCAGGAAAGATTATTTTAAAAATTGAACTTCTAGAGATAAAAAAGTACAATGTCTGAGATTAAAAACTAAACTGAATAGACTTTATAGCTGATTAGACAAAAATAGAATAAAATATTAGTGATCTTTAATACATGGCAGTAGAAACAGAAAAAAAGACTAGAGGAAAAAGCAATAGAGCATCAACAAGCTGTAAAAAACTTCAGCCTAGTGGATATATATTTATGATACCCACAGGAGAGGAGAGAGAGGCAGAGAAAAAAAAAATTTAAGGAAATATTGGCTGGACGTTTTCCAAATTTTATAAACACTATAAACTTAGGAGATCCAAGAAGTTCATGAATCTTACACATCAGAAATATGAAGAAAACTGTACTGTCATCAAATTGCTTAAAACCACTATGATAAAGAAACAGTCTTGGAGCACCTGCATGGCTCAGTCAGTTAAGTGTCTGACTCTTGATCTCAGCTCAGGTCTTGATCTCATGGTTGTGAGTTCAAGCCCTGCGTTGGGCTCTGCACTGGGCATGAAAGTCTACTTTAAAAAAAAAAAATCTTTACAGTAGCCAGAGGGGAAGAAATCATAAAAATGATAATGCCAGTAGATTTCTTGGAAATGCAGACCAAAGACAGTGGAATAACATTTTGAAGTAACGGAAAACCAAACATTTTAACTTGGAGTTCTATATCCAGACAAATATCTTTTAAAAACCTGAGGCAAAATCATGATTTCTTTCAGAAATACAAAAGCTGAAATAATTCATAACCAACAAACCTCCACAACAAGCAATGTCAAGGGAGCTTCTTTAGACAGATGGAAAATGATATCAGGCAGATATCTGCCTCTACCCAAGAGAATGATATCATTAGAGATGATAATCATGTGGATAATTGTAAAAGACCTGTTCCTGTCACATTTTTTTAATTGAAGTATGATTGACGTACAACGTTATGTTAGTTTCAAGTGTACATCATAGTGATTTGACAGTTACATCATAACAAAATGCTCATCGTGATAAATGTAGTTACCTTCTGTGACCAAAGATAATTTCTACAGCATTATTGATTATATTCCATATGCTGTACTTTTAATCCTTGTGACTTATTTATTTTATAACTGGAATTTTATACCTCTTAATCCCCTTCACCTATTTTACCCATCCCCACACCTATCTCCCCTCTACAAGGACCAGTGTGTTCTTTGTATTTATGAGTCTATCTCTGTTTTGTTTGTTTGTTTTGTTCTTTAGATTCCACATTTAAGTGAAATTATATGGTATTTTTTTTCTGTCTGACTTACTTTACTTCCAGATCCATCCATGTTATCACAAATGCAAGATTTCATTCTTCCTATGGCTAATATTTCATTGTGTTATATATACCGCATCTTCTTTATCCAGTCATCTAGCAATAGACATTTAAGTTTGGTCTCCCATCTTGGCTACTGTAAATAATAATCCAGTAAACATAGGGTTGCATATATATCTTTTCAAATTAGTCTTTTTGTTTTCATCCAGGAAGTACCCAGAAGTGGAATTACTGGTCTTACGGTGTTTCTGTCTTTAATTTTTCAGGGAACTTCCACACTGTTTTGCACAGTGTCTGCACCATTTTGGATTCACACCAACAGTGCATGATGGTTCCCTTTTCTCTACGTCCTTGCTAACACTTGCCATTTTTTCTCATTTTGATACTAGCCATTCTGACTGTGTGAGGTGATACCACATCATGGTTTTGATTTGCATTTCCCTATTGATTAGTGAATTGGGGTACCTTTTCAAGTGTCTCTTGGCCATCTGTATGCTTTGAAAAAGTATCTATTTAGGTCCTCTACCCATTACCTAACTGGATTGTTTGTGGGTTTTTTGCTGTTGAGTTGAATGCGTTTTTTATTTTTTATATTTTGGATATTAACCCTTATCAGAGACATGATTTACAAATATTCTCTCCCAAATTGCCTTTCTGGTTTATTGATGGTTTCTTTCACAGTGAAAAAGCTGCTTAGTTGGACGTAGTGCCAGTTGCCAACTTTTGCTTGTGTTTCTCTTGTCTGAGGAGATAGATTCAGGAAAATATTGCTAAGGCTAACGTCTAACATATTGCTATGTTTTCTTTTAGGAGTTTCATGGTTTCATGTCTTACATTTAATCCATTTTGAGCTTATTTCTGTGTATGGTATAAGAAAGTGGTCCAGTTTCATTCTTTTGCATGTATCTGTCCTGTTTTTCTAACACTATTTATTGAATAGTGTTCCCCATTGTATATTCAATATATGCCTTCATTGTCATAGATTAATTGACCATATAAGTATGGGTTTATTTCTGGGCTCTCTATTCTGTTCCACTGATCTATTTGTTTAATTTTGTGCTCTTTTCATATTGTTTTGATTACTGTATATTGTATAGTTTGAAACCTTGGATTGTAATACCTTCAGTTTCATTTTTTCTCAAGATTGCTTTGACTACTTAGGGTCTTTTGTGGTTCCACACAAATTTTAGGATTATTTGTTCTAGTTCTGTAAAAAATGTCATTGATATTTTGATAGGGATTGCATTGAATCTATATTTTGTTTTGGGGTATATGGACATTTTAATAATATAAATTTTTCCATTCCATAGGCATGGTATATCTTTCCATTTATTTGCATTGTCTTCTGTTTCTTTCATTAATGTCTTATAATATTCAGAGTACACGTCTTTCACCTCCTTGGTTGAATTTATCCTTAGGTATTTTATTCTTTTTAATTCAATTGTAATTGGCATTGTTATCTTCTTTCTTGCTTTCTTCTCTTTCTGCTACCTTGTTTTTAGGGTAGAGAAATGGAACCGATTTCTGTATATTAATTTTGTATCCTGCAACTTCACTGAACTCATGTATTACTTCTAAAGGCTTTATGGTGGAGTGTTTAGGAATGTGTGTGTGTATATATATATATATATATATATATATATATATATATATATAATGGCAGTTTTATTTCTTCCACATTGGATGCCTTCCAATGTGAATGACTTTTATTTCTTTCCTTTTCATCTCTTTCTGTCTTTTTTTGTCTAATTGCTGTGGCTAGGTCTTCCAGACTAGGTTGAATAAAAGTCGCAAGAGTGGGAGTGCCTGAGCAGCTCAGTCGGTTAAACATACAACTCTTGGTTACAGCTCAGGTCATGCTCTCATGGTTCATGAGTTTGAGCCCCATATCCAGCTCCACATTGACAGTGCAGAGTGCAGGGCCTGCTTGGGATTCTCTCTCCTCTCTCTGTCCCTCCCCTGCTCACAGTCTGTTTCTCCAGATAAATAAATAAACTTTTTTTAAAAAAGTGGCAAGAGTATTCATCCATGTCTCATTCCTGATCTTAAAGGAACACCTCTCAGCTTTTCACCATTGAGTGTATTTTTAGCCGTGGGGTTTTTCATGTATGTCCTTGATTATGTTGAGGTATGTTCCTTCTAAACCCACACTGTTGAGAGTTTTTATCATGAATAGATGTTAAATTTTGTCAAATGCTTTTTCTGCATCTATTGAAATTATTATGTGATTTTTTATCCTTCATTTTCTTAATGTGGTATATCACTTGGTTTGCAGATATTGAACCATCTTTGCATCCCTGGAATAATTCCACTTGATCCTGGTGATTGATCCTGTGAATGTATTGTTGAATTTTGTTTGTTAATACTTATTGAGGAGTTTTGCATCTATGTTCATCAAGGATATTGGTCTGTAATTTTCTTTTTTTGTAGTTTCTTTGTTTGGTTTTGGTATTAGGGTAATGCTGACCTCATAATGAATTTGGAAGACTTGATCCCTCTTCAGTTTTTTGGAAAAGTTTGAGAAGGATAGGTATGAGCTCTTTTTTTTTACATGTTTGGTAGAATTTACCTGTGACACCTTCTGGTCCTGGACTTTTGTTTATTGGGAGTTTTTCAATTACCAGTTCAATATGATTACTAGTAATCAGTCAGTTTAGATTTTGTTTCTTCCTGATTCAATCTTGGGAGATTATATGTTTCTAGGAATTTACCCATTTCCTCTAGGTTGTCCAATTGTTGGTATATCATTTTTTATAGTAGTCTCATAATCCTTTGTATTTCTGTGTTGTTGATTGTAACTTTTCATTTCTGATTTTGAGTCTTCTTTTTTTCTTGATGAATCTGGCTAAAGTTTTATCACTTTTGTTTATTTTTTTCGAAGAACCTGTTACTTATTTTTGTTCATTCATTTCTTCTCTGACCTTTATTATTTCCTTCCTTCTACTTTGTTCTTCTTTTTCTAGATTCTTTAGGTATAAGGTTACATTGTATATTTGAGATTTTTCTTGTTTCTTCAGGTGACTATAAACTTCCTGCTTAGAATTGCTTTTGCTGTGCCCCAAAGATTTTGAACTGTAGTGTTGTATTTCCATTTTCATTTGTCTTCAGGTTGTTTTTAAATTTCCTCTTTGATTTCTTCTTTGACCTATTGGTAGTTTACTAGCATGTTGTTTAACCTCCATCTTGTTTATGTTTTTTCCACTTGGTTTACTTGTAATTGATTTCTAGTTGCATACCATTGTCGTCAGAAAAGATGCTTGATACAATTTCAGTCTTCTTAAATTGATTGAGACTTATGGCGTGGCCTAACATGTGATCTCTCCTGGAAATGTTCTATGTGTACTGGGAAAGAATGTATCCTAGTGTTTTTAGATGGAATGTTCTGTATATATTTGTTAATAAGTTCATCTGATCCAATGTGTTGTTCAAAGCCACTGTTTCCTCATTGATTTTTCTATCTGGATGATCCAGCCACTGATATAAGTTGGTGTCAAAGTCCCCTACTATTATTGTATTGCACAGAATTCTTAGAATTCTATTCCTCCCTTTACTTTCCCCTCACTTTAGAAGTCTCTTTCAAAGACAATTAATCGTTTGAAGTGAAAATAATAACAATGTAAAAGGGGGGGGGGGGGTTATAACACATACGGAATGATAATACATTACATTTTGTATAGTACGTTACGCAATTGACTGGTACGTTTGTACCAGGTACAAAAGCTGACAGAGGAAGAATCAAAGTGTACTGTTGCAAGGTTCTTAGACCATAAAGAAAGTGGTATATTACTTTAATATTACTTATTATGCTAGGTTAAATTTTTTTAAGTAATTTGAACAGATACACGCAAACAGCAATTGAAGATTCATAAAATGTAACAATTCAAATGGGCAAATAAATTTGGAGCTAAGGATTGTCTCTGTCCCATATTTCAAAAATAATTTCTCACATATTTGTTTGATATATTTTAAGATTAAAAATGAAGGATGGTGTGAGATATCTATAAATAATATTGCTTTGAAACAGTAAAACCTAGATTTCTTAGTCATACATAGCTTGCTTTGGATAGAATTGGGTGTAACTCTTTTTAAGAAACAGGAGGACAAGAGCCTGTACTTAGACATCCATCACACTGAAAGATTTATAAACAGTTTTTCTACCCTCATTTCTAGGCTTTTGTTGTTTTAAGAGGGCAAAGTGAATAAATAGTGCCAGCCTCAGCTCAGGCAGAACTGTTAAGCAGAAAAAATGTGTTGTCCATTTTCTCTCTTCTCCCGCTTTTTAAAAAAATTCATTTATTTATCTGAGAAAGCGAACATACAGGCAGGAGAGGGGCAGAGAGAGAGAGAGAGAGAGAGAGGAGAAAGAGATAATCCCAAGCAGGCTCCACATTGCCAGCACAGAGCCCGTTATAAGACTTTAACTTCCCAACCATGAGATCATGACCCGAGCTGAAGTTGGATTCTTACCTGAGTGAGTCACCCAGGCTCCCCTCTTTCCCACTTTTGTTGGCTACCAACTTTATACCCAGCCCTGGCAGCTGATACATGATCTCTAAACTATTGCATTGTGTTATTTTCTGATACTCTATTTCTCCAAAAAAGTAGGCATGTCAGGTTAGCTGCATTTTGCTTTCTAAAGTAATAAGTATTAGCTTTAATATTAATAATGCAGATCCTTGAAGAACTGCACTTTGTTCCAGCTCCATGTGCCAACCAGCTGGGAAGGAGAAGAGGAAAGGGGAAAATGATCTACTTCTTCCTCTGTGTGATATTTTGGCAATTATTTTTAGCATTGTTTCTTATTTAATAGTGATGGATTAAAAAAAAAAAACCCTTATACCAGTGTGCAATAGCAAATGTACTATATTTCCTTAATAACAATTCCTTGTATTTGTATTTCACAAATACTCAGTCGTTTGCTCCTTAGAGCCATCCCAGGGATTTTCAGGTTTGGAAACTGTATCTTAGGGAGACAAATTTCAAGGGTAATCTGATAGAGCCAATACTAGAACCTAGGTCTGCTGAACTTCTAGTTTAATTAAAATCTCCAAAGGAGGACAGAAAGTGTTGAGATTGGGTGACAAAGTGGTTGCCTGTGTGTGGGAGACTGCTGGCAAGAACTCGCCCAGGCTTTTTAAAGCCTGACTAGAATTCATTTCTTTATAATCTTTGAGAAAAATATAAGGACTATTCTTTATGGAAGTCCTAAGAATTCTGTGCATGAACAACCTTGGGAAGCTGCTGCTGCTGCTGTTGCTAAATCCATGCCTGGGAATGAAATTCCACAGGAATCCGTTCTCTTGCTAACTCACTAAGATTCATAAGAAGCACTACAGTTCGCTGCAGCCTCCTCAACTTGGTGGACCCTTCATACAGCCTTGTGAATATAGTCTTTAACTGTGTTCTCTTTTAGCTGTTTCATATTTTTTTAATTCTGTCGTTAGTATCATTCTTTTGACTGGTTTTCCCAATCAGCTGTGATGTCTATGGCTATAAATAACAGAAAACCCAAAATTATGATACAATAAGAGGGTATATTGGCTTCCACAACTTGAACTCCAGATGCAGGGCACACTTGAGGGCTCTCTCAGTTGAATACAGTTTCTTTTCTCTTGACTTCCTCTGCTACTCTTGATATGTTGGCTTCATCCTTAGACTGCTCTCCTCATAATTGCACTGTAGCTGTAATACTTCCTGGCTGTGTGTCTGTACTTCATAGCATCCACTTGTTTCCCAAAGCTCTCTGATGGGGGTGGGGAAGCTTTTTCCCAGAAGCCCTGAGGAAACTTTTTCCCATGAATTATTAAACCATATTGGGTCATGTGCCCATTCCTCACCCAAGCCCTATGATTTAGGGAGTTCCCTCTCTGAATGGCTTAGGCTTGAATTTCCAAATCAGTCACGGGAAAGGGACTTGTTGCACCCCTGGATCCTGGCAGTGGGGTTAACTTTCCCTGACATAGAGTGGGGTTGGGGGCTGAGGGTGTGAAAAATGAGATTTCTCTAAGAATAGGGGAAATTAAAATAGAATGATGGACAGGGAACCAATAATGTCTGCCTCCATTGTTTGCTTTGGTTTGGTTTGGTTTTTTCCTCTTTTGGCTTTTAGGGTCAGTATGGAATATTGAAGAGTATGAGTTTGGGTTTAAGTCTAGCTTTCAGAGAGCTATTGTGGCACCTAGCCAGGTTCCTTAACTCTCTAAGCCTCGGCTTCTCTGTAGGAATCTTGTAAGGATTAAAAATAAGATAGGTAAAGGATTTACCCCATAGGAACTCACTAGCTATTAACATTTTTGTTAACTCTTAAAATTATAAATAATCAGTGAAATGAAAGTGCCATTTTTTTTCCTGCTGAGACCCATTCTATCCCTAGTTATTAAAACAAGTGAACCAAAATGAAGTTTTGTAGAGAATCTAGGTTATAGGTATACAGATGCTTACTATAAAATTATTTCATCTTTTTGTGTCTTTGAATACTTTTATGATGACATGTTGAAAATAATGGATTTACAAGAATAACAGTGTTGCAATAAAAAACACTAAGGGTGAGTCAGAAATACCAAGCCAAAAATTCCTCTTCTCAAGACAGCAAAGTGTAATCTAAATGATAATTCCATTGAATTGCAGGAATGGTACTGTCCCCTTATGTGTCAAGCATTTCATGACTTTATAAGGAAGTGTGTGGTCTGAAATCCTGGGTTTCCTGCCGTAAGTTGTTTGGCATTCATTAACCATTTTGTGTGAGCAGCCCATGACACGAAGGGATAATGAAGTATATATGAGATCTCACTATATGAGCTCTGAAGTTAGCCTTTCAGAAATAAAGGTGTAGGAGGGAAAGCTGTACATAGAAGGGAATCAAGAAAACAACTTTTATTGATTCTCTATTGTGTATGTTACAGGGACTCTGTGGTTACAAGGATTAATAAAATATCTTCCCGACCTTGAAAAAGCTCATATCTTAGGTCAGAAGACACTCCCAGTAACTAATTATGAAGAAATGCCCTAATAAAATTGCGTCTGAGAATATAGTGCAGGAAGAATTACAAAAAGATCCTCATAGCAATGGCTATAACAGACCCTTCAGTTAGGGTAAAATTGTTAATGCTTGAGATTATTTCCTACAGCTTTGTTTATTTAAAAACATAGTAATCTGTTCTCTTGCTAACTCACTAAGATTCATAAGAAACCTGGACTTCACCTCCAAAAACTAGGTACACACTCCCTTTTGTCAACAAAACTCCCAGTCTCTCTGCAATCATATCATGTGATTGAGAAAGATTACCTGCATACTCTCTCTTCCCCATAAATAAGAATGAAAGGCCATCAAGGGTAGGCCAAAGTTCTTACAAAATAAATTGGGAATAGTCAGGGCCAAGACTTTGACATTAACCCCACTTTTTCCTCTCCTGCCATATATCATCATTCTCATCTCCCACAGGTCATATCTTAAGAGTTGGCTCTGTTCTGACCCCAGCACTTTGGAATCAGTCCAGTTGACTCTTCCAGTGATGTGTAACATGGCTCACCTTTCATTGCTGTTTCCATTTTAGCAGGTTGCCTGCTATTATTTTACCAGGACTTTTTTGTCCTTTCATTTTAACAAATGTTCAGTTGCAGAATTCATTGTAATGGAATCAGACCCATGTAAAGTATATCATTAAGATAAGGTAACTACTGTCTAAGCAGCTCTTAGAAGGGCATAGAGTAAAAAGGGTGAAGAAACCCCCAGAAAATTTCTCAGAAGTCTTTCACCAATTTGTTAAGAGATTATTCCAAGAACTTCATTCCTTTATGTAAGATGGTGGGATGCGTGAATGAATGAATGAGCAAAAGAAATAGAAAAGTCATGTGTAAAATGTTTGGCAAGCTATAGGCAATATAAATAGCTTCTAACATTGGTATAACTCTTTACAATGCATGGAACTTGTTCACTTGTATCATTTAATGTAATCTCACACCATTCCTATAATGTAGGTGTTTTATTTATTTTATGTTGTCATCAGTGAGATACAAAGATGTTAAGGCCCCCTCACAGGTAGGTGGAAGAACCAGAGTTTGACCTATAGATCCTCTGATTCTAATTCCAGAGCCATTTCATCTTGCCCAAATTGTTCTTGAATCTAGGAGACAAGAAGCTGTAAACACATTTGGTTTTGGTAAGTGGAAGGCAAGCAGGAACTTCACTTCTAACTGGTAGACTAGAATTTCCAGTTACTGTAGTGAGAAAACTGTTGGTTCTAATGAATAAAAGATATGTCAGGTTTCCAGTACAATTCTAACTAGCATGCCTGAAAAAATGCCATAGATTTATTTTTAATCTACATTAAATGTATGATGAGGAGAATGAACTGGGATTGTAATGTGAAGATTATGCCATTTCACCCTATGAGGTTAACATGTTCAAAATGGAACTCCTGATCTTTCTCTTCCTTCAGACCTACTCCACCCATAGTTTTTTTTTTTCATATCAGTCATTGACAACTCCCATTTTTCCAGTTGCTAAAGCCAAAATTTGTGAAGTCTTACTCACCTCCTTTTGTATTATATATCATATCTAATGTGTCAGCAAATCCTGTTGGCTCTACCTTCAAAATATATCCAGAATTCAACTTCTCACCACCTTCACCATTTGCCTTGGCCCAAGCCATCATGTCTCACCTACATGGCTAGGTACATAGCTTCCTGACTCATCTCCTTTTTGTACTCTGTTATCTCAGCCTCATATTCTCAAAACAGCAGCCAGAGATCCTTTTAAAACCTAAGCTAAATATTTGTGTTGTCCTCTCAAAAGCTTTCTTCACTGGCTCCTGTTTCTCTCAGAGAAAAGTTAAAGTCTTTACAGCAGTGGCTTTCCAGGACCTGTGTGATCTGGCTCCTCCATTAGTCTCAGACCTCTACTCTTACTGTGCTTCCCAGTGCTCCTAGGAGAGCGCTCCTTTTCTGCTCCAGCTGCACTGGCCCCCTTGCTATTTCTGGAGCATGCCTAGCATGATTCCTGCCACCAGGCCCCTGTGGGGACCTTTCCCAGTAGCTCCTTGCTCAGATGTCTCCTTTTTAATGAGGCCTACCATGACCACCCTTTTGAAAATTTCTGTCCTACTGTGGAAATCCTGATGTCCCCTACCTGCTTTTGTTTTTCTCACACTACCTCTGATTTAGTAACATACTGTATGGTTTACTTATTAGATTTATTACTTCTACTTATTAGAATGTAGGCTCCACAAGAACAAGTTTTGGGGGTTTGTTTCAGTTTGGTTTTTTGTTCATGGATACATCCTCCGTGCCTAAAATTATTGGACACGTAGCAGGAGCTCGGTACCAATGTGTTAAATGAATAAATGATGGATGTATTTAATGACTGTCTCTAAGCAAAGATTTTACAGTTGTTGAGGAGATCCTGCTATGCTGTTTCTGACAGCAGTTGACCAATATAATGCCCTATGCAATAAAACTATCAATAGAGGTGATAGAAACAAGAGAGATCAGTAGAGCTGAAGAGTTAGTTTGGTTACAAAATTCCTCAGGTAAAGACTAATGGTCTTTGTTATTCAAGGGAAAGGAGAATGTATGATGTAATTGCTATGGCTTCCTAAATATTACTTATGTAATAAGTAATACTTGACATGATATGGCTTTTCCAGATTTGTAAGGGAATGAGATATTTTGCATTCATTTATTCAACAAGTATTGTTCAACATGTGTATTAGGTACCAGGCACTGTGTAACTAATTTCAAATTAAAATGTGCAGCAACTACAAAGAATATACTTTAGTATATCTGTATTTAATGAGGGAAAATGAAAGTTTCACTGGTTTAAGTTTCACTTGCCAGCATTGCTTGTGTGTATTCCCTCAGCTTTTTGAAAATCAGGTACTCTCCACATGCAGAGATAATGGTCCTCACCTATCATTAGTAGGACATATACTTGGACTTGTTCTTTTGCAGTAATAATGTGAATAGTGGCTCACATTTGCAAAAATGTTAGCCAGAATTAGGAATGTAGACTATGTCTATGAACAGATATTTTTCTGTATGAAACTAACTTAACTAGATACTAGATGAACTGACTTGCCTAGACAATCTATTATGTGGGCCCATAAGATACCGAGATTGGAAAAGGTCATTAGCAGGATATGTCTGTCAGTTGGTGGCCAGTGCAGGATTGATCCTAACTGGTTTTTTCGTGCTCTAGATCGCCTAGGTTTTTTGGGTTGAAGCTCCATTTCCCTTTTAATGTAGTAAGCACTTTTTTTCCCCTATAAAATAGCCTATTCTTTGGAACGGAAACAGCATTAGGTCTTTGTAATTTGGGTAGTTTTTAGCACTGGATTGTTTAGTTTGTAAAAATATTTGATTTAGACCGAGCTTGTGGCCTGATGATGTTTAGAAGAGTGCCAAAGTGTAACTCATAGAAGATGCCAGTAAAAACCATAGTTGGAAGAGGTGAATAATGGTCGCGTCATTTTCCTGGTAGGTGTAACCAGGCCTGAAAATCCATCACTGCCATTTTTTAAATGTGTTCCTAAGAATAAAGTCAGCTGGTATTCTGTGAACTGCATTAAGTATCAAAAGAAAATATCTGCCGGTGCCTTGAGTCACTGTCCCACTGTCTTTACATTGTTCAGGAAGCTTTGTTTCATCATTGTGTTTTATTGCCAAAAATAGCAGTAATATTTTTCCATGACTTTTAATAAGCATTTTAGTTCCAGTGAAAACCTTGAACATACCAGATTTTTCATTGTGACTTAACTTTGATATCAAACAAATTATTGTTAACAAACAGGTTCTTGTAAAATATTTTAAAATCTCAGTTCCTAAAACACCTTCTCTGAAATAGAGTCTAAAGACCAATACAGCAGGAAAAAAGTAAGCACATTTGGTGAAAATAAAATCAAGTCTCTTGAGTAACATGTGATAATCAAGTCAACACAACAGATCAGATTCCTAGACTAATAAGGAACAAATTATTTTAAGATTGAAATGAAGTACACTGAATGTATTTAATTGTCCTTAATTAGTGCCGAGTTTTTCTAGAAATACTGAATGTACAGTTTCCAGATTCCTGTTGTGAATGAAATACAGTGCAATAATTGATAAAAGTGTATTTGTTCGTTTGCATATATGCCTTTGGCTATGTTAGGAAAAGCAGAGGTGCCTGAAGTAGATGGAACCACAAAACCATCTCCTGCCCCATGGAGAGTATGGGTCTAGGACAGAATGGGGAAAGGACAAACAGAATGGAATAGAAGGTGAATTATTGGCATCTTGCAGCGTTTGGGTACACTGATTAGGTGTGGGGAGGCATGGAGCAAAAGGAAGTAGTGTGATCCTTGTCTTTTCTTGAGCCCTTAGACCTGTAACCTCTCTTTCAAAAGTAAGAATATTCCTTCCCCTTCAGAAGAGTGGCATTTTCCTAAGGAATACTGTCTTCACTGGGGAAGAGTATGTGCACACGTGTAGTTGGAAAATAGAATATAGGGCCCTGCCCCATGGTTAAGTCAGTAACCCATGAAGACAGACTGCTTTATCCACAGCAGTTCTTGAGAATATTTGTCTATGACCTCAACTTCAATTTGTACTTGTTTATAAAAGAATAAAAAGAACAGTGACAGAGAGACACAAATAAAGGCAAAGAACTCTTTTCCTTTTTTTGTTAGTTGGTGAGAATTCTCAAAAACTTCTTTTTTCACACCAATCTCACTGCAACTGTGTCTCTTCAGTCCGCGGTTTGTATTTTCTTTATTTCACTTTTTTTACTTTATCCCTGAGGCCGGAACCACAGAGAATATTCAAAAAGATGGGACTGGAAGGAAGCTGGATAGAATCTACAGAAAATCCCATTTCAGCCCAGAGCTCTTGGTATGTGACCATATAATTTATCATCTGAACCGGAAAATTTGAGAAATAATAGTGCACACTATTGATAAATAAAACAACAGGTGTGAATAAAAGGACTGGCTTGGGCCATCCCAGATATTGTGGTCATTTGAATGAAGGGATGGGTAGGAAGCTTCTACTGCCTTAGCCCCAAACTCTACTTTCTCTAAGGTTTCTATAAAATGTCAAGGGGAGATAGAAAAGCAATAGAGAAAATCAGCAGAACCAAAACTCAATTCTTTGAAAAGATCAGCAAAGGTGACAAACTCTTAGCTGGACTTAGCAATAAAAAGAAGACTCAGATTACTAAAATCTGAAATAAAAGAGGGGATGTGAATATTGACTTTATAGAAATTAAAAGAATAAGCACCATGTACAAAATTAACATAAAATGGATCCGGACCTACATGTAAGAGCTAAAACTATGCAACTTAACCCAATTACAAAAAATGGGGTAAGGACCTGAATAAACATTCTCCAAAGAAGGTATTCAGATGGCCAATAGGTGCATGAAGAAACTATCAATGTCATCAGCCATCAGGGAAATGGAAATCAGCACCACTTATGAGATACCACCTCACACCCACTAAGATGTCTGTAATCATAAAGACAGATAATAACCAGTGTTGCTAAAGATGTGGAGAAATTGTAACCTTCATACACTTGGTAAAAATGTAAAATGTTGCAGCTGTTTTAGAAAAAGGTCTGGCAGTTCCTCAAAAGATTAAACATAGAGTTATATATATAGCCTAACAGTTCTACTCTTACCTATGTAATGAAAAGAAGTAAAAACATCCGTCCACACAAAAACTGGTACCTGACTATGTATAGCAGCACTATTCATAATAACAAAAAGTAGAAGCAACCCAAGTGTCCCACAACTAATGAATGAATAAATAAAATGTAACATATCCATAAAATGGAATATTACTCAGCCGTAAAAAGGAATGCTACAACGTGGATGAACTTTACACCGTGCGAAGTGAAAGATGCCAGACACAAAAGACCATGTACTATATGATTTCATTTACATGACGTGTAGAATAGGCCTATCTATAGAGACAGAAAGTAAAAAAGTGGCTGCTAAGGACTGGCAGGGAGGGAGAAAAATGAGGTAAGAAAGTGATTATTAATGGATATGGCATTTTGTTTGGGACTGACAAATGTTGCAAAATTGACTATGGTTATGTTTACACAATCCTGTAAATATACCAAAGCCCAAATGCCCATCAACAGATAAATGGGTAAAGAATATATATATATACATATACGTATGTATACGCGTGTGAATATGTATGCGTACACACACACACACACACACACACATATGCATGTATATGTCCATACAATGGAACATTACTCAGCCATAAAAAATCATGGAATCTTGGCATTTGCAATGATGTAGATGGAGCTAGAGAATATTATGCTAAGTGAAATATGCCAGAGAAAGGCAAAAAGCATATGATTTCACTCATATGTGGAATTTAAGCAACAAACAAACATGGTGGAGTAGGGGGAGGAAAACCAGGAAACAGACTCTTAACTCTGTAGAACAACCTGAAGGTAACCAGAGGGAGGTGGGCTGGGGGATGGGTTAAACAGGTGATGGTATTAAAGAGGACACTTGGGAGGAGCACTAGGCGTTTATATGGAAGTGTTGAATTACTCTATACTTGGAACTAATATTATACTGTGTTAACTAACTGGAATTTAAATGAAAACTTGGAAGAAAAACATTGATTTGTATACTTTAAATAGATGAATTGTTTGGCATGTGAATTATTATCTCAGTAAAGCATATATTTAAAAACTATATCAATCATTCTTTTGTGGTTCAATATAAATTTTAGGATTATTCTAGTTCTGTGAAAAATGCTATTGATTTTTTTTTAATTAAAAAAAAATTGTTTTAATCTTTATTTTTGAGAGAGAGAGAGAGAGAGAGAGAGAGAGAGAGCGCGCAAGCAGGGGAGGAACAGAGATAGAAGGAGACAGAATCTGAAGCAGGCTCCAGGCTTCGAGCTGTCAGCACAGAAACTGATGCAGGGCTCGAACTCATGAACCATGAGATCATGACCTGAACCAAAGTCAGACGCTTAACCAACTGAGCCACCCAGGCACCCCAATGCTGTTGATATTTTGATAGGGATTGCATTAAATGTGTAGATTGCTTTGGGTAGTATAGACACTTTAACAATATTTGTTCTTCCAATCCAAATACTGTTTCTTAATTTCTCTTTCTGCTGCTTCATTATTCGTGTATATTAATGCAACAGATTTCTGCACCTTGACTTTGTATCATGAGACCTTACTAAATTCATTAGACGTTCTAGTGTTTTGGTTGAATCTTTCAGGTTTTCTATATATATTATCATCTGCAAAAAGAATTTATACATTTCTGATATGGATGCCTTTTATTTTTCAGTCTTTCATCAGTCTGATAGCTGTGGCTAGGGCTTCTAGTACTGCATTAAATAACAGTGGGGAGAGCAGACATCCCTTTCTTGTTCCGGACATAGAGAGAAAGCTCTCAGTTTTTCCCCATGTAGGATAATATTTGCTCTGGGTTTTTCATATATGGTCTTTATTATGTTCAGTATGTTCCCTCTAACCTACTTTG
The DNA here is from genome assembly GCF_007474595.2 of Lynx canadensis. Classification (NCBI taxonomy): domain Eukaryota; kingdom Metazoa; phylum Chordata; class Mammalia; order Carnivora; family Felidae; genus Lynx; species Lynx canadensis. The sequence continues at coordinate 37,583,057 of NC_044320.2, read as the reverse complement.
TTGAGAGCTTTTATCATGAATGAATGTTATACTTTGTCAGATGCTTTTTTTTTGCATCTGTTGAAATGATTGAATCTTGGGGCGCCTGGGTGGCGCAGTCGGTTAAGCGTCCGACTTCAGCCAGGTCATGATCTCGCGGTCCGTGAGTTCGAGCCCCGCGTCGGGCTCTGGGCTGATGGCTCGGAGCCTGGAGCCTGTTTCCGATTCTGTGTCTCCCTCTCTCTCTGCCCCTCCCCCGTTCATGCTCTGTCTCTCTCTGTCCCAAAAATAAATAAACGTTGAAAAAAAAAATTAAAAAAAAAAAAAAGAAATGATTGAATCTTTTGTTGTGATGCATCATGTTGATTAATTTGCAAATAGTGAACCACCCTTGCAACCCAGGAATAAATCCCACTGATGATGGAATTTGTATAGACCCACAAAAGACCCTAAATAGCCAAAGCAACCTTGAAAATGAAAAGCAAAGCTGGAGGCATGACAATTCTAGATTTCACATTACAATATTCACAATTCCAGATTACCATATTGTGAAGTTGTAGGAATCAAAACAGAATGGTACTGACACAAAAATAGACACAAAGACCAGTGGAACAGAATAGACAACCCAGAAATTAGCCCACAATTATATGGTGTATTAATCTTCAACAAAACAGGAAAGACTATTCACTGGGGTAAAGGCAGTCTCTTCAACAAGGAGTGTTGGGAAAAGTGGACAGCAACATGCAAAAGAATAAAGCTAAACCACTTTCTTACACCATACACAAAAATAAATTCAAAATGTATGAAAGACTTAAATGTGAGACCTGAAACCATAGAGATTCTAGAGAATAACACAGGCAGTAACTTCTTTGACATCAGCCATAGCAATTTCCTTCTATATATGTCTCCTGAGGCAAGGGAAACAAAAGCAAAAATAAACTATCGGGACTTGATCAAAATAAAAAGCTTCTTCCGCACAGCAAAGGAAACAATCACCAAAACTAAAAGGCAACCTACAGAATGGGAGAAGATATCTGCAAATGACATAGCTGATAAAGGGGCTAGTATCCCAAATATTTAAAAACTTCTACAACTCAACACACAAAAAATGCATAACCTAATTAAAAATGGGCAGAAGACATGAATAGACATTTCTTTCCAAAGAAGACATATTGATGGCCAACAGACACATGAAAAAATTCTCAGCATCACTCAGCATCAGGGAAATACAAATGAAAACTACCATGAGATATTACCTCACACCTGTCAGAATGGCTAAAATCAACAACACAAGAAACAACAGGCGTTGGTGAGGATGTGGAGCAAGGGGAATCCTAACCCTCTTGCGTGGTTGGTGGGATGCAAACTGGTGCGGCCACTCTGGAAAACAGTATGGAGGACCCTCAAAAAGTTAAAAATAGAACTACCCTATAATCCAGCAATTGCACTACTAGGTACTTACCCAAAGAATACAAAAATACTAATTCAGAGGGGTACATGCATGCCAGTGTTAATAGCATTATCTGCAATAGTCAAATTATGAAAACAGACCAAGTGTCCATCGACTGATGAATGGATAAAGATGTGACATATGGCCAATGGAATATTAGCCATAAAAAAGGAATGAAATCTTGCCATTTTCAACCACATGGACAGAGATAGAGAATATTATGCTAAGCGAAATACGTCAGAGAAAGACAAATACCATATGATCTTGCTCAAAAGTGGAATTTGAGAAACAAAACAAAGGCAAAAGAGAGAGAGAGAGGCAAACCAAGAAATAAACTCTTAACTATAGAAAACAAACTGATGGTTACCAGAATGGAGGTGAGTGGGGAGATGGATGAAATAAGTGATGGGGATTAAGGAGTGTACTTGCTGTGATGAGTACTGGCTTTTGCATGGAAGGGTTGAGTCACTATATTTTATGCCTGAAACTAATATTACACTTTGTGTTAACTAACTAGAATTTAAATAAAAAACTTTAAAATATTGAGGGGTGGTTGGTAGCAGATTTGAGTTTTGTGGCCTGTCACATGATACAACCATCCTAGGGTAACTTTGCTTTTATCTGTTTTCCATATTGTGCATTTTGACTACCTGTCCCTACCCAGTACCCCATCACCCCATAAGAGTTTCTTTGAAAAAAGAGTACTATGACTTTAAAGTAGTTTGAAAATCTCTGGAAACAATGAGCTCCAGAACCTCTTCCAGCTCTCAGAAGCATGACTCAGATGCACTGAACTGAGAATTTGAATTTGGCCTAGATTACCCTATTTTAACTCAATGTCGACAAAAGGAGAGCTGTGAACAAAGACAGTTTTTTCCCACATAGCTGCACACAGGTGTGACTTAGTGGAAACAGTGGAACTCAGCCAGCTCTTCAGTTCCCTAGTGCAGTGCTCTATCTCCAAGCTCTGCTTCCTGTTCTTGAATACAGTGACTGCTAAAATAGACACACCTGGTCCCAGCACCTTGCAAATGGATTTTTCCTTTCAGCATTTCAAAATACATTCATATATTGATGAAGGCTTTCTCTGGGAAGCCATGTGTCTGAAATCAGTAATAAAAGCCTTGCTGGTCCCTGAGGTACTCATAATGGTATGTGTTGCTTCATTCCTCCACTCTTTTGTCCTACTTCTTTTTCCTTATTTTTTCATTCATTCATTCATTTGCAAAGTGTATATTTGTAGAGCATCTACCGTGTGCTTAACACTTGATATGTAATAGTGAACAAAATTGACTTTTCCCTGCAATTATGGATCTTGCCATCTAGTTAGGGAGACATATTAACAACAGCAACAAGATTTACAAAATTTTTAAACTGTGGTAAGGGCTATGAAAGAAACAAATAAAGGTCCTCAATAGAGACTATGTAGATTATGATTGTATAAGTTTATTTTATTTATTTTGAGAGAGAGAGTGAGAGAAGGGCAGAGAAAGAGGAAGAGAGAATCCCAGGCAGCCTCTGTGCTGTCAGAGCAGAGCCCAACACAGGACTCGATCCCACGACCATGAGATCATGACCTGAGCCGAAATCAAGTGTCAGATGCTCAACCAACTGAGCCACTGAGGTGCCCCTGTAGATTATGGTTTTACAGTGAACTCTGTGTTCAAATATCATCTACACCACTTAACACATGTATGTTTAATTTTGTGTGATTTTGCACAAGTTATCTGGGCCCCAGTTTCCTTATCTTTTTTTATTTTTAAATTTTTTAAAAAAAGTTTAATGTTTATTTTTTGAGAGAAAGAGAAAGGGAGACAGAGAATCCCAATCAGGCTCTGTGCTATCATTGCAGAGCCCAGTGGAAGCTCAGAACCACTAACCGTGAGATCATGACCTGAACCGAAATCAAGAATCAAATGCTTAACTGACTGAGCTACCCAGGCACCCCTATTTTTTTTTTATTTTTAGAAAGAGCACGCAAGTGGGGAGAGGGATGGGGGGAGAGAGAGCGAGCGAGAAAGAGAAGCTCAAAGGGTCCACGCTCAACACAGAGCCCAACGCAGGGCTCCATTTCACAACCGTGAGTGAGATCATGACCTGAGCTGAAATCAAGAGTTGGATGCTCAACCTACCGAGCCACCTAGGCGTCCCCTCAGTTTCTTTATCTTAAAATGGGGATAATAATAGTACCTACTTTACAGGGTTGTTCTGAGGATTAAATGAATTGATATAGAAAAGTGTCTAATGTATACTAAGTGCACATAGAAAAGTGCATCTTCTAAGCAGGCAGTAAATGCTATCTGTGCATTGTTATTGCTTTAGAGAATATCAGGGAATCAACTAGTTAGGTTATCAGTGTTGCCATCTTAATCACCAGCATTGTGGTCATCCAGTATACTTATCTCACGTTGTATGCATATTTTGTGCACAGGATTTACAAAAATGAGCATAACATGTTTCTGGACTCAAGAATCTTACAATCTAGTTAGGAGATAGAAGGGAAGGCTTAAAAGAAAATAGCAGTAGAAGGTAGTATATGCTAAGTACCAGATAAATGATAAAGATAGTATGTCCTACAGGACTGTAAGAGAGAGAGGAGTTATTGTGGGCTCATAAAGGGAAGGCTTCATAGGGGAAATGCCCATTATGCTATGATTACTTAATTTCACATCCCCATCTTGGTCATCTGGCCAATTGCTTTCTCAATGGTGGTGCTACCTGCAGTCTCTTTGCCCTCCAGTCTCTACTCCCAGTGCACATTTTGATTACATTTATTTTTCCCAAGCACTGCTTGTCATTTATTTGCTTAGAAAGTTTAGTTTTCCACTGTATATAGCAGTGTTTCTCAAATATTAGTGTGCATAAATATTACTGGAAGTTTGTTATAAGTTCAGCTCACCAGGTGTCACCTTCAGGTAAGATGCTTTTTGGCATGAGGCCGGAGAGTCTCTGTTTTAACAGGTGCCCTAGGTTATTCTGATTCAGGTGGCCAAAAGGCTATAGTTTAAGGAAGACTGGCATAAAACTAAGAATTCAGTTTCCTTAACTGCTACCTAGAATCTTGCTTTTCCTGCCTTTCCAGCCTCATCCTCCGCCCTTCCCATCAATACCTCTCTTGTTTGAGCCAGATGGGGTGTTTCCTTTGCCATACACTTACCCACTCTCTTTTCTGTCTTTTGTCCCTTTTTCATTTATGTGGTTCCTTCAGCCTCAGTGTTCTTACTGCCATTTGAACAAGTCCAAATCCTGGTTTCTTTCAGTCTTGGAACAGACGTGTTCTAAAAGCATCTTTAGTAAAGTATCTCTAACCTAGAAGGCAGGCTCCAATTTAACTGATCCTTGTGTCTCCTTTTTCACCCAGGGACCTAAATAAGCACTTTGCAAATTATTCACTTCAGGTGTTTTTTTTTTCTTAATTCATACATTAAATATTTATGGAATGCCTACTGTGTACCAACCACTATTTTGGGTGTTGGTGATAAAGTAGAATTATAGATGCTCAAAAAGTCTGTTTTCAATAACCTTACATTCTAGTGGGACAAGTGTTTGTAAGTAAATATTTAAACTGTTTTGAGAAGAGTAATCTGGCAGTACTATATGGGATAGGTTAGGAAAGAGAAAGACCAGTGAAAGAAACTAATTAAGGAACTCAGGTAATTAGCCAGTGGGGAAACTGGGAAGGGCCAGTAAGAATAAAAAATACAAAGGAAAAACAGCAAGAGTAATTACTGAAATGAAGGAATGACCAGCAGTACTTGGTAGGGAACCGAAAGGTGTATTTAATATTTGAGCCCTTTGGGAAGGAACAAAAAAGAAGTTAACTTATAAAGGTGATATTTTAGGGGAAAGGTAGTTTAGAATGATATGGTAATGTTTTATTTATTTATTTCAATTTTATTTTTTGCCAATCTAAGTTATTTATTTAAGCTATCTCCTGCCATAAGCAAAGGAATGGAAGATCAGTATACTGGTCAACAGTTGAAACAAGTAAGGAAAGATGTGGAGAAGCGGGAACCCTCTTGCACTGCTGGTGGGAATGTAAACTCGTGCAGCCACTCTGGAAAACAGTGTGGAAGTTCCTCAAAAAATTAAAAATACATCTACCCTATGAGCCAGAAATAGCACTGCTAGGAATTTACCCAAGGGATACAGGAATACTGATGCATAGGGGCACTTGTACCGCAATGTTTATAGCAGCACTCTCAACAATAGCCAAACTATGAAAAGAGCCTAAATGTCCATCAACTGATGAATGGATACAGAAATTGTGGTTTATATACACAATGGAGTACTACGTGGCAATGAGAAAGAATGAAATATGGCCCTTTGTAGCAACGTGGTTGGAACTGGAGAGTGTGATGCTAAGTGAAATAAGCCATACAGAGAAAGACAGATACCATATGTTTTCACTCTTCTGTGGATCCTGAGAAACTTAACAGAAACCCAAGGAGGAGGGGAAGGAAAAAAAAAAAAAAAAGAGGTTAGAGTGGGAGAGAGCCAAAGCATAAGAGACTGTTAAAAACTGAGAACAAACTGAGGGTTGATGGGGGGTGGGAGGGAGGGGAGGGTGGGTGATGGGTATTGAGGAGGGCACCTTTTGGGATGAGCACTGGATGTTGTATGGAAACCAATTTGACAATAAATTTCATATATTGAAAAAAAAAGAAAATGACAAAGGGGGAAAAAAAAAAAAAGAAGGAAGGTGAGCTTAAGGTCCCATATACTTTTCTGGTCTATGTGTATAACCATACCAGTGCTGTGGTCCACACTGGGTAGTGGTCCAAGTTCTCTTTATTCGTCTTCATAGTCAATCAGAAGTGGATTCACGTGAGAGTTCTGGTAGACAGTATAATTACCATCTTCCCAGGGAAAAGACTTGGACCTGGTATGGAGATGGAGGTAGGTGACAAACTCAGGTCTCTTGTGCTCTCTGTGATGCAAATTCAGGAAGACACTGAGCATGCTCACTCCTATGCGAGGGAGCACTAAGAAGTAGGTGAGGACTTTCCACATGTGAGCTGTGCCCAGGACCATCCTACCAGCCCAGAAACCCAGTACCCAGCTGCCACCGCCCTCTTAGACCTAGACCTATGGTGATCTTTTAGATGCATAATGTTTATAATGGGACATACAAGTTGAAATGCTCAAAAGCAGTTAGAAATAGGAAGGTCTTGTAAGAGTCCAGCCCTCTCTCCTTCCCTTCTCCAACTCAACTCACTAATATTCTCAGTCTTAGCTGTTCCAAGGCCAAATTCCTCCCAAAAAATATTCTGCATCTCGTTTTGATTTTCTGGGGATGTGACATGACTCCCACTATTTTGTACTCCCAAGTGTTTGTGCAGAATGAGGTCTAAGCTCATCCCCAGAAGACCGTCTCTAATAATAGCCCTCCCTTGCATGGTTCTCAGCTGACTGGGTTTGGTTTGCTAGAAGAACTAGGAAGCCATCATAATTAAACTAGAGAGTCCTTTGGGACTTTGGGTATGGTGGTGAGGATCACTGTGGTCATTTATGACTCTTGTGGAAATAGGCAAAGTTTGGAAGATGGATTGTTAAAGCATTAGCATAACACATAGTTTGGGAAGCTACTTGCATTACCTGGAGAATCCTCTTTTTCCGTTCTTGTAATTGCTCAGGCCAAAAAATTCAAATCACTTTTGTCTCCTGTCTTTCTCTCATAATATCCAGCAATCCAGTCCATCAGCAAAAAACAGGTGTGTGTATGTGTTGCATAAAATTTTATGATCTGATTTCCCCACTAGGATGTAAACTCCATGAAGGCAAGGACTTTGTTTCTGCTATATCCCTAGTAGTGTCTGGAACATAGTATATGCTCAGTAAAAATTTGTTGAATGAATGAATAAATGTGAAATACTTTTTACATATTTTGCTTAATAATTTTGACATTTGCTCCATCTTCAAGAAGCTAAGGAAGTATTTTATCACAATAAAATTATTATAGCTAAAGTCCAAACATTAACCGTACTTGACTGAATAACATTACCTTATAAATATCATTAAAAAAATAGAATCTTTATTCTTTAAGTAGTTTAGAGAGATACAAATTTTAAATACTAAGAACACTCCTCTTTAATGATGCTAATTTGGTAAGCTGTTATGAATATGATTTTCTGAAATTTAGTATTAACGAGAGACATTGTGATAAGATCAGTTAGTACTCTTATAGCTGCTATGATTAAAATTTATGAAAAATTTAAAAGCTTTTTGAGAAAGTTTTCTCCTGAGTTTCCAGACTTGCTTCCTACTTTAATGTTTGTAGAGTTGCTGCTTGATATTTGGGAGGAGGTAATCTAACATTTTCTTTTTTTAACTTCTAAACTTTTATGCAGACAGTTCCACATGGTCAAGAATATCCTTAAGATATATGTTGGATTACCTTCATTAATGTACAGTAAGTTGTTTTCTTAGAACAGCAAATATTACTTAGGACATATAAGGATATGAAAATTAACTGATGGTGTAGGGCCGGCTGACCCCAACTATTGTTAGGAATACAGTATTTACTTGGTTTAGAGAATCCTTCAAATTTCTAGGGATTAAAAGGAGAGGTTATGATCAAAGCAGTTTGTGTGGAAGGTCATTTTAGCGATGATTTTTATGGAGTAGCAGCACAGAACAAAGTTCTTCTAATGGAAAAGAAGAATTGGCTGCAGGGCATAAGCAAATGTTTTTCTCTAACATCTTGACCATTTTGCATTTCAAGTCCATTGTCCATTGCATCATTAAGGTATTGATAACATAGGACAAACAGAATCAATATGTAGCTTTAGTTCAGTTTGGATTTGATCTGCTATCATGAAGTTAAAGGGTAGCCAATAAAAGTTAGTAAGTGAACCTCTATTCTATGTCTTGATGGATTTCAATAAAATCAGCTAAGTAGTGGAGACTACTGAGATTCAGGTTTACTTTGAAGAGAATCTACAGTTAACCAAACCAGATTTGTTTAGATTTAATAAATAGAATATATGATAATGAAAATCAGCTCAATATTTTTGTCAACTATTTTCTGTTTGGCAATGAAAACCAGCTATTGGATAAAGTTAATTATGGATATACTTAAACCCTTTTCATTGTTTTTAAGTTGTACTGAAAATGAGGGGAAGATTAGTTTTAAGAGCATGCTCTTGCATCACTTCCATAAACCCTTCATGGTTTCCTTAAAGGACTATATGCGATTTGAAGGATAAAATAATCAAGAGTTTGTATGTATTTTTATCAATAGAAATTTCACCAAGTTCACCTATAGTTTTCTTATCAGAACTCTTACCAGGTTCAGAGTTGCAAGGCAAAGGACCACTGGAATAGTTAATAAGCATATTCTACTTCTGCCCTTCTGCAGAAACTACATGCAAACTTTTCTGTGACTCTTACAGAGAATGCATAGGCTCGGTAAACTTTCATCTGCTTCAGGGTCAGGGCTGATTCAATCTTACGGCAAGTTTATGAGAGTGGCTGATGTGATACAGTTGTTTCTAGTAAAATCAGACTAGCTCTAAGGAGCCAATCTAAGTCCGTCTCTGAGTAAAATTCTATGAGAAACAGACTCCAGCTCAGACACAATTGTAAACCCTGATATAATAAGGACTTGCAGCTGATTTAATCCTATTGAAAATCTTTAAGCAGCCATGAGACAAAATGGTTTCCACATTGACATTAGTGGTATGAACCTTGGATTTCATCAGTATGAGAGGTAGTTACCTGGTACACACAGTAGCCACTTTTTAAGAATTACCATCGTGGTCATTTCAAAGCAGGGTGTTTTTTCTAACATAGAGGCATCTGTTTTGATAAAGATCCAAGTTCCCACAATGTGTTAAGTTTTATTTTTTAAAAACTGAATCATTACAAAAAGCAAACAAGTCAAACGTAAGTTCAGAAGTTAGTATAAATCAACTAGATCTAGTCTCCTTGAACAAAAATGACCAACCTGTTCTAATTTTATATGTGACAGACATAGAGAGAGAGAGAGGGAGAGAGAATGAGAACTGTTTCTCAGTTAAGGCCTTGTATGCAAAGTTTCACCTGGGACTAATTTTTTTCATGAATTTAGAAGCTCCTGAAAATAAGCTTATGCTATGAAGTCGTATATGTATAAAAAGGACAGACAGACACAAAAGTCTAAAGGTCAACACTGCAGATAAAATCTCAAGAACTATGATTTGAACTTGTGTGGAGAGGTTGGTGTGTAGACTTTTTGTTTGTTTGTTTGTTTGTTTGGCTTACCATATTGAAACACACTGATAATAACCAAGGTCTTATATAGTCCGTTTGGCACTTAGAACTGGTCCGTTTTTGTCCTTTACAACTTTAATTAGAACAATAGACCAAACACGGACTATATAGTAAAACACAACCTTGCCTGAACTGTCACCATGCTGCTTTTGTTGCATTTAGCCCTGGTCTTGAAATGTGAATATGTGAACTGACACTTAGCAGGCTGTAGTGGCCTCATACTGTTACTTCAAAGAGCCGGAAAAGTAACTTCATGAAAGGGAAAACTTGAAACTGTAGTACTCTTTACCATTCTATTTGTTAAGCAGTGATGGGTATCATTAGTTCTGCTCTTTTGCATAATTACTGCAGTATTGTGAAAACTTTTTTTTGCCGTCCAACTGGGAACAATTATATTATGTGGAATCTGGTATAACATTTGGCTTAGAGAAATAAAATCTAAAAAGCCCTCTTTTCTAACACTGTGTATCTGTAGTACCCAGTGCTTGTTCAAGTTTGGTTTTTAAGTTCAAAATAACATGGATTGGTGACAGTTAAGGAGATGTTTCATAAAGAAGGTAATTTATTCTTTATAATGTTTTAGTTAATTTCTTGTGCTTAAATTTTACCTAGCACATCACTGAGCTCTTATGGTAATTCATGCATAAAGTGATAACAAGTTTATTAAGTACAATGCCAACATCACTGAAAATTTGAGACTTAAAGATAAACTTTGTTTTCTTGATTAAATTAATTCATCCAGCAGAAATTAAGTATTGCCAATAGTTACGACAATTTGCTATTTATGTAAAACTTCCAAAGTAGGCTGTTTTGGGGTTAAAAGTATACAACGACCTTCTCCCAGCAGCAGTACCCCACCCCATCCCAAAAACCAAACTTCCAGAAGATGCAGCTAGAAGAGTATGTTTGCAAATGTTTAGACAGTGAGGCACATAATTTTCTCAAGCTTGTAAAAATTCTTCTTTGTAATTCCAGTATGTGAAGCCATTAAAATACTGTAACTGATTTTGTATTGTATTTGATTTTGTGTAAGATCTTTGCTTCTTTGAAGACACTACTACATTTTAGCAGGGATAGTAAAATTAGAGTAAATGTCACAGTGATATACCGATAGTGATTGTCACTTTGGTTTTGTGGTTTCACACTTGATTTTTCATAATTTATAAGATGTGAAAAATGATCTTCCGATCGGCAAAAGATATTCTGATGAAGGTTAAAGTATGACTGTCGCGTGGTGGAAATATTACTTCTGCATTGCTGTTACAGAACCATAATTACAATAGGATGGTGGGAAAATATGTAGATATATCTGTGCTTGGTGTATAGTTAGGAAGGTTTCCTTAAAATGACAAAGCATTGGAATAGATGCTGAATTGCCCTTTTTTTTGGTCATCCATCAGAGCACAAAATGTATTTGTTTGAGATCTTGCTAATTCTCAAGAGGTTGGCTTCTACATATTTTTCTTTAACAATGTAAATATCCATTTATTTGAAGCATTTTTATTAATGAGGCTGACTTTTGAATGTGCCCATAAAAACGTTGATATGGCCAAACCGGAAGTTTCAGTCAAGCTTATCTTTCTGTGCTCCCAAATGCTACTGAAGAACATCTAATTAATGTCATTTGAAATTATTTTAACACATTCTTTGGTATTGTCACATACTCAAGTATGGCTTTAGCCCCTGCTCCTGAGATACTGTGGCTCTCGCCAGACTCCAGGGTGAGCTAGTAAACTTACCTATCTCCATGCATTAAAAGAAGGAATTGGCTCCAGCTCGCCAGCTCCCAGTACAGCTTTCAGCACCTTTCCCTGGGTGGCTAGGGTGTGTGCCACGGCCAGCTGGGAAAGGATGGGAAAATGCGCTGAAATGATCTAAGAAGTAAACTATCAACTTGATGTGTTTTCCTAGCTATCGAAAATCTTCTCGTATTGAAACCCATTGATAGTGAAACCGTAGAATTCCTCTGATTTAAGTACCATCTGGTTGTGCTCAAAGCTTTAAAGCTGTTATCTCCGCATAAAATTTCAGAGTCCTATACTTTTTACTTCACCAAACTATCCATTTTTCAGCCACAAATATTTTTCCAGCTCTTTCAGATTTTATCTAAAAGTATATTTTAACAGTATTTAAATAGTTCTTAAACAATAACAATTTATCTTGATAGATGGCATGGCTGTGTTTTTTCATTTTATTTTAATTAGCCATTGTGGAACCAAATTCCCTTTTGTTTTAGTCTTTTAAATATTGTTTAATTATAGTTATCATGCCAGATATCTTAAAGGTTATTTTACCAATACAGTTTCATTTAACATAACCCATATGGAATCAATAGCCCGGTTTCCTAAAGTGAATGCTTGGAAAATCTTACATTCATATGTTAAGAGTACACATCCTTTCCTCATTAGTTGGAAAGTACAGGGATTTTGGCACGGGTTCTGTGTGGAAGCATTGTGCAGCTTTTATATGGATTTTGTTTTTAGCCTTTGATGACACTGTTTAGAATAGGAAGTATCTAATAAGTAAAGCATTTTGTCTCAAGTGCTGCCAGTGTGTTTAATATATGCCTGGAGGTCTGAAACATTATCTTCTTCACTACAGTAATATGCATTTAATTCTCTGAAAGCAGAAGGTCGAACTTTTAAAAGGGACGCAAAGTACATTTTCAAACAGAATAATTCAAAACACATGGAAGAGGGGACCAGAGTAATGTACAGTTGGTTTTTATGGTTTAATCATGATCATGTTAATGCACACCAGTAGCTAATTAAAGAAAACTTTTATTGTCCATTTTAAATGAGTTAGGTAAAGAGTGGGAGAGCTGATGTAACAGCACTGCCCAGAGATCCATGTTGCTGCTGCATTCACTAACAGCAAGCAGATATTGCTGTTTTTTGACAACTTAAATTATTAGTCCCCTCAGACAATAATAAAGCAAAAGTTATTTTCAGAGTTATTACATGGTGAACTTTTCTCTTTCCACAAAGGAATAGTAAATTGATGCCCAAGTTTAGGGCTTAGCACACATAATTAATTATAAAACTTCTCAAGAGCAGGCCAGATACTCTTTAGTATAATAGATAAATCTGCAGTGAACTGGTGACAAACCAATGGATTTTTAAATATGTCTCAAAAATCATCAGCTTATTTATTTCATTGCTACAAATAGTGTGGAAACTTAGAAAAATGGAGGAAATCTTGGCTTTTAACCCAGTTTTAAGAATTTAGTTTCCTAGTACTGAGAAAGTTGTACTTTTTTTTTTTTTTTTTTTTTCCAGTGAGAGTCAGAGTCTTTCATCTCTGGGTCATTGGTTCAAATTCCATTCTGCTCAGTAGTGACTAGAATTAGTTACCATCTGACTTCTGTTCAGTAACCTGCATGACCCAAGCTGATAGCTGCCATCCTGCCCTTGCTGATTATTTATATCTCAAGATCAGGCTACCTGACATTCACTAGAGCTTAATGTGGCAATCTCAACACGTAATAGGGCTGAACACTAAATATCTTTACCTATGGGAGGTTTATTTTGTCATGTTAACACTGTTGGGGAACACTTAATTTACTTTAAGAAAGGAGAGACTAGACTTTAAATAACAAATCTGTAAATCAGAAAATGTAATGCTCTATTCATAGAAAGTAGTCTCATGTAGTTAACTGTGTTCACCTTTCCTGACTGAGAGAATAAAAATAGTTGACTTCTGGATTTGGGTGTTCCACGGAACTCAGCCTAAAGGGATTCTTTATTATTTCTTTATTACGTTGTATACAGATATTTAGTTTGTGATGCCTCAAAACGTGGGCACTAAGTCCTAGACTGCTTTTTTCACATATTATTTGAGAATTCCTAGTTGGTAATGGATCTGGTGTATATTTGAAATTTTTATAATAGGGATAACTAAAAGCTTTAAAATTAAGTTATCATTTGGTAATTGCCTTGCTCTTTATTTTACTGAATTTTTATGTTAAATATGCTCCTTTGTTTATTTAGCCAGCACACAATTGTTAAGCTCTACTATGTTACAAGGAATATCATGTGTGCTAGGAATACGAATGGCGTTCCCTCTTACCCATTGCCTAATATCTGACTGACCTTACATCTATTGATCAATCCCTTTAAGCCTCAGGTTCCTCAGCTGTGAAATGGGGATAACAGTACTCCTTCAAAGGGTTGTAACACTTGGTATAGAAAATGTACGTGTGTGCTAACATTTGGCAGATAACAAACGTACTCAGTGAGTGGTATCTTATTTTTTTTTATCTTCAGTCGCTTACATTGAATTGCTCTGAGACAGAACACAGTGTGAAAAGTGCTAAGATAATATTAGTTTGTTACAAAATTGCAAAAGCTGGTAAGACTGGCACCATCTGGTAGGGTTGAGGAAATCTTCGCAAAGAAGGGGACTTCTTTTTTTTAACTTACCCTTAATTGCATGCTGCTGTGTGTGTTGAACACATTAACTCATTTAGTGCTGCAGCAACTTTGTTGGTTGGATGTGAATGTCCCCAGCGTGAGGCTGAGGACCCAGCAGAGACTGTGAGGATTGCGCGAAGTGTGGTCAGCTCACAAGGTAGAGTGCAGATCAGGAAAGAGCCCATGAATATATTTGGAATGACCTTAAAGAGAACAGTATATGGGGAGGTCTGTGTCCACGTGTTTATATACTAACAATCATGTATTTCTAGTCTGCAGAGCAATTTTTTTCATTTCTTATTCTGTCAGAAACTAACATATCCTCAAACATTTCTGGATCTTCTCTTCAGCATGTCAGGCTCTGCACTAATCCTTAGTGATAGATAGAAGCCAAGTGACATGGCCGAGTCCCTCCAACAGTCCTTTACCTGGTAAAAGAGACAGGCATATGGCAGCTGCCCATTATTAGGTGCTTACTGTATACCAGACATTATGCTGACCTCTGTAGGCAAATTAGCTCATTGAATCTTCAAACCCTTTGAGGTCAAATTTAATATCCCTATTTTACAGATGAGGTTATGTAGCCTTAGAGAGGTTTGTACCTTGTCCAGAATCCTACAGTCAGAAGGTATTGGACTTGACCCCATAGCCATCTGCCTCTAAAGCCTATAAATATTTTAACACTATCTAATACTGCCACCACAGAACATTTTAGGAGAAAAAAATCGAAGTATGTGTAAAGTGCTAGGATCACCAAGCAGATAAAGAATGAGAGAATAATTCTCAGACAAGTGTCATTTGTTCTGAGTCTTGATGGATAGCTAAATATTTGCCAGCTACCAGGAGCTCAGAAGGGCCTCTCCAGGCAGGAAAGAGCACCACACAGATAGAATGGCTTAAGAGTACATGATATCTTCAAAGAACAGGGTTAAGGGGTGCCTGGGTGGCTCAGTCAGTTAAGCGTCCGACTTCAGGTCATGATCTCGTGGTCCCTGAGTTCGAGCCCCACGTCGGGCTCTGGGCTGATGGCTCAGAGCCTGGAGCCTGCTTCCGATTCTGTGTCTCCCTCTCTCTCTGCCCCCCCCCCCCCGTTCATGCTCTGTCTCTCTCTGTCTCAAAAATAAATAAACGTTAAAAAAAAAATTAAAAAAAAGAACAGGGTTAAGTTGTTTTTGCTTCAGATAGTTCTTGTTGGACTTTGATAACAATATGTCTCCTTCAGCTATTTTAAAATCAACTTGCAAGAAATATTTTTAAAATTCTAATGAAAAAAATAAAATAAAATTCTAGTGTCTCTTATATCACTGTCTTGAATTAGTTAACAGCCTTCAACATTTTCATAAGCAACTCATAATAATTTGTACCATGTGGAAAAATGATACTATATTTATCAATTAAAGAAGCCTAAGAAATGATAAGCAATACCCAGTACATTGGGGAGTATTTTTCCATTGCTGGTGCTAATATAAATTAATGTAGCCTTTTTGGAAGGGTGTTGACAATATTCAGTAACCTTAAACTTTTTTATACCATTTACGTAGTAATTCCACTTTTAAGAGCCTTTTCTAAGGAAATACTAAGTGTTTTTCCACACATGTTTATTGACAAAAATTAAAAACTGGAATGTTCTGGGGCGCCTGGGTGGCTCAGTCGGTCTAGCCTCTGACTTCGGCTCAGGTCATGGTCTCACAGCTCGTGAGTTTGAGCCCCGCATCAGGCTCTGTGCTGACAGCTCGGAGCCTGGAGCCCGCTTTGGATTCTGTGTCTCCCTCTCTCTCTGCCCCTAACCCACTTGCATTCTGTCTCTGTCTCTCTCAAAAATAAATAAACATTAAAAAAAAAATTTTTTGTAACCTGGTATGTTCAATGATATGAAAATGGTTGAACAAATGTTCCTAACACTAAATGAAATGTTATGCAGCCTTTTAAAACCGCATTTATGAAGAGTATATTAGCATTTTTAAAAACTGGGATATACTTTGTCTCTATGGTATGATCATAACCATAAGGGGACCGAAGGCAGGGGGGACCTTTGTACAGGTGGAGAAAAAAATACTGAAAGGAAGTACACTAAAATATTACCATTGGTCATGTTTGGTGATAAGTGATAGTCGGGAGGATTTGGGTTTTTCCTCAGATTGTCCGTGGCTTCTTTAATGAATCTGTGTTACTTGGATAAAAAAGCAAATGAAACATCTAGGTCTCGAGTAGCATCTCACAAACTGATGGTTGGCAGGACCTAAGAAAGGGGAGCAGAGGAGCAAACTAGAGATCTCGGTGCTGTGCTGCCACAGTGATGGGAACTGCCGCTGCCACCAAATTGTCCTTTGTTCTCCACACAGGGAGTGGTGGATGGAAATTTTTGAGAATAAGTAGCCTTTAGTGCACAAAAGAAGAATCCACCTTCAGGGGCTTTACTTACTTGTATTTTGCTTCATCACTTACGTATACTCTTGGTTCAAGTCCTATTGTAGAGAAAAATGAACTTCATTTTTAATAAAATACACTTTATTTTACTTTTCCTTCATAATTTAAGACTGCTGACTTTTCCCTCTCTTTCCTCCTATCCAAAAACTTATAAATTAATTCTATAATGACAAGGGTAAATAGTATAAGCTACTTCTACCTAAAATAGAATTTCAACCGATAGTAATCATGATTTGGAAATACGAGTTTATTACACTACTTGAAAAAAAATCACGGTCTAGAAGACTAATATATTCTTTAAAGAGGCATTTTTAAATCCATACTACTGTTAGTATTAGTCCAGAGACAGGAAGTCTGACTCAAAATATACTCAAAGGTGTATGTTAATAATAGAAATGCACATTTGATGCTTTTTCTCAAGTATTTCCTCGGCATTTTAATATGAATAATTTTTTGAATGGTTACTTGATTTTTAGGATTACTCTGATATAGGTAATACTGGAGCCATTTTAACAACTTATTTATATAACGTCCTTTATATAATAACACTTGGGATGTAACTAGTTTAAAATATTTTATTTTTCCTTACAGATCTCTAAGCAAGAACAGAAAAAAATGGATACATTTGACGGAAACGTGGCTGAAACCTCATCTCGGTACAGTGGTGCTCAGGATAGTGGAATTGGCAGTGACAGCGTTAAGATCAGAATAGTACAAATAGAGCAGCACAGCGGTACCAGTCAGCATCGCATCGCCCGTCCCTCACGCCAGTCATCAATTGTAAAAAATCTCAATTTTATTCCCTTTGACGTATTTATTACCGCAAGTAGAATCTCACTAATGACCTATTCTTGTACGGCCATACCCAAATCAAAATCCCAAGAACATAAGGATGATGAAAAACCAGGCAAGAGTTCATTAAATCTCCCAGAAGTTGATTCAGATGTTGCTAAGCCCAGCCAGCCATGTATTTCTACCGTAACAGCAGAAGATCTCTTGAGCAGCAGCGTATCTTTTCCTTCGGGGAAGAAAATAGGGGTCATCTCTCTCGAAAGCCTTCATGCATCCACGAGGTCATCTGCTAGACAGGCACTTGGTATAACTATCGTTCGGCAGCCTGGACGAAGAGGAGCCGGTGACTTGCAGCTGGAACCTTTTTTGTACTTTATTGTGTCCCAGCCTTCCTTGCTTCTAAGTTGTCACCACAGAAAGCAGAGAGTGGAAATATCCATTTTTGACGCTGTGCTTAAAGGGGTAGCCTCTGATTACAAATGTACAGGTAAGAGTCTTCAGCTTTACTGAAGTGCTAATAACTACTACTACTACATAGTGAGTTTTATTCCCAACGTATCAAGCTTGATCAAACAGAAAACAGCTGGCAGACCAGACGAGACTCCTTTTCTCTGCGGAATATGTAAATATGTAAAGTTCACGTCCCACAGCTGAATCATGTTTAAGTAAATGTTTGAAATGTATCAAGGTTTAGCCCCAGTGTTCTTACCGTGCCTCTGAATATTCATTTCTTTTTTCAAGAGCTGAATGAAACAGGGGTTCTTTCTGGCCTATAGAAATCCTTAAGAATTTCCAGTGATTGGGAAGTAAAGCTTTTTTTCATATTAATGGCCCCTGGGTATGCTTTCCATATTAATGCAGCTGTTCAGGTTGAAAACAAGACAAGAGGAAAAGGGGCTGTTGTAAACAGAAAGTCCATTGGATGAAAGAAAAAAAAAAAACCTTAGAAAATGAAGTTTGTTGTTTTGGTATTCTTTTGATCTAATCATCTTGCTGTAACAGCATTATATTAAATGTATTTGAGAAAGTTTATGAGTAAGGTAAGATCATTTAAAGATGTTTATACGTGTATAAGAAACACATTTATTAGTGGTATTTGCCAATTGGCTCTTGTTTCTCCATCCATACCTTTCTTATAACCAGAGAGCATCCTCCTACATTATAATAATTATATTGAACTTCTGAAGCTTGTTGCCTTTTAAGAGTAGGAAGCGATCAGGGGTTTGGATTTAAAACATAATCGTTGATAGTAACAAGGGCTAATGGAAACGGGGTCAGAGTATAGAGACTTTTTCCCTGTGTTGAGGTAGAATCGAAGATTTGGCTGGAGAACTGGAAGGGGTAGCTGGCCATCTAAGATTCAGTACTGGAAGAAGGTCCTAGCAAGCTCAGGTATAAATCAGGCATTTTTATTGCTATCAGGTGGTCCCATCTAGCAGATGGAAGCCAGCAGTGAGGCATTTGGAGAATTTGTCCAATCTGGAAGTCAAGCTGGTTTGTTCTTAGCATAAAGGAGAACCATTTTACACAGCAGGCTCCTGGAGAGTAGATGGCAGGTGTGAGGATTAGGATTCATTTCAGGCCAAGGAAGTAGGGTCAGAGGAGCCCTTGCCTCTTGCTCAAGTGTAGTACAAGTCCTCTACTTTGGAAAAGGGTAACTAGCCAGTTGCTAAGGAAGAACAACCTAGGGTTACCTCCTAGACTGCATCCTAGCCTTCTCTCCGCTGATGTGCTGCTGGAACTAGCTCAGACTGGCTTGCAAGAGCCAATCGTTAAAGTTTTTAGGAACTTTGAAAGATAGTTGTTAAACCACTGGTAGTTTAAATCGGCGATGGTGAGAATATTTAGCCACATAGATGGGCAAATGCTGTCAGTCAGCTCTCCTGCTCTGAGAGCCAGTTTTTAAACATTTGCCAGTAACCACTACGTCCCTTCCTCAAACACGTTCTCATTTACTGAGTACATAATACAATAGGAAATACAATACGTCCATCAGGGGCACTGAAGATGGGAATGGTACTGTGATTGATGTCTCATGTGATTCAAGGACTCATGCCTGTATACCTGATACCTGTTTGGGAGTCTGCTTAGCATTGGCCAAAACTATGTGCAGGAATGGGAAAATAAGTCTTAATTCCAAGGCACTCCTTAAGTTCTTTCAGCCATAGTTGCTTATAGGCTGGTAGCTTCAGTGGCCTCTACTACGAGATACTGATACTGAATTCAGTGAAATTATCAGGGCTCATATCAAAGTTGTGCATTTGAATTATAATCAGTTCTTAGGTTGAAATAATAAAGTATTTTTTGTTTAAAAAACTCCTTGGGGGTGCCTGGCTGGCTTAGTCAGTGGAGCATGTGACTCTTGATCTCAGGGTTGTGAGTTTGAGCCCTATGCTGGGTTTAGAGATTGCTTAAAAATAAAATCTTAAAAATAATGTTAAGAATTAAAAAAAAAATTAAAAATCCTTGTATGTAGACCAACATGGAACCCAAATTCTGTAGATGAAGCTTAGAGTGAAGATGATGGGCCAGTTCACTACAGGGGGTCCTATGTGGGAGGAAAAAGGTTTGCATACCTTCTAAGGAGCATCCTTTGCATAATATTCTTGTAGATGTCTTTCTTTACACAAAATGTGTCTACTTGGACATTTACATTACCCCAAAAAAGAATTATCAATATAAATTATCACATTTCTTAAAAACGAATTTTATCATGGGGCGCCTGGGTGGCTCAGTCGGTTAAGCATCCGACTTCAGCTCAGGTCATGATCTCACGGCCCATGAGTTCGAGCCCTGCGTTGGGTTCTGTGCTGACAGCTCGGAACCTGGAGCCTGCTTCAGATTCTGTGTCTCCCTCTCTCTCTGCCCCTAACCCACTAGCATTCTGTCTCTGTCTTTCTCAAAAATAAATAAACGTTAAAAAAAATTTTTTAATGAATTTTATCAGAAAGTAAGTAGTTAAAATATGATAGCTAAAAAAATTAAAGAAGCAACTAGCATTTATTGGATGTTCATTCTGTGCCAGACAGTGTACTAATTCCTTTAAATGTATTTTCTCATTTAATCCTTGTAACAACTCTATATGAAATGCTATATATAATCCCATCTTAAAGAAGAGGAAACTAAAGTGTGCAGAAGCTATGTAACTTGTCCACGATTACAGACATAGCAATAAGCAGAACTAAAATTCAAAACAAGATTTATTGGACTTGTTAAGTCTGGTCTCTCAGTGGATCCCTGGCATAAAGGGAAAGACGTGAATCCACAATTCTCTGTCAGCCTTCATTGTCCAGGCCAGGATATGCAAATGGTTCCCTCTGTAATGTTTTAACTGGTGGATTTTTGTATGTTAAATGTGTCGTGATATGACTACACAGTACTGCCTCTCTTGGTATTATGACAAACCTAAGTTTTAATTCTAGCTCTGTTATTTACAAGATGTATACCTATCTATAGGGCAGTTGTAAAACTGAAAATAGGTAATTCATGAAAGTGAGTCAAGCAGCTAGTAGGGCCGAATAAATGTTCACTTCTACTGCTTTAGCTATTATGATTATACAGCAAAAAGATTACCAAACTGGGAACCAGGAATTTAATATTAGCTTTGCCAGTAATTAGCAGGGTGATCTTAACCAGGCAATTTACTTTCTCGAGTTTCTGTTTTCTTATTTGTAAAATGTGGTGATTATAATAGATACTAACAAGGTCCATTCCAGTTCTAAAGCTTCATTATTCTCTAATTTGGAATTCATCTTCCCATACTCACCTTTCTAAAAATATTTATACTGCTTTGGCCTCAGGGAGTTGACTTCTGTGAGTACCCTGTAAGAATAAAATGTATTCTGACTTGTCTTAAAGATGCAGATTTTCTTTTGACATTCTAGTGGAGCACTAATTCGTTTATTCAGTGTTTTAAATGCATAAATTTTATTAAATATTAATGAAGTTATTTTTTAAAGCTGATCCAGGGAATTTCTGTTTTAAATTGGTCCCTTTGAGTGAACTGTACAAGTCCCATTATCAATTTAGTAAGCTAGGAACAATTGTTGTAGCACTTTTCCATCCTAAAGAAAAGACTGTTCTGTTCCATGTTCAGGATTCTTTTGAAGCCCTGTAATCATGTGGGTAAGAAAAAAGAGAAAGATAAGAATGCCTATAATGTTAACATTCAGGGAAAGGAGAAAAGTTGAGGTGGCCGGTTTCATTTCTGGATTCTAAAGTGAAAGAGTCATTGCAGTGTCTTGATTGGAAGGATAAAAAGGGGTGTCATCATGAAGCTAACTTTCTAAGAAAGATCCAGGAAAAGTTAAAGCCATCATAAGTTAAAAATGAAAGAGATAACATATTACATCTTTCTGCCATATTTATACTCTATTTATTGAGATATAATTGGCATACAGTATTAGTTTCAGGTATAAAAACATAGTGATTCGACATTTGTTTACATTGTGAAATGGTCACCATAGTAAGTCGTTACCATCTGTCACCTTACAAAGTTAATCCAGTTTTGTTGAATATATTCCCCACGCTGTATATTATACCCTCATTACTTAATTTATTTTATAACTGGAAGTTTGTACTTCTTAATTTCCTTCACCCATTAGGGCCCTCCCAACCTCCCTGCCCTCTGCAGCTGTCAGCCTATTCTCTGTATCTATGAATCTAGGTTTTATTTTGTTTTGTTTTTTAGATCCCACATATAAGTAAAATTATATGATATTTGTCTTTCTCTGCTTGATTTATTTCACTTTGCGTAATAGCCCTCCAGGTCTATCCATGTTGTCACAAGTAGCAAGATTTCATTCATTTTAATGGCTGAATAGTATTCCAGTGTGTGGGTGGGGTGTGTGTATATATATGGTAGCTCTTTTTTTAAAAGTTTATTTATATATTTTGAGAGAGAGAGAGCGTGAGTCAGGGGAGGGAGCAGAGAGAGAGAATCCCAAGCAGGCTCCATGCTGTCAGTGCAGAGCCCGACGTGGGGCTTGAACTTAGAAAGCATGAGACCATGAACCACCCAGATGCCCCAAATGGTAGCTCTAACTTTTTGAAAACCTTCATGCTGTTTTCCATAGTGGCTGCACCAATTTACATTCCCACTAACAGTGGACAAAGGTTCCCTTTTCTCCACATCATCACTAACACTAGTCATTTCTTGTCTTTTTGATAATAACCATTCCCACGGTGTGAAGTGATATCTCATTGTGGTTTTGATTTTCATTACCCCGATGATTAGTGATGGTGAGGATCTTTTCATATGCCTGTTGGCCGTCTGTATGTCTTCTTAGGAAAATGTCTATTCAGATCCTCTGCCCATATCGTAAAAAGATTATTTGCTTTTTTGTGAAATTATAAGAGTTTTTATGTATTTTGGCTATTAACCCCTGATTGGACATATCATTGACAAATGTCTTCTCCCATTCAGTAGGTTGTTTTTTTAGTTTGTTGATGATTTCCTTCATTGTGCAGAAACTTTCTAGCTTGATGTAGTTAGGCCTTTGTTTATTTTTGTTCTTGTTTCACTTGTTTCTGGAGTCAGATCAAAAAAGACATCACTAAGACTGATATCAAGGAGCTTACTGGCTATGTTTTCTTCCAGGAATTTAATAATATCAGGTCTTACATCGAAGTCTACTCTGTTTTGAATTGATTTTTACATGGTGTAAGATAGTGGTTTAGTTTCATTCTTTTGCACGTAGTGTCCAATTTTTCTAACACAATTTACTAAAAAGACTATCATTTCCCAATTGTATATTCTTGCCTCCTTTGTTGAACGTTACTTGAACATATATGTGTGGGGTTTTTATTCTATTCCATTGATCTATGTGCCTGTTTTTATGCCAATGCCATACTGTTTTCATTACTGTAGTTTTGTAGTATAGTTTGAAATCAGGGACCCTGATACTTCTGGCTTTGTTCTCCTTTCTCAGGATTGCTTTGGCTGTTCGGGGTCTTTTGTAGTCCCATACAAATTTGAGGATTATTTGTTCTGTGAAAATGTCATTGGAATTTTGATAGGAATTGCATTGAATCTGCAGATTGCTTTGGGGATTATGGAATTTTAATAATATTAATCCATCCAGTCTGTGAGCATGGAATATCTTTCCATTTATTTGCATCATCTTCAGTTTTTTTCCATCAGTGTCTTATAGTTTACGATATACAGGTCTTTTACCTCCTTGGTTAAATTTATTCCTGGGTACTTTACTCTTTTGTATGCATTTGTAAATGAGATTGTTTTCTTGATTTTTCTTTTTGCTGCTTTCATTTTTAGTGTACAGAAACATAACACATACACATTTTTATATATTTTTTATCTTGAAATGTTACTGACTTCATTACTTCTAATAGTTTTTTCCAGTGGGGTCTTTAGACTTATTGTTCCACTGTTTTCTTCCCTCTGTGCTTTCTGATGAGAAATCCACGGTAATCACAGTCATTGTTTCTGTACATGTAACGTGTTGATTTTCTCTAGGTGCTTTCAAGATTTTTTTCTTGATATTTGGTTTTCTATAGGTTGATTATAATGTGTCTGGGCTTGATTTCTTTGAATTTATCCTGTTTGAGGTTTTCTGGCCTCCTTAACTCTGTAACTGTATGCTTTCTAAAACTAAATTCGGGAACTTTTAAGCTATTATTTCTTTAAATGTTTTTCTGCACCAATCTTTTTTGGACACCAGCATTAAACTTTTTATATTATTCCACAGATCCCTGAGACTCCATTCTTTTTTTTTGTTTCTTTTTTCCTGTTTTCTTTTTTCTTCTCTGTTCTTCATATTAGATAATTTCTATTGAATTTTCCGGTTCTAAAATTTTTATTTGGTTCTTTTCTATGGTTTCTGTTTCTCTTCTGAGAACTTCTATATCTCTACTCATTTTAAGCACATTTACCTTACCTCATGAAACATAGTTATAATACCTGCTAAAGTCTTAAATGCTTTGACCCTGCTAACACAGCACAGCCACTGCAGGACCTGCCCCCATCCCCCACGTACACACACACTGTAGCCACCCTTGGGGCAAAACCAGGAGACAAAAAAGAAGTATAAAAGACAGCAGGTTTTCCTACACTCTTGAAATCACAGAGGCCTTAATTCCCAGACATAAGAACGTTTGACTGTTCTTGCCATCACTGTTCACCACAACCCAAGACTCACTTTCAAGTCAAAGTTGTGAGAGAAAAGAGGAAAAATGAAACAAATTGAGAAACACCACCGTAGCAGTCCTATCTGCAAGTTTGTCTCTCCTCCCCAGTCTACATTGTTCTTGTTTGCTTTTTAGAGCCCTCAGGCCTTTTTTTTTTTTGGTATTTTCTCTCTCGAGTTTTTTATCGTAAGCAGCAGGAGAGTTAGGTTGAAGTGAGCTTATTACAACTTTGCCTGGCACCAGACGTCCTTCAATTTTAAAATAATAAAATTATTATCTAGTCTATTAGCAGAGACATGGTCTTCTGAGAAACTTAATACAGGATTTCCTCCAAAAGTGATATTTTAATATCTTTACATCTGTGACACAGATCGGTTAATATGCTGTAATGAATAAACTGCTCCCAGGGAGTTGTCAGCATTAACTTGATTCTGCACATGTCACCGTTAAGCAAAGAACATGTCCACATACTCAAGGGGTGGTAATAGTGTTCTTTTTCTCTGTTCCTGAGGGATATCCTTTCATATATTATAAAATCAAATTAGAAGAAGAAATGCTGTGAAATTCATTGTCCCTCATGTCAGTCTGCCTTCTCAGCACATGTGACTGATAAATACACGTGTGTATATTATATATACCACTTATGCATATACATATTTAAAAACCTAAATTCTATGAGAGGCTACCCAGAATACATGATAAATGGAATCTATATTTATACCTATACCTGCCTTTTTTTTTTTTTTGAAGAAAACCTGAAGTGATATAGAACCGGTAACAACTGCTTATAATTTTGAAAGATTAATAAAGCATCATCGCCAGTCTGCATAATTTAGTGATCTTAAATTATGCCAGCTCTACCTGCAAGTGTGTGTGTGTGTGTGTGTGTGTGTGGTCATTTGCTTTACTCGCCCTAGTTTAAATAACAGCAGGTTATCTAAAGCCTAAATTATCAACTTGCATTTCTTTTATGACTCTTGATATTTATAGTAACCTATAAATGATCTTCCATTCAGTCCAGGTAGACAGTACATCTGCAAGTTAACAAGTTTCTTTTTAAAATATTAAAATAATGTGACAGTGGGCTTTTCCATGTCCCTCTTACCTGAAGCAACATCTAACAGAAACGAGATCTTCTGCCAGCACCTTTATATGTAGCAGCTGTAATATTGGCAGTTCTCATTTAAATAAAGATGAATGTAGTTGTTTTTAACATAATCGTATTAGTTGTGTTTATAAATATTTAAAAATTGGTATTTATTTTGTTTAAGGTAATGGAATCCAGATTTGAAGTTGCCTCATATCTTGACTATGCAGCCCAAGGCAGACTTAAAAAGTCATTTTTCTTCTTGTTTGTTTGGGGCTTTTTGTTTGTTTTTGAAGAAATGACTGTGCCATCTGGTCAATTGTAAAGGAGTTGAACCATTCTGAGGGAATTTAACCAACTCCCGTACTTCCTCAGCACACAGACAGTCCAGTAGCTTGTTACTCATTGTTTGCCAGGAACCCACAAACCAATTTGAAGACAATTACCTCATCTCTCCCGCAACTTCTTTACTTATTGTAATTTTTCAGGCATCAGCTAGACTAAAATAGAGAAATTAAAGTTGATTAGAATCCGTACTGAAAGAGTGGGTAATAACACACTTCTGTGTATGACAGAACTATCCACAACATGGTATCTCTAGTATAGGAGACCTTCTACATTTTAAAGTTTTATAAAAGTTTGCATCTATGACTTCAGCTCTAATTAAGAGGCAAACATGGAAGAGTTCAATAAGAGCTCAAGATTTGGAGTCAGCCAGTCCTGAGTTCTAATCCCAGGTCTGCTGCTTAACAACTGTGTGATCTTGGGCAAGTTATTTCCTCTTTCTCAGCCTTGGCCCCTTATCTAGAATACAGGGGGAACACTGGTAGTGATCTGCTAGAGTCGATGTGAGAATGAAATGATGTATATGAAGCTCTTAGCTGAGTGTGTAGCACAGAGCTCCGTATGTGTTAATACTGTTGTTGTTTTTATCATCACTGTTAACATCTTTAAGCTGAGTTTAAAAATAGTGGTTGTAATCAGCCAAAAGCATTCACATCATTTTAGTTCAATTTATAGCTATTGTGTAGTTTGAAAATTTTCAGTTACAGTAATTGGCTTCTTTACCCTTTCATGAATAGGTCTGCAGAAAATGTGCCAGAGACATCTGAGTAAACCAACAGTTGGAAAATCATAAACTGCCTTCTTACACCTCATAAATCATATCTTGATTTCATTTAGTTATTGTGACTAAAAGAGAAGGATTGAATTACATGTCTCTTCAGAACTAAAGGTTTTGCTAATGTCTCTGGAAAGGCTTAGAATTAACCTGTGACTTTAATGTCATAATGATCACAACTTGAACATTTATCTGAAAATTTAGCTGCTGGGAACATTTCTTGCCAGCCAGTAATACGAAGTGAAATTATTACATTGACAGAAATCAGCCAATAAGTGGTTCCCTTAAATGAGAGGAACTCTAAAGCATCTCTCAGGGAGAGTTATGGGGAGAAAGTTAAATAAGATGTGACCCATGGGTGCCTGGGTGGCTCAGTCAGTTAAGCGTCTGACTTCAGCTCAGGTCATGATCTCATGGTCCATGAGTTCAAGCCCCACATCAGGCTCTGTGCTGACAGCCTGGAGCCTGCTTCAGATTCTGTGTCTTCTCTGTCTCCCTCTCTCTCCCTCTCTCTTTCTCTCTCCCCCCTCCACCCCACTCACACTCCGTCTCTATCAAAAATAAATAAACATTAACCAAAAAAAAAAAAGATGTGACCCAGCCCGTAGGGAGAGTTAACATATAGGGAAGGATATTGGAAGGGAAATCAGAAACTTTGACTTTTAGTCTTGACTCATTAGCCAAGATTCTTTGATGCAAATAACTAAACTTGGTGCTTTAGTTTCCTTATCTCTAAAATGGGTATAATAATATCTGGTCTCTGTAGTTTCACAGTTTAATCTTAGCTCCAAGTGAGATATCTATGAAATGCCTTGGGACTATGAAATATTGTTCAACTGTAAGTGGGGCTTCTTTAGTTATTAGCAATAGAAGGAAGAGCTTAATGGATCTTTTTAAACATGAGGAAGACTAGTGCTCTGGCCCTTTTGACATCCATCTTGATCATCAGGATTTACTTAACAGGAGAAGTGGAAGGAATCATTTAAAACCACTAAATTGGCTTTCAATGTTACAGAACCAAGACTTTGCTCAGAGCAGACAAGAGGTTTAAAATTGGGATTAACTTGATCTTCCTTACAGATATATATAGGTTTATATGACTACATTTTTTTCTGTACAGCACCCTATATTTACTTGCATTGAATTTTAATCAAATGTTGTCATGTAAAACATCTGAAACCCACATTAGAATTTAACATGAAAACAACCAAATAGAAAAGACAGTAAGAACACCACAAAGCAGCACAGAAAATAAATTAAAAGGAATTCATTGAAATGATATTTTTTTTTTCAACGTTTATTTATTTTTGGGACAGAGAGAGACAGAGCATGAATGGGGGAGGGGCAGAGAGAGAGGGAGACACAGAATCGAAAACGGGCTCCAGGCTCTGAGCCATCAGCCCAGAGCCCGACGCGGGGCTCGAACTCACGGTCCGCGAGATCGTGACCTGGCTGAAGTCGGACGCTTAACCGACTGCGCCACCCAGGCGCCCGAAATGATATTTTGTATATTATCTGCTAGTTAGCATCATTAAATATATGTAATGTAATTCCTTTTATTTTAGCAAGATATGGAAGACTTGGTTCTAAAAGTAAGAGCTAATGGGCACTGACGATCACACATCCCAGCAGCCATGTTAATCCTTCCTGTTCCTCTTCTGGGCTCTAGGCTTGGGATTTCAAACCAGGAAATTTCCTCTTCCCTTTCCTATCAAATCTTAGTACGTACAAGGGACAGAGCATGGGAAAAAGTGCTTATGGAGTTAGCCAAATGCCTAGATATCAGCAAGGACATGGCAGCACTTACTTTGCATCCACAGCAATTTAGAATTGGTTTCTTGGGGGGTTTGCTGTTCTGACAGTGAATTGTTACTGTGTTTTATGGATCTAGGTTCCTTCACAATTTAATTTTCAGGCATTTTGAGGGTTTTTTGGACCACATTTGCTTCTGTGGCTACATTAAAAAAGAGGAAAGATGCCATTTAAACTAAGGATCATAAAGAAATATAGAAAAGAGGAGAAACCCAGTAGGTCTATATGTAGCTTTGCCTTTTTTATATACAGTGGTCAAAAGGTGACTGTTCTGATCCTGACCTCTCACTGCAGGGAGTTACACTGCCAGCCATTGAGTGCAGCCTAATCAAGCACAACAGTGGCTTCTGAAAGAGGTCCCTTTGGAGGTTAAACAATATTAATTTCATAGATAGAGGCAAATAGATGTAGATCCTCCAAAAACACTTTGCTTTAAATTTTATTCAAGTTCTATGAAGAAACACGTTTGTGTATTCTTGGCTGGGCACAAAAGGATTAAGCTAAAAGACCATCTGGGAACATCTTGTCAGGAACTTGGAGAGAGGAAGGGAGAGTAGGGAATCTCTAAACCCTCACCTACTACTCTGCTTCTTCTTTAAGTATTGTCTCCCTTTCTACTCTGGCTGTGAACTCTGCTTGATCTTCCTTAACAAAAGAAAGCTGTGTGAAATTTAAATTCTGATGCACTAGCCATGTTTATTGGACATTGTGTTGTTTCAGTCTTTTCTTTGTATAAAAGTTGATATACCCAGACTTACTAAAAGGAGTCTCTAACTTCTAGTTTAAAAAATGGAAAAGAGTCTGTTTGGTTTGCAGATTATTTACTTCCTTGATTCATACATTGGCCAAATATTTCTAAGGAGTGGAAAAGAACACAAGAATATAATTTTGATAATTATCAGAACCGCAGTGCAGAGAAATTGTCAGATCTATAATTTCTCCTCAGCCAGGAGAATTTAATAGAGAAGTAAAGTACATTGACAAGTATTTTAAACCTCAGTAATAATTTTAAGAATTAAATATAAGTAAACTTATTACTGGTTTTTAAGATCAAAATTGGGTATACGTTCCACTAATAAACAAAGAGTTTTATATTTTACCCATTATCTTCCTCTTAATTCAGATCAGTGATAAAAAAAAAAGATTTTTCAAAATTAAAAAGCAAAAACAAAAACTAGAAGGAGTAGACACTTGAAAGCACCACACATACATACTCCTGTATTTTGTTTAAAGTTTGTGTTTTAGAAACAAAACATTAACTGTTATTGAACTTTTACCATGACGTGTCCCGTACTAACCATGTTATATATATTATCTGATATAATATTCTCAACAACCCACAATCTCGTGGATTGTCCCCATTTTGGAGACTCCGTGAAGTTAAAATTAAATTTACCCAGTTTAAGGAATCAGGACTTAAACCCAGATCTGTCTGCCTCCAAAGTTCATGTTCTTTTCATTACCCTGAATTTTCTACTGTGTTATAAACTGATGTAAACTCTCCCATAGAACAAAATGTGGGAAAGCTCAATGAAAGTAGGGCTGTCTGTGTTCAGTAAGTCCTAAGTCAATGACAGACCATTTCGTAAACCTCTTCTATATGACAGTATCCTATCATCTGCCAGTTGTCCCTCAAGAGTTCATCAAAAGTCACTTAAACGTTTTTTCGTAAACTTAACAACCCTGTGTACCTCAGACCAAAGAGAACCAGTCTCCCTAAGCCACCATAGATGCCACTTTGGTTCTGTGGCAGCCCAGGACAGGTCTGGGCTCATTAACTGTGGCAGACTACAGAATACTTGTAATCCATAACACGTCATTGAAGATTTTGCAAAAAAAATAATAATAATAATTAAAAATAAATAAAAATAAAAAGCAAATAAAAGCCTAGTCTTATTTCTTTTAAGAAACCAAACATTAGATCCTTCTGGACTTTCTGGAACTGATAAAATGAAGACAGAAGTAAATCTTGAGGCTATTTGCGGTGCTACATCATAACAAGCACTTACTTTATGCTTCTGAGGAACTTGCGATATTTTGATCATGTACTACTACTGTCAGAAAGGAAACTCAGTGCAATATGACATCAAAGCAGAAAGTCACTGAAATTTAAATCTGCAATAGTAGTTTAGGGAACACATTAATTTTAATCATAATGATTCAGGAATGATAACATTTGCAGGACTACAAATGAAAGCATGCTGTAATTTCAAAAGTTGTTGATAATACAGAGCAGGATTTTATTACCCAGGATTGCAAGCACCAACAGGATCTTGCTGTATTAGCAGCAAGAAGCTAATACCAGGAGTAAGGTGATAAACTGTTTACCTACTGGAGAAAACATGGTTAAAATGAGATACCCCAGTAATCAAAAGCTTATTTTTCAGCACTCATCCCCCAAATTTCAGTTAATAACATTTCTTCCAGTACCACAAGTTTATAAGAACTGTCCACCATAGGAAAATTTCGTATCCTTGACATTGCTCCATATTTGCATTAGCACTCATTTTCCACAAAAATGTAAAAGACAAAGGTACCATGAGAACACTGAATCAAAGGGGCAAAAACATTATTGTAACTGTAGTTACTTGCATCTTCCACAATAGAGTCTTTGCCTGGAGCTGCCAGGGAAAGTCACCATTGGGCTAACTTTGCTTTCTGCCTTCCTTAACCAACCTCCTCCTCATAGAAATGTTCTTGAGCATAGAAGTGGCTAAGAAAAAGCAGAAAGAGGCACAGATTATCAAGTGTTTTGTAAACCTGAGGTTGATAAAAGCAACTGTTAGGGAAGATGGGGAGAGTGAGGAAGAAATAATGGTGGCTTAGAGTCTCCTTCGAGTCCTCTTTATAAGAGATGCTTAGTTTTCAAATAAACAACTCCTTCTGGCATTGGGATTTTTAAAATTCAAAGTTCTTTATTCACATGGCAAAACAAATTGAAACGTTGATTTTTGCAATGGCTAACACTTAGAAATATCTGGTGTAAAAGTGACTGGACTTCATTAAATATTCAGTGTTATGTCCGTCTTTAAAGTGGGAAAATTATCACTGAAATCTGTGGGGAAATGTATTCTCATTGGAGCCTCAATAAAAATTCAGCTTAATTATGACAAAGAAATTTCCTGCCACATAGTAGAGCAAAACAGAGTAGTATAAAGTAGAATCGAATAAAGCTTACAAAATTTGTAGCACTCAGCTGCTCTGTATGAGCTTAGAAAACAAACTTTTTGTTAAGTAGAAGATTGCAAAGGAAATAAATGAGTTTATTTTCCAAGTTTCATTTTGAGTTGGTCACAATGAATCATGTTGTATTTTATTATATTTTGTATAATTTAAATGTTACGCAAAACATACTTAACTCTGTGAATATTTGCTGAGGGTTAAAAAATAATGAGCAGCCGTACAAAGACTACTTTTATCAGATTCAGAGGAAGACCTCCCAAGCAGTTAAGTGAAATGAAGGTTTATGAAGAAGAGCAAAGTAATCTACAAGCACAAAGAATACAATCTGAAACAAGTCTCTGTGAAAGCCAATAATATCTTGATCCATCTGTGAACAGACTGGAAACTTTCTGAATCTTCTCTTTGGGTGTTCTTTGTGACATGATATGATGAAGTATTTTCTTTTGGAGGCCAGGTCAGCCCAGAAGAAAAACAAATAATATAACTTTGTCAATACCAATGCCTTATTGAAGTGAATTCTTACTGACTTTCAACAAGATTTATGGCTGTGAGCAATTTGTCATTTGTTCTGACCCATTTCCCCCACTCTGCAACTCCTAATAAGGCACTACTTTCTCCTGTTTCTTAGGCTTAGGGACAACAGCATAAATGTGCTCATCTACAGCAGCAGAAGCTTACTTTTTTTGAGAGCTTCCTGTGCTCAAATAGGTGTCTCACAAATATGGAGAAGAAAACTAGCAAAGTCTGAAGGAGCTTCCATATGAAGTAGTCATCGCTGCTTGTCACTGTATTTACATTATACTCACAGACTCCTTTAATCTTAATTTATCTGGTGCTTTCCCAGCTACATTGACCCTGAGGAATGTGTAATATGAATCCCATTTTCCAGACTTGATGATGGAATTAAGGAGAAGTTAAATTGAAGATATTAGAGGAAGTCTAAAAGTCATGCCCCTCATCATCTAACCATAAGGGATTAAATAGTGACTTGCAAACCTGAGCTTTTTCTGTGGGATTCTCATGGATCTTCTACTGCTGCTGCGGCTTGTACCCACATGACTAGAGGCATATCCAAAGTAGAGATTTTAGCTAAAACTGGGAGAGTAGCCTCTCTCCTGTCACACATTCGATATCCATCAACCACGCAACCTGTATTTTCCTGGATGTTCCTAATTTGTTATTCTGCTCTGTCAGCTCTATAAATACAGCTGTACTTTTAAACCAGTTGTATAGCCATATTAACCCAATAATATCATTAAACCAGTAATTTGGGAGGGTGAGGAAAAATAGTCATTGAAAGTTTGACTTCTTTAGATAAGTTTCCTAGACTTTTCCATGTTTTTAAATTCCCATTTCCCATTCTTCTTCCTAGTATTGCCAGTTTGTTTATTTCATCTCTGGTAAGTCCTATCCCCCTGTAATTGTCCCTGTAATTGTAAGTGCAGCTTCCAAGGCTGGGTACCAGATGGCCAGGCCCTCTAACTTCTATGAAAAGAGAAGCAACCTCCATGAAACCTATCTCCCCTACATGGAAAACCCTCATTCTTATTATCAGAACTTGGTGCTTCCCCATCTATACCTTGATGAAGGTAGAACATCAAAATATTATTCCTTTGAAATGTTTTTTTTTCTCTCCCCTTCACTTCAGTTTTTCTTTTAGATATTTTGTGTGTCATCCTTTTTTTTTTTTTTTTTTTTGAGCTGTGAACATAGGTCTATATATCATTATGTGCTGAGGATCATCTTAGAGGTGATTATCCTCCAGTGTGTATGTATGTGTGCAGCTAGGTTTATTTCTTTAAGATAGAGTACCACATGTGCCCTTTCTAATTACAAAAAGTATGGATATTGAGAATTTTGGTAGTCACTCATTTTCAACCCTCTCCCCTACTCATGCAAAAATACTTTATTTACACTCTCATCGACCATACATGGGAGGATCCATTTCTCCTTCTCCTCTACACAAGATATTATCAGTCTTTTTAGTTTATGCTAATCTGATAAATAAAAAACTACTTCTTTTAATTTGTGTATGGTTGATTGTTGGGCAGAAATTTTTTCTTGTTTTTCATAAAACTCTCTAGAAGGATTAAACAACTTAAGGTAAAGACAGAAATCTTAAAAATGTTTCAAGAAACTATAGGAAAATACATTATCACCTAGGGATAAATCCAGTAAATAAAAATTAGATTTTTTTACCACATCTATAAAAAAAAAGGATGTATGCAGAAAGCATCAGAATGTATTTCAAGGACAACTACCATACCAGGGGGAAGCACTTGCTATGTATGACAGACAAACGTTAACGCTCATAATATAGCAAGAGAAAAAAACTAATAGAAAAATGAGTAAGTAAATATTTTGTAGAAGAGGAATCAAATGGCCAATAAATGAAAAGATGCTTAACCACTTTGCTTTTTACTACTAACAATATAAAATGGATGTCTTACTATGTCAGTACATATAGATCTTCTTGATTCTTCTAAACAACTGTATGGATTACCATTGTTTATTTAAGCATTAGTCTGTTGATGGACTTCCAGGTTGTTTTCTACTTTTTGCTATGATCAACATTTCTACAGTGTGTGTGCATGCATGCACTACACAGGCATTATCAGTTCTTTTTAGTCTTAGGCTATCTGATAGATGAAAATTTCTACTTATTTAAAATATTTTTCATTGATTATTACTAAGATCTAGTATCTCATAATGTTTATATGCCATTCGTTTTCTTCATCTGTTAATTGCTTCTTTATTAATTTATTCACTTAATAATTGCTTATTCTTTCCTCTACCCATTTTTCTAGGTTAATATCTATATTGATTGCATGAACTCTTTGTAGATTAATGATACATCCCTTTTCTGTCACATGAGTTTGAATATGTAATTCCTGTAACTTGTTTGGTTTAGCCTAAGTTTTACTTGCCAGTCTTTTACACATCATATTAACATTTCTGCATCAGTGTAATTCTTCTCTGTCCATTAGTTAGTTACATCACTTCTGTCTGTTTTCTCTGTGAGGTCATTGTTCTCTCTCTAGATTATGTTCTCTTCATAACGAAGAACTATGCCTCCTCTTACGAGTCTAACACGGTACTATTTACTTGATAATAAATGCTTGTTGATGATGGCTACGTAGGTGAGATTCTAGAAGTAGACACTCAGGTCCTGTCAAGTTACATAGCTCCTTTGAATTGATTGTAGATCCGACCAGCAACAGACTTTTGCTATCGTTTCATGACACCTGACCATTATATTTTAAAGAGAGAATAATATAGTGTTACTATGTAATGAATCTACTATGCATATTCTCACTGCTTTAAATTCACTGATTGTATAAAAAGAGAAGAATGCACTAGCTTAGTGTTTGATCTTTACCACATAGATCTAACGTCACGATCAATTGCTTTCACTATTTTCTTTGAAATCACATAAAGGTTCATATGTGCCATATTTCATAAGAATCACATGATAAGGTCAAGAAATACAAATTCCAAGGCAGAATTTATATGCCCAGTTCACATATGACAGTAATACTATATAACCATATGTTGAATATAATACACTGTATGTAAATGCTATTCTTGAAAGCAATCCAATCAATAAAACTTAAAATAAATAACACTTTAAGAACACATCCCAAATCGACTGAAAATGGAATAGATGGACTCTATGGCAAGAACATCCCTATAAAATTGACATTCAGAGGCTATTAAAACAGAGAGAGTAAAACAATCTTGAAACTAAAGAAAAACTGTGAATATTTAGAAGTTTTTTTTTAAAGCCTACTATGTTGTATGCCAAGATGCAGCAGTCGTTTTTATTTAAAGAGCTATTTCAATAAAAACTGGATTGCCAAGCAGTAAAAAGCAAATTCAGTTTGCCATCACCAATAGCTAAAAAATACTTCTTAAAGAATATACTACATAAACCCAAAAAAAGTAAGAAATACACACTAACAGAAAAAGTCAAAACAGAAAAAAATCAAGATTTAGTCATTATTGGGACTAATAAAAGATTGACCAATTTTTATCATTAAAGAAGGTTATGAGAAAGCTACTGAAGTTAACTTCAAAAGCCTAGCAGTAAAAAGTGATTGTAATGTCAGTAAAACTCTGAAACAGATCAAATAGACCCTAAGTAGTACTAATCCACTGCATCTTTGAACATATATTTGCCTTTTTTTAAAGCTGAAAAGCTTGCCTTTTTTTCTTTAATTTGTTTCCAACATCCTGTTTAAAAAAAAAGAAGAAAGAAAAGAAATCCAACTATACAACTGTTAACAGCAACTCAGAGCACAGAAACTTTACCTTCATTCAGAGATGATATAAGTTAAGATTTGAAATGACTTTTCCTTTGGTCTGATTTTGAAAAACATGGTTTCATCATTCCAATGTAGAGAGAGCTTCTCTTTCTCTGTAAAGTACTTGTGTGACTAGTATACTTAAAAACAAATGAATCAGTGAAGGTTATATACAGTGAATTTAACCATTTTTTCTTCTTCTTTGTCAGCTGAAGCTCTTACACCAAAATGAGATGTTTGGGATGTGATTGACATTTTTTATTTAAACTTTGTCACTTCAGATCCTGGGAAGACTCTGCCTGAATCCCTTGATTACTGCACAGTTTGGCTACAGACAGTGCCTGGGGAAATAGACAGCAAAAGTGGTATTCCACCTTCGCTGGTAACGCTACAAATTAAAGACTTTCTTAATGGACCAGGTAAGAAAGTCACAATTCAAATGTGTATACATTTTCTTCATGTGAGTATATTAACATGTACTTAGGGTGTTAGTGATTGTGACATTCCTTGCCAAAAATGAATAGTTCATTTGTCTTCCAGAAGTGTATTCTTCTCAGCTTGCCCGTTTCAAAGACTAAAAGGCAAATATTAATAGGCACTAAAAATTACCTTTAGTCCGACAAAAAGTAGTTACCAATTAAAGAATAATTGACTAGTATAAGTAATTATAAGTCAAAGACCCAAAACTTTATTTCTGCCTTTACTGCTAATTGCCTGACCTTAGGCAGTTGATCTAATCTCCTATGCCTCAGTTTCCTTACTGTAAACAAAGTGGATGGATGGATGGAAGAGACATATGATATGTGTATACACACACACACACACACACACACATACATAAGGCAGTATACATCAATATATTCAATTAGATAAATATACTTATTTCAAATGCATAGCAAAGTGCTTGAGGCATATCTAAACACTCAGGTTTAGATAGACAGATACGGTCATCAAAATGTATTGAGTGCATATTAGTCCCAGGTACTAAGTGCTTTCTGTATTAATACAGACCCAAGGAGGAGCCTCTACAATTATCCCTATTTTATGAATTAGGAAGCTAAGACGGAAACGTGAAGCAAATTGCCCAAGGTCTTAATGGCAGAGGAGCCATTCAAACCCAGGTCTTTATGATTCTAAAGACCTAGATCACTTCTGTACCACACTAATTTTAACAGAACTAAAGGTTTTTCATCTCTCCTCCTCCTCCTCCTCTTTCTTGCTCTATTTCTTCTTCATCTCATGGTGCTCTTCCTCACTGAGGAGAGCTCAGTGAGATCTCAGCTGTTTATTTAACAAAAATTACTATTTCAGTTTTTCTTTCGTTATTTTATACTTACAGTGCTTCATATTATTATCAAAAGAATATTAGTTTCTTCATTGAGAATTTAAAACAATGGGGGCACCTGGAAGGCTCAGTCAGTTGAACACCCAACTCTTCGTTTCAGCTCAGGACATCATCCCACGATCATGGGTTCAAGCACAATGTCAGATTCCATGCTGACCATGGAGCCTGCCTAAGATTCTCTCTCTCTCTTTCTCTCTCTCTCTCTCTCTCTCTCTCTCTCTCTCTCTCTCTCCCCCTCTCCCTCTCTCCCTCTCCCTCTCCCCCTCCCCCTCCCCTTCCCCCTCCCCCTCTCCCCCTCTCCCTCTCCCTCTCCCTCTCCCTCTCCCTCTCCCTCTCCCTCTCCCTCCATCTGCCCCTCTCCCTCACTCACATTCTCTCTAAAATAAAATTTAAATAAGAATTTAAAACAATGGTGTCACACTGTCTTAGATCTCTAGCAATACTCTGCAAGACATGAATTTTGATAAGTGAAAACTATATGTGGACCTGGTTAAATGTGTGTCGTGGCATAACGATACACTTATGATCCATGGCTACAGATTGAAGAAGGCTGCTTGTCATCATGCCTGGTGTAAAGAGAGCCTAAAGAGGGCCACCTGTACTGGCCCTTTCACCAGGGCCCAGTTCTTCTCAAGTATGATTCTCCGGTTCTGGGATTTAAAAGGTATAGAAGTATGAAGAACTATTTCTAATCATTATAAGTACTTAGATGTCGTTTAAAAGACTCAAATGAGGGGCGCCTGGGTGGCGCAGTCGGTTAGGCGTCCGACTTCAGCCAGGTCACGATCTCGCGGTCCGTGAGTTCGAGCCCCGCGTCAGGCTCTGGGCTGATGGCTCGGAGCCTGGAGCCTGTTTCCGATTCTGTGTCTCCCTCTCTCTCTGCCCCTCCCCCGTTCATGCTCTGTCTCTCTCTGTCCCAAAAATAAATAAACTTGAAAAAAAAAATTTTTTAAAAGACTCAAATGAAAGCGAGAAGCTAATGATGAAGACTAAGAGAGTCAGTAAAGTTGGAAGCCTTTGGGGTGAGGTAATGGATAGATTGAGAGTGATGTGAGGCCTCGTAGTTGGCTAGTAAGTGTGAAGTACCATGTTGCATAGAATCCAAGCCATCATCAATTGTAGGAAAATACATTTTATGTACAAAGAAAAAATATCTGCTATTTAAACTATGATACAGTGCTTTCTTATTACATGAGTTGCAGGGCACTTCCTGACTTCAGAGTTGTTCACATGTAAAAGACTGAACAGATTAGAATGGGTGAAACTGGGTAAGAATATATGGTTAGTTCATGGAGAAGTGAGAGAGAAACTTGGGTTTCCCTCTTCTCTTTTGTAGTTTCTGATTTTTTTGCTTTTAGGCACAGTCTTTCACTCAACTTTAGCTATAAAGTTGGCTTCTAGTTTACATTTGATTGATTTATTAAAGGATGGGACCTACAAGTCAGTAGTTGTATACCATATTTTTATGGCAACCAAAGAAAGTGAATTTCAAGAGAAATGTCAATGAATGAATGAAAGATGATGCATATAATTCTAGCAATTAATGTGACTGACTAGTAGAAATGGGATTTTTTTAAATAGTTGTACTTTTGTGTTTCTAAGTTGGAAATTACATATATGCCATTCCTTATTTTTATTCAAATAAGAGTCATGATCTATCTGGAGATTCCAACTTTTAAACAAATGAATTGAAAGCATTATTTTATAGTAGCGCTTCTCAAACTTGAGTGTGCATTTGAAACATCTCTGGTGGCCTTATTAAAATACAAATAATTTAATAGTTTTAGAAGGCAGGAATGAAATTTTGCATTTCTAACAAGCTCCCAGGTAAGGTGGATGCTGTTGGTCTGGAGACTAAACAGTTGTAACAAGTTTTCATATGAATGAATGAATGAATGAATACACACACACGCACACGCGCGCGCGCACACACACACACACACACACACACACACACGGGTGTTGAGGACCCAACTGCAGATATTTTGAGGCATAGGAAAAGGGAATGACAAAAAAAATGATGAGTGGTTTTTTTAAATGTACTTTTATTATGAAAAATCAAATACAATGTCCAGTTAATGGTTTAAGTTCTTCCAAGTCTAAAACATTTTAACCAAGAGTAGTTTTCTTTAATAAATTGAGGGAAGATTAGTTGGAATGATGTATCAGCTGTGTGTGATTCCACTAAATACTAACCTAGCATCTTTGAAATGCTCCAGAATTTACTCTTAGACAAAAATTTCCTTACTGTAAATAATTTGTCTTGTAAAGTATGTACATAGACATTATTGCATAGACTAATTATATTCTCTTACTACACAGCCAGGTTGCCACTCTATATTAATTTAGAGATCATTGGAAATACAGAACACATAAAGCATTTCTTACCATAGGAATGTATTATTTTATAGATTTTGGCAACTCAAGAAAATTAAATTTTTTCCAGCTTTTAGATAATAGGATATATTAAGAGAACTATTATTTATGCTGAGACTGGGGGAACAAGTTTCAGCTTTTTAATATTCCCCAGTGTCATTCCCTTCCTTTAAAAAATTTAAAAAAAAAACTTTTTTTTTTAGTATTGCAAATAATGCTTCTGATTTTTATACAGTGTGAACTCATTAAGAATCTTTTGCTACTGTTAGTTTTTTGAATTTAGATGCACATCTTTTTTTTAATTTCAGAGAGAGAGAGAGAGAGAGGGAGGGCATGCAAGTGGGGAAGAGGGGCAAAGGGAAAAAAGAATCCCAAGCAGGCTCCACACTCAGCGCAGAGCCCACCACAGGGCTCAGTCCTATGACCCCGGGATCATGACCCGAGCTGAAATCTAGAGTCGGACACAACCAACTGAGCCACCCAGGCACCCCTAGATGCACCTCTTATTCAAGTATTATTCCCAAAGTTTTATGCTCCAGCTCTAAAATGGTATGTTATTCTTTTCTTGCTCCTGAATTAACATTTCAGGAGCAATAAAAGTTACGACCCTGAAGAATACAGGAAATACTGATTATACCTACCTAACCTTAAGTTTTCATCTTAAAGGTACAAACTTAATAGCTTTTGAATTCATCCTTACAGATTTACTTTTCAGGGATTATTTATCTAAACACTATGATACAATGCTACTATTTAGCATTTGTTTTTGGAAAAATAATTCAGAGTTCTTGAGTATTCTCTTATTTCCTCTGTTCACTTAATACTACCTTAGAGCAAATGATAGGTCCCAACTTTTACATCAAAAACCCCTTCAAAGCTCTCTCCACCCCCATCTCCTTCCTTCAGAGGCAACAATTGTACCCATTAGCAAGGTCAGTGGCTTGGAGAAACCTGGAAAACAGCAGCTACCAGAAACCCACTAGAATAATATCTCCAGCAGGTGATAGATTAGTTGGAACAAATTGGAACCATTGCAGTTCAGCAATCCTGGTTTCTTTCAAGCTGTTTTTAAAATGTCGTCATTTTAATACACAATCTAAGCCCTGCGGAACAGTCCACAGCAGGTTAATTTGAATCATATGATGTGTCACTGCCCTCAGCTGACATGAGCTCTATTCCATGTGTGAAGCCATAATAAATCCATTCCCAACCGGGGAAAATTCCCCGTGAGAAGGTGAACTAATCCAGGCCTCACACTGGCATGCTAGCCCTCCATAATTGAAAGCAGGGCCACCTGTTCCCAGCACAGTTAGCCTATAGAGAAAAAATTAGCATTAGATCAGATACTTCTTATATTGAAAAATCATTCATAGTTCTTGAAAATTCAAATTCCACTGTGAATTGCTTGGTATGACATCATACAGAAACATAGGAATGTGCCCACTTGATCCCAGTTTAAAAGTTTTGTTAGCCATAGGATTCCTTAACTTTGAAATGAGAAAAAATTTTTTTTAATTTAATGAGAGCTGACACGTGAGAAGAAGAACTGGGAAGGGTGCATATTTTTCTAATTAACTCAGGGTCATTTGTAAAAACATTTGAGCTCCCTGGTATTTTTTTCATTGTTCCTTTGCAGACATATTTTTGAGCACTGTCACTGTAATGACATTTAATGAAATGACATTTAAATGACAACAAAGAAAAATCTGATGCCAAGTGGGGAGAATAGTACCACATCATTTATGTTTTATTATAAATTAATTAGCATGCTACAGTCTTCATATAGTTTAAGTAACAGTTATTTCAAAGACAGTTATGACTGCAATTGCACATTTATTTTACTATACCAGGTGTCTCTAGATGAAACACGTAACCACTGAAATTTTTTTCTCGTAATAAAATTATTTCTTTGGCGTCTCTCTGTTTAACCTGTTGTTTAATTTACCCATGTAGTCTTTAGGTCTTTTTCATTTCATTCTGGTTTTAGACTGGTTTCAGCTCCGATTTTAATTGATTTTTGTTTTAAAAATTTATTTGACTTTTAATTGGTCGTGATCCTATTTTGAATATGGTTTTCTTCCATTTTATGGATTAACTTGCTGTTTTATAGGTTGCAATGATTTTTTCTTACTTGTAAAAATTTTCTAACCATTCCAGTATAATCCCATTTCCATAAACTTCTTTGATTTGAATGAAAATATATACTTATTAATGTAAAATATTACTTTAAAAAGCTCAGGTACGGTAGCACACCATTCAAATAGGTTTATATAAATAAATGGTAGAGATTTTAAGTTGTTTACCCCATGATATGTATTTTTGAAATTTTTTTCTTTTCTTGGTGAACTCTGCTTTTATATTCTGTAATTACTGATTTTTTTACTCAGTGTGGATTAATTGAGATATATCTTGAAAGCACAGGTTCAGAGGAATTAAGATACCTGAAAAAGATGACCCAAATAGCCCCTTGACATTTTCTGGAGTGGAAAGTGAAGAATAAGTAACACAGCATTTAAACATAAGATTTTATTGTGAAAGAAAGCACCTTGAAGAACTCATTTTAGGGGCGCCTGGGTGGCTCAGTCGGTTGAGCGTCTGACTTCAGCTCAGGTCATGATCTCA
This sequence comes from Lynx canadensis, assembly GCF_007474595.2. Classification (NCBI taxonomy): domain Eukaryota; kingdom Metazoa; phylum Chordata; class Mammalia; order Carnivora; family Felidae; genus Lynx; species Lynx canadensis. The sequence goes on along the minus strand of NC_044320.2, from coordinate 37,540,749 downwards.
CAGTCTGTGGGTTCGAGCCCCGCATCGGGCTCTGTGCTGACCGCTCAGCTCAGAACCTGGAGCCTGCTTCCGATTCTGTGTCTCCCTCTCTCTCTGCCCCTCCCCTGCTCAGGCTCTGTCTCTCTCTGTCACAAAAATAAATAAACATATTTAAAAAAAATTTTAAAAAAAGAACTCATTTCAATTAATCCCTCTTAATGTTGCCCTGATAGTTAACCCTTTGCCTCTTTTCTCTTTCCACAAATGGGGCCAAGGCCCATACCTTAATTCAGCTTTATAGCCATACCAGCAAGCTATCTTCTATATTTAAGAAATGTAAACTAGTTAATAAAACTATTAAGAACCTTGACTTTTACATTTCCTGAGTTTTATGGGTTCCAATTTGCGGTGTCAGCATTACAGTTTCATAGTTTATTTTCCCCATGATTTATCAAAATGAAACCATAAACTTAATGTCAGGATGTCAAATGGGGACTGGACCAAGAATTTTTAAAACACAGGAAAGCCTTTCATTATTTCAACCTAATTTTTTCAACTATAACTTGTATTGGAAGAAATGAGAAAAGAGGATGACTTTTAATTAATTTTTTAATTAACTTTTTTTATTCCTGTAACAACATGATTTTAATAGCAAAATTTTCACTGCAGACTCAGTAAGTCATATGAAGAGACTTTAAGTCTCCTTTGAAAGTTAGGCTGACAATAGTGCCTCCAGGGGACGATGCTTGGCTAAGTAATAGGACCAGAAGAGTCACAGAAGCTGGTTGAGGGGGCCGCAAAGTGGTTAAGAGGCGGCTCAGGATCTCCTGCGGGGAAGTCAGCGGTATGGCAATTATTTAGATTCTTTATTTCCTCACGTGATGTAATTGTCAGGATTATTTCCTCTGCTGAAGAGAATGAGGGTAATTGGAGGGATGTCTTTCTAGGATCATGCGACAGACTAAGGCTGAAGAGAACATTATTTGGCTTCTGGTTTTGACTTACCCAACTCCAGAACTATTCCTCCATCTGCCTTATAGATATGTTTAGTTATTTAAAATTCAGTATTTCCACATTAAATTAAACCATTTTCTCTCCTCTCCTGATTTATCCCTGCCCTTAGTATAGTTTCCAAAGATCTTTACATGTGCTAGTGATAGCAGCAACATTATTCCAGTCATGTCTTCTCACAATTTTACTGTCATTTTTGATTCTTTTTTTTTTTTTTTATTCCAAGTCTCTTTGTTTTTCCTTTGAAATGGTCCTCCATTTTGCCTACTACCTGCCTGGTTTAGGTTTATGCCCTGATTACTTCCTTCGTCTGTTTATGGGCAGCCCTCACTCCAGATTCTCCTGTTACTCACTAATCCTGTTGTCCCCTGGGCCCTTGCTAAATTAGCCTCACCTGCCAAACTTCCATGATGTTGACCACACACCCCTCTCAATTCATCTGGTCAAAGCTCTCCTCGGCCCTCAAGGCTGTCTCTAATCTGGTGTCATCTGGCTTAGCTGTCGCTAAGCAGGTGATCCTAAGATGTTGTAGTTCTTTGGGCCTCAATATTTTCTTCTAACATAAGAGAGCGGTTTTAAGATTGCTTCGAGTTCGAAAATGATGGTTGTAATCACTAATGGAACTCTTCCTTTATTTTTACAACAGAGATTTATGAGCCATTGCAGTATGGCACACGTTGCTTTAGGCATTGAAAATACAGTGGTGAGCAAAAGATAGCCCCTCCTCTCAACAAATGCATATAAACCGGTAGAAAAGATAGTTACAAAAAAGTTACAGAAAGTAGTAGATAATGATAAGCTAATATATGTGTCATGAGGTTCTGTGGATTCATAAAAGAGTGGAGATTCAGGGAAGCTTCTCTGAGTGACTGACACTGTAGCTGAGTTGCACAGGATGAAAGGGAGTTAACTAAGGACTGTGGAGGGAAGGGTGGATCTCTGGGAGAATATGTGCAAAAGACGCGATGGTGAGAGGTATCGGTGTCCGATTAAATGAAGGCAGGAAAGAGGAAACCAGTGCTATCAGGTGAGGCTCCAAAGAGAGGCAGAGGCCAGGCCTTTCTGATCATAAAAAAGGATTTTAGGACTTTTATCTTGAGTGTGGTAAGGAGCCATTAAAGAGCTTTCAGTAGGATGTGTACGTGGTGGGGGATGTAGGACGTGGGAGGTGTGTGTGTGTTGCATTTTGAAAAGATAACTCTAGTCAGGGTGGAGAATCAGTAAGAGGGGCTAGAGTAGATGGAAGGGAGCAATTAGGAGAATATTGCAGTAGTACTGGTGAGAGGTAATTGTAAGTTGGATCAGAGAATCTTGATAGAAATGGGGCACCTGGGTGACTCAGTCAGTTAAGCATCTGACTTCAGCTCAGGTCATGCTGTCACAGTTCATGGGTTTGAGCCTCACATCAGGCTCTCTGCTGTCAGCGCAGACCCCTCTTCAGATAGTCTGTCTCCCTTTCTCTCTGCCGCTCCCCCATGTATGCATGTGTGCACACAAACAGGTGCTCGCTCGCTCTCTCAAAAATAAACATTTAACAAAAAGAGATGGAGAGAAGTGAAAGATTTGGCAGATAGTGGGAAGGCAGAATCTACAGACCATAGTAATGGAGTAGAGAGATAGGGGGTGAGGAAGAAGATTTAAACATGGCTTCTGGTTTTCTGACTGGTCTAACTGGATGGGTCGTGCTTTGTCCCCACAAAATTCATATGTTGAAACTGTAATCTCTACTGTGATGGTATTTGGAGATGGAGATTTGGGAGTTAATTAGGTTTAGAAGAGGTCATGAGGGTGGAGCTCCCTCATGATGGGATAGTACATTTAGAAGAGTTATCATAGGGCTTGCTGTCTCTCTTGGCATGTGAGGACACATTAAGAAGGTGGCCATCTACAAGCTAGAAAGAGAGCCTTCACCAGAAACTGATCATGGTGGCACCCTGATCTCAATTCCAGTCTCTAGAACCATGAAAAAATAAATTTCTATTGTTTAAGCCACCAAGACATTGCATTTTGTTATGGCAGCCCAAGTTAAGACAGGTGATTTACTGAGATGAAAATACTTGAAGAGAACCACTTTGTTTTTGTTTTGTTTTCATTTGTGAGAGTACAGAGAGATCATAAGTTTTGACCTAGATATGTTAAGTTTGTGGCAATTATTCAGACAGATCTGGAGCTCACAAGACCAACACTAGTGATAAACGATTGCATGTTTTGGAGTCTTTGGGATACAGATTCTAATTCAATCCAAAGGGTTGGATGAGAGATTACTCAAGGAAAGAGTAGAGAAAAAGTAGAGAAAAGAGCCTAAGACTTGACCTTGAAGACATCCAAACAGGATTTACTGGCCAGGAGGAGAAGCCTAGAAAGGAAATTGTGAGCTAAGAGGAAAATTTGAAAATTGTAATTTCGAAGAAGCCAAGTTAGTAGTGCTTTGACATTAAGAAAGATGAGAAATTGGAACTATCTCGTGGATTTATAGATATTGTGACTGCAAGTGTTTTCTCCCTATTGGGTTATTCTGGATGGAAACTAGTCTAGAATGCATTGAAGTAAGCAGGAGGGAAAAGGTAGTAGAGGTAGAGAGTATAAATAACTCCTTTAGGAAGTTTGTGAAGAAGAAGAATAATTAAGGGTAGTATATGAAGGAGCATTTGGGATCATGGTTTGGGGATTTTATTTTTATGATGAAAGAGACTTGGAAAAAAAAAAAAAAAAAAAAGAAAGAGACTTGGAACTCTTTCCAAGAGGAATCCAGTGGAGAGAATAATCGGATAAACTAAAAAGAGAAAAGATAAAGGTGGGTACACTAGAAAAAGGGAAAAATAGGGGCACCTGGATGGCTCAGTCGGTTGGGCATCCAGCTTTGGCACAGGTCACGATCTCACAGTTTGTGTGTTTGAGCCCCACATCAGGCTCCATGCTGACAGCTCAGAGCCTGGAGTCTGCTTCGGATTATGTCTCTCTCTCTCTCTCTCTCTCTCTCTCTCTCTCTCTGCCCCTCTCCCATTCACACTCTGTCCCTCTCTGTCAATAATGAATAAACTTCAAAAAAAATTTTAAAAGGGAAGAAGAATCCAATATGTATTTGAAAAAAAAGTTTTAAATTAGAGAAGCAACAGATGCTCTATTTTATATGGCAGATTAAGGAAGGAGAGGAAAAGGACATATGCAGGTAATTTTTCAGTTTGGTAGCAAGAAATTGAGGGTAGCAAGAAATTAACTTTATCCATGAAGCTAGAAGCAAGATCACCTATTGAAGTTGAAGAGGGAGGAGAGGAGTTTGATGGTTTTGAGGCAGAGTGGGTTGAAATCATCTTCCAGTATGATTTTTTCATATCCCATACTCACTCTCATCTCTGTGCCTTTTCTTAACTTTTATATTATGGAAAATTTCAAATAGATACAAAAGTAGAGTGAATAGTGTATAGAACCTCCTGCTTAAATAATTGTCAGCTATTGACCAATCTTGTTTCTTGCATACCCCTATCCACTCCCTCACCTTCTGTATTATTTTGAAGCAAATTCCATGCATCATCTATCATCTGTAATATTTCAGCATAAAGTATCTCTAAAATACAACAACTTTAAAAAAATGTAGCCACAATACTATTATCAAAGCTAATCATTCTTCAGTGTTATCAAATATGTAGCTAGTATTCATTCAAATTTCCAATTATTCCATACATATCATAATGTGTGTGGATATGTGGGTATTGGTGTGCATGTATATTTCTTAGGTTTTTTTTTTTTAAACCAGGAGCCATATATGTTCTACGCATCACTATTGGTTGATATGTATTTCTAGTATCTTTAATCATTAGGTTTTCTCCTCTATTATTTTTCATCTCTTGTAATTTATATATTGAAGAAACCAAACTTGTAGAGTTTACAACAGTTTGGATTTTGTCTATTCCCCTGTCCTCTGTACTTCCTACATATAAATTGGTAGTTGGTTTAATCTATTCAGGTTTGCTTATTGTTACTATTATTTTCAGCAAGACTGTTCTGTAAAATGGTTTGTATTGTTCCATCAGAAGGCACATAATATCTGAAGGTCTCTTTCTGTGATGTTAAAAGCCACTGATGCTGAATGCCTGAATTCATTGGAGGTTGCAAACAGTAATCTTTTCATTCTAACACTCTTTTTTCATGTATTAACTAAAGTACCTCTAGGGCGTTGGCTAAGCGTCCAACTTCAGCTCAGGTCATGATCTTACGGTTCATGGGTTCGAGCCCCATGTCAGGTTTTGTGCTGACAGCTCAGACTCTGGAGCCTGCTTCAGATTCTGTGTCTCCGTCTCTCTCTGCTCCTCCCCCATTCATGCTCTGTCTCTCTCTCAAAACTAAACACAAAATAAAATAAACAAAATAAAATAAACTAAAATAAGATAAAAGCTTCTGTAAAAAGAAGCATTCCTTCATCTACTACTTGGTTACTCAGTAGTATTGTTCATCTAAAGAAATGTAAAATAAATGCTTAATTCTTTTCCTTTATTTACCCATTTTCAAAAAGGAGCTGATTTTCTCAGTGAGAGGAGTTTTTCACAATGCATACATATATCAAATCATCACAATGTACACTTGAAATATATTACAATTTCATTTGTCGTTGCTACTTTAATAAAGCTGAGGGGAAAATGAATTATTTTTCCAGCATATTCCAATGGTGGCCAATTAGTTATTGCTTGGTATTCTTAAGTCATTATTTTTAATAATACTCACACTATCTTATCTTTGGAAGTGGGAGCCTCTAGAAATTGGCTTCTTCATGTTTTTAATCTTCCCTCACTGTGGAATCCTTGTTCCCTTATCTCAAAACAAGATTTGGCTGTTCCCAAAAGGCAGCTCTGCTGTCTCCAACCAAGGATGAGTACGTGCCATCACTGAGAAAAGCAAAATAAAAATAAAAAAAGAACACGGACGCCAAAAGAGCAAAGAGCTGCCAGAATTATTAGAGCAGTCGAATGTGCTTAGCCCTTTTTGATGCCTATTTAGAGGGAAAGAAGTTCATTTAGATAAGTTGAGTTCAATGCATTCATTTTAGAAAACCAGTACAATTCCCCTATAATCAAAGCATTTTGGGGGAGATACAATATAGTCAAAAACTCAGTGTGTGATCATAAGAATGTGTGCATGAGTAATAATAGTAGTGATGATGCTCACGTGCCGGTTGTACTCACCATGAGCTGCTGCTGGCTGACCCCGTCAAGAACACGTGTCAGTCCATGTGTCTGGGCAGCACGTGTGACTGCTTGTTTGTACCCAGTTCCACTTGATATACTGTTGTTAATTGAAGCACTCACATCTGCCACCATTGAGGTCTTTATACTTCACACCTTCAGTAAAAACACATTGATCTCATTGTCATGGGCAACTTTCCAGGTTTGCCAGCTCTCACACCTGTGAATACTCAGTCTCCACTGTCCGTTATCATCAGGAATACATTTACGTGGACACTGTCACAAAAATCTCAATTTGAACTGCTGAATAAGAGAAAAAAATGTACTATGACCTAATAATAAAAAAATATTTTTTATTAGAGATGCTATAATGCATAAAATGAAGCTTGATTATAGATTTGTTCTGTGTTTTGCATTTACCTCTCTAAAATGGCATGGGGGCACCATCATCCCTGTGCCTATACGTAGCCACCACCCTATATGCACTGACTGTTTTTTTAGCAAGGCTTGCTTGTCTAAAAAAAATACATATATTTATATCTTTTACAAATAAAATTCCAAAGGAAGAAACACTTAACAAAGAGGTTTTCTTTCATAAATGTTATGATTTGGGTATAACAAGACATATTGAATCCATTGGGTTTTTGGTAATAGATTTCAAAATACATCATAAATGTAAGTAATATGATGACTAATGGGTCAAGTAAAGTTGGAACATTTTAAATGAGAAAATAGCTGGAACAGTTTTCAGGAAACTTTTCCAGTTGATGTTTGGTCCCCCACAAGGTGTGTATTAACATAAACTTAGGGGAATCACCTCTGGGGCTTGAATTTGCTCTCTGATTTCATTACTACAATATGATTCTTTTCCTTTCACTATTAAGTCATCTCCTAGGGTGATAGGAACATAAAATAAGTGTAATTTATTTGTATTTGTCTAATCTCCTTTTAACTCAATAGTCATCTCATCATTCTGTTTCCTGGTAGCTGTTCAGAAAGTTTTGAAAGGTAATTAGAATCTAATAATTGACAGGCATGGGTTTACTTGGTAACTTAAAGATATGGAATGTGTTCTGGGGATGGTGAGAAATTATATCTGGCAGAGAAATAGATGACTCAACTGGGAGATTCTCTGTTACTGCATATTCTTAAAACCTAAACTTTGAAAGTAATCTATTTATTAAAATTCAATGAGGATTATGAAAAAATTCTCAACCTTTTTAAAACAATCTGGTAATAATTCGAATAAAATCCACCTTAACAATCTATGCCTGGTTCTTTATCCAGGTATATTTCCAGTTCTCATAAAACATTATTCTATATAGTTTCTGCTATGTCTCTGTTGAATAAAACTTTTCTAGTCCATTTTTATTAATGTTTTCATCTTAATGGTGAAGTTAATGCGTTTCATCAATTTTTAAGTATAAATACCAGAAAATATATTGCTCAGTTTTTATTTTTATTTTTTTATGTTTAAACATGCCAGACTTTTTTGTTGCATAATTGTTCACATTTATAAAAATAATCTTCCTGTCATTATGAGACTGAAAATATTTACATTAAAGGCGCTAATTTTCTTCCCCCAAAAAGTGACTGCTAGTTCAAAGATGTGAAAGTTTTAGAGGCACTGCATAATAAATGTAACAATACAAATTTGTTAAATTTGTCACATTTTTATATTTTTTTCATTTTTCTTTTTAATGTAATTTATTATCAAATTGGCTAACGTACAGTGTGTAAAGTGTGCTCTTGGTTTTAGGGATAGATTCCCATGATTCATCGCTTACATACAACACCCAGTGCTCATCCCAGCAAGTGCTCTCCTCAGTGCCTATCACCCATTTCCCCCTCTCCCTCACCCAACCCCCCATCAACCCTCAGCGTGTTCTCTGTATTTAAGAGTCTCATGGTTTGCCTCCCTCCCTCTCTGTTTGTAACTATTTTTTCCCCTTCCCTTCCCCCATGGTCTTCTGTTCAGTTTCTCAAGATCCACATGAGTGAAAACATGATATCTGTCTTTCTCTGACTGACTTATTTCACTCAGCATAATACCTTCCAGTTCCATCCATGTTGCTGCAAAGGGCATGATTTCATTCTTCCTCATTGCCAAGTAGTATTCCATTGTATATATGAACCACATCTTTATCCATTCATCAGTTGATGGACATTTAGGCTCTTGCCATAATTTGGCTATTGTTGAAAGCGCTGCTATAAACATTGGGGTACAAGTGCCCCTATGAATCAGCACTCCTGTATCCTTTGGATAAATTCCTAGTAGTGCTATTGCTGGGTCATAGGGTATTTCTATTTTTAATTTTTTGAGGAACCTCCACTCTGTTTCCCAGAGCGGCTGTATCAGTTTGCATTCCCACCAACAGTGCAAGAGCGTTCCCATTTCTTCGCATCCTTGCCAGCATCTGTTATTTCCTGAGTTGTTAATTTTAGCCACTCTGACCAGTGTGAAGTGGTATCTCAGTGTGGTTTTGATTTGTATTTCCCTGATGATGAGCAATGTTGAGCATCTTTTCATGTGTCTGTTGGCCATCTGGATGTCTTCTCTGGAAAAGTGTCTATTCATGCCCTCTGCCCATTTCTTCACTGGATTATTTGTTTTTCGGGTGTTGAGTTTGGTAAGTTCTTTATGGATTCTGGATATTAACCCTTTATCTGATATGTCATTCACAAATATCTTTTTCCATTCTGTCAGTTGCCTTTTAGTTTTGTTGGTTGTTTCCTTTGCGGTGCAGAAGCTTTTTATCTTGATGAGATCCCAATAGTTCATTTTTCTTTTAATTCCCTTGCCTTTGGAGATGTGCGAGCAAGAAATTACTGTGGCCAAGGTCAAAGAGGTTGCCTGCTTTCTCCTCTGGGGGTTTGATGGTTTCCTATCTCACATTTAGGTCTTTAATCCATTTTGATTTTATTTTTGTGTATGGTATAAGAAGTAGTCTAGTTTCATTCTTCTGCATGCTGTTATCCAGTTCTTCCAGCACCATTTGCTAAAGAGATGGTCTTTTTTCCATTGTATACTCTCTCCTGCTTTGTCAAAGATCAGTTGGCCATACATTTGTAGGTCCATTTCTGGCTTCCCTATTCTATTCCATTGGTGTATGTGTCTGTTTTTTTGTGCCAATACCATACTGTCTTGATGATTACAGCTTTGTAGTAGAGGCTAAAGTGATGCCTCCAGCTTTGGTTTTCTTTTGCAATATTACTTTGGCTATTCGGGGTCTTTTGTGGTTCCATACAAATTTTAGGATTGTTTGTTCTAGCTTTGAGAAGAATGCCAGTGCAATTTTGATTGGGATTGCATTGAAAGTGTAGATTGCTTTGGGTAGTATTGACATTTTAATAGTATTTGTTCTTGCAATCCATGAGCATGGAATGTTTTTCCATTTCTTTGTGTCTTCTTCAGTTTCCTTCATAAGTTTTCTATAGTTTTCAGCATATAGATCTTTTATATCTTCGGTTAGGTTTATTCCTAAATATTTTATGGTTCTTGGTGCAACTGTAAATGGGACCAATTTCTTAATTTATCTTTCTGTTGCTTCATTATTGGTGTATAGAAAGGCAACCAACTTGTGAACACTGATTTTGTACCCTGCAACTTTGCCGAATTCATGTATCAGTTCTAGCAGCATTTTGGTGGAGTCTTTCAGGTTTTGTATGTAGAGTATCATGTCGTCGGTGAAAAGTGCAGTTTGACTTCTTCTTTGCCAATTTTGATGCCTTTGATTTCCTTTTGTTGTCTGATTGCTGATGCTAGGACTTCCAACACTATGTTAAACCACAGTGGTTAGAGTGGACATCCATGTCGTGTTCCTGATCTCAGTTTGTCACATTTTTAGATGTGACAGTAGCTTCATGATTTTACTTGAAGGATTCATACGTGTTGATGGACTTTACACAACAGTAAAGGGCACTGTATCATGGTGCGTGCTTCCTGTCTCTTGGTGGAGCTGGTACTTTTGAAAGCAATACCTGGTATTACAGGTTAGCCTCATTTCAGCCCTGCTTTGGGGGCTCTTGGCTTTCTAGGATTGTCCAGCTTGCCCAGCCCCCTGTTTACACATAGATCTAGCTCTAGGGGAACAGGGACGAGGAACTGTGCATCCCAGTGGGGGACACCATGCACAGAGGTTGCACTGCATGCAAGCAAACATAAAAGAAAAATTTTAAGGTAAATTACTTAAATGTTTTAAATATCAATTTGTTTCTTATAAAAAGTTAACAATAGCTGTCTTGTGCTATGTATATATAGCTCTACTAGAGTTTTAAACTTTATGAAAGCTTTCATCAGCTACTGTTCAGTAATTGAGAGATTGTACTCCTAAGTTTAAGATCACCCAAATGAAGTTTTGATGCATACATCTCAGTTTTGACATGACCCCACAGGAAGGATAAATCAAGTGACCAGAGTATCCAAATAAGAAGCCCTCCTTGACCAATCTGCTGGTCTGAGAAAGGGTGTTCCAGAAACCAACACCACAGAAAATTAACATTAAAAATTCACATTTCAAATTCATGAAATAAATATAAGAAATTTAAGTAATTAAACTTTCAAAATATGTTTAAAATAATTCTGTAGCATTTACGCTTCTAAAGTTATTCAAGTTTAAAATCACACTGACACTCTTGGGACAAACTGTATGAGAGAGGGAGATCCAAGATACTGGTTCAGAACGTCTTTTTCCTAGGATTCGTTGAGTCCTGATTAATTGTTATGTGTAACTAGTAACCTAATAGAGATTCATGACTTTTAAAGATGGGAGAAGACAAGAAACTGTGAATCGTTATGTATTTTCCATCTTCATTTCAAGCTGCTAGATTTGTATTGAATAAATATTATGGGCTGTCCTCCATGTTGCTTTTGGAAATGGATCTTTCTGATTTCAGGCTATTCAAAGAAGAAGTTATATTTGGTAAAATAAGGTCAATTATGTGCGTCAAATAGATTCATACTTGAAATTCACCAATTTGATTAGATTTTAGTACACATTTCTTTATCTGAATTTTCAGCATTTGAACTTTACTGACAAAAATAAACCTTTTAAAATATGTTTTATAATATAAGCCAAGTCCTATGAAAGAATATATTCACTCTTGTGAATGAAACTGCTTTAGGTAGCACCAAAGTGACCTGTGCTTTTGAGTTTTGCTGGCTTAACTGACTCTAGTCTAGCTGTTAAAACGCCTAATTTTCATGTGCCACATTTGGTATTAGTAAGATCAGGAACTGTCCTGCGTCTTCCCTAACATTTAGAAGTTGTATTCCATCTTTTTCACTTTCTGTAGAAGGGCCACCTGTAATCTCACCATTAAAGGTATGAGAGCTTTCTACTTAGTACCTGGTTGGAGGGGTCATGGAGAGGTTTAGGAAAGCAAACCTAAAAAGCTAACCTAGTACACGTTTGGTTAACGCTTAGGCCTAAAGTAGGTTTCTGCTACATATAAGAGCCATGGACATACTCAAGCCGTTTGGCATTTTGAGAAACACACGTGAGACTAAAAAATAATGCAATGGAGTGGAAAAAAAATATTCTATCATGCACATGACAAAGGCATTGAAATAACATTGTGTTTTATTTTTTTTAATTAATATGCAATAAAACTGTCCTTTTTGGTGTACAGTTCTGTGAATTTGAATACATACACAGATTTGCGTAACTGCTACCACAGTCAGGGTATAGAACAGTTCCATCATCCAAAACAACACCTTTCATGGCATTTCTTCATAATCACACCCTCCCCCAAACCCTAATCTGTGATAACTACTGTCCTCCATCACTTTAAGGGGTTTTGTTTGTTTGTTTTGCCTTTTTGAGAATGTCCTACAAATGGAATCCTGTAGCATGTAGCCTTTTCAGACTGGCTTCTTTCACTTTCACTTGAGGCTCAACCAAGATGTTGCATGTAACAATAGCATATTCCTTTTTATTGCTGAGTAGCATTCATTATGTGGGGGTCCTGTAGTTTAACAATTCATCCATTGAATGACATCTAAGTTGTTTCCCATTTTGGTGATTATGAATAGAACTACTTTAAACATTTGTGTGTAAGTTGTGTGAACATAAGTTTTCATTCCTTTATGATAAATACCTACGTGTGAGATTGCTAGGTCATATAAATTTTATATGAAACTGCTAAAATGTTTTCCGGAGTGGATGTGTCCTTTGGCACTCCCACCAGCAATGCAGGAGAATTCCACTAGCTCCAGCTTCTCTACAGCACTCTATATTGTCAGTATTTTTTTTATTTTAGTCATTCTAAACTTAATTTATACTTTTCTAATGACTAATGATGTTGGACATCTTTGTATGTGCTTATCTGCCATTCATGCAACCTCTTTGGTGAAGTGTCAATTCAGACCTTGTGCCAATTGTAAAATTAGGCTGTTTGTTCCTTATTATTGAATTTTGAAAGTTCTTTATTATATTCTGGATACAAATCTATTGTCAGATAAGCAACTTTCTCCCAGTACATAGCTTGTTCTTTTTAGTCTCTAAATAAAAACTTTTTACAGAGCAAAAGTTCTTAGCAGTGAAGTCCAATTTATAATTTTTTTAATGAATATAATTTTTTTGGTACTATATATAAGAACCTTGCCTAACTCAAGGACTGGGAAGATTTTTCTCCTATGTTTTCATCTAAAAACTTAACTTAATTTTATATTTTGTATTTAGATCCATGATGTGTGATCCATTTTGAGTTAATTTTGTATATGGTATAAAATCGGGTTCAGGCCCTTCCCCCCCCCCCGCCCCCGCATGTGGATGTCCAGCACCGTTTTTTAATAAAACTATTCTACTTCGTTGAATTGCCTTTGTACCTTTTCCAAAAATCATTTGACATTTTTTTGGACTCTATTTTTGTTTTCTTCCACTGATATATGTGTATATCCCTTCTCCAAGACTATACTGTCTTGATCACAGTGGCTTCATGCTAAGTCTTAAAATGTTGTAAGTCCTCCAATATTACTCTTCTTTTTCAAAAGTGTTTTTGGTATTCTAGTTACTTTGCTCTCCTGTATAAATTTTATAATCAGCATTTCTGTATCTGAATAAGTACTAATGAGACTTTGATTGGAATTGTTTCAAATCTATAAATCAGTTGGGAGAAGATTGACATCTTTACTATGTTGAGTCTTCCAGTCCATGAATATATATACAGTATGTGTCTCTATTTACTTAAATCTTTCTTGGTATTTCATTACCATTTTGTAGTGTTCAGCATATAGATACTGTATGTATTTTATTAGATTCATACTTAAGTATTTATTTTATTTAGAACTATAATAAATGTAATTTTTTAAAAAAATTTATTCCAACCTCACATAGCTACTTTGTAGAAACTGAATTGGTTTTTATGTGGTAATCTTGTATTCTAAAATCTTGCCAAATTCACTTATAAATTCTAGGAATTTTTTCTATATATTCCATGGAGTTTTCTATGTGAACAATCATGTCATCTGTGGAGACATTTTTTCCCTTCCAATCTTTATTTTTATTTCTCTTTCTTGCCTTATTGCTCTTGGGTAGGATGTTTAATATTATGTTGAGTATAAGTAGTAAAAATGGGTATCCTTGCCTTGTTTCTGATCTTAGGGGAAAAGCATTTGACCCTTCATGACTAAATATGATTTTAGCTGTAGGTTTTCACCTATGAACTTTATCAGATTAAGGAAGTTCCCCTCTACTGATAGTTTCTTAAGAGTTCTTATAAATGGATATTGAATTTTTCAAAACATTTTCCGTATCATCTTTTTGCTTGTTTGGTTTTAACTGTTAACATTACTACTTTGTTGTGGGGTTTTTTAATGGTTATTTATTTTTGAAAGAGAGAGAGGGAGACAGAGGATCCAAGCAGCCTCCGTGCTGTCAGTGCAGCCTGATGTGGGGTTCAGACTCATGAACTGTGAGACCATGGCCTGAACCAAAGTTGGCTGCTCAACCGACTGAGCCATCCAGTTGCCCCAACATCATTACTTTGATTTTCTAATATTGAGCCAACCATGTACTCTTAGCATAAACCCTCTTGGTCATGGTATGTTATTAGTTTTATGTATTGCTGGATGTGATTCCTAACTTTTTTTTTTTTTTGAGAATTTTTATGTCTCTGTTCTTAAGGTTAGTTTTACTGTCTTTGTCTGGCTTTGGTATCAGTAATGATGGTTTCATAAAAATGAATTGAGTAGTGTTCTCTCCTCTTCTGTTTTCTGTGGCACAAGAAAATGAAGAAAACAAAGATTAAAAAAAAGGATTTTCATAGACCCTCTTGCGAGCACTAAGAATTCTCTTCTCACTTCCTAAAGCCAGAAACAGAGGATTTCTCCTAGTATTCCCTCTCTCCACACCTCACGCTCACTTTGGACTACCTTGAGTCCAGGCTGGGGGATACAGGAAGAAAAATTACAAACTCATTTCTATTTTGATGGTATTTTCCAATCTAGTCATCTTTTCCAGTCTTCCTGTTAGCATTTACTTTACAGCATCCTCAAATCGCTACTCTGTGTAAGTTTTATAACTGCATTCTCTCCAGCTTCTGGATCTGCTTAGAGTGAGAGGGACAGGATTCTATCTTTCCTGGAATCCTTAAATAATTTTTAAAGAAAGGGAACTGGCAACTAATGAAGAACAAGGTATGTTAGATATTTTTGCTTTGAGAGAAAAGATAAAAAAGAAGCCGAGGCAAACATTCCTAGGCCTTGAAACTTAATTTATACTCCCATTAGAAACTGGAAATGTTGTGTAACTAAATATACATGTGGAATTTGTGTTACTTTGCTGTTAATGGATAATAAATTAACTACAAATGTGGTGGCATGCAGCAACATAAATTTATTATCTCATAATCCTGTAGGTCAGAAGTCCATGTGGGTTCTGCTGGATTCTCTGCTCAGAATGTCACAGGGCTAAAATCAAGATGTCAGTTGGACTGGGCTTTAATCTGGGAGCTCCAGAGAAGAAACTCATTCTAGTTGTTCACATAATCTGGTTCCTTGTGGTTGTAGGATTGAGGTACCTAATTACTTGTTAGCTGTCGGCCAGGGTTTCCCTCAGTTCTAGGGCTGCTCATTCCTTTTCACCTGACCCCCATCATCCTCAAAGCAGCAATGACATATAATAGAGCCCTTCTCATGCTTCAAATCTCTCTGACTTCCCTTTCTGCCTCCTTCATATATAGGGTTTATATATTAAAGGGTTTATATATCTAGGCCTACCAGATAATTTCTGTTTTAAATTCAACTGAGCTAGTCTTTTTATCACAAGTATAAAATCCCTTCACAGCACAACCATACCTAAAGTAGCGTTTGATTTAATAACCCGGGGAGAGACATCTTGGGCAGGGGAGTCATCTTTAGAATTCTGCCTACCACAGAACCAGATTAGAATGTTTGGCAGTGCTCCAGCATGATTAGACCAAACGTACTTCGTGCTGAGTGGAAGGCCCAGTGCTACATATTAATGATGAAAAGTAGGCACTCGAGGAACTTCTTCATTGGTGGAAGATATAATCTCATAAAAAGATACTTGTGCAAGGCTAGGTTTGTGGATCAACTTTTTGCAGAAAATGCTGAGCGCTATCCTGAAGATTAGGCATTAGGCAGAGAAAGAGTACAGTAGACAAAGGACCAATCTGAGCAAAGGCCTAGTGATATAACATAGCAGGAGCTGGAGGAAGTGGGCTTTATAAACTCTGTGATATTTCTGGAACCTTAATGTGCAAGGGGGAGAATGGCTGCAGATAAACAAAGGCAGGGATTTTTTTTTTTTTTTTTTCCATTCTAAGGAGCGTGGTCTTTTGTACCATAGGTAAAGAAGAACCCTTAAAGAGTTTTAAACAGGAGTGAGCCAATCAGGATCACATTTGAAACAAATCATTTGGAAATTACTCTGGAGACTGGATTAACAGGAATTGTCTAGACAGATCATTTAGGCGGCTTTATAATAGCTGAACAATATCAAAGCCATGGAGGGGAAAAAAATGGGGAGTGGCTGGAATGCTGGAGAGAAGGAGATTGGTTTCAAGCAATATTTTGGAAGTTGAACTTAATCATTGAGTAGATTTGGACCAGGAAAAGAGGACATGAAATGAGTCAAAAAGTCCAATTTCTGATTTGAGCCACTTGGTAGATTATAGAGCCATTAACTGCAACAAGGAATATAGCACGCCCAAGAGGAGTTAATGGATTGTTTTGGATAAAAGGATGAGACTATGGGAGTTCAGTAGAAAGGAAAGATTCATTCATTTTTTCCTTCATTATATCATTAAACACACATTTAGTACTCACTGTGGACTGGACAGTAGTGTAGACACTCAGAATATTAAGATGTAGGACAGCCCTTACTCTCCAGGAGCTCACAATTCACTGGACTGTGACAGATACATAAGAAGGTAACTATAAAAATAATATAAACAGGTGCCTGATGAGCCACGATGCACAGCGTATTCTGGAAGCATTGCATGAGCAGCATCTTACTTGGCCACAGGGGTCAAGAAGGATTTCCTGGAGGAAGTGACTCAAGGACTAAGTCCCAAAGGATAAGTTAAGGTAATAACCACAGATGTAAACAGTCACTGGGACCACAGTAGGATCCATATCAAGGTAGTAGCCAGCAACTCATACATAGCATTCCACCAGTGACTTGACAGTCTACAGACAGGGAAAATAGATCCCTTAGGCTTTGCAGTTGGTTTAGGTGGATATTGGGCAACTTCCTGAATGGATCACTAAATTGTGTCTAGAGCTGCAGAAAGAACAATTCAGACCCTTCGCTTAGGTTGTGCATATTACGAATCCAGACAAAAGCAGATAGCTTCTGGCCCCAACACTTGAGTCTTCTTTCTGCTATAGCTTTGTTTTGGTTTCCTGTTGGTGCTTTCATCTATTAAGATTGTCCTCTTTTTCATTGTGGCAAAAGGTAGTATTATTTTCTGTGAGGCCATGGAATTTGGAAGCCCATGTAAAGGGTGGGTAGGCAGAGCAAATAAATGTATGGGTCATTCGAACCATCCAGTTTTCCTAAAGTATTTACCCACCAGCTTCTTTCAGTACCCCCAAACCTACAAATCTAAAATAATGCCTTTCAACAAGCGGTGCTGGTATAACCGGAAACTCCCAAGTAGAAGGAAGAAGTTGAACCCCTACCTCACACAGTACTCAAAAGTTAATGCAAGGACAATCACAGGCCTTTGTAAGAGGTAAAACTAAAAAACTTGTAAAATAAAACGTAAGTGTCAGTCTTCATGACATTGGGTTAGCAATGGTTTCTTGATAGGACCCTGAAAGCATAATAAAAATAATAAATTGAAATTCACAAAAATTAAAGTCTTCTGTGCTACAGATGATAGCATCAAAAAACTGAAAAAAATCCACAGAATGGGAGAAAATATTTGCAAATCCTCTATTTGATAGGGACTTGTATCCAGAATAATACAAAGAACTCGTATAATTCAATAATAAAAAGACAACCCAATTTTGAAATGAGCAAAACATGTGAATAAACATTTCTCCAAGAATATATACAAATGGCCAATAAGCATATGAAAAAGTGCTCAATATCATTCAGTGTTAGGGAAATACAGATCAGAATCACAATGGGCTACCACTATATACCCACTAAGATGACTGTAACCAAATATAACCCAGAAATCCCACTCCTAGGTAGATACCTAAGAGAATTGAAAATATGATCACATAAAAATTTGTATGTGAATGTTCACAGCAGCATTATTTATAATAGCCAAAAAGTAGAAACAACTCAAGTGTCCATTAACTGATAGTGGATGAACAAAATGGGGTCTATCCATATGATGGAGTATTATTCAGTTACAAAAAGGAATAAAGTACTAATACATATTTCAACATTAACGAACCTTAAAACCTTTTGCTATGCTAACTGACAGAAACCAGACCCATAAGGCAAGACGTTATATAATTCCGTTTATATGAAATGTCCAGAATAGGCAAATCTATGGCGACAGAAGTTAGATTAGTGGTTGCCTGAAGCTGGAGGTGGGGGATGGGTGAGAGGGACTGCTAAGTGGGCTGGGATTATTTTGTGTGTGGTGATGATAATGTTCTGGAAGTAGACAGGCAATAATTGCACACTCCTGTGAGTTTACTAAGAAACCATTGAATTGTACACTCTAGGTAAACTGTATGGTGTGTGAGTTAACATGTCAATAGGAGGTGAAAAAATGATTCATTTAAGTTAGGGTGTTATTTCTATTTTAAAAAAATAGGGGAGCAGGGGACATTTTAGTATTGCAAAGGGCGAGTTAGATATCTGATCCTTTCCAGTGGACACCTAGTTAGAAGCAGGACTCTCAGAGTTTTGCTGGGCCTGATTAAAAGAAACACATGGGAAGGCACACTTAAAAAGGATGGCACCCTGAGGGAACCTGGGTGGCCAGGAGAAAACTGTAAGCTGAGGAAGATGAGAAGAGGTCCTCCTTATGAAGAAAAGTATAGAAATTAACTTGATCTGCTTAACGATCTTGCCAGTAGCTTCATCTGGGTTTATATCTTGTATTACATCCCCAGTCTCCAGTGAAAAGAACACTTGTTAGGTTAAGTCAAGCTCACACATAGGCAAGACACAACGTGCCAGGCACTATGTATAATGATGTATGATGTGTTCTGCCTTCACGGTGCTTATAGTCTTATGTCTTGACTGATAACAAAAACAGAAGTAAGAAGAAAGCAAAAACAGAAAATTAAAGCTAGTTAGTTTTAATATGAGGTAACTAAGCAGCAAATAAGGACAACATCTAGTGTATGGTACATATAAAATGGACTGTAGGTTTTAGGAGATCTCAGTCTACACTTGCTTCATTCGATGGGGTGTTTAAATTTTTTAGAATGCAGAATGTAGGGAAAGATGTAAAGGGACTCTTCTGGTTTGCAGCAGGTCACAAAGGGGAAACAAACTTTTTCTGCATATACTCAATCAGAGAAGGAAAGGCTACTTCAGTTAGTTGTGTTTTTTTTTTTTTTTTAATGTTTATTTTTGAGAGAGACAGAGACGGGGGAGGGGAGAGAGGCAAAGAGAGAAGGAGACAGAGAATCCAAAACAGGCTCCAGGCTTTGAGCTGTCAGTACAGAGCCTGATGCGGGGCTCCAACTCATGAACCATGAGATCATGACCTGAGCTGAAGTTGGACACTTAATCTACTGAGCTTCTCAGGCGCTCCTGGGCAGATATTTTTTAATACTGATATTTGTGTCAAGCATTGTGCCAGTTACTAGGAGGTGTCCTTTTGCCTTGGAAGAAAGAACACCAGTTCCAGTAACAAACTGAAATAGCTGCTTAATTTTGCCTCAGAGTGAGAGGGCAGAAGCAGATGTCCATGGGTGGCCTTCAGTCTATCAGGAACAGTCACATGGACTGAAACAGGAAGGTAGGCATGTAAGTAGTCCCGGGAAAGTGTTCCTTTGAGTAACTACATGGAAAGAATAGTTAAGTGATGAGTAAAAGAATGATAACATCTGGCATCCTAATGAGTCTGCTGTGCAAGTGCAGGGAAACTTAAATAGGAGCTTGCCAGGGAAGGAAGGGCTTATATTCAATGACAGAACTTCAACAATTTTCTTATCTTTTTTAATTCTGTAGCAGATATCAACTTGGATATATCAAAGCCTTTGAAAGCCAACCTGAGTTTTACCAAGCTGGATCAGATAAACCATTTTTTAAAGAAGATAAGAAGTGTACACAGCAAAGAGACCTCAGCCCCATTGGACACCATGTTGAATAAGGATGAGTTTCCAGCCTCCAAGTGTTACCGTGGAAAGTTGTCTAAACCTAAAGTTCATGGTGTTGGAGCACAAAAGATTCCATTTCAAGAAAACCTGTGGAGAACTATTTCTTGCTTTCAAAAAATCACTGTCCATACTACTCAGATTGTGATCTCCATGGAAACTGTTCCCCATCCTAATAAACCATGCCTGTTAGCATCTTTATCAACCCTCAGTGGAAGCCTTAATGTCAAAGCAGCACAAAAAGTACCTGGTAAGTCACAGAAAGGGGGAGAGGGGAATGATAATATGATTTGTTAACATCTGAAAGTGCATAATTTTGAAGATTCATAGAGGTTAAAAGTTTGAAGGACCACTACAAATAGAGACATTTCTGGTCTGTGACCTTATTTTAACAGATAATTTTATAACAAATCCTTCGAACCTAAATATTTTAACACCCTGAATTAAAGTTGTATCTGTCTCTTCAGGCATATTCCTACAAAGGCCTACAAAACCAAAGCCATCCATTTCTAAATTTCTTTTTACCTAGAATAGTGGTAATGGAACACAGGTAAAAAGAAATAGTGGTAATGGAACAGTGGCGTATCAGGTTTTGTTAACCCTTAGATCAGTGGTTCCCAAAGTGTGGTCTCAGAACCAACAGCATCAGCATCACCTGGGAACCTGTTAGAAATGCCGGTGTTCAGACCCTACCCCCGACCTACTGAATCAAAAACCCTGGGCATGGAGCCCAGAAACCTATTCCAAAAGCTCTACAGGTGATTCTGATGGACTGTGTTAGGTCACTGGTCACACTTTATTTAAAAAGAGAAGAATTGTTCTGGTGGCAGGTGTGCTGCACAAAGCGTAGTGATAGAAACCAAGGCTCAACTTTGCAAGGACAATACCATTGATGGTGCCAGCAATACCTGGCAGAGAAAAGGCTGTGCTTCAGTGCCTCACCTAGCAAAGAGTGGCACGCACTCTGCAAACTGGATGTCGTTGATGGGTGGAGAGCTGAGGAATTAACGGGCAGTGACATCTACGTTTTCTTCTTTTGCTACCATGACTGAAGTGCTATGTGCTCTTTCACACTGAATCAAAAAATGTAGGCAGAAGGAGTGGGAGGAGGGGAAGAGGAAAGACAAGGTACAGGTAGGAAGTAACACTTTTCAATCACAGAACCTGCTAGCTACTGTAGGAGTTCGGGGCACAGTGCCAGAAATTTTACTTTGAAAGTAAAAGTAGCAAAAGGGAAACATTTTTTTCCACTTTAATTTGCAGGAAAGAATTGGGGCTAAAGGGGATAAAGTAAATCCTGAAACTATATGCAACTTAGTTGCTTCCTAAGAAGTAGTTAAGTGGCAGCTGGAGACTCACTGGAACTTAGTTCCACATAGCCATTTTGGGCACAGTAGTTTAAGAGATAAAGGGAAAGTTTTATGGTGGAGAAGTACAAATTTTAGGCCAAAAAGTAGATGATTTATTTCTTTCTCACCAGAAATATTTGTGACCAAGCCAGCTAAAAGCACTGTATTTTTTTATTGTCTTAAAAGTTAGAAATGAAAAATGTAAGGTCCATGGGACATGAACGACTGTGAAACACTGGAGGCTACAATGCCTGATTTATCCACAAATAAATTGCAAGCCAGACAAGGTTGGGCCCGTTCCCACGCCTTTCCAGTTGTACCTTAATCATAGTAGGGAAAGGTTAGCATTCAGACAGAGGAAAAGAATTTAAATGGACTATACTCAATTCTAGATCCTTTTCTGTTTTCATCCTCATTTCTTGTTTTATTCATTTTCTACTCATTTTACCCAGTTTTAATGGTGTTTGTCCTCAGTAAACATCTCTAAAATGTAGTTAAAATCCTCTCACTGACCTCTACAAGATAGTAGCCTCACTCTGCTTTTGTAACTTGTTTTTTCCCCCTCATACCAGAAAAACTACCTACCCCTATCCCTTTTACAATCATGGACTTCAATGTAGTTAAACACAGAATTAGAAACTATAGCTCCTACAAAGATATACTTTATACAAGTCTAACGTGTAATGTCTGACAAACGTTCTAAAGTAGTTACTTGTGTCAACAAATCAAATCAAATTGAAGTTAGCTATTTAACAGGAAAAATTTTATTATGAGAACATAACTAACACCAAATCTGTTTTCCCTACATTCTCCTCAATGTAGTGGCATGCTCAAACAGTTTAAGAAGATAACAAAGCCAGCAAAATAATAATTAATTACAATTAAATAAAATTGGGGTAAGTTCTAGTTATTGCTGATGGATGATTTCTGAGAAATTATAATTGAGAGACTATTACATATTTGTCAAAAATTGATTTTTTAGCTAAGCAAAACTTTTTAAGTCAAATATAATTTAAGCTTTGAACATTAATTTCATTATATTGAATATCTTAAAAATTCATGCTTTGCAACCTGGCTGAAATATACTCAAATCTGTGTTCAAGGTATATTTTTGATGAGTGGTAAAAAGTATCCCTCACAAAAAAAAAAAAAATCCCCTTTTACCAGTAGTCCTATTTCTTTTCGTATTCTGCAAGCGACATCGTTCTGCACTGAACTAAACTTTTTTTATAGTGTATCTTTGAGCTCAACAGAGTTAATGTCAGAGTTTTATAGTTTGAATCTAATACAGAAATACTTAACTGTGTCTTTGATTTTACAGTTTATATAACTATTGTGACCATCTGCAGCAGCTGCACTTTTCACATTATTTGCTGAACCAAATTGAGCACAGTGACAAAAGTAGTCATCTCAGATGTACTATTAAACAGAGAAAGAAAAGGGAGCATTGCCTGGGTACAGTATAGCCATCTGCTGTACAGATGTTATTGTATAGAATGACTTAAGATAAAATAATTGTAGAAAATTTTCATTAAAACCTCAACAATTTGCACTTGTTTATGCGAATCTGCATAACTCCCCAATGAGACAACACACTTGGGGTTTCTTTGGTTCTCACTCACTTTCTCTTTGATCCTTTTTGATGTGCTGACTTTAATAAACACAGTCAAAAACACTGCAAAAACATCATGGAAAAAACTACAAAGGAACAATTATAGCAGCAGAAACTACTCTAATCCCTAACTTACGCAAGCTATTTTTAGTGAAATATTTTTTTTAACACTCTTTATGTGACAATGTTATATAAACAGGGTAAAATGGTCCTTTCCAGATGAGTTTTAATTTAGGAGCTGAAATAGACTTGTAATGCCAGAGGAATCTTATGTTCTAAGTAATATTTAGAGAAACACAATGGGGAATGTGTTATAGTCTGTAAGGTACAAAAAAATATTTGAGTTCATCTAATGATTGTATTTTTTATCATCTAAACCATCCTAAGTTTAGGAGAAGAGTATAGGGAAAGGGAATGATAAAAGCCTGACAGGGGAAAATTAATCTTCTTCCCAAGACATTGATAATAACACTTAAATCGAGAACCACTCTCGTGTTCATTTACTGGCTTTTGCAACAAAATATGTACAAATTATTTACTGAAATGTTTTCATCATTTGAAACAAAATGAAATGGTTAAATATTTTCAACTTAAAAAAAAAAAAAGGAAATCTACAAGTTTTTCTTAGCCTTCTGTCCTATCCTGTGACGCTAAACTATAAGAGTTTCAAGGGACTTGATTTTTTTCTTAATTCTACTCTGCAGATGCTGGTGTAACAGTGACTTAAAATAACCTAACCCATATTTCTGCTGGAGTACTTATGTTCTTCCATATGTCTTTGGTAAAAGGGCCCTAAAGTTCTGATTTTAGTAGATGTAACACTTAGATTTTTTTTTAAGTTGGTATATAATATTGAAAAAAAAATAACAGTGAATCTCATTTAGAGATTATATCTTATTTTCTGAAACATTTTAAGGCTGATAGTATTTCTTTTGCTATCCATTAAATCCGTCCCATTCTACAGTGTGTTCTTTTAAAAAATAATCCCCTTCCCCCTACCTACACACACAACACACAATCTTTTTGCCGTTTGAAGTATGTCATTTTGGAGAAACCATAAGTATATAGCTATAAATTGTGAATGTAGTGCTGCACTTTCCACAGGCCGGGTGGGGAGTGAGCTGCAGACTTTAGCTCCCCTTGTCAGAGTAAATTATGGCTCTATTAGGGCAGCACTCCTTAGATTTTGGCAAACAAGGGTACACAATTCAGGCTGTGAAATAGCTGTCCTTTAGGCTGCCTTGCTCTTGTTCAGGGACACTTGGATTAGCAACTTCCATGTAAATAAGGAAAAGGGAAATAGGGTATGAACAAGCTAGATGGCACAGAGGGTTGGGGGAAGAGCCTAAGTGAGGCCACCGTGGTTTGCATTTTAGTCTGAACTGGGGAAGAGTTGCAAGGATCCTCCTTCCATAGGCACTTAGGGGACTTTTCATCCACAGCAGAAAGCAATGAGTTGAACCCCTTTTGGTCGAAGAGCTGTAGTTCAAATAACTTTCACTACCCCAGTCTCTGCCATCCAGATGTACTGTCTTTGTGTATAAACAAGAGTAGAGAGGAAGAAAGCATAACCACATTATCTTTCACGTACACCAATGCCTCTTCTTTTGTTCACTGAATTCAGGACCAACCAAATGCAAAGAACCTAAAGTTCCTTTTTATGTATTGAAAAGTGAAACCCAGTCATTAATTGATACAAAGTGTAGTTCCAGCTTTTCATTCCATGGTTAACTGGATCTCCTGAGGAAAATCTCTTAAGGCGTTGTCGTAGTGTTGGATGCTGCAGAAATGCAAGTAAGCCTAAGGGGAAATAAAACGTTAAATTAGATATGACTACCTAAAACAATATGTTGCAATAGCAAGCCATTTACAACACCCCAAAGACTTTTGTTACTTTTAGAAAGAAACAGCTTCTCTTTCCAATGCCTGAACAATAAGAAATGAATTCCTTGACAGTGAAAGTCAGAGGACAAACTTAGCTTTCAAGCCACCACTGAGGACTGAAGTAGGAGTACAGCTTGTAGACAGCTATACAAATCACTAACAAACCTTAATGAATATTGGGTGTGGGCATCAGGGTCCTGTCATTTTTGACACTATGTCCCAAGTAGCTTAAACCCAACACTCAAGGAAAGGTGGAGACCTCATTGGGTCTGTAACATCTGGGATTTTATTTGTCATTTTGGCATACCCCGCAAGCGCAAAAGAAAGAGTAAAAGGGGATTATCTTGACAATGAAATGAGTTACTGAATCTTGTGATAATGAAAAGCAGAAGAATTCTAATGCCTTTCTATAGTCCCTGAGGTAGAGGTGCGTTTATAGTTTTGCAGAAGTAAAACGTAGGCAGGCAGAACAGATGGCCTAGAGTCCCTGAAACATGACACCCCTCATCTCAGAACTGAGTACCACTATTAATCCTGGTCAGATTCCCTCTTATTACTTTATAACAAGGTTCAAAGTTGCTACTGATGAACTGGCGTATCCCTCTTGTTTTACTCTTAAATTACCTGTATCGATTACTGATTTTTTTCAACAGTGATATTTTTCTGTATATACTGATGGACTATTGAGACATTCAAAAGAAGTAGAATAGGAAGTTCTAAAAATTGAACAAGAAATAAGTTAGCAAAAGTAAAATTCTCACAGATTTTTTTCAATATAATGTGTCATATTATTTCTCTAATATGGTGGGAAATAAAAACCCTAAATGTATAAGATACTCTCTTGGAGAATAATTCTCTCGTCCTCTTCTTAGAAATCACATGCAGTGGAGAAGAAATCCCACCATACAAATGTTATGTTCCTTGTCAGAATTGTTACCATAATGTATAATTAACTAGAGTTTAGGACAATCATAGGCAATATTAATATTGTTACCTTAGATCTTTTTTTCACACCCTCAAAGAGAGAGGTAAAAAATTAAGCATGTCTTTTGTTTTTTAAAAGAAAAAACCCACTGGGAGATAAATGTTGTTCAGATGTTTACCACGGTTACTTACTCTTTTGTTTAACCAAATTATATTAATGCAGTCTTCTAGGTCTTTCTCTTGGGATACTTAAATTTTTCTGTTTTAAAAGGTGTGTGGGTTTCTTGAAATGTCTTTTAGGTGATTATTGTTCTTCATGTACATTTTTTGTTTTAGTGCTATGTGGTTACTATAGCTGCTTTGGATTCCAGTGGGAAGCCTTTAAAATACATAGGAGAGTAACTTTAGAAATTAAGAAGATAACCACTGGGTTGAATTTCTAATGTGTTAAAAACCATCTAATAAGCAGCCACCTTAGGATGCTGAGCACTGCCATGTGCTGTGGTGTGGTGAACATGATGTACCTGCCCAGCCTTTCGTAGAGGGAGATGAGCTCATCCCAGAGAGATAACCATCTCTGACTTTTTCTTCTGATTCATCATCGACCTGAACTCCATTTGAACCTTGTTAGACAAAAAACAAGCAGAATTCCTGGCCCAAACTATAAAATATAATTAAGCCCTTTTGAAATGATGTGTAAAAGAACATTGCTGTACCCCCACTTATAACCACTACCACCACCACAACCAATAAAGTTAAATCAAGCACTGCCTGTAATGGATTAAAATAATAAATGTTCCTGGATTTCAGTGTTTGAAGTACTTGAAGAAAACAGGCTCCCAGCAACCCGGGTAGCTGAATGCAGGAGAGACATTTATTAATGACGAGTTCAAGGATTTGGCCTGTTTAAGATCATTACTTTGTGTTTACTGTGTGTTACACATCTTTTATATTTTTACGCAGCCCACATGTGTCCACATGCAATAACGAAAGCTTTTTTTCCAACAAAAGAATTGTTAATTGTGTAAATGTGGTTCTCTTGGGGAATGTGAAGTCTTCCTAGGACTCTGCTCCTTCTAATGAGAAATCCAGTACAATTACACTCTTCCAAGTATATCCACCTTCAGTCCTGTCTCGAGCTAAATTGGTCTATTTCTTCTATTGTTTTTAGTTACCAAATTCCAAACTTAATCTAGACAACTAGAAAACCGTTGGCCTTAGGTTATATATTTTACAATTGTGTCCCATTGCAGTGGACTTTTTGTATCTTAAGTACTATAGAAAAAAAATCCTTTTTATTTCTTCTCCAAAGAGTTTTAACAAAGGTACGGTAAAGAATGATTCTCTAGTTTTAGATACATTTTGAGATAACAAAAATGCTATCAGTTGACATAAAGATATCTCACTGCGAAGTGCTTTTAGAGAAGAAAGTTTCCAGTCTTAGCTGGTAATTAAGCCTGGAGATCTTAATAGCTTCTCCTCTGTATCCTAATGATAGCCCCTTATAGGTCACTATTAGGTGAAATGGACAAGAACTGTCACAACCCTCAGTGCTAGGACTGTGGAAAAAGATTAGCATTAATCTCTTTCCCCCACTCCACTGAATCTGTGACAGCATTTACTTTTGCCTGTGGTTACAGCAAATTGCCCTCTCATCCACATAAGCCATGAGTAGGCTATTTGCTAGGAAAGTTTCTGGCAAAGCAACCTCGTCAGTGATGAGTGACTAAGGACACATCTTAGATGTTCTTTTGCTCTCTGGCTGGGCTTCTCTGGACCTGTAGGCTATGTTGGCATAACATACTGAGGCCGTGAAAGACAGCTAAGGACAGGAAAAAGCATTTATTCACAACCCTATTGCCAGTTGGAAAAATGAAATTACTAAGAGCTAACTAATAGCAGTAGTTTTTATAGAGCAACCTGGTGCTGGAAGGAGGCAGACAGAATCTGAATCCTAGCCCTGCTACTTACTGGCAGTTGATCGTGGTAAAAGTTACAACACAGCTCATTTCCAAAACGAAGGCAAAAATACTTAATTCACAGGCCTCTTGAAAGGATTAGGTGAAATAATTAACTCAGAGTACCCTACACATTTCTTGGCACAAATTTATTTAATTCCTCTATAAATGTTGGGGTTTTTTGTATCTTCTTTCCCTTCCTTCTCCCCATACCACAGGAATACTAAAGTCATAGATCATGAAATTATGAAATGTATTAGTTTAAAATTATATTAAAGATCATCCTTTTTTTTTTTTAATGTTTATTTACTTTTAAGAGAGAGAGAGTTCCAGCAGGGGAAGGTCAGGGACAGAGGGAGACAGAGAATCTGAAGCAGGCTCCAGGCTCTGAGCTGTCAGCACAGAGCCTGACACGGGGCTCAAACTCAGGAGCTGTGAGATCATGACCTGAGCTGAAGTTGGATGCTCAACCGACTGAGCCACCCAGGCACCCCAAAGATCATTCTTTTCTTTATCAAGAAGCCTCTTTTCCCTTTTCTCTCATAGACCTCATGATCCAAACACATTGCATTTAGGATTAGATAGCTCACGTAACTGTATCAACTTGATATGACTGTAACCAAAAAGAAAAATTTTCGTACATTCCCGAGCCTGTTTTAGATAGATCCAGGATTTCTTTCGGGCCCTTTGAAATACTGAAAATACCTCATGAACCCCCATTACTATGTGGAACTCCCTCAGAGTCAAAGAACCCTGGGTTGAGGCCCACTGAGCTAGTCCTAACTCCCTCCTTGAGTTAAGGGTGAAAGATTAAGTGATTTGCCCAAGGACATTCTGAGGTGGAATAGGGGCTATACCATGTATCCTGGCTTTCGGTCATCGGTTATACTAGTCTTAAAACACCCGAATTATGCAGTTCAAGACCAATCTCTAAACCATTGTAGTAAATTATTAAGCAAGTCATTTTGCTTTCAACACTGTTTGATTAAGTTTATACCAGTTCTTCCATCCATGCAACTTACTTAAAAAAAAAAAAAATCACAGCAGTTTCCTCATGTAATTAAATTAACCAGCTACTGTATTCCTCTAAGAAACTTTTGAAGTATGTATTTATTGTTGTTCTTTCCTCTGGAAGAAGGTTGTCATATACTTTCCAATATGCACAGTCAGATCTGCCAGTCTGCTGAAGAAAAAAACCAAAACAAAAAACAGAGCCACATAGTCCAATCAAGTTTTATTTTTCTAACAAACTGACACTACTGTGAAAACAGTGAGCATGGCGGCAGGTTGGAGAAGAAGGAAGAGGCAAAGTGTATCATCCATTACTCTTCGGTGTTTTTAGTTTTTTTCTAGAACCTAAGAGTTCTAAAACATTTCTCAAAAAATACTTTTCCCAGACAAAGGGCAAGTATAAATAGCCAATTCAGTAGACAGTTTCACCTTTGATGAGTGATTCCCTTTTTCTTTACGTGCAAGAAAAAAAAAAATCATGTTTCTGCTTCTTGTCATTTTATTATGGCTAAAAGAAGAGGTTTGGGTTAGAGCGGGGGGTGTCAGCTTTTACTCACTGGTGAGTGACTGGGTGAGAGTACCTGGGATTGGAAATCCCACCCAGGAGAAGTTATCAGATGGGATGGGATACATGTTAGCAATGACCAGTTGGGCTCTTTTTTTGGTGGCTAGGCTTTTTAGTAATTTTGAGAGCACCAGCATCCCTTTCAACATAAACATCAGTATCCATGTAGTTCTCTGACAACTTTGTTATGGTTTGATCCATACATTAATCTTACTCTACATTTTAGTTTACTATATTAGTAGGTACAAATATGTAGGCATATTACAAAATAGGAGGTAACTAAGTACAATCTGATCAGCTTACATATTCTGATTAAGGGGGATAAACAAGGGGGTTTTTTCATGGTTAAAATACCCAAATGCCATTTTTACATACTTCAGCATCATTAGTTGAAGGAACTAGAAATGAGAAGTGTCCTAATCATCTCTTTATGCACCATACTTATAAAATCTTTTTCTGGTCATCTAGTTGCTTATGGTCATCTCTTTACGGATCATCTCTTTATAGACCTTTATAAATTTTTTTTCTTCCTCACCTTTTGAGGCACCCTGATGCTTCACTATTATGCAAATTGACCTATAGATGTATCTAACCCATGCTTGCTGATTTTCTAGTAGCCTTAGATTATTTCCAGCTGTATAAAAAAAATACCTGGATATGTTTTGCTAGCACATGTCTTCACTGAGTATTCTTTCTCATGACACACGGAAGCGTTGATTTAGACTGCGTTTTGCATAGTCAGCATGTAAAGAATAGGAGCCTTACCAAGTGTCTAGGAGAGACTGACGACGTAGGGCTGGCAGCATCTTGTAAACATTCTCCCAAACAAGTGGTTTGCATTTATTAGTCTTGTGAAGGAGTATTTGAAAGGTCATGAAACTACTTGTTCCTTGAACTAAGTTTTTACACTCCGTGAAAAGTATGTCAGGATGCAAAGCAAGCAAGATTATTTGTTTATCGTACCAGTTGTTTCTGAAATTACTTCTCAGTGTTGTTACACCTCATTTAGTTTAATTAAATATCTGCCGTGGGTTTGCTAGAGCCGAAATTAAAAATACAAACACAGACTTTTGAAAGAGGCCAATGGAATAATCAGGCAGAAAAGCATGCTGTTGAATGGAAGGAGGTAGAAGAGGTTATACACTGGGTCAAAATGACCTAATCACACAATCGCTCAGTGCAGTGTGGGGTCCTCAAATGGATCCTGGAACAGGAAAAGGACATGAGGGGAGAAATGTGAAATTCAAATAAGCTCTATAAATTAATAGTACTGAGGTTAATTTATTGGCTTTTGATAATTGTACTATAGTTTACATACATTGTTAACTTTAAGGGAAGCTGAGTGAACGAGATCAACTTTGCTAAAAACCTAAAATTATTTCAAAATTAAAGGATTTTAAAAAAGACCTGATAAATGATTAAGTAACTTTAATAATATTCATGCTTTCAAAGTGTAAGTGACCATTTAAAATCTAGACTTTCACAGTATATTTCTTTAATTTTTTTCTACTCTCCATACTGTTTCTGGAAATCCAGGGGAAAAATTAACAGTTCAGAAAATCTAAAGGATAACACATCAAACACCTATAGATTTACCAGCTAGGACAAATGTAAACATTGTGTCCTATTTGCAATGTGTGCACAGATACGTGCACGCACACACACACAGATGAACCGTCACAAAACCATTCAGCCTTTTCCAGTGCCAAGAAGATAGCACTTTATAGTTTTTATATACAATCATTTTGTCTAACAATGCAGTAGTTCTCTAAGAAGAAGAATAGTTAGCATTCCTGAACTCAATTTCTCTAGCCATTTATACCAGATTTAAAATGTATAATTATCCAGTTTACATGAGCTCTGAGTATTCTCTGTGGTCCTGGGATCATGTGTGTGGTGATATATAAGACAAGATTCACTTTATCCCAAGTAAGGTATTTAACATACTTCCTGATGAAAAAACAAAGAGGAGGGGATGATGTCCCATAGGCTGGCTTCTCGCTGAGTGAAAGAAAGGGAAAAGGAAAATTAATAACCCTGTCATGAGTCCCAGGGATTATTTTCATATTTTGTGGTAAAAGTGTAAAGTTTGGCTTAGCATTTATAAATGACCCTTTGTGAAATTCATCACCACTCTTTATTAAGTGATCATCATAATTTCTTATTACTGGTCATTTACGCCAAGATTAAAACCACTTGAACTAACTTGTTTTTCTATTATTTTGTTGTAGCTTTTTAAAAATGTAGCAGGAAATGTTCAAAAGGAAACAGATTCTATTTAAAAAATTTTTTAATGTTTATTTATTTTTGAGAGAGAGAGACAAAGACAGAGTGAGAGCAGGGGAGGGGCAGAAAGAGAGGGACACATGGAATCTGAAGCAGGCTCCAGGCTCTAGGCTCTGAGCTGTCAGCACAGAGCCTGATGTGGGGCTCGAACCCATGAACCGTGAGATCATGACCCAAGCTGAAGTTGGACACTTAAATGATGAGCCACCCAGGCGCCCCCAGAGATTCTATTTTAAACTTAAAAGCTGGTGCTTGTGGATGAACCTTTCTGTGGTACCACAGATCACTGGAACCCCTCATTGAGGAGCAAAACCACAACAAACTGTATAGCCAGTGTAGTGGGCAAATGGGTACATGGGTATGAGTTAAATCAGCTGCATAAGCCTCAGGTATGAACCACACCTCATCTCCTTGTAGGTGTATGGCACAAAAGAGCAGACAAGGGACAGAAGGGACCAGGCA
This sequence comes from Lynx canadensis, assembly GCF_007474595.2. Taxonomy (NCBI): domain Eukaryota; kingdom Metazoa; phylum Chordata; class Mammalia; order Carnivora; family Felidae; genus Lynx; species Lynx canadensis. The sequence continues at coordinate 37,508,769 of NC_044320.2, read as the reverse complement.
GGGCGCATTTGTGTCTCCAGTCGTGTGTTTTCTTAATGCCTTTAGACAGTGCCTGTTCTGTGTCCTCACTGCCAACATAAGCATCTTAAATTCTCAGCGCCACCTGTGTGTTTAAACAAGTCCATCATCATTGCTGGTAGACCTGATACAGAGGCAAGTACACACTGTAAAAGGATTACAAAGGTGTAAGAATAGAGTGAGGAGTAGACTAGTGAGGAAAAGAATGAAAGGGAAAAGAACAGAATGAAGAGCGACCTATCAAGCAAATACTTGATCAGAGTGAAAGAATTGACAGCACAAAGGAGAATAAAAAGTAAAAAAAAAAAAAAAAAAAAAAAAAAAAAAAAAAAAGATTTGTACGATAATGGGGAAGTGTCCCATGTTTTTCAACAGTTCGCTTGCTTAACAGTCAATACTACAATGTTTTTGGTTGTTTCATCCCCTCTAGTACTTCCTGAGATCTCAGAACGTGAGGCTGTGAAGTTGCTGAGGAAAAATCTGACATGAAAGAAAGTTGCAAATTATTTATTTTACCTTTGTATAGCCAGTATACAGTAGATAACCAGTGAATGTTTGTTGAATAATGAAAGCATGCATGCATAAATATCAAGGTGGAGGTGACCCTGTATATCCAAAAACCTTACAAGTAGATAGAAGCATGGGAGTAACACTTGCTTAAGAAATTAGGCGTGGTTTTTAATACTGTCATAAGAAATTGTTCGTAAAACCGTAAGAGTAGAGAAATTCACTGGAATAAGAGATTGAGGGTGGGAGGAAAAATAGAAGACCGTGGATTACCCTTGGCAATCCCTTTAGTTAGAGAATGTATATCAGTTGGGATGCTCTGAGTTATAAGTGACAGAAAACCCAACCTAAGCTGATTTCAGCAGTCTCAAAGGTGAAAAGTTTGGGCCCAGTGCTGTCCTTAGTCATGGCAGAGTCCATTAGATCTCCCTTCTGTGTTACACAGCTGCAGCCTCAGACCCCACACGGTGGCTGCCAGCAGCTCAGGCACCTTCGTTTTGTTAACTTCAAAACCAGGGAGCAAGAGGAAAGGTTACTTTCCTGAAAGTATTATTAGTGTATCTCATTGATTTTCATTGAAATCCATGCTCAGCCCTGAGCCAAATCAAACTCCAGAGAGTATCAAACATGAAAATCAAAAAGTATGGCAAGTTTCCAGCTCTACTAGCCTACATTCTGGAAAAGCAGTCCTAGATTCTGCTATTGCTGAACTAAAGCTACACCTGCCTCAACTGCAAGGTCTCTGTATCTCAGGCACATGGTCACCTCCCGCCTCCTCACTGCTCACCTGAGTCTGACTGGCTTTCTTTCCCCTTATTGCAGGCTCCCAAACATTGGCCTGACCATTGGCTTCCGACTTCTGGGCCATTTTCCTGAGGTTACAGTCCCTACCTTTATCTCTGTTCTCCCGAGAATTCTAAGTATCCTATTCTCCCTACCCAAGCAAAAAAGAATAGGATTTGTAGGACAGCAGTGAGGTGTTCATGTGTTTAAGCTGTCAACATTTCGATATTCGTTTGTAATAATTCAAGTTCAGAATTTTTCTCACATCCTTCCTCACCCCAGTCAATAAATACTTCTAATCGTATAACTTAGGGGAATTAAGAAGAACCTTCCATCAATCCTACTTAAGTTCTTCTTTGAGAAGAGATAGGCACTTTCTGAGGAATATACATAAGATATGATGATGCAGATTTTGTCATCCCAGTACTAGATATTTTAGGCAAAACCTCAGCAACTAATTTAGACAGTACAATAGCAGTATTTTGAAGTAGTTCCTACATAGTAGAAATATCTAGTAAGATCCAAATTCTGTTTAAATTAAGTTCTACAGAGATTTTTATCATATGCTTAAATATACCTGTGTATAAGTGAAAGCTGTTATAGAGTGAGAAAAGTAATCTCATTAATCTATACACGCCAGACAAAATGTCAAGCCCATTCTTAACGAGACTCCTAGAGATAAATATTAGCCCTTTCTTTTGATAGTCTTTTCTTTGATAATTACCTTTGCTCCCATGAAGTTGTCCTTTATGTCTGTCTTAGTTCTTTTTCTTTGATTTTGACCACGTCAAAGTGATATTTTAGGAATGATTAGAAATAACATATTAGAAGAGGTACTTGGCAGGTTTTTCACTCTCGTAGGAAGAGATATAAATAAGAAAAGGAAGAAGGCTAGAAACCACTCTGTGGTGCTGGATTAGAACCAGAGGTATCAATGTGAATTCATGATTTTTAATATATTTTCTGGTGGATAGATAGATACAGAAAAATATAGATGTGTGTGTAAACATGGCTGATACACACACACACACACACACACACACACACACACACACACATGCTTCTTAGCCCTCTCTGCTCAGACAGCCTGGAAGCAGTGACACCCTAGTAGCAATGAGCATACCTACCCCCCAGATTTTGTTTTCTAGATACCATTCTTCAGCAAAAGAAACCCAGGCTCTTTGGAGAAATGGAGGTTGCCAGAGATGAGATAGGAAAAATACAAGATAAGCCTAAAACAACATAGATGGCCAGAAAATTTAAAAGTTCTCAAAAAATGATGGAAGTGTATCAAAAGGACACAGGACCCAACTTGAAGGAGTTCTCAATGCCCAAAGCTGGTTCAATTTAGGCAACAAAGTAAATGATAGTATTAGATTATAACTCATAACATAAAATAAATACCTATGAGTCCATACGCATACAAATAAATAATTGAATTAATAAATGGGGTAGAAGGGACAGTTCTTTTTACCACAGAATGCTAATTAAGAAATGTAGAAGAATAAGAAAAATTGGAAATCAACATTATCACATACCACAGTAATAATCATTGCATGTAAGAGCCATCAATGGATGCTAAAACATGAGTGGGTAAAAGTTTGATGTAAAAGAGGATACATTCATGGTCTTCCTGTATCTCCCCAAGATATTTGTTATTTTCAAATGGAAAAATAGCAACATTACAGTGACAAAACCTGGCAGACACCACTTTAGCCATGTGATCAGAGTTAATATTGCCAATAGTAAAACATCAACATCACTCCAATATGTTACACTGAGAAGGGCATCACTTCTCTGGGATTCTTGCCAAAAACATAACTTAATTCTAATGAGAAAACATCACATAAACTCAAATTGAGAGACATTCTGCAAGTAATTGGCCTGGGCTATTCAAGAGCATCAGGGTCATTAAAGACAAAGAAGGCTGGAGGATCGGTCACAGATTAAAGGAGACTAAGGAGACTTGGCAGCTAAATTCAGTGGGGATCTTAGTTGGCATCCTGAGCCATAAAAAGGACATTAGTGAGGAAAATGGGAAAATTTACATAAGATCTGTAGATTACTTAATAGTATGATATCAGTGTTCATTTCCTGATTTCAGTATTTCTGCTATGGTTACACAGCTAGATGAGGAGTATATGGGAACTCTATATTTTTTGCAACTTTTAGGTGATTCTAACATCACTTCAAAATAAAAAGTTTTGTGTGATTTCTTTTAGAGGAGGGGGACTTAGAATGGATGGTTTTTTTTTTTTTTTAATGTTTATTTATTTTTGAGAGAGAGAGAGACAGAGTATGAGCAGGGGAGGTGCAGAGAGAGAAGGAGACACAGAATCCGAAGCAAGCTCCAGGCTCTGAGCTGTCAGCACAGAGCCCGACACAGGGCTTGAACTCACAAACTGTGAGATCATGACCTGAGCCAAAGTTGGACACCCAAGTGAGTGAGCCACCCAGGCGCCCCCTGGAATGGATGGCTTCTAAGGCTTCCTCCACTCGGCCTTATTATTCTAGGACACAGTGATGCAAAATGAAGAATGGCAGAAATTTCGGCACTTTTCTGTTTTGTCTGTCAATTAAGAAATATGTTGAGACAGATGAAAGTAGGATCAGGTTGTAAACTGACAACTCAGTTCGGTGGGATATATCCTGAAGAGCTACTGTTGTTCCCAGCACTATACTGAGTACGATGGTCTTTGCCTCCGGGATGGTCAGTGTACCAGAGCTTGAATATGATGTGGTCTTCCCTGTTAATCACTTAGCTTACCAAAGTCTCTCTTCCTAGATGTTTTAAAATAATGGAGATGGATTAGAATGATATAGAAAGTAAGTCTTGAGATAAGAGAACAAGAGCCCCCAAAGTGGACCCTGAGATTTTTTTAATCTGGGGGTCTGACAAGGCAATGAGAAGCATTCAATAAGATAAGCAACTTAGAAGGCCTTTGGAATTAAACATTTTGTGTATGAGGAACCAATAGAATATTCACATTAAGATTACTGTGAGATAATTGGGTATTTCACTCTAGGGCAGAATGGAGATACATACATTTGGGAATAAAGAGAAATGTAATTCTGGCATTCCCTGAATACTATTTGCCAGATGATTGTACTGAATCAAGCCTATACTTTCATAATCCCGTTATGACAGATTTCTCAGTAATAAATTGGTATGTTTCATTTAGCAGATATTTACTGTTAAGAAGTAAATATTTCAGCAAATGTCAGGAAGTTACGACATGAGTTCTAAACTCCCATCAATGGAGATGATTTTTGGTTCTTGGGTATTTGGGGGCCTGTTTCTTTTTTCTTTTTTTTTTTTTTTTAATTTTCTGTGTCATTTTTTCTTTAAGTGAGGTATAGCAGTGAATCAAGAAAATTGTGTCAATGAAATGGAAGTCTTAGTGCCAGAATATAGTGGAAAAATTTAAGAAATTGATTTTTACCATCCTAATTGTTAACAAAAGTCTTAGCCCTAACTTATGTGGGTGTGATGTCTTCCATGGAAGATTAGAAGTTCTGTATCTTATTTCTGCAGTAGGAGCATACAACCTATATGAAGTTTTCAAGTCTCCACAGAATTGGAAAGTCAATGTGGGCACTGTACTTTGAAACGTGTATACTGTGGGCCGAAGGTGTTTTTTAATCTTTCATCTCTTTTAAGGATCAAATATCATTAGAAAAATAAGCCATGGGCATTACAAACGTGGTCTGGTGAAATTCAATATTCACAATGACAATTCAGAATATGAGCTCCTTGGGGGAAAGTTAACCCACCACTCTAACTTTGCATCCAAATATCTTAAAGTGTGCCATTGGTTTTATGAAAAGGTTTTGATCTACACTTCTAGTTTAAGTTCAAAAGAAAACCTACATTTTAAAGTGTATTCTTTTTCTGAGTCTATTGACTTTGAACTATAGCATATAGTTTTTCTCATAAATCTAACCTGCCACTATCTGTTTTTAAGACTTTGTAAACTTCAAGTGGTTATGATGTGTGAAGTTTGGATTAAACTAAAATTTTTAGAAAACACATGTTATATATTTTGATTGTTTTGAATTTTAACATGGGCCAGTCAAAAGCTTGAGTGTCTAGCAAAGTAATATACTATACTCTATTACTATAAGAAATCACAGAAAATTGCCCTTTCCCATCGTGTTAACAATAGACCAATGAAGCAGCTGTTCTTATTCTTAATGTAGTTGTTTGAAAAACTTGAACAATTTAATGAAAATGTCTCTACTCATAAAACTTAAAATGCTCACACATGGAAAAAGTCATAATGTTTTGGCAAATATCTCTTTGTTAGGAATGTGAATGAGGTATACCTGCTTCATAACTAGAATTCTGTATAAGTGGTATAAAAATGTGGGGATAGGCCAACTGAAAAAGAAGACTTTGACAAAGGATGAAGGAAAGCTCTTTAAAAATGTAGATAGTTCTTGCTCAAACATATTTTTTGACAAGGAATAATTAAAATATGTACCCCTCTCTTGTTTTCTCTAGGTGTAATTCTTGGGTCATCATTTCTACTCAGCATAAATGATTTTCTGCTTAAAACAAGTCTCAGAGAAAGAAATCGGATTCTGATAGGACCATGCTGTGCTACTGTCAATCTGGAAGCTAAATGGTGTAAACACAGTGGCAATCCAGGCCCAGAACAGTCCACACCAAAAATATCCATTGATTTAAGAGGAGGTCTGCTACAGGTCTGTGGGGTTGGCCACATTTTTCTCCTAAGTTTTCAACTAGCCTTTGTTCATTTGTTTTGTTTTTGTTTTTGTTTTGAGAGAGAACGTGTGTAAGTGGGGGAAAGGGGAAGAGGGAGAGAGAGTCTTAAGCAAGCCCTGTGCAGGGGTAGATCTTAGAACCGTGAGGTCATGACCTGAGCCAGAATTAAGAGTTGGACGCTTAACAGACTGAGCCAACAGTCTGGGCCAACCAGACTGGGGCATCCCCCAGTCCCCAGGCGTCCCCACCTTTGTTCATTTTTTTAACTGTTACACTAAATTTTGGTATGGTGAAGAAGAGTATTATCAGACTGATTTCTCATTAAGGTTTTTTAACAGCTTTATTGAGATACAACTCACATACCATACAATTCACCTAATTAGAGTGTATGATTCAGTGGTTTTCTAGCATATTCCCAAAGGTGTGTGATCATCACTACAATCCATGGTAAAACATTTTCACACACACACACCCTCGCAACCCTGTACCCATTAGCATTCATTCCCCATTACCCTCTAATCTCCTCTCTAGGTCTAGACTACTAATCCATTTTCTGTGTCTACGTATCTGACTGTTCTAGACAATTCATGTAAGTGGAGTCAGACAATATGTGATCTTTTTTGACTGGCTTCTTTCATTTAGCATAGTGTTTTCAAGGTTCATCCATATCGTAGCAGGTACCAGTACTCCATTCCTTTTTATGGACCAAATAACATTCCATTTTATGGACATACCACATTTTATTTATCCATTCATCAGCTGATGGATATTTGGGTTCTTTCCACTTCAGGCTATTATTATGAATGATGCTGCTAGGAACATTTGTGTACAAGTTTTTGTGTGAACATACGTTTTCATTTCTGTTGGATATGTTACTAGGAGTAGAATTGCTGGGCCATTAAACTTTTTCTGATTATAGACTTTTCTAATTACAAAAGAGTCAACTTGTTTCCAGCACAGTGTCATCAGCAATATGTAAGAACCATTTGCTAATCAGGTTCCTTAGATATTATAAACACCTGATGGTTAATACTTGACATACATTCAATTGCAGTTTTTTAAGCATTTGATTTACAGCCACGTATGGCCTGTGTGAGGGTATTCAACTCATTCCTTGGTAACTTTCTATTTGGTTAGATGTGAATGTATTCTTTATACGATTTCATGTCCCCCAAGTTTGACATAAATCCAAATATCTTGAGAAATCCATAATTACAGAAAATGGAAATGACTAATTTGTTAATAATGGAGACATATTATATATGAACTTCTTGTTTTCATCTAAAAGTTGTATTGCCTCAACTCTTTCACCAGTTTTCTTACTGACATGGAGCTAGATGTGGAAAGATCCTAATAAGTTTTTGCTTAGTATTGCTCTGGAGATTTTGGGCATCCATCAGAAACCTTCATGTATTTAACAATAAGCATATATTAACATAAGTTAATAACAATATTAACTATATTGTCATTTTCCCAAGACAGCAAAGTAACTCCACATTAAAATCAACAATAAGACAAAAATATAGTATATCATCTCTACATTAGAAAGTCGCTCTCTCAACAATTTAAAGCCTAGAGTGTAGTGTTCAGTTCCCCAGCTCGACTTTCCACTTATTTCTATTTTTCAGTATCCAATAAAACTAACATTGATGAGAACAAAAGTAGACTTAATATCATATCTCTTGCCTTCATTTCTGATGCCTTAATTCCAGAAAGCAGGACCTAAACTTAGGAAACTTACCCACAGGTATAGGGTTATTTTTTTCCTACTTTATATATTTTTTCATGTTAAACTGGTTCTCTTAGAAATAATGGTTGTATTGCCTTTATCTAATATCTTCAGAAAAATAGAACAGTGTTGACATTTTGAGTCCTCTGACATTAATCACTGCTACCCACTGGTCACACTTCTGTTATATACTAATACTCTTCACATGCAGAAAAAGAGAATTTCATCCTCTTTATTACAGGAAACACCAAGGCCTTTGTTCTAAAACTCTACTGTACCTCCTATATGGTTAATTCTCAGGGGTTGTGGAATACTATATGTTGGCACATTCTCACTAAACACAGAAGTTGGGAGGCTTCTGAGTTCAGGTGCACTGAGCACCTTCCCTCTCTTTTTCTCTGACAAGTAAAACTGCAAAGAAAGGAACCCTCTAATTAAGATGTGTTTATTTAATCTCATGACAAAATGTAGGAAGCTATTCCACAAGGTTTTTATTATTACTTTATTAACATTTCGGCCTAGATCTTCAGTGCCTTCTCTCGGACCGCAATAGATCTTGTTTTCTCTCTTAGCTAAGTTAGCTCATAAAAATGACCTTGCATTAACATAATTTCTTTGGTAATTCAGCATTGAAAATTGATGGATATTCACACAATATATGATGTAATTGATTTCTTGTTTTTATATATTTACTCAGGTAATAGAATTTCATCCTGTAGGTCAATGACTTCTTAGAAATTATAGTTTAGTTATTGTCAATAATTAAATTGAGCATAATGACATCCCGCATTAATTCAAGTATGATTGTGCCTAATTATCCTCATGAAATGTTTGTATTTAAAAGCCACTAATTTTTTCATATGATTTTTAAAGGTTTTCTGGGGTCAAGAACATTTGAATTGTTTAGTTCTTCTACATGAATTACTCAACGGATACCTTCACGAGGAGCAAAATATTGCAGTGCACGTTCCTGAAGCAGTGCCACAAATGCCCTCTCCTATAGAAAAGAACCAGATGTTTAAAAGTGAACAGAGTTCAGATGACCTACGGACAGGCCTATTTCAGTATATACGAGATGCTGGTAAGTAGCAACAGCTTCATTATGAGGGAGAGTTTTTAACTGCACATTCACTGAGTAACACATCAAGATCACTGGAAAAGTACATTAATACCTGCAGTACAAGAATAGTACATTACCACTCATTCTCTTAAGGGAAAATTCGTAATTTGTTCCTGTCTCAAACCACATAAAAATGTAAAACTGATCAACCAGCCTTTTATATTCTTGTATCTTCCTAATTTTCTCTTTCTGTAAGAAATCCACATGTTCCCTTCCAAAAGCATACAAATAATTATCTTTTCACTTAACAGAACCTTTAAAAATGCCTGGTGTCTATGAAGTCTTGTTTTACAATGAAACCGAAGATAGCCCAGGGATGATGTTATGGAGATATCCGGAACCTAGAGTGCTCACCCTTGTACGGATAACTCCCGTGCCCTTCAACACCACAGAGGATCCAGATATTAGCACAGCAGACCTTGGCGATATGCTACAGGTAGGTTGTGACTATTCATTTTTAAATAAAAGCAGTGGAAAAGTACTGATTAGGTACTAGGAAAAAAAGATTAGAGCATACCTATTTTTTCTATCGGTAGCATCAGGGAAATACACAATATATGTATGTATGTACGTATGTACATACATATACACACACATATATATGTACACACATAGATTTAGAAATTTTATAAATTTTAAAATAGGGAATAATGTAATTCAGATTTATGATACATGCCAATTTTGGGAGCTCTCAATTCCACTTTTAGCCCTTTTGTAGGTAGGTTATGTTACATAGTCGAACTGTAACAGGACAGGTGTCATTCAGTTCAACACACATTTTTTAAATACCTACTGTGTGCTCACAGTCTTAAGCATTTCTAGAACTGCTTTATGAAATAAAATATGTCCACATAAGGCCAGAATGGATGACTCAGTTTTCATCTTCATTTCCAGAGCTAGTCTTAGGTTTCAGGTAGGCTGGTAGGAAAACCGTCTAACCAGTGATCCTATTCCATATGATTTTGTGAAAATTTGTTGCTTGTCAGTTCTCTAAGTTTAATATAAATGTCACTGTGGATATCACTACATTATCATTCTACTTATTAGTATCCTACAGATCTGCATTTCTCCAAAAATTTGTTTTCCTCTTAGTTTTCCACCTGTTACTAGATCACACAACCATCTACTCAGAGCAGTGAGTCTCTCTATTTCCTTCACTCCCCACATCTAATTCATCAACAAGTCCTTTCAGTTCTGCCTGCAAAATAGGTCCCTATTCCATCTACTTCTCTTTTTACTGGTACAACTCTAGTCCAGGCTACCACCTTTCTGTTCCCTGCTACAGTAGCTTCCTAATTGGTCTCAATGATTCCATTCTTGACTCCCTGTAATTCATTTTCCATACAGCAGCTAAAGTGATCTTTTTAAAATGTAGATCAGGTCACATCAGTCCCCTAAACCTGTTGGTGCCTTCCTCTACTTCTTAGAACAAAATTGAACCATCTTGCTATAACCTGTAAGGATCTCTGATCTGTGCCCTGTCCACCTCTCTGACTTGGTCTCATACCAGGCTCCCCATTTCTCACTGTGCTCCAGCCATACTGGCCTCTTTTTTCTCTTTGAGCATACCACCTGAGAGTCATTTCTGTTGCTCTGTTCCCCAACTTTGTTAGTCAGGTACCAGCTCAAATGTCTTATTGTGGCTGGTTCACACTTCTTTATTCTAAATTACATTACCTTGTTTTACTTTCCTCATAGCTCTTACTGCTATTTAGAATTATTGTATGCATTTATTTATTTACTTGCTCATGGTCTTTCTCTCTCCACCATTAGAAAATAAGCTTCTTGTATTTCTTCATCACTTTTATCCAGCCCTTGGTACACAGAGATATTCACCAATTTTTTTTAATGACTACTCTATACTTAACAAATAGGAAAAATTCAAGATTGATTATTAACATGATGGCATGTTAGCGTATTAACATTAACATATGCTTGTTTAATTCTTGTTTAAATTCCTGATTATAATATATTTAGTCAGATATTCATCTTCTGATTTGGTAACAATAAAATGTGTTATCGTTTTGTCAAGTGAACTTGAGTGTTCAGAACTATCTGATTTGCTAAGATGTCAACAGTCTCTACTTTGACTTTTTTTCTTATGATGAGAATTTTTAAAATCTCTCTTAGCAACTCTACTTTGATTCTTTAAATTCTTAAATTTGTTTCCTCTCCTATTAAGATCATATTCATGATTATCTTCTCTACCAGCATTCTTGGATTATTTTTGCTAAGTAAAATAGCAATATCTTTTTTTTATAATTTTTTTAATGTTTATTTATTTCTGAGACCAAGAGAGACAAAGCATGACCAGGGCGGGGTTGGGGGGCCCAGAGAGAGAATGAGACACAGAATCCAAAGCAGGCTCCAGGCTCTGAGCTGTCAGCACAGAGCCCAATGCAGGGCTCGAACCCGTGGACCGTGAGATCATGACCTGAGCCGAAGTCACACACTGAACCAACTGAGCCACCCAGGCACCCCCAATAGCAATATCTTTGAATACTCCTGTCTTATGAGAATCATCCAGATGCAGAACATCTTTAGTATTTTCAATCAAAATGAAAAGTTTTGCATCATGTAAGTGCTTCTCTCTAACTGCTTTTAGGGTTCATAGTTATAACTACATGTTAATACATTAACTATTGGTGGTAGTATTGTGCCAGTTGTATTGCATAAGGCATGTGAGATAGTAAGTACATTCACCGATGACATGTTCCTTATCTTCGCACTGACAGTAGAGAGGCATTATGGTTCAGAGGATGAACTCTAGCCAGAATGCCTGGGTTCAAATTCTGACGCTGCCACTTGCACACTATGTCACCTTCGACAAGTAACTTAATCCCTCAGCCTCAGGTTTTTTGTTTTGCTTTCTTTCCATCAATAAAATGAGGCTATTGGTAATGTGATGATTAGAGGAATTAATGTTTGAAAGACACATAGAATAATGCCTGACACATAGTGTGTGCTATTTAAGTGTGAATACTACTAATTACTACCATGATGATAATTGTCAAAAGTTTGTTTTTTTTTTTAATCAGGTATAAGCATAGGCTAGACCAAGCTAGACCAAAGCGAGTAGGGGCTGATGATTTTGCAGTCAGCTGGCATAGTCCAGAAGATCTGGGATAGTTCCAGGGTCTAGACAGTGGACTTGTTACATAAGCAAAGCAATGCACGAAGGAAGCCTGGCAGGTTGCAACAAGCAAAGAGTTGGTATCAGAGGGTTCCTGCCATATTTCACATCTTGTTGGAGAGACGGGAACTGAGATGTGGTCAGAGTGCAAAGACGAGGATGCTGGTCTAAGAACCAAGAGAGGGTTGACCTACTATAAGTTGAAAGGGAGAGTTTGATCCCAACAGTAAGAAGGAATGTGTAGAATTTGATAACTGGGATAGAAGAATAAAGCAGGACTGGCAGAAGGTTGCCATACTGCTGCCATGCTGGTCTGATCCTTATGTTCGCCTGACTAGGAGCAGAATTTGCCCAAAGGGTTGGGGTAAGCCTCATTTGTAGAAATACCTCTTGGGGTTGCAATCTTAGAACTATACAAACTATTTTGTTTCTTTGGAGCTTCTGTTGAGAATAGAAAATATGTTGCATGAATCATAGCTTTGATTCAATATGACAGCTTTTTCCCTGAGCACTTGCGGTGCCAGACCTTGGGCTTGCTCCTGGGGATACAGCTCTTCGACTGAACACTGAAATTAATGTTATTTACCTTTCAGAGATATTGCAAGAATTGAATGAAATTTTATAGCTAAAACAAATAAATGCCTTACACATAGTGAGCCTTCAACAAATGTTAATTTCTTTCCCTCCATTCCTCCCTCATAAGCAAATGCCTAGACCACTAAAAGAACCTTCTAAATAGAATTCCAGCCTTCAGTCTTTCTTCCTTCATGGAATCCTACTAAGTTCTTAAAGGAACAAGTGGATTATATCACTTCTTTGAGAAAACCTTTCAGTGATTCAGTCTCCCTAGTAGACTGACCTTGAGGGCCCTGCATAACCTCCCTAGTCCCCACCCAGCTTTAGCTTTCACTCCATTACACGTGATCTACCTTCTAGTCAGACATCTATTCAGCATTTACCAAACCTATCTGTGACAGCCTGACTTCCATACCACTTCCTTCACTTGAATCTCCCTTGTCTCCTTGAAATCCTACCTATACTTCCAAACACCCGCTGTGCCCTCTACTCCTTGAAGCCTTGCCTGGAAACCATCTCCAAACATAGTACCCTCTTCCTCTGTAGTCCTGTGACACTCCATACCACCACTTTTATGCTATTTCTCACCTTATCCTTCACATTTTAACTATGTGTTCATATCTTGTCTCGTAAATTGTAGTTTCCAATGGCAGTGATCATATCAAATTTGTCATTATGTCCCTTATAGTATCTACTGCAGTGGAGATGCATCAAATGGATGCGTGAATGTCCATGTTCCTATTTTGTATTGCTCAAAAATATTACATTGTTTGTCATTATTTTATGGAGCTGTTGAATGAGTTTGGGTTTTACAAACTGAATTATGTCAAGATGCATTGTGTTATGCTTCAGTGGTATTATCTACGGTAAACACACAGTCTAATGTCATTATGTTACATAGGCTCTTGGTGAGATCACTGAATATACTGCCAAGCCCACTGCCCCCTGGACAGAGGCTAGTTCTTAAATATAAAGATAAGTTAATCTCTTTGGTTTTAAGCCTAAAAACAGAAATCAAATTTGGTTGACTTTTTCCTTGAGGATCGTTTAGTTCATAAAAAACTGACCTTATAAAGTTCACTTAGATAGAACCCTCAGATATGTCCATTTGTGTATGTTTCCATGATTGATAATGGGATTTATAAACAGGCTCCCCATATGAGTTTATGGAATTTATTTTGTAATTGTAATGAAAAATATGGAAAACATGTTTATAGTATTAAATCAAACGAACCATAGGTTCTGAATAAAGACCCTGAAATTAATGTTCACAGAAAGCAAAGGGAGCTTATTTTCTGGTCAGTTCATAGTTTTTATCATGTGAAATTTTAAGTATTAGTAGTATACTTAGGTATCAATAAAATTACAACCTGTAGGGTAGAGTAATGCCATCAACCTAGAAGGAATTTTGTATCATCTTAAATGAGGTTAAATATCAGAATTTCTGGCACTATGTATTCTAAGTTTTCCTTTCCTCGTCCTATTGTTTTCACTGCCTAGTTGGGATTCAATTTTGGAAATACAGATATACCCAGATTGTAAAATTTTAATCCGTTTTTGGAGTAAAATTGACAATGGATGTTTTCATTCTCACACAGATCTGTCATGGTGCTTATTCTCTTCTCTTGGTAATGCATTCTGTTTCATATTTATTTTCACTTATGTGTTGCACTAAATTTTTAGGTGTATTCATTTGGTATGTGAGAATAGGCCAAACTAAATATCATCTTTCTTTGAAGATTTTAAGAGTAAAAGCTTGAGCATTACAATTCAAGACAAACACTAAGGGGATTGAGATCACTGAAGCAATTTACACAGATGGGAAGTAAAGTGAAAGAAGTAAAATGGTGGAAGTTAAGTTCTGTATTGAGTACAATGCAGACTAAAAGGAAAGATGTAAAGGCTAAAGTTGGGAGTTCCTTTAATGCAAGAAACATCTATGGTGTACATCAGATTCCTGGTGTGCAAGTCAGAGGAGAAAGAAAGAAAATGTTTAAATAGCTTGAGGAAAAGTTAACACAGGTTCACAAAACTTTACACTAGAAGAATTCAATACTTAGATTCAAATCTATACCTTCAGAAAATATGAATGTAGTATGGAGCTCCCTCAAAAAACTAAAACTAGAACTACCCTACGACCCAGCAATTGCACTACTAGGCATTTATCCATGGGATACAGGTGTCCTGTTTTGAAGGGACACATGCACCCCCATGTTTATAGCAGCACTATCAACAATAGCCAAAGGATGGTAAGAGCCCAAATGTCCATCGATGGATGAATGGATAAAGACAATGTGGTATATATATACAATGGAGTATCACTCAGCAATCAAAAAGAATGAAATCTTGCCATTTGCAACTACGTGGATGGAACTGGAGGGTATTATGCTAAGTGAAATTAGAAGAAGACAAAAATCATATGACTTCACTCATATGAGGACTTTAAGAGACAAAACAGATGAACATAAGGGAAGGGAAACACAAATAATATAAAAAGGGGGAGGGGGACAAAACAGATTCGAGACTCATAAATATGGAGAACAAACTGAGGGTTACTGGAGGGGTTGTGGGAGGGGGGATGGGCTAGATGGGTAGGGGGCACTAAGGAATCTACTCCTGAAATCATTGTTGCACTATGCTAACTAATTTGGATGTAAATTTTAAAAAATAAAAAATAAAATTAAAAATAAATAAATAAGAAAAAGAAAAAAATGAATATAATTAAGAAATGACAAGATAAACATCTCTGTTACTTGTATTTCCAACCTCATAGCATTTCTCACCCACAAATACTTATTTAATGTCCCCTTAATATAGCGTAGGTTACTACAGGGTATATAGACAGTGAGGATATAAAGAGATAAATCTGTCCCTGCTCATACAGGGTTTATCATCTACTTGAAAATAGAGGGCATAATTGCACATGCAAACACATAAGGTGGAATAGTTGAATAAAAAGGTAAGCCCGCACATTCATATAGGAGGAATCATATAACTTGGGGAATTCTGGCATCTGAAAAGTAAATTGAATTAACGGGGACAAAAAGAATTAATTTGTTACTAAAGCTGTATGATTTCATAGCACTTTCTCAGTAAAAAGGCATTTTCAAGCATCAGAATTTAGTGCAGAATTCTTCCATGAAAAAAACATGACTAGAGTCCATAAACGATATCTTCACAAGGATAACAGAAAGAAAAAAGACAAAAGCAAGCTGTGTCATTTGTTTATTTCTGGTGGAGAAGAAGAAAAGCAAGCCAAAGAAATCAGTGCACTCACATCCAATTCGCTTTTGTTTATTCAGTTCAAAAGTCATGGAAATTAGTTTTTAAAGTAACGCTAATATGATTATAAAAATCAAAGTGAAACCACATTGGAAGAATAATGAAAAAATTGCATACTTGGAAACCAAGGAGAGAATCGAAATGGTTGAGATCTGGGTTATTTTTGCTCCAATGTGTTATGATCATTTATCTTTTACACCCAGAAATGTGTTAGGTGCTTTGCGTAATAACCTCCTTAAATCTCATTCTATTCTGTGAGGTGCACATTATCCCCATTTTATAACTGGGGAAACTGAGGCCAAGAAAAATTAACTGGACTTCAATTCTAAGACTTAAAATGGGAGAGCCAGAATTCTATCCCAGGTCTTTCTGACTCCAAAACCCATGTTTTTTGCCCTGTTTGTAAAACATGGGGATAATAATTTTGTAGATGATACATTCTGGTGATAGCGAGTGAGCTACTCTGTTGAGAAATGTGGAAAGAAGGAAAGTAAAATTATCCTTTTACTTCAAACTATTAAATCGTGACTCAGACCCAAAATGTGCAAAATAACCTTAAATAAACAAAAGGGCTCCTAGACACACAAGATGGATTGCATATTAAGATATCTAAAGGAAGAATGTTTCCTTCAGAAGGAAAACTGGTCAGCTGTAGAAGCCTAGGAGGGTCACAGAAGCATTTGTTGGCAGATCTGGCAGCATCCAAAGAAATGGTGCCCAAGCGTCTGGTTCACCTGGTAGCTAAATCCCCTTTATGGAGATGAATGTATCAGCTGTCAGATCTCTGTGTCTAACATTCAAATCATCTAACCACCCAAATAACCTTCTAAAACTTTGGCTCCCAGAGCAATCTGTCTACAGAGAGAGTATCATACATTGCTCAGGCCAGCATCAATATCCAGGCTGCTTGGCAGTTATACATCTCATGGTAAATTAATAACTTGGCATCTGGTTTATATATCAGTCTCTAGTGAACTTTGTTGCATGACTCAGCATTCCTAAGTCTAGTCAGCGCTAGGACACTGTGGAAATTTTCTGAGACTGCAAGACCAATGGCCAGATCTTTAATCATGGTGAATCCATCATGCTAAGGACCCTCTTGTGGCTACCTGCCTTCCTAGCAGGCTGGTCTTTCCCAAATGACATCTCTATCGTGCATTGTGTCACAAACCTTTCTAAGCAAAATTACACTCCAACTACCTTGAAGAGTTGTGAGAAGTAGATATACTATTTAGAGCACCAGCGTAGTGTCTTATGTAAAGGCTTAGTAAATTATTATTCCAACACGCAGTAAATGGTAGCTGGTATCGATACCATCATTATCATCGTCATCGTATCACTTGATCAAAGAACCTGGACCCTACCTTGTTAGACCAAGAAAGCCCTTCTGAGAAAGTCTTTCCCAGAAAGACTGTATTCATAGCCTGTTAATTTCAGAACAGTTGTTAGGAATGCTGGCCGTGCCTGTGACTAGTGGGGTGCTTTCAATGATTGGGAATAGCTGCTCTAGGAGACACTACTTTCCCAAAGCTCCATGGTCAGGGCCTCCAAGGTAATAAATACGTAAGCTATAGTTGTATGGGTTTCAGGTAGCACAAACCCCACCGAAGCTGGACTTAAAAATAGAGGGTTCTAGTATCAAGATACAGTGGGGAGTTCTAGAGGCCAAGGGCAGCTGAGCCTCTTGAAGGACGGGGCCAGAAATGGAAGATAGGAACCCAGCGGAGTATTTATTCACTATCACTTCACTATGCTTCTTTCCATATGTTTGTTTCATTCTTCCTTTTCAACAGACTAGCTTTTCTCCTTCTTCTCAAGCCACCTGGTAGTCTCCTCACAATTCCCAGAGCACAATTTCCAGAGTCACATTTACAAGTCCAGCATTCAGTCCAGTTCTACATTCCTGGTTGACCTAGAGTGGTGTCAGGTGCTCTTGGCTCATTCAGCTATGGCCACGACCAACATGTGAATTAGGGGTCATTGTGAACTTTGCAGATACCCCCAAAAGAGATCCATTGTATGTCAGACTTCTCTTACTGTTCCTGTGTTTCACCCTGGCTAGTTTGGCCACACTCATGGTCAGTGCTGGCCTCACACTGACAGCTGCTTCTTCCCAATCTGGTGGACTCTGAAGGTCTGCACAGCGTATTCTGCTCTTCCAAGAGGAAAGCCTGTTGTATATGGCCTATAGTGTTAGGGAAGAATCACCACTGGCAGAAAATCTCTAGAAATACAGCCTCGGTAAAGAAAAAAACTTTACTCCTTTTTGCTCCGGTTTTTCCAGCTTTTCCCTTTGCAGATATCTGGCAGAGCTGTTTCTCTGTGTACATCAAAGGCTGGCTGTCTGCATCTGGAGAAGAGTCTCACGTCACTTTTTAAATCTTCTCATTGTCCTCCCCTAACGTCCTCCCAAAATATCAATTAGGCAAGCTCCTATGCCTTACTGACACACAGGGGATACTTGCTTGTGCCCAAAATGCTTAAAAGCAGTACCTTTCTTGGTCAGTGTTTCCTCTATAACACAATGACTATGTCGCAGCGTCACAGATTCTCCACTCTCCCAGTTCTAATGGTGCAGGAGAGCTTCCTATCTAAAATAATTTTCTATTTTTGAAATCGAGTGTACAATGTGATGTTTCATGTCTGTAGCTTAGTGGGGATTTAATTGTGTATAGTTTTCTGATAATATTCTATCTTACCTACTCACCCACAGACAGAACTGAAGTTTCATTAAAAATTGTAGTGGTCTTCTTTTTCATAATTACATGGAAACATGTTTCGAGTCAAACAGTGATACCCAATATTATCCAATAAATTAAAAACTAGACTTTTGCTGCTTTAAACTTGACTTTACGAGCTTCCTGTAATTCTAAAGCGCGTGTACCTGATAGGCAAAGGTTATGATATTAGCACATGGTGACACTACATAAAAAGAATCCTTCTGTGAGTTACTTGCAATCTAATATGATGTGCCTCTTCCATGTACAGCTTTAAAAGAATAAAAGGAAATATTCTTGGGTGTTTCTTTTCAGCTGTGTTGGGCGGTTCACTTATAGCTGCAAATATGTTCCCAAAATCCTGAGCCTTTTTATTTTATAAGCACCTCCTGTCACTGGCAGCTGTACTAATGTGTCCCAAAAGGCTTTGCTCCTATCCATCATCCTTAGGAGGGGTGCTCAAAGCCCAGATATGAGATACATTGTTGTTGAAATGCAGAAAGGAAAAAAAAAAGTCTTGGGGGCTTTGGGGAAGTAAGAGACAAAGCCAGACTCTTAGGAAATAAAGGAAAAGAAAAAGTCCTGTGTACCCAATGGACACAATAATAAATGGTTTTGAATGATGGGTAACAGTGCTGGATCGACTACTAAGTGTTTCACATCCAGAAGCATTGCTTCCTTTTTTGGACAATGTGGGGGGAACCTAAAATAGAGTATTCCCTGAACACACTTTTAATCATTCTGTCTTTGTACTGGTGTAAAAGTACGAAAAAAGGATCTAGGAGTATATTGAAAAGAGCTCTACTTTAAAACTTTGAGGTTAACTCCATAAATACAGATACAAGGACATGGGCTAGGGCCACGCGGGCTGCAGAGACAGACAGGGCTCTAGTTCTGCTCTCAAGGCATCTAGGGTCTTTCAGGAGGGGTAATAAGTACACAAAATAAGGCAAGGTAGACCCATGAAGTGCCACAAGGAGAGTTTACATGTGACTGGAAAAACAGGAAAAGGCTTCACAGAGGAGATGGCAATTGAAGGGCTCCCTGTCGGCTGAGTAGGGTTTCAGCATAAAACGAAGGGAAAGGGGATATAAAGAAAAAATCAGTCTGAGCACAATTTCAGAATTGAGTAAGAGAAGACAGAATTTATTGTCTGGGAGGAGGCAAATAATCTGGTCTGGCTAGCATAGGTTACATAAGTAAGGGATTAGCACAAGGGTGATAAGCTGCAGACATGGTTTTTTAGTCCATGGTCCTTTCCGTGGAGGGAAAGAGGAAAGTAACACGTTCATTGTGAACCTAGTATGTACCCGGCACAGACCTTGTGCTTTTCTGTGTCATGTCCCCACGATCCTCACTGTAATGTTGTGTAGCAGGTAGTATCACCTCTGCTTCTGTACTTTAGAGCTAAGGTAACTCAGGTTCTGAGAAGTCATATGATTTCCCAAAGATCACAGAACAAGTAAGGAGCTAAAACCAGGACTCAAAGCTAGGTTTGTATGACTTTTTTTCTTCTGTGTTGTGCTACCTTGACTCCTTTTAGATGGAATTATGTTTGATTCGATAAGCAGTGGAGAGCGATGGGCAGTCCCGGCCTTTGCGTAAATTGATTTAGTAGTCTGGTAAAGAGTAGAATGTAGAAAGAAGAGACCAAACATGAGAAGACTGTTAAGGGTCTCAGAGAGGAGACAACAGAGGCTGTAGGCTGGGGGCGGGGTGGGGACAGGATATGAGGAAAAAGAAGTGAATACAGGAGGCACTGTAGAGAAAAAAAAATTATGCTCTTGACAACTAACAATAGTCAATTAATGGGAGGGAGTAAGGGAAGTCATAGATGACTGCTAGATTTAAGCTCAGTGGGTAGTATGATAAGACTATTCATAAAATTTTGGAAATGAGTGTGTCTTGTGCTAGGCACTATTCCTTATGTTAGGCACCATATCCAGATTATATCTACTCCTGAAATCAGCTCTGCAGAGGTGAGTGTTCTTCCCTTATTATAGGCAAGAAAGCCAAGAATCTGAAAAGTTAAATGAGTTGCCACGGGCCTCTTCTGCACATAGATTCACCATACAGTTTCAAGGAGTTTATAGATTCCTGTAAAGTATACATGAATCCTCAAGGAAGAATCCCAACAACACAGGAAAAACACTGTTGGAGCTACTGAGATCTGCATCATTTAGGATTAGGTTCAGATATGAGAGACAGAAAATACCGGACAACAGCAACTTAAACAAAACCCATGTTTCTTTTCCCATCACACGTGAGAACAATCTGAAGGTAGACAGACTAGGACTGTCAGTATCTCCACAAAGTTGAGAGGGCCAGGGCATCTTCTTGCTTCCTCGTGCTCTGTTGTCCAGAATTGTGTCATCTGGCCACTCCTGGTGAAAGGGGAAATTGGGGCTCTTTGCTGAGGAAGAAAAGAAGGAGAGTTAGTGAGAGACAACAAGCATTCCCTGCCGGCACCACTGATGTGACTCCCACCGGTCCCCCCTGCTGCGCTGGCCACCCCTGGGACCCAGTCCTGCTTCTCACCTGGGGTGGGGGGGGAGTCATTGTTCACTTTATAAGGCAGTAAGAGAACTCGCTTTCTGGTTCACTAGTGAACTATCTGCTGAAGCAGCATTTGTAGAGAAAACTGAAAAAGCAAATGGGATTTTGGATGGATGGATGGATGGATGGATGGATGGATGGATGGGTGGGTGGGTAGGTAGGTAGGTAGGTAGGTAGATAGATAAAGTAGGTAGGTAGGTAGGTAGGTAATTTGAAATGCTAGCATTCCTTGCCCTTCAAAAATAAGAGGTAAGGAAGGAGTCTGTCAATAAGACATGCTTTTAAAGTATGTGGTAGTGCTATTGCCAGGTCGTGGGGTAGTTCTATTTTTAATTGCAAATGGGAAGAACAGTGAAGTCATTGTTGTCCTGTCACTTTATTTGGTGGTAGAAATTTTATTTGTTTCTCTTTTCCTATTAAATACTCATGCATTAAAAGGCGAGGGGAAGCATTTCTTTCTGGAAATGAAGAACTATGCTTAGCAATGTGTTTAATGTGTACTTCTCAGTAAGAAAAATGTTTGGGATGTTAAAAAAACATGAAAGGATAGTAAATATGAGTTGATGGTTTATAACCATCTTTTTATGAATTATTCTTTCCCAATAGAAGTATTTTTGCCCTATAAAAGTCACAATAAAACCCATTAATCATAAAGTATAAATTATTTCTTGTAAGCTACAATGTTGAAGAGAAAAGCGAAATACAGACAGAGAAAAATAAAGTGCGGAGAGGTAATATAGCCCATTTGTTAAGAACAAAGATTCTCAAGGGGCACCTGGGTGGCTCAGTCAGTTAGACATCTGATTTCAGCTCAGGTCATGATCTCCCGGTTCATGACTTCGAGCCCCAAATCGGGCTCTCTGCTGTCAGTGTAGAGCCCGCTTCAGGTCCTCTGGCTGTCCCCCGCCACCCTTCCCCACTCAGATGCGCTCTCGCTCACACTCCCTCTCTCTCTCTCTGTCTCTCCACCCCGCCCCCCTCTCTCAAAAATAAATAAACATTTTTAAAAATTTTTTTAAAAAGAGCAAAGATTCTGGAACCAAAGTAGCTGAGTCCAGATTCAAGGTCTGCTGGCAAGACCTTGGGCAAGATACTTAACTTCTCTGTACCTCCGCTTCCTTATGTGCAAATTAGGCATAATAATAGTTCATACCTCTGAGTTGCTAGGAAGAATAGATGCTTGCTAGATGTAAAAAGCACTTAGGTCAGTGTCTAGCACATAGTGCTAGCAACTATTACTTTCCTCTAAGGGCTTACCATCTCCAGGTGCCAATTTGACTCGTGCTGTGCCCTAGATTTTGAATGTTGGAGAAAAACTGAACTTTTATCACAAACTACAAATTCTTTATCCCTTTACCCATACTTTTCATAAAGACATTGCTGAAAAATTCATTTTTGTCATATATTTTCAACCATGCATGCCTTCAATTTTTTTACTCCTAGTTAGGTAAAAAGAAATTAAATTTTAGAGCCTTACTTGTTTTGTAGCAACCTTTTTAGATACTGAATCAAAGTTAAGAATATTGGTTCTGTTACATGTTAGCACTTTTTTGTACTATTTATTTATTTATTTTTGAGAGAGCAAGCAAAAGTGGGGGAGGGGGAGAGAGAGAGAGAGAGAGAGAGACAGACAGAACCCAAAGCAAGCTCCAGGTTCTGAGCTGTCAGCACAGAGCCCGGTGCAGGGCCCAGACCCATGAACTGTGAGATCATGACCTGAGCTGAAGTTGGATGCCTAACCACCTGAGCCACCCAGAAGCCCCAGCACTTTTTTTTGTTTTGTTAGAAGCTTTACTGAGAGATAATTCACATCCCATCCAATTCACCCACTTGGGATCATTGACTGGTTCTTAGTCTATTCACAGACTTGGGCAATCATCACCACAATCAATTTCCAAATATTCTCATCATCTCAAAAGGAAACCCAGTGCTATCACCCTCCAGTCTTCCCAACCGCCAGCCCTAAACAACCACTAATTTACTTTCTGTGTCTACATATTTATATATTTTGGACATTTCTTGTGAATGAAATCATATCATCTATGGTCTTTTGTGACTGGCTTTTCTGTCGTGTAGCATAACATTTTCACAGTTCACTCATGTTGTATCATGGACCAGTATTTCATTCCTTTTTGTTTACAAATAATACTCCATTGTATGGATATACCACATTTTACTTACCTACCATTCATCAGTTGAAGGGCATTTGAATGTTAGCACTTTGTGAATCCTTTCCTGCTTTATTTAGCTTCTGTTCTGTGCTACAAACTTGGACCAAAGGTGCTGGTGATGATTAATAATATTTACAAGGTGTTCTTACAAGCATCTTTCAAAGAATGCCCAAGCTTAATGAAACAAATGCATCAACTGTCACCCAGTTTTATACAGTAAGTGTTATTGGAAGTGCAGAGAAAGAAGTTAATATAGTAGTTGGTGAGCCTGAAAAGTAGGTTTAAAGCCAGATAGTAGAGGATTTTAGTGCCATATTGAGACACTTGGGCTTTATTCCATAAGCACCTTATTCTATGAGAATAGTCATTAAGGTTATTGAGCTGAGTAACAACCATGGCTGATTACAGAGGGAAAGATGAATTAGAGACTAGAAGTTGGGCTGCCTGGAGACCTATTCAGAGCACAATTGCTCAGCAGTAGTGAGAATGATGGTTGGAATGGGAAGGAGGAAATGCATGTAAGAGAGAAACAGCTGGAGGTAGAATAAATAGATTTCAATGTCTGGGTGCAGATGATAATAGGAGGGGAAAATTAAATGACTCTAGCCTGAGTTACTGGTTAGATGGGATACTACTAATGGGGACTGGAAATGTCAGAGAAGAAATGGGGTAATCAGGATTGTGGAAAAGATACTAAGTTCTGCCCTGAACACTTATAATTTAAGATTTTAGAGTACTAATTATGATGAAATGCCTACCATAAGTTTGGGAATGCAGGAAGCCAATTCAGAAAAGAATCAGGTTATTTAAGAAATGGTTTGGGAAAAATCCTCATAGAAGTAAAAATTGAAACCATGAAAGTAAAATAGGGAGAAGTCACATGCAGAGACTCTAAGTGAAGACCCTAAAGATAAGAGAACTGAAAATAGAACCGTGAGAAATCTCACTATGTCTAATAAATAAACAGTAGGTTAAGAATTGTGGTGGCTTGAATAGTGTCCCCCCCAAAATTCATATCCACCCAGAACCTCAGAATGTGACTTTATTTGGAAATAGGGTTTTTGCAACTGCAATTAAGTTATGATGAAGTCATACTACATTAGAGTGGGCTGCAATCCAATGATTGGTATCCTTATAAGAACAGGGAAATTTGCACAGAGACAAATATACATAGGGGAGAAGGCCATGTGAAGACAGAGGAGGCAGAGGCTGAGGTGATGTAGCTACACACCAAGGAATACAAAGGATTTCCAGGAGCTACCAGAAACTGGGCAAAGGCAAGGAAGAGTTCTTCCCTAGAGCCTTCAGTGGACCATGGCCCTGCTGACACTTTGATTGTGGACTCTTAGCCTCTAGAAATGTGAGAGAATTAATTTCTGTTGTTTCAAGCCAGCAAGTTTGTGGTAATTTGGTATGGAAACTTCAGGATATTAATACAGAAGTCAGCAAAGAAGCAGTCAGAGGGGAAGACCTAGGGAGACAACAGGGTCAGTTTAAAAGCATAGTGAAAAGTTTAAGAAGCACGGGGAATTCTGCAGTATCATGACTACCAACAAAGTACGTTGTAGACTGGGGGTGCGGGGGAAAAGAAAGCTGTGAATTTGACAACTTGAGGTCACTGTTGACTTGGAGAGAAGTTTTAGTCACCAAGGCACCATGGAACAGTGATTTCCCTACAATAACCCATCTCCTTCTTGGGTCTGTGCTTGGGTCCCATTGGGTTTAATTGTTTTACATTCTCACTAGACTGTAAATTCCGTGAGAATAGGGCCCTGTTCTTCATTCATCAGTGTTTTCTGGTCACCAAGAAACTGGAATATAGTAGTTACTCAGTATTTGTGGGGAAGTAATTGAAGGATGGAGAGAAGAAGCTAGGAATTAAAAAATAAGTTATTAATTTAGTTTATGCTTAATCTATGGCATTACTGGTAGGAGGTCTTCTAAGTAGAGAGTTGAGTGATAAGGCTAATTCTTTAGAGACAGAAGAAATTAGAGACAAAGTGTCAGTTCTTTAAGAGAGGTCATGAGATAACAAATGGCAAGGCCTAGGTGAAGTTTTGGGTGATATTCATATGCTGTGTATATTAACCAACAAACCTTGGTAAGCAGTAGTATGCCAAGAGCGAGATATATAGAGTGAGAGAGAGAAAAAGAGAGAGAGACAGAGAGAGAGAGAGAGAGAGAAGTTGGAAAAAGACCCTAAGGTTTCAGGATGGGAAGAGGCAATTTCTTAACCCCTTCCCCCTCATTTATTGTGTTCCTATTTAGTGCCATCCACAGTGCTAAGAGCACTATATGATAGTCTCAATCCTCACAATGCTATAAAAACTGTTATCATTCACATTTTACAGATGAGGAAACTAAGGCTCAAAGAGATCACATAACTTTTCCAAGGACATACCACTACTGAATGGCAAAGGCAGGATTCTTTCTCAGGATTTCTGATTCTAGAAGCTACATTCTTAACGAAAGGGATGGATCTGTACTTGTAGATTGATGGAAAAAGTCGAAGTCATATTGAATTTGAAGTTCTTCAGGGGATCTTCTTTGTGAAACACGCTTTCACATATGATCAGTGTTTCTTAAGTTTTGCTTGTTTGTGGGATGGTCAAAGCAGCAGCTTCCTCTCATCACAGACTTTTTGAAAATACCTCTTGTTCTCCATTCAGATTCTATACTCTCTAATGCATTTTTATTAGTTTTACTATTATAAAAGAGTATTCTATGTCATTACCCATACTGTTCGTTAATGGGAGAGATCGTCTTGCATTTTATAAAGTCAACCTAAGCCAAAGCGTGTGTCAGTTTCACCATCTCAGTGTCACAATGTTTTGAAAGCCTAGACTTAAGTCAATAAGTAACTGCAGACGGCAACCATTTTCTCACTGCTTGATCAGCCACATAGTGGTGAATCACTGAATAGAGATGCTCACAATACTGCCACAAGCAGTTAAATAATATGTTGGTTTTAGGTTAGTATTAGAAGGAATTTTGTTAAGTATGTTTTCTTGTTGACAGTTCACTTGTATAGTGGACTGAAATGGTTTGCTTACCTGTTATACAGGAGACACCCTCGTCAAACTACCTCAAGGAAATAATGCTCATCAAAGGGCATTTTCAGTGAAGAGAGATGACTGATGTGGTTCTTTGCTTTTGTGAGAGTCACATTACGTAACCTGCACTAGGATTCTCAAAGGCCTCCTCTTCACCACAGCCAGCTTCTTTAACACAGCTCTCAAACTTCATTTTACTGCAGTGGTCTTGCAATATACATAAAGTGCATTCAGTTTTATATTTGTTGATTGAAAAATAATTAGCTTTTGAAAAATATTTGCAACATAAGCCAACTTTGAACCATTCTTTGAAAATAGACCATAATTCTCTTAATCTTACCCATACTTTTACCCTTTATTATGACTTTTTTTTTCTCTGTGAGGAGAAATAAATTCCAAACATTGACCAGTAACTTTTTCTCTTTAGCTAAATGACAGTATATTTCTGTAAAAGAGTAGGCTTTCAGACTTTCTTCCTATTTCGTTACAAGTTTGTCTTAAAAGATGAGCACTCAAATTAGTGATTTTTTTAATCTTTTTAAAAACACTCTATAGAAAAGTGTCTATTCATGTTTTCTGCCCATTTCTTCACTGGATTATTTGTTTTTCGGGTGTGGAGTTTGGTGAGTTCTTCATCGATTTTGGATACTAACCCTTTGTCCAATATGTCATTTGCAAATATCTTTTACCGTTCCGTTGGTTGCCTTTTAGTTTTGTTGATTGTTTCCTTTGCAGTGCAGCAGCTTTTTATCTTCATGAGGTCCCAATAGTTCATTTTTGCTTTTAATTCCCTTGCCTTTGGAGATATGTCAAGAAGAAATTGCTGTGGCTGAGAAAACATGAATAGACACTTCTCTAAAGAAGACATCCAGATGGCCAACAGGCACATGAAAAGATGCTCAACGTCACTCCTCATCAGGGAAATACAAATCAAAACCACACTCAGATACCACCTCATGCCAGTCAGAGTGGCTAAAATGAACAAATCGGGAGACTGTAGATGCTGGCGAGGATGTGGAGAAATGGGAACCCTCTTGCACTGTTGGTGGTAATGCAAACTGGTGCAGCCTCTCTGGAAAACCATGTGGAGGTTCCTCAAAAAATTAAAAATACATCTACCCTATGACCCAGCAATAGCACTGCTAGGAATTTACCCAAGGGTTACAGGAGTGCTGATGCATAGGGGCCCTTGTACCCCAATGTTTATAGCAGCACTTTCAACAATAGCCAAATTATGGAAAGAGCCTAAATATCCATCAACTGATGAATGAGTAAAGAAATTGTGGTTTATATACACAATGGAATACTACGTGGCAATGAGAAAGAATGAAATCTGGCCTTTTGTAGCAACGTGGATGGAACTGGAGAGTGTGATGCTAAGTGAAATAAACCATACAGAGAAAGACAGATACCATATGTTTTCACTCTTATGTGGATCCTGAGAAACTTAACAGAAGACCATGGGGAGGGGAAGGAAAAAAAAAGTTAGAGAGGGAGGGAGCCAAACCATAAAAGACTCTTAAAAACTGAGAACAATCTGAGGGTTGATGGGGGGTGGGAGGGAGCGGTGGGTGGGTGATGGGTACTGAGCAGGGCACCTGTTGGGATGAGCACTGGGTGTTGTATGGAAACCAATTTGACAATAAATTTCATATTAAATAAATAAAAACACTCTATTAAGCACATTAAGAAAATTCAAAGCTAAACTTTGATGTAAGGTACTCCTAGTGATTGCTGTAGTGTATTTAGTGTGTTAGTATATGCAGAATAAAAAATGGTCTTGAAGAATCAACTTCCCGACAGTTTTATCCTATTGTAGATTAGGCTGTGTCTAGACACACAACCCTACATTTGTTCCCAAGCAATACTTTGATCTCTTTAAAATTTAGATACAGTGTTGAGATGTAGTTATTTTATCATGATTATAAAATAGACCCTCATAAATGCCATCACATTAATATAGTCATCATAGACCAATAAAATAACTAAATCACTAATGCTAATGGTAAGGCACAGAACCTCAGTCTATCAAGAAATTATTCAAGTATGCATTCTGAGTATACTAAAATGTACTGTTTGATAGTATCATCGATGGCAATTTTTTTTATTGAGGTATAATTAACATATAGCATTATGTTAGTTTCAGGTATATAACATAATGATTTGATAGTTGTGTATATTACTAAATGATCACCATAAATCTAGTTAACATCCATCACCATACATAATTCCAAACAAAATTTGTGTGTGTGTGATGAAAACTTTTAAGATATACTCTCTTAGCAACTTTCAAGTATGTAACACAGTATTAACCGTAGTCACCATGCTACACATTACATCCCCATGACTTATTTATTTTATTACTGGAAATTTGTACCTTTTAACCCTTCGCCCATTTTGCCCACCTCCACCCTTGCCTCTGACATCCACCAGTCTGTTCTATGAACTTGGTTTTATGGTTTGCTTCTTTGTTTTTAGATCCTACCTATAAGTGAGATCATATAGCATTTGTCTTTCTTTGTCTGACTTATTTCATATAGCATAATGCCCTCAAAGTATATCCATGTTGTCACAAATGGCAAGATTTCATTCTCTTTTATGGCTAAATAATTTTCCATTGTGTATATATCCCACATTTTCTTTATTCATCTATCAATGGACGCTCAGGTTGTTTCCATAACTTGGCCATTGTAAATAATGCTTCGGTGCTTATAAGGGTGCATATGTCTTTTCAAGTTAGTGTTTTCATTTTCTTCAGATAAATACCCAGTAGTGAAATTACTGGATCATATGGTAATTCTATTTTTAATATTTTTTAAGAACCTCCATATACTGTTTTCCATAGTGGTTGCACAATTTATAATCCCAACAAAAGTGCACAAGGGTTCCCTTTTTTCCCTGTCCTCAACAGCACTTGTAGTTTCTTGTGTTTTTGGTAATTGTCATCTAACAGGTATGAGATGATACCTCACGGTCATTTTGACTTGCATTACCCTGATGATGTGTGATGTCAAGTATCTTTTCTTGTGCCTGTTCCCCATCTGTATGTCTTCTTTGGAAAAATGTCTATTCAGATCGTCTGCCCTTTTTCAATTGGGTTGTTTGTTTCTGTGTTTGTGAGCTTCTAGTAATTATTTATATATTGTAGATATTAGCCCCTGAGTGGATATATGATTTGCAAGTATTTTCTCCTGTGATGGCACTTTTTTTTTTTTAGCTCTTTTTTTCCCCTTCTTCCTTTTTTTCTTGTTTTTGATTCAATATCAATTTGACCTTTTCTAAGATATGTGCATGGTTTTATAAATTATTTCTGTTATATGAGCTCCATCTGCTAACATGGTTCTTAAACTGGGGCACCTGGGTGGCTCAATCAGTTAGGTGTCCGATTTTGGCTCAGGTCATGATCTCACTGCTCTTGGGTTCGAGCCCCGCATCGGGTTCTGTGCTGACAGCTCAGAGCCTGGAACCTGCTTCAGATTCTGTGTCTCCCCCTCTCTCTGCCTCTCCCCTGCCCATGCTCTGTCTCTGTCTCTCAATAATGAGTAAGTATTAAAAAATAAAGGGGCACCTGGGTGGCTCAGTCGGTTGAGTGTCCAACTTCAGCTCAGGTCATGATCTCACGGCTCGTGAGTTTGAGCCCTGCATCGGGCTCTGTGCTGACAGCTCAGAACCTGGAGCCTGCTTCCAATTCTGTGTCTCTCTCTCTCTCTCTCTGCCCCTAACCCACTTGCATTCTGTCTCTGTCTCTCTCAAAAATAAATAAACATTTTTAAAAAAATAAAAATAAAAAACAAGTTTAAAAAACATGGTTCTTAAACTGATTTTGAAGGAAACTTCAAGCAATTTTTTAAATTTTTTTAAATTGGTATGCTTATTATATTATTCTTTAAAAAAGACCTCTATCATTCAATCAGTTTCAGTTGGGAAAAAAAATCTGATGATTCCCTGTGAAAATAATTCTAAGTCTGTGTTATGAAAGAATTTCAAATATACAAAATGGAGAGAATACTATAATAAACTCTATATTTCTTTCACATACTTTTTAGTAGTTGTCAATATCCTCTTGACCTTGTTACATCTATTCCCCTCAACATTTTTTGTTGATACTGATATTGTTTTTCTGGAGTATTTTTTTTATTTTTTATTTTTTAATTTTTTTTATTGAGAGTGAGCGAGTGCACACACAAGCAGAGAAGGTACAAAGGTAGAGAGAGGGAGAGAATCTCAAGCAGGCTCCACACTCAGCAATGGAGCCCAATGTGGAGGCTCAGTCTCACCACCATAATGACCTGAGCCAAAATCAAGACTTGGATGCTTAACCCACTGAGCCACCCAGGCGAATATTTTTTTTTAAGTCCCAGTTATCATGTCATTTCAACCATAAATACTTAAGTAAGCATTTGGTAACAGGTAAAAATATTTAACTGTAACTTCAATATCTTTATCATAGCCAACAAAATTACAATAATTCCTTGACATCATATCATTGTCTACATTTAATTCTCCTCTATTGTCTCAAAAATATGTTTTAGAGTTGGTTTGTTTGAATCAGGATCCCACTGAGGTCCACGCTTTATGTTTGATTGATACAGTTCTTGCCTATATAGCAGTTCCCCCTCTTTTTTTTCTCCCCTATGTCATTTATTTGTTGAAGAAATTGAATCATTTGACCTATAGAATTTTCTACATTTTGAATTTTGACTCACAGTTTATAATAATGTTTAATATTTTGTTTTCTGTGTATTTTCTGTAATCTAGTTGTTATGGGGGCTTGATTAGATTTCAGCTGTTTTGTTTTTTTGGGTTTTTTTTTTGAAAGAATACTTCCCAGAGGACACAATAGTCTCACATTGCATCACAACCAGAGGCACATGATGTCTGCTTATTTCACTTTTAGTGATGTTAAAATTGATCAGATAAAGCAGTCAGGCCCATCCTTATCAAGTGACACCCATCAACCTTTTACATATTGATTTTTAGTTTGTCAGCAGTTTCCCCAGCCCATAGAAATTAAATTCACTGATTCATTCTTCCCTAAAAGGAAAAAAGCAGCTTGCATTTATTGGCAATATCTATGTGCCAGAAATTTTGCCGGGCAGTTTGTCTGCATTCTTTCATTTGCTCTTCCCAGTATGCATTCCATATTTTCATTACAGTTTAATAGGTAAAGAAACTATGAATAGAATTTACTCAAGGTCATATAGCTAGTAAGTGAACCCAGTTTTGCTAGTTTTAGTTGGTTTTGTTAAAAATTAACCTACAAAATAGTAATTCTCATTTATACAGAGAAGTAGATAAGATAGATTAAAGCTAAAAACCAAACTTAATGAGAATGACAATGTCTACAGCATTTGTATTACTATCAATAAAGGTATGTTAATGGCATATAAGCTAAGTACTTCCCATGTCCCAGTTCTGTACCATTGGAGCCCAGCAAATAATTTATCTCAGTCTTAAATATCCCTTTAATGGACAAACATATATGGTAGTTCATTTTATGGAAAGCCATGAGACCTGCCAGATAACATTTTTGTAAAATGCAAACTATATCATAAAACATTTTCTAATAGTGAGGCATGTTAAGCACTCCAGTGTTGATGAGAGAAATCTCAAAATCTTTTCTACATGTCTTTAAACATCATTTGTCTTCACGGTTTGGGGTTAGTGTCCAGAGCACCAAGTTGATGTCTATATGACCTCGCAAAGTCCTTTGCAATCCTGTGATTCTCACACTGATGAATTCAAACAGGAAAGGATTATTGGGCCAAAACTGGGAATATCTTCAGAGCCAGAATGTAGGAGAAGTTACAAAATACAGATGTCTGTCAGGGATGAGGTCCAAAGGGAGAAGCAGGCCAGAAGTTAGAAATAGATATGTTTTTGTACAAAAAAAAAAGAAAAAAAAAGTTTTGAATTTGGCTTTCAGCCAGAGGAGTTTTTTTTTAATACTTAGATCAAACTATTAAGCTATAATATTCAGTTCAGATCCAGTAAAGTCCTGGGGTTGAGGATATACAGTTGGAAAAAAAATCATAGTTTATTACATTTAAGGAAACTCAGAAGAACTCTCAGTTCCTTAAACCTGTGCCAGACTGTACCTTTTAGAAAATCTATAATCCTATATTTTTCTTTCATGGGCAAAATCATTCTGATGCTCTTTGGAATTGCCAGTTTTTGCATATCAAGAATTATAAATGAAAATCAGAGCCTTCAAATATTGTATAATCATGGAAGATATGGCCAAAATGTTTATGCTTTTTAATCCTAAAAATAATCTATTTTTTATGGAAAATTCTCTGAAATTAATACCATCTATTTTATTTTTTTAATGTTTGTTTATTTTTGAGAGGGAGAAAGAGAGAGAGACAGAGCACAAGTGGGGAGGGGCACAGAGAGAGGGAGACAGAATCCAAAGCAGGCTCCAGGCTCTGAGCTGTCAGCACAGAGCCCAACGAGGGGCTCAAACTCACAGACTGCAAGATCCTGACCTCAACCGAAGTCGGATGCTTAACTGACTGAGCCACCCAGGCACTCCAAAACCATCTATTTTAATTGCTTACTAAATTTTTAAGAATTGCTTATATTAGGGAATATAAAAGAATTTGTTCTTTGTGGGGTTTTTTTGTTTGTTTGTTTGTTTGTTTTACTTTTTCAAGAGTGACATGTTCCAAGAATACTTTTATT
Organism: Lynx canadensis; assembly: GCF_007474595.2. Lineage (NCBI taxonomy): Eukaryota > Metazoa > Chordata > Mammalia > Carnivora > Felidae > Lynx > Lynx canadensis. Next base: position 37,475,711 of record NC_044320.2, on the reverse strand, counting down.
CCCTTGGGCAGCAGGGTCAAGGGAAGATCACAGTGGGGAACACCCACGAAGGTGCTGGCCATTCTCTGTAAATATAAAAATTGACCTACGGGCACAACTATTTGTTGGGTCTTTCTTTTTTACCCCTGTCCGTACTCTTTGTTATTTTTCTGTGTTAGTTTTTTTCCCCGTGAATCTTAAAGAAAAATTTGCCATATAAAGCCTATGATGTACCCCCAAACAGCAAAGTAGGTGTCTGTGGCTTTTATTCTAGCCTATGATGTGTTATGAATTTAACTAAATCATCTAAAAAAGCATTCCCAAAACTCATCTTTTCCACATTACATTCTTTTTACATGATGATTCACTTAACAGGACATAGGTCACCACCAAATAATGGTGGTCAGTACAGCCAGAAATTCTATCTGCACATTTATGAAGAAAGAGACAGTCATTCTAACCCAGGAAACTTGCCTCTCTGTAGATTTTCTAAGAGGTGATTTTGTAAGACTTAGAAAATTATAGGCATTTATGAGAGCCTCCTTTGTTCCCTTAGCCACCTGAAACCTGAAGACAAACCAAGTGGTCTGATAGGTTTAGTTGATACGTAAACAGACATATTTTCTAACACCCTGTGGCTCTTCTTAATGGTAAAGCAGAAAAGTAAAAGGTTAGGAGTGATTGGCACTAAACTACCATAAGTCATTATTTCAGGCAAATCTGACATGACAGGTAATAGGAAAAGAATCATGATAGTTCCAAAGACATTCATGTTTTCTTGTAAGAGTATATATCATAGATCTGCCCGACAACTTTCCTTTTGCATTCCACTCTGGGGCTGTATGCTGAGGTGGTCATTTGAGAATATGATTGTCTTAGGAAACTATACAGTCTACTCATGTTTGCTTTATCAGATTTGAACATATAATTTCAAATTCCAAGTGCTTATATGTGTTGTGAACAAAATTATATACCTAATAACAAAAAAATTAATGCTTCCTGATTTTGAAGTTTATATTCAAATACATGTTATTGATTTTTCAAAATAGATACTCCACAATGGTTTGTGCCAATTACATTGTCATTTTTTGTCAGTTGAATTTATGTATATCTGATATATAACAGTTCACATTTAATGTAATGATAGGAATTTTGTATTCATTTGCAATGTAATATTTCCAAGGTAGGAAATGCCTTAAGTAGAATCTTGAAAAGATAAAACACATCTTGTACATGTATGATTTGTTATTTTTATATGTTCATTTCTTGATCCTTCTTCCAGGAAGCCTTCCCTGATATTTTCTGTCTCTATGCAGGCAGGGAACATTGCCCCTCTTCAGCATACCCAGATTATCCTGGGCCTATTTATATTACTGATTCCCACCTTAACTTTGGGCTTCTTGAGGGCAGAGTTTTATGATACTTATCTTTGATTTCTAATGCTTGACATAGTACCAAGGGGGTATTGATTGTGACTGAGTGAAAGCCTAAAAAAAATAGAACAAGGTTAGCTTGATGCATGGAATCTGTCTCCTCAAAGTAACTGCCCAAGTAAGTCCTTGCCTGCAGGCAGTGTAGTCTGGGTTTTACATACTATTGTCCTGATCCGTTTGGTGGATCTGTGAAGCCTACTGAATGAGCAGGCTGAAGACCAGGAGACCCTTGCAATGATTCTGGTAGAAGTTTTGAACAAAGAGAGCAGCAGCTGGGATTATGTGCTTACTCTACCCAGGGTTCCTTTGAGGAGAGGCAGGAAGTTACAAAGGTACCCAAGCTGGAATTCTTTATGTGCAAGTATGCATATATAACTACAACACAAAATAGTATTACTAAATGTCGTAAGAAGACATTAAGCTATGTATGTTTTGGGAGTACAGAAGAGAGATCACTTCTAATTTGAATGATTAGAGAAGGATGTTTTGTTGTTTTGTGGGAGGAGGTGAAGAGAATAGTTTTGAAAGATGGAGGAGATTTCAAGTAGCATTGATGGAGATAAATTGATGACAGCTAAAGGCATATGTAATGTAATAGTAGGAGGTTAGCCTGGGAAGATAGGGAGGGGCCAGAATTTGCACATAATTCCTTAGGAATGCTAATGGAATTTGCACACGGTATCATTTTTATCACACAGAGATTTATTCCCCTAGGACACTTACCCAGAATATCAGAGGTCAACCAAGGTTACTATTTTGAAAACTACACAGTACAGTCTGCCCCTTACTCAGGAGCTGATTAGGCAGGCTTGGTTTCTTTAATTTGTTACAATTTTTTTTCTTTTTCCTTCCTGTTATGTGCCTGAAAATAAGTCCTCTCATCACACTTCCGTCAGAGTCAAAATCACGAGTCACTCTCACCTGCTTGTTAGCAGCTTGTCTTTATCACAGAAACAATAAATACTTGGCAAATAAATTAAGCATAATTGATAAGCTAATTAATCTCATTCTTATGTATACATTTATGTGTATGTGTGCCATATATGATACATATAAATATATATACTAAATAATTTATAAATATTGTCAAAAATTATGAAGAGTCTGAGTTTTATCCCATTTTCAATCTAACAGCTCAGCCTGCCACACTCCCACAGATACTGGTAGAAAACACAGAAGTGCTGGATCAGAGATGAAGGACAGCTTATTACCTACAACAGAGTGCATATGTGCTGGTTTCCAACCCTCAATTTCCTTAGGGCAACTTGAGAAGAGCCAGGTGACACTTGCACACACACAATGAGTTACATTGCAGGAGGGGAACTCAGGACTTGGGGAACCTGAATCTTTTATACTGGGCAATAAGCATGCCTGTCCGTTTCTTTGTAGGGAGACATTATCTCTTTCTTCCATAGCTGTTTGCTATACATATGTCCTTGAAAAGATAGTCTGGAACAAAGACAATGCTTTTCCCTCTAAGATGTGTGGAAACATGATAGACTCATGAAGTTTTTCCCAACAGACATATACTCTAAAGGGCCTCTGTAAGGACAACAGTATTCATCTAATTGAGGGATCAGCAAACTATACGGCCTGCAGGCCAAATACAGCCCACCACCTTTTCTTGTAAATAAAATTTCATTAGAAGACAGGCATATACTCATTTAGGTATTATCTATGTACTACAATAGGCAAAGTCAAGAAGTTGGAACAGAGAGCACATTATTTGTATATGTGTGGGTATATATGTGTATGTGTGTGTATGTTTATATGTATATAATACACACACACACTTCCTCATGTGTTTGATATCTAGCCTTTTCCAGAAAAAGTTTGTTGACCCCTGTTCTAGTTTAAACATTTAGGATAAGCCTTTACAAAATATGCTGAGCTTACTTTGTGTTTTAAGATATTTCAGATTTTTAAGTTATTCTGTAATCCCTGTTGACTTCTTCCCAATTAGTAAGGGTTATACTATCTGTACTATAGTTCTTTCTTATTTTAAAGTGTTATTAAGAGCAATTATCAATGATTACTGTATTTATAACTTTTTAGTTTTAAGAAGTCATGAAGCAAATTCTTGCAGTATATTTAGTTTATGAGCATTGCCTTTCTGTCAGGTTGCATAGTTTTGAAATCCTGCAAAATCAGGTAACTAAAAGACAAGAGTCAATATACTGAAGTGAATAAGGTCTCTGGGTTCTGGAATCCAGCAGTCCAGGCTCTATAAGTGACTATCACTGAGATCTTTGGCAAGTTGTGTAGCCCTTTGGAGTTCTTTTGTCCTCATCTGTAAAATGGATATATCCTTAACTAACTTACAGAATTACCACTAGGATTAAAATAAAATAATGTAAATCTTGACACATAGTTTATACTTTAAGATATAAACTCTCTTCCTAAAATATAAACTTTAAAAAGCAAACTCTGTATTTATATGTTACTTTAGAGTTGAGAAAAGCTAGAATGATCTTATCTTACCCTCCTAATTTTTTATAGATAAGAAAATTAAGGTTCAGATTGGTTAAGTGAATTCAACTCAAGGTGACAAAACTAGCTAGCAACTAAATTTAGATAAAAATTAAGCTCTCCCTGATTCCCAATTAGTATTCTTTACAGTATATCATGTACATTTCATTGTTCCATACAAATGAGTAAAATTCTTGAACAGTTAGAGATGAGACGAGAACACAGTATTGAGTTTAGGACTTGTATTCTAATTAAAAGAAACCATAAAATAGTAAAGGTGCCCTTGCTTTAAGTTAGTTTTAACACAGAAGTTCTGAATATGTTTTTGTTATTTCTCTTTAAGGAAAAATATTATCTTGAAAGATGTCATATTACACACCTGCATTTGCTTGAAACTTGGTAGCTTGATAAATTGATAAGATAACTGGGTCATATGTTAAGTTTTTTGAAAAACCAACCCAAACATAGATCCTAATAAAAGAATGTTACATATTTCCTTTTAAAGGCTAAAAAGTATTTCTCAGGGCTCTTAAATTACCATATTTTGATACCAAGGGAAAATAAAATCTGGACTTAGACTCTTGTTTGTACTTAGAGGGTTTTCCGGACAGGAAGGCAGTCTTGATGCAATGCAGTAAGCCACAATACCAGTGGGGCATTACAGGTGAAAAATCTGCAGCTGTACCCCTTCACCACAATGTATTACAACTGTATGCTGGAATATTTCCTGTACAGAAATAGGGTTTGGTTAACTTTGTTTCCCAAGAGTAGATCACATTCAAATGTTATAAAATCATGATTTCCTGCATTTGAATACTTGTGGTTTCTCAACTGGTTCCAATATTTTAAGTTCTTTTTTTTTTTTTTCGGTATGACTTCTATTAGTTGAAGATGTATAGAAGCTTTACTTTTCCTTCTTCAAAATCAACTAAGAAGCAGATACATATAAAAAGAAATATTATAAACTAAAAACATTTGAGATTGCAAACATATTCATATTATATGTCATCATTAAATGGTAGATTTATACTTTGAAGTAGAAATAAAACACTCAGCAAATATTGTCAAAATACATTTTTTAATTATTAACTATTGAAAAGTATCTCTACTCAGTTGCATTTGTTCTCTGTAATGTTTTGTTGTTATAAATAACTGTGAGAAATGTTCTTCACATTTAGAAGGACAGTGAAGTCCAATCATAATTATAAATAGAAACCTCTAATGTATTGTATAAAGGCAATGCTGGGTTGTTGTCTTTTTTAGCTTATTGGATTTTAATGATTATATTGTCCATATTTCCCAATTTCTACATATACACTGTCTCTTCTAGTCACCCTTCAATCCACTATTTCATGCTCAGATCTTACTTTTTATATTCTAACTATTACCAACTCTCTTCTGGTCATCAATTAAAAACTCTGTAACCTATCTATCTCTAATCTTTCCAGTCCATTCCCTGTGGGGAATATATTTGGTGTTAATACCACTTTGATACTGTTATAAATGCAGTGTATACTTTTAATTGGTTAATGAGGTAAAACAACTGTATATTAACAAAATAAGAGTTTCACAACAATTACTCTTTCAAAAGTTATCAAGTAAAAACATTCCAGTGTGAAAAGCCTCCACTACACCCCACCCCAGGGGTGTATGTCAGAAAGAATTTGAGGAAATTGATTACTTTTAAGGCTGCTTAAGTCAGTAGATAACAGATATAGTTTTCAGCTAACCAAAAAATTTAAAAGGAAAAATTGCAGAATGAGATGTTTACAGAGACTTTGAAAAGCTCTAACAGATTCCTGGGAAACCAAGACAACATACACATGCCTAGGGCTCTGTACTCTCACTGACCTCTGCACACATACAAGATTAACGGGAGAAAGCCCAATCTGTCACCTCTGGCTAACCTCAAGGCTCTGCACAAGCAGGAAAGGAAAGCTAAGGCAGAGTTGAAGGCATGTCTCAACAGGCATATAGAGCCCTTCAGCAAAGACTTGGGGGCTTATTGGTTCAAGATCTTTAAGAAAATCTCTCATCATTAACTGACCACTAAGCTCACCAAGTGGAGACTTCAGTGGCCGCAGAACAAAGAATATGTACTTTTTAGAATTGATATGTAAATGTTACCAAACACAAACAACAACTGCAGGAAATAACAATGACAAGAAACCTTGGGCAGGGGAGAGAATCTGATGTCCATAGTTGTCACTATTTATTAGTAATATAATAGTAATATAGTTAATATCCATTAACATAATAAAATTTTGTATCATTTAAAATGTCCAATTTTCAGGGGCGCCGGGGTGGCTCAGTTGGTTAAGCATCCAACTTCAGCTCAGGTCACAGCCTCACGGTTCATGGGTTTGAGCCCTGCATCGGACTCTGTGTTGACAGCTCAGAGCCTGGAACCTGCTTTGGATTCTGTGTCTCCCTCTCTCTCTGCTCCTCCCCTACTCGTGCTTGCTCTCTCTCTCTCTCTGAAATAAAATTTTTTTTTCTAATTTTAAAAAATAAATAAAATCCAATTTTCAACAAAAAAGTATGTGATACGCAAAGAAACAAAGTATGGCCCATATATAGGAAAAAGGAATCAATGGAAGCTGTCCCTCAGAAGCCCAGATATTGATCTTGCTAGACAAAGACTTTAGCCACCTATTTTAATATGTTCTAAGATTCTAAAGCAAGCTATGTCTAAGGAACTAAAGGGAAATATGAGAATGACTTTACACCAAATATATCAATAGATAGAAATTATAAAGAAAAAAAATTAAATAGAAATCCCAGAGTGAAAAAGTATAGTAACTGAAATGAAAAGTTTACTAGAGAGGCTCAACAGCATATTTGAGTAGGGAAGAAAGAACTAGTAAACTTAAAGATAGGTTGATTGAGATTATTGAGTCTGAAGAGCAGAAAGAAAAAAATAATTAAGACAAATGAACAGAGCCTCAGAGACTTGTGGAATACCATCAAGTATATCAAGATATGCATGATGATAGTCCTAAAAGGAGAGGAAAGAGAAAGAATATTTGAAGAAATAATTAATGGCTGAACACTTGCCAGATTTGATTTAAAAAAAAACAAAAAAACAGAAAACATTAGTGTACACATCCAAGAGTTCAATGAACTCTAGGTAGAATAAACTCGAAGATTTCCATGTCAAACCCAATCAAACTGTCAAAAGACAACCTGTTGACTCATCATGTATATAAAGGATACTCAATCAGATTAACAGCTGATTTCTCATCAGCAACTATGCAGGCCAGAAAGAAAAAGCCTACTGAAGAGAAAACATTTGCCAAATTAAGTAACTAAAAATGACAAAATGGATTCCATATTCATATTTCTTCCTGAGGATCCACTTTAAAGGAATGGGAACTGGAAATTGTAAATGACACATTATGAGGTCGGTTTTTCTTCTTTAATATAAAGATAATTAGTTGAAGAACATAAGATTTATAATCAATAGGTCTGTCTTATTAAATGTATGTTCTTGAACACGATACTGAACTTCCCTGAGCCACAGTTAACCTATCTGTAAAATGGGATTAATTTTTTCCTCACTAAGGTAATCTATAAGAAAAATCTCAGGGTGCCTTGGTGACTCATTCGGTTAAGCATCTGACTCTTGATTTCTGCTCATGTTGGCAAGATTGAGCCCTGTGTCAGGCCCACTGTCTGCCCCTCTTATGCTCGCTCTCTCTCTCTCTCTCTCAAAATAAATAAACATTTTTTTTAAAAAAAGAAAAATCTTTGTAAATTGCAAAGGTCTATTCACAAGGTAGTTTCTTCTGCCACAGCTGCCATCAGTGTTATTACTACAGAAACATAGGTGATGGTGGAAAAGCACCTGCTCTTCCCCTACTATAATCACCTGTTCGCTTGGTGTCCTGGAAGTCTGGAAATGTGGTGGGAGGAGTAATAAAGATGGTATCCTCTGCTGTGACCAGGCTTTGATAACTTAGTCCTGAGTGGAAGTTTCAGCTTTGTACTCCCTAACCCGACACAGCTACTCTGCCTCTCTTTCGTCTAATACAAAGTAAAGGACGATTGAAGCAGACAGACTACATCACTGGTTAGATCTTTCTCTCTACCACAAATACAAGGAAGACGCTTTCTCTGTATCCTTTTCCTAGGTTGCTCAGTGTGACTGAGTGGGCAGAGGGGCATTGGCCCAGCTTCAGCAAGCAGCCCCTGCACAAAGAAATCAAAGCTATTTATCTGTGAGGACAGATGGGCATTTGCAACCTCGCTAATAGTCTTGGCAGTGCTATTAAGTAATAAAAACAAATTAAGTGCCAAAATATTCTTTGTACCAGAAATATTTTTAAATAGCCAGCACACATGCAAATCTTCCCAAATTAGCCATCAAATGGAAACAAATTGTGGAATAACATTTTCAATGCAAAAATACATGTGCTCTTACCAACTGGCAGATATACAACCTAAAATGTATTCATATGCAAAGACCACATATGCTTAGAGTACAGTTTATTATGTATGGCTGGCTAATTTTTTAGATTCTGTCAAATAATGGATAGGAAAACAAAATGTTATAAAATATATATATATATATATAATCTTGACAGTCATTTGAAATGTACCATGTGTTACATGTGGAATGTTTTCCAGTGAAACCAATTTACTTGTTCCCACTTCCCATGACTCAGTATTAGATATTCAAGCTTTCTAAACTATTTTTTGGCAACCAAGCTTCCTTGGAATAGTCCTCTTTCCTTCAAGTTATTCAGTGCAGGCATTAATAATAAATCCTCAGTTATAGATATGTAACTAAAGATCATTCACATCATCTCTTTCAAACCGAAAAGCACATAATAAAGTTATTTTAAATAGATCATACAAAACAGAGCCCAGGGTTACTCCTTGAGAATAATTAATTGCTACCATATGAAGCACAATCTGAGTGCATTCAATTTTTAATTTAATTGTGTTACTACTAACCTAGAGATTAGCTGGGCAATGTCAGTTCCTAACTGAAAGGCAAAGGAAGATGAGAGAGCTAATGTAGAGCTTGTTGAAAGTAGGTGTGATTGCAAAATAAAATGGAAGGGCTCAGTATATAAAACAAGACCTTTGTAGAATAGAAGACTGTTTAAGAAGGTAAAAGTGTTACCTTTTCAGCACCTATCTTCATTTTAAAAACCTTGTTAAGCATATACCACGTATTAGACTTTGTGCCATTAATGCACCAGAGCAATAGCTAGAATTCCTTAAGAATCCTTCTCAGAAAACACATAGAATACAAGCCAGACCTCAGGAAGGAGCAGTAGGCTAACATTTAGAACCACAACCATTGTCCCTGACCCTCCTAAATCAGGACTCACTTCCAACACATGCCTCTCTTCCCTCCTTCCTAGTCACTACCCAGAGTAGGAGATTTATCTCCTCTTATACAGATACAGATTCGCATCCCTTTTTCCTCCTCTTACCAGCCTCCTCTCTTCTACATCCGAAACCCTTCCACTGAGCCCTCTGAAACACTTGCTCTGTGATTAGTGAACTCCCCTAAACCTCAGCCTTTCTTTGGGTATTTCCCCTCCCCTTTACCTTGGATGAAATCTTACTGTCCCCTGGGACTCTGTATACCACTGTAACCCTCCGAAGTAGAGACTGTTCATCCCCTCACATCTCTTGTCACCTCAGAGTCAGAAGATGAGATGTTCTTGCTCACCAATGCCACTTGCCTTTACTCTTCTACCCTTCTGTAAAATCTCCCTGCTCCTTTGAGACTCACTCCATCTAATTATTGGTCATCCCCACCCCTCTTTGTTGTTATCTACTACCTTTTTGCTCACCCTAATTCTCAGAGTGTTTGGCCCATGGCTTCCTTTTTTTTTTTTTTTTTCAAATTTTTATTTAAATTCTAGTTAGTTCACATATAACGCAGTATTAGTTTCATGAGTAGAATTTAGTGATTCATCACTTACATAAAACACCCAGTGCTCATCACAAGGTCCCTCCTTAATACCCATTACCCGTTTAGCCCATTCCTGCCCCTGCCCTTCCCTGCCATCAACATCCATGCAAGTGACCCAGCCAACACCTCAACTTGATCTCCTCACTCTAGTGATCTTCTCCACAACATCTAACTACTCACTGTCACATACAAGCCCCAGACCTTGTCATCATCCCAAACTGTTCTGCCTCCTAAAGCATTCATTCCGGCATCTCATCTCACCTACAGTCTGCCTCTCCAGCCTGTTCACTCAAGTCCTACTTAGTCATTCATTAAACTGTATATAAACCTACCAAATATAAACCTATCCCTGCTTTCTCCCTGTCCATCAATCTGCTCTGTTTCCTCATCTACTTTTAACTAGTTTATTTTATTTTATTTTTTCAAATGTTTATTTATTTTGAGAGAAAGAGTGGGGGAGGGGCAGAGAGACAGAAGGAGAGAGAGAATCCCAAGCACGCTCTGTGCTGACAGCGCAGCTGACAATGGGGGAATCGAACTCGTGAACCATGAGGTCATCATCTGAGCTGAAACCAGGAGTCAGACACTCAACCAGCTGAGCCACCCAGGAGGCCCTTGACCAGTTTATATGCCTAACTCATCATGTAAAACACCCTTTTGCAAATAAATACCCTGAACTTTGTTGCTCTCTGTCTTTCCATTACACTCTCCTAACAAAAGGCTAAGGCTGGACAAACCAATAGCTGTGTATCAACACATTAACTCTCTCTTCCACTCTTCAGAATAGCCAACTCCTTATTTCAGATTTCCACTTGAATAATTCATTGGTACCTCTAACTCTGCTTGTCTAAAAATGAACTCATAACCTCCCTTCCCCTACCACACATATACTACAACCTACTCACCAGTGGGACAGATCAGCCACCCATCTCAGTAAATGACATCAGCATCCACACAGCTGCACAGGCCAGAAACCTGGGAGTCATTCTTGACACCTCCCTCTCCTCATATCTAATCAGTCAACAGATTTTTATGTCCCCAGAATCTCCCACCCATCACTCTGCTGCCACCAACCATACTAAGGGTAGACCGCTCCACTAGCCTCCTGCCTGGCCCTTTCACATCCAGGCTTGTCCCTCTTTTAATCCATTCTGTACACAGTATCCAGAAGCTTTTAAAATATAAATTTGACTGCATTACTTCTTTGCTTAAAACTCCTCAAAGGTATCCCATTGATATGAAGGTGAAGTCAAAAATCCTTAACATGTCCTAAAAACAATGTGTTTTTCTTACCTACGTTTCACAAATGAGGGAACTCAGGCCCAGAGTCGTTAAATATATTGCCCAAGTTGTAGAGCAGTGACTTAGGTGTCAGGGCCAGGATTTTATCCTATGGGAGTGTCATACCAAAAAGATGTTTTATGATGGAGAATTAAGAAAATATAAAGATTATATCTATATGGTTTATAAATTTGTGGCTTCATATATATTCGAATGGACAATTGACTAAAATTACCTTTAAAATACTAATTGTGGGGTGCCTGGGTGGCTCAGTTGGTTAAGTTTACTATTTTGGCTCAGGTCATAATCTCACGGTTCATGAGTTCAAGCACCATATCAGGCTCTGCACTGACAGTGCTTGGAGCCTGCTTAGGATATTCTCTCTCTCTCTCTCTCTTTCTCTCTCAAAATAAATAAATAAACTTTAAAACATAAATAAAAATAAAATATTAATTGTAATCATTATTAGCTTTGCTTTGGAAGTTTTGAAGACAAATACTGTCTTATAATGAGGTAAAGGATTAAATGTGCTTTTGCAAATGTAATTCCAGACATACAGTTTACAATTATTTCAACAGAATTTTATTTGGAGTGAATTTACTAATACCCCTTTATGTACCAAGGAAAATAGGGTTGTACAGAGGAAAACTGTGACAGCCACATAGCTGACATATTTGGGGGGTTATTTCTCTAGTAGTTTTCTATTGTTTTCTGAATTTTCAGAGTTGTCTGTAATGTTCAAATTTAAGTATGTAACCACGGAGCCAGCCTCACACAAAGTTGTAAACTAAATAAAGTTTTTCTTTGGCTTTCCTCCAAATCTCTCTTTTTGAACTCTTCACAGCTCCTCCTCCCCTAAGTGCCCGTGTTGGTACAGTCCACTTTCATTGCCCTTAAACTGTCTCATGGCTTCCCGCAATGGTTCCCAGCTTGGGTTGCCTTGTATTATGGACCTATTCCAACCCTTGCCTTGCACATCAAAACTTACTAGATTTTTTTCCTTAAAGCCCCACTCTGCTTTCCAGTTTGACAGCCAATTTTCATAAGCTATTATATATTAATTTTAATGGAGAACTTCTGGAGACAATACCAGAAACAAGTCTTTTCACTCTATTTTCTGTGTAACCTCTCTACCAAAAAGATAAGTTTGGACTTTACATTCTGTTATTTGCATTATAAAAAACAGTGAGTATATTAAATATGCTTTTCTAAACTCATTTGCCCTCTTCCACTGAGATTCATACATCTTACTCCTGCTTTATACATTTTATCCACCTCTGGTTATGATTGCCCTAAACCAAAGGACTAACTCATTGGCAGTCAGTGGCAGTCCAGAGAGGAGATAAGCAATGAGATATTCCTTTATCTCTCAAGTCACAGCCAACATGGAGGGCCACATTTTAATAGATATATAGCAGATGACTGCATTGAACTATGATTACAGTATTCCTTTATATCCAGGTTCAAGGTTTATTATTTTCTTCTCACGAGCCCAACCCATTGTTAAGAAATCTAGCATGTAGGACCCTTAATCACAACCTAGCTGATTCTGGCAACAATACTCAAGCTTTAGAAGTGTTCTTTGAGCATAAGAAGGATAAATAATTCATAGCTAACATTTTTTGAGCTTTTACTATGTGGTATTATATGAGATGCTTTGTCTCCTTTAAATCTCACAGTTCATGAGATAGTTCTGTTATTATCTCTTTTTTAGAAATAAGGAAACTAATGTTGGAGAAATCAATTTGCCCAAGAACTCATAGGTAATAGAGCTAGGAAGTGAATCCCATTAGGTCTGACTCCAAAGTCCATGCTTTCATCTTCTATACTTCTTTGTGGAGAATTTTTAATGTGCCAGAGGTGGGCTGAATCACCTAGTGTATGTATACACATTCATTCATTCATGAATTATTCATTCATTCATTCAGCAGCTTTTTTTTCTTTTTGAACATTCACTGTGTACACTTTGCCAAGTGCTGTGAACATCTAGAGCTTAGCCAAATGGAAATTATTCCCTCAAGGAATGTGCCTACCAGGGAAGATGTCATGTATAGAAATAACGATAATGTGAGGTATACAGTGATAAGAGTGATACAGATTCCCTTTTTAAAAATACTATTGGAGTCCAGAAAAAGGAGAGCATTTTTCCATCTGGGGAGGTGAAAAGGCTCAAAGAAAAGTGGTATTTCATTTGGACCCTGATAGATGGGAAGGATTTAAACATGAGACAATGAGAAACGAGGGAGTGTATGGGTATTTCAGGCTGAGAGAGAATATTGAAACAAAAGACCCAGAGAGGGGAAAGTTAGAAAAAATATGTCATGGAAAGCAAGAAGGGAGACAATTTCAAGAAATGGTGGGGAAAACTGGATTAGTGTGAATGTGTTACTTCAGCATTAACCAGAACATACACCTCTATTTCGTTACACTGTTAGCCTCTTTTGCATATCCATTTTGTTCCCCTTTTTCCCATTTAGCATCTCTCCATACACAAATGTTCAAGTCTCTCTTTAAAGAAAAGAAACTTTGTTATGGGTGGAGGTAAATAACTCCCATTGAAAAATTAAGAATCACTTATTTAGAAATGAAAGGTTAAAGAAATATCTCTTCATTTGAGAAGCTTTTGTTAAGATCCTCTTATGTCCCAAAAAGGGTGTTTAGATGCTAGGAATAGTTTTTTAAATAATGTGTCATTTTTACCTCAAGGATCTCAGAGTCAGCTAAAGGAGACAAATGTGTAAATAGAGAATTGCAAAGTGTAATTAGTTTTATGATAGAGGAGTATATTAGACATAGAAGTGGCACAAAAGAGACAGCAATCAGCTGCCTTAGAAGAGGAAATGCTTCTAAAAGGGGAGACACATCTGAGCCCAGTCCTTTTTTTTTTTTTTTAGACAAATGGGATTAACCTACATGTTCCATTTTAAAGCTTTTTTTAAATTTAGTAATATATCTTGAATGTCTTTTGTGTTAGTAGATATAAATATTCCTTATTCATTGTAATTGTTGTATAGTAATCCATTCTGTAGCTCTGCACAGTATATTTAATCCCCTATTGATGGATATTTGAGTTGTTTCCAATTTCTTACTAATACACCCAAGTGCTGAAATAAATACACACTTGTATTGGAATCCCTGTAAACAAATTCTTAGACATATACTTCCAAGGATTTAATAGATCTTGCTAAATTACCTGTCAAAAATAGTGGGTGAAAATGCTTATTCCCACATCTGTACAGAAATTGGAACTGTCGGTTTTTTAAAACTGCCAGAGTAATAAACTAAAAATATTACATTATTAATTTGAATTTGAATGTAAGTATTAGGGAAGTTGACCATCTGTCTTTTTTTTAAGTTTATTTATTTATTTTGAAAGAGACAGAGACAACAAGAGTGGGGAAGGGGCAGAAAGAGAAAGAGACACAGAATCCGAAGCAGGCTCCAGGCTCTAAGCTGTCAGCACAGAGCCCAACGTGGGGCTTGAACTCACGAACTGCGAGACCATGACCTGAGCCAAAGTCGGATGCTTAACTGTTTGAGCCACCAGCTATCTCTTTTTATTTTTTTATTTTTTGGTTGAGCACAAGAAGGGGAGAGGCAGAAGGAGGGAGGGAGGGAGAGAGAAAGAGAAAGAAAGAAAGAACCCAAGGCAGGAAACATGCCCAGTGCAGAGCCCAATGTGGGGCTTGATCCCACAACCATGAGATCATGATATGAGTCTAAATCAGGAATTGGATGCTTAACCGACTGAGCCACCCAGGTGCCCCTGAAGTTGGCTATCTTTTCATATTTAGTAGCCAATTGTTTTTCTTTTTCTGTGTACTAATTACTGTTAGAGTCTAGAATTTTACTGTATGCAGGCTAATAAGTTAGCCTATTAGTGTTTCATGGCTGCTGGCAGAAGACCTGAGACTCATAGATTAGAAACAAACATTATTGCTCGGGATACAGCAAGCAATTTGAGCATCACATTTGTATTTTGCCCCAGGTCCCACAAGGGCAATGCACAGGGCCCTCAGGGGGATGGTTTGCATGCAGTAGGTATGTGGGAGAGCCGAGGGACAGGGACGTGGAGCTTGTCGAATCCACCACTTTTAGAGCAAGTCTGCTCTTTGTCCTAAAGAGAGACTTTACCTCATCCCTCAGAGTCACTCTCTGTGAACACAACCTGAGAACTAGCCCCAGTTAACAGCTTTCAGAGCCTTGTATCCTCTACATACCCAGCAGCAACATACAAGGAAGGTCAGGGCCCATGGCTAATTGCCTTTTCCAACATCTTCCCTTTCTTATTTTTCTATATAGTTATTTATCATTTTTTCATTGATTTGTAAGCATTCTCTGCTCTCGCAACAATTATTACTAGATCTGTCATTGAGTATCACCTATCTTATCCTAATTTGCTTTTTTTTTTTAATTTGATTTTATCCACTGTTGTTTCGTGGAGGGATTTTCTTCCATAGGTTTCATGCCATACCTATAAAAAGAAAGCTGTTCTATTATGATAAAGATATTAACTGATTTTTTTTCTCCTATGCTTTCAGTTTGGCCTTTAACATTTTGATCCTTTTGGAATCTACTTTCATGTAGGAATGATGCAGGGACCCAGTTTGGTTTTACAAAAATAGCTAGACAGTTCTTGCAATCTAATTTCTTGTCTTTCCCCTCCTTGTTTGAAATGGTATCTTCCTTACATACTAAAATTTATCTGTACTTATCTTATACTGTTTTTTGTGCTGTTTCTTCTAATCTGTAGGCTACTATCAAACCTTATCTTTTAATTACTGTAGCTTTATAATATACTTAACATCTGGTAGAATTTGTTCCTCATCATTTCTCTTTTATTTAAAATCTTTCTTGGCTGTTTTCACATATTATTCTTGAATGGGTCTTTTAAAATAAAGTACGTGTGGCGCCTGGGTGGCTCATTTGGTTAAGCATCTGACTTTTGATTTCAGGTCAGGTCATGATCTCACGGTATGTGAGATCAAGCCCTCTGTTGGGCTCTGTGCTGAGCATGGAATCTACTTGGGATTCTCTCCCCCCTCTCTGTTCTCCTCCACTCATGTGCTCACTCGCTCAAAATAAATATACTTTAAAAAAAAGTAGATATACAAGGTGAATATAACTATGAAAAGAAACTCTAAACTACTGTCTTTTTACAACCTTATCCCTTTATAAAAGTCTCATTGTTCTAACTTTTATGGTTTACTTTTCATTTCAATAAATACAGAGCTGTATCATAGTTTCTATTTGCAACTTCTAAAATCTTCTCTCTTTTAATATAGATTCCTTGTAGTTTGGAATACTGGGATGAACTCCAGAAGGTTTTTGTTGCATTTCAAGAATTCAGTCTGTCTGAAAGCAAAGTTTGTGAACTGCAGTTGCCGGATATCAATCTTATGAATGACCAGAAGAAATTGGTATCCTCGGATCTTTGGAGAATTGTCTTGAACAGCAGTCAAAATGGTGCTGATGACCAAAGGTAACTCAGTGAAAGATGAAATAGTGCCACTCTGCTAGGAAACAATCATCAAGTCAACTTCTCTAATGACCCCTCGCTGGGCAGTATCTTGGCTGTCAAGCCACTGTGTGAACTACAGATGAGAACTAGGAATTAAGATAGAAACTGATATCTCAGAGTCTGTGTACTAACAATCCTAAGTTGTATTCAAAATATGGCCTTGTGAGCCCTCACTAAGAACCTGTTCCTTAAATATAAAAACAAAACAAAAGGTGCAGAAAACAAACTACCAAAAAAAAAAAAAAAAAAAAAAAGTCTAGTCATCCTGAACCAAAAAATATAAAGGAAACAGCCACTAATCCTTCAGCAGACTCTTAATGACACAGTAAACCATGTGTGTAATGATAACCCTGGGGCATTAGGAGAAAGATTAGATAAATTGAATTGTCTCCCTCAGTAACCTAAGCTTCAGCACTTCTTCCAGTTTACATATCCCTGTTAATTAAGCCTTTCTGTTCATGCTCCCATAAAAGATGAGAAAAAGATACTAAATCACAATCAGTGGAACAATTTTCTTGGGTCATGTGATAGTATGTGCACTGTGGGCCTTGGCCCATCTTGCTGTCCATCATTTTCAGTGTCCTACCTTCCAGTTCTCCTGATGAGTTGGTTTTAACATTATCTTACTCCTTTTATATAATCCCTCCTTTCCCCCCTCCCCCAACAACATTCTGACACTAACACAGAGAAAAAATACCCATCATTCATTACACCCTGCAAAGCAACTGTTTTCTCTTTTTTGTTACCTTTATTTTTGCCCATTAATGTATGCCTTTACAAGGTGATAATTATAGCACATCATATTGTATTCTGATTCCTAATTTATATAAATAGTTCTGAATGCTTTCTCTTTTTTTTTATTAAATAATGATACATGTTCATTGAAGAGCATTTTGGAAATAAAGAAAATTCCACCACACATAATTGTAATCGTATCACACTGGTAACCTCTGTTAACATTTTAATAGTTAACATGTTAATTTTAATAGTTAAAATATTAACATTGTAATAGTAGCCTTGCTTCGATTACTTTGTGTGCTTAGTAATAATGTTTTATACTTTATATTATCTATTTCTAGGTCATTTGGGCTTTTTAAGAATAGTTACTTTTCTATTACCTAGTAATTACAACTAGTAAAAAGATGTTAAAGGAGTGGGATCTTAATTTTACCTATATGCATAATGTAGCAATGAAAATAACACCCATCCTGTGAAGAGTTAGCAAATGGATAAGAAGATTGCCTATTCTAAGCTATAGTTTACCTAATCAGAAACCAGTAAATCTCAGAAAATAAAGCTATAAGTAATGAAATTATGTTTTTTTTAATCTGAGTTTCATTAGTAGTATCAAAGTAGAAATCATTTCTTGATTCTAGTCATGAAAGAATGCATTTTCAGCATTGAAAGAAGCACTTCAGACAAGGTTAATTCTCCTGAATCTGAAACATTCATAAAAATTACTTTTGTGGTAGGCTTAACACTACAGAAATGTGGAACCTTTAGGGAATGGAAATTTATGCAGACAATCAAATTCAGGCAATTTTTCACCAAGCTTTTGACAGTGTAATCACAGATCTTTTGTCCTCACCTGGGATTTTTCAAGTTACCTAATATTTCACAACTGATCTTGCTTTGTTTGACATTAACCATTTTTCAGATAGAATTTGATATTAATGAAATTAAATTTAAAGAGTTGGTTTAAAAGTCCAGATAATCAGACCCTACTAAGACACTTTTCAAAAGGAACAGTAAATATATTTTATCCAATTTCTACAAAAAAAAAACATTAGTGCTATAATAATATGTTAACATTTCATGTAGAAAGAAAACTGTTACAGTTAGCTCCAGCATATTCTGTCATGAGAAATTTAGAACTGGACAAAAACCTGATGCTTTTATGATTAGAGATTATCTTAATATTCTCAGTGGTTTGAGAAGGATATTCATCAGATTATTGTACATTCCAGGAAGAAAGTTTATAAAAATAAGTCCCATGAAGCTTAATGTTTAAAAAGAAAGAAAAAAAAGAAAAGCAAAGCGAATCTTGTCTACAATTGGCATAAAGTTACAACAGTGCAGGGCAGCTCAATGGTAATGAGCTTCCCTGTATGTATGCAAATGGAAGCACTATTTAATAGAGAATTCCAAGTTAGAAGACCTGGATTTAAGTCCTGGATTCGTCATCAACTAGGTATTTGGCCTTGAGAAACTGATTTCTGAGTTGAGGCCTTAAGAAATGAATAGGAGCTAACCAGTCCAAAGGGTGTCAGGTAGCCTTCATTACAAAGGACTGGAGACAAAAGAGCCAGTCTCTTAAGCCTTTGTCTGTTTATCCCATACAGGTAGATTCTCTTTAATTCATTGCCTGTAGATTTGTAATAATTATATCCCACCACCTTTTTAACCAGTGGTTTGCTTGATCATATGAAAATGAATGATTGGTAATGATTGTGCTTTTCCAAAGGTAGCATTTGAAGTAGAGGAACATCAAAACTGTGGGCAGGATTAAGCGATGGTACAGCATCCTGGGGCTAGGAATCCTGGGGAACCATCCCATTCTTAGGCCTGAAGGATAAAGGGAAATACCTGCCTCAGCCCACTCTCCTCTCTCCTAATCTCCTATGGGCACCTCCTGCCGGCTGAACCAAACAACAAGCCAGAGGACAAAGCAGCTTGTTGATAGAGTCCAGTGGCAGAGAAGAGGATGAGGAATGGTGTAGAAAGTGGATCTAGAGAACAAACAAAGTAGCCAGTAACTACACACTGTATTTGGAATTTACAGTTTCCTACCCAAGTGACTGGCCCTCGAAGGAAAAAAAGGGAAGCAGAATGGTGGGCCCAGTTCTCAGGCTTTGGACCACTCTGCTATGTTCCCTGGGTTTGGAATCAATTAGATGTCTTCTGATGGACCAGAACAGCTGTCTAATTTGTTTCCCCCTCTTACCTTCACTCCAATAACTAATTCCAGAAGTATGTGACTATGTCAAGTCACACAAATTACAGGTAATTATCATGTAGCACAGTAATCACTGTGCAAATCTTGATATACATGTCCAGTTAACTTTATTACCAGTTGTTTGATGATAATGCTAAACTCTCTTCACCTGTGCCAAGTCTTTGGTGGTTTGTTGTACATATTGCATGGTCATTTTCTGACAACATTAGAACATGTGAAAGCATATTGCTTATCAGGACTTTTTATCCCCACCCCCAAAATGCTGGCTAATGGAAGAAGGCAGCTTAGGAAAAAAAGTGGCTTAAGAGTGTGTGGCTCTCTCTCCATGCAATGAAAAATTGAAACTCGGGTGAGATTTTTGGAGTACTTTCATCTTTGGTTGTGCCAAAACAAAATATTTTCTCCTACTCTCACTTTTCTCATAAAAGAGGCCACAGTCTCCTCATATTTGGTAATCTTTGAGACAATGATCACCAGCTGTTTGTTTGTTTGTTTGTTTGTTTGTTTTTTGAAGAGGAGAGGCTCTTCATTTTCCAAAGCTTTGATTGTTGCATAGACAGTGAAGAAATTAGAGAAAGAGCATCGTGATGATCAGGTCTCTGGATTGTTTCTTTCCTCTCCACCAGTTGAACTTTCTCTGGCAGAAGATGACCATGGCCTCCAGATTCTGTTCCTTTCCATTTGGCTACTTGGATATGCACTTTTAGATATAC
The DNA here is from genome assembly GCF_007474595.2 of Lynx canadensis. Lineage (NCBI taxonomy): Eukaryota > Metazoa > Chordata > Mammalia > Carnivora > Felidae > Lynx > Lynx canadensis. The sequence goes on along the minus strand of NC_044320.2, from coordinate 37,455,424 downwards.
CTAAATTTGTTGAGTACCATTTTAAAACATCTTTTGACTTTCATAAACCATTTAGGTGTAAACCAAACATTCTTTGTAAGGCAGAACGTATGTTTAGCCTTCTCTCCTTGGGGGGGGGGGGGGGGGGGGGAGGAGAAGGGATGCTTGTATTTTTCCCCAGGTGTCTTTTTGAAGCCTTTTACTATTTCCTTTGAGTTGGTGATTGAACTTTATATAACAACAGGGAGTTGGTCTTTTGCTAGGTAATCCTTTTCCCCTTAACACATTCCCCATAGTATTCAGTGTTCACCTAAAGTTCCTAGGCTGATGATGTTAACATGACACAGAAATCTCTATGTCATGGTGCTTATTCTCTGAACTGTGGAAGATTCTCTTTCTCTTTTTAATGTCAGATACAAAGGAGTCCTTTACCTGAGGGCCTGTTTAAGCCTGTTTTGTAAGCCATGGATTACAACCCATTTAGTGGCTCATGAAATCAATTTAATAGGTTGCAGCCTAAATTTTTTTAATAAAACAAAAAATATTGGTGTGAAAAGGACAAATATTGAATAATTTCACATATGCGAGATACCAAGAGTAGCAAATTTATAGAGACAGAGTAGAATGGTATTGCACAATAATGCAAATGTACTTAATTCCACTAAACTGTATACTTGGTTAAAATAGTCAATATGTTACATATAATAGTATATTTATAATATATTCATAATATATATTCTATAATATATAATAGTATATTTATGTTATATATATTTTTTATTTTTAATAAACCTACCTGTCCCCCTCTGCCCATTTTATATGTATACTAGAGTATAATAAAAGTGTATTTTTTACCTTGGGTTATAATTAAAACATTTTTAAAATGATGATTCTAAGGGGTAGGGAGAACTTGATGCAGAGACACACACCCTCCCTTGTCCTTTCTTAACCATGTAGCTCTCTCCCAGGATAGACAGAGCAGTATTTTGCAGGAGGCAGGAGAGAGGTTAGGTGAACTACTGTTGGGAGACCATGCCACATTGAGATGAATGTCAGTGTGATATTGTAAGACCCCTTTTGGGAGCTAAAAGTAATCATCAACAGTTAACGTTAAACTGAGTAACCAGTATGGTACCCTGTTTGCCAACTAGAAATAGAATTTTTTTTTCTGTTAAGGAGTGTTAGATATTATACTGAACATTTTGTATACAGGATCTCCTTTGATACTCAGTCATTCAATTACTGTACCCATTTTACAAATGAAAAAAAACTGAGATTTAGCCAGGTGGTGATATAACTTGTCCAAGGTTGTAATATCAATGATAGAAGTGCAAGCATGTTCATAAGTTCTCTCACCCAGTTGTTCTCTGCTTAATCTCTCTGCTGTATTTTGCTATATTATAAAACTCTTCTTACTACAGAGGGATCCAGAGAAAAGCTCAAGCCTTCATCAGTTGAGTCAGATCATTGTTGAGTACCTGCACTGCTCTAGGGGTTTACCCCAGAATGGCATCCAGGGGTGAATCTTTAAGGACTATGCCTTGGTCCAAGCAATGCGTATGGATCAATCAGGACACAGACTTACTAAAATATTCCTTGTTTAAAAAGTGATACCCCTCTATAAAGGAATATTACTAACTACTTGAGTATGTTAGGAGTTGCTATACAAGCCTAAAAAATTATCTCTTTAAAAATGTATGTGTATATCAATTTAGAAAAAAGTAAAAAATTAATCAATTTGTTAATAATTGTAGCACATACTCATGTTTTAGCAGCCTTTTTCAATATGTTATATATAGTATCTGCTACTCTCAAGATAGGAAAATAAATCTTGGAAAATCTCAAGAGTATCAAAAATTGTAGTTGGCAAGAAGAGCGTTTCAGATAAACACCTCAAATTGTGTACTCACTATTTTAAAACTGATCTCATAGAACTCTTGCCTGGATTTTTAATAATATTTTGACTAACATTATACCTTATTTCTAACAACTTCTGAAAGTAGTTCAAATGTGTAAAACACATGTACAGCTAATACACTTTGCTCCTTCTGATTAAATACAAGTTTTAATTTTACCTAGCGAATGAAATCTGTTATTTGTAACACCACAAATAAATTCCTAGAAGGCAGTTTGGATTAGTATGCCCATTTATAGAAGTTTCAGAATATACTTAGATGCATTTCTTGGACATAGCATTTAATCAATAACAAACTGCCTCAGAGTTTGTGTTTTCTTTGTAGACACTGGAGATTTACTTACATTGCAGTAAATACCACTACGTAACTATAAACCTCTTAAAGTTAAATACCCAGTAAATGTGTTGGAATGCTCCTAGCTTTCATTTTCACAACCTCTTTCAACACTTAGCTGAAGATTCACACCCTGAGAATCTCACATGATGCACCTCACGCCATTCTGAGTTCCTCTCATGTTTCTACTCTGGCAGCACTCTGACTTTCCTGTTCCTGGGTGGTTGTTCTATTTGATAATGTTTCTAAATGTCTACATATTTTATATCACCAGTTAGACGGTGAGTTCTTTGAAAACCAAGGATTTATTTCCTTAGTTTTCCTCTCCTAGTTCTCCCTAGGATACTGTAAATCACAGTGTTTCTCCTTGAGGTTCCTCATGGACTTGGAAGCCAGGCTATGATAGCTGTAGAACAAATGTCTGGTTTGGAAAGAAGAGGGTGGAAGAGGATGAGAGAGAATGGGGCGGCATCCATTCAGTGATCCACAGTTACCAGAATGTACCTTGCCCCATCCCAATCCTCAGTTCTCATGCCTCTGCTAGCCCTGAGGCAAGGCAGCTAGGCGGCATGTTTCACACATACACCAGAAGTCAGCATGTACAAACTCTTCCCTCCTACAGATGCATTCACTGTTCCTTTTAATCTGATTTTACTTGTTTAAAATGGTGTTAGGAGGATGGGAAAGTGAAGAGAGGACCCATGCAGTATAATTGTCCATGGGCCCTTGTTCTTCTGGACATGGTCATAATTTTATAGCTCCTAGTAATTGGTGGGTGTTCAATAAAGCATATTGACTAACCCATAGCAATATGAATATGGACAATCTGAAGAAGTAAAACAAAGTGAAACATTTATGGTGACACCGACAGTAGTGGGTTTTTGAACAGCAGAGTCATGCTCCAAATTGTGTTGGTCTTAAACTAATGAAGACCAAGTTGTCCATAAATTATGTGCAATGTGGATGGAAGAAAATTGGGTTGGAGGTAGGTCAACATGACCTGGAGTTTGAGGAATCCTTTGAAATTTTTCAAATAATAACTTATAGACAATAATCAGCATGAAATTAATTTTTAAGCACAAGTAGGTAATGTGAGTAAATACGGAACATTTGATGATAACATATTAACTATAGGATTACGAGTGCTAGCTTTAGAAACCCTTATAGAAAGACATTTTACATATATGGTACTGGGAAATCTAGGTTATTGATCTTCTTTTATTACTTACTTCCCACAGCTCTGCAAGTGAATCTGGTTCTCAAAGCACTTGTGACCAACTTGTAACTCCAACAGCCCTAGCTGCCTGTACCAGAGTCGACTCCTGTTTTACCCCATGGTTTGTCCCATCTCTTTGCATTTCCTTCCAGTTTGCCCACCTGGAGTTCCATCTTTGTCATCACCTTGACCAACTAGGCACAGGTACTCTTTACTTTAGCATCAGAATAACATCCACTTAATACTGTTTTTCTTGAGTGTTCTCAAGACACAATTCATCAATTTTTACCCAGAGAACTTATTTTCTTTTCAGGAAGTAAAAAAGTCGTGGATGGATTTTCATTCTGTAAATTACAGGATTAGCGATGTTTCAGAGTACTGTGATTGCTAATCCCTTCCACTACCCAAACCTCCCTCACTACTGACTGCCACCCATGTGGCAATTTTTAGAAGGGGCATTCATTTCCCCTCATGACACTGCCAAGATTAGTCTGACGTTGACTTCATGTAACAGGTGTACCCGTTACTTATTTCATATGATGTTAAACCATCATATGGCCCTGTTGTATAGATTGCCAGTAGCATTGAACTGACATGATTTTGCGTGCTTCCTAATGAGAATTTTCAAGGAAGTTACCAAAAATTGCAGGTTTTACTGTTACTCCAGTTAGAATCTTTTTGAAAGAAATACATCTGTTCCTATTCTATGTCCTGAGCCATTACATTAATGATGGGTAGATTCCAGAAGTATTGGTTATTACCTGATTGCAAAAGCATGAATACATTATACAAAACATGGGCAAATTCTCCAGTAATTGAAAGGACTGTCAATTTTACAAGTTGGTAAGGTGGAAGATTAAATTTTCCCACACACTGTAAGTGGCCTTTTATAAATTTGCTAATGTTACATGAATAATCATGCCTAAAAGTCTATACCAGACCTTTCCTAGTTAGAACATTTTGATTCAGGTTTTCAACCTACGTGTAATGGAAAAGGAAAACAAATCAGATTCAAAAAATCAGATTCAAACGAAACACAGCTGCTGTTAAGCATCTTGCCTTTTCAGCAAAAAAAAAAAAAAAAAAAAAAAGGAATTTAACCTGCTTTTTCTAACTCTCTTTGAGTCGTGTTTTTGTTTTTGAGATTTGGTTGATACAGAGCATTTCATGAAACTCTTCCTTAGATAGTTACCTCCTCCTCATTTTATTTGTTGTCTTCTGTGATAAAATTTTTGTCTGTGATAGTGAATGTAAACCTTGGACAATATGTTTGAGACATGCTGATTGAACAAGACAGTTTTGTTTGCAAATATTGAAGGTTCATAGTAGTTCATATATTACAATGCCTTCAAGAGAATCTTTGCATTTATTATACAGCAAATAAAGAATTCAATCACCAAAGAGTGCATAATTTAAATGTCATCTCTTTGTTTCCGTAAAATATTGGCTCATCTCAATTGCTGTTTTTCTTGTTTGTTTTCTCAACAGCTCCACCGCAATACCTACAGCCATTTATTTCTGATAAAAATGTGCCCTCTGAACTTGAATACATGATTATTGCCTTCAAAGAGCCACACCTGTATCTTCGACAATGGAACAATAGTTCTGTCTGTCAGGAGATCCGGTTCTCAGCTCAAGCCGACTGTAAACTTCTGGAGTGCAGAAATGTCACAATGCAAAGCGTGGTGAAACCCTTCAGCATCTTCGGGCAGATTGCTGTTGCCCATGATGCAGCAGAGAAGCTGCTTGACTGCACCGTCATCGTGGACTCTATATTTGTAAACTTTGGGCAACATGTAGTTCATTCTCTCAACACTGCAGTACAAGCTTGGCAACAGGTATGCACATCCTACAACGGTTTACAGTGTGTCTGCGTGTGATCTTTTACTAGGCACTCTGTGTTACCACTTCTAATAGTAAGTTAAGCACAAACAAAAATGGGAGAGAATGAAGAATTTGATGGGCACCATAATATTTGGGGTTTTCTCTGTTTTGGCAAAGTGATGCATGTTATTTTTCAAAGCTTTGGAGAGTATGGGTTCTCTACACATGCATAGGAGATCATGCCCACATTTTTGTGACTAATGTACCACATCTGTGTGGAAAGTAACATATTCCCAGAAATTTTTTCCAAGTATTACGGCTTTCCTTTGCCAAAGCTTCAACTTAGTTATGTATCAAATTGTCTAAGCATCCGTTGCAGAAATGAAGAACCTGTGTGAACCTTTCTGATAGCGAGCATTTCAAAGAGAAAAAGCAGTGAGAAGAAATACGTAAGCCCAAAGAGTCTTAGTCTTTTCCCCTACTATCCTGCCATTTTTCAATCAGTTAAAGACTCTTGATCGGTAATATTTTGTACTTTTACCTCTTGCCAGAAAGTAGCCATATCCAAACAGGGGATGAAGCATAAGTCTCTGCTGAACAGCATATTTAAAATGAGGAACCTGCCTGTGCCACTAGCATGAAAATAATTTCACAGAATGTTTGTATAATAATGTGCTCGGCAATATAAGAACAAATCATTTCTACTTCCTTGCCGATTGTCAGTATAATATTGTTTTTCCATAAAGTTTGTGTTGCTATCTAAGCTGAGACACTTCCCCCACATTTTGTATATGCTACCTGCATTTGTGCAGAGCTGACTCCCCAGGAGAGATGGCCCTTCATCCTGCACTGACCTCATGTAGAGAGGGGGGCGGGAGAGGGGGGCTTTGAGTTCGCTAACTTAAGAATTTTTGTGGGAATAAACTCTGTTCTTTATATGCATGAAGACCTATATAAGACTAAGGAATTAATTACCTAACATGGCACTACAATAGCAAAGGGAAAGAAGATAACACATCTGTTTTGCATTTTAAAATTCTTTTTTAAGGGCATTCCATGGTTTTCTTGTTGCAGAGGACATGCGTAAAATAAGAGCTAGTGTGATCTAAATCTTTGCAGCTGGTTCGAATAGTGATGTGAAAAAAACCTCCATGGCTCCAATTTCTGTTTTTTGTCATATTTTGAACAATGCATTTAATAAAAAACAAACCTAGAAAATATAAAGGAGTCATTGATAGAGCATTTAAACCCAGGATATTTTTGTCTTGGTATCAGGGCCATTATTAGAGGACTCATGTGTAGCAACTACTGCAAAATGGCCTTCAGAAATATCAGTTTTCTTCCAGGGTAAAAATATTCTCTTAGTCATAGCTATACATATAAATAAAATACGGTGCATAAATATTTAAATGTTTTAAACCACATCAGAGTGTGAATGACTGACTGGCTAACACAGTGCCTTGAAGGAATATTCTGAGTTTTTTTAAAAATGGAATTGTATATTTGATTAAGTAGAGCCATATGTCACGTAGCATATTGCTGACAGGTACATTCTATGAATAGTTGATTCTGATTTATACAGGGATTTGGCAATGTTAACATGAGCCACAAGAGGATATACTTCTGTAATTGTTGCTGTAATTTTCTTGTTTCCTCCCATGTCAAGGGTACTTGCCACCAAGTTTTAATGTGGTAGGCATCTAACCCTGTGTATTCTAAAGTAAATACAAAAATGCACTACTTTGAAATTATAGGACATTTGACGTTGAAATGGGTTTATAGAAGGTTATTAAGTTCATTGTTTCTAAGAAATTCTGAATGTGGTTTATTCCCTTAGTGGGGGAGCTTAATTTCCCAAGCTTGGATTCTGCTGTGTGTATAATGCTCAGATACAGTCTCATTATTGCCAATGAGAGATATGAATTTAATAAGAAAGGTGAGTTATTTGAATTTGCCACATACTTTTATCAGATTCATATCTGAGACAAGTCATTTGTATCCAGTGTGGATGGACCAGACAGTTGAAGCATGAAACAATTTGGCCTTTCACCTTTAGGTCACAAGTTCAAGATTAACAGAAGCCTTCATCAGTGTCTGATTTCTCTGGCTGTAGGTTGTTTGTTTGTTTTTTCTCTTTGGTAAATGATTAATGTTTTATAGAACCAGATTAAGGACCCAAATGCCACTTGCAGTTTGCTTTATATTTCTATGCCATATTACACAATTGGACAAAATGACATTTTTATTTAAAAATGAAAGTTATGCTCATGTATCTTATCTTACACCAGAATGATGTCTGTCTCTGTTTTAGTTGCAAATGCCTGTACAGCACTCCAGCACAAATCTTACATGTAAATAAGTCATCTTTAATTACAAATCCGAGTGAGCATCCTGAGATTTAGACAATAATGATGTCATATAAAATGTGTACGAACTGTTTTATAATATACTAGAATTTAAGACACTCCAAGAAATACTTAAACTTATTACAGTTGTAATGAACTCCACAGATGAAGGGACAGTAGAGAAATAGTTCCCTGAGGACTTTGAGTATTCTGTAGAAAAATGTAAACAACCCCCTTGTGTTCTTCCATTTATATTTTTCTAAAACAGTCATCATTTATTAAAGGTCAGTTTTTAGAGATGAGGAAAGTAATATGATTTTTTTTTTCTACTCAAGCCGCATCTGGTAACTTAACCTCTGAGTTACCAGTGGATTGATCCCAATTCATTATGAAAACTGACTTTCCATCTCAGGATATCTACCTAAGTGGGAGTTTAGAATCATATCCCTTTCTTCATGTTTGTACTCTTAGACCTAGAGGAGAGAAAAATGTTTATAAGGAGAGCAGTTTATGTTGATTATATAGTGCTAAATGGAAAAATCTCACCAAAATAATTATACACTATGACTCCAGTTTGATTAAAGGTTTATAAACCTTTAAATATGTAAGGCATATAAATAGGATTAGATAGTATTGACTAGAATAGAAATAGGCATGACACTCCAAAGAGGAAAAATTGCTAGAAGAAAATCCACCAAAATATTAACAGCAGTTGTTTGAGTGTAAAATTAGAGGCTTAAAAAAAATCTGTACTTTTGTATTTTCTGATTTTTCTACTGTGAACATGTATTCATTTATAATTTTAAAAATTAAATTTACTCATGTGTTTGTTTCATAAGTGTTTATCGAGTACTTATGTGTCAGGCATTATGCTGAGTACTAGAGATAAAACTGTAAATAACACAGACCTGATTCCTGCCCTTATGCAGCATAGATTCTAATGATGGAAGCAAGAGTGAACCCGAAGTCAAACAAATCATTGCTTAGTCCCAGTAGGGAAAGTGAAACAGTAGAGTATTATGTGATCATAAAATAGATGGACATGACCTGGTCTGGGGGTGTCCCAGAAGACTACTCAGAAGTAACCTGAAAACAGGAACCTGAAAGCTGAGTCGAAAGAAGTTAGTCAAGCGCAAAGGAAAAGAGATCCAAGCAAGGGAAAGGCACTGAGGCAGGAAGGAGTTTGACAGGTTGAACAACTTGAAAGGGGGCCAACGTAGTGTTGGAGGAGCTGGAAAGCGCTCGCAGGCCTGGAGTGTAGCAAGCAAGTAGAGAGTGGCTCAAGATGTGGAAGGGGCCAGATCAGGCAGGACTTTTTTTTTTTTTTTAATTTTTTTTTAATGTTTATTTATTTTTGAGACAGAGACAGAGCATGAATGGGGGAGGGTAAGAGAGAGAGGGAGACACAGAATCTGAAGCAGGCTCCAGGCTCTGAGCTGTCAGCGCAGAGCCCGACGCGGGGCTCGAACTCACTGACCGTGAGATCATGACCTGAGCCGAAGTCGGACGCTCAACCGACTGAGCCACCCAGGCGCCCCAGGCAGGACTTTTAAACACCACTGGTAGCCAAGCTTTGAAATCATAGCTTATGATTAAAAGCCACAGCAGAGAGTATGGTAGACAACAGATAATTGTGGGTTATAATTGCTTTGGTCTCTCTTAACCCGAGACTCTTTATTGTGATTCATGTGACTGTCAAGCAAGGTCCTTCACCTTGAGAGCAGGGAGATTGGTGAGAATAGATGGATGACAGAGTGAGAAGTCCTCAGGGGTATTTGGAAGAGTGAGGTGTTAGGACCTCTCCATCAACTGCAGCCAGAAGGCACTGCCCACCCACTTAGGGGGCCTTGTTGACCAGGAGTGGATTCTACCTCTGAACATACCTGTTCTTGAAGAGGTTCTAGGTTGCGTCTTGATCAAGGCCGGATTCCAGTTACTTTCATCCTTAGACTCCTTGGCTCTAGGTCTCATAATCACTTAAATCACTACGTTCATGAGTAATGTGTCCCCTTTGACTCTCTCTCCCCTTGGGAAAATGGCAAATGACCAAGTGTGACATCGTGACTTTTAACTCCACAACCAGGAAATAGGAGCCAACTGGGGAAGCATCTATGACCATTACCTCCCACTGTCCACAAATTGATGGGCTAATTAAGATTTTTTTCTTGCATTCTCAACTTGAGCATCTATCCAACTATTCTTTTCATTTGCCAAAAGTATGTTTATTGTTTTTTAAGCCATAACCTAACCAGAGTGATAAAAGAGTAAGCACAGAAATGCTCCATCACTCTGCCCGTCTTTTGATATAACAGCAACCAGTGGAGACACCATTAAGTTGAGAGGGAAGGTGTCAACACAGGAACATATTACTAATTTGTTGAGCCTCAGCAGATTAATGGAAGACGTGAGCTGATTGATGACTATTAGCTGAAACAGACACCAACAACTGTTTTTCAACTAACGTGATTGCTCTTGAAAACTGCAGCTTGGCTTACACGGACTCTGGAGTTGATCTGTTTTGTGTGTTCAGCCTTTTAACAATGGAAGGAAAGTTATGGTTTTATTTACATCTCTCCCTGAGCAGATTTGCACACACACATCCACCCTCCCCCTTAAGGGATCTGGGGATGTATTACCTAAATGATCCTTGCTTTCTGTAGGGTACAAACTGTGGCTTTGGTAATTGGTCTTGATTGTCGAGTTTAGAAGGCCAGGAACATGGTAATTCTAGCCTCCAGTACTCTGCTCAAAAACGTGCACTACTCAGTACAGCATTCTTTGTAGCATGTTAATTCGTTTTAAAATGTTAAAAGTTTGAGGGATCTCATTGTTCTTTTACTCTTCTGTGTGTATGATTTATTTTGCAGGAGTATAAATCAAAACATATTCTTGGAACATTTAAGATCTCTTTAAGGTATTTTTTGTGCTTATCCTGGAAGTATAGAATACTTTGTATACCAGAGCTAATGACAACAGATCTTTTAGTGTTTCTGTGTTGTAACAATCGCCACCGGGCAGACAGCTGCCAAACATCTTGCAATTAATCTGATGCACGTTGGCTTTCGTATTCTTTTTCTTTCAGAACAAATGCCCTGAGGTAGAGGAGTTGGTCTTCAGCCATTTTGTGATCTGTAATGACACACAGGAGACACTGCGGTTTGGCCAGGTGGATACTGATGAAAATATTCTGCTGGCGAGTCTCCGTAGTCACCAGTACAGCTGGCGCTCTCACAAATCCCCACAGGTATCTGAGAAACAGCCTTGCAAGCACAGCAATTGTTAAGGCTGGGGATTCATTTATTCTGCATGTGTGTGACTGTGTCCAGTTATTTCTCTTTCAAAGTCTCCCAAGGAACCACACGGTGTAGCCGCATCTGACACAAACCCAGAAAGGTTTAGAGATGGGAGCACGGCGCAACCATGTTTCTCTTGGAAGGGGACATTCTCCTGTTCAGCACAGGTGGGGGGGTGGTGCAGCATGGTGTGGTGATGATGAGGTTGGACTCTGGAGCCAGAGTTCACAGGCTTTGATCCTGGCTCTGCGTCACCTTGCTTTACTTTCTGTGCCTCAGTTTTTTCATACAGAAGATGGGAACGATGATAGTACCTGTTTTATAGGGTTGGGAGGACTAAATGAGTTGCTGTGCATAAAGGCACTAGAATAGTACTTAAGATACTATAAGCATTACATGTTGCCTATCGTTATTTATGCATTTATTCCTATTTTTACTGTGTACATTCTCTGCCAGGCTTGTACTGGGCCCTGGGAATTCAAAGACAGGGAAGTCACAGTCCTTGCCCTCCAAGGACAGCTTACAACCTGTGACCACGGGGGCACTGAGAAAAGACATACCAAAGGATGTCTGTTTTCCAAGTAGTATAATTCCGTTTTCCTGTCAGTTTAGATGGGAATAATTAGAGGGATATGCCCTGCAGGGATAATATGAGGATGAATTAAATACAAAGATGTGGTCTTAAATGAGTAAAAGAAATCCTAGGAAGTCATCTCAAGAATAATGTATTTCTAAAACTCTGGGTAATAAGGAAACTACTGCTTGTGATTAAAAGAAAGTCATTAGATTAGAGAACAAGTTTTCCCATCTGGTCTATAGACCAGCTTCACAATATGTTATGCCCTCAGGGTTCCTCTTGCTTTTTTTTTTCTTTCTTTCTTTTTTCTTTCTTTTTTCTTTCTTTTTTTTTTTCCTCCCAATAGCTAGATTCTGATTTCTTATTGCTCTTTCATTATTGTCACACTACTAGTACAAATTTTGGAAAGATAGCTAAATTACAGTCTTATTTAAGAATATTTATTTAATTTAAAAACCACATAAATCCTTTTTTAATAGAAATTCTTAACAAAAATTTCCCAGATGAGGTGAATGTTGTACTCCTGTTTTTAAAGTGAATAGCATACCCTTGTTTTTTCATGTTTCTCTCAAGAAACTTCCAGGTTAGAGTTATTGTTTACTTGTTTGCCCTTCGTAACCTAAAGGCCAGTTTGTTTGTTTGTTTAAAAATATCTTTTTTGGTTTTTTTTTATTAACTAATTGCAAAGGGGAGAACATACAGATATGTGGACAAAACCAAAAACAGCCATAATCCCAACGACTCTGAGACAACCCATGTTAAAACTTGTTGTATAGCCTTTTAGGTATTTTAAAAGTTTCCACAGTAGTTGCATTTTCATCAGTGAGCTGGTAGGGACAGGAGAAACCTCTGGGAAGGCACAGCCCTGCCCTGCACCTGTGGCCACCGCACCTACGCCCACACAGGCTCGGGCCTCAGCCCACAGAAAGCAAAGTGGAGGAAGCTTACTTCCCCTCCCAGTCCGTTGTAAGGTGCACAGACCACCATGGTCCTTGGTGACCCTCAAGATTCCGGGATACTGGAGCCAGGATAAGAAGGGTGATCATAAGAGCAGCTGGCTCAGGGGTGTGGACGAACAGGAGTCTTCATGTTAAGAGACATGCGGTGTCTGCCAGCCCTACACCTTCCTATTTATATCCTTTTGCATGTTTCCAAGGTCTTTTCATATTTGTTACTAGTTTTGTTTTCACAATATCCATGTGTGGTTTGTATTATTTGTTATGCGTATGTTATAGATAAGGCGACAGAGAAATGTTAAGCTGTCGTCTGGTTGGGACTGAATCCCATATCTTTTGATTCGCCATATAGTGTTATTTCTACAACATTGTCCAGCCCTCGGTTTGGGCTGCATGATTTGTCTGCTAGCATAGCCAAGCTGTGAGGTTTCAAGAGATAGGCTGAGAAATCACTAGTCTAATACTCCACATTTACAGCTAGACTAATATGGGATTCTTAGTCCAAGTAAATCCCTTGCAAAGTCTTAAGGGTATTACCAAAAAACAATAAGAACCTTTTTATGACAAACTGGAAATAAGACAAATATCTATTAAAACTTTTTTTTCCTTTTTAATATGTAACTGCATCCTCTGAATACAAATTTTACTGAGCTACAGTCATTATAATCTTCAGGCTAAAACTTAGATCAACTTTGTTAAAAAACAACAACAACAATGTCTCCTTACAAAGCTCCGTAGGTTGCAGGAAGTGTGTTTTAGGACCCTCTGAAGCCAGAAGTCTTAATGGGCCCAGAGGGTCTTCGTGGAATTCCTTATATCCACAATTGCAAATTCTGTTGTGTTCTAATGAGAGGTTACATCTGAGGATCAGCGAAACTAGCCATTTAGCTTCAAACTGCACCTGGAGGTAGTCATAGACTTGCAAGTGAGCAAACTGTTCCTTTTTCCAGACTCCACGTCATATCCTGCATTGCCCAGCAGGCTTGGTTTTAGGAACATTTGTGTCTACATGTTTATGCTACCTTGGGTGTTAGTCAATTCATAGTCTCAGGGAGGATTTCCAAAGTTCATAGAACTTAACTCCACTAAACAATGTAGCTTATATTGCAGAGATCAAGAAAGTGGCAATGACACCTGGAAAGGTTTCAAAGAGGTCAGCATATCTTAGAACCACACAGGAGGTTGCTAACAACAGTAAGTCCCAACAGGATGGGAAGAAACATGGACACAACCAATTCCAGAAATCCAAAGCTGACTTTAAAACTGAAAAGTTGTAAACTCTCCTTATAGTTTCTAACACATGCTCTGAGGCAGAATCACTTAAAATGCTGGATATCCCACAACAGTTGCTTGCCTAAACAAACACAGGAAGAACAAAACTAATTCCTAGGGAATAGTTGAGCATATTCAGCTGCACAATCCTATATGCCACCACAAAGGGCTCTTAAATATCCCAATTCAGTAGACTTCAGGTCAAGTTGGATGAGAACAATAACCAGCATGAGATCGGTCTTCAAAAAAGTGCTTCCCATTATATGAAGTTGAATCTAAGGACTGTAGGTGTGAGTTTATGGACCCTTTCCCCAGAACATGGGCAGCTTAGAGTCAAGAGAAGCTTTGTGTAATGTAGCCAAACTGAATATAGGGACACCTGTCAACCAGTAGGATTTGTGTATAGACTGTTCAAGTTAACTTCCTTTCCTGGTTAATAGAGAGCACTGTTGGCTAATTAAACTTGAAATAGATGTACCTCTACCTTGTGTGTAAGGAATTGCATTTGCTTTTACCCTCAAAACATGCATAATTTATAGATGAGGCATTTTTTAGAATTGCAGAATTCCAACTACCAGGGACTTAATTTAGTAATCAAGCCATCTCTCTAAGTGAAAATGGGCTATTGCTCCAAAATGGACACGATAGAAAGTTTCATAAGCTCGTGAAAAATAGCAGATATTTTAAAATGCAAACTATAACAAGGTTCAGAATTGACTTTTGAAGAGCAGCAGAGCATCTGGGACAAACTCATTAAAGCAGGCAGATTTAGTGAAGAAAATAGAAACCCTGCATTACTCCAAGGCAGAGATTGGCAAACTTTCTCTGTGTAGGACCTGGTAGTACATATTTTCAGCTTTCAGGGCCTTCCTGTCTCTCTAACAGCTGTTCCGCTCTGCACAAAAGCAGCCATGATGAAAGACTGTGGCTGTGTTCCAATAAACCTTCATTTATAGACTATGAAATTTAAATTTCAATAATTTTCACACATCACGAAATTGTATTCTTCTATTTTTTTTCTGACCATTTAAAAATGTAAAAACCATTTTTAGCTCACAAGCTGTACAAAAATAGGCAGTGCACCACATTTGGCCCACAAGCCATGGTTTGCCAGCCCTGCTTTAATATCTCTCAGTTGACAAAACTCCACACGCTAAAGGCTTTGATATTCAGTTGTTTCACTCTGACCTAAATACGATTTCTATCACTTGAAAACTTGGCAAAATGTTTCTGAAATTGAGAAATTACAGGTAATTGTTTAAATCTAACACATATAATCAACCTGTACTCCCTACGTAATAGTAAAATGTGTTTATTTGACTTCTTCGGGGCCTGTATAGAGAGAAAGTTCTCCAGTTCACTGTTTGTATATAAAAATATTTTAGAGTGAGATCTTACCATTTTTCTCCTGTCTAAAGGGAAAGTTATAGGTTTTGAGTATCCACCTATCTTATGGAAAGTCCAGCCACTTGTCAATTTCATTAACTAGACTGTAATTCTTAGTCACTTACCATTCTTTCCATGTCCATTTCTATAATGCATACGCATACACATATAAAGAAAGAGTATGTTCCTTGTTGTCACACTCAGTTTTAAAAAATGAAAAGCACACTTAGGGAGACAAGGAAATATTCTGTTAGCAAAACTGTTTAAAGTGATAAGTTTTTCAGCTGTTTGCTTTAGCTATTGTATGGCACATGGCATGCATGTTGAAGTTTGTCCAGAAGGTGCAAATGAAATTAATACTTCCTTTCTAGAAAGCAATTTGATAAGAAGCAGACAAGCTATTAAAATGGTCATAACCTTCGACGGAGTAAATCCCCTACTAGTAATCTACTCTCAAGAAATAATCCAGATTAAAATGAAGGCTTAAACACACACACACACACACACACACACACACACACACACACAAATGTTTATCACAATTTTATTTACAGTATCAAAAAAATTAAAAACCAAAATATTTACTTTTAAGGCAATAGTTAAGTAAAAGCTAATATAGTTGTATAATAAACAATTATGGGGCCTTCAACTTTTAACAAAGAAAGAGGAAGTGCTATCATATCCTTTCAGTCAATAAACAGAACATAAATTTCTATATATGTAGTATGATCTTAGCAATATAAGAACAAATGCACAGAAAATACTGGAAGGAAATATGTCAAAATGTTGCCAGTGGTTGCATCTGAGTGGTAGATTAAGGTGATATTTTCCGATTTATTACATTTTTTATATAGGTCTCAACTTTTTTAAATGAGGGATATAGGGGCGCCTAGGTGACTCACTTAAGCATCCAGCCCTTGATTTCGGCTCAGGTCACCACCATCTTGCAGTTTGTGAGATTGAGCCTCGCATCAGGCCCTAAGGTGACAGCATGGAGCCTGCTTGGAACTCTCTCTCCTCTCTCGCTCTCTGCCCCTCCTCCAACTCACCCATGCTCTCTTTCTCTCAAAATAAATAAATGAACATTAAAAAAAAAAACGATAATAAAATACAGTGAGGGATATAGATTATTAAAGCAGAGAGAAGTAGAAACCCTGCAAAAATTTATACATAAACTAAAAGGAATTTCAAATACTAACAGAAGAGCGGCAAGTGCAGTGATTTATCAATAACAATTATCTTTATTCTCGAATGAATGATTCCAAGTTTCTCTTAAATGTTCTCTTAATTATAGCTTGGTCCCACTTCAATCTGTCTTGCAGACTACATCTCAAGCATTGCTAAATAATGCTTTAATTATTATAATTTGCTGTCCAAAAATCTTTATAGCCTCTCCATTATCTATTAAATATCCAAATTATCTGGCATCCACTAGGTCACTCACAAGCCCTCCTTTCTGCCATTATTTCTTTCTAGCTGCTGATTTAGTCTCCTTCCCTCCCATTCATTTTTAATCAATAAATGTTAATTTGTTGTGACCTATTGTGTGTAATTAAATATGTTCCTTTTTGTAAAGAACTTACTCTCTAATGAGGGAGTCGGAAAAGCAAGCAAATTTCTATAGCCACAATCAGTATCTATCAGGATATTTTGAGCTAGTCCAAGACAGGAAGAAATGATGGGTAAATGAATTAAAACAATAGCCATAAGGAAGTAAAGTGAGGGATTCAGAAAATACAGTCCATTGCTTCTGGATATGGACAGTGTCTTCAAGGGAACTCAAAAGAAAATGTTTACAGATCTCATGTGAGGATGAGAATCTGCCAAGGCTTCCTGGCGGAAGGCATATTTGTATTGAATTTTCGTGTTGAAGTTAGAGTTAGTTAGGCAGTGAAGTGAGGGCGGTGGTGGTGTTCCAGATAAAGGAATCAGCATGTGTGAAAGCCGCAGCAGCATGACACAACATGGCGCGGAAGGACAACCGGGCTGATTTGACTGCGGGGTAGAGTATATGTGTGAGACTGCGAGAGGGCCCCATGAGGGCTGGTTAGCTACGTTAACCAGCTTTGATGCTGTCTTACGGCAGTGGTGACACAAAGGCAGGAGAAAGTACCTATTGGAAGAGGTCAGAGTTGGCTTTCCGCAGAGGCTGGGTTTGAAGGTTGAGTAGACGTTGGCCCGGTGAACAATAGTGTGGAAACAAACGAGGCAGAACCAGGGAGATAGGTATGTATATATAACTAGCACATCATGTTCCAGGGAATTCGGCTTTTGTTCAGAATAACTCAGGCGTGGAAATTGTGTGCCCCACTGAAGAGATGTGTGTTGGTAAATGGGCTCTTTGGTGCTGATGGGGAAGCCCCAATATGTAGGGCTGACTAATTTGAAGGTTGTGAATATTCCCAGCACAGTCGATCTTAAGCTATCAGTGATGTAATGACCAGCTCACAAAATTCCTGAATGTTCAGAAATTCTTTTTCACAAACGAGTAGAACCAGCTTCAGTACACCCCCGTTTGGAGAAATTATGTTCCGAAGAGCCTGGCAATCCATTTTGAGGAGATACACCTGTATGTGATGGGCAACTTTTGCCTACTTGAGGGCTTTAACTAGAAGGATCACAGGATCACAGTTGCATCTTGGAAAGATCCCTGTGGTGTGGTTGGAAAGATAGCCTGGAGGAGATTGAGAATGCGAACTGACAGTACTGTGGACTTTGCTGCAGAGCCCGGCAGTGACAGAAGTGATAGGCACTGAGCTAAGACAGAGGATAAGTCATAGCTTGGTGTGAATGTTTACCAAACTCATCCTTCTGTGAATAATAGCTGTAAATTCTGAGCAAAACACGAATACTCCTACCTCTGGAAACTGAACAAAGGCAGGCAGATTTTGGAGGGTATTCAAAACGTGAGCAAGTGATCTGCAGAGTGAATTCCCTATTTTTTGTGGCTTTGCCTTGAAGGCAACTGCAGTTGGTTAATTACAGGGGTAGCCCATCATCTCTCTGGCCCAAGGTACCAGGGGAAAGAGCTCAGGCCACCAAGGCTGCTAGGGAGTGAGGAGGAAACCTTTGGAAAGGGGAATGCCAGAAAGTGGGAAGATAATTTGGCTCATCTGTCAGCTGACTGCTGAACCACATGTGCATGGGGAAGACTGAAAGCAGCCTGTACCCAGGGCTTAAAGAACTGGACTAATCTGAGCTGCCACTTGCCCAGGTGTGAGAGTTTTCAGATTGATTACTTTTAAAATCAAAAACCTTTAAACTGTGGAGCAATTATAAGAAAATCCAGAGTCTCCACCACAGAACATTTACAGTATCCAAAATATAAACCAAAATTATTTGGCAGATCTCAGGAATCTCAAAAAAAGAAAGAAAATGTAGTTCAATATCAAGAGAAAAATAGTTAACAGATGCCAACACTACGGTGACCTAGAGGTTAGAATTACCAGACATAGACTTTAAAGCAACTATAGCAAAGGTGAAGTAATTTTACAGATTAAGTAAGGTCCCAAGTTAGTTGATTTTTAATTAATCAAAAGAGAGCTTTGTGTGGACATGATTTAATCAGATAAAAGCCCTAAAATAGGGACTGGACCCTTTTGTGGGGAGAGAGAGAGACACACATATGCTCCTGCTGGCCTTGAAGGAAGCAAACTGTCATGTCGTCCCTGCCTTTGAGGAGGCCATGGGGCAGGGAGCTGCGGAAAGCCTCCACGACCTGCAGGTGGTTGCCAGTCCCAGTTGTTAGTAAGTCAGAGCCCTCATCCAGTAGCCACAGGGGAGTAGATTCTGCCAACAACCTGAGTGCACTTGGAAGCGAATCCTTCTCTGCTTGGAATCCTGACCCACAGACAGAGTGATGGTAAATGTATGTTCTTCTAAGCCGCTACATTTGTGGCAATTTGTCATTCAGTGATAGAAATATAATACAACATGACAGAAGAAAAACGTCAGTAAACTTGAAGATAGATCAGTAGAAATGATCCAGCCTGAAAGAGAGAGAGAGAGAACATTTCAAACAAAATGAGTCGAACTGCAGGGACCTGTGGGACAATTTCAAAAGGTCTAACAAATGAGGAATTGCAATCCAAGGATGCAAGGAAAGTGAGAGCCCAGGACCACAGAAAGAAAAAGAAAAAAATAATATCTAAAAATGTCCTAAGTTTTCTGAAAGATAGAAATTTGCAGACCAAAGAAGCTCAGAAAACTCCAGACATTTCAAAGAAACTCACACTCATGCACCTCATAAATAAACTATTAAAAACCAAAGATAAAGAGAAAATCTTGAAGATTAGCTGGAGGAAAACTGTAGGGGAAACAGTAACAATGAACTTCTCTTTAGATATCCCAGAGGCTAGAAGACAGTGGAACAAAATCTTTAAAGTGCTAGGAGAAGGTTTACACGGGAAGTGATCTGTTTGGAAGCTATTTGGGAGTTACAGTCACCAGGATTTGGTTATTGGTCATGAAAGGGAAGGGCCAAGTTTGACTCTGAGGCTTCAGACTTAGGGGACAAGTTGGTAGTATTGCTGTTGGGCCAAGACAGGGAACTGAGTAGAAAGAAGACAGGAACTGAGGGTACAGAGGATGGAATAGGGTATGAGAGCACGACACAGTGATTCTAAAATCCATTTTGGACACATTGAGTTTTGGATTCCCTGGAAGGGCAGAAAGGATGATCTATTAGAAGAAACACAGATTTGAAGCTATAAATGCCTGGATTTCACTCCTAAGGTTTGTTAGCTATATCAGACTGGAAAAGTTTCTTAATTCCCTGGAGCCTCAGCTTCCTCTTCTGCAAAATCAAGAGATTTTTGTGACTATCCCATGAAATATTATAGAGTGACTAGTAAATTACAAACTCAGTTCTCTATAACCAAAGGTTCCTTTCCTTCCCTTCCCTTTCCCCTTCCCCATTCTAACAAGACATCCAAGTGACCATGTAGAGTAGGCAAATTGAATATAAGGGTCAGGATCTCAGGAGAATATTCTGGCCTGGAGGTAAAAATTGGGTCTATCACCAGTGCCTAGGTAGCAGTGGGAATAGATAAGCATGCCCAAGGAGACAGTGCTAACAGAAGAGGACTTTGTTAGTTACCTCTTGCTGTAGAACAATGTACAACATTGGTACGGGCACAGGCTGACTACTATAGACACTCCATTCATAAAAGAAGAAAAAGGGAGTCCCATCAAAGTTCCTGGTGCATAGAAATTCTAATATCCAACCAGTAACTCAGAAGTTTCTCAATTAGTAATCGTTCATACTCCTGCTCAGGAATGATTGTCCATGGCTCATGGCTTTGGACTCTTGGCTAAAGCTCTGAGTCATCCATCCCTTTCCATGAAAAGTAACCTTTGCTTGCACTTCAAAGTTTTCTCAGCCTGCTTTCTATCAGAATTGTGAAGAATCACAGGCCTCTTTACTGTTTTGCACTGTCTTCATCTCTTTCAGTCTAAATTGGCCTTGTTTCTTCCAATACAATTCAGTAAACAACTTTGTGGGTCTCTTATTAATCTTGCTGAGGTTTGCTACAGTAGACAAAATCATGTATCTCTTCAAGATAATTCCTTCTCTGCTTTGGAATTTGGTGACACCGCTGAGGGACATCACCCCTAAGTGTCTTAGAAGCCCTGTTGTTTGAATAGTTTGCTGAAACACCAGTTTAGGTTTTTTCCTGAGATCCTAACAAAGGATTTTATAGCCACATCCTTAGCTTCATCCCTAAAGCCAGCTTTCCTGGTCATGTCCTGGATTTTATCTTTGCCTAGAAACCATTTCTTGAATTTAGCATAATTTGCCTTTTAGAAGGCTAGAAATGTTCAAAACTCGCCAGTCATGGCTCCTGTTCATCTAACAGTTCTTCCTTACGCTTCTGTCACCTCTCTCAGACTTTAATATAAGCAACAGATAGAAGCCAGAAGGTACTTCAACACTGCCCAGAAAACTCCTTAGCTAGGTCACATAGTTGATTAGGCACATTTCTTTTCTTTCTTTTTTTTTTTTTTTTTTGAGAAAGAATGCCAAGCAGGCTCCAGTGCAGAGCCTGATACAGGGTTCAGTGTCACAAACCATGAGATCCTGACCTGAACCAAAGTCAAGAGTAAAATGCTTAACTGACTGAGCCACCCACACACCCTGAGTGGGCACATTTCTACTTTTCCTGTCACTGCAGGTTGTAGCGTTGCTAAACTGTCTCTGCCACTACATAACAAAGATTCCCTTTCCTCCGTCATCCACCAACATTTTCCTCACGTCCTCACTGACAGCCTCTCTATGGCCTTGAAGTAACTATTAAAAATATCTTTGAAGTATCTCAGATATTCATCAACACTCTTCTCAAGTCCTTCCAGTTTCTGCCCATTTGCCTGCTCCAAAGCCCCTTGCATTTTTAGGCTTTTGTTATAATAGCACTCCACTTGGAGATACCAAAATCTATATTAGTTGCATTTTGCTGTTTAATAAATTATCCCAAAACTTGAGTAGATAAAATAACAAATATTTTTTTACCTCCATTCCATTAGCCAAGAATTTTGGGAGTGGTAGTTGTAGCTAAGAGTCTCTGAGAAGGCTGTAGTCAAGACATCAGCTGAAACTATAGTCATCTAAAGGCTTGACTGGGCTGGAGGATCCATTTCCAAAATGGCTCACTCTCATGGCTCTTGACAAGAAGACTTGGCTTTTTGCTACAAGGATCTCTCCATAGAGTTGGTTGAGTATTCTCATGACATAGCCGCTGGCTTCCCCCAGATCAGGTTATCCAAGATAGAACAAGATAGAAGCCATAGTGTCTTTCATGACCTAAGCTCAGAAGTCATTCATTGTCATTTCTGTGATATCCTAGTGGTTACACAGACTAGCCCTATTTAGCGTAGGAGAGAGCTACACAAAGGCACAAGTAACAGCAGACAAGGATCAGTGGAGTGATCTTGGAGGTGGGCTGCCATAAGGAATAATAGTAGAATTGGGGGGGTTAGGCTGAGGAATGGGATCCATTGAAAAAGAATAAGAAGAAGAGGAAAACTAAGACATAACAGGAAAACTAGGACATACAGTGTTCTAAAAACTAAGAAAGGAGAATATCTGGAGGTACAGAATTATCAGATGCCTTATGGTGGAAATTGAATGAGACAAGAACTGAAGAGACCGTTGTATTTGGCAATTGAGAGGTCATTGATGACTCAAGGAAAGCATTTTCATGTCAAAATAAGGATTGAAGCCAAATGAAGTGGGTTGAAAATGAACAGAAGGTGAGGAAATGGAAAGAATCAGCATAAAAAAAGTCTTTTTTTAATCTTGATTGGGTGTTAGCTAGAGAAAGCTGCAGGGTAAAACGTGGGTTTTAAATGGAAGAAACTTAAACATGTTATATATGAGAAGAAATAAATAGAAGAGATTTATATGCAGAAGAGGAAAAATGATTAGTGGCATAAAAGCTTAGAAGGGAAGAAGAGGAAAGAATCCTCCAGATGGGAGAAGGTTTATATCATATCTATTGCTGCTTAACAAAGCACCCCAAGGCTTAGTAGCTTAAAAAACCTTATTAACTCATGAGTCTGTCGGTCAGAAATCTAGATGCACTCAGGAGGGTCCTCTGCCGGTGTCTGCAGGGCTCACTTGTGAGGCTGCCATCAGCTGGTAGGCCACCTGGGGCCCGCTGGTCCAAGGTGGCCTCACCTACATGTGTGGTAGTTGGCAGGCTATTGGCCAGGGTACTCTTGGATCTCTTCCACGTGACCGCCCCGGGAGCCTCGCCCAGACAGGAAAGCAAGAGCAGAAGCTGCAAAGCCTGTTGAGCCTAAGCTCAGAGCTCATGCACAATCTCCTGCCACACTGGTAGGCAGAGCAAGTCACAGGTTTAGGCCAGGTCCAAAGAATAAGGACCTAGGTTTTACCTCTTACTGAGAGTTGCTGAGAAAATTTGCGGCCACATGTGACTTAGCACAAAAGCCTCCTCCTATTTTGAGACAGGAGAGAATGAGGATGAGTGTGAATGTAGATGAGGTTTTGATGAAAGTAAAAAGAGAAAAAGAGAACAGGAGGCTTTATAAAAGTAATTTTCCACAGCATCGTAGCCTGCTCATATTAGGCATTTGGTAAACGTTCACTGAATAAGGGTTTTTACTTACTTATAACATTTCTTACATTTCTCAAGAACATAAACTTAAAAGCTTAATTGTTTTAAAAAAACGAAAATTATAAGTAGTGCTTTTTGCATCAGATTGGATATTTTGTGTATACTGTACGGGCACACAAAAAGAGGTCCTCCAGTCTCAAAATGTATGGTTCTGTATACTGTCAATGAAGTTGGACTTGCAATTAAGAGTGTTCCTGGTCTCCCACACCTCCTCCCCTGTGACTTCCCACTGGCCTCTAGTGAAAATTCTGACGGAATTAGGAGAGTCCTGCAAGAGGGGATTCACCACATACTCCAAACGAGAGCACCTTTCAGGTCCACGTGCATGTCCAACTCTTCCCAATTAATTTTTTTTTATTTTATTTTAAGTGAACTCTACACCATACATGGGTCTCGAACTCACAACCCTGAGATCAAGAGTTGCATGATTTACCGACTGAGCCAGCCAGGCACCCCCAACTCTTCTCAGTTAACTGTGAAAAATTCTTAACTGGTTTGTCATAAACCAAAAGTACATTATATGTTACCAAATATTACCTATTTAGAGTAAATCACTTCAAGTCAACTGTGCCACACATTATCTCCTTCTCTAGCCATGGAAGTAGATTCCCATAAACCTACAGTATCACCCTTGTTGGGTAGGGCACAGCTGTCTGCAACTAGCAATTCCATGTGGAAAGGAAGGATTGTATGCCTTTGCTCCCCAGTGGCAGTAACAGGCTTCTTTTTACTGTTGCTGACATTAAGATAGCTAAAATCAACAGTGAGGTAAACACTTCTTGGGACCATCTGGCAAGGATTTTAATCCAAAATTTTCTGTAAACACTGACTCCATTTGAGTACCCAGAACCTACCGTCCAGTCACCATCGACTGCATTTTTATTTCAGTCTTAAAGCAGTAATTGAAATGACAAAATAGTAGACTGTAGGCTCTGTCCCTTCACCTTTCTCTCTTAAAATATTTCAGTTTCATGAGAGATTCCAGAAGACTTACATTCTCTAAGGAAGCTTAGAGGGCCTTGTGAGGTCACCAGTAGAGGTAAATGGGGCCCTAACAGTTTTGGTCGTTAAATATCTAGTAGCTAGAGCATATTTAGAATTTCTCCATTTTCTATTGGGAAATGCATTTACTCTAAATGAGAGGGAGAAGTTTGGGACTGAGTTTTCTTACTCCTGTATATTTCAAAGCTTCTTTGTAAAAATCATTTGCAATATGACCTAGTTAAGACTTTTAAAGTCTTTCACCAGAAATGGCAAAGATAGGATTGTGATAGAGCACTTTATTCAGTCCCAGGGCTGATTTCTGGACTTTCCTATACGCCTGCATGAAAGAGAACAACTGGGGATTATTTCAGCTGTGAAGCACCCAGAGGAATGACTGCTGGTGCTGCTAATGGTCTCTCTGTCCCTCCTCTG
Organism: Lynx canadensis; assembly: GCF_007474595.2. Taxonomy (NCBI): domain Eukaryota; kingdom Metazoa; phylum Chordata; class Mammalia; order Carnivora; family Felidae; genus Lynx; species Lynx canadensis. Next base: position 37,430,776 of record NC_044320.2, on the reverse strand, counting down.
GCAATAAATTTTAGATATTGAAATATAGCTTTGGAGAAAAATGTACTGAAGATTCCTTAAGCTTTTTACAAGACACTCAAAAGGCTTTTCACAAGCCCGTGCTCTGGAAATGTGAATTCTTGATGTCTAAACATAAAGGTCCTTTACTGAACTAATTTTAAATGTGAATTTTAATACAGAGTACTTGGAGAAAGGGAATGCAGCTGGACCATTAAAGCATGGTATTTTGCCATTTTTAAGTAATGGGAAATACTGATTAAGAATGTTATAAAGATTTCAGCATACATAATGTGATTGTGTCTAATCATAACCTATTAGCACAAGCCTGTACCAAAAGCATTAACTCTGTTAAAGACAATGGCATACCTATTATACTGTGGCACTTTTTAATTATTTCCATACTGAACAGGATATTGAAGAGCTTATTATCTAAAGGTCAGAATAATGCCCAAGACATGGCCAAGCCCAATGAGTGTCAGATGCATGGAATGTTGGATGACTTCATAGTTATGAAATTATTTCATTTCTCATGATAATTCCTGACTTGCCAAGTTAGTGAATTTTAAGAACTCTGAGAGCAGATTTTAAGATAAATGTGAAATAATCCATACTTTTGGAGTCAGGGACTTCCCTTCAGGCATTAGTTCATATTTGACTTGCTTGACTTACACTTGGGGATAAAATGAGTTAGGACAAGGTCTTAGATACCACATTCCCTTACTGGGAAAGAAAACCAACTTGCACAACTTTGGCTCATGTTTCTTGTTATACAGGCACTGAGAAGCAGCGGTTGCCATGAAATACTTTATTTAACCTTTACAAAAATGTTTTCTTAGTATGGCAAGGCAGTTTAGTTAAATGAAAATAAATAACTATAAAAACTTTGGATTTCTTTTATATCCATCTGTTGACTTTTTTTTTCTAATTAAAAATTAGGGATAGTAATTATAATTGTCTAAGTTGCCATAATGATTAAAAATGAGGATTTCATAAAACTATTTTATCTTGTCTTAGGACACATGTTGGCATGTCTTCTGTTTTACATTAATGTAAATTTTGCTGAATGATGAATGTTGTATTTGAGAACAATTTAAAAGAAAGTTTTTATTCAAACCTTGGTTAGGTTTCTCTATTGTTTATATTTGTATTAAGTCAAAATTGATTTTCAAACAAACAAAACTGTTTGGCTCACAGACTCAAAATATCTCTCCAAACCTGAATGGCTGTTAAACAGTATCTCTAGTGTCTTTTCTCATTGGCTTCCATTTTTCAGCTCACCTAAATTAGTCTTTATTATTTCTATCCAACATACTCTTTTCTCTTCCACTGAAGAGTTGGGTCCAACCAAGAGCATGGCGACCATCGACTTTCATTCTGTCGAAGGAGTGTGTCTACAGAGCACCAAAATCTCCTGGCTGTTGGTGCAACTCAATTAAGCAATTAAAGTTTGTATTTATTTTATTGAATTACTGTAAAAGAAAATGTGAATTTCATATTTTATGAATAAACCATCCTTTTCTGTACTCCCACGTACACATACATATCACATTTTTCTGAATTTTTACTTTTCAACCCTTGGTAGTAGTATCAGGGGTAAACAGTCTCAAAGACTGTCACACAGTTCTGGACATAAGGCAGCCATTAGTATCATGGTTTTTTTCGGTCACATATCATTTAAATATCAAAAAGTCCACACCCTTTAGAAACATGAAAACAATAGATATGTGTAATGCTGAAATGACCTTTTTTTTTTTTTTAAGTTTACTTGTTTATTTTGAGAGAGGTGGAAACAGCGCAAGTGGGGGAAGGACAGAGAGAGGGGAAGAGAGAGAATCACAAGCAGGCTCTGTGCTGCCAGTGCAGAGCCCGACCCGGGGCTCAAGCATACGAAACCGTGAGATCATGACCCGAGCCAAAACCAAGAGTCGGGTGATTAACCGACTGAGCCACCCAGGTGCTCCTGAAATAACCTCTTCAAAGCAAGCCTGTGTATCATTTCATACTTTTTTTACTGTACGTATTTATATCTTATTTCATGATTAATATGTCCCCAAAATTTATGCATAAATTATATTTGTAATATATGAGAGAATTTGCTCATGAAATCTTTTTGCAAAATTTTTCAAGTATATCATTTTCCCTAATTTAGATAATTTAGATTTAGATTATTTTTTTAATAATTTTTTTTAATGTTTATTCATTTTTGAGAGACACAATGTGAGCGGGGCAGGGGCACAGAGAGAAGGAGACACAGAATCTGAAGCAGGCTTCAGGCTCTGAGCTGTCAGCACAGAGCCTGATACAGGGTTCTAACCCACAAACTGAGAATTCATTACCTGAGCTGAAGTTGGTCACTTAATTGACTGAGCCACCCATGTGCCCCTAGATTTAGACCATTTTTTAGCAGAGAATACACATTAAGCATCCCATTGTTTTGTAGACAATGAATATGTCAAATGTATCATAATTATTCATCCTACTCTTCTTTTTTAACTTATTTTTTTCTAAGTATATACATTTTAGCCAGAAACAGAACAAAGACTGATGTCTGAACAGTGAAAAACTGTAAATAAATTTTTGAATTTAGATTTCTGTTTATAGATACTTACAAAATATGAATCTCTTTTAATTTTAATAAGATTCTATGGCTTGATTATAGATATGTCAAAACACGGATTAAGCCTTAATGTTTGCTAGAGATGTGTGACACCTGACACATGACCCACGGAAACTCAAACTGTGTGATAGAAGGGCACAATGCACTGTTTTAAAGCTATGAAGACTTATCAATACAATATGTGATAGACATGTCTTCTTTATATTAATTATGTATATTTTGTTTTTCTTTCGTACCTGTGACATTTTCTCTCCTATTCCTTTATGTATTTGTCCTTTTGCTTTGTGTATAATCGTAAAGGTTTCCAAATTTTTCTTCCCTAGTAGTTATTCATACTTGCTCTACTTCCATCAGTGTAGATTGTTACTCTATAAATGCATTTTTTAGTTTCCTTGCATTTATTGTTTTATTTTTTTTTAATGTTTATTTATTTTAGAGAGAGACAGAGCACAAGCAGGGGAGGGGCAGAGAGAGAGAGGGAGACACAGAATCCAAAGCAGGCTCCAGGCTCTGAGCTGTCAGCACAAAGCTCGATGCGGGGCTCGAACCCACGAACCACGAGATCATGACCTAGGCTGAAGTCAGCCACTTAACCAAATGAGCCACCCAGGCGCCCCTCCTTGCATTTATTGTTTTATCTAATCTCCTTTTTATATCATATTCATTTTACCCTCATACCAGACTGTTCTTTCCTCTCAGTGGTTTTCTACAGTTTTCCAGAAATCATGTATTTTTTAACAGTGTAAAGAAAACCAAAAACTGTCCTGATTTTTTTTTTCCCTAAATTCTGCAACAGGGTGTTTATGGTAACTAGTGTCTTCTTCCCCTCACTTTTTAAGATGATATTCTGTTTCCTCTGCTTTGTAGTATTTTTTCACAGGTCTCATGGCTTATTTTCACTGTTGGTGATTATAGTCTATGGATTGTCCTTGGTTAGACTGTGTTATCACTCAAGGAATGGTGAACTTTCTCTTCTCACTCCCAGCAACAGGCCAGAGTGATTAAGTATATTCCTGTCTCACTTCCCATTTTCTAGTTGGCATGTCCTAATATCTCTCAACGATACAGAGGTAACAGCTTCTCTTGCATCTTTTCATGCTTCTCTGATACTTCAAATTGTCAAAATTTATGAGAAACTACAATTTCCCTTGTTCACAGCTGTTTTTGTTGTTTGTTTTTCCTGACTCTTTCTTCCTCCATAATGTTTGTCTTGTGATGACCTCTCCTAAAATACAGTGGAGTACTGCTACAATCTGTTTTTCCCTGGGAGCTCCTATCTCTGTATAGACACAGAAAGACTAGGGAGACAGTGAATAGCATGACATCAAACAGCCCAAGAAACTGCCAGTTACTTTATATCAGTGTCTCTGTGGCTTTAGTCCCTGCTGTTGCCTGATGACTGATGCCCTGAGGAAAAGTGGCAGTTGTGACCTAACAGTTCACTGCCTCTTTGGCCTCCCTTTCTGTACCACTCTCTCATGGGCAGGACTTCCCAACCCTCTTGTCTCCTCATCCCGCAGAACCTACAAATATGCCTCTTGGCTGCACGAGAGCAAGATCTGGCCTCCTAAACCAATGGTTTTTATTCTCGTAGGACTCTTTCCTTTCCAGGATCAAAACTCAGTGGTTCTATTCGGGTTAGGATCAAAGCTATTAGAGGAATGTAAGCTGATGAGTTCATACTATAAAGTTAATTTTCCAAATTACATTGACAAGAATATGACAAGAAGTTGTTTGCACAAATGGTTTGAAGCTATAGCTTGCTACTTTTATGACTTGTCCTTGTTCGTAATGCAGTGTGCCTTGTAGACATTAATTTTGTACAGAAAGAGCCACTCCGAGTGAGGCTGTCGCCTGCTTTTGTTTATCAGAAACGATAGTCCTGTTTATCTTTTATTTACTCTACTTCAGCATGTCTTTTTTCATGTTATTTCTTTGGGTAACTAAATATGTCCTCCGGTCAGTCTTTTAACTCTCCAGCAGAATACCCCTGGAGTCCTACAACAACTTTTCCTTCCTCTCATAAAATTGTGCAGCATAATTTTTCTTGTTAAATATCTGTTTCTTCCACTATATTGTGAGAATTTTCAGTGCACGTAATGCGTCTCATTCCTCTCTATATCCACCATGTGTAGTACAGTTCATTGGCTTATGGTAAACATTTAATAGATGTAGATCCTAAAAATATTTGCTAAACTGAAAAAAAAACCCAAAAACCTATTGCTCTAGGAAATAAAGCTCAAATAAGTACATTAAACTGCTCCAAGGATCATCTGAATAAGTACGAGAGCAAGCCAGACCCTATGGGAGGAACTCTGAGGCTACAGAGATGAACTGAACACCATGTCACCCTTTTAGCAAAGTGCCGGCAGTGCAAATGGGAAAGCTGCGATACTGCCTAGGACAGACGGGGAGATTTCACGCAGGAAGCTGAATTTGAGTTTTTAAAATAGAAATATGTCATTTCTTAGTCCTTAAAATGCAGGCTCTGTATGCTTTCTATTAGACATTTTTCCTTTTAATAACATTAATGTTTATCTGATTGCAAAATAATACATATTTATAGTATGAAATTTGGAAATTACATAAGAGCACACAAAACACACAAAGGAAAACTTAAAATACATAATCCCACAACCCCAAGATAACCACAGTTAGCATTCTGGCATTATTTCTAGCCATTTTCTCTGCTAGAAATAGGCATATATACTTTTTCTTCACTTTACAAAACCAGAATGTATATTGTAAGTATCTTTTTGTAATGTGCTTTTTTTCAGTTAATCTGTCGCTAACTAATAGTGCTAATGTGTTTGCATGCTGTGATTTTTTCTTCAGCAGCTTGAGAGGATTCTACAATATAGGTATGGTTAAGCACACCTTACTCTGAGTAAACGTACCTGAGTTCAAATCTTGTCCCTTGCCCTCCCCAGCACTGTGGCCCTGAGCAGCTATTCAGCGTCTCTGGAACTCAGTTTGCTTTTCGTCTGTAAAATGAAACAGAAGTATCTACTGTGTAAGATTATTTTAAGGAATAAGTGAGCAAATCTTTAAAAAGCACTTAACCCAGTGCTTGGTACATAGTATGTGTCTAACAAATGATAGCTTTTATTGTTTTTACGATATTTTATTTGATCAATTTCCTACTAATGCATAATTTTCATTATTAAAACAATACTGGAATAAGTTACATCTAGGTTAATCTTTGCACATATGAATAATTACTACCTTATGATAAATTCCTATGTAGAATTGATGAGTCCGTATCTAAAACTAAGATTTTTGACAAGGATTTCCCTCCCACTGCAATCTATATTCTAATGGACATTTTGTGAGTATGCCAGGTTTCCCTTTTTTATAAGGGGCTGTTTTAGGCTGATTACACAGTGTTTGTGGCTTTCTTTGAGTTCATTCATGAGGGAAAACCTACAAGCACTCATATTTTATGGAAGAGCAAACTACCCAACACTTGTGTGAAGACAGTGGAGCCTCCATTATATCATCTCCTGTACTATCGATTTGGAAAGCTTTCTTTTTCTTTTTCCTTTTTCTTCCAAAATACACTGCATCAAAGAGTCCAAGTTATCCACTAGAAAATAAATCAATATGATTTATTTCCGCTTTCCTCATTCCTTACTTGTGAGATTGTGTTCTATAAATAAATGTAAAAGAGTGTATAGAGTGCTGAGATTTCCAGTATTGAATCAGGGTGACACCAAGCATTAGCCATTATCTAGAAATTTTTCCACTTGGTTTTTTAGCATTATGTCAGATACTCTGAACCTCCTGAAATTTAACTGCCTTAAAAAAACAATAATGAGCAGCATATTTCGATTTATTGTGATGTTATTTTATTGGTGTGAAATGTACTATCAGTTCTACTTGTACGTTTCAAACAAGCACTTAAACTTTGATCTCTGTTATTTGATCTGTAGCTTTCCAGATATTATTTTAGATAGACAAGAATTTTAAAAAATACTTTAACTTAATTTGCACTCATAATGTTCACTATATCATCTGAGATCTACTTTATGCTTTAATATCAATATTGCAGTATCTGAATTATGGATCTGAGGGGTTATATTGATTTGTAGTTTAATCTAGTATCGTTATCCACATAAGGCAAATCTCCTGTGTTGAAAGGTCATTCAAAATATAGGAAGTTTTTAAGAGTGTACTGATCTTGGTGAGCACCAAATAATACACAGACTTGTTGAATCACTATATTGTATGCCTGAAACAAATATAACACCGTATGTTAACTACACTGGAATTAAAATGTTTAAAAATGTATAGACAAAAGGAAAAATTAAAAAGTAGGAATTTCTAAACATTTTGATTTAATACTCAATTTTATGGTATTTTGTACACAAGTATCACCACTAAAAATTTTTAATGTCTATTTTGGGTTATTTTTCAATAATCCCCACTCATTTATTAAATATCTATTGAATGCCTACTGTGCACTAGGCTCTTGGGATATAATGATAAGTTTAGAAGTTTAAAAAATATACATGATGCCTAAGCTTTAATATATGTATTAATGTATACATATATTGAAAGGTTTATTTCACTTGGATTGAATGTTAATTTTTTAGAACTCCTAAAATTTCTACAAAGAATATAATGGATTGGGAAAATTTTTGAAGTTATTTTAGATTTTCAGTTTCTTTTTAGAATATTACATATTACTGTACAGTATATTACTATAAAATGCAAAAAAAAGTATAAGTGAATCTGAAGACAGATTTTTTGTCTTAGGTAGAAATTATCTCAATAACAGTTTTAAAATGAGTCGTGAGGGGTGCCTGGATGGCTCATTTGGTTGAGCATCCGACTCTTGATTTTGGCTCAGGTCATGATCCCAAGGTCATGGGATTAAGCCCCGCATCAGGGTCCACACTGAGCATGGAGCCTACTTAAGATTCTCTTTGCCTCTGCCCCTGCCCCTCTCTCCACTTGCTCACTCTCTCTCTCTCTAAAATAAATAAGTAAAAATAAAAATAAAATAAAATGAATAAAGTTCACAGACAAGTATCCAGTACCTTCATTTATATTTAAGATATAATTTTTAAAATTTCGTCTTCCCCTTTTCTTTCCCTTCCTTGGTGTACCCTCTGTTCCTATATTTCATCCTGTTTTTCTTTCCTCTGTAACTGATTCAGGAATTCTCCCTTTGGAGGTTACTGTGGGTGGTCCTGAGAGCTGACCCCAAACCCCTGATCAGTAATTCAGTTTTAATTTTTATTTTGTATTGAAAAAAAAAAATGAACAGAAGGCTGTATATGCTCCCATTTGAGGTCTTCAGTGGAAAAACTATGAATTTAGTCTGGCTGCCAGTACAGCCCTGGGAAGGGGTGGGGGCAGGGTCTGCTGGATGAAAAGAAAATGTAGTCTCTTGGGACCTTCCAACAAGTGTGGCCACTGTACAACCTGCCTTATTGCTTAGTTGCAGTTCCCATTGAGAAGTTTAAACAAGAATTGTTCCTATTTTGACTTCTTCCCCAATGGAAAGTATTAGACACTAGCTAAGTAGGCCAAAAAGAATGAAAAGCCTGAATAGAAAAGATGGTAGAGGAAGTGAGTCAGTAAGGGAAATGTAATAGGAAAGAGGGGAAAGAAAATTTCCAAGTTGATAAGAGAACATAAAAATACCATGGGCTCCAGGCCATAAAGGATAGTGATTTTTTTGCGAAGGCCGTTGCTTCTTCTTTCTCATGTTTTCATGTTTCTGGCCCACCTTGCCTCTCCTCCTGACCGTTGCCCTCCTACCTCCACACTCCACTCTTACCTTCTCTCAACACACTGCTCCCCTATACAGAAGGCTTCATTCAAAAGGCTCATTCTTCAATAAAGCACAAATTCCTCACTTAGTACATCAGTGCTGGCCGCAATCTACATCTGCCTCTCCGACCTTGTGCCTCACTCGTTTTTCATGTTCCCTTTGCTCTAGCCAGTCAACACTATTATTTTGCCCCCAAGCATACCTTCTGACTTTCACATCTCACATTGTCCCTTTGGCCCAGAAAGGAACCTTCATCTTTGCCAGTTGAAATCCTGTGGTAACTCTGAGACCCAACTGCTCCATGAAGTTCTCCTTATCATAGCAGCGTAGAGCAAGCCCTCCTTTCTCTAGATTCCTGTACCATTTTGTTCCTCCCCTAATGCTTCCTGTTATTTGTTTGTGCATGCTTTATTTTACCTATAAGATCATAAGCTTTTCGCAGGACAAAGAACACAGCTCGTCCTTCTTATTTCCTCCATAGGGGCTAGCATATCACCTTCCTTATAGTAACCAAGTTAAAAAAAAAAAAAATGCATTGGGTGAATGATCAAAAGAAATGTTATTAGGATCAAGTAGTCAAACACAGATTGCAAATTTTTATGCCTGGTTTATTGTTCCTTCAGTATAGAAATAAAAATTGACCTATGAGTATTTATTATTAAACGGAGAGTTCAGTGCCTATAGCAGTGAAATTTAATCATTTGGTTCAAAAAGAACAGAACACGCCCCACTCACCTGATGCCCAGGAGTCTCAGCACTGCTGTCTGGTGTCTGGGTCAGTCACTCATGGGAAGGAGGACCAAAGTAGTGCTGGGCCTTCTCATTTCCTTTTTGTAGATTTTCTCTCTTAGGAATGTAATTTCTTTCTTAATAAAGTATATGTGTTTAATAGCTATTTAGATGTTTTTAACAGCAGACCAAACATTACAAATATTCTACTGGTGATGCATATGGGGAGAGGTGTTATGTTTTCCCCCACCCAGCTTTTCTGTGTGAATTAAATCCAAACGTATCTGGATTCTCATAATTCAAAGAAAATATCTGCACCAACATTTTGAGAACAAATAGCTGCCAAGCGAAACCTGACAGCATATTCCTTGGTGACACTCAGTAAAAGCTGTGTAGACAGAGTGAGCGGCTACCTAAAACTGAGCTCATATGCAAATGTGAACACTCTCCAATTAAAATTACATTGTGTACATTAAGCCTCTCTTCAGAGGCTGTGGAATTTTCAGGAAAAATATCGCCGAGCTTGACCTTAAGTACCTTGCCTCATTATTTTTTTGTCATTTCCAGCTACTAGTCTCTCCAAAGAAAACAACTCTCTTGTTTCTTTTAGTTTTGTGTGTGCCCTGAGCTCTTATTCCCAATTGGTGCTACAAAAAAACTGAAATGGTTCCAAACACCACTATTGTTTTTCTTTTTTTCTCTCTGTAACTAATATTTAAAGATCAAAGATAACTCTGGTACTTTTATGTTGTAGAGTGTAAGACCAAATTTTCCCTAAAGGTATTTGCTGTCCAGGATTTTTTTTTCTTTTCTTTTTTCTTTTCTTTCCTTTTCTTTTTTTTTTCTTTTCTTTCTTTCTCTTTTTCTTTCTTGCTTTCTTGCTTTCTTGCTTTCTTTGAGCTGTAAGCTTTCTTCTTTAGAAATCATCTGAATGGTAGCTTCTTGATTTCACAGGGTCACTGGCAGTTGTATGCAGGAAGAGCTGGAGTGGGACCATATTAAAAGGAGGGAGATGAGTTAGGAGGTTTTTAAAAAATATTTTAGTAAGGTACTTAAAGACCAAAAGAAAAAACCCTCCCTTAACTTTCCACCAAAATCATATTGTGATAACTAGTACCTTGGGAAATTTTTTAATTTAAGCACTTTCTAAGGATCCTTCTAATGCTGAAACTAAAAAATAATCTTTCCATCAAAAAGCTTTTGTTATAATAATTCCCATGTAAATTCTTATTAATGTATTCATTTTAAGGGTCTATTATGATAGCTTTTATACAATATTTTTAAAGTTTTATTCGTTCTGTTAGTTTGGAAAATGTTTCATATGATTAGGCTTGGGTTCATTATTTTTTTTTTTTATGAAATTTATTGACAAATTGGTTTCCATACAACACCCAGTGCTCATCCCAAAAGGTGCCCTCCTCAATACCCATCACCCACCCTCCCCTCCCTCTCACCCCCCATCAACCCTCAGTTTGTTCTCAGTTTTTAACAGTCTCTTACGCTTTGGCTCTCTCCCACTCTAACCTCTTTTTTTTTTTTTTTCCTTCCCCTCCCCCATGGGTTCCTGTTAAGTTTCTCAGGATCCACATAAGAGTGAAACCATATGGTATCTGTGGCGGCTCAGTTGGTTAAGTGTCCGACATCAGCTGAGGTCATGATCTCGTAGCTCGTGAGTTCAAGCCCCACGTTGGGCGTGTGCTGACAGCTCAGAGCCTGGAGCCTGCTTCAGATTCTGTGTCTCCCTCTCTCTCTGCCCTTCCCCTACTCATTCATAGTCTCTCTCTCTCTCAAAAAATAAAACATTAAAAATTTTTAATAAAAAATCATGTATGAGATGAAAGAAAATAGTGAGTTTGTATGTCATATAAATGTTTTTCCTAGAATGTCAGTTGTATTTCCTTGTCCTTAGTAATTGTATAGAACATTGTTTATCTTCATTGTATCCTAAAGAAGCAGTAATTATTATATTGTTTTGGAATACTTGTTCAGTTAAACTGATTTTCTTAGCCGCATTTAGTAAGTAGAAGTAGAAATAGAAAATATTTGATGATCATGAAAGAAATCTAAATATTACCAAAAGTGGCAGTACTATATGAATAAATATGAATGAATCAGGAGACTCATTTGGTAAAACTGACAACAAATACACACTAGAAGAAAAATAGAACAAAGACATTTTCTCATACTTTAAAAATGTTGAAGGTAGTTCTAATTTGATATATGTGATCTCATAAAAACAGTATATTGAATGAACTGCTTCCTCAAATTGCCATTTTGTTCTTCATCAAAAGCAAAAATAAAGAATGGCAATTTAGGGTCAAAAATAATGCCACAAATGAAATTTTGCTTTAATTACTGTCTAGCCATAAGAAGGAATAAACTATCAGCCAAGACCAATGTTCTTTGATCTTACATTTCAACCTTCTTGTCCTCCAGATGATTGAAATGGTCTTTTCTCAAATGTTCAACAGGCCTTTTACCATTTGATAGGACAATTATTTTTAAGAAGGTTTAAAATGTGATCTGGAAAACCACATTGACTCTCTGTGGCATATTTGCTATTCTTAGCCTGGTTGAATAAGCTGGAAGTGGATGAATAATGCAGGTTAGAAAGAAAACAGATGCTAAATATTACAAATAGGAAGGTTTTCCAGCAACGAGACTTTCATTTTAGGACTAGATTTTTGTTGGCACTTTTGGCATTATGATGATTATTGTTTTTCTCTCCAGCTGTTACACATCTGTATTGAAGGCTGGGGCAATTGGCGCTGGTCAGAGCCCTTCAGTGTGGACCATGCCGGGACTTTTATTAGGACTATTCAGTACAAGGGTCGAACTGCTTCACTCATCATCAAGGTTCAGCAACTCAATGGAGTGCAAAAGCAGGTAAGTTCCTTGTGTTCGTGGCCCAGACAGCTCTTAATTATTTGATGTAACTAGTGGAAGGGAAACTTAAAGAAATGAAAATAATTAAATAATAAAACAAAATCCCAGTGGTATGTCTAGTTCTGCCTACTACTACTGTGCACAAGTTTCTTGATGATCCTGAGGATGATGATGGCTTCAAACCCTTTGTCTCACATCTTTTACAAGAGCTGCTAACGAGCAGTAAAATTTACTGATTTTAGTTTCACCTCTTCTCTCTGTCACCACCTACCTTCTGGTAGAGGTGCTAATGAGCTGTGAAATGGCCAAAAGGCCTTTATTAAGAAGGAGAAGAAGGACAGGGTGTTGGGGACTCTGGATAACCCAAAGGTGGATAACCAGGAGTTGGTTCTCATACATGTAAGGGTAATCTTTGAGAAAGTGTTGTGATACCTCCCATGACAGAGTGGGCCGGGGTCTCCAGCAAGCTTTCTTTTCCTAGGAGTTAATATTAACTGCAGTAAAAATTCACTACGGTCTAACTCTTGGCATATAAAACCTCAGCTCTCAGCACATAGTTTTACGTATTTTATAAAACTTCCTTTTGGCTGTTTTTGAAGTTCTAAGACTGCAAAGGGGAAAAAAAGTATCTGACACTTTTTTTGTGTTCTTAAGATGTGAAAATGTGGTTTTTAAAAGATGTTTTTCAAGCATGGCACATATGACAAGAGTAGAAAGAAAAAAAGGAAGTATTAAAATCTGAAAACTGGCTTCACTGCACACATAATAACTGGATTTGTCATAAGAGTTTTAACATATACATCAGCATCTGGATTGTAACAGTCTATCCAGAGCTTATGTGAACAGAGGACATGATAGAAACAGCCCCCCAGCCTCTGGACAAGGAAGAGGGGAGCTTTCCTTAGCAGGCAACATGGGCTCCGCCATTGCCCGTACTTGGCAGACAGGAAGCAACCGGTGAGGTGAACAGTAGGACCCGTACCCTGTACGTCCCTGGTCTGCACCTAATCAGGGAGCTGGACTTCATGTTCTCATTATTGTGGGCAACAGGAGTGAAAAGAATATAGCAGAAGAGTTTTCCCAATGAACTGACCATTCTTCAAGTAGTCGGTGACTGCCTGCAGTGGAACAGAGTAAAATGGAAGACACTATGTGACACAGGCTTCACTCTTAAATTGCAAGTGTGTATAAACCCAACAATGTACACAACCGACAGTAAGTGTGAAGGACTCTTAGAGGTTTCACTAAGAAGATATGACTCGAGTTGGGCTTTGGAAAACATGTAGAATTTGGATTAAGAGAGGCCAGTCCAAGTAGACAGTATAACCTAAAGATAGGAGCATGGGACAGATGGGTCTTCCTGGGGCTCCTGATGGAAGCAGCCTAGCCAGTGTGAGCTTTGAGCTAGAAAGTCGTAAGAACAAGACGTGTCTCTGACTGTCATCTGGCTTCAGGACTCTCTTACTTGGATATGCGCTCAACAGATACCTGCCCAATGAGTACGTTCTGGTTTTCTGATTCTGTCACTCACGGTCTTTCAGAAATTCCTTATACACCTACCCATTCACCAGTGTGCCTGAGAAATGGTCACTCAGCATCCGTTTGAACACTCCACATGATACAAGGCTCCTTTTCTCCCATGGTAGCCCTTTCCATAGTTGGTTACCTCCAGCTATACAGGAAGCTCTTTCTCAGTTTCGAGCCAAAATCTCTCACCATTTGGCCAGTTTATACCATTCGTCAGAACTTGTGAGGGGTACACCACTTGTGGTGAGGGCTCTGTAAGTTGTATCTCCCCTTTATTACTGCCCTTTGGAAACATAAGGGAAGCTAGGATGATTCTTTCCTCTTAGTTGCCTTTTCGTTAGGCCACTGGTTCTCAAACTTGCATGTACGTCAGAATCACCCAGAAGGCTTATTAAAACATAGATGCTAGGTCCCACCCTCAGAGTTCCAGATTCAGGAGGTCTTGGGTGTGACGTGATAATTTGTTTTTCTAACAAATTCTGATGATACTGGTACAGGGCTCCCACTTTGATGGCCCTTGCTGTGGTCTAAACTTCCCCAATTCATTCAGCTCTTTTGCCTGTGGTTGCTAGAACAGTGGCCAGTTAGTGGAATGGGGGGGTCACTCCACGGAGAAGTGGTTCTCATGGTGTATCCTGGTGGTTAACATCATAGCCAGTCTGGTTGTATCCCCTTGCTGGCTGTGTGACGTTCAGCAAGTTATTTAACCTCTTTGATCAGTTTCCTGATCTGTGAAATGGGGAGAGTGATTGTGCCTTTGTCACAAAGTTAGTGGCAATTAAATGAGTTTGTATATGTGAAGTGCTTACGGTAGTGCCTGGCCCACTGTCATAACTCAGTAAATTATAGGCACAATTATGAAATATTCCCAGGCATGAGTAACAGTAAATGGACTTTGTTGTGTTAAAATAGTGCCTCCTTCTTGCATAGATATTATGTATCTTTAAGGAATAATATTAAATTTCAGGGATAAATTAATATATACAGTGTTTCTGAGCAGATATTACGCTTCGCAGCAATAAACCCGAAGTCAAAAAAGTTGGCCATGAAAAGTACCTTTTTTGAAAATTTTCACAAAATGTTACCTACCTTTTTTTCCCCTGATAATAAAACATTTCTCAGCCTTACTATTTATTACCTGATACCTTAGGCAAATTTCTTAACCTTTCTGTGCCTCCATATACCCCTTGTAAAAGAAAGCACCCAATAAATATTAAGTTTCTTGTGGTTATTTTTATGTTAACTGTTTTCAAATATTTCTGAAAACACAGGAAAGCCTAAGGTAGAAAAGAAAAATTACCCATATTTTTGCCACCCAAAGGTAAATACTTCGGTGTATTTTTTCCTACTGTTTTTTTCTATGCAGATATTTTTTTTTTACTAACTTGAGATCTGATTATAATTAGTTTTTCAACTTGTTTTTTTCACTTAACATTATATGATGCTTATCTTCTCATGTTATCTGAAATTCCTGAACTATCTTTTTAATGGTTGCATAGTAATTTGCCCTGTGTTATGTTGAAACCCATTTAGACACCCATCCCCTTGTTACTGCACTTTTAGATAATTTCCAATTTGTTGCCATAATAAACCCTTAAATGAATATCTTTGTGTATACATATGTATGTCCAAATGTCTGTGTCTGTCCTGAAAATAATTTGCTATAAAACTTAATTACCTGAGCAAAAATGTGAATGTTTTTGGGGTGCTTGATACATCTTCCCAGACTGAAAAGATATACTTTATTCTTTAACCAAAATCCATTGTTTTGTGTCACCGGATTCTTGTTAGGGCCACATTAGTCCTTCAAATAACTAAGTATATATATTCATCCCAACCTTCTGCTGATTTTCTGTGTTTTCCAAACTATTAGCAAAAATAGTTTGTTAGTTTTAGACTAACAAAAATTTTTCCATTCATTAGAAGTTTAAGGAATCCTTTTCATCATTCTCTCTGTTAATGTCAAATATACAGATTTTTAAGGCATCTGGTGCAAATCACATTTCAGGATTTCCAAATGTTATTTGTACCATTGAACATTTCATAATTATTTTCTGTAGCAGTCCCTCTCACACTTTTCTCTGCTTGTATTCTACTATAATAAATGCTGTTTATTAAAAAGAAGAAGAAGAAGAATCTAGCCAAATAGGAAAGGACTCTTCAGAAACCAGTAATGGAAGCAGAAGCCACCTTCCCGTTGCATGTATCTTTTTGAAAGAAGTGTCATCTTGTCCCGCAGGAACTGGAGGTCCATTTTCCATTCCCATCGTCATAGAAGGCACATACACGCAAAATTTATATTTTGAGTTTTAGAATTTATTGTCATAGCCAAATGGGACTGGGCTCTAAATTAGGGCCATTTAAAAAACTTAGCAAAATAATGGAAAGTGGAACACAGAAAGAGCAGTTTGTTTAACCTAGAATGAAGCAAATGGAAAATGGTTGGTACTGAACCCAGGTAATGCTGAAAGGTTCAGCAGGCCACCAACTTCAAAACAACCGCTGCATATGTCAAAGTTGTGAAAAGTCTGTCTAGTCTTTCAGTTGGATTTAATTTTTTATTGTCAGGGTAGATCAACCAAAATTCAGATTAGCTCCAGTTAAGGTACATCAGAGACACAGGATTTCCTCAATTAGCCAGGTTGGGAAGGCAGATAGGAATCAAGGTTTCAGAAGAACTTCACGAATTCCTTCCTCTCTCTCATATTGGCCTCTTTCCTTCTGTCCCACCTGGGCTGGGAAATAAACTGCAGCTGCCTAATTACCAAGCTCCATTTGGGGAGGTGAGTGTGTGCAGCTCCCTGATGTACCTTAACTGCATTAACATGCCCCTGGATGATGGAGAATTGGCTAGTGCGCATTTGAACGATGCCATTTGGTTGTACCCTGCCTTTCTTATAACCCTCTCATTTCTCCAGTTGAATGAAAACTGACCACATACAAAATTTCTCAAGAACTTTGTACATTATACAGCTACCCCTGTACACATATTGGCTCCCACGTTTCCCATCCCCTCATTGAGGAAAACTTCACCACTTTAAAAACTTAAATGTACATGTGTATGTATGTATGTATGTATATTTGTATCTTTATACATACACTTTTAATCATGGCTAAGATATCATTTTCCAGTGCATCTGGTGTTCTGGAGTTATTCTTTAATATCACTATTCTTCTTGGCACTGATCTAATAAGAGTTCTGAAACCTGCTAAGTAAAATCACATGTGGAAATCTTCAATACACGTCTTTGTGGCTTTGGGGAAAGAGGAGAATTAGTGTGAAACCTGGAAATGTGTATTAAAGAGAAACCCTACATTAAAAAAAATTAAGTAGCTGTCTTCAACTGATAAATTAATCTTGAAATTTTAACCATAATTTTCAAAATAAAGGCATTGTAAGTGTTGCCACGTTGAAGAAAAGCAGACATGGCTCTTGCTGAACCCTGCGTGGGAGCAGCCGTGAAGAACACCCCTCTGAGGAGTAGCCATTTTGGATTTCCCTTCATCTAAGTAGCCTTCCCTCCCTGGCCACTTTTAAGGGTTTTCTTTTTATCAAATTTGAAAGCCTATTTAACAGGCTTTATAGTTGAAAATGAAACTATAAAAACCCACCAAGAGGATCTTTGTCTTTAAACAAAGTGAGTCCCAGATGGTTGCAGAGATTCTGTGGTTTCTGTGAGAGACAGCAAAATTCTCTCCTAAATCTCATGGGGCCCAAAGGTTCTGAAGCAAGAGCAGTGTGCATACATTGCCAGGCCTGGGCACACCAAGAGTAAGAACAAAATTGAATACTGCCTCAGAGCTTTCACGTGTTTACTTAAAGTTAGGCGACGCTAAGGCCTCATAAGACTTAACCATGAGTGCCTGGTAACCCCTAGCATATGCTAAAGAAAAGCTTGCCTGCTAACTTAGGACTCATGGTCCAGTTGACCTCTGTGTTTGTTACTGAGAAAACATTGTTTTAAAAGATTATTATGGCAGAGTATCTAGGAATAATATAACAGTTAAGCACAGTTTGGTTTTTACAGATGTTCTCCTTCTAAAGAAAATTCAAAGGAATAGATAGTTGGAAAATAAGTGTTTAAGAAACTGCTAAATTTCACTGTTCAACTAATACCATTTGAAACAACAATGACATCTTATTTTTGGTCTATCAATCTAGCAGGTTTATTTTGGGTAAGTAATAGTTCATTCATAAATAATTATTCATAGTTATTTGTGTAAATTATAGTTTACTTACAAAGATGTTTACAAAGTACCCTTAATCACATAGGAAAATGTATCCATTAGGATGTTTTCAGTTTGAAGTAACAAAATAGGCTTTTTAGTCTTCATAATAAGTTAATGAGGCAGAACTATTCCTCCTTTACATTTATTATCTCACATAATAAGAATGAAGAAGCCGAGTTAGGTGTTAGTTGATTAAGCAACTCAGTGCTGTATCTGCTGCTCTGCTGTCCTGTTGGATTTGCCTTTTTTGTCTTAAGATGCCTACGAAAGATGGATGCATATATATCCTCTCATAACATCTTCCACGACAGACAAGAAGCAGGGCTTTTGCTTCTCAAATTGTCTCCCTTATCAAGGAGGAAAATGTTTCCCAGAGCCTTTTAGCAGTCTTCCCTTTTCGTATTATTAGCCAGAGAGCATCCCATGTTCACCCCTAAAGTAATCACTGGCAAAAGGAGAATCGATTTACCAGGATTAATTTGTAACAATTATAATAGATTCTGGGGTTCATGGAGGTGTCCACCTTCCCTGAGTACTTAGCTGCTTTTTGAGACCTAAACCAAATGAGGGCTATTCATATCAAGGGAAAGGAAGGAACCACCTATTTAGAATAGAACCAATGGGATCTACCACATTTACCTTATGATGGGCAGTTTTTATTCTTTTCTATAGTTTCTACATTTTCTTAATTAGTAGGTATTAATTTTATAATAAACAGACTTTCAGAGTGATTATCAGCACAGACTCTAGGCCAGAGAGTCTGGGTAATGTCCCGCAAGTTATCCATCATCTTTGTGCCTCTGTTTTCCCTTGTGCCTCTGTGTTCCCTCATACATGAGTCATAACAGCACCTATTTGATATGGTTGCTGTGAGAATAAAAGAACTAATTTGTAAAAATGAGTATATACACACACATATATATGTGGGTGTACGTATGTATGCAGAGAAGGAGAGGGAGAGATTTATTTTAAATTGGCTCACACAATTATGGAGGCTGAAACCCAGAAGAGCTGATGTTTTTTGGTCTGTGTCCAAAGGCCAGGAAAGACCAAAGTCTCAGCTCAGTTGGAGGAGTCCCTCCTACTCAGGCTCTTTGTTCTATTCAGGTCTTGAATTGACAGGATGAGGCCCACCCACATTGGGGAGGGCACTCTTCCCTACTCAGTTTACCAATACACAGTGAACCTCACCTTCACAGGCACACTCAGAATAATGCTTGATCAAATACCTGTGCAGCCTGTGGCCCATTCAAGTCAGCACGTAAAATTAACCATCACATCCTTAGACCCATAAGTAAGCCACATATGTATGGGTATGTGTGTACGTGTGTGACAGAGAGATTACTATTTTCATAATCTGGAAAAAATATTACAAACATGAAAATCCAGTATATGAAAGTCCTTTGTTTTCCACTCATGGTGAATATTTGTATTACAGAAGGATTCACTGCATAGGAATAAATTTTGCATTCTCTTTTCAACTTCAACTGATTTCAGAGACATTTCTTAATGCCTACTGTGAACCATACTCTTAGCTGGATGACAAATTGGGTAATACATGGGTTTAATGGGTAATTACGTGTGTTTTACAATGATACATGCTTCTTCTCTATGGGGAAGACCTGAATAAAATAAAATAAGGCATCTGAGTTAAAAGTTATTTTTTTATTATCAATTTATAAAATGATCTCTTACTGCATAAGACTGCAGGAAGCCCTTGGAAACCAGCCTTGGGAATAGATACATCACCAGTTGGCCTCTCAGCCACCAGAGCCGAAGTCTTGTTTTCAACCCCCATCTTTTTTGACTGCCACATTATGGACACCACTCACTACCACATCTTGGTCGGTCTCTGCTCTTGGAGTTTCAGCAACACCACTTCTCCTGGTTTACCTCCACCCCTCTTTGCCTCTTCTTCTCCGGCCCCTGGCCTGGCTTCTTGCCTCTGAGTCTGCCCCTAAACTCTTGGTCAGTTGCTAGTTTCAACCTCTACCTCTTTTCCAGGTCAACTATCTTTTGTGTGTGCACATTTGCAAGGCTTTCATTCTATAGGTCTTTTATCTCCCGCCCCACCTCACTCTCAAGCACACAATCAGTGTTTCTAGCTGGATGTGGACCCTGCCTGTGCCTGTCTTTTGAGTGCTGTAAACTCAACATGAACAAAGCTAATACAACCAAGCCTTTCTTTTGGTATGCTCCAAATAAGCTAATGACTTCATTTTCTTTCTGTTAAAACCAACAAGTTTACTGTCAGAACAGTTACGTATTTCCAGTTCATGAAATCTGAATTGATGGAGCTTTATTTGTGTTATTTATTTGTTTGTTTATTATCTTTTAGATTATCATCTGTGGAAGACAGATCATCTGTAGTTACTTGTCTCAAAGTATAGAACTAAAAGTCGTTCAGCATTACATTGGTCAAGATGGAGAAGCTGTGATTCGAGAACATTTTGACTGCCTCACAGCCAAACAGAAACTGCCTTCATACATACTGGAAAACAGTGAACTGACAGAGTTGTGTGTAAAGGCCAAAGGAGACGAAGATTGGTCAAGAGACGTGTGTTTGGAATCTAAGTCCCCTGAGTATAGCATTGTCATTCAGGTATAAGAAGTAGTACAATCTGGAATAGAGCAGCTTTAAAATTAACATTCCTCATTATGTTCTTTATTCACTATAGCACTTTATCTAAAAAATGACCTGTACAAAAGAGGGAGATCTGAAATAATATAAAAAGACTTTGAATGTTGCTTCTCAAAGTGTTTCCTCCCATCCCACAGCCACACAGGAGTTCTTAGAGCTAAGACACTACTCCTTTCAGGTGGAGGCAAGTTCTATCTTGAGAAAGATCCTGATGCAGCAGGGCTTGGGGTGGAGGTGTGGGGGAGGGGGTGAGGGAAGGGATGGTGTTCTCCCCACTTGAAAAATCTTGGCAGTGGGCTATCAATTGCTTATCTCTTTCTTGCCTTCTGCCATCATCACTTTCATTCCCACGAGGGACAAATCTTCTCAGCCGTTCTCCCACCCAGTCTTGTGTCAGTCTCTCCTCATACCAAATCCCCTTGTCTTTAAGAAAGCGTTGGCTTCATGGACTCACTGCACGTTCACTTTATACCATAATGAAATCTGTTTTTGCTTAGTTATTCTTTTTTTTAGTGGCTTTTTTCTATAACTTTAAATTGTTTAATTCTCAAAACTGACATTATATCTGTGCCTCATTTTGATTAATTAATTAATAAACTAGTGTTTAATAGAAGCCTTTACTACCTCATATGCAGGTGCCATCTTCAAACAGTTCCATTTTTTATGTGTGGTGCACAGTTTTGACATTAGAACCCAACTCTCAAGTGCAACAACGAATGGTGAGTGCTTTCCAATCCTAAAATATGGTATATGACTCTGACCTCTCCTGTTCTGAAATAAATTAAGGTCAGAGTGACCCAGAGAAGAGATTTATGACAAGTTTGTTTCAGCATCAAACAGCTGGAATACTGCAACAAAGCAAATATGAAAGTTGTTCTGTCCTTTTATTTTTATAGATTGTGTTCAGCCCTCTTTTTATCATGAGAAGTCATCTTCCAGACCCCATTATCATACATTTGGAGAAAAGGAGTCTGGGATTGAGTGAAACACAGATTATTCCAGGAAAAGGACAGGAAAAACCACTGCAAAACATAGAACCTGACCTTGTACATCACCTAACATTTCAAGCAAGGTACTGGAAAAGTCCTTACATTTTTCCTAAGAGAGATTCAGTAGAAAAGCAACTTTGTATTATGGAGGGGAAGAAGGGACATAGAATTTTTTGTAGGTTCCTCATGAGAATGTTATTTTAAAATTGCCCTGCCTAGGGGCACCTGGGTGGCTCAGTCGGTTGAGCGTCCGACTTCAGCTCAGGTCACGATCTCGCGGTCCCTGAGTTCGAGCCCCGTGTCGGACTCTGGGCTGATGGCTCAGAGCCTGGAGCCTGCTTCCAATTCTGTGTCTCCCTCTCTCTCTGCCCCTTCCCTGTTCATGCTCTGTCTCTCTCTGTCTCAAAAATAAATAAACGTTAAAAAAAAATTTTTTTTTTTAAATAAAATTGCCCTGCCTAGTGTTCTCTTAACCTCTTCAATAGTTTTGGATAAAATTCAGCCTCTTTCATTAAACTTAGAAATAAATAAGAGGGATCAGAAAATTTAATTGACACATAATTTCTCTAGTGGAAGAAGAAATGAATAGAGCTCTCACCCAAGAACATGGGGAGCGGGGGCAGGGAGAAGGGGCCAGGGCCCATATTATGCAAAAACTGTGTTACCAATCCCTAAATCACCAAAAATTGCCTCAATCTCACAAAAAAGTATTGGTCTATAATACATCTAGGGTTATATTTTTTCAATAAATTGTCTGCCACTTTAGAAATCTGGTATTTACTCCTATTTTTTCCTTTCGACTGCCTAGAGAAGAAGATGATCCCTCACACTGTGCTGTCCCTATCTCTACATCCCTCATTAAGCAAATAGCCACTAAGATACACCCTGGATGCACAGTTAATCAGATCCTTGATGAATTCTATGGACCAGAAAAGTCCCTTCAACCCATGTGGCCATATAATGAAAAGGATTCTGACAGGTAATGTTCTCCAGCAATCTTTGTCTACAAACATTTACCAATATTAATAAATGACCATTCACCAAAACGCTAGATACCATAAAAGGTGTTTTTAAAAAGAAGATATATGCATGCATCTATCCAATTCTGACCTTTTATTGTCTGGGTAAATGTATTTTGTAGACTGCTTTACTCATAACCTAGAACGTAATTGCGTGAAAAGTTTCTTTCTCCTGGATGCAAATTCAGCGTTGGATGAGTCTAGTGTGAAAAGGTGTCATACAAGAGCATTGTGTGTCTGGAATCCTAAACATATTTCATGAATACTGAAGTCATCATTTTTCATTGAGTCTCTTGGATGTGGTATTTGGAACAGGAATGAACAGCTGAGTCAGTGGGATAGCCCAATGCGAGTGAAGCTGTCAGTCTGGAAGCCATATGTTAGAACGTTGTTGATAGAACTTCTACCCTGGGCCCTGCTTATCAATCAATCCAAGTGGGACCTCTGGTTGTTTGAAGGAGAGAAGATTGTTCTACAGGTTCCTGCTGGCAAAATTATTATCCCTCCTAATTTTCAGGTACTATAACCTTTTTTTTAGCTAATATGAATTCTTTGCTTTCAACAGCTAGCCTTTATTCTGAGGTTGCATTTATGTTCTTAACAGAATCAGTTGTAGAAAACTGTCGTCTTAGATGCATGTGTAAGGGGTATGGAATGTTCTTTGATATTCAAAGACATTTCAGATGTCTTTTTTCCCCCATCAGCAGTATTCACGCTTGAGTTATCATTAAATTTGATAACTTCTAGTAGTTACATTTTCATTTTCATTGTGTACAGGATATTTGACAAGCATTAGGATTGGCCTACCCAGGGTATGTTAAGGATATAGAGTCATATTCTGTGCTAACCCACTCCCTGGATAGATTTGTGGTTCTTACAGAAATTCTCTGGGATCTGCAAGGTGGGTAAGAATTGAGGATTTCTCAACAACTGTTTTTGTCAGGGCCCCTTTTCCTTTATAAGTGGACTTGGATATCCATAATCATAGATGTCCACCCAGTTGTTGATAATAACAATATGGAGTCATTGCTGGCACAGGGGGAAACCCTAATGTAAAACAGAATTTCGCAGCAAGACTGTACTCCATCACAAGAGAACTTTCTTGATAAGGCTAACCCATTTCAAGAAGTACATAAATCTGTAAGAAAACAGAGTACATGGAACTCCTAAATAAAATGTTTTCCTGGTGGGGAACAATTGAAGAGTGCTTTTTTTGAGCTACAGTTCATGAACATCTTTATTCAATTGCATTTTCCTATTTTTTTTCTTTTTTTTTTTAATAATCAGATGATGTTACCTTATGGAATTAGAATGCTGACCTACATGTACCTAAGGTTGCATATTATTCTTTTGTCGAATGAAATGAAACCCTTAGTTTTTAAGTTTTTGTTATTTATAGGGGAGCCACAGTTGGGGTTGTTTTTTTCCCCCTTCCATAAATATGAATTCCATTGTGAATCAAAGAAAACATTGGGAACTAAAATAAAATGTATGTTGCCATTACAAAAACAAAAACAAAACTCATAAAGGGATTTGGTTGCCTAAGTAGACCTATTATATAATATAAAAAAAATTCCTGTGAATTGAGGTAAAAATATCACGGTTAAGAAAAATACTTTATAATTGAGGCATTATTTTTCCAGGAGGCTTTTCAAATTGGAATATACTGGGCAAATACGAACACTGTGCATAAGTCAGTAGCAATTAAACTGGTCCATAACCTGACATCTCCAAAGTGGAAAGATGGAGGTAATGGTGAAGTTGTGTCATTGGACGAAGAAGGGTTTGTTGATGCTGAAATAAGACTCGGTGCTTTCCCAGGACATCAGAAGGTAGGATCAAAGTCTGCATGGCTCAGGGGAGATAGCATGCCTACCCCTCCACCTGTTTAAAATGAGTCTACCCCTTTCTCTTTAATCCAGTTTTGGTACAACTTGCTCTAGACAATTTATAACAGTCCAACATGTGATTTCTTAGACCTCTGTCTCATACAGGGTTTTTTTTTCCTTTAGCAGTGATAAAAGCCATGTCACATAATTTATCCAATAACCACTCTATTTCGGAACACTCAGCGGTCACTTGATTGATCGTATGTGGGGGAAAAATGAACTTATTCCAAAATATCCACAAATGTACTTGGCCTCCTTTTCTTAGAGCAGGAAGTACAGTTGCTAACATTCTGTGCACTGAGTGAAAGGACAAACCTCCTATAGCAAAGGTTACGTTCCTGGAAAGGGCATCCTGAGCAAAAGCCACTCTAATTTTCCCATGGTGCCAAATGTTATGAGGAAGTTATATTCCTAAACAGAGGACTGGTTCTCACTCTTTAATGATATGAATGCAGAAAACATACTTAATCGGTTATTTAACTAAATACAAATGGTGCATGATCTTCAGCATCAATCTTTTCTAAACTCTATGAAAACCAATTAAGGGGGCACCTGGGTGGCGCAGTCGGTTGAGCGTGCGACTTCAGCCAGGTCACGATCTCGCGGTCCGTGAGTTCGAGCCCCGCATCAGGCTCTGGGCTGATGGCTCGGAGCCTGGAGCCTGTTTCCGATTCTGTGTCTCCCTCTCTCTCTGCCCCTCCCCCGTTCATGCTCTGTCTCTCTCTGTCCCAAAAATAAAAACGTTGAAAAAAAAATTAAAAAAAAAAAAAAGAAAACCCAATTAAGTTCAATAATATAGTAACAAATCACAGCAACCGGTATGCGTGAAAGCACAATATCATAGTGTACCACGTTAAGGTCTCATGCTGTACTTAACAATATCTTCGTTATTTTAGCCCTCCCAATCAGAAGAAGAAGGGCTACTTCATCATAGTAGTATGATTTAGAATGACCTTTCTCTGGGGAGAAGTTAGATTTTGACAGGCATCTTTGAAGAACCTCTCGAAAAAAAGTTAGGGTCATTTGGTGACTTTTTAAAAATAAATTGCTCTATACAAAGAAGTTGGTTTCTCTTCAGTATTCCAGGCTGGTATCCATTTCCTCAGAGTTGTCTGGGCAACACATGTTTATGTTCTGCCGGCCAAAATACTGTAACATGGGTGTAAATGGCAAAGAGCTGCAAGCGTGAATCACCCAAAGCTGAATAGTTGTAAGTTGAGAACGACCATCAAAACCTGGAAAAAAATGCGATGCCATACAACCCAACACCCAATACCTCCAGCACCTCACAAAGTGGCCACAGCAAATGCGGAATAAATGTGAATGAATGAATGGACTGGTGGAAAATATATTATTGCCTATATTTATATCATTATTCTTTCCTGGTGATTCTCAAACTTTTTAGTGTCAGGACCCCTGTACTCTCTTAAAAATTATTGCAGACCTCCAAAACCCTTTTGTTCGTGTGGGCTATGGCTATTGATACTCATCAAACTAGCAATTAAAGCAAAACTTTAGACCCCAAGAATACACAAACATACATTCTGTATGTATGCCACGACAGTAATGACATCATAGGTCATATAACCCCTGGAAAACTTCACTGTACACTCATGAGGGAATTTGAATGGAAAAGACAGTAGCGTCTTGGTATTTATTATAAAAATAGTTTTGACCTTTGGACACCCTGAAAGGATCTCATAGACCCTCCCCCCACCACCGCCCCCAATACACACACACACACACACACACACACACACACACACACACACACGGATCCCAGGCCACACTTTGAGAACTGCTGTCCTGACATTACCATTTACTAAGCGGATATCTTCTCTGAGCACCAGTCCGTCATACAACATGGTAAGGTAATGAGATGATACACGCAGAGGTTAAGAGCTGTACCATAGGACCAGACTGCTTGGTTTTCAATCCCAACTAGACCCTCTCTGTCTTTTTGACCTTGGGCAGGCTACGTAACCTCTTTGAGCCTCATTTCCCTCTTCTGTAAAATGGAGACAACAGTAGCTGCCCCATGTGAGGATTCTGTGAGTTAGCATGCGTAAGTACTTACAAGTGGAGCACAAGAAAGCAGTATGCCAGGGCCACTCGATGCTGTTCTTAGGGCTCCCGTTGGTCCCTCCCAGGCCTTTCGTGAGGTAGCTGCCACGATGAGCATGAGGAAGAGGAGGAGGAGTGCTCGACTTCATGTTGAAAACCTGAGTGACCTCTGTTTACATACAAGTGTTCCTACATAAATACTTTGTGAGGGAATTGGCTAAATAACTTGGAAACACCAGAAATAACTGGTGTGCCAGGACACCTGTTGTAAATAGTGGCCCTTTGGGGAGCTGGGACGTCTTTGAGACTGAAAGGGGACTCTGATAAATATGCTGGAACATGGGGCGCCTGGGTGGCTCGGTCGGTTAAGCGTCCGACTTCGGCTCAGGTCATGATCTCACGGTCCGTGAGTTCGAGCCCCGCGTCGGGCTCTGTGCTGACAGCTCAGAGCCTGGAGCCTGTTTCAGATTCTGTTTCTCCCTCTCTCTCTGCCCCTCCCCTGTTCATGCTCTGTCTCTCTCTGTCTCAAAAATAAATAAGCGTTAAAAAAAAATTTAAATGTGCTGGAACAAAAGGTAAAATTGGTATTGTCGTGGGCAAGCTGAGAGATAAAATGGCCCTTTAAAAAAGGAGAAAGTTTTACGTGCCTTATAATGTTTTCAAAATCGTTCTTTCCTCACTTGTCTTGCAGTTATGTCAATTCTGCATCTCCTCCCTGGTTCAGCAGGGTATACAGATTATTCAGATTGAAGACAAGACTATGATAATCAATAATATGCCCTATCAGATATTTTATAAACCGCAGTTATCTGTCTCCAAACCCCACTCTGGAAAGGAGGTAAGCAATCGATAGCATTATTGATTTGTCTTAAGTTTCGATCAATTAGCGATAAGTAAGATTAAGGTTTTAGCCTAGAATAAAGAAGGAAACTAACACTGAATGTAGGTAAAGAGAAATTTATCTTGTACTGAATTAAAACCACGGATGTCGTGGCCAGCGCTTCCAGGTAATGAACACGCAGCAGGTCCCGACGCACTGCTGGATTCGTGTCGCGTGTGTCCCAGCCGCTGGAGGCCACAGCACACTCGGCTAGCATGCTAGCGAAGGCAAAGCCCCGCCCGCGGGGCAGTGGCCTGAGGGCTGGCTCCCGGGTGTCGTGGAAAAGAGCATCTGCCTCGCAGGCTGCGGTGCCTGGAGGAGCCGTGTGGGCAGAGGGCTCGGCCCCAGCTGAGCCACGCGTGTGGGAGCCCTGACTTCTCTGCCCACGAGGAGAGTAACTGTGAAAAGGTACCAGCCCATTTATGTTAGCATCCCACTGGCAGAATATGCAGAAAATAAATCCAAGAAAGATTTTTGATTCTCTTCTTTATACAATTAAAGTGAACACTTCTATTTTGAGAGAGTAAGGAGATATTTTAAAAGGACTTAAAAACATGATATGCTAAGTGGTAAGCTGTTGTTTTATGCTATTGAAACTATCACGTAGGAAAGTATTTTCTTTCTTTAGCTATGTCTGCATTTATTTTTATCCCTTTCAGCTCCTAAAAATTACATTAGAACACTAAAACAGGATGAAAGTCTTACTCTTCTAAGCTTACAGTGCATGATAGTATTTACAAAAATGTCAGAATAATCGAATTTCATTTGGGTTCTTCAAAGTATCAGTAGAATAACTATGTGACCAGAAGTACCCGGTCAGAAATAGAAGTCAACAATGTTTCCATTTTAGGTGAGGATTTGGCAAGAGAATCAGCATGTGTGCAGATAATTCTCCTGCTCCTCCCCACCTTCGGGCTTCCTGAGACCTTCGGTCAGGGCTTTCCACGCTGACATTTCCTCCTCTGAAAATAGGCATAATTTTTCATTCCTTACAGGTTTTTGGTGACAATTAGATGAGCTAATATGAGTAAAAAGGCCAGGCACTCAGGAAATGGTAGTAGCCGGCGGCAACCACAACCCCAGCATCACAGTGAACTCCTGCTTTGCCTCAGCTCCCTGGAGAAGAGGGATGGGCCCACGTACTTCCAGGCAGCTGAGGAGTGTCCCCTTTTTCAACCATACCCTGCTTCAGGCAGGTGTAGGCATTATTTTTAAAGACATGACGGTCTTAGCCTCTCAGAGAGGTGTGTGGAACAGTGGGAAACCCACCAAATGGGAAGCAGGAAGCCTGGCTCCAGCTGGGCTTTGCCACTCACTGTCTTTGTGATGTTGGACAAGTCAGCAGCTCTCTGGAAAGCAGCTTCCTCAGATGTGAAAGAAGAGTTTTAAATAAAGTATCTCTAAAGGTCCTTTTTAAGTCAAACTTCTGAGACTTTCTAATGTGCCAGAAACCCTGTGGAATTTCAACTGAGGGTTGGGATCAGAGTTTCCTCCTCCCTCAGGATGAGCCTTAAACAGAGTTTGTCTTCTGAGCTCCCAGTTCACTGTTCTGTATCTCATTCAGCTCTCTTCTTCCCAAGGCCCCTCAGAGCGCACCCTTTCAGTCCGGTCATACCCGTCCAAGAGGACTCTCTCCCCAGCATGTGGCATGTCGACCCTTACGACATCTGGATTTTTGCAGTACCTGGGGGACATTGAGAACTTTGCATCACCTTCTAAGTCACCCCGGCCCTATCATGTTTCATTATGCCTAGAAAAGCAGACCCTGCCCTTACAGCTTGTAATAGTCTCACTGGGGCTTTCTCATGGGAATGGGATTCTCACATGCCCATGTCCCCCACCCAGCCACCTCCTGAGACTACATGGTTATGGTTTCTTAGAAGCTGTGCTTTCAAAAGCTTCACCTCTCTCCATTGGTGCAGTAACCGTGCTCTCTCGGCATTGTCTTTTCTTTTCTCAGTATTTTCACGTTCCAGACAGTGCCACTTTCAGCATCTGTGCAGGTGGAGAGCAGCCTGCTGTGAAATCCAGCTCCCTTCCTTGCTGGGACCTGATGCCCGATATCAGTCAGTCACCACTGGATGCCTCCATGCTGCAGAAGCAGATCTTGCTGGCCTTTTCTCCTGCCTCAGGTGCCAACAGTTCCCAGTGCTGGAGCCTGCCGGCTATAGTTAAACAAGAGTTTCCCAGACAGAGTGTAGCCGTGCCCTTCGGAAGTTGTGGGGAAAATGGATTCTGCACCAGGTATTTTATCTCCGTGTGAATGCCCTTCTTAGCTTGTTGCGATAGCTCTTCATCAAGGCACCAGGAGAGACAAAAACAGCTGCATTGCTCACCACGTGTAAAACTGGGTTTTACTTTTACTTTTTTTAATGTGTATTTACTTTTGAGGAGCAGGAGAGGGGCAGAGAGAGAGGGAGACACACGTGAGCAGGAGAGGGGCAGAGAGAGAGGGAGACACAGAATCTGAAGCAGGCTCCAGGCTCTGAGCCGTCAGCACAGAGCCTGATGCGGGGCTTGAACTCACAGACCGTGAGATCGTGACCTGAGCTGAAGTCAGACGCTTACCTGACTGAGCCACCCGGGTGCCCCAGGTTTTACTTTGATTTTTAATGGCTTCTAGACATCGTACACAATTGGGCAAACATTGTGATCACATGTGGGTTGCTCCAGCGTACTCCTGATGAGATTTTTCCCTTATGCAGCTTATGGGGGGTGGGGGTGGGGGGGAATGATGGTGTTTGTGGCATGAAATAGCAGCAATACATCAAAATGAAAAGATAGCCTTCTATGATGACTTCTTAGCCTCTGTCAAGGGTTAAAATATGACAGAGTCAAGTTGGAAAACCTTTTTCCTTTCCCATATTTTACATCTACTTCAAAATGGAATTTTTCTTTAAAAGTCATTAGCAGAGATAACTTAGATAAACACAAGTCACAGAAGACTCTGTTCTGTGGTTGTTCCTGCACGCAAGTTGCTCCAATTACCGATTACCAATTATGCAAATAACAACCACAGAATCAAGCCGGAGACATGTAATGGTTTGTTCATACTGGACTTTTATTTTGTGGTTGTTTTGCATGCAATACGTCCTTTCTGTAGCTGTCAGGAATAACTTACTTATGGTATATGCAAAAAGTACAGAAGAAAACATCTTGTGATCTTCTCAGAGGTACCTTTTTCCCATGATTGTGATTTTACAGACTTCATTTGAGATTCGAGCTATTCTAACTTTTTGATGTCTACAGAGATTTCTAGTAGTAATATTTTAAACGATAACTTCCCAACTCACGTTATCCATAATAGTAAGGCCCTGTTCCCTACACATATCCCTTCTTCTTTCACAACATTCAGAAACATCCTGATTTTATAAACACTTTTCATCCCTGATTCTGAAGAGGAGTGGTTATATTTATATTCTGGCTGGAGAAGTTAAGTGTGGTGAGTTGAAGGAAGTATTTTTGAAAGTGATGTGAACCTATGTCGAGAAAACAAAATTTATTTTTAAAACTGAAAGCCAAAATTTAAAATAAAATTGCATTTGGAAATGATGTTTAAAATTCTAAGAATTCTAAGACACGATTGTATTAATATAACTTAATCTTATCTACAAATACTAAACTAGATATTAGATTGAAAATACCATATGTTAGTCCTGGCCCCCAGCTTTCTTGGCTAGCAAGAAGAAATTCTCTGAGGTTGGCTTGCCCCAGCTCTTTCAAAATTAGGCTGGGAAAAGAGCTTTGGTATGAATCCAGGGACTGTACTCAGCAAGTGAATTCGCTTCCTACAAGCCCCATCTCCTCTTCCCCCTCCTCCCCTCAGTCCTGCCGTGCACCTTTGATGTGTTATTAATGTGATTTCCCCAAACGCTACTGGACAATTCACTTTGGCATTTCAGGCAAATACTATGGGAAGAGCTCACCTTGGTGAACAGGGTAAATGGCATTTGGGGAATTCTTTAATGCATCATCAACCCCTTTTAATCAGTGTAAACTGAGGGTTACATTTGCCAAATACCTGATTTCTTTGATTAATTTGATCAGTCCATGTAATTTAAACCTCCGAGAGGATTTTTTTGTCCTGTTTTGATACGAAATATTGTTTGGTAGTCTATGATGTAGACTGGAAGAGTTTTGTGTCTCCACTGTAGAGGACAGCTTATGCCCACACAGCACTTTTTCTAATGCCGATTAATACAGCTTTGCTCTTGGTATGCAAAGTGGAGGTCATGTCAATATGATGATGTGACAACTGACAGCAAGCATTATGAGCCTACCTACCTTTCGAATATAAAAAGAGCAAGTACCCATGTTCTCTAGCAGTCTTTCTAAAAGCATATCAGCCCCTCTTAAGCCAAAATGTACCAAGCACTTCTGAAGAAGAAGGCACTGCATGTGTAGAGTTTAAGGCACATCTGCACAAAGGAGAGCAGAGCAGGAGGAAGAGGTTAGCACACGGTTGGCCAGAATTCTAAGTGGTAGAAGTTATGGTTTTCCTCTTTGAAATAATTTTTTACGTCTTTGAATATTTCATGATAATTATGTGATACTATTGTCGAGAAAAAGTCGGTAAAGCTGTAATTAGTATAAGTCCGTTACTAGATGAGAGGATGGCCTCCTTTCTCTGGAAAACACTTCTTCTGATTGATAAAAGAGATGGTGTTGTGCAGTTGTGAATATTACAAATCTAAATAAACATGTACCATGAGAGGAAGCATTCATTTTTTTCTAAACCGCTTCTGTCATTTGATTTGATTTCATTCCAGGGCAGTAGCACTGACATATCAAGAACACTTTGGAGTGACTTATTTAACCCTCTCAGAAGACCCTAGTCCTCGGATAATTTTCCACAACAGATGTCCAGTAACAATCCTTATAAAGGAAAATATTAAAGGTATATTTTATCACATTTAATCTAAATAATATAAAACCTATAATCTTCCTGGAGGTTTTTAATTCAGTAGCTACCTGTGATCCCGTGAAGAACACTGAAATAAAAGTATCATTCATCTCTCTTCGAGAAGTTTCTCCTGCCACATTATGTTTAATATCCCTTTGTCTTTGCCAAGGCCTGAGTCTGCATATGCCTTTTTTTTTTTTTTAGATATTCCAAAGTTTGAGGTTTATTGCAGAAGAATTCCTTCTGAGTGCTCAATTCATCATGAACTGTATCATCAGATTTCCAATTATCCAGACTGCAAGACCAAAGACTTACTTCCTAGCCTCTTTTTGAGAGTAGAATGTCTGGGGGACACAACAACTGAGTGGAGCGATGCCATTGACATCAACAGTCAGGGAACGCAGGTCAGTGAGCCACACGTGTTCCCATCAAGGCCCCAAGACATATTCTTTTGTCTAAGGTTTCCATGGTTGTCTGCTTCTAAACAGCATGTTCTCAGTGCTAAACTTCTTATCTCCAGATGAGGATGCATGTATCCATTTCTACGTCCTCGTTAGGTTATACATTCTCACATACAATATGTACCTCCACAATGTCCTATACAACTGTTTACCAGAGAGAAGCACTCGGTAAAGGCAAGCACATTGGGTCTGATCCAAAGTCGAAAATGAAATAAAATTGTTAGACTCCTCTATATAGAAGGTGGTCCTACTATCCAGATTTTAATTTTTTTTTAACATTTTTTTATTTACTATTGAGAGACAGAGCATGAGCATGAGAGGGGCAGAGAGAGGAGAAGACACAGAATCCAAAGCAGGCTTCAGGCTCTGAGCTGTCAGCACAGAGCCCGACAGGGTCTCAGACTCACAAAGTGCGAGATCATGACCTGAGTCGAAGTCAGATACCTAACCGACTGAGCCACCCAGGAGCCCCCTACGGTCCAGATTTTAGGACAATCGTTATGCCAACCCTAGATTCATCCCCTCTTTAGAATTTAATATAAAAATATACATATTCTTCCTAGAAGTACATAACACTCTACAAATACAAGTATAGTTTAAAAACCCTGAACAGATAAAATGTCCCGATTTGTCTCTGTCTTAATCTCAGTGCTAGTGGTGTTTATTTTTGTTAAAAATGGCATGTGAACCTAACATTTCATTTCTGCTGTACTTAAAAATTTCCCATTTTATGTGTATAATTCACGGGCATTAAAAAACATTCACAATGTTGTACAACCGTCACCACTCTCTGTTCCATCATCCCAGACAGAAACTCTGTACACGGTAGGCAATCCCTCTCCATTCTCCCTCCACTCAACCCCTGGTATCCCCTGTTGTACCACGTGTCTCTGAACTTGCCAGGTTCCAGGTGCCTTGTGTGACTGGAATCATACAGTATTTGTCTTGCTGTGCCCGGATAATTCACTTTGCATAGTATTTTCAAGGTTCATTCATCCATGTTGCAGCGTCTGTCAGAACTTCATTCCATTTTGTGGCCAAGTGATATCGTGCTATCCTTTGTCACAGTTCTTTCGTACGTATTAATTCATTTGACCTTCACAACAAGCTTGTGAAGTAGGTCTCTTTGTCATGGTTACAGGACACATATCAAAGTCATAAATATATTTACTATAATAATGACTCTCACTTCGTAATCGCTTACTGCATACCAGGCATCACGCTGAGCACTTTACGTTCATTCCTGTCTAACCTTGCCAGCAGCCGTACAAGATGGGACTATCATCCCCATGTTACAGAAGTGAGAACTGAGGCCTCCAGAAGTAACACGGCTTAGTTCCCATGTGTTACAAGAGAAGGGACTGGGATTTCACCCCGACCTGCCAGACCCCAAAGCACTGCTCCAAGCTTCCATGCTGTAAATGCTGCTTCCCTACCTGGGATTCCTGAACGCCCCTCTTCCCCAGCTGGCACATTCTTTCTCATCTCCCAAGAGATTCTCTGTCTTCACTCCTGTGAAATCTCCTCCCCACCACCGGCCCCTCTCCATGTTCACTTACCATCTGTAACATTAAGTTGCATTTATTTCTTTAAAAGCTCTCCTACCAATTTAGTATTCCTGGCAGTCAGATACCTGCCTTATTCATCCTCAGGCTACAGCAGAGTGCCTGTCAACACAGGAAGATCTTAGTAAACATCACATCAGCAAATGAGTGACTGTGTGAATGAGAAGATGAGGTCAAGCGAGAGAGGTCCTGTAAAGGAGGAGAAGAGAGCCCCCAGCCCTAACCTCGGGAAACGCCGGCATGTCAGTGCAGAGCAGCAAAAGAGACTGAGAGGGAACAAGCAGAGTGGCAGGAGGAGACCCAGGCAGGGGAGAAACAGAACGCCCCTGATGGACAAAGCTTACAGGCTGTAAAATGGTGGAGAGAAGCAAGGTAGCAATTGGAAATGACAGGTTCAGAGGCAGTGGGAGGGAGGGCGTGGAGGAACATGAGAATTGTGTTTTCCGGGAGTGAGGCCATGAAGCAAAGGAGGTCAGAGAGGAGGAAGCTCTTTTCTGTACTGCAGGGATGGAGTCAGTCAAGAAGTGGAAGAGACAGTGAGGAGCTGCCCAGAGAGACGAGTCCCAGGCACAGGGAGTGTAGTTCTCCTCGGACAGAAGGACCACGTCCTCTTCCCTGGCTGTAGAAAAGAGGTGGGACTGGGCACAGGGAGGGAGAGCTCTTTGGAGGGAGGGGCCAGGAAATTGATGCACGGTGGCCTTAAGTTTATTGTGAAGTTTGGAATAAATCGTCGGCCAAGAGAGAGAGGGAAAGGGCTGGGGGTCTGGGGAGAGAATTAGCCGCAGAAACAGGTGGAGGACGTGGCCAGGGACAGGGACGGGTGCAAGAATGGATGAGCAGCCTGGGGGCCACCCTCACCTTGGAGACCCGCGTATGTACTGGCTCCACATTACACAGGGGTGTGGTTTCTTCTGTCCGCAGCACTCATGAGATGAACGCTGAAAATCTGTTAGATCCGTGCAGACTCGGGAGACATTCCTGGTCTCATTAATGTACAAAATAAATATTGCAAGCTTCTCAGGGGTTCCTGAACTCCTCTGCATCGGTTTGAAGATTTTCAAAACTTTGCTTACTTCTCTATGTCTGGGGGATTCTTTACAATAGGCATTCTGCCTGCCAAACCTTATTTCAGGGATTCCCATTCACTCTAAATTTCCTCAAACCTTTGTAGTCACAGATACTTCAAAGCTAGGAAGAGGTACTCTTTCCAACACCCTTATCATCCCTGGTCTGAGGACCCAGCAAAGGCTCATGTTCCCATTAATCTTTGAGGAGCTGTGTGCCATATGTCCTGCAGACCATGGTTCACTTCCTCCTCTGCAGGAAGATTTGTTTCAGACCCTCACCGACATCTCCTCAGTAATACACCAGGGCATATAAATCACTGGGGAGCGAAGGGAGCTGTGTCCTCTGATGAAAGGAAGCAGCCCTTCTGTAGGAGTGAGATCGTCTTCCAGGAGCCTTTCCTCAGCCCTTGGTCTGAGGCACATGATGCCAATTTCCAAGCTGACCTTAAAAAGCAGGATTAAAACACTGTAAAATCCCTAATATTGCCTCCAGGAAGAGAACTCCTTTAGCTTTTGCCAGAGATAGGCCCCTCGCCTCAGTTTTGGAAATAGAACAGTGCCGTGTTGCATAATTTTGAAATGGACTATGAGAGGGAACATGCAGAAAATGAGTTTATAATCACGCAAAGAAGTGTTCTTCAGATCAGGAGTCACCGGGAAGACCCGATAGCATGTAGGCCACAAAATCCGGACTGCATTTGGCATGGGGTTTCCAGGGTTGTGTTACCAGCTCACACCTGGCTAGGAGACCTCTCATGGTGGTTCAGACTGAGCCCCTGATGCAGCAGCTGGTGCTCTTGTCCATAACTTGACAGGGAGTGGTAGCCTGACTGACTCGAGAGGAAAACATCTTTAGATTCCAAATAAATAAGCAAAGACGTAAAAAATGAGCTTACATTGACCATTTTAAGCCACAGTTTTTATCCTATCTGGAAAACAGGTTAGAACCCTGCGTAGTTCATGGGATTTCAGTTCCTGTTAATCAGAAGTCTTATTTTTGTCAGCGTTAGCCAATATTTTTTTTAATAAAAAGGTACAAAGAAAACGTAGTTACCATTTAAGTAACATAAACACTAAGAGGCATGCTTCAGTCATCAGTCACCAAATACTTACTGAGTTTCTAATACGTGCCAGACATTGTAACTTAGTACTGGGACTACAGGAAGCAGAGTGAACTAAAGGGAACAACACCCTCGCCTCCCAGGAGATGACAGGTGCAGGAGAGGATAAGCAAGTGATCGCCTGGGTGGCTGTATTGTGAAGTCCAGTAGGAACCATGAAGGGAAGGTACAGTTGTCTTGTTAGGGTATACAGCAGACTAGTTTGAGAGGCCAAGGAATATCTCTCTGGTAAGAGACCTGGCATCTCTGCCTTCAAGCTGAGCAGGCATTAAGTAGACAAAAAAGTGGGAAACTTTTCTTGGCGGAAAGAGCAACATGTTTGAAGCTTCGGTGCTCAGAGAGGGAGCGTGGTCCTTCCGGGAACCTAAATGCCAGTGTGGCCATAGTGCCAGCTGAAGAAAAGGGGGGTGGGAGAAGGGTTTAGTGAGACAATTCAAGGCCAAATCCAGCAAGATTCTGTGTCTGCACCTAAGGACTTGGGTTTTTATCTTAAGAGCCTTGGGAAGTCTTTGAATTGGTTATGAAACGCAGTTTCTGAGCCATTGAAACAGCAAAGAAGAATGAGCGATGTGATTCCCCAGAAAGTTTGCAGGTGAATTTTCTTCTAAAAAGATTCAGTGAATTCTCATGATCTTTGACTCTGAGCAGAAGTCTTTAGTGGAGTCAGTGTCACCAGTGTTTTCTTCTCAGTGTATGAAAGATGGGGAATGACAATCCTTCATGGTTATAGAGCTCTATACTATTTACAAAGTGCTCTCACATCCACGGTCTCAATTCTTCCATTCATTTATTCAGCAAACTTTTATTGAGGAACTATCAAGAGCCAAACCCTTTGCCCTAAATAAGGCATTACTCCTGCTTCAGGAACCTGAGTGTAAGTAAATAAATGTAGTCAAGTGGAGTAAGCCCTAAGACAGAGCCTTTGATCATGGCAAAAATTCTGGGATCATTAGGGCAATAATTTTATGTTTATTTTCCTGATGAGAGGATTGAGGCTTAAAGAGTAATCAGCTAGGTGGTTTGTAAGTAAGCAGGATCAGGCTGGAACCTGGATCTGCCCACATGTGGCCCAGTCCTGTTTTTCCTGCACCAAACTGAGCTCACTGTCTGTCCTTTGGAGTCCAGCCCTGGCTACCAATATCACTACCTGAAGGTTCATGAAAGCACAGGTTAGAAGAGGTTTTCTAATCTCCACCTTACCTAGGGCAGGAGTCCCTTCCATGACATCTCCCCTCAGTGTCCTGGCTGTGGCTTATTCCTGCAGTGACTACAGCAAAGTTTCTGCTTGTATCAAGCTGAAATCTGTCCCTCTGTGGCACCCACTCATTCATCCTTGTTTTACCCTGTGGGGCATCACAGATTGTTTACTTCCCCCTCTAATATAGCAACACTACAATTATTTGAAGGCAGCTTCAACATCTTCTCTAAGTGTTCCCTTATCCAGGCCAAACATTTCTGGTTCCTTGAATCATTCCTTCAGTAAATGTGATTTCCAGACCCATCACCACAGTTACCCTTGTCTGAATACACTAGTGTGTTATGTTCCCTTTTAAAAATCTGGCAGCCAGAATTATACATAGTATTCCAAATGTGGTCTAACCAGCTATTACCTCCCTGTGCTTCCATTAATAAAGTAGAAGATTGAGTTAGCTTTTTATTAACAAGTTCAGACTGTTTGTTATTATTGAACTTGTGGTCAACCACATCCCCCAGGTCTTTATCATATGACTTGCTGTACAGTTGACTTTTTGAACCCAGTGACAGGACTTTACATTTATCCCCAATAAATTAAATCTTGTTGCTATTGGCCTAGTCCGGCCTGTTGAAATCACTTAAAAAAAAAATTGTGATGCTGTCATCCAACATATTAAGTATCCTTGGTAGCTCTATGTCATCTATAGATGTGGCAAGCATGCATTCTACATCTTCATCCAAGTCATTAATAAATATGTTGAACAGGACACGTCCAAGGTCTACTTGCAATGGTGAATCACCAGCTACTTCCCTAATGCATGGGTTCGGTCAGCCACTAACACACCAAACTGTACTGTCATCTAGCCCACATGTCTTACATAAGAAAATGCATCTAAAAGCACTTTTTAAACCATACTACATAAGATATTTCTTATCTTGCTTACAAGGTTACCATGAGACACTTTGGTAAGTGCCTTGATGAACCAGGACTCAAGTGTGTAATCCGCCCATTTGGTGCACAACAGACAGAGGTAACCCTGAGCGCTGATGCTTAAAGAGCATGTAGTGTAGTCATTTTCTGAGACCCCTTTAGCCTCCATCCAGGAATTTTCATGCAGAAAAAAGCCACCAAATCCAAGTGAGTATCTGACTTATCAAATGCACAGTACGGATATTTTGGCTTCTTGCTTACTTCACTTGCCTTCCCATATATCCCGTATCAGGGCCAGAAGGGGTATTAGCAGGTTGGTACCCACTTCTGAACAACTGCCAAGAGCCTTCCCTGGTCTAGAGTCTTCTGTGTGTTTACAGTTTGTTCCAGCTGAGTCACAATGCGTTTAAAGATGCTTGAGAGTAAGGATTTCCCTAAGTATTTTTCAGTAATTACACAGAGGGAAGAATTCTACTCAGAATAACGCTATTTTGTTTTCATGCTTATCCACCTTTTTCTCATTTTAGAAATTCGTTTCCCTTCTTTTCCTCTCTGAGAGATCTCATCTCATTGCTTTAGCTACCAACTATCATCCAGTCACTCTCAGATCTCTCTCTGGCCTCTGCGTCCCTCCTAAGCTCCAAGTCTGTGTTCTTACCACTCACCAGATATCTCCACCTAAAATTCACAAGCACCTCAAACCCAACATCTCTGAAACCAAAGTGATCATTTTCCATTCCCCAAGCCAGCTTCTCTTAGAGTTCTCACTTCAGTGATTGTTATTGCCATTTTCCCAGTATAAAAACCTTCAATAATATTTATGCAAACTTGTTTTAAATTCCTGCTTTATGTCAAGCACTCTACAAATATCATTAGTCCCTGCCACATCCCTTAAAGGTAGATGCTACCTGAAGCTCAGAGAAGTCAACTTGCACAGAGCAAGTGGACCTGGGATCCAAACCCAGACTGTCAGGCTTCCTGTACTTTTCCTACTGCAACCCAGTGCCTTCCTTTCCCTCTCTTCCCCCTACACATCCAGGAAGTCATCAGGTGCTGGCAGAAATCCTCAGAAATGTCTCTGGTTCTGCCCCTTCTCTCTGTGACCATGGTCTACTCCAGGCCTTTTATCCATCATTCCTCTCCCAGATTTTAGCAATATGCCTTTAAGGCCCTTTAAGGGTCTCTCTGTTGTCAACCTCTTCACCTTCAAGTCTGTCTCCACAAGTACCACAAAAGTGATTACTAACACACAAGAGTCCAGCCCAGAGAAGGCTCTCTAGGCCTGAAACTCCAGGCCTTAAACTGCTTAAAACAGACGACTGACTACCTGAGACCAAGCAGGCTACATTCAACTCCCTTATTCCCTCTACACGTTAGGGATCAGTCCTGTAGCACATAGTCCCATAGTACACATGCAAATCTCTTCTTCCCTTCAAAGCCTAAGCCTTGGCTTCTTCCATATTATGGTTTTCTTTCTTAACATATTTCTTACAAGCCACTTCATCTAGAGAAATAAGTAGTAACTTTTCCATTTATTCCTTCCCAAAATAGGGAGTAAAATTTTTTATGAAAGATGAGTTTTAGCCAAAGTTCAGAACAAATAACATGGCTGATTGATTTATCTGCAGTTCTACCCCTGGAGGCTAAGTATCTGCCTTCTGCAAGCTAGAGACCCAGGGAAACCATAGCATAATTCAGTCTGGGTCCAAAGGCTTGAGAACCAAGGGATTTGATGGCATAAATTCATCAGGAGAAGATAAAATGAGATGTTCTAGCTCAACAGTGTGGCAGGAGAAAAGGGGGTAGCCCCTCGACAGGCTGGATGATGTCCCCCACACTGGAGAAGGCAGTCTGCTGAGTCCATTGATTCAAATGCTAATCCCATCCAGAAACAGCCTCACAGACACATCCAGCAATAATGCTTAACCTGGGCACCCTGTGGCCAGTCAGGCTGACACAAAATCACTCATCACAGAAAAGAAGTGAAAATCTGAGGTGGGGGCAACATGACTTAGGTAGAAGAAAGAGAAAGGGAGGAAGCCCAGGAAGATGTTTCCTATGGCTATTGGAACCCAGTTGAAGAGGAAATCGGTAAAATATTGAAGGAAGGGAGTATGGAAGGAGTTTTAATAACAGTTCTACCTATTATGTAAGTCTACCTCAGCTGCAGTGCTGGGACACTTTATAACTCCCTCCCTCCAAGGATTATCCTTGGATTGTCGCATATGGCCTCTAGGGAAAAAGGGAGACAAGGGAAGAGAGACTTTCAAAATTCATTCTTTTATTTCTTGTGTCCCCCTGTAACTTATTAACTTAGTGTTGTTGTTGTTGTTGTTTAAGAGAAAGAGTACAATCTAGAGCAGTAGAGGGAGAAAGAGAGAATTTAAGCAGGTGCCATGCCCAGCACTGGGGCCTGACATGAGGCTTGATCTCATGAACCGAGCCAAAACCAAGAGTTGGATGCTTAACCAACTGAGCCACCCAGGCGCCCCCCCCATAACTTATTAACTTAGTAAAATAAATTAGTATAATTTTTTTTTAATATTTTTTTGCTACATATAAATGTAATCAATCATTTTAATGCTCAGTTGTTTGAGCATTGGACTCTTGATTTAGGTTCAGGTCATGATCTCACAGTTCGTGAGATCAAGCCCTGTGTCAGGCTCTGTGCTGACAGCATGGAGCCTGCTTGGGATTCTGTCTCTCCTCCTCTCTCTGCCCCTCCCCTGCTCGCTCTCTCTCTCAAAATAAATAAATAAATTTTAAAAAAGATAACTGTAGAAAAGCACAAGTTATGTTGAAGTGTTTCTTATTTGTAATTGTAGTAAAAGACAATGTACTAAGGGCATTGTGGAGGGCAAGACATAGGCCCAGAGTAGTGTTCTTATTCCCATATGTGTGAGAGAAAGTCTTACTGATCATAGTGCTCCAACACAGATACAGAGAGTATCCTCCAAGTGTTTTGTGGCCAAAGCAGCAAATCTCTTGACTATATGTTGCCCATAGCGTCCCCCACACCACCAGTGTGAAGTGAAGGAAGAAAAAACACCTAAATGATGGCACTGATCAGGACTGGCTAGCTTATTCTATAATAAACTCAGCAACAACAAGCAGAAATCCCCTTGGTCATTACTCATTTAATTTAGTGAAATAAAAGAGTGTTTGTTTGTGTGCAACAAACACACTGCCTCCCCGGGGTTCCGATGAGTCACAACGTCCCACTGGAAATCCAGGACTTCTGAGTGATGCTCTCTTAGTCTGGACTTGACTCCTTTCACCTGGAGACCTGTGAGCTCATGCTGTTCTCCCCTCCCCCCATTTTACAAGACAGGATCATTGTTTTAACCCCTCCAAATTGGAAATGGGAAGGATGAGACATAGCAGCAGCCTCTCATCTATGACAAGTCCAAAAAGTTTCTGAGCACGTAACTGTGGGGTTTATACCTTGAAACAAGGACTGGTCTTTGAGCCCTGTCTCTGCTCTTGGAACTGCGCTCTCACCATTTTTCTTCCAGCCCCTGGACCTACTCTCAGAGATCTTTCTTGGTCACATCTGAAGCTCAAATAACCTCAGTCTCTTGTAGTCCAGACTCATGAGTGTATTCATCAGTAGTCATTTCTCAAACACTATTTGATTCCAGAGAATTTATGTACCGATAACCACATCTATGCTCCTTTTCAAGGCATATTCCTGTGCTATCTTGATTCCTTGCCTCTAACTTTAGAGCTTCTGTGGCAAAGTTATACTCTTAATCTAAGCTTTTTTCTGAGTCACTTTTATAATTAAGAGGTTCTAACAGTGAGTGTGATGCCTGTACATAGCCCTAAGGCTGAGTATTAATCTGCTCTCATATTCAAACACTAAACTTTGGTCTCTTGCTGTTTGAGGTCAAAAGCATTTCTAGCTTTGCAAGACCCTGAGTTTCTGGAATCTCTGTTGTTTTTCATTTTTATTTGTAAACTGGCAAATTGTTTGCTGAGCTCACCTCTTCTTCAGAATGCATTTCCAGAGACAGCCAATATTAGCCAACACACACTACTAATGTTTTTGTTTTCACATCTCATCTTCTGGATTAGGTTTATAATCTGCCTCCCAGGTAATCTCAGGCAACAGTTCTACTAAATGTCTTGCTACTTCATAACATGAATTGCCATTTTAATCCCTTTCAATGCCAGTTTCTACTGCCTGACCAGTAAGCCAAGGACTCATGCATTAGGTTTCTGCTGGAACCCTACTTCTGTTACCAATATCTATGTTAGTTGGTATAGGCTAGGTTATGCTGCCTATCAGAAGCCTAGAATTTGCTTCTTGCTCATGCTTTGTGCCCAGGGAGCTCTGTTCTCCATCGTCAGTCAAGGATGCAGGTTGATGGAGTTTCCATCACTTTCTGTCTGCCCCATTGTAACAAGCCACCCCAAAACCTAGAGGCTTGAAAACGCTTGACTTCTCGTGAGTCTGAAGGTTTGGTAGCATGATTTTTCTGCAGGATGAGCCTGAGATCACTCATGCAGCCGCATTCAGCTGGAAGTTGGCTGAGGAATGAATTCAGCTGGAAAGTCTGGGCATCTCTCTCACCATGTGGTCTCTCTTTAGGGAGGCTGGGCCAGGCTTCCTCACATGGTTGGCAGGAGGGCAAACCCCAGTAAGCAAGCTTTACCAAGCTTCTTGCCCCACGTTTGCTGAGATCCCATCGGCTGACGACAGCCACATAGCCAAGCTCTGTATCCGTAGGAGAGTGGACTAAGCAAGGGCATGGGTGCTGGGTGTGCGGCTGCTACAACCAGCTAGACTAGGAGTCAGCAAGGTTTTTCTATAAAAAGTTTCTTCTTCACTAAGTATTTGAGGCTTTGAAGGCCAAACCGTCAGACCAAAACAAGGACTTATTTTGAAACCTCCGGGGGAACCTAGGTACAGGTGCCTAATTTCTCTGGTAGATAGATACCTAACTCTCTAATCCCTAGAGCTGCCACTGTACAAAATGCTTGGCCTTGTGAGCAGTTTCTCTACTGGGGGAAAGAGACAGGGATAGGCTCCGGAGAATTAAAGTCCATGTTTCTTCCATTCTAGTGGTGAGTGAAAGGGACACCCAGCAAATTTTTCTGCAGAGTCCAGGTTTTTGACCAGAAGAAGTACCTTTAAAGGTTTGGGTTCATTTGCCTGCTTCAAAGTCCCTTGGGCAGTTAACAGAAACCATCAGCTTGCCTAATCTTCACTCTTAGAAGGTACTAGTGTCCTCATTTCCTAAGGCCCAAAGATGACTGTGAGAATGAGCAGAACAGTAAATACATCCTTTACTGATCCTCTCCCTCCCTCCTCTGAGGGGTGGTAGTTCTCTGCTAAAACCCTGGGACATACGCTGAAGTTACGCAGAGTCACTGAGAGAGGGAAATATAGATGTTTGTTCCAGATGAATAATCCCACATCTATAAGCCTAGTAAAAAAACAGTTGACATCCTTTGCATATCATACAAAATAATAAATGTGAGTGTTTCTCAAATAATACCTGTTTTGCTTTAGATTCATGAGCTGAGCCATTTTTTAAGTTGGCTGCATTCCAGATTTTATCACAGTCAACTACAGTTTTTATCTTAGAACAGATAAGGCAGATTCAAGATACAGGGTCTTTTGAAACAGATATTTCTGCAAAACAATCCATTTGGGAAACATGTCCATAGAGAACAAATGGACTCTGCTCCTGCCCTCAAGAAGCTGACAATCTAGCAATTGAGTCAGGTGTATAAACAGGCGACTGTACTACAAACAATACAGGCTTGTGATGAAATAGAAATATGGTTAAAATGCCTCAGGAATGCTGGAGTTAGTATCAAGCTGAGGAAAGGAATAGGAAAATGAGAGAGTACCTTCAGGGGAAAAGGTATCCTTAAGGAGCATGTGCAAAGAGACACAGGATTTGGAAAGAACCTGTGCTGGAAGGCATCTTCTGGGCGCCGGGAGTGCTGAGTGGCAGACAAGGGCCTAAGCTAAAGCAGCAGCCGTAGGATGAAAATGAAGGCCCTAGGGGAGGAGCCTGCAGAGCTGGGGCATCTGAGGACTGCTGTGCTCCAGGAGATGAGAGGGAGGAGGCAGAGGTGACGCCCAGGTGCCCTGGGTGCTACACAGTCAGGAGCCACTATGCAAGAAAGAAACCCAGTGACACTGAAGTCCCTTCCGGGTTTGAGTCTGTGACTGTCCCCTGTGGCTCTGTGCACACTCTTTCTGGTACCTCTTCATGTGGTCAGAATTCCAATACATTCATTACATGTCAGGCAGGCACCTAGCTTTGTTCCGTCATCCGGAAATTTGCAGTCGTCTTTTATTTGCTGCCCTAACAGTAATAAAGGGCCCAGACTTGGACTGAATTGATACTGCAGATTATCAGAATCAACATTCCCAAACA
Organism: Lynx canadensis; assembly: GCF_007474595.2. NCBI lineage: Eukaryota > Metazoa > Chordata > Mammalia > Carnivora > Felidae > Lynx > Lynx canadensis. Next base: position 37,385,883 of record NC_044320.2, on the reverse strand, counting down.
TAAGGAGGTTCTTGCCCCTACTCTCAGGTAATGTTGGCTGTGAACATGATGTTCTTGGAGTTGTTTTTCAAATAGTTCTGTTCTGTTTTCAAATATTTATCCATTTAAGCAACCTCGGTATTTAATGCTGAAAGGACATCTGTTCTGCTGGCCTGGCACCTGGCTTCTGAGATCGAACTTTTTTTAGGTCTTAGTCCACCTTCCCATAGAAGCAAAATTAATTTTGACTCCAAGCAAATGAAGTTATCTGACACTATTGTTACAAGTTACATGAGAGACTAAGAGACCTTGAGGGGATTATGACATGTCAACAGCTGTTGGTAGGTTTTCTGGTGTGTTTCTGTGTCCCCAGGATATGAAGACATCCTCATGGTAGTAAGTCAACACTCAAGAGCCTGGAAGTTTTTTGCATGTTGCATTTCAAGTCCTGAGTTTCAGGGTTTGTTTTGTTTTGTTTTGTTTTTTTCCACAGAGGTTGATATGCACACGTAAAGCTGGCCCATGGCTGGGCTCCAGCCCATACAGAGCTATTTGCCAATTCCAAAGAAGCAGAGAAGGAAGACACACATGCCCCATCATCCATCATTGTTTTTTTCTACGAACCTTACAGCTGGATATTGAAAAATCTGGATTTGATCTTTCTTTTTTTTTTCTTCATTTCAAGTCAGCTGTATAGCCTGTACACATAGATATAAAGAAATATAACCAAGAAGTGTTTGTGGTATTGAATCAGGACTTAAGACATTTGAAAGTAACCATTTCAGTAGTGTTTCTTATTTCTTTTTAATCAGATTCTGAATATTCTTTTCACAGGTTGTGTTCCTGACTGGCTTTGGCTATGTGTATGTGGACGTTGTCCTTCAGTGTGGCACAGTCTTCATCACTGTGGCCCCAGAAGGAAAAATGGGACCTATTTTAACTGCTACCAACAGGTAGGATTAATTATTATCCCAGTCACAGCATGGTAAGCTTGCCCATTAAAAATTTGTAAACCTGGGTGCCTGGGTGGCTCAGTCAGTTAAGTGTCCAACTCTTGATTTCAGCTCAGGTCATGATCTATGTCATCGTCGTGAGCTCGAGCCCCACATGGGGCTCCGTGCTAAGCTTGGAGCCTGCTTAAGATTCTTTTTCTCCCTCTTTCTCTGCTCCTCCCATGCTCATATGTGTGCCCATTCTCCCTCCCTCCCTCCCCCTCTCTCTCTCTCTCTCTCTCTCTCTCTCTCTCTCTCTCTCAAAAAGAAAGGAAGGAATAAAGGGAGAGAAGAAAGCAAAGAGAGTATAAAATTGAATATATAGCTATGATTAGTCATGTATCCTAGGTATGTATGTATGTGTGTATATAACACACACACACACATAAATACTTCTCTGTTCACACATTCTCACACACACATGCCCAGAAAACATTCCTAGAACTAAGACTCAAAAGAAAGAATCAAGAGGCCCCTGCGTGGCTCAGTCAATTACGTGTCTGACTTCAGCTCAAGTCATGATCTTGCAGTTTGTAAGTTCAAGCCCCGCATTGGGCTCTGGGCTGACAGCTCAGAGCCTGGAGCCTACTTTCAATTCTGTGTTTCCCTCTCTCTGTCTCTTCCCCACTCACACTTGGTCTCTCTGTCTCTCTCTCTCTCTCAAAAATAAATAAACATTAAAAAAATTTTTTTAAAGAATCAAAATTGTTAGTAGATGTGGGAGTTATAACTGATTAGCTAATAATTTTCTGCATTTTAATTTTATAAAGAAGAATGTATCTTATAATAAAGTTTATTATTTAAAAATGTATTTAAAATATAAAATAACAATACTAACTTCCATATGTTTGTTTAAGCCTTTTAAAAAAAAAGTTCCTTGTTTTTCATATATGGTTAAGAACTTACTAATTTGGACCTGCCCAGTCATTATTAATTTGAATTTACAATATTTCAAACAAGGTTGGGTACAATGTTTTCTTTGCCCAGAACTTTGTAAAAAATGAATAGCATAACAATTGGAGACTAAATATAAAATTACATAACACAAAATTTCAAGCCTGCACAACAGTTTCAGAAACATTTGTCTATGGCATTAATAGGGCATTAATCATACTAGCAACAAATTATACATTGAGTGGTAGAAATAGGAAGGGCACAAGTATTTGCTTATCTGTTGAATCAATGAATAAAGGAACTATTACACCCCTTGCTTTAAAGTGCTTACTGGATGCCAGGTGCTATTCTAGGGATGGGGATACAACAGTGACTAAGAAGACCAGAATCTCTGCTCTCAAAAAGATGATCACATTTTCCTAGGTGTAGAATGGAAGACAGAGAATAAACATAATAAAAAAGACTTTATGGGACAGTAGAAGGTTGGCTTTCCGCAGGGGTAAAAACAGCCAGGTAAGAAAGACCAGGAGTGCCAGGGCATAAGGACAGAGAGGACACAATTTTAGAAAACCAGTGTAGGTGAGCCTTCCCACAAAGTTGACATTTGAGCAAAGACTCAAAAGCTGCAAGGGGGTTAGTAATGTGGGTATCTGGTGGAGAGCTTTCCAGACAGAAGGCACATCTGGTTCAAAGGTCTGAAACAGTGGGTCTGACATATTGGAGGCTCAAGGAAGAGGCCAGTGTGGGCCAAACAGAGTGGATGGAAGTAGAAAGAGTATCTGAGGCCAGAGCGGTAAGGGCTGGGAGAGGGGGACATGGTGTAGGACTTAGCTTTATTTCTGAATGAAATGGAGAAATCATCGGAGCATTTTGAGTGGAGAAGTGACATAATCTGACCTAAATTTTTAGAAACTTATCATTTATTTGTTTGTTTGTGAGGTAGACCATATAGAAGTGAGGGTGGAAGCAGTGAAACTAGTTAGGAGACTGTCACCGTTACTCACACTAGAGATGCTGATGGCTTAGACTGCAGTGGGATCAGTGGATGTGGGAAGGAAAGGTCAGAATCTGGATGTACCTTCTAAGAAGAAACCATTGGGTTTTCCCTGATGCACTGGATAGGGGTTAAAAATGGAGACATCAAGGAGGACTCCTAAACTCGGGCTGTAAGCAAGTGATAGGATGGACATCAAGGAGGACTCCTAAACTCGGGCTGTAAGCAAGTGATAGGATGTGGTTGTCATTAACTGAGATGGGAAAGACCATATGCAGGTTGGGGTGGGGTGTATGATCTAGAGTTTGATTATAGACGTGACAGGTTGAGATGTTTCTTAACAAAGAAGTGACAAAGTGGAGAGGCAGTTAGATGTAGGAGACTGGCACTTGGGTGGTCCTGGGCTGCCTATGTGACTTTGGGAGCCATGAGCACCCAGACAGCAAATCGGGGCCGTGGGAATGAGTGAGATCTCCCAGTGGGGGGGGCCCAGACACAGGAACAGAAGAGGGCAAGGGCTGAGCCTTGGGCACCTTAATTTTCAGTGATCAGGGAGAAGAGGAAGGGGTCGCACAGTGACTGAGAAGTAGAAGAGAAGACCTATAAAGGAAGTGTTCCCAGAGGAAAGGAGTTATCGACAAGGTGAAATGCCATTGTAGGTCAAGTGAGCCACAGACTGAAAAGCCATCATTCAGTTTAGCCACACAGAAGTCACTTGGTGAGTGTTGCTTTGGCAGACTATGGGGGCAGAAGCCTGCTTGGACCAAGGTGAAGAGAGAATGGAAGGCAGCCAGCAGACAATGTGTGTAAAAGTTTTTAGGTGAGAGGGCAGAAAACTGAGTAGTAGCTAGAGAAGGAAGTGGTGGAGTTACAAGAGGGATTTTGAAGACAGGAGAAATAGCATCATGTTTATAAGCTGCCGATAATGAAAAAAAAAAATGAGGGTAAAGGAGACGGGTGGGTGGCTAAAGTGATGTCCTTAAGGAGGTGAGAGCAGAAGGATTTTGTGCACCGTGACAGGTTGGCCTGAGGCAGGAGCACCGCAGTCCAGATCTGGAAACGGTAGGGAGAGCTGAGCACATGGCCCAGATGCCACTAGAGGGGCCAGGATACAGGGGGCTCAGGGTGAGTTTTCTTCTCTTTGCTTTACTTTAAGGTGAGGAGTCTTGGTGGTTTGATTTTACCTTTCTGCCTTGAGATGATCATGATAGAGAATTAGTGCGCAAACGCTAGAAGAATTTTGGAGTACAAATCTGGTGTTGACAAGGGAAGCATGTACAGAACATGACAAAAGCTTGTACTAGTCCCTTGGGGGACATTCCCCAGTACTGTCAGGAGCGTGGCAGGTTCTGTCCAGACACCACAGTCTGAAAGTTGAATTCTTATTGTTTCTTGCGAGAACCTGATGGAATATCAGGAGGGGTGTAATAAGGCCCTATTGAAAGGAAGGAAGGGTGGGAGGGAAGGGAGGAGAGAAGAAGAAAAAGGGAGGGAGGGAGGGAAGGAAGGAAGGAAGAGAAAGAAAGAGGAAAAAGAAAAGAGGGAGACTTATGTTGTTTTCCCTTTCTCTAGAACTCTGGAGAAGATTGTGACATTTAAAATGTTCATCACTCAGTTGAGCTTGGTGGTGTTTGATGACCTCACCCACCACAGAGTATCATCTGAACTTCTGAGACTCACACTGGACAGTGTTTTCCTCCAAATGGCCCCCATGACTGGCCACCTCCGCGGGGAGGAGGCCACTGCAGCGCCCCTTCGGCCTCACTGTGTGGAAGTCTACTGTGGGGACCTGCAGTTAGACAACCAGCTGTATAACAAGTCCAGTTTCCACTTCGCGGTCTTAGTCTGCCAGGGGGAAAAACCAGAACCCATGCAGTGTCCCAAAATGCAAAGCTTCCTCGTATCCAGCAGAGAGCTGGAAGAATACAAGAAAAATTGTTTTATCAAACTTTGCCTCACCTTAACCGAGGGCAAGAACTTCTTATTCGATGATATTAACGAGTTCAGTTTTGAATTGAAACCTGCCCGGTTATATGTGGAAGATACATTTGTGTACTACATCAGAACTTTGTTCCGGACCTACCTCCCTGACGGCAACCTGGCCGGTCACCCTGAGGTACTCGCAGGTGGCAAACAGGTGTTGCCCGCGCAGGTCAGACAGCATGCCAGGGCCTTGGTGAATCCTGTGAAGTTACGGAAACTGGTGATACAGCCGGTGAATCTCCTCGTCAGCATCCACGCTTCCCTCAAGCTGTACATAGCCTCTGACCATACGCCACTCTCCTTCTCAGTGTTTGAAAGAGGCCCCGTCTTCACCACGGCCAGGCAGCTCGTCCACGCCCTGGCGATGCACTATGCCGCAGGGGCTCTTTTCAGAGCAGGTGAGGTCACACGCTGGGGGTCCTTGATGAACTAGAGCCTGGGCCAAAAGGGATTGCTCCTGGGAGTGCCTCATCAACTTCAAGAACTAGGGAGGCACTACTGTGAGAGGGGAAGAGTGTGGGCTTTGCGGTTAGGCCTGGATTTTTTTTTTTTTTTAAGTGGGCTCCACACTCCAACTTAACTGAAAGTGGAGGGCTTGAACTCACAACCCTAAGATCAACACCTGAGATCGAGTCGGAAGCTTAACCGACTGAGCCACCCAGGCGCCCAAGTCAGACCTGGATTTAAATCCACACTCCACCACTGCCTAAGGCCTTGGGCAAGTTACTGAACCTCCCCAAGTCTCAGTTTCCTCATCTCTAAAATGGGTTTTAAGATTCCTGAGAGGATAAAATAAAAGGACTTGGCACTTAATAAACACTCAACCAATAGTAGCTTTTATATTTGCTATGATGCAACTTAGACTGTTAATTCCATTTAGCATACACTTTTTAGATCCCTGCAGGTCCAAGGCTCTGTATGGGCACATCAGTGCAGTCTGGAAAACCAGCCCTGGGCTTAAAAGAAATCCAGTTGTAGCTTGTTGGCTTCCTTCATTAAGGTCCGTGAATAGCTGTAGGTGAGAAATTCAGAGGATTTGTGTGCTCATAAGATGCGTAAAGAGCCCTCTACCTACCCAGTGTGGCCCTGCCAGTCTAGACAGATCGCAAAAAGAAAGTGGTTAGTGTCTCGGCTTGTCCACAGACGTGAGATGGAAGTTTGTGGGGGGGTTGTTTGAATATGAATATGAATATTGTATGGTGAGTACTGTGTGCTGAAAGACAGAGTGGTCTCAGAATATTCTATGGTAATTGGCAACAAAACACATGTTCCTGACCTAAATTCACTCCAACATGGTTTCAGTTTGATTACTCAGCTCCTTATGTTCCCATGAATTCAGGCAACAAACACCAACCAGTGTTGGGTCTTGTAGGTCCTTTCTAGCAAAAAACATGGCAGCCTTCCTTTCTGAGAATAACAAAGGAGAGAATGTTTGTAACATTGTACTTAGTGAAAGCATTCCCATATAAGCTTAACAGTGTAACAGTAAATGACCCATGTTGTTGCCCCACTGGTGAGATTACATTTTCTCCATAATGACATTCATAGAGTCAGTAAGGTTACCTAGAAGTCTTAACTGAAAATGACAAGATCAGGGGAGGGCCCTGCCTGCACTATTGTTTTGATAGCTTGCACAACAATGAAGAAAATATTTCTCTCTTGCTAAGAAATCACTTAAAAATAAGCAGTTAACATTTCAAATTTAATAGATGGGTATATTTATAAACAATTCCAGAAACTTAACCTTTCAGGCAGTGTTTGCTTTTAACATGAGAAGCGGGCACGTAAGTGACTGAGCTCTGATGTGGGGCCTGGGAAGAACTAAGCCTCCCACCAGGCCACCACATAATGCTGAAGTGTGGGGGGACAACCATGCAGGTAATGAGCTGGCAGAGAAACTCCCAACTGTGGCACCAAGGAGCCATGTCCCTGCAGCCTGTGTGCTAAAAATGCTCTGTTTTGTTTCTTGTTTTTAATGAGCTTTCACAAGAACATTCTGTTTGGATTTTTTGTAATCTACCTAAAAATCCTCTAAGCTGTTGTCCCAACCTCATTATACTCTGGGACAAGAAATTCTAATATAGAGGGCCAAGTTTTTAGAGCCTGTTGAGAATTCTGTTACTAAAAACCTACAGACAAAAGGAGATGGTAGCAGGTTACCAGCACCCAGGTAGAAGAGGCTTCGAGAGAATGTACTAGCGTCCTCTTAGAGGAAGGGGGAGGGCTGGCCTGGGAGTGAACAAGTTGCATCTGTATCTCACGTGGGTCAGGATTCACCCACTGAACTTGACTAGAAGGTTCTTAACTGGGATGGTCGAAATACCCTGACCTCATTTCTAGGGAAGTTTGTGGATTCACCTTGAGGAGGTTTTAAAAGTAAACAGTCAAGTAACTAGAAATGAATAGCCTATTTGAAGGAAAGAACGTGGGCTTTCTAATCTCCTGGGGTCCCTCTACACCCAAGTCTCAATTTGATAGGAAGTCAGACCGACACTCTTTTCCAACAAAATCTCCAGACATACAGGCAAAGGATACTTGCTTCTGGACGATAAAGAAGGAGTGTCCTCAGATACTTCCTGCCCGTTTCTGGCTAGCTCCCATGCTGCTGAGAAGTAACTCTGGTCCACACACGGCCCTCCCATCAGGCAGTCCTCCTGATCCAGGAGACCTACCCACCTTCGGGTGGCTGGGGGAGCCAGGTGGGGAGGCTGGGTGGGATCCCTTCACTCTGCGCCCACCGTGCTGACTCTGAAGGGCCCATTGTAGATGGTCTGTGCTTGGCAATATCTTACTCTCCTTTCTTTATCCTGTGTGTGAAATCTATGGAGAGAAGGGGAATTAAGATGTTTCTAGAACAACTTCAACTTGCCACCTGCAGGTAGAACCTTATGACTATTCCAGGTTAAAGGGAATCTGCTGTTTCTTTACCTGCAGAGTGAGCCCTCCAGGGAACCATATTCCACAACCTTCTTCAGTACCCTGCCTGCCCATTGCAGCCCAGGCTCACAGAAAGAGGGTGGGTGGGCTGAGCAATGAGGTAAACCTCGTTTGGAAGCCCAGCCCACGTGTCCAAGCAGTGGGGAGCAGATTGTGAGCCCTTGACCTAATCTCAGAGCCACACTTGGAGACAGAGTAACACCAGGTCAGCCTCATCTCGGTCCCCTGAGGCTGCTACCCCTGAGCCCAGGGAGAAGCCCAGTCATTAGCTCATCCTTATGTAAAGGGATGTAACAGCACTTCATTTGCACAGTGACCTTGAGCATGCAATAAGCTGAATGCCTGGCACCCAGAGGCCCTCCCATTTATAGTTCTTACCTTCTGGAACTGATTCCCTCTTTTAACCTAAACCCTAGTGGTATCCTCCTGATGTTCCAGAAAAGAGGAATGGACTCAAAATTTAAGAATGTCTTTCTCTATGTGTAGGGGCTGGGCCCGGAACCCTTTAGGGTTCTGGCGTGGTTCTTGCAGCCACACCTTGCTGACCCTCTGGGACCAGTGACTTGACCGAGGGTCTGTCTCAGGCTTGTCCTCCAAGAATCTACTGGTGAGGCAGGATTCGCTCGCACACGCGTCCTGTCCCCACGGCCTCCCCACGAGAGCACTCTTGGCCACAGTCTGGCGGGGGGTCCGTGGTTCCCAGAGGAAGTCACCTGTCTAGAATCCTGTGCTTAGCCCTTGGCCCTGCCGGCCCCTCCAGTCCACTGGGTGAAAGTGCTGAGCCCCCTCCCCGGGGAGCAAGGTGAAGGGAAGCCACGGTGAAGTTCACGCACAGCCGCGTTCCCACGAGGCAGCATACACCGCAGTCAGGCCACTGAGCAGGCCGGCCCCTGGCAAGCCCCTGCTCAAATAGGAAACCAGATCCAAAGCTCCCCTCCTGGGACACTGGAAGGGAACACTCCCTCTCACTAACCTAATCAGTATGTCCATGTCACCAGTGTTTACACAACTGAAGCTGGGGTTGAAGGGGAGACATTTGTCTGGCTTCAGCTCTGCTCCAAAGGAAAGCACTCAGCTGGGTAGGATTGGGAAAGATTAAAAAGAACTCCTCCATCCTTGTCAGAACTTTGCCTCTCCTTTGCAACACCCCATTTAGCATCTGGCCTCCTCCCCCTCCTGGTGCCTCCGCTGCCCTGAGGTGGTTCTAAAGACAGCTTCCCAGCCTGCAAACACCTGCACCCGGGGAGACCGCCTTTCCTCGGGTGCATGGGAACGTGTGTCCCCTCGCACGCGGGTCCCTCTTAGCGGGAATACAGGAGACTCGGGCAAGGAAGTCATATTAAAGCTATTTGTGAGGCTGCCAAAGGATCGCTTTGATTTATAAAGTATGAAAGTTTGCCATTTATGAATTCACAGTGAATGAGTTATTTCCCAGATTGTGCTCCAGAGGAGCTTATAACATTCTCAATTCCAGTGTGAAAAATGAATTGCAGGGAAAATGGGTCACTGTTCCCCAATGTTGAAAGTGCCGCATTGAAGGTCTCAGTAGCCCCTTCCCGTTGGTCCCTTCCAGGCTGGGTGGTTGGATCTCTGGAAATCCTCGGCAGCCCCGCAAGTTTGGTGCGAAGCGTCGGGAATGGCATCGCCGACTTCTTTAGGCTTCCGTACGAGGGGCTGACCAGAGGCCCGGGAGCCTTCGTGAGTGGAGTCTCCAGAGGGACAACGTCATTTGTAAAGCACATTTCCAAAGGTAGCTACTTTGGTTTCTTTTCATAAAGCCTCATGTTCATTCCTCCCCTTATTTTTCCTTTTTGAAGAACACATTACAGCTTTCAGGGCCTTCAGTGTGCCTCTACCTTTGTTTAGCCCGTTAGATTGCCGTGAAATGTTGGATTTGTAACAAAGCTCACATCTAATGCCTTATGTTTTAAACAGATCGCTGCTTGCCTGCAGTGTGTGAAAATGTTTCAGAAACTTCAGAATCTTAAACCTCCCATTGGGAAAACAAGCATTGGCTCAGCTGTTATTCCATGCGATAAATACAGAAATATTAAAGGTGTTCAGGACTTCTGCTACACATCAGAAACCCTACACTGTGTTGCCTCTTCATTTTTTTAAATGTAGATACAGTTGTCATAACTTGCGGAAGGACATGGATACGTTTGGACATGGAAGCGGATTTGGAGGGGACCAGCCAGCTTTCCTCCAGCATATGCCACATCAACAGTGCCATCTTGTGGCCCGGATAGGTCACGGGGCACAGAAGCCAGACTGCTGCCCGCATGAAGGGGAATGTTTTCGTTTTACCCCTGTGTGTGCTTGACGATATTTTGGTCAGGTTGGCAGTGACTCGGGAACTAACAAGGGCCATCTGAGTCCCCTTTTCTTCTCAGCAGGAGGCAGGGAAAACAGGGCAAAGGGCTTCTCCCCCATAAAAGGCTTTTTAATGTCAACAGTGCTGCAACTCTGTTATGAGTGGGTAGGTTATAGAAGTCTCCAGAAGGCTCAAAAGCAGAGGAGCCTGAAATATGAGCGCCCGTCATCCTAGAGGGGGGCTGGCAGGAGAATGGCAAGAGCAGTAAACCGAGTTGTGTGGACGAGGCCGGGCCCACTCCCCTGGGCCCCGGCCGTCCGGGAGGCCTGTGAGCTGAGAGCCGGAGGAGCTCACCGATGAGTCACTGGCGGATTTCTCACTCCCGACACTTGAGTCTTTGTGGTTCTGTTGTTTTTATTTTCAAATAAGACAACCGACACCTGCTAAACTGAAGCCCGCAGTAATTTTAGCATACTGACTCACTGAACGTGTTTTACACTTGTTCTCTCCTTCTCTTAGGGAAATCTGTCTCATTTGCTGCTGTCTGCGTGTGCACGTGGACTTTTTCTTTTTAGATTACTGGTAAAGATGCAGCGGCAAAAACGACATCTTCCGTCTCCTCTTGGAGCCGGACATCCTCTCACAGATGAGTGAATTCGTTAGTGTCAGGATCTGTCCATTGATGTCTTTCAGTGTGGCTTCACTGAGACCTGTACAGACTTGCCAGAAAACCCGACATAGTCATGGCTTTCCCGTGTCTTCTTTCCTTTATTGTCCTGTTTTCAGTTAACACCCCGAGAATCAAAACCGCGCATGTTCTGTGCGGCACCAATCGTTGTTGCCTCTGAATGTCCGGTGATACAGTTTAGGGTATCCCTCTGCTATGAGAGATGAAGGGGGGAAATAAATTTTATTCCTAAATAGAAATATTTCTTTACAATCTAAGATTCAGCAGCATGACCTTAACCTTTAAAATGAGAGCAAATTTTAACTTTCAAAACTGGGCCTCAGTGAGGACTTCAAAACTGAGTGCTCTAGCCAAGCCTCCACCATCAAACAATAGCGAATGCTACTTTCATCTGAAACTCTGGGCATTTTTCTGACAACAGAGATTCTCGCCTGACCCGTTTTGAGGCGTGCCGTCACCCTGGTGAGAAAGTGTTAATCTTCGCCTTTTTTTCGCAATTTTCTTCAGGCTGTTGCTTCAAGCTGCCCAAAGGAAGCCCCCGTCACTCACCACCTGGGCAGGTCCCAAGGCACCCCTCCCCCACCACCAGCCCTGTGAGGACCGATCCCCGGGGGCCCCCCATGTATGTGACCATAAGGCCAACCCACGTGCTCTTGTGCCCTCAGGTACCCTCACCTCCATCACCAACCTGGCCACGAGCCTGGCCCGGAACATGGACCGCCTCTCACTGGATGAGGAGCACTACAACCGGCAGGAGGAGTGGCGGCGGCAGCTGCCCGAGAGCCTGGGCGAGGGGCTGCGACAGGGCCTGTCCCGCCTGGGCATCAGCCTGCTCGGTAAGGGGCTGTGGGGGACGCGCGCTCATGGCTCTGCGGGCCGGCCAGGTGCTCAGTTCCCCGGGACTAGGGGTGGTTGTACGGTTTCCATCCTTCCTGCAGGCAAAGCTGAGGCTCAGGGAGAGGAGGGCACTCCCTCTGCTTCCTGCCCTGCATCCATGAGGCACTGGGACAGGACCTCCTTACCAAAGCCATCAAGCAGCCGTGATGGGGCTGTCCCCTGACCTTCCCGGATAGAGGCTCACCTGCACAGATGCCCAGGCTCTACCCACCCCCACCCCCCCCGCCCACATAAGTGTCCTTCCATAGGCACCCCCCAAGCTTGTGTCAGCACAAGGACAGCAGCACAGGGCCACTGTTCGCTTGTCAAGGTCACAGGCAGACGTTGTGCCACGCCCTCTCCGCCACGCACATATGGCAGACGCTCACCTTTGAGAAGCACTTCAGCGGCGTGCGAACGTCACATAAACTTCAGTGAGGAGCCCGCTTCTCCCCTTTTATTTTTTTCAAGAGTGCAGGCTCAGCCTCGGAGTAATTACTGTTTGTCGAGCAGCCAGATGGTATAGTTAGAAGTGAAGATTACCGTGGATATTTCCAAGGACTACAAATGTTCGAAAAATAAGTTGCTTTGGAAAGATCTATAAAAAGGAAGCTTCAGAGCTGAAATTTTGCAGAGCAGGATTTTCAAGGGTATCTTTTGTTTATTTGTTTGCAAAGGAATTTAAAACTGTATTGCTTGGCAGCTGGCCTGCTGTGCATCAGAAGGAGTGTGCATCTCAGGGAGATCAAAGTGCCCAGAGCGGGGAGAGCAGAGGTCAGACAAGATGAGCTTGAAAGGATTTGTCCTCTCTCCAGTCTGCAGTTCTAGCCTCAGCCCGCAGCGCAGCCAGCCGAGGCCCTGGGAGGAAGCAGTGAGATGTTAGCTCAGGTCAAGTTACTGGAAATTGTTTAAGTCGTAACATTCTGTGGTGTGGGGCACTGTCGTGTGTTGGTGCGCGTGTAAACTGGGAGGCTTACGTATGACCTGGGATGGAACTTCCAGGTAGAGGAGCCGCCCGGAGGCCAGGGTGTCTGCTCCAGGGAAGGCACAGTGGCATGGGAGAGAGCCACATTCCTGAGGGGCCAGCGGACCCAGACAAGGGTGTCAGGGTCCTTTCTTTGTGACCTCAGGCATGTTCTTCTCTTCTCTGAACTTGGGTTTCTCCTTTGTAAATTGGGGCTGGTAATAACATGATTTAGAGGTAATAATAATGACCCGTGCCAGGCAAAGGGTCCGTGTTTGGTAAACAGCACCACTGATACTCATTATTAGGTTCTGGTAGCAAAGAAACTGTAATAGTTGCCTCATTTCAAAGAGCGTCCCACCAGAGAAAGACAAGCAGACAATGGCGGGAGCAGTCTTGCTTTAGTTTCAGTTCAAGGGATCAAGTTGCTGGAACCACAGGAAGTGACTGAGGTTATCTTGGAGGCTTCAGGTCATTGGTTGGGGTCTTTGGGGTCTTTGGGGCCTTTTTTGGCTAAGAATCATGGGCTTCTAGGCCCTCTACACTGGGCAGGAGAGCTTCCTTCCCTCTAGCCAAGCTCTGTTTGGGGTTCACAGGTGCTCAGCAGAGGAGACCCGAGCTGGCTGGCCTGTGGCTGTGTCCCTCCCAACCAGTCCGTCCTTCTCCCACCCAGACAAGCCCACACCCGCTACCCAGATGCCACTGTGTAAAATTGGGCCTGGTGGTAGAAATCCATTATGTGAGGAACCACGATCCTCCCTCTGCGGTGTCCCACTTTTTAATTCGGCGCCTGTTGTTAACCAGGCCAGAAAGTCCTAAAACTCTCATCTTTGCTCTATCACGTCTTGTACAACCTCATATACATGCGAGGGAATCATTTAGTCTGTCTGTGAAACTTCTTCTTCTGTGAGTGGGCTCACAGTCTTTCTGCATTTCTGGTAATTTCCAAAGACCTGGGAGTTCTGTGGATGATGGAAATCCCTTCTGGGTGTGTGCTGACTGCACGTGCAGGCAGCCGCCTGACCTTGGGCCCCCAGGAGCACCGCCTCTAGCCGCGCACCCTGAGCGAGGCGCCCATTGCCATGCTCCTCAGACATTTTTAGTTCCCAGTGGGCATCTCCGAGTTGGCTCCAATCTGCCCCCTTCCCTCTGGGAGTTCAAGAACTCTCTGTCCTACTCAATCACCAGGTCATCTCAAAAACGTCCAGTCCTAGAACTACCTGATGTGTAGCAGGAAGACAAGAGGAGGGACAAGAGGAGGACCAATCAAGTCCCTCACCTAGGAAATTCTAGATTTATCACCGTTTAATTTATCCCCAGAAATGGTGTTTACAACTGCTAAATGCAATGAAGTGCCTGGTTGAAGTTAGAGCTATTATCATTTTGTTTGAAACCCATGCTGAGTGAAACCAGAATATTAGTTCCTCGGTTTCTTCCTCTAGAAGAAACATTTACAACCCAGTTAGCAAAAATATATTGAAAGACCACTTGAGAGTTGACGGAGCATTTTCACATGTGTCATCCTGTCTGATCTGCAAGCCCTGGCACAGATAGGAAGTTAAGTGACTTGCCCAGGTCACACCTCCACCAGGACAAGAGCCTGGGCTTTTTTCCACATGTCACCCACTCTGGAGGGCTCCGAGCCTGGAAACAATCAGGATGTGGGGAGACTGAACAATTGAAAGTTCCAGGGTAGGAAAAACACATTTTCCCCAAATGTTTATGGGTTTGGTGGGCCTTCTTGCCTCTGTTTCACCCTCATGGGGACACTGTGGAGTGTTACGAGGTCCTTGAAAAATCAAAGGGAGTCGTTAGCTGCCATGCCCAGCCGCGTCGCCCCGAGTCAGCAAGGAAGTGTCAGCCGGCGGAGAGATGCCGCCGAGGCGCTTGGACGAGCGCCACCAGTTTTGAGAGAGCAGTGGCTTTGGGGAAAACTCTGTTTAGACTACAGAATTGGTAATAAGGCTTCCCCACATTTACCAAACCCACTCCCCAAACACCCCCCTTTCCCCTGCACCCTGGAGTCCGTGCTGGGAGAGGATGTGAGCTCCGTGTCACGGTCACACTCCGTGTTCCCTCCCAGACATGACTTCTCTCTCGTGAATACCAAAGGCAGGATGTCAGAGCTTGCTTCTGTCATCCCCTTCTCTTGGGCCGCTGCCTGATGGCCGAGGCACTGCCGGATTTCCCAGCAGCCACACCCTCCGTGTCCACGCCACGCTTGGTCTGCCCCTCGGAATCCCACCCAAATCGGCCTCTCCCAGGTGAATCGGGACGTTTGCCCTGGAGTGAGTGAGGAAGAGCCAGGCACCAGGACTTGGCACCGACGAGCAGTCCCGATGCCACTACTGGCCGTCGGCAGGCGGGTTGCAGTTAGTGGAGAATCTGGGAGTAACAGAAGTGCTTCCTCCCCAGTGAAATTAATCTGTTCTGGCCTCAAGCTAGAATACCTCCCGTACTCTATGTGTAGGTTTGGTTCGTCTCTGAAGTGCTGTGCCGTACTGCCCGCCTTAGGCCTGTGCCTCTGCTGTTGGGATCTGAAAAAAAAAAAGTGTCCAAAGTAAAATTACAGCACGTGGCGAGGGCAGCACCAAAATAGCCACGTAGGCAGGAAGCTTCATAGAGCGGCGAGCAGTGTTTTCCGCCCAAGGCTGGGGAGCTGGTCCTGGAAGAGTGAGGGAGGCCTCCCCCCCTTGCTTCACAAAGAAAGCCTTCCTCCTCCAACTAAAGGGTAGCAAAGGGAACACCTCCCGCCTCTGCCTCGCCCGGCACGCGCAGAGCGCACGGAAACTCCCCTCCGAGGCACGCTTCCTTCCGCACCTCCCTTCATCACATCACAGCCGGCTCCATGTGGCCGCCCGCCCCGTGGGCCTGATGCCAACAGACAAGTTTGGGGATCAGTTTCCACTACTTAGAGCAGAGGTCAAGTATATGACAGTAAATAATTTACCAGTCGTGGGATTTAGGTGGATTAGACCTAATAAGAGAGCCTGCTGAAGCCCTGAGAGAAGCTGCCTCTCTCCGGGCACGGCTGCAGATGCCACGAAATGGCTGCTAGTCTCTCACGGCCTCTCTGGTCTCCGGCTCGCACCTGGTGACCAGTGAGGTGTTGGTGTGTGTGACAGGCCAGCTTTTCCCCTCCAGGGTCTGGTGCTGGGCCGGGGCATGGGATCTGACAGCTCCTTCTCTACCTCTGAGAATCTAACACCTTGTCATGAGGTTCAGATTTTCCACTCTCTGGGCTGCCCAAAGAGTTTATCTATCAAAGCCGCGGTTACTGAGCCCTCCCTGTGGCTGGTGGCCGGAGAAAGTGGAAGATCAAAGGGGTGTTTCACTGTGATACCTGTTTGCACTTAGGCAGGTAGAAGTTAGAAGTTAGAGCTCTGTATGGATACTCACGGCCATCAAGGCTCTACATTCCTCGTAGAGGTTAGGCCTGGCACGTTGAAGGGAAGTGGAAGCTTCTCCATGAAGTAACCACAGGCCCCTCAACTCAATTTTAATAGTCTTAATGGAAATCTGTCCTTGAGAAAAGGCATTTCTTAAATAATTTAATCTGTGAGTTTGTATTTCCCTCCGTTTTCCTACTGACTTAAGCTTGGAGACCTTTCAAAGAAATCAGATCATGACGTTACAAAAGTTGTATTCTTTTTTTTTTTTTTACATTTATTTTATTTTTGAGAGAGAGAGACAGAGCACAAGTGGGGGAGGGGCAGAGAGAGAAGGAGACACAGAATCCGAAGCAGGCTCCAGGCTCTGATCCGTCAGCACAGAGCCCGATGCAGGGCTCGAACCCACAAACCGTGAGATCATGACCTGAGCCAAAGTCGGACGCTCAACCGACTGAGCCACCCAGGCACCCCACAAAAGCTATATTCTTTGATTTGATGCTATTCCCTTTGAACTGTCTACCCTGAGATGATCTGAAGAGAAGACCCCACGGTTCTTGCCTCTGCCGTGCACCAATGGTGGCCGCCACCCCCATTGACACTTCCCAGCTGCTCTGACTCCCAACCTCGTGGATGGACAGCAGGACATCACAGTCCTCCTCCTAAACACACGAGGCAAGCTCCCCAGCCTGAGTGCCGGGAGGGGTGTCTGGAGGGCGCTGAGACAGTGACCCCTCGGCCCTCCACAGCCAGGGCAGCTGGGGCCACTGGGGAGCAGCGTCCTCTGCCTCCCCAGTCAGTTGCTGAGAAGGTTTGGGAAGATTTGGTCAAGGCTGAGAAACGGACCCGTCGCCTCAGGTCATTCTTAATCTGTCGATACATAAATTTAAATGGCTCTGTCCAAATTCAGAGGAATGGAATCCATGAAGAACTTTCCTTTTACAATTGACCCGAAGGAACTGGCCTTTGTTTTACTGGATTTTGTTCAGGGGAATATTACTTGAAATTAGCAGATCATTAACAGAGACCTGGAAATCTCCGTTTACCCAAGAGACTTTGAATTAGTGGCATTTGGAATAATGGGTTTTGACATGTACTAAAATTTCTACCAGGGGGACTCTGCATTTTCCATCCTTCCCATTAACCCTAGCAGGACTGAGTTGAAAACAGAAAATTCTGTAAAAAACTGTAATAAAATGTTTACCTCTTACTGAGCTAGAGAACCCTCCACTCCATCATTGGGGGAAAGAAAAAACAAAACAAAACTGGGACCAGTGAAGCCCTTATGATGTCTCAAAGCAAGAGGAACAAGAGGAAGGACCCACAGGAGGCTGAGGGATTCGCCCTCCAGGATACCTGACCCGGCTGCCCCCTGGGAAAACCGCGGGAGCAGACTGCTGAGAGCAGGGTAGCTGTTCTGAAGTGAAGAGCAAGGGGCCAAACCTCAATGGAAGTAGGAAGGAAGGAGGTTTTTCTAAGACTGGCAGACCGGAGAGCCTCTTTTATAAACAGGATCAGTGAACAGCTTGGTGGTTTAGAGCTGGGCTGGGACTCTGCCTCTCTAGACTCAAACCCTGGCTCAGGCATAGGACAGCTGTGTGACCTTGGGGACAAACTCCTTAACCTCTCTGTGCTCCTCCGCCTTATCTAGGAGCTGAGGATAAAAACCACGTCTGACTCCTAGGATTATGAGGATTAATGATCTCTTACAAATAACACTCGATATAGTCCCCAGCACATAGCAAGCACTCAAAACAGATTAGCTATAATAGAAATAATTGCTGTGTCAACAATTACATTAATGTATTATTAAAGAATTTCTCTTATCACTATTAAAAGGGAGAACATGGAAAGGGGACGGTCTCTTCCAGTTTTTTTCACCCTCTTACGTCAGTGAAAATGTATCAGGCTGAGCAGGCTTGCTCTCTCCTCTTTGTCTTCTGGACAAAGGCGTGTGAAGTGTCACTTTGGAATAGTCTGACTTGGTTATTAAATTCTGAACCGGACTTCACAGATCCTAACTGTGATGGACCAAAAACCCAGGCTGAATATTATGTTCTGGTGAAGATCATACATGTCTAACTCAGTGCTCCATGAACTTACGTAATTGATGAATAAATGCATAGTAAAGAACTTCCTAAGGAGGGTGCATTTTCATCTTCAATCCACATAAAAGCGTCTTCTGGATTGAAGGTTTTCTCTTTCTCGGGATTTTAAGCCTCAGTCCTCACTGGAGGCATTTGCTGTCTTTCAGGTGCAATTGCTGGCATAGTCGATCAGCCCATGCAGAACTTCCAGAGAACATCGGAAGCTCATGCTTCAGCAGGACACAAGGCTAAGGGTGTCATCTCGGGCGTGGGGAAAGGAATCATGGGGGTGTTCACAAAGCCCATCGGAGGAGCCGCTGAGCTCGTGTCACAGACTGGCTATGGTAAGTGGCGGGGCACCCGACAGGCCAGCTCAGACGTCACCGATTAGTTTGCGATTAGGGTCTCCGAGTTAACGTAGGCCTTCGCATGGCAAAGCAGTGAAAATAGAATGGATACATCTACAAGTAGGTAAATAGCCGTCTTTCTCAGCTCCTTACACTTATTTGTGCAAAGGGTAGAATCATACTACTAATCGTAAATTATAATAATTAAGGGCCCAGGAAATCAATTTGTAATTTCATTATATCTATCTCACAGAATCTTTTTACAGTACATCTAAATAAAATAGAGTTTAGTGAGAAGAAACCAGTGAGGTTGAAGGCAGTTGAGAGCGATATGTAGAAAATATTGAAGCAGAGGATAGAACTATTACTTTTTCTGGTGACCAGTTTGAAATGAAAAGTAGGTTATAAGGCAGGAAGATATCTGTGTGGAGGCAGCATGTATGTATTCGGAGAGAGAGGAGCGTGTGTGTGCCCGCGGGCGTACGTGGGTTCGCGCACACGCGCTCACAGAGCCCTGCTTCTGCGGACTCTGGGCCGAATTCCCGGAAAGCCTTTCCCCGAGCAGACAGCTGTGGGGAACGGGCTCGTGGCACCACCTGCTCTCGGATGGTGGGGTGCCGGGCCCCTCCCACGCTCGTGTACACGCGGGAGTGATGGGTGTGCCGCAGGAAGTGCCTCTCCCCGTATTATGTTCTGCGCTCTTGGCAGAGCGCACCGCAGTGTCCTGACCAACAGGTGACTGCGACTGTTCCCTTTTTCCCGACACTCCGTGCCCTCATTCTGGTCCTCCAGCCGGCTGTCTGGCCACTCTCACAGACCGCAGGAGGGCGGGGCTGTCAGACACGCGAGCCCTCTGCCTCCGGCCATCTCACCGCAGGCACGGGGCCGACAGGAGTGTCTGAGAAGAGGAGAGCGGGAGACAAATGCCCCGCTCCGGCAACCATCCGGAGGGGCTTTCAGAGACCACACAGATGCGAACATGTGTTCCCCTTGGTTTTTCCCTCGCCTCCTCCCTCCCCGTTTCTGTCTCTGTCTCTGTCTCTCTCTCTCTCCCTCCCTCCCTCCCTCCCTCTCTCCCCCCCCCCCCTTCCGTGAATGACATTTTCACTCACAGGGAACGGGGCACAAAGAACCGTCGTAGCCCGAAAGCGGCCCAGGCACACTCCCTTTATCAGATGCTTACACATCAGTAAACAGCGTTCTGTGGCTGCAGACCCCAGCCCATCCTTCCTAAATCCCTTTGTTCCTCACCGGGAGTCTCCCGGGCTGAGGACCCCTCCCGTAGGTCAGAGCATCTCGGAGCAGAGCTTCACGTGGCCTTGTTGCTTTCCATCATTCTTGTAAAACTTTTATTACCGCACTGAAGGTTTTACAAACCACTAACTCTCAGTCTAATGACTGTGCCTCGTTTATAAACATTTACAAGCCCTCGGGAAGCACACATGCTGTACCATCTTTGGTCCTGGAGAGTCTCTTTGGAGGCCGCGTGGTGCTGCTGGGTGCCCTTGTTCGGTGCCGGCACCAGGGGGAGCGTGTAATAAACCGGAGGCCCCACGAGTGCTCATAAATGTAAATGGATTCGTGTTTAACAGCTGGATTAAGTCACTGAAATACTGTATCTAGGCAAACCATGTGCCTTTGTGTGCATCTCTGTGTGTGTTGTGTTTTTTATTGTTTGCCCAGCCCAGCACAGATACAGAAGTATTGTAACATTAAGCAAGGAAGTCAGCTAACAATCTTGACTTTATCGCATAAACTGTAATGGCGTGTGAGCTGTTGCTCAGGATGGATTACTCCCAGGAGCGTGATGCTTCCGTTAATTGCCAGTCCAGCCTATGCTTGGACTGTCGTTCACTCATTTTTCAGTTTGTAGCTAATGTAAGATCGCCAGAGTTCAGAGCGTTGCAGTGTTTAATGACTATCTATCCATACGACCGCTTCCAAAGACTTGACATCATTTTGGATCTGTAGTGTTTTATGGATGGCTATAAGCAGATGACATCACTATACCGTGGAACTGGTTTCCAGAAAAACAACTAGTAAAACTCCCTTACTTCTCTCGCCACAGGTATTTTACATGGAGCTGGACTTTCTCAGCTTCCCAAACAGCGCTATCAGCCAAGTGATCTACATGCTGACCGGGCCCCAAACAGCCACGTCAAATATGTCTGGTAAGATTATCTAGACGCTTGTTCAGCTGCACACGCATGTTAACAGGGCCTGGCTTGCTGTCGAGCTAACGGCCCCTACTTCCAGGGGAGCCCCGGGGGGGGGGGGCAAGGAGCGGCCACGTTGGGCATCTCAGGCGGCGCGAGGCCATCATAGCACCAGGGAGAGGCTGCCGTCCCCAGATGTGGGACGCCTCTCGCGCACCCCTCGGGGGAAGCTGCACGCTGACGGAGCAGCCTAGGCCTGCGAGGGGACCGGGGACTCTCCATGAAGGCAGCGTTCCGATCAGGGGTGACGTTTCTAATGGGAAGAAAAGGAGCTGATCAGAGCCAAGGGAAATCCTTGTCCCCAGGAAGGAGCTGGATTCGGTTGACCAGAATCAGTTTGCGAATGAAAGTGGCCATTACGTGTGAGGCTAAAGTTGATCATCAGATTGGCGAGGGCCCTTTGCCTTTGGGGACCTTCGCGTAAGAATGCCCCAGCCCTTGGTACAGTGCGCACTGATACAGGACCATCTTTTCCAAACTGGCTTCTAGCCTCACTTCTCTCCTCTGAAACAGGAAAATGCTTCAGTCTCTGGGCAGACCGGAAGTCCACATGGCCTTGGATGTGGTTCTGGTGAGGGGCTCAGGCCAGGAGCACGAAGGGTGCCTGCTGCTGACCTCGGAAGTGCTCTTCGTGGTGAGCGTCAGTGAGGACACGCAGCAGCAGGCCTTCCCTGTCACGGAGATCGACTGTGCACAGGACAGCAAGCAAAACAACCTGCTCATCGTGCAGCTCAGGCAGCCGCGAGTGGCCTGCGACGTGGAGGTACATTTCAGAAAACGGGGTGACTGCGCGGCTAACGGCCAGGGAAGTGGAGATGCAGGCTGACCGCCGGTAACCAGGCAGTTGGGGCTGCAGCCTGTGGAGGCTGCTGGGGACCGGGAGGGCCGTCACAGGAAGCGGCGTGGGGGAGGGGGACCAGGGGGCCCGTGCGGAAGCAAGTTGGGAAGCCCCAACCCAGGTGTGTGTGTGAGGCTTCCTTAGGGGAGCCCAGCAGCGGGCCAGACGGACTTGAGGCCTGGGGCTATGCCACCGTACGATCTGAACGAGGCGTGGTCGTCGGGGCGCCGGGGTGCTGAAGGAGACGGGACAGCAGAGCTCCAGGACACACAGGTGTGTCCAAGAAGGGCCAGGGCCGAGGCAGCAATTCTGTGCTGCTGCTCCACAAAGCAGGCACAAGTCTGGTGGCACAGGAGAGGGCTGCCACGGAAGTGAGGGGACCGGGAAACAAGTTCACAAACCAGGAAGGAGGTCTCACTCTCTCCCCCGTTTCTACTCCAAGACCTCACGGGTCAGAATTCTGGGCACGAATCTCCTTCCTCCCCCTGCTCTGTACTGTGTGTGGCTCAGCGTTCCCTTTCCCACGGGGCAGATTCCCATCCCTTAAGTACCGTGGGGCACCCCCTGGGCTGCCGCTTAGGCTCTCGGGGCAGCTCTCTGGCCCAGCCTGGCCTGTTCCTGTACTGCATGCTGGCTCCCGACCACACAGAAGTTGCCACGGGATGGAGGCCCAGGCAGGGCACACTGGGTGTCAGGGGTGAGCCCTGACAAGAGCGACACCAGCTTCCTACAGTCCAGCGGCGAGCAGGTGCACGCCGTGGAAAACTGCTCTGTTCCTGCCTCCCCACTGCCTGATCCAAGGGGGTCTCTAAGAGTTGACCTACGAAACAGACCTGTTTTTCCACTCAGCAAGGGGAGTGCAGGTCAGTGGCAAGCTGGGGCCTGCTGGTCCTAACCTGAGGACTGAGTGGCCCCAGGAAAGGACAGCAAACCTGCCTGCGGCGGGTCCTGCCCCGTTCTTTATTTTCTTCCCGGTATGGGAGCCTGTGTCTCCCTCGCACCGCTGTTTGGGTAAAATTATCTGAGAAGAGGGAAGGCAGCCAACCACAACAACTCTGAGATTTCTCTAGCTTCTTGGATCCTAATCAGTCAGGCTTTAAGCTGGGGCTTGGCACTAGGCGCACATTGCTCTTCGAGTTGATGACTTTCTGGGAATAAACAGAGGTCAGATGTCCAGGCCGACTTTAGATCTGCCAAAATCTTCTGATCCAATTGACAATAAAGCAGCAGTGATCTGGCTACAGGATTTGGCAAGGGACGGTGTCATTATCTTCAAGTCCTTGGTCCCTAACGAGAAACTTCCAAGGCCCTCGGGAATCTATCGTTATTCCTTAGCTGCTTGGGAAATATCTCGTATCTTAAACTGAAGACTGGAGATTCACCTTTTGTTGTTAAAACGGTCTCTGCTGTCTTCAGTTGTGATCCTTCTGCCTTTGGCTTTTGTTTGAGGAGGGTACTGTGGGGAATTATCATAGCTGGGAAGGAACAGGCCTGCTTCTCTAGGGGTTGAAGAGATGATAGCTGGAGTCACCATTCCTAGAAGTTGCCAAGGTTAATTGAGACCATGGGATCACCGAGTTAGAGGCAGAAAAGCACCAATGCTCTGGACACCATGCTCAACACTGGTCTTCCATCGGTACTCGGGGACAACAGGGGGCTGTATTAAGGGGGAAGAGGCCGGAAGAGATGACTGAGGGCAGGAATAGTGCAGGGCAGCTGTGGAGTTTACCCAGCAGCACCTGGCTGTCCCGGCACAGGACAGAAATGGTGGAGATCCAGTACGCGGTCAGCCCCCAAATTCTTTCTCTGAACCTATCCCACTTTACCTCCCCCAACTCCTAAGAAACAGGAAATAACTGCCCCCTCAGTCCTGTGTCCAAACCCTACCCCCCTTCCCCACTCACCCCAAAGGAGACCCAAACTTTACAACAAAATGCTCGTTTCTTTTCTGAGACAGCACACCCTTCCGTAGGAGTGCTGTGACCCAGTGTATGCGCAAAACGAGGCGGGGGAATCACTCGGCAGTGCTGCTTGACACGGGGACTTTTCCTCAGCTGCCGTGCTCATGTCAGTCAGGACTAGTCACCTGCAAACTGAATCCACAGATGTAAACCTGGGTTAAGAAGCCTACCTGCTGTCTTCCAAGGAAAACTAAGAACAGTATTTTTAGATCTTCATATAAAATGGCTTTTCTGCTTTTTTTGCTTCAGATACTAGGAAACACAGCTCCTTTGAAATTTGGAAGGAATTAATTTGTAGATGACATCACTCAGTATATTGAAATGTGGCAGGATTCAAATATTTTTAAATCAGCATTTGCTTTTCTTGGTTAAATGCAGCCATTTTTAGGGTAATAATTGCTTAATATGCCTGGCACATTATTGAAATCCCTTATGAGAGGCTCAACATGAGTCAGAAGGTCAATTTATTCCTTGGCCAGGTTCCTTTCACAGCACGGGTTTTCCTGTGCTGCTGTTCAGGAGGAGCAATTAAGACTTTCTGTGTTTTCAAAGCTTTCCAGCTGAATTCTGACCCCATCAAATGATATCATCAGAGCTCTGGCCTTTGCCTGGTGGTACACAGCTTTCATCTGTCAGTGAAACTTTGGGGGCCTTTATTTTCTTTCCCAAGCTTCAAAATAGGAGATCCGAACTCTAACGGATGCCCTACTTATTTTTCTGGCAGGCCCTTACTCCTTACCGTCTACTGGCTTTGTACAGCTTTTAAGACACCCTTGGCTGCACTGTTTCTGTGCCCTACACAGAAACACAGAAATTCTTTACATTACTGCTACTTTGAGGACTCAAAAGCCCTTGTTAATTCTTACCCGGAGTGATCTTGCCAACATTTGGTAGGTACAGAAACACTGAAAAGGCCAGTGGCTACCTGATTCCCACAGATCAGTAGTTTATACTGGAAACGTCCCAGTCCACGTGATCTACACCCCAGATAGCTACAAAAGCTCAGGGTGGGAAGAATTTATAGATCCAATTGCCTTTGATGGGTGCTTTCTCAGAAAATCTCACTTAAGAACTTAGGTAGTATATCTCAGTTCTCCTATTTGAGTTCCACTGAAGATGAGCCAGACTTTTATGAACCATAAATGTACTCTGCATCCTCCCTTTTTTTCCATAAAAATTTCCCCTTCCTCTGCCCAGTTTCCCCCACCACCACCCCCCCCCCCACCTCTGGCTTTAAATCCTAGTGTTTATAAAAACAGAAAATGTTACAGTTCAAAAGGTATTTATTTTTTTAATGCTCTGTCCAAAGCCACTGGTTTGAAAGAGGTGCTCTACTCCAGAATTTTTTCTGTCAAACTTTAGAGGTTTAAGGAGACAGGCAAACAGAACTTTTATTTCAGGATGCGAGTTTAATGTTGATTTATGCAGAGGAAAGACACTCTTCTTTGTTCCTGTGCTGGTTAGTAAAGAGCAGTGACAGATGTTTAATAGTTAATGAGTAAAATGTTACCAAATCATCAACTTCAAACATGGGAATTTCACACAACACCAAACGCGTATTCAAAGGAGGTTGTCCTAACAGTCCCATGCAGAGCTTCGTCTGTACTGCTGAAAGCGCAGTATTATCACTGCCACAGCTCAGAGGAAAAATAAAAAGCACAGCGTTGGATAAAAATGGCTTTATTAGAGGACCTCAAAGCATAATGCACAGATGTATGAGTCAAAAACAGAAGGAATACTTTGGTCATGGGAGTCCCATTATGAAAATTTGGCAACTCAAGACTTTATTTTTGGATCCTAGGTGGATGGAGCCCGAGAGAGACTGTCAGAACAACAGTACAATAGACTTGTGGACTACATCACAAAGACATCCTGC
Organism: Lynx canadensis; assembly: GCF_007474595.2. Lineage (NCBI taxonomy): Eukaryota > Metazoa > Chordata > Mammalia > Carnivora > Felidae > Lynx > Lynx canadensis. Next base: position 37,360,548 of record NC_044320.2, on the reverse strand, counting down.
CACCTGGCCCCCAGCTGCTCTTCCGTGCAGACAGCATGCCCAGTGGTGGCTGTGGAACCTCTCCCCTCCACGGTGAAAACATACCATTATATGGCCGACCCACATTTTGCTCAAGTCTTCATTAGTAAATTTAACATGGTAAAAAATAAAGCCCTGAGAAAAGGGTTCCCCTGAGTACCCTCTGAGGTGATGATCCCTGCTTGTACAATTTATTTTTGAAAAAGAAACGTAACTAGTTCTGATAGTATCTAAGATGAACACAAGGCCAATACTTTAATTATAGGTAGTTTTTCAGCCTCTTCTAAAATTAATTCCTTTCCCTAAAACTAAAATGCAGTAAATAAAAAACGTGTTCCTTTCCCATTTGGAGACATTGATTAAAAGTCTCTGTTGTCATCTCATCACACATGTATTCCCTTTTGCTCTCTAATAGTATTTGCTAAATTGTTTAAGATCTGTTAACTCTCTGCTCTAACACAAAATGTGGTCAGGCCTTAGAATGGAGAGACTGGTTAAAACTTCATTCCCAACCGCATCTGTTTCTAGGCTAAAACACTATCTTGGCCTAATACTCTCGTCTGCAAATGTTTGGAATCTTTAAGTGCTTAGGATTTTATTGTTTAACTTGTTAAATTTATTACTTAAATGTGATGCTCTTCTTTAAGTAAAACCTGCTATGTATGTTCCTACTTTAAAGTCTGCATTTTACTGAAATTTACAAGACATTCTCATGACTGTCCAGCTACAGTGTGGAAAAAATGTCTCTCCAATTCGTTTTAGCAAACTAGCTTAGAGTAAATCCAATGTCCGTCAGTGAAAACAGAGCACCCAGAGTGCTCAGACAACTAGGTATTCCCTGTGACACTCTCTTCTGGAAGGGTTTTAACAGGATATTCATACTGCCCTGGGATACTGGAGGGGAGTCAAGAACCCCAATGTTACTAAACCTTACCAATGAACCAGTCCAAATAGTTTATTCTGAATTGATCCAATACAAAAATATTCCCAGTGACTGATATTATTTCTGCATTTAAGGATGGATTTTTATCAAGACTCTGGGTTACCAGATATCATCTTTAATAGTAAAAATCTCACTCTGATTAAAACATTTTTACGGACTATATCCAAATTGGGTCTACAAACTGTTACATACAACTGTGAGATGCTAAAAATTCAATTTCAAATGCCCACTAATTTTTAATTAAATCTCACATGTCATAGTGACATTGAGAAGTCACTATGTAGTTGTTTCTGGAAAGTGAGACTATTAATGAACAATTCAGCCTGAATTCGAAAAACTGATTCTTCCACTAGTTTGTTGTGTCACACTCACTTGGGATAGTGACAGCTTTGTCAACCTCAAGAGTAACTATTTTTAAGAATGTAAATATGTATTAATTATTGTATCTTTTATGGTCATTTTGGGATACTACTTCTAAGAACTGTTATATAAATTGTTGAAAATAAAAGGAATCCTTGAATTACTGACCACACACAAATGTGTACTGTCACCAGGTGTTTTTCAAATGCAGGTTTTCACCAATTACTGGGTTTAATATGGCTCACATTAGGACCCAAGAATTCTGTGGGAGTTAAAATGGTTAAGAAACAGTTTTTGTTATCCTAATAAAGTGCCAATCAGTGGTAAAACTAGCTTAGGCTAAAATAAACTTGATTTTTAAAATTCTCTGTATTACTTTGATCACAAAAAAAGCATTAATAATTAATATAGGGGAGAAAGGTCCTAAGTCACCCCCCCACCACCACAAAAAAAAAAGTTCCCACACTCTTATTAACAGATATTAATTACCCTAATACAACTTTTTTGGACTAGGTCTATATTCCAACTTACATATACATACTGATAGCTCTTTAATTATCTATTACATCTGGCAATTAATCCAGCAGGGCTACCAAACAGTGACAATGAAGCCCAAGGACATATCTTACAAAAACCGTTCTCTGTCCCTTCTAAGAGCATAAAGAACAGTAGCTTTGTAGACTCCTACAGACCTCCTTAATTCATGACACAGGACCAAGAAAGGCACCTAGCAGTATTTCAGTGAAATTAACCTCAAAGCAATAAAAAATATCCTAAAACAATGAAACCGTTAAGAAATCTTGAAATCAAGTTATCTTCCTAAGGTTCATAAATACACACAGTTAAAATCTCTTAATTCTGATGCAAGCACACTGAAGTATCAATAAGAATAAATGAGCAAAGACTTACTGTCCACAGTATCTGTTAGTTTATTTATCAAGACAAACTATTCCATGACCCAATATTCATGTTTCATACTTCTGGAACACAGGTCAGTGACAAACTTCCATGGAACTCAACCCAAAGAAATTCTGTGGAAAAAACACAGTGGCTTAGTTAATGACAAGCATTCTCTGCTAACACCTCACCACCCTTAAGGTCACATAAGGTCTACTCCTGCTACTGGAGCCTACACTTGGCTCACTCACCTTTTGCCCAAGAGAAAATCATTTCAGGCAGCCTGGGCTCCAGGTTCACTCTCTGCCAAGGTCCCTGACCATCCTAACCAGTTTTGGGTATATGACACCTTACTCTGACTTCTTTCCATTCACCAAATTCTGCCTTTTTCCTCCCTCTCAAGTCCACTCTCCTCCATTCCCTTCTCACATCCACATACTGTTCTGAAAAGCAGCAGCCAGTCTGTTCTAAAGAGTATTTCTATCTTTGTCTCCAAATCTTTTTTTCTTACTGTTTTTAAACACAATCAGCTTCTCATTTAAAAAAAAAAAAAAAAGGTAAAACTAACAAGTATTTAAAAATTAGCCTGTTAACATCTGATTACGAAATGCATACACACTGTGGTAACTATGAAAATGTCAAAGTTATAAGAAAACCAGCACTTAAGATGCAATACAGAACCATTAATATTTTCTTGATCTTTTTATTTTTACCTCCAGTCTTTTTTCTTCCCTGTGTAATTTTTACTAAACATAAAACACCCTTGGAGCACCTGGATGGCACAGTTAAGCATCCAACTCTTGGTTTCAGCTCAGGTCATGATCTCACAGTTGGTGAGTTTCAGCCCTGCATCAGGCTGTGCGCTGACACTGTGGAGCCTGCTTGTGATTCTCTTTCTCCCCATCTCTCTCTGCCCCTCTCCCACTCACACTGTGTCTCAAACTTAAAAAAAAAAAAAAAAAAGCATACCCTTTATATAAAATATTTTCTATTATATAGTAATCTCATGTTACTATGTGAATAGCATTTCTAATGGACATAATATAGTCCATAGTATGAGAAAAATCATAATTCCTTATCAATTTTCCAACCTTTAGAAATAAAGTTCTTATTTTTTCTATCGTAAGTTATATGGTAGATACTTCATACATACATCCAACTGATTTCAGATAGTTCCTTTAAGATAAATAACTACAGGGGTGCCTGGGTCGCTCAGCTGAGTAAGCGTCAGACTCTTGATTTCAGCTCAGGTCATGATCTCACAGTTTGTGAAATCAAGCCCTGTGAAGGGCTCTACACTGAATTCTCTCTCTCCTCTCTCTCTGCCCTTCCCCCACTCTCTCTCTCTCTCAAAAAATAAACTTAAAAATTAGCTACAGCAACCAACACTAATAAAACAAGAAAAACACACAAAACGGCAGGAAATATCATGGACTTCTTTTCCTTGCTCTTGCCCCACCCCATCCTTGGTGCAGCACAATGTGCTCAGGAGGAAACTGACAATTCCTGGCTCTTCCCTCAGGACAGATGGTAAAGAATAAAAATCGCTTACAACATTCTGACTTGTTTGAGAGCTTCCCAAGGGACTTTTCTCTAACTTGCCTATCTCAGAACACCGGAACTGTGTGGCATACTTGAGATATCAGACTGCAAGCTGCTGAAAGTTGTGGTGGGTCCCAGGACACAAGAGCTACAGAGGACCTTCAGGCTCACAGGCACCTATGGGCAAGAGACTATGGGCAGAGGAATAAAACAGAACAGCTAACACTCTATACAGGAAACAGGATGAGACTCTTAGAGAAATTAACACTTAAAAAGCAACTGAGTATATACAAGAACTGGAACAAAAATGCATGCATACACGTGCACACACACACACACACTCAAGAAAGATGTATCTCCAGAAAAAGTGAGACAACCCTGAGCCTTTATGCTGGGTTGTTTAGTGAAGATCTTCCCCTGCATGGAGGTAATCCACAAAGATGGGGAGGGAGTGGCTATTATTCAAATGCCCTAATTTCAACAAAAGACATACAAAGAAAGGGAAATATGGTCTATTCAAAAGACAAAATAAATTTTCAAAAACTGACACTAAAGAAATACAAGCCTCTAACTAAAAAGACTTTAAAACAACAGTCTTAAATACTGCTCAATGAGCTAAAGGAGAACTTGGACAACTAAATGAAATCAGGAAAATGATATACAAACAAAATATCAACAGAAAAATTGTTTAAAAAAATCAAAATTATGGTCCACAAAAACACAGTAACTGAAGTGAAAAAAATCTCTAAGGGGTTTAACAGCAGACTCAGACAAAAGAATCAGCAAACTTGAAGAAAGTTCATTTGAATTATTGAGTCTGGGAGGAGCACAAAGGAAAGAAAATGAACAACAAAGCTTACGGGACCTGTGGGACATCATCACAAACATCAATATATGCATTATGGAACTCCCAGAAAAGCAAAGAGCAAAAGGCTTATTTATAGAAATAATGGCCAAAAACTTCCCAAATTTGAGGCAAGAAATGAATATACAAACACAAGAAGTTACTTGGAAGTAGGATAAACTCAAAGAAGCCCACATCAAGACACTATAATCACGCTCTCAAATCCAAAGACAATGGATCTTAAAAGCAGCAAGAGAAAATCGATTCATCACCTACATCACCTCTGTAAGATTATCAGTGGATTTTTCAGCAGAAACCTTGCAGGTCAGAAGGTTGTCAGATGATATATTTAAAGTGCTCACAAAAAAGTCAACCAAAAAACAGTATCTAGCAAAACTGTCCTTCAAAAATGAGGATGAAATTAAGACACTCCTCGATAAAAAAGCTAAAGTATCAGGAGTTCCTCACTAGACTTGCAATGGGAGTTCTCCAAGTTGAAACAAAAGTATACTAAAGAGTAACTTGAAGCCATGTGAAAATATAAAGTTCTCTGGTAAAGGTAAATATATAGACAAATATAAACCAGCATCACTGTAATTGTTTCAGAACTCTTAAGTTTGTAGGATTTAAAAAACAAAAAGCATTAAAAAACTATAAATCTATGTTAACGAGTATGCTATATATAATTTGTGACTAATAAAGTGGGGGAGGAGAGTTGTTAAAGAGTAAAATTTTTATTTGCGATTGAAAATATCAGTCTGAAATAGATTGTCATTTTTTTTTTTTCAAATATATTTACTGGGGTGCCTGAGTGGCTCATTCGGTTAAGCGTCCGACTTTGACTCGGGTCATGATCTCATGGGTGTGGGTTCAAGCCCCGCATCAGGCTCTGTGCTGACAGCTTAGAGCCTGGATGGAGCCTGCTTCTGTCGCTCTTCCCCCTCCCACTTGCACTCTGTCTCGGTCTCTCGCTCTCAAAAATAAACATTAAAAAAAAAATTTTATTTATTTATTTTGAGAGAAAGACCAAAAGCATGCATGAGCAAGGGAGTGGCAGAGAGGGAAGAAGAGAGAAAATCCCAAGCAGGCTCCACACTGCCCGCACAGAACCCAACACAAGGCTCAAACCCATGAACTGTGAGATGATGACCTGAGCCAAAATCAATAACCGGAATCTTAGCTGACTGAGCCACTCAGGTGCCCCAGATTACTGTAATTTTAGCATGTCCTAGAAAATACCAAAGGTAACCACAAAGAAAATATCTATAGAATTTACACAAAAGGAAAACGAAAAGGGAATCAAAACATGTCACTACAAAGAAAAAAAAAACAAAAAAACAAAAAAAACTAAATGCAAAAGCATTGAGAGGAAAGGAAGGACAAAAAAGCTGTTCTACAGAAACAATAAAATGGCAAAAGTCTTTCCCTACTGGTAATCATCCTAAATATAAATGGTTTAAACTTCCCAAATGATACAGAGTGGCAGAATAAATAAAAAACAGGATCCAATCATATGCTGTCTACAGGAGATTCACTTTAAATCTAAGGACACCAAACAGTTCTAAAGTGAAAGGATAGAAAAAGATATTCCATACAAAATAATAATCAAGAGAACAAGAGTGGCTGTACTATCATCACACAAAACTTTAAGTCAAAAGTTACAAGGGACAAAAACATTATATAAAGAAGGGTCAATTTACCAAGAAGACAGAACAATTACATATGCACCAAACACCAGACCTTTCAAATATATAAAGCAAAACACTAACAGGTTGATGGGAGAAACAGCTCCATAGTAATGTAATATCCCACTTTCAGTACAGTAGTCCCTGCCCCTTATCCACTGGGGACACATTCCAAGACCTCCACTGGCTACATTCTAAAACCTGCAGTGGATGCCTGAAAACATGGATAGTACTGAAACCTGTACATACTATGCTTTTTCCTAGATATACATCCCTATGACAGTTTAAATTATAAATTAAGCACAGGAAGAGACTAACAAAATAGGACTTTCCTAATTGTTAACAGTAGACTGTAAAAAAATTTATTTAACTGTGGTCTCTCTCAAAATATCTTACTGTACCATACTCATCCTTCTTGTGATGTAAGATGATAAAACACCTACCAGATGAGGTAAAGGGAGATGAATGACATAGGAACTGTGGCGTAGCATTAAGCTACTACTGACCTTCTGACAATATTTCAGGAGCAGGATCATCTAAAGGACCACAGTTAACCACAGGTAACTGAAATGGCCGAAAGTAAAACCATGGATAAATGGGAACTACTGTAATGGCTAAAGAACTAGACACAAGATTATTAAGACAAGAGGACTTGAACAACACTACACACCAGGTGGACCTGACAGGTACAGAACAGAACATGCTACCTAACACCACCACAAAACACAATTTTCTCAAGTGCAGACACTGTCCAGGATAGACCATATGTTAAACCACAAAACAAGACTTAATAGATTTAAAAGGCTGAAATTATACAAACTGTCTTTTCTGATCACAATGGACTGAAACTAGAAATGAATCCAAGAAGGAAAATAAAAAAACCCACAAAAATGCTGAAATTAAACATGTTCTTTTTTTAATTTTTTTTTAATGTTTATTTATTTTTGAGAGAGACAGAGGGCAAGTGGGTTAGGGGCAGGAAGAGAGGGAGACACAGAATCAGAAGCAGGCTCCAGGCTCTGAGCTGTCAGCACAGAGCCCAACGCAGGGCTCGAACTCACGAACTGTGAGATCATGACCTGAGCCGAAGTCAGACGTAAGCTGAAGTCGGACGCTCAACCGACTGAGCCACCCACGCACCCCTAAACGTGTTCTTTTTAACAACCAATGGGTCAAAGAGATCACAAGGAAAATCTTGAAAGATTTCAAATCAACAACCTAAGTTTAACACCTTAAAAACCTAGAAAAACTAAACTCAAGGCTAGAAAGGAAATAGTAAAAATTACAATAATATAGATAAATCAACAAAATCAAAAGCCAGTTATTTGCAAAGATCAACAATACTGGCAAACCTTTAGGCTAAGAAAAAAAAAAAAAAGGGAGAAGACCCAGATAACTAAAAACAGAAATGAAAGGGAACATTACAACTGATTTCACAGAAATAAAAAGGATTGTAAAACAATGCTATAAACAACTCTGTTGACCAATTAGACAACTTACATGAAACAGATTAATTCCTAAAATATAAATCAGGAAGAAACAGATAATATTAAACAGACCTATAACTAGTAAGGACCTTCTAATAAAGAAAAATCCAGAATCAGATGGCTTCACAGGTGAATTCTATCAAACCCTTAAAGAATTTACACCAATCCTCCTCAAGCTCCTTCCCAAAAGAAGAAGATGAGGAGGAGGAGGAGGAGGAGGAGGAGGTTGTTTTAACATCTTAAACATTTCTGGGTGGGGAGACTGCCCCCTACTATGTTTTCCTAACCATTTCCTATGTTTCCTCTTGTGAAAACATGATTGATAATTTCATTAAATATAAAACATTCTAGAAGGCCAGCATTACCCCAACACCAAAGCCAGACTAATATATAATACAAGAAAACTACAGAATATCCCTGATGAATATAGATGCAAAACCCTTAACAAAATACTAGCAAACAGAATTCAACAACTCATTAGAAGGATTTTACAACATGAGGAAGTGGAATTTATTCTTGATGATTCAACACACTACAATCAATGTAATATACCACAGAAGTAAACAAAAACCACACATCATCTGAATGGAGAAAACTCAACTGAAAAATCTGATACCTTTTCATGATAAATACACTCAACAAAATACCTAGTAATAAATCTAACCAAGGAGGTGAAAGACCTACACTCTAAAAACTAAGACACTGATGAAAGAAATTGAATGGAAAGATATACCATACTAATGGATTCAAGACTTAATAAACATTGTTAAAATGTCCATACTGCCCAAAGCAGTCTAGAGATTCAATGTAATCTCTATCAAAATGCCAAGAGCATTTTTCACAGAACTAGAGCAAATAATCGTAAAATGTATGTGGAACCACAAAGACCCTGAATAACCAAAGCAATCTTGAGAAAGAACAAAGCTAGAGTTACCAATTCCAAATTTCAAAATATCTTACACAGCAACAGTAATCAAAACAGTATAGTACTGGCACAAAAACTGACACACATATCAATGGAACAGAGTAGAGCCCAGAAATAAATCCACACTTATATGGTCAATTAATCTACATGACAAAAGAGGCAAGTACATATGGGGGAAAACACAATCTCTTCAATAAATGGTGCTGGGAAAACTGGACCACTTTCTTATACCATACACAAAAATAAATTCAAAATGGATTAAAGACCTAAATGTGAGACCTGAGACCATAAAATTCCTAGAAGAAAGCATAGAAAGTAATCTCTTGGATGTCAGCCTTAGCAACATATTTATGGACATGTCTCGGAAACAAAACCGAAAATAAACTATTTGGACTATACCAAAATACAAAGCTTTTTTGCACAGCAAAAGAAAGAATCAACAAAATGAAAAGGCAACCTACTGAATGGAAGAAGATATCTGTACACTAAGTATCTGATAAGGGGTTAATATCCAAAGCATATAAAAAACATGTACAATTCAACACCAAAAAACCCCCAAATAATCCAATTAAAAATAGACAGAAGACCTGAACATTTTTTCCAAAGACATACAAGGCCAACAGATAAGTGAAAAGATGTTCAGTATCACTAATCATTAGGGAAATGCAAAACAAAACCACAATGAGATATCACTTCACACCAGTCAGAATGCTAGTATCAAAAAACCAGGGGATAACAAGTGTTAGCAAGGATGTGGAGAAAAGAAAACTCTGGTACACTGTTGGTGGGAATGTAAATTGGTGCAACCACTGTGGAAAATAGTACAGAGATTTTTTCAAAAAGTTAAAAATTGAATTACCATATGATCCAGTAATTCCACTACTGGGTACACACACACACACACACACACACACACACACACACACACACACACTTCTTACTCAGCCATAAAACAGAATGAGATCTTGCCAACTGCAACAATATGAATGAATCTACAGGATATTATGCTAAGGGAAGCAAGTCAGGAAACAAACACACAGAAGCAGATGTAAGGGGGGAGGGTAATAGGGAGATGGGTAAAACAAGTGAAAGGTTTTAAGAGGTACATACTTCCACTTACAAAACAAGTCATGCAAATGAAAATTAACAGTACAGGGAAACAAATAATAAATCAGGAACAAATACAAACTACCACAACATAATAAAAGCCATATATGGAAAGGCCACAGCTAATATCATACTTAACTGGTCAAAGCCGGAAAGCTTTTTCTCTAAGATCAAGAAAAAGATAAGGATGCCTATTCTTACCACTTCTATTCAGTAAAGAACTGGAAGGGCTAGCCAAACCAAGTAAGCAAGAGAAAAGAAAGAAGACATCCAAATTGATAAGGAAAAAGTAAAACTATCTGTTTGCAGATGACCTGGTCTTATATGTAGAAAACCCTAAAGATTCCACAGGGAAAAAAAAAAAAAAGAAAAAGAAAAAGGTACTTAGAATAAACTAACTGAGCAAAGTTGCAGGATACAAAATCAACACACAACAGTCAGTTGTGTTTCTATCTACTAACAATGAATAATCATAAAAACATTAAGAAAACAATTCCAATTATAAAAGCATCCAAAAAAATAAAATACACAGGAATACTTAACCAAAAATGCAAAAGACCTATACACTGAAACTACAAAACACTGCTGAAAAAAAATTACAGATACAAATAAATGGAAAGGCATATCATGTTCATGAAGTGGAATACTTATAATTGCTAAGATGTCCAAAGTGAGCTACATATGTAATGCAATCCCTACCTCAACAGCATTTTTGCAGAAGTAGAAAAATCCACCCTAAAATTCAGAGAGACTATAAAGGGACCCTGAATAACCAAAACAATCTCTAATTTCAAAACTTACTATAAAACTACAGTAATTAAAATAGTGTGGTACTAACGTAAATATAAACCAATGCAACAGAACAGAGCCTAAAATAAACCCTCACATATACAGTCCAAAAATTACCAACAAAGGTACCAAGACCATCCACTTGGGAAAGGACCGTCTTCTCAACAAACACCATTGGGAAACTGGATAGTCACAAAAAATAAAGAAGTTGGACCCTTTTTGAATCTCTTATCTCAAAATTAACTCAAATGAATCAAAGACCTAAAGGTAAAAGCTAAAACTATAAAACCTGTAAGAAAACATTAGAGAAGCTTCAAGACACTGGAACTTATAAGAAAACATGACAGGGGCACCTGCGTGGCTCAGTCGGTTAAGTGTCCGACTTTGGTTCAGATCATGATCTTGCAGTTCATGGGTTCAAGCCCTGCACTGGGCTCTGTCCTGACAGCTCAGAGCCTGGAGCCTGCTTTGGATTCTGTGTCTCCCTCTCTCTCTGCCCCACCCTACTTGCACTCTGTCTCTCAAAAATGAATAAACAGTAAAAAAAAAAAAAAAAAAAAAAATTTAAAAAAAGAAAAAAAACATAACAGAAGCTTCATGACATTGAATTTGGCAGATTTCTTGGATAGGACACCAAAAGCACAGGCAACAAAAATAAAAATTACATAAATTAGACCCCAACAAAATTTTAAATGTCTGTGCAAAGAACACAATCAACAAAGTGAAAAGCAATCTTTAGAATGGGAGAAAATACTTTCAAATCACGTATCTGACAAGAGTTTGAAGAACTACAACTCAGCAACAATAAACCCCAATCTGATTAAAATGGGGGAAGAACCTGATTAGCCATTTCTACAGAGGACATACAAATGGTCAACAAGCATGAGAAAAGATGCTCATCATTAACCATTAGGGAAATAAACATGAAAATCAAAATCCAGTACCACCTCACATCCATTAGGATGGCTACTGGGGGGGGGGGGGGAAGAAAACAAGTACTGGCAAGGTATGTAGTGAAACTGAAACCCTCCTGCACTGTCGACTGAGTATAAAATGGTGCAGCTGCCATATTAAACGGTATAGTGGTTCCTTACAATAAAGATAGAACTACTATATGATCCAACAATTCTACTTCTGGGTACCTACTCCAAAGTATCAAAAAGAGGGAATTTAAAGGGGTATTTACATACATCACAGCAACATTATTTACAATCATCAGAAGGTGGAAGCAATCCAAATGTCCACCAAAGGTGAATGAAAAAGCAAAATGTGATATATACATACCATGGGATGTTATTTAGCCTTAAAGAGGAAAGAAATTCCGACACATACCAAAACGGATGAATTTTGAGGACATTATATTAAGTAAAATAAGCCAATCACAAAAAGACAAATACTGTATGTTTCCACTTAAATAAAGTACCTAGAGTAGTCAAATTCAGAGACAGTAAGTAGAGTGGTGGCTGCCAGGGAATGGGGGGAATGGAGAGTAGTTCAATGGGTAATTGTGCAAGATGAAGAGTTCTGGAGATTGGTTGTACAACAATGTGAAGGTACTTAACAATCTGTATTTTACCACAATTTTTAAAAAATTTTAAACAGTAACTTCAAACAGCTATATTACCTTTACATTCCAAAATCACTTTGCACTCTGAAAGATACCAGCCTTCTTCATCTCCTCAAAATCTTTCATGGAATCATAATTTCTGTAGAAATCTGCATACGCCTTCTTTCTTGGTTCGGCCACAGCAAACTAAAACGTAACATATCCCATTAGGGCTTATTTTTTAAATCATTAGAAACAATATCCAAAGACAACACAAATCATAATGTTTGTGTTCGTTCACCTTTAACTTGAACTCTGTATTTCCTAAGACAAAGGTTGGAAGCACTGACACAGATGGAAAGGAAGAGCCTCATGGAAACTACTCAGCAAGAGGGGCCTTCCTTGCTTGGGGACAGATTACTCCTTTTGTTGGGTGTGAGTGTGTACACTGGTAATAGCCAAATGAAGATACCCAGAAAGCTAAAAGGTTTTAGGGAGAAGACAGCTGCCTTCCCTCCAGCAAAACCCAAATATCCCCACAGCTGACACATGCTAAAATATTCTGGTTCAATTTAAATTACATTAATTTCAAAGGAGATCAATTCAGTACCCACCTGCCTCTAAAAGGCACAAGAAGCTTTCTATCTGGTAAGAACAGTTCCAGGTAATTTACACTTCAACATCATTTAAGCCCTTAGAATAGATATTGAACTGTTTTACAGATGAGGTATTGGAACTCAGAATTTAAGTAACCTGATTAAAGTCTAGGAAGAAGCACTAGTTGGTAGATGGGTCAGCCAGGATTCAAACCCAGGTCTTTCATTTGGCAAAGGTTTTATTTTCCACAAAACATTACCTACTGGATTTCAATGCATGGGTTATATAATACAAAATCAAATCCCATCCTGCATAAAAAAAAAAACAGCAAAAATTCGTCAAGTGCCAAACTACATCCATTAAGGTATTGCAGACATACACAGAATCATGACACTTGGTATGAATATGGTAAGAGCCCTTTACTTGACAAGTTTGACTGCCTCACCTCCTATCTAAATTCCCAACTACTTTCTTCCAGGGAGACCAAGAGGCAGGAGCCCCAATGCAACCCTCTGAATGCCAGCCCATTACCCAGAAGATAACTGAGCATTTCTTGTTAGAACAAGAAAAATATTTTTCCTTTTAAAAACATGGTATGCTAGGGGCGCATGGGTGGCTCAGGTGGTTGAGCGTCCAACTTTGGCTCAGGTCGTGATGGCATGGCTGGTGAGTTCAAGTCCCGCATCAGGCTCTGTGCTGACACCTCAGAGCCTGGAGCCTCCTTCAGATTCTGTGTCTCCCTCTCTCTCTACCCCTCCCCTGCTCTCACTCTTTCTCTCTCAAAAATAAACATTAAAAAAATTGTTTTTAATGTATAAATAAAAATAAAAACATCGTACACTAAGGCAGACAAAAATAAAGTAAAAGGCTCAGTGAACCCAAAAAATAACAGCAAATGGGTGTTACAGCTCTACCTAAATTGTTTTGTTTTGTTACACTTGAACTAGACTCTTTTTAGGTCAAAAATCTGGTAGTTAAAAAAAAAAACTATTAATTTAGATCCACTACACCATGAGTTACTTGAAAGCCATAAAATCTATATCTGAGGCCTTACACAAAATAAGCTAATACCTGAAAATTTAGAACAAGCCCAATTTATATAACAGTAATTGCTCTACCTACAGGGGAAAATCCCTTCAGGATAAGTCTTGTCTCAAAATCTAACCCATATTCATGAATTTTGACTTAGCAGATTAACTTAACCAAAAATGATTTACTGGTGGGCAACTTCATGTAAAAAGCATAAAAGCTGATTAAAATTGTGAGTATAAGTCAAACTAAGAATGAAGGCCAAATCAACAAAGCAATCTACACTAACTGGACAGGGGAAATGAAGGAAGCGAGCATCTACCAAGAGAATCAAGTTTACACCTGCCTTAATTCTTTAATAAGAATTTGGATTCCTCAGTGCTTTGGGAACTTTCCATCCAATCAAACACTAACTGTACACAAACATTGACTAATCTACCAAGCAAACTTTAAAACTTTTCATTCAGAATAGATGGACCATGGGTCTGCCATGGTCCCAGCTCTTAATTTAGTAGAAGAGACACAACCTAAAGCAAGTACTATTTAAAATACAATGTGCCCAGGGGCACCTGGGTGGCTCAGTCGGTTGAGCGTCTGACTTTGGCTCAGGTCATGATCTGGCGGTCTGTGAGTTCAAGCCCCACATCAGGCTCTGTGCTGACAGCTCGGAGCCTGGAGATTGCCTCAGATTGTCTCCCTCTCTCTCTGCCCCTCCCCTGCTCATGCTACGTCTCTCTCTCTCTCTCTGTCAAAAATAAACAAACATTAAAAAAAAATTTTTTTTAAAATACAATGTGCCCAATACTGTAAAAAACAGTCTGGTACCAAGTGACTGAGAACCTAGCAAAGCACAACCAACGCATCTGGAGGAATAGGCTGCAATTCCATAAAGGAACATTTGAGAATCTTGAGGATAAACTGTAATTTGCCACGCGGTGAGATGAAGACATTACTGTTGTATACAAACTCATGGGAGAAAGCAGAATTGGGTAACAGCAACTACTTACAAAGGGCTGGAGAACAGGGTGTAGTAGGACTGCTGGAAAGAGGATGAAAAGGCAGAAAGGACTAATCAGAAAGTATCTTAAAATCAAAACTAAGTTTCAGCAAATCATCCTTGATCCATTAGTAAGCAATGAAACCAATTTAGAAGATTGCAGCCAGTAGTTAATATATTTACTACAGAACAAAAATTTGAAAGCCACTGCACACTGGGCATTCAGGAACCCAATGACACAACAGATCTATTCTGGGTTTTTTTTTCTTTAAGTTTATTTACTTATTTTGAGAGACAGCAAGCAATGCAAGCAGTTGAGGGTGAGAGAGAGAGGGAGAGAATTCCAAGCACTAACAGTGTGGAGCCTGACATGGGGCTCAAACTGTGAGATCATGACCTGAGCCAAAACCAAGCGTCAGACACTTAATCAACTGAGCCACCTATGCACCCCAAACAGATCTATTCTAGAAGCCAAGGTTCAAGGCGGCAAGAATCCACACAAGTTACAAAGGCCTCAAGTTTGATAGTAACAATTAGGACACTGAGAGTGAAGAAATGAGTCCCCCAAATTTCTCTCCTTACCCCCACTTCATTTACTCATCCATCCATCCTTTTCCCACATTTATTTCATGCCCACTATATGCCAGGTAGAAAAGATCTCATGGAGCAAAGAGTTTATTTACTTTTTTGTGCTTGTCTCTTCAAAGGGGCCCAAAGCAAAGACCTCTTAGTGCTTTTCCTCAAGCTGTTCTCCCTCCCCTTAGCACTTCAAATTCACCCTTTCAAGGCACAAATTCTACCTTCTCTTTCAAAGAGCTATGATCCACAGTGTGACCCACAATATCCCTCTCTCCCACTGAAACAAAGACATCAATCAACTATCAGAGTACAGATCCCGAGTACATGGAGGACAGGGTCCTTTCTCTCCCACCTTTATTCTTCCAAACTGTATATAAGCTGCTCCAGAACAGCTCTGGGAAATGAAATGTTCTTTCATTGTTACTGTCTTGCAAGAATACCTAATTTTTTCACCTCCCCCAACTTGACTCTAACTTCTTTAAAGACACATATTTAGAGGTATATACACTTAGTATACTCCGAAGCACCTGGAACTCTATACAATCTACCACTGTACTGAATTTTAGATACTACATCTTATTCAACAGATACTTTTAAGCATCTATTTGTGGGTCAGCCAACTGACAATGGGGTGCCACTGTAAACAAAAAAAGCACCCTGCTCTAATGAGGCTCACAATATACTAAAAAATACTAGAACTAAACACTAAAATTATTAAGTACAAAGCGTTGCAAACCTTTAATTCTCTCATGGGCCACTATGACACATGGTCATAAACACATGTAATACCATAAACATTTTTATAGAAAAAAGTTGTAAATGTAATGTGGAGACTTAGAGAAATATAAAGCATATAGAGTATGCTGGGAAAAAGGTGGCATAGGAAACACCAGGAATCTCTCCCAACCTATACAACTGCACTAGCACAATGTGTCTAGTGTAACTTTCCTGAAACTTTGGATCTCTTGAAGGCATACAACAGGCAGGTGGCCACTGTTGTTGCCCCCCCCCCGCCCCCGCCAGACTCTTTTTCACCTGAGCAATTTCCAGGAAACCTAAAAGGATAGAGCACCTTTCCCCCCGCCCCTTCATTTTTCTCTTTTTCAGAGCCAGACATTAAAGACTAGGACATGCAAAGCCTTCTACATATATAATTCTCAGAGAAATTGCAGAGTGGATTAAAAATGACCCAACTAGGGGTGCATGGGTGGCTCAGTCAGTTAAGCATCCACCTTCAGCTCAGGCCATGATCTCACAAACCATGGGTTCAAACCCCACGTTGGGCTCTGTGCTGACAAGTCAGAGCCTAAAGCCTGCTTCATATTCTGTGTCTCCCTCTCTCTCTGCCCCTCCCCTGCTCCCGCTGTCTCTCAAAAATGAATAAACGTAAAAAAAAAATGACCCAACTATATATGCTATCTACAACAGACTCATTTCAGATCCAAAGACACAAATAGATTGAAAGGGAAAGGGTGAAAAAAGATGTCCTATGTCAACAGTAACCAAAGAGAGTGGCTATACTAATATCAGACAAGGTAGAATTCAAATCAAAAAAATTACAAGAGAGAAAGGACTTTATTCATAAAAGTTTCAATAAGGCAAGAACTTATAACATTTAGAAACATTTACTCACCCAGTAACACCAGCAAAACATATAAAGCAAAAACTGACAGAAATGAAGAGAAAAATATTTCTCCAATAACAGTTAAGACTTTAATAGCCCAATCTCAATAACAGATAAAACCAGACCTAAGTAAGGAAACAGAGGACTTAACTCATGAAACCAACCCGATCTAACACCTATACAAAGAATACTCCACCCAACAACAGACAACACATTCTTCTCAATTTCACATGGGATATTTTCCAGGATAGACTAAACAGGCCACAAATTAAGTGTCAACAGATTTAAAAAGATAGATACACAAAGTATGTTCTCTGATCACAATGGGATGAAATTAAAATCAGTAACAGAAGGAAAACTGGAAAATTCACAAAACTATAAAGTTTAAGCAACAAACATTTAAACAACCAATGGATCAAAGAAGAAATCAGGAATGCAATTAGAAAATATTTAGAGACAAATGAAAATGAAAGCACAACACACCAAAACTTATGGGATACAGTGAAAGCAGAGCTAAGGGGGGAAAATTTTTAGCTATAAACACACATATTAAAAACAAGAGAGATCTCAAACCAACAACCTAACATTATAACTTACGGAACTAGGAAAAAGAACAAAATAAACCAAAAGCTAGAAGAAAGGAAATAATAAAGATTAGAGCAGAGATCAACAAAACAGAGACTAGGAAAACAAAAAAGAAAACTCAACGAGGCCAAAAAACTGGTTCTTCAAAACCATATATAAAATTGACAATCCTTTAGCAAGATGGGCAAAGAAAAAAAGAGGGAAGATTCAAATTACTAACATCAGAAATGAATACTACAGATTCTACAGAAATAAAAAGGATAATAAGAGAATAGTATGAACGACTGTATACCAACAGACTGGATAACCTATATGAAATGGATAAATTCCTATAAACACAAAACCTACCAAGACTAAATTACAAAGAAAGAAAAAATCTGAATAGAACTATAACTATTAAGGATATTGAATCAGTAATCAAAAATCTCCCAACAAAGAAAAGCCTGGACCTGATGACTTCACTGGTCAATTCTACAAAAAAAAAAAAACCTAAAGAATACCAGTCCTTCTGAAATCTTTCCAAGCAACTGAAGTAGAGGAACACTAACTCACTTTATGAGACCAGCATTATACTGATACCAAAGCCAGACAAAACACAGAAAACTACAGGCCAATATCCTCCACGAACACTGATGCAAAAATCCTTGACACAATACTAGCAAATTGAATTCAGCAGCATATTAAAAAGACTGTACGCCATTACCAAGTGAAGTGTATTCCTGGAATGCATGGATGGTTCAACATACAAAATCAGTGTAATACACATTAAAAGAATAAAAGAGAAAAAAAACCACAATAATCTCAATGCAGACAACGCATTTGACAAAGTCAATACCCTTTCATGATGAAAAAAAGAACACCCCATCTAGGAACAGAATGAAATTACCTCCACATAACCCATAAGATGTCCACTGTTGTACTTCTATTCAACACAGTACTCTAAGTTCTAGGCAGAACAATTAGGCAAGAAAGAGAAATAAAAGGCATCCAAATGAGAAAGGAAGAAGCATAATCATCTGTCTACAGATGATGTATGTAGAAAACCCTAAAAATTCCACACAGAAAAAAAACTCGTTAGATAACAGCAAAGATAGCAGGATGTAAAATGTAAGATGGTGCCACAGAAAACAGCATGGTGGTTGCTTAAAAAATTACACATAGAATTACCAAATGATCTATCAATTCCACTTCTGGATATATACTGAAAAAAATTAAAAGCAGGGTCTCGAAGAGATACCTGTAACCCATGTTCATAGAAGCATTATTCACAATAGCTAAAACATGGAAGCAACCCAAGTGTCCATCAAAGGTGAATGAATAAGCAAACTGTGGTACCAACATACCATAGAATGTTATTTGGCCTTAAAAAGAAAGGAAATTCTGACACACGCTATGACAAGGATGAAACTTGAGGATATTATGCTAAGTGAAATAAGCCAGTTACAAAAACAACATAATGTAGGATTCCACTTACATGAGGTACCTAGAGCAGTCAAATTAAAACACAGAAAGCAGAACTGTTCCATGGGCTGGGAGTGGGGAAGGGATGGGTTTACTGTCAAATGGGTATAGTTTCAGTTTTACAAGATGAAACTAGGTGAATGGTAGCAATGGTCATACAACATTATAAATGTATTTAATACCACTGAATTGTACACATAAAAATGGCTACATTTTGTGTATTCTACCACAATACAAAAAAATTATTTAGAAAAACCCAAAGGGCATAATGTTAAAATTCACAGGAGACAGAGCGTTAAAATGCAGTTCTATGGCAACAAATCCATTAAGGTTACTTACCAAACAGAACTACTGCCTTCCTGACATCCCTCTGCTTTAATAAAATTATATCCTTGTGTTATGGACTGAACTGTGTCTTCCAAAACTCATGCGTTGGAATCTTAAACCTCTAATACCTCAGAATGTAACCAGATTTAGAGATGGGTCTTTAAAGAGGTAAATTAAAATGAGGTTTGTGAGTCCCAATCCAATATGACTAGCATCCTTGCAAGAGAAAATTCAAACAAAAACACAGTAGCACAGAGAACCATGTGAAGACAAAGGGAGAAACCCACCTACAAGCCAAGGAGAGAGGCTTCAAAAGAAATCCACCTTGCAGTCACACTGATCTTGGATCTCCAACCCCCAGAACACTAAATAAATTTGTTTAAGCCACCCAATTTGTTGTACTTTGTCTGGCAGCCCTTAAAAACTAATACTGCTTCCTTTAAAGTTGAAGAACAAGCTATCTAGAGAATATGAGGTATTTTCCTGCCGCACTGAGGTAAGGGGAGGAAAGGGGAAGGGAGAACATTAAAGAGGGAGTTTCTTTAAAAGCCTCAGAACTACTTATGAAAATAAAATACATTTTCAAATTTAAAACACATTTTCTGGACCATAGGCACAAAGTAGAAATCAAACATACAAACCTTATAGAAAGCTGCAACCCCCAGGGAAACAGCGAACGCTCCGACAATATGAAATCGCAGGCGCTTGGCCAGAAGGCCTCGCATCTGAGGTTTCGCCAAAGCACCGGAAGTCATGGTAGTTATTCTCCTTCAAAGATAAAATAATAATAAAAACAACTCTGAGAACATAAAAAGATATCTAAGGGATCCTTACAATAACGCACTTTAATACCAAGAGGGGCACAGGCATGATCCCTCCCACAAAGCCTAAGGTGTTTAAAAGCTTAGTCTGCTTCATGGTCGCACGCTGAACGACGACCCTAAACAAACCAGATCATTGCGGCCCAACAACAGAAAGCAGGAAGTATAAACTACAAACAAAATTATCTCGACCCCAGGAAAGATAAGCAGTGGCTCTAGACTGACAAGTGCAAACGCATTTAGAGCGTTTACTCTCGTGCGAACTATCAGCCCATAATTCCCACTTCTTTGACGAGAAAACTGGGGCACACGAAGGAGACTTTTCCAAGGTCACGCGGTGAAAGATTTAAACTCGGGCAGGAGCCCAGCCGTGACCTCCAGGGCCCACCCAGTGACCGCGGCGCGGCCCCACAGACCTTCCGCCAAGGCGGCCGGGGCGCTGGGAGGCTGCCGGACGCCCGCCCACCTTCCACCCCCCTCCCCGTTCCACCAGGCACGGCAACCCTTTTCCATCTTCCCGAGAGTGGAATCACCAACGTTACCACGCAGCGAGCACCGACCTCGCGCCGACGCAGCTGGCTGTTTCCCCTACGTAGCCCCTTAGCCTCAAGACCGCCTGAAGAAGAAACCGCCCCTCCCTTTGCACAGGTGAAAACGCTGGGGCCAAATGAAATGACCTAACCAAGGTCACACTAACTGGAGGAAAAACACAGCAGAGACCAGGTCCGGGCCGGCCGCCTTAGAAGCCCAGCTGCCTCCTCCAGACCCCTGCAGCCCAGTCGGCCCCCGGGGGCGCTGGCGGTCAGCCCGCGCGACCCTCCAGAGGCCGCGGCGGGGGCGTGCAGGGGTCGAGCCAGCGAGAAGTTAGAAGCTCCTGACCGCAGAGATGCAAGCGCAACTCAACTCCAGGGCAGAGCGAGAGCAGGCAACGGGATGCGGCAGTTATGAGAGCTCAGACGACAACAACACTCACCTCTACACCAACCTTAAACCCAACGTCCTTCCTAACTGATACAGAAATGGACGGCGGTCCAGCTGAGCGCAGGCGCAGAAGCAGCGGAGAGGACCCAGCGACGGTAGCCGGAAGAGTTCAAAAGACCTCCAGCGCTCCTCCAGCCGCTCACGGCTGAAGTTCAAGGGTGTGGTTCGTTTCTTCCCTGTGGGACGTTAGACTAAACACCTGACCTTCTGAGTTGGTTTTCTTAGTAAATTGGAGATTTTATTCTTACTCATATACATAGTTGGTATGAATTTATTAGAGAATACAAAGATAGTTAATATGTGAATATTTTAAAATGTACCTTACAAATACAGAACAAATCATTCTGGGCCCATGGAGTGCGCGAACCGTGTGCACAAACTGCCATTTACATTACAACTACCCTCAGGAGAATAATCGTTTGGTTTGGGTAAAGGGTGAATAAGATAGCCAAGTTCTAGGACCTCAGAGCCCTGCTGATGAGACAGACATAAACAGATTTACATTAATCCCAAGTGGAGGGCACTTCCACAGAGACATGACCCAATGAAACAATTACCCTCCTGACAGAGCTAATACAAGGAATATTTGTGTGGGGTTTTTAGTAAAAGACATGTATCTTTTTAATGTTTATTTTTCAGAGAGAGAGAGACCCAATGGGGGAGGAGCAAAGAGACAGGGGGCAGAGGATCCGAAGTGGGCTCTGTGCTGAGAGTAGAGAGCCTGATGGAGGGTTTGAATTCGGGAACTGGGAGATCATGTCCTGAGCTGAAGTCGGCTACATAATTGATTGAGCCACGCAGGCACCCCAAGAGACAAATATCTTAAAGGAAGACAACTGGAAGTTTATGGAAAGTGATGTGTAGGGGTAATGTGCTTGTGCCTTAGGGGTGTCAAGCTTGGTTTTTATTAAAACAACCTTGATTTACAGTGTTCTTTAAGTCAACTCAGCAAGCACTGTGGAAGATACACTAGGATACAAAATATACATGATATAGATTAAACATATATTGATTGAGCATTTACTATATACCAGGCTCTGCCATATAGTAGGACAAATCTTCAAGGAGGTACATTCTTGTCAGGGACTCTTTGTTCTCAACAGACACTCTATAGAGAGACCTTTCAGCCATATAGAAAAGATGCTAATTGAGGGCCAAAGTGGGTTTGTACCTCAGTAACACTCTTTTCAGACCTCTTGTCAACCATCTACCCCACTAAAAATCTTTACAAGGGTTTTCCCAGGCTGTAACCTGTTCCTATTTTCTTTCCATCCACACTCCCACAACTGGCCCAGAGAGAAAACAGTAAATTTCAGAATTTACAGGGATTGCTGTGTATTGAATACTCAGGGAAGGCTTCAGGGAAGTCATGGAAGAAATGGAAATGGAGCTGAAACTCAGTCTAATGGAGAAGCCTAGATAAGTGGAGAAATCTAAGAGACAAAATTGGTCAGAAGACTATGGCAAAGACAGACACACTCAGGGAACAGAGCTTAGCCTGGATGGAGTGTTTATTGGTGGTTTAGGAACACTGGATGGGTAGAGAAGCACATAGTCAATCACAATAATCCAAGGTGACACATGAATAGAACCTGAATTATAGGGGTGAATAGAAAAGATGGCAAATGTGGGTTCTGTTCTGGATCCTAACAGACCTGTATTTGAGTCCCAGCTCATGACCTCCTGGCTGGGAAATTTCTTAATCTTTCTAAGTCTGCTTTCTCCTCTCTAAAATGACATCCTTTTTTCTTTAATGATATATTTAACCCAGTATATTAGTATTACTATTATTTTAACACGTAGTCAATATAAAAATTATTCATGAGATTTTTACATTCTTTTCTCATACTAAGTCTTTTGAAATATTGTGTGTATTTTTCAAGTATAGTACATCTCAATGCAGACTAGCCACATTTCAGTTTCTCATAGCCACATGTATTATTGGACAGCATAGTTAAAACACTTTAGTCATGGGGCGCCTGGGTGGCGCAGTCGGTTAAGCGTCCGACTTCAGCCAGGCCACGATCTCGCGGTCCGTGGGTTCGAGCCCCGCGTCAGGCTCTGGGCTGATGGCTCAGAGCCTGGAGCCTGTTTCCGATTCTGTGTCTCCCTCTCTCTCTGCCCCTCCCCCGTTCATGCTCTGTCTCTCTCTGTCCCAAAAATAAATAAACGTTGAAAAAAAAATTAAAAAAAAAACACTTTAGTCATAAGAGAATGCTCAAGATCTATTGCTAAATAAAAAGGCAGACTGCAAAACTATGCTGTGTGATCTAATTGTGTAACACACGCATGAAAATATACATATGTTTGGATATGTAGAAAATAGTATTGAAAAGAGCCCACAACAGAAACTTGTATTGGGGATAATTTTTTATATTTTGTCTACTTTTATGTATTCTCTGTTTGATCATGGCTTTCTTTTATAGTTAGAAAAAAAATGTGATTTTCTAAAGGAGAGATATGTTTGTTTCTTATTATCACTGTAACAAACTACGAAAAACTTACCTTAAAACAACACAAATTTGTTACCTTACAGTTCTGTAGTTCATTAGTCTGAAACAAGTCTCACTGGACTAAAATCAGTGTGCCAGCAGGGTTGTATTCCTTCTGGACACTTTAGAGCAGACTCTGTTTCCTTGCTTTCTCCACCTTCCAGGGGCTGCCTACATTCCTTGGCTCATGGTCCCCTTCCTCTATTTTCAAAGCCAGCTATGTTGCATGTCTCTGATCCTGATTTCGATGTCACATCTCCCATTCTGTTCTTTTCTGCCTCCCTCTTCCATAATCTCCCTTGTGATTACATTGGGTCTACTTGGATAATCAAGGATAATCCTCCTATTTTAATGTCAGCTGATTAGCGACCTCAATTTCATCCGCAACTCCATTCCCCTTTGCTTCATAACATAACATGATCCAGGGATTAGGCCATAGAACCCAACTTGGAAGGGTCATTATTCTGCCTACCACAAAAGGCATAGTCATGATTGCACTATCTAAAAAATATCTCTATTCTCCTCTCAGGGATATGGTAGGACTATACTTCCCTGATGCCTTTAAAGTTAGGATATGACTCGCTTTGGCCAATGCAATAGAAGTGGAAGTGACATGCATCAATTCTGGGTAGAAGCTTTACAACACAACGTGTGTCTGCCATGTTCTCTTTGCCCTGACTTTGTTATAAGGGAAGTATTGATTGAAATGGCACTTATGTCAGCTGGATCTGAGAAAGATTAAGATAAGCAGAACCTTCCTACTATTTTTCACTGGCCAGACTCTGTGAGTGAGAAATAAATGGTATGGTAGTGTGTTATTCCACTGAGATTCAGGGGTTGTTTGGTCCTATAGACAAACTTAGCTTGTCCTGACTGGTAGAAGAGGTTAAGAAATGTGTCTGTTTTAGTTAGGGGTGTGTGTGTGTGTGTGTGTGTGTGTGTGTGTGTGTGTGTGTGTAAATGCTGAGACAGATTAAGTGATAGAGACCATGAGAGTGTGAAGAGGAAATGGGGACATTAAGGGGGTGGGGGGACACTGGAAATAAGCTATGTTGATCACCATACTTTCTCCTAAGTTAGAACAAAATGGCTTATCCATGTTAGGGGCATCTTTGGGCCCACCTTTGACCTCTAGAGAAGCCCTAAATTTTGTAATAGAACCTGTCTGCTGCTCAAGAGCCCTTCAGCTGCTAGCCCAAGGGAACCCTGGATGTTTGGGGCCCTCAGGAGGGGTTTTCCCTGAGGCATCACCTCCTCAAGGCTTCTTAGGCTGGTAAAGTACTATATTCTAGGGGACTCTGGACTCCCTGAAGTTTGTATGTGGATCAGGGACATGTTTTCACGCCATCCCAAGACTGAGCTACTGCCTCACTGTATCTGTAAGCCGTATGAAGCATCCAGTAGTTTGCAAAACATGTTCACTTTTGTGTTTCCATTTTGTCCTCTCAATAATCCCATGAGATGAACAGGGATTTTTGTTTTTTATTTTTATATTTTAAATTAAATGTTTATTTCTTTTGAAAGAGAGAGTGTGCGTGCACATGCATGGGAGGGGCAGAGAGAGAATCCCAAGCAGGCTCCATACTGTCAATAAAGAGCCCAATGTGGGGCTCGATCCCATGAACTACAAGATCATGACCTGAGCCAAGATCAAGGGTCAGACACTCAACTGACTGAGCCACCCAGGTGCCCCAGGGACTGTTTTTTTAGATTAAGACACTGAGGATTACAGTGGTAGAAAAATAGAAGAACTGGGAATAGAATCTAGAGTGGGATTCGTCCCATACCAGGGCTGTGGAGAGTGCTTCCAGAGGAACAAATCTCCCTCAGTGAACACCACTCATTAGTCTGTGATGATTTGTTGAGCACCTACTCTGTGCTCTGTGTTGCTATCCCTAATGGCTGAGAGTATAGTCCCAAGAAGCCACAAAAGATACTCCCCAAATCAGTAGATAATTTCATAACCTTCCATTTCTGTTTAGTTGAGTAGATATATCCTCCTAGGTCCCACTTAGAAAATCTAAGAAGTTATTAATTCAGACTAATAGTAATGAGGTCTGTGAAACAGCTAAGTGCCAGATGTTGTGCTTTTCTGGCTACTTCGGAGCTAGCAGTAATTAAAAACAATTTTCCTGGAATTGAGCTGACATCATCCACAGAAGCTCTACATAGAGATGTTCTGACTTGATAAAGCCCTCTATGAAATGAAGCTATTAACTGAAAGAGTCATGTTAAACTCAACTGCATTAATAATACAGAAAGGGGGAAAAATCAAAGTTTACTAGATAGAAAAGAAAAAACAAGCAAACCAAGAGAATATGGAAATACCATATTTTAACTTCTAAGAGGGCACAACAAAGCCAAAAGATATAAATTATCACTCTGAGATAGGACACTTGAAAACTTTTTAATTCATTTGAAAAAGAGAGTCTCTTAGTAGTTACATTGCGATCTCGCTTTGAACTTGTGTCGATTTTCATTTACAAATGTGTTGAACTAGTCATGGGCACCTGGGTGGCTCCGTCAGTTAAGCATCCAGCTTCCACTCAGGTCATGATCTCATGGTTTGTGGGTTCAAGCCCCGCATCGGGCTCTGTGCTGACAGCTCAGAGCCTGGAGCCCGCTTCAGATTCTGTGTCTCCCTCTCTCTCTGCCCCTCCCCTGTTTGTGCTCGGTCTCTCTCTCTCTCTCTCTCTCTCTCTCTCTCCCCCTCTCTCTCTCTCAAAAATAAACATTCAAAAATATTAAAAATAAATTGGGGTGCCTGGGTGGCTCAGTCAGTTGGGCATCCGGCTTTGGCTCAGGTCATGATCTCACAGCTTGCGAGTCCCAGCCCCCTGTCGGGCTCTGTGCTGACAGCTTAGAGCCTGGAGCCTGCTTCAGATTCTGTGTCCCTCTCTCGCTTTGCCTCTCCCCACTGGTGCTCTGTCTCTATCTCAAGAAAAAATAAACATTAAAAAAATTTTTTTTAATAAATAGATAAATCAAGGGGCCCAAGCAAACCTTTCAGAAAGGCCATCTCACCCATTACTACCTGAAAAAAATGGATCAATCTGGCCCCATTCATACACCAAACCCCCTCACATTTACCTTTAGCCTTTAGAAAAAGCCTGAATTTAAAATGTACCCAATATTCAAATTATAACATATGGAGAATCAACAAATCTACATGTGGTATTTTGAGCATTTTAAACAATAAGCTAAACCAAATCCTCCCACTATAATTCAAAAAGTATTTACATAGCACTTACTATGTTCCCCGTTCTGTGCCAGCCATTAGGGAGGGTGGTAAGGAATTGCAAAACCCAGCCTCTGTACTTTAGTATCTGGTAATTTCATTAAAGAGAAGATTCGTGAAACCCTATACAAGAGAATAAAGTTCAAACCAAAATGAGATGGAAATAGCTAATGCAGAGGAAAGTTCGGAAGAGAAAAGATCTGTGTGAGACGGACCATTCATTCATTCAACAAATATTTACCAAATATAGAACTGTGTGCCAAGCACTATTCTATACACTAAAGATATGGTATGAAAAAGACAAAGTTCTTGCTTTCATGGAGTTTATGTTGTCACATGGGACACAGAGAGCACACCAATAAACAAACAAATACATGCTATAGTGTCTGATGGTGGTTAAGTGCTGTGAAGAATGAAACAGAGTGCTAGTGTGGTGCCCTTTTAGATGGAGGCCAGGAACACCCTCTCTGAGGAGGTGACCTTTGAGCAGAATCCCTACTGATATGAGGAATGAGCCCCATAAAGATCTGGGAGAAGAGTGCTCTCTGCAAAGAGATCAGCAAGGGAGGTGACATGATGTGGCTGTGTTCCAGACAGCAAAAAAAGGCTAACGGAACTGGAACTGAGTAAGTGTGGGGGAGATGTCCAATCTGGCCCCGGAGACATCACTCAAGTGAAGTCTTGTTGTTGACTTGAAGTCCATGTTGACTTGACATGGGATTAGTTTGTCATCCTGAGCACATGGGGAGAACATTTCAGCTGATCAGTTAAATTTCTACCACCTGGTGCCATAAGGACTTATAATAGGGTTAGAGAAAAGTAAAGAGAATTAGAGAGTTACATTTCCTACATGTCTATAAGGCGTACATTTGAGGACTCAAGTTAACAGTTCTTATAACACATCTATTTGCTCCCTTATCAACTATTTTGGGTTTTAATTGCTAACTCTTTTTTAAAAAACTGTTCTCAGGGGCACCTGCGTGGCTTAGTCAGTTGAGCGCCTGATTTTGGCTCAGGTCATGATTTCATGGTTCGTGAGTCTGAACCCCACATTGGGCTCTGTGCTGACAGCTCAGAGCCTGGAGCTTGCTTGGATTCTGTGTCTCCCTCTCTCTCTGCCCCTCCCCTGCATTCTCTCTCTCTCTCAAAAATAAACATAAAAACATTTTAATAAAAAAATAGAACGTTTAAAAAAAATTCTCAGATTGATGATGATAAAGGAAGCAAAATGGGAACGAATAATCCTATCTTCACACTGCCTTCTGCAAGCAGTGGCAATTGTCTTGCCTCTTTGAAGAGCTTTAAAACCCCTTTCAAGGCCTCTAAATTGAATTACCAATTTACAGGAAATACAAGGGACAGAGGACCATGTTAAACACCACCACAGGGATGTAGTTGGCAGAATCCAGACTGTGGGGAACTCTACAGAACAACCTGGTTTCTTCCAAAAAATTGTGAGGAACACAAAGAGGTAGACAATGAGAAATGTAGGGAAAACCTATAGAGTAAAAGAGACTTCAGGAACATGTCAACCAATCACAATGTGCAGAACTTGTATGGATCCCAACACAAACTGCAGAGAGGAAAGACAAAAAAAACCTACAAATATTTATGACCTGGAGGTAACTGGAAATTTGAACATTAATAGTCTATTTATGATATTAAGGAATTATTGTAGGAATAACTGTAGGAATTATTGTAGGAATATCATAAGGAATCTCTTTGTAGGATGGTAATGGCATTATGGTTTAGAAATACATACCAAAATATTTTCCAGTCAAACAAGATAATGATTAGTATTTGCTTCAAAATCATATAAGTCGGCTCGGCAGATAGGTGGACAGGAGTAGGGGGCATTGATGGGGAGGGAAATAAATCAGGAGTCAGCAAACTGTTTCTATAAAAGGCCAGATCATGGCTGTGGGCCAAGGTCTTTGTTGCCACTACTCAACTCTGTCACTATTAAAGCAGCCACAGACAAAATACAAAGAATGAGTATGATTATATTCCAATGCAACTTTATAAAAACAAGGAGTGAGCTAGACTTGGCCTTTAGTTACCCCTGGTCAAAATGATCATTATTGTAGCTGATTCATGGTTACATGGGAGTCCATTACATTACTCTGTCTACTTTAGCATATGTTTTACATTTTTCATCACACAATATTTAAAATGAGTTAATGTCTTTATCACATTATTCTCAAGACTCAGATCACTCATCAGCCTTCTCAGCATTATTCTTTAATTTTTTTTTTTTTTTTAGAGAGGGGTGGAGGGGCAGAGAGACAGAGAGAGCGAGAATCTGAAGCAGGCTCCACACTGAGCACAGAGCCCCACGCAGGGCTCAATCTCGCAACTGTGAGATCATGACCTGAGCCGAAATCATGAGCCAGACACATAACCAACTGAACCACCCAGGCGCCCTCAGCTTTATTCTTGTGGGTGAGTGTCCTTCTTCTACTTGACTTGGTTCACATACCCTTTATTTCTCCTTTTGTGTATTGGCTTTTAAACACCAAACTCACATGAGGGCCCTTTGAACAACCACATTAATTTCATTGTGGCCTCCCTACTTTCTGCCATGTTGAGATTATTCTTCCATATATGTTTTTTATTTTAAAGTTTCTGTCTTGTTTTGTTTTGTTTTATTTTCATTGTTTGGTTTTCTCACTCCTCTTAAGCTATCCCACTGTAAGTGGAATGAGGCCACACCCAGCATTTCTCTAAATAACTTAAGAAATATAAAAACCCTGCTTCTCTCAGTCTAAGGTGCTTATTCCACAAATATTTACTAAGGCTACTATGAGCCAGATTTTATGGCAGTATCTGTGGAAGCAAATATAAATATGATTCAGTCCCAAATCATGGGGAGCTCCCAGAGTTCCACAAACCCTCCCTTTCCTCTCTTCAACACCAAAACACTGTCCTCTAAGTTTCCCATCTCTTTAATATCACCAATTATTCTCATTATGGGTAGAATTCAGCTCAGTATATCAATTGCCTGTGCTTTTCCTTTTGCATTCTAGAAAGACAGACTGACTCAGGGTAAGTAAATACGGGTGCAGCCCCAGGAAAGAGGGAACCTGGAGCTTAACAGAGTTTCCTGAGCTTCAATTATCTGCACATTATAACACTATTACTTAACACTTTTTAATTGATTCATTTAAAAAAACTGATGTAGCCATTAATATTTGGAGATGCTAACTTGGGCTTTCCCACCATCTATACCTCCAGCATTCACCTGGGAGAAAGACTTTTCTGTACATACTGTCCTCAGGGTTATCAACTTGCTGAGGTTATTTTAAAACCCCCAGTTTATTTTTTTAATGTTTATTTATTCATTTTGAGAGGGGGGAGGGGCAGAGAGGGAAAGAGAGAGAGAGAGAGAATCCCAGACAGCCTCCACACTGTCAGCACAGAGCCCAAGGTGGGGCTCTCTCACAAACCATGAAATCATGACCTGAGCCTAATCAAAGAGTTGGACTCAACCAACTGAGCCACCCAGGAGCCCCTAAACCTCCCAGTTTAGTCTTAAAAGCCACAGCTTTTGATTAGTGTGAGCCTTCTAGGGGAAACAAAAGTTTTGGAGAATCAACAATTAAGTCCATCAGGAAGAAGGGCATAAAGAGAGTGGATTATAAGCAGTAAGTCCAAAATATGCATGATCCTCAAAGGGAAATGAAACAAGATGGGAGTAGGAGAATCAGGAAAGATGTGACTGGAGCTTGAATGCTTTGTGGATGGCAGAGAGGGGTTCAGGCTAATTCTAGCAGGTGCTGTAAAGCAGCGTTTCTTATACTTTAATGTGCAGGCAGGGTCTGGCTCAGTGGATCTGGAGCCACCGCATTTCTAACAAGCTCCCAGGTGATACTGATGTTTATGACCCACAGACTATGTTCTGATTAGCAAGGCGGTAGAAAATCTGAACTGCTCCCATGGTCTCCTGAGGAGGATCTGTTCTGAGATTGAGCTGTGGGCTCACTCAGAGGCATGAGAAGGACAAAAAATAGGCCTCAGGAGCTGGTACCAGGGCACAGTGTCAAGACTCACTGAGACTGCATCGTACCCTGTGAAGGAACAGAGCAGACGAGACACCCTGTTCTTCCCTGATGCCAGAATAAATGTCACTTCAGGGTGAAGGGAAGGGGAAGGGGACATCATTCTAAGGAGAATCCTGAACTGACCCCCAAAAGATTGAATTTTAAATTGGGGTTGATTGAATTTGATCATTCTTTCTGTTGCTCAGGAAGAAATAGAGCCCAAGGCTAATGTGATATCAATTATAGGGAAATAAAATGAAATTTCTGCATATGAGAGCACTGTATGTAAAATTTCATACCTGCTAAAATGTTTACTTACCATTTTATAATACATTATAAATTATATATAACATATAAATTATATGTTATAATTTAAAGTAAATTCTATGTAAATTTAATATCACTACAGAACAAAAGCCAAGATAACTTGAGGACCAAATCATTCTATTAATGTCTGATTGAAGGCTCTGAATCTAACTCTATAAAGAGGATTAAAGAATTTCTCTTTGACTAATCAGATGAATTGACGGAGTATTGAAAAGGGATTAATTTCTTCATGGTATGAGTCACTATTTTTTAAAACTTTAAATTTGGAAAATTTCAAGTATACATGAAGTTGGCAGGATAATATAATGAAGGGCACCATCATCCAGCATCGACAATAGTCAACCCAGGACACAA
This sequence comes from Lynx canadensis, assembly GCF_007474595.2. Classification (NCBI taxonomy): domain Eukaryota; kingdom Metazoa; phylum Chordata; class Mammalia; order Carnivora; family Felidae; genus Lynx; species Lynx canadensis. The sequence goes on along the minus strand of NC_044320.2, from coordinate 37,328,953 downwards.
CCTTTGTTTCATCTGAAACCCTGTCCCCTTCTCTCATTGATTACTCTGGAGGAAATTCTCTATATCATATAATTTCATCTGAAAATAGCTCATTTTATATATCTCTAAAAGACAACATCTATTTTATAACATAACTACAATATCATCATCACACCTACACAATGATAATCACTATCATCAAATATCCAGTTTGCAGATATCTAAGTGTCTTTTTTTTTAATTGCAGTATAACTGACATACAATATTATATCAGTTTCAGGTGTACAACATAGTGATTTGACAATTGTATACATTACAATGTGTTCACCACGATAAATGTCGTCACCATCTGTCACCATACAAAGTTATTACAATATTATTGATGATATATATTCCCTATGCAGTACTTTTCATCCCCATGACTTATTTATTTTACAACTGAAGGTTTATACCTCTTAAAGCTCTTTACCATTTTTTCTTCTTTTTCAAACTGCTTAAATCAGGTTTTGAATAAGGGCCACACAATGCAATTGATGGAGATAAGTTTTTTACATCTCTTTTAATTTGTAGGCTCTTCTACCCTTTTTCTTGCAATTTATGCTTGCTTTGTTTTGTTTTGTTTTGTTTTGTTTTATTAATGCAGTGGCCATGTACCTGTTAAAACCATCTTGTGGTGAAAGTTATCCCACACCTCAGGGAATGCTGACTCCCTAATCAGTAATTGTAAGGCACTAATGTTCCTGGCAATAGGAGGTACTCAGAAATATTTGTTGAAGGGAAGGAAGGAAAAGGAGGGAAAGTAGGGAGGGTTGGGAAGAAGGAAGAGCTAGTGGGGTTATGGGGTCCTCCTCCCAGTCTGAGGGACCCCTCATCAGTGACTCCTACATGGGTTAACCCCACACAACTGACCACTTCCTCCCCAAATTAAGATCTTCAATGCCTTCTCATAGCCTGCAGATCAAGTTCAAGCTTCTAAAAGTAAAAGAGCAGGCTCTAGTATGCTCCAGCCTACCTTTCCAGTTTCTTGCCCAGAGCCATCTGATTATAACGAAACTAATCCATGCTCATGGCTATGAAATCAAATACCGCAGATGGGTTTATGATGAAAAGCTGCAGTCCTCTCTTGGTACATCCCACTGTCATCCTGCTCTCCAGAAGCAACTACTTTTACTTACCTCTTCAGTTATTATCTTCACCTTTATGAAAATACGCCATCATGCAATCATATACTATCATGTCAATGCATAAATGTTATTAAACAAATGTCTTGATAGAAGTTATTATCTATTCCTTCCTGTGATAGATGAGCATTGAGCTCACTTAGATCTCCTTACTACCCTACCCTTGCAACTCCCAATATCACCTTTTCAGCTACCAGTATGAGTTACTAACAGATATGAAAAATAAGGTCTCGATACGTGTGTTAAATGGACTTGTCTCCCTCCCCTTTTTCCGTAATAGATGTCTTCAGCTTTTCAAGCTGATTTTCCCCATTAGTGATAACCAAGGATATTTCAGGTATTTTCCCTTTAAACTGCTGGGGAAGGAAATCTAAAAGATAAAAGAAAAATGTTTCTTCTTCCCAGAGGAAATAATAAAACCATTTAGGATAAAGTATTCTATTCTTGCTAGATAAGGGCACTCTATGACCAGGAACAACAGCCTGATCAGGCAGACCCAGCTGTCACAGATGTTGCCAGGGTTCAGGGGCTCAATGTCAGTCTGTCCTGCCTCTTCACCAGATTCTGGAGAAAAGCAGAAATCTCATGCATCACAGAGCGCACTCCTCGGAGGTGGTGAATTGGCAACAGTCCCCAAAGTGCCCATCTACCTTTCTTCAATGTAGGAAGCCGTGTGAAAACAAATAATCCTATTCTGTTTTCTGTCACTAAAACTTCCCCTTTAAGTTATTTGTATAAAGAAGACTTAAGAACTGTGGACTTTAAAGTTCGATGTAACTCTGACCCCTTACAAGTCCACAGTTATTGTTGGTTGTCCTCTTTGATAAACTGAGCACTAATGCTAATACTTAAATTGACATCACTTTTCTGAAAGGTGTAAATAACTAGGACATTTCTTTCACAAGTTCCTTCTTTTATTCATGAACGTAAAACTGATTCTATGTTTGTGTTGAAGCTTTTTTTCAAATAGAGAATTTGAAACTTTTGTTTTATTTTCTATCACCCAAATTTTATAATTCGTACTTTGGAGGGGGGGGATTCCTCTCCGCAAGGGTCTGTTTATATTACCAGGGTTTTTAAAATTATGGTGAAATACACATAACATAAAATTTATCACCTTAGCTATTTTTAAATGGACAGTTCAATAGTGTTAAGTATATTCACATTGTTATGCAATCAATTTCCAAAACTTTATCTTACAAAACCCAAACTGTATATCTATCAAACAATTCCTTTTTCCATGCTCCCATGCTCCAACCTCCTCCCCACCCCTCAAAGCCCCTGGAAATCACCATTCTACTTTCTGCCTCTATGAATTTGACTGCTCTAGGTACCTCATGTAAGTGGAAACACACAATATCTGTCTTTCTGTGGCCGGCTTACTTCACTTAGTACAATGTCCTCAAGGTTCATTCATGTTGTAGCATGTGTCAGAATTTTCCTTCTTTATTTCCTTTCTTTGTAAGGCCATTGTATGCATATACCATACTTTTTTATGTATTCATCTGTCAAAAAACATTGACATTGCTTCCACTTTTTGGCTATTTTGAACAATGCTGCTATGAACACTGGTGTATAGATATTGGTTTGAGACATTGCATTCTGGAATCTCTCTCCTCTCTCTCTCTCTCTCTCTCTCTCTCTCTCTCTCTCAAAAATATATATCTGAGGACACTAATTATAACTTTTAAAAGTTTTTTTCCCATGAATCAACTCCTAGGGATTAATTTTAGTTGTTTTGTTTAATATTACATAGTTCTGTTCCCTGAAGATTTTAGTTCCCCATCCATACTTAAGAATGAGGCAATATAAAAGCTTGCCATCAGCTCTGTGCCTATGGCAGGGTTTGCCAACTACCAGGCATCACTTTAGGTGAACAGAGAGGGGACAGACATTAAGCTTTGGACCTCATAAAATGGAATGGGAAAAGGCTGTGTGCTGACTGAGGCACCAATTCACACACTCAATGCTCAATCTCTCGTGAGACAATTTTTCCATTTCTTTACTTTTTTTTTGGTGCTTTTGTTTGTTTTGTTTTATGAATTTGCTTAAATTCTTTTTCCCCCAGCTTTTTAAAGGTATACTTGAAAAATAAAAATTCTTTTTATTTAGGTTGTACAATGTGATTTTTTTTTTCCTTTTTGAGGTGTACAATGTAATGATTTAATGTATGTATACATTGTGAAATTACACACGATGAAATGTTATTCAGCCATAAAAAAGGAAATCTTGCTATTTGTGACAACATTGATGGCATTAAGTGAAATAAGCCAAACACAGAAAAACAATTACTATATGCCCTCACTTACCTGTGTAATATAAAAAGGCCAAACTCATAAAATCAGAGAGAAGATTGCCAGAGGCGGGGGTTGGTGGGAAATGGGGATACGTTGGTTGAAGGGTACAAACTTTCAGTTATAAGACGAATCTAATGTACTACACGGTGACTATAGTTAGTACTATTGTATTACATTCTTGAAATTTACTGGGAGTAAATCTTAAGTGTTCTCACAACACATGCAAAACAAATGGTATCTTTCTATTTCTTTTGAAACTGAACCAATCAGTCAATCAATCTCTCCCTCTCACTCTTGCTGTCTCTGTCTCTCTCTCATTGCTTGGAGAGAGTGAGGCATTCTCTGCAGAGATGCACAGGTGTTGAATATTCTACCTACAGACTTTCCAGTAACTCCTCTGTTTCCAGCCCCATATTCTGCCCTCTGTGCAGACCTGTCACTTCTGAATTCCAAGCCCTCCAGGCCTCTGAGGAGTAGTTGTACAGTCTCCTCAACTACAGCATCTACCATGCATTCTTTTTAGTGGGGCTTCCTCCTCCCCGCCTCATTTAATCCTCTAGTACCCACTTCAGTCTCTAGAAATTTGTTGAAATCTCTGATCAACTGATGCCCTCTACTTATTTTTGTGAGTTCATAATTTTACCATTTATGGTAATTTTTAGGGGTTTGGAGGGAGAGGAGCTAAACACACATGCTTAATCCACCATATTGAATTACAAGTCTGAAAGTGTAGTTCAAAAGTCTTACCATCGCCACTGATCTTCTTCCTGCAGATGTAGGCTCCCATCTGGGATCATTTCTATTCAGCCCTGGGAACTTCCTAAGTATTTCCTGCAGTGCAGGTCTAGTGCCAACAAATTCTCTCAGCTTTTGTTTTTCTGAAAATGCCTAGATTTGGCCATCATTTTTCCATTTAAAAAATTTTTACTTTGAATTAATTTTAAGCTTACAGAAAATTGCAAGAATAGTACAAAGAACTCCCAAGAGTTCCTTTTAACTGGTAACATTTAATTGTTAACATTTTGCCACATTTGCTTAATCATTTTATCTGTCTTTCTCTCTCTGTCTCTGAATATGCTTTATATATATATATATATATATTACAATTTTTGACATTATACATAACATAATTTTGTACAACATACATACTACATATAACATAAGTTTTGAACCCATTTGAAAGGAAGTTGTGGATATAATAACTCGGATTTAGGGAATTAGCATAGAAACAATACTATCATCTAATCCACAGACCCCACTCACATTTCACTGATTGTGCTGATAATATTCTTTATAAGTCTACAATCTAATCCAGGATCACATATTGCATTTAATGATCACGTCTCTTGAATTTCCTTTAATCTGAAAGATTATATGTTTTTGTCTTTAACAACCTTGACATTTTTGAAGCATCTATGCCACTTATCTTGCAGAATATCATGCAGTTTGGGTTTGTCTGGTATGTCTTTATCATTCAAGAGAGGTTTTTCTGCCTATTTGGTAGGAGTAACATAGAAGTAATTCTGTGTCCTTCTTGGTGCATCCTATCAGAGGGCACACAATATTAGTTGTCTTCATTACTGGTAATGCTAAATTTTACTACCTGGTTAAGGTGGTATGTATCCCTAAATAACCAAAACAGTGTTGAAAAAGAAAAAGTTGGAGGGACTCACTTTTCTCAGTTACAAAGCTACAGGATCAAAAACAGTGTGGTACTGCCACAAAGACAGACATATAGGCCAATGCAATAGAATAAAAAGCCCCAAAATAAACCCTTACATATACAGTCAAATGATTTTCCATAAAACCATTTAATGGGGAAGAACATTCAATGGGGAAAGGACAGTCTTTTCAACAAATGTTCTTGGGAAATTAGATATTTACATACAAAAGAAAGAAGATGGACCCTTCCCTTATATTATATCCAAAAACTAATTCAAAATGGATCAAAGACCCAAAGGTAAGAGCTAAAACTATAAAAGTCTCAGAAGAGAACATAAGAGAATCTTCATAACATTGGGTCTTGGCTATGACATCAAAAGTACAACAACAAAAATTAGATAAATTAGTACGTCAAAATTTAAAACTTTTTTGCACCAAAGGACACAATCAACAGACTAAAGAGGCAACTTACAGAATAAAGGAAAATATTTGCAAATCCTCTATTTGATAAAAGGCTAATAAAGAACTCCTACTTGGGGCACCTGGGTGGCTCAGTCAGCTAAGCATCTGATTTCAGTTCAGATCATGATCTCATCGCTCATGAGTTCAGCCCTGCATTGGGCTCTCTGCTGTCAGCGTGAAGCCGGCTTCAGTTCCTGTCTCCCTCTCTCTCTGCCCCTCCCCAGTTCATGCTTTCTCTCTGTCTCAAAAATAAATAAAAACATCAAAAAAAATTTTTTAAAAGAACACTTACAACTCAACAATAAAAAAAACCCAACTCAAAAACGGGCAAAGGACATGAACAGACACTTCTCTAAGATATCCGAATGGCCAATAAGCACATGAAAACATGCTCAGTATTACTGATAACTGGAAAATGTGAATCAAAACCACAATGAAATACCATTTTACACCCATTAGAATGGCTATTATTAAAAAGAAAACAACAAAAACCAAAAAATAACAAGTGTTGGAGAGGATGTAAAAAACAAACAAACAAACAAAAATATGCCCTGCTGGTAGGAATACAAAATCATACAGCTATTATGGAAAATAGTATGATAGTTCCTCAAAAAATTAAACATGGAATTAGCATAAGATCCTCAAAAAATTAAACATGGTATTACCATAAGATACAGCAATTCTACTTCTGGGTACATACCCAAAAGAATTGAAAGCAGGGTCTTGAAGAGATATTTGTACACTCATGTTCATAACAGTAATAGTTATAATAGCTAAAACATGGAAGCAACCCAGTGTCCATTGGTTGATGAATGGATAAACAAAATGTGCATATATATATAATTGACTATTATTCAGCCTTAAAAAGAAGGGAAATCCTGCTACATGCTACTATAGAGATGAACCTTGAATATATCCTCATTATATTATTTGTCAATCAATCTTGACCATATCAGCCATCTAACTCTGCTTCCACCAACAATGCTAGCCAAATCCTTGACCCTGGCCCCACTGATGGTGCCTGTTGAATTCTTGCATCTGATAAAAGTGAAATGAAAGCCTTCCATTTTGGAGGATATTTTCACTGAATATAGAATTTCAGGTTGACAGATTTTTTTTTTCATTACTTTAAAGGATGTCATTCCATCTGGCTTCCCTTGTTTCTACTAAAATGTCAGCCATCATTCCTATTACTGTACTTCCAAATGTATCATGTTTTTTTCTCTGGGTGCTTTTAAGCTTTTCTCATTCTTTTTGTTTTTCAGCAGTTTGACTATGATAACTATGATGCCTGAATAATTGCCTCAATCTCGCTTCTCCTTCCACAGTGGCCCTGTATAATGACCACATTACAAGATGGAAGGAGCCTAGAAATCAGAATCAGTGCTTGAAGGAGACCCATGAAGAAAAGCCAACTGCCCCACTAAGACTGGGATTGGTAAACAAACAAACAACAACAACAACAAAATTTTTTGTGATTTTAAGCCACTTAGATTTCAGGGTTTATTACAACAGTATAGCCTGGCCTATCTGACTAGTGTATTAATCAAAGCATGTAGTAAGACTATTTTCAACTAGTAAAAAGGAAGCTAGTTAGCATGTATATTGTTATCACCTTTGAACAATACCATGAGCATATGCTTTGTATTAGTATTCAGATGAAAGCTAACTCACACACACATGTGCACATACACAAACATATTTAAACTGCAATGCCATGAAAGTAGATCTCAGAGATCATTTCAAAAATAACTTCCATATTTAAAAATGATTGACTTCCTCACTTCATGCTTTGAGAGTTCAAGTGGCTAATCAAGTCTTATATGACCAATAATACAAAATTATACTCACAAGCATCATATTATCAACATATTTTGTAACAGAGAAAAAAAAAACTATGTCTTCTGAGTTAGTGTCTATAGGCCAGGTATTGGAATCTAAACCAAGGCCAAACATCACATTTTAGAAAAGCAAATACTTATTTTTATTTTGATTTTTTAGTGTTTATTGATTGAGAGAGTGAGAGACAGAGTGAGGAGGGGAGGGGCAGAGAGAGAGGAAGACACAGATAATGTTACAATCATCATCATGGTCAATATCATCATCCGTCTAGTAAGGGAATTCAGATATTATTAGTACTGACCACAACTTTGTCATCCACCTGGTGTAAGAATGTGAAAAAAAGAATGTAAACAATATCACTTTTGATCTTTCTTTCCACATCCTTTAGTAAAATACAAGTTTTGCTATAGATGGCATACATGTTAAACACCTGAGGATTGTGATAGGTGTTTTTTTTAAGTTTTATTTATTTATTTTGAGAGAGAGAGAGAGCACATGACAGGAAGAGGCAGAGAGAGAGGGGGAGAGAGAATCCCAAGCAGGCTCTACACTGGCGGCACAGAGCCCAACACGTGGCTCAAACCCACAAACCATGAGATCATGACCTGAGCCAAAACCAAGAGTGGGACATTTAACCCCCTGAGCCACCCAGGTGTCCCATGTGATAGGTGTTTTAAAAGTAGAAGTCAAAAAATACATTTCTGAACTAGATTTCTCTATATTTCAAAATAAGCTTTCAATTAAATGTTAGAAAAATCAGAGCATGCCATCTTGGAAAAGAAACTTAAATTATGAGGAAATCAGCCTTAAGCAAGCCATATGCAGATTTTTTTTCTCATGCTTTTTTTTTTAATGTTTATTTATTTATTTTGAGAGAGAGCACAAGTGAGGGAGAAGCAGAGAGAGAATCCCAAGTAGGCTCTGTGCTGACAGTGCACAGCCTGGCCTGACACAGGGTTCAATCTCACAAACCGTGAGAACATGACCTGAGCCAAAACCGAGTCGGATGCTTAAACCAACTGAGCCACCCAGGCGCCTTTTTTTTTTTTTCTCATACTTTAAAAGACTGTTTTGGAACCAACTTGTCATTCCTTTGTGTTTGCACACACACATATTAGACAGAACACAAGGGTTATATTAATACAAATACAGCCAATCAGACCTCAAGGTAAATGTATTATAAATTATCTTTTCATTAGTTAATCCCAGATACCCAGGTTCTTGGAAGTATGGTGGAATCACATTCATCAGAAGGTCTCAAGGGACACATAAAGCTTTCAAACATGTGAGGATTCGAATAAGGTAACCTGGCAAATAGAGCTTTGAACTTGGCAGTGCAGCTTGCTACATCTACAGCACAGATTCCCAAAGTATCCTTTCCATCTCTCTTGGTTTACAGGCGGCCAACTAACATGGCCAAGTCAGTCGACTAAACAAGGGTGTTATGTTCCAGGCTCACTGAATTTGGCGTTTCAAGAGGAGCTTGTTTTTCCTCTTCATCAGTTAGCTAAGGTTGGAAAATCCAAGAGTAGAAAATTTAACTATAACCTCAGGAGCTCGAAATACAATGCTTATAAAACCACCCGACTATTTCTTCAAAGGTTTTAAATCTACCAAAAGGCTCACCGCACATGCTGCCCAAAAAAACACTAAACTGACACGTTCTAGCACAACCACAAGGCAGCATGCTGATAAGGTAACCTTAGGGCCAACCAAAAATATATGGCACCTTCTGGATCTGCTAAAATCTTAGCAGGCAAATTAATACAAATAATTGTGGGTTTATTTAACTAAAAGATGATGGCTGTGGCATAGCGCTAACCAAAACTCTTAAAAAGTTGGTCACAGACAAAGCTTCTTCAAGCATACAGCTGCAGATTTGAGCTTGATTATCTGTACAGGATTTCCAGGTGGGCCAAAGACCTATGGAACTGGAAATGGTCTCTTAAATTAGCATTAATACATTCATAAGGGATTTACAAAGCTATGGAACTGTCCATTTTATAAAGCTGGAATGCTGCTGGATTATGCATTATTTGAGACTTTTTTTAAAAAAAATCATAAAATGACCTGGTTTTAGTTTATTGTTTTTTCTTGAAAAAACCCAATTAGGAAAAAGTAGATCTCATATTTCTGTTGCATTGAAAAGTTTGAGCTCCATGATTAATAGTATTGGCAGCAAAATAGAGTAAACAGTCCTCCTTAAATGTATTTTGATTACATTTAGAGTTCCACTTAAGATGCACTTTGCCATGTTCAGTATGGTGCTAGACATGGGTGGAAAAACAGCAGATATTTTCCCAAGCACGAGGCATGAGATTGCTAAAATCCTCAGCCTCCACCACAACATTAATTAGTGTGTTTCACCAACCAAGGCTGTAAGATTTGTAAATGAAACTCTAGAAGGGGCATCAAGCTAGAACAGGATATGGAAGCCAAATGGAAAACATGAACTAATAAAAGAAAAAAGCTAAACTAGCGAGAAGTCTTAGTTTCGTCTTTGAAGTCAGTTCAAGTCTTGCATGCTTTAATTCTGATGTAATCTTAAAATGGTGGGTACAAACAAGAACTCAGAAACAGCTTTTGTAACTTTTGGACCAACTGCACATGAATCAGTTTGTTGATGGCTATAATGATTACACAGTGGTCTTCGCTGAATTACATCTGAATTAAAACCGTCATTCTCCTTAGGCTGAAATATAATGAATACTCATGAACAACAATAGCCATCCTGCAAACACATTCTCTCCCCTATCACATACACACTTATAAAAACTTTTACACAGTATGTTACATTTTGTTGATATATCACATTATAACAGCATAAGCTCTTGCACGCCAGCACATTCTTCCTGTATGACAATGTGTTTGTTCCTTCTTTGTCCTGTCATTTGTCTCATTTCACATTCTAGTTAATGAGATGATTGCTTTTCTGTGTGCAACAATATTTTTCTGAGAAGACAGAATTCTCTTGATTTGAAAAGAAATATATTTCTGGCAGGATGAGAACTTCAAACACATATGGCATACAGGACCATGCCCATAATAATCTTAATGGACAAAAAAATTCTTCAATTAGAGTCACAATCCATTAAGTGTATTCTTCTTGTCTACTGACAAGCCTTAAAAATGAATAGTACATGGAGCCTGGGTGGCTCTTGATTTCAGCTCAGGTCATGATCCCAAGGTCATGGGATCAAGCCCTGCATCAGCCTGCTTAAGATTCTCTCTTTCTCCCTCTGCCCCTCCCCAACTTGCTTGTGTGCGCGCCAATTAAAACATTTTTTTAAATAAATAGTACACAAAATGAAAAAATGTGCACTGATTTTTTGTAACATCCATACAAAATTCTAAGCAGAATAAGTGTTATCACTGTATTATAGTGTTCTTCATAATTATTATTATTATTAATTATTCTTAGAAATAAATTAAGCAATTTTCTTATTTTGATGATAAGTGGAAAAAGTCTAATTCATATATGCTATTTTGACTTAAAAAGAAGGGTACATAAAAGATAAACTGATTTGGAATGCCTGGGTGGCTCAGTCCGTTGGTGTGTCTGACTTTGGCTCACGTCATGATCTCAGGGTTCGTGGGGTTAGAGCCCCATGTCAGGCTCTGTGCTGACAGCTCACAACCTGGAGCCTGCTTCAGATTCTGTGTCTCCCTCTTTTCTCTGCCCCTCCCCCACTTGTGCTCTCTTTCTCTCTCAAAATTAAAAAAAAAGATAAGCAGATTTGATTAAAAGTATTATACACAATCACAGTACTCATGATGGGAATTGAATAGGGGGGGTTTATATATATTTATAGAATGTATATGTGAATAATTAACAAAAAAGGGACCTAAGAACCACAATTATATAGGAATAGGCTGTGCCACATATGCAAGTGCAGAGTAACATGATGACAGTACTACTGTATTTGACAGTAGAAAACAGCCCACAAGAATAAGAAGAAAAAGTCATTGTCGTGGTTTTCTGTTAGGCAATTACGAAATTTCAGCTTCACTAAATTACTGAGTGCCTAACAAGTGATGAGAATATGCGTATGACATCTAAGCAAAAAGTGCAACACAATTGGTAAGTGCTATAGTACTATAGAAAGAGATGTACAAGGTATGCAGGACAAAAGAGAAAAAGATCAGCTGGTCTGTGTTGAGGCGGGAGGGTGACAGGGTCAGAGAAAGCTTTGAGGAGGAAGAGAATGCTTGAATTTGGTCTTTGAAAAATGAGTAGGGCTTTGCAGGTAGAAGAGGGAAGGTATTCCCAGGCAGATGGAACAGGTATGGAATTGCAATGACCTACTTGTGAGTTGTAAGTAATGCATTCAGTGATTTTCAAAGTGTAGTCTGTAGACTCCTATTTCAGGGAACCCATGAAATCAAAAACATTTTCATACTAATACTAAGATGTTATGTGCCTTTTTCACTGTGTTGTTATTTACATTGATGATGCTAATGCAGTAGGGGGTGAGACAGCTGACGTCTTTTCTATATATCAAGGCAGGGGCACCACATCTCTTCAATGTCTGGCTTAATAAAAGATGGTTGAATTCTTGTATCTGCTTCTGTTTTCAGTCTGCTGCAATATGTATTTGCAACAAAAATGTAAAAAAGTGTCATTCTCTTCCCTATTGTTTCAAAAGTATAATTTTTAAAAATAAAAACGTGTAATTGATGTTAACACATTTATTATGTTTATATGTTTGTTGATTGACGATTAATAAATCTTTTTGAAAGTTCTGTTTCTTTATAGTTGAGTAAATATCAATAGACATAAACCACATAAGCAAAAGATCTTTGGGGTCCTTAATATTTTTAGGAATATAAAAGGGACTTGAGACCAAAAATGTGCATACTCTCTGGTTTTATTGCATGCAAGAAGAGATGACAGACACGTTGGGACATGTGAGATAATAGAGGGACATGTACTGGATGCTGAGGCCTATGGTCTTTTTCCTATAGGAAAAGGCTTCATCTTGATAAACCAGCCAACACTTTAAATACACATGAAAAATAAAAATACACATACCATACCCTCCTTTGCTATAATTTAGGAGTAATTCAGAAATTTTTTGGACATTGCTTTATGGAGATATAATTTACACACCATAAAATTCACTTATTTTAAGATTAAATGATTTTTAATAAGAGCACGGCACCATCACCACAGGCCAGCTTTAGAACATATCCACGTCCCCAAAGAGATCCCTTATACCCATGTATGTACAGTTAATTTTTCCATCCTCCACCCCAAGCAACCACTAATCTCATTTCTGTCACTACAGATTTGCCTTTTCTGGAAATTTTATTTGAATGGAACCATATAACAAATGTCATGTTATCTGTTTTCTTTCACTTAACATAATGTTTTTGAGGGTCATATATGTTGTAGCATGTATTAGTAGTTTGTTCTTTTTTATTGCTGGATAGCATTCCATTGTGTGCATCGGCAACATTTCATTTATCTGTTCATAAATTTGATCTTTGTGTAGTTGATTTTTGTGTTGTTATTCACATGTTGGCTTTTATGAATAATGCTCTGAATATAAGCATGCAAATTTTTGTGTAGAAATGCTTTTGTTTCTCCTGGGTAGATTCCCAGGAGTCAAACTGCTAAGAAGCATACTCAATACATATTCAACTTTTTAAGGAACTGCCAAATTTCTTCAAAGTGCCAGTTACATTCCTACCAGCAATGTAATGAGGATTGCAGCTTCTCCGTATCCTTGCCAACACTTCTTAATGTCATTTTGATTATAGCTACCCTGGTGAGTGTGAATTAGTATCTCATTGTGGTTTTCATTCACATTTCCTTAATGATTAATGGTATTGAATATCTTTCCATGTGGTCATTGGTGATTCACATATTTTCCTTGGTGAAATGTTTATTCCAATATCTTGCTGATTGCAAAACTGGGTTGTCCTCTCATTATTGAATTGCAAGAATTCTTTATTTTTCTAGACATAAGTCCTTTGCCAGGTATATGACCTGCAGTATTTATTTCCAGTCTTTGGTTTGTCTTTTCATTTTCTTAATGGGATCTTCTGAAATATTAAAGTTTTAGAATTTTATTAAGTGCTTCCATTTCTATTTTTTTGAACAGTTTGAGAAGAATAGGTATTAACTCTTCTCTTCTTTAAATCTTTGGTAGAATTTCCCTGGGAAGCCATCCAACCCTGGACTTTTGTTTGTTGGGAGATTTTTGATTACCAATTCAATTTCTTTTCTGGTTATGGGTCTGTTCAAATTTTCTATTTCTTCCTGTTTCAGTTTTGGTAGTTAATATATTTCTAGGAATTTTCCATTTCTTTATGATTGCCCAGTTTTGGTGGCATATAATTTTTCACCATATTCTCATAATTGTTTATATTTCTGTACTGTTGGTTGTGACCTCTCCTCTTTTATTCATGATTTATTTGGGTCCTTTCTCTTCTCTTTTTTGATACATCTGGCTATGGGTTTATCAATTTTATTAATTCTTTCAAGAACCAGCTTCTAGTTTCATTGATACGTTCTACTGTGGGGTTTTGTTGTTACTATTTTTTCTATATCATGTATTTCTGTTCTAATCTTTTCTTTAAATTTATTAATTTTGAGAGAGAGAGAGAGAGAGAGAGCAAGAGTGGGGGAGGGGCAGAGAGAGAGAGGGAGAGAAAGAATCCCAAGCAGGCTCCACACTGTCAGCACTGAGCCCAAAGCAGGGCTCAATCCCACAAACCATGAGATCATGACCTGAGCTGAAATCAAGAGTTGGATGCTTAACCAACTGAGCCACCCAGGTGCCCCCTGCTCTAATCGTTACTACTTCCCTTATTCTGCTGGATTTACACTTCATTTGCTGTTCCTTTTCAGCTCCTTTAGATGCAAGGTTAGGTTGTATATTTGAGAGTTTTCTTGCTTCTAAGGTAGACTGTACTGATATATACTTCCCTCTTATGACTGCTTTTGCTGAATTCCAAAGATTTTGGACTGTTTTATTTTCATTTTCATTTGCTTCCATGTATTTTTAAAATTTCTTCTTTAACTTCCTGTTAATCCATTCATTCTTTTGTCCAATGTTCTTTAACCTCCGTGTACTTGTAGTGTTACCAAATATTTTCTTGTGGTTGACTTCCAATTTCATAGCATTGTGGTCAGATAATACACATGGTATGATTTCAATCTTTCTGTATTTGTTGAGGCCTGATTTGTGACCCAGTATGTAATCTATTCTGAAGAATGTTCTATGTACCCTCAAAAAGAATGTGTATTCTTCTGCTTTCGGATGAAATATTATGAATATATCTGTTAACTCCATCTGGTCCAGTGTGTCATTGTTTCCTTGTTGATTTTCTGCTTGGATGATCTGTTCATTGCTCTAAGTGGGGTGGTAAAGTCCCCTACTATTATTGTATTGTTATCAGTGAGTTTTCTTATGTTTGCAATTAATTGATTTATATATTTGGGAGCTCTTAACGTGGGGGCATATATATTTACAATTTTTAGATCTTGTTGGATAGACCCCTTTATGATAACATAGTGCCCTTCTTCATCTGTTACAGTCTTTTGTTTAAAATACAGTTTGTCTGAAACTACAAGTTGATGGAAGGAGGTGGGTGGGAGATGGGCTAGATGGGTGATGGGTACTAAGGAAGGTACTTGTTGTAATGAGCACTGGGTGTTGTATGTAATTATTGAATCACTAAATTCTACTCCTGAAACCAATATTGCACTGTATGTTAACTAAAATTTAAATACAAAAAGTTAAAAATAAATCTAGTTTGTCTGATATAAGTATGGAAACTCTGGCTTTATTTTAACATCCATTAGCATGATAGATGGTTCTCCATCCCCTCACTTACAGTTTGCAGGTGTCTTAGGTCTAAAATGAGTATCTTGTAGGCAGCATATAGATGGGCACTGTTTTGTTGTTTTTTTAAATCCATTCTGATACCCTATGTCTTTGGATTTGAGCATCTAGTCCATTTACATTCAGAGTGATTATTGACAGATATGAATTTAGTGCCATTGTATTACCTGTAAAGTTGTTGTTTCTGAAGATTTTCTCTGTTCCTTTCTAGTCTTTGTCGCTTTTGGTCTTTCTTTCCCACTCAAAGGGTCCTCCTTAATATTTTTGCAGAGCTAGTTTAGTGGTCATGAACTCCTTTCGTTTTTGTCTAGGAAACTCTTTACCTCTCTTATTTTGAATGACAGCCTTGATGGATAAAGTATTCTTGGCTGCAGATTTTTCCCATTCAGCACATTGAATATATTACGCCACTCCCTTCTGGCTTGCCAAGTTTGTGCAGAGAACTGCCGCTAGCCTTATGGGTCTTCCTATAAGAAGTTAGGAACTTCTTTTGTCTTGCTGCTTTAAGGATTTTTTTTTATCAGTATATTTTGTAAATATAACTATGATATATCTTGGTACTGTCCTGCCTTTGCTGATTTTGATGGGACTTCTCTGTGCTTTCTGGATTTGGATGCCTGTTTCCTTCCCCACATTAGTGAAGTTTTCAGCTGTTATTTCCTCAAATAAACCTTCTGCTCCTTTTTCTCTCTCTTCTTCTGGGACTCCTATTATATGAAGGTCATTATGTTTGATGCAGTCACTGAGTTCCCTAAGTCTATTCTTGTGATCCATAATTCTCTCCTTTGTTCAGCTTCATTATTTTCAATTATCCTATCTTTTATGTCACTTATTCGTTCCTCTGCTTCTTCCATCCTATGGTCATTACAATCAATCTGTTTTGAATCTGTTATTGCATTTTTCACGCCTGATTGTTTTTTAATTCTTTTATCTCTGCACAGGGTCTCCTTGATGTCTTCCATGCTTTTCTCAAGCCCAGTGAGTATCCATATGATTGTTGCTTTAAATTATCCATCAGGTATATCTGTTTTGATTAGATCCCTGACCATGACCTTTTCTTGTTCTTTCTTTTGGGATGAATTCCTCCATCTTGGCATTTGTTTAGGTCTCTGTCTTCTTCTGTGCATTAAGAGAGCCTGTTTTCTGTTCCTCAGAGTAATGGTTTTATTAAGAAATGATAATATATATTGTCCAGAGCCTGGCACTTCAGGACAGATTTCTGGTGTGTGCTGTATGCACTCTGCTGCTGTGTTTTGGCTGCTCTCTCAGGTCAGTCTTCTGCAGTTTCTCCTTGCCTGCAGTGAGGAGTGTTTGGACTTTGCCTAGCATGTGGATAGTTTTAACTAGGTGTGCTTTGGTCTGTTTGTTCAAAAAGGCCAGATCCTATATTCACTAGAGCTGAAGCTTCGCAGCACTGTATGGTCAATAGATTTGGTGCATGCAGGGGGGTTTGTGCTGGTCTTCTGGCAGAGGGACCTGTTGCCACTGTCTCAGGCACACTTCCCCTAGTAAAAAAAGCATCTGCAGAGTGCAGGTGGGTAGGGCTTGGCGTAAGTGGCTCAAGCCTCCGGACTGAGCACTGTGCTGCTCACAGCAGTCCTTCTGTGCTGATGGGCAGGGGATAAAAATGACATCAGCCTGCTCTCTCGTTCCCAAAGAGGGGAGTTTGCACTTACTGCTGCCCAGCAAGCCCTCACAAAAGAGTGAACAATCTCCCCTTGTGGGTCCTAGGTGTCCTTGAGATCCCTGCTTCCACCCTGTGTCTGGGCCATCTGCCCGCCTGGTGCGGCAGTGCTCCTGTATTTCATCTCAGGCACGCTGGCTGAGTTTCAAAACTCTAAATTTTAGGGACCTGGTATGGAATGGATCCACACTGATCCTCTGGGGGAGGGTCTTACTGCACTGTGGCTGGTGGCAGTTTGTCCCAGAAGTACAGTCTCACAAACACACAGGGGCTTGGAGTTTATGGTAAAGCACAGCAAAAAGCCTGCATTCAGATTAGCTATCCTCAGCAGCGGTCTCTGCTCCCATGCTAATGAATGGGGTAGGGCAATGGTGCCTCACCAGTTCTTTTGTCCCCTGAGAGGCAGTGCCACCTCTCCCAAATGCACTCCAAGAAGGGGAACTATCTCTCGCAGTGTGACCCAGGGGAACCTCAAACCACATTGTCTGCTCCTGGGCCTCTGGTTTCATTCTCCATAGGAGCACCTCTATGCCCACCAGGCTCTACACCCTCCACAGCACAGACTTCTGAAACTTCAGTCTTTGAGCTGAGTAAGTATAAACTTATGATAATCAGCCCCTCTCATTTTCCCAGTCAATGGTTCGGGTGAAGTGTTTTTCTTGTGCAATTCCCTGTGCAGTGCTCATGTGCATGCTCTCTCTCTCTCTCTCTCTCTCTCTTGCTCCCTCACCTCTCTCCATGATCAAGACTCCCTCCCCTCCACAGCATCTGCCTGTGATTCTTTTCTCCCCCAAATCATGTCTCTGAAGCTCCTACCTTCCGCAATGTAGCCTCTTTTCTCCCTATTTTTGTGCAGTTTGTTCTCCTAGTTCTCAGATTGATTTCTTGGGTGTTCAGAATGATTTGATATTTATCTGTGTTCGAGGGATGAGGCAAGCAGACGGTCCCCCTACTACTCTGCCATCTTAACTCCACATCTCCATTTATTTAGATCTTTACTTTCTCCCAGCAATATCATACAGTTTTCAATGTATGAGTCTTACACTTCTTTTGTTGATATCATTCATAAGTACTTTATCTAGCATGTTATTATTATTAACAAAATGTGTTTGTTGTGCCTCTTTTAGTTTCTTTATTGCTAGTACAGGGAAATACAACTGATTTTGTATATTGATCATAAATTCTGCAACTTTGCTGAATTTGTGCATTGCTTCTAGTTTTTGTGGACTCCTTAGAATGTTCCACACACAGAATCATGCCATTTGGAAATAAAGACAGTTTTACTTTTTCTCTCCAATCCGAATACATTTTCTTTTTCTTGCCTGATTGTAATGGCTAGACTCTACCACAATGATAAAAAAAAAAAAGGTGGCAAGGATAGATACCTTTGCTTTGGTTCCGATCTTAAAAGGAAAGCTTTTAGTTTTTCACTATTAAGTATAATGTTAGCTGTAGGGTTTTGTAGATGATCTTTATTAGTTTCCTTTTTTTTCTCAATTTATTGAGAGTTTTTATTAAAATAGGTGTTAGGTTTTGTCAAGTACTTCTTTGTCTATTGAAATGATCAATAGATCATTGGCTTTATCCTTTTTTAATACAGTGTATTACACTAAATGATTTTTGGATTTTAAATCATCCTTGCATCTAATGTGTTTTTGAGATCCTTGGATATGAAGATTAGTGTTTTCTATTAATTTGGGGATATTTTTGGCTTCTCTCTCTTGATTTTTTTTACCTCTCTTTTCTCTCCTTTCTTTCAGTGACTCCTTTAATGCATATGCTGTGTGCTTGATGTTGTTCCACATTCCCGGATGATCATTTATTTTCATTTTTTTCTTTCTGTTCTTCAGATTGGCCACTCTCTACTGATCTATCTCCAAGTTCACTGATTCTTTCTTCTGCCAGCTCAGATCTGCTGTTAAACTCCCGTGGTAAATTTTAAAATTTCAGTTACTGTTCTTTCTAACCCCAGAATTTCCATTTGTTTAAAATTTGTTTTCTATTTATTGATATTCTCTAATTATTGTCAGCATTCTTTCTTGGATTATTTAAAGTTTCCTTTATTTATTTTAGCATGTTTATAATAGATGATTTGAAGTCTTTGCAAGTTCTAACACGTGGGCCCCCACCCAGTTTCCATTGACCACATTTCTTCCTGTGTATGGGTTACATTTCCCTATTTCTTTACATGTCTTTAATTTTTCTGTTGAAAATTTGACGTTTGAAAATTTGGATTCTGAATTCAGAACCCATCTCAGGGGGTTGTTGTTACTTTTGTTTGTTATTTGTTTAGTGACTTACCTGGACTAATTCTATAGAGATTCATCTATAGTGTGCAGTTGCTTAAGTCTCTGTCATTTAAAAAAATATTCCTGGGGTGCCTGTGTGATTCAGTCGGTTGAGCATCTGATTTCAGTTCAGGTCATGATCTCACAGTTCATGAGTGCAAGCCCCACATCAGGTTCTGTGCTGACAGCTTAGAGCTTGAAGTCTGCTTCAGATTCTGGGTCTCCCTCTCTCTCTGCCCCTCTCCCACTCACACTCTGTTTATGTCTCTCAAAAATAAATAAACATTTAAAAAATATTCTTGCTTTTGCTTTAAAGCCAGCTTCCTAGGAGTCACCTGTGGATTAGTACCATTTAGTGAGCAGCCAATGATTGGTCAGAAGTTGCACTTAAACACTTTGAGCTAGTAAGATTTTCATTCTTTGCTGATGCATCGATGTATGCTTTAGGGACTGTAATCAAAGTTTATGCAGTCTATAAGACTGCCCCAACTTTTACTTTCTGAGTAAATAGGACTCATGTTAATTAAACAAGCTATGAGTAGACAGGGTTCTCTCTGATTTCTGGTGAACATGTGTGTGACCCTGAGCAAGCCTACTAGCTTTCAAACCACTAGGGATATGTGAAAGGTTTCCAATGACCACTATGCCTCTCTCATTTTTAGCTGGTCTTGTTAGTACATTGTTTGCCTCAGCCAGCGGGCAAGACCTCACTCTATCTGTGAGGCGTGGGGCTCAAACCCATAAACCATGAGATCATGACCTGAGCCAAGATCAAGAGTCAGACACTTAACTGACTGAGACACTCAGGTACCCTGCACTGCCCTACTGTTTTGGAAAAAACTCCTGGGCATGAGTTTCTCCATGTTCCAAAAATCAAATCAACCCCCTCTAAACGCAAGGTCCTTATGGCCTACACCACTCTTACAGAACTACTACATCATAGAGCAGGATGGAGGGAATGAAAACAGCCCTAAACCAAGCCCTTAAAGTTAGGGTGGACCAACTGTTCCTACCAAGGTTCAGTAGTTTTTCTTGAATAAACACTATCTGTTGTATATCCTTTCAATTTATAGAATTCCCAAGGGGTTGGGACAATGTTGTCTAGTTTGTGACCTCTTTTTGGTGAGATAATTCACCGAACTTCTCACTTAGCCATTCCAGAAGTCCCACTCTATTAAGCAATGCAGTTCTTTTTAAGGTGCTAAAAACACCAAATTTATATGCCAAAACTAAGCACATACTTTATAACCTCTTTCTAAAACCCCCCACAGATATGATAATAAAGAAGCCCCAATAGAATGAATGTTTAACAGTACTGAGGATGAAAAAGGACCCCTCAGTGGGCCAGAAATTTTGACAGTACTTACAAGGTAGAAATCTGATAGGACCATGTTGACATATAAACCAGAGCTGAAAACAGAAACTACAATTACGATGCTTTGAAAAAGGAAGAACAGACAACACATAGAAGTTACAATTCATCTTCTTGGCAGGAACCGTGAAAACGCCTTGGGTAATGGATTGAATTTTTATGTTCCTTCCCAAATTATTTTACTGAAATCCTAATGGCCCATGTGATAGTACAGGAAATAGGGCTTTGGGCAGGTGATTGGTCATGAGAGCAGAGCTCTAATGAGTGAGATTCATATCCTTATGAAAGATACCCCACAGTGCTCCCTTCTCCCTTTTGCCATGTGAGCACACAATGAGAAGACAGCCATCTATGACCCAAAAAGAGGGTTCTCACCAGACACCAAAAACTGCTGGGGTCTTCTTGATATTGGACTTCCAGCCTCCAGAACTGTGAGAAATAAATTTCTGTTGTTTATAAGCCACCCAGTCTAAGGTATTCTACTAAAGCAGCCTAAACTAAAATACTTTGTTAAATCCTGATTCTACTCCGTGGGAGAAATATCATTTCCCCTAGTCCTCTAGGGTCCCTGGTTTTGCCTTCTGAAATAAATTTTCCTTATCTATTATCCTCTAGGCCACATTTAAAGTTGGCATTGGAAAGTGGGTCTCTTTGGAGGTTGTACAATTTTCACAGCCTGCTTTCTAATGATGCAAGTTTGGGGGCCTGGTGGTTGTTTTATAGATTGAAAAATTACAGGCATTTTCAGGCCAGGCTTGTGGTTTTGTTGAGAATACAATTCCATCAAAATTTAGGAAGCTTTCAGTCTATTTACTACCAGTTGGTTCCATGTCAAAATATCTTCTGGTCTCAGTTCTTAAGCCTGCCAACTCCCTTATTTTATTTATTCACTTCTATGCTTAGCACATTTCCCTGTTATTTTAATGGTGGCTATTTTAAGGTCACATAAAACAATAGGCTAAATTAGGAAGGCAATACTTCTACTTTGATCTTTGTTACAAGGTCACTACTGTCCAGATGAAAAGTCTTAATGAGAAGCTTTTGAAAGGGCATTGACCAAAGGCTCTGCTTAGTGCGGGCATAGTTGCAGTTGACTCTCCCAACTTTGAGGGTCAAAATTATTATATTTTATATTAATTTTAATTGTAAGCCACAGTCACAGGATGTGACTCCCTTCGCTTCCATTTCTACCTGTAAACAGGTTCATCATATATAGATACAGATATAGATAGATAGATAGATAGATAGAGATATAGATACCTTGCGTGATATATCTCTCATGGTATCTAGCTAAAAGCAACAAGGACCAACCAACATAAAAACACATCTTTTTTTGGATCACTTCTTTTAGAGAGCTATGGGCATAGCAGGCACATGGTCTGTTTTCCAAGTTATCAGAAGTAACAGCTTCACTAAATATTATGCCATGACATTACAAAGGTCACCAGCTTTCTCACCTTCAATCTGTTTCCTTGTGTCCAAAAACTGACTGTTTAATGGATTTCACATTTTAGGTTTTTGTTATGGCAGTAGCCTACTGGTAGCAATTTTTATATTGCTTAATATCTAGGTAAGCTGCTATGAATTTAAAAAAAGGACAAAATAAAGTGACTCAAACGTAACAGTCCAGGGTGAGACATCTCTCCTCCATGAGGTCATCCAGAGACCCAGGCACCATAATTCCTTAGGGAGGTGTCCCATCTATGTGGTGGGATAGTGTTAGCTAACACCCCACTGTGATCCAGCTTACAGGAAGAGAAAAGAGAAAAATGGTTGGCAAGTATTTTCATTTTTAAAAAAGGCTTGAATGGATATTTCACACTTCTTCTCATATTCCCTTAACCTGACATTGTTCACATGGCCAAATCTACCTGTGGGGTAGACAGGGAAATGACAGTTAACTCCAGTTAGGTAGTCATGGGCACAGCTAAAACTTGGGGATTCCATTACTAAAAGGAATAAGAGTAGGACGGTGCTGGGAAACAGTCTCTGTCCTGCTGGGGGTAAGGAGGGAGATTACCTCTCAATATCATCATGTACTGTTGAATTTTTTTCTTTTTTCCTTGGGACATACAAAGCAGAGGTTTGTTTCTAAAACAGTAACGATTTCGGGCCAGACACACTCTGTAAGTTTTTGACCTTGGAAAAGGAAACAGCACAGAGGCAGAATTTTTTTCATCTTGGCATCCAAGATTCTGATTCAAAATATAGAAGGGCGCCTGGGTGGCTCAGCTGGTTAAGTGTCTGACTTGGGCTCGAGTCATGATCTTGTGGTTCATGAGTTCGAGCCCCATGTCAGCCTTTGTGCTGACAGCTCAGAGCCTGGAGCCTACTTCAGATTCAGTGTCTCCCTTTCCCTTTGTTCCTCCCCCACTCATACTCTTTCTCTCTTTCTCTCAAAAATAGAGATTAAAAAAAAATTAAACATGGGGCGCCTGGGTGGCTCAGTCGGTTAAGCATCCAACTTCTGCTTAGGTCATAATCTCGTGGTTTGTGACTTCAAGCCCGCGTCGGGCTCTGTGCTGACAGCTCAGGGCCTGGAGCCTCCTTCGGATTCTGTGTCTCCCTCTTTCTCTGCCCCTCCCCTGCTCATGCTCTGTCACTTTCTGTCTCAAAAATAAATAAAACATTAAAAAAATTTTTTTTAATTAAACAAAAAAAACCCTAAAAATATAGAAATAGGGGTGCCTGGGAGGTTTGGTTGGTTGAGCATCCAACTCTTGGTTTTGGCTCAGGTCACAATGTCATGGTTCGTGAGTTCGAGCCCTTTGTTGGGCTCCACATTGACAATGCAGGGTTACTAAGGATTCTCTTTCATCTTTCTCTGCCTCTTCCCAGCTTGTGATTTCTCTCTCTCTAAAAATAAATAAATAAACTTAAAAAAGAATTCAAAACAAAATATAGAAATAATTGCTCATTAAGAAATACACCAAAACTTGGGGCACCTCAGTGGCTGAGTTGGTTAAGCGTCTGACTTCAGCTCAGGTCATGATCTCATGGTCCATGAGTTCGAACCCCACGTCAGGCTCTGTGCTGACAGCTTGGAGCCTGGAGCCTGCTTCGGATTCTGTGTCTCCCTCTCTCTGACCCTCCCCTGCTCATGCTCTGTCTCTCTCTGTCTCAAATATAAATAAACATTAAAAAAATTTTTTTAAAGAAATACACCAAAACTCTATAGACAGTTACACATAAAAAGCTCCAGTGTTGGAGTACCTGGGTGGTTCAATTGGTTAAGTGTCTGACTTTGGCTCAGGTCATGATCTCACAGTTTGTGAGTTCAAGTCCGGCGTCAGGCTTTGTGCTGACAGTTTAGAGCCTGGAGCCTGTTTCAGATTCTGTGTCTCCCTTTCTCTCTGCCTCTCTCCCACTTGCACTCTCTCTCTCTCTCTCTCTCAAAAACAAACATTAAAAAGAATTTTTTTAAAGCTCCAGTGTTATAAACTCATAAAATCACATAATATTAGAGCTAAAATTTATAAAAAGACCCTTTGCTCTTTATACATAAGTAAACTCAGACTCAAAGAAGTAAAATAAATGGCCCCAAATCAGAAAGGCAGTTACAGATCAAAGATTAGAATCAAATTCTACTGAATCATTGGATATATACCAACTGAGAAATTTTTTGAAGCATAAATTTCACTGTAATTTTTATTTATTTATTTTTTTTTAATTTTTTTTTTCAACATTTATTTTTGGGACAGAGAGAGACAGAGCGTGAATGGGGGAGGGGCAGAGAGAGAGGGAGACACAGAATCGGAAACAGGCTCCAGGCTCTGAGCCATCAGCCCAGAGCCCGACGCGGGGCTCGAACTCACGGACCGCGAGATCGTGACCTGGCTGAAGTCGGACGCTTAACCGACTGCGCCACCCAGGCGCCCCTCACTGTAATTTTTAAAACAGTATGCCAATTAAGAAAAAACCGCACAATTATTCACAGATAATGTACTTAGAAAGTAATTCTCAATTATATGACAAATGATAAAAATACACATTTAAGAAATATAACATGAATTAAGTTATACTTTTAATACTAAATTTGTTTATTAGGTAATAATATATACACAAGCTGAAATCTGACCCAACTGGCCAAATTACTTTTGAATTCTTTCACTATTATTTTTATTTCAAAATATATTTATTCACCCCAAACAATAACATAAACAAAATATGAGGTCAATTTTCCCATGTTTTGAAGGGTATAAGTTGACAAAGTATACATGGTAGTTTGTGGGTTTTAAAACTAGGTCTCCTATTTTCTGTTCCAGGGTTTTGATGGCTTCCTGTCTCACATTTAGGGTTTGAGTTTATTTTTGTATATAGTGTAACTAAGTGGTCTAGTGTCATTCTTCTGTATGTTGCTGTCCAGTTCTCCCAGCACCATTTGCTAAAGAGATGGTCTTTTTTTCCATTGGATACTCTTGCCTGCTTTGTCAAAGATTAGTTGGCCATACATTTGTGGGCCCAATTCTGGGTTCTCTATCCTATTCCATTGGTCTCTGTGTTTGTCTTTGTGCCAATACCATACTGTCTTGATGATTACAGCTTTGTAGTAGAGGCTAAAGTCTGAGATTGTGATTCCTCCTGCTTTGGTTTTCTTTTTCAACATTACTTTGGTTATTCAGGGTCTTTTGTGGTCCTATACAAACTTTAGGATTATTTGTTCTAGCTTTGAGAAGAATACTGGTGCAATTTTTATTGGGATTGCATTGAATTTAGATTGCTTTGGGTAACTGGTGTAGTCACTCTGAAAAACAGTGTGGAGTTTCCTCAAAAAATTAAAAATAGAACTATCCTACACCCAGCAATAGCACTACTAGGAATTTATCCAAAGGATACAGGAGTGCTGATTCATAGGGGCACATGTACCCCAATGTTTATAGCAGCACTTTCAACAATAGCTAAGTTATGGAGAGAGCCTAAATGTTCATCAGCTGATGAATGGATAAAGAAGATGTGGTTTATATATACAATGGAATACTACTTGGGAATGAGAAAGAATGAAATCATGCCATTTGCAGCAACATGGATGGAACTGGAGGGTATTATGCTAAGTGAAATAAGTCAATCAGAGAAAGATAGATACTCATACGTGGAACTTGAGAAACTTAACAGAAAACCATGGGGGAAGTGAAGGGAAAAAAATAGTTACAAACAAGGAGGTAGAGAGGCAAACCATAAGAGACTCTTAAATACAGAGAACAAACTGAGGGTTGATTGGGGTGGGGGAGAGGGGAAATGGGTGATGGGCATTGAGGAGGGCACTTGTTGGGATGAGCACTGGGGTTGTATGTAAGCGATGAATCATGGGAATCTATCCCCCAAACCATGAGCACACTGTATACACTGTATGTTAGCCAACTTGACAATAAATATTATTAATAAATAAATAATAAATAATAAGTAAATAAATAAATAAAACCTAGGTCTCTTCCAAAAGTAAGCTGTTTTTTTAATGAGAACTCAACTCATAAAATCAAGAAGCACATCAGATGTAAACAAATAGCACAATTAAAATTAATTTATTTATTCATACAAACCCAAGTCAGATTTAAAGTCACTTACAAGATTACCTAAAATATATGTTACATTAAATGTAAGTAAGGAATTTATTTTAAGTTTTATTAATTCAACAAATATTGGCTGAGCATTTCCTTTAGGGGTTACACTTCCAAATATAATGTAAAAGAAGAGAAATTATTCAAGTGGATGTAATATACTCACTAAAACAAATAAGTCATCAGTTAGAAGGTATTATTGGTAGTGTTATGGGTTAGGTCTATAATACTTATTTAAAAGAGGGTATGGTGGGAAACTAGAATTTAAAGGTTTCATTGTAAGTAGATATCTCAAAAACTTAAACATAAAAATGTTCCAAAGTCTAAAGCAGTGGTTCTCAACCAGGTATGACTTGGTAATATCTGGAAATATTTTGGGTTGTCACAACTGGGAGGTGCTAGTGGTCTACAGTGGGTAGAGAACAGGGATATTGTGAAACATCTGACATTGCACAGAACAAACCTCCATAACAAAGAAATAGTTGACCAAAAATGTCAATAGTGCCAAGGCTGAGAAACCCAGGCCTGAAGTGATTTAAGTGATTTAATGTGACTTGATAAGTACTAATTTCTTCTCTGAAAGACATGATGACATACAGGTGTATTTTCATAAATATGAGAAATGATATAGATAGAACAAAGATTATACACTTTACATGAAACTGTGACATCACTACATGTTTATAATTATAAAAATATTAATGGCAGGATGCTTGGGAGGCTCAGTTGGTTGGGCATCTGAATCTTGATTTTAGCTCAGTTCATGATCTTATGGTTTGTGAGATCGAGCCCCGCTTCAGGCTCTATGCTGACAGTGTGGAGCCTGCTTTGGGTTCTCTCTCTCTCTCTCTCTCTCTCTCTCTGCCCTTGCCCCACTAGCACAGGTGCACGCTCTCTCTCTCAAAATAAATAAACATTAAAAACATTAATGGCAAATTCTTTTGAATAGCATTATACTGACCTTTCTTACACAAGCAGTGATTTTTACCTTCTTGTGATTTTTACAGTGGAAGTATTTCCTTCATTTTTTTCAACTAATATTTAGTGAACATCTATTTTCTAGATGTTCTATGTAAGGTGCTATAATAAAAGTTCATATAACAGTTTTACTGGGGAAAGAGGCATGTAACAAAAAATTACAATCCATATGACAAGGGTTATTATAGAGTAAAAATAAGCTACAGTGTGGTAAAACAGAAGAGGGAGTGAGAACTTATGTGATTGTGGGGGTGGGGGTTGGGCATCTTGGGTAAGAGAAGAATATCAAAGACAACTTCCCAGAGGAACAAATGCCTGATCTAAATATTTATATCAGAAGACAGGAGGGACTTCTATGAATGTCATGTTAAGTAAAGAACTTCTTGGGGCACCTGGGTAGCTCAGTCAGTTAAGCGTTAGACTCTCCATTTTGGTTTAGGTCATGATCTCGCAGTTCGTGAGATTGAGCCCACAGTGTGGCTCTGTGCTGATGGCACGGAGGCTGCCTGGGATTCTCTCTCTCTCCCTCTCTCTCTGCCTCTCCCCTGCTTGCAAGGGTTCTCTCTCTCTCTCTCTCTCTCTCTCTCTCCCTCCCTCAAAAATAAATAAACTCAAAAACAAAAGAAAACAAAAAAAGAACTTCTATCAATTACAGGCTTACCAGTCATCTTAATGAAGGCTTTAGGCAAAGTAACATCATAAAAAGGTTATGATTTTATAAAAATCACCCTGAGCACAGTTGAAGGGTGGCCAGGAAGGAGAAAGAGATACTAACTAGGACTCAGATTCAAGGTGATAAGAATCTGTAACAAGGCAGTCATCCAACGGGGGCAAGGGAAGGAGGAGATGGATGAAGAGATGTTAAGAAGAATCAGTAGAACCAAAGTCAGGAGTGGTAGTCAAAAGTAGAACCACAGTCAGAGCATGGTAATGTAAGAAAACTGCCTTTAGTGCTAAAAAATTGAGACTAGCCCCTGCTGGGGGATACTTTGAGATTAGGCCAAATGAACATGTAAATATTTATTATAAAAACTGTCATCATTTAATATATACATAACAATAAAATTTAAAACTAATAATTTAACTTTTCTAAATGTTATCTTAATAAAACTGATTACAGAATACTTTAAAATACTGGTGTCAAACTTCAGGGTCCCATCTCACATGTTATGGAGCTTAGAAGTCACCACTACCGTCCTCACAACTCACTAACCTGAAAATCCACAACTCTTCTTGGATCCTTCAAAGAACTGTGGTAACAGGGCAAGCTGCTGCCCCTAGAGCTGGAAACAGACATACAGAGAATCACAGCTCACCAGGAGCAGAAGCCAGCAGCTGGAGCTAACTTCAGTAGAAATACTTTAAGTTGTAGACCAGTTTGAGAGTTAAAAGCTACAAGGGGTCCTGTCTTTGGAGTTGGGGGTGCCCACATTCTTGGGTTTTACTTCCAGGATCTCTACCAGGTTCTTACTGCAAAGATCAGAGAAAAATCCCCTCCTGCTTCTGGTAGGGGAATGGTAAAGTGACCATTTTGGAAATACCCAGAGTTCTTTCGCTTCTTCCTAACAAGGCCTGCCCTAGGGAAACTACTTCACTAATGGACTGGGTTTTACTAAAGCCTAAACTACGTGGGAGAAGGGACATACTCAACTCAGTCTCACTAAAAGGCTGCCATCTAGCTATCAGAATGTAAAACACTTCCCCTCCTCCCACACTTTACCACATCAATAGGGTTCTGGTGTAATAACTGTGATTGCAGCTAAAAGAACTGCAAGCTTCAGATCCTATTAAGGAGTCTCTAGGAAAACCTAGAGAACAATTAACAAGGACACACAGGAAATTTTAGCCTCTAACACCATAGCCACAGCAAACAGTAATATAGCTTAATTCCTAGCCAGATAAACATAAAACCTCACACTAAACACCCATATAACCTCAGTTCCTTTTACCATATCTTGCTTTCAAAAAAAATAATACAAAGCATGCTAAAAGGCAAGAAAAAAAAACAATCTAAGGTTAAAGCAAGCATGAGAACCAGACTCAGATATGGCAGAGATTTTGGAATGATCAGACCAGAAATTTAGAATGATCAATATGCTAAGAGATCAAATAAAAAGTGGATAACACACAGACTAGATGGGTCACATAAGCAGAGAGATGGAAGTTCTAAGAAAAACTCACAAGGAAATGCTAGAAACTGAAAACATTGTAACAGAAACGAAGAATGCCTTTGATGGGTTTACCAACAGACTAAACACAGCTAAGGAAAGAATCAGTGAGCTTGAAGAAAGATCAATAGAAAATTCCAAAACTGAAAGGCAAAGAGAAAACAGCAACAACAATGTAAAAACAGAAGAACTGTGGGACAGTTATAAAGACAGAACATGTGTGCAATGGAATTACCAGAAGGAGAACAAAGATGAAGGAATAGAAGGAATTTAAAGGAATAATGCCAGATTTTCAAAATTAATGACAGACACCAAACCACTGATCTAGGAAGCTTAGAGAACACAAGCAGGGCACATACCATAAAATGTACACCTACACATACCGTATATGAAATGCAGAAAATCACAGAGAGAGTCTTGAAACAAGCCAAGGGAACAAGATAGAATTCTATTTGATTTCTCTTCAGAAAACATGCAAGCAAAAAGGGGTGGAGTGAAATATTTGAAGGTTGAAGAATAAAAACCACTAACCTAGAATTCTGCATACAGTGAAATTACCCTTCAAAAATGAAGGAAAAACTAGAGACTTTCTAAGGCACACGAATAATGAGAGAATTTGTCTCCAGTAGACCTCCTTGCAAGAAATGATAAAGAAGTTCTTCTGAGAGAAGGAAAATGATAATAGGGTCAGAAACTTGGATCTACATAAAGAAGGGAAAGCATTAGAGAAGGAATAAGTGAAAACAAAATAGTATTTTATTTTTCTTATTCTTAATTGACCTTAACAGAAAACGGTTTAAAACAATAATAGCAAGAAAGTGCATTCAGTTTTATAGCATATGGGTAAATGAAATGACTGGCACAAAGTGATAAAGGACAGGAGAGAGGAAGTAGACATGCTTGTTATAAGGCACCTGCAACTACCCATGAAGTGGGGACAGAGTTTACTTGAAAGCAGGCTTTTATTAGTTGTAAATGTGTATTGCAAATTCTACAGCAACCTATAATAAAATTATAAAGGAAGTATAATTGACATGCTAAGAGAGGAGCGAAAATGGAATCATGTAAAATGCTCAATTAAAACCAAGAAAAAGGGGTGCCTAGGTGGCATCAGTCGGTTAAGCATCTGACTTCACCTCAGGTCATGATCTTGCGGTTCATAATTCCAGCCCCGCATCAGGCTCTGTGCTGACAGCTCAGAGCTTGGATCCGGCTTCAGATTTGTGTCTCCCTCTCTCTCTGCCTCTCCCCTGCTTGTGCTCTGTCTTTCAAAATAAATAAAATATTAAAAAAAAAAAACAAGAGAAGGCAGAAAAAAGAGAGAAACACTGAAAAGAGAAGAAAGAAAAGAAAAAAAGAAAAGAGAAAAGAAAAGAAAAGAAAAGAAAAGAAAAGAAAAAGAAAGAAAACAAGTGCAATGCATAGAAAACAGTTAGTTTACAAACTTCACAGCCACTATGGGGTGTGGAGCAGGGTGGAAATAGATAAAACCACAGGGTTCCAATGCTGTAACACGTACTCAACCACTGCTTTAGAAGACAGTTTTTCTGATGCCTACCTGATGCTTTCCTCCTTTACAATGTGTAACTCTGCAAGATCAGGAATAGCAATTCCACCTTGAAAAATACTATCTGGGACTGTGTGAAAGTAGAAGTTCAATGCTTCTATCCGGTAAATCCAAGTCATAGTCTTTGGAGCTTCTGAGTCCTAAGCCTACCATCTGTGAGTTTCATTCTCCCTGGTCATTTCTGAAACCTTCTCCTTTCTCTCTGGGGAAGAGGACAGGAGGGTGTATGTCGGGGCTCTCGCTGATGAAGTGTAACTTGAGTTAATAAGAGGGATTTACCTTTTAAAGCTCTTCTCTTTTACCCTAACAGTTCACCTCAAGAGTGACCTGTGGAACACTATATCAGTATCACCGAGGATGTCTGTTAAAGAGGGAGATTCATGGGTTCTGCCCAAGAGCTACTGAATCAGACTCTCAGAGAGTGAGCCTAGGAATCTGCACTGCTGGCAAATGTCACAAGTGATCCTTATGCACACTGAAGTCTACATCTGAGAACCACTGCTTTAATATATGGCTCCTTTAGAGAGTTCGGGATAGGAATAAGGTTTGGAAGTCACTTCACTTTATGTTTTGGGCCAATTTATTACTAGGAATATTTGCCCCTAACCACTTGCTGAACATGTCTGCTAACCAAATAGAGTAAATGCTCAAAGAATATTTATTGAAAGATTATTTGAGGAGCATAACATGATACTTTCTTAAGTTCTGTGATGAGCAAAAAATTTTGATTCTTCTAACCTAGATAGAAGTCATTTTATTCTAAATGAGTTTTTAAAAATTTTATGGTCTTTTTTGTAATGTGTACAGAATAGCTGTCACTTTAAAACTATAAGAGTACAACATGCCAAACTTTATTTAGATGGTAGGCTTGCTCTATGCAGGCCATCAAAAAAATAATAACTTGAGCTTCCATATCAGTTAAATTTGGTCTAGAGCATTCCTGCAAAAGAAAAATAATGGTTGAAAACATAAGTAGCTATGGAAAATGTAAATCTAAATAAACAAAGAATTGTAATAAGGTTAAAAAAAAATGAACAGATATGTCAACAAACCCTAATGTTGAGGGCACTTATAAGGATGGCCTAAGAGGTTGGGGAATTGGCAGAAGGGTACAGCGCTAGGGTAAAACAAAAGAGAAAAAAGATAAGCAGACAGAGAACATAAAGGCCTGCTCATCAAACCCTTCCAAGAACAGAAAACCAAAATCCACAAAAAGGATTTTCGGAAACAAAAAATCAAGCAGTAAGACAGAAGATAAGAGAAACGGGACTTTTACTGGGTTCTTCAAGTACTGAGTCCATGGGGCACACATACACTACATTATACTTCTATACCATTTTGTAAAGGCATTGGTAACCTCTAACGTTAGTATCCAGTCAAAATTATATAATCCCATCAGCATCTGCAAGAAAGAAGGACCTGGCTTGATTTTCAGTTCTTTATTTTTAGTTCTTTCTTACATTCCCAACGTGGGGAAATGGAGCTTGGAAAAACTCAGCTTGGGAAAACTTGGGAGACTGAGCTAGAGACTATTCTTCCATTGTTCTTTGTACAAGAAGAGATAAGGAGTGAATAGAAGCAATAAGTGATCATTCCCTAGAAGCTTTCCTTTTCAGGAGACTGCCACTTAGAGGGCAGGCGAGGTGATCGCTCCTACTGTCAATTTGTTAGCAGGGTGTCTGTGTGTGTGTGTGTGTGTGTGTGTGGCGTGTGCATGCTTTGCATGTGTGCAACTGCATATGTGCATGAGTGTGTATGTTACAGGGACATGAATGGTACTGCACAACGTTCAGTCTGACTTACCTTGCCATCTAGCAGCAGCAGATTATACACCGACATGAGTACTGTCACTCTGAAATGGGATAGAGAGTTAGGTTCCAAGCAGAGGAGAAAAAAACACAGAAAGAGAGAGAACACAAAACCGCGTGCACACACATGCACACACATACACTGAAATTCTCCAAACTTGTGGGTCGAGCAGCTGGGAGGGAGTCGGTCTTCCTCCCTTCCTGCTCTCTCTTTGCTGAACAGCCAAATGAGAGACTGAAACTCTAACAAGGAAGAAAGAACTGCCAACAGTCACTGAAAACTCACTCTGGTGTTGTAGGAAGATACGGTCTTTTCAAAGACACAGCTGAAGCAGCAGACTTAAAATTTGTAAAAGATGGTGTAGCTGCACAAAATAAGAGAAATAAGGGAAAGCTGTGAAGTGATCATCAGCAAAGTCCTCTAGAGTTAATCTGTGATATAAAGGTTAACAAAGAAGTTCTGTAAGCAGAAAGGAAAAATTACCTGTAAATAACTTTTTTTCCAGTTCTTCTTGAATTTTAAGAAGAATCCTCTCCTGTTCTAAGGCTTCTATGTACTTGGAGTAGCACCAGGTTGGCTAGAAAGACAGCTTTCAAAGTTAATTTTGGGAATGTTTGTCCCAGGAAATAAACTGAAGGTAAGATGGCCTATATAAGCCTCTTCATTTAAACCTTTATTGAAGTATAATAAACTTCAATAACAGATCATTGAATAGGACAATTCAATGATGTGTCTAGAACTATATGAGTTATAACTATTCTCAGTGAATCAATGTTGCAAAGGATTTATGGAGTTCTTGACAGCTATTCATGCACCTATATATATATATATTTAATTTGATTGTGAATTTAGGTGCTCAAGAGAGATCCAAGTTTTTTTGAGGGGGGTAGTTTTGCATTTGTATTAATTACAATTCTTAAATGTGCAAAATCTATCAGAAACAAATGCACATACAGAGAATCCACACTTGCAAAATGGCACAGTATTATCACTGTACCAATTGCTAGAGTAATTCAACATGTATCTCTTCAATAGCAACAACAATAATAATTTACATTTAGGAAATGCCTTTGGTTTCCAAAAGCTTTTTAGTTTCTTACGAACTCTTGAGATATATGACAGGAGATTGTCATCATACCATTCCTTTTTCTCACACTTTTCTCCTTTTAACAGACAAGGAAACAGGCTCAAAAGCAAATTCAGGGATTTTTTTTCAGGCTCCCAGGTAACACTGACTTGTAAGTGACATTGAAAATTAGAAGCTTGTTATCTCTAGTTCCACATTTCACCCTTTTTTATATACCACGTTTCTGAAATTTAATGCTAGTCATTTGCTAATAAATGTTTTTCCCAATGGCATTATTACATATCATACACTTTAGAGGTTACCTTTTCAATATATGGTGTCACAAAATTGACATTCCCCTTTTCTCAATAATAGCTTTATAGTCTATCAGTTATCTTTATTGAGCGGCTGAATTTATTTGACATTCTTAAATGCCAAAAAGATTGTTTCTTGAGCTAGAATCCTCTTAAGATGCAAACACAAGTCATTAAAAATGGACATGACTTATGAAATTTCAGGGACGTGATATTAATGTACAAATGTAAATATAAACATAAAAATTGTAAATGTATTCATTGATGGTCATGTACTGGCCAATTTTATGAGCACTTCAAAGAATTAAGAAATTTGAGATTAAGGCTTTGACATTTTTCTTTCTTTTTTTTAAACCCAAGAATATGTCAACCAAGTGTATTCTGTCTTGTTCCCTATCTGCCTTATTCTCTTTTTCAATAAGCTAGTCATTTCAACTGCTGCCACTTAAATCTTCTTCATGTGTATAAAAAAGTATTTTCTTTTATTATATTGTCCAGGATCAGCTGAAATTTTAATAGTCTCTGAAGGCTCAAGGGAATTCCCTTCCAATCTCTCCTAGAATAATTTTACCCTCATTTTCAAACAAGCACAACTCTACTACTGGACAATAACTGAGTTACTGCATTCTACTATCCAATGTTTAAAGAAGTGGTATCTGTGACACCCGTACAGCTTACCTGTCGACCATATGCTTGCAGGCCGAAAACTGGGGTCACTGGGTAAAGCAGCTGTTTTGATAGCAGATCCTGAAGAACTTGCATATTGTTTGCTTCCATCCTGTAATTATATTAAGTTATTAAAAAAGGGGGGGGTAAAACTCTACTAGTATAAACTTACAGCTAAGGAGTCATAACATTAGATGAAAAAATATCTTCTAATGAGTACCACACTCGAGGTCTCATCAAGTCAGTGTTACTAATTTGACATCATTTATGAACTCTTTACATTTATTTCCTACTAATATAAAAATATTTAAAAATGAGTGATAATGGGGCGCCTGCGTGGCGCAGTCGGTTAAGCGTCCGACTTCAGCCAGGTCACGATCTCGCGGTCTGTGAGTTCGAGCCCCGCGTCGGGCTCTGGGCTGATGGCTCAGAGCCTGGAGCCTGTTTCCGATTCTGTGTCCTCCCTCTCTCGCTGCCCCTCGCCCGTATCATGCTCTCTCTCTGTCCCAAAAATAAATAAACGTTAAAAATGAGTGATAAACTATGAAGTGGTATGTAAAAATTGCCACCCAATTCTGGCATCTAGGAAAAACCATTGTAAACCTTTTCATAAACATCCATCCAAGCTTCTCACTAGGGAAAGACATAGATATAACCTGTAATTTTAGTATTTATATTTTATTACATAAATTTCATACAAATGGAATCACACTGTATGTGTTTTTTGAAATCTGCTTTTTCATGCAAATTGTTGTGAAAATATTTCTAGTGGAAATGTAAGGGGAGGGTCTAGTGTCATTCACCAGTATGCCTACAATTCAATATATAGTATACACCTGAATATGTGGATAATGAAATGTATAAATGCATCATCAATGAATTAACTGTTCTAAGCACTCAATCTTGAGTGATAAAAAAAAATCAACTATATCATCACTTCAACAGGTAAATAATAGTCTAGTAAAGGTATGTATCACAGATAATTTAATCAATGCCTGCTACTGGGAACTTAAGCTATTCAATTTTTTTTTTTTTATGATTATAAATGATGCTAGTTGATGACAGAACTCTCCAAGAAATCCAGTCATGAATCAGAGGAAGACTATAACATAGGCACCCAAAATTAATTAAATATTCCTATATAAACATTTGTATACATAAAATAATACTCCAAATCATAAATGCAGAAACTTGGGCCAAAAATAGACCAAAAATATAAAAAGTAAAATGAGTTTACTGAATTTAAAAGAAGACTGAAGAAAAAAAGACAAAAATCTCTGAAAAATGAAGCTATAAGGTACCCAAGGGAGAAAAAATTTGATTGAATAGAGAGATAGGTAGGGGATTTATACACATATTATTTATATACACTTTCTGACCCATACACATGCATACACATGGTATATAATATGTATATGTATCATATATATGTATCAAAAAGTTTAAATATACACATATATACACACATATGATATGCATATAAATCTGCCCCCCCCCCAAAAAAAAAACCACTTAGCAAAGACATAAGCCTACAGACTCAGGAATCTGAGCAATCCTCAGACAGAATAAGTACAAAGAAATCCACACGAGACATATCATAATCAAATTCTGAAAGCCAAAGACAAAGAAAAAATCTTGAAGGCGTAAGTAAGAAACAATACCTTACCTATAGGGAAAGGACAGAAGAAAATAATAATCTTGGAATATCAGGAAGGAAGAAAAATGGGAACAGCAAAAGTATGGGTTAATATAATAGCCTTTTCCTCCCTCCTTGAGTTTCCTAATTTAATGTTTAATGGTTGAAGCAAAAATTATAAAATGTCAGAGTTTCATTTTCTGTTTTATTCTTATGATGGCTTTATATGGATATCATCTGCCATTTTCTGCTCACTTTGAAATGTCTTATATTTTCCTCAACCATCAATATACCGATGTGGTTCGCAGTATATGCTGAGGAAATATTTAAAATAACTATAAAACAAGAGATGGAAAAAGACTTAAAAGTGGGGGGTGGTTAGTTTCTAGACTCTAGTCAAACTGGGAAAAATGTTAACACCAATAGACTGGGAAAAGTTACGTATCTATAATGTAGTATCTAAAGCAACCACTAAAATATCTAAACAAAGATACACCAAATAAAAGTCTAAGAAATATACAAGTAATCCACAAGAATGCAAGACAAAGGAAACAGAAAATAATGAAAAATAGAGGGAAAAATCAAAACAAGAAAAAAATGGCAGGCATATTAAAAACCATAATAAAGACAAAGAGACTAAACACACCAAATAAAAGACAGAAATTGGCAGAATAGATTTAAAAAACACCACCGTGGCCCAACTATATGCTGTTTATAGGAAACTTAATTGAAATACAATGATATAGAAAGTAAAGGAATGAAAAAAGATACACCATACAAACATCAGAACAGAGGAGGTTGGTTTTTGCAGCTTTGGAGAAGTTTGGCAGTTTTTGAGAACCTCCACAGTCCTCTACATTGTTTATGACACCATATATATGTATAAAACACTATCTTTAAAAAGAGCTGGAAGAATATATCCCAAGTTTAATGGTGCTCTTCGGGATGGGGAGGGTAATGGAACTCAGAGCTGGGGTTAAGAGAGTTTGCTCTTTCTGCAGTATTTACTCTTTCTACAATATTTTAACTAGGGGAAAAAATGAGGCAAAATGTTAGCAGTGTTTGTCATCATATTACTTTTGTATTTTTTGATACCTTCTAAATTTCTTTAAAAAAATAGAATAGGTATAAGCTTGCAAGTAAATAAAATACATTAGTCATGAGCAGTTAGCCTTTTTCAATTCAAAGAAAGTAGATAAATATAAAGAGACAGACAGATGAATGGTTGAATAAATGGACAGATTGACAGACAAATAGGCAGGCTGGGCAATTTATAATTCATATTTATAAATTTTGTGGTCAATGTATCAGTTTGTTATTGTAATATTGAAAATGCTTTCCCATGAGTACATAACATTTTTTTCATTCATTCATTTTTGTTTTCGTTCCTGATTTACTCAATAAACACTGCTTAATAATTGAGCCTGTGCTGGACACTGGTCTAAGCGCTATGATACACAGATGCACAAGACAAATACTATCCTTGGGAATCTCAGTCCAGTGAGAATGACAGATGCAAAAACCTATTCATGAGACAATATAAAGCATTCTCCAAGAGAGGTAGGAATGTTACTACAGTGGATGTGAACTGCTTGTGCGACCTAGGAGGGTAAAGAAAGCTTTCACATGGAAGAGGTGACATTTGAGATGTATTTTGAGAAATTCAAAACAAAGTCTGAAACCTCTGGCTAAAGGCTTAAAAGCCACTAAAATCTGTATTCTATAATGTCTCTGTATTTTCCCCAGCCTGAATTCTTCTGCAAATTCATACACACCACATACCTTTTATTTTTTTTTTTATTTTTTATTTTTTCACACCACATACCTTTTAAAGTCTGACTCAACTCAAAATGAGTCTTGTCTTACCTTTGCAAATTTCTCGTCTTCTGTGACTGCCAATTTTTTTTCTTATTATATTCTTGTCTTCTCTCTAAAAACACTCATAATTTTTTCATCAGTTAAGTTCTTCCTAAACTCGCAAAACTGAGGCCAAAATTTAAATAGAACCCCAAAAATTGTCATCTGTATAAAAAACAAAGTATGTCTCAGATTACAATTTTACACAAATGTACCAATTTAAACTCTAATTCACCATAATAATGGATTAACTATTCTATCTTTAATATACAGCGTGTTTCCTCCAACTTACTGTCTCCAGACATCTTGGCATAGTTTAGCTCAGCACATGCTTATCATCAATGTTTTTTACTACCAATGAGAAGTCTTTCTTTAAAAATAAAACCATATACTTAAAAGTTACTTTATTCTTTATGTTTCCCTAACCAATTGATTGTATTAATAAAGAATCCATTAGGTCTTTTTTAAATAAGAAATTTATGTTTTCTTTTAAAACATACACTAGTTGATCTGCCACACACTCTGCTGTTTTATGCAAGTATTCCAAATATTCAGTCCATCAAGAGGAACGCCTCTGTGCCCCCTTTTTCTTTCTTTTAGAGAAAGGAAATACCTCTGGAAAAGCTCTTAAACAAAGCCGCAGATCTAAAAATAAATCTTGAGTAACTTTTAAATGATATAATCTCTTTTATGTGAGAGCAAGAAAAGTAACATTTAAAAAGCAGGGTGGTATCCCGGACAAAGGCTTTCTATGAGGACACTCCACATTAAGTGATTAATTGTGATATTTATAGAGATAAGAATTGTTGCTCAAAGTCCCATGCCAAGTATTTCCATTAGTTCCAGAGGCATATATTACTTCCAAGAAGGTAGGACCTGCCACATCAGATCAAGTCCAACATCTTGTTACTAGGAATGGCCTTTACCTAATGCCCTAGAGAAAACTGAACCATCCCATTAGGCTCCAAGCCAACTCTTCAGAGGAAAAGAGGAATTTATAAAAAGTAAGTGCTGCAGTGATCAATAGAGTCCTCAACTGGCTGGTATATTTCATTACTCCTCTTTTCTGTACATGAATATTATTAGTAATTCTAAAATTTTTTATTCCTTTTAAAATACAGTTTTATCATTTAATTCTGTAGCCTCTTGGCATTGTGATCACAAAAGCTAGAGATACTTTCTTTGATGAAATGTAGGCTTTAAACCAAATTTCATTTACATTTACCTGCTATATCTTTATTTAAGTAATCCCCTGATCTAATGTCAAGGGATCGTGGTAGTTTCTATATGAACTTCTTAAACAAATACCTCTCTTCCTTCTCTATTTACCAACTATTGACCCTACTTCTCAGTTATCTATCCAAAACCTGAGTCATTCCCTGCTCTCAAATACATTTATTTCCATCTAGAAAGTCTTCCAGCAAACGTCATTGAATTAGAACACAATTTTTCAATGGCAGACATAAAACGACTCTACTCCTAAAAGCTGCAATTAAGATTTTAAGTTAATAACATATGTGTTAGTCACAAAAATTACTCTGTACCACGAGAACCTCAAAAGATAATCAAACTGTAGGTAGGAAAATGTTGTAATAAATATAGAGCTACTTTGCTCACTGGCAGTAGATGGGCAATGACTTTAGTATGAGTTAAAAGGGCCAGTGAAAATTTGGTTGAGTGAAGAAAACTTCAAAGTTATTAGGGGTGCCGGTGGGGGATAGGAAAAGGTCACACTGCTAACAATATTAGAACAGGCAATAGGCTTTTTTATCTACTATGCAGCCCTTTCAGTTAACTTTGCTCTCATTTCCAATTTGATTTTACTCCTTTCTGTCACAATAGATCACTTCTCATGTCAATCATCCATGAGTTCAAGTATGTTATTGAGCGCCTATTCTGTGCTAGGCATTTGGGCCACAAGGATAAATAAGAAACATGCCTTGCCCTCAAACACCTTACAATCAGATGGGAAAGTCAGCATAAAAATAGTCATTTTCAGTTTTGTGCGATAAACAGAAACCTATGCAGGATGTTACAGAAGCACAAGGGAGAGAAGATGATAACACAAAAAACTCAGGAGGGAAGAGAATAAGGCTCCTTTGTAGAACCAGAGATATTTCAGCAAGACTGGTGGGTGAGGGCAGGGAGTGGTAAGAGATGTGCAACCAGACCTCTGGTTTGCACACCTGGGTAGAAGGTGATGCTATTCCCTGAGCTTCCTTAGGAAACGCAGGAGGAATAATCAGTTTGGTGGGGTGAGGACTCTATAGAAAGATTCTCTTATTTTCTGATGCTCTAAAGTCCACATTTAAATTATGTCTAGGACTCTATTTTAGGAAATCAAGTAGAATGCATAAACTAGAGGACTCCAGTACAGTTTGCTGGCTTCAATCCCTAGACAGTATGGCAAAACCAACCAATATAAGCAGTTCCAGACATGCACTTGCAAACTCAAGGTCTTTGATGTAGATGGGCAAGCCCTGGCCTGGTTATCCAGAGACCTAGGCTAGGCTAAGTGATCTCTAAGATCTTTTCACAAACATACTACGATTCTGGCACCATGTTTTCTCTATTTCTCTTTAGCACTTCCTCAATCATTCATCTGTATTTTCACCTATTTTAATGCATAATTTGGATTATGAGTCCATTTCAGTTCCTCAGAGGACTTAGAACACAGCTGGCTCACAAATGAATGTTAAGGAATAATGGCCTTTTTTCCATGCTCAAGGGCAATCATATCCTAAATCTCTGGTTCATATCACTTAAATCATGACATGGCCTTCCCTATTACCCCTATTATAATTTATTTTTCTTAATCATTTTTCAAGAACAACATCACTAAAAGGCTTTTAAAAATGCAAATAAATTATGTCCACCAAATCACTGTTTTCTATTATTTATCTTAAAAAGAAGTAACTTGAGCAGGTTAACAGGCATGATTTTCTTTTCATGAGCTTGTGTACTTTATGTTGGTTAGGTACTTAAATCTCCTCTCACTTATTTTATGAGCTATGTGAATATTCCAATCTTTAAAAATACACAAATCTTGGGACACACATATTTTACACATATTTGTGGTAGCAGATTTTCTAAAGGAAACATGAATGGTGGGAAAGGAAGGAGGAATTGGCTGGAGTTTTATAAGCTAAAAACAAAAATGATAATCATAGAAAGTCAAGGATAGTATTTAAATAATTATATTTGCTGTTTATTATCAACAAAATAGTAAGTTATTAGTTTCTTATGTTCTGTGGAATACGCAAATATTTTTTCATTAAATAGAAGTAATCTCAGTTAAGGAAGGAAGGTCGTAACCCTGTCAAATATGAATAATGCAAAATCTTTAAAAGAATATCTAGATTGTTAATGTATTTTAAAATACGCTTAACTGCATGCCCTGATCTCTTACCTGTGCCTCTCTAAATACATAGGGTCCTAACTCCTTCCTGTGTTCAATAATCTTCTGGGCTTGCTCTATTGGAATGTCAATTTGTAAAGCTGGTGGAATACTAGAATTAATAAAGCAGTTGATAATAGTCATGATCTTCTTGTGAATGATGGACTCATCACAATGAGAATGGCACAAGTCCTGAACAAGGAGGAAAGAGAGAACAGTATATAATTAACGCATTCCTAGAACACTTTGTAGAATTGTGGCAATACATCTTCCAGTAATACATAGATTTTAACTTCAGATCAAGAGGACATGAGGACATGTGAAAGCTATCTTTCTATAAAACGGTATCTTCTATTTCTCTTGGGTTTGAGGAACCTAAGACGTTGATGCATACATCGTACATAAATACAGGTTTCATTTACCCTTGAGTGCTTCTACTCCTAGGTAAAGGAACAGCTTCAAAGTCTACTTTGACTCATTCAGCAAATTTATATTGGGTGCCTACTATGTACCAGCTGAGCCCCAAGATAGTATCTGCCTTTAAAGGCTCAATCTTACTGGAGGAGAAGCAAGAGAACACATTACTTCAATATGAGTTAGCTAATAAGTACTACAGTAGAGGTGTACACAGGATCCTAGGAGAACACTGAAAACGGGTACCTAACTCAATCTGCAGGTGGATGTAAACGCTTTCCCAACCAAAACTGCTTCAACACCAAGGTGACTTAGGCTCGAAAGGGCAATATAATTGCAAATGGCATATTGGATTAAGGGTTAGTATCCAAAATCTAGAAAAAACTTATCAAACTCAACACCCAAGAAAACAAATAATCCAGTGAAGAAATGAAAAACATGAACCGGGGGCGCCTGGGTGGCGCAGTCGGTTAAGCGTCCGACTTCAGCTCAGGTCACGATCTCGCGGTCCGTGAGTTTGAGCCCCGCGTCGGGCTCTGGGCTGATGGCTCAGAGCCTGGAGCCTGTTTCCGATTCTGTGTCTCCCTCTCTCTCTGCCCCTCCCCCGTTCATGCTCTGTCTCTCTCTGTCTCAAAAATAAATAAACGTTAAAAAAAAAAAAAAAGAAAAACATGAATGGACACTTTTCCAAAAAAAGACCTCCAGATGGCTAATAGACACATGAAAAGATGCTCAACATCACTCATCGTCAGGGAACTACAAATCAAAACCACAATGAGAGACCACCTCATGCCTGTCAGGATGGCTAAAGTTAACAACCTAGGAAACAACAGAAGTTGGCAAGGATGTGGAGAAAGGGGAACCCTTTTGCACTGCTGGTGGGAATGCAAAGTGGTGCAGCCACTCTGGAAAACAGTATGGAGGTTCCTCAAAAAATTAAAAATAGAAACTACCCTATGATTCAGCAATGGCACTACTAGGTACTTATCCAAAGGATACAAAAATGCTGATTCAAAGGGGCACATGTGCCCCGATGCTTACAGCAGTGCTATCTATCATCAGTAGCCAAACTATCTGTCAACTAATGAATGGATAAAGAAGATATTTTACACACACACACACACACACACACACACACATACAGGAATACCACTTGGCAATCAAAAGTATGAAATCTTGCCATTTGCCACAACGTGGATAGAACTAGAGTGTATTATGCTAAGCTAAATAAGTCAGAAAAAGACAAATACCATATGATTTCACTCATATGTGGAATGTAAGAAACACAACAGATGAACATTGGGGAAGGGAAGGAAAAATAAGATAAAAACAGAGAGGGAGGCAAACCATTAAGAGACTCTTAAATACAGAGGACAAATTGAGGGTTGCTGGAGGGGTGTGGGGTAGGGGGATGGGCTAAATGGGTGATGGGTATTAAGGAGGGCATTTGCTGGGATGAGCACTGGGTGTTACATGTAAGTAATGCATCACTAAATTCTATTCCCGAAATCGTTATTACACTATATGTTAACTAACTTGAATTTAAATAAAAATAAATATAATTAATTAATTAAAATAAATTTAAAAAAATTTTAAAGCAAAAAGGGCAATATAAGCAGGATGTTGGCAGTGACAGGTGCGCCACTAGGTATCTTTTAGTATTTATACTTTTATAGTTAGCCTATTAAATTATCTTCCTTATACCCAAAGAACTCAAAAATAGGGACCATACATTTAAAAGGCCCAGTTTTATGTGACAAATACAGGGCTATCATTTTTTAAAATAAAGAGGTAGCTTAGCTTGAGTTTATGGCATTTCTTTGTCAAAGACATTGTTCTCCAAATCACAAGAAAGCAGACAAATTTGGAAACTTGTAATTCTAGGCCAGAAATGAGCTAACACTTATTAAGTACTCACTGTATGATGGGCATTGTAATCACTATCTTATGGGCACTATTAAAGAAAGAAGAATTTAAGTGCTGGCCATATAAAATCCTACATAAGTTATATGTGGAAAAAGCTTGATATAAATGTTACATTAAGACAACAGTTAGCATTTTTAACTCAATTTAGAACCCCCCCTCAGAAAATGCCTATTTATACAACATATGTTAGATGTGTTACCAAATGTGTATTTTTTCCCATTACTAGTGAGATTATCATATATAAATATTTGGTAAGCCTCATTTATAATTATGGAATATAAGGCTTGTGAAATAACAAGTTTTTGGAGTTTTCATTTTGAGGGTGAAGGGACAAAAATCAGAATTGATTTTTTTTTCTAATTGTTCTGCCCTACTATGCCATTAGCTCAGTTAACGTTACCTATCATTAAGGTCCCAGTTTATTTTTATTTTTTTAAATGTTTATTTATTTTTGAGAGAGAGAAAGCAGGGGAGGGGCAGAGAGAAAGGGGGAGAGAGGATCCAAAGCGGGCTGTGCACTAACAGCAGCATAAGGGCTCAGTTTAAACAGAGTTTCCTCTGGAAGGCTTTTGGTGACTCCCTCAGTTCAGGAGAGATGTCTATCTTAGGTACTCCCATTACCCCCTGAGCTTCCATCACCACTGCCCTAGTCACAGTCTTACAACTGCCTTGTCTATCGCTCATCTGTCCCTCCCATGACAGTGTAAGCTCTAAGAGGGAAGACTATTTTGATGATGGTTGCATCCTCAGGATTTTTCGTGGCCCTTGGTAGATGTTCAAAAAGTATTTGCTGGATGAATATACTCTTCCAGTTTTTTTCTATGGACACACACATACACATACACACACACACACA
This sequence comes from Lynx canadensis, assembly GCF_007474595.2. NCBI lineage: Eukaryota > Metazoa > Chordata > Mammalia > Carnivora > Felidae > Lynx > Lynx canadensis. The sequence goes on along the minus strand of NC_044320.2, from coordinate 37,284,124 downwards.
CATACATGTACACACACACTTTAGATTAAAGTATGGTGTTTTATAGTAACTAGGTTTTTTAAAAAAAAATATCCTTTCCCATCATTGATTGTTCTCCTACAGCATGATTTTTAATGGCTGCAGAGTATCTAGGTTCTTCCCAAATATTCACAATTCAGAACAGTGTTTAAGAACACTGATTAATCATTGTTCTGAATTGCGAAAATATGGAAAGAACCCAGATCTTTATCTCTTAGCATATTACCACAATCTTTGCTGGGGGCAGGGAACATAACTTAGTGGTTAAGGGCATAAACTTTAGCAATAGAATGCCTTCGTTCAAACTCAAGCTCTACCACTTAATTAGCTGCGTGATGTCAGGAGTTTCTTAACCCTTCTGTGCCTCAGCTTCTTCATCTATTAAATGGCAAGAATAACAGTTTTGACCTACTAGGATTCTTATAAAGAATAAATTAGTTGTTACATGAAAAGAATTAAGATAACATGTGCCAGATAGCAAGCACTTAATAAGAGTAAGCTAGAGGCGCAGGAAGATGGCGGCGTAGGAGGACGCTGGGCTCACCGCGCGTCCTGCTGATCACTTAGATTCCACCTACACCTGCCTAAATAACCCAGAAAACCGCCAGAGGATTAGCAGAACGGAGTCACCGGACCCAAGTGCAGACGAGAGGCCCACGGAAGAGGGTAGGAAGGGCGGCGAGGCGGTGCGCGCTCCACGGACTGGCGGGAGGGAGCCGGGGCGGAGGGGCGGCTCGCCAGCCAAGCAGAGCCCTCGAGTCCGGCTTGCAAAAGCGGAGGGGCCTGACGGACTGTGTTTCAACAGCAAGCGCGACTTAGCGTCTGGGAGGTCATAAGTTAACAGCTCTGCTCGGAAAGCGGGAAGGCTGGAGGACAAAGGGAGGGTGAGCTGCGGAGCCCCCGGACGACAGAGCTCAGTTTGGCGGGGAACAAAGGCGCTCGCCAGCGCCATCTCCCCCGCCCATCCCCCAGCCAAAATCCCAAAGGGAACCGGTTCCGGCCAGGGAAATTGCTCGCTCCGCGCAAACACCCAACTCTGTGCTTCTGCGGAGCCAAACCTCCGGCAGCGGATCTGACTCCCTCCGGCTGCCACAGGGCCCCTCCTGAAGTGGATCACCTAAGGAGAAGCGAGCTAAGCCTGCCCCCCCTCCCGCCGTGCACCTTGCCTTCCCACCCCAGCTAATACGCCAGATCCCCAGCATCACAAGCCTGGCAGTGTGCAAGTAGCCCAGACGGGCCACGCCACCCCACAGTGAATCCCACCCCTAGGAGAGGGGAAGAGAAGGCACACACCAGTCTGACTGTGGCCCCAGCGGTGGGCTGGGGGCAGACATCAGGTCTGACTGCGGCCCCACCCACCAACTCCAGTTATACACCACAGCACAGGGGAAGTGCCCTGCAGGTCCTCACCACACCAGGGACTATCCAAAATGACCAAGCGGAAGAATCCCCCTCAGAAGAATCTCCAGGAAATAACAACAGCTAATGAGCTGATCAAAAAGGATTTAAATAATATAACAGAAAGTGAATTTAGAATAATAGTCATAAAATTAATCGCTGGGCTGGAAAACAGTATACAGGACAGCAGAGAATCTCTTGCTACAGAGATCAAGGGACTAAGGAACAGTCACGAGGAGCTGAAAAACGCTTTAAAGGAAATGCAAAACAAAATGCAAACCACCACAGCTCGGATGGAAGAGGCAGAGGAGAGAATAGGTGAACTAGAAGATAAAGTTATGGAAAAAGAGGAAGCTGAGAAAAAGAGAGATAAAAAAATCCAGGAGTATGAGGGGAAAATTAGAGAACTAAGTGATACACTAAAAAGAAATAATATACGCATAATTGGTATTCCAGAGGAGGAAGAGAGAGGGAAAGGTGCTGAAGGGGTACTTGAAGAAATAATAGCTGAGAACTTCCCTGAACTGGGGAAGGAAAAAGGCATTGAAATCCAAGAGGCACAGAGAACTCCCTTCAGACGTAACTTGAATCGATCTTCTGCACGACATATCATAGTGAAACTGGCAAAATACAAGGATAAAGAGAAAATTCTGAAAGCAGCAAGGGGTAAACGTGCCCTCACATATAAAGGGAGACCTATAAGACTCCTGACGGATCTCTCTTTTGAAACTTGGCAGGCCAGAAAGAATTGGCACGAGATTTTCAGGGTGCTAGACAGCAAAAATATGCAGCCGAGAATCCTTTATCCAGCAAGTCTGTCATTTAGAATAGAAGGAGAGATAAAGGTCTTCCCAAACAAACAAAAACTGAAGGAATTTGTCACCACTAAACCAGCCCTACAAGAGATCCTAAGGGGGACCCTGTGAGACAAAGTACCAGAGACATCACTACAAGCATAAAACATACAGACATCACAATGACTCTAAACCCGTATCTTTCTATAATAACACTGAATGTAAACGGATTAAATGTGCCAACCAAAAGACATAGGGTATCAGAATGGATAAAAAAACAAGACCCATCTATTTGCTGTCTACAAGAGACTCATTTTAGACCTGAGGACACCTTTAGATTCAGAGTGAGGGGATGGAGAACTATTTATCATGCTACTGGAAGCCAAAAGAAAGCTGGAGTAGCCATACTTATATCAGACAAACTAGACTTTAAATTAAAGGCTGTAACAAGAGATGAAGAAGGACATTATATAATAGTTACAGGGTCTATCCATCAGGAAGAGCTAACAATTATAAATGTCTATGCGCCGAATACCGGAGCCCCCAAGTATATAAAACAATTACTCATAAACAGAAGCAACCTTATTGATAAGAATGTGGTAATTGCAGGGGACTTTAACACCCCACTTACAGAAATGGATAGATCATCTAGACACACAGTCAATAAAGAAACAAGGGCCCTGAATGAGACATTGGATCAGATGGACTTGACAGATATATTTAGAACTCTGCATCCCAAAGCAACAGAATATACTTTCTTCTCGAGTGCACATGGAACATTCTCCAAGATAGATCATATACTGGGTCACAAAACAGCCCTTCATGAGTTTACAAGAATTGAAATTATACCATGCATACTTTCAGACCACAATGCTATGAAGCTTGAAATCAACCACAGGAAAAAGTCTGGAAAACCTCCAAAAGCGTGGAGGTTAAAGAACACCCTACTAACGAATGAGTGGGTCAACCAGGCAATTAGAGAAGAAATCAAAAAATATATGGAAACAAACGAAAATGAAAATACAACAATCCAAACGCTTTGGGACGCAGCGAAGGCAGTCCTGAGAGGAAAATACATTGCAATCCAGGCCTATCTCAAGAAACAAGAAAATCCCAAATACAAAATCTAACAGCACACCTAAAGGAAATAGAAGCAGAACAGCAAAGGCAGCCTAAACCCAGCAGAAGAAGAGAAATAATAAAGATCAGAGCAGAAATAAACAATATAGAATCTAAAAAAACTGTAGAGCAGATCAACGAAACCAAGAGTTGGTTTTTTGAAAAAATAAACAAAATTGACAAACCTCTAGCCAGGCTTCTCAAAAAGAAAAGGGAGATGACCCAAATAGATAAAATCATGAATGAAAATGGAATTATTACAACCAATCCCTCAGAGATACAAACAATTATCAGGGAATACTATGAAAAATTATATGCCAACAAATTGGACAACCTGGAAGAAATGGACACATTCCTGAACACCCACACTCTTCCAAAACTCAATCAGGAGGAAATAGAAAGCTTGAACAGACCCATAACCAGCGAAGAAATTGAATCGGTTATCAAAAATCTCCCAACAAATAAGAGTCTAGGACCAGATGGCTTCCCAGGGGAGTTCTACCAGACATTTAAAGCAGAGATAATACCTATCCTTCTCAAGCTATTCCAAGAAATAGAAAGGGAAGGAAAACTTCCAGACTCCTTCTATGAAGCCAGTATTACTTTGATTCCTAAACCAGACAGAGACCCAGTAAAAAAAGAGAACTACAGGCCAATATCCCTGATGAATATGGATGCAAAAATTCTCAATAAGATACTAGCAAATCGAATTCAACAGCATATAAAAAGAATTATTCACCATGATCAAGTGGGATTCATTCCTGGGATGCAGGGCTGGTTCAACATTCGCAAATCAATCAACGTGATACATCACATTAACAAAAAAAAAAGAGAAGAACCATATGATCCTGTCAATCGATGCAGAAAAGGCCTTTGACAAAATCCAGCACCCTTTCTTAATAAAAACCCTTGAGAAAGTCGGGATAGAAGGAACATACTTAAAGATCATAAAAGCCATTTATGAAAAGCCCACAGCTAACATCATCCTCAACGGGGAAAAACTGAGAGCTTTTTCCCTGAGATCAGGAACACGACAGGGATGCCCACTCTCACCGCTGTTGTTTAACATAGTGCTGGAAGTTCTAGCATCAGCAATCAGACAACAAAAGGAAATCAAAGGCATCAAAATTGGCAAAGATGAAGTCAAGCTTTCGCTTTTTGCAGATGACATGATATTATACATGGAAAATCCGATAGACTCCACCAAAAGTCTGCTAGAACTGATACATGAATTCAGCAAAGTAGCAGGATACAAAATCAATGTCCAGAAATCAGTTGCATTCTTATACACTAACAATGAAGCAACAGAAAGACAAATAAAGAAAATGATCCCATTCACAATTGCACCAAGAAGCATAAAATACCTAGGAATAAATCTAACCAAAGATGTAAAGGATCTGTATGCTGAAAACTATAGAAAGCTTATGAAGGTAATTGAAGAAGACTTAAAGAAATGGAAAGACATTCCCTGCTCATGGATTGGAAAAATAAATATTGTCAAAATGTCAATACTACCCAAAGCTATCTACACATTCAATGCAATCCCAATCAAAATTGCACCAGCATTCTTCTCGAAATTAGAACAAGCAATCCTAAAATTCATATGGAACCACAAAAGGCCCCGAATAGCCAAAGGAATTTTGAAGAAGAAGACCAAAGCAGGAGGCATCACAATCCCAGACTTTAGCCTCTACTACAAAGCTGTCATCATCAAGACAGCATGGTATTGGCACAAAAACAGACACACAGACCAATGGAATAGAATAGAAACCCCAGAACTAGACCCACAAACGTATGGCCAACTAATCTTTGACAAAGCAGGAAAGAACATCCAATGGAAAAAAGACAGCCTCTTTAACAAATGGTGCTGGGAGAACTGGACAGCAACATGCAGAAGGTTGAAACTAGACCACTTTCTCACACCATTTACAAAAATAAACTCAAAATGGATAAAGGACCTAAATGTGAGACAGGAAACCATCAGAACCTTAGAGGAGAAAGCAGGAAAAGACCTCTCTGACCTCAGCCGTAGCAATCTCTTACTCGACACATCCCCAAAGGCAAGGGAATTAAAAGCAAAAGTGAATTACTGGGACCTTATGAAGATAAAAAGCTTCTGCACAGCAAAGGAAACAACCAACAAAACTAAAAGGCAACCAACGGAATGGGAAAAGATATTTGCAAATGACATATCGGACAAAGGGCTAGTATCTAAAATCTATAAAGAGCTCACCAAACTCCACACCCGAAAAACAAATAACCCAGTGAAGAAATGGGCAGAAAACATGAATAGACACTTCTCTAAAGAAGACATCCAGATGGCCAACAGGCACATGAAAAGATGTTCAGCGTCGCTCCTTATCAGGGAAATACAAATCAAAACCACACTCAGGTATCACCTCACGCCAGTCAGAGTGGCCAAAATGAACAAATCAGGAGACTATAGATGCTGGAGAGGATGTGGAGAAACGGGAACCCTCTTGCACTGTTGGTGGGAATGCAAATTGGTGCAGCCGCTCTGGAAAGCAGTGTGGAGGTTCCTCAGAAAATTAAAAATAGACCTACCCTATGACCCAGCAATAGCACTGCTAGGAATTTATCCAAGGGATACAGGAGTACTGATGCATAGGGGCACTTGTACCCCAATGTTCATAGCAGCACTCTCAACAATAGCCAAATTATGGAAAGAGCCTAAATGTCCATCAACTGATGAATGGATAAAGAAATTGTGGTATATATACACAATGGAGTACTATGTGGCAATGAGAAAAAATGAAATATGGCCCTTTGTAGCAACGTGGATGGAACTGGAGAGTGTAATGCTAAGTGAAATAAGCCATACAGAGAAAGACAGATACCATATGGTTTCACTCTTATGTGGATCCTGAGAAACTTAACAGGAACCCATCGGGGAGGGGAAGGAAAAAAAATAAAAAAGAGGTTAGAGTGGGAGAGAGCCAAAGCATAAGAGACTGTTAAAAACTGAGAACAAACTGAGGGTTGATGGGGGGTGGGAGGGAGGGGAGGGTGGGTGATGGGTATTGAGGAGGGCACCTTTTGGGATGAGCACTGGGTGTTGTATGGAAACCAATTTGTCAATAAATTTCATAAAAAAAAAAAAATAAGAGTAAGCTATATAAAAGTGAGTTCAGTAAGATTTTGCCAGGTGTAAAGCTTTCCACCTAACAAATTCTCTCAAGACCCAATTCAAATATTATCGCTTCTGCTAAGATTTGCTTGACCTACTACCCTCCCTGCATCATTCCCTCTCGGCGCCAAAACTATACCTAGTTAGAACATGGATCATAATCAATACTCTTTCATGTTATTTGTTTTCATGGATGTCCCCCTCCTTGAGGGAAAGCAATGTATTGTATTTACTTTTTATTCCTACTATTTAGCTTAATGGCTGGCATACTAGGTACTTAATAAATGCTTACTGAATGAACAAATTCCCTCCTATAGCATGATTTTTAATAGCTACCTAGAACTGTATGTCCTTCATTCTATACCACAAAAAAAGATATTTAAATGAAGACCAAGGACAGCTTTGAAGAAGAAGCGGTCACACAACTAAGGGTTGACTCTATGAGTGTGGTTTCTTAAAATGCCTTTCTTGCAAAGTTTATTGTATTACCTCTGTCCTAGCAGGGTTGGGCTTATTCATATTCTTATTAGCTTAAAAATAATTCTGCCCACTCACAATAGCTGCCTTTTCTGGAAAACAGGCTCTACCTCCTAATTAAAAAAAATTATTTTAATATTGCTTATCTTGTGACAGACTTTGAAAAAACTTATCTCAAAATATTTTTTTCTGAGAAAATTTCTAAGGTGAGAAGAGTACAAAAACTGTTCATAACAGAAAAGGGTAGAAAAGAGTTTCACGGAATGTTGGAGAAAGTTTGGAGATAGACTTTATTGAGAAATTGCTAACTATATAGAATATAAATGCTGCAGAATATTTGTATTACATAATTCATACTTAGATGATAAGACCAATTGAAAGTATTATCCTCTTGAATTCCAGTTTTATTTTTATTCTCTACTTTTATAAAGGGATAAAATAGGCTACTTGCCCAGAAATGAATCTGTTACCCAGGGGAGCATTTAGGCAGAGTCTGGATGCCTCCTCTTAAGTATTTCTAAACAACACTCCTATATTCAAGTCTAGATTAAATACCTAGAAAGTCCTTTCCTTTCTTTAATGCAATGATTCAATATGATTTCAATGAACACTTAAACCTAAAAAACAAGTGCCTAACCACTTGTTCTTTGACTTATTTGTTTTTGTTTTGTTTAGAATGTGGCCATTCTTTTTTTTTTTTTTTTAATTTTTTTTTTCAACGTTTATTTATTTTTGGGACAGAGAGAGACAGAGCATGAACGGGGGAGGGGCAGAGAGAGAGGGAGACACAGAATCGGAAACAGGCTCCAGGCTCCGAGCCATCAGCCCAGAGCCTGACGCGGGGCTCGAACTCACGGACCGCGAGATCGTGACCTGGCTGAAGTCGGACGCTTAACCGACTGCGCCACCCAGGCGTCCCCATTCTTTCTTATTTATTTTTATTTTTTATTCTTTGAGAGAGAGAGAGAGGGCACACACATAAGCAGGGAAGAGGTAGAAGAAGAGGAAGGGAGAGAACACTGAGTAGGCTCCAAGTCCAGCGTGGAGCCTGATGTAGGGCTCAATTCCATGACCATGAGATCATGACCTGAGCCAAAATCAAGATTCTGACACTCAACCAACTGAGCCGTCCAAGCGCTCTGTGGCCATTCTTGCTAATAGAAAAGCTCCTCTCAGCTCTGTTGGTTTATTTATCAATAATCCGCTACCTTTGATTACCATTGCTGGAAATATGGTTGGGAGAAATTCTGGGAAAGAGGTCTTGGTTCAAGCACTGAATATGGATATCTTCAGGAAAAAATGTCTATAGTACATTTATAGAGAAATGCTATGCAAAAATGTAATTAAAACTCTTTTGAGAAAGGTTCTCATTAAGTCATAATATCTGTGAATACCTTGAAAAATCTAATTCTATCATTCCAGGGCTCATGCTTACTCTTCACCGTGTAATAATAAATGTATCTAACATAGAACAATAAATACCTCAACATTTACATATTGGTATGAAGATGACAAAATTGGAATATCTTAATACAAATCTTGTCCATATAGTTACAATTAAGAATCTGGTGTTAATGCATTTCCTCCACAAAAAGAGGTAGTTTTCTCCAGCTTCCAATATAATACCTTATATTTTTGTACTTCTTGCCAAAAGAGTACCCCATTTTCCAACAAATCTCCTTTTAGAGCCACAAACCGTTGAAACTGTCTTGCGGTAACTGGATTCAATAATGCTTTACGAAAAGCCAGGATTTCACAAGATGAAGATATCCATTTACTCTCCACAGGCTGTCCATAACAGAAAATACAGAAAATTAGCTGTGTTCTAAAAAGCAATAATAAAGTCATTTATTAGGCTAAACATTACCAAATACAACCTCCTTTACTTTGGGTTGTTGAAATTTACGGCAAGGATACAATAGAATTTGGCAACCTTAACCCCTCTGTTCTCCCTTTTCTCTCCTTTATATTCTTATGGCATCAGGTTTTTAGAGGTGGAGAGAAAAATAAATGATTGGATGATTCAGAACATATAACTACATTGATTAAGGATGTCATTACATTTTGGGACTAAGGTGAAGAACTACACTTTAGTGCACTGCGTGAGTTCTGTGCTTAAACAGAAAAATATAATCATAATGTTATGATATATATTGTTACATTATTATTATGTATTTTGTAATTACATATGTATATCAGATATATAGTACATAATGTACCATATATGTAATATATATGTTATGTATTAATATATAACTCTCCTGCCTTTTAAGGAGTAAGAGCACTTGAACATTTAAGATATTTTTTCACATCTTTAAAAAAAATTACCAAATCCTGTTAATTTAAGCAGGAAATTAGTTGTGGAGCTTCTATTTAGAAAAAAATAATGTTTTCAGGTGACACATCTTTGTATTATTTTAATAAAATTGTTATTAATACTTCATAATAGAAGAAATCATCATTAATACATTATTTTTAATAATAAACTTCCTCTGAGGATTTACTTTACATAACAAAAAAGCCAGAAGGACCCATAGTGTTTTAGTAATGCTTAAAGGTAATACTTAGTTTATATCTTCACAATTTTGAAATACAAGATGTCTACTTTTAAAATTTTGGCCATTTCAGATCACATATCCATTCCTCTTTAGCCTCTCAGATTAAAAAACATAAGACATAGATTTTACTGAATTTACTGAATAGTAATTATTTTACTGGATAAGTTTTATTAACATTCCCTAAATCTGAGTTTAGCCTACAACCATCCAAAGAAGCATCATCCCAACAATGTTTTAAATGAATTTAGGAATTATAGTAACAATCAGGCAAAGCACCATGATAAATACCCATTATTGGTTAGGCATAAAATAAGTTTCGAAACAAATCATATGTGACCATCAATGTGTTTAAGAGAGTTATGTAAAAGGCACTATGGGAACACAAAAGGAGTAACTAATTCTGCCTGGAGTAGCAAAAGCTTTGCAGAAGGGTCTTGAGGATGACATCTGAATTGGAAACTGAAAAGTAAAGGCAACACCAGGCAGTCTAGAATGGCAGTGCCTTAACCCAGATAGAGCGATTAGATGTCTAACACTGTTTTAGTGAGGCACATGTCATGTTCTCTGGTCAAAAAGTTAAGACCCTCAGCATATGTTCCGTATTAAAATTACAGCCCTATAAATAGGAACAATTATGTATTAGACTGGGATGTTTATTTAAAACCCACTCAGCAAATAATGTTTTAAGACCTGCTTCTTAAGATACTAAAACTTAAGTAATTTAACTAAAACCTGTAATTTAAATAAGCAGAAAATAACAAAATATATAATGCACAATATGAAATATAAGCCCATTCTACTCAGTATTTCAATAAAAAAAATATAGCAAAAGACAAACATAAGAATGGTTTATTTCCTTTTAAGAGGAAAATACAGAAAAAGAGCATCCTAACAGATACGTATAATCCTCTAATAGTCAAATAAAATTTTATGTTAGTTAGTTTGTAGGGGGTCGCCTGGGTCTAGTCCCACATTCCAGCAAGATCTGAGGAAGAATGAGTACACATAAATTCGTAAGCTCAAAAAGAAGACTGTTTATCATGCTTGTTGAAAGACAAAATAGGCACTTTCTAGTAAGGTATCATAGCATAGTCGTTTAAATAATCACCAAAATGACAGTTATCTTAATTCTTTTAAAGCCAAACTGTAATTTCCAACAAAGAGCATAACATAAGATAATTTAACTTGGTAATTCTGCTGCACACATCACCTCATTCTTTTTGTGTAATCCAGTCTCAGTAATAAATAAACTATCATAGGCTGGAACGAACAGCTTGTCTCAATAAATCCATCACAAGCAAGATAAACAAAAATACACATTTACCATCCAATATTTAAAGCACGCTTCTAGGGTTTAGCAGTTCAAGAGGGCTTTAAGAAGGCAGCGCTGGTAGAATCACACTTTCCCCCAGAATCCATCAGCCAATTAAATGTGTCGGTGGTCAGTTGGTGGCTTAGAAAGCAGGGTCTATGATGAGGGTCTCTTTTAATACGTGTGTGTGGGGGGGGGGGGGGTAGAGATAATTCTTTGACAGAGCAGAAGTTGCAAGAGGAAGAATATAACACACACTACTTGCCTTCCAGACCCCGATTTTCCTTTCATGCTTCTGTAGTAAGAGCTCCTCAGCTACATCCCTCATCTGTACCTAGAAGCAAAACCATTTATTTTTTCCCACTTATCCAGAGTGCCTACATTTTTGTCATCATTTACTAAGTTAATAACTTTTAAAAATGAGGTAAAGGTCAGCAGGGATAAGAGATAGTGCAGTTTAGGAGAAAGAGGATCTGATTTAGCAATGGAAGCCCTTCCTAAGTGCCTGGGCAAGTCACTCAAATTCTCTGAACAGTTTCCCACCTGCAAAGTGAAGATAATAATACCTTAGTGTATTGTGCCAAATGCAAATAGAAGTTTCACTTTGGGTTACATGGAAATTGAAGCTGGAGAGATAATGAGGACTTCTCAGATTTTGGTGCTATTTTTCTAGCCACAACTAATTTTAGAACACAAAAGTTATTCAAGACACGGAGGAAATATAGTAGATATTTCTTGAGGTTATTGCCTGTTCACAATATTTTCCCCTGGGAACCACTCCCGCCAAATCTGTGCTATGTGAATCTACCTCCCTGTCCACAGCGGATACATCCAGGCACTGACCTAGGGAGACCAGGTCTTGGATCATGACTACTGAGTCTTTTTTATAGCCACAGCTGTCCGGGAACTTTCGCTGGGTTTCCAGGGCTGTCCTGGCCCCTGGCCTTTCTAGAGCTTGGGTGCCAACTCTTCCCCTCAGTGTGTGAGATGTTCCAGCACTATTTTATAATAAATGTTCTCCCTTCTCTTTTGTCTTTGGCGTAAGGTTGCCGGAATCAGTTTATGTTGCTGGCCACCCAAAGAATGCTAAGTCAGGAAATGGCTACAAGTTACAATAAAGTTATTATGGCAAACATAGAAAATGTGGTAAATAATACTAGTGAGCCAGAGCCTGAAGGAAAGAAATGAGGAAATTTGAGTTGTCCCAAAGCTTATTTCCAGGAACTTTTTGCCTAAAACAAGACAGCTCTTCTTCATACTATAAATTCTATATTCCCAGCTGTATTACGTTTCCCATAACTTAAGGTGCTCAGAAGACTGAGGGTATTTCCCGATAAGTAAGGCTCAACGTGTTTGAAAAACTGAATATAGAAGGCAGTTTTTTTTTTTTTAATGTTTACTTATTTATTTCGAGAGCGGGGGAGACAGATGAGAGAAAGAGAGATGGAGAGAGAGAATCACAAGTAGGCTCCATGTTCAGCATGGAGCCCCACATGGGGCTGGATCCCACGACCACAAGATCATGACCTGAGCTGACACCAAGAGTCGAATGCTCAACCGACTGAGCCACCCAGGCATCGCAAGGGCAGTTTTTTAAGATTCCTCCTGATCAATACTAATGGTATGCGATTTGCATACTATAGTCCAAAATTATATGCTCTGCCCCTGTGTTAATTTATAAAGATCAGGGTTGCCTGTTTTAGGTGTGATGACAATTTAAATAATCAAAGTAACATGTGCTTTTTATAAAGTAAAAATAAAGCAAAAACAAAAAACATCCCACTTTACAAAGTAAGAAGTAAAAACCTTCTTCCTCCCCAAACCCATTCCCAGAAGGCAGATCCTTTTAGATCTTTTTCCATAAACACAAATATAGGTAGATAGGTAGGCAGATAGATAAATAAAAAGAAAGAAAAGGGAATACATAAATAGACACAGAGATATAAGTAGATGTAATGGATCATCTTCTATGTTCTGTTCTGCATCTTATTTCACTTAGTAAATAACATCTATCATATCAGTACATGTGGAAATCTCATTTTTATACTCCCATTTTATATAGAAATCTGCATAGTACAGAATTATCATAATTTATTTATTTATTCCCCCCTTGCATATCCTTGCCCATTTATATGAGGACATAATAATAATAATAATAATAATAATATAAAATAACTATATTAATAAGTAATATCTGAGTATTTGCTGTGTGCCAGGTACCATGCTAAGAAACTAAACATAATTATTTCATCTTCACAACTATCTCATGAAGCAATTACTCTCATTAACCCTAATTATCTTTCACATGAGAAAACTAAGATTATAAAAGTTAAAGTTGTAGGGGCGCCTGGCTGACCTAGTCAGTACAGCATGGATGGGATTCTTGATCTGATGGTCGTGAGTTCGAGCCCCAACCTGGGTGTAGAGATTACTTAAAATTAGAATAGGAGAGAATAGAATAGAATAGAATAGAATAGAATAGAATAGAAAAAACATACTTAAAAAAGCAAACCTTAAAGTTGTACAATGAACATGTCATAGGGTTGAGGCGAAAACTTAGGAAGGCCGACTCTATGCTCTTAACCACTAAGCCATTGAAGTACAATGGCTAAGTTGACAGGTATACACATTTGATGTTTTTAGAGGTACTGTTAATTACTACCCAAAGATTACACTCACTGATATACCTTTATCTTCTGACGTGCTGCAAACTGTTCACTTGCAAGAAATAATGGCAACCACACATTTTCTAGCTTATTTAGGACATGCTTCTGAATTTCAATTAGAACAGGTGCATCAAGCTGCTCATGGAGCATCTTTCCCCAGCCACCACTTAAATTCATTATCTAGGAAGATAAAAATGAAACAGAAACTGCAAACTTCTGTTTTAGTGAAGAAATACTAATAGTCATTAATTTATCCATCCACCCCCAAACCAGCTGCCGAGCAGCCGAAGCACCATTTTCATTTTCCGTAAGTTATCTCCTGGCTATACCAGGTACAGTAAAGACTGACAACTCCCCTAACATCAAACAGAAAATTGTGGTTTGTGTGACAGTTCTTTTAGATGTCTGATTTTGTTCACGATATATTTCAGAGACACAGGAGTGGGATTTTTATCCTGTATGACCACAAGCAATGCCACGTTTTCTCCATGGCCTCAGTATCTTCAAAGGTGAAATGAGGGTATTTATTAGTCAATGAGTTTTATAAGTGCTCTTCCAGGTCTAATAATCTATGAATCTGTAAATCTGGTCAAATTGACTAATTTGAGAAAACATTCTCTTTCGTGCATGAAGAAAATGGGGCATGAATTAGTTAGGAGACAACCTTGGCTCAGATATTATCAACATGTACAAACAAACGTTGGATTGGAGATGGTGGTGGTAGCAATGCAGGGCTGTCCCCAACAACTTCGAAGAGGAATACAGAGGCAGCAGGAAGGAGAGAAAGACCAGGTTATACAGACAAGAGTTTCTGACCTGCACAGGTAGCACCTATTACAAAACACAATTTCTTTGTGGCCCAAATCTTCCTTCTGCATAAGTATGGTTTCAACAAGCTACGAATGGCCATTTTCTGCTATAAATCATTCTTTTTTCTACCTGTTTCTGTGTACACAGCCCTCAAACCTTCTGGACCCCTCAATGGAAAAATCACCTTCTTCTTAGTTCCCTTTCGATTAATAAAACCCATCAAATCCTACCAATAAAAATAATTTTTAACATAAAAACAAAAGAGAAACCCTCTTGGACATCTTTTAGTAATAATGATTCTATATAAAAAAGGAAGAAAAAAGCGGGGCGCCTGGGTGGCGCAGTCGGTTAAGCGTCTGACTTCAGCCAGGTCACGATCTCGCGGTCCGGGAGTTCGAGCCCCGCGTCAGGCTCTGGGCTGATGGCTCAGAGCCTGGAGCCTGTTTCCGATTCTGTGTCTCCCTCTCTCTCTGCCCCTCCCCCGTTTATGCTCTGTCTCTCTCTGTCCCCAAAAAATAAATAAACGTTGAAAAAAACAATTTAAAAAAAAAAAAAAAGGGAAGAAAAAAGAAAAAGAGAAAAGACTACTTTGCTAATCAAAGAGCAAACTTGGCCACCCAGGCGAAATTAGGACTGGCAAGACCTACGCAGAATGTAATGTGATGTGGATATCCTTAAGTAGAAAATAAGTAAATAAAAATAAAAGTAAAGCCAAAGATGAGGAAGAAAGGTCACTGGGGAAACTCTTCTGTAGTCAACACAGTCATTTGCTATGATGGCAATGGATAACTTCTCCACTGAATTTTAAATGCTCAGCATCTTATCCTACGGAGGGTTCACACAGTAGCATCAGATACCACGAAACTTCACACAATGTAGCACAAGCCAAACAGAAAAGAAATGCCTCCATGTGTTTATTTCATACTTGTGCTTGAGATACCGAGCTACTTTTGCTAACGTATCCCAGACTTGTATCTCAGGGAACTAATGGCAAGGCATTTTTGTCAAGGTTGATTAATTTCAGATTGCCTTCTCCCCTTATTCCCCAAAACGTTTGCTTATTTCCCCCCACCACCACCCACCCCCCCCGCCCCTTAGGATATAGCTTTTTAATCTGGTATGCCCTACCATGAACACTTCTGAATTTTTCTGACATTTACTGAATTTAGCATTAATCTGAGATTTGTATTTCATAAATATACACCATTAGGATATGCATCCTTTTAAATTACCAAAATAAAGATATCAAATGCTATACATTTGATCTCTAGGTAGTAACGTAGTACCAAACTTCAAATTAATTGTAACACTTAATTCTTTACATTTCAAAAGCATAAAACTTGAGCCACATTTCATGGATACTCAGTGCCACTGCTGAATCCCAATCTGACATTTTACCATATAGTATGCTAATGACATGTAGCAAGGATTACAATAATAATATAGTAAATAATGACACCATATATCATAGGCACTCATATCTGAATGAATGGATGAGTGGATGAATAAGTTATTTTTATTCTATAATTACTTTTTAAAATAACACACTTTTTACAGCATATAATGCTTGAGTGAATTTTAAAGGCATTTAATTTTTAGATAATTATAAATAACTTAAAAAGTAAGATATCCAAACTGTCTAACATATAAATCATAAAAACAAAAGACAAAAATGATGAATTTTAGGTTGTTGGCAAAAAGAAATAAATCATTGGTTTTCATACTTCAACAAAGAAATATGTTTACATCTTGATACCTGGTCTTGCTGATACAGAGAAGCTGGACTTTGGGGGCCAAAGAAATATTTTTTATTAAGGTATTTGTCTTTAATATATATAGATTTTGCTTCCCTTTGCTTTCGGTCTCTGTAAATTATTCTTCGGAACTGCTCAATGTCTGTCCAGCACATAAGGTCCACACTAAAATGAAAACAAAACCAAAGCACAGCCCTTCTTTTATTTTTCCTCTCAATTTTACTGACCACCAAACAAGTTTTTGTTTTGACAGAACTTAGAATGTGATTGTCTTGACTAGTTAGCAGAGCCAAGTAGATCATGAAACTAATGAGTTCAGTGTTATCGTGTCTCATCCTAGCTAAATATATGAATGAACACAGGCGTACTGGGATCAGAAAATCATCTACCATCGTTATGGGTAGGGTCTCAGAGTTCCTCCATTACTGATGGACCAGTATTGTTGATATCTAACCTAAGAAAATCTCCACCCAATGTGTGTCTATTTGGCAACATGCTAAATTTAGAACAATTCTCATCATTAAGAAGGGAAACTATATATGTGAAATTTGGCTCCCAGGTGTAAACACTTTCTCTTAACTTGGGAGAAAATTACTGGAAAAATGTATGATGAATATTTCAGTTTATAGTAGATAAATATGTCATAAGTTTCCAAGATTTTGTGCAAAACTACAATGTTTATGTATCAACCAATAAAATTACAAAGTTTTACAGTAATTTCAGTAGCTTAGAAAAATATGAAAATATGAAAGAGACACTTTTTCAGAAATACTAGTTAAAGCACCTGTCTAGAAAAATGCAAAAGAAAGAAACAGTAGAAAAGTGACAGAATTAAACATAGTGGTGTCTTAATTTATCCAAAGTTAAAACTATTAACAAAATCTTAAAATAATATTTGGGAGGTTGCTATTATCAAAATGCACTCCCCAATAAAAAGTTACCGATACAGATTTCAGATAGGTATGCCATTACGACTGTCATGGATGAAATCTAGCACCAAATCACTTTTATATGTTGAATCAAAGTAAGTTGCTTAGAAAAACAGTGTTTTAAGAGAGAAATACATTTCTAAATGGTTATTTTCCTTACCTTGAAGAATGAGCCTCAAGAAACTGACGGAAATGTTCAAACTCCAGTTTGTTGTTAAGCAGATCATTAAAACTGAAGTGCCTATATTCTTCAGGAACATTATTCCAGTATTCTGTTTTTTTACACACATCAGGAAGCGGTGAAATACCAGTTCCAACTTCACAAGTAGTGTCCTAGTGAAATAACACTTTTCATTAAAAAATCTCCTAAATACAACAAATTATTTTCCAAATTTAAAAAGAGAAACTGAAATAAAAATGAACTATTAGGTCAACACCATCTAACAATTCAATAGTAAAACTAGATAAAGAATCTAGAATCTGGCTGTAACTCCCATCAAATTCTATCCTGTTCCTTTCTCTTCCATTCTCTTCTTTTCAGGAACATTTAGAAAACATTTACTATATATTTGCTTATAAAATGTTAATTTTTTTATTTTTGTTGGTGTAAGAGTAATACATCATTTGTAATAAGAAAACAAAAAGCATATATAATACTACCATTCAGAGATAACAATCGTTAACATTTGTAAATACAAATCTTCTAGTCTTCTTTGCATACACATGTGGTTTATTAAAAATGAAGACAGGACTAAACAAGTATGTATAGTTTTGCAACTTGGTTCTTTTTCTTAACAATGCATTATGAACATAAAGTGTTCTTTTATTTATAACAATTTTGAAAGTTACAGAGTAATGCAAAATATTTTTCTAATAGTACATTCTTTAAAATTTTAAATATTTATTTATTTTCGGGAGACAGAGAGACACAGTGCAAGCAGGGGAGGGGCAAGGAGAGAGAGAGATACAGAATCTGAAGCAGGCTCCAGGCTCTGAGCTGTAAGCACAGAGCCTGACACAGGGATTGAACCAACGAAGTGCAGAATCATGACCTGGGCTGAAGTCAGACGCTTAACCGACTGAGCCACCCAGGTGCCCCAATAGTATGTTCTTTAAATGTAACCTTTTCATATAAAAGTTAATTATTAGGCATTTCTAAAACCTTATGTTTTGCAATTTATAAGCTCTATATAAGGGCAAAGAGCTAGAGAAGCTTATTATTTCAAAAACCTTTCAAAAAAAAAAAAAAAAAAAAAACCTTTCCTCTCCTTATATAATTCATTTACCCCTCTGTTTATTTTTGAAAAGCATCAGACCATTAGAGAAACTACCGATATTTAAAAAGTCAATTACCAATGAAGAGAAGGATTATGGGAAGTATTATACATTTTAGTTCATAAAGTTTAAAATGCAACTTAAAATACAATGAAAATGCTACGTTTCAATTCACAAAGTTTAAAATACAAACTTAAAATACAACCTCATGAACTTTTTCATTCATAAACTTTAAAATAATAACAAAATGTGTTGTCTTTTTGGATTTTTACGTAGCCTCTCCAAGATATGAATTCGTAGTTTCTCAAATAAAGAATTTATGTGTTAAAAAGGCAACTATCATAAAGGTCACATTTAAAAGTCCACTTTATTATTTGTGTAAAATTTTATTGTAAAGCAGTAAAAACTGCAGACAGGTACAAGGGAGAAAGTTAAAATATCACCTGAAACTTTACTGTTCAGAGCTAACCATCTGTAATATTTTGGTGATGTCTCAGATATTTCCAGATACCTCTCTTCGTATATATGTATACATGAGAAAATATATTTTACATAAATAGGATTATATGATACCAGTGGTTTTTTTCCTTATATTTTTATATAATAATGTGCCCTAGGCATTTTTCACATCAATAAATATAACTGTCACCTTTATGTAGATACACACATTTAATTTTACGACTTTCAGGATCTGAAAGGATTATGTAGGTAATCCAAAAGTTGCAAATTTATAAATCAAAATAACACTTTAATATCCTAGTCAGTCTGATGATCTTTTTCCTGATGCCCCCAAATC
The DNA here is from genome assembly GCF_007474595.2 of Lynx canadensis. Lineage (NCBI taxonomy): Eukaryota > Metazoa > Chordata > Mammalia > Carnivora > Felidae > Lynx > Lynx canadensis. The sequence continues at coordinate 37,265,070 of NC_044320.2, read as the reverse complement.
CTTTCCATATTTTTTCCTTTATTATTTTGCCTATTGCTGTCACACAAAAGGTCCTTTTCTGTTTAGAAAACTCAATTTAACTCTTTTTTTGAATTGACAAATAGAGCTGCTGCTATACAGAAAGCAATCAGAGATGCTCAAAGGAATAATGTGGTTTGAAGGCTCTTAACTAAGGCAGGCATCTGCTTTGTCTTTTGGCTTTGTTGTTAAATGTGTCAATAAAAAGTGACACCTGTCAAATGCAGCATGCTAGGCCAAGAAGTAGCAGAAAAATGGAACTGCCTATCCCTTACTTGATCAGTACATGATCTCCTCAATATATTATCCCCCTCCCCCTGCCAATATACACAGTGGTAATCCTCTCCAGGATAAAAAGTTTGTTTTTTCTAAGTAGAGAGCTGTCTTACCTCAGCTTTCTTGGAAAATGTCTCTTTATGCAAAGCCTGTAGCTTTCTGAAGTATGTGGAGTCTAGCTGTCTAGTTTCTTCCACCAGCTCCACCTAATAAAACAATAATAAAGCTCATAACATCAAGAGAATGTGCATTATGAAAAAGTGCGGAAAGAATGCACAATTTGCCAGTAACAGCGGGCTAAAAAACGAAGACACTTGCCAATAAAGTAAATTAGTTTGGAGGCAAAAGCAGGAAAACCAACATAAAAATATTAGCTACAGCATATTCAGACTTCGCATGCATGAGATAAAATATTTCTATGTAATGATATAGTGACATCAGAGATCATGCCTCCTTTCTGGTCACCCTACGTGAACTAACAAACACTGCACACATTTTGGGTCACATTTCCATTTTCTATTCATTATAATAGGATAATAGTCATGAAAGCAGGCACTGCTAGTTTTAGAGACCAAATAATCCACAGTAGAACAAGAAATGACCAGACTCCATCATTATTCATCTGCAAGCTAAGGTTCTGTTAACGGTAGCAAGAGAGGAGGAGAGTCATTTATCAAATTAAACTCACAGTAGGTCTCATGCTACAGAGTGTGCATTGCACTGTTTTATCGTCAGAAGAACAAGCTCATTCTCCATTTCTCTCTTCCAGGGAAAAAGCAGTTTGGCGGAGTGAGAATTTTCTACATTTAATAGCTAGTTTTGGTAGCCTCTTTGATTATCCTTTTTGGGAAACAGCCTACACAATCCAGTCACGTGGACTTTTACAAACATTCTCTGGGCTGCATTTAAGGGCATTTGTAATTTCTTATTAAAAAGAGTGTATAGGGGTGCCTGGGTGGCTCAGTTGGTTAAGTGTCTGACTTCGGTTCAGGTCATGATCTCACGGTGTGTGTGGATTCATGCCCCACATGGGGCTCTGTGCTGACAGTGCAGAGCCTGCTTGGGATTCTCTCTCTCTCCCTCTCTACCCCTCCCTGACTCGTGCTTTCTCTCTCTCTCTCTCTCTCTCTCTCTCTCTAAATAAACTTAAAAAAACAAGTGTACGGTTTGTCCCACACATTTTGTAAGAATCATTACCAATGCCAAACCTTTTTGATTTAGCAAAGTTAGTTTTAATGCCAAATCTTTTTTTTTTTTTTTTAACATCTCAGGACTTATCTCAGGTCCATTTTCCTTTACACCATACACTATATTTAAAATAATGACTGGAGGGGCACCTGGGTGGTACAGTCAGTTAAGTGTGTGACTCTTTTTTTTCTTTTCAAAAATGTTTTAAATTTTTTTAATGTTTATTTACTCTTGAAAGAGAGAGATAGAACGTGAGTGGGGGAGGGGCAGAGAGAGAGGGAGACAGAGAATCTGAAGCAGGCTCCAGGCTCTGAGCTGTCAGCACAGAGCCCAACGCAAGGCTCGAACTCACAATTTGTGAGATCAGGACTTGAGTGAAGTTGGTTGCCCAACTGACTGAGCCTCCCAGGCGCCCCAAGTGTCTTACTCTTAATCTCAGCTCAGGTCATGACCTCACAGTTTGTGAGTTTGAGTCCCACATCAGGCTCTGCACTGATGGTACGGAGCCTGCTTGGGATTCTGTCTCTCCTTCTCTCTGCCCCTACCCCGCTTGTATGCTCGCTCTCTTGCTCTCTCTCTCTCCTCTCAAAATAAATAAACTTAAAAAAAATTTTTTAAATAAAAATGACAGGAGATCATTTTTTTAAATTTCATATGATACCCTAATTTTTCTAATATAACAGATGTATTTTGTAGTAGAAAAGATGTAACACTAAGTTTTCAGGGCAAAGAGAAATCAGGAATGAAAATTTAATTATTTTGGTCATTGAATTTAGTAAGCCATAGAACTGTTTAATCAAATCCAGTAAGGTAATTCTATCTGAGGTGTTTGGGTATTAATTTTATCTTAATTTATCTAACCTATTCTTTCTGGTAGAAGATATGACTAAAAAGTTGTTGAGACATGAACAAAGAATAGCAATACGAGGGCAGCAGAGTTCTACTAGAAATGACCTCATGTACAGGGTACATGCACAACTTAATATAAAAGATACCCATGAATGGTTGTAATCTGTGATTTAAAATAAATATTTAAAGAAATGTCTTCCACCCATCAATAAGAATGGTGAAAATATTCAGGCACTGAGATTTAAAATGACCTCTGCTGGAATTGAAAAAGATGTGTTGACATTTTTATCTAATCAAGCAGTCTGACCTGATGAACATCTAGGGGCATCTTAAAATAGCAACACTGAAGTTAGAAAATGTGTTTTCCACAGTACATATGAAACATTTCTATTTTCCATGGGTGCAATATTTACTATAACTCATCCAGTATAAAATTAAAGGGTTTTTTTCCATTAATCAAAATTAAGGCCACTGCAGAGAAATGGCAAGAAAGGACAAAACCAATAACGTTATCATGGCATATTTTGTTGGTTCGCAGGAAACCAAAACTCAGATTTCTCTCTGTCGACATATTTGTACGGAGAACTAAAAAATGACAAAGATTTTAGTCTTTCGTTAGGACACAATAGAGAAACTGGCAAAAAATAAAGTTAATAAATACTTTCCCAGCTCTAATATTGAAACTGCCAAATTTTAACTCTGAGTCCCTGGCCCATGTAAGACATTTTTCAGTTTTTCTCTTGTGAATTAATAATGCTGCTTATCATCAGTTTTGTAGTAAATGAACGGTTCACACACCGTTTCTTAGTGCCACAATACCTTTCTAAGAGCAACTTGGTCTAATTTTACCATCTGTGTCCAGGGCTCAAGAAGGAGGAGAAGGATATATTCTTCTGCTGTGTCAAAAAGGTCTTCAAATGGTGGCTGTATTCTCATATAAATTTCTTTTTTCTTTTCCTGTTGGAGTCCAATGTCAAGAGTGGCCGAAGGAGCAATGTATGTGGCAAAAAGATACTAAGGGAGAAGGGGGAGAAATGAGAGGTTGTTGGGAGAAACCATAATGGTTAGCAGGTTCCTCAGCAAAGGCATTTTAAAAAGGTAAGAGAAGAGATACAAGCTCAAGTGATTTTTTTTTCTTGAAAAGATGCATAAAACTACTTAAGTCAAAGCAATCTGTTTATTCAAAAGGCTTCTCTTTCCTTTTCCTATTTCTTCAATGGTAATTAATCAATTTGCCATGGATCTTACACAAGAGTATATCATTTGGATATTTAATATTTTTTTATCAGATTCCTACTTTGTATTATTATAATTGATTCCAGGTTATATGCTTCCTTTTTCCCTTATGTTCACAATATTTCTAACACATTAGGGCTACTTTCCAAAATGTTTTGGAATGCCCTTTTGGACACACGAGGCAAGAAACAAGGACTGAAAAACTGGCTATTGGTCTCCTAGTATAGGGACCCAACAAACTACCTGCCCTACCCAACTGAGTTGCAGACTTCTTAAGACTGTTGCTAATTACCCCTTTCTGCTGTAAAAATATCTCCATTTGGTGCAGAATGCTGTGGAAGAGATACAAGAAGGAAGTAAGAGTCAATGGAAAGATACACATGGAATTTCTAGCTTCCTAGAAAAAGCATAAATGTCTATTCCATTCTACTCATTTGTCTTTTCTCTAAATAACAGCTATTTACATCTCAGAAGTAATTTATTAACATTTTATTTTTTTAAATGTTACATACTGAATATGTCATGCCCTGCATATCGGATTTAAATGTAGTTGTACTAACAATGTCAAATTAATTGCACTTAATTTAATTTTTTACTTAGTTTTTGGACCTGATAACGTCCAGATTCCACCCAGGCAGTAGATCAGATAGATAGACAGACAGATTGATATATAGACAGAGAGACAGAGAGAGTCATACCAAATACCAAATATAAATAGTCTTACGTAAAATAATCTTTTAAAAGTTTTAAAGGGTCCACATTAATAACAAGCATTTACTGAGTATCTACTAACATCTTAGACACTTGTATAGGTGCTATGTATGTAAAGATTAATGATTAAGACCCAATACCTGCTCTGAAGGAGCCCACTGGTGGTGACATGGAGATGAAAATCAGCAGATGAAATACAGTGTAAGTACTACCACAGAAGTACGTATTGCAAATAAGAACATCAATGACTGCCTGTCCACTCTTTTCAAACTCACATCCCATTAATCACGTTTTAAACATCATACTCAAATGCTAATTCTTCTGTTATTTTCCTAAACCTTGCTGTTTTGCCACTCCACACCATTGCATGTATTGTTCCTTCAATCTTGGATATTCACCTTACCGTGCGCACCTTGTCCACTTGATAAACCCTGACTTACTCTTTAAACACCAACATGTATTTTTCTTCCTCCAGGAAGCCTTCACTCACACCCTCCTTCCAAGATCATTTTCTACTGCTATACCTACCACACTATAATGCAGTTATGTATTATGTATCGTCTCTTCTAGAACGAGGTCCTTGAGGGCAAATACCATAGCTTGTTCTTTTGTCATTCTCCAATTCCTAAAACTGTTCTTGGCAGAGAGTGGATGCCGTAAATGTTATTGAATTGCACTAAATCCGTAGAAAAGACTCATTTATGTCTTGGAATGGGAAAGGAAAAGGTTTAGAAACCTTTCCAAGAAAAGATAAGCTTGTCTTATCCTTAATCCTTCAGCTGAATCTTTAAAGATGAGTTGGAGTCAATCAGGCAAGAAAAGGGAATTGATGAGAAAGATGATTTAAGAAGAAGGAAAATCTGGGCCAAGGCATTAAGGCTTAGGGAGGTTTTATAACCTATGGAGAGATTCTAGACTCCAAGGAGATAACACTGGCTAATGGAAAGAGGTAGAATAAGAGAGGATACTATAAATGAGGCAGGAGCCATGGCATGGATATGACCTTCTGTCCCTTGGTAGGGAATTTGAATTTTACCTAAAGATATATAACGAGGGCTCTCTGAGGGGTGACATTATTGGATATGAATCTTAGAAATAAATCACTATGGCATCAGGAAAGAGAAACAGTTTGAACAGTTTGAACAAGATTTGAGGTAGTTTGGAAATTATTTCAATAGCCAGATAAGAAATTATATGCCACCTTCATCTCTTGCCTGCTTTTTGCAATAGCCTCTTAACTGGTCTTCAAAGGTTCCTCTTTGCTTTCTTAGTGTTTTCTTATGACAGCAAATAGAGAGGTCCTTTTGCCTATCACTCTTCTCAACTCCTCAGTAACTTCTCATCTCACACAGACTAACAGTCAAAGTCTTTATAACTACCTATAACTGGAGTTTTTGAAACTTTCTCATTACTGAGGGAACTAGTATTATAGTTCAGGACCTGCCAGTGGGGAAGCCCGTGTAAATATCCTATGGTCGCAAAACACCCTAAGAGCAGGACTCGACCAGGTATTGACTCTAGCCTTGAGTCTTTAAAGTGCTAAGCAAAAATAACTGCTAACCTGTAATTTTGTACCCGGCAAAAATACCTGATAAAATGAAAACAAAGATGTCACAAACCAATAAACAGAAGCAGACAATCCATCACCAGCAGAACTGTACTATGCACATAAAATAAACAAAGGTAAGAGCAGGATGGAATAGAGAACAATAGAATTGCATAAATATGTAAGTAAATATCAATAAATGTTGACTGTAAAACATAATTAATAAAGTCAGAGGAAATAGTAAAAGGGCCTAAGAAAGAAAGGTCAGAATTGAGCGGGCAGGTTGACGTACAATTGAAATGATCCACCACAAAGCCTACTACAAGATAGTAATGTAATATTCAGGGTGGAGTCTCAAAGAACTAGAATAAATGTGGTGCCTGACTGGCTCAGGGTCATGAGTTCAAGCCCCTCTCTGGGTGTAGAGCTTACTAAAAAGAGTGAAGCTAAGGGAGAAGGACATGTAGAGAGCAGTTAAAAGGGAGTACTATAAAGATCAGTACATAACAAGGCACTCACTCAATAAATATTTGCTAAATGGATGAATGGAAGACTAGTATCCTCAAGTGAAATGATGACCCGAAAGGGGAATTTTCAGATTTCAAAAATTTAAAGCACAAGTCGTTCTAAATTCTGATGAATTCCAACATAAGGCTAGCCCATAGTTAAGTTAGGAGAAATGGAGATAGACATTGGAATTGGGTAAGTTATTGGGTAGCATATATGTTATTAGGGCTATCTCTGTGGACATTGAGAAAGCTTCATATGATAAAAATGTACAGAGAAATTTCATGAGTCATGCACTGAAACGTTCTAAAACATAAAGAGAACTTAAAAGATCTTTAGACAGCATTAATGAGGTTTAGGAGAGGGGAAGTTACTAGATGGAGCAGACTTTAAACTTTTTGAAGTATTAAAAGATGAGACTTGTGGGGCGCCTGGGTGGCTCAGTCAGTTGAGCGTCCAACTTCGGCTCAGGTCATGATCTCGCAGCTCGTGAGTCCGAGCCCCGCGTCAGGCTCTGTGCTGGCAGCTCAGAGCCCGGAGCCTGTTTCAGATTCTGTGTCTCCCTCTCTCTCTCTGCCCCTCCCCTGCTCATGCTCTGTCTCTCTCTGTCTCAAAAATAAATAAACGTTAAAATAAAAAAATTAAAAAAAAAAAGATAAGACTTGAACAGCAACAGGGAACTTCTTTTTATTACTAAGTGCTGTGAAATGTGAGAGAAGGGGCATATTGAAGAGACATTTGGATGTTCTATTTAATTAGGCGATCCATGTGTTGGAAACTTCCTTCCCTAAAACAAAGGTACGTAGTCCATTGGGCAGAATAGTCCAGTTTGAACCATACTGTTTTTTTTGTTTGTTTTTTTTTTGAGAGGCAGAGACAGAGCTCTAGTTGGGGAGGAGCAGAGAGAGAGGGAGACACAGAAGCTGAAGCAGGCTCCAGGTTCTGAGCTGTCAGCACAGAGCCCGACATGGGGCTCGAACCCACGGACCATGAGATCATGACCTGTGCTGAAGTCAGACGCTTAACCGACTGAGCCACCCAGGCGCCCCTTGAACCATACTCTTACCAAATGATTATATGATATTTAAAATGAAATTTGCTTTACATACACATAATTTTTTTCTAACCTTGGGAGTTAAATATTTTTTTAAACTTTTTATTTGAATTCCAGTTACTTAATATACAGTGTAATATTAGTTTCAGGTGTATAATATAGTGATTCAACACTTCCATTCAATACCCAGTGCTCATCACAACAAGTACACTCCTTAATCCTCATTACCTAGTTCACCCATCCCCTCACCCACCTCCTCTTTGGTAACCACCAGTTTGTTCTCCATAGTTATGAGTCTGTTTCTTAGTGTGGCTCTCTTTTTTTCCCTATGCTTGTTTGTTTTGTTTCTTAAATTCCTCATATGAGTGAAATCATAAGGTATTTATTTTTGACTGACTGACTTAGCATAATACTCTCTAGCTCCATCCACATCGTTGCAAATGGCAAGATTTCATTCTTTTTAATGGCCAAGTAATATTCCATTGTGAATATGTACCATATCTTCTTCACCCATTCATCAGTTGGTGGACACTTAGGCTGCAGAAAAATGACTTGTAAATCTAAATAATCTAACAAGTTAGGTTTGTATCAGATTCAAATCTATTCTTAAACATTTTGTAAGTTACAGGTTTTAAAAGTGCACTAATTAAAATAATGTCATACTAAGGCAAATTCAAAAACTAAAGACTAAAATGGTCAAATTAACAACATGAAAAGTGTCTCTAGAATTTGCGTCAATAATTGCAAATCTACCTCAAAGGAGAGGAAATTTCACTCTTCAAATGGCTTAAGTGAAAAAACAGTGGTTAGGAGGTGTCTGGGTGGCTCATTCGGTTAAGTGTCCGATTTAGGCTCAGGTCATGATCTCATGGTTCATGGATTTGAGCCCCACATCAGGCTCTGTGCTGACAGCTCAGAGCCTGGAGCCTGTTTCAGATTCTGTGTCTCCCTCTCTCTCTCTCTCTCTCCTTGCCCCTCCCCCACTCATCCTCTGCCTCTCTCTCTCTCTCTCTCTCTCTCTCAAAAATAAATAAGAAACATTTAAAAAAAATTTTAAACCCAGTGGTCAGGTTTTATTTAGGCAGCAATGGCATCTAATGGCAAAAATAAAGCAACTGCTTAGTCACTAGGTCAGCTACATTGAAAGTATAGTTTAAACAAACATTTGACATGCCACATACCAAACTCTTTGTGTAGAAGTTAGTATGGTTTCTTTGATTTTTAAATTTTTTTTTTAACATTTATTTATTTTTGAGACAGAGAGAGACAGAGCATGAACGGGGGAGGGTCAGAGAGAGGGAGACACAGAATCGGAAACAGGCTCCAGGCTCTGAGCTATCAGCACAGAGCCCGACGCGGGGCTCGAACTCACGGACCGTGAGATCGTGACCTGAGCCGAAGTCGGCCGCCTAACCGACTGAGCCACCCAGGCGCCCCTGGTTTCTTTGATTTAAAAACATGACAACGGTGAAGTGGGTAAAGCACAAAAGAAGTTGGTGATGACTAGAATAACACTAAGAGAAAGGACAGTCACCTTCTGGTGCACACCTGAATCTATTCTTTTCCCTTTCTCTCCCAGTCTTGCTCTCACTCTGCTTGTCTTTTTTTTCTGTTTGTCTTTTAAGATTTGCTGCTACCCACAGTCCCAAGAGAGACTCTAAATGCTATTTATGTTGTCTATCATTATACCTTGGTGGACATTGCATGACGCCATGGTAAAGCCAGATTGTTGTATGTGACTATATCAAATTGGCTTGGGCTTTTACCTTCTGAAATTTTGCTTTATGATTTTCTTCAGAATGAGTGTCACTTCACTTCACCACTCACTATATTAATAACACCACTTCTTCTCTGATCATTGCTTTTCATCCTTTTAGACCTCTTCCTAAACATAACTTTACCTTCAGCCCAATATACAGCTTCTTTCTATCCCTCAAATGAATTGTGCACCACCTGGTTTCTCTTACTTTCTTCCACAATCGGGTCTGAAGACTGCCCATCATTTCAAGTACACTCTTAAACATCCTTAATTCCTCCTACCTTGATCTTCTGCCTTATCAAGGCCCAATTCTAAGTCAGTTGAATCATTCATTCATTTTCCCAACTTTATCCTCAAGCTCCCAATAAAAACTACAACTGGCTCCATTATAAATAGACTTAAAAAGAAAAAAAAAAAAGAACCTCAGCTGTGATCACAAAGCTTGGTGAGTTCTTGCTTATTTCTAATCAAATCTTACCTCCCCACTTTTAAACTCTGCCTTCCTCTGTAAAGCTCCCAACTCTATCCTTATACTTCTTCACTTTCAGAAGATTTATCTTACACTTAACTGGGAAAAAACTCTGGTATGAATGCCCTCAACTTTCTTCTCAAGAGCTTTCTTGTAAATATTTTTCTTTCTCTGATGTTTCAAAGGAAGACTCCTCTCCAAGACTAAACCATTCATGTGTGGTTTTGATTCATTCTCCCCAGAACCTTGCAACATCGATTATGTCCTTAGCACTGTCCTTAGTTTACTTTTCCATTGATTCTATCTTCTTCCTTATGCTACAAAGGTGTTCAAGGGAGGTGTCTCTCCCATTGTAAAATAAGTTTCTTGCCTGTTTTGTCCACAACCTACTGCCTTTCTCTCTCATCTCTACAAATCTTCATACTCCCTTTCCACTCTTCAATCTACTGAAGTCTGGTTTTCATGCCAGTGAAAGTGATCTCTAAGATCACTGACAACCATAGGAACACCAATTCAATAGCTTCTCTCCTTAATCTTCATCATATTTGATTCCTTTTGCAACTTTAACATTGTTGATTACCCTCTCCTTGACTCTCTGCCCTCAACACTGTCTCCTGATTCTCTGCTTATTTCCACTCTCAGACTCCTTTGATGATTCCTTTTCTTCTGCTCCCTTAAAGGAAAGCATTCATTAAAATTCTTTGTTCAACTCTATTTTTTTAAACTTTCTTTTAATGTTTTATTTTTTTAAGTTTATTTATTTATTTTGAGAGAGAGAGAGCACACATGAGCACATGAATGGGGGTGGGGCAGAGAGAGAGAGAGAGAGAGAGAGAGAGAGAGAGAGAGAGAATTCCAAGCAGGCTCTACATTGTCAGTGTGGAACCCGACATAGGCTCAAACTCATAAACTGTGAAATCATGACCTGAGCCGAAATCAAGAGTCAGATGCTTAACCGACTGAGTCACCTGGGCACCCCTATGTTCAACTATATTTTCTTCTCAGTCCACATTCTTTCAGTTTCTCACACATGCCAGGCACCCTCTCACAGGACTTTCACATGGTGCCCTCTATGTCTTCTATGCACTCCAGCCTTACTTCTTTCCACCTTTTGATGGGCTTTTATTCATCCTAAAGGACTCAGTCTTCCTTGACTCGTCTGGCTTCAGTATAATTCTTACGTGCTCCTATGGGGCCCTCTATACTTGTAAGTGTCTCCCACTGGACCACAAGGTCTATGAAAACAGATTGGGTCTACTTTCCTACTGTACTCCTAGCATCTAGCATAATGCTAAATTTAGGATGAATGAGTGGATGAATGAAAAACTTTGTCCATTCCCAAAGACTTAACAGTTAACTATATATGCAGAAGATATTTACATACATACATACATATATATATATACATGTATATATATATATATATATATATATATGTATGTATGTATATATCTTTAGGCCTGATATCTTTCCTGAGCTAAAATCTTTGCTTCTAGTTGCTAACTTGCTATTGTTATGTGGATAGCCTGTAGACCCTCAAACCCAGTGACTCAATAATATAACAAATTATTGTTTCAGAGCCTCCCAAGCCTCTCCCTTCCTTCTGTATTTCCAGTTTTCATAAATAACACACCAGTCACAGCACAATCTTTGACTCTCGCACTTTCCTCGCCTTCTTCTTCAAATGCAAGTCCTATGAATTTAACTCTCTACATTGAGACAAGGAGAAACTGTTAAGAACAAGTATAAAAATATGAGGGGGTGGGTGTTGTATGGAAACCAATTTGACAATAAACTTCATACAATGAAAAAAAAATATGAGGGGGAAATAAGAGGCCGCAGTTCCATTCCAAAAAGAAACAAAATAAAATTCAGACTTCTGGCCAAGTGCAGTGAGACTCTTTCCAGGCTATTGTCTACTACCTTCCTTCCTGACCTCACACTTTTACTTTGCTCTATGAGGCCACAGGGGTCCATACATATTTTTGCTGTTGTTATTGTTGTTCAACTATTTTTGTCCAGTTTTACTGAGAAATAATTGGCATATAGCACTATACAAGTTTAAAGTATAAAACATACTATGACTTACACATATTGTGGAATAATTACCACAGTAAGTTTAACCATCCATCATCTCATATAGATACAAAAAAAAAAAAAAGAAAAAATTATTTTCCTCGTGAAGAGCACTCAGTGTCTACTCTCCTAACAACTTTTGCGTATACCACACAGCAATGATAACTGTAGTCATCACATTGCACATTACATCCCAAGTACTATTTATCTTATAACTGGAAGTTTGTACCTTTTCACCATCTTCACTAATCTTCCCCTCCCCCCAACCTCTGCCTCTGGTAACTACAAATCTGATCTCTTTTTGATGAGTTTGGTTTTTTGCATATTATTTAACTGCATATTCCATAGTCTCAAGGCACTATAATTAGGATAGACATATGACCCCATGGTTTAAGCCTATCATCCTGGCATAATTAAGTTTCCCTTTCACTCCAAAAAGAATCCTGGTTTAAGTAGTAAGTTATATGTTCTCCCTATATTTACCAGACACCAGTTAGATTAAACTATAAGATTTCTCTCAAACAAAAATCCTAGAAATTTTCACATATATTTAGAGCTAAAAATAAAGAAAAGAGGGGCGCCTGGGTGGCGCAGTCGGTTAAGCGTCCGACTTCAGCCAGGTCACGATCTCGCGGTCCATGAGTTCGAGCCCCGCGTCAGGCTCTGGGCTGATGGCTCAGAGCCTGGAGCCTGTTTCCCATTCTGTGTCTCCCTCTCTCTCTGCCCCTCCCCCGTTCATGCTCTGTTTCTCTCTGTCCCAAAAATAAAATAAAACGTTGAAAAAAAAAAAATTAAAAAAAAAAAAAAAAAAAGAAAAGAAAGGCAGAAAATATTCCTTGCTATGAAACACACATTTTTCTGACTGCAATCATATGAATTGAATAGCTGTTATCAAAACCAAAATCCCAAATATTTTATTTAGAACTTGGATTAAAGCTTCACAGACTTCTCTGTTAAGACTAAATGCATTAGGGGCACCTGGCTGGCTCAGTAGGAAGAGCATGTGACTCTTGATCTTGGGGTCATGAGTTCGAGCCCCATATTTGGTGTAGAGATTACTAAAAAAAATTTTTTTGAAAGAATAAATATATTAAATGAAAATCTTAACAGAAATTTAAAAATATTTCCCCTCTCTATTGCACTTACATTTAGATATTTGTTTGCCTTCTCACCTTTTGGGAGGGGAGAGGCCTTCTTCACTGTCAGTTTATGGGAACATTGTTCATTATGATTTAAGTAATTTCTCTTTGTTCAAGTATCAACCCCCACTATGGTAATCAGCATAATCCTTAAGAGCACATACTTCCCCCACCTCCCTGAGTCTTCACTAGTCTTATTACAAAATTACAGAACTGGAAACATTAGAAAGGGGCTTGAAAGGTCATCCTCTCCAAAGTGTCCCAAGACCACATTATGCAAATTTATTGTCTCCTTTTGAGGCTCATTCTCTGGTCTCTCTGCTCCCAGAGTGGTAGGAACAAAAGTGGTTAAGGGGATAAGAAGGAAAAAATGGATTTGATTGTCAATTCTTTATTAGGCCACTCTGTAAATTTATAGTACAATCAACTGAATTACAGCATTAAAATCTGACAATGTCTTTCTAGTATGTGTTTCTAATAATCTAGGGACAATGTATAAGTGGATTGACAACTGACTATATATAACAAAGGATGTAATCACATATATGAAACAAAGTTAAAAGGCTAAAAAAATTTAAAACACACCTTTAAAACCTCTACAAAGCTGATGAAGATCATTTTTAAGTTGATATGAATGGACTTTAAAATGAAATATAAGGATTATGCTATATGATAGCTAAATAATATAGTCTAATTATGGTTTACACATTGCTTAAGTATCTTGGGTCATTTGCTTTTTTATTGGCCACCCGGTTCTTCCTTTCTAACCACTGAGTAAATAACCAAGTTGCTAATGTTGGAGAAGAAAATGCTCCCTTCATATCCCAGTCAGCTACTCTGATTCACATTAAAGCAAAGATTCCCTCACGCGCAGCTGTGGCCGACATGATTCCAATTTAAACATTAACCTATGATGCTTTAACAACCCCACAGGAAAGTTTTTGAAAAGGGACACAAGCACTGCCTGTCTGTGATCGGACCGCCTGGCACTTCACACAGCACGGCTCTAAAGCCCATCTCTCCTGGAGACACTCAAAGGTTATGTAATCAGGAAATGCACAATGGGCGGCTTGCCCAGCCGCTCTACACCTGTGCCGGTGACTCACTTTCTTGGCCTCTGTATCAGATGGCGGCGGCGGGGTGGGGGGGGGGGGGAGCAATGCTTCCCCTTAAAAAGATCTCCTACAGTCTTGAAATTCTGGGAGTTAATGTTCTTATTTAACTAAACTCCCATGACCATAGGATAGTTAACAAGACCATAAAGAAAAAAAAATGTAGTCTGGATACCATGGAGATGGGAGGAAGAACAGAATTGGAAAGTGGAATGGAGAAACAAGTTGGGAGAAAAGAAGACAGAGAGAGATGGGAAGAAACAACATTTTTTTTTTAAATATGAAATCTATGTCAAATTGGTTTCCATACAACACCCAATTCTCATCCCAACAGGTGCCCTCCTCAATACCCATCTCCCACCCACCCCTCCTTCCCACCCCCCACTTGCACTGTTGGTGGGAATGCAAACTGATGCAGCCGCTCTGGAAAACAGTGTGGGGGTTCCTCAAAAAATTAAAAATACATCTATCCTATGACCCAGCAATAGCACTGCTAGGAATTTACCCAAGGGATATAGGAGTGCTGATGCATAGGGGCACTTGTACCCCAATGTGTATAGCAGCACTCTCAACAATAGCCAAATTACGGAAAGAGCCTAAATGTCCATCAACTGATGAATGGATAATGAAACTGTGGTTTATATACGCAATGGAGTACTACGTGGCAATGAGAAAGAATGAAATATGGCCCTTTGTAGCAACGTGGATGCAACTGGAGAGTGTGATGCTAAGTGAAATAAGCCATACAGAGAAAGCCAGATACCATATGATTTCACTCTTATGTGGATCCTGAGAAACTTAACAGGAACCCATGGGGGAGGGGAAGAAAAAAAAAGAGAGAGAGAGACAGGTTAGAGTGGGAGACAGCCAAAGCATAAGAGACTCTTAAAAACTGAGAACAAACTGAGGGCTAATGGGGGGTGGGAGGGAGGGGAGGGTGGGTGATGGGTATTGAAGAGGGCATCTTTTGGGATGAGAACTGGGTGTTGTATGGAAACCAATATGATGATAAATTTCATATATTAAAAAAAATAAAAATAAAACAAAAATAAAAAAAGAAGTTGTGGTTTATATACACAATGGAATATTACACAGCAATGAGAAAGAATGAAATATGGCCTTTTGTAGCAATGTGGAAGAAACAACATTTTGACAATCATTTTGTTTTGCTTTCTAAAAGATGGCGAAATGACAATATTTCACTGAAATTACTTTTCGTACACGTCAGTTTGTTGCCATTACAAGAAAAAAACATAAAAATGTTTCCGTGCTTGCTTCTTCAAGGAAACCTCTGATGCTTCATTAATTAGAGCCAATATCCTATACATGCGAAGTATATAGCTCTACCCACGAGACGGCTCAAAATTAAAATATGCCATTTCCCATTGTGATTTAAAATTTTTTTCAACCTTAAGGTAATTTTTCACGTAAGATTTCAGCATTGCCACTTAATAGTTTTCAAAATCATTTAAAAACTATTATGATAATAAACATATTCTCGGATGGAAGTGGATTCCAACCGCCTTTCAAATATATCGTAACGCATTTCATTTCAGGCTTAGTTGTCCCACATTTTATTCATCCTCATAGACCCTGGAATGTATTGATGTTTTCTTACTGCATCAAAAAGCCTACAAAAAAACATACCTAAGACAGGAGAATTGTGGGTTTATTGAATTTATCCTTGTTTTTTAACAGTGTCAAAAAGCAAAAAAGAAAAGAATTTCCACAACTCTCGGTGCTATTGGCTTTCTTATTGTAGCAAAGACAAAATGATGACAGCTACAGAGTTAGATTCCAATTATCAAGCTGTAGAAGCACCCAGCAAAGTATTCTCACTGTGCCAAAGGTGAGCCTAGTTTTTGGGAACGCATCTTTTTCATAATAGGGGCCACTTGATGAGCTTCAGCTTGACACTCATCTGAGTTCCAATGAAAACAAGAAAAATTTCTGTGCAGCCTTAAAAGGCAAAGTAAAGAATAATACCAAATGTTGTAGCACATGTGTTGATTTGTTATGTTACATTTCAGCTGTTAGTTATGTTAATGGAACAGTTTCACGTACTTGGTTTTGATGTATTTATTTTAATGATCATGTGTATATATCTTTCTGCGATTGCCTGGTAACCCTGAGTGCATGATGTGCTGCTGTCACCACCAGGCCAGGACTGGAAGTAAGAAAGAAAAATGTAAAACTTCAACTTCAGAACTGTACGACTTAAAGTGAGTCACACAGTACACCAGGGACAAGATGTGTCAGAACCTATATGCTGTGAGATCTTAATACTAAATTCTAGGATATCTAGCAGAGCATATCAACCGGTTAACTAAAATCGGGGACATTTAAAAAGTGGAATTTCAGGATGCCTGGTGGCTCAGTGAGTTGAGTGTCTGGCTTGTGGTTTCAGCTCAGGTCCTGATCTCACAGTTCAGGAGTTGGAGCCTATGTCAGGCTCCGCACTAACAGAGCATTCTGTTATTAACCGGGAATTCTCTCTCTAGCCCTCTCTCTGCTCCTCCCCCATTCACTCTCTCTCTTTCTCAAAATAAATACTTTTTAAAAGGTGGATTTTCAATATAACTTATTAAAGTACACTAGATGTTAGGAGAAAATATTTATGCTTCAGCATTTGGTGTCATTAGCAAAGTCCATTTTTCTTAGACTCCTTACCCCCACTGCAATGGTGAAAGAAGGAATTCTAATCGTGTAACTAGTAAGGCCGTAGGAAGATACGTATCTTTCACATTCTTCTAGTAATTGCCCAAGATGCCCACCAAGAGCACAGGAAATATAAAGCTGTCTGCTGCTATTTCCTTCTACTTATCGGGAGGCAGCTTTACGGTTCTGCCAGATGGGCTGATAAGGTGGCATCAACAAAGACCTAGCTGGCTCCCAAGGAAGAAGACATATCCCATAAAACCCATGACGCTATTTCAAACACTCTACAGACAAAAGAAGAAAAAAGGTTTTGGCTACTGAAATATACACTTTTTTCCATAAGCTCCTTCTTTCAATTCATAATAAGCAAACTGTGCAGGACCTGGAGATTCTGGAGCAAAGGTGATGTGCCTTCTTTGGCAGGTGTAAGCAAGGGGTTCATAAGCAGTCTCTAAAGGATGGGAGAAAAAATAAAGGTGTAGGGCAGTTGTCTATAACTGTAACATTAGAGAAACTTGAAAGGATCAGAGTGAAAGTTCTCTTGTCCTCTCTTTTCCTCTGTCTTAAGCAATGGTCTACGGTAACCACCTCATACCAGCTCACGAATTCATGAATTTTTGGGGGATTATGTAAGCAGCTTGATAAATGTAGTTATTGTCAAAAACTGAATTACATGAACCTACAATTCAATTATATTGGAAACAAAGATAATGAATACTCAAAATTCATCACTTCCTAATGACTTTACTATTTTACTATCACCCGTTCTCTTGAGGTAGTTTACCTCTGTTGTATCTGAGTGGTGGAAATACTACTGCATGTTCTAACACATGTCTCTTCCTAACCCTGTGTTCAGTGATGTCATGTTGGCAGCTTGAAATCATTCACGGGGAGAGTATTTACACCCAGAGATACACAAATGGTACAGATCAGGGCGGCTCTTCCCCCTGGAGAGCTGGTTGTTAAATATTTATCATCACATCACTGATTAAAAGGCATATACTCCCCTTTCCTCTCATGATTGCTAAAAGAGAGAAATAAAGTCAGAAAAAAAGGCAAATGACACCAACTAGTTCAAATATTCACTGGAGGCAAAGTCACATACCAGAATATACCAGTTCACACCAGTATATGCCAGTTTATAACAGTTTACTTAAGTACTGTTTAGTTGACATCCAGTTTTTAAAACATGGATATAGTAAAGTTCTTTTTAATAGTTAAACTGGAGTAAAGTTGAACTGCAAGAAGAGGGAAAACAAGCTTTTCTTTGAAACTTTACATTCTGCAGAGTCCTCGTTTAGAAAAGGGCAAAGCTGAGCTTCAAACGTTCAGTTTAACTTCAGTCTGATTAGTAAATCAGAGGACGTAAGCGTTTAGTGGGGAAAAGCTTGTTAACTAGTCCTCCCGAGAGAATATAAGGAACAGCTACGAGGAAAAAACATGAAGCATCATGGGAAATAAAACTGGTACTAATGGATCTTGATACAGTGTCGAGGTTCCCAAAAAACCAAAATCATTTCACAGATAACCTCAAACACAACAGAACAGATGTCTGCTAAGCCATAACAACAACAACAAAACATATTGCTGTGCTTGAGGCAAATAGCAAGTAATGTGGGATCTTCTCGACTGGGCTGAAAAATTCTATTCTTGGAATTTATATGAAACAAGATGAAACTGTGTTTCAAAAACCTAGAGGCAAAGAGTCCCTAGAGGGATTTAAAAAAGGAATATAAATGTCCTGATACAGGACACTTTCAGAAATCACAAAATATTTACTTCAGCAAAAAGTGAGGTCTGTTTTCATAACCATTCACAGCTCTACCGGGCATAGAACATCATTATCTGAGTTCATATGAGGCAGAAAAAGAAAATAATGAGCAAGTTCAAGCAATCCAGTTTTTTTTTTCTACAAAAAGAGGAAAAAATGATGATTTTTAATGACCTCTCATATCCCACTAGGAGCTCAAAAACATTACTGAGAAGCTATGCCGAGAGGGAATAAATTGCAGATGGTGCTTTCCACAAATGGGTTTTCATGTGAAGGACCTTGGGGTTTTTCAATTAGGAATCTTAAAGATTCCTAGAGATTGCAACATCCTGATACTGAGAGGCAAACTACTGCAGAGATCAACACAAATGGAGTTGCACAAAAAAAGATAATGTGATGACAATCAAATGGAGAATTTCTGGCAATTACTCAGACTCTACTAAGAACTCAGTGCAAAAGAGAACCTTAAAAAAAAAAATGCCAGTAGGATAAAAGAATGAAACAAACTTGAATCATTTTGGACAGAATGAAAAATCAGGAGGGAAAACAGAACATGTTAAGCAAAGCCAAAAACAAACCACAAATTCAAGGGACAAAATATACTAGGCTTTAGACTAACTTGGGCCATTGCTTAAGGTATTTTAAGCAAAACTGATTAATATAGAAGGGAATAAAATAAACAATTACACACAAAAAGAGTTATTACTACAAAATTTAAGGCAACCTAAGGAACAAATAAGTATATTATTTTGGTAAGTTTTGGATTAATTAACCAGAAAAACCTGTTAACCGACAAAAACAAAACATGTATTTAAACTAATGGAATTATTTAACCTCCAATAAAAATAATTTCTTGAAAGTCAGTGAACAAAGAATAATTCAATGAGAAAAGTATGACTATTTAACATTTTTGACTTAAAAAAAAACACACAAAAAAACCTGTCTCACAAGGAAGCTAATCCATGCTAACAAAGGTAGAGAAACTGATAAATGAAACCAGATCATTGAGGGATTACTTTACAATGAGAAAATCAACCGTCAAACAGGTTGGATGTTTATGTTAGCCAGCACATCACCTTAGAAAGCAAGCTTAAGTATAGAGGTTGCTTACAGTCAGAATAAGGGAAGTTAACTATGATCCCCATGAATGTTCTCTCTATTGGATCTATTAGGCTAATAATGTGCTCAGGAAGTAGACAGCTAAGGATAGTGCTTCAAGTGTGAGGTCAAGGTCAGTCTCTGCAAAACTTCCCTTTGTGAATGCACTGCTGACTAATGCCTCTTCTTGGTGGGAACATCCCTTCTATAAATGTACTGGTACCTTCATTTTAAGTCTTGCAGGCCTGTGAAACCATTGTCTAGACAACTGCTGTGTTTTATTTACACACTGTTTTACACATTGATTTCACAGTTTCAGTTTCAGGAAGCAACCTTATTTTTAAGATTCCTCGGGTAAAGTGGAAAAAGAAAAGGACAGGGAGACTTCACTGTTGTTCCAGTGAAATTTCTCAGGAGCTCTTTTCTAAAAGCAAACTTGAACTATACACACAGCACGTCTAGAAAGATAGAATGCTGTTCACGGTTGAAGCTGGGTAATGGTATATGCAGGCTCATTAAACTACTTTATTTTTTTTAATGTTTGTAAATAAAAACGCCTGGCTGGCAGTCATATATAATCAGTGATTTTCTACAATAAGGCTTATAATATGTTGCTAAGGATAGAAATTTGCCAATGAGCTCATTCGGTCATTCAGTAAATATTAGAGCATCTTTTATATGCCAGCTTCAGTTCTGAACACACAAGGTGAACAAAGCAGACAGTCTTCATGGAACTTAACAGTCCGGTGGGGGGAAAGGTTAAGGATGAAATTTGGTATCTGATGTCTATAAAGATAGTTTAAGATATCAAAATGAAAAGATTAAATAAGGTGATAAACAGATACTCCTTTTTCTAGAGACGATAATAAGAAAGCAACAACTTTAGAAGTTAAGAGTCTAGAGTCCGCATATTTGGGTCTGATTCCAAGCTCACTAATTACTAAATGGATGGCCTCAGGAAAGTATTCACTTTGTCTAAATCTCGGTTTCCTAATCTGTAAAATGGAGATAATACCCATATCTGGTTCTTGGGATTGTGAAGAATTAAAGACAATTATCCACGTAAAATGACTACCACAGAACCTAAGAGATGGTAAACATTAAATAAATGTCAGGTATAATGATAATTATGGCTTAGAGGAATTTATATGTTGACTTTTCTTGAAACAAGAGGATTAAAAGAGGATCTTTGGAGATCCTCTTTTGGTTAATAATCACATAGTATTAAAATCTTAAGACTGAATGTGGATAGCTGGTATAAACATCAGGAATAGGGGAAATGAATGAATAACTGTTAGCCAGAAAGCTGGCTGCTATATGTGTTCTTCCTGAATCCACTTCACTAGCAAGCGCAATAAAATGCAATGCAAGATGAGAACTCTGCTGATTTCATGCTCAGTGATTCATTGTGCTCAGGATTCCAAGCCTGACTGCTACTTGGGACACCATCTCTCTGGTAACAAAAACAAATAATGCAACAAAGCCTGAATAATAATCGCCTAGCACTCAAGACACAGCCTAATTATAAAGACACTGAAACTTACCATAAAGCTATGAAGAGGCACATGATTTTCCATATTAAATCACCACCCCAACCTCACCCCTTACCCATGCCCATTCATCTTTTAGGAAACACAGCTTGATTCTTAATGCTGCTGCTGTGTAAAGAAATAATGAGCTCTGTTAGTGCACCTGAAAATACACCATCAGCCTAGACAGGGAGCACTTAGCTCATAGCACTTTAATGAAAATGTCAGGACCACCCTGAAGTATTTAAATCCTGTAAATGCCAAGTAAGGAGAAGAGCTAAACAATTAAGGTAATGGATGGCAGCAAGCAAGGAAAAAAACTAAGTTGATTATCAGGAAAAATTTCAACACTGTCCCTCTTGTGCTGTAAGAAGTTTTTTCAAAGGAATTTATGGTAACACCCAAAGTTTTGGTTACCTAAAATTAGTTCAAACTACATTGGGAAACATTGTCAGGCAATGCAAATTTTATGGGTAAAGAGCTACATGGTCTCTTATTTCTCAATCCTTCTAAGGTTCTTTGGAAAAGTAGGCAAAAGAAGAGCACATTCTCGAACCTTGATAGCACCTGTGTGTGTTTTGTTGCCCCACCCCCACCCCCCGCCCCGACCAGAGGGTTCCCACCATAGATCAGAGCCTAGTTGTTTGATAGATGTTTGTGGAAATGTCAGGAAAAGTTTTTAGGCTGGGGAACACATGCTTGTATTGGTGATCCAACAGCTATCCAGTTTATGTTGATTTCTTGTTTCTACAGTAACAGACAGGAATAGGAAGGAGAAAAGGAGCCAAATACATGGACGCACCTGCAGAACCCTCAGGTAGGATTATGCTGCACAACCTGGTGTGAACTTCATTTGGCTCTACACTGTGTCTTAAGCTAACCTAATACGAAACTAAAGTGATTTGGGGCCAGAGAGAATGAGGATAGCAGTAAATAATTGCTGAATGAATATATTAATGAATTCTGCATTACCATCAGATCATAACTTAGGCTTCCCCAAAATATCAGTGCATAATATGGGTCTGATGACATTTATTGACTCAGCTTTTGTGTGTTCTTTCTCTCTTGTGAAATTTTGCAAACACAAGAATAAACCAGTGACAGCACTACGGACTCCGGGTAGATAGTAGTAGTCACTTAAGACTGACTTATTTGCCATGGGACCCACCCATCAAGTGATTTCTTTGAGGAATGTACATACATAGAAGCAACAGGGTCTCTCACTAGAGGCTGGAATATTTCCAAGCTCTCAAATTACTGAATGGAGATGTCAGGAGAGGAACTTCCAAATGTCAAGATTTCATCTAGCTATGGTAAAAGATACTGAAAAGATTTGAGATTTAGTCTAATGTTGTTATGAATAAAACATGACATTATACGGGATAGAAGGAACATACTTAAAGATCATAAAAGCCATTTATGAAAAGCCCACAGCTAACATCATCCTCAACGGGGAAAAACTGAGAGCTTTTTCCCTGAGATCAGGAACACGACAGGGATGCCCACTCTCACCGCTGTTGTTTAACATAGTGCTGGAAGTTCTAGCATCAGCAATCAGACAACAAAAGGAAATCAAAGGCATCAAAATTGGCAAAGATGAAGTCAAGCTTTCGCTTTTTGCAGATGACATGATATTATACATGGAAAATCCGATAGACTCCACCAAAAGTCTGCTAGAACTGATACATGAATTCAGCAAAGTTGCAGGATACAAAATCAATGTACAGAAATCAGTTGCATTCTTATACACTAACAATGAAGCAACAGAAAGACAAATAAAGAAAATGATCCCATTCACAATTGCACCAAGAAGCATAAAGTACCTAGGAATAAATCTAACCAAAGATGTAAAGGATCTGTATGCTGAAAACTATAGAAAGCTTATGAAGGTAATTGAAGAAGATTTAAAGAAATGGAAAGACATTCCCTGCTCATGGATTGGAAAAATAAATATTGTCAAAATGTCAATACTACCCAAAGCTATCTACACATTCAATGCAATCCCAATCAAAATTGCACCAGCATTCTTCTCGAAATTAGAACAAGCAATCCTAAAATTCATATGGAACCACAAAAGGCCCCGAATAGCCAAAGGAATTTTGAAGAAGAAGACCAAAGCAGGAGGCATCACAATCCCAGACTTTAGCCTCTACTACAAAGCTGTCATCATCAAGACAGCATGGTATTGGCACAAAAACAGACACACAGACCAATGGAATAGAATAGAAACCCCAGAACTAGACCCACAAACGTATGGCCAACTAATCTTTGACAAAGCAGGAAAGAACATCCAATGGAAAAAAGACAGCCTCTTTAACAAATGGTGCTGGGAGAACTGGACAGCAACATGCAGAAGGTTGAAACTAGACCACTTTCTCACACCATTTACAAAAATAAACTCAAAATGGATAAAGGACCTAAATGTGAGACAGGAAACCATCAGAACCTTAGAGGAGAAAGCAGGAAAAGACCTCTCTGACCTCAGCCGTAGCAATCTCTTACTCGACACATCCCCAAAGGCAAGGGAATTAAAAGCAAAAGTGAATTACTGGGACCTTATGAAGATAAAAAGCTTCTGCACAGCAAAGGAAACAACCAACAAAACTAAAAGGCAACCAACGGAATGGGAAAAGATATTTGCAAATGACATATCGGACAAAGGGCTAGTATCTAAAATCTATAAAGAGCTCACCAAACTCCACACCCGAAAAACAAATAACCCAGTGAAGAAATGGGCAGAAAACATGAATAGACACTTCTCTAAAGAAGACATCCAGATGGCCAACAGGCACATGAAAAGATGTTCAGCGTCGCTCCTTATCAGGGAAATACAAATCAAAACCACACTCAGGTATCACCTCACGCCAGTCAGAGTGGCCAAAATGAACAAATCAGGAGACTATAGATGCTGGAGAGGATGTGGAGAAACGGGAACCCTCTTGCACTGTTGGTGGGAATGCAAATTGGTGCAGCCGCTCTGGAAAGCAGTGTGGAGGTTCCTCAGAAAATTAAAAATAGACCTACCCTATGACCCAGCAATAGCACTGCTAGGAATTTACCCAAGGGATACAGGAGTACTGATGCATAGGGGCACTTGTACCCCAATGTTCATAGCAGCACTCTCAACAATAGCCAAATTATGGGAAGAGCCTAAATGTCCATCCACTGATGAATGGATAAAGAAATTGTGGTATATATACACAATGGAATACTATGTGGCAATGAGAAAAAATGAAATATGGCCTTTTGTAGCAACGTGGATGGAACTGGAGAGTGTAATGCTAAGTGAAATAAGCCATACAGAGAAAGACAGATACCATATGGTTTCACTCTTATGTGGATCCTGAGAAACTTAACAGGAACCCATGGGGGAGGGGAAGGAAAAAAAAAAAAAAGAGGTTAGAGTGGGAGAGAGCCAAAGCATAAGAGACTGTTAAAAACTGAGAACAAACTGAGGGTTGATGGGGGGTGGGAGGGAGGGGAGGGTGGGTGATGGGTATTGAGGAGGGCACCTTTTGGGATGAGCACTGGGTGTTGTATGGAAACCAATTTGTCAATAAATTTCACAAAAAAAAAAACACATGACATTATAGTTTTTTGTTTGAAATATTGTCACCCAAAAGAGAAACATTTATTTTGCACTGCTTCATAGGGTAAGAATAAGACCAAAGGATGAAAGTTTTTGGCTCAAAAATGAGAAAAGAAGGAAATAGTTCTCTCCCTCCTACAGGTATTAGAAAA
Source organism: Lynx canadensis (assembly GCF_007474595.2). Taxonomy (NCBI): domain Eukaryota; kingdom Metazoa; phylum Chordata; class Mammalia; order Carnivora; family Felidae; genus Lynx; species Lynx canadensis. Next base: position 37,240,333 of record NC_044320.2, on the reverse strand, counting down.
GAAGCTGATGATTATTTTAAAAAATAATAACTGAAAACACTAATTCAAAAAGATATATGCACCTCTATGTTTACTGCAGCATTATTTACAGTAGCCAAGATACGGAAGCAACCTAAATGTCCATTGATATATGAATGGGTAAGTATGTGGTGTGTGTGTGTGTGTGTGTGTGTGTGTGTGTATGTGTGTATACACATATATATAACGGAATATTACTCAGCCATTAAAAGAAAAGAGCTTCCTATTTGCAACAACATGGATGGACCTACAGGGTATAATGCTAAGTGAAATAAATCAGACAGAGAAAGACAACTCCCATACAATTTCACTCATATATGGAATCTAAAAAAACAAATGACCAAATAATAAACGAATAGGATCTTAAATATATAGAACCAATAGAATCTGGTTGTTGCCAGAGGGGAGATGAGTGAGGGGACAGGTGAAATGGATTAAAAAAAGATTAAGAGCTACAAACCTCCAGTTATAAAATAAATAAGTCACAGAGATGGAAAGTATCACATAGCGAATATATTGTATTAACAATACAATAATATTGTATTAACAATATACAATAATATTGTAATAACTTTGTATGGTGACTACAATTATGGTAAACACTGAGTAATATATAGAACTGTCAAACTGCTGTGTTGTACACCTGAAACTAATGTAACACTGTATGTAAATTATAATTCAATAATTAAAAGAAGGAGGGGGTGCCTGGCTGGTTCACTGGGCAGAACATGTGACTTTTGATTTCAGGGTTGTATATTTGAGCCCCATGTTGGGTGTAGAGGTTACTTAAAAATAAAATCTTTAGTAGCACCTGGGTAGCTTAGTCGTTTAAGCATCTGACTTCATCTCAAGTCATGATCTTGCGGTTCATGAGTTCAAATCCTGCATCGGGCTCTGTGATTACAGCTCAAAGCCTGGAGCCCACTTCAGATTCTGTCTCACTCTCTCTCCGCCCCTCCTCCACTCATGCTCTTTCTCTCTCTCTCAAATAAATAAACATCTAAAAAATTAAAAATAAAATCTTTAAAAAAATTTTAAAGTTATTTACCTGTTTTGAGAAAGAAAGAGAGAGAGGGACAGACAGACAAGTGGGGGAGGTGCAGAAAGAGGGAGAGAAAGTGGGAGAGAGAGAGAGAGAGAGAGAGAGAGAGAGAATCCCAAGCAGGCTCTCCACTGCCAGCACCAAGGACAGTGCGGGGCTTGAACCCATGAACCGTGAGATCATGACCTGAGCCGGAATCAAGAGTCAGATGCCCAAATGACTGGGCCACTCAGGCAGCCCCACAAAAAAATATATTTAGACAAATTTTTTTAATGTTTATTTTTGAGAGAGAGAGAGCACACACAAGTGGGGGAGGGGCATAGAGAGAGGGAGATACAGAATCTGAAGCAGGTTCCAGGCTCAGCACAGAGCCCGATATGGGGCCCAAACTCATGAACTGTAAGATTATGACCTGAGCCAAAGTCAGAAACTCAACCGGCTGACCCACCCAGGCACCCCACAAAAAAATATTTTTAAAGAGAACAAACAAAATAAAAACTGTTACCTGCTGGTGAAGAAAGAACTAATTTAATCTCCAGTTAAGGTGCTGTTTATTTGGTTTTATTTAAAATAAAATTGAAATACTTCACTAATCATTTCTACACCCCCTCCCACTAGAAAGTGAGCTCATTAAGCCAAGAACATTGTTCTAATTGCTTGGCACATAGCTGCTTTCAGTGAATGTTAATTAATGAGCAACAATACTGTAAAAGATATTCTATGAAGTATGTGTTTGACTTAAGCTGTATTTTGAAACTCAATTAAGTTCCCGTATTGATTAAATGAACAGCTATGAATTTAGGAGTTGCTGTCCTTCCAACCTATTGGCTTCAATACCTTCAAATTGCTCTTTTCCTTCCCCATTATCTAGATAATTGAGAGAACCTTAAGTATCGACTCTAACAATAATAACACCTACTTATTCCACGGAGTGCTCTACATTATATAGCAAAACTCATTTTATTGCATTTTGCTTTGCTGTACTTTGCAGATACTGCATTTTTTACAAAACTGAAGGTTTGTGGCAACTCTGCATCAAGAAACTCGATTGACACCATTTTTCCAACAGCATTTGCTCACTTCATGTCTCCATATCACATTTTGGTAATTCTCGCAATATTTCACACATTTTCATTATTCTCCTATTTGTTATGGTGATCTATGATCAGTGACCTTTGATGTTTTTGTAATTATTTTGGGGCAACACAAACTATGCCCATAGAAGATGACAGACTTAATGGTTGTGTGTGTTCTGACTGCTCCACCACTCAGCCATTCCCGTCTCTCTCCCTGTTCTTGGGCCTCCCTATTCCCTGAGACACAACAATATTGAAATTAGGTCAGTTAACAATCCTACAACGGCCTCTGAGTGTCAAGTAAAAGAAAGTCAAACGATGCAGCACACTTCATTGTTATTTTATTTTAAGAAATCACGACGGCCACTCCAAGCTTCGGTAACCATCACTCTGTTGATCAGTCAGCAGCCACCAATGTCAAGGAAAGACCCTCCACCAGCAAAAAAAAAATATGATTTGCTGAAAGCTCAGATGATGGTTAGCATTTGTTAGCAATAAAGTGCTTTTTAATTAAAGTACACACATTGTTTTTTAGACATAGGACTATCACACACTTAACAGACTACAGTGTAGTGTAAACATTACTTTTATATGCACTGGGAAACAAAAGAAAAATTGTTTGACTCATTTTATGGTGATATTTCCTTTATTGCAGTGTTCTGGACCAAATCTACAATATCTCTAAGGTATGCCTGTATCCACCCACATTATCTTATGCAATCCTTACAAAAGTCCTGTGAAGTAGACATGAGAACTTTTATAGGGTAAAGGAGGCTAAAGTGCAACATTGAAATAGGTTCTGCATCTCAAGTTTGGGCTTAGTTTTGTTTCTAGCTATGAAACTTTGGCAAGGTTAAAATTTCAGAGATTTAGTTTCTTTTTATCCATAAAAAAACAGGATAAAAATCCCTTGAATACTTGCTGTGGGTATTGAATTCAAAAACACATGACTGCTTCTTGCAGAGACTTCTTTTCTGGCATACAGACAGGCTAGATTACTTGAAAATGAAAACCCTCTCTCTATAAAATACCTAGAAATACTGGATAAAATATGACAAATACTCTTTTAAATATATGACTGAGATAGTAAGGAAAACCACCAGGGGCCAAAATTAAGGAATATACTAAAAATCAGGGTGATAAGTATGAGCTGACAATGGGATTAGCATGGAGTAAACCAAGGGTATGGATTTTAAGAGCCACTGGCTTTGGGAGATAAGGCCTTGGACCCTCACTAGGTGGGAAAGTTATATTAAGAGCTATACATACACAGAGGTCCTTGAAGAGGTATACACAATGTAAAATTCAGAATAGGAAAAAAAATGTATGTATGTGTGTATCTCTGTATCTCTATCTCTGTCTCTTCCTCTGTCTCTGTCTCTGTCACTACCTATACCTACATTGACCAAATCCAGGAAACAAAACAGAAGCTTGCTTGTCTTGGCCTAGACTCTATGCAAAAAGAAAAAAATATCTACTAAGGATTAATTATTGTGAATTTACCATCATAAGGGTTTGGTTTTCAAGATTACACTTGGCAAATAAGGAAAATCCAAGATGAGAAATTAGCATTGAAAATGTGCCTAGTATAAGCAGCACAGATAAACACCTCACTGAAGAGCTCATAATTCAAAATTACAGTACACAAAAGAAGAAATCCAACATGCCAGCAAACATAATAAATAGCAAAATTAGTTCTCCCAAGAACTGCAAAGCATAAAATCATTGGACGCTCTAGCAGCCAGACTCTAGGGTGGCTCCCATCAACACAGTGCTTCCTAGTCTTCATGCCCTTTTAGAATTCTCTCCCCCTAAGTGTGGGCATAACATGTGGCTTGCTTCTGACCAATAGAATATAGCAACAGTGATGAGATACACATGATTATATGTGTGTGTGTGTTATATGCTTGTCTTGCTAAGAAACTCCATCCATTGCTGGTTTTGGAAAAGCAAGCTGTCATGATGGGAGCTGCTGCCATGGAGGGGGCCACGCCACATGGCACAGAGCTGGCAAAGCTTCTAGCTGACAGCCAGCAAAAAACTGAGCTCTCAGCCAGTGGATGCAAGGAACCAGATGCTGCTGACTACCATGGAGCAGAGCCTTCCCCAGGGGCGCTCCAGATGAGAAACCAGCCCTGGCCAACATCTTGATTTACAGCCTTGCAGAGGACCCAGCAAAGCTGTGCCCAGACTCCTTACCTATGTAAACTGTGAAATAGTAAATGTGTATCATTTTAAATCACATAGTTATGGTAATACTATTTATGCAGGAACAGATAACTAACACAGCTACATATTATATGTTTAAAATGCTTAAAGACATAAAAGAAGAAGTAAAAACATGAGGGAAAATGAGACAAAAACATCAGGAAAATTTGAAAAACACAAGTAGAATGTCCAATAATAAACATAATTCTTAAAATAATTTAACTCCAGAGCCTGGAGCCTGTTTCCGATTCTGTGTCTCCCTCTCTCTCTGCCCCTCCCCTGTTCATGCTCTGTCTCTCTCTGTCCCAAAAATAAATAAACGTTGAAAAAAAAAAATTAAAAAAAAAATAAAATAAATAAATAAATAAAAAAATAATTTAACTCAATGGATGGGTTAAATAGCAGATTGAAATCTGCTGAAGAAATAATAGATGGAAAATCAAAGGAAATTGTTCTATTTCAATTTACAACACACAACACAGATATTAAAAGATGGAAAAACTTGAAAGAGACATTAAGAGAGATATAGTATTGACAACATTGACCAGTCAGGGAATCCAGAATGACAGAACACAGAAAAAAGAAAGATTGTAGAAAGAAATAGAAGTAGAAAGAAATAATGGCTGAGGATTTTACAGAAGTGATGAAAGACACGATTCCTCAGATTTTACAAGCAATTCAGATCCAAGAAATTGTGGTAAACACACTGAAGTGAAATATAGAACACTGAAGTCCAAGAAATGATTTAAAATCAAATAATGAGAAAAAGCAGAGGAACAAGAGCAGACTCCTCAATAATGGCAATAGAAACCATAAGGCAGTAAAATAATACCTTCAAAGTGCTAAGAGAAAATTGTCAACCTAGAATTCTATATGCAGCTACATGATCAACGAGAGAATTAAAATAGACATTTTCAGACAAACAAAACCTGATGTTTACCACTAGTAAATTCTAATAATAAAAAAAAAAACCTACTAAAAGATATTCTTCAGAAATGAAACCCAAAGGAAGGAGTATGATGCCAAAAACAATGGTAAGCATGAAATTCGCGTGTGAATAAATCTACACAAGCATCAACAGTATCAAAAACAGATGATGATGACTACTTTGTAGGTATATAAGAAAATTTTAAATGCCATACAAAAATGATATGTAAAATGGGCAAGGTATGGTGGAATTAAAGTGTTCTAATATCCTAAACCTTTTGAAAGAATAAAGATGATTAATTGTAGACGTTGTTAATTTTGGTATGCATGTTAAAACTGTAAGGGTGAAAACAGAAATAGAATATGTAACTTCTAAAGCAGTATAAGGAAATAAAATGTAAACCATTATTGCCATCCACATTTTATAGAAAATGAAACAGAGGCTTCTTAAACTCAGTGACTTGACTACGTTTACACAGCTAAGAACTAGCATAATAATAATAGCATGTGATTTAAATTCATTTCTTTCAACTCCAAGTTCTGTGATTCTTTTCCTTCTTTGTCATATGCCCTCTGATCTAGTGATACAGTAAAACAACAATGTGTTCTCCTGACGTTCCATTTGAATAAGGCAAAAATCTCACACTGCTGCAAGACTATCTTTATATTAAGTAGCACTTTGTAGTAAAAGTAAGCAAATCCTCTTAATCCTCATTTGCATTTCATTCTTACCTACCCTCTCCACTCATTAACTCCTACATTCCCCAAGTAAGCTCTCTTCCAGGCTCTAATTTTTACCATTTTTTTCTCTCTTCCTCTTTCCCACTTTTTAATTGTGTGTATGACTAATAAGAATAAGTGGTGCACACATGTGTGAACATGTATAATATTTATGATCACATTTGTTTACTAATTGCAAAAAATTCTCAATATATGCTATGGAGAGTGGTAAATTCTAAAAAAATTTTTTTTTCAGCGTTTATTTTTGGGACAGAGAGAGACAGAGCATGAACGGGGGAGGGGCAGAGAGAGAGGGAGACACAGAATCGGAAACAGGCTCCAGGCTCTGAGCCATCAGCCCAGAGCCCGACGCGGGGCTCGAACTCACCGACCGCGAGATCGTGACCTGGCTGAAGTCGGACGCTTAACCGACTGCGCCACCCAGGCGCCCCTTGAGAAGCTTTTTGGAAGGAATTTCAATTCATTTCTTGAAAGATTTATTGTAAATTGTATTTCTTGACTACTGCACTTTTTTTTTTTAATTTTTATTTATTTTTGAGACAGAGAGAGACAGAGTGCAAGTGGGGGAGGGGCAGAGAGAGAGGGAGACACAGAATCGGAAACAGGCTCCAGGCTCTGAGCCATCAGCCCAGAGCCTGACGCGGGGCTCGAACTCACGGACCGCGAGATCGTGACCCGGCTGAAGTCGGACGCTTAACCGACTGCGCCACCCAGGCGCCCCTGAGAGTGGTAAATTCTAAATGCATAGTTTTTGTTGGGATGGAGTTTGTTGGAAAGATTTCTACAAAGGTGAAAGACATTATAAAAGACAGTGGTACCCAGCTCTGCTCCATTCTATTGTAGCGCTCTATCATCAGAGCAAGTGGGTAGTATCGAAAAAGCAGTAGGACTATCTTTGGCAACAATCTAGGCTCCAAATCTTAGCAGTGATAGATGGTAGTCCAGCAAACTGTTGCTAGTGAAAGACTTTATCTCTGCACAATGGTAGTGCAGAGAATTTTCTCCTTGCCATTTCAATTGGCTTCTAACCGCACTATTCTATCTTGAGGCCACGCAGTAAAATCTTCAGGATATGCCCAAGACTGTAGCTGAAACTCTCAGACCACAGTCCCTCATGTCAAATCACTGCCACCAAGGTATGTCATCTGCCTACTAGCATACAGAAAAGCATGTAAGTCTCTTGGAAGCAACTCTTGGTCTCCTACCATACAGCTTGTCAGATGTATAAAAAATACATAAAATCAAGTTCATAGTGACTTTAACACAATGCCAGCTGATTGCACTCTGCCACTGACACCATTGATCCAAATATCTGTATTGTAGATACACTCTTGAAGAAAGCCATATAGCATTTCTATTATAAAGAAATGAATAGCATTTCACACTGTGAAACAAATCTATAGGATTATGATATTAGAGGCAATTCTTGCCTCTGGAGGCACAGAAATCTTGGATAATTAAACCTAAACCAATGTAGACAATTGCTCCTTTAACTAAAACATAAAGTAACCATAGATGTAAAAAAACAAAAACAAAAACATGACTTGCTCTTTTGGTGTCCCCCTATTCACCTGAAAGTAATTTTCTCCATTGTTTCCCTCCCCCCCAGCTGCTGTGACTCCCCAAAAGATAACCTAGGGAAGGATAAGTGAATTCATGGTATTTATCTTTCTCTGTTATTTCACTTAACATAATACCCTCTGGGGCTACATGAGGAATCTAAAAAACAAAACAAATGAACAAACAAACAAAACAAACACCCTTAAATACGAGAACAAACTGATGGTTGCCAGAGGAGACATAAGTGAGGAGATGGATAAAATAGATAAAGAGGATTAAGAGGTACAAACTTCTAGTTATAAAATAAGTCACGGAAATGAGAAGTAGAGCATAGGGAATACAGTCAATAACGTAATAATATTTGGTGACGGATGTGACTCACTTACAATGATGAACACTGAGTAATGTACAGGAGTGTTGAATCACTATGTTGTAGATAACACTGTATGCCAATTATAGTTCTTTTTTTAAAAAAATTTTTTTTAACATTTACTTATTTTTTTGAGAGACAGAACGTGAGTGGAGGAGGGGCAGAGAGAGGGAGACACAGAATCTGAAGCAGGCTTCAGGCTCTGAGCTGTCAGCACGGAGCCCAGCGTGGGGCTCGAGCCCACAAACTGCAAGATCCTGACCTGAGCCAAAGTTGGACGCTTAACCAACTGAGCCACCCAGGTGCCCCTTTAAAAATTTTTTTTAAAGATAATCTAGAGGAGGATAAAAAGTTTATGGACCTTGATAACCCCAAAACAGAATAATCCACCTCAGAATAACCAAAACTTGGCTGCATCCTATCTCACAATACTTCTATAGCAGATTGAATAATATCATTACTAAGAGTTAGTAAGTCTAACAAACTTAAAAAGAGTTTCCACTTTTACAAGTGCAGGGAAATATGGTGATTACAACAACAACAAAGACCCACTTGATTGAGCAGCTGAAGATTTTTGGAGGAGGAGGCTTTGCAGTAGTGAGAACATAATAAATAACAGATGGTACTCCACCCGAGAGAGGCAATAGGTTAGGGGGAGGAGGGCAAGTGGAGACTCACAGGTAAAGGGTTAACAACGGAAGAGCCCACGGTGTGGTCTCAAAAAATGGCACTGGCAAATTAGAGATATAACTCTACGATTGCACGGAGCCAGATCCAGACCAGGTAGAAGCTGAAGCCCTTGTTTGCATAGTAAAAATAGTACAAAGCTCTGTCAGCTGATTTCCAAAGCACGGTTATCAAAGCCAGAGTGCAGGTGGTGGAAGCTAACAACAAACATCCAGCAGCAATACTCTACACTATCTTGAATAAGAGTGTAAGGTAATAAATAATATGACACAACTAACTCCGCATCATTCAGGGAGAGGTTCTCTGGAATGGGACTATTCCAGCTTGTAAGAACCTCTTAAATGGTCAACAGATTACGGACGTGATTTGCAGTTTTCTAGGCTTGAAGACTTCTCTCCATAAAAGATCATAAAATCCTAAGAATAAAAAACTGAAAAGATTAAGTCAGCTTGAGTCATAATTCTATTCCCTTTCATTCTCCCCCCTCAAAAGAGGCCATTCTCTCTGTCTCCTTCTGCAGGGAATCCTCTATTCTTCCTCCTCTATCTTTTTTTCCTCCTCTGTTTTGCTTCAGGGTGGTCTTGAGATGTTCTCTTCTCTACCACTCAGTATTGGTCTCCATGGTGTGGAACACACAAGCACAGGCGACGACACAGAGCCTACACCACACACAGTCAACATCCTTTCCCGCCCTCTACAAGGTCACCAGCCTGAGTCTGTCCACAGTTGATTTCTGCAGGAAGCTCAGCAAACACTTTGGTCAATGCCTCTGCTCCCCATCACTTCAATGATTCATGACAAGTCCTCTCTTGGGTTCTCTTTTAAATCACTCACAACCAAACCAAAAAGGCATAAATCAAAAAAAATATGGGATGTCCTTTTTTGGAAGACCAAGTAATTGCTAGCAAAGAGAAAATAAAGCAAACCAAACAAAATAGATAAAACTGGAAACCCACAAATCAGATTACAAAACAATATTCTACTGACATTTAAATAAAGTAATCCCATGGCGGCGAGGGAACAGCTCCCTTTTTGCCCGTACTCCCAGATTTCTCTTGCTTGGGGCTGGACACAACTTCTTCACATCTCTGTGTACTCAGAGCTGCCCACTGAACCAACATTATTTAGTACTTACTTGGGCTTGTTTGCATACTTTAAAAGGGTGAAGTGTTTCTTGGTAGAAGAGCTGATGATAAGCCTGTAGGTCAAACCAAAAGTACACACTATTCCTCCACAACTGCAGATGGAAAAAATACATAAATCATTACCACCCAATTATTAGAGCCCTACAAAGCTCTGATTTCAAATATAATTAATTGTTTAGTTCCATGGTGTTGCCATAAATCAGGTTCAATTTAAGACGGTTTTATCTTCTATTACAAATTGGCAACATACAAAATATTTCTTGGTATTGTCACTAAAATATTATATTTTGCATGTATGCCTCTCACATAATTGGCCATTAAAATAGGAAGCATGCTAGTTAGCAATTAAAGAGTAATTACATATTTCTGGCATGAAACCAGGTATTTTGATGTATATGGGCAAATGCATATCATATTAAACCCAACCACTACTCTCATAATTGAACCACTGAAATACTTTATATCGAACAAAACAAAACAAAACAAAAAAAAAACCGGCAAATTTTCCACTATCCATTGCAATTTCTAATTATTAGAGTTATTTTTAATAAAAATTAAAGGACTGATAGAAACCAACTCTGAATTTAATTTATATTACACTAAACAAAATTACATGAGAATAAATTGCTAATAATGCAAGTCAATCCTTGTCTGTATTTTGTTTTCTTTGTTATTTTACTAGGATAGTGAACAAAGAAAATGATAATTGAGATGTTTACATTTGTTACTAAATATTTAGAGTAAAATTTATTACCAGAAGAAATGGGATTTTAACATCAAATGTAATTATTTGAGCAATGAATTATTTCAACTTCTCTTATTTTAAACTAAGGCAAAGGTATAAAATTAGATTTAAAATCATTGTTTTTTACCTTATTTCCCGAGTGCTCACAGAATTTGGTAAAGAAGAATCCAGCTCTATTTTCTACATACAAAGATTGCAACAAATTTTCCATGTCAAATCCTCCCAAGGCACCATCTGCCATGGTTTTAACCTAGATAACAAAACAGAAGTCCATGATCCACCCAAGAACATGGTGATTTTTTACGACATTGTCCAACAACAGGGTTTCATAAATTCTTCCAGGCTGTCATTTTCCTGCTGGACTTTTTATCTTACTTTTGTACCATATAAGTAATTAATGCAGTATGTTTGCCTCTGACTGTCATTTAAGATCCATTTATGGAGCCAACCCTAGCAGCAGACTTCATTCTATTATAAACCAATCTGATTTCAAACTTAATGTTAAAGCGACTTCTCAACCTCAATTATTTTCATGTTTCAGGCACAGTGATACCATTTTAGGAGGCTTCCAAATCTCTGTTGGTGGCTTCTTTCCTACATATTTACTATTATTTTAGCCTTGAGGTGATGCTATAATAGCTACAAGAAAGTTATAAAAAGAACCATCTTCAAGGTTTCTCAGTGCTGCTCATTAACTGTCCTCAGGGGGTCCCCTCTTTGGACAGTCTCACCCTGTACAGGTCAAGGCCTTCAGAGAGCCAATGGCAATATAAGTTCTCATAAAACTTTGTTATTTTGGGGCCTCTCTGCCAACAATGCTGGCAACCCTAATACCATTCTTGAAACACAGAAAGCTGGCTACTTCCCCAAGCACAAGAGTGACTACAAAACAAAAGGATATCTACTGTTCATAGGAACTCTTTGGTATTTGCTGTGTGGAACTCGGACTTCTTTGTAATCTTGAGATAACTGTGGCATGAACAATTTAAGGCATTGTTATAGTGTCTCTCTATCTCTATCCCTCTGCTAAACAAATTCTAAAGTGAGAATTTAATGTTTTTATGATGTTTAACTATTGGCATTCCAAAAATTTTTTTAAATCATTATTTGGGTGGGAAAAAAATCCTAGTTGGAAGAAAAAGAGCACTGTTTGCTTAGAATAAAATAAAAAGATACGCAAAATTATATCTAAGTGTTCAGACTCTATTGGGACTACCAAGGTTTCTACCTAAAGTACAGTCCTTAGGGAATGTAAACTTGTCACCTCCAACTGATATAGTAAATCCACATTATCAAGGTAGACACACACTGGAAATAGAATTTCATAAAAAGTCTAAGTTCCCAAGAGAACATTAAAATTATTTTTTATCAAATGTTAACAATTTAATAAAAAAATAATAGTCTTATTTTGTGTCTAAACCAGAACACAGCTGTTTTTGAAAATAGTAACCAACGGGAGTATATAGCAACATGGTACTACAAAAGGAAACACAGAGGAAATTTCTGTATAAAAATCCTTCTCAGGGGGGCACCTGGGTGGCTCAGTCAGTTGGTGTCTGACTTCGGCTCAGGTCATGATCTCATGGCTTGTGGGTTTGAGCCTCCCATTGGGCTGTGTACTGACAGCCTGGAGCCTGGAGCCTGCTTCGAATTCTGTGTCTCTGTCACTCTCTGCCCCCTTCCCCACTCGTGCTGTCTCTCGCTCTCTCAAAAATGAATTTAACAAACATTAAAAAAATCATTTCAGAAGGAGAAAATAAAATGCATTGTTTAGTAAAGAAAAAATACTACGGTAAATCAATAAAAATTCTCTGAAGTGGGGCACCGGGGTGGCTCAGTCAGTGAAGCATCCCACTCTTGATTTCAGCTCAGGTCATGATTTCATGGTTCATGAAATCAAGCCATGCATCAGGCTCTGTGCTGACAGCATGGAGCCTACTTGGGATTCTCTCTCCCTCTTCTCTCTCTCTGCCCCTCCCAGCTTGCACACACGTGCATTCTCTCTCTGAAAATAAACAAATAAACATTTAAAAGAATTCTCTAAAGTCAGTTAAATGAAGAATCAAATTAATCTCAAAATACTTACCAATGATTCTTCTGTATAAGTGTATCTTCTATCCAGCTGAGGCTTCAGACATTCAGAAATATCAGTAAAAGATGTAAAGCGAATAACTCTGGTGCTTTCTGATCTGTGCCTCAATCTAAGTTATAAGAATGAGAACTAATTGATCAACATATTTTGAGTACCCTTGGTATACATGGCATCAATTCTTAGGGGTGACAGAAACCCAGATAGTGGTGGAGAAGAGGTGTCTTAGGCCCAATTGCAACTGTGGAAGCCAGCAGCAAAAATGGAAAAAGACAAGGGGTCAAGACCTCTATCAGCTGTATTAGTGACTGGAGGAGGCAGTGAAGCACAACTCCATGAAGGAGATATGGCTGGTGATCCACAGGAGAGTCTATGATATCACCCATTTCCTTAACAAGCATCCTGGGGGAGAAGAGGTTCTACAGGAACAAGCTGGTGCAGACACAAGTAAAGACACTTTGAAGACGTAGGCCACTCCTCTGATGCCACAGAAATGCTCAAGTAGTACTATATTGGTGATGTGCATCCAAGTGATCTTAAACCTGAAAGTGGTAACAAGGACCCTTCAAAAGATACCTGTGCAAAAGTTGCTGGTCATATTGGATTTTGCCCATCATAGGCGCTATTGTCTTAGGTTTCCTGTATTGTTACTACATGTTGGAAAAGAAATCCTCCTGGAAGTCAGAAAGCAGATCCATTGGGACTGTGAGCTAGAGGCTTGTTTGGAGGCTGAGTGGTGCCCTCTCCTAGAATCCTGCCAGTTATGTGCATCCCCCTTGGAGCCCAGATGTCTGGCCAGACATCCACCCCAGACCTGGGGCCAGTGTCCTTCATCTCCCAGAGGCTTACTCCCAAAGCACCCACTCATTGTTCTGTGTCTCTGCCAGTGGCTCCTCTTTCTGCTGCCATTCACCATTGCATTTCCATACTTTGTGTTACAATTACAATCCATATGTCCTAGTGACATTGTCCTTTGGTAACAATGACTGCCTTCCAATACTTGAAATGCACATCAGACATTCTTAACAGGGCAACACACTCCGGTTTTGAAGCTTTTCTTTTTCCATTGAAGTGTATTACACATACACATATATATGTATTTGAATACATATGTACATATATATTTGAATATAATATTTGAATTTATACGCATATATAAATCTTACAAATGCATCTGGACACTGTGAGAGAATAGGGAGAAAAACAGTGCAAGTATCAGGTACAGCCTTTAAGAGATGGTTGAAAAAATAAATCTAGTCCTACAGAAAGATGACTCTCAATAACGTAACTGTTGGTTGAATGAATTCAAGAATATATTATAGATGCCAAATGATGGAAATGGATAATAAATACTATGGAATGTAAGAACAAGAAGTTTCTTTGAGCTGTATTAGTAATGAAAGAAATGATATTTTCCCTGAAAAAATGGGTAGGAGATGAATTCTGTGTGTGCATGTGTGTGTGTGCATGTATATGTGTGTGCATGTGTGTGTGCATACGTGTGTGTGTGTGTGTGTGTGTGTGTGTGTGTGTTTAGAGAGGTTCTTTAGATGGGGAGAATAGTGAGCAAAAATGAAAGTAGGTAGGGAAAGCCTTGTTTAAAAGGCAGCAAGTAAAAAAATAAAATAAAATAAAATAATAAAATAAAATAAAATAAAATAAAATAAAATAAAATAAATAAAATAAAAAGAGGCAGCAAGTTAACTAATTTGCTTAGGGTAAGAGGACACTAACAGTTAAGTGAATACTATATAACACATACCAAACACTGTGCTAAACACAATTCACATTATCATATTTAATCCTCACAACAGGTGGGATTCATAAGGATTTATATGTGGTAGTGTGGGGTGAGATAATGGAAGATTTTGGAGCTAGACTAATGACTTCAGACATTATCTTGTTATATTTTCTTATCCAGCTCCCTCTCCATAACGCACTGCAATTATTCTAAACCCTATTTTCCAGCTCCATAAAACGCCCATTCCATTTCACCAATATATCTGCATTCCAATCTGCCAGCAGATTACTTTGCAGCTTCTTCTCAGACAAAATGTAGGTAAAATATGCTTCAGCTTCTCAGGGAAAAGGTAGGTACAACGTGCTTCAGTTTCCACTCCCCAATGAAGGAGACACTGTTTGACTGGCTAACTCAACACCCATTCCCAGTGACATAGCTTTATAACTAGCACCACTGACATACTGATAAAGCTAAATATTCACTTTCTAAGACCATCTTGCAGAGAAGGATTGTCATGTGATATCGTTATGACTAGTGAGATACAAAATGAAGTCTGCTGGGGAGATTCTAAGAAAGCTTGCTTTTCTGACCAAAGGGAAAAGATTAATGAAAATTGCCCTTCTTCCTTTATGATTGGAAAGCTTGATGTCTGGAGCTATAACATCAATGAACATGAAAGAATGGCAAAGAACATTACAAAAATTCAGGCCCTAATTCTTCTGATCCAGGGAAGCAATGCTGGCAGCTACCTACCCTCAGATTTCTTATTCTGTCAGAAAAATAAGCCCAATTTGTCTATGCCATAGTCAGTCAAGTTTTCTGTAATTTGCAGCTGAAAAGACTTAAATTATTTATCAACAAATACATCCACCTATACTTAGCCTTATTTCCTTCCATCCTGTCTCAGGAAAAAGTGTCCTATCTCCTGTTGAAGGTTAATCCCATGGCCTTTGTTCTTGAACTCTTCTTTCCATTCTCCATTGAAAATATAAACCTTTAGGGTGCCTGGGTGGCTCAATCAGTTAAGCATCCAACTCTTGAATCCAGCTCAAGTCACGATCTCACAATTAGTGAGATTGAGCTCCACGTCAGGCTCCATGCTGATAGCACGGAGCCTGCTTGGGATTCTCGCTCTCTCCCTCTCTCTCTGCCCCTCCCCAGCTCACGCACATATGCATGCACTCTCTCAAAATAAATAAACTTTAAAAAAAAGAAAATACAGACCTTCTTCTTTCTCATCAATCTTTAACTTCTTCCTTTTCACTAGATACTACTCTAAGCATATTAACAAGCTCAAGTCTCTGCCACCTTAAAATACCTTTTCCCTGTACAGAAAATCATCAAATTACAAAAGAAGAGAGCAAGAAAAAAAGGAACAAAGGAATTACAAAATAGCCAGAAAGCAATTAATAAAATGACAATGAGTCCATACCTATCAATAATTATTTTACATGGAAATGGACTAAACTCTCTGATTAAAAGGCACAGAGTAGCCTGGATGCTCTCATACATCTGAAAGGAGTATAAATTGTTACAACTCCTATTAAATACAATTTGGTAATATCTTAAAAATTTTTTAAATCACATGAATTTGGATTTAGAAATTCTTCTTTTAGGAAATTATCCTGTAGACATATGCATTAACATGAAATATAGCAAATGTACACTATCCATTACAACATTGTTTTTAATAATGAAAAATACTGGAAATAATGTCCATGTCCCTTAATAGAGTACAAATACAACAATACTTGGCATAAAATGAAAGATAACCAGACATAAGGAGAGATAAGATTATAAGAACAAGAAACGACAGAAAACACAGATTATAGTATATCTATTACTGTAGTACATTTACTGCTATGAAACACTTTAGATAAATTCAGTAAAAACAAAGATACATAGGGGCGCCTGGGTAGCTCAGTTGGTTAAGTGTCTGACTCTTGACTTCAGCTCAGGTCGTGATCTTATGGTTCATGAGATCAAGTCCCACGTCAGGTTCTGCACTGACAGAGCAGGGCCTGCTTGGGATTCTCTCTCTCCCTCTCTCTCAAAACAAATAAATAAATATTTTTTAAATATTAAGAAAAATACAAAGGTATGCAATAAGTGTATAGCATGATACTATTTTTGAACCATGTATATATTTCCAATTTTGAAAATAAAATAATTTAATTTTAATAAATGACACACACAAAAAAACTCTCTAGATGTTCTTCACTCCATGGGAAACCAACTCCAAATTCCCTAATGTGACACAGAAAAATGTCACTATCTGAACCTCCATTATTGTTTTAGCTTTTATCTTGCCTTTTTACTGTAATACACTATATCTAGCCAAAACTTAAACATAAAAACAATGCATAGTTCTCAAAATTCAACTTTTCTCTCAGTTCATACCTGTATGTCTTTTCACTTGTTTTATCACTTGAAAAATTAAGATAATGTCTTCTTCATGGGGATGAGTTCATGGGAACTAATATAATGCAAGAAAAGTATCTACAACCAAAACTTATTAACTGCTATTTTTGGAATTAGCAGACAAGGTGATTTAGACCAACTCTCCCTTTGAAGACCAACTAGATAAACTGAAAAAAAAATACAAAAATTAATCTGCTAGAAAAAGAAATTGAGTGCTAACAATGTAGCTAAGAATTTAGGGGCCAACAGAAATAAACCCACAATTATATGGTCAATTAATCTTCAACAAAAGAGACAGAATATGCAATGGGAAAAAGACATTCTCTTCAACAAATGGTGCTGAGAAAACTGGATAGCTACATGCAAAAGAATGAAGCTGGACCACATTTTCACACCACACACAAAGATAAACTCGAAATGGATTAAGGACCTAAATGTGAGACCTAAAATCATAAACCCCTACAAGAAAACACCAGCAATAATTTCATGGACATCAACCATAATCACATGTTTCTAGATATGTCTCCTAAGGCAAGGGAAACAAAAGCAAACAGAAACCATTGGGACTTGATTAAAGTAAGTGCTGTGCTTCTTCACAGCAAAGGAAACAACCAAAAAAAAACTAAAAGACAACCTACAGAATGGGAGAAGATACTTACAAATGACATATCCAATAAAGGGTTAGGAACAAAAATATATAAAGAATTTACACAATGCAACACCAAAGAACAAATAATCCAATTTAAAATTGGGCAGAAGACATGAACAAACATTTTTCCAAAGACAGCATATGGATGGCCAACAAACACATGAAAAGATGTTCAACATCACTCATCATCAAAGAAATGCAAATCAAAACTACAATGAGATATCACCTCATACCAGTCAGAATGGCTGAAATCAAAACCACAAGAAACAAGTGTTGGTGAGGATGTGGAGAAAAAGGAACCCTCTTGCACTGTTGGTGGCAATGAGAACTGGGATAGCCACTCTGGGAAACAGTATGGACCTTCCTCAAAAAGTTAAAAATAGAACTACCCTACAACCTAGTAATTGCACAATTGGGTATTTACCCGATACAAAAACACTAATTCATGTATGTATATTGTACATGTATGCATATTGTACAATTATGGAGGCAGCCGAACTGTCCATCAATAGGTGAATGGATGAAGACGATGTGGTATGATTTTATATATGTGTATACACACACACATACACACACACACATACACACACACACAATGGAATATTATTCAGCCATAAAAAAAGAAATCTTGCCATTTGCAACAACTTGGAAAGAGCTAGAGAATATAATGTTAAGTGAAATAAGCCAGTCAGAGAAAGAGAAATACCATTTGATTTCATTCATATGTGGAATTTAGGAAACCAAAAAAAATGAGCAAAGGAAAAAAGAGACAGAGGGAGGCAGACCAAGAAAGAGACTCTTAATTATAAAGAACAAACTGATGGTTACCAGAGGGGAGGTAGATGGGGAGATGGGCAAAATAGGTGATGGGGATTAAGAATCATTTGTGATGAACACAGGGTGTTGTATGGAAGTGTTGAATCCCTATATTATACACCTGAAACTAATATTACACTGTGTTAAGTATACTGAAATTAGAATAAAAAACTTTTAAAAAGGTAACATAATGGACAACATAAAAGAAGTGGTATATATATACAAGGGAATATTATTCACCATAAAAAAATTATGAAATATTGCCATTTGCAACAACATGGATGGATCTAGAGAGTGTAATGCTAAGCAAAATAAGCCAGTCAGAGAAAGACAAATACCATGATTTCCCTCATATGTGGAATTCTAGAAACAAAACAAATGAGCAAATGGGAAAAAAAGAGAGAAACTAAAATAACAGACCCTTAACTGTACAGAACAGACAGATGATTGTGAAGGTAGATGGGAGGGCAGGGGAAAAGAGTGAAATAGGGAAGGGGATTAAGAGTACACTTATCTTGATGAGCACGGAGTAATACATGGAACTATTTAATCAACTATAAACCTTATAATTTAGTCAACTATAAGCTAATATAGCATTGAAACTAATATAACACTATATATTAACTACACTAGAATTAAAATTAATGATGATTATAATAATACATTAAAAAAGGAATAAATTGAAAAAAGGAGTTTGGGGGCCAAAACTCATTGAGGAAAAAAAATTCCCAGGGGTGAGGATTCTGAGAAGACGTCAGAGTAGGAAGCACCAGGAACCTACTTCCCCACCTAGACAATAATTGAACTGGCAGAATCTAATGTAACTATTTCGGAGCTCTGGAATCTACTTAAGGCTTTCAATTTCCAGGGGAAGGCTTGGACAGTAAACCGTGGTTAATTTTGGTCAGTTAGAGCTCCTAGCACAGCAGCATTTACCCTTCCCCCATCCCCAGCCCTGTGGCAGACAGCTGAGCAAGTGTTCCTAGAGCATTCCGCACGCAGCTGCAAAAGCCAGGGTGAGCAGAAAGGACCATGTCTACCAAATATCAGGCATCTGTGTTCTGATCTCTGATCGCTGCTGCAGATCACAGATGTGCAAGAGGCAGGTGGCCATTGTTGTAGCACCCAGTCCTCCTCAGGCTGAAGTGACTTCCAGGGAATTTAAAGAGACATTGCCCTTCCCCACCCCCACCCCCACCTCCATTTTTCTCTTTTCCTCCTTTTAGAAGTCAGATATTAAAGATTAGGATACTCAAATGCAACTGTATATGCAGGGAAAAGTTAGAAAGTAACCACACATGGCCCGGAAAATGCACATACTAGGAAAGACCTAAGAAGACCCTAAGTTTTACCTCAGGCTGATCCTAGGCACAGTCTACAAAAATAAAAAAAAATTAAAATAAATTTAAAATGGTGAATTTTATGTTATGTGAGTTTTATCTCAAAGGGAAAGAATGAAAGTGAAGTAACAAATTAGTAAACAAAAAATGATTCCCCAACAGATCCCACACCAAAGTTAACATCAAAGGGTATTTATTTAGGTTGAAGGAAAATAATCCCACTTGAAATAAAGAACAACGAAAAGAGTAAATATGTGGGCAAAGCTAAATGAATAAATATACTGTGTTAAATAATGACAATATTCTTGAGAGTCTTATGACTTCAAGTCAAGACTCAAGCTTGAGAAATACCAAACTATTGAAAAAGACCAAATGAGAGCTGGAGGGCAATCTTCTCAGAAGTCTTTTGGTTGTACAGCTCATGACAGGCTGGAGATGAGAGGCACCATCCATTTCAAATTACTCATCTCAGGAGTTGTGCTCCTAATTTAGACTATGCCTGACTCTAACACCTATCACTGAAATACAAGGAACTCATGTAAAAACTATCTACGTATTCAGTTTTGTATTTCAATTTAATTGTCAATTCTTCCAAAGTCTTACCATTGCAGAATAACACTTGGCACGTAAAAAGCCACACCTACCCTTTCTCAATCGCATCGTCCTTCGAAGAAATCAGATACAAAGACTTGCTCTTCCAAGGTTTTTGAACTGCCGTTTTTGCTCTAGGTGGTTTCTTGGGAGATTTAGGATGTTGTAATAAATTGGATTCTTCTTTCTAACAAGTGGTAAAATAATAAACCAGTGAAAAATGAGCCAATATGAAGGGGAAACAAAGCATAGCTCTGTACATATACCTTGAGTTTGTTTTGATCACTAGAAGATCTCCTCTCTCGCTCTACTGTGCTTCCCACTAGAATAAAAATGTACTCCTTCCTAAACTCCCACTTTTCTACAACCAACATGCTGAATCCCTGACAACTTCTTTAGAGTATAAGAAAGGCCAAAGGCTGGTATACCCCTACTCATATCATTGTGAAAGAAAACTCTTTCCTAGAGGGAGAACCTCACAAAACCTTTTCTTTATTCTACAATCAAATAGGTTTTCATCTATCTGGGGGGTGGAGATGGGAGGATGAGGAATGGAGGTAGGAAAGGAAGAAAGGATACCACTGGTCCATACTAAAGACCTATATCTTAACAAAACTATTTCCTTCCATTTTTGGACATTTTATTTTTGTTCCCATTCTTAAATGTTATTTATGGTAAAAAGTCAACTATTTGGTAAAAGCTACATGTATGAATCAAAAAAGTACAAACACTTAAAAGTCCAACTTTGATCTGAGTATGGGAGGCATACATAAATGTAACATTATATAAAATTTAAGAGTAAGGATTATGAAATTATGACACACATGGAAAAATGTGAGGAAGATGTTAGAAGAAATAATCAGAATACAGAAGTATAAGTGCATTAAAATTAAGATTCACAACAAGACCAAGAGAAAATAAGTAATAGTTGGTAGAAGGAGGTGAAATCAGGAGTGATTTGTCTCTTCAGTTTCCAAATTTCCAGTAGTTTTGTTATTTGAAAAACAAACGCCAACTTTTCTTATATGTCAACTTCTAACAATATAATATATGTTCCTGGAGAGCAAGGAATATATTTGCGATGTTTTATTACCCAGAACACACAATAAAATCTTATATACACTCTAGGTCCCTAACAACTACTAATATTTTCTTAAGAATTCCATAAATAAAATTAATTACTTAAGTATGTTTTACACATAACTTCCTAGGTATCAGGGCTCACATCTGTTTCAGTAATTCAGAACACAGCACGACATTAAGCGACACTCAATAAATGAGTGGTACCATAGGGGGCTGAGCTTATTAAAAGAATCATACAAAGCGGTCAAATTCATAAAAACAGAATGTAGAATGGTGGTTACCAGAGGCTGTAGGAGGAGGAGAAGGGGAGTTGTTTAATGGGTATGTAGCTTCAAATCTGCAGGATAAAAAAGTTCTGGAGATCTGTTTCACGACAATACAAATATACCTACCATTGAAGTGTATACTTGAAAATGGTTAAGATGATAAATTTTATGTGTTTTTCACCACAATGAAATAAGCTTTCTTTAACATTTATTTATTTATTTATTTTAATTTTTTTTTCAACATTTATTTATTTTTGGGACAGAGAGAGACAGAGCATGAATGGGGGAGGGGCAGAGAGAGAGGGAGACACAGAATCGGAAACAGGCTCCAGGCTCTGAGCTATCAGCCCAGAGCCTGACGCGGGGCTCGAACTCACGGACCGCGAGATCGTGACCTGGCTGAAGTTGGACGCTTAACTGACTGCGCCACCCAGGCGCCCCTTTTTTTTTTTTTTAATTTTTTTTTTCAACATTTATTTATTTTTGGGACAGAGAGAGACAGAGCATGAACGGGGGAGGGGCAGAGAGAGAGGGAGACACAGAATCGGAAACAGGCTCCAGGCTCTGAGCCGTCAGCACAGAGCCCGATGCGGGGCTCAAACTCACGGACTGTGAGATCATGACCTGAGCCGAAGTCAGACGCTCAACCGACTGAGCCACCCAGGCACCCTGAAATAAGCTTTCTTTAAAAAAAAAAAAAGTGTATTATGTAGAGAACTTCCAGATTTTTGCTTGGTGTGTTCAAAGAACAACAGAGAGGCCAGTGTGATTGGAGTGGACTAAGTTAGAGAAGAGTGGTAGGAAATGAGGTCAGGAAGTTAGCAGGGGGAGGGATAGCTGTGTAAAGACCTTGGATTTTCCTCTGAGTCAGAGAGGAAGCCACTAGAAAATCTGGAGCAGGTGAGTGACCTGATCATGTATTTTAAAGGATCACTCTGGCTGACTGGTGGGGAACAAACTGTAGGTTTTCTTAATTCATAACTGTTGCAGCATGTACGTTAACAACAACCCCCCAAAAAGCTTATGATGAAACTTAAGTATTAGTGTACAAAACCCAAGCGTGGATATTTTACCATACACTTGATAAGGAGATCAAAGTATCAATGTCCACCCTACCTGCATATCAGATACCTGTGGAATGCACGATTTAGGTCTTAATGGCAAGAGGGTTGCCATTTGTGGAAAAGGGTCAACATCCTTCCTTGGTTTCTCTTGACGGAGATGCCAGAATTTCAGTTCAGCACTAGCATGTTTTGCTGGGGATGAATGACTAACACAGAATCTTGGCGCCCTAGTCACAGGAAAAACAAATTTAAGGTTAAGCTAGACAGTAAGTCTCCAAAATGGAAAGCCTACAAAATCTATAATACCAGTGCTCACAATTATCAGTCTTACCAAACCCTTTTTCTAAAAATTTCCACTTCTGTTTCTGATGCCTGGCCTTAAAAATATACTTCTCTATGATATACCAACTGCCTGAAATCACACTCACTCATATAAAGAGGCAATATACATTAGGAAAAAATAATAAAATTACATTCAAATTACTGTCTGCTTGATCAGAAAAAGAAGTCTCATATCTATTTGATGAAGGAATTTTTTTTTAAACTAATTTATTTTTAAATAAATTTTTAAAAATAGTTTCTAGAAAAATGAACATAAAATGCACCTGTGATCATTTTAAGGCAGTTTAGTATTTATCTATACCAAATAAAAACTAGTAGATGAAATTCACATTTTAAAATATATAAACATTTTTAAATGTTTACCTGTACTACTAAAGTGAATTGTGATTCATATGATCTATTTTCAAGCCTTAAATCTGAAGGTAAGAATTAGTTTAACAACAATTTATATAAATGACAGACTAACACTACTTCCAGAAACCCAGGAAAAAGAATGTTTGGCACAATGTCAAGGCCATACTTAATTGGATGGATATCCTGGTATTTAGTCTGTGGGCTCTTTATTGGCTAGAGGGTTAACTCCAGCTGTCAGGCCTGATGCTAATTGCTACTTGGACCAGGTTTTCCCCCCCCGATGCCACAGCCCAAAGACTAATTCCCACTCCATATTTCAGGTCTTGGTATAAAATTGCTTCCCTCTAAAATAGAAAGAAAGTAGATATTCCCCTGATGTGAACACAGGTTGGGAGTGGAAGAGAATCCAAAGTTCAAATTCATTTAAATTCAGAAAGCGTACTGTATAAATCTGAGTGGGCATCCTAACTATATTTCAGAACCCTTACTTGCAGACTTGGAAATATCCAAAATTACCTCTTATTCTCATATCAACCAATAAGTGGGAATATCTACAAGATCTTATCCAATAAAGCATACATGTACTAACTGGGAAATCTAGGTGTTTCAATTTTCTGATTTCCATCATTATACTCATATGGACTGTGTAAGTCTCTGCTGCCCCTACCATTTTTAATATTCCACTCTTATTCCATTCATAGAATTAATTTTTATTAGCCACTATGTAAATTCACCAAATATTGTGGAATAAGCGTCACAGTCAATCCTAAACTGGTGTTGTATTATTTTTCATGCTTCCATCATATGAGTTCTCATTTACACTGATTGCACACATCTTAATTCTCAATCTCTAAAAGGTGGGAGAAGGCATCTGTCACATAATACTATCAAACATCAAAGGAACTGTATCCAATACGATGTGTGCGTATGTATGTATAGATGTTTACGTGTGTGTGTGTGTGCATAAGCGTGTGTATATCTCCCAACAGAAAAATGGGCAAATGAGATAAAAAAGCAAATCACAACAATTGAAATCCAAATGACTAACAAGCACTGAAAAGGTTATCAGCCTCACTAGCACTTGAGGAAATGCCAGTTACAACCACAGGACACCAATGACACACCAAGACACAGGCAAAAATTTTGAAGTCTGACAATACTAAATGCTAGCATGGATTTATAGCAATGGGTACTTTCATATTCTGTCAGTGAAAGAATAAATGGGCACAGCTGCTGTAGAAAAATGGTTATGTGTACAAGAATACACATTTCAGCATTGCTTTTGTGAAAAGTAAGAAACAACCGAAATGTTAAAGAAATACCAATATACAATGAAAATTATTAAAATTCTTTTTTTTTTTAACGTTTATTTATTTTTGAGACAGAGAGAGACAGAGCATGAATGGGGGAGGGTCAGAGAGAGAGGGAGACACAGAATCCGAAACAGGCTCCAGGCTCCGAGCTGTCAGCACAGAGCCCGACGTGGGGCTCGAACTCACAGACCGCGAGATCATGACCTGAGCTGAAGTCGGACGCCCAACCGACTGAGCCACCCAGGCGCCCCTAAAATTCTTAATTACAGACAAATCTTCCATCTAATGTTGATAGAAGACACAAAAGAAAGCATACAACATGATTCCATTTACATAAAGTTGTAGAACAGGCAGACAAAAGTATACATTTAGGGATTTATTTGCATACATCATTGCTAAAACTATAAAGAAAAGAAAGAGGGTGACAATCACAAAAGTCAGGATAGTGGTTGCCTCTGAGGAGGAGTGAGGATATTGTAATCAATAAGGGATCTTCAGTGATCTTGGCAATGTTTTATTTTACAGCCCACGTAGTGGTTACCTAAGTATTTGCTTCATAATATTCATCAAATGGTTTATGTTTTAGTTTGAAATTTAAATACACATGAGTTAGCTAGATCAAGAAAAAGATAAGAGGATTCTGGGAAAATGGCAATGTGGCCCAATTCATTTTTCTACCTCTCAGAATCCCTCCATACAAACAGGACAACTAGACAGCAAAACTGAAAACTCATGGACAACATTTATAACAGAATGTTAATGTATCCCCACAAACACCAAGATACAAGTAGGTAGGACAGACTACTGTCAGCCACAAGACATGCATGGTGTTGGCACGAAGGTAGAAGGAAGTGTCTGACAGACCTGAGAATGGAAGAGCACCAAAACAGCTGGAAAAGCAAAGCAGGTCCATGTGAGGGCTCTAGCCCTCTCTAATACTGAGTACACACAAAATTGAATCACATTGCTATTTACCAATAATGAACTGGAAAGCTATATTTAAAAAATATAAGCTATTATACATGCAACAGTTTGAATGCATTATGCTTCAATGGCATTTTGCTGTCAACAGAGGTCAGTCACTGGTTGCATACTGTATGATTTCATTTATGTGACATTCTCAAAATGACAAAAGTGGTGACAAGTAACAGACCAGTGGTTGCCAGGGGTCAGGAGTGGAGAAGGAGTGTAACAAGGTTAGTGTGAGAGTTTGGGGGGTGACAGAAGTGTTTGCATCTCGGGGGGCCTGGGTGGCTCAGTCGGTTAGGCGTCTGACTTTGGCTCAGGTCATGATCTCACAGCTCGTGAGTTTCAGCCCCGCATCGCGCTCTGTGCTGACGGCTCAGAGCCTGGAGCCCGCTTCTGATTCTGTGTCTCCCTTTCTCTCTGCCCCTCCCCCACCTGTGCTCTGTCTCTCTCTGTCTCCCAAAAATGAATAAGTGTGAAAAAAAATTTAAAAAAAAGAAGTGTTTGCATCTTGATTGCCATGGTGGTTACATGAAGCTCTACAACTTGACTTGCCTATATGTTAATGTAGAACATAGAAAAGAAGGAAAGAGGAAGGATAGCCTTTTCAATAAGTGAAGATGCACAACTGGATATCTGTAAGTAAAAGCAAAAATCTCTCAAAAAACAAAAACCAAAGCAACCAAAACTTGACCTAAACCTAACACCTTATACACAAATTAACTCTAAGTGGAGCACAGACTTAAATGTAATACATAAAATTAGAAAGATTTTAGAAAACAACATAAAAGAAAATCTTTAGGATCTAGAACTAGGCAAAGAATTCTTCAGTTTGAAACCAAAGCATAATCCATAAAAGGAGGAGCTGAAAAATTAGACCTCATCAAAATTTTAAAATTTTGCTCTGTGAAAGACCCCCCCCCTCTTTTTTTTTCTTTCAGATAGTTATATTTATTCTGAATAGTAGGTGCAGGCAGCAACATTTTACATAGGAACATTGTGTTGGTTGAATAAACGTGGCCCAAGACCTCTTTGCCTCTACCCTGATGAAATGTTTGGACTGAAACTTACCTGAAGCCCTTGATAGAGACTGTCCCCCATAGGTCACCCTCCCAGGGACAATCCCACATGTGATGAACTTCAGAATTTCTCTTGCAAGGTCTTTCCTTACTTGTCTTCATGAGCATCTGTTGCTTGGTTTGTCCTGTTTTTTTCTTCAGTTAATTATGGTCTTCATAACTGAGTATGGTAACTTGAATTTGTGAAAATTGCATTTTCCATTTGTACCTCCAATTCCAGTCCATCACCACAGGGTTCACTCTGTTCTCTTCTATTTGTAACTCTCTTCCACATCGATGAGAATTCTGGTTCTCATTATCTATATAATTTTTACTATTTTGCTTAATCTAGATTTTTTTAATACAAGGATATAACTCAAGAACAGCCAGATAGAAAAGATGTATACAATAAGGTGTGTGGTAAGGAGTATAGAGCTTCCATGCCTTCTAAGCATACCACTCTCCCCAAATCTCCATGTGTTCACCAACCAGGAAGCTCTCAAAGGCCCTTTGAAGAAGTCTTTGGAAAGCTTGTCTCTGAAAAGACAAGCTAAAGGCTGGGAGAAAATATTTGCAAACTACATGTCTAATGATTAGTATCTACAATATAAAAATAACTTTAAAACTCAACAATAAGAAAACAATTAGCAAATAGACAAAAGACATGAACAGATATTTTACTGAAGAGGATATGCAAATGGCAAACAAGCACTTGAAAAGATGTTCAGCATCATTTATCATTAGAGAATGGCAAAGTAAAAACACAACAAGATATCACTGTGCACCTATTAGAATGTGCACATATTAGAATTTTCTGTTAAAAATAGAAAATTGTGACAACACCAAACAATGTCAAGGATGCACAGAAACTGGATCCTTTTTACATTGCTGGTGGGAATGTAAAAATGGTACACCAACTTTGGAAAATAGTTTGGCAGTTTCTTTTAAAACTAAAAATAGACTTACCATGTGACCCGGTAATCTCACTCTTAGACATTTATCCCAGAGAAATGAAGATTTATGTTCATTCAGAATCCTGTACATGAAGGCTCATAGCAACTTGATTAGTAACAGTGAAAGAGTGGAAACATCCCTAGTGACCTTCAGTGGGTGAATGGATGTATAACGTCCATACAACAGAGTGCTACTTAACAATGCAAAAAAAAAAAAAATTATTGACACACACAGCCACTTGGATGGATCTCAAGGGAATCATGTTGAATGAAAAATGTAACCCCAAAGATTACAAATTGCATTATTTCATTAAATAATACATTGGTGGTTTCCAGGAGTTAGGGATGGGAAGAGAAGGAGGTGGGCATAGTTGCAAGAGGGCAGTACAAGGGAAGTTTGTGGTAACTGTTCTGTGTCTTGACTGTGGTGGCAAATTCATGAATCTCTAATGTGATAAAATTGAATAGAACTAACTATACACAAACACACAAATAAGTGCATGCGTAACTGGTAAAATATGAAAAAGACCGGTGAATTATATTAATGATGTCAATTTCCTCGTTGTGATATTGGATTAAGTTATGCAAAATGTTACCATTAGGGGAAACTGGGTAAAAGCTACACAGAATCCTCTCTATTACTTCTTACAACCGCATATGAATATATAATGATTTCAAAATAAAAAGTTAAATTAAAAAAAAATTTCTACTGTATAGTAATATTTTATTAAGTTGGATGGTGTGTACATAGGCACCCACTATAATTTATACCTTTCTGTATGCCTTAAATATATGTTTTTTTAATTAATTAATTTATTTATTTAGCTTTCTTTTTAAGTTTTTATTTAAATTCCAGGTAGTTAACATACAGTTTAACGTTAGTTTCAGGTGTCCAATATAGTAATTCAGCACTTCCACACAGCACCGGTGTCCATTACAAGTGCACTCCCTTAATCTCTATCACCTATTTCACCCATCTCCCCCCACCCCCACTTCCCCTCTGGTAATCATCCGTTTGTTCTGTATGGTTAAGAGTCTGTTTCATGGTTTGCCTCCCTCTAGTTTTTTTACCTTTGCTTGTTTGTTTTGTTTCCTAAATGCCACATAGGAGTGAAATCATAAAGTATTTGTCTTTCTCTGACTTATTTCACTTAGCATAATATTCCCAAGCACCATCCGTGTCATTGCAGAGGACAAGATTTCATTCTTTTTTATGGATGAGTAATATTCCATTGTATATCTATACCACCTCTTCTTTATCCATTTTCAGTTGATGGACACTTGGGTCATTTCCATAATTTGGCTATTGTAGATAGTGCTGCAATAAACATTGGGGTGCACGGATCCCTTAGAACTAGTACTTTTATATCCTTTGGGTAAATACTTAGTAGTGCAATTGCTGGATCCTAGGGTAGTTGTATTTTTAAATTTTTTGAGGAACCTCCATACTGTTTTCCAGAGTGGCTGCACCAGTTTGCAATCCCATCAACAGTGGAAAAAGATTCCTTTTTCTCCAGATCTTTGTCAATACTTGCTGTTTCTTGCATTTTTTATTTAGCCATTCCAACAGGTGTGAGGTAATATTTCATTGTAGTTTTGATTTGCGTTTCTCTAATGATGAGTGACATTAAGCATTTTTTTCATGTGTCTCTTGGCCATCTGTATGTCTCCTTTGGAAAAATGTCTATTCATGTCTTTTGCCCATTTTTTATTGGATTATTCATTTTTGGGGTGTTGAGTTTTATAAGGTCTTTATATATTTTTTGGATATGAACCCTTTATCAGATGTCATTTGTAAATATCTTCTCTCATTCTGCAGACTGCCTCTTACTTTTTTTGTTTCTTTTGCTGTGCATATGCTTTTTATTTTTATGAAGTTCCAATCATTTATTTTTGTTTGTGTTTCTCTTGTCTCAGGAGACATATTTAGAAGGAAGTTGCTATAGCTGATGTCAAAGAGGCCCCTGCCTATGTTCTCCTCTAGGATTTTTATGGTTTCTTGTCTCACATTTAGGCCTTTCATCCATTTTGAATTTATTTTTGTGTATAGTGTAAGAAAATGGTCCAGTTTCATTCTTTTGCATGTTGCTGTCCAGTTTTCCCAACACCATTTATAGTAGAGACTTGTCTTTTTTTCCAATGAATATTCTTCCCTGCTTTGCTGAAGATTAATTGACCATATAGTTGTGGGTTCATTTCTGGGTTTTCCATTCTGTTCTGTTGATCTATGTGTCTACTTTTATGCCAGTATCATACTGTTGATCACTATAGCTTTGCAATATAACTTAAAGTCTGGAAATGGATGCCTCCAGCTTTTGTTTTTCAAGGTTGCTTTCGCAACCTTGGTCTTTGGTGGTTCCATACAAATTTTGGGATTATTTGTTGTAGCTCTATGAAAAATGGTGGTAGTATTTTGACAGGGATTGCATTAAATGTGTCGATCGCTTTGGGTAGTATAGACATTTTAACAATATTTGTTCTTCCAATCCAAATTTAGCATGGAATGTCTTTCCATTTCTTTGTGTCATCTTCAATTTCTTTCATCAGAGTTTTATACTTTTCAGAGTACAGATCTTTTACCGCTATGGTTAGGTTCATTCCTAGGTATATTATTATTTTTGGTGTGATTATAAATGAGATAAATTCCTTGACTTCTTTTTCTGCTGCTTCATTATCGGTGTACAGGTAGGCAACAGATTTATATGCCTTGATTTTATATCCTGTGAATTTACTGAATTTGCATATCCATTCTAGCAGTTTTTTTGGTATAGTCTTTCAAGTTTTCTACATAGAGTATCATGTCATCTGCAAACAGTGTCTTTCTTGCTGACTTAGATATCTTTTTAAAACCTCATCTTGTTGTCTGATTGCTGAGGCTAGGACTTCTAGTACTGTGTTAAATAACAGTGGTGAGCGTAGACATATTTAAGTTTTGAAAGAAAGAAAGAAAGAAAGAAAGAAAGAAAGAAAGAAAGAAAGAAAGAAAGAAAGAAAGAAAGAAAGAAAGAAAGAGAGGGAGAAAAACAACATTCTATCTACATATGGAAAAGTACAAAGCATATATGTAATCTGGAATACCTAGATGGGAGATGATGCCAGAAAAGTGTGTGAGGGACAAATTATGATAACCTTATTTGCTAATTTAAGGCATTTGAACTCTGCACTGAAAGCTGTGGGGAAAGATCTCAAGCAGAAAAGTAACATAATCAGATCCATTACAGCCGCAAGGCAGCTCAATAACCCTCAAATGGCACACATCTTCTCCACTATGTCCCCTCTAAGTTCCCTACTTAGAGTCCTTAAAGTTCCAAGTAAAACATTACCTCTCCTCTGTATCCTGTGTGATCACCACACTTTCTTTTACTATACTCATTTCCCATGTATGTTCCTTTTACTAGATTGTAATCACTAGATTTGTCTATATTTTACCCTCGTGTCCTTAGTACAGCACTTGGCCTATAGTAAGTGCTCAGAATAAATCTATAACTTTTTCAAGAGGTACACACACACACACAATTTGATGAGATACTGACCATAAAAAAGTCAGGGGTAGTGTGCTCACAAAGTTAAAATGAATGTCCAGTCTTATTACCAATTTTAAACACCCCAAACACTGAATTATCTAAAGGGTGAGTACTTAAGGAAGGTGAAAAATATGATAATCTTGTCATTTTAAATCTCCATAAATTATAAATCAGTAAGACAAAAAAGTATAACTTGTAATTAGCCTAGGAAAAGTAAAAGCAAGTAAGTTTGTTTCATATTATTTTTCTTACCAATAGAGAAGTAAGGGTTTTACAACCTCAATCTGAATATTTCTTAAATGTTCTTCATTCCACTGAGATGCATCTAGCAGTTTAAGTTTTGATAATATTTCTGCAGAAAGGTAGCAATCTCCACTGCTCACTAAATAGCATTTTTTCATCTTTTCAAGATGTCTAAAACGAGACATACAAATTGCCACGATATTCAACAAACCAAATGTTTTCACTTCTAAAATGTTTCACACAAGTAATGAACTATCTCAAAACCAACACTGAATTACAGGAGTACCAATGTGGAGATAAAAATATTTCTTACAATAATGAGAATAAGGAAGATATTTTTAGTAGGTTGAACAACGGCCTTCCAAAGATATCCATGTCCTAAACCCCAGAACCTCTGAATGTTACATTACATGGTCAAAGGGATTCTGCAGATGTGCTTAGGATTTTGAGAAGATTATCCCAGATTATCCAGGTGGCCCTAATGTAATCACAAGGGTCCTTCTAAGAGGGAGACAGGAGAGTCAGTCACAGAGAAAAGATGTGAGGATAGTAGCAGAGGCCAAAGAGAAGATGCTATGTTGCTGGCTTTGAAGATGGAGGAAAGGCCATGAACTAAGGAAAATAGGTGACCTCTGGAAGCTAGAAAAAGCAAGGAAATGGACTCTCCCCTAGAGCCTCCAGGAGGAATGGAGCCCTGCCTACCCATTTTAGACTTCTTATCTCTGAACTGTAACAGAATACATTTTCATTGCTTTAAAAGCCATTAAGTTTATGGCAATCTGATACAGCAACAATAGCAACTAATACAGTTAATCCTGAAGAGTTTATGTAGGTTGCTTGCATATAACTTCCCCAATATGTCTTGAAAAGCAGTAGTGGCTTTCCACTCCATAATCGATCAGGTCATGGCTTCATAACCAACCATTTGGTAACCCTTGATCTTATAAGCATGTACAACATGATCTGAATGCCATTGAAATAACTGGAATAACCCAGTCACTAGTATGTACTCAGTCAAACCCTTACTGAGAATTGCAATCTACTGTAGTTGATCTGCTTCAAAGCAAAAAGGAGAACACAGACAGTATAAAAACTTTCTTAAAGCAGGGTCCTCTTAAGGTTCTTAAGACTTACATAATCTAAAATATATGGGACAGCAAAACAAGGACCTGGACCCATCAGAGATCTAAGAGCTTCTCTAGAGGATATCTAGTATGATACCTAGGAGATATCTTACTCAGATATGAATGTCTTAAGTGGCATCCAACAAAAGATCATGGGATATGTTAACAGAGCAGGTTGTTAGGATCAGTAGTCTCTTACAATAGCTTAAGGTGCCTTTTATAAAAGGTATCTTAAGCCAGTATGTTTATATACTGAAAAATTATTTTTTCTATAAAAATAAATCGTGAGAATATTATAAAAATAAAATAGAATGGGGCGCTTGAGTGAGTCAGTCAGTTGAACATCTGACTTTTGATTTTGGCTCAGGTCATGATCTCATGATTCATGAGATCAAGCCTTGCATCCCTGGGGTCTGCGCTGACAGTCCGAAGCCTGCTTGGGTTTCTCTCTCCCCCTCTTTCTGCCCCCACCCTGCTCATGTGCATGCATAGGCACGTGCATGCTCTTTCTTTCTCAAAATAAATAAACATTCATAAATAAATAAATAAGAAATAAATAAATAAGAATGATTGATTTGAAAGCAAGTTTAGAATCTATGAGAAGAAACATTATGCAAACCCAAACAATTGCCACTATTTGTATCTGATAATTATGAAATCACAGAAATAGTGAAATCAATATTATTATAATAAAATAAATGTTAATATTAATTCCTCTGAAAGCATAAATTACATTTTTATATTTACTTCAGGCTTTCTGTCTGTGCTTAAATGACCCAAACTAATATTCCATAATTTTTTTAAAAAAACTACTGAAAAGTAAAAAATTGACTTACCTTTGATGTCTTCCAGCGTTCTTAAGAACTTTTAACCTCTCAATATCCATCCATAACAACCAATATCTCTCTCCTAGTGTACCTTTTATAAATTTCTTAAATCTTTCAAACTCTTTTCTATTGCCAATCTCATAAGCTTTGTGAGAAATACACCAATCAGCCCTGCTCTCTTGTCCAATGCTCTCACTTTTTAAACTTGCTTGTTCTAGCATCTCTTTTGACTTGACATAGGTTTGAAATGTTTCACTTGACACAACATTCCTGCCAGGAACAGGCTCAAAACCCTCCTCAATCACCACTTCTGTTACCTTGTTGAAATTTATAAAATCTGGGCTTTCTCTAAGTGGCTCTTCAAAAATGTGATGAATTGCTACTCTCAAAATAAAGGCTACATAAGATCTTAAAAATTCTTCACATGTTGAGAAATGCAATATAAGGCCATCATCAGCATCCTGTTGCTTTTCAAGGTATATTCTCAGAAGCGCTTGAGAAGGAGTGTCTTGTAGACATACAGACCCATCTTCTTCTTTGAAATGAGAAATTAATCTAGTGGATTCAGATGAGTCCCGTTTTGTCCTTGGGTGAATTCCATCATCAAAGATAAAACTTTCTGTATTAAATCATAAAAGGCTATTAGATCAGATATGAATACAAATATGTTTTGATTATTAACTAGATGTTGTAGAGCCAGCATGGTAAATGGGCCTGTCACAGGTAGATACTTTGTGCGCTTAAAGGGGAGTTCTAAAGCCACATTTGGTACCAGAAGAGAAAAACCTGCCCAAAGGATTGGTTATGTCTTCCCTGGACATAAAAAGGGACACTGGTAGCAGACGAACTAAATATTTGATATCACTAATACAGAGATCTTCAAAAAGACATTATGCACTTTTAAAATGTAATAGTTTAGGCTGATATAGAATGTTAATATATAAAGGCCAAATCTATTAAACACGAATATGTGCATTAAATAACTGTATGTATTCCAGTATTTCATGCTGCATGGTAAAATAAAACTAGCTACCATTAATGATGAAACAGTCAATAAACAGATCAGAACCAGAGTCATATCAGTAATTTTTTAAAATTCACTATTTTGGGGGCACCTGGGTGGTTTAGTCAGTTGAGTGTCTGACTCATGATATCAGCTCAGGTCATGGTCTCGCAGTCATGGGATCAAGCCCTGCTAAGCGTGGAGCCCACTTGGGATTCCTTCTCTCTCCCGCTCTCTGCCCTTTCCCGCTTGTGTGCACTTTCTCTCTCTCTCAAAATAAATAAACATTTTTTTTTAAATTCACTATTTTCTCAGAAAGATTCAATTGCTATCATACTTTTAACCTATCATCAAAATTACAAAATGACATAAAGTACTTACGAGAGATTACAAATACAAATGGGTTGTTTTATACTTTTTCTAAAGTATAGTCTTTAATTATTTCCTCCTTCTTTAGAAATCAGAGAAAGATCTGATGTCAGTGCTTTATTTCCCATGCAAAATCTACCCCTTGAAATGCCATGGATCAGGAAAACTCTGTTGTCATCTGTGCCCCACCTCCATGGGCATTTTCTCAGGCATAGTTTTCAAATCTCAGTGAACTAGAAATGTTTCATTATAATTTTTATTGAAAATTAAGATACAGGGGCGCCTGGGTGGCGCAGTCGGTTAAGCGTCCGACTTCAGCCAGGTCACGATCTCGCGGTCCGGGAGTTCGAGCCCCGTGTCGGGCTCTCGGCTGATGGCTCAGAGCCTGGAGCCTGTTTCTGATTCTGTGTCTCCCTCTCTCTCTGCCCCTCCCCCGTTCATGCTCTGTCTCTCTCTGTCCCAAAAATAAATAAACGTTGAAAAAAAAATTAAAAAAAAAAAAAAAAAAAGAAAATTAAGATACTAAGTTTCCACAATCTTGAGAGATTAGACTTTTGTAAGCCTACAAAAGGATCTGGGTATACACTCAACCCAGTTGTAGAGGAAAAGAGCAAGGTTAGCATTTCTGTTCATCACCTTCCTGCTACCCTTTCTCTTCCTGTTTACCATCTCCCCTACCTTTGCTCTCCAATTTTCTACTTTACTATTTGGGGGAAACAGCAAGAAATCTATAAATTCACCTATTCTCAAATTAAGGAGATTCTTTTCCTCTTTCTAGATTTAGGTTCAATTCTAGAGAATCCAGATTTACTGTCCCCCAAAGGCTGCTTACTTACACTTTTCCAAAGAATTAGGTAACAACTGTTAGGGAATTGCTAAGTTCCTCTCCTGAATCATGTTGCTAGATTTTTTTTTCTCTAGCAATATCATGTTAACGACTCTCATTTCTGGAAGTTTCCATCTACATTTCTGAAAAGTTGGTATCATCCACAAAAGTTCCCCACAGTACAAATATATCTGCTTTTCAAGAAGAAAAACAGTCTGAACTTAAAAACAGAAGGAAAATTCAAGTTGTGTGAATGATTATATACTTTCAAGAGGAAAGAAAGTTTGCACCCCTTAATTTCAAAGGCTTAATAATAATAATTTATAAACTATCATAGGAAATAAAGACAAAACAAACACTTACTGACTGCCTATGAAGTACCAGGCACTAGGCTGGGCTTTTTCTATACATTTAGTATGTGTCATTATTCTAATCTTACAGATGAGAAAAGACTCTCAGAAGTGGAATAACTTTAAAAAGTCACACAGGTAGTAAGTTTTAACCCATCTAACCCATCCTCTTTCTACTATGCCAACTTGCTCTAAAAAGCCAATAGAAAGTGAAGTGGGGCAGGGGGGGATGGGGACGGAGATAATTTTTCTCTCCAACCACTAAGTATGATATTGTAAGATTAGAACAATGAAAAAAGATTTAAAGAGGAGTTCTGAGGGGGGCCTGGGTGGCTCAATCGATTAAGTAGCTGACTCTTGATTTCAGCTCAGGCGATGACCTCACAGTTCATGAGATGGAGCCCCGAGTCAGGCTCTGCATTGACAGTGCAGAGCCTGCTTGGGATTTTCTCCCTTTCTCTCTGCCACCCCTTCACTCAAGCTCTCACTCTCAAAATAAATAAATAAACTTTAAAAAAAAAAGAGTTCTGAAATCATTCTTGTCCTTTCTGCTTACCAGAAACAGATGAAATAACCGGTGGTTCAGTTTTGCTGTGGAGTACACAAGATGGTAATGAAAACGTTGATACTGTTTGCAGACTCTGTTTTGCCAGTGTAAACCAATCTTTCGTTTGAGTATAGGTGGCCTAGGAGAAAAGGAGCACCTTTGTTTAATGTTAAGATTGGCAGTATTCTTCCAATCACAAACCTTGACACATCATTAGGGTAATATTAAATTTGCACAGTACAATATGAAAGGAAAATTTATGCCATCAAAGAAAAGAATACTGTCCACAGAAAAATTCATTATCTGAGAATAATGGGAAGGAATCTCAATTCAGATTATTTGCATAGGTGGCCAAAAGAAAAAATGAGCCCAATATCCATCAAATTCTTCTCTACTGTTCCACAAGAGGCATGCAACCCTACTTCCTGGCTTCATTATAGGTTCATGCCATCCAGCTGTATCTTGAGCAGTCACATGGCTCATCAGTCCCCGGCTGCATCTTTTGTCAGCTACTCCCATTTACAACTTCACAATTATTCCATACCCCTAATTCTGTCTGATCTGGTTCAGTGTTTTTTTACAAGGCCTCCCTAATATGAGAAACTTACTCTCAGGAGCACTGAAAACCTCTCCAGGCTCAACTACCCCTTTGCCGTAGATTCAGTTTTCACAGCTTTGCTTGCATTGTATGCATCCCAAAGACCGATTCCTGACTCCGGCTGCCTCTGGACATAGCCTTCAATTTTTCCTTTGCTTTTGTGTACCTCGAGCCAGCTGAGTAATTCCCAAGTTGACCCTCAGCTTCCAGAACCCCAATCCTGAGAAGCCCTCATCTCAGCTTTCCTGGGAAAATTCTTCTGCCTGCCTCTCACTAAATAATGCCCTCATATTTTTCTAAAACAATCCAAATTGTTTAACAGAAGCAGAGAAGGGAGTGTCCAGCATTATTTTCATTTCTCCTTTGTCCAACTGAGTCAGAGCTGGCTGGCACTTAGCCTCAGGAATACTCACAAAAGAGGCAGGGCTCAAATGGAACAGGTATTGTTCCCTAATTGGCAGGGCAAGTCAAGCCACACAAGGAGACCAAAAAGCAAGAGAAGTAAGTCACTGCCCCTCTTAGACGTAAGGTTTCCTGGGTGGATAAAAGCTTTGACAGACTCTAATTTCCTTTTGTTCCCTCTTTTCCTTCCTTTAAAGCCAGGTCATTTATTATTAATTATATGTTCATTTAACATATATTTACTGAGTGACTACTGTATTCTAAGCCTTATCCTAAGCACTCAGAGAAGCCCAAAATAACGAAGAAACAGTCAGGGAATTGAGAGAGACCAACATACAAGAGTCCTTGTTATTTCAACTGCACAAAAAAAGATGGCGGAGTAAAAATGAGGAGAGAAAGAAGTCAGTCAGACATTAAAGCAGTAACTAGTCCACTTAATATTCTTAAAGAGATGAGTCCACTGTTTGTGTTTAGATGGTATAACTGAAGACCCAAAGAAATTAATGATCACAAAGATGAATTATCATCATAAAGCTGAATTGTCATCATAAAGATGAATTGTCATCGTAAAGATTCATCTTTGTTTGTAGTCATGATTGAAATGATTTAAGGGCCCAAGGAATTTTGAATCCTCAAAGTTCAAAAGCTATTAAGAAGATTTTAGATAAAGTACTAATCAAGTGAACAGAAATGAGTTTTTTTCATCACAGAAAATAGCAAAAATAAACTAGCTTAAATTTTACCCTCACATCTGATTTAATTTACATGTAAGGAATTAGATCTTATTTCCCTAGATTGATTCTTCCAGTTGTATGTTTACTGACTGACCTGTACTATGAGAACATATTTTTATGACACTCCTGACATTTCTATAATACATAAAAGAAAAAAAATACTTAAAAATAAGTATAAGAGAGAAGAAAAATATGCTTTTAGTATATACCTAGCACTGGTCAGTGAAAATAATGCAACTGGCAAAATCTCAAACTTTTTTTGTGCCAAATATTACTGATAGAAATGCCAAACTACAGAATTAAATAAGAACTACACATGAAAAAAAATGGTCAAGTAAGATAGGATAAGTCTATTCCAACAGAGATGGCAAATAGTTCTCTCGTATGACATCTTTGATCAATTGGAAGTGCTTGCCCAGGGTGCTGTGTTGAAAAGAATTTGAAGCCAAGTCCTGGCTCAGCAGGAAAATTGCCATGATTGATTAGCAATGTCTGTCATGAATGGAATCTAGGGGAACAGGAACACATGGGCCACATATTTGCAATTCCTCGTTTTGTACAGAATATGTGTAGGAACTGTGTTTCCAGAAAGATGAGCTGATAATTAGAGGCCAGAGACCAAACGGCAGATTTTACTACAAAGCGACTCTCCAAAAGGACATTTGATTCTAGGTTAGATCTCTTCAAAAGCACTCATACAACCCAACATTTCTTCCTGGAGGACAAATTTATCTGATAATGGTTACACAGTAATGCATTTTGCTAATGAGGAATAATTTTGGCAAGAGGGAGGAGAAGACCCAATTTATCATTATTTTTACAAAAATTATAGACTCCAAATAATGAAAAATTTGGAATGAACAATGAAACCATGGATATAATTCAAGTTACCCTTCCTTGCTTCCCGGGCGACACTGAGCATGTTCTTCAATCTTGCATTTGTTGCTCTGCACACAGGAGGATAATACCAGTTACGTTTCAGGTGAAGGAAGGCAAAGCAAATGAGTCAGCATAAATCCACAAAAGGTTTTGCTAAATCTGCTTTAGAAGTACTTGAAATCCCTTCCCCTGTTCAAGTGGTAAAAATGAAATTCCTATCCCTAAAATGATAAGTCTCCTTGAAGGGCCAAATCATGAAGAAATACTCATACTCTTACCTCACCAAGAGAAATGTAGAACTTTTTCATTATTATAACATTTTCTTCTTCAGTGACAGGTGGTGGTGGACTGGGTGGTTTTTTCAGGACCCAGGGGGAAAAGTCTGCATCGAGTGTAATGTTCATGCCTGATCTGCTCCATCGTACTTGTGAGACCAATTTGGCTAATCTGCATTTTAGGAATCATAAAAACTTGAAATAAGTTTCAAATATGGTAGAATTCGGGAAAAAAAAAAACTAAATTTTATTTTATGTATTCAAGCCAATCTCCTAACTCTGCACAATGATTCTCTTAGGATCTGCTAAATTAATGGCTTATTCACAGAACTAATTAAGGATTATTCTGCTATAATTTATTTTATTTGGATTTTTAAAATGGTGGTTCTAAATATAGGTCAAATTTTACTTAAATTTAAGGAATGTTTAGGTACTTACACATTAAAAGCCAGAGAACATAAAAGAAAAACTTGGCCCACTGTGACATTCTTTTTCATGACACACTTAATTTGTTTTTTAACAGCTTGCACATAAATACCGTTATCACAAGTAGATAATTTTAAAAACATAATGATCAAGGAAGCACAACTGAAGTACATTTATTAGGTACTGTTTCTATGGGATCTCTTTGGAAAAGTTAAGTGATTTTTTACAAATGCTCTATCACTTGCATACTATAGCAGGTAGGATACAAATGCGGTGGGTTTAAAGATATATGATTTTACTAAGAAAGTACAGGAAAAATGATTTTAGGTGAAAAAAATCCAGGCAATTAAAAAATGTGTTTGTTGATGGGACTATAATACCTGTATTCAAAGTAGCAATCACTTTCCAGAAATGCTGGAAGTCTTTCTTTTTTGATCCACTGAATACCTTGTTCACGACTGAGACACTGTGAGGGGACAAGTGAA
The DNA here is from genome assembly GCF_007474595.2 of Lynx canadensis. Taxonomy (NCBI): domain Eukaryota; kingdom Metazoa; phylum Chordata; class Mammalia; order Carnivora; family Felidae; genus Lynx; species Lynx canadensis. The sequence goes on along the minus strand of NC_044320.2, from coordinate 37,200,156 downwards.
AAAGAAAACGAGTCAAAGAAAGTCACCTTTCAGGACAATGAAGGCCTAATCAATAGAGCAATAATGACCTCCAGCTCCTTCTAGGAGCCCTGCTTCTACCTTCTTTTTGCACAAGAGAGAGCAAGAACCTCCAATCACATATCTGAAGCCATTGCTTGCCTTCTGGTATTTCTTTAATTCTCTCAACAATCCTGCATCAACTATTAGTCCCATTTTACAGATTAACAAACTGAATTCAGAGAAGTTAAGTAATGTATTGGAGAAGGAGGTATGAGAAAAAAAGTCACTTTCAGTATTTTTGCAGTCATAGAATGGTTAAAAGTAATCATAAACAGGAAAATAGTTAACCAGAATCTTGATAAGGCCACTATGGTCACTACAGTCCCCTTGTCCTTCCAACTTTAGGAACTTTGGTTAAATATTTACCATCCCCAGCCACTCTCCTGGAGATACCAAGGTTAGCAAGAAAGCTAAGGCCCTGCCTTGAAGGAGTTTCCAGGTAATTCAGTAAACAATAATAACAGAGCACTACCATAGGTTCAGGTTTCTGTGGGAGGGCACGTAGGCACTAAAACCAGCAAAGGCTTTTCCCACAGAAGATGCCACTCACTCTTTCACCTAACGCATGATTAGCCTGGTGAAGGGGTGAAGAGGGGTGGGCAGAAGAGGAAACGAAGAGAAGCATAGTATGACTAGATCACGGGGTGAGATTTGAGGAATGGAGGGAAGCAAGCTGGTGAAGCAGGCATAGGCCTCACTGTGAATCATCTTTTAAGTGACAGTAAGGAGTTTAGACTTTATTCTGAGGTTGCGAGGGCCATACAAACTCAAGGGAAGAGTTACTGAGTTGCTATTCATCATAAAATATTTACTCACCATTGATTCTCTTCTGTCTTATATTCACTGTTTTCCAGAATGCTAAAGAAGGTCGATACTTTGAACACTAAACCAATGCTACTAGATAAGGAAAACAACCAGTAAGGTGCACATCTCAGTGAGGCAAGGGTGTCTGTATTTATGTGACTTCCATTGATTATCTGCTAAAGCAACAGGTGTGCTGTGATATTAATATCAGTCAACACAGACCATTGCTAACTGCAGCGAGGAGGCTAAAGGCTCACATAGTAGTACTGCCAACATCAGATGAGCTGACATTCTTTTTTTTTTAATGTTTATTTATTCTTGAGAGAGAGAGAGGCAGAGTGTGAGCAGGGGAGGGGCAGAGAGAGACAAAAACACAGAATCCGAAGCAGGCTCCAGGCTCTGAGCTGTCAGCACAGAGCCCGACGCGGGGCTCGAACTTGTGAACCACGAGATCATGACCTGAGCCAAAATCAGCCACTCAACCGACTGAGCCACCCAGGCACCCCTGATGAGCTGATGTTCTTGAGCGTGCACTGGTGCTCAACACTGCTTGCATGTGGCATGAAGTCATTAGGTTCTCCAAGACCAGAAAACTGAGGGAACGATGCTTTCCTCCTGTTCAGCCAAAAGCACCCATTTGCCCTTACCAAAAACTATCTTCCAGGTAATGAAAAAATAGAAGAAACTTTGGAAGCAGCCAGCACCTCAGTAACATCTTGTGGATGGTCTTATTGTTTGAGTGAAATCTGAAGGACATTTGGATCTTGTAGTTAGAAAAACTCCAAATATGCCTCCACATATGCTACACACTGACGATGATACAGGACTCTTGAATTTTCATTAGCAATGCATTCAACGTATCACAGAAAGGCACCAGACTACATATAAAGATCAATACACACCCCTGAGGAATACTACAAGCTTGTGAAAGCTGGTCAGTCACACAAAATCAATTTGCCTAATATTTACTTAATGAACAGGTCACTGACAACCCATCCCCTTTTGAATATCTCTGCATCTATCTGATCTAAAAATGAAATGAAATGAAAAGTTTAAAAGGGATAAAATCAAAATCGAAGAAAAGTCTTTTAGTCAAACTGCCAAAAAGTCCCTTCAAGGTGTTTACAAATAAAGTATAAAGTATACAGACAAAAAAGTATAAAGGCAAAAAAATACAGGGGTGCCTGGGTGGCTCAGTCGGTTATGCATCCGACTTTGGCTCAGGTCATGATCTCGTGATTCATGGGTTCGAGCCCCGCATCAGGCTCTGTGCTGACAGTTCAGTCTGTAGCCTGCTTCAAATTCTGTGTCTCCCTCTCTCTGCCCTTCCCCCACTCACGCTCTCTCTCTCTCAAAAATAAACATGAAAAAAAAATTTAATAAAGGCAAAAAATACAGAACAATCTTGTTAGACATAACATGACACCTTAATGAATACTTACAAAAAAACACAAAAATGATTTACCTAAGGTAAAACTATTTAATCCTTAAAACTAAAAAAAACAAAAACAAAAACATACAGTAAAATTCCATCCTTTTTAGTAAACAGTTCTGTAAGGTTTTGACAAATATTTAAGTCGTATAACCATGACTACAATGAAGATATAGAATAGTTCCAACTTCCTCCAAACTTCCTCATGTCACTTTGCATTCAGTGACACCCTCTAACCCTAGGCCCTGGCAACCACAGATTGGTTCTCCACAGTTTTGCCCTTTCCAAAGTGTCATACAACTGGGATACAGTTGTAGCTCTCTTCATTTAGCATAATCATTTGAGATTGACCCATGTTCTTAGATGGATCACTAGTTCCTTCCTCTTCATTTCTCTTCAGCTGAGAAGTACTCCACTGTAGAGATGAACCACACTTTGTTTATCTACTCCCCACTTAAAAGAAATTTGGGTTTTTCTTATAGTTCTTGGTGATTATAAATAAGGGAACTACAGACTTCACATACCATTTTTGTGTGAACAGAAGAGACTGTTCATTTCTCTGGTAAAATGCAAGGGTAGGATAGATGGGTAGGATGGTATATGTTTAACTTAGAAAAAACTGCCAAACTGTTTTCCAAAATGGAATTCTCTGAACAATGTGAGAGTTCCAGTTGCTCTGCATCCTGAATGGCACTTGGTATTGTCAATGTGCATTGCATATTTTACTGATTCTAATAGGTGTGTAGACACAGTTCGTTGAGATTTGTGTGTGTGTGTGTGTGTGCGTGTGTGCGTGCACACTGCCTTTTCTTTATAACAGCTTTGAGACGGAATTCACATTCCATACAATTCACCCATTTAAAATGTATAATCCAATGGTTTTTAGTATATTCACACACCATCACCACAATCAAATTTAGAACATTTTCATCACCTTCCAGAAAACCTCATACCCATTAGCAATCACTCTCCATTTCACATCAATTTCCCCACACCCATCTCCCAATGTTGGCTGCATTTCTCTTATGATGAATGTTGAACATCTTTTCATATGCATTTTGGCCATCTGTACATCTTCTTTGGAGAAATGTCTATTCAGATCCTATGTCCATTTTTTAAAACTAAAGTATGATTAACATGCTGTGTTATATTAGTTTCAGGTATACACTATACTAAGTCAACAATTCTATACGTTATTCATTGTTCATCACAGTAAGTGTACTCTTAATCCTATTTCACCCACCCCTTGCCCCTGCCCCTGCCCCTCTGGCAACCAACAGTTTGTTCTCTATAGTTAAGAATCTGGTTTTTTGTCTCTCTTTGTGGTTGTCTGTTTTTGTTTCTTAAATTCCACATATGAGTGAAGCTATATGGTAGCTGTCTTTCTCTTATCTCACGTAGCATTATACCCTCTAGGTCCATCCATATTGTTGTAAATGGCAGGATCTCAAAGATCTCATTCTTTTTTTATGGCTGAGTAATATTCAGCCACATAGGTCACATCTTCTTTATCCATTTACCTATTGATGGACAGTTGGGCTGCTTCCCTATCTTGGTTACTGTAATAATGCTGCAATAAACATAAGGGTTCATATATCTCTTCAAATTAGTGTTTTCATTTTCTTTGGGCAAATATGCAGTAGTGGATTTCCTGGATTATATGGTAATTCTATTTTTAATTTTTCAAGGAACCTCCATAATGTTTTCACAGCGGCTGCCCCAATCTGCATTCCCACCAACAGTGCATGAGGGTTCCTTTTTCTCCACATCCTTGCCAACCCTTGCTATTTCTTGTCTTTTTTATTTTAGCCATTGTGACTGGTGTAAGGTGATATCTCATTGTAGTTTTAATTTGCATTTCCGTGATGACTAGTGACGTAGAGCATATTTTCATATGTCTGTTGGCCATTTGCATGTCTTCTTTGGAAAAATATATGTTCAAGTCCCCTGCCTATTTTTTATTTTAGGTTTCTCAAGCTTTTATTTAAATTCCAGTTAGTTAACATACAGTGTAATGTTAGTTTTGGGGGTAGAATTTAGTGATTCAACACTTACGTACAAAACCCAGTGCTTATCACAACAAGCACACTCCTTAATCCCCATCACCTATTTCACCAATCTCCCCTGACACCCCCTCTGGTAACCATAAGCGTGTTCTCTATAATTAAAATCTGTTTCTTGGATTCCTTTTTTTCTTTCCCTGCTATGTTCATTTGTTTCTTAAATTCCATATATGAGTGAAATCATATGGTATTGTCTTTCTCTGACTTATATCACTTAGCATAATACTCTCTAGCACCATCCACATCATTGCAAATGGCAAGATTTCATTCTTTTTTATTGCTGAGCAATATTCCATTGTACATATATACCACATCTGTATCCATTCATCAGCTGATGGATATTTGGGCTGTTTACATAATTTGGCTATTATTGATAATGCTGCGATAAACATCAGGGTGTGTGTATACCTTTGAATCAGTACTTTTGTGCCCTTTGGGTAAATACCTAGTAGTGCAATTACTGAATCATAGGGTAGTTCTATTTTTAGCTTTCTGAGGAAACTCCATACTGTTTTTCAGAATCCTCTGCCCACTAAAAAAATTTTTTAAGGTTTATTTATTTTTGAGAGAGAGACAGAGAGAGTGAGTGAGTGGGGGAGGGAGACATAGAATCTGAAGCAGGCTCCAGGCTTCAAGCTGTCAGCAGAGAGCCCAGAGCCCAGAGCCATGAGATCATGACCGGAACTAAAGTTGGATGCTTAACCGACTGAGCCACCTAGACACCTCTTCTGCCCATCTTTTAATCAGATTGTTTATTTGGTGTTGAGCTGTATAAGTTCTTTACACATTTTGGACATTGACCTCTTACTGGATGTACTATTTGCAGGTATCTTCTCCCATTCAGTAGGTTGTCTTTTTGTTTTGTGGATGGTTTCCCTCACTGTGCAAAAGCTTTTTATTTTGGTGTAATCCCAATAGTTGAATTTTGCTTTTGTTTTCCTTGCTTTAGGTGACATACCTAGAAAAATGTTTCCATGGTTAATGTCAAAGAAATTACTGCCTATGCTTTCGTCTAGGAGTTTTATGGTTTCAGGGTTGATATTTACCTCTTTAATCCATGTGAAGTTTATTTTTGTGTATGGTATAAGAACGTGTTCTAGTTTCATTATTTTGCATGTTGCTGTTCAGCTTTCCCAGCCCAATTTGTTGAAGAGACTGTCTTTTCCCTATTGTACATCTTTGCCTCCTTTGTTGTAGATTAACTGACCACACAAAGGTTGGTTTATTTCTGGGCTCTCTATTCAATTCCATTGATCTATATGTCTATTTTTCTGCCAGTACCATACTGTTTTGTTACTACAGCTTGGAAGTAGATCTTGAAGTCTGGGATTGTGATACCTCCAGCTTTGTTCCTTCTCAAGATTGCTTAGGCTATTCAGGGTCTTTGGTGGTTTCACACAAATTTTTGTATTATCTGTTCTAGTTCTGTGAAAAAATGTAGTTAGTATTCTCACAGGGATTGCATTAAATCTGTAGACTGTTTTGGGTAATACAGACATGTAAAAAAAATTTAATGTTTATTTATTTTTGAGAGAGAGAGAGAGAGAGAGAGAGAGAGAGAAACAGAGTTCTAGCAGGGGAGGGGCAGAGAGAGAGGGAGACACAGAATCTGAAACAGGCTCCAGGTTCTGAGCTGTCAGCACAGTGCCTGACATGGGGCTCGAACTTGGGAAAGGCAAGATCATGACCTGAGCCGAAGTCAGACACTTAACAGACTGAGTCATCCAGGTTCCCCAGTAATATGGACATTTTGACAATATTAGTTCTTCCATACCATGGGCATGGAACATCTTTCCATTTGTATCTTCCTCAATTTCTTTCATCAATGTTTTATAGTTTTCAGAGTATAGGTCCTGCACCTCTTTGCTTAGGTATATTCTTAGGTATTTTATTATTTTGGTACAATTATAAATGGGATTGTTAATTTCTCTTTCTGCTATTTTATTATTAGTGTATAGAAATGAAACAGGTTTTTTGGAACACATATGTAGGATTTATTTTTATATAAAAATTGAATCATATTATATACTTTCATTTACAACTTTTTTCACTGAACAGTACAACATGTGCATCTATCTCATGAGGACAACAGACAGCTCAAACACATTCTTTGAAATAGTCATATAATAGTCCATAATTCTTCCACTGATAAATATATAGTATGTTTATAATACTTAAGTCAATGCTGCACTGTAGCTCCTGTAATACACATTTACTTCTATGGGATAAATCCTTACGCAGCTTTTCCAGCATAAGTCATAGCACTTTTAATTTTAATTGATTTTGCCAGATTAACTCCCAAAGACTGTAGCAATTAATATTCTACAAACACTAGATGTTATTATTTTTTAAAAGCGTAGGCTGGAAGGCCTGGGTGGTTCAGTCAGTTAAGTGTCTGACTCTTGATTTCAGCTCAGATCATGATCTCACCATTTGTGAGCACAGAGCCTGCTTGAGATTCTCTCTCTCCCCACTCTCTGCCCCTTCCTTGTACGTGCACACACGCTCTCTCTCTCTCCCTCAAAATAAATAAACTTAAAAAAAAAGTGTAGGCCAATTTAACGTCTTAAAAAATGGTATGATTGTACTTACAATTTGCATATTTCTGACAATCTGTGTGATGAAACACCTTTTATTTGCTCATTTTCCATTTTAATTCCTCTCGTAAATAGTTTGTTGAATTACTTCAGTTATTCTATTGGATTACTTGTCTTTTTCTTGAATAAGATTGGTAATTAAGAAATTAAATAAAATACATTTCCTCGTACTTGCAAAGTTTTTTTTCTAAATCATTGGTTTTTAACTTTATGTCATTTTCTAACATGTGACACATTTTGATTTTGGTATCCAGGTTTGTTTTTTGATTATTTTAAAGATTCTGGAGTCTTTGACTTCTTGAGAAGATGGCTCACATGCTTAGTTTACATAAAAATTTTCCTGGATTGGGGCGCCTGAGTGTCTCAGTCAGTTAAGCCTCTGACTTCAGCTCAGGTATGATCTCACAGTTTGTAGATTCAAGCCCCACGTCAGGCTCTGTGCTGACAGCTCGGAGCCTGGAGCATGCTTCAGATTCCGTGTCTCCCTCTCTCTGCCCCTCACCTGCTTGTGCTCTTTCTCTCTCTAAAATAAATAAACATTAAAAATTTTTTTAAAAATTTCATTTTATTGTAATATTTCAGTTTAAAAACCATTTAAGCCATTTATTCATTTGCAAATAAAGACAATTCAGATTACTCTTGCAAATTGAAAGTAGTTATTTATATTTATTGTGCTGAAGTTCTGTCTAGGAAATCTAAAATAATATTTTTAATATAATTTATTGGCAAATTGGCCAACATACAGTGTGTAAAGTATGCTCTTGGTTTTTGGGGTAGATTCCCGTGGTTCATTGCTTACATACAACACCCAGTGCTCATCCCAACAAGTGCCCTCCTTAATGCCCATCACCCATTTTCCCCTCTCCCCCATACCCCCATCAACCCTCAGTTTGTTCTCTATATTTAAGAGTCTCTTGTGGTTTGCCTCTCTGTTTGTAACTACTTTTTCCCCTTCTCTTCCCCCATGGTCTTCTGTTAAGTTTCTCAAGATCCACATGTGAGTGAAAACATATATCTGTCTTTCTCTGGCTGACTTATTTTACTTAGCAAAATACCTTCCAGTTCCATCCATGTTGCTGTAAATAGCATGATTTCATTCTTTCTCATTGCCAAGTAGTATTCCATTGTATATATAAACCACATCTTCTTTATCCATTTATTAGTCAAAGGACATTTAGGCTCTTTCCATAATTTGGCTATTGTTGAAAGCACTGCTATAAACAGTGGGGTACATGTGCTCCTATGAATCAGCACTCCTATATCCTTTGGATAAATTCCTAGTAGTGCTATTGCTGGATCATAGGATAGTTCTATTTTTAATTTTTTGAGGAACCTCCACACTGTTTTCCAGAGTGGCTGCACATGTTTGCATTCCCACCAAAAACACATCGTCACCAGCATCTCTGTTTCCTGAGTTGTTAATTTTAGCCACTCTGACTGGTGTGAGGTGGTATCTCAGTGTAGTTTTGATTTGTATTTCTCTGATGATGAGTGACACTGAGCATCATTTTCATGTGTCTGTTGGCCATCTGGATGTCTTCTTTGGAAAAGTGTCTATTCATGTCTTCTGCCCATTTCTTCATTGGATTATTTGTTTTTTGGGGTGTTGAATTTGGTAAGTTCTTTATAGATTTTGGATACTAACCCTTTATCCGATATGTCATTTGAAAATATCTTTTCCCATTCTGTCGGTTGCCCTTTAGTTTTGCTGATTGTTTCCTTTGCAGTGCAGAAGCTTTTTACCTTGATGAGGTCCCAATAGTTCATTTTTGCTTTTAATTCCCTTGCCTTTGGAGATGTGTCAAGCATGAAATTGCTGAAGCTGAGGTCAAAGAGGTTGTTGCCTGCTTTCTCCTGTAGGCTTTCCTGTCTCACATTTAGGTCTTTCATCAATTTTGAGTTTATTTTTGTGTATGGTGTAAGAAAGTGGTCTAGTTTCATTCTTCTGCATGTTGCTGTCCAGTTCTCCCAGCACCATTTGCTAAAGAGACTGTCTTTTTTCCATTGGATACTCTTTCCTGCTTTGTCAAAGATTGGTTGGCCATACATTTGTGGGTCCAATTCTGGGTTCTCTATTCTATTCCATTGGTCTATGTGTCTGCTTTTGTGCCAATACCATACTGTCTTGATGATTACAGTTTGAGGTAGAGGCTAAAGTCTGGGATTGTGATGCATTCTGTTTGGTTTTCTTTTTCAATATTACTTTGGCTATTCGGGATCTTTTGTGGTTCCATACAAACTTCAGGATTGTTTGTTCTAGCTTTGAGAAGAATGTCAGTGCAATTTTGATTGGGACTGCATTGAATCTGCAGATTGCTTTGGGTAGTATTGACATTTTAACAATATTTACTCTTCCAATCCACAAGCATGGAATGTTTTTCCATTTCTTTGTGTCTTCTTCAATTTCCTTCATAAGTTTTCTATAGTTGAGCATACAGATTTTTAATATCTTTGGTTAGGTTTATCCCTAGGTATTTTATGGTTCTTGGTGCAATTGTTAGAGGGATCAATTTCTTGATTTCTTTTTGTTGCTTCATTATTGGCGTATAGAAATGCAATCGATTTCTGTACATTGATTTTGTCCCCTGCAACTTTGCTGAATTCATGTATCAGTTGCAGCAGCCTTTTGGTGGAGTACTCAGGTTTTCCATGTAGAGTATCAGGTCATCTGCAAAAAGTGAAAGTTTGACTTCTTCTTTGCCAATTTTGATGCTTTTTATTTCACTCTGTTGTCTGATTGCTGATGTTAGGACTTCCAATACTATGTTAAACAACAGTGGGAAGAGTGGACATCTCTGTCATGTTCCTGATCTCAGGGGGAAAAGCTCTCAGTTTTTGCACACTGAGGATGATATTAGCTTTGGGCTTTTCATATATGGCTTTTATGATGTTTAGGTATGTTCCTTCTATCCCAATTTTCTTGAGGGTTTGAAGAAAGGATGCTGTATTTTGTCAAATGCTTTTTCTGCATCTATTGATAGGATCATATGGTTCTTATCCTTTCTTTTACTGATGTGATGGATCACACTGATTGATTTGCAAATATTGAACCAGCCCTACAACCCAGGAATGAATCCCAATTGATCATGGTGAAAAATTCTTTTTATATGCTGTTGAATTCGATTTGCTACTATCTTGTTGAGAATTTTTACATCCATGTTCATCAGGATATTGGCCTGTAATTCTCCATTTTTGTGGTGTCTCTGTCTGGTTTGGGAATCAAGGTAATTCTGGCTTCATAGAATGAGTCTGGAAGTTTTCCTTCTGTTTCCATGTTTTGGAACAGCTGGAGGAGGATAGGTATTAAATATGCTTTAAATGTCTAGTAGAATTCCCCTGGGAAGCCATCTGGCCCGGGACTCTTATATGTTGGGAGATTTTTGATAACTGATTCAATTTTTTCAGTAGTTATGGGTCTGTTCAAATTTTCTACTTCTTCCTGTTTGAGTTTTGGTAGTGTGTGGGTGTCTAGGAATTTGTCCATTTCTTCCAGGTTGTCCAGTTTGTTGACATAGTTTTCATAGTATACTCTGATAATTTCTTGTACCTCTGAGGGATTGGTTGTGATAAATCCATTTGCATTTGTGATTTTATCTCTTTGGGTCTTCTCTCTTTTCTTTTCGAGAAGCCTGGCTAAGGGTTTATCAATTTTGTTTATTTTTTCAAAAACCAACTCCTAGTTTCATTGATCTGTTCTACCGTTTTTTGGGTTTTTTTAGATTCTACATTGTTTATTTCTGCTCTGATCTTTATTAATTCTCTTCTCCTACTGGCCTTGGGGTTTCTTTGTTGTTCTGCTGCTGGTTCCTTTAGGTGTGCTGTTGGATTTTGTATTTGGGGTTTTTCTTATTTTCAGCTCGGCCTGGATTGCAATGTATTTTCCTCTGAGAACTGCCTTTGCTACATCCCAAAGGGTTTGGACTACAGTGTTTCCATTTTCATTTGTTTCCATACATTTTTTTAATTTCTTCTTTAATTGCCTGGCTGACCCATTCATTCTTTAGTAGGATGTTCTTTAATCTCCATGCATTTGGAGGTTTTCCAAACTTTTTCCTGTGGTTGATTTCAAGTTTCATAGCATTGTGATCTGAAAATGTGCATGGTATGCTTTTAATTCTTTTATATTTATTGAGGGCTGTTTTGTGACCCAGTATGTGATCTATCTTCGAGAATGTCCCATGTGCACTTGAGAAGAATGTTGTATTCTGCTGCCTTAGGGTGAAAAGTTCTGAATGTATCTCTCAAATCCATCTGGTCCAGTGTATCATTCAGGGCACTTGTTTCTTTATTGATTTTCTGTCTGGATGACCTGTACATTGTTGTAAGTGGAGTATTAAAGTCTCCTGCAATTACCACATTCTTACCAATAAGATTGCCTATGTTTGTGATTGTTTTATATATTTGGGTACTTTTAAATTCAGTGCGTAAACATTTATAATTGTTAGCCCTTCTTGATGGATAGACCCTGTAATTATGATATAATGCCCTTCTTCATCTCTTCTTACAACCTTTAGTTTAATCTAGTTTGTCTGATGTAAGTATGGCTACTCCAGCTTTCTTTTGACTTCTAGTAACATGATAGATGGTTCTCCATCCCCTCACTTTCAATCTGAAGGTGTCCCCAGGTCTAAAATGGGTCTCTTGTAGACAGCAAATAGATGGGTCTTGTTTTTTTATCCATTATGATACCCTCTGTCTTTTGGTTGGAGCATTTAGTCCATTTACATTCAGTGTTATTATTGAAAGATATAGATTTAGTCATTGTGTTATCTGTAGGCTTCATGTTTGTAGTGATGTCTCTGGTCCTTTGTGGTCCTTTGCAACATTCCACTCACAGAATCCCCCTTAGGATCCCTTGTAGGGCTGGTTTAGCGGTGATGAATTCCTTCAGTTTTTGTTTGTCTGGGAAAACCTTTATCTCTCCTTCTTTTTTTTTTTTTTTTTTTAATTTTTTTTTCAACGTTTTTATTTTATTTTTGGGACAGAGAGAGACAGAGCATGAACGGGGGAGGGGCAGAGAGAGAGGGAGACACAGAATCGGAAACAGGCTCCAGGCTCTGAGCCATCAGCCCAGAGCCCGACGCGGGGCTCGAACTCACGGACCGCGAGATCGTGACCTGGGTGAAGTCGGACGCCTAACCGACTGCGCCACCCAGGCGCCCCATTTATCTCTCCTTCTATTCTGAATGGCAGGCTTGCTGGACTAAAGATTCTTGGCTGCATATTTTTCCTATTCAGCACATTGAAAATTTCCTGCCACTCCTTTCTGGCCTGCCAAGCTTCAGTAGATAGGTTTGCTACTACCCTTATGTGTCTACTCTTGTAGGTTAAGACCCATTTGTCCCTAGCTGCTTTCAGAATTCTCTCTTTATCTTTGTATTTTGCCAGTTTTACTATATGTCATGCAGAAGATCAATTCAAGTTGCATCTGAAGGGACTTCTCTGTGCCTCCTGGATTTCAATGTCTGTTTCCTTTCCCAGATTGGGGAAGTTCTCAGCTATGATTTGTTCAAGTACAACTTCCACCCCTTTCTCTCTCTTCTTCTTCTTCCGGAACTCCTATGATACAGATATTATTCCATTTCATTTAATCACTTAGGTCTCTAATTCTCCCCTCATGGTCCAGAATTTTATCTTTTTTCTCGGCTTCATCTTTTTCCATAATTTTATCTTTTTTCACTTATTCTCCCCTCTGCCTCTTCAGTCCAGCTGTCACTGCCTCTAGTTTATTTTACACCTCATTTACAACATTTTTTAATTCATCATGACTATTTTTTAGTTCCTTGATCTCTGTAACAATAGATTCTCTGCTGTCTTCTATGCTTTTTTCAAGCCCAGCAATTAATCTTATGACTATTATTCTAAATTCTTGTTCAGTTACACAGTTTATATCTGTTTTGATCAATTCTTTAGCTGTCATTTCTTCCTGGAATTTGTTTTTAGGAGAATTCTTCCATTTTGTCATTTTGGCTAGTTTTTTGTCCCTCACATGTTTTAAAAGCTTGTTATGTGTCCTGCACCTGTGAGCACTACTATATTAAAGAGGAGTCATACTCTGTCTAGGGCCTGGCCCTTCAGGAGGTGTTTTTTGAGTGTGTTACTTGCTCTCTGTTGTTGTGACTCTGGTTGTTTTATCTCCCTACTCGTAGTGATGTTTTGGACCCTCCACCAAGTGTGCTTTGATTTGTTCACTGAAGTAGCCCTGAATACCTGCATAACAGTCCTTTCTGATAACTTGGGAGCCACCTGACTAAATGCTTTCTTGACATCTTCTGAAGTTAAGTATCCATAATAGTGCCTGTCAAAAGCTGTAAAGATGTGTCTTATTTGATTGCAAAATTTTTTGTGCAACAAAAATTTTTTTTTTCTTACAACACTTTTTTTTCTTTTTTCTTACAACACTTGAAAACTCCTCAAGTAATAGGCATTGTCACACTTTCTCACAGCTTTCCTTCAACCACTCTAGCCTGGCCTCTGCCATCACCTGGTACCAAAACTGCTCTTGCAGGTCGCCAACTCCAATGGACCAGAAGTCTAAAATAATTTTGAATTGCAAGGAAGATATATACTTTTTCTTTTCTTATGATCTAGTGGAAATGGTTACAGTGTTTACTATTGATTTTGGGTAGCCTTTAATAGTTTAAGTAATTAATTTTTTAATGAGTTTTTATTAGGAATGAGTTTGCATGAAATGCAACAGATTTATGTATATTAATTTTGTACCCTGTAACTTTACTGAATTCATTTATCAGTTCTAGTAGTTTTTTGGTAAATTCTTTAAGATTTTCTATATATAGTATCATGTCATCTGTAGATAGTGAAATATGTTACCTCTTCCTTACCAATCTAGATGCCCTTTATTTCTTTGTCTTGTCTGATTGCTGTGGCTAGGACTTCTAGTACTATGTTGAATAAAAGTGGTGAGAGTGGACATCCTTGTCCTGTTCCTGATTTTAGAGGAAAAGCTCTCACTTGTTCCCCATGGAGGATGATGTTAGCTGTGGGTTTTTCACATATGGCTTTTCTTATGCTTAGGTATGTTCCCTCTAAACCTAGATTGTTGAGACTTTTTATCATGAATGAATATTGTAATAATTGATATGGTGCTTTATAGATCAGAATAGATTTCCTTGTTTAAACTTCAAAACAATGTTATGACATAGCTTTTTTTAGTATTTATAAAGGTATTTTAAATGCTATTAGTATTACTATTAATGCATTTAATTTGATGAAAGTAAACAAAGATGAAATATATTGGAATTCAGTAAAAGAAGCATTGAACAAATGTCAGGCTGGAGAAGAGCTATGTTTTAAGGGTTGAACATATTTTAGTCTAGTTCCATCAGACACTTCAAATCATGGAAAATGTTAAACATTCATTTTATTTTCAGCTGAACCATACAACAAACCTAAGTAGTAAGTGGTGATGGTATCATCTGACAGGTGATGAAAATAAGGCTCATCAAAATGATTTGTTCAAGAACACAGAACCAGTAAGTTAAAGAACCAATGTTAGAACCCAGGTTTTTGGGGTTTTTTTGTGTGTGTGTTTTGTTTTGTTTTTACCTCATGTTAAGGAGACAAAATCCAGAAACTGAGAGTAGAATTTAATGCCAGGGAGGTCAGAGTCACATAGCCTAACTTGAGGGTCAGAAATCATAATTCCCAACTGCTTGTTAGGATAGAACCCAAAGGAGATAAATTTACTGTGTACTCACATTTTCTAGAGTGCATCTAGACTATAAGGGATATACATATTTCTACTTCCCCCAAATTAGCCTTATATCCCAAGTATTGAAAGCAAGTTATGTGAATCTTCTCATATTAAAAATCAAATATCAACAAAACTGCTAGATTAAATTGGCCATTTGATATGAAAAAGATGATACAACAACTAACAAATTCTATGTATAAGTACAATAAAATTTAATAAATATAGTTACATTTCAGAAAGGCAAGCCCAAGGAACCTCATGTTAATTTTACCTAATGCTTTAGTTACCTAGTATATTTATCAAGTATACTTTCTTACCATAATATTGTAGTTGACATTAATGGTCTCATTTTCATAGGGGGCATTCATTTGAACAGGTTTAATATCATTCTTTCCTTTCCTTACAACATCATAGATGGGATTTCGAGGTTGCTGGCTTTGTAGAATTTTTTTCAGTTGCTTTTCCAGAAGTTGTGGAGCATTGTTAACTACTTCAAAAACTCCATAATCCGCATTAAATCTAATTGCCTCTGAAAAGGTCTGTAAGATAGATTTGGGGAAATAAGGTCTTAAATTTGTATAAACCAGAAACTCACTGTCTCAAAGAAGACTTGACACTTACATATATGCATATATACATACATAAAGTTTTGTGTACTTAATCATTACCTCTTCTCTTTTAGGAGCTTAGAAATCCCTTGACTACAGATAAGGGAACCCACTGAATCCTTCCTTTCCAATGTACTTACACCATGAAATAAGGATGTACTGTGGCAGAAATTCCCTTTGCAGTATCTCTGTGTTTCTTTGGAACTGGAAAGAAATACACACCTGGTCTCTATGAAGCAATGCTATTCTCTTAGGAGCGGGTGGGTTACTAGGGAAGAATGAGTAAAGGAAGAAGAAAAAACACTCGCGTTATCTCTTTCATCCCCAGGAGCCATGAAAGCTAAAGTACAATGCCTTGCCCAAAAGGATAAAATTAAGTACAATGTGTTCTTCATTTAAGACTATTTCAACACCGTTCCTCTCACTGTGGAAAAAAAGAGAGAAAGAGAAAGAGAGACTAACATTTCTGAGCTTTTCACAGTAATTACTAAATGTTGCCAAGTTTTACTTAAAGTCAGTCAGTTAATATACAACAATATTCAAACAGTGAGTTTGAATGCCAATTTGCATTAAGTAGCTCTGTAACTTTGAGTAAATAATTAAACATGTTTGGCATCTCCATCTCCATAACAAATAAACAGTGGATTGGCTGTGTCTTTTCCCATTTTGCCCTCCAAATCTGGAATCAAGTTTCCTTTTTCAGAATATTAACTTATTTTAGGATACCTTTAGTGAACTATTTACTCATGTAGATTAATTTATAAATGTCTATCCAGGTGGTAGAAGACATCTAGGCCTTCCCCTTGGATTAGTAAATGTCCTAGGGAGAACATCAATTCTTCCAAATTTTACTAAGAGATTGCTAGATATACCATAGTTAAAATTTAATAAATGATAGGATGTCATAATGTTGGAGTTAGAAATATATACATACATATGTAAAAATATCCATATATATGTACGTATATATACATATTTTTTAATTATTTTTTTACATTTATTCATTTTTGAGAGACAGAGCATATCAGGGAGGGGCAGAGACAGAGGGAGACACAGAATGTGAATCAGGCTAAAGGCTCTGAGCTGCCAGCACAGAGCCTTATGTGGGGCTCAAACCCACAAACCATGAAATCATGACGAGTCAAAGTCAAACACTTTCCTGACTGAGCCACCCAGGCACCCCAATACATACATATTTTTTTTAGTGTCAGATAACGTCACATCTCTAAAGACTGATCATCTCCCCTTCTAAGGAATTTAAAGTTCATGGACAATAGAATTCAATATGAAAGTCAGTCTACTGGCCAAAAGGCCTCAGGGCTAAGATTTCCCCTCAAAAATGACATGTATAGGCCAATGGACAAGTAATACAAGTGACAGTAAATTGTGTACAAGGTTTCTTCAATAAATATATTTAACTGCATGTGTCTTTCAAACATGAGATTCAAACAGGCATCACTTACCTGAATGTCAAATACGATCTCTGAATTATACTATCACTAGACTAAACAGATAAATGAGTCTGCTGATATCAAAGACAAGATTCATTTGGTAGGAGAAAGCAACTGAATTAAGCTTGGTAGAGAATGGACATAAAATATTAGCTGGGGTTGGGGAAACAGTACAGTATACTGCAAAAGACCATCTGGAAAAGATTTCTTCTAGTTCTGAGTATCCATGGAACAAGAGGGCAAGTTCGGCCTTTATTTGTTTTCCTTTCTTTTTTCTGCCTCCTACCCTCACACCTGGTGGACAGAGGGACACAAAGCTGTGATAATCCAAAGCCAAGAATGCCAGTTAGTTAGTTCTATGAACAAATAAGACATTTCCTGCTACTCAAGTTAGAAAAATAATGACCCAGTAAAAAAAAATTTAGAGGGACTGTGACATTCTGAGACCCTCAGTAGCCAATGTTACTCAGTAGAAAGGAGTTAAGTTACAGTTGATATAAATAACGGAAGAGACAAGAACTACCGTTAACTGGCCATCTACCATGTGCAAGCATGTGACAGACACTTCAAACGCACTATTTTTCCACATTCCTGAGATCATTCTTTATTGAAAGTGGACACTCAAGATAGTTATGTGATGGACTATGGATTCAGAGCAATGAAGTGCTAAATCGGGGCTATCAAAAAAGTCTATCTGGTCCCAAAGACAGCACATTTCCCCTTCTTTACGATTTTATTGCCTCACATACTGATACTAACCACGTTCTCTAGGCCAGGCCCTGTGCTAAGCAATAACCCTATAAACATAGTGGATCTGGGATTCAAACCAAGGTGTTTTATCAGTAAAGACACACAAGCATGAAGCAGCATGGTACATATGGGTAATTTTCAGCAGTTCCATGCAGTTAGAATATAACTAGAATAGCTCATAGTTGAAATTGTTTAAGGAACAGAGGAAAGACTTGAGGTAGATGAGGTAGATAGGACCAAATCATGGAAGGCTTTGCATGCCATTTTAAGAAGGATAAGCTTATCTTGATCCTTGAAATAGGATGGGATGGGAAAATCCTAAATTGGGAAGTAACTATGATTTATGTTTTAGGAAGATTCTCCTGGTAGCAGTCTGGAGTTTTGTTTGCTGGCTCTTGAGTTGGTGAGGTAGAATGCTCACATCCCACAAGCAGAGCCATCCCCAGGCTCTCAGGAGACTGGCAGTTACCTCGGAGCTACCGTCATCAGAGCCAGGGTCAGGGTGGCAATAACTCCCTTGCATGGGTTACTGTCCCCAGCACACACAGGGGCTAGGGCAGGGTGTAAGGCAGGTAGTCAGCAATTACTTTCATTTTCAACTCACAAAGCAAAACTATGGCTGAAACAAGTGATCTCTTCATGGATTTCCAGCACATCCCCTAGTAAGTGCACTGCAGAACTCTGGGTTCATGACTACAGACTGCTTTAAACACTGAGCTGACACATAATTTCAGTAGGCATCAGTAGATGCTGTGGATTAGCTCGCTCAGGATCTGTTCCAACCCCCTGAAATGCAGAATCTGGACAACTAAAAACTGTATCACCCAGACTCCCGTGTGTTTCAAGTTACACGTGTGACTCAGTTCTGCTACTCATATGCACGAAATACTTGAATTCTGAAGCAAGTGGAGTAGGGAAGAGGCAGAGTCTATCCATCCTGAGGAAGGAAAGCTGAACGACATAAGTACATGAAAGTGAGGAGAGAAACTGGACAAAAAGAAGTACTTTACAAAAAAAAAAAAAAAAGACAACAGAAGCTAAGCTGTAATTGTGTCCATGATTAAATGACATGAAATTTAGCTACATAAGATGTTAAAATACTTAGAATTTTTAAATTTAAGAATTTATCTCAGTGGGGGAGGCACCTGGGTGGCTCAGTCAGTTGAGTGTCTGACTTCGGCTCAGGTCATGATCTCACAGTTCATAAGTTTGAGCCCTACATCGGGCTCTCTGCTGTCAGCACACAGCTGGCTTCAGATGCCTTGCCCCCCTCTCTCTGCTCCTCCCTACTCCCTCAAATCAATCAATCAATAAATAAAAATTTTTTAAAAAGAATTTATCTCAGTGGAATTAAACTGTGATAGAGTCTATGCCAAGGGGATATAAGTGCTTTCTTATTTTAAAAGCCATGATTTCCAATGGATCTCTGAAGATCCTTAATAGCACTGTGGTTCTAAGATTATAAAAGGGGCAAATAACTGATTCAAAGCTTCCCCCAGTTCACTTATTTCAGCAACGACCAAACTTTTGAATGCCCAAGGGCCAATTATTATCCCGAGCAAAGAGGATACAAACTGAATAAAACACTTGCCTTTGCAGGAACAATACATGGTCATTCTTTTTTTTTTTTTATGATGAAGAGTCAACAAAATGCTGAAATAATTTAAATTAGTGTAACATGCAAATGCTAAAGGGGAAATCTGTCCACAGAGAGAGACCATGGTAGTTAATACTAGGGTGTTTTTTTTTTTTTAATCTAGTTATTGTACTTTAAAAGGGATTTGGCTAACCTAGAAATCTATCCAGAAAAGGATAAGCAGAATGATTAAATGAAAGAAACGTTGGGTAAAATCACTTTGCTTTTCTAGGATTTATCATAAAAGGGGTTTTAATTAAACAATCCCAAGGTGCCTTCCTTCTTTGATACTCCATTGATCCACAATTGTCTCTCACAAAAAGAAAGTCTGTATCTTCTTCTTTCTAATAAGATCATCCAATTCCACTGTTCCTTTGTTATTTTACTCATTTATTCAATAAGTTTCATTGAACACTTATTAAATAAGCTATCATGATAGATGATGTATTGCCACATTGAGTGAGCCAGTCCAGAGTACTCTCCACAAAGCCCCAAATGAAATGGAGACACAGATATGGCTTCAGAGTATGCTGATCCAACAAAGACGAAAGGATGTAAATACACGGAGACAGTAAAGACTCATCCTACAAGACAATGAGCCCTACAGCTGGCATACAAGGTGAAGTCATATTTAGTCAAAATTATCCCTTGAAATCCTTGAGAACACCCATAAGGTATAAAGTCGTCCTACTTCTCAAGAAGCTGATCACAGTGTTTCCTCTGGAATTGAAATGGGTTACTGATTCTTCGGTTAGGAGCCAGATGAAATGGTGGGCTTGTGTTTACAACTCATGTTATACAGAGATATGCATGTTTAACACTAGAATCCCTTTCAGCATGATCAGTTCACTACTCTAGGAAAGGCGAGCAGGAAGAGACCATTGGGGGAACAGCAGATTCTCATCTTCTGGCTCCTACCCTTATCAAGATGTTCATGGATGCGTATGTGTGTGTTTATGGATTAGTAAAACAGACAAAACCATCCTCACTCTTTAAATCACCCTCACTCTCTCTGCAGAGCACG
The DNA here is from genome assembly GCF_007474595.2 of Lynx canadensis. Classification (NCBI taxonomy): domain Eukaryota; kingdom Metazoa; phylum Chordata; class Mammalia; order Carnivora; family Felidae; genus Lynx; species Lynx canadensis. The sequence goes on along the minus strand of NC_044320.2, from coordinate 37,180,017 downwards.
AGTAATTCATTTTGAGTAATAACACATGTATATTGATGAACTGAAAGCAGTTGGACATTGCTGAAGCTTACTAGTCAAGAGGGAATTAACAGGATACAAGCCTGGAGAGAAAGGCAGAGGATGGGTTCATCAAAGACTTTCTATTATGTGCATAACTCCCAACTCACTCTCTAGAGTCTGTGGTTCTCAGAGTGTGGTGCCTGGACCAGCAACATCAGAATCACCTTGGAACCTGCTAGAAATGCAATTATCAGGCCCCTCCCTATAATGAGAAACTCAGAGAGTGAGGCCTGGTATTCCGTGTTAACAAGCCCTCAGGTGATTCTAATGCATGTTCAGATTTACGCTGCTTTAGGGTGATGGGGAGCCAGTAAAGAGTTTTCAGCTGGGAAGAGACAATCCAGATCAAGACAAACTTTAACACCCACCTTCTGTCCGCTACTTCATGTAGACTTTCCCGTGTATTCACATAAGTGGAGGGGATGACCATCTAGGTTCTGTACGCAGAAGAAAGAACCCTGCTCTTTATTATGCAAAGTCCTGTTGTCTGCTTTAAAAAAAAAAAAAAAGCATATATATATGCTTATATAAATATATAAATATATATATATGCTTATATAAATAAATATATATATATATATATATATATATACATATATATATAAAAATCTTGGGCACCTGGGCGGCTCAGTCGGTTGCGTGTCCAACATTGCTCAGGTCATGATCTCAGGGTTTGTGAGTTCAAGCCCCGCATCGGGGCTGCTCGCTGCTGACAGCTCAGAGACCACTTCAAATCCTCTGTCCACCCCCTCTCTCTACCCCTGCCCCCCTTGCATGCGCTCTCTCTCTCTCTCAAAAATAAACATTTTTAAGAAATCTCTCTCACACATCAAGTCCTTTGTTTTCACTATTTCTCAGCCTATCCACAAAACTCCCACAGTTGGTTTAGTATGTGACAATAAAAGACATGTGAGGTGGGGGAGAGAGAAACAAACGAGGTAGGAAGTCTCTCTCCAGAAAAAGCTGAGTAGGCTGATTTAGAGAACTCTCAACTTTTAATCATATGACAGGAAAAATCTTCAGTTTGAGCCTCAAACCCAATCCTCCGCAAGCTGCTGCAGACTGCTCTTTCCCTTGCTTAATTTTCTTATTTCAAGGGTATCGTTTTCCAAATGTTCTAAAACGAACTGACCTGAAGGCGGTGAAAGCTAACTTTGTAGTACCAGTCATCCATGTGCGAAAAATATTTCCACAGAAAAAGCAAGTGCACGAAAATATTTTTACCACAATAAATTGCTGGCTCCACATTTCTTTGAGAAGAGGAGGGGGGGAAAAGCCTGTGAATAATTAGTGATGTGCTTAAACTGCCAGCGGAGCACCACTGAAACTTACTGGGTGCCAAATTATTTAGCTGAACAGTATTTAAATTAAAAACTAATGACTAGGTTAATTTAATACATGTTCATCTCTGCTCCAACTCTGTCTCTCCTAATTGAGTTCCAAAGCTGTATTTTAAACATGCATCCTAGTCAGCGAATGAAAAACATGTGACTACTTGACTATAACAAGTCAGTTACCAATGACTTCTTTTAATCTAAGTTTTACTGTCATTTTAGATGTTTCACCATAAACTATTTGCTGGACATATTCACCAATGGGATGGAAGGAATCATGTGCCACATAAAATACATAGAAATATCCTTAGTTAATAAAATGAATTAACATTTGGTAATGTGAGTGCTTTATGTGTGAGCTACAAGGCTTATCAAAACACCCAGAGGTATAAACGCTGAACTAGGCAGTACTACCTACACTCTATCAACACCTTCAAAAATCAATCTCAAAAAGTTAAAAGTATTTAACTTTTGGCAGCGGAAGACCCAAGCCCTGCATCCCCCTTTATGCCACTCATTCCCCAAATCCGTACTCTCTTTCTCTTTCTCCTTACCCAACAATCTATCCAATATATAAATCCTTCATAAAGCTGCAAGAAATTATAATAGTTTACAGATTAAAGAAAAAAGTGTGGAGAATCAGTCCCCAAAAAAGAAGTTATGGTAAAATTCCAAAGGCAAATAGCTAAGCATGGTCTGGCAAACACATGACATACCTATCCTTGCAAGGAGGGTATGGAACAGGCCACCCCTTCGGCTTCTGCAGACCATAAATGTCACAAACATTCTAAACCACCCACAGAGGACCAACCTAAATCTGTATGTGGGCTCATCTACCCAATCCCACAACAGTCACTGAGCATAAAACACACAAAACAAAACCAAAAGGGGGGAAAAATGTTTTCACACTATAGCACAGAAGAAAACTTAATAAGCAAACACTTGTCCATAAAGAGTTGACAGAAAAAAAAAAAAAGACAACCTCCCAGACACCAAATGAAAACAATATCTGAATATGAACCTGGCAACAGAACAAACGGAATGAAGTTATGAAAGCTAGGATTTGGAAAGTGCCATAATCATTTATAATAGCAGCAACTGTCCTGGATTCCCCTCATCAAAATAACATGGAGGCAGGCTACCAGCCATCAATTTCTGGATCTTACAATGTGTCCCATGGGTGTTATGGGGTAATGGAAAGAAGGAGGGTAGGAGCCAGAAAGCCTGATTCCTAGGCCCATTTCTGCCACAATCCAATCTGGGACCTTGGGCATGTCACTACAGATGTGGAAGAAGATTGAGAAGTCTCAGAAATCTAGATGACTTAAGGGAGGGACTTTTGGATTGAGAATATTATAATACATATCTACACTGTCTATCTCAGGCTTAGATTGTTGCGTTTTTTTGGTGGAGGAGGAAATGGTAGAGGAGGTGAGGCAAAAGAAGATTAGAAAGTTTATTTGTTTATTTAAAAATTATCTTACATGGAAGATGTATAAATAAATAAAAAAAAAACAATCATCCTCAAGAAGCTTTTGGAGATAACAGAAGAAAGGGACCTATCCTTGGCCCCAGGAAATTTATAATGTAGCTCCTGAGATAAAAATAAACAGAGAAGATTAATCAAATTTTCTTTAGCTGGGAAAGTCTAATCTGCCACCTACCATATATACCACCATAAAATATTCCCCAAAATGATTTCCTAACCTATATCCAAATATCTCCAATCACAGGAAGTTTACTCCTGTGAATAATGTCATCCCTATTGTTCTGTTCTACTGTTAGAAAACAAACTTTAAATGTCTTTCTTCTGGTGATTGAAAATCAACTTCCTCATAAATGCTGGCCTTGGTTGTGCCCGCCAGCTTCACAGAACAAGTTAACCCCTCTTCCTCAATCAGATCTTGAAATACTTGGAAAAAAGCTGGTCCACTCCAACCCTTCTACCCATTCCCCAGCCAGGTTCAACACCCACACTTCTTTCAACCCTTCCTCATCTGACATGGTTTCCAGAGTGTTCATTGGCTGAATCTCCCCAAGTCTGGTTTGGCAGAGCAACTCCTAACCTGTGGCACCAAGAATGGAATACAATATTCCAAATGTAGTCTGACAAGTCAATATGATTTTAAAAAAAGACAAAGCAAAACATTTATTGAGTGCCTTCTATGCTCCAGACTAATATTTTTCTTGATTTTAACTATACCTCTGTTAATGCCCCCTAAAAATACATCAGCTTTGTTTCAGACCATTTCAGATTACCACAATAAAAATAAGACCAGATTCTGTTCCTCCACTGCCAGTTCTATAGTTCTTACAGCATAGTAGGACAAGTTTTTGAGTCGTGTGGACCTGGGTGGACCTTGTCACTTAACTAGCTGAGTGACCTTAAGCTGGAAAAACACTAGTTCACTTGCAACGTTTCATCCAAGACCCTGATAAAAATAATTTGGAAAGTCAAAGCCAATGACATATTTGTGTGGCACAGAAGTTTATTCTCCAGACTGACAATGACCTACTAATCTAATTAAGGAGTGACTGCCCCTCATGTTTCAGGATCAGAAGATGAGTTGGTCTAGTTAGTGAAGGAAAAAGAAAGAGAAGCACTAATTCTGTGCCAAGCACTTAACATACATTACCTTGTTTCATTACAACCTTATAGGATACTTACACTGTTTTCACAGAGAAAGATATCAAGGTATTAAGTAACTAAAGAATGTTTCTAAGATCACAGGGGTAATATCTGCCTCACTTCTATTCTAATCATTACACTGGGGCATGGACACAGGAAGAATATGTGTGGTCAAGGTGGGTGGGGGTGGCTCAGGGGAGGCAGGAAAGATTGTGCAGGATGACACAAGCAGAATGAAGCGGGAGGTAAAACTAGAAAGGTTAGATTCAGGCCACATTGCAAAAGGTCTTGAACTCCATACTAAGGAATGTGGACTTAAATCTGTAGGCTATTAAGTGTCAACCCCTACTGGCTACAGTTAGAGAACGTGTTCAAATATTTGAAAACTAACTTCACAGGTAATGATATGAGCTTAGGAGAGACAAAGCCGTATAAGTGGAGCATGTGTTGGGTGTATTATTTTAGATAGGCGTGGGAGGGATGGTTTCCTGAGCAGAGGTGACTTAAATCAGGGAGAAGGTGAAACAAGTATCTCAGGAAAGAGCACTCCAGCCTAAAGGGCCCTGAGTATGCTTGGCATATTCATGGTGGAGAAACATGAAGAGGGCCAGCTAAGCCAGAAAAGAATTAATAAGAGGAAGAGGCACAGGAAATAAAGACCAAGAGATGGCAAGAGCCAGATCATACAGGATTCTGGATTTTATTCTTAGTGTAATAAGAAGCCACCTTTGAGGGCTTTGAAGTAACATGGTTCCATTTATCTGTATTAGTATTATTACTTTATTGCTATGATTATGCTTTACTGAAACTATAATACATTAAATTTATGGCTCCCTAAAATGCCAGTCCATAATGCTCCAAAAAAAGAGAGCTCAGTTTGACACATTTATTCTCAATAAACCCATGCTGGCTTCTAACTCTTAGCTAAGTGCTAATAAACCAAACATTATGAAGCTGTTCTAGAATTTTGCCTGGAATTTGGTTTGAGAATTCATCATTCTTTCTCCTCCATGTCCCCAAATTCTTTTTGGAAACCTATTACCATATTTCCCCTTCTCCTATCTTGTGGCGTGAAGCATGGGTAGTTAATAGGTAGATTACATTGTACCATATGTAGCTGCAAAGGAATGAGAGAGATTTTCATAGGGTGGGGGGGACACAGAATGAGAGAATGTAAAAGAGAAGGATTTGGAGAGACAGAAAACAGGAGAGAAGTGGCCGAGCTCGGCCACATGGGATATATGAAAGGGTCAAACTGCAGGAGTCTGCTTGGGTGGGACGAACACGTGACCACAGAGACACTCTGCCATCTCACCTGAAGCCTGAAACACACAAAACACACAAAAATGGTAACATCAATTCTGACTGGATGGCAGGACTATGGCTCAATTTTTCTTACATTTAAGATAAATTTTCTCTAATAGTATTGTTATATCACTTCTATAATTTAAAATAGATTAAAAAAAAAGAAAGGTAGGGGAATTTATGTTCTAGAGCAAGTAAAAGTCAAGATAATCACAAAACTTGAGATGATGACATGTAAATCTTGAGAAATTGAAATCAGACCCAATATAGACAATTTTCTTTTTAAAATGTCACAAAAATTAGAGGAAAAATGGAGAATGCAGAGCCTAGAGGAAAGACAATATACTCAAGAAGAGCAAAATTCTGACAATTTTGTGATGCTGCTGGGTTTTTTATAATATACAACCGGATGATGAAAAAGTTGCAAAATCAGACCAGGGGCACCTGGCTGGCTCAGTTGGTTAAGCGTTGGGCTCTTGATTTCAGCTCAGGTCATGATCTCACAGTTCATGAGTTTGAGCCCTGCATCAGGCTCTGTGCTGACAGCGTGGAGCCTGCTTCGGATTCTCTCTCCCCCTCTCTCGCTCTGCCCTTCCCCCACTCACACACACAGGGACACACTACCTCAAAATAAATAAACTTTAAAAATAAAAAAACAGGGGCACCTGAGTGGCTCAGTTTGTTAAGTGTCTGACTTCGGCTCAGATCATGATCTTGCAGTTCATGAGTTTCAGTCTCATGTCAGGTTCTGCTGCCAGCTCAGAGCCCGGAGCCTGCTTCAGATTCTGTGTCTCCCTCTCTCTCTGCCCCTCCCCTGCTCACACTCTGTCTGTCTATCTCTCTCTCTCTCAAATAAATGAGTATTTAAAAAAAAGAAAGAAAGAGAAAAAGAAAATCAGACCAAACAAGAACCCATGAGGTATCCTGTACCATCACTCGGGCCTGTTGCTGGAAAACGAGAGGTGATTGGTGTCTCAGCCTAACCCCCATAATGGATCCAGAGGCCTGGCTGTGCCAAATGGGGGAGAGACCACAAATTCTTTTGGAAAAAGGAAAATAAGACAAAACAACAAACATGCATGCATAGATACATACATACATGCAAAAACTAATCTAGGCAAGAGGGTGCATCTAGTACTGTCTCTTCAAAAGACATCTTCAGTGGCTAGGCTTTAAGAGATTCAACATATCATGGCCCACTCCCACTCTCACCATTACTATTTAACAGAGTACTCAAAGTCTTAGCCTCAGCAATCAGACAACAAAAAGAAAGAAAAGGCACCCAAAGTGGCAAGGAGGAAGTCAAATTTTCACTATTTGCAGACAACATGATAGTCTATGTAGAAAACCCAAAAGACCCCACCAAAAAATTTCTAGAATACATGAAACCAGCAAAGTCGCCAGATACAAAATCAACATGCAGAAATCTGTTGCACTTCTATATACCACAAACAAAGCAGCAGAAAGAGAAATCAAGGAATCAATCCTATTTGCAATTGCACTAAAAACAATAAGATACCTAGGAATAAACCTAACCAAAGTGATAAAACATCTACACTCTGAAAACTATAGAACACTTATTAAAGAAATTGAAGAGGACACAAAGAAATGGAAAAGCATTCCACACTCGTGGATTAGAAGAACATTGTTAAAATGTCTATACTACCCAAAACAATCTGCACATTTAATGCAATCCCTATCAAAATACCACCAACATTTTTCATAGAGCTAGAACAAACAATCCTAAAATTTGTATGGAACCAAAAAGGCCTGAATAGCCAAAGCTATTCTGAAAAAGAAAAACAAAATTAGAGACATCATGATTCCAGATTTCAAGCTATATTACAAAGCTGTAGTCTTCAAGACAGTATGGTACTGGCACAAAAAGAGACACATAGTTTGGTGGAATAGAATAGAAAACCCAGAAATGGACCCACAACTATATGCTAAACTTACCTTCAACAAAGCAGAAAAGAACATCCAATGGAAAAAGACAGTCTCTTCAACAAAGGAAAATGGGAAAACTGGACAGTGACATGCAGAAGAATGAAACTGGACCACTTTCTTACACCATACACAAAAGTAAATTCAAAATGAATGAAAGACCTAAATGTGAGACAGGAAACCATAAAAATCCGAGAGGAGAACAACATCTTTGACCTTGGCTGGAGCAACTTCTTATTAGACACATTGTCAAAGGCAAGGGAAACAAAAGTAAACATGAACTATTGGGACCTCATCAAGATAAAAAGCTTCTGCACAGGAAAAAACAAAAAACAAAAAACAACAATCAACAAAACAAAAAGGCAGCCTACAGAATGGGAGAAGATATTTGCAGACAATATATCTGATAAAGGGTTAGTATCCAAAACCTATAAAGAACTTATCAAACTCAAAACCAAAAAATCCAATTAAGAAATGGGCAGAAGACATGAATAGATACTTTTCGAAAGAATACATCCAGATAGCTAACAGACACATAAAAAGATGCTCAAAATCACTCATTATCAGGGAAATATGAATAAAAACCACAATGAGATACCATCTCACACCTGTCAGGATGGCTAAAATTAACAACAGGAGAAACAACAGGTGTTGGCGATGATGCAGAGAAAGGGGAATCCTTCTGCACTGTTGGTGCGAAGGCAAATGGGTGCAGCCACTCTGGAGGTTCAAGAAACTAAAAACAGAACTACCCTAAGACCCAGCAATTGCACTACTAAGTATTTACCCAAAGGATACAAAAATACAGATTTGAAGGAGTACGTGTACCCAATGTTTATAGCAGCATTATCAACAATAGCCAAACTCTGGAGAGAGCCCAAATGTCCATTGACTGACGAATGGATAAAGAAGATATGACATAAAAATATATAAATACACACACACACACACACACACACACACACACACACACAATGGAATATTACTCAGCCATCAAAAAAAGAATGTAATCTTGCCATTTAAAATGATGTGGATGGAGCTAAAATGTATTATGCTAAGCAAAGTAAGTCAATCAGAGAAAGACAAATATCATATGATTTCATACATATGTGGAATTTAAGAAACAAAATAGATGAATATGTGGAAGGGAGAGGGGAGAAGAGAGGGAAATAAGCCACAAGAGACTCTTAATGATAAAGAACAAACTAGAGGGAGGTGGGTGGGAGATGGACTAGACGGGATATGGTACTAAGGAGGGCGCTTGTTGTGACGAGCACTGGGTGTTGTAGGTAAGTGAAGAATCACTGAATTTCACTCCTGAAGCCAAAATTGCACTAGAATTTAAATTTAAAATAAGTTTTAAAATTTTAATTAAAAGTAACATATTATGGCCCACACCCTCTAAAATTACTTGTGACATTTTTATATTCCAAAATTTCCCTGGTAAATATGTTAATGAAAAAAGTTTTTGCATTTGTATAATAATGAAAACCTTTTATCTCTCTTTTATTTGAAATTCCTGATTAACTTTATTTGCCAAGCACTGTAAGTGTTTTTATGCATTCCATCTCACTTTCCCCAACCCCCTTGATACTTAAGTATATCAGTCAATGCTCTGAAAGACTAAAATTCTATTATTTGGCATCCACCTATGTCTTATTTACTATTAATATAAAATTCTAGTTAACTTAGACACAAATTCCACTTTAATATCTGTACAAAAGGATGACAATAATTGCCTAGAGTCAAGAAATACAGTTTTTTTTTTTGATATTTTGTCTTTATCACCTCTGTTCAAAGCCTGAAACAGTGCCAAATACAATAACATCAGATTTTGTACAGAATACTTCTTTTCTAGTTTATCCACATTTATTATTTTTATTATTATTTTTTGTACAAAATACTTTTAATGGTTAGAAAAATTCCAGCTTTCAGGGTGCCTGTGTGGCTCAGTTGGTTAAGCATCCAACTTTAGCTCAGGTCATGTTCTCATGGTCTGTGAATTCGAGCCCCACATCAGGCTCTGTGCTGACAGCTCAGACCCTGGAGCCTGCTTCAGATTCTGTGTCTCCCTCTCTCTCTGCCCCCACCCCCAGCTCATGCTCTGTCTCTCTCTGTCTCTCAAAAATGAATACACATTTAAAAATTGTTTTAAAAATTCCAGCTTTCTTATTCATTCATTCATTCATTCATTCACTCTTATTGTTGTACAACTGATGCAGCTTTCTTCAGTAATTTCCAAATATGATTCAAACCCAAATGATTAACTCCATAAAAAGATACAAACTTTACTTTTCATTAATAATTCTGAAAGAGATTATCCTTCATAAAGTTACCTTATAAAATAATCCAGTGATTACAATATTTTGCTTTGATAATATATTCCATAGAACATAAAAATATACTCACTGGAAGGCTTAGGAATTCATTAAAGTAGTCCACAAGGAAATCATCTGTTGCCAAAGAATCTTCCTGAAAAAATATAAAACACAATATTATGCTTATACTGAGATGTTTTAAAACTTGCCAATATTATTCTCTAATTCTGCTTATCAAAAGATTATAATGTAGATCCTCAGATCTTTTTCAGTCTGTCAACAGCAAGTGCTCACTATAAATAGAACACAGTGCTACAATCTCTGGAGGAAAGAAAGAAGAAAACAGAATGGAGCACACTCTTAAAAGATTTTGTCAGTATGCCTAGCTGGAAAACAGAACACATGAAAAATATAGCACAGCACTTAAATGAAATATAGTACAAAACTCAACACAAGGTAAATTTCCTACAGACGTATTTTTATACGCTTATGTATATGATATTTATTTATATTATTATATTAAATATATTTTATTACAATAATGGCAGAATCAATAAAGACAGAACCGTGTTTGAAGTTAAAATGAAATTCAGAATGTAAATTTCTTAAATTGCCTAATGGAAGTGATAAACTAAGTAAAGAAAATATTCTACTGCCTCCTCCCCAGAATGAGACAGCTTTAGTAATCTGACAGTTAGTAATTTGCATGAAGAAACTTTGACAATGCATGTGTTCTAAGCATAAAGATTGTATATATTTTTTCCATAACTATCTCACCCACCAACATAGCCACTTTTAAAACTGGCAAAATTGGAAAGCCCCTGCCAAGAACAAATTTTCTCTTCCAAATAAAACACCTTATTTTATTAGCAATTGTTTCCATTGTGTCAAAAGCATATCATGGCATACTCTGCTATACAGTACATGTGTTTATTTTGTTATTCATAATTATATTTCCACTTTGCAAATCTAACATGAAAGCTGACAATATGACACAATGCTATTATTTCCATATGGCTGATTATTTTCTTCTTATATTGGCCAATTTTTAAAATTTGTTGAAGTATAGTGTTGCAGTGTAAGGAAGATACTCTAGCATATTGACTTGGAAAATAGATTTTGCAGGGTAATTTCTCTAAGTATTTGTAGTACAATTAGTATAGAGTTATAAATAACCACTTACAGGATTTACATCAAGGAACGTACTAAAAATCTGAACTTTAAAACTAAGGATTTAGCTTACTAAAAATCTCAACTGATTAAAACAACAACACACTTAGCATCTCATAAACCGTCTACGTTCATAGTGGTACCTCAATAATATATTCTCAAAGTTCTGACTGGCGAAGATTTAACAAAGCAGAGCAAGGCTGGTAGAGGTGATATACAGCTAATAAGCTTTCAAATTTTACCTTTCAAAGTTACTTTAATTTTCTGGACTTTATTTAGTGAACTATCTACTTTCTGCTAAGTCTTAAGAGAAATCAACTGAATTTAATAAATATTTTTAGGATCTCCTAGATGGAGGGCACTGTCCCACAGTAAGGGTGGCCAAATTTTGTACTACTGGGCTCATGATCAAAAATCCTCAGATGGGAAGCATGAGTATTTTAATTAATAACAGTAAGGGAGTACTGTCCCTTACTAATTTTTCTAAAATAGCACCTTATTTTTAAATTTTACCTATCAAACAGAATGTGCATTTCACAGAGTCAGGTGCACCTAAATATTGCTAGAATATGGCCAGTCATATGGCCATAAATTTCTAGATAATCCTCAGACGCATATATTCATTTCCAGTTGCCTCACCCTTCTCAGAGATTGTAACTCAATGAGTTCCAAACTATCTATGATGAAGTAGCTGTTTTGTTTTGTGTGTTCCCTAAGTTTCAGACAAATAACCTATAAAATACAATAAGAATGAATTACTAGAAAAATAAAATAAAAGATACAAATACAAAAGCCCAATGGTTTATTACCAAATTCAGTAGATACAAACAGACTCTGTCAACATACCATAAAGTTTTTACATGTTTGCTCTCGACTTCTGAACTCATCTCAACAAGGACTGATGAGAGTTTCAGGCAGCTCTGGTCGACAAACCCTCATCAAGTAGCACTGCCCTACCTGGTGAACAGTTTGCTTCCAGCAACCTCAGGTGCCCTGAAACTGAACCACACCGATAGGGCATTTCTCTGGCGTTCAGTCACATCCTCAGGTTTGCATTTCCAACCATAGAAACTCCAAGTATTCACAAACATCAAAATCTGTATTTCTTTTCTGAAGCTGTATCTTGCTTTCTCCCCATATGAAATATCATAACTTCTGCTGCTACCAGGGAAGTTCTGCAAGGGAAATAAGCATGGCCTCCAAGTGCCGACTCAGTTCTCCTGTTGCACTTCAACGGGAAGGCCTGCACGTCTCTAAATAAATGAGTGTATCTTCCCACTGAAGCTTCTAGTCCAACATGTTCAGATAATTTGTCATATCAGTGAGCCAATGAGGATCTTTATGAAACCCTTTACGTATTATTTATCTATCCTTATTTATTAAGGATCTTCATAAACACTTTATTCTCAAAACGCTTCATTTAAAAAAGGCCTTGATCTAAAGAAACTTACTCTTTGTAAGTTTCCACAATCTAGTCACACGGCTGTATTAAAATGAACTAAGTCGCCATGCTTGGGATTAATATATTCCAAATAACCAATAAACTGGTGATGGTTATTAATGGCACAATCAAGAAGAAAACTGAGTTACAATCAATTCCTCCATTACATCATTCCATGAACCTGACTGCAAACTTTGCAGCACAGATTCTCTGCTGAATGATGCAATGGAAGGTAGGAACATTTTTTCAGAATTGAATACACACTTGAAACCTGTTTTTTCATGTATTACAGGTGTGCCATCTGTGAAAGTGAAGTCAGCTTTTCCGTTTTTAGTCCAGACTTCTCAAATTTCTTCCTGAAAGAGGGTTAAGCAAAATAGTTTATATGTGCTGGCTAATTATGGTAGACAAAAAATTTTTTGCTTAAGAATTTATTTTGCTGAGCCCTCAAATCAGATAAACTACAATTAGTTCACCACTCTAAAACAGGCAAGATATACAAAGAAGACCTTGTAAACAAGGAAGATGAAGTAAGATATACATAGACATAAACCATAGTCCACCAAAGAATATGATACATGCCAAAAGAAAATTATAGTATTAAATGTTTCCTCTCAAAAGAAGGCGATATTATCTGGTAGGAGGAATTAGAAGAGACTCAAGTGGAGAAAATGGCATTTGAAGTAACTTCAATTCTACAATTAGAAATACATAAATGAGAAGCAACAATGCGAAGCACAGAGAAAAATGCATGAGCAAAGCAACGTGGAAATCAAAACACAGTAAAAGTGATCACGGTTAGCTAATGGCAGAAGTAGCAAAATAATCCATGTTTCCAACTTCATTTCAAGCCATTCACACATTACACCAAAGCTATTCATCTACTATCCAATGCTGAATCCTATACTGACACACCTTAGATTAAGAATGCTATCATCAGTCAGTGAATAAGACAGACCGTATTTCAAAAATTACAGCCATCAGGATGCACCTATTTTTATTGTTTCTTCCTAAATTACACATGATCTTTCTTTTCTCCTTTCGAAACAAGCCAATCACTAGACCAGAGCTTCTCACTAGGGGAAGACAATGGAGTTCAACGGGTCAAATGAAAGTGGACCTCTTCAGCCTTCAAGGCAACCAGGCACAGCCAGGGATGGCTGGGGCTCCCAGGATGGTGACTCAAGGTTGTGAGCAACCTTGTTTGGTACTCCTCATGTCCATCTTCCTCCCCTGGATAAAGTGATTTATGAGTCACATTCCACACCCACTGCTCCTCTGTAAGACACTGAGCAAAGCCAACGAGTTGCTCAAGCCCCTGGACATAGATTTATTAGCTATGTGCAGAGCATACACTGTCCCATGGAGCTCCCAGAAGAGCTTGTTTTAGATGTCCAAGAAAACAGCACAAGACAACGGTGCTGACAGCTTGGAGGAAAGGGGGAAGGGAGATCCTGGAAGGCTACAGATGACAGCTCCAAATCTCTGCCTTCACATATATCAGATATTTCTGTCCACTGGTAACCGATGTATGCCTGTAGTAGTATCCAAGCTAGATATAAGGTGATCAGTCAAAAAACGTATGCATATCCTGCAACACAGACTTTCATCATTACTTTGAAATATTTGATATGAAACATTTTATTGATTTGTTTCTTTTTATTTTTATTTTTATTTATTTTTGAGAGAGAGAGAGAGAGAGAGAGAGAGAGAGAGAGAGAGTGAAAGCAGGGGAGGGGCAGAGAGAGAAGGAGGCACAGAATCCAAAGCAGGCTCCAGGCTCTGAGTTGTTAACACAGAGCCTGACTTGGGGCTTGAACTCACAAACCTGTGAGATCATGACCTGAGCTGAAGTCAGATGCTTAACTGACTGAGCCACCTAGGCACCCCACATTTTATTGATTTCTAAATCTATTTCTTTATCCTAAGAAATATTAACTTTGTGTTTGTCATGAAAAAAAGAACTATTAAATGTTAATCTCAACTCTTGCAATTTTAAATGGTTACAAAAATTGTCTAAAAATTTTTAACTCTTATTGGGTGATACAGTTTTTTACCAATAGAGACTATTCAAGAATTATAAGGGATCACCATTAAAAAGTCTTGATTAGTAATTGCATACAGTCATTTCAACTATAAAACTTGATATTAAAAAGTTACCTACATCCAAAAAGGAAATTAAGAAAATAATTCCATTTACAAAGAATTTACTGAAAAGAAGTTAGAGAAGATATAAGTACATGGAAAGACATACCATGTTCATGAATTGGAAGCAATATTGTTAAAATGACAATCCACCCAAAGCAATCTACAGATTTAATACAATCTCCACCAAAATCCCAATAACATTATTTTTATTTTTATTTATTTTTTTTTTTTGCATAAATAGAAAAACTCATCCTAGGGGTGGCTGGGTGGCTCAGTCAGTTAAACGTCTGACTCTTGGTTTTGGCTCAGGTCATGATCTCATGGTTTGTAGGTTCAAGCTCCACATTGGACTCTGTGCTGACAGTGTGGAGCCTGCTTGGGATTCTCTCTGTCCCCACCCCCCGCCCCTCCCATGTCTCTCTCTCTGTCTCTCTCAAAATAAGTGGATAAACATTAAAAAAATAATAAAGATTTTAAAAAAGGAAGAAAAACTCATTCTAAAACTCATATGGAATTTCAAGGGACCTTAAATAGCCAAAACCACCTTGAAAAAGAACAAAGTTGGAGGACTCCTATATCCTGACTTCAAAGCTTACTATAAAACTAAAGTAATCAAAACAGTATGGCATAAAGACAGACTCACAGACTACTGGAATAGAATAATGTCCATAAATAAATCCTCTCATACATGATCAAATGATTTTCAACAAGGATACTAAGACCAGTCAGTGAGGAAAGGACATTCTTTTTCAACAAATGGTGCTAAGAAAACTTAATGACGTTGGACTCTGACCTTGACGTTGGACCCTGACCTTATAACCATACACAAAAATTAACTCAAAATGGATGAAAGACCCAAACATAAGAGTTAAAACTACAAAATATTTACAAAAAAATAAGGATAAATCTTCAAGAGCTTGTATTTGCCTGTGGATTCTTAGATATTGCACCAAAAGCATGAGCAACAAAAGAAAAAATAAATCGGGACTTTATAAAAATTTTTTAATTTTATGCATCAAAACCTTCTCTTAAGAAAGTGAAAAAACCTACAGAATGTGAGAAAATGTTTGCAAATCATACACATGATAAGCAAGAAAAAGATAAACAATCCAAATTTTTCATATGGGCAAAGGTCTTGAATAGACATTTCTATAAAGAAGACATTCAGGAGCGCCTGGGTGGCTCAGTCGGTTAAGTGGCCAACTTCAGCTCAGGTCATGATCTCACAGTTCATCAGTTAGAGTCCCACATCAGGTAAGTTTGAGCCCTACATCGGGTGAACATGAGCCCTGCATCAGGTGAGCTCGAGCCCCACTTCATATAAAACACGAGCCCCAGCTGAGCCCCACTTCTCTCTCGCTCTCTCTCTCTGCCTCTCAAGAGATTCTCTTTCTCTCTCTCTCTCTGCTCCTCTCTCACTTGCGCCCTCTCTCTCAAAAAAAAAAAAAAAAAAAAGGAATGCAATTCTGATACATACAACAACATGGATGACCCCTGAAAATGTTATGCTAAGTAAAACAAGCCAGACACGAAAGGGCAAATACTGTATGATTCCACTTATATGAGGTACCTAGAATAGTCAAATCTGTAAAGACAGAAAGTAGAATAATGGTAACCAGGAGTTATGGGAGGGGTAATGGGAAGTTACTGTCTAATGAATACAGAGTTTCAGTTTGGGAAGATGAAAAACTTGTAGACGTGGATAGTGGGGAATACTGTACCACAGTGTGAATGTGCTCGATGCCACTGAATTGTACACTTCAAAATGGCAGGTAAATTAAATTTTATGTTTTACAACAATAAAAGGTATGCACACACCATAATCACTCAACAACATGGATGAATCTTAATAACATTATGCTGAGCAAAAGACTTGCACAAAAGAAAATTAACTGTATGATTCTATTTATATGAAGTTAAATCTAAGTAAAATCTATAATCTATGCTACTAATCTATGGTGAAACATAGGACAGTAGTTGTCTTAGGGGAGTGGAGGCAAAAGAAATTAGGAAGAGGCTTGAAGAGACTTCCTAAGATTATAGAAATGTTCTATATATTAATGAATGTTTGGATTACATCGCTGGATACACTTGTCAAAATTCATCAAATGGTACCCTTAAAAAAATTTTTTTTAAAAACCTTTTTACATTTATTTATTTTTGAGAGACAGAGCACAAGCAGGGGATGGGCAGAGAGAGAAGGAGACATGAATCCAAAGCAGGCTCCAGGCTCCGGGGTCCACACAGAGCCCAACACAGGGCTTGAACTCACAAACCGCAAGATCATGACCTGAGCCGAAGTTGGCCGCTCAACCGACTGAGCCACCCAGACACCCCCCCCTTAAAATTTTTTCTATTTCATTGTGCGTAAATTTTACATCAACAAAAGAACCCCACAAACTAATACAAAACAGTAGTTTATGATATTCATGCTTAGAAATTCCTGCTTAGAAATGTTTAGGGTTGATATGTATCATGTGGATACCTGCAACTTACTTTGAAACATATTTTAAAAGTGGATTGAGGGGCGCCTGGGTGGCTCAGTCGGTTGAGCGGCCGACTTCGGCTCAGGTCATGATCTCATGATCCGTGAGTTCGAGCCCCGCGTTGGGCTCTGTGCTGACAGCTCAGAGCCTGGAGCCTGTTTCAGATTCTGTGTCTCCCTCTCTCTGACCCTCCCCCGTTCATGCTCTGTCTCTCTCTGTCTCAAAAATAAATAAACGTTAAAAAAAAAATTTTTTTTTTTTTAAAAAGTGGATTGATGGATAGATGGCATGGTGGACAGGATAGAAACACATAAAACCAAATGTAGCAAAACGTTAATAACTGTGAAATCTTAGTGGTGAGTATATAGGTGTTCACTATACAAGTCTTGCAACTTTCTCATATGTTTAAAGTTTTTCACAATAAAATGGAGGGGGGAGTTACGTACAAGGAAACAATATCAAGGTTCTTGGCACCTTATGGATGATCAGCCTTCTTAGCCTCCTGTGTACTAAATGACAGATCCCAAATCACTATCACCACCTCTAGAATAAGCCCCTGGACATGTGATCATCTTCTGACCACTACCCTGGGATCCCATCCACTAAGGGTCAGACCTAGGACCTCTGCTACACCCTGCTGTCCATAACATGCCAAATCTTATCTTCCCTACCCCTCCTTACCCACACCACACTATGAATCAGTCTTTCTAATCACATTTCAATTAATACAAGAGATCTACCTGCCCCCCAACGCCCAACCCTTTTCTATCACAAAAAGAGTTTATAATGAATGCAATTTGGCTACTGCCCAGCTGTCCAGCTTCAACTCATACCACCATGCTTCAGTCATAGCATTTTTTTTTTACAGTTCTACACCTTTGCACATGCTGATTATTCTACCTAGAAAAAAAAAAATTTTTTTTTTTGCCTTATTCTCCTGCCTACCCTTTTTCTTCCCCAAAGTCTAGAGTAGTGGTCACCTATTTTCCCCTATCACAACCTTTAACACTTCACACTAAAATTGTCTGTTTACGCGTCCCACCCACTGGATTGTGAACTTCTGGAAGAAAAAGGTTCTTTTTTATTCACTTTTTCGATTCCCAATGCTTTTAGATAATAGATAATTACAACATTTTTGTTGAATGAATGCTTGAATGATTACATTAAGGATATGAAAGCTGAAAAGACTGGTAGCCTAATAAAGACTCTAGTAAAACAATATAATTAAAATAAAAAGGAGAGATATTACAAAAAGAGGAAAAGAGTCAGATAAGGAGAACACAAGGAGAAACACACTCCACAAGGTGGCTTGTTGAAAGTGCACCCTGCTTACCATCAAAGCATTTGGGGAAATTTAAGAACTCGTGGTGTATTTCTCAGACCCATCTGATTTACAAAATTGTACTGTATTATGAATGTAGTGTATGAAGGAGGCAGAAAATAAGGGTGTCTCATGCAATAAAGACCAGAAGTATGGACCCTCCTCCTTTCATTCCTAAGAGTTACCACCACAAATTTCAATCAGCATCTACCCAGCAACAGATTTCTGTTCTCACTCTCTCTACTGGAAGAAATTCTCAAAGATCTGGGGAAGATAAAGGAAGCTCTCAGTTCCCTTTTATCCAATTTCATCCCTAATCATACCTACTTGGCTTCAGTCAGTTCATTTGGCCAAATACCCTAAGGCTTTCTCCCTGTACAAAGGTCCTTACAACCTGATATTCTAATTTAAAAGAGAGAACCTCGGGGTGCCTAGGTGGCTCAGTGGGTTAAGTGCCTGACTTGATTTCAGCTCAGGCCATGATCTCATAGTCCATCAGCTGAAGCCCTGCATTGGGCTTCATGCTGTCAGCCTGGGATTCTCTCTCTCCCTCTCTCTCTATCCCTCCCCTGCTTGTGCTCTCTCAAAAATAAATAAATTTTAAAAAATGTATCACCTCTTCTCCCATCCCACACCTTACCCATGGGTAAAAAGTTTCCCTAAGTCCTAATGCACTTTTGATTCAAACCTCAAAATTCACACTTAAACATAAACTGCTTATCCTCTTACTGTTTCACATTAAAGGTCATCTCTCCAATCAGAAACTATACCACTTTTGAGAATACTAGTGGACAATGTGTGTTCCCAGTAGTGCCTAATAAAGCTGTAAGTGCAAGGAGTTGCTTAACAATATGCTTGGTCACTAACTTATTGGTGGAACTTCTAATGCAGTTTCTGCAGTTCCAGAAAGCATCAGAAATTCGATTCCAACCAGAGAACTGGACTCCATGGAGATGGAAGAATTCCAAACAGACTAACACTTTCCAAAGGACCTGAAGACCTGTCTGTTTCCAAATGACTTCTTGGAAACACTTGTGGTGCACGCTCTTAAGAAGAGAGAGGGAACCGAGGGAAAGGAATGGTGCCTATGTCTACCTGCTCCTGCCCTCCACCATTTCCATATAATGCCACTTCTGTGTGGACTTTAATTTCACTCAACCTATACAGACAGCATAATATGAAGCTGAACGAGCAAAAGATTAGCTAAAAATGAATATCCTTCTTAATAAGTTAAATACCGTAAATACTGCTTGAAGGTACAGTCCCTCTTGTTTTGATGGTAAAAATAAAGGGATCTGCTTTTCTTTTTTTTTTTTTTAATGTCATCTGCTTTTAAAATTAATGAAACTGTGGGCTTTATATATCAGAAAATCTTAAAAAAAAAAGAAATCATTGAACTACAAAATTTTTACTCTACAAAGACTGTTTTGAGTCATGACATGCCCGCCTGCATAGTTTCAAACAGTTTTGGGGGCACAAGAAAAAAATATGATTATTTTGGATTTAAGAGTCAAATAATTAAGTCTTTAATATGAATTTATTTTCTATTTTAAAGCTAAAAATAATTTAGGAGTCACTCTCACTTTAAACTTTCCTCAATGTATACCTAACACATAATCAAATCCCAATGTAACATAAAGCAGTCTGAACTCTACTTTTCTTGCTATGACAGATTTATATTTCAGTTTTTAGGGAATATAAAAATGAGAGAGGTTTGGATTAAGGGAAGGGATGAAAAGAAGCATTCACTTTATCACTTTCATTATTTGAAGTATTTATAACAATATTCATACATTGCTTAGTTAAAAATATACTCCCAGAGGAACTAAGGAGAAAATATAGTGTATTAAATTTCTTGTGTATATATTTTCCCTAACAGAAGTACCAAAAATCAAACAAATACAAAGTTAACAAAAATACTAAAGTAGAAAAATGCCACCAGAGAGGTGTTTAAGAAATATAGAATATAGGGGCTAGTGGGTGGCTCAGTCGGTTAAGCATCTGACTCTTGATTTTTGGCTCAGGTCATGATCTCATGGTTTTGTGAATCGGAGTCCCGTGTTGGGCTCTGCACTGACAGTGTGGAGACTGCTTGGGATTCTCTCTCTCCCTCTCTCTCTCAAAATAAATAAACATAAAAAAAAGAATTATAGAATATATATTAAATGAAACTTTTCAAAAAAAAAAAAAGTGAAGTATAGCATAACGTATAAAGAACCTGAATCACTATGTCGTACACCTGAGACTAATATGACATCACGTGTCAACTACACTCTAAAAAGTTTTTAAGTAAAAAAATAATAAAATTAAATTAAAATAAGTGAAACAAATCACACTATCACGTATGAAGATATCCATCAACCAAAATTTATTAATCACCTAATAGTATATTCTGGACATCGTACTACACACTCTAGGGAACGTGAAGATGTACTGAGACATAGTACCAGCCCTGTAATAGTTGCCAGTTTTGCTACGAAATTGCAAATTTCACATATGAATGTCAGGCAATGTGTCCCTGACCACAAATGATTTATCCTAACAGAGTTATTCTGTCCTTTGAGGCTGAAGATCTCATGTAAGAGTTAACGTATTTTACAGATGTCCACAACAGCACTGTACTTTTTACAGCACTGACGGAGAAAATACAGTACGAAAAAAGTTCCTGTGAATATAGGAGCACTTTATAGTAGTATAGACTCTGCTGTCAATAATGGAAAAACAAGGGGCGCCTGGGTGGTTCAGTCGGTTAAGCGTCCGACTTCAGCTCAGGTCACGATCTCAAGGTGTGTGAGCTCGAGCCCCGTGTCGGGCTCTGTGCTGATGGCTCAGAGCCTGAAGCCTGCTTCCCAGTCTGTGTCTCCCGCTCTCTCTCTGCTCCTCCCCTGCTCATGCTCTGTCTCTCTCTGCCTCAAAAATAAATAAAAACATTAAAAAAAAATTTTTTTTAAATAATGGAAAAACGAAATAACACTCTTTATGATACAAGTTCATTTCTCTCATATAATCAAAAGCAGTTCAGGACTGGCCTTCTCAAACAGCAGGTGCTCAGGTCCCTATGATCGTATGATGGAGGATCTGCTGTCCTCCGGACACCACTTCGATCTCATGATCCCAGCTGACTGCTTCAGCTCCAGCATCACATCCTCATTCCAGCCAGCAGGAAAGAAGAAAAACGGCATGTTCTCTCCTTTTACATTATGTGAGTGTTAGAGTCAGAGTGACTCAGATTCTAACCATGGCTTGACCAGGTACTAGCTGTGTGACCTAGGGGTGAGTTATTTAATCTCTATAAACCTCAGCTTTCCAGAATTAGGACCCGACACTTCTGCTTACGTTCCATTGACCACAATTTGGTTACATAATCACATTTAGCTGTAAGGAACACTAGAAAATGTAGTCTAAAATGGAGAGCAGTGTATCTCTTATATACTGTGGAAGAGGGTAGAATCGATTTAGGGAACCTAGAGAGCTCTGTCACATTGTCTTTCTATAAATAATAATGAGAAAAAAATATTTTAATATTTTTAAAATTAACAATTTAAAATTAATAATAAAAGAAAAAATATTTTCACACTTTTGAAAAAACAGAGGTAAATGCATGTACAAGGTGTGAATTATTTCACCTACAGATAATGCTTGGTGAGCACATGAATTTGGGGAGCTGGTCACAAACTGGTCCCTACCACGAGCTGCACAGAGTTCAAAGGCAGTCCAAATGATCTGAGGTTGGACAGGTTTCACAGAGGAGATGAACTGGACCCTGAAGGGTGTGCAAGACTGGGAAAGAGAGGGGGAGGGTAACCAAGACAGAACTCTGCAGCAAAGGCAAGAAGGGCAGTTTGGCCAGGGCAGAAGGTATGTGGACATACTCTATAATCCCCCAAACAGTATGACATTATCTACCACACAGAAAGTAGTGGGAAGGAAGGTTTAAAAAGGCTGAAAAGTTATATAGGGACACATTGCCTGACATTCACATGTAATATAGAAAATACTGTGAGTGCCAAAGGGAGGTGTTTGACATTCTGGCTCTGCCAGTTATTAGATGTGTGGCCTCAGGCCAAGTTGGTTAGCACTGTGGACTTGAACTTCCTCGCCTGTGAAATGTGGGTGATAATAACCACCCAATGGAGTTGTTTTGAGGTTAAATGCTACGTAGTCAGCATTCAATAAACAGTAGGATTCATAAAAGAGCTGAGTCATTAAGTAATACAGTAATTTTTTTTAGAGTTCATAACAATCTTTCAGCCAGGGTAGGAGGGATGGGAGAAGGAAAATGTAAAGATAGAGCAAAGAAATATCATCCAGCACAGTCAATGCTCAGGAGTTTGCACTTTAAGCTTCAGGCCAAGAAAAATTGGAGTCGACAGAAGGACTATTGGAGGCAGTGATATCAGTTAGGACAACTGCCAAAGTCCAGGCCCAGGGATAAGGGCCTGAAATAAGACAGTAGCTGTGAGGATGGAGAAAAATATCTGGCTATGAAAGGAACTTGGTAAATGATTGCAGGCAGGAGGTGAAGAAAGGGGAAGAAAGGTTCTGGCTTGGATGACTGAATGGCCAGTGGTACCATTCACCAAAACAAGAAAAAGAGGAAGAAAAACAGCATGGGGCGCAGGGGAGCAGAGAGGTAAGTTCACCTGACCACACTCTTGAAAAACAGAGGTAAAGGGGCACCTGGGTGGTTCAGTCGGTTAAGCAACTGACTTCGGCTCAGGTCATGATCTCATGGTCCGTGGGTTCAAGCCCCGCATCAGGCTCTGTGCTGACAGCTCAGAGCCAGGAGCCTGCTTCGGATTCTGTGTCTCCCTCTCTCTGCCCCTCCCCCACTTGGTGTGCGCGCGCTCTCTCTCTCTCCCTCTCAAAAATAAATAAAATGTAAAAAAAAGAAAAAGAAAAACAGAGGTAAATATGTGTGGAATGTGACTGTGGAGGTGAAACAGGGACATCCAGATGATGAAGGTGCCTGATGACCCAACAGATATTGAGTTCTGGAATCAGAAATGGTGCCTAGGCTGGAGATGTATAGATCTGGAAGCCCGGTGAAATAAGGGTGGCTAAAACTATAGAAGAAGAAGAGGTCCTCCAGAGAGAGCCTGTAGATCAGAATCCCGAAGAAGGTCAACGCTTTCGTGGGCAAAGAAAGAGAAGCCAGAAATGGGAACGTCGACATGACAGATGGGAGAACCGGGAGATGGTGGTAACACAGACACCAAGAGAAAAAAGGGGTAGCTAATAAAGCCTTCTCTTAAGAGTTCCCAAATGGCTGCAAAGACGTGAAAAGGTCAGCAGCCTGCTCAAATGGTTAAGTGCAATGCTGCTGAGTGCCCCTCGGAGACTTGATGCTGGAATTGTATGGAAAAGATTGGCTCCAGGGGCGCCTCGGTGACTCAGTCAATTAAGCATCAGACTCTTGATTTCAGCTCAGGTCATGATCTCACAGTGCATGAGCTGAAGCCCGCGTCAGGCTCCATGCTGACAGCGCAGAGCCTGCTTGGGATTCTCTCTCCCTCTCTCTCTCTGCCCCTCCCTGGCTCTATCAAAATAAATAAATAAACTTAAAAAAAAAGAATATGAAAAAATGCCCAAAAAATAAAAGAAAGAAAGAAAGAAAGAAAGAAAGAAAGAAAGAAAGAAAAGAAAAGAAAAGAAAAGAAAAGAAAAGAAAAGAAAAGAAAAGAAAAGAAAGATTGATTGGCTCGAGAAATGCTGACCTCCTGCTGGAATGTAGAATAGTTATGGAAGCAACTTAAAGAAATCTGCTACAACACAGGGTTACACCAAGGCAACGAGAAGATGGGTGGAGTTGCTGACATGCTTTTTGTGCCTCTATCCTGATGTCTGTCTGTCTGTCTGTCTGTCTGTCTCTCTCCGAAGTGGACCAACGGTGTGGAAGGGTGAAAATGGAAGGTGTTAGCAGATATAGCCTAAGCCCTAAGCTTAGCCTAAGCTTTTTGAGACTTATCTTCAGCATCTAGCACTGCACGGTGGATATAGAAGCACCGGTGTCTGTTGAATAAAAAGCCAAAAGCAAATAAGATACTTGTCCAAGAAGAGAAATAAGTACCGGAGGACATAAGCAAATAACATTGAGAAATGGTGAAGAGAAGGAAAAATTTTTCTCTGCCCTTCATGGTCTTCCAGCTAGACTGAGAATTAAATTTACATGGGACAGATTAACAGAAGATCAGATTCAACAGTGTACATATGGGGAATTCACCAAGACATGGAAATTCCAAAGACAGGCAAAATGAGTCATATAGGTCATTCTGAACTAAGAAGGGGGCACGGGTCTGGGACTTCAAAGGGAAAAAATGTAATTCAGAGGAAAATGAAAAGGAGTAAATGTTTGGTAAACAAATGTGTCCTGGGGACACTTGGAAATCATGGGACTTAGAGGACTTTGATCAAACAGGCCTTGCTAGGTTCCTCCCTGTCTACCACACCTAGTTCATATCATAACGTAGTTCTTTGTGGTGATGGTTCCCTTCCTGGTGCAGGTCCTCTACCTAAATTCTTTTTAGGCTGTTGTGGGAGAGGTTAGGAGCTTTTCTTGAATCTGCTGGGTTTCAACTACTTTTTAACCCAAAATAATCTTCATGCCAAAGTGACCCATCTTGGAGCAGCCTATCCTTGGCCCCTTCAGTGGTTAGAGCTGTTGGAATCAAACTCAGACCTTAGTGGGAAACAGGCACTGCTACCTCCTCTCTCTGTTTACCTTTGGGCAAGTTCCTTAAATACACAACAGGAATTACAATAGAACCCATCCTAGATATAGCACTCACCTAAATGACAAAGTAAATAATGTACTACTTAGCAAAGTACTTGTTAACTACTCACCAGAAGTCTGACCTGAACTTTTAGTACATTTTTATTTTTTTTTTTAAGTTTATTTATTTTGAGAGAGACAGACACAGCACAAGTGGGGGAGGGGTAGAGAGAGGAGAGAGTAAGAATCCCAAGCAGGCTCCGTGTTGCCACAACAGAGTCTGATGTGGGGCTTGAACCCATGAAGCCGTGAGATCATGACCCAAGTCGAAACCAAGAGTCCCACACTTAACCACCTGAGCCACCCAGGCTCACCCATTTAGTACATTTTTAAAGTAATTATAACTATAAACCGACCACTTGTTTTCAATCAATCAACTGCACAACCACATCACCGTAAAACCACAAAGATAAAACGTTCCTCTCACAGAGTCATTAAAGAGTTTAGAGAAATAAAATGAAGTCATTTATGTAAAAGAACTTGAACAATAAATAGCACCCACCATAAAAATCAATTGGCCTCTTTTTAAAAAATGTACCTGTTAAAGAATGTAAAAAGGTCTTGTACTCAGCACCATTGTTGCCGAACCAAAGCTTCTATTACATTCATCTGGCAAAAAGGAGAAAAGAAAACCTACAGCTTTTTTCTACAATCTATGATCTGCTCTTTTTAAAGAGCCACGGGGGGAGGGGGAGATAGCCCTCTAAATGGTACTTACAAATTCTTCTTCTGTAATATCTGGTGGCTCTGAAACAAGATAAAATATGGCATTATCTCACTCAAATCTGATTTCCTCTTAAAGTAAATGAAATAATTTGAGACGGCACCTAGGCCTGCTTTCTACGTGGGCAAGCTCAGTAAAATGTTGGCCCTCTGTTCATTCTTTGCACATGGATTGAATTTTAAGTTGGAATTCAAGGTGGAAGGGGGGAGGAAAGGCCTCTGGAATCCAGCTTGGTCACTAATTCACTGTGACCCTGGAGTTAACCTTGTAGGCTTCCATTATTCCAGCTGCAAAACGGAGAATTAAGGAAGACAAAATAAGACGGTGCGAACGAGGCGATGCAAACGGGGGTCGGGGCTAGAGGGGGGGTGAGGAAGTTCGTAATAAAACGACGTGAGAGGCGCAGTGGAGCCAGGTTTTCTAAAGCGCGGACGGTGGGGGGCGCCCGGGCGAGGAGAGGTCAAGTCCGGAGGCGGGTGTGTGGTCCCCGCCGCCGCACCTACCCGCGGTGAGCCGCTTCTCCGGCATGCCGCCGCCGTTGCCCGCGCCCGGCGCCCGCGCGGGGCCCTCAGGGCGCCACCGCCGGGCAGCGCCCGTCTCTCCCCGGGAGAGGGAGCCGGACGGGAGCGGACGCCGACGCAGAGCGGACGCCGACGCAGAGCGGCGCGCGTGGCCCCCGCCGCGGCTGAGTTGCTATGGAGCTGAGACAATGCGGGCCGCCGCAGCACGTCCTCCTCCGGGGCAGGGGGCGGGCGCCGCCGCCAGGGGCTGGGGGACCCCGCGCAGGGTCCCATCTCGCCGGGCCTCGTTCTTGTGGGGACCGCGACTCGGGCCTGGACCCTCGAGCAAAATCCCGGCCGCCCCGTCCAGGAAATTTGGTGTCTCCTAGTGAGAAGGGACCCGCGGGCGAATGGGGGCGGGAGAGCGGCCCTGATGAGCTGGTCCTGAGAAAAGGAGGCAGAAAGGGGAGTCGGGCCCCAGGAGTTTTCTTGATACTGAAGGAGGGCAGAGCCACACACAGCACCTGACCTCACCCTCGCTGTGAAAATTGCACATATTCCTGCGCTTTGGGAACCAGATCTGCCCCACATTTTTTGCTCCAGTCGGTTACGACTGCTGCGTTTTCAAGATATCATCTAAGCTTTAAAAATTACCCGAGGAGGCAGTGACGAAAGGACAGTAAGTTGAGTATGCCCATAGTGTGTATTCCAGAGAGTTTAAAAGTGAAATTCGAAAAAAAGAAAAACGATACTTCTAATTAGGATTAGGAGGAGGAGGGGGAGGAGATTTTTAGAAAAGTCATGTCAACTCAACATTTCCCAACCAACCAGATTTCCACCTCAGGCTCCCTCTGAGCCTAAGAACCCTAAATCCAATTCCTTGCTGTACATTACTCAGTGGTAGCTCTTCCTTGGATGCTTCCTAATCAACATATCCAAAAGGATATGTACATTTTCCATATTCATTATCTTTGAATTTCATCCTTCTAGGTAAATCCCATGTTCAGTAAGTGGTACCTTCATCTTCCAAGGGACTCAAGCCAGAAACCCCGTACTTAGCCAAGTCTACATTGAAGCATTTCTGGAATCTGGAGTCTTCTCTCCACTCCCATGAACAACAATTGCCTTAGCACAGGCCCCCGTTTGGAGTGTTGTAAAAACTTCCTAACTTGTCCCTTGTCCACTGTTTGCTTCCAGAGGAGTTCCCCGTAAATCCCTTCCCCATGCTGAAAGCCAAGCAATCTAAATGCAAATATGACCTATTTAAACCTTCAGTGGCTCCACATTTGCCTCCTAAGGCTATATGGAGGACAACCAAAGCCTGCCAGGGTCCTGCAAGTATGCGAATGCTTAAGCAAGCAAGGAGTCAGACAATGGATGCTTGTAGAACAAGGAACTGTAACACCTGCCTAGCTATATTTATTCCCTTTTCAGTAGTACATAGGCAAAGAGAAAAAACTGTAAACCACTACTTTGACCAACCAAAATCAGAGGGCCAAATGAAGTCAAGGGTGAATAAGTAAATAGAAAGGTAAAGGGAGGTGTGAGGCAAAAAATCATAGAAGGGTTTTGTCAGCCCTTGCAAGGATCCCAGCTTTGATTCTGTCAAAATGCAAACCATAGAAGTTTTAGGCGGAGAAGTATCATGATCGCATTTTTATGTAAAAGGATCACTCTGGGGGCTGTATAGAGAACGTACCTGAGCACAGGTAGAAGTGGACAAGGGCTGATGGTGGCTCAACCCACGGTGGTAGCAGTGACAGGTTTGAGAACTCAGATTCTGCATGTATTTTAAAGGTAGAGCCAAGCAGATTTCCTGACAAGTTGACTGTGGGAATGAAACAAAGGAAGTAGTTGAGAGTAACTCCAAGGATTCTGGCAGGAACAAACAGAAGGATAGAGGTGCCATCACTGGAGATGAGGAAAGCTGTGAGTGGACCACGTTGTGAGGGAGAGTTTAAGAAGTCTATGAGCCATCCAAGTGAAGATTTTGAACTTGCACTTGATATAGAAGCCCGGAATGTAGGAGATGTGCGTTTGAGAGCTGACATATAAATAGGCTTTTTAGGCATTTGCCTGCGCTGTTTTTGCTGCTAGGGAAGCCTTTTGGCCTTTTTCAAGCAAAAATTTCTCATTCTCCAATAGTGAGCTTGAGTGTCATCTTCTCTAATGTACCTTCCCATGAATTCCTTTCACTGGCCTCTCCTATTGTTCCTGTATCCTTGGTAAAAAAAAAAAACTCGTATCTCAAAAACATACTAATATTAAAATAATCTGTACAGAGAGGTGCACCCTCTACCTTCAGTGTCACCTAGCAGACAGTAAACTCCTGGGGATTGAAAGAGATACATCTTATTTCACCCCCAATCCCAACCTCCAACTCACTCTATGGAGTGCTTGCCACTTTGTAAATATTTGTTGAAATATCTTCTCTGCATTGTAGTTATTCTGCACTGTGCCCTGTTCACAGAAAAGATTTGTTTATCCCTGTTTCAGATAACCACACCAATGGGAGGTCAATTGTTGTTTTATCATCAAGTGTGGCTAACACTAATTGCACACTTACTATGGGCCTCTAACAATATCTGTAAGAGACTGGTATTATTCCCAACAGTTTAGGAAACTGAGTCTTCCAGAGATGAGATAATTTGCTCAAAGACAAACAGCTTTAAAGTGTTCAAGCCGCAAGCTGATCCAGGTCTGATTCCAAAGCCTTGCTCTTTTACAACCATGCTATGTAGACTTTCTTTCTAAAAATAATCTCATGAGATTTAAAAAACAACCCAAGAACGACAAAGACTGTAATTTGAACCCAAATGCATAGGTTGTCAGTTATTCTAACGTTTTGGTGATTTTATTTTTCTAACAGCTTTATTAGATGTGATTCATATATCATCCAATTCACCTATCTAAAGTGTATGCTTTAGGGGCGCCTCAGTGGCCCAGTCAGTTAAGCATCTGACTCGTGATTTCAGCTCAGGACATGATCTCACGGTTCATGAGTTCAAACCCCACATTGGGCTCTGCGCTGACAGTGAGGAGGCTACTTGGGAATTCTGTCTCCCTTTCTCTCTGTCCTTTCCTTGCTCACTTGCTATCTCTCTTGAAACAAAAAAACAATAAAACTTTAATAAAATTTTATAAAAAATAAAGTATACACTTCAGTGATTTTTAGTACATTCAAAGTTGTGCAACTATCAGCAGAATGAATTTTAGAACATTTTTATTACCTCAAAAAAGTCTCATACCCTTTAGCTATTATCCCCAATTCCTCCTTCCCCCACCCCTAAGCAACCAGTAAACTACCTTCTGTTTCTGTGTATTTTCCTATTCTAGACATTTCATATCAATGGAATCATACCATATGTTGGGCTTTCATGACTGGTTTCTTTCACTTAGCATAATGTTTCTAAGATCCATTCATACTGTGGCATGAATCAGTGCTTCATTCCTTGTTATTGCTGAATAATCTTCCATTGTGCAGATATATCACAATTTGTCCATTCATCAGTTGGTAGACATTGGGTTGTTTCTACTTTTTGGCTATTATGAATGATGCTTCTATTAACAGTCATGTACAAGTTTTTGCGTGGACATATGTTTTCATTTCTCTTGAATATATACCTAGGAGTAGAATTGCTGGGTCAAAAGGTAATCCTGTGTTTGTTTGGCAACTCTTTGTAACTTTACTACCAGTAGCGGATTGAGGGTTCTGGTTTCACCTCATCCTCACTAACATTTGTTGTCACCTTTTTTATTACAGCCATTCCACTGGGCGTGTAATGGTTGTTATCTCTTGGTAGGTTTGATTTGCATTACCCTGGTGACTAGATTTTATTTATTTTAAAAATATTTTATTCTGTCTCTACTCCCCAAACTAGCTAGTTTTTCCAAAAAGGCCTTTGTCTACAACTAGTCTGTTTCACTGTTGAAAACCAATGCAGTCCCAAACCCAAAGTTTATAATGGGAATTATATCTACATAAATGGAATTAAGTTTCTGTTTATTCTGATTCTGCACATATTGTTAGCAAATTTGAAGGATGTGTTTGAGATGCCTTTGCTTAAAAATAGACTTTGCGGGGGCACCCGTGTGGCTTAGTCGGTTGAGCATCCAACTTCGACTCAAATCATGATCTCGCGGTCTGTGAATTCGAGCCTGACATCGGGCTCTGTGCTGACAGCTCAGAGCCTGGAGCCTGCTTCAGATTCTGTGTCTCCCTCTCTCTCTGCCCCTCCCCTGCTCATGCTCTGTCTCTCTCTCTGTCAAAAATAAATAAACATTAAGGGAACTCTGGAGAGCATCTCAATCTCCCTGTAAAACAGCTAAAATTGTAATGAGAAGCCAACATAACCATGGAACAGAAGTGATATCATGTTAAGCTGCTGTGGACAAAGAAAAATGATCAGGTTTCAAATATGAGGCCCAAACCAAATGTTTCAAGGGCTGGCCTAAATTGCAAAGATTAATTTACATAAAGGCTACTCTGTGGCCTGCTCAGGGGGAGAAGGTACAAGGATTTATTCAGTGATTTTCCCAAGTACTGCTGGAGAGATGTGCTAGGATGTGTATGTGTATGTGTATATATATCTCCTTGACAATCAAAAGTAAACTTTCAGGCATCCTAGCTGTTTAATGATTTAGAAGTACTACTCCTTTCTTGAGTTTGGTGTGGTTAGGTCCCACTTAAGCCTAGTCCTAAACTTTGTTGAACGTGAACAGGAATAGCACCAAAGGCTAAAATTTGTATTATCACTGT
Source organism: Lynx canadensis (assembly GCF_007474595.2). Classification (NCBI taxonomy): domain Eukaryota; kingdom Metazoa; phylum Chordata; class Mammalia; order Carnivora; family Felidae; genus Lynx; species Lynx canadensis. The sequence continues at coordinate 37,149,106 of NC_044320.2, read as the reverse complement.
GATTTTAATTCTTAATAGTAATGAGACTTTTTTTTAATGGCTGAGAGTCTGAATATACAAATGGACAATGACCAGACCATATATCCCAATAGAACTCGGACTCAAACCCCTGCAGCAACCAGTCTTAGAAACCAGATAACAACCTCTGCAGCAGTAGACCCAGAATGGTCAAGACTTGGTCAGTAACTGCCAGTTTCCCTAATTTTTGTCCCTATTTCCAATTAAGAACCAACCAGAGAAAACCAAGTATGCTTTCCAAATCAATCACATAGGATGCCCTCGAGATTCCAGCTAGCTTGCTTCCCTCTCCCCCATGCCAACAACCTCCAATCAGAGCATACCTGAAGTCTTCCCCTTTTTTCACTGTATAGCTTTCCCCCTCTCTTGCTTGCCTTTGAGTCTCTACCAAATGCGTGTGATGGTGACTGACTCCTTTTCCATATATGTAAGCTCTGAATAAATACCCTTTGTTTGTTCTTATTTGGATTGTTTTCATTTATTTCCACATAGCTAAACCATATTTTTAATTTTTACACACAAATGAATCAAAATGACAGAACAGTGCAGTAGATGTTTTCCCTGGCAGCTGGAGGGCAACATCTAATAACTTATGATACCAACCCCCACGGCAGTCCCTAAAGTAACTGCTGTTGTGGCAAGGAGATCAGAAACACAAATTATAAAATTTATATTTTTTTTATTTATATTCTTTTTGATAATACCTTTCCTTTCTATGACATTACATATCTATATTAGATAAAAAACAGCGTTGTTTTTCTATTTCTTAACAGTTCATGATTTTTCGAAGAAAGAATATAATTAGTTTAATACTAGGCAATTTATTAACTTATCCAAGATAACTACCATCTGGACTTGCTGGTTTAGATTTATTATAATTATCAATATATTCCATTACATTACTTTGCTTCTTGCACAGACTGATGAGATCATTCAATTTTTAACTCTTACCCAGTTAAAGTTTTAAACTCTAATATTGCTCTAGGCTATTGTAGTTTTTACAAACAGAGGATATAGTTGACACTTGAACAACATGGGGGTTAGGGAAACCAAACCCCTGCACAGTTGAAAATCCATGCATATCTTCTGACCACCCCCCCCCCCCGCCAAATTTAACTCCTAATAGCCTACTGTTGATCAGAAGCCTTACCGAAAATATCAAAAGTCAGACAACACGTATTTTGTATGTTATATGTATTATATAATGTATTCTTACAATAAAGTAAGCTAGGGAGAAAGTATTAAAATCCTGAGAAAGAAAATACACTGGGGTGCCTGTGTGGCTCAGTTAAGCATCTGACTTCGGCTCAGGTCATGATCTCCTGGTTCATGGGTTCGAGCCCGCAGATGACTCTGTGCTGACAGCTCAGAGCCTGAAGCCTGCTTCAGATTCTGTGTCTCCTTCTCTCTCTGCCCCTCCCCCACTCACACTCTATCTCTGTCTCTCTCTCTCTCAAAAATAAACATTTAAAAAACAGAAAGAAAATACACTAGTACTCTACTGTATCGAAAAAAATCTACATACCTACATATAAGTAGACCCAGTCAGCTTAAATCCATGTTGTTGAAGGGTCAACTGTACTTGAAAGTTGCTTAGAGAGTAGATCTTAAATGTTCTCATCACAGAAAAAATGTTAACTACGTGATGGGATGAAGGTGTTAGCTAATATGATGGTGGTGATCATTGTGCAATATAAAAGTGTATCAAATGTTGTACACCTTAAATATGCACAATCTTTATGTCAATATCTCAATTAAGCTGAAAAAAGGGAATATTACTTTTCTTCTTTTATTTTAATATTAGTACAATGTCTTGAATGTATATTTCCCTCTTTTTAAATTTTTTTAAATATTTATTTTTGAGAGAGAGAGACAGAGCATGAGCAAGAGAGGGGCAGAGAGAGAGGGAGACACAGAATCCAAAGCAGACTCCAGGCTCTGAGCTGTCAGCACAGAGCCTGATGCGGGGCTGGAACTCACGAACCAGGAGATCATGACCTGAGCCAAAGTCAGACACTTAACCGACTGTGCCACCCAGGCGCCCCAATGTATTTCCCTCTTTTGGTACCAACGCAAAATATCTCGGCTGCCCTAGTGCATAAAAATGTGAACATCATGCTGTTTACTTTCTGCATGTGTAGTTTTTTACCACTTAATTCTAAAATGATGCATATTTCACCTCCAAAGGCCAATATCTTCTACCCCTACACACCTAATGTGTGTATACACACACATTTTAATTCAGCAAATGATTATCATATGGTTCATTATCATATCATGTGACAATCATTATTAATACAACAATTAATGTTTGCTCCATCATCTATCATGCACAAGACATTCTGCTAAAGGAGGTGGAGGGGTGAGTAAAACAGTTCTACTGTTAAGGAACTTGCTAATGGTAGAAAACTACAAGAATTTAATACAAATTAAGACATGCCAGAAACACTGTAGTGTTATTTATACAAAAGTATAAATAAACACTAGATTCAAAGAAGGTAAAAATTTCATCTTGTTAGAGAGATCGTTGAAAATGACTCGTGGAAAGAAACTCAGGATTAGCTGGATTTGATGGGATTTGGTATAGCAAGGGAGAGGGGAGGTGGGAAAAAGCAGAGGGGAGATTTTGGAAACCGTAAGGAGTCTAGTTTGGCTGGAACAAAGTGTATAGAGTGGAATAGTGAGAGAGATTGCTAGAAAGTTAGGACCATTAGGAGATCCTGAGTTCAGCTACATTTTTAATAGGAAGCAACATAATTGGAGCCACATTTCAGTACAAATTACCTGGCAATGGCTATTTAGGACAGATTTAGATGGGGAGGAAGTAAAGGCAAAGAGACCTGTTAGGAAGCATTTACAGAAACTAGGTAAGCTGTGATTAGGACCTGAACCAAGCAAGCTCCACCTTCCTGCAGAAATGAGAATACCAGAGGGAAATAATTGGTAGCACACCACTGTTCAAACCAGGACTCACCATCATGGCTCTACTGCTCCTTCCACTCCTCTGGCTCCACTGTCCATGATGAGGGAGCCAGGAGGGCAGAGCCATTGGGCAAGTAAGTACAGACGGCCAAGGCAAAGACCCAGGTGCTAACAAGGTGTTCTAAGTCATCCCAGAAAACAGTGCACTCTTGCAATCCAGCTAAAATATTTTAATTAGCAACTCTGAGTAATAACTATTACCTAAATTTATTACACATGCATTTTTAAAGTTAAGTCAAGGAACATTTCCCCTATCTGGCAATGTCACATTACATCAACGTGAAATACATAAAAGTGAAACGAACTTTTTCAAAGGAGACCCAAAATCACCATAAATGAGTCTTTGGTGCCCCCTTGTGGAATGTTTAGTGTGAGCTTTGAAGTAAGTTCCCTTCCACACAGAAACAGTAGTGGGTTATTTCCATCTTTTAAGACATTTAAAGTACTTTCTTTTTTTTTTTTTTTAATTTTTTTTCAACATTTATTTATTTTTGGGACAGAGAGAGACAGAGCATGAACGGGGGAGGGGCAGAGAGAGAGGGACACACAGAATGGGAAACAGGCTCCAGGCTCTGAGCCATCAGCCCAGAGCCTGACGCGGGGCTCGAACTCACGGACCGCGAGATCGTGACCTGGCTGAAGTCGGACGCTTAACCGACTGCGCCACCCAGGCGCCCCTTAAAGTACTTTCTATATAGGCTACATTATTTTTAAGAGACACAACTTAAAGTAAGGCCATATAGGGGTGCCTAAGTGGTTCAGTCAGTTAAGCGTCCGACTTGATTCCAGCTCAGATCGTGATCTCACTGTTCGCGGGTTGGAGCCCACATCAGGCTGTTCACTGAAGGTGCAGAGCCTGCTTGGGATTCTCTCTTTGCCTCTCTCTCTCTGCCCCTCCCCTGCGTGCATGCACTCTTTGTCACTCAAAAATAAACAAACATTAAAAAGTAACTTGAACTAAGGCCATATAAATAACCTAATTCAAACAAGAAACATAAAAGATCATATGTTGAAAATGTTCAGTACATTTTTGTCCTAAATTTACCATTTGTGTGTGTGTGTGTGAATCATAAATTAAGAAAAAGTAATGGAAAAACTTAGCTTTTTACAGGGCTAGGTAAGTACCAAAACTGTTTTCTCAATCGCACTTCTACCCTCAACTTTATTTATTAAAGTATTTAAATAGCTGGAATAATTCTTAACATCCATATTTATGCCCATACAAATGTTAGTGCAAAATGATCAGATAACTCTTAAAATGTTGTTTCTCCTTATATCACTTACCATAAGTTTCTGACCATTTGTTTTCCAAACCAGGGGATCAGAAATAAGAAAGTCCTCTCTTTACTGGAAATAGGTAGAAGCCAAAAAGAAAAATAATATTCCTGTCCATTGGCTAACAACGCTGTCGAGGGGGCAGACCATTGTGGGAAAAGATTGTTTCCTATCCTAAATCAGTAGAAGGTAAAGTATTTGTTGGTTTTCCCCAGATTTAACACGCATTTTTCCCTTATGTCCTTATTAAGCAGAAAAAAATTTAAAAAGAAAGTGCCATTTTTAATCATCTATCTGGTTTTGCGATCTTTTGGGGAACACAGAATAGACCTATCAATAATCATTTGGTGAAATTTTACTTGTTACTTTCACTCAGTAATCAAAATGTGTAAGAATATAGTAATTACTGGAATGTGTTAATACTTATTTTCATGCCTTGTGTCTTTAGGTTGCAAAGACCTTAGACTGAAACAGTAGCCTTTCTCTGGAACTGAGTTCTCAGATAATAGTATATTCACGTGGTTCATTTAGTTTTCCAAATTATAAAGTTGCAAGGAACTACCAAGATAAGGAACTACTTCATTCAGGCAGAGTTGTTTTTAAATTAGAATTTTTCCCCCAACATGCCAATAGACTTTTCTCTCTTTTTAAGCTTATTTATTAGTAAATAAATATTTATTATTTTATAGAGAGAGGGAGAGAGAGAATTCCAAGCAGGTTCAGCGCCGCCAGAGCAGAGCCCAATATGTGGCTTGAACTCATGAGCCATGAGATCATGACCTGAGCTGAAACCAAGAGTCAGGCGCTTAACCGACTGAGCCACCGAGGTGCCACTAGATTTTTCTTTAATGGCAAAACAATCTTCCTTTTAAGACATGGTAATTATATGCATATTGAATTTACCACTGGGATCCTGCATGTAAAAGTGACAGACTCCCTCTGGTGGAATCTCCACTTGTTGCCTGTGTGATCTTAGATTATTCAACCTACTTCTTGGTTTACCTGATATATATAAAAACATAAGATAATAACTGCCTTACAGAGTCACTGTGAAGAATAAATGAATTAACACATGTAAGGGATTTAGAACAGTCTCTATACATAGTAAATGCTCAATTTAGGATTGAATTTTTTTTTCCAAGCAGACATCTTTTACAAGCAAGTTAGAGGTTGACTTTATAGTTTCATTCAGCATAATGCTAATGATATCAAGATCATATATTCTATCCTCATAAATGGTATCTTGTCTTATTCTATTCATATGTAGCCAAATGTGTAGCTATACAAATTAGTACAACACTTTTAAAGAGTTTCAACAGTGATTTCATCGTACACCATTTATTTTCATTTCTCTCACTTATAGATAGAAGAAATGGGTTCAGAACCAATAAGTAACTTGCAGAAGGGCACAGCTAGTAAGTAGTTCAGGATATCCACTCAGGCTTTTTGACTCCTAACCTAGCACTCCTATTACATTGTAAGAAAAGTAGCTTCAAAAAATGAGTAAACCAAACAAATCCACTGATTACATGTTTGAAGCTACTTAAATCATTTAGATCCCACTTTTTTGTATAATGAAGCATTAATCACTAAGATCAAGTATTAAGAGATTACCAGATCATTAGGATAGAGTTGTAATGATTTACTTGATAAAAGTTACTAGTGGCACTAAAAAAAATCTACTCGTTCAATAAATATTTATGGAGCACCGTCTACTTGCCTGGCACTAGGCAAGGTCCTAGGGCTGTAATAGTATTTAAATCAAACATGATATAGTCCAGGTCTTCACAGAGTTTATAATCTGATGCAGAAAGAAAATTAAACAAATAGTTTGAATAAAGTAATCTAAGTACCATCCTATACACAGGAAATACAGGATGCTATGGCAGACACCGTAGGGTAACTGCTCCAGTGGGTTACTGTAATACCTAATAATTTACAATAATTAGGGGGGTGGTGATTATTTTTTGGATAGTTAGAGCCTTTGTTTAATAAAGTTATTCAGGAATACTACATGATTTTCTTCCACTTAACCTACCCCTTAACCTCATTACAAATATAAAACCTACCAATAAAAAGCTTATCTTTTGAATTCCTACCCTGATCTTTTTTTTCTTAAGAATTGTTATTATAAAATCATTAAAATATGTGGTACTAAGCCCTTACACTATTTTCCTTATAACTACTTGACCATGATACTCAAATCCCAATTGAAACCAGAGATATAAAAAATTTGAAACTTCATTGCTAACACTACCTGTAGTAGACAAAAATACATGTAGATTATTGATTTCTAAAACTAACTGTGGTAAAATCTATGTTTTCAAAAGCAGAGTAAGATAAAATATTACACTTCAATAGACTGGGCAGCCACAAGACCACAAAGGTGATCCCATGGAGAGGGCAGTGTAATTGCAACACATAAGACAACTACAAAGTGCTTCCTAATGGACAGGAACTAGGATTCCAGATTCTTACACTGCACTACTTACAATTTCAAGGATAAAGAGGCAAAAGAAATGCTTATCTTTCCTTTTTCATTATTCTGTGATAAAATAATAAAAATCAGTAAGATATAGGGAAATAAACTTTTAAAATTATATAGAATAGAAAATCTTGCATTTCAGCTTTTAAAAACATATCATAAAATTGGATCTGTGCTTTTTAAGGCTTAAGAAGTCACTTCTGGAAAAAAAAAAGGGGGGGGATGGGGGGTTACTTCTGGAATGGCATTTAAGCTAGGAAGAAATCCAGAGCATAAAATAGCAAAAATGTTCATATGACAGAAGATATGATTCGATCTGAGCCACAGAAAGAGAGGTCAAGACAGATTAAATCAGAGTCATCTTTTATTAAAAGAATCAAGACTGGGAATAAGTTTCCTAAACACAAAGAAAATTCAATGAGGTTAATTAAATGATGTTAATAAGTATATTGACCCTGATGTGGAAGATATCTCAGGAAATTACATAGACACTGAAAACTAAACTTGATTCACATCAGTCAGAAAATGTGATATAGAATTCACGGACTGTGTAACTTATTAAAGACAAGTGACAATTTACTTATATTTATATTTAGCCTCCAAACATTCTTTGTGGAATTAGAAGGGTTATAGATGAAATTTAATATTTAGAAGTTAATTTTTTTAGTGAGTTAAACAACAAATTAAAATTTAGAACAGATTTTTGCAAACATCTCTCTAATTCACACTTTAAAATCGTCTTAAAATAATGCGTAAGAAGAGCTTCATTTTACATCTCTGTGTAGAGTGTGTACACAGACATATACACACATCAGTTACCTAAAGACAAAGAAACTGTGACACTATACTCAAATTTTCCCCTCGTTTTAGTAATTTTTTCAACAACAGAACTTACCTCTTTCTTGTTGCTATTCTACAAATGGAACATCCCACCTCAAACCATTTTTGGAAAGAGGTACATTATAAACAATTTAGTAAATCTGATTATTAAAAAAACCCAATCTTGTCCAAGTAGTCCGAATTTGTCACAATACTGATGCCCAGCCTAGATAAAACAAGTGGAATCTGTGATTACAGTTCTGGAATTTTTACGTTTATTTTTATTTACTTGGAGAGATAGAGAGCAAGCAGGGGAGGGACAGAGACAGGGAGACAGAATCCCAGGCAGGATCCATGCTGTCAAGCTCAGGGCCCGATGTGGGGCTTAAACTCACGACGCGAACTGTGAGATCATGACCTAAGCCAAAGTCAAGAGTTGGACGCTTAACCGACTGAGCCACCCAGGCACCCTTATAGTTCTGGAATTTAAAAAAATACTTATGTGAAATGCATGACTTTACTAAGATTCTCATTGTGAATAATCATGTCTAATAATTTACTTTTTATGTCTTCTTAGAAATCAATATGAAGTAAATTTTCTTTAACCAGAAGTCTGCTCAAATATGACACTAAATTGAAAGATTGAAATTATTGAGTGAATTCAATAGAACTTCTGAAAACGTTTTATTTATATTTCATTTCAGATACTCATTTTCCAAATCTATAAGGCCATCTGTCTCAAGTTCAAAATTTGTAATATTATTTGGAAAACTATTTTTAAAAAGTGATCGAAGAACATTTCAACACATAGTGATGAAATGCACAATTTTTAAAGGTTACATGAAACAGTTAAATACATACATAACATTAAAAATTCTTTATTTAAAAACACTGTTATTAAAATGGGTAAATATGACACAGTAAAATACTTTAAAGAAAACAGACATGGATTATGATATATACAAAATAGGAAATAAATCATCATCTGTCATTAATGGGAAAATTTGCATACTTTCAAAATATTCATAATTTTAAGTCAGACAAAACGTTGTTTAGAGGGAATGCTTCTTTTATATTTAAAGTCTCTTTAAAGGCGTTTTAAATTCCGCTTACTCTGGGCACTTCCTGGAAGAGCATCTTTTCTATTTCTTGGCTTTGCTGCTCCTCTGCTACATTCTTCAGACCCATGATAAGCACACAAACATAACACACAAAAGTCAAAACCACAGGCTGTGCGGCTACAGAGTCCCCTTTTCTTATATGGCTGGTACTTAGCAGGGGATTGGCACCTCGGGCAAGGTTTTAATGCTTCATCAATAAAAAGTGTTTTGGCAACCTGCAGTGAAAGCATACACACTAAATCTTCCAGTTTCATATAGAGAAACACTTTATGTCAAACTCTGAGTATTTATTTCTAATAATTGATGATAAATACTCACCTTAACATATTCTTCCTGTTTACTACTTAAGTGAGTAACAGAAGAGCTTGCTATAGGTGTCAAAACTTCTCCCCAAGGAGAACGTGTTGAAACTTGTTCTTTCTGAAAACCTGGTATCCTAGCCTGAGCTTGTACAGATCTTAAAGCTGATCGATTTAAAAGATGGAGCCTAGTGGCAGCGTCCTCAACATTTAATAGAGCCCCCTGCGGCAAAAGATATGAGGGGTCAATACGGTAATATCAAAAGTTCCAGAACAGTTTTCTGATGCACATGTATTTAAATGTTGGAAGTGGTTTCACACTAAATTCCACAAGAATTTTCTCCCTAAGCTTTCCCTTTTGGAAAATTTTTTCTCTCTCATCTAACATTTAAATGTCAAAGAAATATAAATGAACAAAATTAAAACAATAAATGTTAGCTTTAAGTTTGCAAGATTGGTTATTTTTCTCTCCAAGGCATGGGTTGGCAAACTTTTCCTGAAAAGGGCCAGATGGTATATATTTTACATTTTGCAGGCCAGATAGTCACAGCTACTCAACTGCCATTTTAGCAAAAGCAGCTGTAGAGATATGTAAATGAAAGAGCAAGGCTATGTTCCAATGCAACGGACTTTAAAAGCAGAAGTGACGGACAGGATTTGGCCCACAGACTGGCGTTTGCCAACCCTTGTTTTAAGGCAAGGTTTAAGAAGAGGTGAATCTTTTTCAAGTTTGCCACGGGATATCATGGAATTCTCTGAAGGTTTCTTACCTTAGCCACACATCAGAAAAATAATGGGCCTGGTTAGACCATGAAATCCCATTGGCTTGGCTAGTTTTTACATGTAAATACTGGAGTCATTTTTACACTTACATTTTAAACAAGGAGGAAAAAAGGTACCTCTTATCTGAACCGGATTTCCATATTACTTCAATATTCAGCCAAGAAATATTTTCAGTAAGCCTTCTATTTTGTGAAGGTTGATAATTGGCATTCTTAACCAATTATCAAAATACAATGTGAAGCTCCTCGTGTGTCTAACTAAAATTGTGTTTCTTCTCCCTTAATTGTCTCCCTTTCTCACAATTGGCTCCTAACAGTGAGAAGAGTGAAAATATGAGAAATTATAGTAGGATAAGTATAGGAAATAAGGTTAGCTGATCATGAAAAATTCCGTGATTAAGCTTAACAACATATACATAAGTGTGAAGGATAAATATTCATTTTCTGAAATTAAAATGAATACACCTGAACTTTTTCAAGGACTCGATGCATCTCTTTATAGTACATTTGTATAAATAATTTGCAGCCTAGGCCACAAGCACACAACACTGGAGCACACCAAAATTCTGACAAATTTTGATGCAGTTGGTAAACACAGTGTGCATAAATTTAAAAAAATGAAGAGAGATACATTGTTGAAACACATTTCAGCCACAGATTAAACATTCACTTATTTAATAAATATTTCTAGAACTCCTAAAGGTACCAAGTGAATAAAACAGTGTAACTCCTGTCCTCCTCGAGTTAAAATGTGTGCTGCCATCTCAGAACAAAAGGAGCCAAAGCAGTAAACAAAGGCACATGTTCGTGAATGCCAAAATTTTTCAAACATAGTCACATCATGTTGCCAGAAAATATTTAAATGTGAGAGTGAAGTCACCATGTGGTTGTTCATTTCCACGATTATAAAAGAACAGTGAAGAATACAGTAAACTAAGAAATGCGATGGAAAAGGTGTGGTATCCCAATTCTTATGCTCATTCTTATGGCTGCAAAGCAAAGAGATAGAATTGTGATCTTAATACACACAGCTGGTGTGTGCCTTCCAATTTTCACACATAAGGAGCTTTCAGAGATATTACACAAGTATGAGGAAAACCATTAAACAACTTTGTTTTACAATGTTTCTTTTTGGGTTAACGATACACATTAGGATAGCTCAAGTGGAAAGCAACTAGTCCATATCAGAACAGGAGTGCAAAGTGCACCGGGAAGAATGTTTCTAGGGACAAGAAGGAACAGGAAGAATACCTGATTTGTTTGGACTTACACAGAGGAGATTTCCAGTTCTGGTGGATAATAGGAGATGAATCAGGGATCTGTATAGAGAAACACTAAGCAAAACAAAAGAAAGAAACTGGGCAATTATTAACTCTGGAAAAAAAAAGTTATATAGGAAAAAAGGTGTATTCATAGTGTACTGCATGTTACAGCTGTCAATAACTCATAATAATCTCGACACATTCTTCATAATGTCAGCACCTAATTCTGACCGACTCCCACATGATGGTGTGGTTACAATGGTGAGACAGGAGAAAGGAATTCAGAGAGACAGGTGGGTGGGTAGGTAGTGGTAGTGGCGGTGAGAAGTTAGAGAACAAACACTCTCTCTAAAAAGTCAAGAAATAGCAGTAAAGGTGTGCTATTTAGAAATGTGGAGGTAAATCTCAGGAGGAACAACTGAAGGGTTGGAGGTAAGTGACTTGGGCGCAAGAATCAAGAGTGAGAAGGGATAGGCAGGAGAATGTGTTTTGACCTAAGCCTCACAGCCCAATTGGACTTTTTAGACCATGTACTTGTTTTACTCTGAAAAAAAAATTAAAAAGCAAACGAAAATAAGAAAAAAGTTCAAGTAAGGAAAAAAAAGTATAGTCTTTGAGAAACAAAGTTAGAAAAGAAAAGTGGTGGCCAGGATATAAAGACAGAATATTTTATCTAGAATTACCTGAAGTGTTGCAAAACACAAGCAGGTTTCTTTCCCTGTAGGATGTACAATGTAAATGGAGCTAACAGGTTAATATTATTAGGTGTTTGCTTAAAAACTGTTTTTTTAAGTAGGTCCTCAGCATATAGAGCAGCACTCTAATAAGATAAGAAGAAGGCAATTAATAATTTCACTATTATAAGCTCCCAGGATCAGAAGGCAGCAGTAAGTAGCCAGGGGCTGTGAATAAGTTGTAAGGCAGTATCATAGGTAAGAAAGTAAAACTTTTCTTCAAAGTCAAATAGAAAGTCAATGTTTAAGTTAACTCAGTCCCTAGTATTTCATTGCTATGAGAAACCCACCAATCTGTGTCTAGGTGTTTATATCTGTTTGTACCATGCTTCATCTCAAGTATTGTATTTTGTCAAATTAGAAATTTACATTATTTACGTTACCTAATGAAATAATAATTTATTAAATACTTTTTACTAGAACAAGAATAAGAGCATGAACTCACAGTTTCTTTCAGTAATGATGGGTAGGAAAAGGTTAAAAGTTGTATATATAATACATAATGGGTGCCAGAGTCATTAGATGCATTACATAAAGTTGTGTCCACAGGAAAAATTAGTCAGCTTCTACAGGACTTTTCCTGTACCCTCAAAGCTGGTCCTCAAATCTTCAAGAAAATACAAGCTTATGATACTTTACCAGTCCTAATCTGCCATGCTGACTCACCTCCAGGCCTTCCTGGATGCTAAACTCTCAGCTGAAACACTCTTCCCTGTCTTCACCTGGCTAACCACTCATTGGTCCTTCAGGTCTCAGTTGAGTTGCACTTTTTCTGAAAAGCCTTCTGTTGATTCTCAAGCATCAAATACTCCGTTTAAATGTTCCAACAGAGGGGCGCCTGGGTGGCTCAGTCAGTTGGGCGTAGGACTTCTGCTCAGGTCATGATTTCATGGTTCATGGGTTTGAGCCCCTCGTCGGGCTCTGTGCTGACAGCTCAGAGCCTGGAGCCTTGCTTCCGATTCTGATTCTGTGTCTCCCTCTCTCTGCCCCTCCCCTGTTCGTGCTTTGTCTCTCAAAAATAAATAAGCGTTATAAAAAAAAAATGTTTTCTTAATGTTCCAATAGAACTAATTCTGGCCTTCCTCTAACACACCCGTATTGTAATCACCTGTTTACTTGTAACACCCACAGGGCATCAGCTCCAAGAGAGCAGAGATCATTTCAAAAAGGTTCACAATTGTAATCTGAGCAATTGGCACAATAATAGCCACTCAAAAGGCTAAATAGAAAATGCTATAAGGATATCTAATTATGAATAAGACCCAGCATAGCACCAGTATTCAAACACTGCACACACACCCAAACAACATAATCCCACAAGACGCTCTTGATATTAGGTTATCTACTCCACTTATGGACTGGAAGGAAATGGAGTTGGGGAAAAGTAAAACATTCATGAGTGAATGTTTGGTAAATGGAAAAAGTTAAAAGATAGCAGGAAAACCAAATTAGGCTGTCCAGCAATATGAGATTATTATTTTCACAAATCCATTTGAGAAAAGTATCATATACGTTACCTCAGAATCTGTTTTCAGTTGTGAGATGTAAAATTTCCTCCTCCGATTTGCGTTTTTATCTTGAACAATAATTTCACGCCAATTTCTGCTTACTTTCCAAACACTATAACATAAAGGTCAGTTTTATATTGTATATATTCCGCAAAATTAACGTGTTTTTTTTTTTTGCCAATGGCAATAAGAAAAAGTTAAAGATTCTGGACAATAAATTTAAACCTAAATATTTACATTAAAAATATGATTTGATCTACATTGTTGTTTCATATTATTTCACCATATGAAAGAATTCCTATTAAAACATCAAATATATGCCAGCATTATATCAATAAATTATCTTATAAATGGTTAACAGAAAAACATAGTTTCGTATAAGACCAATATGAGCCCACTGAGAGACTGATTAAGAGGATTTAACTTCAAATGTGACCCAACAATAAAAAAATTAGAACACAACATGCAGAAAATGATTATCATCTATATAGTCCAAGAGGTTTTTTATCTGTTTCTCCTATTAAATGTATAGGAAGAAATCTACCATTGTTGATTAAACTTAGCAAATCTATCATTGTTGATTAAACAAATGTAACAACTATCAATAATTCATTAGAAGTAGTAGATGCCAAATAACGATCATTATGATGGCTAGCACTCCAAAGTTCCTATTTTATAAACCAAAGTTTATGAGAATGAAGCAGCTAAAGAAAAAAACCCTCAACTTACATCCAGTGATTGCCTATTTGTCAATAACTTTGGCTATACTAATTATTAAAGAAAAATAATCTTTGCTCTTTTTTTACTACTTACTCTGCTCTTTTTTTACTACTCTAACTTAAATCACTCAAAGGGAGTAAGACCAGACAGCTAAAAAAAAAAAAAAAAAAAAAAAAAAAATCCCTTGTTGTTACAGAGGTAATAAGTACTTGAGTTGTTAAGCTGGCGTACTTCCCAGCTGTCATGGCCACTTCAGTTGCCTTGCCTCTCCCCAAGCCAATACATGGGTCTTATATCAGATTAAGGAGAGAGAAAGGCAGATAGACACCTATTAATGGGGAAGAAATGAACTATATAATTGGATATTTGCCCGTTATTTCAACTGACCATAATCTCTCACATTACCAAGAATAAACACTACTAACATTATACATGCATTCTACAGTACAAATACTATAAATCTGAAGGGGTGGGGAGAAGAGGTAATTATTAAAATATGTTTGAATATCAACTACTCTCACAAATGAGCACCCAAAAGTATTACTCAATTTTAAACTGGTCTATATCCAAATACTCCAGCATACAAAAATAAAATTCCTGTATTTCAGCCATCCCTTTGATTTTATTAAACAACTATCCCATTTGAACATTTTTTTAAAGGCACATACACACAGGTGCACTAATCTGTTTATTATCCTACTTGGGTTACACCAAGTACGTTCCTGATCAAGTCTATTTAGAAAGGCCTTAAACCTTAATGTGAGTTTGTGGGACACTGTTGGATTAGAAATCAGAGGGCTCAGTTATAGACCTAGATATATTCCTATGTCCTTGAATGACTGCTGGCAGATCACTTAACTTCTCTGGAACTCAGTTTCCTCATCTGAAAAATATGTGACTAGACTAGATGTTTAATGACTAGACTTCCATCTATGAAATTCTATGATCTTCTACAATAGCCTACAATTAATTTGTGGACGAAAGGTGAAGAAGGGTTCAAAGAGAGGTAGTGGCCATAAAAACAGCAAGGATTCTATGAACCAAACTTTTGACATATCCCTATGGAAAAACAAGTTTACAAACTCTCCCACATGTCGTCCCCCAACTGCCACTTGCAGAAGTCCTGTTCCACAAGGCTTCCCTCCTTCCGGCCATGGCATTCCCAAGGGTCTCGTCTTCTGATAGTCCTGCAACTCCCCAAAATTACCAGTAGGAACACAGTCTCACTTTAGTCTTTGTAACCCTAGTTCCCACCCTTAATAATCCTAAATGTCTGTTTCTCTTTAATTATGTAGCAGCATTTAACATACTGAAATTTCTGTTAGCACAAATTCTTGTTTCTAATTCCTTGAAATTTTCAAAAGCAATTACCTTCCATGGCACTGTTGGCAATGAAAATGAACTAATTCGTATTCCTTTGGTCTCTAGAAAAACTAAGCCCTAAAATGAAAGCTAACCGTCGTTTTGTATTCTAGAACTTAGATTCAATAACTAAATGGTATCCTTTGTATGTTGCCCTTTCTTAGTCAACATGACATTTTACAATATTTCTGACCAAGTGTCCTAACATTAATCCAATTTGCAATCTGACAACAGGATGTGGACTATTAAATCATCAAATAATTTTCATGGAATAAAGCTTGCCAGTCTTGAAAATTTAAAGTTCGACTTTTAGAAACTCTCTTCCCAAATGACAGTGCCATGAACCTTACCCAGAAGACTATATTGACGCATCTGAAACAGGATTTAAAATTTTTTTTAATGTTTACTTATTTATTTTTTTTTTAATTTTTTTTCAACGTTTATTTATTTTTGGGACAGAGAGAGACAGAGCATGAACGGGGGAGGGGCAGAGAGAGAGGGAGACACAGAATCGGAAACAGGCTCCAGGCTCTGAGCCATCAGCCCAGAGCCTGACGCGGGGCTCGAACTCACGGACCGCGAGATCGTGACCTGGCTGAAGTCGGACGCTTAACCGACTGCGCCACCCAGGCGCCCCAATGTTTATTTATTTTTGAGACAGAGAGAGACAGAGCATGAAAAGGGGAGGGTCAGAGAGAGGGAGACACAGAATCTGAAGCAGGCTCCAGGCTCTGAGCTGTCAGCACAGAGCCTGACGCGGGGCTCAAACTCACGGACTGTGAGATCATGAGCTGAGCTGAAGCCAGATGCTTAACCGACTGAGCCACCCAGGCACCCCTGAAACAGGATTTTAAACAGAAGGAACCTATGTTACTAAGCTCTAGTAATATAGTAACTTTAGGGAAGTTCACTAAACCACCTTTGATAAAGTGTGAGACAACCAAAGAGAGAGATAATAAAACAAATAAAAAACAGGACAACTGTCAACTCATAGAAAAGCTTTCCAATTAAAAAAAAAAGTGATAAGAAGGAAGTTTTATTTCAGAAAAAAAAATTATTTCTTACCTGAATAGGCTTTCTGCAGTCAAGGAATCTAAAACCATAGCAAGAATATGCTTTAAATTTCTGTATTTTAATTCTGTTAAGACGTCCAGTTTCTCTATACCCATTTTCTTGCCAATCAGTCCTGTAAGTATACACTGAAGCACGGCTATTTGCCCCCCATCCCTTTCTTCTAAGAATTCATGTGCACCATTCTGCTGGAATCTTTTTCTTTTGTTTCTCATGAAGAGCTCGTGCACTAACTGCAAGGCTGGGGTCTTTGATAAATTCTTAAAGCTTAACATCTTAGTGTCACTGCTCAGCTGACTCTCTGAGGGGTCTGAGGCAGCTGCTGGTGTTGTTTTAGAGTCAGAGTGGTCAGTCTGCTTTTCCCCTTCTGTCTCAGATTGTGAGCCATGCTCCTCCAGGGTGGACAATCTTCTCAGCCTTCTAAGATGCCTTGACTTTTTTATGGTGCTCCCCACTCTGACAGTTCCCTTATGTTTCTGAAGTTCTTGAAAAGAACCCTCCTGGTCAGAGAGGGAATCTTCTGATTTTTCCAAGCAAAGTGAGTTAAAACCACTGTCTTCAGGTGTTGAAATATTGCCCCTCACTTTAGTTGAAGGGGAGAGCCTTTGACTTGCATTAAATTTAATGTTTGCTACAAGATTACTTATTGGAGTCACACGTATGTCCTCATCTGTCCCACAAGTTGTTCCACTAACAGAGGAGCCCAGAGGTTTGGGATATGTATTCTCATCATTAACAAACAGACTGCTATCACTAAGGTCATATGTGATAGAGTCTCTAAAACTATTGCCCTGAATCGGAGATAGACATTCAACTTCAAACAGGCTACAGTCATCTTTGGAATCATCAACCGTGGAAGTCTTCTGTTGAGAAAAATTAAGTCTCAGTTTTTGACTGCTAGAGGTTGCTTCTTCTGTCTTCAAAGTACTAGTAACTAAAGGACTAAAACTGTTTTGCCGTGGAAGACCTGAAACATGGCTTGGAATATTTTTTTCTAAGTTGAGAACTTGATTCATACTACTTTCTAGAGAACCATTTTGTGATTCAAAGTCCCCTGTTAGAAGAGAGAAAGATATGTCCAACCTTCTGCGCTGCAAAAATTTTTTCCCACTGAGTTTAGGAGTTTCACAAAGTTCGGGGCTTTTCTCCTTTTCCTTCCTAGAAAAGACACCTCTCTTTTTTTGAGTTGGAGATTCTAAAGGATGAGTCAAGCCCAGATCTGAAGTTTCAGGATGTTCATGGATTAATGGTGGGCCTTTTCCTTTCTTTCCAAATAATTCTTTACCTGTATTCTCATCGTTGCAAGGCTGTAACAACTCATTGTAGCCACTGTCTTGAAATGAAGATGTGGAACAGTAGCCTCTGAAGCTGGAATACGTGAAATTGACAGGAGAGTCCACCTCATTTTCTGCTCCAGGGCAAGTCTGACCTAAATGTCTCTCTGACATCTTCAAAAGCTCTGTTTCTACAGAGGAAAACAAATTTTATTCTTCCTTTGAAATGAGGAGTTTGGCAGCTTACACCAAAATACATTTGTTAGGACTATAGATAATAATAGAAAATGTTATGGCAATAAAAAAAAAGTTACTTTAAAAAACAAATCTACTCTCGGGGCGCCTGGGTGGCGCAGTCGGTTACGTGTCCGACTTCAGCCAGGTCACGATCTTGCGGTCTGTGAGTTCGAGCCCCGCGTCAGGCTCTGGGCTGATGGCTCGAAGCCTGGAGCCTGTTTCCGATTCTGTGTCTCCCTCTCTCTCTGCCCCTCCCCCGTTCATGCTCTGTCTCTCTCTGTCCCAAAAATACATAAAAAAAAAAAAAAATAAAAAAAAATAAGTTGAAAATAAAAAACAAATCTACTCTAATATATACTCAAGTGTATCTTACTTAAGCCAACTTTTAACATCCTAAAAACCAAAACTTTTGGGTTATACATATTCACAGATTACTTGATAAGCTTAGTCTAAGCACCATGCACAAATATTTTCTTGAACCACACTTGAGAAAAAAATCTGATGGCATCATTTTTAGATAACCTTATGATATTAACAGCATTGATGTGCATAATTATAGTTTTAATATTTTAGCTATTTCTCTTGGCCTGTATCTAGTCAGTTGGATATTTCCCTTCAAAATTCTGGGTTATAAGTAAAGCTGCTTAAACAAACTATATGCTAATTTTTAAACACGTCTCTGGAAAGGTGTCAAATGAATGCTGTCACTAGATTTAACTGCAATTTGGCTTAGCAACTCCAGGATAATGTTATTCATACTTGTAACATAGGCCTGTCACAGAAATCCAGTCCCCATGACTGCTCTCAACGTCTGAATTTCCAGACTTATTACTTTGAAAAGACTCCCTGGCTTATTGATAAATTACTAATACATTCTTCTTGAGCTAACTAAAATGAACCAGTGCCACATAGACATAGGGCCATTACAAACTTGGCATGTTATGCTTATTCATGTGTCATTTTGTAAATATTTTGAGACATAACATCCACTTGCAGGCCTTATTTCACAGATAACAGACAACTATTCACGGGAAACGCACCCTTTATAATATTCTTGAAATTGCAAAGACAGAATTCAAGTAAATTACTTAATAAGTTACTCAGTAATTATATTTGTAAGAAACAACACAAGGAAATACTCTATTCCTTAACCTTTTTAAACAGTATTATCACATTCCTTCTTTTTATAAACTCAAATCTTAACCCAGAGGGCACGAAGGGAAGAAAATCATCACAGTTTCTGGTATTTTTCCAGATTATTCAAAGGACACTAAGAAAACTGTCATTCTTTTAAAGTTTTCTCCAGACCAAATGCATGGTTTTTCTCTATTAAAAGATCCTAGGAAGAAAAATTTTAGTTGACTACAATGGGAAAGGAATATATTTATGCCTAGGTTACACCAGCTAAGTATACAAGTGAATGAGTTCTTAAAAACAACAAATCACTACTCCAACCACAAAACAAAACAGTTTCTTTATGGTAAAATGATCACTGGAAGATTATTACTGGGCAAAGTATCTATGTGTTTTTCAATCTTTTAAACTTACATTCAATTTTGGTAAATTTGATACATGTTCTCTTCCCATCTAGATCCCCTCAGATCATGAGAATGGCTGTTATCTTCTGTACGTGCTTACCAGCCAAGATCATCAAACTTTGCTTTCTATAATTTGATTTATATTTTCAAACAAAATATTAAGTTAATGATATATAATGAGCTTCCAAATTACACCTCTACCCATGAATATTTGCCCCTGAGAATCATTCTATTAGGTTAAAACTAGGTCGCGAAATCTTTCTAAAAAGAGCAAATGTAACAATTCAACGTCACCACTAGGTGTCTCACAGTGCTAGAATCTGGGAAACCGAGGCAAATTGTTAGAAACAAAATGGGGATGCAGATATCATTCTCTCCCCCCAGCAACCATAGGCCACTTGATACAAACACACACACACACACACACACACACACACACAAATCTAACTTCTGTTCATCTATACATCCGAAGTTGCCTCCAATGTGCTTGTCTCTGCTGTCATCATGCTCATCTTTCCATTTTCTCAAGATGTTGGTCTTAAGCAAAACTTGGTTGTTCAAAACTTAATTTTTAAATCTTTTAAACAGACACATGCAGAATTATGAAATTCCCATTGACATATTTAATTTTACCGACTCAACAGTTCACTGATTAATCAAATGAGCCTCCTTAATACTCATGTTTAAAAAAATGTTAAAGCTTATTTATTTATTTTGAGAGAGAGAAAGTGAGAGTGAGAGTGAGAGAGAGAGAGAGAGAGAAAGTGAGCCAGCAGGGAACGGGCAGAGAGAGGGAGGGAGAGAATCCCAAGCAGGTTCTGTGCTGTCAGCACAGAGCCCAATGCAGGGCTTGATCTCATGATGATCCGTGAGATTATGACCTGAGCCAAAATCAAGAGTCAGAATCTTAACCAACTGAGCCACGGAGGCACCCCTCCTTGACACTCATTTTTAAAAACCAGATTCCTGAATGTTGAGAACATTTATCTCTACAGTGCTCTCAAGAAAGAAAAAATTGGCAAGGATGGGGAGAAAAGGGAACCTTCATGAACTGTTGGTGGGAATGCAAATTGGTTCAGCTACTATGGAAAACAGTATGGAGGTTCCTTAAAAATTAAAGATAGAACTATCAAACGATCAGTAATTCTGCTTCTGGATATTTATCCAAAGAAAATGAAAACACTAATTTGAAAAGATGTATGCACCCCATGCTCATTGCAGCATTATTTACAATAGCCAAGATATGGAAGCAACCTAAGTGTCCATCAACAGATGAACTAATAAAAATAAGGTACATATATGCAATAAAATATTACTCTGCCATAAAAAAAAACTCTTGCCATTTGTGACAACATGGATGGACTCATAGGGTATTATGCTAAGAAGAATGAGTCAGACAAAAACAAATACCATATGATTTCACTTATATGTGGAATCTAAGAAACAAAACAAATTAACAAACAAAACAGAAACAGACTCATAGAGAACAAACTTGTGGTTGCCAGAGGCGATGAGGGTAGGGGGTGGTCTAAATACGTGAAGGGGATTAAGAGGTACAAACTTCTACAGCGACATGCAGAAGAATGAACCTGGATCACTTTCTTACACCATACACAAAAATAAACTCAAAATGGATGAAAGACCTCAATGTAAGACAGGAAGCCATCAAAATCCTCCAGGAGAAAGCAGGCAAAAACCTCTTTGATCTTGGTGGCAGCAACTTCTTACTCAACATGTTTCCGGAGGCAAGGGAAACAAAAGCAAAATTTATTTAGATGGAACCTTATCAAAATAAAAAGCTTCTGCTCAGCAAAGGAAACAATCAACAAAACCAAAAGGCAACCGACAGAATGAGAGAAGATATTTGCAAATGATATGTCAGATAAAGGGTTAGTATCCAAAATCTATAAAGAACTTATCAAACTCAACACCCAAAAACCAAATAATCCAGTGAAGAAATGGGCAAAAGACTCAAATAGACACTTCTCCAAAGAAGACATCCAGATCGGTAACCGACACATGAAAAAATGCTCAACATCACTCACCATCAGGGAAATACAAATCAAAAGCACAATGAGATACCACCTCACACCTGTCAGAATGGCTAACATTAACAACTCAGGCAACAACAGATGTTGGCGAGGATGCAGCGAAAGAGGATCTCTTTTGCATTGTTGGTGGCAATGCAAGCTGGTGCAGCCACTCTGTCAAACAGTATGGAGGTTCCTCAAAAAACTAAAAATAGAACTATCCTACGAGCCAGCAGTTGCACTACTAGGCATTTATCCATGGGATACAGGTGTGCTGTTTCCAAGGGACACATACACCCCCATGTTTATAGCAGCACTATCAACAATAGCCAAAGTATGGAAAGAGCCCAAATGCCCAGTGATGGGTGAATGGATAAAGATGTGGTATACATATACAATGGAGTACTACTCGGCAATCAAAAAGAATGAAATCTTGCCATTTGCAACTACGTGGATGGAACTGGAGGGTATTATGCTAAGCGAAATTAGTCAGAGAAAGACAAAAATCATATGCCTTCACTCATATGAGGACTTGAAGAGACACAACACATGAACATAAGGGAAGGGAAACAAAAATAATATAAAAACAGGGAGGGGGACAAAACAGAAGAGACTCATAAATATGGAGAACAAACTGAGGGTTGCTGGAGGGGTTGTGGGAGGGGGATGGGCTAAATGGGTAAGAGGCACTAAGGAATCTACTCCTGAAATCATTGTTGCACTATATGCTAACCAATTTGGATGTAAATTTTAAAAAATAAAAAAAATTTAAAAAAAAGAGGTACAAACTTCTAGTTGTAAAATAAGTCATGGGAGTGTAATATATGCCATAGGGAATATAGTGAATAATGCTGTAGCAACTTTTTATAATGACAGATAATAAATAGACCTATCAAGGTGATCACTTTGTAATATATGAAAATATAGAATCATTGTGTTGTACACCTGACACTAATATTGTATGTCAATTATAATTCAATTTTTAAGAACACTTGTTAGAGAATGAAATACTACTAAACTATATAAAAAACAAATTTTCTTCATTTGTTAAATTGGAAAATCTTACCATCAGTAAATCTTGAGCTCTTAGATGTCAGTTATGAGGGCTTCCAAACAAGAAAATCTTTCACTCTGCCTTTAAAATTCATGCCAAAGTAATACCACTTAAAGAGAAACGTGCAGCAGCACGTGACTGCTAAAATCGGAAAGGTACATAAAGCACATGCTGCAGGGATTATTTCTAACATATGAAAAGGCCTAAATCACTTCGAATTTCCTCCAGCTTTCCAAATAATAGTAATTTCAATATCCTGGTTTTCTCCAGCTAGTCTCGGAACTGAGGAATCTTCCCAAAATCGGGTTTTTGAAAATGCAGTGTAAGCCGCAGCGCTGTCATTGACTTCCCCAAGGTGCTATCGGCGGGTGGGTGGTTAACGGTCTCACCAGGGCGTCCTTTGGCCCGGCTCGTCCCTCCCCGACCTTCCCAAGGCCAGGCTGGCGGCGGCCCGGGGTCGCCTCGGTTCCGCCGCCACGGCTCAGGGCCCAGAACGCCACTGAGAGGCCGAGGGCGGGTGGGCGTCACCAGGAGCGGAGCGAGTGGGCAAGAGGCCGGCTTCGGGGCCCCTCTCTAGTCCCAGCACCTAGAAAGCAAAGTGGGCCCCGGGCGGGCGGACGACCAGAGGCCCGCTAGCGGGCACACACCTGGGCCCCCCACTCCCGCCCACCTGGAGACCGAGACGCGCCAGCACCGACCGGGCCGCGGGGCCAGGCGGGAGGGGAGACAGGCAGCCGCCGCTGGGTGCGTCAGGCAGGAGCCGCCGCCTCGCCCCCAGGGATGCCCGGCTATGGCAACCCCCACGCCACGTTCGCGTGGGGCCGCCGAGATTCCCTCCTTCAGTTTGAACTGCCCGCCCTGAGTAACCGCTACGCGCCGCCGCGCCGCCCCGCCTCGCCCCGCGCCACCCCTTCCTCCAGCTCCGCGACGCCCCCGCCGGCCGCCAGGGGTTCCGCAGGCTCTGGTCCGGCTTCTCCCAGAGGAGTCTCGTCCTTTTCCCACCCTTCCACCCCCACCACAAGCGCAGCCGGGCTTTCTAACTTCATGGGCTCTGTCTCTCCCCATTCTCACTTTGGGAAGCATTGTGTATCCAAGCTACTAGGTCCTGCAGTGAGATGCCAATAAAAATAACGTAGGTGAACGTTTGCTTGACAATGTTTCCGAGATAATCAGGTATAAAAAGCAGGTTACAAACCAAATGACGCCTTTTAGAAGTATAGATACACACAGGATATAGATATACACAGGATGAGGTCGGAACGGTATGACTTTACAGTATCTCTACATGGGATATGCTTGATTATGCTAGACGGGATGTTTTATATTACTCATTGGGCACCTATTCTATGCCAGGCTCCATCCTTCCGCTCTTGGCAGCTTCATACTAGTCTCCTTTATCTGGCTGTTTTCCCCTCTGCCTTTTCCCTACATGAGGCATCCTACCTCAGCATTTTATTTGGGGGGGGGGGGGGCTTTACCATTATGTGCTTACATAATTCTCATGCAGAGTTTCACCCATTACTTTTAAGCCAGCAATAGCAGCTACCACCACTCTCCTCCAACTGGACATTTCTGTGTCTGGATGCCCTTTAGCCATCCAAAATGGAACATATCCAAAGTCAAACTCACTAACACCTATTAAGCTCTGCTCTATGTGCCAAGCACTGGGCTAGGTACTGGAAAAGCAAAGATGAGTACACCACAGTTACTGGCCTTAAGGGGTTCACAAGTGCTGTAAGGGAGGAACAGTAGTAGTACTAAGGAAAGAGGACCAACTAACCCTAAGGAAGAAGAGGGGGTGGAACTAACTTTATAAAGACCATGACTTTGGGATGGATTTTGAAGCACAAGTGGCAATTTAAAAGTCAGACAACAGGTGATTGCAATCTCAAAACAAAATGTACAAGAGCAGGAAAATTGAAACAGTTGGGAAAACTATAGTTTGTTATAGCTAGAAACTAAGACTTATTTGAGGAAAGACCGAAGAAAATTCTTGAGAAGGGGAAGAAGCCAAGTCATGGAGAATTTTGGATGCATTTAAGAGAAGTTTATCCTCTAGGCCATGCAGAGCATTTTAGAAAGATCACTCCCATGGCAGAGTGGAGAACAGAAGGAAAAGAAGTGAGGGTGGTTGCAAGAAGACCACTTAGGAAGCTACTACATTACTCTGGAAGCCAGTGGGGCTGAAGAACCTGAATTCAGCATATTCAGTCAGCAGAATCAACTGCATGGGGTGGGGGGAGCACAGAGAACAGGTCTGGAAGAAAATAAATTGAATTTAGTATGTGGTTAGGGGACCTCGGTCTTAGTTGGTTAAGCATCCGACTTCAGCTCAGGTCATGATTTCACAGTTCATGGGTTTGAGCCTTGTGTCGGGCTCTGTGCCGATAGCTCAGAGCCTGGAGCCTGCTTCGAATTCTGTGTCTCCCCCTCTCTCTGCCCCTCCCCTGTTTGCACTCTGTCTCTCTCTCTCAAAAATAAACATTAAAAAAAATTTAGTATGAGGTTGTTAAGTTTGAGGTACCTGTAGGACTTAAGGAATTGATGAATTACATATGCTTCAAGATAGCACCTCTCTGAAGCTGCCCCCATACACCCAGGTAGAGTGAATAGTGCTCTCCCTAGCTCTTCAAACAAATCTCTATGACAGCCATTTTGCCTTTCTCCACACAACATTTGCAATCCTCTGCTGAATTTTGTCCATGTAGCTTATCACCTTCTAAAATACTATATTATTTACTTATCTTGTTTAATGTCTGCTCCCCACTCCTACTTTAATGTAAACAGGGCAGGGAATTTTGCCTACGGTTTTAAAAAATTCACACAGTCCCAAACACCATTTAAACGCTGCCCTTTTCTTTCTCTAGTTAATTTATTTTTTTCAGATATTACGACTGAAGAGCAGAAAAGTATATAACTCCCTTCTATCATTCAAAGAATAATCTTTACCTCCCCCCCCCCGCCACCAAAAGTGCAAAAAGGAACCGAGTTACATGTAGCTTGTCCTGACTTTACTCACATATCCCAAATATAAATCACTCACATTTTCCTATTCTTTACCCATCACAGTCCTTGGCCTTTTTGTTTCCCTTTCTGGATTGGATGTTATCCCATTTCTTACCTCAGTAGTCTAAACCCATCTATTTCCCACAAGATCTAATTCTTCTTTTGGGGACCATCCAGCAAAACATAATGAAAGACTTTTCCAATCACCAAGACATTCAAGCTATGCAGGTATATTTAAAAGAATACGATCAAAGAAAATTAAAGACAGAGATTCAGGAGGAATATAGCAACTTGCATCTTCATAACCATATTACAAGGAGTTAAAAGCACTAGTATCCAAGATAACAAGACATCCACCCTCATTGGGAGAAGGCAGTACAGCGGTATCTGGTGCATATTAAGTGCTCAAGAAAAGTTAGCTGTTACCAATGATAATAGCTTCCACTGACCACCCTCCCTACTGATCCTAAAACTATCAGTTCCTGCTAATTGGAAAAAGGGTGTTGGAGTGAGAACTAGCATCTACATGGACTCTTGTTGAAATTCTGGATTTCCTTGACACCACTTGTAATTAATCTACCCTTCCATAGGGTCCCAAGACCCATTTGTGTTCTACATGTGTTGATCCATTCTCATCTCCATAGACTGTGTTATGTGCCAGAATCATCTTGATACCTCAACTGGAGAGTCAGAATCCAGGAAAGTTTGCAATGATTTGTTAAACTTTCTGGATCAATCCATTATCTTTGTCTTATGATAACAATAGTTTTATTTAATAATTCTTGTAGTAAAGCCTATTTTGACTGTTGTATTGAATTACCTTCTTCTCTTTGGTTGAGAGGAGGGATATTTTGTAAGAGAGCTAATGGTCAAAATATTTATGCTGTATGTCAGCCTGTCTGTGAAGGAAGAAGCAGGAAAATCCATTGTTTTCCTGGAAATTAAAAAACTGGCAGCGAGGAAGACTAGGAATATGAAGTAGTTGTATCCCCTATGCTGGTCTGTAGAGGTGTAACCAGTTGGAACTCCTCAAAGCAAAAGGTGAAGCTCAAAGTTCTCACGTTGCTGGATGGAAGACTGGAAAGCAGTATATTCTGCTTAATAACAAATCAAAGACAAAATAAATCAAAGATATTAACCTGTTTCTCTGCTGAACTATAATCGTTATTAACAACTGATCATCCCCTAGATTTTAGTTACTTCATTTTCTTCCTCCTTCTGATATAAAACGTCTGCTATGAAAGAAGCAAACGAATGTAAATGTTGTGAACCAAACTGATATTTATCCCATGATATTTTGATCTCTCAAAAAACACACCTCCACTGAGCAGATCGTTTGTTTCATCTAGGGAGGAATACATGAGATGGAAGGTCAGTAAATAGTTACTGCTACCAATATCCCTTAGTTTTAGGTAGAATTAGTTGGTGTAGCTGCCCTCATACCCACCTTTGCTTTAAAATGAGTAAAAGGAGTGGGTCATGACAAAAGCCTATGAAAGTTTCGAAAAGCAAAAATGAAATTATGCGAAAGATAGGGGGCAGCTGCTTCACTGGTCCAGCACAGGTATCAATCCACTGGAAAAAACGTAATTTGAAAAGTGCTTTTCTACGTGAAAATCAGTGATGGGAGTTGTTGCCGTTGTGTACCTCTGAGTAACGGCTAACCTAGGATTCCAGGGGCACTTGGCATTTTCTTTTAACCCTCAGCCCTCCTGGAAAAGTGTTACTTTCTACTGACTTCCTTAGAGAAACAGACTTCCTCCGATTTGAGGCTATTGGAATGCTTTGCTTTCCTTAAAAACGAAATAAACTGGGGCGAAACAAGAAAGCCGCAGAAACTAACACAAAAGTTCAAGCTTTGCCGCCTGTGTGCAATCCGGGTTCTCGGCCACGCCTGGGGCGGAAGGGGCGGAGACTCCATGCATCATATGCCAGCGCCGGAAGTTGGTTGAGACACAGCGACGAGCCGTAATCTGGTTAAAGCGCAGAGTGTGAAGCTTCACCGCGTTACGTGCGTAGGGAATTGGCTGGTTGGGATTAAAAGGTGGGTATTTGGGTTGAAACTGGAAAGACCCTCAAGGTTAAAAAGGTCCGGTATGGAAATCGGGAGAAGTTGGAGATTGAGGAGTGAATGGTGTTAGTACTTTGGTTTCGTTCAGTTTAGTTTGGCTTTTGGGAGTTACTCTTCTTAACTTCTGTTCGCATGTTTTCCTATTGAGGGATACAGTTTTTTGCTTTCTGCTAAAGTTTGGAAAAACAGGACTTGTGTTAAGTGGAACGCGAGCTTTGCAGTCAGATTCCAGTACCCCTGCCTCTTAGTAGCTGAATAATCCTGCGCAAATTAATTTACAAGCCTGGGTTTCTTCATCTGAAAAGTAAGGGCAGTACCTCCTAGGATTGTTGTAAAGATTATAATGAAATAACGTGTAAAATGTTATCGTGTCCGGTTTGGGGGTAAGCGCGCAATACATTGTGTTTTTGTTTCGTCCTTTAGCTCTACCTATACAGTTTGAAAAAGTACAGGTTAGGAATTGGGACGTTTTTAGATTTCCCTGAGAAAAAATGAGGTATCGTTGGATTTGCAAGGAGCCCCTTTGAGATATTCAATATTTGAGTCTGTGATTTGATTTCAGACTATCAATGGATACTCAGAAGGACGTTCAACCCCCAAAGCAGCAGCCAATGATATACATCTGCGGAGGTAAGGGCGCTTACATACATAAAGTGGGAGTGTTTTACTTCAGTTTTGAAATAATTACATTATACTTAGTCTTAAACGAGTCTTTAAAGTTACAAAGCAGAACACCAGCAACCCTAAAAAAACCTCTCATTAAGAGCTCATTTACTCACCAAGAAAAAGTGCAGCGCCCACTACTCTTTTTTCTTTCCTCCTTAATATGTTGATTGTTAAATAACAAAAGTTCAACTGAGTACATTTTAAAGATGTAATAGGCTTTATTAATCCATTCATGAATCTGGCAGCATCCTGTCTAGCAAGTAGATGAGAACTCCAAAGGGTTACAGAAAAGGAAAGGTTGGTAAAGGTAGAGAGGAGTGGAAAAATGAAAATTATTAGCGAAGAATCCTGTGTTTAAGGTAAGGTCACCCTTCTAAGAGGAATGGAAAAATCAGTAAATTTCCTACCGCTGACAAGGAAATTCCCATATTGACTGGTCAAAGGTTGCATTTCTGCAGGGCTGAAACTGCAGTTAGGTTAGGTGTTAGGTCTTGGTTTACTGATTTGGGGCCTCAACCCAAGTGAGGTCATTTGGGGCCTGTAGTTTTCTTTTTAACATGGCCATAGCACCATACTCTTGAGATTGAGTACATTTTAGTGCTTTGGGTGAAAAATACAGTTAAGATAATTTGCTTGTCTGTAATATTTTTCCTCTAGACATTGAATAAACATGCTTTCTTTTTTAGAATGTCACACAGAAAATGAAATAAAATCCAGGGATCCAATCAGATGCAGAGAATGTGGATACAGAATAATGTACAAGAAAAGGACTAAAAGATGTATCCTTTTAACTTGTTAAATATGAAGTAGATGGAAGTGAAGAAAAATGCTTGGGTTGCTAGTCAAAGACTAATTTCTGGTAAATGGTAATAATTTTTGGTCTACTTACCAAAAAAAAAAAAAAGCATGATTAGGATTTTCATAATCATTTTTATTTTCATAATAATTAATTCAGATGCATATACTAAATATATACTAGATTTTGGATCTCATAAGTCTATTTTTCAGGCTTCTATATTTAAATTATTTTACTTATACTCATTTTTGAGTTTGAGTTCATGGACAAACTAAATTATACAAAGAGAAATACAAATACTGTATATGAATGCTACCTTATGGAAAAAGCGAGGCTTACAAATTGGCCATAAGACTGAGAGTACATTGTTATGTGGTAACTACAGATACAATATTTTTTAAACCAGTAAGTTACCTTGCCAGCATTGCTTTAGTGTTTTTTGGTGCATTGATCTTTTGTATCATGGAAAGGGGACTAATGAAAATTGAAATCTTTTTTTGTAGTTCTTTTCTAGTTGTTATAGTAAATAGTGAGTTCCGTTCTTTTGTGTGTTTTATTTTATTAAAGTCATTTATTTAATCTCTACACCCAACGTGGGCCTCGAACTCACAGCCTGAGATTAAGCATCACATGCTGTTCCAACTTAACCAGTTAGGCACCCCCCCCTTTTTTTTTAAGTTTATTTATTTAATCTCTCTTTTTTGCATTTTTAGATCACATAACTAGCAAATAGAAAGTGACTTGGAAGTGTTAATCTTTCATATAATTTTTAAATATGTGTTTTGTCCTTAACTCAGCTTAATACAGTGGTGGTTTTTGATGCTCGATGAAACATGGAATTCAGAAGATTATCTTCATTTGGACTTGGACTTGCTGTTAATGTTGTATAGCTTTTGATGAGTGTATTTATCTTTATGAATACAACTACATACACATGATTTCGTTTTAAAATTCATCTTGTATTTAGGCATCTATTAATAATGTCTATAAAGAAAAATTCTTTGTTCAATTACATTATTTATAATTTCCTTTTTTTTTTAATGTTTATTTTTGAGAGAGTACGAGCAAGGGAGGGGCAGAGAGAGGGGGACAGCATATCTGAAGTAGGTTCTTGGATCTGTGCACTGACAGCAGCAAGCCTGATGTGGGTCTCAAACTCAAGAACCGTGAGATCATGACCTGAGCCCAAGTGGGACACTCAACTGTTTCAGCCACCTGGGCACCCCTAATTCACTTTTATTGTATGTGTAATCTGACACATAGGGAAAGTTAAAAGTGCTTCCCTAAATCACACTTTTAATCAAGACCTAGAATCTTGTAGGGGCCTTGTTGAGAATGAAGTTTACCAGGGCCCTGTGAAGGTCTGATTAAGTAAGTTCCTTGGAAACTACTGTTTTACATCAAATTTGTAAACCCTCCAGCATCATTTTGTATTGAGTATACCAGTGTACTTACTGTCACACACATAATGCATGCATTATTTTGAGTTATATTTTTCATTTGTTACTTGGTATAGGCCTTCTGATAAAATGCTTAACTATTTTTTAAATCTTGGGTGAGGGAAAAGAAACTTCAATGGTTGTTTCTGTAAGGCAAAGTCAACCCTAAGTAAAGTGGATGAGGCAGACTATTAAGGCAGGTGTAGTTTCTGAGGTGCAGTCATTAAGGTAAAAAATTCTGCTTTCAGGATATTAAAAAAGGGACTAGTTTACACTGAACTGTGGTTGGATGTTTAAAACTTTTGCCTTGATCTTAGGGATATGGATACTCAGACACTCCATCTGTTCCAGGATTCCATCACTATGGAATGTCCTCTGATAATCATTTCAAAGAGTAGATACATTCCACCTTCACTAATAGCTATGTGTATCTGAAATTCAAAATCTTCATCATGCCATTTAAAAAAAAAACCCCTGTGTTTCTACCACCGTCTTTGAATATTAAGTTCTGTAAATTTATTATGTGCTATACAAAGTACTACCATGCTGAAATTTTTAAAGAGTGCTTCCTAGGTCTAGGTTTTCTTTAGCCATGGCTTTCATAATTTTGTAATTCTGCTATGTTCCTTGACCTTGTCTCTTTTAGATAAAAGAGTCCCAATAAATATGATACGACAGTCCCCTAAAAAACTCCCAACACTTTGGATAATGTTGCTGTTAACTTTTTTATTTCATCCTAAGTCTTTTACATATTGTTAGTTTAATTGAATATTGTTAGCTTGTTAGTTAGACAGTGGTTTAATGGAAAAAGTATTACCACTGGAATCCAAGACCAACATTTCAATCAGTCACCTCTTTGTGTCCCTTTCATCTATAAAAATGGAAGTAATTTTACCTCTTGCCTTTTTAAGGAAAAAAAAAAAGACAAAAGATATATAATTGCTTTAAAAGATTCTTTTGAATAGTGATGTATAAATATAAAAATCAGTAAATCTGAGCTTAAAGTTGAAATATAACTTGTTCCCTACTTAAACTGCTTACCAATGACTATGGATATGTATGTTCATGAAAAATACATGGAAACAGGTTCAAATCCAGCCTTGCTACTCAGTGACTGGCCAGTTCATTTAACTTCAGCTTCATTGTCAAAATGGAGGAATTTATGATGGTCAGTACAGTGCTTTGAGATTCTGAAGTTACCTTCAGAGATTGAAGTTATGAAAAATTTAAAAATAGTAGATGAATCAGAAATGAAATCAGTAGATGAAATCACTCTTAATAAAATACATAAGGTATGAAAGTGTAAACTGAGAAGATGTAAAAATGAGTTGCCTCTTCACATACACAAATCCATGGACACTTCCACCCCTCCTAGAACAATTCTGTGTAGAATATTGGTCAAGGGGGACTGGCTCTTTGAGCAGAGGGCTGGAGGATGAGAAGGAACCTGACATAGCAACACAAGAGGAAGGAGTATCCCTGAAATTGAGGAAATAGCCGGTATAATGGCTCAGGAGTTGAAAGTAAGCTTGCCTTGTTCACACTTCAGAATGAAGCCCTTGTGATACACACTTTGAGGTAGGCAGGGAGGCCTGCTCACTTACGGTCTCGTGATGGGAGTAAGCAGGAGAGTGATACGGATTAAGATTTGAGCTGTTCTGTAAGAATGGACAATGTAGGAATGGGTGATGGATGGGCAAGCCAGTTGAGGGCCACATGTAAATAGTTCAGGATAATAATGATGGCTGAGCCAGGGTGGTAGCTGTGGAGGGAAGTAAGAAGTACTTGGTTGTAACATAACATTTTGAAGTTGAGGTTAATGAGACTTATTGGTTAGTACTTAAGAGCTTAGTAAACAGTATGGACTTTGGTAAAAGGCTTTGGGGGGCGCCTGGGTGGCGCAGTCGGTTAAGCGTCCGACTTCAGCCAGGTCACGATCTCGCGGTCCGTGAGTTGGAGCCCCGCGTCGGGCTCTGGGCTGATGGCTCGGAGCCTGGAGCCTGTTTCCGATTCTGTGTCTCCCTCTCTCTCTGCCCCTCCCCTGTTTATGCTCTGTCTCTGTCCCAAAAATAAATAAAAAAACGTTAAAAAAAAAAAAAAAAGGCTTTGGGATCAGATATCCACAGTGTCCTTTATTGACTGGCCGTGTGACTTCACCAGGATTCGTTTTCCTCATTTGTAGTATAGGCATGAAATAATAGCACCTACCTCAGAGGTTAGTTGCAAAATAGAATCCATAAAAGCTTTTACCGTAACAAATGTTAACTATTACCACCATTACTGTCTAAGTATTACTGTTTTCCACAAAGGTGATTTTGTTAGTTTTAGGATTAGTCTCCCAGCTACGGGCCTTGCTGTCTCCATACTCTTGAGATTGCTCTTTCTGAAATACAGATTTCATGGCGCTGTCCTGCCGAAAATCCTTAGTAGCTCTCCATTTTGATAAAGTCAAAACTATTGGGAATGGTATATTTGGTTCTTGATAATATGACTCCTTTTCTATCTCTGTCACAAGTTCAGCCCACTTAAACTACTTAATCTTTTGGTTCTAAGGAGATCTCTGCAGTTCCTTAAGCAGGTAACAGGACTTATTTCTTTCTTATCTGTCCTTTCCCATGCTTTCCCCCCTGCGTTGAAATGATCTTTTCTGGTGTTCTTCACCAGCATCAGAATTTTGAAGGATTGTTTTATAGTCCACTAGTTTCCAATCGATATTGGACTCAACGATTTGAGAAGTCCAAAACCATTCTTCTATCTAATTCTTTGTGTGTGATGCCTTTTCTTCCTGGAAAATTAGAGTTTTCCTTGCCAGTGTATCGAAATTTTATAATATGTGCCTTGGTATGGGGCTCTTTTCCACTGTTCTGGTCACTTGGGTGGGAACTTTCAACCTGGAAAGTAAAGCTCTTCAATTCTGGGAAATATTCTTGAATTGTTTAGTAACTTCCTGCCCTCGATATTTTCTTCTCTCTAGGTCTTTTTTTAAAAATCTAGCATTAGACTTCATTGACCTGACTTTCTCATCTTTCCTTTTCCTTTGTTTCTTTGCTCTTTAAAAGGTGCCTTCAATTTTTCTTTCTTTCTTTCTTTCTTTTTTTTTTTTGTCTAAAGTAAGCTCTACACACAACATGGGGCCTCAATTCATGACCCCCAAATCAAGAGTCACAGGCTCCACTAACAGCCAGCCAGGCACCCCTCAATTTTAGTTTCTAATCCATTTATTGGGATTTTCATTTCTGGTATAATTTTAATTTCTACAAGGTTATTAGTTTTTCTTCAGAATGATATTTGAATATATATACATTCAAAGAAAAATTAAAGTATATATCCATCCTTGTTTCTTGGATGGAAAGTCTTAACTCTATGAAGATGATAGTGATAATTTTCTTTTGCCTACATAGTCTATTCCAGTCATGTTACTTTTTATCCTACTTGTTTATTCAGCATAAATGTATATACATAATTATAACCAGAAGAAAACAGTGAAAAGAAAATTACAGGGCATGTGGAATTACAACCATTTCACCGAATATTTAAAGGATTTCTCCCATGCTGGAAGTTAGAATAGCCAGTATTTTAAACCTAAGACATAGTTTTGAGTGAAGTTTGTTGGCTGGAATGAGGTGTGAAATGGTTATGCATGGATTGGGGCATGTGATGACGTTCCCCATGACAATTTAATAAAGCTTACTAAGGATTATGCTAAAGTTTGAATCTGCCTATAAATATTCAAATTTAACATTCTCTAGCACTGGCAATGGAAATAATAATGTATTGTTAATCATGTTTTTAGCAGAGTTTTTACCACTATTGGTGCCTGCTAAAGGACTAGATTTAATTTAAGTGCAGAGAGGAGGGCGAATTGCATTAATTAATTCCTGTTATGTGCCAGGCACTAATCTGAAATTATAAAGTGAAATATATTTCCCCACAAATGATATCTATTGCTTTATTCATTTGGATTATATTGTGCCTTATTTGCTTTTGTATCCCGGTGCCCAGTACAATGTCTGACTCATAACCAGCGCTCAGAAAATGTTGAACACCTGCAAAGGAAGGCAGAATCTTTCATTTACTCTTTTGTCTAAAGGGGAAGGGCTAAATCTGGATTGCCTTGTAGATATCCTGAACATTTAATTATATTTCTAAAATAGAAATGGAATGGTTATCAATTTACAGTTCTTGGTAGTTTTAACTATCCAGAACTGTAACGGCGTTTTAACGCCATCAAAAACGAATGCAAAACAGAAAGGGAACCCTCTCACTTGGACTCTTAACTTCTCCCTAATGATCTGTGCCGGCAAAGCTGGGCGCGGAGGCCAATCAGTGCGGCAGATCGAGGGCCAGCCAATCATTCGCAGAGGCCCTAGTCCCGCCCCCGGCGCTCAGCCTCTGGCCTTTGGGTGCCCAAGCGGGGCGACACTCCCCCCATCTCGGCACCTGCGGTGAATTGTGTAGCGGTCTCGTTCTTCCGCAACGCTGGGTCTGAGAGCCAGGTGAGTACCCGCCGGCCAGGAGTAAATTACATCTCCCCATCGCAGTTCCCTCAGGGAGCTGGGGTGAAAGGCGGACCCCAAGAAGCAAATGTACGGTCGGACTCGATTGAGGGAGCGAGTTATGGGATGAACAAACGGGCTTTAGTTTCCTGCAGCTGACGGTGGCCGATGTTGGGACGGGGGTTGCTGGGGTCCGCCGGCGGCGACCAGAGCTGGGGAATGGGGAGCAATCTCAGTGTCCTCAAGGGCCCGTTGACCTTTGGGTTGGCTGTAGAGCTGAGGGTTCCCGGCCTGTCCCTGACCAGCCTCCCCCGCCCCTCGGCGGCCGCGCTGTACACAAACCGTTGCTATGGCTGAGGAAGCCATTTCCTTTCGATCTCCGCCTGCAGGGGGCGCTCGGCCCCGTGGTTTCTGGAAAGAAGGTGCCCGGGTGGAAGAAAACCGGTTTTCTTGTTGCGCATCACACTTTGCACTGGAGGTTATTTCTGCCCGCTGATTAGGGCATATGGAAAATGGATGTGGATCAGGATGATGATGAAGAGATTAAATCCAACTAGGACCGAGGTTTTTCCTAATCAAATTCCAAACAGATGTGGAAAGGTTCAAATGAGAGCGAATATTGTATGACTTCCTCTTTGGAACTTGAGAATTAACGTTTAGTAAGATGCGCATTGTGCCAGAAAACAACCCAAACAAACATGGTAGTTTTCAAAAAGGATTTTCAGGGAAATGTTAAAACTGTGCAGAATGGAATTCATTTGCTTAGGTAAGACATGGCTCTGTTCTTTCAAATGCTTTTCACTGATGTCTTCAAATCGTGAAATTTCAGGGGTTGCAAGATAAATTCAATTTGAGATCATGTATTTTAATCCTGTTGGATGTTTTTAAGTTTCTCCCATGAAAGATCCTCCAACTCTTTGGAAAAATTCTACTAATGCAACCCATTCTTTTCTGGGCAGCGGCAATCATTTAAAAGTTCTTCATGTTGCTCTCCAGTAACTTCTACCCTTAAGGCTGTCCTTGTGATGGGACATATTCATCATCCTGGGCCTTGCAAGTATAGTGTGCAAACCATAATCTCAGTTCTCAGTTGGATTTCACCCAAGAGCTGATGAACTGTCAATCCCTTTTCTATGCCCAAGTCAAAGTCAGCAGGAACATGGAGGACCAGAAGCACCTCTCTTTCTGCAGGTCTGATGTAGGACCAGAATCCCAGAGGGCAGGCATGCTGGAGGAAATACTCCTGGTGAATTAGACCCATTGCTACTTAATTGTTTTAGAATTTATAAACCAATATGTTTTACTGCAGTGTTTTTAAACAATTTTGACAATGACTCATGATAAGAAATTTATTTGCAACGTGCATGTATTTCCACACATTTGTCATTTGTATAGACATGAAATAAAAGTTTTTACAAGACAAGTATTTACTTTAATGGTATGTGAAGTAGTCAGATATTTTTGTTGCTGTTCTGTTCTGTCTCATTATAAGACAGTGCTAATCGCAACTCATTAAATTGATTTCAGGGGTTGCCACCTGCAGATGAAAAGCCTGGGTGTGATGCTAAGTATGTAGGCTCTGCAGTTGCCAACTGAGATTCAGATCCCCAGTTCACTATTTAGTAGTTACATGACTTCGAGCAGGTTACTTAAAATGCCAACTTCCTTATCTGTAAAATAGTAGTTATTAATTCCCCTCTCGAGAGTGATTTTGAAGATTATGTGAGATAATCCATGGCACACAGTAACTTAGATCCCTAAGTGTTAACTGTTATTACAGCGCTTTACTTAAAATAAAACCTACCTGTTACAGTAGTTGAAAGATTAAATGAGGTAATGTATGTAAAGTTCTTAGGGTGGTGCCCAGCACTCATTTAGAACTGTGTATTTTTTGCCATTATTATTATCATCATAATTAGCAGCAGTATCCTTAAAGTGAAACTGTGCAAGGCCCCCATTCCCATTTCAGCTCAGCATTTCTTTTTAAAAAAAAAATTTTTTTTTAATGTTTATTTTTTTGAGAGAGAGATAGAGTACGAGCAGGGGAGGGGCGGAGAGGGAGACGCAGAATCCAAAGCAGGCTCCAGGCTCCAAGCTGTCAGCACAGAGCCCGATGCGGGGTTCGAACTCATGAACCATGAGATCATGACCTGAGCTGAAGTTGGACACTTAACCAACTGAGCCACCCAGGTGCCCCTCAGCAAGTGTTTCTTAAAGGTCTAAGGCACTACTTATGTTAGTCCTGAATATATGATGATGAATAAAGTAAGATCTCACAGTCTAGAAGGGAAGACAAAAATACATAATTAAAATACATGCCATGAGAAAGGTATGGGCACAGTGCCATTAGAACACAGATCTGGGAGCTGTTCGTTGATGTGACGGCAGCAGGGAATGTAAAGGCAGGGAATGACTTAACTGTTGTTATCAGGGAGAGAGAGTTTAAAGTGAGCAGCCTTCCTTCTTAGAAAAAACACAGCTCCTTTTCCATAGACTTGAAAAATAAATGTTACAGAAATGCCTAGATGGTTACTACTATCCAAATTAAGTCTTACTATGTATATACTTCATAACTTTTTTCTGTGCTACATTTCAGCCATGACTACCAAAGATTATCCATCATTGTGGGGTTTTGGAACAACAAAAACATTTAAAATTCCCGTTGAACATTTGGATTTCAAGTATATTGAAAAATGTTCAGATGTTAAACACTTGGAAAAAATTCTTTGTGTGCTCAGGTAAGCATTCAAAAATCATTTTATGTTTCAGTGTGCCAATTATATTGTGCCTTCTGAAAGTTGAAACTCTCAGAAATATTGCAGAAATTTTTCAAACATTGATGTTGGTTTTTTTGTTTTGTTTTGTTTTTCCCCCAAGTTAGGTTCCAAAATCATTGTTTTGATCCAGTGGTTAGTTTGGAGGGTTCTGGCTAGGTCTACTTCCAGCATG
This sequence comes from Lynx canadensis, assembly GCF_007474595.2. Classification (NCBI taxonomy): domain Eukaryota; kingdom Metazoa; phylum Chordata; class Mammalia; order Carnivora; family Felidae; genus Lynx; species Lynx canadensis. Next base: position 37,111,112 of record NC_044320.2, on the reverse strand, counting down.
CCATTTAGGCTCATTAGTATTCAAGAGGATGTTTTTCTTCCTCCACGTTTTCTAGGAGAAGGTAAAGTAGCCGTGGGAGTAGCCATTAGGAGATAAGGTTAGCTCACCAGCCTACCGGTTGATAAAGTTCTTTGGTACTCTCCCCCTCCATACTATCTGCCAACAAAGATGCCAACTTACTGTGAGCTGGTCACAAGGAGAGGATGACGGGAAGATCAGGAAGTAGGACCAGAAGGCAGGGGATCTGGGCCTTCTCAGGGGGAGGACCCCGTGGTGGTGATTGTTAGACTTTAATATACATCAGATATGGTTGTTAAAAATGCAAATTTGAGGGTCCCATTCCCAGAGATCCTGCCTCAGGAAATCTGGAGTGGGGCCCAGGAACATATGTTTTTAAACAAGTGCCTGGCTGGTTGACATGCAGGTGGTCAAGGGAGCCCATTCCAAGAAACACTGCCCTGTGGCATACCAATCTGTGCCACCTATTTTGGATGTCATGGGGGGTGTTTCCTTTCCTTCCTAATATTGCAGAAGCACTTGTGGAGCAGGAATTGCTCCTTTTGAGCACATCAGTAGTATTCCTTTTGCTTGGTGGCAGTTCTGTATTTTTTCCCTTGTGACCCCCTTCCTCATCACTGTGTCCTCTCCTTTTTTTCTCTGTTACCACCTTCAGCCTCCTGTCCTCCCTAAGCATCCCTGCTTACGCCCAGGCAGCATAGATGTCATAACCTCATCATTTCTGAAATGGAACGATGAAAGATATCATATTTTTCCTTTTTTTCTCAGCAGTGTATGCACCTTTTCATTTATGTTTGGTCAAGGACTGATAAAGCAAATGAGAAGTTTGCATGATGGAAGAGTTTAAAAGCCACGTTATGTTGGTTCTAAGAAATTCTGTGAATGGCTTAATTAAATTACATTGCATTGGTTTGGAACTTATTTTAAAATTTTTAATTTGAAAGTGGGATTTGTTTTCAATTTTTCTAAAAATTTAAAAGTAAACGGACTTACAAGAGAAATGGAAAAGATTGATTTTCCTTAAACAGCCATGAACAGAGTTTTCCATTTAACTCTCTAGGAGTGAATTCTGTTCCTGGAATGGTTGGTTAGAGACGTGTTGTTCTGAACCCTTCCTTCGCCATTTTCTTCCTATCCCTTTGGGGGAAAAAATTGAGCTACAAACTCCTCCTTGGAAGGGAAATCCAGTCTCACTGTGTGCCTATCTCTAATATTGAATTTCCATTTGTAAGTTAAAATTACCTTATGTGACAAAGTGAACACATGTTACAGAGGAGAGAAAATGTTACTTACTCAACTTTCAAAGTGTGTGATGGAAACTGGTGTCTTTGGGGCTCCATTTTTTCCTTCGCAGCTTCACTCCATAGAGTAACGTAAAAATGGAGGTTGTGCTGGTTGAGGAAGGGGAGTGGGGAGCCCACACTCCGGCCTTCATCCCTGTGCAGGGGCTGCCCTGGAGATCTCCACAGAACCCCTCTGCTCCACAGAGCCCAGCCTGTAAACCACCAGACTACATGATCTCTAAATAAAGTGGTAACTCCAAAGTCTGAATTTTTTTTAAAGGTCTGGTGAGGAAGGATATTATCCTGAACTTACGGAATTTTGTGAAAAGCGCCTTAAAGGCTTGGCTCCTGAAAGTAGAGCTTTGAGGAAAGATAAGCCTGCAGCAACAGCATCCAGCTTTACAGCAGAAGAATGGGAAAAAATTGACGGTGATATAAAGGTATAGAGTGACCCCGGTTTTTGTGGGTTTTGTGACATTGTCACATTAAATATATGTCCACTTCACTTTTCCAAAATCGTAGACTTCTTTCCTTTTTTGTCAGTGAAGGGCTTTTAGTGGCAATCACTTACGTAGTATTGGTTGCTTCTCATACGCAGGAGAATATTGTGAATGTGTATGTTTGTGTCTGTACATCCACGTGTGTATTTTGTTTTATTTTATATGTTTTTTTGGTGTTTATTTATTTTTGAGAGAGAGGGAAAAACAGAGCACAAGTGGGGACGGGCAGAGAGAGAGGGAAACACAGAACCTGAAGCAGGCTCCAGGCTCTGAACTGTCAGCACAAAGCCCGACGCGGGGCTCGAACTCTCGAAGCAGGAGATCATGCCCTGAGCCAAAGTCCGACACTTAACTGACTGAGCCATCCAGGTGCCCCACGTGTGTATTTTAAATGACTGAACAAAATTCTATCCTATCAAAGAAAAATAATCCACTCAGCTTCTGTAAATAGAGCTCTACAAACATGTTGATTTATAATTTCTTTTGTACCATCCTGGTTATTTCCTCAGGATAAATTATTAGTATTCAAGCTGCTTGATCAAAGGATTTGAATAATTCTAAGACTGTTGAAACACATTTGCATATTCTCAGAAAAGTTGTGCCTTTTCGCCAACAGTATATAAGAATTCCCGTTTAAGGCATTCTTCACTGGGGCCCTTGGATGGCTCAGTCAGTTAAGTGTCTGACTTCAGCTCAAGTCATGATCTCGTGTTCCGTGAGCCCGAGCCCTGCTTTGGGCTCTGCACTGACAGCTCAGAGGCTGGAGCCTGCTTTGGATTCTGTGTCTCCTTCTCTCTCTGCCCCTCCCCTGCTTACTCTCTTGTGCACACGCTCTGTCCCTCTCTCTCTCTCAAAAATAAATAAACATTAAAAAAAATTAAGGTATTCTTCACTGGATACTGTAACCATTTTTTAATCAATTAAATAATTGAAAACATGATAAGGATGTATTTGATTACTAGCAACATTAAATTTTTTTATCAGTTGAATTTCTTCTTTTGTTAATAGCTATATCTTTAGTGATTTAGCTTTATTGAGGTATAATTTACATTCAATAAAAAATAGCAATGGTCTACATTTCACTGAGTTTTGACACATGTATATGCTATAAAACATTTCTATTAGCCTAAAAAGTTTTCTTGTGCCCCTGTGTAGTCAGTGCTGACTCCACACCCTGGTCCCTGGTAACCGCTGATCTGCTTTCTGTCATACAGATTTGTCTTTTCTAGACTTTCCTATAAATGTAGCCATACAGTATGTGTGGTCTTTTGTGTCTTCTGTCATTTGGCATCATGCTTTTGAGATGTGTCTACATTGTTGCATGTTCACAGTTGGTTTCTTTTAATCGCTGAGTAGTACTGAATTGTGTGGGTATCTCACAGTTCGTTTATCCACTTTCCGGTTGAGCAAAATGTTTTCCAAAGTGGCATTCCTGCCAGCAGTGTATAAAAGTTCCTGTTGCTGGAGTGCCTGGGTGGCTGGCTCAGTTGGTTAAGCGTCTGCCTTCAGTTCAGGTCATGATTTCATGGTTCATGAGTTGAAGCCCTGCATCAGGCTCTGTGGTAACAGCTCAGAGCCTGGAGCCTGCTTCGGATTCTGTGTGTGTGTCTCTCTCTCTCTGTTCCTCCCCCACTCATGCTGTCTCTCTCTGTCTCTCGATAATAAATAATCGTTAACAAAAGAAAAGTTCCTGTTGCTCTGCATCCTGGTTGGCAGTTCGTAATGCCAGTTTTGTTAATTTTAGCTACTTTATTAAGTATGCTGTGGTTTTTCATTGTGGTTTTAATTTCCATTTTAATGACTGACTTCCCTGAGTGTCTTTTCATGTGCTTATTTGCCACCCATAGATCTTTTGTGAAAAGTCTTGAAATCCTTTGCCCATTAAAAAAAAAATTGAATTATTTGTGTTCTTACTGAGTTGTAACACGCGTATCTTTCTTTTTTTTTTTTATATATATATGAAATTTATTGACAAATTGGTTTCCATACAACACCCAGTGCTCATCCCAAAAGGTGCCCTCCTCAATACCCATCACCCACCCTCCCCTCCCTCCCACCCCCCATCAACCCTCAGTTTGTTCTCAGTTTTTAACAGTCTCTTATGCTTTGGCTCTCTCCCACTCTAACCTCTTTTTTTTTTTTTTTCCTTCCCCTCCCCCATGGGTTCCTGTTAAGTTTCTCAGGATCCACATAAGACTGAAACCATATGGTATCTGTCTTTCTCTGTATGGCTTATTTCACTTAGCATTACACTCTCCAGTTCCATCCACGTTGCTACAAAAGGCCATATTTCATTTTTTCTCATTGCTACGTAGTATTCCATTGTGTATATAAACCACAATTTCTTTATCCATTCATCAGTTGATGGACATTTAGGCTCTTTCCATAATTTGGCTATTGTTGAGAGTGCTGCTATGAACATTGGGGTACAAGTGCCCCTATGCATCAGTACTCCCGTATCCCTTGGGTAAATTCCTAGCAGTGCTATTGCTGGGTCATAAGGTAGGTCTATTTTTAATTTTCTGAGGAACCTCCACACTGCTTTCCAGAGCGGCTGCACCAATTTGCATTCCCACCAACAGTGCAAGAGGGTTCCCGTTTCTCCACATCCTCTCCAGCATCTATAGTCTCCTGATTTGTTCATTTTGGCCACTCTGACTGGCGTGAGGTGATACCTGAGTGTGGTTTTGATTTGTATTTCCCTGATAAGGAGCGACGCTGAACATCTTTTCATGTGCCTGTTGGCCATCTGGATGTCTTCTTTAGAGAAGTGTCTATTCATGTTTTCTGCCCATTTCTTCACTGGGTTATTTGTTTTTCGGGTGTGGAGTTTGGTGAGCTCTTTATAGATTTTAGATACTAGCCCTTTGTCCGATATGTCATTTGCAAATATCTTTTCCCATTCCGTTGGTTGCCTTTTAGTTTTGTTGGTTGTTTCCTTTGCTGTGCAGAAGCTTTTTATCTTCATAAGGTCCCAGTAATTCACTTTTGCTTTTAATTCCCTTGCCTTTGGGGATGTGTCGAGTAAGAGATTGCTACGGCTAAGGTCAGAGAGGTCTTTTCCTGCTTTCTCCTCTAAGGTTTTGATGGTTTCCTGTCTCACATTTAGGTCCTTTATCCATTTTGAGTTTATTTTTGTAAATGGTGTGAGAAAGTGGTCTAGTTTCAACCTTCTGCATGTTGCTGTCCAGTTCTCCCAGCACCATTTGTTAAAGGGGCTGTCTTTTTTCCATTGGATGTTCTTTCCTGCTTTGTCAAAGATGAGTTGGCCATACGTTTGTGGGTCTGGTTCTGGGGTTTCTATTCTATTCCATTGGTCTGTGTGTCTGTTTTTGTGCCAACACGCATATCTTTCATTAGATACACCTTTTGCAGGTATTTTCTATATCCTGTGGATTCCCTTTTCATTTTTTTAATAGTGTCTTTGGAAGAGCAAAGGTTTTTAATTTGATGAAATCAATTTTTCTTTTACAGTCTATACTTTGTGTCCTATTTAGGAAGTCTTTGTCTAATAATCCCAGATCCCCAAGTTCCTTCATATGATTCTTCTAGAAAGTTTCTAGCTTTAACTTTTAAATTTAATTCTAGGATCAGTTATCATTTTTGGATACACACATACAGTATAGGTATTCAAGGTTTCAAGCACCATTTAATGAAAGATTATCCTTTCCCCATGGAACACCTTGGTAGCATTGTCAAAAATGAATTGACCGTGTACGTACGGGTCTATTTCTGGACTCTCTCTATTCTCTTTCATTAATCTAAGTGTCTCTCTTTACTCCAGTACCTCATTCTCTTGATTGTGGTAAGGCTTATATTAAGTCTAAAATTGGATAGTACAAGTCCTCCAACTTTGTTCTCTTTTTCCATCGTTGTTTTAGCTGTTGTAGGTCCTTTGCTTGCCAGTTACTACAAAATAACTTGCTTGTCTTTGGGTTGGGATTGTGGTGAATTTATGGATCAATTTTGGAATAATTGACATCTTAACAATATTGAAATTCTCTGATCCATGAACATCATATGTTTTCTGTTCATTTAAGTCTTCTTTAAAACATCATATGTTTTCTGTTCATTTAAGTCTTCTGTTCATTTAAGTCTTCTTAAGACCAAATTCTACTTGGTCATGATGTGTCTTTTTTATATATTGCTGAGTTTTGTCCCAGTATCTTGTAGTTTTTTTTAGTGTGTAGTTCTTGCATATTTTTTAAATTTATTCCTAAGTATATAATATACTTTATGCTATTGTAAAAGTTAATGTTTTTTATTTTTAAAAATTTTTTAAGTTTTATTTATTTATTTTGAGAGAGAGAGAGAGAGCATGCGTGTGGGAGGGGCAGAGAGACAGGGAGAGAAAGAATCCCAAGCAGGCTCTGCTTTGTTAGTGCAGAGCTTGATGAGGGGCTTAACTCACAAACTGTAGGATCATGACTTGAGCTGAAATCAAGAGAAGGATGCTTAACTGATTGAGCCACCCAGGCACCCCAAAGTTAATGTTTTTTAATTTCAATTTTTTTGCTTATTCTAAGTCACTCTAGTTACGAAATTTTATGTATGTACTATGTATTTATTTATTTTTGGTGTGATAAAATACATATCAGAAAATTTACCATCTTAGCCATTTTTAAGTGTACATTTTGTTAGTGTTATATTCACATTGTTATATTCAGACATGAAAAAAATTTTTTTAATTTTTTTAAAGTTTATTTATTTTGAGAGAGAGAGTATGTGCATGAGTGGGGAGGGGCAGGGAGAGAGGGAGACAGAGAATCCCAAGCAGGCTCCATGCTGTCAGCACAGAGCCCGACACGGGGCTCAATCTCACAAACTGTGGGATCATGACCTGAGCTGAAACCAAGAATCACACGCTTAACTGACTAAGCCATTCCAGATGCCCATTATATTCAGAGATTTTTGAGTATACAGTTCAGTAGTGTTATATTCATCTTGTATAATCAATCTTCAGAACTTTATTTTATAAAACTGAAGCTCTATACCCATTAAACAACAGTTCTCCAATTCCCCCTGCCTTCAGCCCCTGGCAAACACCATTCTACTTTCTGTTTCATAAGTTTGACTAATATAGATACCTCATATCAGTGGAATTTTAATTTCATTTTTTTTTAACATTTATTTTTGAGACAGAGAGAGAGCATGAACAGGGGAGGGTCAGAGAAAGAGGGAGACACAGAATCCGAAACAGGCTCCAGGCTCTGAGCTGTCAGCACAGAGCCCGACGCGGGTCTCGAACCCACGGACCATGAGATCATGACCTGAGCCGAAGTCGGACGCTTACCGACTGAGCCACCCAGGTGCCCCTAATTTCATTTTTATTTGTCCATTGCAAGTTTATAGTTTATGGTCTTCTTATATTGACTTTGCATCTTGCAATCTTGTTAAATTTACAAATTGGTTCTAGTAACTTTTTTTTAGATTCATTGGAATTTTTTATATCTAGGATCATGTTATCCACAAATAATAAAAGGTATCCTTTGGCTTTTCCAGAATGGCTGCCTTTTATTTCTTTTACTTTCATTATTGCACAGGCTTGGCTCTCTAGTACAATGTTGAATAGAAATGGTAAGAGCAAATATCCTTGTCTTGCTCACAATATTAGGGAGATTATCATTCAGCTTTTTTTTCACCATTAAGTATAATGTTGCCTTTAGATTTTATGATGTGACCCTTTATAATGCTGAGGAGGGTCCCTTCTATTCCTTGTTTGATGAGAATTTTTATCATGAATAGTTATAGAAGTTTATAAATTCTTTTCCTGCATTGAGAGGAAAATAAGATTTTCTTTGTAGCCTGTTAATAAGGTATATTATGTGCACTCTTTTCAAATGTTATACCAGTCTAGCACTCGGGGATAAATTCTACTTTGTCATGATGTGTCTTTTTTATATATTGCTGGATTTAATTTGCTAAAATTTTTTGAAGTATATTTGTGTCTGCAGTCATGAGAGTTCCTAGTCTGTAGTTTTCTTGTAATGTTGTCTGGTATTGGTAACATGGTAATGGTGGCTTTTTAGAATGAGTTGGGACGTGTTCTCTCTTCTTGAATTTTCTAGGAAAGTTTGTGTGTAATTGCTGTTATTTCTTCCTTAAATATTTTCCAGAATTCACCATTGATACCATCTAGGTCTCAAGTTTTCTTTATAAGCAAGATTTTGACTATGAATTAAATTTCTTGAACAGATATACAGTGCTATTCAGGTCATCTTTAGTGTTCTCTCTCTGTCTGGCTCCCTCTTCTTGGCTATTTTGCACCCCGTATCTCTGCAGTCTTTGCCTCCCTGAAGCCTGCACTCTGTTCCTCTGAACTCAATGAGACCGCAGGGCTGTTTGGGTTTCCCTTCCCTATGTTGTAGCCTGGAAATTACAGGCAGTAAATTGGGACAGATGCAGGACTTACCTCATTTGTTTCCTTTCTTTCAGGGATCATTGTCCTGTGCTACCTATTGTCCAGTGTCTGAAAATCATTGTTTCATGTATTTTATCTGGTTTTCTAGAGTTAAGCAAGAGGGTAAATCCAGTCCCTGATACTCTATCAGGGCCAGGAGGAGATATCTCTTTATTGATTTTTCTATTTCTGTGTTTCTTATTAATTTGTAAGAGATCTGTCGTATATAGTCTAAATTTTCTTTCAATTAGTCATTAGTCTTTTAAATCTTGTGTGTGGTGTTCTTCATGTTTATTCATTAAAAACATTTTATGTAATCACTCTTCTTGGTTTTATCCTTTATTATCTTTTCTTGCATTTGTATTTAGGAAAACTTCCTCTCCACCAGATACATATTTGCTGTGTTTCCTCAGAGTTCTTTGTGGTTTCCTTTTGCTGAAGAGATAACTTCCTAAAATGGATTCTGGAGAAATAGTTCTTTGTTGTTTTACTTTATTTATTCAGCATATTTTACTGGGTTGGATAATATATTTGAAGACAATTTTGAGAAATATGTATTCTCTAACCCAGAAAGCTACATTTTTAAAAACTTTCTCATTTTGCCATTTTACTGACTTGAAATTGAAAATCTGGTAATTAATCTATGAGTTAAAATAGTAGTTTATGTCCAGAGTTCTTTGGCTTTATTTTCCAGGGAAAAACAGCTTAGTTTTAGTTGCAGAATCTGCTTTTTCCCAACCATGTGTTCTTTCTCAGTCACCTCTTGATTTTGTCTCTTCATCTCCCTTTCTTTCATGCTTTTCCCTGCCACTTCTCCCTCTCTGTGCTGCTGCCCCCTGCCCCCCTTCTCTCTTTCTTTCTTCCTTTGTAATTCCTCCTCTTCCTTTTCACCTTTCTTCCCTTACTGTTTTTCTGTTTCTTCTTCTGTTTCATCTGTCTGCCTCCTTTTTGTCTCCCTGCCTCCTGACGCAGATAATATAGTTTATCACTATATCAACCATGTCGAATTTAATATGGTTTGACATATATTAGACCCTCACTATATAGCTGCTGAATAATAATAATAGAATTTCACAGATAACAAAGAAACCTCTCAATTTCTGCCTAGAACCTGTAACAATTCAGTTTAATAGACATTATTACGAACCTGTTATGTGCCAGGCACTGTGCTAGGTTCATACATCACGAAGATGAGACAAAGACATAGGTTCTGCCTCCAAAGGAATTTACAGAATGTGAGAGAGATGAACAATACATGGATGATTTTAAATCTCTGTGCTAATACATGGAGGAGGAGCATTTCGAGTCCAACCAGGAAGTTCAGGAAAAGCTTGTTTGAAGGGATGAGAGTAAGCTTGCAAGATAATGAAAGTAGGAAGGGCAGCACCGTGTGAATGTGTGTAACAATCCTGAACTGTACACTTAAAAATGGTTAAGGTGATACATTTTGTTTTGTGTACTTTACCACAATTTAAAGGAAGAGTAGATTGGGGCGCCTGAGTGGCTCAGTTGGTTAAAGGTCCAACTCTTGATTTTGGCTCATGGCATGATCTCACAGTTGGTGAGTTCAAGCCCCACATAGGGCTTTCTGCTGATGGCGCAGAGCATGCTTGGTATTCTCTATCTCCCTCTGCCCTCCCCTACTCATGCTCTCTGTCCTTAAAATAAATAAATAAACACTAAAAAAAATAAAATAGCAGAAGAACATTACAGATAGAATGGCATGACCAAATTGTCCCCCCAAAAAAGAACACTTAAGAAACTATGATAATGTATAGTCCTTTCTAACACCTGGTTAATTACTTCAAACTGTATGTTCATCTTTCTTCTCCCTCTTCTCAGAGTTGGGTTTCAGAAATTAAAAATGAAGAAAATAAAATATACTTTCATGAAACTGAAACATTTCCAGCGGTGGAAGATAATTTGCCTCCAGTTCGTGGTTCAAACAGCCGTCTTCATGTTAGTAAGGTAGGCCATTTTGGTGTGGGGGGTGGGTTGGGGGGGGGAGATGATTGTTGTTTATTGAGGGCGCTAGCTCAGTTTAATCAGAGTAACCACAGTGTGATGTCCTCTGAGAGTTGGGGGTTATCCTTCAGCTGGCCGTGTGCTATTGCCTTCTTGAGTTGGCTGTGTTTCATCACCTGGTGATCAAAATGAAATGCCATTTCCCTTTGAAGACTTGCATCTTGAGCTTACCGCCTTTCTTCATTTTTCATTTGTTATGCCATGATCTTATGTGCTCATAAGATCTAATTCAGTGTGTGAGCATTTCAGGGAATAATTTTATCTGTCCAGTAGAAGCATAGAGGAAATAATTTGTAACATAATTAACTATGGACTTAAAGTACTGAAGCAGTTATATATGTCATTCCTCTGTTTATTGCATATTTTCCCCCTTATTTCCCCAGCCCCTTGTGATGATTTTTCTGTGGTTTATCCCTATTTTGTTCTGTAGACCTGTCCTTTTTAACCCATGGGTTTCATAGAGAAAAAACCTGTTGGAGTTCCAGGTCCATTTATATATATTTTTTTAATGTTTATTTATTTATTTTGAGAGAGAGAGAGCAAGAGAGAGGGTGAGTGGAGGAGATGGAGAAAGAGAGAATCCCATACAGAGCCCAACAGCACAGGGCCTGACATAGGGCTTGATCTCACTAACTGTGAGATCATGACCTGAGCCGAAATCCAGAGTCAGATGCTTAACCAACTGAGCCACCTATGTGCCCCGGGTCCATTTATACTTAACTTCAGGTTAAAACTGAGCTTCTGAGCATCCACCTGACTCGGATATTATAGAATCTAAGCCATTGTCTCATAGGCATTGGGAGTCTCTGGGCTCTCACATGGATCACACATTCCATTCCCTCTCCCCCCAATTTTTTCTTTTATTCCTATCATTTGTGGAAGATTGGCTACCCAGATCTCTTCATTCTGGATTAACTCGTTATTGTTATTCTCATTTCTTCTTTGAATACTCAATTTTATTTAAAAAACATCCATAGCTCTTCATCACACAGCTCTCTGATAATTAACTTTCCTGGATCTTTTTACTCCCCATTAAGAATAACTCATGTAACCAAGGTACACAGTAATATTGTAAGGATGCCACTGTCTGTAATCAATAAATTTGTTTTTATTGGACACCCATTTTGTGCTAAGTCTGTGCTGTAAAAATGTAACAGGAGGTTATATAGTTCAGTGTGGTATTGTGATTATGAAAGTATGATCCGTGGATTCTGGGTGTCTCAGAGATCCTTCCAGAGGGTCTAGAAAGTCAATGCTATTTTAAAAAATAATGCTAATTCTTTGTCTTTTGCTCTGTGTTGACATTTGCAGCAGGTGCAGCTGCTGGTGTCTTAGCACAAATCAAGGCAGTGAGTGGGACCAAACTATACTAGTAGTTACTTTTCTCCACTGCTACCCATTTACAGTAAACATTCCAATTTAACTTAAAAATATCTTCTATGAAACAACAAGACTTCTTTATTTTGTTAAATCTTGAGTCTTGAGGACTTATCTTTTTACTATTCTGTGTGACAAAATATGAAGTATTCAAAAAAATGCTTCAAGAGCCACCAAGGTGGCTTAGTCAGTTAAACATCGACTCTTGATCTTGGCTCAGGTCAGATCTCATGGTTTAGAGGATCGAGCCCCGTGCATCGGGCTCTGTGCTAACAGCATGGAGCCTGCTTGGAATGTTCTCTCTCTCTCTCTCTCTCTCTCTCTCTCTCTCTCTCTCCCCCCAACCCTCACCATGTCAAAATAAATAAACTTAAAACACACACACAAAAAAACGAAAAGCACTTCATGGTGAAGAGAAATCTAGGTTATTTTGAGATTTGTAGGTTGAGTTCAGTTTGCCAGCTTAAGTAACCACTTTTTCCTGGAACAGTTTTTTGTTTTTTTTTTTTTTAACGTTTATTGATTTTTGAGACAGAGAGAGACAGAGCATGAACGGGGGAGGGGCAGAGAGAGGGAGACACAGAATCCGAAACAGGCTCCAGGCTCTGAGCTGTCAGCACAGGTCCCGACGTGGGGCTCGAACTCACGGGCTGCGAGATCATGACCTGAGCGAAGTCGGACGCTTAACCGACTGAGCCACCCAGGCGCCCCATGAACAGTTTTTAACTTGAAAGAGTGATTGACAGACAAATTGTGGTTATTCAGACTTGGGTGTTTAACAGACACTGTATTGAAAATGAATCAAGTGGGAGTGTCACTTTAAGGAAAAGAGCTGACAGTGGTTTTTGCTAGTGATAAAATCTGAGCTTTCAAGTGCAGCTTAGAGTATTTCAGAATCTTATATGGCTCTGAAATACTTGTGACAAAAAAATGTCTCCTTAAGGGGATACTTAAAGACTTTCTGATGAGCTCCATGCAGATATTAACAGATACGATTTTTATTTTTATTTGTTTACTTTTTAAATGTTTATTTTGGGGGGGGGACAGAGGATCCAAAATGGGCTGTGCACTGACAGCAGGGAGCCCAGCGCTGGTTTCAAATTCACCAACAGTGAAATCATGACCTGAGCCGAAGTGGGACTCTCAACCGACTGAGCCACCCAGGTGCCCCAAGATTTTTAAACTGTGTAATGAAATGTAGGAATATTTGGAAGATCTGCATAACTCCAAGTGACCGATGCCCAATGTTACAAAATTGTGCATAGGTAAATGACCCATTCAAAGTGGTTTCAGATTGTGACTAACTTTTAAGAAACCATTTAAGAAACTGTTGAGCATTATGGCTATTGTTTGCTTTCCTCTCTTTCCCTTCTGGTGCTTGTAGGGGGCATGTGACCGAGGTTGGGCTGCTGAATGGCAGGGAGCTAGTGCCTGCTTAGGGATGGGCACCTGACCCAAGCTAGCCAATCCTGAATCCTTCCCTGGGATTTCTCTAACTGAAGTTAGAGAGGAGTCATTCTCCTTTTCCTTCCTTCCTTCCTTCCTTCCTTCCTTCCTTCCTTCCTTCCTTCCTCCCTCCTTCCTTCCTTCCTTTCTTTTTTTTTTCTTTTTTATAAAGACTTTAATTTTTTAATTTTAATTTTAGAGAGAGAGAGAGCATGTGATTGGGAGAAAGAGGAAAAGGGGCAAAAGGAGAGAGAGAATCCCAAGCAGGCTCCGTGCTCGGCGCAGACCCCAACTCGGGGCTCAATCCCATGACTCTGGGATCAGGACCTGAACCAATCAAGAGTCGGGTGCTCAACCGACTGAGCCACCCAGGTGCCCTCTCCTTTTCCTTTCTGATTGGGAGTCCCATGAGTTTATAATCCCACACTGCTTGTGGCCACTATGCCTGCTACGTGGAAAAAGAAGAGCCAGCGGGGAAAAGGAAATCAGTAGGCAGAAAGAAACAGGGACTGGGGACAAGGGGAGACTGGAAGACCTGGAGAGGGTATCAGAATCTTCTATCTAGCAATACTGCTGCCTCTTCATCAGTTTGGTTACATAAGCCAATAGTTTATTTTTTTAATAGAATTAGTCCAAGTTGGGAATCTGTCATTTGAAACAAAACTATTCTAGTGCACCAAAGTAGTTAATCTTATTTCTCCAGTGCCTAGGTTTTAAAAGACTGAATGATAGTTCATTACTTTTTTGTTACAAGAAAATCACTAAAAATGAAATTTCACACTGTAAATTTTAAAATTTTATATATGTACTTAAAGTCCTGTAGATCGCTCCCAGAATTAACTACCAATTTAAAATCCTTTTTTGGGGGCGCCTGGGTGGCGCAGTCGGTTAAGCGTCCGACTTCAGCCAGGTCACGATCTCGCGGTCCGTGAGTTCGAGCCCCGCGTCAGGCTCTGGGCTGATGGCTCAGAGCCTGGAGCCTGTTTCCGATTCTGTGTCTCCCTCTCTCTCTGCCCCTCCCCCATTCATGCTCTGTCTCTCTCTGTCCCAAAAATAAATAAACGTTGAAAAAAAAATTTAAAAAAAAATCCTTTTTTTAACATACTGTATGTTATAGTTACAATACTGGAGTTGTTATAACTTCAAGAGTACCTATTTTTCTTAATTGGTATATCTTAATCCAATACTTCACATTGTGTTTATCATAAAATCTGCTAATCTTATGTTAAATATGTCTCATAAAATACGATTTTATTCTTTCAGGAAAAATATTCTAATAATAGACCACCTAAAAAGAAAATCCCAAGGGATTATGCAGAATGGGATAAGTATGTTTTATATTTCTTTATACAAAACTTGTCACTGAAAAATTCTCTATCATAGAATATTGTAGTAATCTCTTAATTATTATAAATCTGAACTACCAAGTTACTTTGGCAGAGTACTAAGAGTATCTGGTCTAAGCACTTTTGATCTTCATTTTTCACTGAATAAATATCTATAGCATCCTTTTGTTTATAAAAGCAACCAAAAATAGGTAATCCTATGCCCACTGAAAAGAAAAGGGAACAAAAATTTTAAATAGATAAATTAATTATAATTTTAATGACAAAGTTCTGAACAGTTTCGGTCTGATTAACATGTATATCCTCTTCCCTCTCTCTCTGCTCCTCCCCTGCTTGCCCTCTGTCTCTCTCTCTCTCAAAAATAAATAAACGTTAAAAACAAAACAAAACAAAACAAAAAAACCCCATGTAGATCCTCAATGAGTTGCATGGTTTCTAAGAGTGAAATAGGTAATTTGTGGCATAAACCTATTACGCATTTTCAGAATATGTCTCTAAAGGCACAGTGGTACAACTATAAGAATATCAATAATATATTTTATTTTCTTATAATGTACATTTTTTCAGTTTTTTTCCTTTCATTTAAGATTTGACGTGGAAAAAGAATGTTCAAAAATTGACGAAGATTACAAAGAAAAAGCCGTAGTAAACAACAAGTCACATTTGTCTAAAATTGAGACAAGAATAGACACAGCAGGTAATTGGGGAAAAATAAGAATAATTTAGTAGTCTTTACAGTTTACATTTTAAAAATTATAGTAAAAGCTATTAGGTCTAGAAGGTCTAGAAGACCTTCTTTTTAAGCAGTACAGATTTCCATTAAAAGTTCATGGATTTTCTCCTAGAGTTGACCGCCTCTAACAAATTCAGTTCCATCCTTTAACTACCTAATTTTATGAGTAATAGTTACACTGAGGTTTAGTAAGACTCAAAAATATAAGTATAAAACTATGTTTTTACTATAATTTTTCACTTTTTTTCAAATCCTCTTTTTCTCCAGATACCTCATTTTTTTTTCCTTTTACCTCAAAATAAAAAGATGTAGCAGTTTGTTTTCATTTGAAGTCCATAGGTGTATAGCTCCTTTAAAGTGAAGTAAAACCAATAATAGAAAAAATCTAAACACTCACAAATTGTGATGATTTAAAGAAACATTTCCTAAAGTTAAGAAACCTTCTATTTCCTTTTATTTCCTTCACAATTTACTGCTTCTGTTGAAGTAAGCATTCTTGGATTTAAATTTTTTAAAAATTCTATTCAATTATATATTTTTTTATTTATAGCAGATAATTTATTTCTAGGTCTAACTGAGAAAGAAAAGACTTCTCTTGCTACTCATGAAAAGGAAAAAGGAAATGAAGCTTTCAACTCAGGAGATTATGAGGAGGCTGTGATGTATTATACTAGGTGAGCAGATTTTTCTGTGATTTATGTTGCTTTTTTTTTTTTTTTTTAAGTAGGCTCCAAGCCCAACATGGGGCTTGAACTCATGACCCTGAGATCAGGAGTCACATGCTCTACCAACTGAGCCAGCCAGGAACCCTTTGTAGTGGTTTAAACTTCCCATTAAAAAAAAAAAAAAAGATAATGTTCCTATTTAATTGTTGAAATGATATAAATAAAAAGTCTTTCAGAATCATTTAAGATATTATACTTATGATTTATCATAAATTTACTTGTGTTTGGTTTGTTTTTTAAATACTTTTTCTCAACCCTTTAAGCTCCCCACCCCACCCCCAGTTTTGACAGAGGTCCTAACTTTCCTATTTGACAGAGAAAATAGAAGGCATCTGAATGGAACTCAACAGAAAGTCCACATAGCATAGAGGTTAAGAATTCAGGTTCTGTAGTCATACTGCCTAGATTTAATCATGACACTTATGATACTACCTCCCACCACAGGGTCTTTGCATATGCTGGGTCTCTGTGTAAAATATTCTTTCCTTTTCTCATTATCTAGTTAATTCTAACTTACCTTCAGATCTCATCCCACGCTTTACTTCTTTGGGGGAAGTCTTCCTTTACCTCCCAGACAAGGTTAAATCTTTTTTTTTTTTTTTTTCAACGTTTATTTATTTTTGGGACAGAGAGAGACAGAGCATGAACGGGCGAGGGGCAGAGAGAGAGGGAAACACAGAATCGGAAGCAGGCTCCAGGCTCTGAGCCATCAGCCCAGAGCCTGACGCGGGGCTCGAACTCGCAGAGCGCGAGATCGTGACCTGGCTGAAGTCGCACGCTTAACCGACTGCGCCACCCAGGCGCCCCAGACAAGGTTAAATCTTTACCCTACTCCACTCCTCCCCACCCTTGACCCCCAATTTATACGCTCTTGTAGCAGTCTTGCCTCTCCTTTTTTTTTTTAATTTTTTTTTTTTGACGTTTATTTGTTTTTGAGACAGAGACAGAGCATGAACAGGGGAGGGTCAGAGAGAGAGGGAGACACAGAATCTGAAACAGGCTCCAGGCTCTGAGCAGTCATCACAGAGCCCGACGCGGGGCTCGAACTCATGGACCGTGAGATCATGACCTGACCCGAAGTCGGACGCTTAACCGACCAAGCCACCCAGGCGCCCCCAGTCTTGCCTCTCCTTTGTGGTACTTATTGGAGGTATAATTTAAGTTCGTGTGATTTGATAGTAAGTAGACTGTAAGCTCTGTCAGAGCATAGTGCCCTTGTCAGTTTTTTTATACCTTTGTATCCCCAGTGTCCAACAAAGTTCTTGGTTCATAGTAGATGTTCAATAAATACTTATATGAGCTTTTGAAGCTCTTATAGTCCATGAAAAGTAGACTAATTTCCTAAAACATTGTTACAAACTAATTGTGCTTATAGAATCCCTTACACCATCTTAGAAATAAACTCTCTACAAACTTTTATCCACCTTTGAAAAGAAGATTTTCTTTTTCAATGTTGTGTCTCTAAAGCATTTTATCTCCTCTGATTAGGTGGACATACAAGGTATGTTCTTTTATTCAGTATAGTCTTCCCCTTTCAGATAGATGGACATCAATACTGATGTTGTTCTCTTTTTGTAGATTTCCACCAGTGGAGTATCTTAGTCTATTATAGGGAACAAAATTTTTCTTGTCTTCTTTTAAGAAATCATAGAGGGAGGGGCACCTGGGTGGCTCAGTCAGTTAAGCGTCCAACTTCAGCTCCGGTCATGATCTCACAGCCCGTGAGTTTAAGCCCCGCGTTGGGCCTTGTGCTGACAGCTCGGAGCCTGGAGCCTGCTTCAGATTCTGTGTCTCCCTCTCTCTCTCGGCTCCTCCCCTTTGTACTCTGTCTCTCTGTCTCTCTCAAAAATAAACATTAAGAAAAAAAATTAAAAAAAAAAAGAAATCAAAGAGGGAAAAAGTAAAGCGGCATGGCATAATGGCTAAAGGAACTCAGACTGCCACTTTCTGACATCGGGCAGATTCCTCACCTCTCTTGCCTCAGTTTTCTCAGTGTGATGACGCTGGTGTAGTGCCTACTTTGGAGCAGCTGTGAGGACTAAATAAAGCAAATACTGAAAGGCAGGATAACACGGTGGTAACAATAGCAGGTGCTGGAGTAGACTGGGTTTGAGTCCTGATTCTCATTTACTAACTTGTGGCCTTGGGCATGTTACTTAGCCTTTCTGTTACATCTTTTTTTTCATCCGTAAAGTAGGAAGAGCAGTAATATGTCTTTGTGGACTGTAGTGAGAATTAAAGGAGCTTAGTGTTGAGTGCCTGGCACGTGGGAAGTGCTCAGTGTCAGGTACTTGTATTAGTTATTCTTACTTGTATTTTCTGTGTTTGGTCTCTACTCAACCATGTCATTGCTTTATAATTATCTTTAATGATCTTAGTAAATTGCTACTTTTTCTGGCTCTTCCATTTTCATCTTCTATTCTTCTGGATTTAGAAAATTCAATGCACCAATACCCTTGTCTTTCCTATACTTCGGAATACATTATTTCACAGCATTCCAAATCAACTTTTTAAACAGCAACCAAGTAGGTTTTAAGCTCCTTCTCTCATCAGTTATTTTGCATTCATACTCTTAACACAACAAAATGTGCTCGTAAAGTCTGTATTCCTCAGTTACTACTACTCTCCTGTTTTTCTTCAATTAAACTTCTCGGATTAAATTATGAGCATTGCCTTAGAGTTAAATCTTTTAGATTATAAGCTAAACTCCTTTTTTTAGATTATAAACTAAACTCACCATAATAGCTTAATAAAGGGTATTAGTTGTGATTGATTGCTCCATTTTTTTTGTACTAGGAAATTGTCTCTAAGGGGTCAAAACATGTATTTGAGGTTAACTAAACTGGTTTTTTAGGAGATCTATGGGCGTTTAGGTTACCATGTCACTTGTAAAGCCAGAGCCAACCTTAAACTGCTTAACTGGATATTTAAGCATCTGTGTAAATAGTGATTCAGTATGTTTACAGAGCTGTATTTTATTGCTTTTGATCCTGCAGGCTGTTTTAGCTTGCTAGGACTGCCATAACAAAGTGCCACAGGCTGAGGGACTCAAACAGAAATGTATTTTCTCACCATCCTGGAGGCTACAAATCTGATCCAAGTATCAGGAGGGCTGGCGTCTTCTGGGCCCCTGTTCTGGCTTGTAGGTGACTGTCTTCTCTCTGTGTCTTCAAGTGGTCTTTCCTCGGCATGTGTCTGTGTTCTAATCTCTTCTTATAGGGACACCAGTGATATTGGATGAAGGTATACCATCATGACCTCATTTTGACTTCATCATGTCTGTAAAGACAATGTCCAAATATAGTTATGTTCTGAGCTACTGGGGATGAGGACTTCAGCATGAGTTTTGGGGACACAGTTCTACCCATAACATGGGCTATGATTGCTCTCTTTACAATTTTACCTGAGTTTCTCTATCTTCATATGTTTTCCTCTGGTCAACTTGTTGCCAATAAGTGTCTCTCTTGTAGGAGTATATCAGTGCTTCCCAATGTAGTGGCCTATAACAATCGCGCTCAGGCAGAACTCAAGCTACAGAACTGGAACAGTGCTTTTCAGGATTGTGAAAAGGTGTTGGAGTTAGAACCTGGAAACTTAAAAGGTAAAAACTATTCATGGAATGCTTTAAATTTACATCAGGATTTGTTAGACCATTTGTACACACTGTAATTATACTAAGAATATTTCAAATACTCTCTAATTTCTATATGTGAATCATCATCTTCATAAAGTGACTTTTAACTTCAAGTTTAACTTAGAATTTGAATTCCTGGTTATTTGTATTGAAGTAGTTAATAATGCCAGGGGTGTGAGTTTGGTAGGAGCAGAGAGAGAGGGAGGGAGACACAGAATCTGAATCAGGCTCCAGGCTCTGAGCTCAAACTCACAAACCATGAGATCATGACCTGAGCCGAAGTGGGATGCTTAACCAAGTGAGCTACCCAGGCTCCCCTATCTTTTTTTTAAATCTTCTGTTTAATGTTTATTTGTTTTGAGAGAGAGAGAGAGAGAGAGAAAATGAATGAGCGGGGGAGGGGCAGTGAGAGAGGGGGACAGAGGATCTGAAGCGGGCTCTGTGCTGACAGCAGAGAGCCTAATGTGGGGCTTGAACTCACGAACCATGAGATCATGACCTGAGCGGAAGTCAGATGCTTAACTGACTAAGCCACCCAGGTGTCCCAATATTTGCCTTCTTGTTACTTACTTATCAAACTATCTTTTTATCCAAAAAATATCTAAGTGTAATTTAATACAGATTTTCTAACATTTATTAATATAATAAGCCCACACCAGAGCTCTAGAACCTTCTACCAGTGGCTTTGTGGGCATTTCCACTTATATGTCCATAGACATTTTAAATGTGTCCAAAACCAACTATATGTTTTCACCAACACCAGCACTCTGTTCTGATTTCCTGTCTCTGTGACTGCACAACTTTGCCATGGTCTAAGTCCAAGGTATACAAGTCAGACTTTGCTTTCCTTTTCTGTTATCAAGAAGCAATCACTCCACAAGGGAGTAGCATAATTTACAATAGACTCTATTTCTTTAAAAAAATGTTTTTTAATGTTTATTTTATTTTTGAGAGAGAGAGAGAGACAGAGTGGGAGCAGGGGAGGGGCTGAGAGAGAGGGAGACACAGAATCTGAAGCAGGCTCCAGGCTGTGAGCTGTCAGCACAGTGCCCAATGCGGGGGTCAAACTCATGAACCATGAGATCATGACTTGAGCCAAGTCAGATGTTTAACTGACTGAGCCACCCAGGCACCCGGACTCTATTTCTTTAAGTGTTTATGTATTTGAGTAAATATAAACACTTAATTTTTTTCACATGGAATGTAACCTTTTGTGACTGTGAACATGGGTGTGCAGAAACCATGGGCATGCTGAGGGGAGATCCTGGATCCTGGGAGATCAGCCCTGACTGTCATTACCATGGATTGCCCTCCTTTCACAAGTAAAGTCCTCTTGTGCCTATATTTTGTTTCTGTCACAGAGTATGGGTGGACTCCCAATTTTAGGAGATGGCAGAAAGGGCTTTGCGATCTCCTGATGAGCCCACACCAACACCATGTCAGGCCCTATGCCAGGCACTTGAAATGTATTATTTCTGCTAATTTCACAGTAGCTTAGTAGGGGTTCAGATACTATTAGTAGTATACTCATTTTACAGAAGAGGAAACTGAAGCATAGAAAGATTAAGCAACTCACCCACGATCAAACAGCTAGCAAATGGCGCAGAGACAGGACTCAACACTGGACAACGGACTCCAGAGTCCACATTCAGACACTAATTTCTGTCACCAGAATGGCTTTATGTTTTCATTCTTCCTTGTTTGAGTAATTTCAAAAGCACCAGAATCTTCACTATTTAAAAAACATATTAAAATGGGGCGCCTGGGTGGCTCAGTCGGCTGAGCATCTGACTTCAGCTCAGGTCATGATCTTGCAGTTCGTGAGTTCAAGCCCCGCATCAGGTGGGCTCTGTGCTGACAGCTCAGAGCCTGGAGCCCACTTCAGATTCTGTGTCTCCCTCTCTCTGCCCCTTCCCCACTCATTCTCTGTCTCTCTCTGTCTCTCAAAAATGAATAAATGTTAAAAAAAACTTTTTTTTTAAACAAACTAAAGCCAAATCTAGTAATGAGTATGGCTATAAAACATTGTCTTATGTTTGCTTAAGTGAATAAATAGCTTCCTCTTCAAAGCTTTATTTTTTACTCCAAATATAATTGTTCTAAATGCAATGTGGTATTTGGATTCATCCTTTGACAGAAAAAGGCATCAGTAGAAAAATTAGTGAAATCCAAATAAAACCTGCAGTTTAGTTAGTAGTATTATACCAATGTTAATTTCTAGTTTTGTCAAATATTCCATAGTTATGTAAGCTGTTAGCATTAGGGGAAGCTGGGAGAAGGTATATGAGAACTTTTTGTATTGCCTTTGCAACTTTTCCATAAATCTAAAATTATTTCAGAAATAAAAGTTAAAAAAATAATAATTGTTATATCATGCCTATTTCTTTGTAGACATTGCCTTCTGCATAGTCATAGTACTTTTAGTGCAACAGTTTTCATTAAATTTATGTGAAAATGATTTATCCTTTAGATTTTCATGGCTCATTCTTTTTTTTTTTAATATTATTTATTGTCAGGTTAGCTAACATACAGTGTATACAGTGTGCTCTTGGCTTCGGGAGTAGATTCCCATGATTCATCGCTTACATACAACACGCAGTGCTCATCCCAAGTACCCTCCTTAATGCCTATCACCCATTTTCCCCTCTCTCCTGCCCCTACCTCATCAACCCTCAGTTTGTTCTCTGTATTTAAGAGTCTCTTATGGTTTGATTCATGGCTCATTCTAAGACTAGAAGCAAATCGGTCAAATTTACATTTTAAAATAGCATATTAAAATATATCAGATATAAAATTCTCACTTTTCAAAATTTCTGAGCCTGATTCTTCTCAAAATAATAACTATACAAAGTTCTCTCATTATACCTGGATAATGATGGGGCTATAAAGGCATTCATTATCAGTTTTAAATAGTTACCAAATTAGGGGCACCTGAGTGACTGTTGGGTAAGTGGCCGACGTCAACTCAGGTTATGATCTTGTGGTTTGTGAGTTTGAGCCCCGCGTCCGGCTCTGTGCTGACAGCTTAGAGCTGGGAGCCTGCTTCAGATCCTGTGTCTCTCTCTCTCTCTGCCCCTCCTCTGCTAGGTCTCTTTCTCTCTCTCTCAAAAACAAATAAACATTAAAAAAAGAAAAGAAAAATATGTTCTAACCATGCTAGTGTACATTAAAAGATTTAACTTTTTCTCGGTAAATTTTCAGCTCTTCTGCGCCGTGCCACTACATATAAACATCAAAACAAGCTCCAGGAAGCTATAGAAGATTTGAATAAAGTACTGAATGTTGAACCTGATAATGAGTTGGCCAAAGTAAGTACAGAAAGTGATTCCTCACCTAATTCTATTATTTCTGTATTTATGTTAAAATGATATCAGTCTTGCTGGATGAATGATGTTGAGAATTAGGTCACAGCTTTAAAAACTAGGTGTATCCCAAACACCCTAAAGTGTTAATATCTATTTGAAGTGGAAGAAAGCAGACTTTTAAATTGTCCAAAACTATAAGCCTACTTCTGAAGGATATTTATTTATTGATTTAGATATATATATGTATAAGGTGTACATGTGTTGATTAGATACATTTATGTATTGCAATATGATCACCACCTTAGCTTTAGCTAAGACCTCTGTCATATCACATAATTATTTCTCTTTTGTGGTAAGAACAATTAAGATCTAATCTCTTAGCAGCTTTGAAGTTTAGGATACAGTATTGCTGACTATAATCTCTATACTATGCATTAGCTCTCCAGAACTTATTTATCTACTAATTGCAAGTTTGTACCCTTAAACAACATCTCCCCAGTGTCCTTACCCCACCAGCCCCTCATTATAACCATTTTACTTTCTGTTTTTATGAATTTGGCTTTTGTAGATTTCACATATAAGTGATATCATACAATGGGGATATTTAATTTTTCTCTTTCCTGCAGTGTTGTAAGCAATGCTTTTCTCTGAGCCAATCTCAATTTATCATGCAGAGTGGTATGGAAGTTTCCTAGGTAGGATTAGGCACGCGCTCTATGGCCATAGAAGAGTGCATGGTAAGCATAGCACCACTGACAGTGTTTGCTGCCTGACTGAGCAGACTGATTCATATATGCACTCTGGGCTTTGTTTTGAGGCCTAAAGAGTAGAGGTAAGTGTTGAGAACAGTGAGGGGTCTGAGATTTTACCCTTCTTGCAAATTAACAAGGGAGCCTAGCAGAAGAAGCAAGACTTCTGGGTTAGACACAAAGTATTGTGTTATTCACACTATAGCAAACTGATGAGCTTCAAGTTCACGTCAGTTGCCCTGGCCCCCAAGTGCCCCAGGGAGGTGCAGAGTGGCCCAGATAGATGCTGCACACTCAGCAAGTTTATATCACAGCCAAGGAATCCCAAATTTAGGAATCCCCCATCTTTTATAGTGGAATACAAGCAAACCTATCCAAAATTCTGTTCCAGAAGGAAATATCTTTATTATACTGGAGAGCAAATATACCTCTCTCTTTTCTGAAGGGAAATACTCTCTGTTTTCCAAGGCTGTTCTCAGTACAAACATCCTCAAAAAGATAGTCCAGAACAAATGTCATTTATTGCCTCTGCTCACAACAGATTTAGAAATATGAGAAACCCATGGAGAAACTTTCAGCAGTAAGTTGTCGCTGTTTCCACATGCACCTTTTGGGTTATCTGTCTCACTCTCTCAGTAGCAGTTAATGTCCCTGGTGGATTTATCAAGTCAGCATTTCCATGGATTAGGTTTAGGGCCCAGCTGAAAAAAATACGTCTTTTTCCCATAGTATTTCCATTTCATGGTGGTATATTTATTGAAAAGTTTGTATGACAATATTCTTAAAATTTTTTTCTTGTTTATTTATTTTGAGAGAGAGAAGGAAGGTGCATGTGAGTGGGAAAAGCAGAGAGAGAGAGGAAGAAAGAATCCTAAGCAGGCTCCATACTGTCAGCACAGAGCCCAACACGGGGTTCAATCCCACGAACTGTGAGATCACGACCTGAGCTGAAATCAAGAGTCAGACACTCAACCGAGCCACCCAGATGTCCCTCTCTAAAAAAAATTTTTAAACAAGCAGAACCACCTTTAATGTCACTACCCAATATAATTTCATATTAACATATTAACTTTCAAGACTTAACCATTTATATTTTAACTATATGCAAAGATTAACTCAAAATGGATCATATACCTCAGTGTAAAACCTAGAATATAAGAGTTCTGGAAGGAAACATAGGATAAAATTCATAAAAGAAAAAGTTGGTAAATTGGACTTCATTAAAATTTAAAACTTTTGCTCTCTGAAAGACATCATCAGAAGAAAAAACAGGACAAACCACAGACTAAGGAAAAAAAATATTTTCAAATTGTATATCCAACAAAGGACTTGCATCACGAATATACACATGGTCCCCAACGTACAATGTTTTGACTTACAATTTTTTGATTTCCTAATGGTGCCAAAGTGATATGTATTCAGTACAAACTGTACTTTGAATTTTGAATTTTGAATTTTGATTTTTTTCCGAGCTAGCGATACGCTGGGCAGGGGCAGTGAGTGGCAGCTTCCAGTCAGCCATGTGGTCACATAGGGAAAGCGAGACACAACTGTTCTGTGCCCATACAGCCACTGTGTTTCTCACTTTCAGTATTCAGTAAATTACATGAGGTATTCATCACTTTATTATAAAATAGGCTTTGTGTTGGAGGATTTTGCCCAACCATAGGGTAATATCAGTGTTCTAAGCACGTTTAAGTTGCGCTAGGCTAATAAGCTACAATGTTTGGTAAGTTAGGTGTATTAAATGCATTTTCAATTTACGATGGGCTTATTAGGACATAACCCCATTATAAGTTGAGGAAGAACTGTAAAGTTCTCAAAACTCAATAACAAAGAAGCAAACAAGCAAATAATGCAGAATGATGTCTTTAATAAAGAGAAAAACAGGCAGTTATCATTAAATCCTCAAACTGAGAAGACTGAATTTAAACACGATGAGAAAACTGACCCTGGCACTGTCTTTGTGACGAATAAAAACATTTCAACTCCTTATAGTTGTGCTATCCATTTGAGTGAATGATCCTGCAGGAAGTCAATTCTGGGTCTTGTGGATGGACAACCTGGGGACATGTTTAAACCTTTGACCACATCCCAGGAAATTGAATTCCTTACTTTCAAAGATCATGGTCCAGTAGAAATGAATAAGGCTTATTAGCATTCTTGTGCCATGATGATGAGCATTCAAAGATGAATGTGTGGTCAGTTTGGTCAGAGCTCCAGAGGTTTCTGTAATCTCTGGAGCCTTCTGCTATGATGCAGTTCTGGATAAGAGACGTGATAAGTGAATGCCAACAAAAGAGAACCTGTGTTCCTTCACAGAAGATGCTCGTGTTTTAATTTATAAACATCTTCCATTTGAAACTCTGGAAGTGGAAACAAAAATGACATTAGAGATATTTCAAGACAGCAAGTATAAAATGGATTTCATAGAAGAGCAGTCATCTCAGAACCCTGAGAGAATAGTGAAGCTACACAGATTGGTCACTTCATTGATGTGAGTGAGGGTCCTTTTAGTCCAAGAACAAGTATTTGTTTCCATTAGGAAGTGTCAGCAGTTCACAATCTTCAAACCACCCAGTTGAGTCTTGTATGAAGAATCCAGGGTCTGTCTTTACCTATACACTTAAGAGCACATGTTACAATATGGGATAAGCCATTGGAAAGATCTTGGAAAATGCTAACTGAAGCTCAAACTAAACCTACAGAGGAAAATGTACCGACCTAGCAACTTCCTAAAATGTAAATATGAATGGTAAATTAAAATAAATATTTTCCTGTGAAAAAAATAAACTTAAAATCATACACCTACCGTACGATCTAACCATTCCACTCCTGTGTATTTACCCAAGAAAAATGCAAGCATATGTCAATACAAAGATTTATGCACAGATGTTCATAATGGCTTTTTTATTGCCAAAAATTAATAACAGCCTAAACATATTTCAATAGGTGAATGGATAAATTGTTATATCCATACCATAGACTACTACTCACAATAAAAAGGAATGAACTGATAGAGATATACAACAGTGTGGGTGAATTTCAAAATAATTATGCTGAGTAAAAAAGTACATATAGTATGATTCTATTTATATAAAATCCTAGAAAATATAAACTAACCTATCATGACAAAAAGAACAGCTGATACAGGGGAGGGCCAAAAAGGAGATAGTTGAAAGAAACAGGAAGAAACTTGGGAATGATGGATATATTTATTATGGTCAAAAGCTATCAACATGTGCATTTGAAGTATACAAGTTTGTCAGCTATACCTCTGTAAGCTGTTAAAAATTGGGGGAAGGGAGGGAAGAAAAATATTTTGATATATGTGTATTTTTCATTCTAATTGGCATAAAACATGTAGAACTTTTAACATTACTTCAAAAAAAATGAGTCATGATTTTGTTTGTATAAAACTGTGTCTCACTGTGTATACATACATGTAAAAATATATGTAGAAATGTCAGAATGTCAGTGTTATCAGAGTGGTAGGATTTTAGGTGGTTTCTTTCTTTTTCATGCTCATTATGCTTTAAGTTTTTAACCATGGACATGTATGATTATAATCAGACAAACCAATGAAGTTGTTTGAAAAAGGAAAGAAAGGTCACCATAAAAAGTGTTATCTTAGATATCTTTATTCACTTTTTAATATCTTCATATTCCTACTTGACAGGATGGTTATGTTTTTAATTAAAGGAAGAAATTTTCTTTAACATGGTGGTTATGTTGCAGAAGACCTTGTTGGAGGTTGAAAGAGATCTGAAAAATTCTAAACCTGCACCTAAGACTGAAACCAAAGGGAAGAGAATGGTAATCCAGGAAGTAGAAAACTCAGAGGATGAAGGTGGAAAGGACAGCAGAAGAAAACATGAAGACAACAGCGGAGATAAGAGTAAAACATCTTTTCTCTTTTGGTTATGCAAAAACCTCCCTTTTTATATGATGAACTGGCTCAAATTTTCTCTTTCTATCAAAATTCTTAGTCTACCAAACTCTAGCTTTACCTTATAAATTCACAAGCAAGTTTTTTCTTTATGTTTTTCCTAATATAATCTTCCAAACCCATTTTTCTTCTTAACCTGGTACACTTCTCTGGTGTTCAATTCCTGATTATCATGGTAAACTGATAATACCAGTAATATTATCATATTATCCATGTACCAGCCATTTGCAAGTTAACCTTAACCTTTACCTTTCTCCTAGATGATTGTTCCGTATATATCTACTTGGTTGTAAACAAAATATGTTGCCTTCACAGGAGTATAGGACAAAGACGAATGCATTGTTGGGAAATTGCTACATGTGCCTCTCAAAAAAATTTTTTATATATGCAAAAGAAATAGGCATAATTTCACCTCTGGTATAACTTTTTTTTTTTTTTTTAATTTTTTTTTTTTAACATTTATTTTTGAGACAGAGAGAGACAGAGCATGAATGGGGGAGGGTCAGAGAGAGGGAGACACAGAATCCGAAACAGGCTCCAGGCTCTGAGCTGTCAGCACAGAGCCTGACGCGGGGCTCGAACTCACAGACCGCGAGATCATGACCTGAGCCGAAGTCGGACGCTTAACCGACTGAGCCACCCAGGCGCCCCTGGTATAACTTTTTTAAAAGAATCTACACTAGGTAAACTTTTATCTTCATAATACAAAATAATGATAGTTACATCAGCTTTAAGGGGGAAGATCCACCTACTCCCTTGTGGGGGGTAGGGGGGTGGGTGGGCGACTCTACCCCCTTCTGAGAGTAGCCTCCCACCCCCCACCCCAGCATTCAAAGGGAAAGCAACAGTTTTGAAAATCATTCATGGACAGAACTCAACTTGGCAAGTAACTGACAGAATATTTTAATTTTGAAAGAGAAATATAAAATGTTCATTCAACTTAAAAAAGTAAAGAGGTAAACATTGTTATTTTTTCAGTGACAGAAATATAACGTAAGATATATAGCTCAAGACAATATATGATCAGTGAAGACAGGGTAAAGACAAAGGGACCGAAAAAAAAAGGAGGAAGAGAAAAAAGGAAACAGACTAAGAGCACCAGGGAGATAGGAAAAGAAGAGAGGGCATCAAAAGGATTTAAAAAAAAAGAAAAAAAAAGGAGACATTAAATAGTTTTTCAAGGATTGAGACTCACCTTTCAGCCACTTTAAATAAATTCTGGCAGCAAATATTGTTCTACAGGTTTATATTCATCTAAAGGTGTCAAGCCAAGTGTCTTAAAATTAAAGGAGATCATTTAAAATCTTACGTGGGGGGCCCCTGGGTGGCTTGGTCGATTAAGTCCCCAACTCTTGATTTCGGCTCAGGTCATGATCTCATGGTTCATGGTTTCGAGCCCTGTGTGGGGCTCTGGGCTTGCGGTGCAGCACCTGCTTGGGATTCTCTCTCTCCTTTTCTTTCTGCCCCTCCCCGTCTCATGCTCATTCGCACTCTCTCTCAAAAATAAATAAATATTTAAAAACTCTTTTAAAAAATTTACATATAGTGAAAATGGAGTTTTTTGGTATGCAGTTCCAACATGTATATAATTTCATGTGACAGCCACCACCATCAGGATACAGAACAATTCCATCACACCAAAGACTCCTTGCTCTCCTTTTAGCCAAATTCTCCCCTCACCTCAAACCTTGGTAACCGATGATCTGTCATAATTTCTTCAAAAGTTTTTTTGGGGGGACAATACTATTTCTCCTTTCCCACAGGGACTGTTATGCCACAATTGTTAGACCACTTACTATTGTCCCACAAGGCCTTGAGGCTTTTTTCTTTTTTTTTTTTTCTTACGATTGAAAAGTTTCTATTGATCTATATTCAAGTTCACTGATTTTTTTCTTCTTTGATCCCAAATCTACTGTTGCTCCCATTCAGTGAATTTTAAATTTTGGTTATTGTGGTTTTCCACTCTAAAATTTCCATTTCTTAAAAATCTTACATTTCTCTGCAAAGTTTTTAAGTCTTTCTGTCCATTTTGGGAGAGTTTGGCTTTATTTCTTGGACATGGTTATAATAGTCACTAAAAGTCTTTGAGTATTAACATCTGTGTTATCTGGGGTTTGGCATTACTTAATTGTCTTTTCCCCTTGCCAAATGTTAATATTTTCTCTCTTCCTCATTTGTTAAGTAATTGTGTACTGTATACTAGCAATTTTAAATATTATGTGGTTTTCAGTCTTGTTTAAATCTTACGGAGAATTTTTTTAAAGCAGTTAATCTGATTAGGTTAGGGTAACAGTTTTCCTACCCAACTTCTGTGGAATATGGGTTTTTTTTTAAGTTCATGTATTTATTTTGAGAGAGACAGAGACAGCACAGTGGGGGAAGGGCTGGGGGGGTGGGGTGGGGAGAGAGAATCCCAAGCAGGCTCTGTGTTACCAATGCAGAGCCCGATGTGGGGCTTGAACTCACAAAACTGTGAGATCGTGACCTGAGTCAAAACCAAGAGTCAGACACTTAACCAACTGAGCCACCCAGGCATTCCTGTGGAATATGGTTCTAATGTCAGTTTAGTTTCAAGACCTTTGCAATGCTATTTGGATCTGTCCCACCTGTACACAACTCTGTGACTAGCTGGGGTCTGGGCAGTGGTCTTCCCCTGTGATTCCGGTCTCAAAATTTTCAGAATGACGTTTAGGGTCACATGCATATAGATCACCTGGAGGGTGCGTCCAGTCCATATACAATTCTTTGCAATTGTTTTCTTGAGTTCCCTTCTCTCTGTGATTCTTCTCTACTCTTTCTGGTTTCCAATGGTTTTCCTTCCCATTCCTCTAGCTAGAAAGCCAGACTTTTAATTTCCCCATTCTACTACACACTTCCCATGACTGTGTGCCTCCAGGACTAAGCAGCAACAGGACAGAGAAGAAAAGCAATGGGGAAGAATGCTTGGGACACAGCTTCTCTGACCAGAGATAAGAGTTTAGGTACCTACTTGGCTGCTGCTGCCTCTGCAGCTGCTGCAGGATTGGCTGGGGGCTGGGACTGGATAGAAAGGAAAAAAGAAAAAACCAGGTTTTCCCCAACTCTCTCTCATAGGTGCCAGCTAACTTGTTGCTTTAGATAAACTAAATAGAGGGCTTCTCCTGAAGCTCTTTCTCCCCACACCCAGTGCAGCAGTTCTGGGTTTTAGATGGCCTTTGACCCAGGTTAGGAGATATCAGAGGAAAGAAAAAACAGAAACTCACTGCTGGTTTGGTGGTATTTCAGGTTCTAGTTCCTTTTCCCAACTGGGCTGCTACCATTTACTTTTCGGTGTCCTCGTGTGCCTGCTGCATCAATTCTGTTTCAGATTTTTAGTTATATTCAGTGGGAGAGATGGGTGGAGTGTGTTTACTCCATGTTGACAGGAGCTGCCTTTCTCATTACTAGTTTTTTTTTTTTTTTGAAAGATTAGCACATTTGAAGAACTATGAAAGTGTTTTATATAGATTATTTTATTTAATTCTCAAGAAAGCTATAATGCAAACTTTCATAGATTAGGCAATGGAAGCCTAGACAGTTGTAGTTATTTGCTGCATATGCACTGGCTGTAAGTCACGTGGCTAGGATATGGCCCTAAATCTGTGTGACTCCAAAGTCTATCTCATAAAAGTGGTTACTGGATGCCAACTAAGAAAGTATATGTTCTATACTCTATGAAGTCCAGACTGAACATCACCAGGCTACACTGTCAAAGAAACAGATGTAATTTGGTGTTTATCTCCCTTGTGCTCACTGACTCTTATCAGAGGCTGAACCTATGTTGAGGAACAAGTGAGTTAAAAACCAATGTGATCATTTTTGATTAAAGGAGCATAAGAACTGAGTAGACATTTTTCCAAAGAAGATATTCACATGGCCAGTGGATACAGAAAAGGGTGCTCAACATCAGTCATCAGGAAAATGCAAATCAAAGCCACAATGAGATGTCACCCCAAATGTGTTTGAATTGCTGTCGTCAGAGAGATAAGAAATAACAAATGTGGGCAAGGATGTGGAGAAAAGGGATCACTTGCTGACTGCTGGTGGGAATATAAACTAATGGAGCCACTAGAAAAACAGTATGGAGGTTCCTCAAAAGATTAAGAATAAAACTACCATATGGTCCAGTTATCCTATTTCTGGGTATATGTTCAAAAGAAATGAAATCACTATCTTAAAGAGGTATCTGTACCCTTTTGTTCTTTTCAGCATTATTCCCAATAGCCAAGACATGGAAACAACCTAAGTGTCCTTCAGCAGATAAGTGGATAAAGTAAATGTAAGACACACACTCACACACACTAGAATATTTTTAGGCCACAAAAAGAAAAAAAAAAAAAAAAAAGAAGGAATTCCTGCCATGTGCAAAAACATAGGTGGACCTTTAGGACATTATGCCAAGTGAAATAAGTCAGAGAAAGGCAAATACCGTATGATCTCACTTCTGTGTGGAATGTAAAAAAAAAGCCAAATTTGTAGAAATAGAGAGTAGAACAGTGGTTGCCAGGAGTGGGGGCATGGGGGATGAGTTGGTTAGAGTGAAAACTTCCAGTTGTAAGATGAATAAGTTTTGGGGAGCTAATTTACAGCATGGTGACTATAGTTAAAAATGTGGTATTATATACTTGAAAGTTGCTAAGAAAGTATATTTTAAATGTTCTCACTACAAAAAAAAGTTATGTAAAGTGACGGATGTTTTAAGTAACCTTACTATGGTAATCATTTTGCAATATACGTATATACATATTTATATGTGTATATATGTGTGCATGTATGTGTATATATATAAAATCATCACGTTGTACACTTTAAACTTACACAAGGAATGTTATATGTCAATTATATGTCAATAAAGCTGGGGGAGGGAGAGATACTAAACAGCCCTCCTCACAAATAAACATAAACAGGGAAGGGCTAATCATTAAACAATGAGTAATATTCTATGATTAGTAATCTGAGTTAGGATTGTTACGTAATATCATTTAATAGGTTCATAAGATGTTTCTCTCTGAGTTAGGTGGTTATCCCTAACATTAGAACTACAGAGAAGCAATATTCTCATTCAGATTTCCAAGCAGCTAGAGCTTTAAGGGAACCATATCTGATCTTGTCATTCGTGCCCCTCAATAATTATTTTATAGATAAGTGAATACTTAAAAATATGTGAGATTCCGAAAACAAAAATGTCTTGAGAGGAATGTAAATGTTAAGACCAGTTAGTTCCCTTTTATCAGGAAAGCAAATCCATAGGTGGAATAAATGGCTAGAAGCACAGAGGTAGTCCTTTTAAGATGAAATAAAATCAGTGAGGCT
This sequence comes from Lynx canadensis, assembly GCF_007474595.2. Classification (NCBI taxonomy): domain Eukaryota; kingdom Metazoa; phylum Chordata; class Mammalia; order Carnivora; family Felidae; genus Lynx; species Lynx canadensis. The sequence goes on along the minus strand of NC_044320.2, from coordinate 37,078,291 downwards.
ATCTTATGCTCACCTTACCGAGTTCCATTGTTAGAGGTCCTGGAGCCTTGGACAAGACAGGAGAAATCGAAGTCACTTCTAGGAAATAATGTGAAAGCCCAGAGGGATGTTATTAGGATGGAATCCTTGCATGTGTTTCCCCATATCACCACATTCCGAGAAAGAATTCCTAGTCATTATGGGGTATGATGCAGGGAGCCCTGAAGGCCATGGAAAAATGCAGCATTTAGTGTTGTTTAACCTCGGCTGATAATGTTGCTCCCTTGCGAGCACCACTTGCGTTGGCCAGGCCCAGTTCATCCCGACTGAGGTATAACATAACCAGTGGATTTAACTTAATAGCTGACAGTTATTGAGCACCTACTCTGTATCAGGTACTGAGACAAGACAAATGATAGGTTTCCTTCACCTGCCCTTCCAAGGACCAGTATGAAGAAATATCTATATGTCAGGCTGATTAGGTCTGGGGATTTGAGTTTCTGGGCTTTCTTGGGAACTCCCCATCTATTTGTGTTTTCTTTCCCTACTGGAGAGCATTTAGACGTGACCATCATTATACAACTAGCTGTCAGAGGCTTTAGTATTTATTTTGTCTTCTTACAGAGTCTGTGAGAAGCAATCAGAGAAAATTAAGCATCTAGCCCCTCTTTAGTGCTGTTGCTTATTCCCCACTTAAAAATGAAATATAAGAAAATTAAATAGTAACTCACAGAAGAATAAAATACAGTTATTTCTCTTGTCCTGGAGTCAGTGGGATCAAGAAGGTGGAAGGGTAGGGATTTCAAAGAGTTAATAGACAAAATCATGAAAGGTAAATGATGTTGACTGTAAAAGTGAAAAACCTGTATAAGTCAGATGTTATAAAAAAAATTAAAAGACAAATGACAAACTAAGAAAAATGACAAGCAGTTGATAACCTTATAATATGAAGAGCTTTTAAAAAACAATAATCAAATGTTAAAATAGCCCAGTACTGAAATGAACAAAGTGTATGAACAGATAAATCACCAATGGATAAATTAAGTGATCAACAAATTTTGTATTACTAATAAAAAAGGGAAAAGATTCCTTTTCTCTCCCATCAAATTGGCCAACATGGGGGTTTAAAAAAAAAAAAAAAGAAAGAAAGTATCCTCTGACTCATCAAGGGTAAAGTGAAATAAGCATTCCTTTTTTTAAATTGAGATAGGATACATATATCATGAAACTCATCCTTTTCAAGTTCAGTGGATTTTAATATATTCACAAGGTTGTGCAACCATCAACACAGTCTAATTCTGGAACATTTTTTTATCATCACAAAAAGAAATGTCATACCCATTAACAGTCACTTCCATCACCCATCCCCTGACAACCACTATTTTCTGTCTCTGTGGATTTGCCTGTGCTGAATATCTCATATAAATGGAATCATACAATATGTGGTGTTTTATGTCTGGCTCCTTTTACTTAGCATAATAGTTTCAAGGTCCATCCATGTTGCAGCATGTGTCAGTACTTTATTCCTTTTTATGGACAAATATTCTATTGCATGGATAATACTACACTTTATCTGTTGATGTACATTTGGGCTGTTTCCACTTTTTTGTCTATTATGAATAATGTGGCTATGCAAGTTTTGTGTTTATGCATGTGTTTTTAATTTTAATAACTAGGAGTAGAATGCTGGGTTACACGGCAACTCAGTGTTTAGCTTCTCTAGGAACTGCCAGACTATTTTCCAAAGTGGCTATACCATTTTATAGTCCCACCAATATATGAGGATTTTAATTCCTCCACATCCTTGAAACACTTGTTACAGTTTACTTTTTTGATTATAACCATCATAATGGGTGTGAAGTGGTAACTCCTTATGGTTTTGATTTGCATTTTTCTAATGACTTACTATGTTAACCAATCTTACGTGTTTATTATTATTTGTTTAGCTTCTTTGGAGGAATGTTTATCAAGTTCTTTGCCCATTTAAAAATTAGATTGTCTCTTTATAGTTGCATTATAAGTGCACTTTATATAGTCTGGATACTAGACCCTTGCACACAGTTTCTCCCATTCTGTGGGTTGTCTTTTTACTATCTTAATAATACCCTTTTATGCACAAAAGTTGTTAATTTTGATGAAGCTCAATTTATTTTCTCTTTTGTTGCCTGTGCCTTTGATGTCATATATAAAAATCCTTTGCCAAATCCAAGGTCATATAGATTTACCTTTATGTTCTCTTCTAAGAATTTTATGGTTTTAGCTCTTATATTTAGATTACTAACTTATTTTGATTGATTGATGTAGGAAGGGGTCCAACTTAGCTTTTTTTTTCCCCCTCAGCATGTGGAAATGCATTGTCTGAACACCATTTGTCAGATTATTCTTTCCCCATTGAATGGACTTGGACACTCTTGTCAAAAATCAACTGGCCATAGATAAATATGGGTTTGCAGACTCTCAGTTCTATTCTGTTGGTCTAGATGTCTATCCTTATGTCAGTACCACACTGTTTTGATTACTGGAACTTTTAGTAAGTTTTGAAATCAGAAGTGTAAGTCCTTTGATTTTGTTCTTTTTCAAGATTGTTTTGATTATCCTGGACTCCTGTAAATTCCATATGAATTTGAGGATCAGCTTTTCCATTTCTGCAAAAAAGCCTGTAAGAATTTGTTAGGAATTATGCCAGATCTGTAGATAACTTTGGGTACCTTAAAATTAAGTCATCCTATCGGTAATGAAGAGATGCCTTTCCATTTGTTGGTTTTCTTCCAGCAATGATTTGTAGTTTTCAGCGTACAAGTCTTTCACCTCCTTGGTTAAATGTATTCCTAAATTTTATTCGTATGACGCTATTGTAAACGGGACTGTTGTTGTAATTGTCAGATTGTTCATTGCTAGTATATCTTATACCCTGAAATTGCTGAATTTGCTTTTTAGTATGTGTGTGTGTGTGCGCGTGTGTGTGTTATACACACACACATATATATAAACACACACATACAAACACATATGCATAATATAAAATATATATAATAATATATAACAATTATGTCATCTGTTAATAAATGCTTTTACTTTTTCCCTTCCAATATGGATGCTTATTTTATTTTATTTTTTAATTTATTTTATTTTTTTCTTGCCTAATTGATGAGGCTACAATTTCCAGTATAATGTTGAGTAGCTGCAGTGAAAACAGTATCCTTGTCTTGTTCCTGATCTTCAGGGGAAAACTTTTAGGACTCTACCATTGAATATGATGTTGACTGAGTTTTTCATAATTGTACTTTATCAGATTGAGAAATTTCATTTCTGTTCCTAGTTTTCTGAGTGGTTTTCTTTTTTTTTTTTTTTAAGTCATGAGAAGGTGTTGGATTTTGTAAAATGCTTTTTGTTTTTACTTATTTTTATTTTTTTAAGTAGGCTTCACACCCAGCGTGTGGAGCCTAACACAGGGCTTGAACTCATGATCCTGAGATCAAGACCTGAGCTAAGAACAAGAGTCAGATGCTTAACCAACTGAGCTACCCAGGCGCCCCAGGTGTCCCTGTAAAACACTTTCTCAATGTCAGTTGTGGTCATGTGGTTTTTCCCCTTATTCTATTCATGTGTGGTGTGTATATTGATTTTGTACTGTTGAACTACTTCCTGAGAGAAATCCCACTTGGTCATGGTGTATAATCCTTGTATAGGCTGTTGGATTTGGTTTGCTATTTTTGTTGAGGAGTTTTGCATCTACCAACTACCCAAACTATGGAAGGCTACTGAAGTAAGTCCTTGTGGCTTTAGATCTAATGGTTCTCTATAGGCCTTATGTAGTTGACACTGCTGGCCATCCATTCCTTTGATATTTGTTACTGTTGAGTCCTTTCTCCCTGAAATACTCTTTCTTGGTTTCTGAGGCAGTACTCCCTCCTGGGTTTTCCCTCATTTCTATATACTTCTCCATCCCATTGGAGGTTTTTCTTCTGATCATCCTTTAAGTATTAGTATTTTTTAAGAATCCTTCAGAAGATCTGAGTGACCTCATCCATACCCAAACTTCGATGAACCTGTTTATATCAGCAACTCCCAAGCTAATTAGGACTTATCTGAAGAGTCAAGATAAGGCCACTCCTCTGAGCTACTTTTGGAGCCACCTCCTGAACAACTCCTCTGGAATGTTCCACAGTTCAGTACCGCCAGAACTCACAGGTCTTTCATGTTTGGGCCTCTGCTTACCTTTGTAGAGACTAACAAAGCTGTTCAAAGACATTTCAATCTTAAGGAAAGAGGTATGACTTTCAGTTCATTTCCCTGGAATCCCATAATCCAGTTATGCTGATTTCTAGCTCTTTTGCTCCAGGACATTCTTTAGCTTTTTCCGTGTCTTTGTTGCCCCATTTGTAAACTGGGGATGATAATACTTGGTTTGGGGATTAATGATTATGTAAAGATATTGACCCGTATTAAGTTCCAAATAAACTGCAGCTATTTAGTAATAGACAGACTTGAGGGGATAATGTACAAGGTAATAGAAAATAGTACTAAATTGTCTTGTTTCTGCTGACACTGATCTATGCTTTTATCTGGTTTTATGCTGGGAGGGGACTTGAGCAGCAGATACCAGATGACGAACACTGGAGCCTTGCTCTAATAATCTTACTGGGTCCAATCTCAGGATTTATTGCTATAACAAGATCTTTTTATTGTGTTCATAATGAAGCCCGTTTTGGTTATTACGCTTGTATGTGTGTTTTTATACTCAGCGCTTGCCTTAAGGTGAGCATCCCCTGATTTTCATTTAAATATTTGTGGTTTTCTTTTTACTTTCGTTGTTTTTAACGTTTTTTTTTTTTTTTTAAATTTTTTTAACATTTATTTATTTTTGAGACAGAGAGACAGAGCATGAACAGGGGAGGGGCAGAGAGAAAGGAACATACAGAATCTGAAACAGGCTCCAGGCTCTGAGCGGTCAGCACAGAGCCCGATGCGGGGCTCGAACTCACAGACCGTGAGATCATGACCTGAGCCGAAGTCGGACGCTTAACCGACCAAGCCACCCAGGTGCCCCTTTAACGTTTATTTTTGAGAGAGAGAGACTTTGAGCGGGCGCACACACAAGCTCAAGCAGGGGAGGGAGAGAGAAAGAGGATCCAAAGTGGGCTCTGAAATCTTTCAATTAAGATCAAAGGAATTTACGTTTGCATAAGCATTGTAATGGGAAATTTATTGTTTTTAAGGCTCCCTTTAAAAACTTGGTACCTATTTTATATCACTTCTTTGCTAAATTCATTTTTAAATGGTTTAATCACTTGGATTTTATTTCACTTTCGCATTATCTTTTTCTCCTAGTCCTTTAACGTAAGAAAATGGTACTCTGATGTTGGGTGCAATTAATTATTGTATTCAAGGTTTAGTAACTTCATTCGTAAATTGTAAATGGGAGAAGGGTACACATATTTTGTAAGTTGTAGCTCGCCACGTATGCTTTGACATAGGGAATGACTTTGGACAGTGGTTCCGCCTCGAACCCGTCGGCGTTTAACGAGTTAACTACGGGGCGGCTTCCACGCACGGCCGGGAGGACCGGGCCAGGCGGTCAGCCCCGGAGCCGACCTGCCCCTGGAAGTGCCGGGAACCGCGCCTCCACGCCCGCGGGGGCGGTGCCCGCCGGGCCTTTCCCGCGACCCGCCCCCTCGGGCGCTGCGCCGTGCGCCTGCGCAGACACCCCCGCGGCAGCCGCGGTAGGTAGTTTCTCCTGATGATGCAAACGCTCACTTCCCGCATCAACTTCCCACAGAGGGCGCGGAGCCGGCGGGAGCCAGGAGCGCCGCGGAGCCGTGCGCCATGGGCAACATCCAGAAGAAGCTGACCGGCAAGAGCGAGGGTGGCAAGCGGTCGGAGAGGGGCGCGCCGCGGCGGGGTCGGTCGCCAGGGGCCGGCGCGGACAAGCGGGGCCGACCGCGTGCTTCGGCGGCGGCGGCGGCGGAGGACGGCGCCAGCCGGCACTCTGGCGGCGGGCGGGACGCGGGAGACCCCACCGCCGCGCCCCCGTCCCCCGCCGCCCCTCTCGGCCCCGCCGGCCTGAAGAGCCAGGGCAACGAGCTGTTCAGAAGCGGGCAGTTCCCCGAGGCGACCCTCAAGTACTCGGCGGCGATCGCGCAGCTGGAGCCTGCAGGTAGGCGAGCAGCGCCCGCGCCTCCCCTAGGGCTGCGGCTCACGGGACCTGCCGGGCCGCCGCCCGGTGACAGGCGCTCGCGTGCGTGCGTTCCTTCATGCGGAACAGACCCAGGGCGGGGTGGCACCGACCTGGGCAGGCAGCACCGTGGAATGCGTAGTGTGTGCGCGGGCAGGCCACTGCGGGCACGGGCCGCTCCCGGGGCTCCGCATTATGGGCGGCCTGCAGGACTGCAGTGTCCCTGGAGACCTCAGTCGTCTTGTGCTGGTGAACTGTGACTGCGCTAATGGATTTTAACCGTGTTTAATTAAATGTGATTTTAGGAAGTGGAAGCGCAGATGATCTAAGTATCTTATATTCAAATAGAGCAGCGTGTTACCTAAAAGAAGGAAACTGCAGCGGCTGCATTCAAGATTGTACCAGGTAAACTGCCCATTTTCAGGTTTCTCAAGAGAGTTTTACCATTCCAGTGTGATGAATGTAGTATTTAATTGCTTACTAAATTTTTGCATGAGTCTGATTTCTTAAGACACTTTTTTAAGACATGTTAATTGAACTATACATGGAAGTCATAAATTCTTCTCTTTCATAAACTTCTAACTGAAGACAGTTAACAGAAGACTGCAAACTTTTTTCATTTCTACAGCCACCACCTTAATTCACGCTCTTTTCATATCCTAGACTACTGGACAAGCCTTCCATCTAACCTCTCTGCCGCCTCCAATCCACTGTAGTGTCAGAACAACTTTTCCTAAAGCATTATTTTTTGTTTCAAATAGGCATTCAGTGGCTCAGTATGGTGTTCCAGATAATTATAGGCTCCTTTTTTACCACGTTTCCCCCTGAACAAGCTTTCTGCTCTCATTTGGTCCACTGTAATGCCCTCTGCACATCTTTGCTTCTGAAATCCCTGCTCAACTAAGCCCTCCCTCTTCTTTGCCTTCCTGGTCACTTGCATGGCTATAACCCTTGCAGTGTCACTCTCACACCTCTGGGCACTTGTGTCATCCATTGCATTGGATATTGAGCTTTGTGAGGACCAGAACCATATTTTACATACAGCTTTGCATCCTTCAAGCACTGTGGTCACCCATGTTAACAAGTTACATACTGAAATTGGTGAATATATTTACATGAATAAAAAGTACTGTTTTCTTGCACTATCAAGGAATAAACCTGCTTCAGGAGCCCTTTGGAAAGAAGCTACTATTAAGTATCTAGCAAATAAATTGTATGTCCTGGTTTGATGTTCACAGTCCTGGTTTACTCTTGTGTGGTAAAATTATTACTGTCACCCTTTTTCACTCTCAAAAGTCCTAGTTTGAACAATATGTAGATAACCTTCCAAGAAGAAGAACAGTTTAGGGGCGCCTGGGTGGCTCAGTCGGTTAGGCGGCCGACTTTGGCTCAGGTCATGATCTCATGGTTCGTGAGTTCGAGCCCCGCGTCGGGCTCTGTGCTGACAGCTCAGAGCCCGGAGCCTGTTTCAGATTCTGTGTCTCCCTCTCTCTCTCTGACCCTCCCCCACTCATGCTCTGTCTCTCTCTGTCTCAAAAATAAATAAACGTTAAAAAAAAAAAAGAAGATGAACAGTTAATTATTTTTCATTGATAGTATCAGTATATTGATATGTGTAAAAACGTATAATATCTGTGCCTGAATTTTTTAAAAAAAGTGTTGAGGGGCTTGGATTTCTTTTTCCCAATTTTATGTATTTAAAAGTAAATACTATATGTTCACTTGGGCCTGACTGTAGACCCCATCCACTGTTGTGCTAGCTCACACTAATTAATTGTTGTATTTTTAGAATTTTGTGAGCTGGTTGAAGTCAAATTGGTAGCTTGAAATCTACCAATTTGTTTGGAATACTAATACTGTGAAAATTGGAAAATCCCACAAATCTGGGGTTTTCTCCCTAGGAGGAGAACCGGTTGTTAAACATTCACCACTGCACATAACTAACCAACAAGACCATGTGAATTTGTGGAATATCAAGCACATTGTGATTTGCAGCTAAGAACCTTGTAGCTCAAGTGTCTGTTGCTAATACCTTTCAGACTGGTCTTAGGTCTTCCTGCAGTAAGCACGTTCAGGACTTTAATTAAAACTTGAGACCCCTAGGGGTGCCTGGGTGACTCAGTTGGTTAAGTGTCTGACTTTTGGCTCAGGTCATGATCTCATGGTTCGAATATCAAGTCCTGAGTTGGGTTCTGCACTGACAGCACAGAGCCTGCTTGGGCTTCTGTCCCACCCCCCCTCTGCTGCTCCCCAACTGACACTGTGTGTGTGTCTCTGTCTCTCAAAAACTAAACTGTAAAAAAACAAAAACTTGAGACCCCTATAGTTAGGGCCACTGCAAAACAAATGGACTCACTTTATCCTTAAGTGAGATGGTTTAAGGTGGCAGACATAAAATTTGTTGTGTTTCAGTGTCGATCTGGGAGGAAGTCAACGATGGGATTCCAGCCATGGTGTCTAGGGAGGCTAGAATGGAGGTTTGTCTTGAAGAAGAGCAGGAGATGGCCTTCTGGGGAGGGAAGTGGCAGTGGTTTATTTAAGATGTCCTTAGATAAGAGCTGTGTTGTAGGCCAAGGAATCCTGCTCTGCTGGTCAGTGCTGACCTCCGTAGAGGCTGACCTACTTCGATGTTTTCTTGATACCTGGTTTATGAGTCCCAACATAAGGGGTATGAGATGATTTTACTCCAGAGCAGGGAGTCTCAAACTCGTTTTAATGCCAGAGAAACCATGATTGGCTTTTGCGAACATGTTGAAATCAATGTATTTAAATCTGTGTGAACTAGGAATCATTTAGTAGCAGAAATAGGACTGTATTTTCTTTTCATCTCAAGAAGATTGCATACATTTTAATGGAAGCCTATTTAGTTTTTCACTTAATTGTCTGCTCTTTGGAGAGTTGTTTTTTCTGCCATGAACCCTTATTACAAGGCAAGTGGTAGCTGTAGTCAAACATTGAAAAAGAAAAACTCACGGGAGCAAACTTTAAAATAAGGAGCGGAGGGGATCCTATGAATTAGCTTTCATAGATTGACCTATGATCTATACCTTTGTATGCATTTTGGGAAGAAAATGTTTGATTTTATGTGTCTGAATTCCTGGGGCCTGTTCTGAAGCACTTGCTCTAAGGTTTGTCCCGGGGTGTGCTGGGAGAATCACTACTGGGAGTATAAGAGGTATTGGGAGAGCTCAGGGAGCTCTGGGCCCTGCCCGTCTCCTGGCCACAGTATCTCCATGTTTCTTTTAGACTTCCAGGTGAGCCATGAAACAGGGTTATGATGCCTAAGCTGAAGTTTAAAACCATTATCCTAGAAATTACCTTTGTCGTCTGTTCTCAGGATTCTTTATCACCTAAAAAAAAGTCTTCACTTTTCCCATCTGCCAGAGAACTTTTTTGGGTTCTCTAAACTATACCAAAATATCTTTCAGTGACTTTCCATCAAGGGTATTTTGACAGGCTCAATAAAAATGAATGTTGCCTGATAATTCTTCGCTTTTGCTCCTCTGCTGCTCTCTGCCAGGCTTCAAATTAGGAGACTCTGTAGGGCCTTAAAAGTGTTAATTTGAATAGTTAAGTTTTTGTAAGCTCTGGTTTAAAAATTCTCTGTGTTTTTATGAATGAATGCCTTTTTTTTTTCTTAGCAGAATTTCCATTTATAAGCTCGTATTCATTTTCAGGCTTGTGGTTAAAGAGAAAAAACCTTGCATTTACTAGGCTGGGAGTGCTAAAAATTAAATGCATCATCTCACGCAGTGTTACATTCCACGCCTACCTCAAATCCATCTTGAGTGGCTAAATAGCACCTTGGGCATTGGAAGTCTGTGGTGAAATGGGGTAGTTGTGGGGAAATGAGGTAGTTGTGTAAGTATTACACGTATTTACAATCCCTCTTCATGCCATTAATATCCCCGAAGCGTGAAACTAAGCTAGATTTAAGGCAGTGGTACTAGTGATAGATCCTGATGCTCAGAGATCTGTTTTCTAGTGTTTAAAAGCTTTTACTTGATCTTCATTTCTAAAATAACTTTTGGAGTGGCTCATTCGGTTAAGCATCCGACTCAAGTCATGATCTCACGGTTTGTGAGTTCGAGCCCTGCGTTGGGCTCTGTGTAGATACCTCAGAGCCTGGAGCTTGCTTCAGATTCCGTGGCTCCCTCTCTGCCCCCTCTCCCGATTGTGCTCTCTCAAAAATAAATAAATGTTAGAAGAAATTTTTTTAAGTTAAATAAAATAAAGTAACTTTTACGGCTTACAAAAGTAATACGTATGTGTTACAGAAAAAAATTTTTAAACCCAGTACAGTACGAAGGAGATCATTAAAATAACCCATAATCCTAACACCTGGGTGGAACAAAATGTGTTATTTTTTAAAGAACTGAAGCTAATTAATGACAGCCTCTATGGTACACAGCCCGGGAGTGCACCCACACGTGCAGTTGAGTATGACGTGGAGAATTGTGAAGGAGTCCCAGTGGCAGATGACTCCAGTGAAGTTCCTTTATTTATAGTGTTTTTGCACTGTTTTGTGGTAGAAAGAGCATTGGTTCAATCAGGTGTTTGCTGAAGTGCTTCCTCTGGCCCAGGCATTGATCTCTACACTGGGAATATAGTGGTGCTTAGGACAGGCGGTGTCCTTGCTTTCCTGAAGCTTAAATTCAAAAGAACTGACATGTGGGCAGATGGCCCCATGTCTCTCCATCCCCTCACCTGCAGGATGAACGTGGGACTGTTTACCCTGCAGGCTTGTGAGAATGTCTACAGTGACCAGCACACGGTAGATGTCCTGTCAGAGCTTGCTCTTTGCCAGGTCACTGTAGACAGGAATAGACAGTAGATCCCCAAGACTGCTGGAGAAAAAGTAAAGCAGCCCTCACTCGTGCTTTCCCTGCAGCTGATCTATAAGCTGCATGGAACAGAAGAGTTAACCAGAAGAGCAGACCTGCCGTCCCCAGTGTGGACAGTCTGGTGCAGCAGATGCTCACTCATGGGTTATATAGAAAGTGGGCTCTTCCGAGGATCTGTGCACACCATACTTTACAATTTTAGTTAAGTTTGTTAAAACTAAGTATGATAGTTTTCATTCATAAACTCAATCTTTTGATTGTATGTTCTAGTGATGTTAGAAATACTTCGTAGCCTAAAAAGTGCAAGATGAAAATTCATGATTTATAAGGAATTCTCATATACTTCCTTGATTCCCTCCAGTTTATTTTTTAAGCCCTTTGGCAGCAAGTAAATCATAATAAACTGTATGAAGTTCAGAGAGCTGATTTTCAAAATGTATTGCAAGCTTCTGTGGTTCTGTGCTAAGGTGCCTTGTTAAACACATAGGTGTAGATAAAAATTTTCCTTTTAATCCATCAGTAAGTAACAATCTTTTGAAAGCCTACTTTGTACCTGGTGCCACGTTGGGCTCTGTTAGGGCACAGGGGAGGGGAGGGGCATTGGAGGGGGTGAGACACATTGCCTGCTGCCAGGGAGCTCAGGCTCAGTGGGGGAAAGAGTAAATGCCAGAGTGCTTTGGAACTGTTTGAAATGAGGTATGCAAGTTTGATTGCTCTTCTACTCTGAGTTTGCCTTTCTAGTATGTTCCTAGGTCCCCAATATGGACTGGCAGATACATAAAAATATTTCTGAGAGTCTGGTACTGTAGTGTACGTTCAGTTAGTATAAGTTAAAAGTAATTTTCAGAACAAGTGACATGTAATATTTTTGTCTTTAGGGCTCTGGAACTTCATCCATTCTCCATCAAACCTCTTCTTCGACGAGCAATGGCCTATGAAACTTTAGAGCAGTATCAGAAAGCTTATGTGGATTATAAAACGGTGTTGCAAATGGACTGCACAATCCAGCTAGCGAATGACAGTATTAACAGGTAACCTAACCCGAAGCAGTGCCTGAGGTCTAGTTGTTTTACAATGGAGCTACATTTTTCTCTTCCCCACCTGCAAGAACTACCAAAGTGTAGACTGTTCTGTTATTTACTTTGCATGAATGATCGCCTTCTCTCACTCCCATCAAAACCAAACAGTTCTTTCTCTATAACTTAATTTCTAACTGTCCTGCAGTACATTTTGAGTTGTCCTCTGACACCTTTGTATTTGTTTCCTGGTCCATTTATTACTGTTCAGTAATTATGGTTTTTTTTAACTTAGGGTACAGATCTTTGCTGTTCTGAGTGCACAGCATTTAATTTCAGTATTTATAAATATCTGTGGAGTTAGGAAGTGTTTTCAGTGATGTTGTAAATCAGTACTAATTATAGGACAGGATCCAAAAATGTAGTGAAAACTGCCATGTTGAATCTTCTTCTCCTACAGGGTTTGCACATGCTCATTGGCACCACATCTGTCAGTGGAAACATATCTGTTGTTTCTCCTCAGGAGAACGGATGTCTTCATGAGCCTGCTAGATATTTGTGTTATATGCCCTTTAGACACTCATCTAGGATGAGTATTAACTTACAATGGTGAAATAGCAAAGAATTTGGATCTAATTTATATTATGACCTATTTACCCCCTGAGTGAGCATGGGAAGGTAAGAATTTCCAGACTTCAAATGGCTTTCAGGTGAAATTTGAAAATTACTAGTTGGGCAATATTTCTAATTATGTATAATATTTTCTGATTCCATTTGTCCAAAGTATAATCATGTGCGTTATGCTGTGCCCCGTGTTGGTCTAGTGTACCATGTCCCCCACCCCCCCCACCACCTAAAGAGACAAAATGGGGAAAAATAATATAGTCTCTGTATTTAAGCAAACCAGAATATAGTTAGATGAAAAAAACACAAGACAGGTTATCTCCCACTGTGAAAAATGGTTAGGAAGGTGGGGGTTAACAGGCCAGGCCACCTTTGTGTAGACTTCAGTTGTTGGAGAGAGAGTGCCTGAGGTGGTCTTTGAAGAGCACTGATGGGACATGAGGAGACCTTGAGCAAAATTTTAGGAAATGAGAGTGGCATGTTTTGGATTAATTCATTTTATAAAATCATGCCTTACCTTCCTACATTATTTCACCACACTTTGGAGAAAACTGTCGGAAAGATTTGTATGTAGAGCCAGTGGCCATCTCCTGGAACGTTCACTCTCTGGTCGCGTGGAACCTGTCTAAAAGGGATATATACTGTTTATTGGATCTAGAGTGGGGCTAGCTGGAACCTTGGGCATTCACAGACTCTTTGATCTTGATCTTGTAAAATCAGGCAGCATCACGTGGGAGCTCTCCAGCCATTTGCCCTGTGGCACAGCTGCCTTGCCAAAGTGTCATCTACTGCCACATATATGCTTGAAGGTACTTTTCTTCTTTTTTGTCTAGTTAATTCCTTCCTATCAGGAGAGGGTCTGCTTCCTCTAGGAAATGACTTTCACAGATACACCCACCTCCTGCCTCACCATACATGTATTTCAGGCTCTCTTCCCAGTGACCCCAGAACACTGTGCCTTTTATTACACAGCTTCCATATTATTTGTAAATTCTCTGTCCCTCTCTTTTTGTAAAATTATTTTTCTCTCATTCTCCTGGAAGTTCTGTGAGGTCAGGAATTGTATTTTATCCATCTCTGTAGTTGAAGTACCTCATACAGTAAATATCCTCAGTAAAATGTGTTGAATGAAGTCATTCCCTAACAGTGTAATTCACTCCTGTGGGGAGTGAAATAGAAGGTAGTTGGGGAATATAGAATCCTCTCATGGTTAGAGGTTCTTGTGAAACAAAGTTGGGAAGGCCCCTGAAGTAGCTGACAGAGAGGAAAGGCCTGTTGAAAGGTATTTTAGGAAATAACAGTTCACAGTGATAGGCTGGAAGGTCTGAAGGGAGAAATCTATATCTGACAGGCTGTAATTACATTTCTGAACCTGCTGCACTATATAGTTTTTAAAAGTGAAGTACAATTCACAGAAGGGAAAACTGTTTTAAAATATATGATTGAGTGGCCTTTTAGCACATTCACATGTTGTATAACCACCACCTCGCTCTAGTTCCAAAACATTTATCGTCCCAAAAGGAAATTCTGTTCCCATTAAGCAATCACTCATTTTCCCTTATCCCAGCCCCTGGAAACCACTAATCTGCTTTCTGTCTATGGACTTCCCTATTCTGGGTAGTCCCTATAAGTGGAGTCCTAGAGGAGGTACCTTTTGTGTTTGGCTTCTTTCACCTACACAGTGTTCTCAGGGTTCATTCTTGTTGCGGTATATGTGAGTGCTTCATTTCTTCTTATAGCTGAATAATCCATCATACGGATATATATCATTTTGTTCATTCATTCATCAGATGGTGGACATTTGGGTTGTTTGCATCTTTGAGCTGTTGTGAACGGCCTGCTTTGAACATTTTGTGGACAGGGTTTTGTTTATATACCTGTTTTTGGTTCCTCTTGGTGTATACTCAGGAGTGGAATTGCTGGGTCATATGGGAATTCTATGTTTAAACTTTTTGAGGATTGTGTTATACTTTTTATATGTCCTCATGAAGGTCCTTTTATATAGATTGACTTGTAAGTTTTTTTTAATTGGTTCTTACTGATGTTTTATAAGAAGGTGAGGAGGCTTTTTTTTGCTGCATTTCTTCTATAAAATATCAATTTTTAAAATTTCACTGTTCCTTTTCATGAATCCCATATTTATGCTTTTCCATGTGAGCAACAACAGCTTTTTTTTTTTTTTTTCCAGTTTAAACATCTGTGCTTATTTTGTTTCTGTCTTCCATTAACCATATTCCTCTCTTCCTCTCCAGGAATCTTATATGTTAAATTTCCCTGCATATACTTATTTACTCCCTGGCAACACATCATCTCTTTTCAGCTGCTTCTTCCTTCCTCTCTGCTGGTAATACAAGTTTTGCTTGAAAATTCTTTTTTCTAAAGCTTTTTTTTTTCTGCATTTGTGGGTGGTTTTACATTATTTTTCAAAAAAAAAATTTTTTTCACTAAAATATGTGAGAGTTGGTTAGCATAACCAATTTCAGCATAACTGAAATTTCAGTTTAAAAAACTGGGGAAAAAGTATGTGCATTGTATTTGTGCCTAGATAAATAAAAACTATTCGCACAAAAAGTACTATTGAGTTAACTAACTTGAATGCATTCTCCTAATTACCAGTAAACCTTCTCAGTCTTGGGGCACACCTTTTTTTTTTTAATTTTTTAAAAATGTTTGTTTATCTTTGAAAGAGAGAGGGAGAGAGACAGTGTGAGCTGGGGAGGGTCAGAGACACACACACACACACACACACACACACAGAATCTAAAGCAGGCTCCAGGCTCTTAGGTGTCAGCACAGAGCCCCACGCGGGGCTTGAACTCACAAACTGTGAGATCATGACCTGAACTAAAGTCGGACGCCCAGCTGACTGAGCCACCCAGGTGCCCCGGGGCATACCTTTTGGAACCAGTTTCATTTCAAATGCATGATTCAATTTTGTTTTAAGTCTAAATATATTTTGTGTGTTTAAAATGATGACACAGTGATAATCGGAGATGTTAATCTGAACCTTTTGATGGTCATGAGTAAATGTCAGTAATACAAGGGCCCTTGTATTAGACTCCAGTATCTTGTCCCTTCATCATTATGTGTTTGAAAACGTAGTTAATGGATAATTTTAGAGGCAAAAAAAATACAAGGTAAGAGTCTCTTAGCAATATGGAAATGTTTTAAGAAAAAACAGCATTCCACATTACAGCTTGTCCTCATCACTTTCGGCAGCTAGTCTTGAACACCTGTCTTTGGTGTATGGTTTGGGCATAGAAATTCTGAAGTGCTTTTGGTTATTCTCCAGAGTAATACATTATCAATTTAGTAATTACATTAAATGTTATGCAAGACGTTTCTTTTAGGCCTTCTAAATTTTGCTTTTATTTTTCACTTTTTCAAAAAAATAGTTTTATTGCATATACATTAAAAATATTTTTTGAACCAGTTAGAAAGGCCTTCACTTTTTTCTTCTACAAAAAGGATCTAAAGTTAACATAGTTTTTGGCAACTTTTAAAAGTCCTTCTAAAGACCATTTAAAGGTCTGTGGACAGCAGACAGCTTAAGACTGTTTTCTGCAGGGAAGTACACAAATGCAATGTTTGTAAATCTTACTCTTGATTTGAGCTTCATGGATATAAAAAACAAATGGCATGATTAATCAAGAAAATTCATTTTCTTTTTAGGATAACAAGAATTTTAATGAATCTGGATGGACCAAGCTGGCGGGAGAAGCTGTCACCCATTCCTGCTGTGCCCACTTCCACACATTTACGAGCTTGGCAGCCTGCCACAGAGACACCCCCAGACCAAGTGGGAGACTCCTGTAGCCATTCCCAGCCTGGCATCACAGGTAGGGGAGGCCTACAATCCTTTCTTGTGCGGGTTGTCTTGAGCTGTGTGTATATCTTCTCGGTAAAGCAGAAGGAGAAGGACATGAACTCAGGCATCAGACCCAGGTTTAAGTTAAGACCCTGTTCTCCCTCTAACTAGTCTTAAGTTGTTTCATGCATCCAGTGTCCTAGTGTGTATGAAAGGAGGAAATGTAACTATCTCATGGAGTTCTTAGGAATAAATGGAGATGTGCATACAAAATAATAAAGGTTAAGTTAGCATAATTATTAATAAGAAAAAGAAATAGCATTAGTTTACTACTATGCCTATATGTGGCAGGGCTAAAATAATAAGATTGGTGTGTTTGAAATAATAAAGTAAAATCCTACAATGTAAATATCTAGCAGGTATTTTCTTCTGCCTTATATCATAGTTGTTAACATATCTGCATTCCCTTAGTACCGACCTCATCACGTTGTACAGTGTTTAATAAGTGTTGACTTCACTCCTGCTTTCTGCGTAAAGCCATTGAGGCCCCATTTCTCCTGCCTGCTTAGGAACTCTATGTATATCTCCTTGAGCCTCATCTTGCAGACACCCTGAGATTCCTGAGTCATGATGTTCCAGTGGCTTCTCTTAGACCCTCACCCTCTTCATTGACTAGAAAGAAGATGCAGGGAACATCTGCTGAGGCTTTAAGATTATTTATTTATTGAAATGCTTATTTATTTATTTTGAGAGAGAGGGAGAAAGAGCGTGCGCACGTGTGCCAGCAGGGGAGCGGCAGAGAAAGAGGGAGAGAGAGAATCCCAAGCAGACTTGGGGTGAGATTGTGACCTGAGCCAAAATCAAGAGTCGGAAGCCTAACTGGCTGAGCCACCCAGGTGCCCCAGGGCTTTATGATTATTTAGCAGTCCTTGGAAAATCATGGGGCTCTCTGGTTTTCTAGAGTTTGCCATTAGAGCCTCGCACAAAGCATTTGGTCAGTAAAGGGTAGCTGTTTGTTAACAGAGTGAATATACTAACTGTACCGTAGATATGGGATAGCTAATTATAAGCACAAGTATAATCAGTTCTTTCTGTTCATTTTTATGTGATTATTAGAATAGATACTGAAGGTTTAAAAACACTGGGGGAGGAAAAGCTTAAGGAAAGTTTTTCAGCAAGTTATATAAGCCCTAAAACAGAGTAATACTCTGTTTATGTTTTAGGGCTTATATATGCTAGATTTATGGGGAGTGTCATTGGCCCCATTGTATGAGATCTTTTGAAACATGACACATTAGAAATACTCTGTGATTGGGATGCCTGGGTGGCTCAGTCGGCTGAGCTTCTGACTCTTGGTTTTGGCTCAGGTCGTGATCTCAGGTTTCAGCAGTTCAGGCCCTGTGTCGGGCTCTGTGCTGATGGTGCAGAGACTGCTTGGGATTCTCTGTCTTCTTCCTTTTTCTCTGGCCCTTCCCTGCTCGTTCTGTCTCTCTCTAAATAAATAAATAAACTTAAAAAAAATTTTTTTTTTAATATTCTGTGATTTAAAGTAAAAGATGAGAAGTTACTACTTCATGCCATTGTGCAGGGGACAAATAAGATTATTGTTAATATTCCAAGTTTATATTACAAGTTTAGTGTATTAAGATTTTTAGATTATAAAATTTAAAGATACTTTAAATTTTTAATTTATGGATTTTTATATCAGGTGACTCCATTGGGTAATTTACACAGATTTAAAACTTTAGATATTCATACTTTATGTGTGTTAAAAAATTTTGATTGCAAGTAACAGAAAATCTATTGACAGGTTGTAAGGAATGGTTTTGGCTCATGGAACTGAAAGGGCTCAGGCAGGCCCTAAAACCAGGCACAGCTCATCAGGGCTCAAGTTCTGATGGAAAATAATAGAACTGCAGCAGTTTTAGGCTTCATGTGTGCACTTAAGAATGTCTAAGGGGAGAGAGATGCCATTGCTTTGGGTGGCATTAATTTAACAATGAGAAAATATGTTACACCTAAAACCCTAGCTTTTTTATCCTGTTCCTTTCTTGGCCCAGAATCTAATGGTAGTTACTCTAATGGGTCATGTGTCCATTCCTGAGCCAGTCCCTATGATGAAGGAATGCCATGCCTGGATTGGCTTAGGCCTGAGTTCTTGATCAGTGGAATCAGCTTCCCCTGAACACCTGGGGTTAATAGGAGAGGGGTGATTGCTGAATGAATATCAAGGCACTCTTAGGAAGGGGAAATGGATACTAAACAGAGAGTCAGCCATGATCACTGCATGATAACAGGTAATGGTAATAGTTGGGACTCTCTCTTTGAAGATAACAGAAAACCCAACCCTTTATGGCTTAAGCAATAAAGGTTGTTTACTGGCTCGTACCGTGGAAAAGTCCGCAAGTAATGTAGCTGCAAGGATGGTTGGATTCAGGAATCGGGGATTCTTATTTAGCTCTCTATCTTGACCTCTCTCTTGCTCTTTTCAGCCCATTTTTAGACACACAGACTCTCCCCTTGTATCATCGGATGGCAGAATAGCTCCTCCTTTCCTCCTCATTTTCCACTGGAAAGAGCCAAGAATTTTCAGAAGCTGCCACAGAAATCTTAAGTGTATCTTATTGGCTCTCATAGGCCCATCCCTGACCAATTAGATTATTGTGGCTAAAGAAATAATATGTGCTGATTAGTAAAAAAATAAAGATTACTCCAAATGGTAGGGCTAGGGTACGGTTTGCTTTACCTAAACTACAGGACAGAGGGTGGAGGAGGTGTGATTTTCCAAGGAAATGTGGGGCCAGATGTCTGCCTCAGGCATGAACAGGTTTGTTTGTTCATTTTTCATGAAATAGTTTTCCCACCAAACACTGTAGATGTTTGTATCTTCAGCAGAGGACATACCAATATGGATAAAATAATATAATTACTTATATTTTATGTTCTAATTTGAAAAAATATTGTAATAATTGTGTAATTTTTACTTACAGCCAATTTGTCTTTTTAATTTGTATACCAAGTTTTGTTCCACGTAGACTTCAGCTCTGCATGGTATGTGTGGTCAGGTTAATTTGCAATAGAATATCTACTTACAGATGTACTGAAGATTTTGTAGAGGTGCTTATATGAATCCTTCCTCTTTTTTTTTTTTCCCCTTGGGGGGTGTCCCATAGATGAAAAAATGTTTAAAACCCTTAAAGAAGAAGGAAATCAATGTGTAAAGGACAAAAACTATAAAGATGCCCTTAGTAAATACATTGAATGCTTAAAGATTAACAACAAGGAATGTGCCATTTATACAAACAGGCAAGTTCTTTGTAACTTTATGTATTTCTTACGTTCATTTTTTTTTATTAAAACATACAGACAAATTAATTGCCGAATTTTTTTCCCATCATTTTGACAATTTATATAGCATATTGTGCTAGGTGAGTATTCTTTAAAGAGATGGGGCCATAGAAGTTCCAGAGAGATGGAAAGCATGAGGCGGGCTGGGCGTCTGGTTGGTCTGCGACACAGGTTCCGCAGGCCGTCCTCGCCGCCCTGACGTTGCTGCACTGTCCCGTCTTGGCCGTTTGGACCCACTGTGGCTTAGTCAGGTCTGCGCATCATCCTCCGTGTAGGAGCAGGAGTCACCTCCCTTTCAAACTAGTTCTTAAGTGTCCTTTTTCTCTTAAAGTCCTAAGAGAGGGGACCAGCATCCTTCAGTGCATAGCAAGAATAGGCAGATTGTTCTGGAAAGCTGTTTACAGGCCATCTATACCACATAATGGTAAAAGATTGCTCTAGAAATCTGGTGATTGAGGAATTTTAGGAGTAAGTAGAGTCTGGGGTGATGAGGAAAAAGGCTTAGTTCCTAAAGAGCAGGGACTCCCAGCACAAGATTTCCTAGCTATTTCAGATGAATTCTTTTTAATTTAACTTCTCACTGCTTTGTTTTTGTACATGTTTTCCTCTATTGGCAACCATTTTGCCAAAAATTTTGTCATTAACTCCAACAGGTAGTTTTCTACTCTTCTTCTGTTCAGTCTCTGCGGTTCTGGGCATTAATGGTCACTCAGTTTTCCCTGGAAACCTCCTCTCCTCTTGGCATCAGTGCAGACACTCACTTGCCTGGCTCTTTTCTTCCTCTATGGGCCTTTCTTTCCCAGCCGTTCTCGGGGTTCTGAAGGTGTAGGTCCCTTTTTCACTCTGCATGCTCTCTGAGCCATTGCATCCTCCCTTCAGTTCCATTACCTTTCAGTTGTGTCCCCCCCCAGATCTCTGTGTGGGCTCCAGACCTAAGCACTCCACTCCTCTCTGCCTTCCTGACCAATGTGTCCCTCTCCTAGTGTGTCTGCAAGCTCAGATGTCCTACTTCTAAATTCCTCTTGGGGGAGCCTTTCTCTCCGCCCTCCCCTTCACCCATGTCCCATCACCACTGTCTCCTCCGAGATGTCTGCTACCCCTTCCACAGAACAGACTTGTTCCCTCTCGTCTCATTCTCTGAATTGCAGCACGACTAATCTTCCTAAAACATGGTGAACATGTTAGCCCCTATTTGAGAACCCATTGGTGGACTTGCTGGAAGCTCAGGATAAAGCTCAGGCTCCTTGCTCTTCCCCATCTGGCCTGACCGCCCTTCTACCTCATCCCTGCACCCAGCCAGCCATATGGCACTTAGTTCATCAAGAGTACCTTGCTCTCTGTCTTTCACTGTGAGACTCTGCCGTTGCTGGGCCATTGGCCACCCTCTCCCCTCCTGCATCTTAACTCTCAGCCCAGTGCCTTCACACTGGATAATTCTCACCTCCCACTCTGGGCTTCAACTTAAATGTAACTTCTTCTGGGAAGTCTTCCCCGATTACTCTTGCCTTTGCCTCAGCCCCACCAGATCTGGTAAGATTCTCAGCTGTGTGTTCCCAGAGCATCCTGTTCAGATTTTATTATGTTTGCTTATTTTAATTGTCTCTTCCACTTAGACTGTAGCCTTCTTGAGGGGCCTGAGCTGTACTTGTTTGCAGTTGTATCCCCAGTGCCATAATTAGAGTATATTGCAAGAAAATGCCATAATTAGAGTAAAATGTTAGGCTTCAATGAGACAGCCAACAGACTTATTGAGCTATGTTCTGATTGTTATTAACTATCTAAATTTATAGTGTTGTCTTTGCATTTCATAATACGTAATTGCTTTCATAATTACATTCTACCAGAGCTCTATGTTACTTGAAGCTGTGCCAATTTGAAGAGGCAAAGCAGGATTGTGATCGGGCACTTGAGATAGATAACAGGAATGTAAAAGCGTGCTACAGACGAGCTCTGGCTCATAAAGGACTCAAGGTGAGGAAATCTTCATTTTAATAAGTAAATTTCAGCTCTGAAAATAATATGTGGTTTTTATGAACATGAATCTTGGGAGTGAGATTATCCTGGGATTTAATCCTGGTTCTATGCTAACCAATCTTGAAAGCTTAGAATAGGCCTCAGATTTCCCCTACCTTTAATGTGGAGCTAGATATTTTCTAAGATTCCTTCCAGCTCAAAAATTATTATTTTATTTCCGGATTTTCCGAGGACTTTTGTTAGTTAATGATAGATCCATTTTATGGAACAGGAAGGTTTGTTACTGAATCACTGAAGGCAACCACTGGATTCCTCCACCAAAGGATTGAGGTGTCTGTGGGGTGGGAAGAAGGCATCAGAACGGAAGCTTGGTTCACCAAGTGAAAGTTGGTAGAGACATCAGAGATTGGTGATTTGGGCCTTAAACTGGCTGCTTTAGAGTGGCATTCTTCTCTAAGAAAACCACACCATTATTTGCAAAGAAAGTATTGTATAATTACACTTTTCTTTAGGCTGATTCTTCTGCATGGAAAACTTGAATGAATGTATGTATTTGTAGAAAGTAATGTCACAAAGAAAAGTCAGAACATACTGGGCTATGGCATTTCTTGAAATTGTTATTTCTTAAAAATCAACTTGATTAGGGTCTAATAATGAAATTCACACATTGTAAGCTTTCACATCTTTTAATTTTTTTCTCTTCAGAGGTTTTTTTAAATTGAGATACAACTGACAACTAACATTGTATTAGTTTCAGGTATACAGCCTAATGATTTGATTTGCACAATGATCACCAGTAAGTCTAGTTAGCAGCCCATCAGCACACATAGTTGAAATTTTTTTTCTTGTGATGAGAACTTTTAAGATCTATGCTTGTAGCAACTTTCAAATATGCAATACAATATTATTAATTGTATCACCATGCTGTGCATTATATCCAATGAGTTCTTTCTTTCTTAACTGGAAGTTTTTGCCTTTTGACCCATTTCACCTACTCCCCAGCCCTTGTCTTGCCTCTGACAACCACCAGTTTGTTCTTTGTGTCTGTAAATTCAGTTCTGTTTTTGGTCTTGTTTTCTAAATTTCACGTACAAGTGCAGTCATAAGGTAATTGCCTTTCTCTGTCTTACCTCACTTTTAGCATATGCCCTCAGGAGCCATCCATGTTGTTGCAAATGGTAGGATTTCCTTCTTCTGTATGACTGTAAATAGACCACATTTTTTCTATCTGTTCATTCATTGATGGGCACTTAGGTTGTTTCCATGTCCTGGCTGTTGTAAATATTGCTGCCGTTAACACAGGAGTGCAGAGGTCTTGCAGATTTCATGTTTTCGTTTCCTTCAGATAAATACCTAGAGGTGGAATTGCTGGATCATATGGTAGTCTTATTTTAGTTTTTTGAGGAGCCTCCATACTGTTTTCTATAATGGCTATATCAGTTTCCATTCCCACCCACAGCGCACGAGGGTTCCCTTTTCTCCGCATCCTCACCAGCACTTGTTATCTCTTATCTTTTGGATGATTGCCGTTCTGACAAGAGTGATACCTCATTGTGCGTTTGATTTCTATTTCCCTGCTGGTTAGTGATGTGGAGCATTTTTTCATATACCTGTTGGCCATCTGTATGTCTTCTTTGGAAAAATGTCTGTTTAGTTCCTCTGCTCATTTTTTAATCAGATTATTTTTTCGATATTGAGTTCTGTGAATTGTTTGTGTACTTTGGATAACTGCTTATTAGATACAGGATTTGCAGATATTTTCTCCCACTTGGTAGTTTTCATTTTGTTGATGGTTTCCTTCACCGTGCAGAAGCTTGATGTAGTCCACTTATTTATTGTTGCTTTTGTTACCTTTGCTTTTGGCATCAAATCCAAAACCCAAGACCAGCATCAAGGAGCTTACCACCTATGTTTTCTTCTAGAAGTTTATGGTTTCAAGTCTATGTTCAAGTTTGGTCCATCTTTTTTTTGTTGATATTTGTATGTAGTGTAAAGACAGTGGTCCAGTTTTCTCAACAGCATTTATTGAAGACTGTCCTTTCCCCAGTGAGAATTCTTGGCCCCTTTGTCATAAATTAGTTGACCATTTATGCATGGCTTTTTATTTCTGACCTCTCTGTTCTGTCTTATTCATCTCTGTGTCTGTTTTTATGCCAATACCATACTATTTTAATTACTGTAGTTTTGTAATGTAGTTTTATTTTTTTTTATTTTTAAAATTTATTTATTTTTGAGAGAGAGAGAGACAGAGACAGAGCATGAGCAGGGGAGGAGCAGAGAGAGAGGGAGACACAGAATCCAAACCATGCTCCAGGCTCTGAACTGTCACCACAGATCCCGATGTGGAGCTCAAACTCCTGAACTGCGAGATCATGACCTGAGCCGAAGTTGGACGCTTAACCAACTGAGCCACGCAGGCACCTCTGTAATGTTTAAAATCAGGAAGTGTGATGCTTCCAGATTTTTGTTCCTTTTCAAGATTGCTTTGGCTATTCGGGGTGTTATGTGGTTCATATAGTAAGTTTTAGGATTGTTTATTCTATTTCTGTGGAAAATGCCATTGGAATTTTGAATAGGGATTGCATTGAATCTATAGATTGCTTTGGGTAGGGTAAACATTTTAAAGGTATTATTTTTTCCCATCCATGAGCATGGAAAGTCTTGCCATTTATTTCTGTCTTCTTCAGTTTGTTTCATCAGTGTGTTATAGCTTTCAATGTGCAAAGCTTTCACCTTCTTGGTTAAATTTATTCCTAGGTATTTTATTCTTTTTGATGCAATTATAAGTAGAATTGTTTTCTTAATTTGGTCATTGACTTTTGAATAATGTAAATTCTCATGTAGCCATCACTCCAGTCAAGGTAAATATTAGTTGCATCTCTCTAGGAAATTCCCTATGCCCATTTTTCTTTATTTCCCTTATTCTGCCCCCCACTCCCAGGCAGCCATCCATCTGGTTTCTATCATTGTAGATTAGTTTTGCTTCTTTTTGACAGTAACATAAACATAGTCCTATAGAATTTACTGTTTGACTTTTTTTTTTTTTTTTTTGCTCAGCATAGCATCTGAGAGTTAATCTGTACTATGTGAATATTAGGAATTGTTTCTTTTTAAAATTTTTAAAATGTTTTTTATTTATTTTTGAGAGAGAGAGAGAGAGACAGAGCGTGAGTGGGGGAGGAGCAGAGAGAGAGGGAGACACAGAATCTGACGCAGGGTCTAGACTCCAAGCCACCAGCACAGAGCCGATGTGGGGATCGAACTCATGAACCTCGAGATCATGACCTGAGCCAAAGTCTGATGCCCAAACGACTGAGTCACCCAGGCGCCCCAGGAATTGTTCCTTTTTTATTGCTAATTTTTATTACTGACTATACCACAACTTTTTTTTTTAACATATTCACCAGTTAATTACATTCAGCTGTTTCTAGTTTGGGGCTATTAATATAGCTGCTATGATTTTTCCCCGCCCACATGTTATGAACTTGTTCATGAATTGGTACAGCAAGAGACCAGCTGTGAGTAGGAGTGGGGATGGAGAGAGATGGTCAGATCATGAAAGGCCTGGGGGTCATGCTGTGGTGACTGAGCTTGATCCTGAAGGTGGTGGGAACCCCTAAAGGCTACGTGGTCAAGGAGGGCACAATGGGTCAGATTTGCCAGCAGTGTGGAAGGTGGATCACTGGGGACCCAGCACGGAGTAGGGAGATTGGTTAGAAGCTACCAGGTCAGCTGCCTGAAGGAAGGTAATGGCAGAGGGAAGAGAGAAGGCCTATTAGTTTGCCGGGGCTGCCATAACAAAGTACCCACATCACGGGTTAAACAACAGAACTTCATTTTGTTAGAGTTCTTACGGTTCTTAATCTTGAGATTAAGGCATCAGCAGGGATGGCTCCTTCTGAGGGCTGTGAAGGAAGGATGTGTTCTAGCCCCTCTCCTGGGCTTGCGGTTGGCGGTCTTTTCCCTGTATCTTCACGTTGTCTTCTGTCTGTATATGTCTGTCTTCCACTTTCCTCTTTTTTTAAGGACAGCAGTCATATTGGATAGGACCCACCCTAATGATCTCATGTTAACTTGATTACTTCTTTAACGAACCTATCCCCAGGGGTGCCTGGGTGGCTCAGTCGGTTGAGCGTACAACTCTCGATTTCGGCTCAGGTCATGGTTCCTGGGGTCATGGGATTGAGCCCTACATCAGGCTCTGCACTGACAGCGTAGAGCCTGCTTAGGATTCTCTCTCTCCCCCCTCTGCCCCTCCCCCGCTTACACTCACTTGCTCGCTCTCTAAAAAATGAAAAAGAACCTGTCTTCAAATTACATTCTGAAGTATACATTCTAAACTGCTATGGGTTAAGACTTCAGCATAGGAATTTTTAGGAGGGGAACACAGCCCGTAACAGAGAGATTAACTGAAGGTTGTTTGAAGGTAAAGTCGACAGGACCTACTGAGCAGATGGACAGAGGAAGGAACAAAGGTGGTACCTCCAGGGTTACTGGCTTGGGTAGCTGAGTGGTGCAGTGCAATAATGGAGGGTATTCAGGAGGAGGGAGAGACTTGAGTGGGGAGGGGGATAGTTAGGTTTGACGTTACTGAGTTTGAGGTAATTCTTTTAGTTCCTGCCCATCACTGATGGGGAAATACTAAAAATATATTCTGTAAAACCTGGTTTTGTTGGGAGAGGGCGGTCATGTTTTTCTACAGTGCAGCATATGAGCTGTGCTCGTTGCGCCTTGAGGAGTCAGGACTTTCTGCATCGCACATGCACTGAGGTTGCCGCGCGGAGGCTGTGCTGTGACCTCCAGACCATTGGAGCCACGCAGCTGCCTGCCCTCCCTGTCGCCCCTCCCAGTTTGTTACAAAGGATGCAGATGAACAGCCGGGTAAAGAGGTGCATCGGCCCAGGTCCAGAAGGGTCCTGAGCATGGGAACTCCCGTCTCCATGGAGGTGGGGTGCGCCACCTTCCCTGCAGGTTTATGCCATGGTGCGCACGTGACCTGACCCCCCCCCCCCGACCCGACTCCTGCTTTTTTTGTTAGCAACACGCTCATTTATAAACCTCATGTATAGATTCCTTAGATGGTATGTGGCACCATGAATTAAGAGAGGCTTCTTCAAAACTCCCTCAGCTTTCTCTGAGCTTGATGAATTCAGGTACGTGAGGGTAGGTGTGTGTGATGACTCACGAGTGTATGCGTGTCCAGACTCTTAGAGCAGGTTTACTCCATGCTGGTTGCCTGACTCTTGGAACTTGTCTTCCTGACGCAATGTGAGAGGTGTACCTAACGAAAGACTTTCTATACTCCTTTGGAATGCATTCTAGAAATTATACTCTGCAGAAAGATGATCCCAAATTTGAGTAATCCAACCCACTAGATTATGAGGCCAGCAGTTTGTTTTTCTGGTTTGATTTCTTGCAGTTTTGTTTATACATCCTGTAGTTTGAGTTATGTGCCAAGCTAATTTAGTTTCAGTATCTTCAAAAGCAACAACTGCTTACAAAACGCACTAGAAGTCATGCCTGGATCCACTTCCTTGGCGTGTCTGGGAGGGGCTGGCACAGAGGCCCACGAGGAGCAGGTGCCCTGCCTGTAGTTAGTAGCACGCGCACACACATGCCAGTTTTAAAAATCACGAGGCTTTCACTTAGAATTCCTTTTTCCCCAAGTTTTTGTTTAAATTTCAGTTCACATACAACGCAATA
Source organism: Lynx canadensis (assembly GCF_007474595.2). Lineage (NCBI taxonomy): Eukaryota > Metazoa > Chordata > Mammalia > Carnivora > Felidae > Lynx > Lynx canadensis. The sequence goes on along the minus strand of NC_044320.2, from coordinate 37,050,820 downwards.
CTAGTTTCAGGTGTAGAATTTAGTGATACAGCACTTAGTGTAACACCTGGCGCTCATCACAGTAAGCGCCTAGATCCTTGATCCCCAACACCTAGTTCACCTGTACCCCCATCCACCTCCCCACTGGTGACCATCAGTTTGTTCTCCAGAGTTAAGAGTCTTCCTTGGTTTGCCTCCTCCCCCACCCCCTGTGTTCATTTGTTCAAATTCCACACGTGAATGAAATCATATGGTATTTGTTTTAGAATTTCTTTCTTTAATCGAGTGCCACTTACGTACGTGCTAGACTGTGGGAGCAGAGTGGTAAATAAGACATCGTGCTTGCATTAAGGAATTTGCAGCCAATTAATTGGGTATGCTAGAAGGCCAGAAATATCAAAAAGTAACATAACTCTTATTACAGTTTAAGTGCATCTATTAATATATATATTATCACAAACACATGTGATTATATATATATTTTTTAAGGCCTAATGGTGTAATTAGCAACTTTGAACGTCTTCCTTTTTGCCAGAGCCATATTTTTCTCTTCGTGTATGCTCTGCTCTTCCCTCCCGCGTGGCTGTTTGTCTTCAGGTCTTGTGTTCTCTGACAACTGTGTCAAAAAGACGACTCCTTTGGGGTGCCTGGGTGGCTCGGTCGGTTGAAGGTCCGACTTCGGCTCAGGTCATGATCTCACAGTCTGTGAGTTCGAGCCCCACGTCGGGCTCTGTGCTGACAGCTCAGAGCCTGGAGCCTGTTTCAGACTCTGTGTCTCCCTCTCTCTCTGCCCCTCCCCTGTTCATGCTCTGTCTTTCTCTGTCTCAAAAATAAATAAACGTTAAAAAAAAAAATTAAAAAAAAGACTCCTTCCTCCTCGTTAGTATCATCGGAAACCTTGGTTTTCTTACTTGCATTAGTGATAGTCCATACTTACTCATTTGTTTACTTTTTTATATTGTTTCCCTTCATAAGACAGAAACTTCTATAAGGGCCAGGGCCAAGCTGCGTGACCATTTTTGGGATCTGGCCCGCGGGCCCTTGTCTTCCAGTGTCTCCACTTTTCTGGCTCTTTTTCTCTTTACATTTGCTCGCCTCTGTTTTAACTCTTATCGAAGTGTATTTCCTATTTTCTTAGGTCTCCTTCAACCAGACAGATTGCTCTTTATGCATAGATTTTTCTTGAATGGGTTGAAAAACCATACATACTGACTCTGACTGGTGGACTTTCATTTCCAAGGCTGTAGCTCACAAATCTGTTTTCAGGCTTCTCGCTAGGATTCCACAACTGTATTCCCGTTCACTTTCTGGTCATTGCTGCCTCGATCATCCCAAGAATTATCTCTCTCTGTGCCTCAGTTCCCTGACCTTTTAAATGGGGACAGAAGTTAGTATGTGCAGGGCTGCTGTGAGAGTAAACTAATACTTTCAAAATGCTGAGAATGGTCAGAGTTAGCAGGAACTACCTCAGCTTGCCCTGCTGCCCCACTTGCTTGCCTTTCGGTATGGTTCCTAGCATGAACACTTAGGATGGAAATACGGTGTCATTTGGGTTCTCTGTAGCTGGTTCCAGCTGTACTGTTGTGACACAATGGTATGTGATTTGTTCCTAATAGTTTATAATGTACTATCGTTTGTAAACAATTTACCTTTTTTAATGAATTTGAGCAGATTTAAGTTTATCTGTTTAAACAAATCACTTTTGCTGCAGTGTCCTGCTGGACAGAGGGAGAAGGGATGTGGCATCACAGCTAGTCCCCCAGGAACGTCATGTAACCACAAGCTTAGCTTCCCGTGCCCCAGCCTCCAGAGCAGGCCGTTATTGGTAGGTCATGAATACTTAGGGAGGTTATACATCATTGCAATTCTTTGCCTCCTCACAGAATTAACTTTGGCTTAATCAGAACATTGGTGTAGTCTGTAGTTCTAGAATATGGCCTGTCACATCAGACTGATTTTGTGGCCTCTGTCTCAGCTACCACATTCTGCTATGCGTTTAGATGCCTTTTCTTTGCCCTCAACCTCTCCCAGCGTATTGTCTGACTCGATGGAAGAATAAATGTCGACGCTAGCCTATTTGAACAGTATACAACTTTGAAGGGTTTTATGGTACAGGATACGATGTGACAGCTGACATTTGTATCACCCTTTATGGAAGTTCAAACCGCTCGTATTACTACTTCATTTATGCTTGGTACAGCTTTGTGAAAACTTGAGTAGGAAAGCTTTTGTTATCCTTAAAGATGAGAAAACTGAAACTCAAGAGGTTAAATAAGTAGGATTTTGGTGTTTTGTTTTTTGTTTTTTTTTTAAGTTTATTTTGGTGGGGGCGGGACAGACAGAGGCAGAGAGACTGAATCCCAAACAGGGTCCACACTGTCAGCACAGAGCCTGACTTGGGCTCAGACTCATGAACCGTGAGATCGTGACCTGAGCCGAAATCGAGATTCGGACGCTTAACCAACAGCCACCCAGGCGCCCCTTTCCAGTTTTTTAGGTAGGTACTAACATGAGGCTGTTCGTTCATTTCGCAGACAGCAAACGCCTCCTGTACATCCAGGACTGATGGTTGTGATACACAAGTGAACTGGAGTCTGAGAACTCCAGATTCTGTGCTCGCTTTTACGGGTTTTAATATTTCAGTCCGAGACTACTTTGTAGGCCTGACTTTGTAATCTGGGCACTACAGGGAGCCCACCGCACACATTCTGCACCACTCCGTCCCTCAGTCTCACTCCTGCTTGGGTTAATCTGTGCCTCTTCTTTTGTCATAAAAATTATTTTCTCTGCCTTTCTACTTTCAGGATTATCAGAAAAGTTTAAACGATCTCAATAAAGTTCTTCTGCTGGATTCAAGTATTATTGAGGCAAAGATGGAACTGGAAGAGGTAACCAGACTCCTTAAGGATAATGCATCATTCAACAAAGAAAAAGAGAGAAGGAAAATTGAAATTCAAGAGGTATTTGTATTTGATTAACTTTGAAAGTACTCTTTTGGGGATTTCGTAGATGCTAAAATCCTATTTCTCTGAGTTCTACAAAAAAAAATTTTTATTTTCTTTTTACTTGGATGTCCAGTAAAGGCATTTTAACCAGTTATAAAGACAAAACTTTCCTTTGCTATAATTAGCCACTGTAGATCCCAGCTTGTGTCCATCGAGGGTACTGGGAGTCTGCATTCCTGAGGTTTCTCCTTTCTCTCCCCCAGCCACCCCCACCTGGCCTATAGTTTGCATTGTTTCTGCTCAGATTGCTCTGGAAGCCTATTTGCTTCAGGGTACACCTGGAGAATCCTGACAGGACTCATTCAGTGTCAGTGGCCCTGCCAGCCATACCCCATAGGGATTTTTTTGATTGATTGAGACCTTTTTAGCACTCTGAAACAAGACTGGCCTAATTGGAGATTTTGGAGTATCCCAGAATCAAACGCCGTGTCTTGCGCTCTAGCTTTTTCGTTTGGCATCCGTGAAGAATGTCAGCTCATGAATTCCTGTGTCCTTGTGGATGCTAATATCATATCCCATTTATCATACATTTCCGCTAAGAGTAAGAGGCGAATATGTGAGAGAAACTAGAAGGATTTCCAAGGAGGGAAGAAAAAATATTTTAAGTTCATGTCTCTGTTAAATGTGAGGAAATATTTGTCACGAAAAAGAGGTAAAGTTGTTATAGGTCTTCTTTCATAGAAAACTAAACCTCATGATCATATTTTCAGTGTCAAAAATTTTTTATACTTAAAAACATACTTTCATGAATGGATACTTTAACACTTCCTAAAAAGAGTAGGTTTTCCTATTCATTATAAAGTATACACTTTTTTCACTTAGAATTTGACTAAAATAGAGTCTACCAGTGTTTTTCAGTTCTTTCCCATTTTAATAATTTGTGCAGTGGCTGTTGTGTCACAGTATAATTTTTTTTTCCTCATGAAGGTGAACGAAGGCCATGAAGAAGAGCCTGAAAGGACCTCTGAGGAGGTGTCCAATGACTGCTTTGCCACCAGGAAGGAGGACACAACCAATGGGCCACCAGCATACTGTGAAACACTCCCGATCGCCAGGCCTACCAGTGCCTATGAATTTGGTCAGGTTATAAATGCCCTCAGCACGAGGAACGATAAAGAGGCCTGTGCACACCTTTTAGCCGTCACTGAACCGAAAGATTTGCCAGTGTTGTTGAGTAACAAACTTGAAGGGGATACATTCCTCCTCCTCATTCAGTCTCTGAAAAATAATCTTATTGGGAAAGATCCTTCTTTGGTGTATCAGCATCTTTTCTATCTAAGTAAAGCAGAAAGGTTCAAGGTAAGTGGCAAAACATGGATACTGATTTTTGTTTTAGGGTATCTGTAACTTTAAAATGTTCATTTTTAAATGAAGCTAATACAGTTTTTCTCCTTCTTCCAGATGATGTTGACACTAATTAGCAAGGGCCAAAAGGAGCAAATTGAACAGCTCTTTGATGACCTCTCAGACACACCAAACAAACATTATACTTTAGAAGATGTACAGGCCCTAAGAAGGAAGTATGAGCTTTAAATGAAGGCTATTGTTAGATTTCTTCCATGCATGTAGGAGTTCCAGTAGTGCTAATGGGATGGTATTGTAATAGCGTTGCATGGATAAAACCTGGTTTCGAAAAGATCCTTTGGTTTGGACTGTAAAATATTTTATGTATTTTTATATAGAGAACATGTATATTCTACGATATGCTTTTATTAGTTGTAAATATTTTCCTACGTACCAGAGCTAACATCTTTATATTTAATAATAAGTACATTTGGAACTTGTTCAAGTACATTTTAATTTATATTCTAAATTTTCTTTTAATAACTCGTTAAAAATTTGAGTTCCATTCCTTTGGGCCATAAAGGATTCCTCTTAAGTTTCATAGAAGTGTATTTCTTTAAAAGTGAAAATCATTAACAGTGATTATTATATCACCTTTATTTCCTGCTATGATATATATATATGAATACTATTTTATACTACTTCTGGATTACAATCCGCTAAGGTGAAATGTAACACTTAAATCTTACAATATGAAATGATTATTAAATAAATTAACTTAGAGCTATAAGAGAACTTCTTTTCTCACATGGAAACATTGCCTAATAATTAAAGAACAAAAATTGGCAAAAATTTCTACTACTTACTACTTTTTACTAGATTTTAAAGTGCGGTTTCCCAAACAACTGTATAAAAGCAGACTAAGCCTGCATTGTCCCCTCCACATTTTCCCCAACGTTTAGATGTTGTCTTCACCCTTTTTTCCCCCCCCCCCCCCCCAATTTATTCCCTCAACGGAAAAGTGAAGTCTTATTAAAATCTCCTTTGTTAACTGGATCAAAGTAAAGGTATTTCTTACAATAAAACATTCAGGTCTCTATCAATGTACTGTCATTTATTGCTATAGTTTTTATCAAGTTCTTTTTCTGGAGCATTCTGTCTTGAGAAGTGAGTATCACAGGTGAGTATCACTTTCATTATTTGCATATTTAATCTTTTGGAATTAATAGAATTTTAAAGAATCATTGGGGGTAAATGGTATCTTTCAAACTGACATTTTTCTTTTTAACTCTTTGTTCATTAATGAAAAGCTGATTCTCCTTTTTTAATGTTAGTAAACTTTACAGTAGAGACATAAAAAGGAAACTCTTTTGTTGACAGTTACGTACCCAGCACCTAGCTGCACGGGGCTGTCTGGCAGTGGTCACCTCTCCTTCAGAGGAGGTGGAAAGCTGTGAGTGCCCAGCGGTGCCAGTTGTGTGGGTCATGGCTGGAGAAACCCGTTTCTGTCCAGTGACAGCCAGGGTACTGAAGTGGGAACTTCATGACTGAGGGGAGGGAAGACAAGGTGAAGGAACTGTAGATAGGAATATCAAAGAGCATTAAAAGAATGCAGTTCCTCAAGACTTCAGCAGGAAGTCTGCCCATATGCCTCTGGGAGTATCCCACTCAAAGACCTCCCCACCAGATTGCCCCACTGGGTCCACAAGCCTCCCCAAAGCCCTGAGTTAAATTCACGCCACCTCTCACTATGTGCTGGATCCCCGTGCGTGCTCCTGAGCGGGGCAGTGAGAGCAGGCCCGGTGATGAGAGTTTTCTCAGAAAAATGGACCAAGAGTCTGTGGGCAAGGGAGAAATCACACACTAGAGCTGTGGAGCTATAGCACCACCTTCTGGAAAACAAAAGGTTCCAGCAGCTAGACTTGAGTTACAAGAAAAGATGGAAAAGTTTAAGAATTCTGCCACTAGAGGGAGCAAGAAGAGTGGAGCAGGTTCACCCATTCAAAGGCTGAGGACACCTCTGACGTAGTGACACCAGTGATAGTACCTCATCTGACGGCAACCAGTGAAGACTCGGGAGGCGTCTGTTACTTCAAATGTGAAAATAGCCATGCAAACGTACAAGGAACATGAAAAAATATTTCACCCTCCAAAAGACACCAATAATTCAACGACTACACACAAAGACATAGGATGTTGCAGATCTAGCTGATAAAGAATTCAGGATAGCTGTTTTGAAGAACACAACAAGCTACAAGAAAACTCAATGATATTAGGAAGGAAAACATGAAATCAACAGAAATTACAAAAAAGAACCAAATTCTGGAGTTGAAGAATTGAGTGAATGAGATGAAGACTACTATAGCAAGCCTCTGTAGAATAGAGCAATTGGAAGACAGAATAAATGACTTAGAGAATACAAATTCTCAAATGATGCAGAAGACCAAAGGGAGAAGGGGGCAGAAAATGTAGTTTGAAAAATAATTGAAAATTCCCCAAACCTGGGGGAAAGGACTTGAACATCTAAAGTCACAGAGCTCACATAGATCACCGTAGTATCTCAATGTGGAAACACCTCCCAGACATGATACAAGGAAACCACCAAAAATCAATCCTAAAGACGGCTGGGGGAGTGTAACTTACCAAGGAAGCCCCATTAGGCTGTCCGCGTATTTCTCCGTGGCAAAACCCTAGAATGACATTCAAAGTCTCAAAAGAGAAAAACTTTCAGCCAGAGTTACACTTCAGTGATGAAGGAGAAAGACTTGCCCAATAGCCAAAGCTGAAAAAATTTATCACCACTAGGTCTACCCTGCAGAAATGCTGAGAGGAGTTCCTCAAGCTGAAATAAAAAGATGCTAATCAGTGACATAAAACCATCTTTACACTGGTAAAGGTGAAAAATACCCAAATTTAGAAAACTCTAATTCTATAAAATGGCATATTAGCCACAACTATAGTATACCATCTTAAAGAATTAGAATTTTCTGAATTTGAGTACGTTTCACCTTTTCCTTTAGGAAAAGAGTATTAAAAATAACTTGCTACTATAATTTGCTGACAGTACACAATACAAAAAGAAATCTGATGTCAGAAAATATATATAAGAGTAAAAGATGAATAGACCCTTTATAGACAAATGAAGATAAGTTGCTATCAGCATAAAATGGACTCTTCCATGTATGAAATGTTTTATGTAAACCTCATGTTAAAAAATTCAGATTCACAAAAGATAAAGGGGAAACCATATATACGACTGTGGAAAATCAGTTTACAGAGTTGAAACAAACGGAGAGGGGAACAAAAGGGAGGAAAGAACTGGGGAAAAGGAACAATGGAAATCTAGAACAGGAAGGCAACCAGGAAGATGGCAGTTGTAAATCCCTACATATCAATAATTACTCTAAATGTAAATTGAATTCACCAATCAAAAGGCACAGAATGGCTGGATTAAAAAAAAAAAAGACAACCATATGCTCTGTACAAGAGACTCACTTCAGCTTTAACACATATAGGTTTAAAGTGAAGGGATGGAAGAAGATACTACTTGCAAGTGAAAACCAAAAGAGCAGGGGTTACTGTACTTGCCCTTAGACCAAACAAACCAAGCCAAGAGTGGTAAGAGACAAAGAAGGTCATTATATAATAAAGGGGGTCACTACAGTCAGATGATACAATAATTGTAAACTGTATGCACTCAACATTGGAGCACCTAAATATATGAAGCAAATACTAACAAATCTGAATGGAGATGTGGAGAATAGAATAATAGTAGAGGACTTTAATACTTCACTTAGAGCAATGGGTAAATCATCCAGACAAAATCAACAAGGAAATGTTAGAATTAGATCATACTTTGGACCAAATGGACCTAATGGTCATATAGAACTTTCCATCCAATAGCAACAGAATATATTCTTCCCAAGTACACAAGGAACATTCTCCAGGATAGATTATATGATAGGACACAAAACAAGTCTTAGCAAATTTAAGAAGATTGAAATCTATCTTCTGACCACAATGGTACGCAACTACAAGTCAACAAAAGGAAAGCTGGAAAATATGTAAATATGTGGAAACAACACAATTCTGAACGAGTGGGGTCAAAGAAGAAATTAAAGGAAATAAAATTTATCAACTGAAAATGGAAACAGCAAACCTGTGCAAAAGCAGTTCTGAGAGGGAAGTTTAGAATGATAAATGCACATGTTAAGAAGTTAGATCTCAAACAGCCTCACATTACACCTAAAGAGCTATAAAAAGAACAAACTGAGCTCAAAGCTAGAAGAAGGAAGGAAATAAAGATCAGAAATAAGAGACAAGAAAAAAATACAAAAAAAGAACAAAACATTTTTCAAAAAGATAAATGAAATAGACTGTTAGCTACACTAAGAAAAAAAAAGGCAAAATCAGAAATGAAAGAAGAGACATTACAGAAATACATCGGATCGTAAGAGTCTACCATGAACAGTTGCATGCCAACAAATTAAGTAATTGAAGAAATGGATGAGTTCCTAGAAACACAGAATTCACCAAGACTGAATCAGAAAGAAACAAAATCTGAACAGATTAATAATAAGAGATTGAATTAGTAATCAAAAGCCTCCTAACAGAAAATTCCAGGATCAACTGGCTTCATTGGCAAACTCTACCAAACGTGAAGAAGAGTTAACAATCCTCAAACTCTTCCAAAAAATTGAAGAGGAGGGAATACTTTTAGGCCAATTCTATGAGGCTGGCATTACCCTGATATCAAAGCCAGATAAGGACCTACAGGAAAACTGAAGACCCGTATCTCTGATGACTGTAGATCTGCAAATTCTCCACAAAATATTACCAAACCAAATTCAAGAACACATTAAAAGGATTGTACACCATGACTATGTAGGATTTATCCCTGGGATCAAGCGTGGTTCAACATGGGCAAATCAGTTTCATATACCACCATTTAATAGAATGAAAGATAGAAATCACACAGTCACCTGAACAGATGCAGGAAAAGCATTTGACAAAATATCCTTTCATTTTAAGAACTCTACAGACTGGAAACAGAAGGAACATACACAATAAAGGCCATACATGACAAGCCCACACCTAACTTGCTCAGCAGTGAAAAAAGCTTTCCTCTAAGATTAGGAACAAGACAAAGATGCCCACTCTCACCACTCCTAATACAAGTGTTGGGAGCCCTAGCTAAAAGAATTAGGCAAGACAGAAATAAAAGGCATCCAAATTGGAAAGGAAGAAGCAAAAATTTTCTTGCAGTTTATGTTGTATATAGAGAAAATCCCGAAGACTCAAAAAAGTATTGGAACTAATCAATAAATTTAGTCAAGTTGCAGGATATAAAATTGACAAAGAAATCAGTTGCATTTCTGTAACCATAAGCATCTGAAAAAGAGGTAAAAACTATCCCATTCACAGTAGCATCAAAAACAAAATACCCAGACTAAATTTAACCAAGGCAGGTCTGTACAGCAAACACTACAAGACATCATTGAAAGAAATCAAACCTTACACAAATGGTAAAGGATTCCATGCTTATGGATTGGAAGAATTACTACTGTTAAAACGTCCCTATCACCCAAAGCCATCTATAGATTCAATGCAATCCCTATCAAAGACCCAATGGCATTTTTCACAAACATAGAAACCAAACCAAACAACGACAAAATCCCTAAAACTTGTATGGAACCAGAAAAGAGCCCAAATTGCCAAAGCAATCATGAGAAGAGCAAAGCCAGAGGCATCACACTTCCTGATTTCAAACTATACTACAAAGCTTTAGTAATTGCAACAGCATGGTACTGGCATAAAAAGAAGACAGACAAGTGGAAGAGAACAGAAAGCCCAGAATTAAACCACTACATATATGGTCAACTAACATTCAACAAGGCAGCCAGAATACCCGGTAAGGAAAGGATAGTATTTCAATAAATTGTGTTGGGAAAATGGCATAAACACAGAAAAGTGAAACTGGACCCCTCATCTTATACCATTCACAAAAATTAACTTGAAATAGGTCAAAGATTTAAACATAAGACCGGATACCGTAAAACTCCTAGAAAAAACAAACAACAACAAAAAAACAGGAAAGAAGTTCCTCAATATTGATCTTGGCAATGTTTTTTTGTTTTGTTTTGTTTTTTTAATGTTTACTTATTTTGAGAGAGAGAACATGCAAGCAGAGGAGTGGGCAAAGGGAGAGAGAGAATCTGAAGCAGGCTCTGTGCTGTCAGCACAGAGTCCAATGTGGGGCTCAATCCCATGAACCATAAGATCATGACCTGAGCCAAAATCAAGAGTCAGAAGTTCAACCAACTGAGTCATCCAGGTGCCCCAATCCTGGCAATGACTTTTGCATATGACACCAAAAGCACAAACAACAAAAGCAAAAATTAACAAGTGGGACTACATCAAATTGAAAAGCTTCTGCACAGCAAAAGAAATCAACAAAATGAAAAGGTACAGAATCGGAGAAAATCGTTTGCAAAGCATATATTGGGTAAGAGGCTAATATCCAAAATATATAAACATTTTGAGAAAACGCCAAGTGGCGGATGGCACTGGTGTTAGTTAGACCTGGAGGGCCTGGGGGTCCTGGAATGGGAGGTCATGGTGGCTTCCACAGAGGCTTGGGCAGCAGCATCCAGGGCTGGGGTTACAGCTGTGGTTGGGCCATGGCTAAGACCAAGGCCAAGGCGCTTGTGGAGGCAAGGCTGAGGACAAGAAGTGGATCCCCATTACCAAGCTGGGCTGCCTGGTCAAGGACATGAAGATCATGTCCCTGGTGGAGATTTCTCTCTTCTCCCTGCCCATTAAGGAATCTGAGATCATTGACTTTTTTTTTTGTCCTAGGGGCATCCCTCAAGGATGAGGTTTTAAAAATTATGACTGTTCAGGGGCGCCTGGGTGGCGCAGTCGGTTAAGCGTCCGACTTCAGCCAGGTCACGATCTCGCGGTCCGTGAGTTCGAGCCCCGCATCAGGCTCTGGGCTGATGGCTCAGAGCCTGGAGCCTGTTTCCGATTCTGTGTCTCCCTCTCTCTCTGCCCCTCCCCCGTTCATGCTCTGTCTCTCTCTGTCCCAAAAATAAATAAACGTTGAAAAAAAAAAAATTATGACTGTTCAAAAGCAAACCCTTGCTCGCCAGTGGACCAGGTTCAAGGTATTTGTTGCCAGCAGAGATTACAATGGACATGCTGTTCTGGGTATTAAGTGCTCGATGGTAGCCACAGCCATCCATGGGGCCATCGTCTTGGCCAGGTTTTCCATTGTCCCTGTACGGCGAGGCTACTGGAGGAACAAGATCCACAAGCCCCACACCATGCCACGCAAGGTGACCTGCTGCTGTGGCTCTGTGCCAGTGCACCTCATCCCTGCCCAGAGGCACTGGCTTTGTCTCAGCCTCTGTGCCCAAGAAGCTACGATGATGGCTGGTATTTATGACTGCTACACCTCAGCCAGGGGCTGTACTGCCACCCTCTGGGCAACTTTGCCAAAGCTGTTTTTGATGCCATTTCCAAGACCTACAGCTCACTTCTGTGTTTACCAAGTCACCTATCAGGAATTCACTGACCGTCTTACAAAGGACCACATCAGAGTCTCTGTGCAGAGAACCCAGGCTCCAACTGTCACCAGCATATAGTTTCATACAAGAAAAATACACACACACACACAATCCGCACACACCCTCACACTACTCAATAATGAAAACCAATCCAAATAAAAAATAGGCATTTTCCCAAAGAAGATTTCAAAATGGCCTAGAGGTTACATGAAAAGATGCTTAACATCATTAATCACAAAATCACAATGAGGTATCACCGCACACCTATTAGAATGGCTGTCCTCAAGACGACAAGAGAAGCACTGGTGAGAAAGTGCACAAAAAGGAACACTTGTACCCTGTTAGTGGGGTTATAAACTGCAGCCGCTATGGAAAACAGTTTTGAGGTTCCTCCAAAAAACTAAAAATAGAACTATCAATATGACCCAGCAATTCCACTGTGGGTATATACCCCAAGAAATGAAAACAGGATATTGAAGGTTATGCAATCCCATATTTATTGTAGCATTATTCACAACAGCCACGATATGGAAACAGTTTATGCCCGTCAACTGATGAATGGATAAAGATTATACATACCCATACACAACAGACAATGCAATGTTATTCAGTCACAAGAAGGAAATCCTGCCATTTGTGACAACATGGCTAGACCTTGAGGACATGCTGAGTGACATAAGTCAGAGACAAATACTGTATGATATCACTTTTATGTGGAATCTTAAAGCCAAACTCCTAAAAATAGAAAAATAATAGTTACTATGTAGAACTACCAGGTTGGGGGAACAGGAGAGATGTTTACGTGAACGAACTAGCACTAGAAGATCAGCTAAGTCGTAGAGAACTAATGCACAGCATAATGACTGTAGACAATATTATAAGCATCAAACTTGCTAAGAGACTGATCTTAATTATTCCCACCACAGAAAAGAAATAATTATGTGAGGTGATAAAGATGCTACCTAGCAGTACAATATATAAGTGTACCAAATCAGTTATGTACACCTTAAATTTACACAATATGTCAAACATTTCAATTAAAAAAAAACTACCGTACTTGGTTTTGAGCTTTGTGCTAGGCCTGTGTATAGTTTATTACACACTAATTTAATTCTTATAACAACTCTGTTATAGATGAGGAAACTATGGCACAGAAAAAATCAAACACAGAAAATGTATATTAAATCCCTGTAAATTAACAAGGGTTACAAATATTGCAAGTAGTTGATCCAAGATTCAAGTCTTTGAACTTATGCTGTTTAATGGAAAATATTAAACATAATGGAATAATTAGTAAGGTGCCTGGTCTTTAAGTTACAGCTTGTAGAGGCAATGAACATATAAACTACCAATCTTGTTAAACCAATAGAGATGTAATAGTGATCATGTAGAGCAAGAGAAATGCCCAGTACTGCCTGTGAGGTTAAGATAGGTTTTAAGGAGATAACTGTGCAGCCTGAGTTTGTCATTTGGATGAGAAGAGGGTGTGCCAGGCAGAGGAAAGAGGAGACACAAAGGCATCCAGATGCACATCGAAGGTGCATGTTGAACGCAAGTGTGAAATAACGGGGCGTGTGTAGGGAACTACGTGTACTCTTCATCTTAGAGGAGCAGAATGTCTATGTGATAGGCCTGAAGGAATGATAGTTGGATAAAACAGAAAGCTGTATGCTGCATATAAAATGGTAGAAATAGAGTTTTAGTTACAGATGTGGTTCCTCTGTGAGTCAGGCGTTGCCTGGTTTTCTTCCCCTTCTCGGCATACACAAGATGGGACTTTTCAAACTCTGTGATTGGTTAGGGACACATGACAAATCCTGCCAACAGAGTAGAGGTAGAAGTGATGTGTCCCTTCTGGGCCCAAGTACACAACAGCTAGTACAGGCCCTGCGTGGTCTTCACCCTTGCTACAGTGACTGAGAAAGGCCTCACATTCCAGTTAGTGGGTTGTAAGAAGACGACAGCTCCATCATCAGCCTGATTCTTTGAGTGTTGGTCTGAAGTGGATTCCTACCAGTCTGCATTGGACAGATAGCATGAATGAGAAATAATCCTTTTTTTTTTTGTTGTTAAGCCACTAAGACTTTTGGATTGTTTAAAATTGTATCCAAAGACTTGGATCTGTTTCTGTATAGTCTTTCCTGATCTCTCAATCCGTAAAACCAACTTCACACTGTTCATCTCCACATGAATGCCTCATAGACACCTCAAATGTAATAATGCCCCAAACTGAACTCTTTGTTCCCTCAAACTTAGGTTTCACTTGTTCTTTATCTTGGTGAAAGATACCAGCATTCATACTCTGGCCTAAGCTAGAAACTTCAGATTCCTCCTAGACCTTTCTGGCTCTTTCAATCTCCGCATCCAATATTCATTCAGGCAAACTGTTTTATTACCCAGAGAGGGCACATTCACTCAACATCGACTGCTTTTGCACCAGACGTTTCCCTGCTCTTCTCTCTTCCTTCTTACTTCCCAAAACCACAAAGCTAATTCCTAGGCATCCTTTAAAATCCAGTTCAAATGTCCTCTCCCAGAGGCTTTTCCTCACCTGCCTTGGCTGAGTTAAGTGATCTTTGTTTTCTCATAGTGCCGTATGCATAGCTCTACTATAGTTTTAACCACTGTTTTTGTGTTTTGATCTGTGATCATGCTCAGCTACCTGACCTTAACTGAAACAATTGAGGCCATCTCATCTAACTGCTCCAATGTACTCCCCTTTTGACTAATGACCAGATTTTCCCTGTTCCTTCTCTTTTAGAAAGTAATTTTCCCCCTCCTTTCTAGTGCTGATCCCTCATGCTATCCTCTCCTCTCTTCAAGGGCTTTCCTCCCAGAATAAATCCATCTTTTGCATATTTCTCTTTCAATTACAGCCTTCCTCTCAGTCTCCAAACCCACTCAACTCTTCCTCACTTAAAGTCCTTCTCTCAGTCTCCCAAGTTTCCATCCTTTCCTACACCATATTTTCAAAAATAGATAACTTCTTCCATTTTTCTTTCCTACCTCCCAAATTTCCTTTTTTGAAAGAAATTTGGCCTCTATCTCCCAACACTATTCAAACTACTGCCAACAACATTTATCAGATCCAGAAGCTTTTTCTTTGTCATAAAACTGGGTTACACTGTGGCCTGAAGAGGTGTTTTTTTTTTTTTTTTTTTTAAGAGAGATCCTCATCTAACTCTACTCCATTTACATTGAAGTCCAAATAAGAACACAACAGAATATTATGCAGTCTGAAATGCTGGTGAACCGTGACTGTACTGGTTTTGCTCTTATGCTGAGATTGTGGGCAAAGGAGGGGAAACTTGAAAGGTAAAGCGGCAAAGCCTTAAGGGCAGCTACAAGACTGAATCTAAAATGGCTACTCTGGTTCTGAGTTGCTCAGAATGATCAATAACGTATCCAGGCAATTTCAGAGAGCACCTTCTTCATGAGCAAGATCTCAGAATGCCAAGGGCTCTGTAAGTTGACACTGCAACATGATGGACAGATTGAGAATCTGCTGTTTGTCAGGAAAACTTTCATTTCCACTTCTTAAATGCATTTTGGTGAAAACTCCCTTCACCTGACCAACTTGTGGCGCCTCACTGTTGGAAATGTGCTCTTCACTAGAGGACTTCTCAGGAAAAGTATTAAGGGCTGATGGTATTTGTGTGCAAACAGAATAATTAATCATGAGTTACAGATCATTATTTTAAAGCGATTTCAAAGATATGTTTTATACTTGTTTTTCTAATATACTATTTGCCATCTAGGAACAAGATGTAGCAAAGTATGTTCACGTTTGGAATGTGTTTTACTCTCTCAGCCAGTTGCGACCACTTAGACCACAAGGACCCCCAAAAACCAACGCAGAAGTCCTGCCTCTCAGGTCTCCACACAAGGGATTTGTCTCCAGAATGTATTGAATTTCTTCAAGTTCATAGGTTTTGATGCCTTTTGCCACACGTCAAAGTAAAGAGATGGTTGAAAGTTAATCGATGGTACAAAGATCAATGAAAAACAAGCAGGAGATAAGAGTATAAGAGACTCTCACAGCTGTCTCTTCTCTTTTTCTCGGGGAAACTACTTTAGAGCATAAACCTGGAATTAAATCCTAACTCTGATACTCAGGAGTAATGAGCTCATATAAAACTCTGTATAATCTCAAGGATTTTAGGTTCCTCATCTGCAAAATGAGGAGGGATATCTTCCTACCGTTCAGGGTTGTAGTATGATGTAGTTTATGTAAAATACCTGGTGATACTTAGTACTTTTATCTTTCCGTCCATGTTTACAATTGCTCTCTTCCCAAATGTATATCTTATCTATGTTGCTAGAAAAAGAGAGGTCTTTTCAAGTATTATGGACACAATGTTACATTAAAGAAAGTATTATGGACACGTTCATTATTCACTTACTGGGTAAGAGATATACATTAAGACCCCTCCAATAGAAACAATACAGCCAGAGAAGTGACTAGCCTTGGATATCTGTTACCATCTCCTGGGAATTAGTCATGCCAAAGTCAAGAAATTACTCCACAGGTTGAGCAGCAGAGAATCTAACAACATGCATCTTTCTTTTCCAACCTGTCACTGTTTTGAGGTATGTCAACACAAACAGTTGCATATTCAGAGTCTGGCATAGGCTGGTGGGTGCTTAGTAAATGTTCAATAAATGAATCTAGAGGACACTGCCCTAAAAAGGTGCTCTGGTTAACAAAATTCAGATTAGAGAAGTTCCTATTATTGACAAATTTATAATGCTCTTCTAAATATTTCTCAAACAGTGGTTCTTAGAATATTTGCTCAGAATTGCTTGAGAATCTTGAGTCCAAGGGGCTGGGAACTTAACTTTTAAAATATCTCTTCTAATTCTTAGGCAAGTTGGAATATACAACCCAATATGCCAGAAGGCAAGTTGTGCAATTACTAATACCTGAGTTGCACAAACATTGTAAGTGAACTAAACTACTCAAGACCCTCTGAATAAAGTATTGTGGAGGATAAGTAAAAAGGACAGTTTCTGATTTTAATGAGCTTATGACTAATTTGGAAGAAACAAAACCAAGTTCCAGAAGCTCTAGTAGGGGAAACAAAAGCATCAACGCAATGTTTGAGTGTCAAAGTTATTACAAGGGCCAAGAGGAATAAATCAAGAACATTTTCAGGAGAAAGCAAAGTCTAAGCCAGGTTTTTGAACAGACTTGGGTGGATGAGAAGAAAGAGCTCAGTATGATTAAATTACTTTTCTGCGGAATTTTCAATATCAGAAAGCAATACAAACCTAGTAATAATAACTCTGCTGCTGGAAGCTTCATTGTGTAGCAGGTAGAAGCCAGACAGGAAACTCAGGAACCAAACTGACCTGGTTTTCTGTTTTTCCTTAGGGTTTAAATAGTGACCTGTCAAATCCAAAAACTGCTAAAAATTGAACCTTACTGGCTACCTTACATTTGATCTCTTCTATGTCAGCTTCTTACCTGCAAACAGGACCAAATATTTACTATAATTAATCAGTGGGTTGGGAGGAACAATTTTAATCCTAATTCATATGTGTGTGAAGACAAGGGCAAAGATTCAACTAGAATGGTTATAATAAAACAGACAAAAAAAAAAACCAGACAGACAATAACAAATGTTGACAAGGATGTGGAGGAATTAGGAAGTATACATATTGCTGATGGGAATGCAAAATGATGCGGTTGCTTTGGAAGAGTTTGGCAGTTCTCCAAAAAGTTAAACAGTGTTACCATATGACCCAACAATTCCACTCCTAGTATTATACCCAAGAAAACTGAAAACATGTTCACACAAAATCCTGTACACACATGTTGATATCATTTATAATAGCCAAAAATGTGAGAACCCACTGGTCTATCAACTGATGATAAACAAAAATGTGTTATAACCATAAAAAATATTATTATTCACCCATAAAAAGCATGAAGTACTGATATATACTACTCCATAGATGAACCTTGAAAACACTAAGTGAAAAGAAGCCATACATAAAAAGCCACATATTATATGAATTTTATGTGAAATGCCCAGAATGGACAAATCTATTCAAACAGAAAGTAGCTTTAGTGGTTGCCAGGAGCTAAGAAGACCATGAGGGATGGGGGTCGTGGGGGGACCACTGGGGAGATGGGAACTGGTTGCTAGTGGATACAGGGTTTCTTTTTGGGGTGATGAAAATGTTCTAGTATTAGGTAATGGTTATGGTTGTATAACCTTGTGAATATACTAAACATTACTGAATTTTACACATTGTTACAATATGTGAACTGTATCTCAATTTTTAAAATTGAAGGAAAAAAAAAGCAAACCACTCAATTCAAATAATAACTTACAGGTAAACTCTGGGGTCCTCCAATCAATCCAAACTGGCCACCCCTTTAAGCTTGTCAAGATTTTACCAAAAGGAATGAAAGGTGAAGATGGAAGACTACTTAGACTGGAAACAAGGTAAGGATGTCTCTTTTACCAGTCCTATTTAATATCTTACTAGAGATTTGAGTCCATAGGTCCAAAAAAATAAAAAAAATGTTGCTAATGGCATCTAGATTGGAAAGAAGGATATAAAACTATTTGCAGAGACATGATTGTCTATGTAGAAAAATCCTATGGCTGTACTAAAACTCTTTAGAGCTAATAAATGACTTACAAGTTTGTAGGATTCAAGAACAATCTACAAAAATCAATTGTATTTCTGTATAATAGTAACAATCAGAAATTGAGATTTAAAAAAATATCCGTATACTGAAAACTATAAAGCACTATTGAAAGAAATTTAAAAACTTAATAATAAATGGATAAGCCATGTTCATGAATCAAAAGATTCACTATGGTTAAGATGCCTATTTCCCCCAAATGGATCTATAAATTCAATGGAATCACAATAAAAATCCCAGCAGGCTTTCTGGTAGCAATCTAGAAATTCCAATAGAGAGGTGGCATTCAGATCAGTGGGAAAGGATCGATTATTTAAAAAACAGTGCCTTCACAAAAACAGCTTTCCATTGGAAGAAAATAAGATTGGACTTCTACATTATAGTAAACAAATTCAAGACAGATTAAAGCAAATGTAAAAAATTTAAAAATCTCACAAGAGGGGGCGCCTGGGTGGCTCAGCTGGTTAAGTGTTCAACTCTTGATTTCAGCTCAGGTCACCATCTCACGGTTTGTGAAATCAAGCCCTGTGTCAGGCTCTGGGCTCTGCACTGACAGTACAGAGCCTGCTTGGGATTCTTTCTCTCCCCCTCTCTCTGCTTCTCCCCGGCCTGCATGCTTCCGGTCTCAAAATAAACATTAAAAAAAAAAAAAATCTTCCAAGAAACCTAGGAGGCTGTAAGTATAATTTAGGAGCAAAGAAGACCTTAACTATGACGGGAAGTTCTGAAATATAGAATTAGATAATAGAACTTTCATATAGCAAAATTGTGTGTGTGTGTGTGTGTGTGTGAGAAAAGTGTGTATGAGAAGCCTCTGAACTATCTTTGCAACTTATCTTTATAGTCTAGAAACATTCCAAGTAAGTTTAAAATAAAATGCACGGCAGGGGCACCTGGGTGGCTCAGTCTGTTGAGCATCCGACTCTTGATTTCAGCTCAGGTCATGTTCTTATGGTTTGTGAGTTCAAGCCCCACATTGGCTCCATGCTAACAGTGCCGAGCCTGCTTGGGATTCTCTCTCTCCCTCTCTGCTCCTCCCTGCTTGTGCATGTGCGCTCTATCAAAATAAACAAATAAACTTAAAAGAAAAGAAAGATTCAACCTAATAAAATTCTACATTGTTTATAACATGTGCAGCAAAAAAAGTTAATAAAGCAAATGGCCAAATAATAGACTTGGACAAAAATATAACCTGTAACAAAAAACTAATAGTTATATATAATGCATAGATAATTATAATAACTGTAAATATATAATAGCTATGATAAAGATCCCTTTCAAACTGAATAAAGAGAAAACCCCCTCCAAAAACAGGCAAAAGATATAAAAGTCAGTTTAGAAAACAGTACATCAAATACCACCAATTCTCCCCCTACAAAAAGATATACAAATTCACTAGTGACCAGGGATACATAAACATAAAATCAAATAATACATATTACTTTATGCCAAATAGTCTTGTAAAAACTATAAAGCTCTAATATTTACTATTCGTTGAATGCAGGGGAAAGGAGACTCACCTATTGTTAGTGGAACTGTAAATATTGATGGCCTTTTTTAAAAAAGGGAATTTGATAACCTTATTAAATTTAAAACTACATAGACTTTGCAACCTAGACTTCGGAAATCCATGAAACTATCTCCCATAATTAAAACTACCAGAAAATAAGGACTTACATGAGGGGCTGCCTGCACACTTTTGTAGAGGAGTGGGGCGGGGTGGGAAACAAAAGAGCCAAAGAGAATGCCCATCATATGCAGCCATTAAAAAGAATGAGCTGGAGCTGTACCAGTTGACTTGGACTAATTTCTGTAAGATATTGAGAAAATCAAGAAAATGATCAATGTATATATGCATTGTGCATGACCATGTAACATGGAGAAAACTTATGCTATCATACATACTTGCTCCTTTGCAGGGGTTATGGGGGAAGGTAATGTAGAAAGGAGGGGCTGAGAAAAGGTGGAGCAAAGAAAAAAGGGAAAGAAGGGAAAAAAGGGCTGAAAGGGAAAGTAAATTCTTTTCTGTGCATTCTCTGAAACATGTTTGCACATTACCTCTCTAAATCAACAAATTTCTTTATCCAGCTAAAGTATCATATTTCCTATAATAAATGACAATACAACAAAAAGCCCCCAAAAGCAAAATTAAAATGCCTTGGCTAAACCAACCCTGAAAAATGCTGTTCCAGTTGATGAGGGAAAAAAGGCAGGAGAGCTGCAAATCTCCTTGCAGCTTGCAGCCCACAGACAGACACGAGAAACATGCAGGGTGTGCCTTCCTCAAAGAAATCACGGCTGCCTTCATGTTTTATTAAAAACTAAAAATGACTTTAACAGCAGCTGCCCCTCAAGGTCCTGAAACCCTGTTTCAAAGTATCTTAGAAACTTACTTTATCTCTATCTCCATTCCCTCCACAAACTTAAAAGTATATAATCAGTCACTCCTCACAACCCTAGTGCAGCTCCTTCTCCCCACGGGTCCTGTCCCTGTGCTAAAATAAAATCACGTTTTTGCACCAAAAACATCTCAAGAATTCTTTCTTGGCTGTTTGCTCATGAACGCAAAACTTCCAAATTTCATCATAGTGGCTGTCATACACCTACATTTATGAACGTACGTGATATAAAACCTTATTAAAGGTGACTGCTTTTTCAGTCACTGTCTTTGTTTCCAAAAACTTGTTCTAACAATGTAATGAAGAGACTGGTACCAACTCTGAGGCCTAGGCCCACAAACATTCTCATTGCCGCTGCTCAGTTATTCTGTCCCATCATAGCAAGCTTATCCTCAATCTCCTCTTCAAATATAAAGTACTTATTAGTACATAACTTATAGGAAAAAGAAGACATGGTCCTTATCCTCAAGAGCCTATAGTTTCTTTCTTTCTAAGATTTCTCTTGTCCCAGTATTCTGAATTCAGAATTTGGAGGCACTTGGTATACCTGTGCTATGAAGCATCTAAGTTTTACCTCCTCCGTGCTGGATAAAAGGTAGCTGAAATAGGTGTTCCAATTATTAGGCAAAAGGCTGGAAAGAAAAACAATAAAAGCAAAACTGTCATTACCATAGAGCCAGAAAAATTCACAGATTCTAGGATTAGTAAACTCTTACAGAAGAAAGCCTGCCACTCCTTACTGCTCATGTTATATCGATAAAGATGAACTGCTTCTCAAGCTGAAAATCTCATTTTCTATAATATTAAAAAATAATTCACAATGCCCAGATAGCCTTAACAACAATTTTTACCAAACATTCAAAAAAGATATAATTCCAATCCTATGCACTCTGATACTGAAGTTTATCCCAGAAGGTTTGTATAATATTTGAAAAATCATGTTCATATTTTAACCATATTAACCATAACCATATTAACCCTTAAAGGAATAAATCACAATTATATGACAGATGTCCCTTCCAATAGCAGTCAATAAAATTCAACATATTTCTCAAGGTAAAAACTATTGGCAAACTAAAAGACAACTTAATAAACTTGATAAAGGGCATCTACAAATTTATCCACACAAATATCATACTTAATGGTTGTTATTCAGCACCTTACACTTGAAGTCCTAGCCAGTGCAAATGAGCCAGAAAAAGAAATACATGATAGAAAGATCAAAGGGGAAGAAACAAAACCATTTGAATCCTGGCTTTGCCACTTACCAGCCATGTCACCCTGGACAAAATACTTAACTCTGTGCCTCTGTTTCCTCATCTATAAAACGGGGACAATAAATACCTCCTTCAGAGAGTTGTCTGAAGAATAAATAAGTTAATATTTTAAAAGTATGTAGAAAGTGTTGGACAATTCAGAGCACTGTAAAAATGTTAGATAAAAAAATAAATTATTCACACATGACGACTGTGTACACAGAAATGTCAAAGAAGCTTAACTACTGGAATTAAAAGTTATATTCCCTAGCTATGAAATTACACAAAAATCAGCTGTATTTATATATACTATCAGTAACAAACAGAAAATGGCATTGAAGAAAATATAAAGTTCCCCAGGAATAAAATTTAACAGAACACACAAAAGACCTCCACAGGGATAATTATAGACCCAATGTAATCCCAACTAAAACTGGCGGAATTCAACGTTACTCTAAAGTGGTTATGGAAATGTAAAGTGTCAAGAATAGTCAACACACTCTCCAAGAAAAACAAGGTGGCAGATTTGTCTTACTAGATGTCAAATACCAAGACTGATGTCTAAATAGTCCATTAACTCACCTGGGAGAAGATCTCTTTCTGCAATGCTCATCCATTTGGTTTGGATCTTTTAGATCTTTACACTAATGTTATCTAAGCAGAAATGCTCTGTATAAAACAGCATTACCCAATACCTCTAGTCCCTTTATTCCACACTTCATGTTTTTCATAACACCCATCATCTGACACCATTTTAAGCTATGTGTATGTTTTTCATGTCTCTCTCCCCCAACTATAGTATAAGGTCATTGAAGCCACGGTGTCTGATACAATGCTGTATCTCCAGTCTACTTTGTTACTTAGTTGAATAAATTGGCAGGAATCCCAAAAATTCTGACTAGCATATGAAATACAATGATTAAATTTGAACTAAATTTAAAACCTGCAAACTCCCTTTCACTATTCATCTATTAAATGATGGTTACCAAAACACTGTAACTCTCCCCAAGTTTACAATACTATTCTGAGCATTCAAAGCCCACCAGTATGTAAACATTGGCTTTTAGCAATGATAACTCATGCTTCAATAAGGGAAATAAATAAAACAAGCCTATTAAAAGGAACCATATAAAACGTAGCCCTGAGAATCCTAATGACTCTGGCTATAAAGGCAAAACGATCAGAGAACAGGAGGTTAGGTATTTTGCTCATGTAGGAATTAATAGCTATGATGGTTTTCAACATGTATTTTATCCTTTGGTGGTCAAAGTTTACATTTAACTAGACAATATGCTGTGGAAAGTCTTACATATTTACAAATTAACTCAATTTGCAGTGAAAATAATAGTGATGGACTGTGTAAATTTTCCATAAAAGCAGATTCAGTGCTCTGAGGCTGGGAATTGTATATTTAAGAGAATCCCAGTAAACTGGTGGTCTACATAACGAACAGTAGAGTAATGCCATTATAATCTTTGTATTCTTCTCTCTCACTACTCTGTGACTTTTCCCCTGTAGGCCTTAAAAAAAAGCAAACTACAAATGGTCTTACAAAGATTTTGGTGAGTTTAGGCCTGCTTGAACCCTGGAGTATTCTCGTGTTCTCAGAATTGAGCTCCAGGGGAATTTGGCTTGGTCCTAAATTAATCCAAGTGTGAAGGATCCGTGGGGGATGAAGGAACTTCTGAAACCAGTGGAAAGGTTTAGACCATTTTTTCAAGTGAGACTGGGGCAGTACTTGTTGAGGGCACAACCAGAAGTGGAATGAGGTACACTGAATGCACTGACCTCCTACGTGGCACCACTTTTGCCGTATTCCTCCAAAACTCATTTCACTTTCCATTTAATCTTCGGTCTTTTACAGAAACGTCAAGAAGGTGGGCAACATATGCATACATATTAGTTTCATTATTAACTATGTAACAGGAAATTTAAACAATTACCAATGCATTTTTTAGAGGCTACGAGGAGGGAAAGCATTTGATTACAATTACTAGCTTAAATTTAAATGGCTCTAGTTTCATGGTCTTATGTTGCCAGAGAAAATCTTAGAATAGTCTTTTAAGATCTTTTTACTTTTCTGTTAAGATGAGGATTTATAATACTTATCTTTTCACAATTTAATGATGGGTCTATTTACTTTCCAACCAATTCACTTTAAAAAATAAAATATGTTGATGAATAAAGCAGCTTCTTTCTAGAGGAAAGGCAAGTATCAGACATGAAGAAAGGACAGTTTCTAACATTGTTGAGAATTTCAGCAGATGCTTCCTTTTGGGCTGAGACTAGGATACAGAATCATCTCAATAGCTTGCAAGATCTATAAATACCTGCCATATAGCAAATAAGTATTCTTGTTCTTATAAAAACACTTGCAAACGAACCATAAGGCAGCAATACATTAGTATTTACATTTATTTAATGTATGCAGTTTACACACTCACTGTTGAACAAAATTGGAATGCAAACAAATATACAAATACCGTAATAAGCATTATCAAATAAAATAACTGGCACTAGTGTTATAAGCATATTAATGGACCTGGTGAGAACAAGTGATGGAAGAAGACTGCAGCCCAGGGCATTTTTCTTTTTATCAAAAGAAAACGCTCAGTAGCACCATAATGGTAATACTTAACAGAAACACTTAAGATGGAACATTTCAACTGCTATCATTGAGGTTAACCTGTTTTATATAAGTGAATTAACAGTATAGGCAGTATTTTGGCCAACTTCTGTTTATGTCAGCTGACCACCCTCCATAAACAAAAGCAAAAGAAAGTAAAGCCAGCCATACACGGATCCCCTCCTCAGTACTTGGTACAAACTCTGCACCGTGCTTTGAGCTCATGATCAGAGAAGATATGCATGTGTTAAAAACTGAGGTTATGTAATCACTGAAGCCTGAGTGTGTCTTTGGTAGGCTAATACTTTTTCAGCATTGTTATTATTAATCATGTTTATCTATCTTGTATTTGTCTACATAATCCAAAGTGGCTAGAGAGGACACTATGGAAAACAATATAGCAAAATCTTCAAACAACTAGGCCCTTAAAATCCAGTCTATTCCAAAGGCACCAAGAATCAATGGGGTGCAAACATCCCCTTGGTAGAAGGTGACTTTTTTGTAATACTTATAAACTAATGGAATTGTATTTTGTAGTTTTATAGATCTTATTTGGTGCTGTCAGTATACTTAATTACCTACTTTTACGCTTTGCTTCTAAGATGGCAACAGCAAGATGCAAGATATAGAGAGTACCAGGTATTTCTATTTCAAAGTTGTGCAAAAACTGCCACAATCTTGCTCAGAGTGTCTAAGTATCCAAATGGTAGCAAATGGGCTGCATTAAGCTTTATATATCCACATTGCATATGAAGAAAAAAAATGAAATTTATGCTCAGTTATGAATAGAAATGTTACAAAGAGGATCATATACTGAGAGTAACCTGCAAAGTTCTTTAAACAGTATCCTTTAGTGGTTTCAATAAAATGTCACTAACCACTTATCCCTAAGCCTCAAGTTTTCTTCATAAGAATGTTTCTAATTGCATTAGTACTTTATACTGATTATAAATTAAGCCAAATTTCTATCTAAATACACAGTATGTGCTTCAAGCATTGTTTTGTGGTGAACACACAAAACATACTTCTCTTAAG
The DNA here is from genome assembly GCF_007474595.2 of Lynx canadensis. NCBI lineage: Eukaryota > Metazoa > Chordata > Mammalia > Carnivora > Felidae > Lynx > Lynx canadensis. Next base: position 37,025,007 of record NC_044320.2, on the reverse strand, counting down.
AATTATTGTCCTTACAATAATGCACTTTTTAAAGCCTTCATTTCATAGTTTGGTAATTAAGATCCACATGAAACACAATGCTTTGCTGAACACAGAAAATGTATCTGCATTAGATTATGCAACCTGGCATTTGCTGGTAACTTGAAACTTAAAGTAGTCACATGTAGTTCAACCAGCTCCAAACAAGGTTGTTCAGTGGTAATTAATTTGCAGCATTTATAGGCCTAAATTTCAGTCTGAATTGCAACTTTTAATTCCATTGTCTGATGTGAGTGGTTATTATTTGTTTCTTTTAGTGCATCACCAAAATATAAATCAACATTGGGTTTTATTCCATTGTTACCATGTTCTTCAGCAATATGATTCAACTGTGGAACTTCTGAACACGAAGCAGTTTTGGTAAGCACAGAGATGCTACACTGATGTGGAGAATTTTCCAGACGGTCATTTTCTACCTCAGGAAGAATGTTAACAGTAGCAAAGCGGGCATGATAATCATTGGAACCATGACTACAAGAAGTTTTCATGCTTTCTAGGTCAGAACAACTAAATTCAGAAAAATGACTAGAGTGCGAATCCGCTACAGATGGCATACTGTCACTCAGGGATGGAGCCTCAAATTCACTTGAGTTCGTGCTTTGCTGTTCTAACAACTGTGCATCCATGTCCTCTCTGGTCTCATTTATCTTCATGGTACTCTTTTTCCTCAATTTACCACTTTTTGCTTTCTTTCCTGCTGTTGCTTCTTTGGACCACTTGGTGGCACCGGATTTACCTTCAGGCAAGCCACTGGATGAACCACCAGGATGACTCCGAGCGGCGCTGCCATCCTCCACGCTACTACTTCCGCTGTTGTGCCTGAATTTAGATGGCTTTGATTCAATATCTACTTGCACCTCCAGACTGTTGCCTTCTCTGGAACACAAGAGTAACAAATATAAACAAATTTCTAACTTCCTTTTATTTTGATTCAGGTTAACAGCAAAGGGGGTGAAAAATTCAAAGACTACATAAAAGCTGTCAGAACAAATTGATGTCGGACAAGTTCTATTAAAAAATTACTTGAGGGGCGCCTGGGTGGCTCAGTCGGTTAGGCATCCGACTTCGGCTCAGGTCATGATCTCATGGTCTGTGAGGTCAAGCCCCGTGTCGGGCTCTGTGCTGACAGCTCAGAGCCTGGAGCCTGTTTCAGATTCTGTGTCTCCCTCTCTCTCTGATCCTCCCCCATTCATGCTCTCTCTCTGTCTCAAAAATAAATAAAAAAACATTAAAAAAATTTAAAAAAATTACTTGAAATAATAGGATAGGACTATATTTACAATAATGCTTTAATTAAAAAAAAAAAAACAGAAATAGCTACATTTATTGCTTATGCTGTTCCAGGTACTATGTTACCTTCTCCATTTTTTTTCAGAATAGCTTTATTGAGATGTAATTTACATATCACAAAATTCCTGTTTAAAGCACACAATTCAATGTTCTCTAGTGTATTCACAGAGTTGTACAACCATCACACCACCACCTAACTTCACAACATTTTCATCACTCCCACAAGCAACTCTGTATCCACTTCCACTGCCTGTCTTCCCACCCTGACAACACCTAATATACTTTCTGTCTCTATGGATTTGCCTACTCTGGACATCTCTTCATTTGCTTTTCCCAGAGAACCCAATAGTTGGTAACCACTATTTATGATAGTTTTGCCTAATGATAGGAATAATTCTTTTAAAATTAATTTAGAAAATACTTTAACTTTTGGGGCACCTGGGTGGCTCAGTCAGTTGAGCGTCTGACCTCGGCTCAGGTCATGATTTCATGATCAGGTCATGGGTTCGAGCCCCGTATCAGGCTTTGTGCTGACAGCTCAGAGCCTGGAGCCTGCTTTGGATTCTAGGTCTCCCTCTTTCTCTGCCCCTCCCCCACTTGTGCTCTGTCTCTCTCAAGAATAAACATTAAACAATTAAAGAAAAAAATCTTTAACTTTATAACAGTTCTTTCCTTACTTGTCCAACGGGATGTAGGAATTCAGAATAGATCCTGCCATTGCTTTGGTGCTGGCATTATCACTAACTGTTCCCAAGCTGACTGTGCCAGATTCTCCACTTAGACTGTACCGTTCTTTCTGTACGTCTGCTTGTACTTCCAACCTTAAAAAGCAGGGAGGAGATAAAAACTGAAATTACATGTAATATCAGACTACTATAATACATATCTTCAAATAATTCCATTAAGAATCCCTAGGAATTAAGAAACTATTTTAGAAACAGCTACCAGCATTTTTTTAGCCTCCTTTTATTTGATTATTTAAATTCTACTGCAGCACACGGAACAGTACCAGCCATCCAAATAAAATAGGAAAAATTAGCTGTCTGCCAAGTAAGATACTAACAGAATAACACAAAAAGGACATAAAGGATTTTAATTAAATATGCTGGCCATGTTTGAGTGTGAAACAAAATCTGAATACACTAAAAGCCATTCTACTTGACAGAACAATGAATCAAAAAATCATGAGCATCTATATATTAAAAATGATCCTATGAATTTGACCTGATTCTTTAAAAAAGACATAATAATAAACACCACTACAACTTAAGAGTTTGTATTTAAAAGCAACCTACCTGAAAATAAGATAAATACAACCAATTTGACTTTTGGGGTGCCTGGGTGGCTCAGTTAACTATCTGACTCTCTTGATTCTGGCTCAGGTCATGATCCCACAGTTCACGAGCTTGAGCCCCACATCGACAAGCTCTACATTAATGGTGCAGAGCCTGCTGGGGATTCTCTCTCCCTCCCTCTCTGCCCTTCCCCCACTTGCTAGCTCTCTCTCAAAATAAATAAACTAAAAAAAAAAAGATCCTGGGGCACCTGGGTGGCTCAGTTGGTTAAGCACCCGACTTCAGCTCAGGTCATCATCTCATGGTTCATGAGTTTGGGCCCCACATCAAGCTCTCTGCTGTCAGCATGGAGCCCACTTTGGATCCTCTGTGCCCTTCTCTCTCTCTGCCCCTCCCCTGCTAGTTTTCACTCTCTTGCACACAAAATAAATAGATAAGCTTTAAAAAAATTTTTTTAAAAGAGCCTATAAAATATCTGATTCTTTAAAAATGACATAATAATAACTTAAGAGTTGTGTTCAAAAGCAAGCTACCTAAAAACATGATAAATATGACCAATTTATCTTTTAATTCATGTATACTTTCCTACATTAAAAAAGCTAATAAACAGAAGTAAAGAATACTGAATTAGAAAAGAAACAAAGGAAGATAAAAATGCTTTACATTTCTCCTACTTATCTGTATGGCTGTTAGTAAAAGACTTGGTGAGAATGAAATAAACATAAATATACAAAAGGATTCAGGTGGACTAGACTACCCTGGCCTCAGTTCACACACTCCCACATATCCTGATTCCTCCTGTTCCCCTAGGCCTTAACCCAATGTCTCTTTTTCTAACATCCAGCTGCTGCTGTCTTGAGAGGTAAGGTCCAGGCTTAAGTATTTCCTTTACTGTGCCTACCAAAGCAGCTCTAGCACTGATTCATAACATCAGATGTGACAAGTGCAGTGAAAAAACTGGCAGAATGCTATGCCATAGACTTACTTGGCTTTTACTATAGCATGGGTCTATACTATTATGACAGAAAATTCAAATAAGTAAAAACCTCCTGTTCACCACTAAGATTCATTTTTAATATTACCATTTTCAACTCTGACACAGCCCGGTTATATGTAATCATCATATTGATTACATAATGACATAATCATTCAAAATTCTTATTTAATGAATAACTTGTAGTTAACAGAAGGCAAACAGAAAACTAAGCACACTTCTCTTACCTGTTAAAACAGTTTACCATGGCACTTCCTGACAGACTCCCTGTTATACTGGCTCCAGCCAGAGCCATGGTACTGGCCGTTTCACTCAAGTTGTCTCGAATGGCTCCTATTCGATCCATGTGGCTTCCACTCGCGCTCAAACTGCCAGTCAGACCACCAACACTTCCCTCCCCTATGCTAGGGTTGTGTCTTGCTTCTGCTACTGAAGTTGTGTCTAAATGCAAATATTTCAAAGAAATTAAATAAGTGTGATTATTAGTTTTCCTCTTCTTAAATTCCTCTATGATTTCAGATAGGACGTTTTATTATAAAACATACACAGGAACAGAAAAGACATCTGGAGTCAGGAACAAGTAACTATGGGGTAAAGGGAAAGAGAAGTATCTCAGAGTTTAAAAACAGATTAAGGACTAACTCTCAGTATTAAACTGTCACCACTTTTTGCCATAATAGAACTGTATGGGAACAGACGGTCGCTACACTTGTGGTGAGCATAGTATAATGCAGAAACTTGTTGAATCACTATGTTGCATACTTGAAATTAGTGTAGTACTGTGTGTCAACTATACTCAAGAAAGAAAAAAAAAATAAATGAGGAATGAGAAGAAATGGGAGAGGAGAAACTGGTTTTCTCCTTTTTTTTTTTTTTAGGATTAAAAATACTAGGATTTTTGTATGCTAATGGAAACAAATAAATATGATCAAAGCAAGTACCTACTATGTTCTGGGTGCTAAAAATACAGTAACAAAGAAGACACATATAGCCCTTATCCTTAGGAAACCAAGTAAACAAAAAAGTTATTACAAATTGTGATAAGTGCTTTTAAGGAATCAAATTTTTCCCTTTAAGGCAAAATTGGCTTAAAATCCCACCCCTTCCCAAAAGAGTGGTCAGCACTTTTTAGAAAATCCAGATGATTTAGGAATTCTGTAAAAAATGTGACGGTTGAAAAAGTTAGCTGACTTTGGAGGCAAATATGTGAGTTTCCAACAAGGTTCCATTTAAACCACTTATTATTCTCCAGGTCAAGAAAGTGGGCCAGAAGCTGATTTCTAGATATGTCCTACAGATCCAACTGTCTGTAAGCTATTATAAGATCTGATACCAGGGGAGAAAACTATTCCAGGCAGAGAGAACTGCAAGTTTAAAAGTCTACAAGTAAAGGTGTACTTGGCATCCTCAAAAACACGAAGGAGGGATGGTATAAGATAGGAGAGTGACAAGAAAGAAGTTCAGATATGCAGCCTAGGACAGATCATGTGGAGTGGAGCTGTACAGGCCATGGTAGGGATTGTGGATTTTTCCTCCGGCACAGTTGGAAGCACTAGCAGAGTTCTGAGCACAAGAAAGACATGATCTGATTTATGTTTCACAAGTTATCACTATGGCTACACTGTGGAATAGTGAGTGGAAGATAAGATGATGGATGAGCTAAAGAAGCTATTACAATAGACCAAGAAGAGGATAGTAGCTTGGACTAATGGAATAGTGGTGGTGAGGGTAAGAAATGGTTGGATTATAGCTAAATATTGAAGGAAGCACCAGAATCTGCTGATGGATCTGATGTAGGGTAAGAAGGGAAAAGGAGGAGTCACTGTAAGTGAAGGTTTTTGGCCCAAGCAACAGCAAGAATGGAGAGGCTACTTAATGAGGTGAGGATGATGACTGAGAGAACATGTCTTAGAGTGAAGAATTTAGTTGCAGACAAGTTAACCTTGAAATTCTTGTTAGATATTCAAGTGTAGATTAAAAGAGGAGAGTTAGATGTACAAATGTGAAGTTCAAAGGAGAGTTCCAGCCTAGACACAAATTTATGAGTCGTCAGTCTACATATTATTTAATAGAGGAGATTATAATGCAGCGGGTGTAGATGAAGACTGAGAAGAAGTAGCCAGGAGATATGATGAGATGAGAAAAGGTTTCCCGGAAGGTAAGTGAAGAAAATATTTCAAGAAGGAGGGCATGGTCTACCATGTCAGGTGTACTGGTATATTAAGATAAAACCCAAAAGGTGACCATTATATCTGGTAACATGGAGGTCACTCATGACTCTGCTTTAGTGGAGTGGTAGAGATAAAACCCTAGAGTGGAAGGGTCCAAATACATTTGGAGTGAGTTCAAGACAGAATGGGAGGTAAGAAAGTGTATATTATCTTTGTACTTCTGCCTAATTATTTCCTGAAGACAAATTTCTATAAGAAGAATTGCTGGAATATAGAACATGCACATTTTTTAAGGTTTTACTCCTACTGGTAGTCTATGAGGGCCTTTTCATTCTCTAGTTAATTCATATTTCTTTGAATAACAGTGGGTTGAAGATATTCTCTATTCACTGGCCATCTGCATTTCTTCTTTTATGAACTACCTTTCTCTTCATATCCTATCCTTACTGACTTGTAATATTTTAAGCAAAACTGAAGACTGAAAGTCTAGAACTTCTAAGACGTTACATTTCCAGTGTAGGTTAGGTACCCAGAACCCTTCCACCCGTTTTCATCCATTCACCTTTCCTAGGCAGTATTTCAATGATATACTTCTGGATGAATGCTATTAGCCCTCTGGAAAAGAAGGCAATGGAAATTCTAATTTACATGTTATCTATCCCCTAACATAAACTATTAATAAGTACATTTTCTTCCTTTGCTTAAAGGACTTACCTACAGCTGTATTAGTTCCACCAACATTTATATCATTTTCATCATCAAATTCAATCCTGACTCCTTTTCCATTGCCTGCTGAGACTCCACAACCTCCGCTTCGACAGAGAGAAATTGGAACAACACCATAGACATAGGCTAACATGATAGGAACACCAATACCTAAAGAGGAATTAAATTAGTCATTAGAAGGCAAAAAATAAATCATAGAAACATCACTTTTTAGAAAGCCTTTTCAAGAGAAAATATACAGGAGAAAAGTGCTGTTGCTCTCTAACTCTTGCCCAAAGTGGATTTACCCAGCTGATAAGGGGAACAAACAAATTCAAAGCTCTGAATCTTTCAGGTGACACTCATGAGGTGAAAAAAGATGTCAACCTTTTTAAGTGCCAAGTCTTCAAACTGTATGGGGTGAGGGAGGGAATAAGCCACTAAGAATTTACCAATTATCCTAATGCTAGGCTCTTGAGTCTATAATACTTTTAACCAATACAATTACTCAATGAGAGGTTTTCTGTAGGCTCAGTTTAAATTGTCCTTAAATACAAAAGTAATTATCGTTGGGATGAGCACTGGGTGTTGTATGGAAACCAATTTGACAGTAAATTATATTTAAAAAAAAAATACAATGCTTTCAATCCTTCCACAAAACTTAAAACTTGAGATTATTGTATTTTTAAGCATTTTCTTACCTACAGTTACTGCAGCTACAACTGGAGATACTATTACAGACAATGTTACACCACCTGTTATGGCCAAATTCCGCTTGTGCTTTGAAACGTCCTTGCCTTCGTATCGGTTGTGAATCTTGAATTAAAAATAAAAACGAGGTGAAGATTTAAAAACACATTACGTATTTAATTTAAATGAAAGTCTAGACATACATTTGATAGTAATTTAAAGTGATTTCTTTTATAATTTCATTCACTTAAGTGTCCTAATTGAAGACAAATGTTTTAATGTTCTTAAACCACATTCTTACACATAGTTTACTCCTTATTAATAATTTGCTTCAAAAAGACAGTGATTTAATAGATTTTACTTTCTGTTTACTTTTAAATAGTCTTGAGTAAATGTATAATCTTATTCAAGAATAGTTAAAATCATGTTTTGAGCAAAGAAGAAATTAAGAATATTATTTTCAACACAGTTATGAATTAGATATTTACAAATAGGATTACTCCTAAGAAATTTAGCATTTCACAGGTTTCTAAATAAACATCCCTAAATGGTAAAAGTTGGCTTCTAGGGGAGATTTCTACAACTTTTTTTTTTTTTAAATGTTTATTTATTTTGAGAGAGAGAGACAGAGAACGTGAGCCGAGGAGGGACACAGAGACAGACACAGAATCCAAAGCAGGCTCCAGGCTCTGAGGTGTCAGCACATAGCCCGATGTGGGGCTCAAACCCATGAATCGTGAGATCATGACCTGAGCCGATGTCAGACGCTTAACCGACTGAGCCAGCCAGGCAGCTCCCCCTGCCCCATTTTTTTAAAAAATTAACCTTTATTTTTTTTTTTTCAACGTTTTATTATTTATTTTTGGGACAGAGAGAGACAGAGCACGAATGGGGGAGGGGCAGAGAGAGAGGGAGACACAGAATCGGAAACAGGCTCCAGGCTCTGAGCCATCAGTCCAGAGCCTGACACGGGGCTCGAACTCACGGACCGCGAGATCGTGACCTGGCTGAAGTCGGACGCTTAACCGACTGTGCCACCCACGCGCCCCTAAAAAATTAACCTTTAACAAGCAGTATGAATAAGCAAACACCACTAAATAAGTCACTTAGATTCCTTTTTATAAAGAAAAATATTATCAAATGACTCAGAATCCTGGGGTCCCATTTATAGCTCAAAGTAAAAAGGTGAATGAGGGAAAAAAGAGAATGCTGCTGCCAGGGGACAGAAGTTAGATCTACTTAGCATCTTTGTATACAATATAAGTAGTAATAAATAGAATTTAATATCACATTGAAAGTGGCTTGGGAGATATATGAACTTCAAGAAACAGCTCAGTATCTGGGATGCCTGAGTGGCTCAGTTGGTTAAGTGTCTGACCTCAGCTCAGGTCATGATCTCACAGTTTGTGAGTTCAAGCCCCATGTGGGGTTCTGAGCTGACAGCTCAGAGCCTGGAGCCTGCTTCCGATTCTGTGTCTCCCTCTCTCTGCCCCTCCTCTGCTCATGCTCTGTGTGTGTCTCTCTCAAAAACGAATAAACATTAAAAAACAAAACAAAAACAGCTCAGTATCTTTGGTCTCGTGATTTGCAAGGGCTAAAGCTAATAAGTACATTTCTCCGGTTTCAATAGAGATTCACAACAGCCTTCAAAAGTGTGCAAGTAGTCTCTAACATAAGATACTTGACTTATGAACAATATTACAAGTGAGGTTTAATAAAATAATCTATTATTATTATATGGTTATTTTGAAGGCTATAAAGTACAATGAGTCTTGTGAAATATATTAAACAGTGAGAAAGCTGGGGTGGGGAGGTGGGAGAAGCATGTGTGGGACAAGAAATATTCCTATTTCCTAGTCAGAATCTTGTTTCCCAGCATTGACTATATGTTCCTATGGAATGGGCCTCTATAATTGCCTCAACAGTCCCTGCAGGTAGAGATGGCAGCCCCTCCCAAAGGTAGCTTTCATTACCCTTCAGTACTGCAGCTAATTCTTGCTCCTCTCCCAACTACCATTCCTGAAAAACAGCACTGAAGCAGAATAAAGCCAAAACTAAAAACTGAGTAAACAGGAACCCTCCAGAAAACTTTTCATCCTTAAGCACTAATGTTTAATTACAGTGATCATATCATACTACTTCTGGTTCAACTTAATTTTTTCTATTTTACTATTTTGTGCCACATTTTCTATTTGTTATTGCAAATAAAGACTAAACTTTTAGGTACTTTTCAACTTAATAGGTTTGCCTGGGCTGGTTTGTATCCCCAAATACGGCAGAGAAAATTGTTTCAATGGAAAACTAATTCATCAACTTGTAGATGTTTGAAAAAAGGAGACTGGTAACTGCACCTAAGACTTGAACAATGAGGTAAATAATCCCTCCTCTATAAATTATTTGTAAGTGTGTGCAGTACAACAGTCTCTATTTACCTTCTACTTCTATTTCTAAGTATCTGAATAAACAGTTTTGTTTTTAGCAAAGGCTTGCTTTGGATAATTACATGAAAAATTATTATAATCAGCTATTATGTATGGGACACTTTAAACAAGCTTAGTTACTTAAAACCTTCCATAATAAACATTTGGCTCATAAGTATCTATGTTTATCCTTGGTCCCAAAGCTAATTTTTTTAAAAAATAGTATGTATTGTTATTTTTCTGATTATAAAAGTAATATATGTTGAATATTTAAAAATGTGCCTGTTATATGGAAAAGGATCAGCTTTGTCTTGAGTTTGGCCCCAAAAGTCTTAACTGGAATTTAATGAAACAATTCAAAGGGAAACAGATTCTGACTCAACATTAACAATTACAGATAACAGGCAACAGAATGGGCTGCTTCAGGAGTTGGTGTTTCCCCCATTACTGAAGTGCCCAAATGGCTAGAAGAATTTATCAGGATTCTTACATAAAGAATGTATCTGTGTTTACATCCTAGCTCTGCTTCTGTTTGTGTAACTCAAACTTTCCTAAACCTCAATATTCTAACACATAAATTTCTGTGAGTTTAAAAGGAGTCAAAGTACGTAAAACACCCAGCACACAGTAAGGGCTATATGCCTCTGCTCTATTCTGCAATTAGATACCTTCTATAGTTACTTCTCAATTCTGATTTTCTATTAGCCACTAAGTGACTTCTTAGCCACTTCACAAATTATCCCTTTAACTTTTCAAAAAAGAATTATTGAATAGCTAATGAAATATAATTCATCATTCACAGGCCACTCACTGGTAATTATTGGTGTTTGGACCTTCAAAAGATTGTTATAATCTACAAAACAGCATATTTAGTAATAGCAGTAATCTAAGAAAATAAAAGCTTTGAACTAAAGTTCAAAATAATTCAGGAACTGGCTAATTATTCTTTGCCTTGAGGGCATGTGTTTGTTAGCCATTAACTTTTTCTAGACCTGACTTTACAAGATATACATCCATGCGAAAATTATCAGGTGTGTCCTTCAATACTTTACACTTAAAGTTAGAAAGGTTTATAATACAAATGTACTCAAGTTTTCAGATTCAGGTAATTTCAAAGCAAGTCTACTTTTTAAAAAAAATTTTTTAATCTTCATTTATTTTTGAGAGAGAGAGACAGAGTGTGAGCAGAGGAGGAACAGAGAGGGAGACACAGAATCCAAAGCAGGCTCCAGGCTCTGGCTCGAACTCATGAACTGCAAGTTCACGACCTAGCTGAAGTCAGATGTTCAACTGACTGAGCCGCCCAGGTGCCCCAAAGCAAGTCTACTTTCTATGCATTCGTATGAGTTTGCTGAATGCTGAAAATTTATTATTTTATGAAAAATAAAGTAGTTTTATACTGAAAATACTAAAAATGATCTTTCAAAACAAATAAAAGGCAAAACAAAAATCATCAACCTTAATCCTAAAGATTTAGAATAAGATATTAAACTAATAAGGAATCAAGCATTTTACCTTACGGCCCACATAGACAGGAATGCCAATAATCATTGCAGGGATAGCAATGCCAGCTATTAAAGCAATTCCTACAGGAGCACCAACAAGTGTCCCCAGCTGCCACAATATCTTCTTCTTTCGGCTCCAGGGTTTCTTCCCCCAAAAAGTACAACCTGATGGACTAATGAAAAAAATTATAACTGTAACCACTGTAAAACATAATAATGACTACAGTAAAGAAATGACTCTAAAAGAATTTTCATACTTAGGAATGAGGTTTTTTCCCTTTCTTTGAATTCATTAAAAGCCAAAAAAAAAAAAAATCAGTGTAAGAATCACCATAAATTATTTTAAAAGGATACTGATAGGGGCACCTGAGTGGCTCAGTCAGTTAAGCGTCAGACTTTGGCTCAGATCATGATCTCACGGTTCTGTGCTGACAGCTCGGAGCCTGGAGCCTGCTTCAGATTCTGTCTCCCCACTCTCTGCCCCTACCCTGCTCACACTCTGTGTCTCTCTCTAGCTCTCAAAAATAAACATTAAAAAAAAATTTTTTTTAAAGAATACTGATAACTAGGATTCAGGTTAAATATTTATCCCTAGTTCTCCATTAGCCGGAAAATGTTAGTTTTTGAAGAGTAAATTAATGCAAACATGCTTATTTCTATCCCTGTTTTAGGCATACAATTATCTGATTATATTAAGCTCACTTTGTGGAATAAATGAGGAAATTTATATATGAGAAAATTAAGTGGAATTATTTATGACCTAGCATAATTACATGGGGGTATAAAATACTAGCTTTCTAGTTTAAAAAAAAAACAAAACAAACACAAAAAAAGAAGAAATCTAGGTTTCCTATTTTTGACTAATCCCAAATGACAAGCACAATAATTTGGTTCCATTTAAATTTATGTAACTGAAATAAAACACATCCCTCTAAGAATCTTAAAAGCACCAAGTTTAAAAATGCTTAGGATAATAAAGTTTCAAATTCTTTTACAATATAAAATTATATTTAGATATAAACAGCTCCTTTTCCCTTCCCACCCAAGTACTAACCAGGCCTGATCCTGCTTAGCTTCCCATATCGGACATGATTGGGCGTATTCAGGGTGGTATGGCCACAGACTAAATAGCTAGCTCCTACTATAAACTTACCTTAAATAATGTAAATCTGAGATTTCTTTCATACATAACCAACAAAACTCACAACCACAGACAGCACATGTCATGTGATTACAGCTCCCATCATTCATCTTTATTATATAAGCAGCACATCGTGGACATGGCTTTATATCATCAGCTATCAGGAAAACAGAGAGACCTGTTTGTTTAGTACATAAAACTGGTCTAAAAATAACAATTTTAGTAGATAATCAATTGCAGCAATGCCAAAAAAATCTTAACATATCAGATTGTTAACTGAAGAAAGGAACATACTTTATATTAAATTTTCAAATTGTAAACATTTTCAAACAGAACAATGAGAACAAACAGTGACAAAATAATAAAAAGAGAAAGGAGAACCAAGGACAGCACTGGGCAAACTGCAAACTACATAAAGTTTGTCTTTGTTCCTACCTCATAGCTGTCTTCTCTGAGTGGCACTTGATATTCTAAAACTTTTCTAACCATCTCTACTTTATTAAAATGTAGATATTCTTTATACTACAGAATAGTTATCTTTGTCCTTTTTTTAATTCATTTATTCAAATGCTGTTTCTGGATAATGCACAGTAATATGGTTACAATGCACACAGGTGCTAAGTTAAAATCAAATGGTACATAACTTTTGGAATCACTAACATAGAATACAAGTTATCTCAAATTACACAACTATTTTGAACTTTGGCATCTAAGAGCAACCAGTAAATTATTTTCTATTATTAGTAGTGAGGTATATTTTCTAACTATACACAGTTAAGAAAAGATATGCATGGTACTAGCCATTGAATTCAAGTATTTGTTCCATTTTCTTACATGATAAGCATTAAACTATATTCTAGTTTCCTTTCTAAAAGTTTTATGGTCATATTTTACAATGAATTCAGCTTTCCTTACTGCTTCTTTAAGAGCCAAAGCTGGTTTTTAACTTAAGAACTCATCAATGCTCACAATTAGTATTTTAACAATTCAAACAATTTTGAGCAAACTGGTAACTCTATGCAGCCAGATCAAGAATATAAAAATTAAAAATATCCGTAAGTCACGATTTCAATGATCCAAAGGACATAAAGTCTGCATTAAAATACTTTTAACACTGGAGCATAAATTTTAAAAAGCTAACTTTTATAGGTGATATAATGCCTAGTACATCAAATTAAAGAAATACTAATACTATCTGCTTAACTGGCATATTAATTGATAAACTTCCTCATTCCAGAGTATACTCAAGTAGTAAATATCTCAATTAGAGGTGGGAGTAAAGACACTCAACTTTGGCTCTGATACATTCAGAACAAAATGAAAGGGGACATCCTCATTCATTCTTATGTTCTAAAAACACAAAACAGCTTTTCAATACGCTTAGATTACATGTTAGAGAATGAACACCATAAGGGATTTTTTTTGAGGTCTCCTTATAGATGTGCATGTTTTCACTGTGTACTTATCTACAAAAGGCTGTTTTGTCTTTGTCTCTTTTCTTAAAACAAATTAGAAAAAAATTCACTGTGTACATATTTTTCTCTCAAAATGCAAAAATCCTAAATAGATCTATTTTACTGATTAGATGGTCAACTGATGCCCCATTCCCTGAGCATCAATTAATCCACAGCTGCTTTATGTTAAAAGTTTCCTGTTTGTATTTAAGGTGGGTTTGACAAAGTTTTGTGGTTTTTTTTTTAAATCATATTTCTATTTGCTGTTAAAATATGGGCTGGCCTACTGTCATATTAAGAAAAAAAAATAACAGGTTACAAAACACTATACAATTTGTCAAATTTGTCAAATCTCAAAATTTATTTAAAAATGTTCCCACCCCCCACCATAGTACCTGTAAGGACTTACAACAAAATGTTAACAGTGGTTATCTCTTGGGGTGGTAGCATTAGGGAATAGTACACAGGGGACAGTAGTAGATAGGGGAGTGGAAAACCAATTAAATGTATTTTTAATAAAGGGGGAAAATATAGTAATAAAAGTGAAAAATACAGTTATTTAAAATGTGAACTCCAAGTGCATAAACTCCCTAGTAGCTATAAGGAAGTGTCTCATGTAGATGCAATACTGTCACAGTTTAAAGACAAATATAATCACAATACAGCACTCTTATCTTCAACTCACTCATAAGGAATAGTCAACTGATTATTATCGTTATGTCAAGCAATCTTTAAAAGTACAGCCAATTTTTCAAAGAATCATGATAATGGGAGACAAAAAATACCAAGATATCTGGAATAATGGGAATTAATAAAACCATTTCAGATGGTAGTTTCCTTCCCTCTTCCCCCCGCCAGTCAATGAGCAGCCAAGTTCAAGTTTATAGATTATATCAAAAGAAACTATCACATAAACATTTGTCCTGAGAGTTCTGATTTTTAGAGCACTGAAAGTAAAAAGGCATGTACTTAAATTTTCAGAATTATAAGATTTTTGAAATATGGAAAAATTCCAAATGAACTTTTTAAAATAATCACCTTGGGAGGCTATATTTATTCCAACAATGCTACTATTTGGCTCAAATCATTTGGGAAGTTTTTCTTTCATAATTACTTTCAAAGCAACTTAATATAAAGAAAATCACTCTCGAGAGCACCTGGGTGGTTCAGTCGGTTATGCAACCAATTCTTGATTTTGACTCCCGTCATGTGTCTCATGGCTTGTGACTTCGTGACCCACATTGGGCTCTGCACTAACAGTGCACAGCCTGCTTGAGATTCTCTCTCTCCCTTGAGAGATCCCTGCTTGAGATTCTCTCTGCCCCTCCCTCCCTTGCACTACCTCTCTCTCAAAATAAATAAATTTCAAAAAAAAAAAAAAATCATTCCCATGATCAGACAGTCACATTTTACTTTGGATATATCCCAAACCGGTGATTCAACTTGGTATGATATTCTAGTGGTTAAACTTAGCTCCAAAGGAACTTCTGGTCTTTTCCAAAAATCAAACTGACATTAAGAAGATAGTTTAAGTGGCTGTATTAGGATCTAAAGGTTATGACCAATAAGGTGTTCCAGGGTAGCACTGCTGAAAAAAAAACAACATAAAATCCCCCATGGTGAATACTGTAAGATCAACATTTATTTGGATGACTAAATCATGACGTTTATTTTAAAATCAATAACAAATGCAAATCTCTAGCAGGTGACTGGTTTCTCTAGTTTCTCCACCTCTAACAGCCAGAGCACCTACTATGTGTCAGGAAATGTTTCAACCTTATAGACATAAGTATTATTAATATCTTCATTTTATAGCTGAGACAACTTGCTCAGGGTTGCACAGAGAATTAGTGGAGAAGCTACAATTCATATCCAGAGACACTGATTCCAGGGTCAAGTCTGTGACTCAGTATGTCATGTGTCCTATAACCAATAAACACCCATCCCTACATTTAAAAAAGAGGAATATCATTTCCAAGTGGACCATTCAATGGCTACAGCGGACTCTACAGGGTACAGTTTACATATATCAGGTCCTCTCTGAATTGCTTCTGGACCCACACCTACAATTCATTATTAATACCTTTGAGTTCCACCCCAAATCTTCAGGAGAGTAAGCAGAAACAAGTCAATCAGCAAACAAGCATGAAAATCTGTGTACATTATATAAAATATTAAATGTTGACTTTCAAGTTTATATCATTTTAAATGTTTAATTTAAAATTCAACTTTAACTACTGAATAAGACTTTTTTCTGATAGCATTAAGTATATGACTATCTCAATAATACACTGCTGGTAGGAATGTAAATCATTTTCTTGACAAATGTCTGTACTTTCCAAGTTTTTCCATTTTATAATTAGTAAGAAAAGTATTTTTCTAAAAAAAACTATTTTTCTAAAAGTATTTTTCCTAAAAATCCCAATAAACAATGAAATTTTGTAAATGGGAAATACTAATTTTTGGAATTTTTACTCAAAGAACATTAAGAGATTCAGAAAAATTTTTTAGGGGCGCCTGGGTGGCTCAGTCCATTAAGCGTCCAACTTCGGCTCAGGTAATGATCTCGTGGTTCGTGAGTTCGAGCCCCGCTCAAAACGTCAGGCTCTGTGCTGACAGCTCAGAGTGTGGAGCCTGCTTTGGATTCTGTGTCTCCCTCTCTCTCTGCCCCTCCCCCACTCATGCTCTCTCTCCCTCAAAAATAAACATTAAAAAAAATGTTTTTTTTTTAATTTTTGAGATTTAGAAGATGCATACATTGTTCGTGTACATATCCCCAGGTAATTTTTAAATTCTTAGCCAAAGACACAAAATTCTTAGTGTCCTCCCCACTAAGGTATGATTTGAATCCTTGATCACAAAATTAGAAGAGACATCTGTAAATAAAAGATGTAGTATTTCACAAAACATGTAAATGAAAGAATTCAAAAAATAAATACCATTTTAAACCTGTAACTTTGTGATATTTACACAATTAGAAATAATCTAAAGGTAATATATTCAAACTTAATATTTTATTAAAAATCTTTGCTAAGCTTTGCATAATACACCTTTATAAATTACAATTTCAGACATCCTTAGCTATCAGTTATGCAAATCATCATGGCACTTCACTTTTTTACAATAAAATCTTTCCAACCTCAGTACCATTTTCTTCCACAGCAAAGATTGAGTGCTTCTGAGACAGAAATGCCAACACATAAAACACTTTCAAAAACTGAAGGGAGAAAAGGTAATAGCAGGAACTGAATGCTGCATTTTTTATTAAGATAACTATAGTGCTCTGTATGTGTCAAGTATCTTATTAGAAAAGTTAGACATAAGTACCTGCTGCTCCAGATTCTTGACTATAACTAATGGATGAAGAACGTATAGTTCTCAGACGTAAACTCTGGGCTCTCTCTTGCCGAGCAGCATCACAGGTCTGATTGGGGTGCCAAATTTGTTTACAGTGGTAGCAAAACTCTGTTCCACAGCCTTCTCGCCCACAAGTTAATTTTGGACAGCTAGCACATCCAAATGCTATCACAGCGTATCTTCAAAGAAGAATAAAAACGATTTAAAATGTGACATAAAAGAAGAAATATTAAGTAAAACAATTAGCCAACTTCAATGCTATTCCTGTTTTCTATTTATGCATGACCAAATAGTCATAAACTCTATCTCATCAATATAAAAGGGGGGGAAAAGTGAACAATTCATAAATGAAGACATACAAATGGTTCAAAACATTTTTAAAGTTCCATTGTTAACTAAGATGGCAAACTATATACTTAACTTAATCCCAATTTTATAAAAATTCTATTAAATTAGTATAATATGCACACAGAAAACACTAGAAGGAAATACACCAAAAATCTTGACAGCCGTTTTGCTGGTATTAGAGTTCTAATTTTCTGTTTTATATATTTATACATTTCTGACTTAAAATTTTTTTTTAATGTTTATTTATTTTTACGCGGGGGAGGGGCAGAGAGAGAGGGAGACACAGCATCCAAAGCAGGCTTCACACTCTGAGCTGTCAGCACAGAGCCCCATGTGGGGCTCAAACTCACGACTTGTGACATCATGACCTGAGCTAAAGTTGGACGCTTAACCGACTAAGCCCTATAGGCACCCCTATACATTTCTGATTTTTATAATTACTTACTTTGAAAATCAGAAAAACAAAAATATAACCTATTTAAAATATAATGACTGTGAATGAGCTATACCTATAAGTGAATGGCAAACTGCCAATTCATAAGTTTTGTGATTATCTAGTATTTATGCATAAATTCTCATATTAATGTTTCTAAGGCACATGCTGAAAGTGCTCTTTGGTGCCGATGTCCTACCAAAAAGTACATAAACTTGAATTCTCAAGCAAAAAAAATTTTTTTCCACTTAAGATAAAAGACTGAGAATAGTAGATTCATGACTTGCCCCAATACCTATTCTCTAAGTTAATATTTTTGTCACTTTCATGTTTATTTTTGAGAGAGAGAGACGGACAGAGCGAGCGCGCACGTGAGCAGGGGAGGGCTGAGAAGGAGATATAGAATCCAAAGCAGGCTCCAGGCTCTGAACTGTCAGCACAGGGCCTGACACAGGGCTCAAACCCATGAGCTGTGAGATCATGACCTGAGCCGAAGTCAGATGCTTAACCGACTGAGCACCCCCCAATATTTTTGGCACTTTAATAATTTCTTATTTAAAATAAATTCTGGGCACTCTTGGACATTTATCCCAGAAAAATGAAAACTTATGTTCAAACAAGTACACAAATGTCTATAGCAGCTTTATTTGTAACAGCCAAAAACCAGAAACAGTTTAGATGTCATTCTTCAACAGGTCAATCAACGGTTAAACAAACTGGGATGCATATATACCATGGACTGCTACTGGAGAACAAAAAGAAACTACTGATACACTTAACAAATCTCATAAATCTCTGGGGAATTATGCTGAATGAAAAAAGTCCGTCTCAAAGTTATATATACTGTATGATTCCATTTATACATTTTTGAAATGACAAAGTTTTAGAAATGGAAAACTGACTAGAGGTGGCCACAGGTTAAGGGATGGGGTAGAGGAGCCAACAGGGTGTGATACAGGTGGATGTATTTATAAAAGAACAACAGGTATATGACTAAATATACATACACACACTAGTAAGTACAAGTAAAACTGGGGGAATTTAAGATTGGTAGATTATATCAATGCCAATATCCTGGTTGTGATGTTGTCTTATAGCTTTGTAAAATGGTACCACTGGGGCAAACTGTGAAGGATACACAGGATTTCTCTATTATTTCTTATAATTACACATGAATCTATAATTATCTCAATAAAAGTTTACAATAAAAAAATGTTTAGGGGATTCTGGTTCTCTTTGAAAGAGACACAAACAAGTCTTATTTATATATAAGAAGCTTCTGGGGCACCTGGGTGGCTCAGTCGGTTGGGCATCCGACTTCGGCTCAGGTCATGATCTCGCGGTCCGTGGGTTCGAGCCCCGCGTCGGGCTCTGTGCTGACAGCTCAGAGCCCGGAGCCTGTTTCAGATTCTGTGTCTCCTTCTTTCTCTGACCCTCCCCTGTTCATGCTCTCTGTCTCAAAAATAAATAAATGTTAAAAAAAATTAAAAAATATATATATAAGAAGCTTTGTAAATATCAAACATTTCCTTTTGCCTGGAAACTTAGGGGAGTTTCCAGGGTTCCTTTTGTTATTGGCAGTAAAATTTAAACAGTAACTGTCACTGAGATTTTTATTAAATTTCAAAATAATCTACAAAATTGTGAAGTTTTAATAGTCAAGAAGTTCCTCCACTTTTGGACCCTTTGTTTCCTTAATATCTTATATCTTACCCTTTAAACTTAAATTTTACATCTTAAATTCCATTTTATTTTTGATAGACCAATTCTGCAATTACCACTATCTATCATAAATATGTCCAAGCATGACTAACTCAAAGGTAATTTATGTATCAGCGTCAGGTAATTTAGCAAAGTTTAATTTCCTGAGGGCTTATTCATTGCATTCTCAATAAAAAGAAAAAAGTCCTCAAAGACTCTACACTTTCTCTTCTACAAATTATAACCCTAAGTAGTCTTTAAGGTAGTAATTTCAGTGAAAAGGAAATGACCTTCTCTTCTAAAACTCTTTTCTAACCTAGCTTTTCTTGAAGGAAGGAAGAAAAGGGACACAGGGAAATCTCTGTGTGTATGCAGGGGACAATGATGCTAAGACCGACTGTTTTTTAAGGCCAGTCACAATTATAAAGGCAGAAGAAAAATTTAGGTTACCTGGTCCAAATTCCACTTCTACCCCCTATTACTGAATAGTTTCATGTAAATTACATCATCTCCCTACAACTAAGTTTTCCCAAAAATATAACAGGGACTCAAGAAGTTTGGCTTAGGCTCAGTAGTCACCCAAAATCAACTTCAGCTTTAGCCTTGATCTTTAGAATGCCAAATAAGCAATTCACCATTTCAGTGATATTTCTAGTATCTCTGCACCTGTGTTTGATTAATGACCATGTGATCATACAAGTTACTATCCTTTCTACAGCAATATAAATAATGTATGTCATTTTGGATTATTAGTATCTGAATATGCATTGTAAAATAACCATTAGTAGGCATTCTAGACAGAATAAAAATTTTATGGCTTTATATGGTGAAATTTTACTGGACAACTTAAGTATAAATGTACATAATGTTGGAAAAATAAAATGCAATAATTATCAGTGATGACTGTGAAAGCCAAATTTAGATACAAACTAAAGAACTTTCAAACAATTAAATAGGGAAACAGATTTACAGTTAATATGAACATTGAGAGTGCTATAACAGAATTTAGGAAGAATATAGCCTTTCTGAGTAAATAAGTATTTATAAAAAATATATGAGGTAGATGAACAGAAATTAGGTTATATCAGGGCGCCTGGGTGGCTCACTCGGTTAAGCATCTGACTCTTGATTTCAGCATAGGTCATTATCTCACAGTTGTGGGATCAAGCCTGGTGTTGGACTCCACACTGAACATAGAGCCTGCTTAAGATTCACTCTCCTTCTCTCTCCTTCTGCCTCTCTCCCCTGCTTGCACTCTAAAATAAATAAAATTAAATTTAAAAAAGAAATTAGGTTATATCGTAATTCTAACCTCGGTTGAAAGTTGTTCAGTATACTACTATATCACTAAATAAACCTTTAAGAATTGACATACTTTTTAATGATTTAAGCTATGAATCTTTTAAGAAAAAGTCCTTATTACAGAATTCTTCACATTTTGACAAGAAGAATGAAAAACAGAATTCAACTTTGCCATTTTAAAATTTCATGACAAGATGCAGTGTATGGGTGGCTCAGCCAGTTAAGCAACCAACTTTGGCTCAGCTGGTGATCTCACGGTTCATGAGTTCGAGCCCCACATCAGGCTTTCTGCTGTCAGCACAGAGCCTGCTTCGGATCCTTTGTCCCCTACCCTGTCCTCTTTTGCCCTTCCCCTAATTTCACATGTGCTGTCTCTCAAAAATAAACATTTTAAAAAACAAAGTAAAATAAAATTTCATGACATGAGAATTTCCAAAATCTGATACAATATCCATGAAAACACAAAAGGGTATGGCAAGAAAACTGAGATCTCAAAACGCATTTTATTCTCAATAATCAAACTTCAAACAGCTTCATAAATTGCTTTAAGATGAAAATTCCTTACAGTTTTGAGTCTAAAGACTTAAGCTTGTTGAAAGTAACTGCTTATAAGTATTGAATATCTCTACTTAGAATTTTTTAAATATGCAGTATAATTATCAGGAGCAAACTAAACAGCTGACATGTAGACTAGTATCCTACAGTATGATGTCAAACGCTTAACATTTGATTATTTTTTAAATTATTTTTTTAAATAAAATTTTATATTGGGGCACTTGGGTGGCTCAGTTAGCTGAACATCCGACTTTGGTCATGATCCCACAGCTCATGAGTTCAAGGCCCGAGTTGGGCTCTGTGCTGACAGCTCAGAGCCTGGAACCTGCTTCAGATTCTGTCTCCCTCTCTCTCTGCCCCTCTCCCATTCGTGCCATGTCTCTCTCAAAAATAAATAAACATTAAAAAAATTTTTTTAGGGACACCTGGGTGGCTCAGTCAGTTGAGTGCCTGACTTAGGCTCAGGTCATGATCTCACAGTTCATGGGTTCAAGCCTGCATCAGGCTCTGTGCTGACAGCCCAGAGCCTGGAGCCTGCTTCGGATTCTGTGTCTCCCTCCCTCTCTGCTTCTCTCCTGCTCACGCGCTCGCGCTCTCTCTCGAAAATAAAATAAACATTACAAAAATTTTTTAAATTTTTAAATATAAAATTTTATATTTACTTTTGTATCCTCTAAGTTCATCACACCATAATTAGTGATATTTGACTTTGGCCTTGGAGCAATATTAATTTGACATCTGGTCATTTGGCATTTGTTGAAAATGTAGGTTAGATGCATCTCAAAAATTAGGATATAATACTAAAAAGAGTTGTGATACATAAATAAAACTGTGTGTGTGTTTATACAGGGAGAGCGAGAGAGAGAGAGGAGAGAAAGAGGTGGGGAGAAAGCAGGGAGATGGGGGGAAAGAATTTGTTCATAGCACGTATGTACTCAAATATTAGAGATAAAGTAATAAGAAAAAGTATATCAAACTTGTTTTATGCTACTTCTCAGTATTTTTTTTATTTTTTTTAAATTTTTTTTTTTTTCCAACGTTTATTTATTTTTGGGACAGAGAGAGACAGAGCATGAATGGGGGAGGGGCAGAGAGAGAGGGAGACACAGAATCGGAAACAGGCTCCAGGCTCTGAGCCATCAGCCCAGAGCCTGACGCGGGGCTCGAACTCACGGACCGCGAGATCGTGACCTGGCTGAAGTCGGACGCTCAACCGACTGCGCCACCCAGGCGCCCCTCAGTATTTTTTTTAAAGGAAAAGCTAAGAAATCCAATCCCAGAACTAAACATTCACGTCCCATTCAATCTGTTCAAATCACAAAGAAAAATAAGTTTATCTTTCCTAATTCTGTTTTCATGAATGTATATTTTGATTAAAAGTTAAGGCAGTCTACCAGTTTTTTCTTATGTTAACAGTTATTGAGTACTTACTATATAAGTGTTCGTGTTCATACATATTCAGTCCTAATAATAACTTTGTTAGGCACATTCTATAATACAGCAAGAATTAAATGTACCTAGCATTCACATGTTTTTGAAAGCAAAATGTTAGGCCTTTTGAAGATCATTTTCATTGTGTGGGAGCTGAACTTTTTTTCCATTGGAAAACAGCTCTCAAATTATAATGGAAGCCAATGGTAAAACTAAATATAAAATGCTTCCTTTAAAGAAAAATTTCAGGGGGCGCCTGGGTGGCGCAGTCGGTTAAGCGTCCGACTTCAGCCAGGTCACGATCTCGCGGTCCGTGAGTTCGAGCCCCGCGTCGGGCTCTGGGCTGATGGCTCACAGCCTGGAGCCTGTTTCCGATTCTGTGTCTCCCTCTCTCTCTGCCCCTCCCCCATTCATGCTCTGTCTCTCTCTGTCCCAAAAATAAAAATAAAACGTTGAAAAAAAAAATTTAAAAAAAAAATTAAAAAAAAAAAAAAAAAAAAAAAAAAATTTCAGGAGTCTCTCTGCTCTGATGCATTAAGTGTTATGTGGGAAAAGAACACCCTCAGATGTCAGAGACAAGTGAATAATACTAGTTAACTAAACATCTTTGGCTTGAACAGTATTCACATCTTGGTTTAAAAGATGCTCTGGAAAGCAGTGTGGAGGTTCCTCAGAAAATTAAAAATAGACCTACCCTATGACCCAGCAATAGCACTGCTAGGAATTTATCCAAGGGATACAGGAGTACTGATGCATAGGGGCACTTGTACCCCAATGTTCATAGCAGCACTCTCAACAATAGCCAAATTATGGAAAGAGCCTAAATGTCCATCAACTGATGAATGGATAAAGAAATTGTGGTTTATATACACAATGGAATACTATGTGGCAATGAGAAAAAATGAAATATGGCCTTTTGTAGCAACGTGGATGGAACTGGAGAGTGTAATGCTAAGTGAAATAAGCCATACAGAGAAAGACAGATACCATATGGTTTCACTCTTATGTGGATCCTGAGAAACTTAACAGGAACCCATGGGGGAGGGGAAGGAAAAAAAAAAAAAAAAAAGAGGTTAGAGTGGGAGAGAGCCAAAGCATAAGAGACTATTAAAAACTGAGAACAGGGGCGCCTGGGTGGCTCAGTCGGTTAAGCGGCCGACTTCAGCTCAGGTCACGATCTCACGGTCCGTGAGTTCGAGCCCCGCGTTGGGCTCTGGGCTGATGGCTCAGAGCCTGGAGCTTGCTTCCGATTCTGTGTCTCCCTCTCTCTCTGCCCCTCCCCCGTTCATGCTCTGTCTCTCTGTCTCAAAAATAAATAAAATGTTAAAAAAAAAAAAAAAAACTGAGAACAAACTGAGGGTTGATGGGGGGTGGGAGGGAGGGGAGGGTGGGTGATGGGTATTGAGGAGGGCACCTTTTGGGATGAGCACTGGGTGTTGTATGGAAACCAATTTGTCAATAAATTTCATATATATATAAAAAAAAAGATACTCCATTTCCTTCTACAATCCATTATTTAACTCAAGTCTTACTTTCCATCTCTATTCTTTCTACTTAAAATGTTTTTTTTAAGTTTATTCACCCATTTTGAGAGAGCAACAGAGAGCAAGCATGCAAGCAGGGGAAAGGGGGAGAGGGGCAGAGAGAGAGAGAGAGAGAGAGAGAGAGAGAGAGAGAGAGAGAGAGAGAATCCCAAGCAGGATCTGCACTTTGAGTGCAGAGCCAGATGTGGGACTTGAACTCACAAACCCAGGGGATCATGACGAGCTGAAATCAAGGGTTGGACGCTTTACTGAATGAGCCACCCGGGCACCCCCTTACTTAAAATGTTGAAGCCTCCCTATTTAGCAGGAGTGAAGGGATAGGAAGAAATGGGAAAGGTGCAAAGGGATTCGAATAGGGCAGTCTTTCCAGAAATATTTTCTGTTCACTGAATTGCTAACAGGAGGTCTATACTAACAAGTACTCAATGGTCAAGTTAGGAAAATGCTAAGCAGAATTACTTTTTCATTTTTTTTCTTTGTTAATCCTAGGATTTTCTAAAAAAATTTTTTTAACATATCAATGATCAGTAGACAGTGATTTCCAGAATTTATTTCACCATGATGTCTATTTCCTGGTAGAGTTTCGCAGTACTAGAGTTCTACAAATTACACTAATGATCACACTTAGGAAGTAGGGATACCAGCTAGGATAGTATAGTCTGTCTATAGCAAATTCCTCATGAAGGAACAAGTAAAAAGAACAATAGATATATTTCACATGAAATGTAATCCTAAGAAAGATATAATAGTCCCCAATAAAAATATTAAAAAATGAGAAAAAAGAAGAACGATTATCTAGGAATCAAAGATACATTTTTTGCCCCAAAGGTAAATTTTAACACAACCTTTAGAGAACAAAGAAAACATAATCACAAATACCCAAACTATTTGATCCAGATAAAGGGAAAAGTAAAATTTTGTATCAAAATCAACAGGCTCATGTTTCCACTTGCTAAAAGTTACTATTATTTTATGGAAAAGGAGTAACTTGCTTAATATATTTGGGAGAGTGTCTAGGTAATGTGAGGCTCATCTCCTGGTTCCCTCTTTCAGAAGCTGCTTACTTCCTACATAGGACGAATTCTGTTGTGCTTTCCACTACATGCTCCAGGGGAGGCTTACAGTTGTTGAGAACTGCCCAGACTATTTGGAGAAGTCAGTCTTATTTAGGAGTGAAGTGTAAGTAAGCTATTCTGGCTGCACATCTAAAGCCACATTCTTTAGTTAACTAATGAGTAGAGAGAGCTGACATGTCCCCTGTCATATCAACTTGTTTCTGAATGAAGGTTTGAGGGAACGTTTTTATTGATTCCCTTAAAACTCCATCAAAAATCTTAGTATCATAACAATGTCTGGTATAGCAGAAGTTTATACTGAATTACACAGCATTAAAATCTATCTAGATCAATTTTATGGTTAGGAAGAATAATTTAAAAAAGAGCAAACTCTCAGGTCAAGGTACTTTCAAACTCCCAGAACACTTTTATGAATGTCTATTCTAACAGATACAACTTACCACTAGTTATGAATTACAACTTCCACTGAAACATGGTTTACTCATGATGGTTCCCTATACACAAAACCTGCTGTTTTCTAAGTCACATGTACTTGTTTCCTCTGGAGAAAATAAAAGTTGGATCTGTTCTCTGTATAAAATTTCTAAAAGGTCAGCCTACAAAAGCATTTCCAGCATGTCAAAAGATGGTCAAGTTATTTTTTATTTTTTTAATGTTTATTTATTTACTTTTGAGAGACAGAGAGAAAGCACAAGTGGGGGAGGGACATAGAGACAGGGAGACACAGAATCCAAAGCAGGCTCCAGGCTCTGAGTTGTCAGCACAGAGCCTGATGCGGGGCTCGAACCCATGGACCGTGAGATGATGACCTGAGCTGAAGTTGGATACTTAATGACTGAGCCACCCAGGTGTCCCAAAAGATGACCAAGTTATGGCTAAAACCTTTTTGTAGGATGGAAATAAGAGTTATATAGATATTAACTAAATTTAAAATATTTAAATATTAAAATTTGAGTTTAAAATATTGTTTAGTTGCTATAGCTCCATTTAAGTTTATGAACAGTATCCTCCACCACAATAATTATATAGAATAATTTAAATATCGGCCAGTTTGACACTACACAAACCTGATTATAGCTGATCACATTGCTTTAAAGTGTTTTATTAACGGTTCTTAAGATAGATGATTTATGTTTGTGGCATACAGTAAGATTGGTTCATTCAACAACTCTTTGTTGAGCATGGGGTTAACCAATGGTTACAAAGAAAAATCAAATATATATATACACACACATACACACACACACACACACACACATATTTTTTTGCCCTTGAGGGGCTCACAGACATTATTAAATCATTAATCATATTCTTCTATAATAAATGTTCCTATGTATTCAAAGCTCCCCATCAAAGTCAGAAGCACTCACCTGAGATAACAGGGATAATTTGTGCTGGTAGAAGGGTGGCATTGAAACAAGTGATGACCACAACTGATATGCTAACTTTTTGCTATGTGCCTACAATGTACAAACCAGGCCTCCTGGGCAGAAGGTAATCAGATATTTTTACTCAACACAGGTTTTATGCTTTCCTTCCTAAGTGCCCCTCACCCCAACACTTCTTAGCCACGGCCAGATTTTTCTCTGAACCTGTACAGACTGCATGTTCTAGAAGCAGTCTGGCTAACTTCATCCTGGTTAAATCATAGCACACAGGTTTGGCTCCTTCTCAAGAGGAGTTTTTAGAAATACTATCTTTTAAACAAGCTTCATCTGTCCTGGCCCTCAGAAGAGTGGAAAGAATATTAGGTCAGAAACCCTGAGAGATCTCAAATAGAAACCAGGTCAAGTTTTCTTTATACTCTGAGCTCAGGGCAGTATTTCTCAAAGTGTGTTAAACTACATGTTTAAGTAAAATTAACATTAGACACAAAAAAGGGTTATATTGATAAATGTCAAATGCAAAAGAAAAAAATTCATAACTTAACAAACAGCATTTCTAGAAAAAAGCCTTTCAAGTGTGTTGTACAATGAAAGGTATTAAATACTATGTATGTGCCAATGGTCCTAGTTGCCTAAATATTTCTATGACTTACTGACAATCAGATATTTACCAGTATTCTTAATGCCAGATTTAAACAATAAATGGATTTTAAGTTAAAAAATGTCCTGGGGCACCTGATGGCTCAGTCGGTTAAGCGACCAACTCTTGATTTCAGCTCAGGTCGTGATCTCGCAGTTTGTGAGTTTGAGCCCTGCATCAAGCTCTGCGCTGACAGTACAGAGTCTGCTGGGGACTCTGTCTCCCTCTCTCTCTACACATCCCCTGCTCTTGTGTGTGCACTCTCTCTCAAAAATAAATAAAATATTAAAAAAAAAAAAAAAGTCCTTCTGTGGATCCAAAGATTTTAGTAAGTTCTGAGAGGGCAGGGATTTTTTTGGGTTTTGTTCATTATTAAATCTCTACTACCTGGCACACAGATGCATTAAATATTTGAGTAGCTGTCTGACTTAAAAAAAATTTACAGCAAAACTTAAGAAATGGACATAAGGAATGATAAATAAGAGCTATAAAAGTTGTTGTGTGCTAGGAATTATGCTAATAATAAAATTAAAGATCTATCCCAATTCTTAACACAATAGGACAGAGATTCAAAATCAGATCTGTACATGCTCATGCTAAGTAAAAATGAAACTTTTAATGAGAGTTTATGTAGTATTCTATGTTTTCAAGTTTTTTATGTTTATCTACTTTTGAGAGAGCGAGCGTGTTCACCTGCACGCGCGAGCAGGGGAGGGGCAGAGAAAGAGGGAAACACAGAATGTGAAGCAGGCTCTAGGCTCTGAGCTGTTAGTACAGAGGCAGATGTGGGACTCAAACTCACGAACCCACGAGATCATGATCTGAGCTGAAGTCAGACACTTAACCAACTGAGCCACCCAAGTGTCCCTCTATGTTTTCAAAGTATACATATACATTTTAGGTTACTAGATGACATTTTCTACATAATGCAACCATAAAAGCCTACAGTGTAATCAAGTATATAAAATATGCTCTTAATCTTGAGAGACAGCATAAATCAAATGTAAATGAAAATACATAAATAAAAGTTATGTTGACATGTTTTCTTTGTCCTTTGTGGGTAAAATACTAACAACCACCAACCCAAAGTTAACTTACAGTCAATTTAATCAAGGC
Source organism: Lynx canadensis (assembly GCF_007474595.2). Taxonomy (NCBI): domain Eukaryota; kingdom Metazoa; phylum Chordata; class Mammalia; order Carnivora; family Felidae; genus Lynx; species Lynx canadensis. The sequence continues at coordinate 36,996,415 of NC_044320.2, read as the reverse complement.
CAATTCTTTGTTAAACTTATATAACAATCAAGTGGTTGTTTTCCTAATAACAGAATCTATTAAAGTAGTTGTTTCTATTATTTTATGATATTTATACTTGAGTTAACATTTAATTTCTCCAAAATATTTAGAATATTAAGCCATTTTACTTTTTTAACAATGAAGTCTCAATGAGAAGAAAATGGGCGAAAATAACCCAAAGTATGAAATTTTTTTAAATTTTACTGAAAAATGTCACACATACAAAAAGGACTTATAAATGAATACCCCTGTATCTACCACACAAACTAAGAAAAGTATCAGTAGAGTGATCATATAATTAACAACCTAAACTGGAACATGTGAGAGCGGTGATGCTATTAAAAATTACACCAGTACAGTAAGTGTAAACTGAAACCACTGAGGGAAATCAGAACCCAAGGTTACCTCATTTATCAGTGGCTTTAGAAGCCCCTTGATTGCCCCTTCAAATTCACATCCTCCTTTTCAATTGGTAACCATGAAACTCAATATAATTCATCCATTTTGCTTTAATGAACAATTTTTTTCTTGTTTGCTATCACGAACCTTCTTAAACATGTCTCCTAACAAAATGTCTCCTGGTACACAAGAGTTTTTTCAATCCTTTTAAATTACAGGATAAATGTGTATTCAATTTTAATAATAATAATAATAATAATAATAATAATAATAATGGCAGTAGGTGAGCTACTCTTAGACATATGTTTTCTTTTGGTTCAATTTTTTCCTTTTATTTATAAAACTTTCCTTTGTAACCTGTTTTGATTTTGTTTTGGTGTTATTACATGTGATGACGATCTATTTTTTTCCCCTCAAAGAGCTAATTTTCACAATTCTGTATGTTGAAAAGTCAATCCTTTCCCAGTTTATGTTTCCCCTAAAATCAAGTTCTTATATAAACAAGAATCTGTGTCAGCCCTTCTATTGTGTTCTATTAGGTTGATACAATTGATATCTATTTGGACCACATGATCAGTCAACCCAGCACCAGAGAATATACCTATTTACTGACCAGAAAGTTTGTGCCCAGGATTTATGGTCTCAATCTCTTAGGGCCACAGATTCTGACACGTAAGCCTTTTAACTTATTCTATCACTTTCAGACTTTTTCTTTTAAATCTATTAAATGCTTGAAGGAACTTGTGAAGCACTTCTTACCCTGAGGTTCCATGAAAGATAAAAAACCACATTCTTTCTCCAGACAAAACACAATATATAGGCATATTCCTCACTATTTGAAGTCTTGCTATAGAAGTATTTGCTATAATGATGTGTAAAAATGTTTTTATAACCTAACATTTGCTGTCCAACTTAAGATCTAATGAACGTGCACACTTGCACCGTGAAACTTTGCACAGGAGTCCAGGGGACCAAGTGATACAAAGGTATCCAAGCTGTTCTTCTCACAGGATAAAGCCTCCTGTTCAAGTTATTTAAATGTATTGTTCATTATCCCTATTTTCTTCCCATCTTTTTCTTGAGAGTTTAATTCTTCATGGATCTCAGAGTTTGCTTCTGTCATATACCTGGAAGCACAGCCAACCTTGGCCCGGTTTAGATAGTTATCTTTAACATAACATTTTATTATTTATATTCTAGTACAAGCTCCCTGCAGTAGAGGGGAGCATAGTTCAAATCTGATAATAGTATTTCTGAGTCCTTCACACAACTAGTAAGTTCATAAAATGTTCAATAATTAGGTAATATTTTTAATGCTTTGTATTACACTGAAATCCTTGGTAGACAGTTAAGTGCTAGTTATAACTGGGAAAACTGGCTGTGATTTGCACAGGCTGGCAACATATCATCACTTTTCTCATTTAAAATTATGGAATGCAATTGATTGATGAATAAAGAAGATGTGGTATACATATACAATGAAATTTTACTCAAAGATCAAAAAGAATGAAATCTTGCCATTTGCAACAACATTCATGGAACAAGAACATATTATGCTAAGTGAAGTCAGTCAGAGAAGACAAATATATGATTTCGCACGTATGTGGAATTTAAGAAACAGATGAACAGGGGAAGGGATGGAAAATTAAGACAAAAACACAGAGGAAGGCAAACCATAAGAGACTTAAATACAGAGAACAAACTGAGGGTTGCTGGAGAGGTGTGGGGTGGGAGGATGGGCTAAATGGGTGATGGGCATTAAGGAGGGCACTTGTTGGGATGAGCCCTGGGTGTTTTATATATAAGTGATAAATCACTAAATTCTACTCCTGAAGCCATTAGTACACTGTAGGTTAACTAACTTGGATTTAAATAAAATTTAAAAAATAAAAAAAATTATGGAATATAGGCTAAATGCAATCTGAAAATTTGCTACTCAACAAGCTTTCAATAATAGATTCGATTCAGACAATAAATCCTGAAACTTCATCTGAGAAATTAAACTCACATTCCACCCTCGTCTCTGATTATACCCAGATAATCTTGGAAGTTCTGGGTTTTCCCCAACTCTTACTTACAATCTCTGGTTTACTAATGGTATGCTAAATAACATCCGGTATTTACAGCTTTTGTTCTTCTTAGAAAACATATGACTGCTTATTCCTAGTTACAGCAACTGTACACAGTAAATGCTCTATAAAAAGAAAATGCTGTTAAACATAATGAAATACTGAAGCAAAATTATTATCAATGTTGAGAAAGTGGTACTTGTAATTAAAAACTTGAGGCAACTGAAGTATTATATAACCTCTAGATCTTGAGACTAGCAATACTGACGTAATACCAACATGTACACATGACACTATGGCACACATTAAGGTATCATGTGCATGTTTCAAAAGGATCAGTTGAGTTTATACAACCGAAATCCACCCCCCGCATGAAAGCAAACAAAATCCCTGATCATTTCATCTGTTCTACCAAAATAACCGTTTTTCCAAATGAATGGGGAAAATCAACTTTGCCCACAACTAGATCCTAGTACTCTATTATCTTATCCTTTTCTTCTGAAAATGCTCTTAAGTGAGTATGAAGAGATACAATATAAAAATGAGTAAGAGAAGATTCTTGCCATTAGCATCAAAACACTGTGCCTGGCACATGGTATGTACTCAAATGCATGTTTGTCTTACTGAATGAATGAATTACCTGACATGTTAGGATTTTTGAGTAATAGCTAATTCTTGTTTTATCCACAGAAAAAATATTAAAGAAAAAACAAAATCTTACCCACAATCTGGAGCCGGACACCACCTACAATCAGGATCTGCAACAAGCCACCGTCTAAGCATAAATTCTTCGTATTTTTCCATCAAGACATCATCACTTAATATCAAGCGAATATCATGGGGATTAAACCGTTCAGTACATTCTGGGCAACTGATATTAACTCTACTTTCAGATATTTCTATCCTTAGATATTGTCGTAAGCAATCCACACAAGATCTATGATGACAAGTCATTATCTCAGGAAATCTGTCCTTAGAATGCCGCAGAAGGCACAAAGGGCACTCTATAAAGTCTCCAATTTGTTTGCTGAGAGAAGTTAATCCATTGTCAGAGGAGGTATTTGTAGAGAAAATGGAGTTCTTATCAGTACACATTTCAGAATGTATACTTTCAATGCTCGCAATTCCATCCACCCCGCCATTTAGCTCCCTTGATTTACGTTTGTTATCCTTTTTTCTCCGAAACAGAGAGCCTATTGAAATTCTTCTCTTTTTGGGTGCCTTTTTCACTGAAGGCAAGCTCACAGATGAGGCAGAAGACTGAAGATCACGATCTGAACCCATTTGCCGATGTAAACTCATGTCTAAAATGCTCATTAGAATTGAGTCAGGGTCTGTGTTTACACACAGCCCTTCATTATATTTAGAGATAAAACCTATTTCTTGTTCTTGCATTCAGATTAAGTCATGATGTAAGAAAATCCTACTTGGTTCCTTCAGTGAATTCTTGAAACAGCTGGACTTACAGAAGATGGTAATCATAGATGTTCTGAAAAACAAAACACAACACCAATATCATTTTACTGTATTCTTAGTCTGCATGTTTTTCTTAATAAACTTACAACTTTACTATAAAATTTCAAGCCAGTATGTTATTTAATCATTACATTGTTTTTTTTTAATAAGGCCAATTTAGTGAGAAGTCTACACAAGAATGTAATATAGAATGAATGTTAAAACAAGTATATTCTTTAATTTTGATTAAAAACTCTAGATTTGAGCTGACCTTGTCATTTTTGAAATCTGATAAAAAAATTTCATCATTTTCACTCAGACCTCATGATTCCCCAATGCTTTTCAGAGTTTTTGTGAACTGACAATAACATATTCACACAAATACAAAGGATTAAGTATAGCTTATACACTCTTGAAGAGCAAAGTGTGTGTGTGTGTGTGTGTGTGTGTGTGTGTGTGCATGCTCTTACCCTGCCAGATGTAATGACTTTTAAAGTTACAGTAATTAAGATGACATAGTGGTTACATCACACAAGGCTGGATACAAAGACCAATAGCAGACAGTCCAGAAAAAAAGTCCCACATATATGTGGATATATATATGTGGTTACATTATTGAGCACTAAGGATGGCCTTTTCAAAAACAAAACATAGTACTGTTTTACTGGTTACCATCTGAGAAAAGGAACTTGACCTATAGCTCACCCCATGCATAAAAATCAATTCCACTTGGTTCACACATCTAAGCATGAAAAGTAAAATTGCAAAGTTTCTAGAAGTCAATAGAAGACAATATTTCAGTGAAAAGATTTCTTCAACAGAAAAGTACTAACCATAAAAGAAAAGACTGACAAACTGTGGAGTGTAATAAACTCAAAAGGTAGTATTAAGGGAGTGGGACTACACATTTGCCACATATAATAAAGGATCAGTACCCAGAATATGGAAAGAACACTTACAAATCAATAAGTCAAAACAGATAATTAAGAAGAAAAATGGAGAATGTGTGCCTGGGTAGCTCATTTGGTTAAGGCTCTGACTTGATTTTGGCTCAGGTCATAATCTCATGGTTCATGAGTTGGAGCCCCATATCAGGCTCCATGCTGACAGTGAGGAGCCTGCTTGGGAGTCTCTCTCTCTCCTCTCTCTGCCCCTCCCCTGCTGGTGTGCATATGCATGCTCTCTCTCAAAATAAAATTATAAAAAAGAAAAATGGGCAAGGGACTTAACAGAAACTTCACAGAAGGATATGAACAGTGTCAACATCATTTGTCATCAAGGAGGTGAATATTAAAGCCATGTTGAGATACACACCCAGTAGGATGGCTAAAATTCAGACTGACATTTCCAAGTATTAGCAAAAGGGTGCCTGGGTGGCTCAGTCAGTTAAGCATCTGACTCTTGATTTCAGCTCAGGTCATAATCTCATGGTTCATGGGTTCTAGCCCCATAATGGGCTCTGCATTGATGGCGCAAAGCCTGTTTGGAATTCTGTCTCCCCTTCTCTCTGCCTCTTTCTCTCTAAATAAATAAATAAATAAATAAATAAATATTAAAATAAAAAAAATTATTAGCAAAGATGTGGATTGCTGGTGGGAGTGTAAAATGGCACAACTACTTTGGAAAAGTGTTTAACGGTATCTAGCAAATTTGAACATATAGATAACTCTATCACTCAATTATACTACTAGAAATAACTGCACAAAAAAATGAATGCATACACACATCAAAAGATATACATAACAATACTAATAGCAGCATTAGCTATAGTAAACCAAAATACTAGACGCAAACCACACTTCCAACAGTAGAATAAGTTGTGATACATTCACATTCTAGTATATTAGAAATCAATGAAAATGAACAAAATACAGCTTCACACAAAACAAGAATAAATCTCACACAAAAGAAGGCATACTGTATGTATAATTCTATTTAAATAAACTTCAAAAACAAGCAGAGCTAATATGATGATAGAAGTCAGGATTATAGCTACCCTTCGTGGGGAGGCACAAAGGGAACTTTGACATATGTAGTGGTTACAAATATATGTTCTCTTTGTGATAAATCACTGACCTACAAATCATGTTTAATATACTTTATTGAATGACTATAAAAAAATAAAAAAGCTTCCTGAGATGATATCTACACATATCCTTGAGAAAGTCACACTGATTTCCCAACACAAAATATAGAAAAACATTTCACTCAGATGAACTTTATTCTTGTCCATCAATTTTTATTTTCCTATTATTTGCAGCATTCTCTGCTAATTCTGAGGAAAATACAGGGTTTAAGAGTAGGTTTTACCAAAATTTTCTGCATATTTTCTTCTTTGTATGTTATTTTATCTTGCATCTGAAAATGCCTTCGTACTCCACAGTGCAATATATTTATCATAGAACACTACAGAGGGAATCTATCTTGGGGAACATATCCTAAGAATTTATCATTTAAAACAGTAAACCAAAGGTAATCAGGATCACCTGGGAAATTTTTCAAAATATATACTTTAAGAACTTGATAGCCATATAATTTTTTATCCAAAAGAGAATTTTGTAAGAGTGAATAGAAGCACTCTTAATATTTAAACTAGGGTAACAGGGGCAAACTGGAACATGTGTTCATCATATTTAGGAAATCCTAAAATATTGTGCAAATACACAAATATGCCTCAAAGAGAAAATAATCTGAATACTAAACCTTTAATATTTCTATATGGTAAAAAAAATACTATAAAGTAGAAAGACAATATGTTAGAAAAACATACATAACAATGAACAAATTTCCCCACTACACAAACAGCTTTTACACTTAAGAAAAATGCATATTCTGATAGCAAAATGAGCAAAGATACAAGGAGGATGTTTAGAGAAAAAAGAAGTACAAAAATTAGAAAGATAAGATACAATTTTTAACAACAATCACAACTAAAGAAATGAAAATTAAACATTAGATACCCTCTTTATGCACATTAGATTGACAGATTGTAACGGGTTGGTGAGTGTGTACGGAAAGAAGCATCTATGTTAGGAGGAGTGCAAGCAAATCAGCACAATTCTAGGGAACCAACTGGCATTTTCTATTAAACTTCAAAACGGAAATATTCTTAGGCCAGCAATCCTACATGTAAAACTTATCCTTCAGAAAATAAAAGGACACAGGCATGCAAAGACAGTATGCAAGGAAATTCACTGCAGCCTAGTTGATAGAAGCAAACAAAACAAGACCAAAAAACCCACACAAAATCTGAAAATAACTTAAATGTCTAACAGGGGACATGTAAACATAAATGAACCAACCACAATTTATGTGCAATGATATGGAAAGCTCTCTATATATAATGCTGAGTGCATAACTGCAAAACAGTGTGTATAATGTGAACACATTTGTGGAAAAAACACTCACACAGGCTTACATATACATACATAATTTCTGGAAAAATGTTAAGAAATCATTAACAATGGTTACCTTGTAGAGTACAATCTAGTATTGACTTTCTGCCTTCTGCAGAGCTTAAAACTGTATCATGAGCATCTACTACTTAGAGTTAAGAAACTGAACCCCACAAAAAACAACAAAAAAACATATTTGCCCTAAAGCTAACCAATCAAAAATAGGATGGGGTCCAGAGTTCACCTGTTTTATATTTAGTCAGTAATTCAGTGGCATACTCTGATGAAGAACCACTAATACTAAGGAGACTTACTTAAAACACTCTCACTTAAAAACAAAACTCCATAGGCCTAAGCCTCCTAAACAAGGCTTCTTATGTTTCATTATTTTAGGTACAAAAAAACCCAAAAGTTCCATTAAAAACAACAGCTTAGTTTATTAGTCATTGTCAGCCTATGGGGTTATAGTGAGGTAACCCTTAACTTATTGTATAGAGATGACAAGAAAGACTTACTTAAAAATCTACATAATTTAATGACTATCTTTCTGGAGAAATAATCCACAGAAGTATCTATAAGCATGTGACTGAAGAGTATTAGGAATGCCTCAGTCAAGGGAACTTTGGCTAACTTGGGATTTCTAAGACTGCACCCTAAACCACTAAAAGAAGAAAAGAAAGTACTACAGAAATTCTGCCAATTTGGACAGATGACAAAACGTGTGAAATTAAAAAAATTTTTTTTCAGTGACTCAGGAACTTATTTTTAGAAAAAGTCAACTTCACTCTCCAGTGAAAAATAAAAACCTATTATTTGCATCATTTAATATAGTACTATTCTTTTTGAACTCAACTTTTTATTTATTTTTTTGATGTTTAATTTTTTGAGAGAGAGTGCGAGCTGGGAAGGGGCAGAGAGAGAGAGAGACACAGAACCCAAAGCAGGCTCCAGGCTCTGTCAGCACAGAGCCTAATGTGGGGCCAGAACTCACCAGCCATGAGATCATCACCTGAGGTGAAGTTGGATGCTTAACTGACTGAGCCACCCAGGCACACCATGAACTCAACTTTTTAAAGAAAACTATTGGGGGCACCTGCGTGGCTCAGTCCACTGAGCACTGGACTCTTGATTTTGTCTCAGGTCATGATCCCAAAGTCGTGGGTTGAGCCCAGCATGTGCCTCTGTGCTGAGCATGGTGCCTGCCTAAGATTCATATTCTCTCTCTCTCTCTCTCACACTCTTTACAATAAAATAAAAAAGGTGCCTGGATGGCTGTCAGTTGAGTGCTGGGCTCTTGATTTTGGCTCAAGTCATGATCTCACAGTGCATCAGGCTCTGTCCTGACAGTGTGGAGTCAGCTTGAGATTCTCTCTGTCCCTCCCCTCCTCATACTCTCTCTCAAAATAAATAAACTTAAAAATAAAAGATTTACAAAAAGAAATAAACTATCAACTATAGGAATCTGCATTATGTTCTGCCTCATAAATGCACATTCCATTAAAAAAAATTACTGAGTTTTTAAAACAAATGGTTGGGTTGCTAGCAGGAAAAAGAAGGAAAAAATATGTTGTATACCATAATACCATTACAGGGATGCCTGGGTGCCTCAGTCGGTTAGGCATTCGACTTCGGCTCAGGTCATGATCTCACACAGCTCGTGAGTTTGAGCCCCGCATCAGGCTCTGTGCTGACAGCTCAGAGCCTGGAGTCTGCTTCAGATTCTGTGTCTCCCTTTCTCTGCCCCTCCCCCAATCACGCTCTCTGTCTCTCAAAAATAAAGATGTTAAAAAAAAATTTTTTTTTAAATACCACCACACATTAGAGTTTAAAAGTGCTTTTTAGGGGTGCCTGGGTGGCTCAGTCGGTTAAGCATCCGACTTCAGCTCAGGTCACGATCTCGCGGTCCGTGGGTTCGAGCCCCGCATCGGGCTCTGGGCTGATGGCTCAGAGCCTGGAGCCTGCTTCCGATTCTGTGTCTCCCTCTCTCTCTGCCCCTCCCCCGTTCATGCTCTGTCTCTCTCTGTCTCAAAAATAAATAAACATTAAAAAAAAATTTAAAAAAAAAAGTGCTTTTTATTTGTGTCTTGATTCAAACCTCACTACCCTATAGAACAGGTATTATTAACCTTATTTGATAGACAGGAAAACTGAAGTTCAGACAAAGTAAATATTGCAATGTTAGTAAATGATAGGGTTAGGGGTTAAATTCAGGTCTTCTGACATCTCAGCCTCAGTACCATCATCAGCCTACAGTTGCCTTCATGAAACAACTTCTCCAGGCGCTATCAGGATATACAAAATTATCTCAGAAAATGAAAGACAATTACATCTTGCATATCATCCAGGGCCAGTCTTAACTATCATCCTTCAACTCCATGTCTCATTCAAGCCATTCTCCCTTTCTGAAATGCCACTCCCTTTTCTCTCCTCCTAATCAAACTATACTCCACTTTTATAACTCAGATGAAACTTTGTTCACTTTTTCTTTCCTGATTATCTTTAACTTTTTAATAAGGTTTTTAATAAAAATTTTTTAATGTTTATTTCTGAAAGAGAGAGAGAGAGAGACAGAGAGAGAGAGAGAGAGATCGAGACCATGAGTGGGGTGTGGGGCAGAGAGAGAGGAAGACATAGAATCCAAAGCAGGCTCCAGGCTCTGAGCTGTCAGCATAGAGCCCAATGTGGGGCTCGAAACTCACAAACCATGAGATCATGACCTGAGCTGAAGTTGGATGCTTAACAAACTTAGCCACCTAGGCACCCCTAATATGGTTTTTAAGGTAGAACTTGAATATTTGTTTTTTTAACACAACAGAGCCAAGATGGTGTCATGAACATAAGCATCATGAAGAAATGCCAAATGAGTGTTTCTTAAAATGATACAATGTCACTGAAGTGATATTATTCCAGAACTACAAGAAAATATGAGTCTTCCCCCACCCCCAATTGTTATTCCTAGGCACATATGTCTTCCTTTTTTTTTTTTTTTTTAAAGTCCAATTAGTGCAGGCACCTGGGTTGCTCAGTGGGTTAAGTGGCTGACTCTTGATTTCGGCTTAGGTCACGGTCTCAGAGTTTCTGGTATTGAGTCCCACACTGGGCTCTGCACTGACAGCAGGGAGCCTGCTTGGGATTCTCCTTCTCCCTCTCTCTACCCCTCCCCTGCTCATACTCTATCTTTCTCAAAATAAGTAAAATAAAAGAAAAAGTTCAATTAGTTCATATTAGGTCTACAAAGAGAAATATCAGGTCTCCTGGATTAAATACATAATAATTTATACATAAAAGCCGAGATGTTTACATGGTACAACACCATTTCAGAGCAGGAACAGAAGATGAATGACAGTAAATGTACTAATGATATAATCTGAAATATACCCAACTCCTAATAATCCCCAATATTGGAAGCTCTTTACTATCTATCACAGGATTTGTCAAGTTGTAATGCACTGATGATATAAAGCAGAGAGGGGGAAAAGATAACTGAGGTGGGGCTCCATAATAGTACGGTAATTGGTTTAGTAGGAATATCCAAAATAAAAGTAGGGATCTGTAATTAAAAATGCTAGAAGAGGTTAGCTACTGAAACAGAAAACAATAATAAAATACAGGTAGACCCTAAATTATGTATTTTCACTTAAGTATCTATAATCATAATCATTGTCACACCAATGGCACAAGGAATTCCTGTCACCCATTAATTAAGCTATGAGAAATGTCTCCTTTCCCTCTTTTTCAGTCTAGCATAACTGACAAGTAACCAAGATTGCCAGTTGCTGCTGCATACTCATGCCCCTGAAGAAAATGGTTGGAGAATTAGTTTTATCACAGGCAAACGAGCCCCACTCTTAACCTTTTAATGCACTTCAATGGAAGAGTATCACCCAAGACTGGTATCGGGAAGGACAAAGATCTGCGCTTGCTTATCTAACCTTCCCTAGTCCAGTGTTTATACTCCTGTAAAGTCAACACCATTTGATTCTTACTTTTTTCTACCTCTTGGGAATACGTGAGGAATTATGAAATAGGAATGACCCAAAACAAAGATATTTCTACCAACATGTGTCAAAGCTGTGTAGACTAAAGATTTAGTAAAAGTGCTGATAACTTTGTACTGACTCATAAAATACATCTAATTTGGTACCACACTATTTTTTTTATACTTTCTAAAAAGTACAGAAATTAAGCATTCCAGATGAAGTTCCTAATCAATAATTATAATACCATTTTAAATGAAAATATGTACCATATGTATTTTTTCATGTTTTATTTATTCTTGAGAGAGAGAGAGAGAGAGAGAGAGAGAGAGAGAGAACGCACGCACATGAGCAGGGGAGGAGCAGAGCAAGAGAGGGACACAGAATCTGAAACAGTCTCCAGGTCTGAGCTGTCAGTACAAAGCCCCACGCGGAGCTCGAACTCACAAGCTGTGAGATCATGACCTGAGCCAAAGTCAGTTGCTGAGCCACCCAGGCGCCCCTACCATATTTTAAACACTCAATTTATAAACACAGGATAGATAAGAACAATCAGAAGGCTCAAATTCATACAAATAGTAGTCCATGGTTTTAAGAAAAGCTGTATGTATCAGTCAGGGTCCTGGCAAAAACAAAGCATTCTCAAGGAAGTATCTGAAATTCACATTTTAACAAGTGTGGGCAGGGTTAAAGGAACCAAAAAGGGATGGAAACTATTCAGGAACCCATTGCCACCCTTTGGAATGAAGGGGCAGAAGGAAGCAATTACCAAAGAGCTGTGCAACAGCAACTGAAAGAATAATATCCAGCTTCTCTCTCTGGCTTTCCAACATCCTGCCAATGCCTCACATTGGCTAAGTCCAACAAAGGAGTCCAAACAAGGTAGTCCTTAGAAGAACTCCCTCTGGGGCACAGAGCAAGGCAGAGAAGGGTTAAGAGTGGATCTGGAGGGGCAAACAAACCCAGTACTGGATATATAAAGAAGAGAATTTTGGAGTCAAGACCTGGTTAACTGTGTTTAGTCATAAAATCCCTGCATAAGGTACATTACTGAGTCTGTGATCTCCACTACAAACAGATGTTAGGAGAATAAAGTAGACATGTGCTAAAAGTACCTAACAAAACCTGGCACTATACTAAACGTTAGTATACTAAATGAAGTGAAATGAGAGACAACTTTGTATTCCTAGTGCCTAACACAATGTGTAACTTATAGCAGATGTCTAATAAACTTTGACTAAATTATGATGCAGAGTACACATAAGAAATGAGGAACTGAGGATTCTGTTCATATCTTTACCTTTGATTTGCTATCACTGTATGATCCGTATATTAAGGGATACAGCTTTTTATAATGAAAAAGACAAGAATCTTTACCCCATGAGTGCTACAAGAAAAATAAAACAAGTATCTTAACACTATATAACTTCAAGAATTACAGATTTAAGATTTCCCCCAATAAAGATCTCCTAACCATAAACACTTCAATAGCACCTGAATAGCCACCTACATGCTAAATGATTTAAAACTAATAAGAGGGTATTCTGGAAATGTAGAAACCTGGGCAAAAAAAGTTTACAGACAATAAATCACTTCCAAGAGAAAATTCCTTTATACTCCTGATCTGTTTTTGCCTGTTATTTAGCTAAAATTAGGCCTCTTCTATTACTTCTCAGAAAGGTTAAAATAGAGCCAAAATCCAATAATTTTGTGTCTAAATACTAAGTATAAGAGCAAAAGTACCTTACAACTGTTAATTTCAGGTTTTTTTTTTTTAGATGTCTGACATCTAAATGTTTAGCATGTCTAAAAACTTGCATGTAATGAAAACACAGAATATTTACTAGCACTGTTGAAGAGAACAGCTAAGTCATTTTTTTTTTTGCTGATTTAAATGTTTTTTTAAAAAATTTTATTTAAATCCAAGTTAGTTAACATGCGGTGTAATAATGGTTTCAGAAGCAGAATTTAGTGATTCATCACTTCCATAGAACATCCAGTGCTCATTCCAACAATTTAGCCCTATTTAGCCCATCCCCCCACCCTCTACCCCTCCAGTAACGTTCAGTTTGTTCTCTGTATTTAACAGTCTCTTATGGTTTGCCTCCCTGTTTTTATTTCTGTGTTTAAATGAGGAGGAAGTAGGTACAGAGATCCCCACCAGAGTTTCTATTGCTCACTAATTTTGGTTACTAGTGAAGCCTGAGCTATTTTATATTCAAGTGAAAGAGTCAAGAAAGAAGATAAACAAGATTTTCTATTTTAGATATTGTATTCTATTGAATACAATATTCTACTGAAAAACATAAAAGGCTACTAAACTTCTTCAGTAATATACACTTATGTTGTAAAGGTGGGAAAAGAGGAGAAATAAAAAAGGCTTTTAAATTTCAATGGCTATATACTTGAAAGATACTTTTAATATTTTTCACATGTTTACAAGTCACTTACATTTCATTTCCTATGACCTAACCACATGCTCATATTCCACTGTTGGGACTTTTCCTTACTGATGTATAAAACCCACGTATATAGAAAGAACAATTGCTTTTACATGTCAAATACATTTTTAAAAATTTGTACTTGATGGCATAGCAATTTTCCAGTGTAGGTATTTCAAATTTTCTTAATGTGTTCCAAATCCATATCTTACTCTTTATGACTTTTGGGTTCTACACTTGTCTTGAAAGAGTCTTGTTCACTCCAAGATTATATTTCTAAAATCCTCTCATGTTTCCTTCTGGTACTTCTATAGTTTATCTTTCTGCTTAAATCTCTCATCCATTTCAATAATGTTAAGAATAAGCACATATCAAAATTTATGTTTTCTAAATGGCTAGTCAGTTACCTCAACACCAGCTGTTGAATAATCTCTTTTTCATTCACACCTCCCACCTATTTAATAAGCTACACCTAGTATGTGAATTCATGCTATCTAGGTGGTATGGACTTTTAAAATAAGCTCTTGAAATAAACTACCAAACTCTCTTGTTCCAATTTGTAATCCCACCAGTCAGAAAGGTGCTTATTTCCCTGAATTCTTACCAACATCCTTTGCTATTTCAATAGCTTTTTCTGAGTCACAAAAAAAAGTACTTCAATTTCCATTTATCTGATTACTAAACAAATCAAACGTTTGTTCACATTCACTGTCCTATTTCTTTAATGATTTATCTGTTGATATGTTTTTGTCCGTTTTTACACTGGAATATTGATGCTCCTTTTTGATTTTAAGCTTTCAATATTTACTTTCTAGCATTTGTCCTTTAATTTTGTGACGTTTTGAAGACATGTAAAATTTTTATTGAGTTATATATACAAAGCTCTTCTGTAAATTCTTTGTTTTATATGCTCATAAAATCTGTTCAGAGGATAAAATCTATTTATCGATATATATACACCATTTTTGGTATTCATTCCTTCTTGAGGATACAAGTTTCATCACAAGTCATTTCCCTCCAGCCTGAGGAGCATTCTTTAGCATTTCTGGTGTGCAGGTCTCCTTACAATGAATTCTCTCAACTTTTGTTTATCTGAAAAACGTCCTAATTTTCACCTTCATGTTTTATGGATATTTTTGCTGAATTCAGAATTCCAGGTTGACAGCTTTATCCTTTTGAACTTTATTTAAAAAAATTTTTTTTTAATGTTTATTCAATTTTGAGAGACTGAGCGTGACCTGGGGGGTGCGGCGCGGAGGGAGGGAGGGAGAGAGGGAGAGGGAGACAGAGGGAGAAGAGGGAGATGGAGAGGGAGAGGGAGAGAGAGAGGGAGAGAGAGGGAGGGAGACACAGAATCCAAAGCAGGCTTCAAGCTCTGAGCTGTCAGCACAGAGCCCGACATGGGGCTTAAACGCACAGACCACGAGGTCCTGACCTAAGCTGAAGGCAGACGCTTAACCAACTTAGCCACCCAGGCACCCCTGGGAGTCCCATAATGTAAACAAATACTTATCAAAATCCACTTTAAAGCTTTCTTTCTAAAAGACAATATATACTATTCACAGCAACTCTATTTTTCATAGTAACAATGGTTTTCCTGATACCATAAATAGCTGACAATTTAAGTTACAGAAAAAGGAATCACTGTTTATCTGACCAAATGATCTAGTATACAGAACATTCATTTAGGTCACAGGGCATAACTTCAGGAACCAATACTGATAAATAAACAGTGGGGGAAAACCTATGTTTCCACACTATCTCCTATGTAGAGAGTAGCTAGGCACAATTCAATGTAGCAATTGACTACCAAAAAAAAAAAAAAAAAATTATCATAAGCCACCCCTGGATCAGACCACACTAGAAGTGATGTACTAGAAATGATGTGTCCACACATAAGCTAATTTCAGCCCAAAGTAAATAGAGCTTTTGTAAATCAGAACCATCTCATTAAGAGAAGCTTAAGGCATTAATGTTTCTGGATTTTCATATATGCCTTTCCCTAAACAAATATAAACCACTAAAGTTTATTACAATAAACCTTGTTGTTACTCAAAAGATTATTTAAATGTTTAAAGTTCTTAAGTTATGCCATTCATTTTACCAACTTTAAATTGGGAAAATCCCTATTTTCCTCTAATAAATCTATCCCCCACTATACCTGCCAAATTCAGCTGGAGCAGCAGTGCAGGCTCCAAGCATAAGTCTTGCTCTCCAAATAATATTAAGAGGACACACTCTTTTATAAAAACTCTCAATTATTAAACATCTCCTTATACAATCTGGTAAAAATATAATAGGCATAACAACAAATTTTTGGAGGAGGATAAAAATGCTTAAAAATAACAGCTAATACATGGACAGGCTTCAAAGAAATCCATGAAATCTCTAAAACAGTATACTAAATCATGAATATATGTATATTCTAGGGACAGAAGCCACAGCTCTCAAGAAATTCTCCAAGGAGCCTAAAGTATAACAAACGTTAACAGCTACTGCTGGGATGCTGGAATTTCTGTAAAAGTTATTTTCAGTTTCTGTAAATTTTCTGCTCTCAGTAATTTATATTAGTATGATATTCGTATCTGTACTAATTATTACCTCAGTTAGAACATACTTGTATTCCATTAAGATTTGAAGTTGCAGGGGCGCCTGGGTGGCGCAGTCGGTTAAGCGTCCGACTTCAGCCAGGTCACGATCTCGCGGTCCGTGAGTTCGAGCCCCATGTCGGGCTCTGGGCTGATGGCTCAGAGCCTGGAGCCTGTTTCCGATTCTGTGTCTCCCTCTCTCTCTGCCCCTCCCCCGTTCATGCTCTGTCTCTCTCTGTCCCAAAAATAAATAAAAAACATTGAAAAAAAAAATTAAAAAAAAAAAAAAGATTTGAAGTTGCAGTTCTTTCCAAAAGAGTTAGGTTTTGGGGAAGGTTAAAAAACAACTTTCATTCTTAAAACAAATGTCTCAGGTTCACAATGCAAGAATAAACGTGAGGTATGTAGATGGCCTAGAATAATTTATCAAACATTTAAGAAACAAAATTCTACAAATAAAGGCTAATCAATATTGTATATTCAAAAGACAATTGAAGGGCACCTGGGTGGCTCAGTCCGTTGAGTGACCGACTTCGGCTCAGGTCATGATCTCACAGTTTGTGAGTTCAAGCCCCATGTGGGGTTCTGAGCTGACAGCTCAGAGCCTGGAGCCTGCTTCCGATTCTGTGTCTCCCTCTCTCTGCCCCTCCCCCACTCATGCTCTGTCTCTCTCTGTCTCAGAAATAAACACTAAAAAAAGATTTAAAAAAAAAAAAACAAAAGACAATTAGTTACAAATAGGCATATAAAGAGATTTTAATGCTATTATGTCATCTTCACTTAAAATGGCAATTACCACTGGAAAATGTTAAGTTTGTCATTCTTCATAGAGTCAATAGCAGTATCTCTATTTAAAACATAACGGACACAAAGAGGTAAAATATTTGATGTCCAATGAGAAAGAATCAACAATGATGCTAGAAATACAGTCTAAATGCCTTTCAATTTGTGAATATCTCCTCAGAAACGTGACCATATTATATGCAGCTCTAAGGAAATCTGTGTTCTATTTATTGCTACCAAGTGCTTTTGTGGCTTTGGTTTAGTAACAACTTCTCTGTATCATCTGTAAAACAGGGAAAACACAACTGTGGCAGAGATATTATATACTCACCTGTTTCATTTTCCTCCTGAGCACATATGAGGACCACATTTTCCATTCCATTTGTAGCTAGATGCAGTCATGTGTCTAGTCCTGACCAATGTGAGTTCAATGATGCATGCTCCTTCCAGAACTGGTCCCTAAATCAGCCCTTCAAACATCCTCTGAGGTCTCACTAGTAACTCTGGGGGGCGACTCCAAGCAGGCCATAGGGGCAGCTGAGTCACGAGATGGAAGGAATCTGAATACCTGAGTCATCCACATGGTTTTTTGTGTGATGAGAAATAAACTCTTTCATTGTGCTCCACCATGAGATTTGGGGGTTATCTATTTCAGACACAATAATCTTACCTACCTTAGTGGGGGGAAGATAAAATGAGGTAAAAAATTTAAAGTAGAAGATAAAATGAGGAAGGGATTTTTTTTTTTTAACGTTTATTTATTTTTGAGACAGAGAGACTGAGCATGAACGGGGGAGGGGCAGAGAGAGAGAGGGAGACACAGAATCTGAAACAGGCTCCAGGCTCTGAGCAGTCAGCACAGAGCCCGACGTGGGGCTCCAACTCACATACTGCAAGATCGTGACCTGAGCCGAAGTCGGACGCTTAACCGACTGAGCCACCCAGGCGCCCCGAGGAAGGGATTTTTAAATTCTATACAAATGTGGGGTAATGATAGCAACTATTTTTTTATATATATTTTAACGTTTATTTATTTTTGAGAGAGAGAGACAGACACAAGCAGGGGAGGGGCAGACACACACACACACACACACACACACACACACACACACACACACACACACAATCTGAAACAGGCTCCAGGCTCTGAGCTGTCAGCACAGACAGGGGTTCAAACTCATAGACCACGAGATCATGACCTGTGCCCAAGTCAGACTCTTAATCGACTGAGCCACCCAGGCACCCCCACAACCATTTTTTTAAATGTTTGTTTTTGAGAGAGGGAGAGACAGAGCATGAGTGGGGGGAGGGCAGAGAGAGAGAGGGGGAGACAGAATTGGAGCTCAGGCTCCAGGCTCTGAGCTGTCAGTACAGAGCCAGATGCAGGGCTAAAACCCACGAACCAGGAGATCATGACCTGAGCCAAAGTCAGAGGCTTAACTGACTAAGCCACCCAGGCACCCCATGATAGAAACTTTTTATCCAGAAAGTAAAGCAGAAACTTTGGAGTCACTACATCTGGGTTCAAGTTCAGCCTCTGACACATATTAGCTAGGTGTGTGACATTGTGTTAAATTACTAAGACAGTTTCTTCAACTATAAAATAAGAACAATAATACCTACAGCCCACCTGATTATTATTAGGATTAAGTGAAATAACATATACAAAGAATCCAGCAGAGGGTATGGCACATATTAACCACTTAACAAATATTATCCAAACTATTACAAATATCTGAGAGGATGGCACAAACCACCTACTGGATAAAACTGTTGGAAGGATTGTAACACTTAAGGCTAGAAATAAAATGAAACAAATTCTTGGCTCCAAAAGGGCTTTTGTAATGTAATCAGAAAAGTTAGGCTTTTGGTAGTTTAGAACACATCAGTATAATACATTAAATTCTCTAAGGTAAATATAAATAATGATTTTAGTCTTAAGTTTATGTAGCTACAAACCTACCTCAAGTGATCGTTCTAATATTACAAGTGGGATAATTTCAGTTCAACTACTTATAAATGGGTGAAGTGGAGGTAACTGAAACAGATGATTAGCATAGTCACTATCAGTTTCCAGCAAAGTTCTTTAGAAAGACTCAAATACACTACCATGAGCTCTATCCTTAAAATAGTTTCTACAATTTCACAGAAAAAGAAACTAAAAGTTCAGAGTAAATGATTCCCATATACCACAAAGCTTCTCCAAAGAAGCAGTCCTTAAACAGCTTCACAAACATACACCTGCTACATTTATCTCTTAAAGCCTGTTAGTGATTGGGAGGTAGAACAGAATGGTACTTTGTGGTTTTAGTAATATTCATTACAAATAATACTCATTACTTAATCCATTACAAAAAGCAAGCTACTGCAGAAAGAAAAGGCATTATTCATTCCATTTTTCCAATTAAAAAAAAGATTAAAAACATTTTGGCTGGCTCATTCCAGACCCTCTTTTCTTTTTAAATTTTTTTTTTCAACGTTTTTTATTTATTTTTGGGACAGAGAGAGACAGAGCATGAACGGGGGAGGGGCAGAGAGAGAGGGAGACACAGAATCGGAAACAGGCTCCAGGCTCCGAGCCATCAGCCCAGAGTCTGACGCGGGGCTCGAACTCACGGACCGCGAGATCGTGACCTGGCTGATGTCGGACGCTTAACCGACTGCGCCACCCAGGTGCCCCCAGACCCTCTTTGTTCAGAAAGGGAAACAATACATCAGTAGGGAAATAGGTGGGAAAACATAATGCAAAATGCTGGGCATGACAGAGTGCCCAGAAACATTAAAAAGTTTTAAAATAGGTTTTAAAAAAGATACCTAGGTGTCAAAATTTTTTGAACTGGTTAAAATACTCATTGCTACAGATCAACAGAAGGGAATTACTAACCTAGTCTGAAATCTTAGTCTATCTACTGTTTTGAATTTCAATGTCCTTATTTGAAAGTTGAAGTGATTGGACCAGATAATGTCTAAAAGACTATGATTCTAACATACAAATGTGTAGAGTTTTAATATACAGCATATTCCAGAGTGAAAAGTGGATAATTTAGACTGTAAGATAAAGAATTTTTGGTTTTGTTTTAAGAATGTCTCCAAATCCTCGGGCACCTGGGTGGCTCAGTTGGTTAAGCATTCGACTCTTGATTTCAGCTCATGATCCCGTAGTTCATGCATGGGTTTGGGCCCAGCGTCAGGCTCTGTGCTGGCAGTGTGGACCCTACTTGGGATTCTGTCTCCCTCTCTCTCTCTGCCCTTTACCCACTCATGATCTCTCTCTGTCTCTCTCAAAATAAACAAACAGGGGCGCCTGGGTGGCGCAGTCGGTTAAGCGTCCGACTTCAGCCAGGTCACGATCTCGCGGTCCGGGAGTTCGAGCCCCACGTCAGGCTCTGGGCTGATGGCTCAGAGCCTGGAGCCTGTTTCCGATTCTGTGTCTCCCTCTCTCTCTGCCCCTCCCCCGTTCATGCTCTGTCTCTCTCTGTCCCAAAAAAATAAATAAACGTTGAAAAAAAAAATTTTTTTTAAATAAACAAACAATAATAAATAATAAGTTATCTCCAAATTCTCTCAAATGTTAGTATACTCTTCTGCTTTAGTAAATCCAGTTGAATGAGTATAATCTTTGCCTTTCTGATAATCTTTTTCTAACCGATTAACATATTTTTTGAGACCAAATACAGAAGCACATAGGACACTGAACTGGAATTACTAAGTTGAACTGAAAGTCAGGATATAAGACTTCACTTGGTTTTACAACTCTCCCAATATGACTATGCTTCACTCTCTTACCCTGTCTATAAAACAAGGGAAGGGGCGCCTGGTTGGCGCAGTCGGTTAAGCGTCTGACTTCAGCCAGGTCACGATCTCGCGGTCCGGGAGTTCGAGCCCCGCGTCGGGCTCTGGGCTGATGGCTCAGAGCCTGGAGCCTGTTTCCAATTCTGTGTCTCCCTCTCTCTCTGCCCCTCCCCCGTTCATGCTCTGTCTCTCTCTGTCCCAAAAATAAATAAACATTAAAAAAAAAAAAAAAAAAAAAAACAAGGGAAAATGTGCTATCATCTATTTCACTGGAGTAGTATTAAAGTATGTCTTTGAAACACTTTGAACCACTCAGACAAGACTCTTACAGAAGAGATTTTTTTCATTATTAGTAACTTATCATACCAAGTCTAAGTATAAAAACAAAAGAAAGAAGTTCCCATGAGACTACTGCATATGGGAAGTCCTCTTACCTCCTACATTGGAATCAGTTACAATTAATAAATCAATATAAGATGTTCTTATAATACACAGAATCTGGAAAGGTGACTAGGCCCATTGCAGCACCAGATTTTAAATCTCTGATCTACATAAAAACTGCCTGAACTAATCTATCCTTCAGTTTTTGTTTATATGAATAACCAACATTTCTTTTTTTTTTTTTTTTTTTAATTTTTTTTTTTTTCAACGTTTATTTATTTTTGGGACAGAGAGAGACACAGCATGAATGGGGGAGGGGCAGAGAGAGAGGGAGACACAGAATTGGAAACAGGCTCCAGGCTCTGAGCCATCAGCCCAGAGCCCGACGCGGGGCTCGAACCCACGGACCGCGAGATCGTGACCTGGCTGAAGTCGGACGCTTAACCGACTGCGCCACCCAGGCGCCCTAACCAACATTTCTTAAATAGGCATTCTTAAAATCATGAAATAAGGAAGGTCCTTTGGAAAGAGGGGTAGGGACAGATAAATAGGTGTGAATGGCGAAAATAAAACCATTCAGAAAAGATATATTATGTACAGCACAAGATGTATTATGTATATATAGCACAATGACTATTTTATCCAAATCAAGGGTGGCAGTGGTTCCCTAGTAAGAAGTTATTCACAAATATAGCTAAATCAAATAGATGCTTCCTTACAGCTAGCAAAATACCCTTTAATTAAAAAAAAAAAAAAAAAACTTAGGGTGGGAGGGAGGGGAGGGTGGGTGATGGGTATTGAGGAGGGCACCTTTTGGGATGAGCACTGGGTGTTGTATGGAAACCAATTTGACAATAAATTTCATATATTGAAAAAAAAACTTAAACTATTATTATGGATGAATATCCTTTGCCTTTCTGCATAAACATAATACACTTTACTAATGTCCTTAATAAAAATTTCTGGAATCACGTAGTAAGTTGAATGGTGGCCTTCAAAAGAGATGTTCCCATCCTAGCCTGGAACCTGTTAATAATATCTCATTTGGAAAAAAATTTTATAATCACTGACCTAGAATGATTGTGGAGATAAGATACGAGTCAGGCCTTGAAAGAAGAGAAGGACCTTAGATAAGCAGAGAAGATGAAAAAGAGTATTCCAGACAGACAAATGCATAGGAAAAGTCATGGAGGTGAAAACTATCCACATTTTGTTAACATATTTACCAAATAGATCAATTGGCTGCAGTGTGGGGTTTTTTGGTAGTAGAATGGTGAGAGACTTAGGTTAGATTGTGGAAGGCTTTGAATACCATGAAAAATCTGAAATTTATCTGTGGGAAGCAAATGGTGATTTGTAAACAAAAAGACTAACATAATCATGCAGAAACCAGGTGATTAATGAAATTTCAGTCTGGGAAAATAGAAAGTGGTCTGAGCTTTTGGCTCTACCACATTGTCCAACAGCACTTTCTGAAATGATGGAAGTATTCTAGACCTGCACTGTCCAATATGGTGGCCAGTAGCCACCTACAGCTATGGAGCATTTGAAATGGGAGTGGTGCAACTGGGGAACTGAAATTTTAATTTTTTAAAATGTTAACTAATTTAAACTTAAATAGCCCCATGTGGCTAGTGATGATATACTGGACTGAACAGCTCTAGAGTTTTCTCACTTATAAAATGCAAAGTGCAATGAGAACACTAGTGTCCCTAGGCTAAGTTCCACAGCCAAATAAAGTTGGTGCAGCATTCTGATAAAAGCAAACAGGTATTCAAGCAGATGCACCTGAGCATGACTGAAACAGTTCCAGGTTTGTAACCTTTTCATTTCACTCTTTTCATCTCCTTGATTTACTTAAGAGACCCACTCTGTCTCTTGCTGATTTTTCAAACTGGTCTTTAGGTTGATGTTTCCCATGAGTCTATAGTTAAATAGGTAAGGCATCTAATTTAATAGAATTTCTGTGGAAAGGAACAAACATTTCATACAAAAATGCCCCTAGAGCTATGCTGCCCAGTGTGAACACATACTGGAAAAAAGACAGTATGAATAAAAGAATGTAAAGGTGGGGCGCCTGGGTGGCGCAGTCGATTAAGCGTCCGACTTCAGCCAGGTCACGATCTCGCGGTCCGTGAGTTCGAGCCCCGCGTCAGGCTCTGGGCTGATGGCTCGGAGCTTGGAGCCTGTTTCCGATTCTGTGTCTCCCTCTCTCTCTGCCCCTCCCCCGTTCATGCTCTGTCTCTCTCTGTCCCAAAAATAAATAAAAAACATTGAAAAAAAAAAATTAAAAAAAAAAAAAAAAAAGAATGTAAAGGCACTCATTCATACATGTTGAAATGATAATATTTTGGATACACGGAGTTAAATAAAATATACTATGAAAATTAATACACCTGTTTCTCTTTAATTTAGCCAATAGAAAATCTTAAATTACATTTATGACTCACATTAAATTTCTCTTAGACAGCCCTGCTGTAGAGAAAGTTATGACATAGATACCTCACAATATACATACTTTATTCAGTTAGTACATACTTACTCAGCATCTATTATTGTCAAGCTTTATGCAACGTTCTGAGACTTTAACAGTGAAGAAAGAGAATGGTCCCTGCCATCAAAGAGCTTAAATTATCTCCTACACTTCTGCACATTTTACATATATTATCTCATTTGTGATAATGCATAAAGATAATTTAATTTTAGAATACTTTACCATTTGGGGGAGCAACGGTCAATGTATAACTAAGAAATTACAAAACAAAGATTCACACTAATGACTATTTTTGTGATACACTAGTTATATTACTATGCTATATAATATGTATCTGGAAGCCTAATACTATCACATTCCCAGTAGCTTCTCCTGGTTTCTTGATCCCTCCCTCTAACTAGTTTGCTCCCTCTTTATGGCTCACCTCTCTCAGACTGTCTCTTCGACTGGCAACCTGCCTGCTATTCACATTACAGCAGGGTTATTTATACTTCCAGGGGTCTCCAAAGAAGGAAAGAGGTTGAAAATGTAAGTGTACATAATTTCAAGCAGCCAACTTCAGTTTTTTGAACCCAAGACTGAGTTTTGAAGTTTCTTTTCAGCTTAAACTAGGTAATTTCTGTAGGATTTTGCTTTATAATTCAATGCACAAACTTATTTGAGGGCTGAAACAACTCATTAGTTTTGTTCTACTGAAGCTTTCACATAAGAAAACTCTCCCAAATAGGGCTTCAGAAACAAATTAACAAGTAGTATTTCTCTAGCAAATGATTTTTAAAATAAAATACTAGGTAACATCAATAGGTCAAGAATATATAGGATTTTAAGGTTAATGGCACAACTTTCAGGAAAATGTTACTAATAAACTAAATGTTCAGGTTTGACAGCTACAAAGAGAGCAAATACAAACAAAACTGCTGTACTTTATCAAAGGGTGGCAATTTTTCCTAATTTAATAAAGTATTACTAATATATGATAGTTATTGAGAAACAAAATGAAGTACCCAAGTTTTAACTACCCAAAATGATTTCACTGCCTTTTTTGGTTGAAGTCTACCAGCATCTGAAATACAGATGTGTTTAGGAAAGGAATACTATTCCTTGGTCTTTAGCTGTGTGCAGGTGTGGCTATATACATAGTTGTTTCAATGTTACACATCTGCTGCCAGCAAACAGAAAACTCACTTTATGATATTAAAAAAAAAAAAACTGAAGAAAAATAATAATTACTCCCGATTTGGGGGAAAAAAAAAAATCACCTAAGGAAAATGTAGCTATTCTCCTTAAGTAACTGGATTAGCCTTTTGCTAAAAAGGAGTCAAACCAAATTTAAGCTAACATACTTCATATATGATCATGGGTCCTCTCAATCATTAACTATTAGTGCTACCATGCCATCAAATATACAATGCAATCAAATATAAGTTTAGAAATTCAACTTCTGTTTGCTCTCCAGTCCAAAATGGCCTATCTTTTATACAGGCCCCAAACAATAAAAGAGCATAAAGTTTAGCGCAAAACCAGCCTGCCTTTGACAATCAACTGTCACTTGTTAGTAGCATCAGAAAAACACGTAACGATTCCTGAGATTTCCTTTATAACTTCAAGATAGAATAAGTATAAGGAGGCAATTCAGATGTAAATGTAACAAAATTTATCCCCAGCTCACTCTTACTCTGTGCCCAGAACTAGCTTAGGGACTTTTACATGTTATCACAAATATTTGTCCTCCTCTTCCCCTTTGATAAATTCAGAAAATTACATTGTTCAGTCCTCAGTGCCCTCCAGATTAAAAAAAAAACCAACAAAAAATAAAGGAAGAAGAAAAGCAGGAGGATGGGAGATGGTTACAAACCAAAGAACTTCTGTGATAAGTCTAAATTAAGTGTTAAAAACTGAGGGTTGATGGGGGGGGGGAGGGAGGGGAGGGTGGGTGATGGGTATTGAGGAGGGCACCTTTTGGGATGAGCACTGGGTGTTGTATGGAAACCAATTTGTCAATAAATTTCATATATATAAAAAAAAATTAAAAAAAAAATAAATAAATTAAGTGTTAAGATAAAATCAGAACCCGCCATAATATATGAGATTCTTTCAAATGTTAAAAAAGTTTGCTTCAAATTACCTATATTTAATTCTATCTAACAACCTCATTAGAATAGTATCTTTCAATCTGATCCCATTAAAGAGAGGTGGCCCCAAGGTGTCTTACATTCAAACTGCAAAAAAAAAATTACCACTTTCCCTACTTCAAATTTATGAGGTGCATTTATTTTCCGTAAAATGAAGGATCTTTAAAAACAGATACTGATCTTAGTATCTTTCATACATTAGGTGGAAAAAAATATGGTTTCATTTAGTCAAGCAGAAAAGCACCCCAAATTCTACAAATCACCACCAAAATTTTAAAAAGAAATTAAAACAGTGGTTAGAGGACAGTAAATTGGGACTGCTCTTTATATAAAGTCTAATCTTCAACTGAGGCCTTCCCCAAATAAAACAACAGTATTTTAAGTAGCTACTATCTGAAGACTTGGGTTGTGTTTCAATTCCTGAAACAAGCTGCAGTTTTAAAAGTTAATCTTACTAGAATCCTCCTGGAAGTCAAAGATATTGAAAAAAATACTTTAACATAAGATGCCAAAGTAGAATTATTGTTCCCTCAGCAAGACACCTTGCGGTGCCATTAATAGTTTCCATGGAGGCATGAAATTTAAACTTCAGTTATACTGTATACAGTCATTTTAAAGGAGAAGATTAAACAAAGAAAAAGGTTTTGTTGTTGTTGTTGTCGCATAATTTGATTAAGCCCCCAGACTGAATTCCAAATCTTTACCATGGAATTGCAACTGGCAAGGAAAGAACATTTGAAAATAAGAGTTAACAATAGATCATCGCCATTTTCTACACAGAGAGAAGTATTTACATTTTAATTCAGTTCAGGCAGCTGGGTGCTAAGGACGCATAAAAAGGCAAATATGGTAATAGCTTCAATTATAAACAGACGTGGAGAGCTGCCTATTAAGATGGTTAATGGCAAAACTGAAAATGAAAACAAGGCATACCGTCATACTTCCCATAACCAAGAGTCAAGGCAATCTAGGTTAAAATAATAAAAAACGAATAAGCCATATTCTCACAAAAAGAAAAAGAGAGAAGTGGGACTGAAAGAAAAGATCACGATCATTTCAAGGCAGCCAGTCAGGGGGAAAGACTGCTTGCTGCCTCCACTGTTTACTAATATTTAAAACTAGCATTTCCAGTCAACACCTGGGTTTGAAAATCGCAGCAGCACGGAAAGGCTGGGTCCTTTCCGACGTAAACCCAACAGAACATTCGGCAACGTTTTGCATAGTAAATATTACCCAGAATAAAGCACTGTTCGCGTATTTCCACCTTTAAAGACCAAAGAGAAAAAAAACAAAAAAAACAAAAACGAAGACCCTTCTTTCTCCCATAAATAGCCTTCACCCCTCTCTCCCCTCTTTTACTTATCGCCCTTGCCGCGGGGTTAATGAACCCTAAACTTCTTTTTCTTCTTCCCATTAATGGAAACGGGGGGAAAGAGCAACGAGAGAGGGGAAGGAACCCAGATGACAGGAAAAACTGGAAATCAAAACCAGTGGCGTTTCTTCCTGGGCGAAGGCTAGGAACTCCCTGAAGGTTTCGCGTGACGGAGACAAGCCTGGAAGACCCCTATTAAACCCCTGTTAACGTATCTTTTGAGCCCACGGCGACACCATTTTTCGTCTCATTTCTGCTTCTGAAGGGGGTGGCAGTTCCCCCGGATGAACCTTCACGGGCGCACGCCTCCCCTTCCCTAAAGCCCCCGCAGCAGGGGTTGGGGGGCTGTGGCCCCCGCTCCGAATTTACAGCGAGGCCCGGAAATCGGTCCCGTTAGAGCCGATTTCACCCATCAGGAATGCGCTCCACCCCCGCTGCCTCCCCGCGGCGGCCGCCCTCGGTGTCGGCTGCTTCGGGGGCCCGGGAAGTGCTGCAGGGGAGCGCCGCTCCGCCCGTCACAACACTGCTGGGTCGGCCGCCGACTCCACAGACTGGCCGGGCCGGGAGAGCAGAGCTCGGGCGGAGCCCGAGCGGCCGAGGGGGCGCCAGCGCCGGGCGGGGGACGCGGAACCAGCCCCAGGCCTGACCCCCAGGTCCAGGACCGGCCCCCGGCCTCGGCCCCGGGCTGAGCCCGAGAGGCGGCGCCTTTCCCGTGGGATTTCTGAATCCATTTTCCGTCCCGGGAAGGGGCGCGAGGGCAGCGGCCGTGCCGGAGCGCCTCGGGTCGGAAACGGGAGCCGCCCCTGCCCTCCTTTACCGGGCGCAACCTCTTCCCGTGCCCGCCCGTACCTTCAACTCCTCGGAGCGGCGGTGGGCGCCGGAGTGCGGGTGAACAGGCCCATCTCCCGGCGGCAGCGGCAGAAGCCGAAGGAAGTACGGAGGAGGTTTCCTCAGACCCGCCGAGACGCCTCTCAGCTGGGGCGGAGGGAACGCAGAGGAGGGGTCCCGAGGGCCGCTTTCCCGAACTCCTCCTCCGCAGTTCTGTCTTGACGGCTGTTCCGGGAACCAGCGCCACAACTGCCATTCTCCCCCTCCTCAGCCCCCGCTGTCTCCGCCTCCTCCTCCCACTCCTTCCTCCCGCCCCCGGCCCACCCGCCCGCCCCGCTCCGCTTCGCTCCGGCGCGCTGCCCCGCGTGCCGTGCGTCATGGCGTCACGCCCACCGGGCCCGCCGCGGGCGGCTCTGGGACGCTGTCGTTAGCTCCGGCGCGTTGGCCCCGGCTGGTCTCGGCGCGCCCCGCCCGCGACCGGGTGGCCGGGAGGGCAGCCCCTCGCTTGTCCTCTACGCGGGCCAGTCAGCCGTCCTTTCTGCCCCTCGGCCCGCAGCACTTCGCCCTTAGCGGGGCAGGGTGTCTCCTAGGAGAATGGGTGGGGTGGCCGGATCTGCCCCCTAGGTGATGGAGGATGCTGGACTCGAGGACCCGGCTTTTTGGTGTTTTCGCATCGCCATAAATTATTCGTTTCTTGTGTTCTCACGGTTCACCTGCTAGATTGGCAACCCCAGGGAAAGCAAGGCCGGGATGTTGCTGCAAGTTTCTGCCGCTCCCCGAGTGAAATGTTTTCCCCTCCTGTGGCTGCGCCCCAACCCACTCGTTCTTACAGTTTTAAGCAGGGGCTGTCTAGCAACAGCGCTTAGCTCAATGTGAGGATGCAGAGAATATCTGCCACCCCTCCTATTCCCTTCCCCCCATCACTTAATTTCACACAGTAGCTTAAGTATTCGAATTCATACTTCAGTACTTACTGATACATTCTGAATTACTTTAATCCAGCTTTATCTGTTCCATCCCCTCTTAGCCTTTAAGCCAGTCATGCCCCCTTTAAATTTTTTTAACCTGCACATGATTTAGTATCAGTTCTTTTTAGTTGAATAAACATTCATTGCAGACCTGGTCCATTCCTCATAGTTGATTTCTCTACAAGATTCCTTGGCATATTGAGAAATGGAATGTTATGGATGCCTGGACAGAATGTCCATTTGCCATCTGTTACTTAACAAATATATCACCCTATCTATTCTTGTTTTAGTGTGTCTGTCCAATTTAAATTAGAAACAAACCAAGGAGCCATGGTGTTTCAGACGGTACTTGGTAGCTTTGGTAACCCAGTAAATGTTTACCAATTAGAAAACTAAACAAGCAAGGCAGTTAAGCCCAAGTATTTTTTTTTTTACCACAAATCTTAAAAGAAGTAATGATGAATATGTTTATTTTCATTTATTGGAAGTTTTAAAGCTGTTTTATACTCCTTGAAGGCTGCCTACCATTTAATCAATGGGATACTTTGTACAAGTAGTACCAGAATAGTAAGTTAAATGGATTTATGGAACAGTATTCATACATAATATAATCCTTGAGAATGTATCAACATGTTGAACATTTAAGAACAGATAGGGCAATGGCTTGAAAGGAGGTTTTGAGTAAAGAGGCTGTGCAAAGTGGAAATGGTCTTGTACTCTGTACATTGTCATATTTTCCAGAGGTGCCTTTTCCTGCTTGTCTTCTTGAAAGCTGGAGGGATTTCCTACTCTTCACTAAGGCAACATAGATATATTAAAAAACAAATATTTATTGAACATCTCACTGAATCCCCATGGGTACCTCAACTCGGCCTGTCCAAGACAGAATTTTCTCTTTTCCTCTAACTTGTGTCTCTCATTCACCCAGGCCCAAGCCAGAAATCGAGGATTCTTACCAAGCACCCTCCTTTCAGTCACTTCCAATTCATAATTAACCATCCCTGTTAAACATTCCTGCACTCTCCCTTCTATACTCTCCTTCGGCCTTTAGGGCAGTGATTTCTACTTTGCACATTAGAATCCCCTGAGGAGCTTTAAAAAAAATCCTGATGCCCAGGCTGCCTCTGCCAATTAAGTTAGTATCTCTGAGGATGGCACTCAAGCATCAGGATATTTTTTTTTAACTCTCCAGGTGATTCTAGTGGTTGAAAACTATTGCTAGGGCCTCATCATTATTCACCAGATTACTGCAAAGGCATAATAATTGGCCCTAGATGCCTTGAATTTGGCAGCATTGTCCCTTTCTTTCCCTACTGTCTTCTAATTCATTCAAAATCAATTCAATAAATATTTATGAGTGCCTAGTATTGGGGGGGGTCCCAATATAGCAATGAAAAAGATAGCCCTTGTATGTGGTCTCATAGTCTGGGGGAGTGGGGTGGCACAGTTGGGGGGAGGAAGAAAAAAAAAAACAAAGAAATAAAGGAAAGGAAATAAATTTACCCGTGTAACATATAGAACCAGGAAGGCTGTTACCTTAGTTTGGTTTCTCCAACTAAAGTCTACTCCTCTGACATTTGAGCTGGGTTCTACAAGACAAGAGGAGGCAAACAAGTGAAGGGATGGGAAAGGTAGAGGAACAGTAGGTGCAAAATTCCTAGCCAAAGTTGCCAAGTTTAAGGCAGCTAGAGACTGAAGCATAATCAGGACGAGGGAGTAGAACATGGAGTTAAAGAGGCAGGAGGAAGCCAATTATGTAAGACATTTTGAGGTCATCATAAGGAGAATTCTAACTGGTTGGTATGATATATGATTAGACACAATAGATTTTCAAGTGGAGAGACACCTGATTTACCTCTGAAAAGGATCATTCTGGTTGCTCTGGGGACCACATTCTGGCAGAGCAAGACTGGAAGCAGGGAGACCAATTAGGAGGCTACTTCAAGAATCTAGGAAAGAAATCATAGTTCTTTGAACCAAGGTGGAGACGAAAGAGGATGGTTTCCAGTATTTGTTTAGAGGCAGAATTGGTAAGACTTGCTTAGAATGGAGTGAAAGCAGGGGATGAGAGGAAGAGAACAGGGTTACAATAACAGCTGCTTTTTACTGAATACATGTTACCTGACAGGCATTGTTCTAAGTGGTTTATAAGTATTCAGCCATTTAATAATCACAAGAGTCCCAAAAGATAGGTGCTATTCTTTTTTTAAAAAAATTTTAATGTTATTATATTTGAGAGACAGAGAGAACAGGGAGGGGCACAGAGAGACAGAGACAGAATCTGAAGCAGGCTCCAGGCTCTGAGCTGTCAGCACAGAGCCTGACGCAGGGCTCGAACTCACCAGCCAGGGAGACAGTGACTTGAGCTGAAGTCAGATGCTTAATGGACTGAGCCACCCAGGCGCCCCAAAAGATAGGTGCTATTCTTATCCCATTAACAAATTAGTATCTGAGGCTTGAGGGTAAGTAATTTGCTCAAGTTACATAGCTGGTAAGTGGCAGAACTGGGATTCGACCATGCAGGCAAGTTAGTCTGACTCTAGAATTCATATTCTTTTCTACCCCAAACCATAGCCCCCTCCATTGGTGTCACAGTCAAAGTGAAATTTTCATCCACATTAAACTACTTAGGGTACCATAAATCCTTTCTCCTTCCTCCACTTCTTCCTCCTTCTTCTTTCCTCCCTCTCTGTACACATGAGCATTTACTTTCTTTGCACGTGCTGTCTACTATACCTAGAATGCCCTCTCCCCTCCCTTCCCTTCCTGCTCAATGTAGAACCTTTGCGGGTCCTTACAGGCTACGTCAGGCCCACCTTTATGCTCCATAGCAACCCTGTGCTTACCTCCATAATTTTCTATGTAAGGTGCTTCATCCTTATTTGTAGGTCTTCCCACTAAACTTTGAGGCAGGTAACTTAATGCCCAATACCTAAGACAGAGAGCAAGGAGGTTTCTCTGGTCATTGGGAGATACAAATGTGGTAATGCATGTCCTTGCCTTCAAGAAGCTTGTAAACTTGACAAGGAAACAGACACATAGAAAATCACTCTAATACAAGGACAAAGGTATCAATAGAAACAACTATGTTATAGGACAGGACATTGGAGGCAAGAAAGTTGGCTTGAAGGTTCTGCTGGGGAAAAAAAAATGCAACCAGAAACGTGATCTTGGGGGCTTTATTCTCCACCATCATTTAATATGGCTTGGGGAGGCAGCCTTGGGACCTCATCCAGATAGACTTGGGAGATTCTCGGTTGCCACAGTTGATTCACTGGAATGTGCTACTTCCTGACTTCTCACTTTTACCTGTCCCTGTGTGAATAAGTGTATTGACTCCAGTTTGTTCAATTCCCTTTCTAGCAAGGTCAGAAATTTCTTCTTATGCAAGTCCCTCCTTTTTCTCGTGTGTGAGGCTTCAGAACTTGGGTTCTAGCTGTGGGACGTTGGGAAAGTTACTGAACTCCTATGACCCACAGTGTTGGGCCCAAGTGTGTAGGCGTGAGGGTTTTGCCCTGCATTACCATAAGGGGTGTCACTGACATAGACACCCTGTGGTCATAGATCACACGTGGATGCGCTTCATAGTAGGCCTTCTCAACATGACCCATCATGAAATAGGGGGAAAATAGTACCTACCCCATTGAGTTGTTCTCGAACTAAATGAGTAAATGTAGATACAGCACTTAAGCTTGGCATGTAGTAAATCATCAGTAAATGTTAGCTGCTATTACAAGGTAAAGGGAAGCCGGCTAGAGTGGGAATTAATCCAGCTAGGATTTTAAAAGTGGGGTCATCTGTGCCCCTGCTTGGGTGGTTCTCTTCATTGTTAGGACCATAGAGGGAATCTGGAGAGGAAAGCACTTTTCTCTTCCAAATTGAGGACCTAGGACCCTCAGGGGAAAAATCCTTCAGGTGGCTGAAAGCTGAGTTGCTCTGATCCACCAATTCCTCCTGCCCCATCTCTCGCTCACCACCTTCCACACGGAAATGGCACCATATACTCCCCAAAGCCAGCCCAAGCCACTCTTTCTTGTGGAAAGATTAGACTCCCTGAAGGGCTATGAATCAGCCTGTAGGGTGGTATTTCTCAAAGTGTAGGCTAGAATCCTCATTGCTAGAATCACATGGAGCACCTGTTAAGATAAATTCCTGGGTTCTATCTCAGACTTACAGAATCATTATCTGTGAGATGGTAGTCCTGGAATCTAGTTTTTAACAAGCTCTCCGGGTAATTCATACTACATGTTGAGAACTACAGCTTAAGTGCTCAGCCATTATGACAATATCCCAGCTTCAAGCAGTTTTTCTTTCACAAGATCTCTCATTAGGCTCCTTAGGAGGGAGGGTATCTCATTCCTCTTCAGGGACCCATCCAGTTGTCTATAATCTGGTTCATTCTCCCTCCCACCCATTATCAGAAATGGTATCTCCTTTAACCTTCTCTTGGTAGAGACTGGAGCCTCAGGCCACCATTACCCATTGTTTATTCCAGTCTTTCTTAATTACCTTCCCTATTTGACTGATTCATGAGTTACCCTACTCTGAGCTGGTGACCTGGGCTAGAAATCCCCAGAACCCCTTATAACTAGAGCTGGTTAGACTCACTCTATGTTGGACAGGGTACGTTTGGCTGACTAGGTCCAAAGTGATGTGTTGCACTAGAAGCAGGATATCAGTGGGTGATGAGCAAGGACTTAGAATGACCATATGTCCCAGTTTGCTCAGGAGATCCCTGGCTTATACCCTGTTGTGGGGGCTTAATTATTAATGGTACCCCTTTCACTCTCAAAGAGTCCTGGGATAAACAATTATCGGTCATCCTGATAACGAGCCTCTGTCAAGACCACAGTTGCAATGCTTTAGGCCCTTGGATTGTGCCTAGACCACCCCCTTCCTACCTCTCCCAGCCACCAATCCAATGGCATGGTTCCTCTTCTCAGATTTCCTTAATGACTTTACTTTGGTGTAATACTTTGGACTTACATAAGGGATTTATAAGAAAGCACCGTGAAAATTGTTGCTATATTTACTCTCTCTGACTGTATCTGAAGAATGTTTTTTTTTTTTTTTTGGTTTTAGCACCTGGAATAGCTGTGTTTCCCCTGTTTATTATCCCCATTTGTTTGTCTTCTGGATCCCTAATGGAACTGACAGTATTTCTCTTGGCCATGAGGAAGCTTAGACCTATGTATGTGGCCTCCTTCTGGTCTGTATATGGATTAAACAGAACAGCACTTTACACGCTTAACTTACTCTTTTTCTTTTAATTTTTAAATTTTATTTTATTTTTTTTTTATTTTTTTTTTTAATTTTTTTTTTCAACGTTTTATTTATTTTTGGGACAGAGAGAGACAGAGCATGAACGGGGGAGGGGTCAAGAGAGAGAGGGAGACACAGAATCGGAACAGGCTCCAGGCTCTGAGCCATCAGCCCAGAGCCTGACGCGGGCTCGAACTTCACGGACCGCGAGATCGTGACCTGGCTGAAGGTCGGACGCTTACCGGATCCTTGCGCCACCAGGCGCCCCCTAAAATTTTTATTTGAGAGACAGAGAGAGCATGAGAGTGAGGGAGAGGGACAGAGGGAGAGAGAGAGAGAGAGAGAGAGAGAGAGAGAGATCTTAAGCAGGCTCCACACTCAGCATGAAGCCTGAGGTGGGGCTCAATCCCATGACCCTGGGATCATGACCTGAACCAAAACCAAGAGTCAGATGCTCAACCAAACTGAGCCACCCAGACACCCCATACTTACTTACTCTTGACTTGAGTCCTCTGTTTCCATTTCTTCACTAACTTGAGATTTAATTTCTCTGGTGCTACATATATGTATCTGTAACCCATCTTTTATCCTTTTTGAAACAAGGCAGGTAGAAAAATGTTTATGAACACATTCTCACAAACAAACTGGTACTAATTGCTAGTTATATAACTGAAAGAGATTATTTTAAAATGTATACAATGAATAATTTCCTCACTTCAAAATATAGCATTAACAAAATGAATAGCATTTTAAGTAACGCTGGATTTAGCATTATTCAACTGCGTTCTTATCTAGCAAGTGAAAGATTCAAACGAAAGCAAATGAACCAAAGATTAGATTAATTTTCAAGCTGAACTATTTTTAGATATGACCCAGAACCTTATACAATAATGTGATGAGGAACACTCACCTATAGAAACCACATAGCCCAATTAGACTCTATTCAGGGGTGTTTACCTTCGTAATGAAATTCTCTGCTGTTGGACATGAAGAAAGGGAGAGGAAGGGGCAGGTCAGGGAATCAGATTTGAGAATGTACATTCCAGATAATAGATCCATGAAGAGGAGTCTTTGGCCAGAAGTATGTGGCCTGTAACAGTCTCCAGACAATTATTCTTACTGCTGGCCTCGATAATATTGCAGGAGTTGGGACACGGAGCCATATAACATAAAACCACATAAAGAAATTCACCTTAATGAAATTACTGAGAAATACATTTTTTTACAACTAGTTTATTTGGGAGATTGTGCTGAATTTACAAGACTTAAAGTTATATGGATAGTATGGATAGTACACTGTATTATTTTATGGATAAATTAGGCATCTAGTTAAATGTGCTTCAAAAAAATTTCGCCCCAAGTTTATGGAAAGCATGCTAAATATAGTGATTTCTGCCCCTTATCAGCATAAATATACCCATTTATCTTTCTTTAATTACAAAAATTTGCAGAGAATATGGGAACCTGTGTAACTCCTAAAAGAACAAATGTTAACATTTTCTCATATTTGTATTCCTTTTCAAAGCAAAAGAAATGAAACATTATAGCATTGAAGCCTCCTTTGTTACTCCTCCCAGCGCCCCCCCCCCCCCCGCCCTTCCATTTCTCTCCTCCCAAGGTAACTGTTATCCTAAAAGTTTTACCCTTCTGGCTCACATTGTTATCCTTTTATGATATAAGTGCATATTCACAAATAACACATTCTGTTGTTTTATGTTCTAAATATAGTTTTTGCTAAACAACATTTTTACATAAATGATATTGTACCAAACGTATCATTCTACCTGCCTTCTTTTTTTTTTTTTTTCCTAATCAACATTGTTTTCAAGATCTACCCATGTTGATACATGGAAATCTATCTTATTCATTTTAGCTGCTTAATAAATGAGTTTTCTTATACATGTCTCTTTTTGCACATATGGGAGACTTTCTCTAGAGTATATACCTTGAAGCAAAATTACTGAAGACACTCTTTTGAAACTTGAAAAATACTAGAGACTGTCTTGTGGCTGTCCTCTGCTCTGATTATACCTGTAGGTATTAATAGTTAGTGGGTGAAAAAAGTAGGCATGTGTATTTGAATTCTCAGGGCTCTTCCCGTAAAAGTTCTAAAATTAATAATACAGGGAGATGAATGTCCATAAATCAAAGTTCCTATATGTCTATTCCCTCATCTTTATAATGAGGGTAATAAAAGTACCTCCTTCTTAGAATTTCTGCGAGAATTAAATGAAGGAATAAGTGTAAAGCATTCAGCACCTGGCACTTAGTAATAGCTCGGTAAATATTAGCAATTATCAGTAGTGTTATTTTAAGATGAGTGGATACTGGATTCAGTGGCTTTTATTTGAAGATAGTCTGTCACAGACAGAATTTTAAGGAAGAAAGAAAGTGTTATCCCCCCTGCAATATCATTTTTGAAAGTTTTATCTTTACGTTTTCCTTTTCCTTTCAAATTGTGTTTAGTATTTTTGGCAGAATATAGCACTGAAACAGTAAGAAGATCCAAGACATTTAAGCAGGGAGAAAACAGTAGGAAAGGTGACTAAGTATAAACTAACCCCTGCTGGCCGTGGACAGCCTGTTTTTGCAGGTGCCATGCTCCCACTTTTTTTGCCTTCCCTTCTGTTCAATGGTATTGTCAGGAAACTCATCAGCAATTAACAAAAGCAATTCTGTTTCTAGGGTGGTTTCAATTTAAAAAATCCCATCTACCTTTGCCAGGGGAATCCCATCAGAAATGTCAGGAGAAGACTTATTTAAAAGTTAACTTCCTGGCAAATGTGGTCAGAATCCAGAATGACTGATTAAAAGCCTGTGTGATGTCAAAAGGCGGACGAGAAATGACATGCAATACCTTGAATACATCAGCTGATTTTTGGGGTTAGAGGGAACAATTTGTTACCTTACCCAAACGGATACTTGGGAGTTTTCAAAACAACAACAAACCCCCCAAAACAAAACTATCACAAGTTTGGAGCTAAAATAACTGTGCTGAGCCAACATTCCTATCAGTGATCAAAGAGAAAAGATTTTAAAATAGTTGAATAACGAAGCAAAGGAGAAATATATCCGAAGTGTCAGGGCTAGCAATCTGTATTCAATTTCAAGTTGCTTCTGGGAGTTTTATATCCTGTGATAAAATCAAAACTTTTAAATAATATATCGCAAGGACATGAGGGGAAAACTGAATAATTACTACAATGCTGTGATTTTGAGATGGTGTTGTTCAAATAAAGATTCCCTCACACTAAAATTGTATTATCATTTATTTTTACCAAGAAGAGGAAGATGCCCACGGGTGTCTGGGTGGCTCAGTCGGTTAAGAGCCTGACTCTTGATTTTGGCTCAGGTCATGATCTCATGGTTCATGGGATCAAGCCCCGTATTGAGCTCTGTGCCGACAGCACAGAGCCTGCTTGGGATTCTTTATCTCCTCCTCCTTCTGTGCCCCTCTGCCACTGGTGCTCCCCCTTTCTCTCTCAAAATAATTAAACATTAAAAAAAATAACAAGAGGAGGGTTTCCAATCCAGATTTTGTACACTGTTGGTTCCATACATCACAGGAGCTATTTTAAATGATCTTCTCAGTGTTTCAGTGTTGAATAGAAGAGGAAATAATTTCATAGCAAGCATTCGAGGATTTAGAAACAATACTTGAGACATTCTATTTTCAGAAGTACAAATCTGCAACGCAATCAAATTCAAGGACTGATGACTAACGTAAATGGTCAATTGCCAGGAGGTAATTCTTTTGTTTCCACTTTAATATTTTACTGATTTATAGACCCAATAGGAACACGTGTAGAGTTTTTGTTTTTCTTTAAAATGAACAATGGATTCCCCTGAAATATTACATTTAGAAGACGTACGTAGGAAGTCTGGAGGAGAGAGGAAGTTCCTTTCATTTTCTTCTCCTTCCAGTGCCTACGCCAACCTCACTCCCATCTAGCAATGAGTACTGTTTTCTCTTAATTAGGCTTCTAATGTAACTTTGCATTAATTTTTCACAAGTGAAGAATTAAGAATTTGCAACCTGAGAAACCTAAGTATATGTGTATATGTATTTGCATAATGTCATAAAAAATTAAAACAAATAAAATAGAACCTTATAATGTGACATTTCAGTAAGAGATGATAAGAAAATTAATTCAAAAGATTCATCTTTCAAAAAGAAAATCCTAGAGAAGAAATATGTTTGCTGTTAAAGGCGGAGAACTTAAAACTGAAGGGTCTTAGCAGAGGGTTTGATTTTCAGGTCTTCCAAAGAAGCAAACCCACGGTCATTCTGGATCTTGACTTCCTGTATTGTATCTGCTAATCTGTCCCTCTGTTTGACCTGACCAGTTCCATGGTCTTTGATTCTCATCAGACTGTCACCTCTAGGCCTTTTCCTCTCAGTGACCTCTGGACAAGATACATGTACCTAGGAATTTCATTCTAGTTTTTTGCCCTCAGCAGCTTCAAATCTGCAGCCTGTCTCCTGGGTCCTTAAGCCCAATATTTACCAGATCTCTGCTTCATCCTATATTGATCTTAGAACATAGAACAGAATATAGAATATAGAATATATTCTATAGAATATAGAACATAACTATAGAATATAGAACATAACTAACTGATAGATTTTCCGATCATTGTTATCAACCCCAATATTGCAGAAATATCTGCGGATGTTTAGGATGGTTTATATCCAAGTATTTATATATGTTGATATACAGAGAAAAATTAGGATAGCCCACATGCACTTTTTAAATTTTTTATTTTATTTTTTTGCTGAGCACTCTGGTTTTCCCAAAGGGTCTTTTTGGGCCTACCTCCGGACAGGGAGGCTCTGCATCTAAAAACGTGTGTTGGGCCTCTTGGCGGTGCAGCATGGCTTGTGCTGGGGACGCAGGACCCAGTGGGGCAGCGGGAACTCGATCTTGGAGTCCCGGAACTGCTGGGCTGAGGGCTGGTGGCACTTGCTGGCTGCCATCTCCTCCACCTTCGTGACCTGGATCCAGTGAGCCCGGCGCGGTGTGGAGCGCCCGCCCGTGTCTCAGTAGCGCTGGGTGACAGCGCCTGCCGCGGTCGGGTCCCGGTACTGCCGGTACAGGCTGTGGGCGCCCCTGCCGGAGTCAGAGCGCAGCCAGGTGCTGAAGTCCCTCACCCTCAAGGGGATTTCTCCAACACCTGTCCACAGTGGACGATTTCCCCCAAGACTTCATCTTCTTCAGCTGAGACACGAAGCACCAGAAGCGGAACTTGGCGACAACCTGATTAGGCGCAAAGATTCATAAGCGATAGAGGGGCGGAGCATGGCATTTGGGGTGGGCAGGAGGCACCCCACCACCTTGTAGTCTCACAGCGTGCCCCAGGCCTTCAGGGTGCTCTCTTCGCTCGTGCCGCCAAGCAAGAAAAGACTAGGATAGCTCATAATTTTAATGCACATAACACATGTCAATCATGTCTTTAATTTCCTTCCCTCTCTCCTCCCTTAAAAAAACTCTGGGGTGTCTGGGGGGCTCAGTCCGTTAAGCATCTGACTTCGGCTAAGGTCATGATCTCACCATTTGTGGGTTTGAGCCCTGCCTGGGACTCTGTGCTGACAGCCCAGAGCCTGGAGCCTGCTTTGGATTGTGTCTCCCTCTCTCTGCCTCCCCCACTTGCTCTCTCTCTCAAAAACAAACATTTAAAAATTTTTTTAAAAACGCACTTATTTATTTATTTTGAGAGAGAGAGAGAGCATGAGCACAAGTGGGAGATGGGCAGAGAGAGAGAGAGAGAGAGAATCCCAAGCAGGCTTCATGCTGTCAGTGCAGAACCCAATGCAGGGGTCAGTTTCATGAACCATGAGATCATGAGCTGAGCCAAAACCAAGAATCTAACATTCAACCAACTGAGCCACCCAGGCTCCCTACATTGGTGTTGTAAAGGGGCTCATTGCTGAAAGAATAAAATCGTACCATTTGCCGCAACATGGATGGAACTGGAAGGTATTATGCTGAGTGAAATAAGTCAGTCAGAGAAAGACAGATATCATATGTTTTCACTCATATGTGGATGTTGAGAAACTTAACAGAAGACCATGGAGGAAGGGAAGGGGAAAAAAATAGTTACAGAGAGGGAGGGAGACAAACCACAAGAGACTCTTAAATACACAGAACAATCTGAGGGTTGATGGTCGGGGGGAGAGGGGAAAATGGGTGATGGGCATTGAGGAGGGCACTTGTTGGGATGAGCACTGGGTGTTGTATGTAAGTGATGAGCCACGGGAATCTATCCCAGAAACCAAGAGCACACTTTACACACTGTATGTTAGCCAATTTGACAATAAATTATATTAAAAAATAAACAAACAAAAAATAAATAAAGGGGCTCATTGCCTAAAGCCCTCAGAAGGGCTTGACCTTGACCGTCTATTGCTGCTTTCAGTTGGTCTTCATCTTCAACCCCATGTCCAGCCTGGCTTCCATCACCCTTGCAGGCATACTGGACCCTCTTACCCCTTTTCCATCCCACTCTCTCAGTCACACCAATTCCAATCTGTCTGCTTTTCTATTTCTTGTTTCTGAACTTCAGGAAAATGCATGCCAGCTAACCTCAAATTAGCAACCCCATTATTCATTTCTTATTGATTTCGAACAGCTATTCCCAGTATTCCCCATTCTTCTAAGTTCCTAATGTCCACTCTCTTTCCTTCATTTTATTCGACAAATACAAATTGAGAATCAACAATATGCCATGCTTGCTATGCTAGGTGATGGGCATTACCGTAGGGGCCCAAAAAATCCCTGCTTTGACAGATCTTACCATCTAGTGAGGGAAAAGAAGGTAACTTTCCACCCTTTCTGCTTTGCTAGAAACATCCAGGTCTTTTGGGAAACATCAGCCTCTTCACCCACCCTTTCTCTATGTCCTCTCTCTCTGCTTCTTTGTCTCTAGTTCCCCTCCTATCTCAGAGGAAAAGCCAATCTTATTTACTTTCCCATATGAGCTCTTGAATTCATTCCCTTCTTCCCTCCTCCAACACCTTACTTCCTTATGGTTGTTAATACTTTTCATTCTGAAACAAATGATATTATTTTAAACCCTTGAAATAGTCTGTATTAAATACAAAGCTATATTTTTACTTTCTTTGATGAAATAAATGCTGAGTACATTTGTTAATATCTTCAAAATCAGAACTGGCAGAGTTTCTTTGAATGCTATCTTATTTTTTTTTTTTCTTTTTGAAATCTTCTTGAAATAATCAGCATAGGAGCCAGTGGATTAGCATTTTTGGATCTGGTCTAAACATTCTAATGAATAGTTCCTCAGCAGATATGTCGGTATCACTTCTTTTAAAATGATTTTATTTGGATTGCCTTCCAGGTACTTTCTATTTTGCTATGAAAAAGTCCCAAATATATAGGCTTGGTTTTCAGTTTTTAATCTGAGATTGGCTAACAGATACCAGAAAAATTATTTTCAATTTCTGATCTGCTAATTTTGGATTGGTAGGGAAGAGTATTTCAGTATCTAGGAAATCTTATAAAAATTTCCCATTAGATTTAGTAATTACTTCTCATACACTATTTACTGCATTGGTTCCTGAAAACCTGTCTCCTGTAGGCGATGTCACCTATTACTTTACTGTGACCAGAACCTGGAAAATCCTGAGTGTATGGTCTTTCAATTCCAGTGTCTTATTTTTCAGTAAGAGGGTGTTAGAAATTTCCCCTTAGGAACACATCTGGTTCCTCTTTTTAAAATACTACTTTTTAAAAAGGGCATCCCACAACACAAGTTTGGAAAGGTGATGAGAACATCACTGATAATTTTGTTTTAGCATTGCTCTTCAAGCCAGCATTTCTTCTTCAGGGAACCAGACTAGGTGAGCAAGAAGCACTAATATATTATCTCTCTGTTGCTGTTGACACATTCTGACAATGAGCTATTGTAGAGATCTATGGGAAAACTGAGAAATAAATCCTGCCAAACAGGTAGGCTCTTCAAATATTTGAGGTATGAGTCCTACCCTGTAGTGAGAGTCTGAGACCTCAGAACTTCTTTAAGGGGGTCTGTAGTGCATGCATTATGGGAGACAAGATGCAAGGGCAATTGGTATCTACCCTGGCACAATGTACCTTCCTTCTTTGGGTCAGGGAAGGGGCTTCACTTTTGACCACATCCTCGGGGTTCCAGTTGCACATCTTCTTTAATGATCATAATTGGCACTTTTCCAGAGCCTCAAGTACCTAAGATCTCCTGTTGCAGAAGCAGGCTCAAGCTGGTAGGAGGGAGTAGTGGGGCAAGAAAGCAGTGGAGATGAATTGAAGCAAAGGAGCTAGCTCTTATCAGGGAGCGGTCAGCAGTTAAGATCTTCTAGTCAAAGCAGCAAGGTGAATTTCAGTTCACTTTGTAGCGTGTCTATATGCAAAAGGTCTATAGTCCAAGGGGCTGGGGCAATGTGTAGCAAAAGCTTCTGGGTAAGAGTATCTTTTTTTTTTTTTTAATGTCTATTTAGTTTTGAGAGAAAGAGGGAATGAGTGGGGGAGGGGCAGAGAGAGAGGGAGACACAGAATCTGAAGCAGGCTCCAGGCTCTGAGATGTCAGCACAGAGCCAGACGTGGGGCTCGAACCCACACGCTGTGAGATCATGACCTGAGCCGAAGTTGGCCGCTCAATCAACTGAGCCACCCAGGTGCCCCTGGGTATGAGCATCTTAAGATAGTAAGTGGGTATACAAATCGGAGAGGCCCTTCCAAATTCTGGAGGTGAACATATAGCCCCATGAAAGTGTCTTCTGTGAACCAGATGAGGGAGTCACAAAGGAATCAAGATCCTAGATGACACAGCTGAAGTACAGAGGGCTTTAGTTCCCAGAAGGATGTGGGGTGGAGGGTAACTAGAATCTGGGACTTGGGTCAAAGGCTCATCAGACCGGTTGCCTATGTGATGATGAATTAGAGCTCTGACAACTCTGCCCTAAAGCAGTGAACAAATGTGACAAATTCCAAATCCCTGGCTGATATTGTTTTATTGGCCGTGGGAGAGGGGTGGAACAGCTTACTGGCACCAGTGTCTGCTTATCCAGAACAGCAGGCATGAAGCGAAAGTGGGGCAAAGGTTGGCATAACTGACCTGAAACCACAGGTCAAAGCTTAGCATCTGATATACATGTGTGCACACACGCACAGCAGCCATCGGGCAGAAAGGCTGTCCAATTATTAGTGGTACAACATATGACCAAGGCGTTAGCAAGGAACAGAAACCAGATTATTCAGGAATCAAGCATGGGCACTGGCCCATACATAAGCCAAAAACCAGTTGGGTAAATGGAATACCAGGGGGTTCCTTTCTTTTGCAGCAAGGTCTACAGGCCTTATACCACCTGGTCATAAAGGATCACATTTTGGCAGGACACATAACAGGGTAGATCCTGAAAAAACACAAGAAAAGATGGGAAAGAAAAAAAAAGGAAGTTCCATTCTGTTGGCTCAAAAAAGTACCACTTGCATAATTACAAAAAGCCTGACTTGGCAACCATTCATGAGAAAAAAGACCTGGGGATTTTGTTGGTAATAAGCTCAATATAAGTGAGTTTGCGATATAGTGTTGCAAAAAAGGCCAATGAAATCTTCAGTTGCATTAGCAAAATATAGTTTCTAGATAAAGGGAGGCAATGGTCCCATTGAACTCAGCAGTGGTAAGGCCTCATCTGGAGGCTTATATCTAAGCACATTTTATTTTATTTTTTAAAATTTCTTAATGTCTATTTATTTTTGAGAGACAGAGAATGAGCAAGGGAGGAACAGAGAGAGAGGGACACAGAATCCGAAGCAGGCTCCAGGCTCTGAGCTGTCAGCACAGAGGCCAACGCGGGGCTCGAACCCACATACCATGAGATCATGACCTGAGCCGAAGTCAGTTGCTTAACCGACTGAGACACCCAGGCGCCCCTCCAAGCACATTTTAAAGAAAGACACACATAAGTCAGCATGAATCCAGAGAAGGACAATTAGGCCATAGAAAAATCTGGAAACCATGTTACCTGATATGTGTCAGAAGAACTGTCTGTGCTTGGACGAAAGAGAAAAGACTGGGGTGGAAATGTCTCTCCCAACACTTAAAAGATTGTGTGATGAGAGGAGTAACCTGAAGGTTTGTTAATCCACAGGGC
Source organism: Lynx canadensis (assembly GCF_007474595.2). Taxonomy (NCBI): domain Eukaryota; kingdom Metazoa; phylum Chordata; class Mammalia; order Carnivora; family Felidae; genus Lynx; species Lynx canadensis. The sequence goes on along the minus strand of NC_044320.2, from coordinate 36,951,911 downwards.
AAACTGAGAATTGGGTTTCGGCTCACTGAAAAGCAGAAATTTTAAAGAATCAAAACTGTGTGACAATAAAAGTACTTTCTGAAATCACGAACTATCCGTTACTGAAAATGTTCAGGTCAAGTTTGAACGATCTTGTAAGGGATCCTAATTTTCTGTACGTGGAGTGGGCAGGGGAGGCGCACATAAGAGGAGAAAGGGAGCTGGATTTGTCCTAGGAGTCCTTAATAATTCTCCACCAGCAGTGTTTCCATGTCTAGACAAGATACTTGTCTAGTATCTTAACATCTTCTCCTTCCAGACATCCTTTCCAATTTTTTTTTTTTAATTTTTTTGTTTTTCAACGTTTATTTATTTTTGGGACAGAGAGAGACAGAGCATGAACGGGGGAGGGGCAGAGAGAGAGGGAGACACAGAATCGGAAACAGGCTCCAGGCTCCGAGCCATCAGCCCAGAGCCTGACGCGGGGCTCGAACTCACGGACCGCGAGATCGCGACCTGGCTGAAGTCGGACGCTCAACCGACTGCGCCACCCAGGCGCCCCTCCAATTTTTATTTTTATTTTTTAAAAAAATTTTTTTTCAATGTTTTTTTTATTTATTTTTGGGACAGAGAGAGACAGAGCATGAATGGGGGAGGGGCAGAGAGAGAGGGAGATACAGAATCGGAAACAGGCTCCAGGCTCTGAGCCATCAGCCCAGAGCCTGACGCGGGGCTCGAACTCACGGACCGCGAGATCGTGACCTGGCTGAAGTCGGACGCTTAACCGACTGCGCCACCCAGGCGCCCATCCAATTTTTATTTTTAAAGAAAGGAACAATCTTCATTTGACCTTTTGTTTTTGCTTCGAGTGGAGTGCTATTATTGTTTTCACCTGTTCAGCATTTTTGTATTTGGAAAGAGCATCCTGATTTCTTTGGGTGACTACCCCTCCCTCATTCTTGGTTCATAAGATTAGAGTGGTGTTAACCACCACCACCCCTCCTTTTAGGGGTGTTCATATGACCTTTGCCTAGCCTACTAGTGTTTCAGACAGTGATTAATTCAGGGATGGGCGTGTGACCTAAGCTGTCCAGTAAGAATCAATTCTAAGGTGCATGTGTGTGCGTGTGTGTGTGTGTGTGTGTGTGTGTGTTTTACTGGAACTATTAGGAACTGCTGGGACCACTTCTTTGTTAATTGTAAGGCTGGAGTTGCCAGAAACAAGCATGTGGAAAGAGTCTACAAGAGAATGAAGCCAACACAGAAAAGTGGGTGTGGCAGTGGAGAAAGAGAAAGAATATCCTGATGATATTGTTGAATCTCTGGACTTTCCAGTTACACAAGCCAATAAACTCTCTCTTTGGTTTAGATCTCTGTCTCTTGAAACCAAAATAGTCTGAACAATATGTTTGGGCTCTCCATTTCTTCCTAACTTCTCTCGTCCTTCTCAGTTCTTTACGTGGTATCCGGGGCCCATGGCAACTTGCCTGCCCACCTCTCCAGCTGCATCTATCACAGATGGCTTTGACACTGATGTAGACACTCAGTGCTGGTATGGAAGGGGCAGGCTGGCTCTGTGCCAGTCCTTCTGAAATCTGACTCCCTTGCGATGTTTTTGCAAGGAACCTTCTTTTTACTCCTAAATGCTTTTGTCTCTGAGTCTTCCTTTCAACATACCGTTAAAAAAAATTTTTTTTTTAATGTTTTATTTATTTTTGAGGCAGAGAGTGACAGAGCATGAGCAGGGGAGGGGCAGAGAGAGAGAGGAAGACACAGAATCCGGAGCAGGCTCCAGGCTCCGAGCTGTCAGCACAGAGCCCGACGTGGGGCTCGAACCCACAAACCGCGAGATCATGGCCTGAGCCGAAGCTGGACGCCCAACCGACTGAGCCACCCAGGCGCCCCTCTGAGTCTTCCTTTCATATTAATCTGTCCATTTCTTTCTATGGCTCCTCCATTTTTCTACCCTTTAGATTAGAATCCTGGTAGTCCTCTGAGACATATTTATTAAGCACCTCCCATCTGGGCTAGATGCTGGTGATTCAACAGGGAAGTCAGCATACACGGCCCTTGTCATCTTGGGCTTAGAGTCGAGGGGAGAACACTAACTGGTGCAGCTGTATCCAAATCACAACTGGGAGAGAATCCAAGCAGCTGCCCTTCTGAGCTTTGATTTCACACAGTGTAGGAAAGCCGTCATCATACTCTTAAGAGTTATATTTTCCCATTGCAGATGTAGAATACAAAATTCAAAAGGAACAAAAAGAGTGAAAATTCTCTTTTTTACCTCTGTCCCTCAGTTCCCACTCCTTTGGCACCCCTCCCCCCAGCAACTATTAATAGTGCCGTATGTATCAATCCAAAACAAGTCTGTGCACATGCAAGCAAATATACACGTGTATGTTCCCCATCCCCACCCCCTTTATAGAGAGTCTTTGCATCTCGCTTTTTTCCTCAATAATGTATCTTGGAGGAATGCTATACCAGTACCTATAAAGGTACACTGTTCTTTTTATTCATTATTAATTAATTAATTTATTTATTTTGTTTGAGAGAGAGAGAAGAGAGCTTGTGAGGAGGGGAGGGGGCAGAGGTCAAAACAGAATCTTAAGCAGGCTCCACACTAGGTGTGGAGCCTGATGTAGGGCTTGATCCAGCAACCCTGGAATCATGACTTGAGCCAAAATCAAGAGTCAGACTGGCTCACCCAGGCACCCCATACACTGTTCTTTTTAATGTATGCATAATATTCAATTGTACAGATACACCCTACATTAAACTATCTCCTATTGACACACCTTAAGTTGTTTCCAGTATAATGCTCCCACAAACAAATTTGCAAGATTATCTGAATTATATATTATTTCATATGTATTATGAATTATCTACAAGATAAATTCCTAAAAGTGGAATTCTTGAGTCAAAGGATATGTCTAATTTTCCACACTGATATCGATTGTCCACTTATTTCCCAAAGTAATCACATACTTTTAAGTCTTACAGCAATGGATGAACACCTGTTTTCCGACATCCTCTTTGACAAAACCTATTATTAAATATTTTGGTCTTTGCAAATCTGTTAAGTGGAAATGCTATCTCATTTGCATTTTAACTTGCATATTTTATTGAGTGAGGCTGAGTATCTGTTTGTGTTTAATATTCACTTGTATTTCCTTTCCTAGAAATATTTGTTCATGTTCTTTGCCCATTTTTCTGTTAGATTTTTGACCTATTGATTGGTATATGCACTTTATATTTTATGGAAATTAGCTTCTTCTCTTTCCTATGTGGTGCAATTTTTTCTACACTGCTATTTAACCTTTCATTTTGTTTATATGTTTCTCTTTTTTGCTTTCTTTTGTTTATTTTTGCCAAGAACACGACAACTTTTAATCTTCTCTCTTTTTCATCCTCTGGATGTTGGTAAGTCTTAAAATTTGTTCCTTCTTACTATTCTCTGCTTGGGGGTAAAATGAACAGACCATTTGTAACCAAGGAAGATAAGTGGCTAAGAAGCACAAAGAACGGTCATCCTCATAAACAAACAAAAGAAAATACAAATGGGATTTCATTTTTTACTCTAGCAAAGATAATCAGAGTGAAACCAACATTGCTACCCTCTGTTGCCAGGAGCGCAACTTAGTTCAATACTTTTGGAAAGCAAATTCTCAGTAAGTAGCGAGAACTTTACATTTCTGAAAAATCCTTATTCAGTAACAGCACGTCTAGAAATTTATCCCACGGATATACCATCAAGATGGACAAAGATTGATGCATGAGATGTACTTCCACACAGCACTATTTTAACACGGGAAGAATTGAAACAATTCATAAGCGGTTGTCCTACAGGTAAACCATGGTTTGGCCACACCAACGAAGGCCACACGGCTACAAAAATAAAGCTATTAATGACGTGAGAAAATTGTCACACTATTACACTAAAGACGGGATTCAAAATTGCTTGGACAGTGAGATCACAACTGCATTAAAATTAAAAACTGCCAAGAAGTGTCAAAGCAGTGGTTACTTGTGTTTAGAGATATGCGTGAAATTTTTCTTTTTACCTTTCTATGATTTCTCAGATTTTATAATGCGCAAGTATTATATAGTCTGATAAAACTAAAAGTCAAAATAAGCACACCTAAAAGGAACGTAAACCTATTTCTAGGATTTATGCTTTTTCTTTGTGTTTCCACAGTGACCACATAGGCCTTTATTTATTTGCTTTTCCCACTGGGATTATCGAAACAATCCATATTACCCAGTCTGGCCTCCTCTGGGCTCCTCCAATCTGTTAGACTACAGGAAAACACTGCCTGTCTTTACTCGTGACCCACAACGTCTCCCTGCTCCCTACCGCATGATGTTTACATTACTCAGGCTAGTACATCAGCCCCTCATAATCTGGCCCCCGCTCTACTTAAATCATCCAAGTGGATTTCCTGCTACTCTCCAGGGACATCCTGCATCCTGGGGTGGGGGTGGGGGGGGTCTTGTCACTGTGCCACCCTGGGCCTTTTTGACTCTGCTCATTCTGTGCATTGTTCTCCTGACTGCCTTCCTCACGCTCCCTTTGTGCCCATATCTTACACATCCTTAGGAGGTTCCATCTCCCCCATGTCTAACTCCTCCTCCCCCTTGGTGGAACTCTGAGAGCATGTCCTTTCAAACGTGGCTGTGGTGGAATGCCTCGCCGTTCTGCTACCATTTCTCATGGGCTGATATCCACTCCCCAGCGGTGTTGAGAGCTCCGTGAGAGCCGGCAACACTAATCATAATCTTCTTTTCTCTTCCCACTGGGTGTGTGCAAAGTGCCGAGCAGAGGGAAAGCCCCGGGCAACTCCTGAGGAGGCTGCTGTGACGGGCAGGTTCCTGGGCCCTCTTTCCCCTGTTCTTGCCTGGAAGCCTCACTTGTGAGGAGGCCCTGCCCGGTGGCAGGAGCAAATTAGAGGAAGCCCTGGAATGGTGGGGTTCTCAACCCTGGCTACCTATTATTAGCATTTGGAGACCTTTAAAAAATACAGTTGCTTGCTCTCTTCCTCCCCCTGCCCTGCTCAGAGGTTTAGAATTTAATTGGTCTAAGGTGGGACCAGCACTGATGTATTTTCTAAAGCTCGCTCGCTGACTCTAATGGTTTCATTAACCCAGCCCCACTGCTCTCAGGCCCCAGCCCTTTTGGCATGCGCCCCTTCCAGCACTTTCCTGTCTTGTTTCCAGGCAGGAAGTCATCCTAGAATTGGCCAGGGACTCCAAAGAGCTGTCTTTAGATAAATGCTTTGGCATCGGCGATAGCCTTTGTTGTTTTTCAAAGGTGTTTACTTTCAAACTGACAACTGCCTGCCTCAGAGCCTGCTCTGAAGATTGCCTTGCATGGGTTGTCTTTCAGTCTAGACAGCAAGATAAGCTAATGGATGGACAGACCAGCACTAGGGTTAAAATAAGCTCATATCACCCCCCCCCCCAACAAAACACTATTTTATAGCAATCTGATTGAAACAGTTTGTATCACATGGGAATGCAATACATAATTTGTGTGACAGAGCTAGAACAAAATATCAAAGAAAAGAGAACATATACAAAGAGCAAAATCTCAACCATTATAAAAATTCGACTAATGTATTAGTACACAGCCCCCTGATTTATACAATAACAAAAGCAATAATAACAATTTTTAGCACTCACTATGCACCAAGTACATGTTCTAAGGTTTTTTTTTTTATTGTCTCATTAATCTGACAAACTTATGAGGTAGGTATTATTAACCCTCATTTTATACATGAGGAAATTGAGGCACTGAATAACTAAAGAATTTGCTAGCTGGTAAGTATCAGAGCCAGGATTAGAACGCTTTCAGGGTTTCTGTTCTTAACAACTTTCTAAAGTAATTCCTATTTCAAAGGAAAAAAAGGTTTGTTTTTTTTTTTTTTTTTTTTTAAATTTTTTTTTTTCAACGTTTTTTTTTTTTGGGACAGAGAGAGACAGAGCATGAACGGGGGAGGGGCAGAGAGAGAGGGAGACACAGAATCGGAAACAGGCTCCAGGCTCTGAGCCATCAGCCCAGAGCCTGACGCGGGGCTCGAACTCACGGACCGTGAGATCGTGACCTGGCTGAAGTCGGACGCTTAACCGACTGCGCCACCCAGGCGCCCCAAAAAAGGTTTTTTTTAATAACCAAAGTTTTTCAAATATCTGAATGTGTATTAAATACCTTCCATTAGTTTTCTTTTATAATTTTCAATGAAAGTTCTTCCAAAGTATACTATATGCATCACTGCTTCTTTTTTTTTTTAAGTATATTTATTGATTTTGAGAGAGAGAGAGAGAGAGCACATTGAGGGAAGTACAGAGAGAGAGGAAGAGAGAGAGAATCCCAAGCAGGCTCTGCACTGACAGCAGAGAGCCTGAGGCTGGGCTTGAACTCCCAAACGTTAAGATCATGACCTGAGCCAAAGTCGGGTGCTTAACTGACAGAGCCACCCAGGTGCCCCTACACATCACTGCTTCTTAAATAGAGGAAAATGAACTCAGTGTAACCTTTTCTTAAAGACTCCATGCATCATAGACTTTAATTATTTGGGAAGGCTAAACGGAGCCCGATGCTCTCAGGTTTTTTAAAAAAACTTGCAGTTAGGTCATTTTGACCCAGTGCTCTGGACAATTATGATGGTCACCTTCTTCATCGGTCCCTTCTAAAGGTAACTAAGTGTACTGCTCATGGGCCTTACTGAGGCATCAGCCCCAGACTGCTGTGCTCTGTTCTGCACAGGCCTTGCAGTTCCTCAGCCACAGCCGATGACACGGAGAGGACACCTGACCTAAAGCAGTCATGCTCTAGGCTGCCCAGAATTCTGCAACACGAACCAGTGGGAAAAGTTTAGCCCAAATGGGCAATACGGTCCAGATTCTCCCCTTGGGGTTTGAACTGAGAATTGCTAGTTAGTGGGAGCTAACTAGAGAGAGCCAATAGGATGGAACAAGCAAAAGTTATGCGGAACCAGATACGATGATAAGCAGAAGCTGTGAGATAGAAAGGAGATAGAGAGCAGGAGTCACAAACTTGGATACCCTCAGCAGCCCAGCAGGCTAGGTCAATGAGAGAAGAGGGCGTGGCAAAGGTAATGGGGCCCGGTTAAGTTTCCTGCAACTGCCAAGTTCATGTCCCACCCAAAGACTGGAATTCTAAACAATGTGGAGGCACCATGCTGGCCAAACAAAATGAGTCTGCAGGTTGAAATAGGTCAAGAACTGGCAGTTTATACATTCCAAAGAGAGGATGAAGAAGCCAGTTAGAGGCAGGCAGAGAAGCCGAAAGACTTTGCCAGCTGTAGCCAAGGGGAGAGCTGAGTCACATAAATAACTGATCACTGAGGTGACGATGTGTGAGCTCCTGATGCTGAAGTCCTGGGGTAACCTTGGATTCTCGATGGTGTCCTGGTTCCAGTCTTTCTGAGGTTTGGCTCTGTGACAGTGTCTGTTCTTCCAGAGGCTTGGTGATCTGGCCTTTCGTGGTTCCCACGAGGCCCTGTGGGGCTGAGATCCCTGTTTTCTTCATTCCTTATAACTCCTTCCCCTAATATTAGATGTAACTTGAGCTGTTCCTCGGAACTACAAGAGCCTAAGGAAAACACTCTACATGGCCCCAGATTGCTCTTTTTTTCCCCCTTGGAATTATTGTTCTCCTATTTATAGTTTCTCTGTTTCTTCTTTGCTGCTAGGCTGTCAACTGTCACTTTTTATTGCCATAGTGTGCTTGTCTGTACTAGCCATTCTCTTTGTTATTAAGGCTACTTGTAGACTTGGACACTGGATCTGGAAGCTTGGTGGAATTAAAACAATTTTTTTAAGTAAACAGGCAATCAGACAAGGGTGAACTTTATAGTATGTCAATTACATCTCAATAAAGCTGTGATCCAAAACTAAATAAGCAATGAAAGACTTTTAGAGTCACATGAGCTTTAGTATATGTTTTGGAAATGCAATTCGTTCAGATGTCTTTCTTGTTTACTTTTAGACTTTTGGCTCTGGTCCAATCAGTGAACGTCTTACTAAAATATCCCTCGGTTCCGAGGAACCAAACATGCTGGAGCCAGCACGAGTAAAGGAAAGGAGATTTATTTTAAGACATTATACACAACCCAGCTGAAGAAAGTATGCATGGTCAGACAGATTCTCTCCCATTCTGTCTCTTTCTTTCCCTCTCTCCCTCTGGCTGCTTGGTTTCCTAATCTCTTGTTGTCCTTGTTTCACGTCTGTTCCATTATCCTCTCTGCAGACAAGTTATTTTGTAAGGATTTTAGTTTCTTTTCCCTCCTAATGCTGGCTAGCACATGACTTCGGGTTGCCAGACTGCCAGTTTTGGCAATGGCTGTTCATGACCTTGCATCTTCAATGCCAACACCATCCAATGCAGCCTCCATGTCTTTGAGAATGTGATTGACCCAGTTTGAGCCTCGCGTCTGTTCCTGAGCAAATTAGCTGGTCAGAGAGCTAATTAGTAGAGCTAACTGTTCCTGACACAATGCCCTTCCAGTATGTAGGCAGTGGCCTCTCAGAGCAGATTTGAATACGGAGGAAATCATTGGCATTTCCACCTGAGTGAAATTTCTAAATTTCTGAGCTCTATTTTGTTATTCCATGTTTACTTTTCCTCTTCCTTGTTTTTCTCCATTCAGAGCTTAGAATCCTGCTAACAACAAAGAAACTGCTAGTGGTATTAGCTATCACCATCTGAAATTAGTCAACAGGCACTATCTTGATTTTCAAGCATGTGCAATTACAAAAGATATTAAAGGCGATAAGATAGTTCTCTTCAGTTCTTTCTTATCTCCTTTCAGGATCTTACTATTCAACTATCCCTTTAAAACTTTAGTTCATGGTAAACTAATTATAATGCATATTTCCTTTTTCACAATATAGCTACGAGCTGTTGTTGGTTGATACGTCAGTGAAAAATCACTTTAAACTCCACATTACATCGACACAGGGATGCTTTCCGGACCAAAAAGTTGTCACTGTTGTAAGGATGTTTTGACCGTTTGTCTAAAATCACTGTTTTTTATGGTGTTTCCTTCCCTTCACAAATGTATGAAATAATTACGAGTCAACTACTGGTGGAAGAGCTTATTATTCATTTTTTAAAAGATGCCAGGTGTTAGAGGAAATTTTTCTCCTAGGCCAAGACAAGAACAGTTCTAATTCAGAAACAATAAAATGCAAATTAAATGTTTTTCCATTCTTAATTGAACGTTGAATGGTTTACAAAACATTTTCTCACATGTGATTGAACTTAATACTCAAAGATAACATCGTGAGGTCAGTACTATAGAATCATTTTGTAGCTGGAAAACAGGGTCAGAGAGGTTATATGACTTGTCCAAAGTCACGTATGCGCCAGATAAACACTAAAGTCTTTTTACTCTAAATCTTATGGGTTTTGCATGGCGCTTTGCTCTCCCTTTACTTTATCCCTAAAGTTTTTTGGGGGGAGGGGACACCAGTTAATGGTTGTATTTCAGTGTTTCAAAATCTGCAAATTCTCAATATAAGCTCCTTGATATATCTCGGTTGGTTTCTCTAACTCCAAAGCCCATGCACTTTATGATATAACAAAACTACCGCTTAATTATTTATGCAGAGTGATGGATTGAGGGTTGCCACAGCCTAAGACACGGTCTGACCTGTCCCTCACGGTTGAAATCACACACACCATTTTAATTCAGTGTATCCCTTTCTAACTCTTTCTAACTTTGTCAGGGATGTAACCCTAATTATGGAGATTAAAATAAAATGTAAACCTCTAACAAAACCATTCTTGCAAGGAGTAACTGTCAATGCTATCTAAAAGGAGCCAATTAGTCCCCTAGATGAGACTGTGATTGCATGGTGATGGTGGTTAGGAAGTTAGCCAGCTTAAAAGAAGAAATGTTTTTTAAAGAGATAAGTGCATTTGCTATTGATATGTAAATAGATCCTATTAACTACCCGAAGGGTTTTATCACTAAAGTAGATAAATAGGGCTTCTAACTTGGAAAACCCTCCTTAGCAGTTCAAATTATTCTTGGTACACAAAAGTAATACAACGATGCAGCTTTTTAAAAGTCTCTGGTTCAGACTTTTCATGGATTTGGATCTGTTTTCCTCTCCGTTGCTCATCTCTAAAACGAGCAACATTTTGCTGTGTTTATTAATATACAAGAGGCAGACATTAGACTGGCATTTAGGTGCTCTCTGTTCACAATTCACTCAATTTTGTTTGTTAATGTCACATTTGGTGCGTCTAACAGGATCTTCAGGACTGTGCTAAGCAGAGGGATTCTAATAGTTCTTACGGTCTACAGAGTATGAACAAGAAATAACCCACATGTAATAAAATACTAAGAAACAGAGGGACACCTGCCAACACGAGTTATTTTTATTTCAAATCCTTCCTTCTTTGTGTTGACTATATTCCTAATCTCTTTGCTTAGAGGCATTTAGGATCACTTGAGGAAGAAAAATAATCTACACACTCAGGCAACATTTTAGGAGAAGTAAACTAGGGATAGCTGAGGGAAAGGCTGAAGGGGTGAGGGCTGCAGTTCAGAACAGAGGGGAAAATGGAGAGATACATGCAGAAACACAGAGGCATTAGATTCTGTTTAGGCTGGGATTCAGGTGGATGTTAGGAAGAAATGAGAGGTATTTAAATAAGACCACAGCGTTGCAAAACTTTGAATGTAAAGAGAGGTAAAAGGTCTCATTTTCATATATGAGTTCGTGGACATGTGAAATTAAAATTAAATGTGTAGGGGTGCCTGGGTGGGTCAGTTGGTTAATTGTCTAACTCTTGATTTCGGCTCAGGTCATGATCTCATGGTTGGTGGATAGAGTTCTGAGCTGGGCTCTGTGCTGACAGCGTGGAGCTTGTTTGGGATTCTCTCCCCACCTCTCTCTGTCCCACCCCGACTCATGATCTCACATGCACGTGCTCTTCTCTCTCTCTCAAAATAAAATAAACTAAAAAAAATTAAATGTGTAGAAGCTAAATAACAGAATTATATGTTTGAAGGGAGGATTTTATTCCAAAGTATAAATGTAAATTGTGTGTGTCTATGTCTGTAACTATATCTATGTCTCTATACAGAGACATGAAATTCATGTCTCCAACTCACAAAGAGATCATGACCTGAGCTGAAATCAAGAGTCAGATGCTTAAACGAAAGAACCACCCGGGTGGCCCAAGACCAATGCTTCTTATTCCTATTATTAATAGTCCTATTTTATAGTTTACACTCTTTTAATAAAATAAGGGCAAAATGCGGGGCGCCTGGTGGCTCGATTGCTTAAGTGTCCAACTTTGGTTCAGGTCATGATCTTACAGTTCATGAGTTCTCTGATGTCAGCGCAGAGCCTGCTTTGGATCCTCTCCCCCCCCCCCCCCCGCCCCTCCACCCCCGTCCCTCCCTTGCTTTCTCTCTCTCTCAAAATTAAATAAATATATTTTTTTAAAAAGGGCAAAATGCAATAAATGATTCAAATCATTGTACAAACACTGAGACAGAGAGAGATGGCAGTATGTTTGAAACCGACCTGTTATCTACCAGCCAGTCCCCCTCACTGACCTCACATAATCACGTGAAACACAATGAATCTGAAATACAAAGGCTAGAAGTTCAGCATGTGGAGGCAATTTAAGGGCATTATCTAATATATGCCTGTGGAATAAAGTCAAGGAATCAAGTGAAAGGTCTAATGCTGAAATTATTTCTTCAGGAAGATTTGCAACGTATTTGGATGTATACTAATAAGAAACGAAGAGATTAGATAGGAGGAGGATTTAAGTAAAGGGAAAAGATAGTAGAAATTTAACGTTCTGAAAAGGCAAATGTCTCAGTAAAGTTTCAAAGGATTTGGGGCTTTCCATCATAATCTCCAACAAGGAGATGGGACTTGGGAAGTCTTGAGTGAGGCGAGGTAATTTATTCCTTTCAATGGGATTCATTTTCCAAACTGATAAAGGAAGAAATTGTTCCTCATTGGATTGATGTAAACATCTGCAGGAAAAATACATGAAACACTAGTGCAGTGACTGACACACAGTAGGTACTTAATACACGGTAGCTTTTTTTATTAGATGGATATAATAAAAGGACTGTTTGCATAGTTACTAGAACGTTACTCTAATTGGCATTGGGGAAAGGTGACACCAATAACCAGCAGGATTTACTCCATGGCTTATGTCTCCAACGCTGGTTCAGGGGTAGTATTTTGCAAAGACAGGAATCCTACGATGGTAATGTTTTCCCTTCATTGCCCCTGTGAAATGGCTCTTGCGTTCATCCCCTTCTTTCCCTTCCTACTGCCATGGCCCGTATTGATATTCATACCCTTTAGCCATAATCATGGAAAAATCTCCTAACTAGTCCCTGTCTTTAAACTCTTCCCTCTACATGTGGCCTCTAGTGAAATCCTTTTAAAACAGATTTATTATTTACTTGCCTCTTAAGAACCTGTGACAGCTCCCCATTGTGTGCAGAATAAAGTCCATCTTCCTTGCTGTTTTATTCTGTCTTCCACACAAAGTCCCTGCTCGCCTCAGTAGCCCTATTGCCTCCTGCCCTTGCCTCTAAAACTACTGCCATATGAAAGGGAGATTTTTTTTACATTTCAAAAATAAATAACTTCCGAATCTTAACTTTTTCTGCTTTCTGTGTCTTAGTCTGAAATGTCCTTTTCTTGGGTGAACTTCTAATCATCTGTCAAGGGTCAACTCAAACACTATATCCTCTAATGAGTATGTCAGGTTGGAATTAGTGCTTTCTTCACTGCTCCTATCATATAGGAGTCCTATCATAAGTCCTATATCCTATAGGATGGTGTATATTGTGATAATGAATTTCTGTTTCCTTTCTAGACTGTAAGCTCCTTAAAAGCAGGCAATGTTCTTTCTTTTTTTTAAGTTATTTATTATTTTTAGAGAAACAGAGGACAATGCGAGTGGTGGAGGGCAGAGAAAGAGGGAGAGAGAGAATCCCGAGCAAGCTCTGCACTACCAGCACAGAGCCCAACATGGGGCTCCAGCCCACTAACTGTGAGATCATGACCTGAGCTGAAACCAGAGTTGGACGCTTAACTGACCGAGCCACCCAGGGGCCCCAAAGCAGGCCCTGAAATTATGTATATAACTATGTGACTAAGGTATAGCCTCTCCTAAAGGCCAGGAACTGTATTTGACGTCCTTTTCATGACTGTAGGTTTGTCATTTAAGGTATTTTCTAAAGCATGATATGACAGACACCGCTAGTTGAAGACTCAACAGTCCTTCCACTGAGCTGGCAAAAACCATCACCTATTATTGAAACTGGAAACTCTGTCACTTGATTTTTCTAGCCTGACATATAGTATGGTAGGTGACTCAGGTCTGGCCAATGGAACTGAGGGAAATCTAGCGGGGAGGAAAAATGTCTAGGAAACATTTTTCTCTAAGGTAAGAGAGAGACACATGAGGAAAACCCTTTACTTCCTTCTACCTTTGAATATGGCCATGAGAAGATGTGATGCTTGGAGCTCTGGTTGCCATTTTGCAATTGGAGTTTAAGCCAAGACATAGGAGGAGATATTGCCCCAGAATTCTGATATTGTTGTGCTACGGGTCTAACATTCCAGAGCTTCCTTATGATTCCTGTTATGTGAGAAAATGGTGGGGAGGGGAAACCCAAATGTCCATTATTTAAGTAATTTTCATTTGGGTAGGTTTTACTTACAATAAAATGCATCCTAACTGATATAGAGGATATGTAATTTGATCCCACAAACAAAAAGTACAAAATAATGATTGGATTTGAGGTTTTCTCTTCAACCTTACCCAGACCTCTGTTTCCTGCAGCCTTTCCTTTTCGTCTCATTCTATCAGTCTCTCGTGGATGCATTTCCTTTCCTGTCTAACCAGAACTCCAGCATCTCATCAGTTTCTCAGTGAATTCATCCTCTTTCTACTGCCAACCATTCCTTGTGTTGGCCTTCAGCACTCCTACACTGTTGATGTTGGGCAATACAACTAAGGAAAATTGCCCAACTGTGCAATGGGAACAATGACAATTTCAAGGTTTCCAGACTCACCTGGGCCCTTAACATCATTTAGCTTCTCTTTTATTTGTTACTGGTTAGGTCTCTTCTCCATTCTTCATAACATATGTTCCAGATCTTAGTTGTTCTTCACCAACCTATTACTCAGCCCTGTGACCCTCCTTTTAACAGATGATCTTGTCTCTTGCTTCAAGAAAATGGTCGTCAAGAGGTATATGACCCTTTAACTTCTCACTCCTCCACTTACAAATTTCGTTTTAATTTCTTTCCTTTCTGTTTTAGCAGGAGAAGGATTCATTTTTGTCATTATAAACTGCTTTTCTAATCTCCTACCTCTTTTTGCAATCTTACTATACCACATACCTTCCATCTCTCCCTCTCTCTCACAATAAATATGTTTAAATCTTTTGTCCTCTCCACAGAAGTAAAATCTTGCTCCAAATGTAAATACAAAACTATAAACATTTTGAAAGAGAACACAGGACTTTGGATTAGAAAAGATTCTTAGATAGGACACAAAAGTATGAACTAGAAGGGCGCCTGTGTGGCTCAGTTGGTTGAGCGTCCAACTTCGGCTCAGATCATGATCTCACGGTTTGTGAATTCGAGCCCCAAATCGGGCTCTGTGCTGACAGCTCAGAGCCTGGAGCCTGCTTCACGTTCTATGTCTCCCTCTTTCTCTGCTCCTCCCCTGCTCACACACTGTCTCTCTCTCTCAAAAATAAATAAAGATTAAAAAAAAATTTTTTTTTAAGTATGAAGTATAAAAGAAAATGCTGATAAATATGGACTTTGTCAAAAATCGAAAACTTTTGATTTTCAAAAACACTGTTAAGAAAATGAAAAGACAGGGGCACCTGGGTAGCTCAGTTGGTTAAGCATCAACTTTGGCCCAGGTCATGATCTTATGCTTCATGAGTTCGAGCCCCATGTCAGGCTCTATGCTAACAGCACAGTGGAGCCTGCTTCACATTCTGTGTCTTCCTCTCTCTCTGCCCCTCCCCGACTCACGCTCTTGTGTCTCTCTCTCTCAAAAAACTGAATAAACATTAAAAATGAAAAAGAAAATGAAAAGACAAACCAGAGACTTGGAAAAAATGTTTGAAAACATGTATCTATTAAAATACTTGAATCCAGATCATATAGTTTCACAACTCAGAAAAACCCAACAAGCAACTTAATTTTTAAAATTTGTAGGGGCACGTGGGTGGCTCAGTTGGTTAAGCGTCCAACTCCGGCCTAGGTCATGATCTCACTGTTCCCGAGGTCAAGCCCCATGTCAGGATCTGTGCTGACAGCTCAGAGCCTGGAGCCTGCTTTGGATTCTGTGTCTCCTTCTTCCTCTACTCCTCTCCCACTAGCGTTCTCTCTCTCTCTCTCTCTCAAAAATAAATAAAACATTTAAAAATTGTTTAAAAAATTTGTATAATTCTACAAGAAAAGAAAACTATAGGCCAAAATTCCTGATGAATATAAATGCAAACATTTTCAACAAAATATTAACAAATCAAATTCAACAGTACATTAAGATGATTGTATACTATGATCAAGTAGGATTTATTTGATCTTGGGATGTCAGGATGGTTCAACATATGTAAGTCAATAAACGTGATACACCAAATTAATGGAAAGAAAGATAAAAATATGATCATCCCAGTAGTTGCAGATAAAACATTTGACAAAATACAACATTCTTCATAATAAAACTCTCAACAAGTTGGGTATGGAAGGAACATACCTCAACTTAATAAAGGCCATATATGACAAGCCCATAGTTAACATCATATTTAGCTGTGAAAAATTGAAAGCCTTTCCTTTAAGATCAGCAACAAGACAAGGGAGCCCACTTTTACCACTCCTATTCAACATAATATTAGAAGTCTTAACCGGAGCAATCAAGCAAGAAAAAGAAATAAAAGCCTTCCAAATTAGAAAGGAAAAAGTGCAATTGTCTTGTTTGCAGATATCATCTTATATATGGAAAACCCTAAAGATGCCACCAAAAAACTGTCATAACTAATCAGTGCATTCATTAAAATTTCAGGATACAAAATCAACACACAGAAATCAAATGCATTTCTATATACTAACAACGAAATATCTGAAAAATAAATAAAGGAAACAATCCCATTTACAATTGCACCAAAACAATGAAATACTTAGGAATAAATTTACCCAAAGAGGTGAAAGATACATACACTGAAAACTGTAAGACTTTGATGAAAGAAATGGACAAAGCCACAAGTAAATGAGAAGTTATCTCATGTCTGTGGGTCTGAAGAATTACTATTGTTAAAATGTCCATACTACCCAAAGTCGTTTACAGATTCAATGTAATTGCATTCAAAATTCAAGTGGCATTTTTTACAGAAATATTAAAAACAATCCTAAAATTTGTATGAAACCACAAAAGACCCTAAATTGCCAAAGCAATCTTGGGAAAGAAAAACAAAGCTGAAGGCATTATAATTCCTGACTTCAAAGTATATTATAAACCTGTAGTAATCAAAACAGTACTGATGTAAAAATAGACTCATAGACCAATGGAATAGAACCAAGAGCCCAGAAATAAACCTGTGCATATTTAGTCAACTAATATTTGACAAGGGAGTCAAAAATAGAGTGAAAAGGATAGTCTTTTCAATAAATGGTGTTGGGAAAATTGAATAGTCCCATTCAGAGGAACAAAATTGGACCTCTATCTTACACGACTCACGAAATTAACTGAAAATGGATTAAAGACTAAAGCACAAACCTGAAACCTTAAAATTCCTCCTAGAAGAAAACAGGGGAATATCTCCTTGACATTGGTCTTGGCAATAATTTTTTTTGGATAGGACACCAAAATTTGCACAAGCAACTAAAGCAAAAATTAACAAATGAGACTGTATCAAACTAAAAACTATCTGCATAGAAAAAAATAATGAACAAAATGAAAAGGAAACCTACTGAATGGGAAAAATATTTTCAAATCATATATATGATAAGGGGTTAATATCACAAATATATATACAGACCTCACACAGCTCAATAGAAGACAACAACAATAAACAACAACAATCAAACCAAGCCAAAAAGCAAAAACAAAACAACCCAATTAAAAATGGGTATAGGAACCAAAGAGACAATTTTCCAAAGAGGATGTTTAAATGGCCACAGGTATATGAAAAGGGGCTCAACATTACTATTCATCAAAACCACAATGAAATGTTACCTCATACCTGTTAGACTGGATGTCATAAAAAAGATAAGACATAACAAGTGTTGGTGAGAATGTGGAGAAAGAGTAACACTTGTGCACTCTTGGTGGGACTATAACCGGTTTAGCCACTATGGAAAACAATATAGAACTTCCTCAAAAAATTAAAACCTGAATTAACATATAATTCCTGCAATCTCATTTCTGGCTCTCTCCTCTCTCTCTCTCTCTCTGTAGAGAGAGGAAATGAAATCGGAATCTTGAAGAGATATCTGCCCTCCCATGGAGACAACTGAAATGTCATCAGTGGATGAATGAAGAAGATGTGGTATGTATATATACATATATATATACACATACATATGTACATACATACACATGGGATATTATTCAGTCATGAGAAAGGAGGAAATTTTGTCATTTGCAACAGCATGGATGAAACTTGAGGGCATTATGCTAAGTAAAACAAGTCAGACAGAGAAAGACAAATAGTATGTATGATACTACTTACATGTGGAATCTAAAAAGGCAGAACTCAGAAACAGAGAGAAGAATGGTGGTTACCAGGGGCCGGGGAAGTGAAGGATAGGAGATGTTGATCAAAAGGTACAGACTTCCATTTACAAGATGAACAAGTTCTGGGGATCTAATGTACAGCATGGTGATTATAATCAACAATACTGTATTATGTACTTGAGAGTTGCTAAGAGAATAGATATAAAATGTTCTCAGCACAAAAAAGAAATGGTAATTGTGTGAGGTAATGGAAGCGTCAGCTAACACTAGAGTGTTAATCCGTTCATGTTATATAAGTATATTAAATCAACGTGTTGTACCTTAAACTTGAACAATGTTGTGTGTCAATTATATCTCAGTAAAAGTTGCAAAAAATGGGGCACCTGGGTGGCTCAGTGGGTTGAGCCTCCGACTCTTGATTTCGGCTCAGGTCATGATCCCAGGGTCATGGGATTGAGCCCCACAGTGGGCTCCATGATGAGCATGGAGCCTGCTGGGGATTCTCTCTCTTTCTCTCTCTCTCCCTCTGCTCCTCTACCCTACTTGCATGCTCTCTCTTTCTCTAAAAACTAAAACAGAAAAAAAGAGTTGCAAAAAAATTAGCAAAAATATTGAAAAGGCACTTCACCGAAGAAGAAGAGGTACAAATGACAAATTAACATATGAAAAGATGCTTAATGTAATTAGCAGAACACAAATGCTATGGGAAATGTAAAACTAAAACCAGAATGAGATATCACTGTGAATCTATCAGAATGGATAAACTTTTAAAGACTGACAGTGCTAGGGATGATGCAAAGCAACAAGAACTCCTATTTTGTTGGTAGGCAAAATGATGCAGCTACTTAGGAAAATTGTGGCAGTTTCTTATCAACTTCTATCCTTCCCACTCCCAAGGATTTACCAAGAGAAATGAAAATATGTGGTCACATAAAGATCTGTACACAGATGTTTATAGCATTTTATCTATAAATGCCCCAAACTGGAAGCATCCCAATATCCATCGACTGAGAAATAAATGGACAAATTGTGATGTGTCTCTACAGTGGACTACTGACTAGTCACCGATAAAAAGGAATAAACTACGAATACATGGAAAAACATAGATAAATCTCAAAAGCATTATATTAAAAGAAATAATCCAGACACAAAAGGCTCTTGTTTGATTCCATTCACATGGTATTCCGAAGAAGTCAGTTTGTGGAGATAGGTATTAGATAGGTGATTGCCAAAAATTGGCAGTAAGAGAAGGGGACACAAGGAAACTTTTAACATTCGTTGTGGTTACTATATGACTGTGTACATTTGTCAAAACTCCTAGAGCTGTATACCTAATACATTAAACCCGAAAAAAAAATCTTGTATCCTAAAAAAACACCCTTCTACCATGCCTCCTACTCTCAAAGTTCTTGGAGGGAAGAGACTTTTTCTGTGTAGTTTGCATTTAGCTAATATTTATTTACTGCTTATTATGTGCCAAATGTGCATGAATTGCTGGAGAACAGGGTAAACAAGACAGTTTGTCTTTGTCTTCAATGTATAGCTTGAGGGTTAATTACCAGGCCTTTCTTTCTTTCTTTCTTTCTTTCTTTCTTTCTTTCTTTCTTTTCTTTTTCTTTCCTTCCTTTTCTTTTTCTCTTTCTTTCTCTCTTTCTTTTTCTTAACAAGCTTTACAGAAGAGTCAACTAAACTTAAGGCTCTTTTTCTTCTTCTTCTTTCTTTCTTTCTTTCTTTCTTACAAGCTTTACAGAAGAGTCAACTAAACTTAAGGCTCATATCTCACCTTCCTGCAGTCTAGGTTCCCTCTCCATTTAGTACAATTTCTTTTGATAGGTGAGCAAAGACTTCTTATGGCCAATTCAATGGAGGCTCTTCAGTTCTTACTTTATTTGACTTTGGCTTTCTTATGACATTTGGGCTGGTCATTCCATTTTCCCTTAAACCTCTTTCTTTCCTTGATTTTGGAGGGACCACTCTGTCCTGATGTTTGATTTTTCAGACCTTCTACACTGATCAGTCTTCTACCCAGTAATTTTCAGTGTTCCCCAGGGCTCTAACTCTCTTAAAAGAGTTCTTCTGAGGAGGCTGTGCATACTTCTTCCAAGGATTCAACTACTATGTATGCATCTACCTAGAAATTTTTGTTCATCTGTAATAAAGGCTCCCAAAATAGTGGCTTAAACAAGGTACAAGTCTGAACATAGGCAGTCCAAGGCTGCTGTGGAAGCTTCATTGTGTCAGCAGGGACCCAAGTTTCTATTTTTCTGCTCAGGCATCTGTTATCTGAAGATTTCATTTGCAAGGTCCAAGACGGTCTAAGTTGACAGACAGACCTTCAGCCTATAGAGAGCAGGAAGCTGCTGGAACTGAGCACCTGCCCCTTACCCCTGTGCTTTTAAGGACGCTTCTTGGGAGTCCCACAGAGCACTACAAGGAGAATTTGGTCACAAAATCATAGAGATCTAGACTGATGTCTAGACTGAGATCTAGAATCCCTTATTTTCAGAAGTAATATGTCCAGTTAAAAATGGAATTGCTAGAAGAATCATCACTTTGTAACCATCATAGTAAATATTGATCTGGACAAGCATCATCAGAGAAGCCTCAGTCTGGGGAGGAAAGTTGCCTGAAGAGCAGAACATTTATATGGTTTTAAAGTATTTCTCCACAGATTGCTTATTGGTCACAAAGGGGAAAATAGTAACTACACAGTGGAGAAACCAGGAAATACCCTGACTGGATGATCAAGATGAACGTAACTAATGAGGAGCAGCCAACATCATGTGGCCTCCAGATGTGACCCTGTGAAGGACATGACATTGCTTGTGTGGTGTTCCAGCTGGAAATGCATAACCTGAATCTAATCATGAGAAAACATCAGACAAACCAAGATTAAGAAACAGCCTATAAAAGAACTGACCTGTGCTTTTAAAAAATGTCAATGTCATGAAAGATAATGAAAAGCTGATGAACTGTTCCAGATTAAAAGTGACTAAAGAGACACAACAACCAAATGTAAAAGGTGATCCTGAACTGGATCTGGTACTGTGGGAAAACAAAATGCTATAAAGGACATTATTGGGACATTTGACTAAATTGGTAGATACGTCAGACAGAAAATGAACAGGACCTAATGACTCAATGTTCTGAGTCTGTTTTTCTCTCCCCAGAGCCACTGGCTTAGTTCAGGTTCTCAGCATTTCTCCCCTCAACCCTCTTACAGAATTTTCCAAGTGATAGAGTGAGGTCCATTGTCTTTCCCTTCTTTTTTTTAATTAAAAAAACATTTTTTTTAATGTTTATTTATTTTTGAGAGAGACAGACAGAGGGTGAGCTGGGGAAGAGGCAGAGAGAGGGAGACAGAATCCAAAGCAGGCTCCAGGCTCTGAACTGTCAGCACAGAGCCCAATGCAGGACCCGAACTCACAAACCGCGAGATCATGACCTGAGCGGAAGTCGGACACTTCACCGACTGAGCCACCCAGGCGCCCCTATTGTCTTTCCCCTCTAGTCTGTCCTCCATGTTCTCACCAGAGTGATTTTCTGAAGCACGGATCTGATTATGCCACACTCCTTGTCCTTGTCCACTCAGGCTGCTGTAACAAAAATACTATAAACTGGATGGCTTACGAACAACATTTATTTCTCATAGTTCTGGAAGCTGGAACGTCCCAGATCATATCACCAGCAGATTGGGTGCCTCGTGAGAGCCTGTTTCCTCACCGAGGGCTGTCTTTCCCCCATCACGGCATGTGGCCGGAGGGGCAGGGGAGCTTTCCTCGCCTCTTTTGTAAGGGCACTAATCCCATTCATGAGGACCTGGACCATATGATCTAATCACCTCCCAAAGGTTCCGCCTCCTGATACCATTTTGTTGGGGGTTAGGATTTTAACGTATGAAATTTGAGGGGACACAAAGATTCACTCTATAGCACTCCTAATTAGAAAGCATCTGTGGCTTGCTATTGCTTATTCCTAGTCTGCTGGACGAGACCCTTCACACGGATACAGAGTTCCTTGTGGGCTGTTTCTCTCCTGTACTCCCATCTCAAATGGCTCCATTGTGATGAGTCTCTCCGCCTCCAGTAGTCACGACATAGCACCCAGGATGACATAATGAGGCCAAGGATGAGATGGAACAAGCCAGCAAGATAGAAAGTTATTTTGAAGCTTTTATCTAGTTTGAAATATAGGCTGGTCTACCATGAAAAGGACTCCATTAAATTTTTTTTAAAGGAATTAATTTTTCAGAGAAATAAATAAGTGTCGACCGTTTGTGCCAACTCAAAGGAAAGGGCAAATGAAGATGGGCTTGTTGGCTAACTTCCATCCTAAAATTTCCTGTGAGGCTATTAGATGCAGCCAGCTACGGAGCTCATTATCTTAGTCAGAATTATTCTATCAACAGTCCTTTTTCTTTCTGTCACAGCTGGTGCTGAGAGCCCTATGTCATAAAACTCCCTGTACTCCCAAAGTTTAGAACCCTTGCCGAATGGAAACTAAATCACTGTTGTTGAATCAAGTGACCCATGGGGTTCCCAAAGGAATTTTCCTTTATGTGTTATAGTTATGTGGTGAAAACTTATGTTTTTTCTTACCCATGTGGCTTTTCTCCCATTTCCCATCTGCTTACTCCTGTAATTTTTCCTAAATGTTACTCCATCAATCTGTTTAATAAACAAAGATTGCTTACCTCCGTTGTTCTCAGGAATAAGAAAGCTTCACAGGAATTGCATTCAGTGCTGAGTTGATCCAGCTCTTTCTCTCTCAAGTAAGATTACCAGCAAACGAATACTTGTTTAGAATTCAAGACAGAAAATCCAGCTATTATATATTGATATCTATTGCATGTCTATACCCGTGTCTATACAGAAATTTGTATTTTTTTTAAATTTTTTTTTCAACGTTTTAATTTTATTTTTGGGACAGAGAGAGACAGAGCATGAACGGGGGAGGGGCAGAGAGAGAGGGAGACACAGAATCGGAAACAGGCTCCAGGCTCCGAGCCATCAGCCCAGAGCCTGATGCGGGGCTCGAACACACGGACCGCGAGATCGTGACCTGGCTGAAGTCGGACGCTTAACCGACTGCGCCACCCAGGCGCCCCAGAAATTTGTATTTTTAAGACATCACCTTTAATTGTTGTTGAGCATTCTCTTAAAAGCCAAAGGTACATCAATTTAACGAATCGTGAGAGAGGATTGGGACTACAATTGTGACTTGCTTGGTGAAGATTATTCTTTCTGTACCAGGTCCCTTGTCCAGTAGAATTGTAATTTGTGACTAAACACCATGCTCATCTCCGTATAGGAGAGAAGGTCTGCAGAGCTCCTAATAGCTTTGTGTTTCAGAGGGACTCTTAGTATGTCATTTAACTAATTTGTGTGCTTGGTATGTCTCTATTTCTACTTTGCTCTGTGAATTACAAAAGTCACTTGCCTTATATTCTCGGAGTAAGTGAAGTAATACATTATCTGTGACAGTAGCAATTTCTAAGCTATAGATCCATTTAAGGTAAGTTATCATCCTTAGACTCTAACGTCATCCAAGATTTACAATTAGATTCCAGGAAATTGATGAAGAAAATCTGAGTAACTCTCTCACTTTCCCAGAGAATACTACCAGTTCATCAATATTTATGTGAGTTTCCAAAGAATTGCCCCAAATCATATGTGTTAGATGCTTCCAAATACAACAAAATAGTGATTAGTCTTTTAATAGGACAGATAATATCACTCTACCCACCTCACTTGAAGCTGTGAGAACCTTATGATTTATGGGAAAATGTATGAAGTGTTACTCTAATGTTAAATACTATTATTAAAAATAATAGTTTTGGGGTGCCTGGGTGGCTCAGTCAGTTAAGCCTCTGACTTCGGCTCAGGTCATGATCTTGCACTCTGTGAGTTCGAACCCTGTGCTGCCAGCTCATAGCCTGGAGCCTGCTTCAGATTCTGTGTCTCCTCTCTCTGCCCCTCCACCTCTCATGCGCGCGTGCTCTCTCTCTGTCAAAAATAAATAAACGTTAAAAAATTAAAAAAAAATAATAGTTTCTTAAGTGACATATGTGACCAGATTATTATAAATCTTGAGAAACCACCTAATATTATTTTCTGATAATAAGTAGACACGTATTCTGTTCACAAACCAGGAAGAGTAGGTGCCAAAGCCTGGTCGTTCATTGCCAAAGTGAAATCAACCGAGCTTGGAAACTGTCTTAAGTTGAGCCACTCGGGACTGGACTTCAGCTACCTGAATTGCCCCACTCCCAAGGCGTTATTTAAAGTTTCTGGTGGGAGGGCCTCTTTTATTAAGCCCTTATTTTATTTATTCTCAGAAATAACAGTCAATGGATACAACAGCCTCAGCACTGGAGGGAGGCGAGGTGGGAAGGTATCCTGTGTTCAGCATGGCTGTGCAGGTTGTTTAAGGCTGGATCCATCTGAACACAGTCTAACACAGTCAGAGCCTGTGCTAGACATACTGTGAAGTAGAGTCACTACGATTATTATCATCCTTATTTTAAAATTAGGGAATTGAGAGGTTAAATAAGATTCTCAAAGTCATATAGCTGATAGGTGCTAGAGCCAGTATTTGAACTCACAGTTTGTCTCCAGGCTCTATGTCTTAACTTTGACGCTATTGACAAGTAGTTGAGTGCAAAGGCCTGTGGACAAGCCATAGCCAGGATGTATGGGGGAATCAGAAGAGTGGAGAGGGTACAAAAGGGATATGGCAGAACCCCAGAGGCAGCTCTGTCTGCCCTACCCCAGGAAAAGGTTTGGGCAGAATATTTGTAACGGAATATGTATATATTCAAGGAGCATTCAAACCGGATGGGACCTTGAGAAATAGCCGGTGTCTTCCTCTTACAGATGAAGAAAATGCAGTACCAGAGAAGTTACATGAGTTGCCTAGGGTCACACGGCTCGTTCATTCATTTAATCATTCCCTTAGTCAAGGATTGTACTAGGTGCTAGGAAAACAAAGTTCTGAAACACATGAAAAACTATAAAAGACATATGAGCAAAATGTGTGAGAACCCGGAGACTCTCTGGGGGAGTCCTTGAAGGCTTCCCAGAGGACCCGGCATTTGGGCTGAGTCTTGAAAGGTGAGTAGGAGTTTGCCAGAGGAGAATGGCAGGAAGATCATTCCAGGCAGTCCAGCTGGTTGGTGGCTGAATGCAGTCTAAACCCCCTGGATGCTGACCCAGCCCAGCACTCTACCCATACTGCAGGGAAAGAAATGCCTGGTCTTGGGAAGATTCTTGCAGGAATGTTCCAGAACACTGGAGCACACATCAGGAAAATATACACAATTGGTGGTAATTGTGAAAATCTTAAATCATTTCTATTCTCCAAAAGCAAGGATTTCACATCTCCTACTATTTAATTATAACTTTCATCTAAATTGTAAATTATATCTAAGTTGTATATAGAAGATATTTTAATGTATCTATTTTTTCCATTTTAAAACCACAGAGACAATTTACTGTACTGTCTCAAATTCCTTTTATGATTTCGTTTAAAGATTTCCTGGGAAAATTGTTTTTTACTATTCTTTTAAACTTCATATATGATTGGTGAGAGTGACCACTATCTTTCAATTCCAATATCTGTTTGGTAAAGCATTTCTTAACATTTCCTTCTAAGAATGATAGTATATTTTGTTTTCTGCCAGGATCCTAACTCTCTTAAGAAAGTATGACTGGCCAGAGCCTCCAGGATTCAGTCTCCTTGGCCTTGAATAGTTGCAAAAATGTATATAAGATTCATGGACTTCGTTATTTTTTTATTTTTAAAAAACACTTTTTTACATTTATTTATTTTTGAGAGACAGAGTGAGACAGAGCGCGAGTGGAGGAGGGGCGGAGAGAGAAGGAGATACAGAATCTGAAGCAGGCTCTAGGCTCTGGGCAAGCATTCAGCACAGAGCCCGATGTGGGGTTCGAACTCACGAACTGTGACCTCATGACCTGAGCTGATGTCGGACGCTTAACCGACTGAGCCACCCAGGTGCCCCCGTTATTTTTTAATTAAATGACATTTTCCTTCCAAGTTTTTTTTTTCAGACGAAAACAGGAACTAAGTTGCTTAACTGTGCTTTGAGTATGTGGTAAGGTTATGCCCTCACAAAGTCTCCTGGCAGAGGGTGTGAATTGGAAGTCAAGTCCAGCCCGAGCCTTATGAGACTCAGAAAATGAAGACTTCTCCTTCTTCACACGTAGTAGCCAATTGCACTGGCAGTTGTCTTGGTTACCCCAACCACAGGTTTGGTCTTCCGGGAGAACTCAAAAAAACTTAGAATATCAATTCCAGCTAAACTTTTGCCCTTCAGAGGAAAGCTTATCACTCAGGGCTGGGTTCTAGTTACACTATTAACTTAGCTTTGAACACATAGGTCAGCCGGGACTTGAACCCAGTCTGACTCCAGAACCTTTGGTCATAACCATCAAGGTGTGTGGACTCCCTCCCACTTGGAGCTCTGCTTCTAGCCTAAATTTACAAGTCATATAACATGATAGCCCTGGAGCCCTGAATTTCCAGCGTTTGTTGTCCGCCTCGCCCCTCCACTCCCTATGAAGTAAAGAATCCTTATTCCCTGGCTATTTCTGGCAATTTGCTAAGGTAAGAGATGGGGCCTGGGGGCGCAAAAGTGCTCACACACTTGCCTGTTGGCAGCATCCAACCTATTCCTCCTCTTCTGTTCCTATTCCCATCATTGATGTTTACTGTCTGGGAAGGTGCTTTTAATGCCTTATGATTGCCTCAGACAATGGTGTCTTCCAAATAGTGTTATAATAAGCAGCAAATACTTGTATAGCAGTCACTATGTATGTTCCAGGCACTGTTCTAAGGTCTTGGCACATATAATTCATTTGATCTTCTAAACAGCCTGGTGAGGTAGATACTATGTTATCCCTCCATTTTACAGATGGAGAAACTGAGGCATAGAAGGGCTAAGTAACTTGCCCAAGGCCAAGTAGCAGATAATGAAGCTAGTCGACTTCAGTGCCCTCAGTCCTAAGCACATAGGTGTATTGTTAATGTTCCAAGACATGATCCAATTGTTGAGGTGAATGAATGGCTCTGGGTTCCTTTCATTAGTGATAAATAGGGCTTGCTCCCAACTGGGGCTACCCTTGGTCCTCTCAACCGCAGGCACCATCTGTGCTCAGATTTTCTCAAATCCTTTGATGCAAATGACTCCTTGGTGTTCTTGAGTAAATGCTTCCTAAGGAATATTCGGGTTCTATAAGCACAGGCAAGGTTTACCTGCACTTACAGGTCAGTTTCCTACACAGAAAACTTGAAAGCAAACACAAGTCAAGTCTGTGACGAGGCAGCTGCCTGTTGCGTACAAATCATTTTATGTTCATTTACTCATTTTCTCTCCAACAAATACTTATTGAGCACCTGCTCTGCACTCCGGCGATTTGGTGGTAATCAAACAGTCCACATTCCCACCTTCACGAAAGTCATATTCTGCAAAGGAGCAGTTTAGCTCCTTGGAGTCATGCCTCAACCATGTCCACATTAGAAGAGGGTCTATACTCCACATTTGAATGATTAGGCGGTCCCACAGCCACCTTCATGGGCCTGCAACCCCTGTGGTTCCTCAGGATCCCGTGCTTAGAGGGATGTTTGTCTCAATACTCTGCTGTCATCATTTTGGATCTCTTACAAATTTGTGAATGATAGTCCTGCATTTCTATTTTGCACTGGGCTCTACAAATCATATAGCTGGTCCTGACTGGCCCTTTAGATCTCCTTGCTTATGAAATTGAAAACTGCTTACGATCTTGAAACAGGTTGTTTTCTATTCACATGTCAGGGATCTCTGGTTTAAGTTTCCATCAAAAATCAAACTCAAGGTCCCAAGATGATGGCCACAGGTTTACCTCCTCCTCCTCCATCTCACTCCAGAAATCACCGTGTGTTGCTGTGCACCAATCAGTTTCCGTAACTCCGACAACAAAGATCAATGGAAGATAGGAACTTGCATTGGTCATTGACTAATAACAGAATAAGGCCAAACTCAAGGAATAGCATCTCACCAAACCATTGTCTTGTTCTCTTTGGGCATGTGTTATCTCCCCGCCTGCAATCTATTCTTTCTTCCTCTCATTTCTTAGATAGTGATGGGAGTGCTGAGCTATTTGTCCCTTGGATACCACATGGGACTGAGGAGATGTGGCAGAATTCAAAAGAGGAATACCCAATGACCCTGCTTTTAGCCAGGTTGTAATGTAGGCATCTAGATTCTAGATTTTTCCGTGACCTCTCAGAGTCCACGACCCATTTGCTTTTTCCCCTTTCTTAAAACTTGCTCTGTGGAAAGTAGAAAAGAGATAAAATCAACTGAGTTTCATCAAAATGCAAATGACTGATAAGACTTACTGTGTACTTCCTCTCACGACATTTCACTTTTAATTTAGTGCAAACCCCATTTGATAATGTTTGAGCAGAAAGAGCTGATAGAAGGATTCTGTGCCGGTGAGTGGGTGCTAGAGGCTGTGTGGGGAGCAATGGGGAGAAGATGAGAGAACAATAGAGGAGAGATCTTTCCACTGACTCTTAAGAGTGGCCCTGAAAGACCCATTCTGCCTCAAATAAAACGGAATTGCTCTGCCCGTTTGAGTGTGCAAGCTGTATGCCAGGTGGAAAAGGTAAATTTTTCCTCAAAGCCCAAAGAAATGAGTAAATGCGTCAAATGGTGACTGGGGCATAAACATCTTTGTGAATTAGCACGGAAGGAGCTTGGTCCTGTCCGTGCCCTAGTAAACATTCATGTGACTGTCTGTCGTCACTCAGACTGTTCCTTAAGTGGGGGCACGTGTATCCACAGGCCTCTCTTTTTCCTGATTGTTTTGTCTTCCTTTCCTAGGAGGCCCTTTGTTGCTGGCTGGTAAATTGGGTCTCGTTGTTGCTACTAGTCTTCTGGTAGCTATGCCTGCGATTTTTTTTTTTTTTTCATTTTATGTTTATTTTTGAGAGAGAGAGACAGAGCACCAGCAGGGGAAGGGAAAAGAAAGAGGGAGACACAAAATCCAAAGCAGGCTCCAGGCTCTGAGCCGTCAGCACAGAGCCCGAAGTGGAGATTGAACCCACGAACCGAGATCATGACCTGAGCCGATGTTGGGCACTTCACCGACTGAGCCACCCAGACGCCCCAATGCCTGTGATTTTTAATAAAAAACTACCACAATGTTGTTGACTAGGATGGACCAATAGTCTAAGAATATACATCGCAGACACGTTCAGTTAATTCAACCGAGTCAGCTCCTGGGAGCGAATGAATTAGAGTACCGTGAAAGCTTTTGCCACGATTTTTTTTTGCGTAAGTTCAGGCAAAGTGCAAGTGTAATGAAAGACCCTACAAGAGACGGTAAATGTCATGGGGCTGACTTTGTCCTGTGAGTCTGAGAGGATCCTCTGGAGGAACAGAGGAAGCAGCTGGAAGGAGAGAAGTGAGCAGCAGACGGTAGAGTATTGGAGTTGATTTGGGGAACCCAATCAGCCCCTTCAAGAGGAGTGAAGCAGGGTGCGTGGGACCAGATAGCATGACTGTGAGAAGCCCGCCCCAGTTCAGGCAGGGTGGTGAGGGCTGGCCTGGACTTCACATGAAGAATGGGGGGGCATCCTGAGTGTCACGGATGGGGGCCTAGAGATGGCATTATGTCATCTGTTGGACACATTATTTAGCAATAAAAAGAGGCTGAAAGTCATACCTTTTGGGGCTAAGAAAGGCAAATGTTAAAATATGGAGAGCATCAAGAGATAGATGCAAAATGACCATATCGAAACCTCATGTACTCTTTGGGGGCATTCTAGGCTCCAGTTCCCGAGTGGAATATTCCTTCTCACTGGGGCAGAATGCAGAGGTTTGGTAGCAAGACCACCCAGAAGGTGTTCTGTCAATGAAACAGAGAAAATGAACAGTTTGTGCATGGCCGGAAAACAAAGGAAAAGCTTCACCGGGGTTGGCACGTTCACTAGGCAGGAATTCAGGGGTGCGTGGGGTAGAGTAGGGGGCTAGGCGTGAATTGTTGGGGGAGGTATGGGGTCCCTATACACCTAGGAGTTAAACAGATCCCATCTGGAAGACTTGGATGTGTAAAGCCTCACTTTGAGGAACTGGTCGGTTTAGTTTGAGCAGAGGCTTGCAAAATTGGAAAACCGTGCCACTAATATCTTGGGCGAAACTGTAACATCCCCAATCTGTTGACCTGAGAAACACCTATTATGTAATCTTTGACTATATCTTTTTACTACCAAATGGGAACAATAAGCTCAAATCTTCCTCCTAAGACGATGCGTAAAAAATGCTTAGCAGAAATTTGTTACTTAGAAAAATTTCCATAAACTTAAAAGCTCTTGTGTAATTAAAGCGCAATGAAAATGTGCCCCTTTTTGTCAATCAGGGGAGCCCGCTGGGGATGAAAGATGGCAACAGAACCATTATCAGAGCTCTCCATGAAGTGATTGGGACTTCGAGAAAAGAACTATCAGAATTGGGTGATTAACCACATATGTGGGGTGAGGGAGAGAGAAAACCGAAAGAAGAGCCAGTTTGGGGGAGAAATAATGAATTTTGTCGCAGACTGGACATGGTCAAGCTTTTGGTAGGAGCATTCAGCAAGCCTGGAGGGAGACAGGGACTGAAGCTACAAATGGGGGTCACTTGCTTACAAAGTGGTCGCTGAAGCCATAACAGTGGGTGAGTCCATGAGATAAGAGCAGGGAGCCAAAGAGGAGGATAGAGGCCAGGACAGTAGAGACAGCTGCAATTAGTAGGTAGAAGGAGAGAGAAATGTAGACAAAGAGTGCTGGGAAGGAGACTGAGAGACGAGAGGAAAACCACAGGAGTGGAGAAAGAAAAATGATCGATCACGTCAAGTGACCCGGCGACTGACAAGGAAAACAGTTCTTCGACTTGGCAAACTGAACTCATAGATGACTCTTAAGGCTACACCTTCATTATATTTCGGAGAATAGAAGCCAGATTGCAGGGGGTTGAGGCATGACTGATTGTGGAGAAAGTCAGTGAGAAATTTTCTCTTGTGAGGCTTGATTTGAAATTCTAGTGGCAAAAGGCAAAGATTAAAGGTCTGAGTCACTGAGACAAAATTGGGTTTATTAGGAAGGCACTGGGGGCTTTTTGGAAGGCAGTCAGTGAGCCGGAGAGAGGCGGGAGAGGCTTGTCAATGTTTTTTGTAAGCCTTTGCGAGTTTTCACAACATCCTCTTACACAGGCCCTTATAACATCCTGCCAAGAAGCCTCAGAAGGCAGGCACGAGCATTTCCATATTACACACGAGGACATTGAACTTCCCCGAAGTTGCAGCTTGCCCAGGATGTCCCAGATGATCTGTGGCAACAATGAGATTCAAATCCTGTCTCCTTGTTCTCTGTATTCTGACATGTCATTTCAATGCACAGTTAGAGTCTTTTTGGTAAAGGACTAGGATTCTGAGCTTTCAGGGTTCCTTTTGTTGGAGAAGGTTGATTGGGACATGTGGTTACTTCTTGGGGATAATTATTTCATGTTTGTTTTGGTGAAGAGGGTGGAGGCGGGTGGAGGATGGGTCAAAAGTCAGCTAAATTAGCGTGGCTCAGACATGTGAGATAAAGTGCACTTACTTTCTCTTACCGTAGAGCATAGCAAGAATAGCTGCTCTGGGCAGCCTCAGACTCCCAGGAAGCTAACTAGAACTTACTGAATATCAACAAATACCAAGAATGCGAGTCCAGAGTGCTTAAGGGTACAAAGAACAGGCAGGTCCTCGTCAAGTAACAGGACAGAGAGTCATCATCTAAGTATGTATAATCATTATCATAATTGCAAAATTGCCCCAAAGAAATAGTCATTTAAAGCTTGTGTTGGCAGTGTTTGGCACACAGTTTATGTTCGAAATGAACGGATGTCTGTTGAACAAAATTGCCAAATGAATGATAGCTAATGAAAATGTTCTCGAGTGAAATGAGTTCAGCAGAGAGGTCAAGGAGAAAGAGTAGAATGTGTATGTGTGTGTATGTTGGGGGGTGGCAACGGGGAGGTCTTCTCCAGGGACGTGGGCAGTTTGGACCAAGACCCCAAGGTGGGGTGTACATCACACACGGGGAGGCAGATTGGTGGAAACGAAGCCTGAGGTTTTGGATAAGTGAGCGATGGACGATAGCAATTTGAAGGAGCCGTAACTAGCTAGTTGCCACATTTTCTTCTTTGTCACATCTTTGAGGGAAGCTCAGGGGCACACACCTTGTTCAGGATTAAGGCTGTAACCACTGTTGTTTGCAGTTGGAATTTTTTTTTTAACAATTGTTTTTAAATTTTATTTTTATTTTTTTTAAATTTACATCCAAATTAGTTAGCATATAGTGCAACAATGATTTCAGGAATAGATTCCTTAATGCCCCTTCCCCTCTTAGCCCATCCCCCCTCCCACAACCCCTGCAGTAACCCTCAGTTTGTT
Organism: Lynx canadensis; assembly: GCF_007474595.2. Lineage (NCBI taxonomy): Eukaryota > Metazoa > Chordata > Mammalia > Carnivora > Felidae > Lynx > Lynx canadensis. The sequence continues at coordinate 36,919,676 of NC_044320.2, read as the reverse complement.
CTCCATATTTATGAGTCTCTTATGTTTTGTCCCCCTCCCTGTTTTTATATTATTTTTGTTTCCCTTCCCTTATGTTCATCTGTTTTGTCTCTTAAAGGCCTCATATGAGCGAAGTTGTATGATTTTTGTCTTTCTCTGACTAATTTCACTTAGCATAATACCCTCCAGTTCCATCCACGTAGTTGCAAATGGCAAGATTTCATTCTTTTTGATTGCCGAATAATACCCCATTGTATATATATACCACATTTTCTTTATCCATTCACCCATCAGTGGGCATTTGGGCTCTTTCCATACTTTGGCTATTGTTGATAGTGCTGCTATAAACATGGGGGTGCGTGTGTCCCTTTGAAACAGCACACCTGTATCCCTTGGATAAATGCCTAGTAGTGCAATTGTTGGGTCGTAGGGTAGTTCTAGTTTTAGTTTTTTGAGGAACCTCCATACTGTTTTCCAGAGTGGCTGCACCAGCTTGCATTGCCACCAACAACGTAAAAGAGATCCTCTTTCTCCGCATCCTCGCCAACATCTGTTGTTGCCTGAGTTGTTAATTTTAGCCATTCTGACAGGTGTGAGGTGGTATCTCATGGTGCTTTTGATTTGTATTTCCCTGATGGTGAGTGATGTGGAGAATTCTTTCACGTGTTGGTTGGCTATCTGGATGTCTTCTTTGGAGAAGTGTCTATTCGAGTCTTTTGCCCATTTCTTCACTGGGTTAATTGTTTTTCAGGTGCTGAGTTTGTTAAGTTCTTTATAGATTTTGGATACTAACCCTTTATCTGATATGTGATTTGCAAATATCTTCTCCCATTCTGTTGGCTGCCTTTTAGTTTTGCTGATTGTTTCCTTCCTTGTGCAGAAGCTTTTTATTTTGATGAGGTCCCAGTAGTTCATGTTTGCTTTTGTTTCCCTTTCTTAACACATTTTTTTAAACATTTATTTATTTTTTGAGAGACAGAGAGAGACAGAGCATGAGCAGGGGAGGGGCAGAGAGAGAGAGAGGGAGTCACAGAATCCGAAGCAGGCTCCAGGCTCTGAGCTGTCAGCACAGAGCCCGACACGGGGCTCGAACTCACGAGTGAGATCATGACCTGAGCTGAAGTCAGACTCTTAACCAACTGAGCCACCCAGGTGTCCCTGCAGTTGGAATTTTAATAGTAGCACACCTCCAAGCCAATCAGCCCGGCTCTTCTGATGTAGCTCTTACCCCCATTTCCTTGTCCTGGTGTCCTACAAAAACTTGGCATGGAGTGAGACAGATGAGGCTATTTCCTTTTATGTAGGAAACTTGTAGAGTAAATGGAACCATCATTTTCTAAAAGATGGTACTTTATGCAGTAATAAGTCACAAAACACTCGGTTTTTTAATGTTAGTCAAACAGAACCATAGAGCCTAATTTTAAAGCAAAAGAGCAAAGAAATATCAGATTATAAAGTAGAAACTATTACCACCTTATCTTTGTGTGTCCTGTTTAACAGATATATATTGCCTTTTATTTTGTGGAGACACAAATCAATGCTATTGAAATCTTTCCTAATCATATATATATTTTGATTTTCCCCATCCGATTAGCTTAATGGAAAGAGCAGCAAAAGAAAAAGATACATTTTTTTACATGGCATAAAAATTCTAATGGCAATTACATATCAAAGTGGATGTTGAAGATACTTATATTTCATCTTGACGTCAAGTTTCTTTGTTTATACTACTCAAGGGAATGTTTATGGGATGTGTAATATATGTGCAATCTCTGATTGCGTTGTTTTTCTTTTTGGTAAAATTTTAAAGGAGCATACAACAGAATAATCAATGCCTTTTGAACTTGGGTAGGAGGGGGTTTTAATCTATGATTACTTGCTCTATTTCATCACCTCTCATATTTTGTCAAACCAGGCTTTGACTGTAGGCTGATTCTTCTTGATTATATTGTTTGATTCTACCAAAACATACAGCTATTAAGAGTGAAACATTAAGTTACTTTCCCACCATAGTTGTTTGCTTAGAATATCTAGTAACATGTAAATTAGGTTTCCAGATAAATGGACTCCATGTATTCAAGGACTCTCTAGGGTGTAGTGCGGTGGTTAAAGGAATGAATACTGAGGGGTTAGGAAATATAGGTTCTGGAATTAGACCGCCTGAGTTCAGATCCCAATTCTGCCATTCACCATTAGGGTCCTAGGACAAATCAGTTTCTCCATCTGTGTGGATAATAGTACTTTTCTTATAGGGTTATTGTAAGGATCAAATGAATGAATACATATGGAATACTTAGAAAAAGTCTAATCTTTAATAAGTATTCAATTATCATAAACTATTATTGGAAGGCTTTGTTTTATTTAATTGTGACAGGTCCACCATTTACGATTCTTTGACCTTTTTTCTTTTAGTAACATCTTTAATGAGATATGATTCAGTACCACAATTCACATAACATCAAATTCACCCTTTTTCTCATTTTATGATATATCTGTAGGAAACTCTATCATCACTGTCTACCTATTTGGATAGCTTTAAACCTAACCACTGCCTTCAAGGAAGGAGGGGATAACCTCAGCAGTACTGTGAAGAATGTTTCCCCGTTAGCTAAGAACAGGATAATGCTGTGCTATTTTTAGTATGCTTTATAAGAATTTTGCCCTCTGGGGGCACCTGGGTGGTTCAATTGGTTAAGCGTCCGATTCTTGATTTCAGCTCAGGTCGTGATCTCATGGTTTGTGAGGATTGAGCCTCGGGTCGGGCTCCGTACTGACAACACAGAGTCTGCCTGGGATTGTCTCTCTCTCCCTTGCTCTCTGTCCCTCCCCTGCTTGCACTTTCTCTCTCTCTCTCTCTCTCTCTCTCTCAAAATAAATAAACATTTAAGAAACAAAGAATTTTTGCCTTCTGGCTATATATTGTGGATATTGAATATACGGGTTCTATGGGGCTTTGTGGTTATACCATATATGATTTATACCCTTGCTGGGAGGATAAAATGCGAATTAAGCAATGCGAACAATTTCCTGAATGATTCCAAAATAGCCAGTTTGAAAACTGGTCACCTAATTTTTTTTCATGAAATTTCTTGCCTCTAAGTTGGGTGTTAGCCTATAGGGAGACTTACCTTTCCATGTCCATGTAAACTGTCCTCTGAGTGTTTGAAATATTTAAACTTCAGACATTGCTTTATACGTTTGGAGTATCTAATATCATTGATCATCAGTATTTCAGATGCTCATTGTCCTTCTGGTGACTTAGGAGAAAATGTTTTGAAGGTCTTGATTTGTGGGGTAGGTAGAATCACGCCTCCTCAAATACATCCATTTCCTGACCCCCTGGGAACCATGGACCGTGGTACTTTACATGACAAAGGGAAAGTCCATTGCAGAATTAAGGAATTAAGGCTGCTAATCAGTCAACCTCAACATAGAAAAATTATCCTGGATTATCCATGTGGGCCCAGTGTTATCACAAGGGTCCTTAAAAGTGGAAGAGGGAGGCACGAGAGGAGAGAGTCAGAGATAGAACGGTGACAAAGGAAGCGAGTCAGTGTGATGTGATGTGAGAAAGGCCGGCCTGTCATTGTTGGCTTTACAGAGAGAGGAAGGGGACCAGAAACAAGGAATGTTGTCAATCTCTAGAAATCAGAAAAGGCGGGGAAACGGATTCTGCCTCTAGAGCTTCTGAGCGGGGAACGCAGCCTTGCCAACACCTTGATTTTAGCCCAGTGAGACCCATTTTGGACTGCTGACCTCTCGGACTGGAAGATAATACATTTGCATTGTTTAAACCACTAAGTTTGTGTGAGCCTTTAACATGTTCATCTACAGTATGACTCTCCAAGAGATGGCATTCAGCATTTCCCAGTTTTTTAGCAGCAAACAGAAAACTAATAGGATCTGTAAATGTTCAATACTATTCAACTGGTACTGAATGGTCCGGTTTTTTCCTGTTGGGCACCATTCTAGCCTTTCACACGTGAGGAAGAAAATTGGCTTTTTCTATCTTGCAAGGCTTAGGAATCTACCTTCTGCCTCAGGGTCACAGCTGGCAATCCTTTTTGATATTTGTTTCTTCACCTGTCCAAATCCAAGGCAATCAAGAGCCCTATTCTTAATATCTAATGCTGTTTTCCACATTGACAAATCCATATAAACTTCACAAGGACACCAAATGTTAAATTCTTTTAAATTTATTTGCCAAGTACCACTTAGTCTCCAAGGATGCTTCTTGGTCTCTCTTGTTAACATGGAGGACATTTTGTGATGTACTGGTGAAAGAGAAGCTTCCTGTGTCCTTTTTCTGGGCAAAGCTCCTTCCCCCACTGCCACCATGAGGTACCAGAGGGTGTTTGGTCTCCTCACGGTTACTGGCCCTGGCACCACTGCTTGGCTCAGGGGTGGGCAGTAATCCTGGTCGTCCCTGGAACTAACTTACTTTCTTTCTTTCTTTTTCTTTCTTTCTTTCTTTCTTTTTCTTTCTTTCTTTCTTTCTTTCTTTCTTTCTTTCTTTCTTTCTTTCTTTCCTTTCTTTCTTTTTCTTTCTTTCCTTTCTTTCTTTCTTTCTCCTTTTCTTTTTCTTTCTTTCTTTCTTTTCTTTCTGTTGCGTTTCGTTCTCTGTCCTCTTATTTTCTGTCTTTCTTTCTCCTTTCTCGAGTCTTCCTTTTCTTTATTTCCTTTCTTTCTCTTTCGGTCTTTACTTCCTTCTTTCTTCCTTTCTTTCCTTCGGTTCTTTCGGTATTCTCTTTCTTTCTTTCTCTTTCTTTCTTTCTTTCTTTCCTTTCTTTCTCTTTCTTTCTTTCTTTCCTTTCTTTCTTTCTTTCTCTCTCTCTCTCTTTCTTTCTTTCTCTTTCTTCATTTTTTCTAAGTTTTTATTTATTTATTTTGGGAGAGAGAGCACGCAGGGGAGGGACAGAGAGAGTGGAGAGAGAGAATCCCAAGCAGGCTCCGAACTGTCAGTGCAGAGCCTGATGTGGGCTCAAACTCACAAACTGTGAGATGGTGACCTGAGCCAAAACCAGGAGTCGGACGCTTAACTGACTGAGCCACCCAGGTGATCCATCCCGGGCAGTTTTGAACCGGGGGCCCGAGGACAAGTGTTTCAATCTCCCTGGTGGTAATATTAGGTAAAAGAGCAGCAAGGGGGTTAGGTGAGAGCATAAAAGCGAAGAGAGAAGCAGGGAAAGTGAGTGGGTGAGGAAGCGCCAGGAGAGGAAACCCTCGCTGAATTTGAGTTCTGGCATCAGTTATGCTTGAGGCACAGCGGAATCACAGAGCTCCCAAATTTTTCCTATGTGAGCAAAGGAGGGGTTTTTTTGGTCTTGTTTTGTTTTGCTTAATGTAGTTTGAGTTGGTCGGGTTTCACTGAGCTAGGTTTCCGACTGTAAGGGAAAGGATCCCGATAGAATACTCAGTGGAGGAGTGATAGAGTCCAGGAAACTCAAGTTTGACTGATCTTCCTTCTAACTATGGGTCAGGGGTTCCCCGGTGCTAAAAATGCCATCAAATAATTGATAAGTCACTGTTACATATTGCTTAGAATGTGTACAAAATCCTTTCACGCATCAGTGTTATCCTGGTGTCTCGTGGTTAATGCTTCCCAAAGAGTGTTTTATGGAACCATATGTACTAAAAATGATCTACCAGGGAAATTAATAAGGATTAAAAAAAAAACTCTGGGAAATGCTGAATGTTATCTCTTGGAGGCTCATAATAATATAGACGAACATATTAAAGACTCTAAGAAGTCTTGCATCGAGTAAAACTTTAGTCAGATAATCTACCAAAATAATTAATGGGATTTAGATGTACGGAAAAAAGTTCTGGGGCGCCTGGGTGTCTCAGTCCACTAAGTGTCGGACTCCGGCTCAGTGCGTGATCTCACGGTTGAGTGGGTTCGAGTCCCACGTTGGGCTCTGTGCTGAGAGCTCAGAGCCTGGAGCCTGCTTCAGATCCTCTGTCTCCCTCTCTCTGCCTCTCCCCTGCTCACACTCTGTCTTTCTCAAAAATAAATAAAACATTGAAAAAAAAGCTCACCTTCACTTATACTAAGTAAACGCAAATTTAAACACCCCATTTTAACCAATTAGATTGGCAAATATAAAAAATTATGTTACTACACTGCTTTGGAATGAGGATGTGAGGAAATCGGCAGTGGCATGCATGGTTGCTGGCGGTATAAACTGCTCTATCATCTTTGGAGGACCACTGACAATAATTGACAAAAATGCACACACAGGGGCACCTGACTGGCTCAGTCAGTGGAGCATGGGATTCTTGATCTCGGGGTTGTGAGTTCGAGCCCCACACTGGGTGTAGGGATTACTTTAATACAATAAAATCTTTAAAAAAATACACACACACGTTGACCCCTCCATTCTACTTCTAGAATGCTATTTTAGAGATACGTTTTTACATTTGAGCATTCATTTCAGCTTTTTTTTTTCCTAGCCAAAGACTTGAAATAACCCAAATGACCACCAGCATCGCACTAGTTGTATGAATTACGTATGATTCATCCGTAAAGTGGAAGAATATGTGGCCATTAAAAAAAAAAATGAGACAGATCTAAACCAGGGTTTCTCAATGGTGGCACTGCTGTTGTTTCGGGCTAGATAATCCATTGTTGTAGGAGGCGGTCCTGTGCATAGTAGGACGTCTAGCAGCACCCCTGAACTCTAGCTGCCAGCAGCACCCACAGCAAAAAGTCTCTAGACGCCACCCCTGTTGACTGCTACTGATCTAAATGAACTAATATTTCTCCCAAGATATAGTCAGTGAACAAAGGAAGGTACAGAAATATGTATGCTGTGCTATCATTTGTGTAATGATAGCTCCAGAAAGATACACCAGAAACTGGTAACAATTCTTGATTCTGTGAAGAACTGGGGGACAGAAGGTGAAGCGAGAAGAAATTCATTCTGTACTCTTTTCTGCCGCCTGAATATGTATCCATGTATTTGCATTACTTTTTAAAGAAGCCTAGAAATTGGTTTAACTTTGTTCAACCCAACGGCTCCTAAAATATATAATGCCACGATTTCTTTTCCTCTGAATAACATCCAGCATGTAATTTGAAAAATATTTCTCGGGTTCACTTGCATTGAATCGTTTTTGAGCATCAAATAGCTTTTCTTGTTTGAGTTTAGGAAGGTCCTAGTTTTAGAAGACTTTCATCTGAGAAATACAGGGTAGCCGGTTTTATGGACTTAAGCAGAAGGACTGTAACTGAGTTCAGTTATGCCAACAGGCTAAAGGTTTATTAGTCTTGCCTGCCTTCCAAAAAACTCTGCTGATGCAAATAAAGTTGTTCTTTCCACACAGCATTTGCTTTTAGCTGGCCTGACATTCTTTCCTTCCTCTGTTTCCTATAAACCTGGCTTCCAGTTGTTTTGCATCGATATTTCAGTGCTTGCTCGCATCCTTGCTAAACTCTTTGCTGTTTGCGATGAACGGTGGTACTTTCTTATCAGAAAAACCATTTGCTGAGGGTATAGTAAGTGTCTGGTACTATAAAAGACACTTTGTGAACACGATTTCTGTGACAACAACCTCAAAAAGGTCATATTCTTGTTCACCTTCTTCTGATGAGGAAGCTGAGATTCCCAAAGTGATTTGCCCATTCCTCCCCTTTGATGGAGCCGGGAGTCAAACCCACACCTGTTGCCATCCCAAAAGCCTGTGCTCTTTCTACCCAGTTCTGATTCCTTACTCGATTCTGCTTAGGTCTTCTCTTTCCTCAACAGTTATTTTTCTGCTGCTTTAAATGCATCTCGAGCAAGATTTTTCCAATTCTTCAAGGATTGTGCTAAAAACAGTCAGAGGTTGATAAAAATGCTACTAATGTATGCTATAACAAAGCTGTGTTGTCGAGATTCAAGTCTTATCCCTTATCCTCTGTTACATTTTGAAACAAATTTGCAAGAAAACCCTGCATAGTTTGAGCCTGCTATTATTTTAATCTCAGTTGACGAGATACAAGAGCCCAAACTGATTAAATTAGAATGCAATTTAGACCTGACAAACTTGCACGTCTAAAGGAATAAAATGTACTATTTTTCATATATGACTTCTAAATATTCCAGCTGTCCAAGATACATTTGCGTGTCTGCAGTTATTTGCCAAGTGAATTGTCTTTGTTCCCCAGAATAAGGAGGATTTATTCATCTCTGCATTAATGAATCTCGACCAAATATTCATTGTTCACACAAATTTGTGTAACTCTTCAAAGAGCTGAGATACAAATGCTTTTTGTTTAGCAACAAAGGCAATCAACTGGGCCTAATGTTAATAGTTTCCTCATCCAGTTACTTTTAACAAGATACACAGTCCATTAAACTCTTGTTTGAGGCCTCGGGCATAAGATGAGAATTTTTCAGCAATTAGTTTGGCAGAATTTCTTGCTTTTGAGATCCCTGAAGCAACCAGTTAAAAACCAGCTACGGCTAATTGGATAGTTTCCATTGTGTTTCTTCTAACCTTACTTTATCAGGCCCTTCCTTTACCACTTTTTAGCTATTTTAGCCCCCTTTAGCGGTTTCCAAAGTACCTTCAGAAGGAAGCTAGTCCCAAGAGGTGTCCTGTAATAAAAGAGGTTCATAATCAATTAAATTTGGGAGATTCTGCATTCTACAGCTCCTTTTTGGATAGCTGTAATATGCATGAGGGGTCCCATAGTGAAGAAATGTGTATAATCTAGTTTTTCTGAAATGTGTTTAACCAAGGCCACCCTCTCTTTTTTCTGTTTCTCCCTCTCTTTTTAAGCAACACCCAGGTACTGTGGTGGAAAACACTGACTTTGGCCATTGCAAGATCAAGAGGACGGTTTACTCCCTAAGTCCTTCTTGTAGTGAGACCATTGGGAGTTTTGGGAGATGCAAAATTTCGGTGCATTTTTCAGTTAAGAAACCAATATTGACATGTTATTATTAACCAAAGTCCACATCCTATTCAAGTTTCTATATTTTTTTACCTAATCCTTCTTCTGTTCCAGGATCCCATCCAGGGACCACATTACGTCATCACGTCTCCTTAGGCTCTTCTTTGCTGTGTCACTTTCTCAAACTTACTGTTCATGACCTTGACAGTTTTGAGATGTACTGTTTGGAATTGTTTAATTTTCTCCTTATCCCTCTTGCTATCTCCTTTGTGGCAGTGAATCCGTGGGGTGACTTCTACAGCCTGGCATAAACTTGTGCACAAACACTCCCAGACTGGGAACATGCAATCCTGGAGCTGGGCGAGCCAGGAGCACAAGCAAATGCTTAAATGTGCCAGAGTGCAGACAGCATTGCAAGTGTGTTACTAGACTTTTTGCTCGGGCCGCTTTGCTTTGTGCTTTCCTGCTTTCTCTTTTTTATCTTCTTTTGTTACTGGTAAGTGCCTTGGAGGTGAGGAAATGAGATTTTTCAGCTTCTCACATCCCTCTGCGAGTCCTGTTTAGATTAAATCTCTCCCTCTGTATCAAGTGCACATTCAGAAAAGACAAAGCCCCGTGGGACTTGACTTTGGCAAACACTTGCTCCCTTGTGGTCTTCATCTCTGGTCTTTGTGTTAAAATGGAGAAATGCTTTGCTAGGCTTTTTCTGGTATTTTAACAATCCCTATTCCTGTGCTCAGAAATCTTGCTGTGAGTTCCCTAGGCACCGTGGATAAAACGAGATTTCTCTGGTATTTACCATCACTAGGACTTTTCTTTGTATCAATAAAATAAGACTTATGTTAACCCAGTGAATGTGATGGCTTTTTAATTTTGAAAAATAATGTCCACGTCTTTTTCTCCCCAGCACTTTCCTTGTTAATTATTACAATCTTTCAACATTAAGGTTTTAGTGCTAAAATTGCTGTTTCTTTCTTTTTTCAGCGATCCAGGGACCTCTCTTCAATAGTTCTGACTCCTCAGTTTGTTTGCTAGGACAGCCCAATTTTGCCAAGAGTTTTGGATTCATCTCTGTCCACCGGTCAGTTTCTAAGTTGAGTTAATACTAAACTATGTCAACAACAGTTGCCTGATTAATAATCATCTTCTCCAACTGGTGTCATTAGCTCTTGTTGCCATCTTGTCAAAACTTATGCTTTCTTGACAAAGACATGGTAGGATTGTGTCAAATGTGGGGAAAGCAGGGGACTTATACATTTCCGTTAAATCTTTTCCTGACCTTTAATGGATTTGCGCGTTTGGAACAACTCTATTTACGACTTCACTTATCCTTCTTCCTGCCTCCTTTTCTTCTCTTGCTCTTTTTTTTCTCCTCCTCACCTACTTCCACCTTCTCCTTCCTCCCTCCTCTATGCTAAGATATGATGAAGTCAAATAAAATAAAAGTGTGAAGCATGGGGTGCACTTGGAAAGTTCTCAGGGAGTATTTGCAGTTTGTTAATCCAATGGAATTTCTGACCCGGGGTTGCATCTGGGGATGGGCTGCAGGTAGGGGAAGGGAAAGAGGTTTGGTTGGGTATTTCTGAGTGAGGAATCTTCTGTCATTATTCGCTTATAGCAGGGATTGGCAAACTTGTCCCCGTAAAGGGCCAGATAGGAAATATTTTAGGCCATGCACACCATACAGCCTTTGTTGTGACTATTCAGCTCTGTCTTGTAACAGCAAAGCAGCTGGAGATAATATGCAAATGAGTGAGCTTGGCTGTCTTCCAATAAAACTATTTATGGACACCAAAGTTTCAGTTGTATATGATTTTCATTTGTCATGAAATAGTATTCTTTTTTCTTTTTTTTTTTCTTTTGTCAACTATTTAAAAATGTAAACACCATCCTTATTTGGGGCGTCATATAAAAATGGGGAGAGATGAATTTAGCCTGCAGGTTCCAGCTTGTTGACCCCTTGGCCATGCCAAGATCTCCCTTATTATCAGCCAACCATCCAACAATCAAATAACAAATAGCAGTGAACCATGGGGCAGGGTTCAAGGAAAGAAAGGAAGGTTTTCTGGGGAGGACTGTGTCATCTGGGTGGATAAGGGGGAGGGTGCTCCAGGAGGAGGGACAGAGCTTTGAATGATGTCTTGTGCCTGCTAAGCTAGAGGATGAGGTCTGATGGAGCCGCTGATGTGGGAACATTGGCAGCTCACAGGCATCTCCACACCAAAAACATCCTCCCCTTTATAAAGTACTCCCCACTGGCCAGCCACTCTCACTGGAATGCCTGACAAAGTCCTCACTCTCCCATGCAGTCCGTGCGATAGTCCCTCTGTAAGAGATACAGAGCTGATGAACACCTTGCCAGAGTTACAGAGCTGGAATGTGACAGAACCAGGATTTGAACTGTAGCCTGACTGACTCATGGCTTCCTTCCTCCCCCCCACTCTATTCTGGCTCTTCTAGGAAAGAGTGCAGAAAATGAGGGCAGTTATTGTCCCCATAACCTCATCCTGCTAGAGCTGCCCCAAAGCAAGCCTTACCATGCTAAATAAGAAACAGCTCTTAAAAACCAGCCAGTACCTATAAGGATCAACAGCCCCTCCGAGCTGCTGACTTCGTCCACCGGCCACTTCAAGAAAGGAGGCAAAGAGTATAATGGGAGAGAACACTTGATATTGACCCCTGGCTCGGTTGTTTACTATCTGTGTGATTTACTTAGCTCCCTGAGCCCCAGTGTCCTGATCTGAAAAATGAGGAATAAGAGAGTAACTGCCTTCCAGGCTTCTAAGAATTTAATGAGGTGATACATACAAGCCACTGACATAGTGCCTATCACAAGTAGGCACTCAATTGATGCTGATATCATTGTTTGCTCATTCAGTCTATAAACATCTATTGAATGGCCAGTAGGTACCCGGCACCCTGTAAGCATGGGGATAAACATGAGTTGGACAGTTTCTGCCTCCAAGGAGCTGACAGTCTCGTAGAGCAACAGGCGTATAAGCAATATGCTTGCCAAAGTGCCACAGGCACTTTGAAAGAAAGCTACGGGGCCAGAGTGAGAGAACAAAGGAAGGAGTGGGTATTTCTAGGCGAATGGGAGAAGGGGCACAGAACAGGCTCCAGAGAGGAGGCAGCAGAGTTTATATCGAGGCAACTCAATTCCCGTGCAATTCCTGTGGCTGATCACTCACCAACATAAATCTTGTCTCATGGATAACATTGAAATCACCGCACTTTTCCTAAACGCGTTTAAAAAATACCTATGCAAATTTTGGAAAGCAAAACAGGAAACCAAATTATAGGCAAGGGAAAAGCACTCCTTCCTTCTCAAGTCTCTTGTGCTGGTTGCAGGCAACATGGGAAGTTTCCTGCCAGGATGTTGACCAGAGGGAGGAACAGCCTGACCAAGAGTCATTTGTTCCTCAGGAGTTTCTTTAAAAAGAAGCTGATTTCATTTTTCACATTCTCTGTGGCCTTGGGAAACACCTCCTACAGAAATAGAAATATCCAAAAGAGATATGGGGAGAAATGATTCCTTCTGGGTCTTAACTGTCCATATGCGACAATGGCAAGCTGCCTTTGAGCCTGCACAGAATTTTTACATAAAGCACATTTATAGCGCAAGGGGGCTGGGGCAGGCCGCCCGAGTTTGTGTTCTGGCTCCCCTATTTAATAATTATGTGACCTTGTGGCTATTGGGAGAAATCAATGAGATCAGACATGTAAAGTGGCGGCCATGGCATCTGGCCCAAGAAATGTAAACACTTTATTATTCATTTTATCCCCCTTAGAATTAATCCATTGCAGCCTGTGAGGCTGAACACCAGCCACTCACCTCCCTCATGTGGTTTTGTACTCCTGATCACTCTGCCCTTTCCTTGGTTAAATATGCCACTTTCCCCCCACCTCATCTTTCCACCACTGTTTCTTTACCACGACCAGCTCTCGTTCCCCCACTTCATCCGGTCTAAATTCTACTCATCCTCTGCATCTCAGCTCAAACGTTGCTTGATCAGGGAAGCCTTCCCTGACCTCCTGGTCTAGGTTAGGTGCCCTGGTGAATGCACCCATAAGTCCAGGTGCACTATGATTGTGACACCCGTAGTTACTCGTTTACAATCAATTTCCCAACAGAATGTAAGATACAAGAGAGCAGGAACCGTATCTGTCTCACTCACTGGCCCCCAGCATCTAGCCTGGTACCTGGAGTATAGTGCCATTCTGTTGAGAGGGAGGCAGGTAAAAACTATTATCCCTCTCACAGATGAAGAAACCAAGAGCCCAGAGAGTGTAAGAGACAGATTTATGATCACACAGTCAGGGATCTCAGGAGCCAGGACTTGAATCTTGGACTTATGACATCAGACAGAGTGTTACTTCCCAGAAAAAGCCCCACTTGAAGCCTTTGTTTAGGGCGCCTGGACTCTCATTCGTCTCCTCTACAAATGTACAGAAGTGTCAAAGGCTGGAGACGAAGCCACAGAAATATTGGGGAACCATGCCTTTTTTCAAGTGAAAATCCCCACTTGTCAGTCTCAGGCAGGGTCTGTCTTCAACTGCTTCCATTCTTACTGATAACGTCTGTTCCAAGCGTTTCTCCTGCTTACTGCTTCTTTCCAGGGTCCTAGTGACTCTTTACCTCGAGCCCCTCCCTTGGCCTAGACTCACTTGTGGCAGCGCAGAAGCTCCGCATCCCACCCCGTTTCAGCCCCTAGTGTTCCTCAGACCAGCATACAGTCTACCTTTGGTTTTTAAGGCTTTCTGCCTCCCTGACTTTCACCCTTTCCTGTCACTTCTCATTTGCGGGGGCTGTCCTGAATGCTCCCACCCCCACCCACATGCCTAGGTAGTTGATGGGGGAAGGCAGGGAAGAAGGGATCAGTTACGGTGCCACTCAAGGTTAAGTTCATAGAAGAAAGTTTTGTAATGTAACTCAAAATCAGAAAGGAGACACATTTTTATAGTATAATAAAGTTCAAAATTAGGTTAACAGGGAAGACGTAGGATCTCGTGGGTGCAAAGGGCAGAAGATTAACCATAAAGTTGATACCTTTAGTGAGAGCCACCAGTGGAGGGGGGACCTCATGTGGAGACGGTCTAGCTAGAGAAATAGTAACATGGGCTTCTGGGTGAAGTTCCCTCCCCAGAGAAGAGTTGCACACACTTCCTCCAGGTCAGAGATAAGGATTCTGTCACTGAGGACCTTATGGTCATATGGTCAAGCCCACACATTCAGGCCAGACTACACTCTATATGGCCATGGGTATTTTAAGTGGTGATCCTTCCCTAGTATCCTGCTCACATAAATTTCCAAAAACTCACTTCCCCCTTTGGTGAACACAGGCTTCCAGTCAGCTCCTCTAAACTATTTTTCCTCTTCTGTTTAGACAGAATCCACGAGGCAAAGAACCCTTGGTTGATCTGGAGGAATGGAATTAAGAAGTAAATCAAGTGTCAGTTATAAAACTTAAAAAAGCTCTAGCAAAGTAGTGTAAGGAGGGGCACCTGGGTGGCTCAGTTGGTTATGTGTCCGACTCTTGATTTTGGCTCAGGTTTGATCTCAGGGTTGTGGGATTGAGCCCTGTGTTGGGCTCTGTGCTGAGAGCACAAAGCCTGATTGGGATTCTCATTCTCTCTCTCTCTCTCTCTCTCTCTCTCTCTCTCTCCCTCTCTCTCTCTGCCCCTCCCCCTCACGTACTCTGTCTCTCTCACAAACAAACAAACAAACAAACAAACCCAACTCCCCCCACCCCTGCCCAAACCAAAGTAGTGTAAGGAATAAGATTATGTGCTGCTGGAGATGCTCGACCACCAAGTATGTGGTAATCAGATAAGACACCACCCAAGAGAGATCCCAGGGAGAATAGATGGGGCAAGCTATGATAGAAAGCAGTGTGGTCTTTAAAAAGAAATCCTTCCACTGGCTGCACCCATGGGGAATCTATTCGCTATAGACCTTTCTGTTGATGGTGCTGTGCTGGGCATAATTCCCAACCCCAGGTTCTCTGGGGATACCCTGCAAGCCTGAGATCAGAAAATGAACAGATCTTAATCTACTTTAATTCCAATTTGGAAAGTGGTAGGATGTACTCACACAAAACCAAATGAGAACGGATCTTGACTGGCTATAAAAACATTATTTATCTTGGAATGTTGACCACATAGCATCATACTTGTTGGCCTCATAGCAGTTTTTGATTTAAACATGTCTATGTAGATATCTAAAAATCCTGTCTATGCTATGATCACGCCCTTTAAAAAATTTTTGGCACTTCGAGCCCTTTGGTACTGCACCATCTTTTCATTATATGGAGACTAAAGAAAGGCTGTATTCATTCCTCTCTTTGGTTAGTGGACGTCTGGGAGTTCTGGGAAGAACTAGGAATGATCCCTGGGGAATGACACTCGGGCAGCTGATAAGAAAGCTGGGAACGTCAGAGCGAGTGGCAGGCCCTGAAAACGGAAAAGAGAAAACAAAGTTTGGGAAAAGAAAATGTGATCGGTGTCAAGGAAGAAGTAACTTGACTTCATTTATTCCTTACTTCAACAAGTATTTTAAACAATTGAGTGAGTGCGGCACTGAGCTAAGAACTATTAGAGGTGGGGTGGGAGATGACAAGAAAGGAAATAGAAAGTACGTTTAAAACGTGGTCCTTGATATCAGGAGGCTACAATTTACGAGGCGATGACAACTAATTATGCAAGACTGTATCTAATTATTCTTGCCACTGCAAAGGGCTCTGTTTCGAGAACTAGAAGAGAGGAGAGACTAAACAATAAAATCTACAGCAAACTGATCAGCAGTGGATTGTATTGGTTTCTTTCCATGCCAAGAGGCCTTGACCATTCAATTCCACAAATAACTATGGAGCATTCATCCTAAACAAGAGTAGCACTGAGGGTATAGAGATTACCCAGATGAATAAACATAGTTTCTGTTTTCACAATACTTGCTATCTAGGATGGGGATAAAAGAAGGACAGAAATGATGAAAAGCCATCACAGGATATAACTGTCAGGTGAGAGATATACAGTGCTATATGGACGCAGCGTGGAGAGAGGGGTTCCATCCTGTCAAAGGAAAGGAGGGAAATCTGCTTGGGAAAGATGATATTTGAGATGGGCCTTGAAAGAAACAGAGAACATTGAGAGGCAGAGACAGGGATAAACATTTCCGGAGAACAGGGGCCATTCAAGCCAAGAAGAGGGAGTTGGTGGAAGAAAGGGAAGGTTGGAGATCTTTAAGAGAACATTTATCAGCTACATGACGTACAAAATGTAGGGAAGGAAAAAAGAATGAAAAAAAAATTAAAAAATATTTTTAAGGGGCGTCCGGGTGGCTCAGTTGGTTAAGTGTCCGACTTTGGCTCAAGTTACAATCTCATGGTTCGGTTTGTGAGTTTGAGCCCCACGTTGGGCTCTGTGCTGACAGCTCAGAGCCTGGGGCCTGCTTTGAATTCTGTGTCTCCATTACTCTTTGCCCCTCCCCCGCTCATGCACTGTCATTCTCTCTCTCTCAAAAATAAACATTAAAAAAATTTAAAAATATTTTTAATAGGTGAATGAGAGTTAGTAGAGCAGAATTTTATTTTTTGTATTGCTGAGGATTCGTAGTTTGATTGCAAGTAACAAAGTTCTCCAAAGAAAGACTCACAGAAAATATGAGATTATTTCTGTCTGGTGTGAAGGTCTGGCTAGGCAGGGTGGGCTGGTATGACACGTCTGTGAAGTCCTCAAGGCCCCAGGCCCCTTTGGCTCCCTGCTCTACCATCCCTAGGGGTGGCTGGTCTCCTCTTGGCCCAGGCTGGCCACATCCGGGTCCTGGCAGCAAGATGGGGGAAGGGTCAAAGGAAAGAGAGGGCAAAGAGCAGACCCGGGATGTCTCTTAAGGAAAATTCCTGGAAGGTTGCACATGATACTACCCTCCTCTGCAACTTATTAGTCAGAACTTAGCAACAGGGAGACATCTAGCAAGGGAAACTAAGAAATGAGGCGTGCTGCCTAGGTATCCATAATTCCAGATGAAAAAACTAGGGATTCTGTTACTGGGGGAGACAAGAAAGGATATTGGGGCTTCACTGGCTCTCCCTGCCATAATGTCATTAGAAAAAGTAAGGTTAATCTTACTTTCTGTTATATCAATACATTATAATTTCATAACGGCTAAAAAATATTCTCCAGATCTTAATGAAAAGCATTTTTTTTAAGTTTATTTATTTCGAGAAAGCACAAGCAGACAAAGAACAGAGAGAGAGGGAGAGAGAATCCCAAGCAGGCTCTGCACTGCAAGCCCAGAGCCAAATGTGGGGCCGAAATCTGGAGTCAGTTGCTTAACCAACTGAGCCACCCAGGTGCCCCCAGAGTTCTTTTTTAAAGGAAAATAAATCTTTCATCATCATTACTGTGTTAAATTCAGCAAAGGATAAACCAACAACGGGAGCCATATGAAAACTCCACACTTGCTCGACAGAAGTACAGCTTTGTGGCCACTTCTACACGCATTCCTTTGACTCTGAGCCCCAACAGCCAACTCTCTTCATTCACCTTGGCAACCTCGCCCATCCTGGGGCATCTCTCCCCTCTCGTGTCCGCCTTGCCCGCCGATGCCTGAAGAATCCTCTGAGGGCATTGGAGAGAACATGTAACGGTGCTGAACATGTAACTCGTGGCTCTCCGATGCCCTCTCCAACCCTTAACACATCTCCTCGGGCTGGTCTCCCAGGATTTGTCCAAATCTTACCTACTTCAAAAACTCAACCAGATTTTCCTTGGAGATATTGCTACTGCATCCTGGTATTTTGGGTCAAATGTTAAAAGTGCTCTCCTCTTTCACCCTATGACTTCTGCCACTTGTTACTATCACTAGATGACGAGCGGTCTGCTCACCTAGGTAATATAACGGACTCTGATTTAAACAGAAGTGGGGTTCTAATGGGAGTGTTAAGAATTCCAGACAGTAACATAGCTCTGTTTAAATGTATTAAAAATATATTTAAAATGTAAACATATGTTCATTATTAACATGAGCAAATAAACCAATGTACCAACTAGAAACAAATTTTTAACCATTCTTTCTCTTTCTTGAATTTCGTGATGGTAAGAACACTTAATATGAGGTCTACTCTCCTAACAAACTTTTTTTTAAGTTTATTTATTTGTGGGGGAGGGAGGGGCAGAGAGAGAGGGAGAGAGACAGAGAGAGAATTCCAAGCAGGCTCTGCACTGTCAGCACGAAGCCTGACGTGGGGCTCAAACTCCTGAACCATAAGATCATGACCTGAGCCAAAGTTGGATGTTTAACTGTCAGAGACACACAAGCGCCCCTACCCTCCTAACAAACTTTAAAAAAAATTTTTTTTTAACATTTATTTATTTATTTTTGAGACAGAGAGAGACACAGCATGAACGGGGGAGGGGCAGAGAGAGAGGGAGACACAGAATCGGAAGCAGGCTCCAGTCTCTGAGCCATCAGCCCAGAGCCCGACATGGAGCTCGATCTCGCGGACCCGAGATCGTGACCTGAGCTGAAGTCGGACGCTCAACCGACTGAGCCACCCAGGCGCCCCATAACAAACTTTTAAGTGTATAACACCATATTGTTAACTATAGACACTATGTTGGACAGGAGATCTATAAAATTTATTAATCTAGCATAACTATAGTTTCATTAAAAAAAATTTGGGGGGTGTAACCACAACTTTATAACTGTGGAAAAGCAACTCTCCTTTTGCCCTTCCCCCAGCATTTGCCACCATTCTACTCTCTGCTTCTGCATGACTACTTTAGACATTTCATATAAGTGGAATCACCCACTATTTGTCCTGTGACTGGTTCATTTCACGCAGCATAATGTCCTCAAGGTCCATCTATGTTGTCACATATGACAGGCTTGCTTTCTTTTTTAAGGCGGAATATTATCCCATTTTGTGTATAACCATTTCTTTTTCTTTACTGGGATAAATCTCTTTTGACTCTGATATCAATCAGTTTTCATCTGTTTGTAATCCAGGAAGGTGTTGGAATTTTATTGTCATATCATCACTGCTTTTCCACTGCTATGATACTATCTGTAAGCCATTCATTCACTCAACAAATTTTTTACCAGTGCCATCGGTGGGTGCTGGAGATACAGAAGGAAAAAAGTTCCAGTTTTCATGGAGCTTAAATCCTGGAACAATGGTTCTTAGATACGGGTGATTTTGTTCCCCAGGGGGCGTTTGGCAATGTCTGGAGACACTTCTGGCTGTCACAGTTCAGGGGGTGTTACTGTCCTATAAGGTTAAAGACCCAGGATGCTACAAATGCAGCCGCATTTCTTGCCTCTTCCCTTTCCACACCGTCTACCTGCAGCTTTGCACAGCACTATGTTCTCACCTCCGAGCCCAAGAACCTCACGTTTGCAGCTCCCTCCCTTCCTCACCTGGTTCATTTAAGATGATAATTGTTAGCACAAATGTTAAGGCATCAGGACACCAAGCATCTCTTCCATCTGTTCTTTAAGAGCCTCCACTTCCCCAAAGGCCTCTCCTATCGCTACCCCTGCCCCTTGGCTGGGAGGTATTGGTTATATTTAGTCTCTGTTCTGCTCTATATCTCAGCATCAAATGGCCAGATATTTCCATTATTGTTGTAGCCACTTCCGCGAGACTCTCCCTTGCCCTCTTATTTTCTCCCAGAGTTACTCTGTCACTGCAGGGCCCTGGTGCTCATCTGGAACCCTGGTCAGACCCTTTTTCTGGGGCCAGGAGCTGCCCCCACTCTCTCTCTTGCTCTGCTGTAGACAATTCCTAGAACTGCCCCCATTCTGCCTGTCAGTCCCACTGGTTCCCCACCTAAGCCTCAATACAGCTCAGCATTCTGTTCTCTAGACCCTCCCGGGTTCCTCCCCAGCCTCAGCCTCTTTAGTGCTCCCCAAGAAGGCTCCGCTGAACCACTTCCTTTGTGTGGGCAAAAGGCAGCACCAGCAGGGAGGCTCGGGTCAGGTGGTCATTTGGGCAGAATGATTCCTGACTTCTCTAGAGTCGAAAGTGAATCTGGAAGGCAACATCGCTCTTGAAAACTCCCCTAATGTTTAGGAGACCTTACGGGACCAAGACAAAATTAACTTCTTTTGTCACAACCAAGCTTATTAGCTGACTTTGTGAAAATTTAACGCACATATAATACAGCAACCCATTGTACCTTTTTGATTTCCAAGCTGTGAAACTGTGATGTGCAGGGATAATTTTTTGGCTTGCTTTGGTTTTTTGCTGAAGATATCATGGACCCATTTCTAGCCTCTTACCACACTTGGAAAGAAATGAATTTGTTTAAGTGGTTTTGGTCCTGCATTTTATCAAATGCCCACCACTCTCTTTCCTCTTCCTTGCTGCTCTCAGTTGAGTATCTGTGAAAAGTGTGTGAGCAAAATGAACTACTTGTATCTACTCTAATTAATATTCAGTTAAAGTCGAACATGTCATTTTACTTTCAGTCTTCAAACTTAGCCTATAAATCTAGTCTACACATTTATTTTTTTTTATATGAAGTTTATTGACAAATTGGTTTCCATACAACACCCAGTGCTCATCCCAAAAGGTGCCCTCCTCAATACCCATCACCCACCCGCCCCTCCCTCCCACCCCCCATCAACCCTCAGTTTGTTCTCAGTTTTTAACAGTCTCTTATGCTTTGGCTCTCTCCCACTCTAACGTCCTTTTTTTTTTTTTTTTTACCTTCCCCTCCCCCATGGGTTCCTGTTAAGTTTCTCAGGATCCACATAAGAGTGAAACCATATGGTATCTGTCTTTCTCTGTATGGCTTATTTCACTTAGCATCACACTCTCCAGTTCCATCCACGTTGCTACAAAAGGCCATATTTCATTTTTTCTCATTGCCACGTAGTATTCCATTGTGTATATAAACCACAATTTCTTTATCCATTCATCAGTTGATGGACATTTAGGCTCTTTCCATAATTTGGCTATTGTTGAGAGTGCTGCTATGAACATTGGGGTACAAGTGCCCCTATGCATCAGTACTCCTGTATCCCTTGGGTAGATTCCTAGCAGTGCTATTGCTGGGTCATAGGGTAGGTCTATTTTTAATTTTCTGAGGAACCTCCACACTGCTTTCCAGAGCGGCTGCACCAATTTGCATTCCCACCAACAGTGCAAGAGGGTTCCCGTTTCTCCACATCCTCTCCAGCATCTATAGTATTTATAAATGTACTGTATTAGTAAGTATAGAAATTTTTATCTAAAAACAATTGTTTTGTTGATTAGTATTCAAGGGACTTATAAATTTAAAAAGATTGAGCTGCCTCAAACAATGGCCATGTAATTAAGTTTCCTAAAATATTTTCAACTACCCTTACAAACGTAATATATTTGATCTCCTGAAACATTTCACATGCCTGAGGCCAACACAAACCTACAGAGTAAAATCTTCCTACATCTCAATTAACTTTTATGAATCTAATAAAACTAATTTATACATGCAGTAACTTGGATTCCCTTAAACACCCAAACCCTTTTCACAGACGTTCAATTATTTTACAACTTTCAAGTGAAAAAAATCACACACACACACACACACACACACACACACACACACACACAGTTAGAGAGGGAGGGAGCCAAACCATAAGAGACTCTTAAAAACTGAGAATAAACTGAGGGTTGATGGGGGGTGGGCGGGAGGGGAAAGTGGGCGATGGGCATTGAGGAGGGCACCTGCTGGGATGAGCACTGGGTGTTGTATGGAAACCAATTAGACAATAAATTTCATATGGAAAAAAAAGCACAAATTGAGTACCAGTTTATCATTTGAAAATGAAACCACAAGGCTAATTTGTTAAGAGTCTCTTAAACAAACTCCTTAAATGACAAACGCAAATCAATGATTGCAATGGCTACAAAACTCACTCCTTGCACTTAACACTATGAGTGTGAGTGGCTTCACCATCTGCATACTTTTTCTACATCTTCTGGGCAGAAGCAAAGTGACTTTAACCGGACGCAGGGAGCAGGAAAGCACTCCAGGAAGGCTGGGTTATTTGGAACTGCAGTACAGATGATCACCAAGATGCATGAAACTGGGAATTTTTCCCGGCGAATTCTACCGAGCGACGGGTTGACACCCTGAGCTGCTGTGTCACCAGAGGAGGAATGTGCCGTGTGTCCCCAGAGTGCCCCTCCAAGTTCACCCTTATCTTACTTTTATCAGAGCCTCTCTCACTTTCTAACGCATGATTTGGATAGATGTTAAGAGGATTCTCTGGGTCCCCCTGGGGCGTAGCCCATTTTCTCACCGAGCGGTCAGAGTCAATTGGGTTTTCCATCCCCCTTCAGGTTATAAAACTCTCTGTGCCTTTTACTTTATTGTCATTTTCATTGTGGCGGAGACCGGCCAGGTCTTCATCAAACCTGTCCTCCTTCCCGGGCACAGAGCTAGATTGCATTTCAGAGCGTCCCTGGCACTTAGGTGTGGCCAT
This sequence comes from Lynx canadensis, assembly GCF_007474595.2. Classification (NCBI taxonomy): domain Eukaryota; kingdom Metazoa; phylum Chordata; class Mammalia; order Carnivora; family Felidae; genus Lynx; species Lynx canadensis. The sequence continues at coordinate 36,897,342 of NC_044320.2, read as the reverse complement.
GTGGCTGACTGTTGGCCAATGATGTATGGGTGGCCTGGCCCATAAACCTCCTTCCTCGTGATCTTTCCGCTGCTGCAGGCTTCATGGCAGAACAGCAGGGCCATCTTGGAAGCCACACGGGCAAGATGGTAGAGTTAGAAGTTGGAAGGAGTCTCGGGTAGAGGAGAACTCTATGCTCATCAGGAACATGCATTTTGAACTCAACCTGAGTGGAAACTAGACTTCAATTGGGATACGTTTTGGGAATGATTATCTTAGTAAAAATGTCCACTAATCTCTATTTATCGTGATCATAATGAGAATTCTTTAAGTTGGTGATAACAATCAATAAAATGAATGTTGAAAATTCACACAATGTTAGTTAACACTGCATGTCCTGAGTCAGTGCTGAGAGACACAAAGTGGGGGCATAGGGGACGTTATTGGCCGGAGTCATTCTTGGCCATCATATGAAAATCTGACCTAATGAACTCATTCTTTTCTAATAGGAACTAATGTTGTAAGACTTGCGTACCATTTTGGATACCCCATTTTTTTTAAGCACCCGATAAAACAAAAATCAGCAGCTTATTGACAGTTAAATCAGCTATAATTTTTATGGGATAAAAGCGAACCCATTGCTTAGCTCTAAATATTCTTGGTTCTATGATCAGACAGAAAATTTTTCCCAAGGGTCCTAATACACAGGAAACCACACGATTCAATGGACAGTATCCTTAACAGACAAAACAATATGTCAGTTACCTGTACTTTCCTAAACAGACCACAGGCACATGTTCAAGGGATTAATTTGAAAATGATTAAAAGTAGAGACTTTTTCTTCTAAACAACAGAAATGTCTTTAAAATTTTAAAGCCTATTAGTGTAACAAAGATCAACCCCCATTTGTTTTCTACCTTGGTTATTTCACACTCTGCTTTTGGCATTTGAAGTTGCAAAAGGTTATGGGTTTCTAAAAGAATAGTCTTCATGCACAAACAAACCTCTGGCCAGACAGCTTTGTACTTACAGCCATAGTCAGTTTCTCTTTCTCCTTCTCCCACACCAACTAGCCCTGTCATGCATGGGTTGCAAGTGCCCCAGAAAACTTGATTTGTATCTCAATGGTGCAACACACATCCTATTGTGAAGATGAAACTACTCATGAATGTATCTCTTTCAAAATGGATTTTGTAAACCGTCCCTTCCTCCTACCCCAAATTTAAAACGCACACCTCTGTTAAGTTTCTGTGAAAATAAATAAAATGGAATAAAATAATAAAAACATACTTTAGACAATACTCAAATACACAGGGCAGAGAAAAAGGGAAATGGTGAATATTAAGGTAGATGTGACGTTTACCCTTAAACATTAGTAAAGCAGAAGATGGGTATGTAATAAAAGTCTTTCCATTAGCCATTCCATTAGTCTTTATATTAGCAGTGCATTCAAGCAGTGAAAGTCATCCTAAAAGTGACTTCAACAAATAGGGGCTTATAATTCTGAAACAATTTGAAGGCTCGAAGTGGGCAGTGTTGATTCATCAGTTCAATGATGTGACGTCAGCGCTAACAGCTGAGCAATTCTCTTGACCTTTCCTCATCAAAGCAAGATGACTGCCCAAAAAAGGCTGCTGTGGCTCCAGGTATCACACCACTTTCAAAGGAAGGAAGGGAGAAGAGGGTCACAGTGGCAACATTTACTCCTTTCATCAGAAAAGTGAAAGCTTCCTGGGGCATCTAGGTGGCTCCGTCCAATAAGCGTCTGACTCTTGGTTTCGGCTCAGGTCATGAGTTTGAGCCCCCATGTCCAGCCCTTGCGTCCAGCACTCCCATGTCAAGTCCTCGTGTAATGCTCCCAGGAGGGAGGAGACCCTGGAATGAGCCCCTTGAAGGGCTTTGAGCTGGCAGCACAGAGCCGGCTTGGGATTCTCTCTCTCCCTTTCTCTCTGCCCTTCCCCCACTCGTGTGCACATGAAGGAAGCTGAGAAATTGACTGGTTAATGACTGGAGATAGGTAAGAGACAACAGGAAAGGTACACTGAAGTGTTGGCCAAGAGTGGGTGGCTTGTAGTGCTCCTGTCTTGTTGATCTGAAAATGAATTCTTGAAGCCAAATAATGCTACATGACCTGCTTCTCCTAGTCCTTGTTTATGTAAGAATCACCTGTAGAACTTGACGTTTTAGAGAAAGATGATGCTGAACTTTCCGCACCACTGTGTCCCACTATCAAGTAGTGATCACCTTTAGCTCATCTCCTTCCCTATCTCAAACGTTCAAACACAATTAAATTCTATCGAAACTCTCTGAGAAAACATGTCAAATTATCCATGAACTTGGATGAGGAAAAACCTCCTCGTTTCTGAGCATTTAATCTCTTCCAAGGAAGAACTTTGGAAATCAGCTGGCAAAGGAATTTTTGGAAACTAACAAACATAGAAAAAGAAAATCACAAAGTGCAAACATTTGGAAGGTCCAATATAACCTGTTAAAAGAGATTTGAGCTTTAAAAAATAAACTCATCTCCCCCTTTTAGACCGTGATGGATAGTAACTACATCTTTGATGGATCAAAAGGGACCACTGCTCTTTTAGTTATAGAACCTTCACGCTTGGGAGATACTTTATAATACAACAACTTCCTGCTAAAAAAGAGCAGTGGCAGCCCGTCCTTTCCACCTCACCACTCCCCCCTCACAACTCCCCTGCCAAGCTCTGAAACAGCACAGTGAATTATATTTAGCTGTAGCTTAAACGGGTCTGGTTCAGCTTTGATTCTGAGCTGGGTATGCAGCAGGGTATGCTGCTAAGTGAACAAGTGAACTGCCCCCGAAGAAGAGTGGGCTTAATAATCCCGGGCTATATTCGGTTGCAATTAGCTAAACGTCTAGCACAATCTCTCCTCTGTGATATCTTATATTTAAGCAAAGGACTTAATTACGAGACAGTCACTTGCCTGACTGCCCCCCTGAGTTACATCATCGCTAAAGATTGGACAAGGTGGTGCTAAAATGCTGGCTGAGTGTGAGAGCACGTCCCCTGTTATGGAGCCTCTGAAGGTGAATAGAGGAAAGTAAGTGTGTAGACAGAGGGAGTATATATTGGGTCCACATGGTGAGTTGTGCCTTCTAGAAGGAAATTTGCCTTCCAGAAAAGGCCTGCACACCCCCCAGGTCAGAGACGCCAGTGTTAACTCCAAGAAAGTCTTCAAAGGGAAAAACTCTTATTTATCTGTCAGTCTAGAACCTGCTTTGTACAGTCCACACATGCAGCCATAAAAAGGAATGGAGGACTGATGCATGCTACAGTGTAGACGAGCCTTGGAAACATTGTGCTAAATGAAAGGAGCCAGACCCAAAAGGCTGTGTATCATATGATTCCACTGATATGAAACGTCCAGAATAGGCAAATCCATCGAGACCAAAAGTGGATTAGGGGTTGCCAGGGCCTGGCGAAAGGGGAGAATGGGGAGCAATGGCTAAGTGGTACAGGGTTCCCTTGGGGGTGATGAAAATGTTCTGAAATTAGAAAGTGGTGATAGCTGCACAACATAGTGGTTATAGTAAACACCACTGAAGTATACATCTCAAAATGGCGTATTGTATATTACACGACACATATTTCAATTATTAAAAATGCTAGCAAAAAAGCACCTACATATAAGAGGATGACAATCGAAAAAATAAACATGACTATCCTATTGCACAAGCAAGATAGAACAATACCTATTTACTGAGGCTGAATAGCATGGCAGGAAAAGCAATGGACTGGAAACCAGGAACCTAGTAACTCGAAGAGTCTCCTAACCTCTCTGGATCTCAGTTTTCTTTTCTGTCAAGGAGATGTTGGTGGGTTAAAGAAACCCTATGGGACGATTCCAATATTTCCTTTTGGGGCCTCCCCCACCCCGCCCCCACGCTCTGCCAACTGTCCTTGCACTTGGAGGCCTGATCTTCATCTGTGCTGCAATCCCAGAAAACCAGGTGGGGAAGCAGCACACCAGGAGGCGGGCGGAACCTCCTCCAGGAAAAGGTCCCAAGTTGGGATTTGCATTCCTTTCTGTGTTCCCTGGAGTGGATATTTGGCCTGTACCCAGGAAGGCGAAAGACACTGCTGCTTCCTGGGAGCGTATAGCCTTTAGGGTGGATGTGCTAATGACTAACGATCCAGGAAGTGCTGGATCAGTGCCGTGTTATTGAACACAGACACACGTAGAAATACATCAGAGTTTGCAGGGGGAAAGTTGATTGACATTTTTGCTCATAATCTTGAACCGATTGGGGTAAACTACCTACTAATGCCTTATAGTTTTAGCTTTATCTTACTAGAAGGTCTAAAGAGAATTTATTTACAAACGGCACAACGAAGAATGTCTTAAAAAGGGAGAAACATGAATTGTTTTTAAGTTTGTTGGTTTTGAGAGAGAGCATGCATGAGTGAGCGTGAGCAGAGGAGGGGCAGAGCAGAGACAGAGGGAGAAAGAGAATCCCAAACAGGCTTGCACTCAGTGTGGAGCCCAGCACGGGGCTCGAGCCATTGAACTGTGAGATCATGACCTGAGCTGAAATCAAGAGTTGGATGCTTAACCGACCGAGCCACCCAGGTGTCCCGAAACATGAATTTTTTGCTTTTAGATTATACAAGTGTGTGGATTTTTTGTTGCTGTTGTTTTATTTTACACTTCCATCCAAAGACTCCAGTGGATCGTTATAGGGGTTCAACGAAACAAAAACCAGGAAGATAAGGTTCTAGGCTGAGTGTCTAGAGTCAGGTTTTAGATTGGTACCTGGCATGGGCTCTTTAAAAATTCATCTTTTGTGTGATTCATTCGCTCGTGTGTTAGAAAAGTTTACTTTTCAGAGTCCTTTGTGAGTATGCAAGAATATACGTGAAGGAGAGTGAGCCCAACAAAAAGTATGCTTAATATCCTTCTTGCTACTATTCTCTGTACCCACATTGCTTTTCAAGGACCCTTCAAACCTTTCTTAAAAATCCTCAAGGGCTTCCCATTGCCTACAGAACAAAGCCCAGACTCCTTGTCAGGTGGGGGCATTCAAGACTAGCAAGAATGCAGCCTCCACTAACACAGAGGGGGTCTTTGTGCAAATTGGAAAAGATATCCCTAATTGCCATTTTGAAGACTTTTGATCCGCATCACTATATTGGCCTCCGGAAATGCTGTTTGTTGGGCTCTTTAAAAAAAAATATTTATTTATTTTGAGAGAGAAGAGAGCGAGTGAGCAGATGTGCAGGGCAGGGGCAGAGAGAGAGAGGGAAAGAGAGAATCCCAAGCAGGCTCTGCACTGTTAGCACAGAGCCTGACTTGGGGCTTGAACTCACAAACCGTGAGATCATGACATGAGCAGAAATCAAGATGTGGACGCTTAACCGACTGAGCCACCCAGGCGCTCCAGTTTGCTGTGCTTTTAGTTAGCTCAGAGATATCAAAGGATTTTTGCATACCTAATTAACCAATTTGTTCTAACAACTCGCATGGGAAAATGGGTAAAATACTTTTAAAAATGTTTATTTTTATTTTTTTTTTTGAGAAAGAGAGAGAGTGCGCAAGTGGGGGAGGGGCAGAGAGGGAGAGAGAGAGAGAGAATCCCAGGCACGCTCCAAAATGTCAGTTCAGAGCCTGTTGTGGGGCTCGATGCCACGAACTGTGAGATCATGACCTGAGCCAAAATCCAGAGTCAGATGCTTAAATGACTGAGCCACCCAGGGGCCCCGCATGGTAAAACACTTCATACCCTGTAAAAATAATAATAATAATAAAAATAAAAGAGAGAAAACACAGCCCTTCCTTTGAGTGGTTGCAACATAGCTGATGAACTGGCGGAGGGCGGGATTTCATCCCTGCAGCCCACGTGGCAGGGTTGCTCAGTGCCAGGTACAAACCGCACAACTAGATACGGTTAAGATTTGGTTCCACATTCCTTTTTGATCTTGCTCCCTGCCGTGGCCTTTTACCTACTCTTCCCTGTACACTTTAGGACTTGCCCGTCGCTGGGACTTTCCTCAGACATTGAACAACTTCCTCATTCTCTATCGAATACCTTCTCATTCTTCAAGACTCACCTCATCCTCTGAAGCCTGATTATCCCTGCAGTCTGAGCTCCCAGACTGGTATTTATCCCTCTATTTTTAAGCTGCCATATTCTGGCTTGCATTCTTGATCGATGCTTGCACCTACTGATTTCTTTCTTGTCAAATTATAAAATCAGTTGCTTCAGGATTTACATTTAATTCACATTGGTAATCTACACGGTAACCTGCATGGCCTAATAGAGGGCTAACCCACAATAGGTGCTTCATATCTATTGGTCGACTAGAAATGAATGGATCACATCTCAAGGCAATATATGGAAACCACATGAAATGTAGTAGAAGCTCTGTGAGACTTCTCTCCCATCGCTTCGGAGTGGAAGCCTCAGCTTCTTTTGCTGAGACTACAGACACACGATTCCAACAAGGCGTGGTTCTAACATGCCAGGTGTAACAATTAGGAAGACTGACTTTCACTAACAGTGATTATAAAAGAGAACCTCCAAATGTTGGCATTGGCAGCACTGATGGAATAAGCATGTAATAGTTATGCATTGTTCTCCGGCACTATAGAAGGAAGCACCATGCTCTTTTAATTTTCAAGATCAAATGAAATCGGACTCATCACCCATCCAGCAGGGGTGGCCAGTATGGTGAACTGACCTAAGCCAATCTGGACATTCACAATTAAGGGTACTTACTGGTAGCTATCACAGTCTTCAACAGTTCACGTCGGTGACGGCTGTAACCACACCCTCTTCTTACAACATAAATGAGTTTCAGGCTGGATTCGGCCACACATACATTTATGACCAAGCAGATACAAAAACAGTCATGAAATTATTTTGCAGGGCGAAATCCCAGATTTCTGATTTTTAAGATGTTTGATGAAAGTATCTTGGTTGAAAGTTTCACCAAGGTGGATGTGATAGTACTTTATGGCCAGAGTCACCTAACCTTCTGCGTGGTCTCCAATAAGCATGATAGGGTCAGTGTCATATTGAAGGATATAGGTAGAGACTACTTGGGCTCACTTGATCCTCAGTCCTTGTTTGTGCAAGGGCAGGTGTGCCCCTACAGATTTCTAGCTGGTCGACACATCCTGTTCACCATTCACTTCTCTAATGAACCATTCCTTCCAACATCCATTTTGCCAATTTACAAGCCTCTAGTGTTCCGAGACAAAGACGATGGGAATGTGGGTTTCTAATTAGAGTCTTTCAAATGCCAGCGAACTATCTTAGAGTTTATATTCTGGTTCAGATACTTTCAAATGCCAGCTAACTGCTCCTAGAGTTTAGAATAAAACTAACGCACACTGTCTCTGCTAAATTGTTTTAAAGCAATTTATAGACAATATGACAGCAAGTTACATGGGAAATCCAACCTCAGTCATGTGGTGGGGGTGAGGGATGGGGATTGCAGACGGAGGGACCCTCACCTCTCTGTTAAGATGTCAGAACACTGGGGCTCCTGGCACCCAGGAAAGCTGACAAAGGGTCTTAAGTCCATCCTGTTCATCACTGACATCGAGATGCTCATTAGCCAAAATGACTTCGCCCATTTGAAGACCAGTGCTCATAGCATCTGAGCCATCTGCACCAAACTTGGCCACACAGAAGCATCTGGTCCCCAGGCATCATGTAGACAACCCTGGCAAAGATCCTACTACCTTTAAGATGCTATGTGAGAGGGGCTTGACCCCTCCTCCCCAGAGTGAAAGATCAAGTGCTTCTGGGAACCAGACCATCTCCTTTCTTTCATAGCTTCCATCCAGTTCTATGCTTCTGACTGGGATAGCAAATCTGAGGCCAGTGGTCAGGCACAAGATTCACATGCAAGTTTTTAAATGCTTTGAATTATTTGACAATGTGAGAAAATTTGGAAGATATCATAATCAAAAATAAATCTTAATTTCTGTTTTTCCCTCCAGACTAGAAGCTCTTCAACATTAGACCACATGCCTACACCACAGTGACTAGCTAGAACGAAACACTTTTATTATGTTGAGGTAGTTTCCTTGATCCCTAGTTTGTTGGAATGCAAGGCTGGTTCAACATATAGAAATCAATCAGTGTAACATTTTACATCAACAGAATGAAGAAAAAAAACCCCACATGATCATCTCAATTAATGCAGAAAAAACATTTGACAAAATTCAGCACGCTTCATGATAGAGGCACTCAATAAATTATCAATAGTTTGTAACTACTCTAGAACTCTGGAGTCTGTTGAATTTTCCCAGGTAGAACGTTTAAAAAAACCTCTACCTCTCCTGTATTTTATTATCATTGTTTTATAAGTGGGCATTTTAGCCTAAGTCATTTGGGATGGGCATATTCTTGTTCATTCATTCAATAGATAATCAATTATATAACACCTACTATGTGCCAGGAACTGTGCTAGGTGCTGAGAATACACTGGTGAATGAATAAGGTGGATGTGTTTCCTGCTCTCTTGGATCCCTAATCTGGTGGGAAATATGGACCCATCTAAAAAATAAAATCACATAAAGCAAACAAATCTATAAAGTAATCTCAAGCCATTGAAGTGCTGTGATGGAAATAAACCAAGAACAGAGAGTTGACTTACCAATACACCATTGTTAGGGAAGCAAGTCAGTGAAATGAATGAAAAATGGAGTTTGGTAGATACACAAGTGTCTCTTACTATGCTTTATACTCTTTCATATGTTTCAAATATTTCGTGCTTAGGTAACTTTTTAAAGATTAACATAAAATGAAGAGGGATTCTATGGCTCAACTATTTGCCTTTTCGTTCTTAGCCCCAAACTCAGATTGTGGAACATTTTAGAAATTTATTGTGTGAGAGGTTGTTTCCAACTCTACCTGCACATCAGAATCACCTAGAGCACTTGTTAAAAATACAGATTCTACAGGCCCATTTCCAGAGATTCTGATTCAGTAGGTTTGAGGAAGGGCTCAGGAATCCATTTTTAAATTCTGATGTAGCCATGTAGAATTCTCATTTGGGAATCACTGGGGCAAAGCAAGGAGCACTGGTAGTTGTGTACCTAGAAAGATGTGCATATTTTTTAAAAGGGCTTGCTAGTTAAGAGAAGGAGGGAACATAATTTTCATGAAAAGGAGAACTCTTTGTAACATGAAGAATTAGCCAATAAGTTCTATGCATCCAAATATGTGCATACTGTATTTGCTTCAAAGAGGGTACATGTAAAAAGGAATTTTCTAGGAACAGTTCTCCAACAATGTAAGTTAGTCCTTTCTGTCTATCCATCCTTCTTCTTTTTTTTTTTAAGTTTATTTATTCATTGAGAGAGAGAGAGAGAGAGAAAGAGAGGGAGAGAGGGAGAAAGGGAGAGAGGGGGAGAGGGAGAGAGAGAGAATCCTAAGTGGGCTCTGCACTGATGTGATCTCACAAACTGTGAGATCATGATCTGAGCTGAAATCAGGAGTCGTACACTTAACTGACTGAGCCACCCAGGCGCCCCAACTATCCGTTATTTTCATCTTAAACACCAGTTTGGATGTGTTAACGTAATGTTCTAGTTAATGTCTTTGGTTAGGATACAGAGGCCTGTGAAGTTAAGTCCACAAGCACATCTCCGGGTGTACCAATGAGCTGTGCTGTTTCTCTGGCAAGACCCAGTCTAAATGCCCTACGGACACCAAGCCCTTGCGAGCCTCTCTCTGATGGTGGCATCATGGTGTCCTGTCTGCTGGGTTTTCTAGATATTACTTTTATGGGCTCCAGCAATACACATGCTCTTCTCTTCTTGCCCCCCACCCCGACCCCTTGATGACCAGAAGGAATCTAGATAAGCTTCCAAAGGACTTTGTCAACTTTTGGCAGATCAAAAGGGTAAAGGTCCACTAGGACTACCACGTTTCTTATAAACTCAAATTTCAGACGATCGTGCTATTTTAGCCCTGTTACTTGTTGCTTTGTTTTGTTTCCGCTTAGTGGTTTTCTGTCGCCTTGTCTTCCCTCTCCTTCTTCTATACCAGGAAGCTGAGCAGGACAGCCTGTCAGGAAGGCCTGCTTCCTGCTTGAGTGCTCTTGGTGAGGAAAGCCCGGGTCCCAAATTTCTGAGTGCTTTTGGGTCCACAAAGAATGACCCATATGAGAATGACTGCCTGGTAATTGAGCTAGCAGATGCTCCCCGGCTCAGGAAAAAAGGCTGCCCTGGGCTTTGTCACTTTGTTAAGAGGCAGCTGTATGTTTGCCAGCCCTTCCTGTCTGGTGAGGGAGGGAAGGAAGGAAGGAACAACTGCTCTCTTTCCCTCCAGCTGAACCCAAACCTGCAACAAGCAGGGATTTCTCCCAGAGTGACTCAATTTCAGGTGTCAAACACATTTATCTAAGAATGTCTATTAATTTTAGGGAGTTAGACAGATGGTGATGGAGAGACGCATAATTCAGTAATCAATAAAATTGATTAAAAAGGTAACAGAAGACCATGGGGGAGGGGAAGAGAAAAAAAAGGTTAGAGAGGGAGGGAGGCAAACCATAAGAGACTCTTAAAAACTGAGAATGAACTGAGGGCTGATGGGGGGTGGGAGAGAGGGGAAAGGGTGTATTGGGCATTGAGGAGGACACCTGTTGGGATGAACACTGGGTGTTGTATGGAAACCAATTTGACAATAAATTTCATATTAAAAAAAAAAGGTAATAGTCTAGGGGGCGCCTGGGTGGCTCACACTCTGTCTCTCTCTCTCAAAAATAAACATTAAAAAATTTTTTTTAATGTAATAGTCTAGACTATAAAGTAGGTGTTTATGAAATAGCAGCTAAAGTAAGCTGGGAGCACCAATGGTGTTTGATATGATGCTGGAGAAGAAATATCTGGATTTGATGCCTTTTAGTTGGGCCACTTACCTATGTACATGTGAGTGATTTTCTTTTTTTTTTTTAATGTTTAGTTTATTTTTGTGAGAGAGACAGAGTGTGAGCGGGGGAGGGACAGAGAGAGAGGGAGACACAGAATCGGAAGCAGGCTCCAGGCTCCGAGCCATCAGCACAGAGCCCAACGCAGGGCTCGAACCCACGGACCGTGAGATCATGACCTGAGCCGAAGTCGGACGCTTAACCGACTGAGCCACCCAGGCGCCCCCACGTGAGTGATCTTCTTGACTTTTCTGAGCCTCGATGTCTGTGTCTGAAAAATGGACATAATATTACTTGCCTTCTAGGTTTGTTATAAAAATTAAGTAAAACATTTACACAAAAACATCTAACCCGATGTCTGGCACCTGTTGGGTATTCAGTAAATAATAACTCATGCATAATGCCACCTAGAGACAGTGCTCTACACAGATCACTTTCTTTAATCTTCACGAGAACTTTGTGAGGCAGGTAGTGTTAAGATCCCTATTTTACAGATGAGGAAACTAAAGCACAAAGAGGTTAAAGAAACTCGTCCAGGGTGGTAGTCAGCCCTCGGTGATGGTCAGAACTTGAACCCATGCCATCTGGTCCAAAACTTTGTGCTCTTAACCACCTGTGCTTTTAATGCATATTTTTTTTCTACCCCTCATCCATGCCCACATAACTACAAAGTACGAATTTCCAGGCCCTTTCAGGACACAAAAAAACAGATGTTTGCTCAGACATCACGGCCTTTCTTTCACATTACATATAAACCGAATAATATGTCACAGGGGCATCAAGGACTAGAGTCATTCTCGTCATTGTGTATCTTGTTAAGCCAAAGGGCCAGGGTCAAGAAGATGTGTGCCTCTTGTTTTCCCATTCTAGGACTTTAGACTCTGTGCCTTTACCTTCCTTTTCCCCTCCTTCATCTCAGTTTCAGGCAGCCACCTTGCAAAAACATATCCCTTAGTCACAAAAATATAGGATGGGAATGTGTGGACGGATCCATTCACACTCGTCCTTGCTAGACACAAGGAATACACTATCGTGAAAAATGGGCCCCCTTCCTGATCAAAATCTGCTCTGCCCACGTCGTCTTTCATTTCCCGTGGGTTATTTTGTTTTTCCTGTGCCTGCTCTTCCATCATAACTTTTGTTTAGGGGATTTGGCATTCGCGTCTATGATTTATGAAACACCGAAGAAAACTCTGGCACTTATTTCAGGGTTACTTAATAACTATTAGACTCACGCGGAGTTAAAACAGGATTTAGGAACTCAAATGATAAAGCACAGCATCTGGCTGTCCCTGCCTGTTTCCAAAATTATGTCTCATGAAAACTCGTTGTCTCATAAAATGTCATTATAGCAAATTATCCCAATAAAGATCCACTCCGGGAAGGGAGCGGAAACAAGGCATGCCAGAATTCGGCAAGGCTGGATCTTTATTGGGCAACTATAAACTTCTACAATTTTATTGTGAAAATCCCGCAGCCCCAAATTTAATACTATAAAATAACAACAAACACACGATCCTCATAACAATTGGTTAATGTCTGAGCATGTTGAGTGCTGCATGGAAAAGCAAGTGTCTCTAATGGAAAGTTCTGATGAATGCCAATTTGAGTCTAATAAGGTTCCTTTGCTAGCTGCTTCAATTATTGAAACTTAAACTTAACCTATGAGCCTTTGGCTTTGGAAAAAACGCTCACGAGGACATTTAAAAAAAAACAACACGGACTCTCAATCACTGCTTTTTGAGGTCTTTTGCCTCCCCCAAAGTCTTGGTTTTCTAGGCTGTGCTGTGGTGACCGTTTGTCCTAACTCCCTGCTGGCTCTTGAAGCTGTGTTGTGGTATGTTTTCTCTTCACCATTTTGAGGAGACTGGATTTTCTAAGTACCCAAACCCATCTGCTCTGAAATGGCCTAATGGATATTATGGGGAATGACTCCATTGCTTCCAAATGCTTTGAAAAGTATTTCCCTTGCTGGATCTAGCAGAACCCTTAAGTGGTCATGTCTTACTGTTGGTCAATAAGCAAGAAATTAATAACAGCAACACAAAGCTCTGTGAAAGTAAGGGAAGAAGCTCAAGTAAGCACAGATGTAAAAATGTAAAATCCATGATGTGTCATTGATCTCATACTGAAACGAATCACCATAATGGAAAAGAACCTGTTTTTACTTTTAAATCACATTTGTACGTTTTTCAAAGAAATCCTTCCCAGTTGGGAATCAAGATGAACGCTTTCTCTTGTATCCTTAGAGCTCAAAAACTATCCTTTCTCTAAGATCTGAACCCTTGATGACATGGGGTTGGGGGGGAGACCAAGACGAAATAGGGTCTAAGTGGTCCAACAGGCATGTCTGAACTGAACCCTTCTTATCAGAAAGAATCATTGGGAGTCCATGAGACTTACTTACATCTTGGAAGAAACTTAGGATTTCTCCTGCTTTATGTAGGAAAAAAAAAATTCCCTGACAAGGTCCTGGGGGACTGCCTATGAATAAAATGTCCTCTCCTTAGTACAGAAAGTCAATGTTGTGTGCTTTAGTTGCCTTTTCAAGGACTCTCTGCTTCTTGGAGCTGTTCTGGATCATTCAAACTGTCGCACCAAGTGTTGGGAAGAGAGCCTTTTGTGTTGGTTAGATAAGAGTTCAGCCCCGTTTCAGATACTGCTAACTATGTGGGCTGGGGCAAGTCCCTTCCTATCAGCAAGCTCGGTGTCCTCCTCTGTATGGTTGGGGTGATTTTATTACACCTACAAACCTCACAGAATGGCTGTGTCAATTCCATGAGATGCTGTGTGCAGGTGTCTCACATGGCGCCCGGAGGAAGCACAAAAAAAAAAAAAAAAAAAATCAATTCTCCTCCCCATACTCTTCTGTCTGAACAAATGAGCTGATGGTGCATGTGGAGCCCAGGTGGAATGATGTCGGCCAACCAGAGGGTTAAGTTGGCAGGATTAATGCCCGTGCTAGTATTTGCTGTGTCACTCAACAGCAGAATTACCTCCCCTTGCCAAGTTGACAACAGAGGCAAAAGCCAGGCCTGGGCTGGTGGGACAGAGCTTCAGGAAGGGGAGCCTGACTGCCCTGCCACAGGCCCTCTGGAGTCCTCGTCATGTGCTGCATGCTGGGCTCCCAGCTTACTGACATATCACAAATCACTTTCTTTTTTAAATTTTTTTTTTTCAACGTTTATTTATTTTTGGGACAGAGAGAGACAGAGCATGAACAGGGGAGGGGCAGAGAGAGAGGGAGACACAGAATCGGAAGCAGGCTCCAGGCTCTGAGCCATCAGCCCAGAGCCCGACGCGGGGCTCGAACTCACGGACCGCGAGATCGTGACCTGGCTGAAGTCGGACGCTTAACCGACTGCGCCACCCAGGCGCCCCTCACAAATCACTTTCTTACAAACCTTGTGAGGGGGGTGGGATCAGTCCCCCCCTGGCTCGGAAAGCTATAGCAATTTTTTTCCCCACTGTCACATAGCAAGTAAATGGCAGGCCTGGATTCAAATCTACATTGGCTGATTCCGGGAGCCAGCACTCTTAAGAACTCAACAAGTGGAGAAATCTAGAAGTGCCGTGTGAAAGATTTTCCCAGGTTTTCCCTGTGCTATGCTCTTAGGTGCAGTCTCCGTGTAGATCTATCAAAGCACTCTGCATGTCATATTTTTATTATTTGTTTGTGCTTTGTCTCAAAATCATCTCATTGATCTTTGTAAAACCTGAATCTGGGCACAATACCAGAGTTCTTTGGATAGCCTTATACAAATAATTTCTTTTGGGTAAAAGAGAACCAGGCTGGAAGACAAAATCAAGCAGCCCCATTGCTGTCCCTCTGATGTCCAAGGAAGAGTGACATTCGAGGTCCTGTCTAGACAACTGGAAAAGAAATCTTCTGGGCCTGCATTCCTGAGTCATGTCCTGGGCAACTTTTAGCACCAGCTCAGTGGAAGAAGAGAAATATACCAAAGTGCCAGCCGTGGTCATCCCTTTGATAACAAGCATGTTTTATAACCAATTAAGCACAAGCCTGTAGAAAAAAACAAAAAGTTAAGTTATCGACTAGGGTTCCCATCATTTTCTGCTGGTTCCACCCTAATTAGTGGGAGTACTGGAAAATTCTGCCAATGTCTCCTAAGTTGTCGCCACAATTGATGTCAAGTGGGTGTTTGATAAAGTTTTCTGAGTAGCCACAAGATAGAGGCTGAGAATGTCTTCTAGGAAATTCAAAAACCGTCTAGGTTTGGGATACTGAGTTCTCTAGAGAGCAAGGCCTACATTGGATATAGCATTATGGCCACATTACACTCAACACACACACACACACACACACACACACACACACTTTTTTTCCGTGAGCAATACTGTAGAGTATAGTACTATGCACGTAATTACTATTATGTATAGTAAAGGCATTTTAGAGTCAAATAGACAGACTACACAATATTTAAAGGATGTCACTCTGGATGACCAGAGCTCGTCTTTAGTAGACAGGATACAGAGGTGGCACATTACTAACTGGCAAGCTCCAATCTTGGGAGTTTGGACAAAGGGAGGGGAAAGCTGAAGTAATCCAGTCAAGAGCCTTAATTCCAGCCTCAACAAGAGTTTTCCCAGGTGACTTCATAGCAATGGTATAACTCAAGCTCCCTGACAATGATCTCAGGCTACTGCCAGAAAGGACCAAGAGCTGACCCAACAAAGTACAGAAAACTCCAGGGAATATATAATGGACAAACATTGTAGCTAGCACTGATCCTCTGGAAAACCAGATTTCTTCCTGACAGATGCTTTTATGAAAGCTACGACGCTCTTCAGAGAGCCACAGCCTTTCGGGTATTGAGAAATATGAAACGTCCTGTGGTTTGGAACTTGTCTATGTAATGCACGCTGTCGACAAGGGTTTCTCCCTGCACTCTACAGAAGTAAACTTGTACAAAGAGGTGGCTGGACTAGTTTATTAAGTGCAAGATTGGAAGCCAGAGGCTCAGATCAGGACTCTTCTGCTGACTTAGTATGCACTCCTCATGCAGTCATTTCTCAATGTCTTTTCCAGGAAAGCTGTCAAAGTTGACAAAGTGATCAATTGTGGGTAGCTTGTCTCTGGGAGCATAAAGTTTTGGGGTTCGGTCTCTTATTGCATGAGTTCCTCAAGGCTGTTTCCAGATGGTATGTGGTTTTGCACTAACACAAGATGAAGTTCGTGGCTGAGTATTATGGAGGTGGTTTTGGCCAAGGCATCAGTCATAAGACTGTTAAGGCTCAGCTCAGCAATACTCAGCTTTCTGGAACCTTTCTCTGAGAAATGTGGACTTAGTGTTATCTCAGGGATGCTTCGGGTAAACCAAAAGGCCTTTGTAGCACCAGCCCCAAAGCAGTTCCTATAAGTAAGGGAGAGGGATATATTGTTCAGTCCCGCCATCTCTCGGATCCTTGCCAGTGGAGACCTCACATTCTCCTTTCCCAACAAGGGCTTGAAGTAATGTCCACAAATGAGCAAAGAAAAGCAGCTGCTCTGAGCCAGCGTTTCAGTCTGTTGCAGATGATGAAAAATGTGCTTGAGGTTTGGAGGTGGGGAAATGTGTTTCTGTTCACTCAGCTCCCATTATAACCACATCTGTTATCAGTAGGGCAGGCTGTGTTCGTATTCATAGGCACGGCTTTCTGGAGCCTGGAGTTCTCCCCCGTGATGTTTTGGCTGAAAGAATTAAACAGGGAGGGCTGAGAAAACCCAACTCTCTGTGCTGGTGATATCGCCCCTTGGTTTCTTCTGGAAAGCCTTATTCTGAGCCGAGCCTAATTTATATTCTCTTCATTGAAGACCCTAATCTAAAAGTGAATCAGGATAAAAAGCTGTCCTGCCTTGATTCCTGGCTTCTCAGGCATGCTACCAGGTTTGATCAGTTCAAAATGCACCACTTTTCCACCTTCTTTCTCTGCAGATGGGCTTATGTTTAACTTGATGTTCCCTCAACTAGTATTCTATGGCCAGATGGTCAACAATGATAGGATCATCCAGTGTTTGAGCAGGAAATGACCTCAGGGCTTCCCCAGACCAGCAGCACTCAGAAACTCTACTTGTTGCAGGAAGTGACTCTGGAACCACCAGGGGAAGGGAACATGAGAAGGAACCAAGGATACACCCCTGACATACAACACACACACACACACACACACACACACACACACACACACACGGATGTCCTTCCACCTAGCACCACCTCCCAACACTTCACTGGAACAAAGGGGGATGTGGCTAAATAAAGTTTGAAACCCTCAGTAAATTTTATCCCCTGATTTTACTGGTTAAGAAATAAATTCCCAGAGAGGTTAGGTGACCTACCTCTAAAACACTCGGTTACTTTGTGACAAAGCCAAAAATTAGACCCCAAGGGATCCTATAAGCTTTCGTTCATCCATCCGTCCGTCCGTCCGTCTGTCCATTCATTCATTCACTCACAAATATTTCCTGTCCCAGCCATTACAACGTTATCTCCAAAAAGACTTAACAGCTTAAATACATATTTATTTGAAAAAAAATATTTTCTGTGAATTTGCGCATCAGGTTTACATAATAACTTAGCTTGCAGTGACTTTGTTACAGGCCTTCTTCCCTCATTAAATATCACATTTCTTCTGATTGCACTGAGGAATTTGTGGTAAAGTCATATTACCATTTGAAGTATGTGGAATATATTAACATTTGCAAATTCCATTTGTTTTAAAAGCATCTTTGTAGTTTATGTTAGTGGGGCCAAAGTTGGCATATAGTCAACTATATAATAACCAGTCTGTATTAAGTTTCTGTCAATGAAGGCAACGTTTTCAAAGAACCATTTTTTAGGAATATGCTTTGTATAGTCACGATATGCTGCATAGCTTTGTCAATACACTAACCACATTATTTTATAGCCATCTGAAAATGTGTTTGCTTTTCCCAGCAGACTGTGAGTTGCCTGCGGGCCAGGAAAGTCTCACTCATCTCTGTATCTCCAGAAGAACTCAAAATAGGTTCTCGATAAATGTTGGGGGTGGGGGATGAATCATACATAGCACCTCTCCGCACATTTCTTTTCTGACAAGGAAAACTTTATGAAAGATTGTATCCTCTGCTGAAACCAATCCTCTTAAAGTACCATATAGCATTGTTGGTCTTGAACAAAAGAGTCTTAAAATCAGCTTTTTTAGATTGAGACCCACCTTCTGAATGATATCTGTGTAAGCTTCATGGGAAGATGGAAAAGACTGCAAGAGGGTTCTCCACTAACTTCCCTCTTTCCTCTAAGTATTTTGACCACAAAAAGGAAATCTAGCTTGTTCTCTCTAGGGAAATTATGATACTTGGGTGAACTCTTTTATGATGGACATTTCAAGCGTGCCTAGGAGTTGAGATAACAGAATAATAGAGATCCTGTGTCATCAAGCAACTTCAATAACTATCAACATTTCATCTATCTCACATCCACATTTTAAATCTATGTTAAATTAACGCGGTAGGATATCAGATGGACATTAAAACTACAAATGTGTGAATTATCACCATATTGGCGACACTCATATGAAATAACATTTAATTGCAGCCACTCAAGTAACAAGTGGACATCAATCATAACTATATAAAATGGTAAATTTAGCAAAGGTAGGAAGAAAACTTGGAATGTTACAAACTGTACATGTTCGGGATATTCGTTCAAAGTCTTATTTTAAAACGTCTCTTGTAAAAGCATTCGAATGTTTCCTGCTCATTATAATGTGAAAAGTTTTCCAATTGTTTGCGGCCCCCAAGATTTCTATATGCCCCTAAAAGCCATTCCTTCTCATGAATAGAATTGCCAATTTTCAGCTGGGGAAAAGGCCACTTGGAATAAAGACTGCATTTACCTGCTCCTTTGTTGATAGGTGTGGACATATGATTAAGTTCTGGCCAGTGGGATGTAAGTGAAAGTGTCATGTATAAATTTAAGGAGATGTCTTTAAATGGTCTTTGCCCCTTCCTCCTTCCTGTTGGCTGTAATGCAGATATGATGACCGGCACTCAAGCAGCCATGCTGTACCATGAGGTTCAGCAGGACAAGAATAGAAGCGAGAGGGCTAGATCCCTGATGCCTTTATGAAGACATCAGTTCTGGACTACCTCCTCTAGACTCCTTTCACACGAAAAAGAGATAAACTTCCATCTTATTTCTCAGCCTTTTGTCTCCAAACATTTTTTTATTTAAAGAAAAATACGAATTAATACACTCACTAGTGGTTCATTTCTTCATTTCATTCTGCACATAGAACCTTTATTGTAGTATTCCTAGCCTTCCATATTTGATTTTTAAAAGAAACAGTCCTTTAAACTATATCATTAAAAAAATCCTCAACAAATCTGAAGCAGTCTCAGAATGTAAAGTCAGGTTAAACATTAACAGCATTCTAAGCCATTTGTCCCTTGCAAACAGACACACAGAAAAGCCATCTGGGAGATCATGTCTTTCTGGGTCATTTGACATCCTGAAAAGCCTTTTCCATTAGTAGCATTATGTGAAAATAAAGTTGCCCTTCAGCCACAGTCCTTGTGTTAGCGTGCTTGGGTCGCCATGACAAAATACCACAGTCAGGGGGGCTTCAAAGAGCAGACTCCACCCCCCCTCCCCCCCCCCGCCAGTTGGAGAGGCTAGAAGTCCATGATCAAGGTCTCAGAAAATTCAGTTTCTGGTGAGAACTCTCTTCCTGGCTTATAGACAGTTGCCTTCTTGCTGTGTGCTGGGGGCAGGGGTAGGTATGGTTAGGAGACAGCTCTCTGGCGTCTCTTCTTTAAAAAAAAAAAAAGGGTTATTTATTTATTTAGAGTGACAGAAAGTGGGGGACAGGCAGAGAGAGAGGGAGAGAGAGAATCCTAAGCAGGCCCCATACTATCCATGTGGAGCCCAACTCGGGGCTTGAACCCACAAACTGTGAGATCATACCCTGAGCCAAAATCAAGAGTGTGTCGTTTAACAGACTGAGTGACTGAGGTGCCCCTGGTGTCCCTTCTTAAAAGGATGCTAATCCTACCGGATTAGAGCCCCATCCTAGGATCTCATTTAACTTTCATTACTTCCTTAGAGGCCCATCTCCACATACAGCCACATGGGGGTTAGGGTCTTAACATAGGAATTTGGTGGGGGGCGGGGAGGGGGACACGCTCAGTCCAGAACATTCTTAAACTGTCTCAATGTTGCCTCAATCAAGGCAGATTGGGGAGCGGCTTGGAAATGGAAAGAGGGGCAAGAGAGGGACGCTGTAAGACTCTAGGAAGCAGCTGATGACAGCTGTCTACTGGCACTGCCTTAGGCCCCCCCCCCCACATTCCCTCTCTCCGGGCCTTTGCAGGCTGCTACAAAAGACAAGAGCACTGCCCGGCACTCGCTCTGATCTGATGTGCCGGGAGGCTAAGCATCGTTTGGGTCTCGGCTGCCTTTCCCTCTCCATCGGCCACAGCCCTCTCTCTGCCCCCGTGGCCTGGGTGGATGTGCCGCTCTGACCCCGGTGAGAAACTGGCCGCAGCCTGAGCTGATCAGGGTATCTCACGTCTGTGACCACAAAGACGGGCTTCGTGGCGGACACATGGCCTAATCTGACCTAATTGGAATGGATCTTAGAAGTTTTGGGGGAGCCTTTGGGCAAACAACTTTTCTCTTTTTGCCGACTCAGAACATTGAGAACACGAGGCTGGAAAACAACAGCTGTCTTGCCCCCGCAAGGACAGACAACTACCTGAGAATACAGGCAACCTGGGGGACACTGACGCGGACGGCGGAGCAAGAACAAGTCACGCTCTTGGTGACCTCGGTCAGGCCCCAGCGTTAGGTTGTGTGGAAGCCAGTCCAGCCTCTAGACATCTCAGTTAGCTACGCCAATACATTCCAGTTTGCAATTGTTGTTGCAGAACTTGTAACTAGGGTTGCAAGGTATAGGACACCCACTTAACCTTGGAAGTCAAATAAACAAGATAGTTTTTTTATTATTTTTTTTTTAATTTTTTTTTCTTCAACGTTTATTTATTGTTGGGACAGAGAGAGACAGAGCATGAACGGGGGAGGGGCAGAGAGAGAGGGAGACACAGAATCGGAAACAGGCTCCAGGCTCTGAGCCATCAGCCCAGAGCCTGACGCGGGGCTCGAACTCACGGACCGCGAGATCGTGACCTGGCCGAAGTTGGAAGCTTAACCGACTGCGCCACCCAGGCGCCCCAGTTTTTTTTATTATAAACAGGTTCTGAATGTTGCATGGGGCATTCTTCTCCTAAAAAATTATTTGTCGTTTATCTAAAATTGACATGTAACTAGATGCTCCGCGTTTTCATTTGCTAAATCTGGCAACCCTATTTATAACCAAAATGCATTGGTGATGGGTGGCAGAACACAGCATTCATGAGATCCGAAATGTTGCTTGCTTTGGGGAATGGGAAATAGGAGCCCCTTCCCTGGTCTAGATGTTACAGAAGGACAAAGCCTGAGGATGCTGCTACCAGCACGGTTTCCAAAACAGAGTATCCTGTGTTGGTGCTGACAGAGTTGTTGTGGCTGGGTTAGAAGCAAGCAGACAGGGTCGGAATCGAGCCCAGAATTTAGCAACCATCAAGAAAGCCCAGACCTAGACATGCCCGGGAATAAAGATCAAGGTGAAAGGCAGTTGAAGCACGTCACAACCACATTTAATTCACTTTGTGTTCAACAGTATGGGCCAGAAAGGGAAAGAGAGGAACAAAAAGAGGGAGTAAACAACAAGTGAAATAATGTGGACGTTGAGGGTAGTCCTGAAGACAATTTAGGGGGTGGCATAAGTGACCTGGTCCCTCAGCTGGCCTCTTCCACAGTGCCAGCTTCTTCTCGGGCTGAGTATATTTCAAAGGCCACTGCTGTGACAGGGACGATGGTCAACGCGTTTGATGGCTGCTTCTCCAGATTGGTGTGTACCCGCCAAGGGTCAGCCCAGGCTCAGGTTTGAGCCATTTTTCCCTGAAGCATTGACCTTAGCCCTTCACTTGTGTGTAAGAGGTCATGCCAATTTAGAAAGTGCCAAATGAGGCAAGCAAGCAGAAACCAGGTGCCTAAAGATACAAGAGTTCTTAGCACAAGAGGCATGAGAGGGATGGGAATGTCAGGTATCAAACTGCAAGGTACAGCATGTTCGAGAAGCCGTACGAGCAGACCATGTTTGCAGCACTGTGCCCACCCCGGGCTGTCTTCCCTGTCACACCCTGGGCCCCCCTCTAAGAGAGTTACTGGGAGTCCAGGGACCCTCCCCTTCACCTGACTGCTCTTGCCTTCCAGAGTGGCTCCAGCCCCAGCCCTGATTCCTGAATATCTTTGGGGGTCACCTGGCGTCAGGTGGTCCCCCCCTCCTCCCTTCCGGAGTCTAGCCCGTGATGGCCCCCACACACTATCAGGTTTGACAAACTCTTTCGTGTCAGTTGTACATTTCCCCGACCAAAAACCCTTCTAAGCCCTCAATGTTGCGCTGCAGGGAAAAGATCAATCTCGCTCTGCAATCATAGAGAGCTTGAAACTGAAAAATAAGAAACCGTTATTATTTAGACCTAAAGTACAACTGTCGTGTAGATCTGTAGTTGCCCGCTCACCATTAAGCGGCAGAGGGCGGAAAGCACGGAGCTGCAATGACAACATTGAACGTGGTCAGCTGGGCGCCGAGGCTCACAGAGCGGAGGGTCATGTCACCAAACACAAAGGCAGCACCAACAGGAATTACAACACTTCTCTGTCCTCTTCCCCTTCTACCTCCAGCCTCTCTCTATGGAAGATGAATTCCGGAAAAAAACCCCTACTCATACGACCTCTACCTGGTGGCAAATATATCAAATAATGTGCTTTGCTCTCCGGTTTGAGGTTTAGTCCAAGCTTTTGTCACCAGCTCCGGTCTCAGTTTCTGGCCTATAGCTATCTCCTCCCCCAAGACGGTCTCTCATGCTCTCCTTCTCTCTGCAGCCTCTATTGTCAAGGCAACATGATTCCTCCCGAAGCTTCCAGCCACCGCCCACGAGGGTTTGGGATCTGGCCTGCACCCCCTCCCGCGTCCTGGCACTCCTTTTCCATGCAGGGCTCACACTGCAAGATGACCGTCAAGGGAAATTGCGCTTTCAACCCAGTGCCTTTCCTCTTCTGTGAAACCAGATGGCAATTAGCTCCCCTTCTTCCAGCTCCTCTCCCAGAAAAGAATCCATGTGACGAATGCAATAATGAGCACTGTAAACCGTTAACGTCAAAGAGGAGAGGAGAATTTAGACCCTACAACTCGAGAGTGAAAGGCTTGAAATCCACCCTGGGTATTTCTGTTCTCCAGAGTCCTTTTTCAGCGCTTCCTCCTCCTCTCCCCGTGCGCGCGCACACACACACACACACACAGGGGCGCGCGGTTCAATTGTGTTCCAGTTTCCATTTTTAAATGGTTCATCAACCCTCGGGGCCATGCTCCAGAAGACAGAAGTCCTGCCTGTTACGTTTCAGATATACAGGAGAGGAGTGGTTGTTTCAAAGCATAGGTCTGGACCCAGATTGCCTGGATCAAGTCTTAGCTCAGATATTTGGTAAGGGATACTTTGTTTAGGCAGCTTACTTTTCTGTTTCCTCATCTGTAAAATGGGGATAACCGTATCTATCACAGAGCTTTGTTAGGAGGATCAAATGTGAGAATACATAAAACAGAACCTGGCACCCTGTAAGTGCCATACATGGTAATATAAGTCTTTAAGGATTTATTCTTGGGAACTTACACACCACCATTGCCCCTCCAGGATCTAACCTCCATCCCAAGAAGATTTGTGGTAAATTAAAAAAAAAATTTTAAGGTTTTATTTATCCTAGAGAGAGGGAGAGAACGAGGGGGCGAGGGACAGAGAGGGAGACACAGAATCCGAGGCAGGCCCCAGGCTCCGAGCTGTCAGAGCTTGAGCTCGAACCTGTGAACCGCGATCATGACCTGAAGTCAGGCGCTTAACCAACTGAGCCACCCAAGCACCCCATTAAAAATTTTTAATTGAAATGTCCTTAAGCCAGTATTCATTCATTCAGGCTCAGTGAAATTCCTCCGCACAACAGCTTGATTTTTAGCTTACTGCCTTCTATTCAGTTAATGGACTCTATTGGAGCTGCCCTGAAGCTCTTCACCATGCATTAAATCATACCGGTTTGGTCTGGTTTTTTTCACACAAACCTCTCTGTGTCTTTTTAGTACACACCCCAAATCTGCTTGAGCAAAAGCCCTGGCCCCTGGCTCTCATCGTGTTCCCTCCTGCCCAATGATACGGCATCAGCACATCACAAAAGCACCTTTACAACTTTAAAAAAGTCTCTAGGAGCACAGGGGCAATACCAACCACAATAAATTGGGAAGGCAAATTTTTCCGAAGATGCCTATTAACCGATGCCTCAAAGCCCAGCTACAGTTGGAGGATCTCATCAAGCTTTCTGTGTTCCCATGGTAATTAACATACGTGCAAAGCTTATAAACATATACAAAGAGAGACTGAGTGGAAAATGTGCTGCACTGAGAGTAGGAAGAGCCAGGTCTAACCCCAACTCTGGCTGATCAGCTGGGTGGTCTGGGGAAGCTAGAACTGAACCGGTGTTTCAGACTTCATCTGCGTTTCTCAAACTATGTGCCTCTGGTCACCCATAGCAGAATGAATGGTTACACTTTTTTCGAGTGCGCATTCTTCGGCCCCCTCTGAGAATTATTGAATCAGAATCTTTGGGTATGGGGACCCAGAATCTCATTGTTAACAAGATCCTCGTGTGGTTCTTAACCACCCTGGAATCTGGGAATCACAGGGCTCTATGATCCCTCTTTAGTTCCCTGTTTATTCATGAGGCTCAGAATTTGATTGCTTTGGACCCAAAGATGTATCGCAAAATGAGCAACACCAGGCCACATATGTGCTTCAGAATACTCTTTCATTAACACACACTTACCCGGCAGTTTCTAAGTGTCAGGCACTATTCTTGGGCTACATCAGTCAAAAAGCATAAATATGCCTTTACTCATGCAGCCTACATTCTAATGAAAGCAGATATAATAAACTACTAGTAAACACAAAAATAGGTGAGGGCCGCCGGGTGTCCTAGTCAGTTAAGCGTCCGGCTTCCACTCTTGTCATGATCTCATGGTTCGTGGGTTCAAGCCCCATCTCGGGCTCTGTGCTGACAGCTCAGAGCCCGAAGCTTGCTTCGGATTCTGTGTGTCCCTCTTTCTCTGCCCCTCCCCACTTATGCTCGGTCTCTCTCTCAAAAATAAACATTAAAAAAAAGTTAAAAAGAATCCCTGTCTCGAGTTCTCCTATTTGAGGGCCTAAGGCCTCGCTGACTGGCCTAAGGCAGGCCCCCAGCAAATGGGATAGGAAAGTAACTTTAGCGGAGCAGGAGGACTGAGGGTTGTTATGGCTCAATCTCTCCCAAATCTTTGCTGTTCCATTTTCATCCTCGATTTTCAGCCTCCAAATCTCGCCCGCAGAGGAAAGCAGGTGAGGCAGTGAGATGCACCACCCGGTGTCTGCTTTCCATGTCTCTCATTGCTTTACTCCGCCGGCCACAGACATTCCCCGAGTGCCTACCTTGTGGCAGGGCCGTGCTGGGCTCGTGGGCAGAGCACAGCATAAGGTTCCTCAACCAACGTCATCCACTAGGACCCTAGTGTCCATTTTCTGTCGGATACCTAGTACTTGAAAATGACCACGCATTTTGTCCTATTAGCCGGCCTAAAGGTGGCGTTCACAGAACTTTCTCATCAGCAAGGTTTTGTTTTTGTTTTTTTAAAATCCAACTCTGACACGTCTCTGCTCACATAAATCAGCTTCCCCATTTTCAGTGCCTCTTCGAAGCACAGGAAAAAAGGCAGGGGCAGAAGGGCCCCGGGGCCGAAAGCAGGTTCTGATGTAAGAAGAGATGAACGCGGGCACTCCAGTGGTTTCTATTATAAAAAGAAAAGCCCAACTTCTTAATACATTCTACTTTTCACATTCGCCACATCAGAGACCGATTTTCTTAAACGCTGATGGATGCTGAAGCAGGCATTTTTCACAGTCTTCGCAGCACAGACATTCTCAAAATATTTGCAAGATTAAAAAAAAAAAAAACTTGGGAGGTTTTCCTTTAAAATGCATTTTGTAATCGAACTTTTCTTTGCTCCCGGCATTTGGTGGGGCCAATGATGAAAGGGGGGGGGCTATTTTGGAAGTTTGCTGGGGGCCTCGGTGGCAGAGGTCAACCTGCCTGCTGGTCTCAGACGGCTGAGGGTAGGAGGCCTGCACCCAGAAAGGGGGTGGCGGTGAGGGCGGGCAGGGCTCCTCCAGAGAGGGGGCTGAGCCTCCCTCACTCTGATACACTCAGCTGCATGCGTGTTTATGAACATGGTTTCCAATAGACAAAAAGAGAATAGTTTTGCATAAATAAAGGGCTTAGGTCACTGCACCCTGGTGTATTACCTAGCTGGAGGGAGTAGGAACCCAGTAGAATTGAGAAGGAAGAAAGTGAACATGACTCACTGGTGAGGGTGTCATGATTTCAGCAGGGTTCCTGCTGGGCGGGGAGAGCCTGTGTTACTCACAGGCCCCTTTCTCCTGCAAGGGAAAGTGCTTTCCCAGCTAATCTCTTCCCCTCCGCCCCCACCTGTCTCCGCACAACTGAGAGGGGGGCCTCGAGGGTATTGCTCAACTGGTGCAGGGGATCTTGTTAAAATACAGATTTTGATTCAGTAGCTCTGGGCGGGACCCAACAGTCCACGTTTCTAGTAAGCTAGCAACTGGTTCTCATGTTGACGGTGGTCTCTGAACCACATTGGGACAGCAGTGACCCAGCTGGTTCCAAACCCAGCCACACACTAGGGGGAGGCAAGTTGCTTCGTGTGGCCATTATGTCGATAAAGGTGGGGTTTTTTTTTGTTTGTTTGTTTGTTTGCTGATGACAGCAAATCTCTACTCTTATCCCTGGAAATGATCCCAGTGATTGAATGCTGCTATCACTGTCTCTTACTGTCCCTCTTCATCCATCCCACAGTCAGGCAATGACGAATGCTCTGGCCAGCCTGCCTCCTGTGACTGCTCCTAGAGCCGGCCCCCTGGAAGAGAACATTCAGGACACACAAAAGCATAAGATGAAATCTTGCAATCACCAGGCGATTTTCTGCTCCGTCTCTACCTCCAGCTGCTTTACGAGCAGCAGCTCGGCATCGAGGCTACGCTTCTAGCCGGAGCCCGCTCCTCCTCTCCGGTGGAGTGTGCTTTGCATTAAACAGCCACTCCAGATGAAAGGGCCATTTACTTCTAAATTGCATAAATTGCTATTTCTTTATTGCTCTCATAACAGAAGCTGCCCTAAAATTGGCACGAAGGGCTCCCAGTCTGCAGTTTCTCTTGTTTTCCAAACCTTGCTCATTTTTCACAGCTCTTGAACTCTCCCTCTCAATTCCTGCCTGCCTGAGTGGGCGAGACAGCAGAGGATGGGGTGCGGGTGGGGGGCGGAGGGGGGGGGAGAGGGTGCTAATTAGCCTAGGCTGAGAGCAGCCTTGGCAAGAAGCCACAGGATGGGAGGCCTTGTCAGGTGGAGCCGAGCCCGGGCTCGGTGTGGGTGATGACTCAGGGATCACAAAAGAACCTGAATAAGGTGCAGTTTGGGTAGCAACTGATATCTGGCTTGAGTCACTGATGGCTGCTATGTTATTAGAAACGAGGCTGAAGCCATGGTGATTCCTAAATGGGGAAAGACAGGTTGACACAGACGTGAAAGCTGTCAAGTCAGAATAAGGCATGCCTGTCAGCTTTGTCTCTAGGATTTTGTGTTCTTTGATGAATGTCACAGAGGATGAAGCAGTATGCAGATGGCTGTTCAGAAGCTTCATAGCATTATTCAAAGAGTGCCCTCCTGGGCCGGGAGGGGAGTGGGCAAATTGCTTCTGGGAGGGGGTAATGACATTCTCTCGGAGGTCACCTCCGCTCACCAAGATGTCCTCGAGACTGTTCACTCTGGGACCGACTTCTGTGAGGCAGGGCTGGGCTGACAGGTCCTTCAAGAAACTGGATAAACACAACTTCCCTGCCTGGACCCCACAGGACTTTCTGGGGGGTATTCTCAAGGGTATAGGTTTAGCCTGAGGCCCATGCTGGGGGGCAGGGGGGAAGAAAAGCCCTTTCAGTAGATGAGGGAGTTAATTATGTTTAAAGAGCATCAGCATCCAAGCTTATATAAATAATAGCTATTATTAGGCAATCCAGTTCACTCAGGAGATACCCCCAAACCCATCTGGAATTGAACGGCATCAGCCTGTAAGAAGTAACCCTCTGCCCTGAACTCTAAATCAGAGTCTCCATCAGTCTGTCACGATCAAGGTCATGTATGTCACAATGAGTTCTTCACTGACCCAAGAGCACATACTTTCTGATTTAGGTCTTTGAAAACATAATTAAATGAGAATGGATTTGAAGTTGCTCTCTGAATAGTAAAGAAAGTTAGTTCTAGCTAACTCTCTGGGAATTACACACATTCATCTGTGTTTGCCAGCTCGGTCATGGTGTCATGTGGTTATTAGCACACACACTGACGCCATGCTGCCTGGGCTTAACTCCTGGCTCCTCTAAGTTACTAGCTGTGTGACCTCGGACAACTATCTTTACCTCCTTTCCCTCAGTTTCCTCATATGTGGGAATGGGGGCGGGGGAGGGATAAGAGTATCAATCTTCGTAGGTTTGTGTGTGTAGAGCACTTAGCACATCATTAGTGCTGCTTTATTGTCACTTCTTTGGAGGTACTGGGTGTCATTGGTCGTGTGTCTATCAGGAGAAAGAAGATGAGGAACCACTACATTAGATGGTCTATTGGTTATTCCATCAGTAAAGTGGTCAGTATTTATCTAGGCTTTCTTCTTTGAAAACTCTGTTCTTCATTTGTGGAACACCAGGTTTTCAAAGCTGATACTTTAGAGATTAAGTGAATACTAAAGAATTATCTACTTATTTTACTAAGATTCAATGTAGACATCCTCTCAAAATTCAGTTTCTTTAGTGTCCTCTGAATGTAACTCAATTAAAATGCTGATTTTGTGGAAGGTTCCAGAGTATCCCCAGAATTTGTCCTGCCTTTTCAGTACAACTCAAACTTCAGAGTAACCAAACAACCTTAGTGGATGAAGGAAAGTTCTCCTAGATCAAAATTACAGAGGGACCGAATTATGGAAGAAATGACACAGTAAGAAAATTGCCATTCTGTAGCCCTGCATAAAAAAATTGAAGCAGGTGGGGGTCATCAATAGAAGGTAGAACAGAGATTAATGAAGAACTTTACAATAGAGAGCTCAAGGTATTACCAGCCCAGATCACTGATACATCTTGGCAACACATTTTTTTTTTTAAAGAGAGAGAGGGAAAGAGAGAATCTTAAGCAGGCTCCACACCCATCCTGGAGCCAGATGTGGGGTTCCATCTCGCCACCCTGGGATCGGGACCAGAGCTGAAATCAAGAGTCAGATGCTTAACCAACTGAGCCACCTATGTGCCCCTCTTGACAACACTTTGAATGCGATCAGACATTATGTACCTCCAGGTAGGAGGTACAAACAAAATGAACAGTATCACCAATGAAGTATTCTTGAGGAAAGTCAAACTTGAAGCAAATCCAGCCATATATTTGAACTCCTAATCTATAGGAAATATAGTGAGGAGAAGGACATATTAAATGGCATCATAAAAAGGAATCAATGAAAGCCAGGACGTAAGGCACTAGAGAATCTGATTTGGTTTCTTTAGCAAGTCAGTTACTTGTAAAGAAAAATGCAGGGAGGACTTTTCTAGATTAAAAGTGACTTACAGAACACTTACGAGATGTAACCACCCAACAAAACGAATGGACTATTTGGATCCTTATTTGAACAAACAACTGTAGAAATAATTTTGATAATTGAGAAAATTTCAATTAAATTGAGGAATGACTGTTAATTTTGGTAGATGGGTGATGACATTATAGTTATAGAAGTATATATCCTTTAGGGGAATTCATGTTGAAGTTTTATTTATTTATTTTTAATGTTTTTATTTATTTTTGAAGAAGAGAGAGAGAGCATGAATGGGGGAGGAGCAGAGAGAGAGGGAGACACAGAATTCGAAGCAGGTTCCAGGCTCTAAGCTGTCAGAACAGAGCCCGATGTGGGGCTCAAACCCACAAACTGTGAGATCATGACCTGAGCTGAAGCAGGACGCTCAACCGACTGAGACACCCAGGCGCCCCCATGTTGAAGTTTTAAAGGATGAAATGACCGGATGTCTGGATCGTTTAAAAATACTCCAGTAACAAATTAAAAAAAAAATTAATGGGGAAAGCATTAGATGAAATGAAAGCAAAGATGAAATAAATATGGCAAAATGTGTTGGTTGTTGAGGCAGGTGATCGGTAGATGGTTTTGTGCATGTACGTGTGTATTTTTTACTTTTGAGTAGGGTTGGAAATTTTCATAATAAAAATTTTAAGATAAACCCCCAAATGAATATTATCAAAACAAAAAGTAAATAAAATTACAATATATAATCCTCTTGCACTCCCTTTCCCCCTGATAAAGACTGAATTGTGTGCCTCTAAAATTTATAGGTTTAAGTCCTAACCCCTTGTGCCTCAGAATGTGACTGTATTTTAGGCAGGGACTTTTTTTTTTTAATTAATTTTTTTTACACTTGATCTTAGCCAAAAGGCTGAGAAGCGATAATTGAGAGTGAGAGAGACAGAGCATGCATGGGGGGAGGGGTAGAGAGAAGGAGACACAGAATCCAAAGCAGGCTCCAGGCTCCAAGCTGTCCGCACAGAGCCCGACGAGGGGCTCGAACTCACGAGCCGTGAGATCATGACCTGAGCTGAAGTCGGATGCTCAACTGACTGAGCCACCCAGGAGCCCCTAGGCAGGGACTTTGAAGAGGTAATTATGGTAAAATGAGTTTGGGAACCTAATTCATATGTCCTTATAAGAAGGGAGATTAGGACGCAGGCAAATGCAGAGGGAAGACCATGCGAAGACAGATGGGCAAGATGGCCATCTACAACCCAAGGAGAGAGGCCTTGGAAGAAACCAAACCTACCAACGGCCTCCAGAACTGCGAGAAAATAAACTTCTGTAGTTGAAGTCATCCAGTCTGTTATGGCAGTGATAGTAAACCCTCCCCATTTCCTGTTCGGTTTTCTTTACAGCATTTACCACCATCTAATGTATTATGTATTGATTTCCTTATTGTCAGCCTCCCCACGCTAGAATATACATGAGGACAGTACATTTTGTCAACTGCTGAATCCCTAGCACCTATAACAGGGCCTGGCCCATTGAACATACAAGGCGCTCAATACAGACGTGTTGGAGATGCCCTGAGTACCTGCCAGGTTGACAATATTTTTCCAAAGTAAGAATGGTCACCTTACCCTGAGAGGGAGAAGTTGTGCACTCTACCTCTGTTGGCTCCATCCTGCAGTCTGTCCCAAATCTCTAAACTTTGTCTGGAAACTAAGCATGTCGGGAGTTTGGCTTGCCGAGAAGCTACTCTGTGTTCTGATTCTCTTCCAGCACGCAGTGAGCCCAAGACTCCCCGTGCATCTGTAGGCGGAGAGACATGGGGAAGGCTCCAGACGCTTCTAGTGCCCACTCCATAAGGGTCGGAAGAGGCAGAGCGTAAGTGAAACTACAGAGAAGTGAAAAAGTGGGTAGGAGGAAAAAAGAAGGGCAAATTAAGGGCCTATCTCTAGGGGACACTCATCCTATTTCCTTGCTGCATAGCACCTACGGAAAATTCTTCCTGTTTGAAGAAAATCCTGCCTCATGAGCCCTCGCTCCCCAGAGAGGAAACTTTTCCCAGGCTCCCTTGCAGCTACAGCTCAGACATGTGACCTGGGCTCCACCGGTCGGACACCATGGCCCACATGAAACTTCTCTTCAAAAGTGGGACATGTAAGAATCTAGAATCTATTTTTGGGTAGAGTTGGTAGAGGGGATTTTTTGGCGGTGGCAATAACCGAAAGGTTGTGTTTGGTGCAGCAGTGCTACTGGTGTAGAGAAAGGCAGTGGAAGTCACAGTAAAGGAAGTTCTGGGTCTAAGGAGCGATGTTGTAAGTTGTAGCACCCGTGCCTGGTGGCCCCGTGACAGCTCAGTTCTGTCGCAAGGCCGCGACTGCCCCTCCTCACGACCCAACCCCAAGCCTATTTCTCCCGTCCTCCTGAGAATTCTGTAAGCTCCCCTGTACCCTTCTGGTCGACTCCTTTTCTACCTAATCAAAGAAATTTAAGTGAAAGGAGCGCAGATTTGTGAAGCACAAAACACGTTTAAACAATACGCCCTGGAAGGAGAGAATGAAAAAAAAAATTTGTGTGTGTGTGGTAAAATATAGAGAAAACATAAAAATTGTTAAAGTGGTTTATTTTAAGTCTGTTAACTACCAGCATTAAGTACTTTCGCCATGTTGTGCAACCACCACTATCCATTTCCAGGACGTTTGAGAATAAAATGTGAGCCTGGATTCATGTCTTTGAAGGTCCTAGGTTTCTATGTCACTTTTAATTCAAGTTAACAGGCCTTCACGGATTTCTGCAGGGTAAGCTTCACAGCCCTGGGGATTTTTGCCAGGCTTCTAGCACCTAGTGGGTGCCTGAAAACACGCTTGCTATGGAATGGTCAGACAGGATATTTTTTAGTCCAGTGCTGTGCCGTCTCAGTGGTACATCAATAAGTGTGTCCACGCATGTTGTGTGGACACGTGTTCCTTTAGTGGGAAGAAGGTGTGTAACCGATGGCATAAAACAGCAATTCCCAGGGTGAGCGGTCCTGTCCCCTGGATGCGAGAAGCTGGAAACAAACTGGTGACAATTTGACTTTTCCCTTGGATGACGCTAACAAGTTCTACCAAAGACCCACGTGGCTACAATGAAAACAAGTTGGTGAGGATATGTCCGCGTCTGCTTCTTAAAGGCTCGGACAGGCTTTCGGTGCTATAATAAGCATTTCTAGGATTTCTGTGAGTAGAATGAGTAATAAAACAACATTTGGTGGTGAAAAAGTCGGGTGAGTCGTTCATTCAACGGTATTTATTCAGTCCCTGCCTTGTGCCAGGTTCTTTGCTGGGTGGTGAGCTCTCTGCCACAAACAAAACAAACATGTGGCTCATATCTAGAGCTTACATACTAATGAAAAGAGGCAGAAATTAAACAAAGGTCAGATATGTCTGGTGAGGAAAGTGCTAGAAAGAAAAGTAAGGCTGGGTAAGGTTGGAGACCGTGACTAGAGATGTATGTTATTTGTGTGATCCAGTCATCACAGAGGATCTCTGAGAAGGTGATGTTTGAACAGGGGCATGAGGAAAGCGAGGGAAAGGGTCGCATAGACATCTAGAGTGTTCCAGAAAAAGAGAACAGGGAGTGCAGAGCTCAAAGTTAGGATTGAGCTTGGCAGATCCTTGGGAACCACAAGGAGGTCAGAGTGTCCAGAGTAAAGCCAGAGAAGAGTTTACAGGCAAGAAAGTTCAAGAAGCAGCAGAGAAGATATTTTGCTCTGAATATCCTGAAAGAGTCTGGCAAGACATGGCACACACACCTCCCGGGTCTCAAATGAGATGTTTTCTTGAAAGAGTTTCTCCGGCAAGAGTTTAGGGCAAGGCGGAGGTAGGGACCACCTGTTCCTTCCCTCACAAGTTGACAGCTCCCTCTTGAGTCCTAGCTATCAGGGTGAATCACCATTTTTTTCCTCCAGCTTCCTGGGCCTTAGCTGGCTTTTCTGTAGGGAGACGGGAGCCATTTGTCTGCCTTCCACAAGCCCTGGTCAGAACCTGTCCTCGGTGCCTGACATGGGGCCAACTATGTTGTCAGAGAGTGGGATTCGAACCTTATCAAAAAGGTAAAGATGCAAATGTGAGAAGAAAAGGAAAGACCCAGCAAGGAAGGACAAGAGGAGGAGAGAGAACTTCAGGACAAAAGCCTGTGGAAGAGTAGAAGGGTAGGATGGTAGAATAATCCTCTCCCCCCCCAGCAGTGTTTGCTTGGGCCTCTGGAAAAGGATTGCTTCTATTTCTGCCTCATAGCGCCCCACAACTTTTCCTGATGTTAAGAGAAAAGACGCGAATGCTGATGTTGAGCAGAGTAATAAACACAGTGGGGACCCGTGTTCCTCCCTGGGATGCTCACACCTGTGGAACGTGTCTGATTTGAAAGGGGCACCATGGACCCAGCCGTCGTCACGCATGGCCCCTGGACAGTTGAGCATCTGATTAAATACAAGGGGAATTATGCTGTTTTCTTTCAGCCTATGCTTTGCTGACACAAACTATTCTTTGATATAAATCAAAACTATCAGAATTAGCATGGGAAGGGCCATTCTTTCGGTCTGCTATGTAATCTCAGGATCCCCAAGTTTCCCAGACTCCGATAAGCTCATTTTTTTAATACTCAAATTTTACAGGTTGAATCCTTGCTCTGACCGCAGGACAAAAAGACCCCTCTGGATATTTCTGAAGAGATGTGGCAAGTGCTTGTGTACCCCAGACGTTGCCTATCATTTGCCCCCACGTGCCACCTCATGGCACCGTCTGTTTTTCTACCTTCAGCTGTCTCCCCGCTCCTCTTCATACTCCTCCTCTCTGATCTGCTTCACGCTAGCTGTGGACACAGCCTCCTCCTTTATTCCCCACCCACCTCCAAACCTGAGCCGGTGGGTGTGGAGGCAGGAGTGAGAGTCAAAATATTTCACAACTGCTGTGGCCTGTTGAATGGTCAATCATTTCTAAAGGGTCCCTGCTACGTCAGGCATAACTCTTTCGTGTCTGGATCTTTGGGGAGGTTAAGGGGTCATAGGTTTGAGGCAAGGGCACTCAAGGCCGTGGTGGTGGGACCTGGGGGAAGAAGCCTCAGGACAAGAGGCTGTTTACCAGACTAGAGTACACAAGTCCCGTGCAAGATTTGCTGAAGGATGGGCATATTCCTGGGCCACTCGGTCTCAGACATCCCTGCAAATCTACAAGTCATGTCACATTGAAAGGAACCCTGCGTCTATGGTCTCCCTTCTTGGGAACCGGCTGGCCATGATGATCCTGGGGTCTCTTCACTCAACCAAATTTCTTCTCAAATCTCCATTCACTCTCAAGTCCAGAATTCCTCCCTCATTTGGTTCAAACATTTGTGAGGGAACACTGAAAATCCCTTCACAAAAAATGACCAAAACCACTCTCCAAGGAAGTCATAGTCCTGATTTAACGTCATCTATGAAAATCAACCTCAGCCCCATTATCTCGTCATTTTTGTGCAAAGTATCACTGATTGTTTTCTCAACAGCTGAGCAGTTTTATCCTGAGGATGAATTCTGTTCCCGTCTCCTAGAGCAAGCCATCCTGAAGCCATCTTTTAAAATAGCGTTTTGGGTTTTCTACCTTAGACATGGACAGCTCTTAGCCAGTGCCTGGTTGTTAATAGAGGCTGATGACTGATATCTGAGTGATCAAATAAGGGATACTTTTGTCTATCACTCCTTAGTCACACCTCTTAGTAGTTTCTCAGTGACCTTATGCCTTCAGTCACCTGTTCAACAAACGTACTGAGAGCCACTGTGTGCTAGGCACTGTGCTCAAAATTTGGGGAAACAGAAGCAAACAAAAAAAGATGAAGATCCCTGCTCTCATGGAGCTTATATTTTAGCGAGGGAGAAAACCATCATAACAATCTAAGTATCAGCTAAACCAGCAACATAACCAAAATAAGTAAAACATAGAGGATACGAAATAGTAATGAATGCTAAGAAGCTAAAAAAGCAGAAGGATGAGTAAGTAATGTTGAGGGGATTTTGGGTTGAGATTTTGTGTCATTTTAGAGCACTAGGGAGGACCTCCTGGGGAAGGTGACTTTTGAGTCACCTGAAGCAGGGCAAGGGTGAGCTCCCCTGATATCTGGGGGCCGGGTAGGGTGGGGAAGAGAACCCATTGCCACAGGGTAAGCAAAACCAATCACAGCGAGAAGCCCCAGTTTGTAATAATGATCGAATTGAGATGCAGACAAGCACTCGAGGTGGTCCTTCGTTTTCTCCTTCATTGAATAAGGGGAGTTTTTCTGTTTGTTTGTTTCAAGAAGGAGCTACTTCTCCTTACTTTCAGTGCTTTTGGCAACCACCATAATTTCCTTCCATCTCACTCATCTAGAGGAGGAGATCTCCAGCACAGTAGAGTCAAACTATTATGGTTTGTATATGGCAGGAAATAAAAATGAATATGACATTTATTCTCTTGGTGCCCTGCATTTTCTCCAGTAAATCAGTCATGGGCGGTAAATTAATTATGGGCTGCTGTTATGTGCCCGAGCCAGGTACAGCTGTTCCAAATAAGTTCACATTGGCATAACCCAATAGCGAATGCCTGTTATCAGATTTCCAGAGTGCATCTGCATTGGGCAGTTTTGTTAGCCCACGAACTCTGTTGCCTATGGCAACACGTGTTTAGATTTAGGTTGATAGGAGCCGGTGAGAAGGATTTCAAGGTTGGAAAAAGAGTGGTCTTTTGACGGCTCATGTTCCTGTCCTATCTCATACCCTTTGAGTTTGGAGCTGGCATTCTTAATGATTAGGTCCATAAGTATGGCTCTGACTGAACAGCCCCATACCTGTTTGGTGACCTATGGCTATGGCCACAGTTATTTGTGGAACATATTGCTGTGTGGAGCTCCACTTCTGCCCTGTATGTCCTTCAAGGGGGTCATCTTTGGAAGGAGTGGCCAGCCCCTTCTCAATAGGCATGCCCCTGGCCTGGCCAGCCAGCCTCCCTTCTTTTCAGCCATGCCTTTCAAAAGTTGAAATTATGTGCCAGATGAAAGTATTGTCTGAATGGTTAGTCCTGGTAAAACTCACACAAGAGAACAGAGTTCTAATTCCAACTTCCTCATTCACTTGGGTGAGTCATTTCTCTGAGCCACAGTTTTCCCCGTCTGTAAAATGGGAAGCATACCAATCTCATAGGGCTATAGTGTCAATTAAATGAAATAATGTATATAAAATAGCTCACATGATGCCCAGCTTGGAAGTAGATCCTGGGCATTATTATTTATTTCAAAGGTCAAGGGAGATCAGACTTTGGTGATTATTTGGCCTTTGTGAAGTCATCACCACCACCATCATGGATCCCTGCCTTTGTTACATAGTTATAAACTTCTCTTCAACTTAACACAGTTCTGAGTATGGGAAGGACATTTCAGTCACCTCATATGCTATGGTCTACTCTAGTGAAGGGCAGGAGACTAGAATCAGAAGCCTTGCGTTCTAGTTGAAGTTCTTCACTACATCTTTATGTGTCCTCAGAGAAGCCGTGGAAACTCTGAGCCTTACGTGACCACCTGTAAAATAGGGAAGTTGGATTCCTATCTCCAGAGTACTCGAAAATTTTATATCCCCATGTAAAGTGAGGCAAGATGTGGAACTGCAGGTATAGATTTCTGTGAAAGGAGAGACTGGGAGGGTTCCACTCCAGCCCCGTTCTGTCTACCTTGAAGGTCTGTCACCCTGAAGGTGAGCCGGCCAGAAGATCTTTCTGAAATGAAAACTTGATTATGTCACTCGGCTGCTCAAGATCTGTCAGTGACTTGGAAATTGCCTTCAGAATGAAATCTAAATGCTAGGGCAAGGCATGCTAAGGGCAGCTTGTAACGGTGAAACATTGGAAATATACATGTCCTCTAATGAGGTAACAAGTCAAAGTCAGACTACAACTCAATAGTTAGAATATTATTCACAAGTTAAAATAATGTTGCCGAGACTAAATAACAACATGGAAAGTGCTTACAGTGAAATGAGTTTAAAAATAGAGGTAAAAGGGGGCTCCCGGGTGGCTCAGTCAGTTAGGCAACTGACTTCACCTCAGGTCATAACCTCATAGTTTGTGGGTTCGAGCCCTGCATTGGGCTCTGTGCTGGCAGCTCAGAGCCTGGAGCCTGCTTCCAATTCTGTGTCTCCCTCTCTTTCTCTGTTCTTCCCTTGCTTGTTCTCTTTGTCTGTCTCTGTCAAAAATTAATAAATGTTAAATTAAAAAAAATAGAGGCAAGAATATTTTGCATATAGAATTATAACTGTGCTAAATTATACAAAATAGTTTACTTTTTAAAAAAGACTGAATTTAAAAAACCCAAAATGTGAACAGCAATTGATTTGAATAACTTTTCCTTCTTTGTAACTCTTCTATATTTTGCAATTTTTTTAAAATTTTTATTCAAAAAAATTTTTTAATGTTTATTTTTGACAGAGAGAGAGAGACAGAGAGAGAGAGAGAGACAGAGCATGAACATGGGAGGGGCAGAGAGAGAGGGAGACACAGAATCCAAGGCAGGCTCCAGGCTCTGAGCTGTCAGCACAGAGCCCGACGCGGGGCTCGAACTCACCAGCTGTGAGAGCAAGACCTGAGCGCAAGTCAGCCACTTAATAGACTGGGACACCCAGGGGTCCCCAATTTTCTTTAATGAGGACATATTGCTTTGCCAAAAATTATTTTCATTGTTTTCTTATTCTGGAAGTAAAGCACGTTCATTTTACAAACTAAAGAAAATCTAACTACAAAAAAAAAAAACCCCAAAAACTACCTACAACCTCTCAGAAATAACCGCTATTAAATCCTCTTGTATATTTATATTTATATACATGTATATATATAAGAATACACACATGTGTATATATATATAGTATACATATGTACACCATATACATGTAAGAACAAGAATATACAAGAGGATTTAACAGTGATTACATATATATGTGTGTGTGTGTATACAGACATATATGGAAATTTTTTTAATTAAAAAAATTCTGGTAGCCAGAGTGGGGGCAAAAACAGGTGAGCAGTATACTCTTTTTATATTCTCTTAATGAGGCTCACTCCTCTGGATATAACACATCTTACATGAGGGTTGCTCACATTTTCTACCTTGGGATGGCAGACCGGTTTCCTACCTTCAGGATGCACAGGGTGGAAAGTGTTTCTGGATCCCAGGAGAGAAAAACTGGTTTCTTTGTTTTAATTTTTTTTAAATATTTATTAAAAAATTTTTTTTTAAAACGTTTATTTATTTTTGAGACAGAGAGAGACAGAGCATGAATGGGGGAGGGTCAGAGAGAGAGGGAGACACAGGATCTGAAACAGGCTCCAGGTTCTGAGCTGTCAGCACAGAGCCCGACGTGGGGTTCGAACTCACAGACCGCGAGATCATGACCTGAGCTGAAGTCGGACGCTTAACTGACTGAGCCACCCAGGTGCCCCTTTTAATATTTATTTTTGAGAGAGAGACAGAGCACAAGTGGTGGAGGGGGCAGAGAGAGAGAGAGGGAGACACAGAATCTGAAGCAGGCCCCAGGCTCTGAGCTGTCAACACAGAGCCTGACGCGGGGCTCGAACTCACGAGCTGTGTAGACCACGACCTGAGCCGAAGTCCGACACTTAACCGACTGAGCCACCCAGGTGCCCCAGGAAAACTGCTTTCTATGTGAGAAGCTTAGTTGCCTTCTTATTCTTATTTTAGTCCTGATGCTCAGGATTTAGTTTAGAACGCTCAGTATAACAAGGACGTTAGCCAGGATATTTAATCCTCTGTAACCCTGAAATCCTATCTTCATGAGCTCTCTTTCTGAAGGTTTCTAACTCGGTGGCCCTCCATCGTTCCTGTGGCTGAAGGCGATGAAAAGTGAATGGAGGATGAGGTGGTGGTCTCCTGGGGGCCCAGCACCATGATCCACAGGTGGGTGACTGGGGACATGAATCAGGAGTGCCAAGCACACTCATTTGTGCCCACGAAGATAGTTTCACCAAAATTGGAACCTGGTAGGAAGACTATTCTAGAAACTCAGCCCACTCATCAAGCCTGATCCTACCGGGAACCAAACTTCGGGGCTTGCCCAACCAAACCATGAAACAAATTTATTCATTCAACGACTAACTTGAATTGGGACTATACAGATGAGCCAGGTGCCAAGGGTACAACAGTAATCAAGAGAGTAAGAGCCCTTCTGGTGGTAGAAATGCCCCCCTCTTCTCAGGAAAATAGAGTAAACCTCTGAGGAGTCTGTTTTCCGATGGGGCGCAGACAAGGCTTCCCAGGTAGAGGCTAGGACATGTGGAAAGGTAGAAAAGAGCTCAGTATGTTCGAGAAACTGAAATAAGACCAGTGCAGCTT
Source organism: Lynx canadensis (assembly GCF_007474595.2). NCBI lineage: Eukaryota > Metazoa > Chordata > Mammalia > Carnivora > Felidae > Lynx > Lynx canadensis. The sequence goes on along the minus strand of NC_044320.2, from coordinate 36,857,278 downwards.
TAGGGCAGTGAGCAGGAAGTGGCCAAGAATGAGGTGGAATTCACAGGGGATTGAAGCCATTGTAAACAATGTGGATTTCATGCTCTGGGCAGAATGCTGTACAAGGAGTTTAAACAGAGACAAGGAGTTGGGCTTTGGCAACTCTGGCTTTCCCTCGCCCCTCTCTGGAGTGTTTATTTCCCTGTACGCACCTTTCGCGAGTCTCAGTCCCTCTCCTCAGATCCCTCAGTTCCTAAAGTAACTTTCAGTAGTAAGATGCAAAGGCCAGAAGACATTCCCAGGAGTTTGCACTGTAATGGTAGTCAAAAACCTTCAGATAAGGGTGGATTATCAGATTACAAAATGATAGGCATTGGCCAGGAGGTAGAGAATTGGTGAAAAATTCTTGAATCGTGGACTGTTCTTCCAACTGGGATCACACACCTCACAAGGGGTCAGATCGGTCTTAAAGGAAGTCAGGCAAGGATGTGGTGCTCCCTTTCCTGACGGGGCGGGGGGGGGGGGGGGACCACGGCATGTAGAGAGCAGGATTCTAATCCTGGGGTCTTAACAATGGAAGGGATCCTGATGTTCCTCTGAGCCTTAGCCCGGATCACCTGGGCACTTCTGGAGGGCAGGCTCACACCATCCCCTTCATTTTAATCAGATTCGAGTAATTGGCTTCTCATGCTTTCGGTCTCTTCGTCACCTTCTGAGAGGGGCTAATGAACGGAGAAAGAGCCAGTGAGGCCCAGGTAATCCACAAACTAGACATCTGGTCTTGGTGTCCTCGCAAGCAGTCTATGTTCCATTTCCGGGCCAGATACACCTAAGCCTTGAATAGCTGAACTGAAATTCATGGCATTATCTCCCTTAGTCTTATTATGCAGGGTTTTTCCTAATAGACTTTCAAATCCCTCCAAATCTTTGACATCTTGTCATGCAGCTGCTGCAATAGATCTTCTGAATTATGAAAAATTTTAGTGCAATAAAGCAGCCACCTGCGGCCTGAAGACCGTCAAGTACGATCTGGTGGATCTCAGATACCCCAGGTGTATCTCTTTCTCTCGCACACCCCCTCATTGCCTCTTCAAAACACCAGCCTCGCCTTGGCACCCGTGGGACTCTTAAGTCACCTGTGCTCGGCAATGACTGACCCATTTCCTGCCCCAGCCTAAACAGGGCGACCATGGTGATGTTCCATTTGCTCTGTGAAAAGTTAAATGTCACCCTCTGATGTGTACTTGCTTTGAAGTTTCCTAGCCAGGGTACGTGGGGAAACTTTTCTCCATCAGAGTCCTCCTTCCCACCCCACCCCCCCGTTCTGTGTGCAAACAGTCCCTTCTTGTGATTGCACGTTTCTGCCCCCACATTCTTTCAGGTGTAGAGTTTCTTATTGTCTTACTAACAAAAACAGAGACAATATTTACCCAGGACTTACTGAGTCAGACACTCTTCTAAGCACATTTGGGTAGGTTAGCTCTTTTAAGCCTCACAACAAGCATTTGAAGTGTTTGCAGTCATGAACCCTATTTTACAAACAAGGCAACCGAGGTACTGAGAGGTTAAGGACCCTGTCCAGCTAGTGAGTGAGAGACGGAACCTGTGTTCTTAACCATGGGGCTTTTCCTTCTTGGCCTCGTTTCCGCCCCCCCCCCCGCATCTATCTTCTGTGCAACTATATTCAACCAACACCTATTACTCTGTGGCAAGGACCGCATCAGACACTTGGGATTTGGGGATGAATACATTAAAGAAACCCTTGCCTACAGCGTAAAAGAGACAGGCAGGCACACAATTGACTAGCGTGCCGAGTGGGGAAGGGGAGGCCTAGACACGGGGCCGCAGGACTTTGAAGGGCAAGTCGGAGCCTGTGATACCTCATCTGGAACATCGAAGCGGGTGTAGGGGATAATGCTCTAAACCATAAGCCTCTCTTCCACGGTGGATCATCATTTCCTTCGGTCTCTTCGGTTTTTGAGATTTCAATTTTGCCTTCTGCCCCAGGAGAGCAGGTTTTGAACTTAGCCGTGCGTTAAAAATCACTCGTTGTGGGCACAGCTGGCTCATTCGCCTCGTGGCTACGTGGTTGACCCACTTTTCAGCCCCCCTCACGGTCAGAGGGGGTGTGTGTGCCTGAGTCTGGCCCAGGGAATGGTGGGGAGAGCACCGTCAGTCACCTCCTAGCCTGGATCATAAAACCTCCCTCAAAACTCTTCCCCCTCCTCTCTCCCAGAATCCAGTGGCAGACTCTGGGGCTAGTCCAAAGTACATGTGGGTTTGAGGGTTTGAGAATCACTAGCCCAATACGTTTGTTTTAATCGCCACCTCATTACCCTCGAGGTTTCCTGGGGGTGGGAGGGAGGAGGGTAGGGACGGCTTACAAATGCAGACTGTTATTTCCTTCCATTCGCGTTTATCTTAGAAAATCCTCCCTCAGCCAGTGTTTGCTGTTGGATTTACCCGTAATCAGGTAAGAACTGTGGGTGTCTGACGGACCGCAACATGCCCTGGAGCCGTCAGAAAAATAAGTCTTTTCTTCTCCCTTAGGACCAGAGTCATGTACTAAGGGCAGAGAGGCTGAAAGTTGACCCCACCCACAATATCATATAGATGACTTACTTTGATAGAATTCCACTAAGTGCTTAGATGTATACAGCATTTGAGCATCTAGCATATTCCAAGCACTATGCCAAGCACTCTACAGACAGTAGCTCTTTCAATTCCAACAACAGCTCTAGGAGGCAGCCATTATGATTACCTTGTACAGATGAATCTAAGGCACAGAAGTGAAATGATTTGCCCAGGGTCACACAGCAAAGGGGAAGTTGAGCCAGGACTACTGAAAGGCTATCTGATGCCCTCCACAGGACTAACCTCACATAGAGGGCCTTGAGTGGCTGCCCCAGGCCCCCATTCCACTGCTCCCCACTCTCTCGGTTCCCTTTCATTCCAGACTGGACTGCACTCCCTCTGCTCACTGCTCACTGCTCTCTTCCTATGATTAAAATTTACTCAATTTGAACCAAGTCCCTGGATCTGATGAGTCTCCCTAGTTTTCTACACACAGTTTGAGATTTCCCTGGCACCATGGCAACCAGATTCGGGGAGGAAGCAGGATCCCTGGACGTAAGGAAATGCAGGAATTAAGCAAAATGCTACGAGGATTCACAGTACTGGTAAGTGGCTCCCTCAGGCGACATCCACCCTGTGCCCAAGTTCCCACCAGCCTGCCCTTCCTCATCCAGGGCCATTTCACCACTAAGTACTTTCAAGAGGTGACAGAAATGTTGGAGACCCTAAAAATAAATAAATAAATAAATAAATAAATAAATAAATAAATAAATAAATAAATAAAATAAAATAAAATAAAAAAATTGTAGGGAACTTCCAAAGTAGGAAAAGAAAATAGCAACATTGAAACTAATGAAAGTTTGATTAAATGCCTACCAAAGTATCACGCTAAACCTCATGAAGAGTTAAATTTGGAATTCATAAAAAATTCATGAGGCTTAAAACCCATAAGGCTTGCTTTTCTGACTTTGCAAAGATTTTCTACTTTGCATAATGATTGTAGAGAAGTCAAGACCAGTTGTAAATTAGAGGTAGTCCTTGTAGGCGACTGGTCTCAAAAGCAGAATTAGAAAAGTCGTATCATACGTTTTACAGCCAAGATAATAATTTGTTCAAATTGGCCAAATGTTGGCTACATGAGATGTGGCTGCTAATAGGTTTAATGGGATGTGGGGTGGAGCCTCCCAAAGAAAGAATCCCTTAAAATCCTACCACCTTCCCAAACCTTGAGAAAGCTCAGTGGAGGCAAAAAACAGGGTACAAGAGAGAAAGCATGGCCCTTGGTGGGAGCATTCTCCGCTGTGAGGGGAGAGGCCCAGGAGGGGAAACAGTGTTCTCGAATGAAATGTAGCTTTTACCCAGCCAGCCCATCTCAGGAAAGAGGGACTGTTTGAATGCGTCCAATAGATTCCAGCTGCCCTGGCTGGGAACAAGCCAAGAAAAGCCTGCGCCCCATTTTCCCTTCACTGTAGGAAGGAGATTGGGAGGCTTTTGTTTTTAAAAGTCGGGGAGTGAGAGGGGCTGCGAAGTTCCTGTGTTTTTCTTTCCCCTCAGCGACTGGGGAGAGCATCTTCCTTATCATTCAGGGCTGGCCCAAGAGCGCATTTTAACTGGGAGGCATCGCAAATTCACATCTGTTTTCTTATCAAAGTCCTGGACGGGAGGGAGAACCAGCAGCTGTCTCCCTCACATCAAGCCCAGTGCAGGGAGAGCCCTGCGGTTCTGTGATAAAAGAGAGCAGCAGTTAATCAGGGAGCTGCCTTTGCCTTTGTCTCGACTGCCAGCCTCCCTTGAGGACTGGCAGAGGCCTAAGAGGCTTCTGGGTTCTGGGGTGCAAGCCCTTGACATGGCAAAGTCTCAGGACCTTGGTTTTTACCTGAAAATGAGCATCTAATTTCCTTCCACCTTTTCTTATCCGAGAAACCAAACCGTGGGCTGGAATGGGATAACGGATAGGAAATTGCCTGAAGAGGTTTAACGCTTCGCTATTTAAAATGTGGCCCTCAGAGGAGCTGCCTCAGAATCACCTGAGAGCTTGTTAGCAATGCAGGCTCTTCGGCCCCGCCCCAGACCTCCCAAAGAAGAATCTGCCTTTTAACAAGATCCCAGGCGACTTGTTTGCACATGACAGTTTGAGAAGCCTGGATTTAAAAAAACTCTGCAAATCCTACCTTGTGAGGGAATGATTTGTTGAATGTCTCCTGCTAGCTCCAGGAAAATCAGGTCCCAAGCTGGCTTGTTCCCCCACCCCTGCACCCCACTTTTTAGCTCCGTGCCCGGCATTCAGTAGGCACTCAATATTTGTTGATTTCACTAATAAACCTTATGTCCTGTAAGCCTTCTATGTGACTCCAGAGGATGGTAGGAAAAGACAGGATATCAAAGTTATGAAACATGTAATCCACCTGGCAGGTGGCACCCAGCCTGTGGCCTCTAGTACAACGCCCAGGGCAGTGGGCAGCTCTCAGACCTTAGGTACGGTAAGATCACCTGGAGGCCTTTTTAAAATGGATGCTGAGCGGTCCCCCACCCCCACCGTTTTTAATTCACTAGGTCTGGGATGGGATGGAGAATTTGCATTTCTAACAAGCTCCAGGTGAGGATGCTGCTGGTCCAGTGACCCCCACCTTGAGGACATGGCCCAGTATGTTGACGTTGTCTAAGTGCCTTCATATTTTAAATGCAGAAAAAGGAAGCATTCACAGTGACAAAAATATCAAATTGGCAGGAGAGCATTTTCAGACTGAGGGATGGGGCTGCTATTTCAGGCTCTGGCTCCTTTTCAGGCAGTGGGGTGGCCTGGGAAGGGGCCAGGACAGCGGTACCAACGGCCAGGAGCTGAGTGGCGCTGGTGGCCGCAAGGTTATAATTTGGGACCCAAAGACATGGTTCCCGGCCCTGGTTGTGCGTCAGCGTCACTTGCGTAACTCTTAAAGGGCTACACTTTTCTTCCTGAATCACCAGGGATGGGACTCGGGCATCTCAATGTGTTAGGTCCTGGAGAGTTATTTGCTACCGAACAGTAACAGCAGTAACTATGCCGGGCCGCGGGTCAAGTGCTTTACATATATCAGCTCATAAAATTGTCACAATAGCCCAAGAAGAAAGCATCTTTGTTGGGCTGCTGCTGTAACACATCACTGCAAACTTAGTAGCTAAATAAAGCAAACATATTACCTTACGGTTTTGAAGGTTCCAAGGCTGACGCCGGGCTCACTGGGCTGAAATCAAAGGGGCAAGCAGGGCTACATTCCTTTCTGGGGCTCGAGGGGAGAAGCCGTTTCTGCGCCCTGCCCGGCTCCTGGGGGCTGCTCACATCCCTTGGTTCACGGCCCCTTCCTCTAGCCTCAAAGCCCGCCACCTGACACCCCTATGTATCTCTTCAGCAACCCCCTCTCTCTTCTGCTTCCCTCTCCCACTTTTAAAGACCCTTTGGTTACACTGGGTCCACCTGGATTATTCGGGACACTCTTCCTATTTTCAGGCCCGCTGATTAACAACCTTAATCCCATCTGCAGCTTGAACTTCCCTTTGCCATAATCGAACGTATTTCCAGGTCCCAGGAACCAGGATGCCAGCATCTTTGGGGGGCCATTAATCTGCCTGCCACAGGAAGCACTCCTATTTCCCCCCATTTGGGAGATGAGAACGTTTAGATTGGTGAGCTTAAGGCATCCTCTCGAGGTCGCACAACTGGAAACTGCTGCGTTAGCCGGGCTTTGCCCCCAAAGCAAAGCCTAACACAAAAACCTAAAGGAAAATCCTTTACTGAAGGGTGAGATCCAGTGAGCAAGAGACACGCAGAGCAGAGCGGGGAAGGAGGGAGAGTTGCAGAGATGTGCTATCCCGTTGGCCATTGCCTGAGGACAGACCGGGGGGTTAGAAGGGGGAATGTGCCAGGGTGTGTGTGCGCGGAGCAACAAGCAGGCTCCTGTGCTCTCCCTCGTTGTGGTCTCAGAAGCCCCGGTTGAGGTGCTGTCAGGCTGCACCTGTGTGAGGCTGAGAGCCTGAAGAAAGGCATGAGGGCTGCATATTAAACCCAGAACTCTCTCTGACCCTGCACACCTGACGTCACCTGTCACCACAAGTAACACTGGCCCACCTGCAGTCATGTAAATTCCATTCATCTGATAGCTCTGAACTCCCCGAGGGGGCTGCCTCCCATCTTGAGGACACTCTTGACACTCAAGAGAATCCTTTCAGGAACACTCAGTGCCCGGAAGCTTCTCATGCAGACCTGTGCACGGGAGCGTTTCCCTGGGACTACAATCTCCACCCTCCCTGGACTTGCCCTGTGGACAGTGGTGGGAGATGGGGAGGGAGCCCGCCCGTCTGAGTGCTCCCCGTGGTCAAACCACACCTATAGCTTCATAAATAGACCCAACTGCTTTGGAGGGTGATGCAGAGACAATGATCAAAAACCACTGAAAACATGAACCTCTTCTGATTTTCTAGGGCGTTTATCCTGTAGAAATAATGGAAGGATATCCACAAAAGCTACAAGGTTGCTCATCTCGGTGTCGTTTACAACAGGAGACTATCAGGAACACCTTCCGTGTTTGTGCAGTCATGAACTGCCATCAGCTGAGCATCACTCTCTTGTAGGATATAGATTGATTCCATTCAGAATAAAACCTATGATTCTCTCCTTCTGCCACACGGCTGGCCTGGATGGATTCACCCTCACTGGCTCCCCTGAGTTAACTCCCACGTTTGTCTTTGTGTCCTCAGCCAGATTTCTCTCTGAGCTCGGACCCAGCCATTCATTTGCCTTCTTGGGATTTCCACAAGACCATTTAGAAGTGCTCTCAAACTCCGCATGCCCCCAAATCAAGGCTGCATACCCTCCGGCCCCAACTTGCCCCTCTGAGCCATTCTTGAAGCTACTCTTTCTTATGGAGGCCCCTGACACCCTCTCCCCCACCTGCCACCATCCCTTCACTCAGTCCTGTTGATTGTACCTCCAGATTCCTCACTTGGACTGTGCAGGGTCTCCATTCAGAAGACTAAAAATACCTACCTCTTCCCCCCCCCCTCGGGACCTATACACAAGCTGTTCCCTCTGCCAGAAAAGCCCCCAGCCCTGCCCCTCTGCCTGTGAACTTCCTCCCATCCTCATGTCCCATCCCAGCAGTCACTTCTTCAGAGAGCTCCTCTCAGGCCCTCAGCTGAAAGCAGCCCCTTTGTTATTCTGTGCCAGTGCACCCGTTCCATTCCTAGTGCCATCTACATGGACAGAGACAGCCATGGTGTGTCCACCACGGCCTCGGCTCAGACAGAAATTCCGGTTAGTTCTATTCAATTCCTCCTACTGCCCCATCTCCACAGAGGTGTTCAAGTCTCTTCCTTTGGTTTGGAGGGACTTGCGAGTGCCTGGGACTCTTGACAAGGTGGAGGGTTGTGTGTGTGTTGGGGGAAGGGGGCACACTCAAGACCAGTTCGGCCATGCCCTTTCCCTGATCCTCGCCACAGAAGGCGCCCCTTCTTCTCCAAGTCTGAAGCCTCCCCTACCTCACCCTCTGCTGCCCACCTCCCCTGTTCTCGTCATTATGCTGTCTTCTTACTCTCCTTTTACTGGGCCCTTCCCTGGAAGAGGAAACACAGACCCTGCAGGCTGCACGCGTTCAAGAATCTTCCTGCCGGCACCCGGGGTGCTATCTCCTTTTGCTGTTGTTTCCGCTTTAGTGCATGCTGACCGGGTGTACCTGTGAGAAGGAGATGGAATAGAAATACACAGAAAACACCCAGGTGAGCGCTTGCCATACAACCCGTGTCTTTTTATTTGAGTTTATTGGTTTATCATTTGACATCTGGTTCCGGGTTGAACGGTGCCCTCCAGCCCCCCAGTTCATGTCCACCTGGAACCTCAGAATGTAGCCTTTTTTTGGGGGGGAAATGGTGTCCTTAAAGAAGTAATTAGTCAAGATGAAACCGCACTGGTTTAGAATGGGCTCTAAATCCAGCGTGACCGTTGTCTTTAATGGAAGGACGAAGTTCGGACACAGACACACAGACATGCAGGGGAGAAGGCCACGTGAAGACAGAGGCAGAGACCGGCGTGAGGCAGCCATGTGCCAAAGAATGCCACGGACCGCCAACAGCCACCAGAAGCTGAAAGAGACAAGGAAGGATTCTTCCCTGGAATCTTTGGGAGGAGCACAGCCCTGCCAACAGCTTGATTTTGGACTCCTGGCCTCCAGAACTGGGAGACAATAAAGTTCTGTTGTTTGAAGCCACCCAGTCTGCGGGATGTTGTTAGAGCAGCCACAGGAAACTAACACACGCCCAACAAGACTCTGAGGCCCTAGCGGGCAGGGGCCACATCAAATTTGTTCACTGTTGACTCCCTAGCGTCTAGCACCATGTCCGGTGCATAAATGGTCCTAAATACACTCTTGGGGAAGAACAAGGACCGCGGTGATTCGTTTGGTCCCACGGAGAAAAAGAGCAACCAGAGAGCGAGAAATGGAGCTTGGCCCTCCCTTCCCAATCTCATTCTCGGATGCTGAAATGACTATTTTTGGTGAACGCGAATCATAGCTGTGGCCAGTGTCTTCAGTCCAAGGCCGCAGATGTGTGTGCCGAGCCAGGGTTACAGTCACAAGAGTTTATTTTTAAAGTAACCACGCCTGACCTTCTGGCTCAGAAGCCTGTAGACTCAGACTTTCCTGAGGGCCACCCCAGCGTGGCCAGGTCTCCCGGGCAGAGAAAAGCCACAGGTTTCAAAATGAAGGAGGCCCTGAACCTTCCACTCCACCAGCTAAGGAATAGCACCCTCTCCCATCTGTCGCCTACACGCTGACCGCTTTCTGGCGAGTTTGACACCCACAAATCACAATCTGTTGCTCTTGGCTCTCTCCAGTTTCTCAAATTAAATGGTAAGTGTGAGCCTGCTATGTAGCCCACGGGGGGTGCGGCTGCTGGAGCCAAATGCTCTCCCACAGAGGTGGGAAGCTCCCTCTCCACCTTTGGTCTTCCCTGAGAAAAGACACGAAGACACTTCGAAACTGCTGGATTTTTTTTTTTCCCCTGTTAATCGAGCCATAAGTAAGCAGCAATCAGCCGTCCATGGGTACAACATAATTTGCCAAAGATGGGGATTCTCCTTTACCTCAGAGGTTTACCTGGGATTTAGGTTAAGAACACATTTCTTAAAGGTTCAACCAGAGTTAGGAAAAAAAAAAAAAAAAGAAGAAGGAAAATACTAGTAACCTAGTGAGACCCAGGGTACTTTTTTGTTTTTCGTTTTCTCAAATCGTGTTTTTCTTATTTAGTCTTTACATCAATAAAGAATGACCCCGACACCCTCACAGAAAGAAAGAAAGAAAGAAAGAAAGAAAGAAAGAAAGAAAGAAAAGACAAGAAAAGAAAATAAAAGACAAGAAAAGACAAGACAAGACAAGACAAGACAAGAAAAGAAAAAAGGAACATGTTACCCATTTGTCCCCAAGCCGGCCTTCCTTGGGCATCTGTGCCCACGGTGAGAACTGCCATACCCATTGCCTATTGAACAAATGTACTAAACACTCTGCACATCTGATTCTGAAAACATCAGGGGGCAATGTTGATATTTACTGTAGGTTTCTGAGGGAGAGAAGGAGAACGTTATATGTCACATGGCACAACTCTTCAAAATTGTCTTTAAACATGTCTTTCTTGACCACAAAGTTTCATTCCTCATGATGCTGCCCCATCGCTCCCTCTCTGTCTTTATCTTCCTGGTCCTCTCCCTCTTTTTGTACGTGCAGCTACACGGGCTGTCCTGCCAGCGATCTCCTCTTTCCAGCCTCTTCTGATGTATCAGGGTCCTTCAGCTGGGTTCCTCCCTTAATTTCTCTTATGCCAAGTAACTTGGCCTTCTCTTAGCCTCTCTGATTGTCCTCTCATCCTGTCACCCCACACAACCCCCATAGCTGAACTCGCTGCTCTAATAAGATGTCCCCTTTCCTAGAAAACACGTGGTTTCCCCACGCCAGCCGAAATCTTTGGTGGATATAAACATCCATACTTTCTGTTGACATCTATAATCCCTGGGTGTTCTGGGCTGGTGCCATTTCATTCTCCCCATTTTCTGTGAGGTTAGAGGGCTAGAGCATTTGCAGTAGAGAGGGGTAGGAGATGGGTAGGACTGCAGTTCCAATTCCATAAAAGGACCGAGGATTTGTGAGAACCAGTATGAGCTCACCCCTGTGGAGACGCACCGGGCACAATCACTGCCCTCGAGGAGTTCATCATGTGACTTGGAGAATTGTATATGAGACAATTGTAGAGCAAGCTGACAGTGACATGTACTAAGTGCCCTGAGAGTTCAGAAGGGCAGGTGGGTACATACTGGAGAAGTCTTCAGGAATTTTCTTTAAAAAAAAAAATTTTTTTTAACGTTTATTTATTATTGAGAGAGACAGAGAGAGACAGAGCATGAGCATGGGAGGGGCAAGAGAGAGGGAGACACAGAATCCAAAGCAGGCTCCAGACTCCGAGCTGTCAGCACAGACCCTGACACGGGGCTGAAACTCACGGACTGTGAGATCATGACCTGAGCTGAAGTCGGACGCTTAACCAACTGAGCCACCCAGGTGCCCTGAGAAGTCTTCAGGAATTTCTAAGCCTGGACCTAGAAGATGGGCTGAGTCCAACCAGGTGAGGGGTGGGGGGAGGGAGAAGCTATACCATTCAGGAGAATCAGTGTGAACAAAGACTTGGGGGTGGATATGAAACATGCTGGAAGACAGAAAGGAGGGCCACCCTAGCGAGTGATGGATTTCCCCAAGCGCATTCTTAAACCAGTCTTATTACTTTAAAATTGAACCTGAACTATATCCCTCCTGGAATTTCTCCCATTAAAAAAAATTTTTTGTCATATTTATTTTTGAGAGGGGGCTCAGAGAGAGAGGGAGACACAGAATCAGAAGCAGGCTCCAGGCTCTGAGCTGTCAGCACAGAGCCCGATGTGGGGCTTGAACTCACGAACCTGGAGATCATGACCTGAGCCAAAGTTGGACACTTGACCGACTGAGCCACCCAGGTGCCCCTCTCCCATTCTTAATTGTAAGGAGGCCTGCGGTCTGGTGCACAGGCAGGCAATCCTCCACTTACCAAGGACTGAGGTTCCAAGGACTGTTATTTAGGTTTGTTGATTGGATCTGGACATATGCATTTTTCCACAAAAACCAAGGTATACATGGGAATTAGCATAGGTGTAGTAAGACTAAAATATGTGTGTGTTGGGGCGCCTGGGTGGCTCAGTCAGTTAAGCGTCTGACTTCAGCTCAGGTCATGATCTCATGATTTGTGTGTTTGAGCCCCATGTCGGGCTCTGTGCTGACAGCTCTGGAGCCTGCTTCAGATTCTTTGTCTCCCTCTCTCTCTCTCCCCCTCCCCCACTCGTGTCCTGTCTCTCTCTCTCTCTCTCTCTCAAAAACATTACAAAAAAAGAGAAGATGTGTGTGTTGGCACATGTATTACTTTAACATGGTTATTATAGTAAATACACCGTAAGCAAGTAAGAAATTTTGTGAAAAATTCGTATTTTTCCAATGAGTTATTTTTAAAATTTACAGAAATGTCATGTTTTTACAATATTCCATGGAAAGTCGGTGAGAAATGACCTCAGGATGTCACCCTGAGAGTTTGGCCGCTTGACTACCCTAGAGGTTCTAATGGTGACCCCGAGCCCTGCCTGCCCCAGGGTCCAACCAGAAGCATGAGGCACCTAAATGACACCTAAATGTCTTTAGGGCATGGGAAATTTGCTGAGCTCCAGGTAGCCTTCAAGGAGAGGTGGCCAGTCAGGGGATCTGGCACCACCTCTGACCCAAGTGGGAGAGAATATGCAAAGGCTGGCAGGTGGCTTGGATACATTTCAAAGAGTTTAGCTAATGCCCTGCAGGACACCAGGCACTGCCTGCTAAGTTTAGAAGCAGCATCTAATCCTCTAGAGAAGGGTCTAGAAAAGCTTGGTTTGGTGTTAGGCTCCACAGGGATGATTGAGATCCACAAGAAGCCCAGTCTTGTGAGCTGAGCCAGTGTGGCCGGAATCGGGAATGGTATAATTTGAATGGTTCATAATGTAGCCAAGAATCTTCCTTTCTTCCCCAACCATACGCCCTACCCCCTACCACCTTTCTTTTCTTCATTCTCTCATTCATTCATACTAGTGCCAAGCCATTTCTTAGGTGACAAGGACACTGTGATGGATACAATTCCTACCCTATGGAAATTATAGTTTATGGTGGAGGGGGGAATAGACACATAATTATGGTTAAATTCATACTGATATAATTATAATTATGGATAGTGTTCCAAAGAGGTACAGCATTTAATGGCATTAAGAGGGAACCTAACCAGGTCTGGTGGGGTATACTGAGTGCTTAGCAAGGCTTCCCTGGGAAGCCTTCCGTGGCATCCAAGCTGAGACCTGACAGATGAGAAGTCAGCCAGGCAAAAGAGAAGATAAGAATAAGAATAGGAATAGGAAGAGTATTCTAGACAGAGAGAAGCACCAGTGCTATGTCACTAAGGCAGGAAGGAGAATGGAATGTTCTGGGAACTTGCTGGAGAGAGTGAGCAAGAGGGATGGAGGGTGAGACAGCGGGAGCAGATCACTGGGCACAAGTCTGGGGTGCTCACAGTGGGCTAGGTGACTAATGCCTCTGAGTGGAGCTGAGTCTTTGGGTATTGTTAATGGTGATAATAATTATAATAATAGCTAGCTCTTAGAAAGCACTTTCTATGTGCTACATGCTTTCTATGCCTCATGTTATTCAATACTCACAATCCCCCTAAGGTTTTGTGTAGTTATCTTTCCATTTTACAAATAAGGAAAACAAGGGATAGAGAAATAAATCAATGTATCTAAGGTCATGCAGCCAACAAGTGCAGGAACTCAAACTTGATCGACGGCCTACCTGATTCCAGAACTCTTGTTCTGAAAACTTTCCCCCACTGCCTTTTGGCATCAGCGACTCTTGCTGAGGAGGGGCCAGGGAGGCTATCTCCAGCGCTGTAGCTCCTGAGCCCTGAGAAGGGGAGAGGGGGCTGCTGGTGGCTCTGTCTGTGGTAGAGAATTGCTGGGGAGAACTCCACTGGCGGAGGTGGTAGGACCTATCTATGAATCATTTGTAAGGGGAGGATTAGTCAGAGACTGGCTGTGTTGTTGCGGAAGTTGTGGGCAGGGTGTGTAGTCAACATGAGGCCGTGAGGGCTGGAGTTTTTCTTAATGGTGACATTGTGAACCAGGGAAGGTGAGTCAACTTTTGGGGGTGACTTTTAAGTGCAAAAGCATCTTATCCAAGGCTGGCAGGTGAACTTAGAGGATTGTTGGAAGAAAGGTACACCTTAGAGAACTTAGGATGTCCTTGACCAGATACACCCAAAGTCAGGCTGTCTCACCAGCTGAAGGAGCCCTGCACTCCATTTTGCAGGCTGCTCACGCAATCACTGAGCAGCACCTGGAGACAATTTAAAATTAGTTGGGTAAGGAATTTATCACAAAAACAACTCAGGGACTTCCTGGCAGGTCTTTATGCCTGTGATTCAGTGAGAACTCTCAAGGTCCCTGAGCGCAGGGGAGTTGGAAAAAACTTAAAACTGGTTTTGGTGAGGTCGCCTGGGTGGCTCAGTTGGTTAAGCGACTGACTCTTGATTTCAACTTGGGTCATGATCTCACGGTTCATGAGTTTGAGCCCCCCATTGGGCTCTGTGCTGATGGCGTGGAGCCTGCTTGGAATTCTCTCTCTCTCTCTCTCTCTCTCTCTCTCTCTCTCTCTCTCTCCGCCTCTCTGTGTCTCTCCCCACTCTCTTTCTCTCAAAAGAAATAAACTTAAAAAAAAAAAAACAAACCCTGGCTTTGGTGAGATAGACATCAAAATGGCAAAAACAAGAACCATGGTAGAATTTAAGAGAAGCAAAATAACTACTCCTCTTGGGGCTAACACTCCTATCTTAACTATGGCCCTGCTAGTATGTTTCCCTATAATTTTCAAGTGCCTGACAATGTGGATGAGATGCTTCCCACTTCGGTTTGACCTTAATATTAGTGATCCAGGTATAATAGCTATTCCAACAGCAAAAGGTAACGGTCATGGAAGGTTGGACCTGTGAGGGACATCCATTTAATTTCCAAGAATGTATTCGCACCTGGCATTTCTTCAGGCATATTACATGTCATCTCTAATGGTCCTTAGACTAGTCCAGTCCTTATAGTTAAGATTAGGAAGTCCTCATTACTAACTGTATGATATACTTGAAAGTTGCTAAGAGAGTAGATCCTAAATGTTCTAACCACAAAAAAGAAACAGTAATTACCTGAAATTACAGAGGTGTTAACTAACACGATGGGGGTAATAATTTTTACAATATAAAACAAGTTTTTACAATATAAAAAAAGAAGTCATCTTGCCCAAGGTCCACCCACAGTTGTTAGCAGCTATTTCTGTGGCTGGCAACCGTTAGGGTCCCCTTTCTTCTTTTTGGGATCATCAGTTCCGCAAGGTCTGAGTATAGAATATTGTAAAAGGAAACTCTGAGCTTCCAGGAAGCTCTCCAGTAAGTTATGCAGCTGGAATCTCAGCTGGAGGAGGCATTGTGGTATGAAAGGTAGTCTGGTTTCCCCTAGTGCAAATCCACTTCCCAGGTCTGACCGCAGGCAAGGTCCATAACCTCTCCTTGAGCCTAGGTTTCCTTGCCTTAACAACAGAAACAATTCAATCTTCCTCCATGCATTGCTGTGAGGATTAAATGAAACGATAAGCAATGAGATTGAGGGCAAGTATTAATTATCTTAGATAGAATTTTTGGTACATTGCAAATTTCCCCCAACACACAGATGTTTTTTTAATTAAAAAAAAAAGTAAGGAGATTAGCATATCTACAGCTTTTACTCCTACGTCTGGCACACAGGAAGCCACCATGAACATTGAAAATTAATTGTCCACAAAAGGCCCCCCTAGGCTGTAGTCATGTCTGAACAAGTCTGGGGGACTGGCAGGGCATTCCACTCTGGCTGCATATGCACAAGGGTTAGAGGCTACTCCTGGGAGAAAATTCGTGCTAAAGTTAGATAATTGAAGTTCCCAAGTTAGATCAAGGCCAGTAGATCAAAGCTTGATGAGACAGGTATTTTCAAGCACAGCCCTGTGTTTATTACATAGACTGACTCCCTCCTTTCCACCAGGAACCCCTATTGCAGTGCCCATGGTCTCCTGAGTTCCAGGGGAGGGAGTGACAAAACTAAACAAAATTTCCTGAAATCTCTGCTAGACTTTGAGAACATATTAGGCAGTTATATTTGTAAACTTTTGACCTACCACACACAGGGAAACAAAGGGGACTCCTCCT
Source organism: Lynx canadensis (assembly GCF_007474595.2). Taxonomy (NCBI): domain Eukaryota; kingdom Metazoa; phylum Chordata; class Mammalia; order Carnivora; family Felidae; genus Lynx; species Lynx canadensis. The sequence goes on along the minus strand of NC_044320.2, from coordinate 36,841,387 downwards.
TCCCTCAGCCCCCATGCATCCCTGGGTGTCTGCTGGAGACTGGGTTGCTGAGTACTAGGAACTGAGTCAAAGCCTTGGTGCAGTAGCCTATGAGGTGGACTTTAGGGAGAGAAGAAGAGGAAAACATCGGCCAAGTGGTACCTGAGGGGATTACCTAGGCACACGTGGGACATTTTTCTAGAGATATCAGATCTATTTAGAAAAAATGAAGACCTCAGAGTGTTACTGAATGGTCACCTGAGTCATGACGTTGGGGGCTGGGTCTCCTGAGGGGGTGAAACCTGCCCTGTTGGTTGGTGGGTAAGTAAGTGGACCTGTTTTGTTTTCCTCTATTGGGTTTTCCTTGTGGCCTTGCTCCATCAACACTATCTTTATAAAATGCTGACAAGGCAATGCTTTAGGAGAATGCGCCCAAGGAGAGAAAAAGATCTACTTCTTCTACCTCAGCTATACTTTTAACAATTTATTTTTTAAAATCTTGGTAAAATGTCTATGCATATATATATGTGTGTGTATATATTTGTGTATGTATATATACAAATAACATAACATATGTATATATATTAGTGTCCAAATTCAGTGACATTAAATCATAACGATTTCCCCTGAGAGTTTTATAGTTTTAGTTCCTAAGTGTAGGTCTCCCATCCATTTTGAGTTAATTTTTGTATATGGTATAAGGTGAGGGTCCAACTTTTTTGTGTGTTGAGTTTGTACCCTGCCAAACTTTGCTAAATTTGTCTATTAGCTCTAATAGCTTTCTTTCTTGTGGATTCTTTGGAATTTTCTCTATATAGGATCATGTCATCTGCAAATAGAGACAGTTTTAGCTCTTGGTTTCCTAATTTGGATGTCTTATTTCTTTTTTTGCCTGGTTCTGGCTAGAACTTCTAGTACAATGTTGAATAGCAAGTAGTTAAAGCAGACCTCCTTGTCTTTTTCCTGATCTTAGGGAGAACTCTTTCAGTTATTATTGGCTATGTTGTTAGCTGTGGGCTTTTCACAAATGCCCTTTATCATGTTGATAACTTTACTTTTCATCTGAGAATATCTTAATTTTACCTCATTTTTTTGAAAGGCAGTTTTGCTGGATATAGAATTCTTACTTGACAGTTTTTTTTTTTCCTTTCAGCACTTTAAATATATCATCCCACTGCCTTCTGTTCTCTATGTTTTCTGAGGAGAAAGCAACTATTTATCTTATTGAGAGTCCCTTGTGTATAAGTCACTTCTGCTGCTTTTGGGATTCTTTTTCTCTTAGGTATGTAGATTCATGTCTTTTTTTAAAATTTTTTTCTAAAGTTTATTTATTTATTTTGGGGGGGGTGGCAGAGAGAGAGAGGGAGAGAGAGAACCCCAAGCAGGCTCAACACTGTCAGCATGGAGCCTGATATGGGGCTTGAACTCATGAACTGTGAGATCATGATTTGAGCTGAAATCAAGAGTCGGACACTTAACTGATTGAGCCATCCAGGCACCATTTGGGAATGTACAAAAATACTTTCTACTACTTTCTCTCATTCTTTTCTGTTTGGGACTTCCATAAAACATGTGTTGGTCCACTTAATGGTGTCCCACAGATCTCTTAGGTTCTATTCACTTTTCATTTTTTTCTTTATGCTCCTCAGACTGGATACTTTCAATTCTCTTATCTTCAAGTTTGCTGATTCTTTCTTCTGCATCCTCAAATCTACTGTTGAAATTCTTTGGTGAATTTTTCATTTTAGTTATTGTATTTTTTAAGTCTAGAATAGCTTTTGGTTGCTTTTTACAATAGTCTCATTTTTAAATACATTGCTTTCCTGATTTCCTTTATTTCTATGTCCATTTTTTTCCTTCAGTTCTTTCAGCATATTAAGGTAGTTGTTTTAAAATCTTTGCCTAGTAAGTCTGATGCCTGGACTTTCCCAGGGATGGTTTCTGTCCACTTGCTTTGTTCCTTTGAATTAGCCAAACTTTCTTGGTCTTTTTTCACGTATACCTTGTGATTTTGTTGTTGTTGTTGAAAAGTGGATGTTTGACCATTATGTCATAACTCTGAAAATCAGAATCTTCCCCTCCTCAAGATTTTCTGGGTTTTTTTGTTATTGTTTTGTTTGGTTTGTTTTGTTGTTGTTGTTGTGTTTTTGTGTTTGTTTTGTTTTTTTTTTTTTTTACGAATCATTGAAGTCTATAATTGTCTGCTTGTTTAATGACTTTCCAAACTATTTTTTGCAAAGCTTATTCCTGGTTGTGTGTACGGTCACTGAAGTCCCCGTTCCAATTGCTTATGTTCAGCTAATGTTTGATAGAGATTTTGTTAAATGCTAAAAGCTAACATGAAACCAAACAAACAAAAACTACCACAAGAAAGAAAGAAAGAAAGAAAGAAAGAAAGAAAGAAAGAGAAAAATACAAAAAGCAAACACTTATCCTAATTTTCATGGACTCCTGCTGGAGCACTTTAACACTTAGACTTGCATTGAGGCTAGGGATTGGCACAAGGTAAAAGCTTAGGGTCTTCTCAAGCATTTTCTGAGCATGCATCTTGCCTTGAGCATGTACATGGCTTTCTAAACTCCTCTGCACATACAGGTGCCTTTGAATGTTCTAATTTCCCAAAGAACTTTCCCCAGCTTTCCCTCTGGGATTTTAGGCCATCTATTGCATATTTGGACTGTAATCTTTTGCCTTAGGCTTCTGTGGGTTGTTCATTCACCTAGTAACATTCTCAAACTATGCCCACTGCTTTTCTGGCCTGAGTTCTGAGTTAGGAAAAACTAAGACAAGCATCTTTTGGTAACCTTCAGACAGGTTAGAATGGACATACACAATAATGTGTGAACAAGATGTGTGTTAGAACAGATATAAACAGTAATGTGTTAACACTGGGAACACAGGCTGCCACCTCTTCAAGACCACCTTCACATTGGGAAGGGAATGGGGCCAGGGCAAATAAAAATGCCACAGAAGTTTCCTATCATTGTCAAGTTGCCATTCTTGATTCAGCGTTTTGTTGGATGCTGTAAACCTTTGGCTGTTTTCTAGAGTTCTGACAATTTAGTTCTGAAAGTTTCAGCTTGTGTGTGTGTGTGTGTGTGTGTGTGTGTGTGTGTGTGTTTCCTTGGGGAAATAAGAAATTACAGCTACCCACTCCATCATTTTGCTGGCATCACTCCCAAGCTTTACTTTTGATAGTGACCTTATTTTTACCTCTACACTACCGTGGCCTGGGCAACTGGGTTACATACACAAAATTCACTTTGACCAAATTGTTGAGCTGGTGTATGATGCCTGTTTTTTGTAGAGTAAGTTGAAAATACCATGGGAAACAGGCCAGAATCACACACACAAAAATCATTCTCCATAGGCCGTACTTTTATCTGTGCAATATTGTAAATACTGTGTAAATAGCATCTATATCATAATCAAAGGGTTGCTAAAATTAGTTTTCACTTACTATTAATAGTAAAAGGACATTTTCTAAACTGTTGGCTTCAATGTTTAACAGTTCTAGTTTATCCCCATTATAAGTGCTGGCAAATGGGTTTAATCTTTTATAGTGGTGACAGCCTAATGCAATCAATGTGTGAAGGGTTGCAAAGCTATGTCCAGGCTCAGGGGACAAGAGTTCCATAATCAATTGGTGTTGCTTGTCAGGAGCACAGGAGGGAAGAGCATGTATATATTTCTGTGTAACAAATTACATCAAAACTTAGTGGCTTAAAATAGCAACAAATATTTAACTTCCAGTGAAATGGCAGAGTAGGAGGGAGATTTGTTTACCAATCTCAGAGCATGTGCTAGAAGGACAGGGATCACTGGGAAACTTCTCCCGGAACAAAGGAACAGGAGGGCACCATTTTCCTCCCCTTCCCCTAGCATAAACACACAGACATCTATGGAAACCAGCATTGTGCCTACAGTGTGCCCACCCCCACATATTCCTGCAGACACATGTGCCTCTGCCAGCCAGGACTCAGCTCCAGGTCCCCTCCCACAGCAGACCCACCCAAACCTTGCTAACACCATGCGCCCTGCTGCCATGCCCTTTTGCAAATCTTCCCCCTCCAACCTAGCCTGCCTGAGTCCCTAACAGATACAGGTCCCTTCCCACCAACAATGACCTTGCTGGCACTGTGAGCCCTTCTTGCAGTTCAGCACTACTGCATCTCTAACAAAGATCTGGTCTGTCTCAGCTTAAGTCCAAGGTGGCCCCAGACTGGCCCTAACAGCACAGGGACAAAACCCTGCCCACAATAGGCAAAGACAGCTATTATAAATGACTAGGCAGAAGTGGCACAGCCACAACATCTGGGTGTATGCAACATGCATAGGAGAAACACTGAAGTGCCAGGTTCTGGTGAACAGGGAACATTGTGATGCAGGGCACTACAGGAACCTCTTCTTCATAAAGCCCCTCCTCTTAAGAGCAGGAGAGGTAGCTGATTTTCCTAATACATAGAAAGAGACACAGAGAGTTAGACAAAATGAGGAGACAAAGGAATATGTCCCAAATGAAAGAACAGGACAAAATTGCAACGAGAGACCTAAATGCAACAGAGATAAAAAAAAAATATGTCTGATGAAGAATTTAAAGTAATGGTCATAAAGATACTCAATGGACTTTAGAAAAGAGTGGAGGTTGGGGCACCTGGGTGGCTCAGTCAGTTAAGCATCTGACTTTGGCTCAAGTCATGAAGTCATGGTTTGTGAGTTCAAGCCCCACATCAGCCTCTGTGCTGGCAGCTTAGATCCTGGAGACTGCTTCAGATTCTGTGTCTCCCTCTCTCTCTCTGCCCCTTCCCCTGCTCATGCTCTGTCTCTCCCTCTCCCTCTCTTTCTCTCTCAAAAATAAATAAACATGAAAAAAATTAAAAAAAAAAGAAAATAGTGGGGGACCTCAGTGAGACCCTTAACAAAGAAATAGAAAACATAAAAAAGAACCAATCAGAGATGAATAACTCAATAATTGAAATTAAAAATACACTAGAAGGAATAAATTAAGTAGACTAGAGGAAGCAGAAGAATGGATCAGTGACCTGGAGGACAGAGTAATAGAAAGCAATCAAGCTGAATGAGAGAGAGAAAAAATAATAATAAATGCAAATAGATTAAGCAACACCATCAAGCATAATAACATTCACATTACAGGGATCACAGAAGGGGGAGGAAAAGGGGAGCAGAAAATGTATTTGAATAAATAATGGCTGAAAAGTTTCTGAATCTAGGGAAGGAAATCAGAAATCCAGACTCAGGAGGCACAAAGAACCCCCTCCCCCCAAGTAAGTCCACACCACGACACCTGGTAATTAAAATGGCAAAAACTTGTGATGAAGAGAGAATTTTAAAATCAGCCAGAGAAAAGAAAACAGTTACATACAAGGGAAAACCCATAGAGCTATCAGCTGATTTTTCAGCAGAAACTTTTCCAGCTAGAAGGGAGTGTCATGATATATTCAAAGTGCTGAAAGGGAAAAATCTGTACCCAAGAATACTCTATCCAGCAAGGCTATCATTCAGAATGTAATGAGAGATAAAGAGTTTCCCAGACAAACAAAAGTTAAAGGAATTCATGACCACTAAACCAGACCTACAAGAAATGTTAAAGGGGACTCTGAGTGGAAAGAAAAGTCCACAAGTAGGAATAAGAAAAACAGGAAATACAAAAGCAGTAAAAATAGGTAGATCTATAATAATCAGTCATGGTATTCACAAAATAAAAAGATGTAAATTATGACACCATATACCTAAAACATGAAGGGAAGAGGAGTAAGGAATGGGTTCAAACTTAAGTGACCATTAACTTAAAATAGACTGCTGTATGCATAAAATGTTATATTCATTTTATATGTATGTTATATATATGTATATATTATATATATTATATACATTTTATATGTATATACTTCATATGTATATATGTATATATTAACGTAACCACAGGTTTAAAAAAATAGTAAAAAAATGCAAAAAATAAAGAGAAAGGAATCCAAGTGACAAAACAAATGAACAAAGAAAAAAAGAGACAAAAACAAAAACAAAAACAAAAAACCAGACTCTTAACTGTAAGAACAAATTGATGGTTTTACCAGAGGGGAGGTGGGTGGGGGGATGGGTGAAACAGGTGTTGGGGATTAAAGACCACACTTACCATGAACACTGAGTAATGTATAGAATTGTTGAATCACTATATTGTACACCTGAAACAAATATAACACTGTAAGTTAACTATACTAGGATTATAATAAACAAACAAACAACAAGTATTTACTATCTTTCATAATTTCTATGGATCAGAAATTTGGGAGTAGTTTGATTGGATGGTTTGGGTTCAAGATCTCTTATGAGGTTGCAGTCAAGATGTCAGCTGGGATTACAATCATCTGAATGCTTGTCAGGCTGAAGGATCCATTTCTAAGAAAGCTTACTCACACAACTGACAAGTAGATGCAAGCTATTGGCACCAGGCTCATCTCCTCTTTTTCTGGGCCTCTCTAAATGGCCACGTAAGCGTCCTTAGAACATGGTGGTTGACCTCCACCAAAGAAAGCAATCCCAGAGAGAGCCAGGCAGAAGCTATTGTTTTTATGACCTAAACTCGAAGTCACATAGCATCATTTCTGCCACACTGTATTCCTTTGAAGCAAGTCACTAGATCTGGCCCATACTCAAGAGGGAAGGAATTAGGTTTTATCTTTTGAAGCAAGGCATGTCAAAGAGTTTGTGGACATATTTAAAAACCATCACATGGTGCTATGCCATGCTTCACTGACCTACCTGAGAATACTCACTGAACCCTCACACAGTCTGAGCAACATAAAATGCTGACTTATTTTATGAAAAAATACGAATTAAATAATGCAGAGTCAAAGGTAAAGAATACACACATATTGTGTGTGTGTGTGTGTGTGTGTGTGTGTGTGTGTGTGATAGAAGAGGAAAAATGAGAGCTTCCTGGTTTCTTGGGGAATTAGTCAAAAACAGCTTAAGGGAACTTCAACAATATAACAACTCACTATCACAAGGAGTGCTACATCTAAAATCTATCTGTTAGGATATTGGCAGAGACCGGGGGCATGAAAGGGGTCTGATTTTGCCCCTCTCATTATCTTTTCCACAGAAGGTTCTCCCACAAGATTAGGATTTCAAGTCATAGGGAAGACTCTAAGTTAAAAGCAGGCCTTTTGAGCAGACTGGACCACTTAAGTCCGGTCAGTGCAAACAGTTCCCTTGCTTAACAGAAACTACCCGACAGGTCAAGGCCTCTGTCACTGGCACACAGAAGTGCAATGTGAGAGGTATGTATACAAATATGAACAGCTGTATTCAGCATTCCTCACTTGGGCTCAGCAGAAAAACTAATACTCAAGCACAAAATGGTGATGTTGTTTTCTGGACATCTGGCTCTGAGTATTGTATGGTTTGTGACTTCTTAGCTTTTAAGTATGTCTCCTCTGACTTTAAGCAGCAGATTCCTCTTAGCAAGCGAGCACTCTGTGCTCTCCGAGGTTGGAAATGGTAGGTTTTCAGAGCTGAGTGAAAATATTGTGTTGACAGCCCTTTGCCTGTGTAAGACAGCAGGGTTGTTTACTTGGGCTGGAGTACAGCTTTGTCGAGGCAGGGAGTCATGGTCCCAACATCAGGGTTGCTTAGCAATGGGTCTATGCCATGCTGCAAAATTTCAGACCGGGCTGGAGCACAAGTACCCATTTGGGGGGATTTCCACACGACAGTCTTGCCCTCACTTTGTCATATAGCTCCTAAAATCTGATTCACATTGTAAGATGCAAGAGTAATTTATTCAGTGCCCCCCCCCACCAATTCTCTTCTTGGAAAAGTTAAAAAAAATATTTGTTCTTTGAGTACATTTCTTTAGATACTACAGAAAGTTAGTCACTCTAGATTACTGAAAATATTTAAGTTTAGTTTGATCCTTATTCTGACAAACCTGTTTAATATCTAGCAAAGTAGCTGAATGTGTACTGTGATCATACTATGAACAAAAATAATGCATTTTAAAAATATACTTTGTCATTTGAATAACATTTGAAATGTTATTACCAGAGAAAGAAATCACATGCGGGCATAAAGGTATATCGTACAACAGATTGCAGGGATTGGGCATGGTTTAAAAAGTGACTAATTTATAGCGTATTCATTTATTAAACAAGCATTTCTGGAATGAGTGCTATGCTATGTTAAGTAGCTAGGAAAGTTAAAACATTTGTCACCATCCTTCCCAGAGCTCACAGTATGGCAAGAAGGAGATAATAAGGTAATCTCAAGTGTTGAGGGAGACTTAATGAGTGTCTGAGAATTATAATGTGTAGAGCGAGAAGTTAAAGTAAGGGAGAAGGGTTTGGAGATTAGAATGTACTTGAGAAGGGGGGGGTCTCCATGCTGGAGAGTGATGGGATATATAGTACACCTCCCAGGTGCTCCTGAAAATAGAGCCAACAGCAACATACCCTTTTCCCCACCAATAGAAACTGGACATAAGATGGTATTTTTGTTGTGTGAGATCGTGAACCTGTATATCTTTGCAGCAAATTACTGTTGACCTTGACCCTGCTTTGCATTATTTATGTTTTTAAAAAGCAATATTGATTTTATTACAAAGGGACTATTTCCCTCGGAGGGTTTGTTGATTAATGTCTGTTGCAGTTAAAGTCTCAATGTGGCCACTATGGACTTTGGTCACTTAATCCTTCTGTCAAATGTTTTTATTAGCTAGGGTGCATTACACATTCAGGAACTCAACATTAAATGGATTTATGTTAGATCAGGCTGAAGACTTGGGTTAGGAATTAGTGTTTTTTCTCTATTTCAGTCCTTAGACACTCTTTGTGGATAAATTCAAGGTTAGCAGGGTACTACCAATTTATGGCAAATTGAGTCTTTAAGTAGAATATATACAAGGTAGACTATTGATCTTAAATTATTGCCTCTATTGTCTCCTTAAGGGCATAAAACTAAATACTGCCATCTTTTTTTAGTAACTTTGACAAAACCATGTACAGGAGATGTTGGATGCATATTTTTCTGCAATGATAATGGCATATTCATTGCTACTGCTAATTACAGAACTATGGTTAATATTAACTAGTTAAGTCAAATACCAGCCATATTTGAGTAGTTCTAACATTTTGGAGGAAGCCTAATTTAGGCTGATCTGGAATGTTTGAAATGTTTAATTCAACAATGATTTCAGATCATAGGCATTCATTTTCTGTTAAGATTAGCTAGCTAATATCCAGCTTGGATGGGTCAGGTAGCAGGACAGAGAAGAAAGAATAGGTAAAAGAGATATTATGTTAAAAACCAGACAGTTGGATCATTGATAAGCTTTTTTTTTTGAGAGAGAGAGAGAGAGAGAGCAAGCATGTAAGTGAGGGGAGAGAGGCAGAGGGAGAGGGTGAGAGAAAAGCGTAAGCAGGTGTATGCTCAGCATGGACTCTGATGCGGGGCTTGGTCCTATGACCCTGGGATTGTGACCTGAGCTGAAATCAAGTCAGTCACTTAACCAACCGAGCCACCCAGGCACCCCTGATTGATAAACTTTTTAAAATAAATTACGATAAATAGGAATCTTGAGATTGCCAAGGATAATAAAGGAGTTAGACCAGATAATATTGAGATAGGTGTAGCCTGTCAATAAAAATATGTGATTTAATATTTAAGGTAGAGGCAAATAAACATAGATGTTTCTTACCTACTTAATTTAGCTCTTGCTCTTGTCTTAGTGTTAAGGTTCAAATTTCATAGTACAAAATGTGTTTTTGAGAGCTGGGGTTTTCTCCAAGATGGATAATGATCATTTGTTTTTTAATTCAATGCCAAGAACATCAACAAATAATGTTTAATTATTCATCGATTCCCCCCCCCCCCCACTTTAGCTTCGTCTTTAAAATACTTCTCAATTGTGGAACCAGTTATCATCCAGAAATGGCATATATTCTTTTCTTTATTTACAATTTAAAATATCCAAGGCATTATTTTTCTTCCAAAGATATTGCACCTTATTCTCTTCAGTGTATATATGTGCTAAGGGTTAGTAAATTGTTTTCATTAATTTCTGGAAAGGATCCTCTGAAGCCTGGGTTTCTTTGGAGTTGGCAAACCTGAGTTCACATTATGGTGTACTTCATACTTCTGATTCTGTATTTCTTAATAGTGTAAACTTGGGCAAGTCACATAACCTCTTAAAGCCTTGGTCACTCATCTGTAAAAGGAGAGCAATGACAGCATGTCCCATATAAAACTGTTTTTAAGGATTAGATTTAAGTTGAATGTTTAGTATACTTCCAAACACTACAGGAGTTGTTAGCTATCACTGCAATTATCATCCCAAGAAACCAACCCTGCTGACTCCTCGATCTTGGCCTTTTAGCCTCTAGAATTGTGCACATTGAATTTCTGTTGTTCAAGCCACCTCGCCTGTGGTACGTTGTTATAGCAGCTCCAGCAAATCAGTACAGGACGACTGACAAGAGGAGTATATCCCTAAATTACAAGCGTAACTCATTTCTGGAATTATCTGCTATAATTTCTGGAAGCTGCTAGAGTTGGTCTGTTTCTATCATTTTCTTGCATGGAAAACAATCCACTGCGCGTCCTCCTCTCTGACCCGCGCTGCCGTCTGTGGGGTTTGGCGAGCCAGAGTTAGGCCTCAGAGGGGACACAGACACAAAGATCACATGACAGTTGTAACCGAGATGCCCCAGAGCATAATATCAACAGCTTCATGATTTGGCATCTGTTATGTCAATACTGGTTAGAGCAGTAGAGCTGGGGGAAGGGAGGCAGAGGTGAATCCGAGAGTGAGTTTCATATTGAAACATCACTCCACGAGAATGGCTTGTATTTTTCTGCAAGCAGAGTTAAAGATGTTGTCTGCTCATTTAGTGTTATTATGGGAACAGAATCATCAAACACTATAGATTTTGTTTTCCTTAAACCAGACGGAATCATGATTTCGTTGGAACTGGGGGTAATAATGCCCACATGAACGGCTGATTGCTCTTGGCAGACAACTCTGAACTCCAGGGACTCTTTTTCCTTCATAGCAATTTGGGCTCCTTTTCACTCCTTCCTCCAAGCCCATCCTTGCTGACCGCTCGTCCGTCCTTCGGTCTACTCATTTTCCTCTTGCAAAACAGTGTAGGCCAGGTGTGGGTGCGTGGGTACCACTGACAGGAGAATCCAGGCCACTTGTATCGTCTCAACCTCCTTTAATCAAGCCAATGCTCACCTCCTCCGGAGACAGGAAGCAAGGACTTCCCCATCCCCATTGCCCTCAGGAATTTCTGCAGCCACACTGAAGCCCTGAGTGCTCCTCACTGACTAAAAGCAACTTGTCTATTGTCATGGGAAAAAACAAAACAAAAGTAAGTCATTAAAACGAATACCTGGGAATGTTTAGGAGGTTGGCTCTCCGTAAGTGAGACGGACATACATGTGTTTGTAAATTGCAGGTGGTAGGAACCAGCATTTGGTCTGAGTCTCTGCAGGTGCTTCTGGAGGGTCGGGCAGGTGCAGGGCCCATGGCAGAGTAAGTGCCTCCCTACAGTTTGCAGCCTAGGGGCCTGGCTCGTCCCACACTGGTCCTGCTGCTACTCCTCGCCATTGGCAGCATCTAGCAGGGAGCAGCTGGCAAAGGAGAATCTTGGGTTGTAGCATCCCCAGCGTCACAGAGCTGAGGGGCATTTAGAGCGAAGAAACCACAGCTTAAGAGCCGTCACCGTCACTTAGCTTCAACCTCATGACCACCCTGAGAGGCACAGCGGATACTGTCACCTCCACATCCTCAGGTCTGTGACTTACTGAGGTCTTGGGAATAGAACTGGGGCTGGGCTCTAAGACTTCATATATCATGATGTTCTACCTGCCCTCGGGTCACACCTGGGGGGGAGCAGCCCGCTCACTTGATCCAGGACTGGCCTGACCCCCCACTCGGTCAAGAGCACTATGGAGATGTGTCATACTTTCACCCACCCAGCCTGCACCGTCAGCCTCAGCCAGCCCCTGGCCACATCGCTCCTTGCATCTTGCAACAATTTCATTTACTGGGAACTTTCATTACTGTGAGATATCTGAGGGCTGCCTGGAATGTTCCCTGCCCTGCGTGTTCCAGAGAACAGATTATCAGGAAGCCCTTTATGTCTGCCACCAAGAGAGATCTCTGGATCTTTCTGGCACAATGACTGTTTTGACCTGTGTTTCCTGCTATCTTGTGCATCCAGAAAAAGAGGTACAGAGAATACAGGATGGAGGTATAAGTCCCAAGTCCAGATTTTTCCCAAATGGGAAGGGCCAAGTCCGGAAATTATGGCCAGTGCTGTAGCAACTATGGTTTTTCCTGCCTTGCTTCGTAGAAATAGCAGGGCTTGATGGAAACTGCATAGTGAGACCATAAAAATTGACCTTGGGCCTGTTAGGTGATTGTACATTGATTTTACACTTGGTGCCCAAACCTATCACATCTTGGCCTGCCCTCTTGCAGCTTATACAATAAGGCATTTCTGAGTACAGGGGGTTGGCCCGGGCAACAGTGCCGGGGAAAGAAAACCAAAGGGTTTGTGCTGCCTCCCAATCAGCATGCCAGCTCTCTTGAGCAGCTGTGAGAGAGGCCAAGTTCAGATGGCAGGCAAGCCGTGGGGCTTGGAATTCCCCTAGAGGTTCCGTGGAGATCCCCCTGAGAGAGACGCTTGCCCAACCCCTAGGCCTGGAAGGAGCAGGAAGAGCTTGTGTTAATGAGAGAGGAGGGTCCAGAGCAGCCGGGTTGGAACTGGGGTGGGTGACCCCGGGGCCTGCCTTGTTGGGGATGGACCTGGGGATAAGAAAAGCCACTACTTCAGAAGTCCGCTGAGAGGAGTATTTCATGGCACTCTCTCTCCAGACATAAGGTAAACTCCGGAGGCCTCGGGGAACCTCAAAGGTGAAGGACTTAGAAGGGTGGCTTCCCAGGACCATTCCCAGCTGCTGTGGTCACTCTCCGGCCGGGACAGTGTTGCCTGGGCCAGAGTGGTAGAGGAGTCTGGAGGCCGAGGGGGGTCTGCTCACAGGCCCCTCCCTCAGGCCCTGAGGAAGGCTGGCTGTTCGTGGCTGTCTGCTCCCTTGCTGCAGGGCCGGCCACACACCCTGCAGATGCTCCACGGACATGTCACCCTGACCTACCAAGGCCCGGAGTGGGCATGAAGGCTGGGGGGCTTCTATGGTTTTGCCTGCCTTGCTGTGTGAATCGAGATGCTTGGGCAAGAGGCCGGAATACTGTCAGTCTGCTTGCCCAGATAGCCTTCGTGCCAATCCGCTCGTTCCCTCATTTATCTAAGCAGAGCTCTGGAGACCGGCTCTGTGTCAGGTTGGACGCCAGGCCCTGGGTGTGCACAGGTGAGCAGGCCAAAGTCCCCGGTGAGCCCACAGTGCGGAGAAGAAGCCAGCTCGGGTGATCAGAGTGCAGTAAAGTACAGCCACGCGGGAGCCTGGTCCCCAGGCCGAAGGAGACGCTAGAGAGGAAGAGCCCCTGGTTCAGGCGTGCAAGGTCAGGGAAGGCTTCCTGGAAGAAGTGACAGCTAAGCTAAGACGTCAGGCCCAGTTCAAACCCAAGCTCCCACTTGGTCTGTCTGCGAAGCCTACTTGTCCTTCAGTCCAGCCTGTCCTTCCACATGTGCCACTCAGCCTCTTCCCTTTGCTGATCTTGTCCTGACTCCCATCCACATCTGCCCCCCACATCAAGCCTCCTTTATCTCCAAATCTTTATTGAGTGCTTACTCTATGCCAGGCACTGAGCTAGGAGCTTTACAGGTTACCTCACGGTCACCCTACGAGATAACGGAGTCAGTCTTCGTGGGTTCAAATCCCAGATCAGCCTCCGCAAGCCAGGAGATCTTGGGCAAGTTGGTCAACCTGTCTGTGCCTCCATTTCTGTAACTGTACAACGAACCCCACGATAGTACGCACTCCAGAGTGCTGGTGTCAGGACTGAATAAATTCACATATGCAAAGTGCTCAGAGTGACATCTGGGATACATGAAGAGCCATGTAAGTATTTGCTAATGTTGTTGTAGCCTCCATTTTATAGATGAGGAAGTCAAGGTTCAGAGAAGTTTGTCCAAAGTCACACAGCTGGAAATTGTCCGGGCAGGATCTGAAGGCAGGCTCTCTGATTGTGTGTCCAGAGTGCCCTTTTCCATGACACCACAGCTATGTCTGCTCTTTGGCTGTCTCTGACATCACCTCTGTATTTCAGAGTCCCATCTGTTCCCATGTCCGAGGTTGTGACCTCCTGCCCTGCTAGACTGCTGGAGCAGCTGAGCCTGTTCTGGCCAGCACGCCCCACATCTGGACACTGGCACCCACAGGAGTTTGGGCCCCCGGGCCACTCCCTGCCTGAGCCCATCCACTCAAGCTGCCTGTGCTTGTGCAGAGTTGTGAGTGGGTTATCCAGGAAAGGCTGTGTGGAAGGGAGAGGCAGCAGGAGGACAGCAGAGGATGCTGAGAGCCAGGAGATGGAGGGAGGGAGAATGAGAGCGGACGGACAACGGGACCACAGGAGAGTAAAGCGGATGGAGTGAGACTGGCGGGTAAGGAAGGGTTGCAAGTCAAGGAAAAACTGCTTTGTGGAGGATTTTTAATGTTCATTTATTTCTTTTGAGAGAGAGGGAGGGAGGGAGGGAGAGAGAGAGAGAGAGAGAGAGAGAGAAAACATGAGTGGGGCTGGGGCAGAGAGAGAGAGAAAGAGAGAGAGAGAGAATCCCAAGCAGGCTCTGCACTGTCAGCACAGGGCCCGATGTGGGGCTTGATTCCACAAACTGTGGGATCATGGCCTGAGCTGAAATCAAGAGTGAGAGGCTTAACTGACTGAGCCAGCCAGGCGCCTCTGTGGAAGCTTTTTAATGTGACTGCTTACGTACACAACACTGACTAAGGCACTGGGCACTAATTTCAGGTGGCAATTCCTACAGTTGTTCTAAAAGGTCTCAGAGCAACTCAGTAGGTCTATGTGAGCCCATCCTTTTGGCTGTTTGGTAGGAAAAGTGGCCTCATGAAGGTGAGATTGACCAGAGTGGGAAATTGGGTGAGAAATCGGGGCCCGTGATCTCCGAGTTCATGCCCTTTCTGTGACCCTGGGAGAGATGCCTGTCTTTCTAGAGCCTGTTTCCTCATCTGGAAACTAAGGGAAATTTTGCAGTTTTCCTCTGAGGGGTATTTTGAAGAATAGTTATGGATTGTTTTCCAAGTACAGAGTGTCAGATGTACAGAAAGAGTGCTGGCGTTTCAGAAAATCTACAATTCAAGTTTTCAAATCCGCCAATATTTCCATCCAGGGGCATTTTCCTAAAGAGGGGCCAGGTTAACCCCAGTGGATTCAATACTGTATTCATCTACTCCTGAAAAACAAATATCAGAGTTATTTATTTATCCAAGTTTCATTCGAGACATTTCAGCCCATTATCCTCTAGCTGGACCACTGAACCTGTGCTCAGAAATGAGAACCAGCTGACTAAATAAACAGTTGCCTATGGAAAAGAAGCAGGAAACGCCTTTCCAGAACTAATAATATTAACAAACTTCCAAGGGACGCACAATCCACAATTAATGACAATTTGGTGGTGGCGGTGGGGGGGGACATAAAAACTTGAATTTGAAATATGAGTCTGAGAACAGCCTGGTGGTTTCTTTTTTTTTTTTTTGCTCAGAATCTGTCCACCCTTTTTTCTGGCCCCTTTCCCTTCTGACAGCCACATTTATTCAAATTCTTTCTGTAAATGTCTTTAGTCTGAGGATTTAGATCTTGGGATTCAATATTTCTTGCCCGGACTCCTAGAGGGGCCTGTCAGTAGGAGCTTATTAAAAAGCTCTGTATGTCATGTGACCTCACATAACTGATTCTAGTTAAACCCACAGGAAGGATGGTCTTGCTTTCAGAAACCAGTTCTCCAGCAAGGCTGCCTTTGCTTTTGGTCAGTGACGTCGGACCACATGCTAGGGCAGACCCCAGTTTACGTGCTTAGGCCAAGATTCAGCAGGCTACTGGGGCCTAGGGAATGGGCCTAGGGAATGGGCTTGACCTCCTGGGCCTACTCCTTAAGAGAAGCACCCTGTCTAAGGCCCTAGAGCATCTTGGTCCCCAAGCAGCCCATACGATGCCAAAATCGTGTACCAGGCTATCATATGACTCTCCACTCTTTCTGTCAAGTGTGGGACAGAAATCACTAGTGACCCCTAGAGAGTCACGGTCTCCTTCCAGAGTGAATAGTTGCTGCTGAAAAACAGCTAAGCATCCAGGGACTACATTTCTGAGCCCCAACCCACCCTGGGGGATTCATTCTGGCCAGTGAAACATGAGGTGGAGTGATGTGGGACTTTCTGGCTGAGTGGTTAAGTAGCCGGCATGTCTTCCCTCGCTTTCTTCCCACCTCGTAGCGCGAAGGGTCAGAGGCCCGGGTCCCTGAGTCGCTGTGTGGAGGAGAAGCCCAGGAGAGCTGCCTGACCAGGACCATCTCATTAGAGTTCGTGTGGGCAGGGAACAAACCAAAGCTGTTAGTATCCTGGAGTTGTTTATTGCGCCATTAGCCCACGCCACAATAGTGCCTGTGCGGCATTTCCTAAAGCAATAGCAATGTGTCTTAGGAGAAGCGGGATTTCCCCTCCTAACTTGCTCTGTGCAGGAAACAGCAGTCCTGCCCATGTGCCTGTGACCTTGTTGGAGTCTCTGTGCATCTGCCTCTCTCCATGCTCCCAAATGGAGCCTCTCTGTGGGGAAACACTAAAGCGCGCATGGAAGTTAAAAGCACGGTCTCTGAATCAGACCGCTCAGATTCAATTCCAAACTCCGCCACTTACTAACATGTGAGGCCTTGGGCAAATAGTTTAACCTCCCCGACTTTAAATTCTGTCTCTTCAACAGAGGGAGAGTACTTCACAGAGTCGTCATGAGGAACAAATGGAACATTCTGCGTAAAGTACCTGGCACATAATCAACACAGTAAATACTAGCACCATTGTTACTATTTACTGAGTCTGCTTCAGCATAACAGATGTGCAGACTGACCAACCAATCAATACCGCTGCTACTCTTGGCTCCTGTTTTCTCTTCACACTGATAATTCCCACCAAGACTCACCGTTTTCTTTCACAGGCATTTGTATTTCTTCTACCTCTGTCCCCAGATGTCATCCCACCTTCTAGTCTTTACCCGAGGCGCTACAACAAATTTAGAAACCTCTAAGCATTTTGCAAAATGAGAAGGAAGTGGATCCCAAGGAAGTGGCCCAAATGTGTGTTGAATGACCATTTATCTGCTTCAGTAGACAGCGGATCCTGTTCTAGAACTACTATCCTCGTGTGTAAGCACTGCCCTCCCTGGCCTCTCCCCAGGGTTCTATGTTGCCAGAAGCTTTTAGGAGCTGTTGTAATGCAGAAAGCAAAAAGGGGAGAAGGACAACAGGTACCCCAATTTATTTTGGAGAGGTTTCATCCAATATTTGAGAGGAAAGAGAAGCTGGAGCATGTTTGGAGTAAGAAGGAAATGGATGGAAGAGAAGAGGAGGGCTGTGAGCAGTGTTGCCCAGACATCTATCTCCTTCATGATGGTCAAGAAGCACAAATAAAGAACTTAAGGTAAATAGAGTTGCCTTGTGATGGCTGGACTGTTTTTCATGCATCATGGTCTTACTCTGTGACTGGACTGTAAGAGCCTCAGTGTAATTAGAATACAGTTTTGCATGGGCTGACATTAGTCTTGCAACCAGATCAAGGAACTTATTTGAAAATTTAAGTTAACACTTGCGGTGTTTGTTCAGCTGAGTGATGGGATCAAGGGGTACATCTGGGGCAACAGGTGTAGAAAAGCCACAAGAAAGTCTGGCAGATTCCCAAGGTGAGGTGGCAGCCTTGTGTTTTGTTCTTCACTCTGTAGATGCTGAACAAAGATGAGTGCAGACAGCATGAAGGCAGACTTCCCTAAGCCCAGACTTTCAGGACAGTCGCCTCCCATTGTGATGAACAACCATAGAGGTCATCTGAACTCATTGGAGCCTTGATTGTTGGCCTTGTTTTAGATTCTGGTTAGAATTCAGATTCACTCACAGCTTCCAGGCTTCTAAGCTGTGACCGAACGTTTCCTCAAGGCCTGTTCGAAAGTGTCTCCTCCACAGTAATTCCACCCACCCACCCCCCGCCAGCATTCTCCCAGGTGGCAGAGCCTGGTCCAGCAGAGCTTTAAAGATCATGTAGTGCAATTCCTTAATTTAGACAGGAGGAAACTTGAAATCCCATAGACTCTTCTCCTCTAGCACATGCTTTGCTAAGCTATCATGGTCACAGAAACTGAACTTGGCCAGTGGGACAGAGGACTGGCATTTCCCTGGAGGTGTGGAATGAAAAAGAAGCATGCTTCATAGTCATAGGATGGGAAGACCTGGAAACTGAGGTTGCTGAAGAACCTCAACCCGACTCCCTTCTTCCTCCAGCCCTGGAGTCTTGATTCCCTTCGAGTGGAGGGCATCCGACATTCTTCCAGGTACAGATGCCACGGGACTGCCTGCTCTACTCACTGCATCATTACTGCCATGTGGCTTCCTGGAACGCTGTACTTTTACTCAGCAATCCTTAGCACGAAGGCTCAAAGATGAGCGACACTGCACAAGAGGAGTTTCAACCCTTTGGCTTAAGTCTCTGTCCTCTATTAGATGAATTTCCTTGAACAAGAGGTGCCATTATGGGAGAGTAGAGAACTGGGCTCTAGTACCAGTTTCCCTGCCCGTTCCTGAGAGACTGTGGGCAGCATCCTCAAAGTGGGTCACAGGACACCCTCTCTGAGGGACCTTCAAGGGCTGCCATGATTCCGAGGTAAACAGGTAAGAATTCGTGACCTTCACACTTGACTATAGTCCTTTTCCAGAGGGCAGCTTAGGGGAAAATGGATGTGGAGAGAAATTGGGAGACTCTGAGCCCTGATGGGGAACTTTCTGGCTAGGGACTGCCCAACACAGAGAAGTCGGCGCTCACATCTTATAGTCTACAATGTGACACTCTGGACAACTGCATCCTGAGCCTTTATGAGGGGGCAGCCCTGTTGCCAGAGATCTGATACCCGGAATCCAAAGCCTTTATCTCTGGAGAGGAAGCTGGAGAGAAGATTCTGGGGTAGCTCCTCTCTCCTGCATGAGACTAAGAGAAAGGTGGCCAGAAAGGAGAGGTACCCATTGAGTACTTGGTAATCCCTTAGTTACCGAACTAATGCCCCCTGAAGATTTTATACTACAAACACTGCTTGCCAGTTTTCTCCAGTAAAAGATGAAATGGCTACAATTATGTTTTTGTTTTTTTGTTTTGTTTTGCTTTGCTTCTGAGGGCCCACCCCTGTCTGAGTTTGAGCTATACCTATTTCATTTTAGCTTGCCTGAAGGAGAGCTGAATTGTGTTAGGCAGAGAATTATTGTAGTTGATGCTGTGCTTCACATTGGTGGGTGGTGTTCATTGGCTTTGGGTTAGATAAGGGGGTTGAATGACATAGACAATTGCAGTGTTTCCTGGCTATCCAGCAACATTTTAACCCATCTTTGCTGTATTTGGGATATTCCAGCTTCATGAGTCCTACTTTCATCAAGAAGAATCCAGAAAAACAGTTCCCAAAGTCCTTTGCAATTAGAGCACAGGCATCTGAACTGGATTCCAGCCATCAGAGTTACATTTGGCTTAGAAGGGAGAACTTTAAAGAAAAAGGCTCTGGGAAAAAAAAGGAAAGAAAAGAAAGAAAGAAAGAAAGAAAGAAAGAAAGAAAGAAAGAAAGAAAAGAAAAGAAAAGAAAAGAAAAGAAAAGAAAAGAGAAAAGAAAAGAAAAGAAAAGAAAAGAAAAGAAAAGAAAAGAAAAAGGCTCTGGGTGGAACCCATCTTGCTATCAAGGATGGCAACCGAGATTTCTTCTAGCAGAATCAGGGAAGAGGTAGTGCCAGAGGAGTGTTAGCCCTGGTATCCTCTTTCCTTGGTGGGGCAGCCGCAGAGCAGCAGCTCTTCACCAGGGCGGTTCTATAGCAAGGATTTGAATGCTGTTCTATGAGATTGGTTCTTTAGGTTGCTTCTGTGAGCTAGCCAATTTCCTTTGCATAAACTCCTTTCTGCTCAATGACCAGAATCAGCCTCTGTGGTTCTTAGTGGAAGGTCCTGAAGGATTCAGCAGCCAACTGCTAACTCCATCACCCCTTCCCACAGACGCTCTGAGCCGTGAGATCACCAGCCACAGCAACAGCAGGAATCTCTTGTCCCAAACCTTGGCACTTCACAAATTTCTTTCCTGCTTATAAGATCCAGGCCTCCCATACTTTCCTCTTAGACCTATCCTCTCACATTGCTAAGCTAATAGCCACTTTGCAGGAAATGGATCGGTGAAGAGGTGGTTTGTGAACCCCATGTGACCACATGAGTTGCCCTCAGCCTGATTTCAAAAAGGCAGCCTATTATGAGAGAGGCACACGTTCTCGCTTCTAGAGAGAGAGGCCGAGTGTTCCTCAAGGATGGCTGCCCACAAGGAAGCCACTTTGGGGGTTTCCATTCAGGTTCTAAATGCCTGGCCATCATTCCGTTCACAGAGCCTTTGAGGTCTTCTTGCTTAGATGATTCACCACTAGCCCATGACAGAATCCAAAGAACAGCCCAGTTAGGTAATCTCTGCTGGTCTCCAGCTAGGAGTAAACTCAATAAGCACAGGGATTTGTTCATTGATGGAATAATCCTATTGCCCAGAACTATACATAGTAGGGTTCTTAATAAACCACTGTTGAATAAATTGTGAATTAGTGAATTAATTTATTTATACTGCAAACTTTTTACCAGATGATGGCCTAAAACATACTATGGTAGGAGTAAACAATACGACTTTGGAAATTGGGTATGACTTGAGAGTTTTACACACATAAAATATTTCCATCTGCCTATTCTAGAAGCCTATAGCCATGGTAGGGGATGCCCAGTGTGAAACCATAGTGAAGCAGAATGGTTTACCTCTGTGATATTTTTGGTACCAGCCACTAATTGAAATTTGTTGGCACTTTTTTTTTAAAATATTTTTACTCTAGGCAGCCTGCCAACTCCCCAAATCACTACTATCTGAAAAGCACCTCATCTTTAAAGACAATGAAGGGGCAATCGTGCATACTGACTTTAGTCTTCAGCCTGGTCTTTAACACCTGTATGAACTTGAACATAAGCCTCCCAATGACGCCACCCTCCTGTACATGGTCTTCAGGAGATTGTATAGACCCAGGTCAGGTACATTTGTAATCTGTGGCTGACACCATGCTAATATGTTTGCATACACCACCACCTTGACCTTTCAAGGCCCTTGAAGCATGTAAGTCATATAATAATTTCCAGTTGACAAATGAAGAAAGTGAGACATTAAATTATTTGCTAGGGATGGTGGAACCAAGACTCCAATCCAGCCCAGCTGACACCAGAGCCTACAGCCCTAACCATTGAGTATTTTGCATCTGACCCACCAGAGGGTTTCTGGGACTCCTCCAATGTCTGCACATGGAAGCAAATATTCAAAGATTATTGTCATCCCCAAATATCCAGTCCCCCACTCTGAGTCTCACAGCACCTACTCAAGGCTCAATGGGAGTCCCCATGAGAACTTACACCATCCAGTGATAGTCACTATTTCTAGAATACTATTCTCTAGCCTTATATCCTGACATGCCCCATCCACACAAATGAAACCTTTTAAAACCAAGTATCTCTAAAAAAATTTTTCTGTGTACGCATTCAGCAGACTGCAAAGACTCACTCTTCTATCCTATCTTTTTGGTCAAATATTCTGTTCTCTTATGTCACTCCAAGTGGATCCAATTTTGCAATTTCTTTGACAGAAAAGTTCTAGATTGAGAAGTGACTTCAGTGGTGAAGATTTGACAGCATAATAACTTGTCTTAATTTGCCGGAAGGAAAAACCTGGTCACCATTACATCAGCTATTTCAGACTTATCTTTGGTTTGCTTAAGAAAGTTTGCTTGAATAGTTTAATCACTGGTGAGAAGTGGAGGGGGTGGGCAGTGAGATGGAATCCTGCCTAGTTTCCGATTCTTTACTTCTTATCCATCAAAGGAAGAAAGCAATTCATAGACTATTTGAAAGATAACAGCCTCTCAGTCATAGAGCTCTGTTATAGTAAGTTGTGAATAAATGATTTTTCAGATGATTCAAACATACTAATGTTTGTGGAGAAACACTTTTTTTCTTAAAAACATTTTTAAATGACTTCAAAAAATGTTTATTTATTTATTTTTGAAAGAGAGAGAGAGACAGAGAGACAGAGAGAGAGAGAGAGAGAGAGAGAGAGAGAACAAGCAGGGGAGGAGCAGAGAGAGAGAGGGAGACAGGATTTGAAGCAGGTTTCAGTCTCTGAGTTGTCAGTACAGAGCCCAATGCGGGGCTTAAACCCACAAACTGTGAGATCATGACCTGAGCCAAAGTTGGATGCTTAACCAACTGAGCCACCCAGGTGCTCTGATTTTTTAAAATAATAATAGTAATTATATGCTGCGGGAAAAGGCAGTTTAAAAAGTCCTCAGGAAAAAGAAAAAGGTAAAAGACATCAAGTAAAATCTGAACTACCGTCTCCATTTCATGGATCCATTCCTCTAGAAATAATCAATATTAAGATTAAAAAAATTTTTTTAATGTTTTATTTTTCAGATACAGAGAGACAGAACGTGAGTGTGAGAGAGGCAGAGAGAGAGGGAGACACAGAATTGGAAGCAGGCTCCAGGCTCTGAGCTGTCAGCACAGAGCCTGACACGGGACTTGAACCCATGAACTGTGAAATCATAACCTAAGCTGAAGTTGGACACTCAACCGACTGAACCACTCAGGCGCTCAAGAATGTTTTAATTATCTGATTTTCCATTACTATGTAAGCACAGATGTATATATTTTATAGTATTTGTAAATATGTGGAGAAACGTTTTGTGGCTGTCCAAAGGCCCAGATGTAGGCTGGATTTTGTTGAGATGAAGTTAGCTGACAGAGGCCCCTATCTGAAATTCTCTTATCTATACCTCCTTTTTTCACAAAGATGACATTTATGGACATTTCCCTTCTTTGGACAATGCACAGAGAACCCAGAAGTGAAGTGCATGTTGGCCTAAGCTGTTTCGCTACTGGAGCTCTTGGCCTGGTCTAACTGTGTTCTATCCTGCTACCTAAGGTCAAACCTGAAAATACAAACCTAAATTTATAGCTAACACTGAGGTGAAAAATAAAACCAAAAAAATACAACCCAGAAAGCAAACAGACAAAAACCCCATTAAAACAATTTCTACTTCTTTGCCAGAACAGGAAGTCATTGCCAAATAGAGGATATTAATGCTTAAGTTTGGTAGAAAAGCCAAGAAAAAGTAACCCAGCACAGCAGAGCCAGTTTTTTTTTTTTGGGGGGGGGGTGGAGGAGGGGGGTGTGGAGCATTCACTTCCCACACTCACAGGGAGGTTGCTAAGCGGAATATGTCATTAAATGCCTAGCAATGGAAAGGAGCCAAATGTTCCCAGGGAGGGGGCTTTCTCACTATCTTGGGCTTACCTAGGAAACCAGATCTTAATAAAGCCCCTGATTACTTTGCCATGTCCACGACTTAGCCTTTTTCCTGGAACTGGAAAACAGCTGAGAAAGTCGGGCAAGTCCTCCTTGCTCATATGATTCCCTTCTTTTGGTTTCTTGTCCACTTTTTTGAAACCTGGGACCAGTTCCAGCCCTTCTTTACAAGGGTGGGGCTAGCAGTTTGGTTTCAGTTTGATTTCTCCCAGTACCCAACCCAGTATGGAGTTCAAATAAGAATTTTATAAATACTTTCTGGTGCCAACATATATGTCTTGCAATCTAGACATTTGGACGTAATGTTAAACAAACATTACCCACCACAAAAACCAGTGGGATCCATCTGTGGTTACTTCAGCCCTGGGTAGTTCCTTCTTTAAAGGTTCCGGCCTGATAGCTGTGGGAAGTAGCTTTTGACCCCAGAAGGCTGCTGGTTCGGTGAATTAAAGCTGTCCTGGAGTTGTTTTCTGTTTTTCTCAGACCTATAATATGAAGCTGGATGGCCCAGCTCCTCCCCAGTGGGTGGCTCAACGTTTTCCCTCTGGCACTAAACCTACTTATGACAGTTTCTGTTGGAGTTCTTTTGGCTGGAGGGGGAGGGTTACAGATTCTCCACAAAACAATGTAGGATCAAGATGTGATTCTCCTCATTGACTTAGAGATCCTGGAGATATTTGGGAGTGGGCTCTCAGAATTCCATCCTACATGACCATGCCTTCCATGACCTCTTGGAAAAGTTTTCCACCCTCCGTAATACTTCCAAATACCCTGATATAAGATAGAGGTGATGCAGTGGTTGATTCACCAGCATTCTCTAGCCAAAGGTTCTATATGTTGCCCTTACTTTACCCACAATCCTATTATTGCCAATAGTAGCAATAGCTGATGTTTATCAATCACTCACTGCATAAGCCTTTTACATGCATAGTCTCATTTAGTTCCCATAACAACCCTGTGGGGTAGGTATCACTATTATCCCATTTTGCAGACAGGGAGACCAAGGAGCAGTTGGGCAGACTAGCTGGCTCAAGGGCATACAGCTTATAAAGGGCAATACCACCACTAACGCAGGTCTGTCTGACTCCAAAATCCATGCTTTTAGTCATGACCCTAAGCTATCTGTCAAGTCGGGGTTGATGACAGGGAAAAAGAATCCCAGTTTTCCAACTGGCACCAGGAATGTGACATGTCAGAATCAAATGCACAGATCTTTTCCATTGTAGGTTCCCTCTCGTGCTCATCTTCTCCTGTGCTCAGGATGCTGATAAGCGCAGGACTCCAGATGGATGAGGTAACAGAGCAAACAGAATAAAGGTAGCAGAGTAAACATGCAGAGCAGGGGCAAGGGAGAGAGGACAGTTGAGGGTGGAAAGGATCCTGTCGGGGACATAAGGAGAGATAAAGTCCCCTGAACTGTCTAGAAAGTGTCAAAGATTCTGCAGGTAGGGCCTGCCAGCTGAGGGAATAAAGATATTCGTGTTCCAATAGGACCAGTGTTTTGACAGTGAGTTCCAGAATGTCCAGCCACCAGCCTCAGACACCTAAGGGGGTGGGGATGGCAGAGGTGGCCTGGTGGCCTCCATGGAAGGGGTGGTCAGTCCTGCACCATCTCGGCCTTTCCAGTGCCAAAGAGACGTATGCTTTTTGAGAGCTGACAAGACAGCCCAGCCCTGTCTCCATCCAAAAGAAACTCATGGAAGTCTCTCCCACCCACACTACCTCAACCACATGTCAAAGGAGTGCACTAGTAAACAGACTGAGCTTGCTGCCTGTAGGAGTTAAGGGCAGGATGCCTGCCCTAGCAAGGTCTCAGGTTACTAAGACTTCTTTCCTCTTGCACCCCCATTCTGCAGGACATTTTTAGTGGCTTACCAGTTTTGGCATAAATAATTAAAACTAGGTTAGCCTTGTCAGAAATAAACATGTGCAGCTGTGATAGAATATAGCCTTGGTGGGGGGCATGTGTGTTTGTGTTTCTTGCTGATATGTAAACCTTGCCCGTGTATAAGTCCACATTCCAGCGGTCATGTTCCCATATCTGTTGGCATAAATTGAAAGCACATAACTGTCAGCTTCACTCCCTTCAACCAAACAGCTACCCGGACCCAGGCGCAAGCTGGCACCACCCGTGTGCAGCTGTGGGCTGTAAACCCATGTGTCTAGGTTAATATTTGCTCATGTTTATATCTTCCCTGATAGGTGGATGGAATTTGCCTAATGATTGTGTTTCCCTGAAAAGTTAATCAATGTCTAAACGAGCCAGTCACAGACCATCACAGAGGTGCAGTGAAGTTGGACTCTGAGTACTTGTTCCCAAGAGCCACGTCCCTGGGGTCAAAGCAACAGGAAAGCTGCAGTGAGGATCCTGGGCCTCTTGCTGCTGGGCTCTTGTACACCTTATGCAAAGCTCTAGAATCCAAACACAAGGGGTGCACCTCCTGGGCTTTATGTGACCTGTCCAACCAGCACATCTAGCTACAGCCCTGCTTTCCTCAGGCCCCTTCACACCTTGACCAGGGAACCTTTGTGCCCACTTCATTAGGGCTGTTCATCTTTGAGTCATCAGCCAGAGGGGCACTCCATCCCTGCAAACATATATTGAGCAAATATATATTGAGCATATTTTGAGGATACTGAGGGGAAAATGGTGAATGAGATCCCCTAGAGCCACTGACAGGAGAGAGAAGGGAGACAACAAGGCAATTACAATCTGATGTGTGAGGTGCTTCATGAGGGAGCCTGACTCCTGAACACGGCCTTGGGGATCAGGGACACCTCTTAGAGGAACAGACTAAAGTTTGAGCAGAACCTGGAGGGCAGATGGGGTTTGCCAGTTTGGTGGGACCTCAAACATGTCCACATCCTCACCACCAAAACCTGTGAATGTTATCTTCTATAGACGCCAAAGGGTACTTTGCAGGGGTGATTAAGTTAAGTATCTTGAGATGAGAGGTTATCCTGGGTCATCTGAGAGGCCCCAAATGTAATCACAAGTATCTTTATAAGAGGCATACAAAGGGAGAGCTGACTTTGGCCAAGGAGAAAGCAAGCTGACCACAGAGCAGAGATTGGAGTGATGTGCTTTGAAGATGGAGCCGTGGGGCCCCTAGAAGCTGAAAAAAGCAAGGAAATGGAGTCTCTCCTTGGAGCCACCACAAGGAACCAGCCCAACCAATACCTTGTCTTGAGCCCAGTGAAACAGATCTCAGACTTCTGGCCTGTAGATGTCTACGAGAATAAACTCGTTTTGAGCCACTGTGTGGTAATTTGTTAGAGCAGCAATAGGAAACTCATACAGTGGGTGTGGGGTTTGGAGACAGCGAGTGGCCCAAGCAGAGGACCCAGCATGGCAAAAGCTAGGTACAACACATCTATGACTGTAGCCAGAGGGCAGGGTTGATGTCAGGGAGTGGAGAGAATGGTGCAGTAACAGCTCTGACTGCAGAGGTACTTGAGGCCAAGACTCTGACCCTATGGGTGACATCATTGAGCTTGGGTTTCTTCTAAGGGCTCTTGGAGCCACTAAGAGAATTTTGAGCAGGAAAGAGACACTATCAAATGGTGCCTGAGGAAGATATCTCTGGCTAGCAACGTGGAGTCTCAGTTGAGGAGGGGGACCATGGCCACCAGAGGCCGAGGGGCTGCAGGCAATGGTCAACCCTGGGTCTGTGGCTTTAGCAGCTCCCATTGGATTTCCAAAATCTCCTCCAAAGTTCTAAGAGCCCAGATCAACTTCACTTCATTCCATTAAATACTGAATCATTCTTGACTTGCACAAGAGTACCCAAGTTAGTTCTTTATGGTAATTGCCTACGAATAACACTGTGCTAGACTTGAGTTTTTGAGATGTAAAATTAGGCTATGCAGGTGGATTTTTCCAACTAGATCTTATATAACCATAACGAGGAGCCTAAATAGCTTGTGACAGCAGCTGGGCCTGGAACTGGTAGGCTGGAATTTGGGGCCTGTGCTTCTGTGTCTTTAGTGGATTGCATCCACTAGTGCTGACGCTCTCCGGTCTCTGGACCCTTCCTCAGGTGCCAATGTCTGCACCAAAATCTAGGTTTTCTTGTACTCTTCTAGATGCTCCTAGGTCAAAGTTGATTCAAGGGTTACAAACCCAACTCCCTGTAGGCACCAGTCAAAACAGAACAGAGATTGGTGATGCCTGCCTAAACGTGTTTGAATTCAAATGATTAAAAAATGCATTGCTGGCAGCCTCAGGCTGACTTTGTAACCCTGATGAAACCAAGCCCTTTTCAAAATCAGCCTTCTCTCACAGCTTTACCAGGACCCCTTTCAAAAGGGGAACCCACCTTATGGCTTTTTAAAAATTTGAGTTTTAGGATGGGGCGCACTAGAGAGGAACTCTCTGCGTGGAGCAGGTGCCAGAATCTTCCTGATGTACAGGCTTGAGCAATTGAAAATACCAGCTCTCCCTCCTTGCCACCCCAGCTGCACCAGCCAAGGTTTAGATAAGGTTTAAAGGACATTGTTAATAATAAACTCAACCACTTAGGAGAAGTCGTAGGTTCAGAATATGAACTCAAGGCTGGGGTATGTGGCCAAGGAGAAAAGCTTTTGAGAGAAAAGCTTTTTCTCTTAGGCAGTGGGAATGTTGTAGCCCTTCAAACATAAATAAAAGCCAACAATGCTTCGTAACAGAATGCCTTATTTAAGAAGAGGTCTGGGAGTTCTCTCAGCCTAGTGAATGAAACCTGTGGTAACTTTTCTGGGCAAGCTCATTTCACTAAAGGATTCAGGGTAGTGAATGGTGAGAGAAGATGGCAACTGAGTAAATTAGCAAAGAACAAGAGGCCTGGAGCTATAATTTCTGACTTCTATTTATAATTTTGAGATCTTCCATCTGCATACCTGTAAAATGATGATAATTAACTTTGCCCAAAACTCTGTGCACCAAAAAGTTTACTGAGATGAGAAGTGAAATAATATCAATAAAACCCAGCAAAGTGGGCATAACTATTATTTGCGATGAAAGAGGTATTCCTCCAAGATCTTTACATATTAATGTATTTAAACCTTACAGCAAACCTAGAAGATACTTTGGGATAACCCCTATTTTTAAAGGTGAGGAAACTGAGGCAGAGTCAAGGCAAGTATTTTGCACAAAGTTACAGTAGTCAGAGCAGGGATTTGAACCCAAGAAGTTGAGCTGCAGAGTCCAGGATCTTAACTACTACTGCATTTTACAGCCTTGCTAGAAAAAAAAACCCCAAATGACTGCCCAGCAACTGTCTCTAAAAATACTCAAAGCAGCAGAAAGAGTTCTGCATTCCAAGAAAAGTGTAATAGTTGTATTAGGCCAGCTCTACACAGATGACAGTGATAAACTCTGGACAAAGCATAAAAAAAAAACCTGTGTGAAGGCACTAGAGCATGATCATAAGCAGAAACCAGAGGAGAGTTGACACATGGAAGAAGAGATTGACTATGGGGGAGCTTCCTTTTAAAATATTTTAAAGTTTTATGGGGTTTTACCTAGTGGTAGACCTCAGTCAGGTGTGCAAAATAACTGTAATTTGGACCCAAACTGGAAATCTTACTGGCTTGAGAAATCAGATAACTGAATTTGGGGCTGCCAGCGCAGCTATAAAGTGAGGGGGGAAACCTAGAAAGGATAGAGCCAAAGAGAGAGAACCCCAAGTTCTGTATATAAACTCTGCTCAAATCTCTGGCTGACTCCTGAGCTACATATGTATAGGGCAAACTCCAAGCAGTTAAGCTAAGGCTGAAAAATCAAACAAGGGCTCAGTTGAGCATTTGACTTTGGCTTAGGTCATGATCGCACAGTTTGTGGGTCGAGCCCTGTGTCAGGCTCTGGAATGACAGTTCAGAGCCTGGATCCTGCTTCAGATTCTGTGTCTCCTTCTCTCTCTCTGCCCCTCCCCTGTTTGTGCATGCTCTCTCTCTCAAATATAAATAAAAGAACAAAACAAAAAATGCAGCTGCTGCCTAATGGAGGGGGAGTTTGAAGTTGGAGTTCAACCAAGTTAGTTGCTTCTTAAAACAACAATAATAAAAATCAACACTTTACTGAAAAACATGCCAGAAACTGGAGTTTGTACAATGTATCATTCACAATGACCAAATTCAAAATCATTAGACGTTTCAAGAAGAGAGAATGTAACCCATACTCAAGAGAAAAAGCAGTGAATGGAGACAGACGTTGAGATGGTCCAGATATTGGAACTGGCAGACAAGGTCTTTAAAGCAGCTATTATAATTATGCTCAGAAATGTAAAGGGGGCTCCTGGGTGGCTCAGTCAATTAAGTGTCCAACTCTTGATTTTGGCTCAGGTCATGACCTCATGGTTTGTGAGATCAAGCCCTGAGTCAGCTCTTCTGACAGTGTGGAGCCTGCTTGGGATTCTCCCTCTCCTCTCTCTCTGCCCCTCCCCTGCTCACTCTCTGCCCACCTCTTTCTTTCTCTCTCTCAAAATAAATAAATACATGTTAAAAAAGAAGAATGTAAGGAAAAATAAGTTCACAACCAATGAAAGATATGAAATCTTAGCAGATAAATAGAAACTATTTAAAAAATAAACAATTTGAAATTGTGGAACTGAAAAATACAATATTAAATAAAAATTCACTGAATAGGCTCAATAGAAGATTGGAGATGACAGAAGAAAGTATCAGTGAACACAACGATGTATCAACAGGAATTAAACAATCTGAAGAACAGAGTGAAATGAGGTTAAAAAAGTGAACAGGTGATCAGAGACCCGTGGGACAGTATCAAGAAGTCTATCTTCTAGAAGGAAAGGGGAAAATGAGTCATGGAAAAATGTTTGGAGAAATAATGGCCAAAATTAATTCAAATTTGATGAAAGACATAATATTATAGATACAAAAATATAAAGCAAACCCCAAGCAGGATAAATATGAGGAAAGCCACATGTAGATATGAACTCCATCTTAGCTCAAAATCAAACATAAAGAGAAAATCAGCTAGAGAAAAATGGCACATTACAAACAGGAGACTAATAATATGACAGCTGATGCATTTGGGAAGGACAGAAAAAGTGGAGATCAGAAGTCAGTAGATCCTCTCTAAAGTGCTGGAAGACAAAAAAACCCCTGTCAACCCAGAATTCCATATTCAGAAAAATACACTTCCTGAAATGAAGGTGAAATAGATAGTTTCATATAAATGAAAACTAAGAGAATTAGTCATCAGCAGAGCTGAACTATAAGAAATGAATAAAGAAAGTTCTTTCATGCTAAAGGGAAATGATATCAGCTAGAAACTCATATCATCAGAAAGGAATGATGGGTACTATAAATGCTAAGTATGTGGACACATGTAAGAGTCTATTTTTCTCTTAATATCTTTAAAAATACAAATGAGTATTTACAGCAAAATTTATAACATTGTATTGTAAAGTATATAATATGTAGATGTAATATACATGACAACTAGAGCATACAGATGAAGGCAATGAATGAAACTATACGGTTGCCAATTCTTACATTTTTGTGAAGTGGTACAATGTTGACTCTAGGTGGATTATTTTAAGTTAAAGATATTTATTATAATCTGTAGAGCATTTATTAAAAAAATACAAATAGGGATAGGTAAAAAGCCAGTAGATAAATTAAAATGTAATTAAAAAAAAAAACACAAAAAGCAAAACACCCCACCCCACCACCCACCCAATAAGCACAGCTAGCTCCAAAGAGAGCAGGAAAGAGAAACAAAGGAATAAAAATAGATCGGACAAACTAAAAACAAAAACCAAATACCCACACCAAACATTAATTACATTAAACATGAATCGACCAAAATGCTCCACTTAAATTAAAAAATTATCAGACTGGAAAGAGAAAAGGAAGAACCCCCTTTATTTTATTTTATAAATTTTTTTTAACGTTTATTTATTTTTGGGACAGAGAGAGACAGCGCATGAACGGGGGAGGGGCAGAGAGAGAGGGAGACACAGAATCGGAAACAGGCTCCAGGCTCTGAGCCATCAGCCCAGAGCCTGACGCGGGGCTCGAACTCACGGACCGCGAGATCGTGACCTGGCTGAAGTCGGACGCTTAACCGACTGCGCCACCCAGGCGCCCCAGGAAGAACCCCCTTTATGCTGTCTACAAGCACAATATAAACGTAAATTCAGAGGCAGATTGTAATAAAGGTCAAAAAAGATATATTAACACTATTTATAAAATGAACTCATTCTATGAGATCATCATAACCCTGATACTAAAGCCAAGGAAAGCTATTACAATAAAAGTAAAACACAAACCAATATTCTCCATGAACATGGTGCAAAAATCCTCAACTAAATATTGGCAAGTTGAATCTCAAAAGTAAAAGAAACAACTCCATTAAACACAGGCAAAAGACATGAACAGATACTCGACAAAAGAAGATATACCACCAACCAACCAGCATGTGAGAAAGTGTTCAACGTCATTAATCACCAAGGAAATGTAAACTAAAACCACGATGAGATACCACTACATACCCACCAAAATGGCTTAAAGTAAGATGACTAAAAATGCTAAATGTTGTAAGGATGCCAAGCAACCAGAACTCTCATACATTATTAGCAGGTATAAAATAGTTCAAACACTTTAAAAAAAAAAGATCTGGCCAGTTTCTTACAAAATTAAACATATGTCTCTCCTATGCCTCAGTGATTCTACTCCTAAGTGTTTACCTAAAAGAAATGAAAACATATCTCCACAAAAGCCTCATACAAGAATATCCATAGCAGCTTTATTTATAATTGCTAAAAATGGGAAACAACCTAAATGTCCATCATCAAGAGAATGAGTGAACAAACTATGATATATGCATACAAATGGAATAAAATCAATAAGAAACTAATAATAAATGCAAAAAATGATGAATCTTTAGCTGAGTGACAAAAGCCTTACACAAAAAAGAATATGTGCTGTACAATTTTATGTATGTGAAGTTCCAGAATAGCTGCTGTTCTGGGAGTGGGGATAGAGATTTAGTGGGAAGAGGTATCTGGAACTCTTTATGGTAATGTAAATATCGCATATCTTGACGAGGGTTTGGGTTCCACATGGACATGCATTTGTCAAAACACATTGGTTGGTACATTTAAGATTTGTGCATTTTAGTTTTTGTAAATTCTACCTGGAAAAAAAAAAAGATCTACAAATAGTGAACTTTAGCTGATGATTTGCAGGCTAAAATGCTTATAGGCGAGGAATGCTGAGATCTGCAACTCTCTTAGAAATGTAACAAAGAGCCTAAATGTCCATCAACTGATGAATGGATAAAGAAGTTATAGCTTATATATACAATGGAATACTACTGGGCAATGAGAAAGAATGAAATCTGGCCTTTTGTAGCAATGCGGATGGAGCTGGAGAATGTTTTGCTAAGTGAAATAAGTCATACAGAGAAAGACAGATACCATATGTTTTCACTCTTATGTGGATCCTGAGAAATTTAACAGAAGACCATGGGGGAGGGGAAGGGGAAAAAAAAGTTAGAGAGGGAGGGAGGCAAACCATAAGAGACTCTTAAAAACTGAGAATAAACTGAGGGTTGATGGGGGTGGGAGGGAGGGGAAAGTGGGTGATGGGTATTGAGGAGGGCACCTGTTGGGATGAGCACTGAGTGTTGTATGGAAACCAGTTTGACAATAAATTTCATATTAAAAAATGTATCAAAGATAAGATGGAGGGATGTTTGGATAGATATGTGATAAAGCAAATATAGCAAAATGGTAACAAGTGTAGAATCTAGATAAAGGCTATATGAGTGACCACTGTATAGTTCTTTCAACTTTTCTGGATTTTGAATTTTTTTACAGGTTGGGGGAAAAAAAGAGTAGAGGATAGAGTTAAGTGGGGGGAAAAAAGTGAAGAGGGGTCTTAGATTCATAGACAACCAAAGGAATATACGTGGGAACTTTGAGATATATTGAAATGTTTCGGGCACTGTTTCCAAACATGGATAATCATGAAAATATCACAGAGAGCCTTTAAAAATCGTACTGATGCATAGGGGCACTTGTACCCCAATGTTTATAGCAGCACTCTCAACAATAGCCAAATTATGGAAAGAGCCTAAATGTCCATCAACTGATGAATGGATAAAGAAATTGTGGTTTATATACACAATGGAATACTACGTGGCAATGAGAAAAAATGAAATATGGCCTTTTGTAGCAACGTGGATGGAACTGGAGAGTGTTATGCTAAGTGAAATAAGCCATACAGAGAAAGACAGATACCATATGTTTTCACTCTTATGTGGATTCTGAGAAACTTAACAGAAACCCATGGGGGAGGGGAAGGAAAAAAAAAAAAGAGGTTAGAGTGGGAGAGAGCCAAAGCATAAGAGACTCTTAAAAACTGAGAACAAACTGAGAGTTGATGAGGGGTGGGAGGGAGGGGAGGGTGGGTGATGGGTATTGAGGAGGACACATTTTGGGATGAGCACTGGGTGTTGTATGGAAACCAATTTGACAATAAATTTCATATATTGAAAAAAAATCAGAATTTCCCAGCTCCCCTCGTAGAATTCCTGATTTAGGACTAATCTGGGATGGACTGGGAAATATTTTTTAAAAACTCACTGGGTGATGCCCTGGTAACTATCCATGTTAGGAACCATTGGTCTAAGAGGCCATAGTTGCTTTTATCTGCAAGGAGTACTATGAAGGATACTACATACAAGCAAAATCAATTACTATTTCCATTTTTGGTAATCTCTGTTCACCTGTTCACCTTGCACTTTGACAACAGCTTAACACTGAGCAATTAGCAACAACTGATTCCAGCTCATCATTAGTCCAGGTATAATGTAGTCAGATGTCAAATGTGGGCCCTCCTCATTCATCTGCTGAAAGGAGTCGTGGGCATGCTACTCTCAGTAATGATAAACTGGACTTCTGGGCAATTCTGAAGACACCGCAACAGGTGGATGATGTGAGTCTCCTCTTGTGGGATCTCGAGCCTGGAGAGGGATGACATGGTAGGGACACCAGGGCGTCTTCTCCCTGCCCCCACACCTATGGCAAGCTAACTTTGACTTCTAGGTAGTTTCCCAACCTGGGGATCCTCCCCACCTCGTCTCCATTTATCGCAATGCTCCAAAGCCATCAAGGTCCCCCTTCCTACTAAGACTTCCCCAACTCCCACTGAGCGGAGTCTTACTGTATTGATAATCAGCACAATTCTTATTCTGCAGTATTCCTTTTTGTTGTTGTTGTTAATAAAACTGATTATTCTTTAACATCCATACTTTCTGTTTCTGTACTAGATATGGAAGGTGTGGCGAACATTTGCTATTTTTTCTGGCTTCCCTGAAGCCATGTTTGGGGAATCCCCCACCTCATGAATGAGTGTTTGTCTCCTACTAAAAACCAGAACCTTCCAGCCACTCTATTTTACAGCCTCCCTTGCAGCTAGGATGTGGGCATGTGGCACAGGACTCTTGCCCCTGGCTTTGAATTGAAACTCTTAGAATCCTAGGCCTTGCCATGGTGACAGTGGTGTCCTCACCAGCTTGTTCCTGTGGGGTTACCTGGTGGTGCTTCCTGTTCCCCAGCTTCTCACTGTTTCTACCCATTTTCTGAG
Source organism: Lynx canadensis (assembly GCF_007474595.2). NCBI lineage: Eukaryota > Metazoa > Chordata > Mammalia > Carnivora > Felidae > Lynx > Lynx canadensis. Next base: position 36,806,214 of record NC_044320.2, on the reverse strand, counting down.
CCAGGGTCCCAGCGCAGCCTCCCAGCTCTGATTTTTTTTTTCCTAAGTTTCTTTTCTTCTTGAACCAGGCCAGAGTTTGTTTGTGTTGCTTGCAATTAGACAAGTAGATTTGATCTATATAAGCATTCAAGATACTGAAAACTTAAGAATTTCAGATTCAAGGTAAGACTCAGAATCTATACCTCACTTCAAGAATTTTCCTAGCTGTTTAGGCAGGCATGCTTATTTTGAGATCTTTTGTGTGGTTCTCTCTTTCCAGAGGGCTTGTCTTAGCTCTCCATCCAGATTGCAAACCCTTGAGGAAGGGCTTGTTATGAATCCTCTTGTAGCCCAGTAAGAGGCTGGCCTGTAGTTTTACTCTGTAAATACTTGCTGATTGATTGAGACACTAATAAATCCCTGCGAGAATCCCTTCATATTTGGTTATCTCTTAGCTCATTGCCTGAGAGCTCACTTAAGCCTTTTCCAATTTCCTTCTAGTGTTTGGCTTAAAATTGTTCCCTCATAAAAAGTTTAGATTTTCTCTTAGCCATATTCAGATCTCTACCACAATGAGTGGTAGGCTCCTTCCCTGCATACCTCAAGGGTTCTGTCACCTTCCTTTAAGCTGAGAAAACTCAGGAAGCACACCAAGAATTGTTGACATGGCCTTTACCCCGGAAAACAAAAACCAAAAACTGCACACAGACGTTCTTTTTGGCCAAGCCACTGTCAAGGCACTCAAGGTCAACATCATGAACTTACCAGTATCAGCTCTTCCTTGGAAAAGGTACCTGCACTCATGTCTTCTTTCCTGAGTCACACCAGGGGGTCTCTGCCCAGCTGAGAACCTGAGAATCTGTGGATTTTAAACATCAACAAAACAACTTCTTCCTCTAGAAATATCCTGAGGAGCAGGGAGGTTGGTGTTAACTAAAGCTGCTGTCTCTTCCCCATTTTTTTTTTTTTTGCAAATATGGCCTGGATCTGTGACCTCATCGATCAACCTACCATCAGGGATAGAAGGAGTACTGACTATGTGCCAGGATGTGGCCCAAAGAAATAAAGAAGTCAAAGCCCTACCCTTAAGGGTGCCAGTTCAGTTCAACAAATATTTATAGACTGCCAACTTAGGCAAAAGGGTATAGGATCGTGTGCCAAAACCAGGGGTGCGTCTGGGCTTAGAGCTATGTGGTGGGTCTGCCAAATCTCTGCTACTAACGCAGGAGGCCCCAGGGTATGCCACAAGGCCCCCAGGGTGGAAGGGCCAGGGTGCCAGCATCCTGTGCCAAACAGCTGACCATGGTCAAGCCACTGACAGTGCTGATAAAGATGCAGATTCCTGGGCCCCACCTTCAGAGGCTCCAGTCTTGGGGGAGGAGACCAGGAATCTGCATTTTGATTAGTGCCACTGGTGGCTCTCACACAGGCGTTCCAAGGACCACACTTGGAGACCCTTTCATCTTCAGAGGCACCTGGGGTAAAAATTTCACCCAAACCTCCTAAGGCCACACTGTATCTGTAAGACAGAGGAAGTGATCACTCGTTTTAACTACAGACACTAAAGAGTGGATACACCTGGTATTTCTACATGCTCCCCAACTGCAAGGACAAAGTGCGTCTCCCACCACTTTGTGGCTAAAAGCTTCTATTAACTAACAGGGAGAGCAGTTTATTGCGTCTGGCATAATTCCAGTAGTTTCATCCTGCAGAAAATCTAGAGTTTTTGCCTTTGGAGTAGATGACTCCATTTAAGGCCCTCTCACCTGGTCCTGATAATAGCTACCGCAACTCAAGAGTCCTGAAGGATATAGAACTCAAGAAATCCACTTCAGCCTCATCAGAGGGGGCTCCATGGTGGAATCAGGCCATTGGTGGGGTTAAGATGAGCCCTGATGAAAAGGGACAGATCAGGAACTCCAGGCTGGGAAAGCAGCAGGAAGGAAGGTTTTCAGGCAGGAATGCCCCTCCTTCCCTGTGTGAAGACTCCAGCCTCAGGCAGCACAGGGGAGCCTCCTGGCTGTGTGGAGCGGGGAGGACAATAATGGGGGTCCTGAGCTAGATGAGCTAATCCCACAGCAGACTGCAGATGGAAGTAGGAGCCAAGGAGGAGGAGGATGGCACCTAAAAGTGCCCACATGCTGGGGTCTCGGATGCGGTGAGGCCCAGGCTCCTGTGAGGGCCAACCTGGGGAGGGGCAGTAGTGGGAGGTTCTCACCGGGAATTGTGGGCAGAGATTCAGGCAGGAGACTGTCAAGGTGGAGAGGGCTGAACCGAGAAATGGGGGGGGGGGGGCTTACCAAGTCACCGCCAAAGAGTACCAGTCAGATCTTAAACCATGAGACAGTGAGGGAGGGTGTCAGGACAAGCTGAGGTCAGTCCATAGATTATCAGTGGAAAGCAGATCCTGGCTGGGAGGCACTCACAGTGAACAATTAGGAAGAGAAATGGGAAACTGAGGTGATAAAAAAATTGGAACGCTTCTCACCATAAGCTAGACAAATCCCCATGGACCACTATACAGTTTCTGAAGACGCCACATTTGAACTTCCCTTCCCCCTTGGCCCCTCCCCCATCTCCAAGCCAAAAGTTCACATTATTCCACAGGGCCTCCAATAAATGTCTGATGCTTTCCTAAATCAACTTGACTTCTTTTGTTCCTTGATAGGTGGGAGGAACCAGCCTCATCTGGGGTGAGGGTGGAGGTTACAGGACCCTCGTGTCAAGGTCTGTAACCCCAAGCCCGGTCCTGTTTTCCATTAACAATATTAAAGCCAATGCATCTGAATGGGATCCTAAGAAATTATCTGAAGATTAATATCACAAGACTGATACTGAGCACAAAGCTCTGCAATGTATTTGTGCTCAGAGATGATGTTTGCTAATGTTTGGTTTTTATTTCCCTTGGAGCTGGTACACATCAGTGAGGCCTGGGGATAATGAATAACAGCATGGACAATAAATTTTAAAATAAACAAAATAAAAACTCAAAGAACGCTAATGGAGACCAGTGCTGGGATGTGGCACGTGTTGCTAAGACTGTGATGATGAAACCTTAGTGAGCAGATTCTATTATCTGGCCCTTAAGAAGCAGTAGGTGGCTGCCTCTTGATTGTATTAGTTCCTGAGTTATAAATTCTCAACACATCACATTACAAATGTGACAAACAGGGTGAGAACAGGAAGGCAAGGGAGGGCAGACTTGGGAAGAAGACGGGGTCTGCAGCAGAGGCTTTGGGCTTCCCACTAAAACCAGTCTCCCCTTCTTGCTGGGTGAGAGCTAGGCAATGTTGCCCCACTCTTGAAGGTAAGAGTGGCTGAAGACTGGCCAACTGACTTCCAGCCAATGGAGTGTGAGGAACGTTTGAGACAGCAGCACGCTTCCTTTATGTTCTTGTTCCCCTTCCACTTGCTCAAAGTCCTTGGGGGATGATGAGGCCACAACTAGAAGGAGCTTGGGTCCCTGAATCACCCTGCAGCATAGAGCTACATGCTGACCTGGAATATCCACCCTGGAATGTTACATGATCTAGAGATACACTTCTAATGTATTTGAGTTGATGCATTTTGGGGTCTGGTTGTTATGGTGGTTTAGCCTGCCCTCACTAAAACAGGGCCAATGCAGCATACCCACCACAGGAATTCTGGGATGGGAAGGAGGCCACAGAAACTTTGCTTTCCATGAGAGCTCACTCCGAGGGTTTCTGGAGAATACATGTAGAGGACTCTGGAGCTGATGGTCAAGACCCGGGACATGAGAAATAAGACCGTTGGGGTGTCTGGGTGGCTCAGTTGGTTAAACGTCTGACTTGGGCTCAGGTCATGATCTCACGGTTCGTGAGTTCAAACCCTGCATCGGGCTCTGTGTTGACAGCTCAGAGCCTGGAGCCTGCTTCGGATTCTGTGGTTCCCTCTCTCTGCCCCTCCCCCACTCGCATTCTGTCTCTTTCTCTCTCAAAAATAAACAATAAAAAATGTAATTTAAAAAGAAATAAGACTGGGCGCCTGGGTGGCGCAGTCGGTTAAGCGTCCGACTTCAGCCAGGTCACGATCTCGCCGTCCGTGAGTTCGAGCCCCGCGTCGGGCTCTGGGCTGATGGCTCAGAGCCTGGAGCCTGTTTCCGATTCTGTGTCTCCCTCTCTCTCTGCCCCTCCCCCGTTCATGCTCTGTCTCTCTCTGTCCCAAAAATAAATAAAAAACGTTGAAAAAAAAATTAAAAAAAAAAAAATAAAAAGAAATAAGACCCTCGAACAAGGCATGGAGTGTGGTGGGGGCTGACCCTTTCCAGAGGTGGGAGAGTCTCAGGGCTCTTCCTGGGCCATGCCTGAGACAATTGGAGGAGAGACTTTAAGTGTGATGGTCATTTCAAAATGCTCTCTGGAAATTAGGGCCCATTTCTTCAGTGGAAGGAACCAGAGGTTAGTCAAATAAACAAGCCAAAGAAATCCAACACTGCAGGCTTCCTCTGAGGGGCTTGGTCTGAATGCAAACCCAGGGAGGAGCTGATGGGTTACAGAGAAGTGCAGCTGTAGTGGCCCAAGGCACCAGAGACTCCTCTATGAATTGGTCCCTGAAAGGCACCAATGCAGAGATCCTTAGTGGGATCAGGAGCAGCTGGCCTCAATGAGGCCTCAAGGGACTGTGTGTAAAGGCCCCTGAGCGCAGCAGCAAGGGGCTTATCTAGGAACTTGTGAAAAAGGCCTGAGATGCGGGTACTCACGACTCCAGTGACACACCCTTGACACGCTCTTGAGGTTGAACTCAAGCCCTTGATTATCTCCTCCAAGACTCTATAACCCTAGGAAGTAAACAGCACATTTCAATACACGTTAAATCACTCTGTTAATGGCATTCCAACCATGCTCACGGGTACACATTTGTGAAGATTGACTCAGTGGAAAGACACTTCCAAACTGGAGGGAAAAAAACCACGATACTTTTCTCTGAAATGTTCATTCAATAAATATTTACTTAGGTGTTACAAAGAGAAATAAGGCCAGCCTCTTGCCCTGTGGAGCTAAGAAAGTATGAGTGTGATTTTCCAAAGCAGAGGTAGGTATGTCAAGAAGAGGAAGGAGCAATTCAATAAGAAAAGGAGCATTGAGGTAGAGAAAGAAATGAAATATATTAAAATTCAAGAATCTTGTAATGTGTGTACAGTGAGTTCGATTATATTCCAGAATGAGTCCACAATTTTACTTTTAAATTCTGTCGACATTCTAAACGATTTAGCTTGACATGAACGGCATCTTTGTGCACACTCAACAGGAACTGAATTTTAATTTGCATGCTTGTAAAAAGCCATACAATTACTTCCCTACCCCAGAGAAGGTGTGAACCAGGCCTTTTGCATGGAATTTCAGCCTGGTGGGTTTGAAAGCAGATATGTCCTGTGCACCCCCTCTTCCCCAAGTTGGGGGGGAGGTGATGGAGAGGCTAAGGGAGGGATGGGGACAGGAGGTGAGGCTAGACTGTTAGATCTTTGCACTCGGGAGGTCTCTTGCTCTTGTTGGGAGAGCTGCAAATCCCCAGGACAACTTAAGTGCTCACATTAAAACACAAAACATCCAAAGAAAAATTAAGCTTAAAATATTATTTGTAAAGCTCAACATACTTACCATGCAACCCAGCAATTGCACTCCTTGAAAACTTCGTACAAAAACCTGGCTGTGGATGTTTATAGCGACTTTATTCATAATTGCCCAAACCGGGAGGCAGCCAGGATGTCCTTCAACAGGTGAACGGATAAACTGTGGTATATCCAGCCGGTGGAATAGTATTTGAAATGAAAAGAAATGAGCTATGTAGCCATAAAAAGATGTGAGGAAACTTACATGCATATTACTAAGTGAAAGAAGCCAGTCTGGAAAGGCTACATACATGCATAATTCCAACTATGTGACATTCTAGCAAAGGTAAAAACTATGGAGGCAGTAAAAAAATCAGTGGCTGCCAGGGGTTGGGGCAGGAGCTGGGCAGTGAGGAGTTAGAGAGGAGGGAGGGACGAGTAGACAGAGCACGGAGGAATTTTAGGGCAGTGGAACTAGTCTGTGGGATACTGTATAGGTGGACACATGTCTTTATACATTTGTCAGAACTCACAGAATGTACACCAAGAGTGAACCTTAGTGCGCACTGGGGACTGTAGTTAATAATGATCGGTTCATTGTGGGTGACAAATGTATTGTGCTAATGCAAGGTGCTGGGGACAGGGGGAGTATATGGGAACTCTGTACTTTCAGCTGATGTTATTCCATCCTCTGTGCTCGAATGTCAAACCCCACAGTCTAAATCCAGTTAGTCTGAGTGGCCAATCCAGAATTGCCCTGGCAGCTTCAGAAGTCATTTGGACTAGCCTGTTTGTGCTAACGGGAGAGTTACCACTGGTCTTCGCCGACTGCTGGGAAAGCCAGGTCTGCTGCATTCTGGAGTCTGGCTGATTCAGCTGCTCGCACTCTGGGCGTGGGTTATGCAGCCCTGTGGCCCTTGCCTCTGCTGGCCAGAGAGGAGGAAGGACAAGCAGGGCTGAGAAGGGAGGTGGGCCGGGCAGCTGGAAGCTCGCAGGCTCCAGGGGCAGCAGGTCTGGGCTGGAGTCCCAGGTCTCCTCTTACTCATCCATGAAACGGGTAATAATTGTACATACTTTATGTGGCTCTGGAGGGAACGAGTGAGATGTCAGTTATAAGACAATGACCACAATGCCTGGCATGTTGAAAAAGCTTAATGAATGTTGTATTTATCACAACATTTATTAATACAATTTATTGTATTAATTTATTGATTAAATAAATTTTATTTATTTAATAAATATTTACTTATTTAATTATTTTCTTGATTTATTACATTTATTAATGAAATTTTTTATTAATAATGACACAAAACTAGAATGAAAAGTATAAGAAGAAGAAGAATTGTTACTATAACTCCTTTCTCATGGGTGTTTGGCAAGGAATAGCTACAAGGAGAGAACATGTATAAATACCTGCTCAGGATAGAAGCATAGTTTACAGACAGGAAATGGTAGCTCTATGATTACAATGTTATGTTATATTGTTCATAGTCATGACATAGCAAAGGATAGATACAGTTGCTCGAAAAACCCATGGTAAACTCTCCCTGGGAGTCCTATTCACAAAGGTTGCAATTCTAAAAAAAAAAAAAAAAAAGTCTGCTGATAAAACAGTTACCAGAAAATCCCATTTGGGTTTGCATTGTTATCTGGCTTTGATGGGCAACCATCACCTAGGCGACATTTCTAGAGTCGCTGCTCTGAGGTGCGGTCAGCTCCCTCCCTGGCCAGCTTCCACGCTCCTCCAGCAGGACCATTTTTTATGAGCTGACAGGAGAGGACCTCATAGACAAGCAGCCCATTCCATGGTGGGACTGCCGGGTCTGCAGGACATCGATGGCCACTTTTACTCCTCACAACGGGGGCCCAGCAGGCCATCAGAGCCCAGGCAGGGGGTCACAGGCCTCCAGCGTTGAGTGAGCGGCTATCCTGGCCCTTAGCAGGCATGGACTCCAGCGGGCTCTCCCTGGGGACAGACATGACCTCTAGACTCTGGCCAGCTGGGCCCAGTGTCCTTGATGTTTCTCCCTTTGTATTATTGGGGCACAGGAAGCAGACCTGGGGATGCCTGAGCTTCAACTCCTGCTGCGGGGGAGGGCTGCCTCCATGCTCCTAATGTCCTGGGAACTCCTTTTTAAAAACTGGTCCAAAACATGAGGAAAAGGGACTCTGGCCTCTGACACAGATCCTATGTAGTGGTACGCCTCTGGATTTTTTCCTTCCAAGACAGTGCGAGGGACCCCAGCGCGTGATAGGTTAGCCACACACTGGCTTGGCTTATACCATAAATATTTTTTTATGAATATAATTTATTGTCAGATTGGCTTACATACGACATGCAGTGCTCATCCCGGGACTGGACCACCAGCTATCTGGCTCTTTTGTTGCTGTAATAAAGATTCGCAAAGAGTGTTCATGGGGAAAAGAACTCCTGCCATGGGCACCACGGGGAGGCACCGTGACTCACATTAGGCAGACAACATCCCAAGGTCCTGTCCCATCCCCAGCAGTCCCGTAAGGTTCTGGCGAGCAATGGAAGGCAGGAGGGCCTTAGTCAACCTGGGAGATGGCAAAGACTGGGCCTCTCCAGGGCCATCCCTCCTCCGAACGTCCCTCCACTGGGAACTACGTGACACGAGCAAAACTTAAAAGTAGTCAAAGTAGTGGCTAGTGCTTAGAGTGTTTACAGTGTGCCTGGAGCCATACCCACCTCTGCAGTAGAAATGAGCAGAGCTAATATTTAGCAGGTATAACCTGGTACTGGCTGGGGTTCACTTCATAGGTTGGCGCCAAAGCTAGCTATTAAATGTTGCATCACCCAGTGCTCTAGCACTGGTCTCCGTTGTACAGATTAGGAAACTGAGGTTGAGAGAGGTAGCAGATCAGACGGCTTGTCCATGCAGAGTCTGCGTGCAAAGCCAGGTTGTCTGACTCCAGACCCGGGCACTCAGGCTGTGCGTCCGCGGCATCCTGGACTCGCTCTCGGAGGAGTGGCCAGTGAGCACTACCCTGGCACAGAGGGCACGAGGCGAGAGCTGAACGGCCGTGCCCCAGAGCAAATGTTGGCGTGAGCGTGCTGTCCTCCTGCAGACACCAGCCTGTCGCACGCCTGCACCCCTGCAGGCTGGTAAGTCAGTGGGGTGTGGCTCGCTGTCCTCCAAGAGGCTGGGGACGGGGAGCTGGCTGGACTTCAGAGGCACCAGCTCTTCGACAAGAAAAGGCCATTAGACCTAAGGAGGAAACCAAGAGAAATGGGGCAAGAGGGATACCAGACGCAAGGCCCGTAATCTTGAAAAGAAAGTCAAGTTTTAGAATCATCTTCCCGGGTCGTGAAGCTGGGACGTACCTGACACATTCCTCTACCTGCTTATTAGGTTCAGAGTGGAAAATTAAAGGACACGGCAGACCTGACTGCTGTCTAAGCCCCGGATGTTTGTCATCACTGTTCTCTACTGCCCCCCTTTTAGGAATTTCAAAAAAGGAGAGGGCGGGAGTTGGTCTGTGGCTTTCGTATAAATTTATTTTATACAGATAGATTTCCTCAGCACCTGCTATGCACCAGGAGCATCCATTCATTCATTCAGCTGATTTATTACGGGCTAAGCCAGGTGCTGGACCCTCACCAGCGGGGCAGGCAGTGGTCTCCACCTCCAGGATCTTACAGCACCTGGAGGCGCTGGAGGAAGGAGGAGTGCTGCCGGGGGGGGGGGGGGGGGGGGGGCGGGGGGGCCGGGCCGGCAGGAAAACTGGTTCGTGTTGTTGAGAATTTCCTGTGAGCCAGACTCTGCCCCGTGCAAGGTGGTCATATCTCTGAATCCTCTCAACAGACTGTCGTTACCTCCATTTTATAACTGGGCAAATTAACATTTGGCAAAGTTAGGCAATTTGCCCCAAGCATCACGGCCAAGTACACACTGGAGCTGGGTTTTGAACTCAGATATCCGACTCCAAATCCTGTGCTTTTATTTGCCGCCTTATATTTCTTGCCTTGCGCTTGTATTATTATTAGCCCCAAACGTGCAGGGAGCCACTATCAGTCCCATGTAACTGATAGGGAAACTGAGGCTCGTAGGGGAAAGTGGCTTGCCCAGGGCCTCTCTGGTTGGAGCAGGGATCTGAGCCCAGGTTTTCTGGTGCCACATCCAGGGCGTGTTACTTCACAGAGCTCCTCTGGGATACAGTCCTGGGGCCGGGAACAAGGACGAGGGAGGTCCCCCTAGAGCCGGTTGGGCCCCATCCCAAGCACTGGTATAACATAGGTTGTGTGGATGAAGACTGTTTTGCTAATGTGTTTAGGGTGGGCATCCAAACATATCTTGAAGTGCTCCAGGAAGCTGGGTAGCTGGAAGGGGATGGCCTGAGGAGTGCAGGTGGGCGCCCAGAGAAGCACTCCATCAGAGAAGGTGACTTCTGATGCTTTCGTGCTCTTCTCTTGCACTTCATGATCCAGGGCTGGACCCTGTGATTTTCCCCATTTCTGTGTGAGAAGAGAGAGGTTGCTGATTCACAGTGAAAGGAAATGGCATCAGTTCTGAAACTTCCTGTTTGTCTGGTATCTGCAAAGATATCTGTGTTATGCAAATATCCTCACTCCTGAAAAATGCAGGCATTTTTCACACACACACACACACACACGCACATGCACACACACCCTTGGCCTGGCCCTGTGCACTGGGTCTCCTCTGTACCTAGTAAATTGAAAAATGATTCCACTAACACGATAGCGGAGGTGCTGGGGGAATCTGCTGTAGGAAATTATGATCATTAAACTAGCAGCGTTTGCATTTGGTCAAATTGCTTAGCAGATGTCTCTTCCAGGTAAGTCCTTGCTCTGGCCCCTAGCCCAGGGCTGGTTTGCTTTCCGCCTGGCAGAGCCTGGGAGTCAGGGATCCCTTATGAGGGAAGCAGATGTGCGGAAAGCAGGCCCCATCCAGGCCTCAGGCTCCCGTCCAGCCCAGGAACGCCATCTCCTCGTGGCTTGGTTTTCCCTAAAGCAGCTCTTGGAATGTGCCACATCCTGCTCCCAAGCTCCACGTAAGTGGAGATAATGACGGATGTTGAATATTTTCTGTTGGTTCATTATGATCTTTGTGCAGGTCTTTCTTTCTTTCAAGGTCAGTTCATGTCTGAGCCCAAGGCTGTGGTCTGCTGAGCTGGTCGGTGCTTCCAGAGAGTGATGACCTCTGGCAAGGGCCCGAGACCCGGCCTGCGCCACTGGCTGCTGGCTGCCTCTGCAAACTGAGGAGTTTTTTTTAAAAAGCTGAATGTAAGCTTCAATTTTAATAGGTGAAAGTGAAAATGACATGTGACTTCCAGAAAATTCTCACAGATTCAAAAGAATTGTTCTTTGTCATGAGTTGAATAGCATTCTTCAAACGGCTGAACGCTTTTCTCATATTCAGAGTTGCCTAAATTAGGGGAAATGGATATGAATTGCTGCAAGACAGAAATCTGGTTAGCCATAAATGAGTTTTTTTTTTTTTTTTTTTTTTTTTTTTTTACCCTTTACTCTCTTCCTGCCCCCATCCAAAAGCCCTCACCTGGGCAGTGGGAGGGTGGCCGTTCCTCCCTCTGTCTAGGAAGGGATGAGACTGAGGTTCCAGCAGGAGGGTCTATCACTTGGCCCAGATTCTAAGCCAGTGACTGCCTCACTTCAAAAGGGAGTGGCCCAGAGGCAGGAGCATGGACTGGTAGAGGTCAAACTGAGTGGACATCTTGGTTCTGCTACTCACCAGCTGTGTGACCTTGAGCAAGTTTCTTAACCTTGCCAATCCTCAGTCTCCTCACCTGTAGAATGAGGTTTTTGTGACGATGACAGGAGACATATGTATGTAAAATGGTTGGGTCCAGGACCTGGAGGCCTGAAGGTCAGTAAGGGAGGGGTCATGGTGACCACACCAGTCTTCGATAGAGCCTCAGTCACTGCAACAGGTCACATGGGATCTGTCTTTGAAGGAGAGGGTTCCCCAGAGACTGCTCTTGCTTTGGGGATGTCTGTGAGGAAAAGGATGGGAGGAATAGCAAACATTTTTGTGAGAAAGTTTCTCTCCGCCCCTTGAGAGGGGTCCAAGGTCAATTTCTACACTTCTCTGTGAACTTGACCTGTTGTCTCTTTGCTGGCTCAGGCTCTGAGGAAATGAGAGATCAGCCTTGTGCTTTTGCAGTCCTGCAGTGGTGATCTGAGTCTGTAGAGAAATGGAAACAAATGTTCTGATGTATAACCCATGTGAAGCAACTAAAGACAGAGATTGAGCACATGTAGCCACTGAGCACTTACTGGGCTCCTACTGAATGCCTGGTGCAATGTCAGATATGGAGATCTGTCATACTGGAATAATAGCTGGCATGTGTGGAGTCCCTACTGAGCACAAGACACCAGGCTGGGTTCTTTGCAAAGAGCGTTCCATTTAATTCTTCCAGGAACCTCTCAAGTGGGCATGAGTAGCCTCTTTATCAACGAGGCACAGAGAAGTTCCTTGCCCAAGGTCACACAGTAGCGGGTGGGACCGGAATGCACCTTCGGTCTGCTCTCAGCACCACCACTCTGTGGGCATGTAAAACGTACCCTTCAGCCTATAGGAATTAAAAAGCCAGCGGATGACACACAACAGCCCCAAATGCCGAAATAAGGATGCAGACGATAAAGAACCCAGAAAAGAAACACAAAGAAGGCAAGGCAGCGAGGGGTGACTTCATGGAGGAGGCAGAGTGGGAATGGGATCAGAGTATGTCTGGGGAATGGGAAGGTGGGGACAGGAGGGCAAGTGGGGGACACTGAGAAGGTGCAAACCTCGAAGAGACCGGACATGGTTTGGTGGCCCATGGGCTCGTCAGGGGCCACTCTTGGTAGCCTTGGAAGTGGGGACAGAGCCCTTGGAGAAGGGTGCTGGACTGGACTTTGGGTGTCTGTCACCTGCTGGGTTCAGGATTCTGGGGAGCCTGATCCTCCTCCTCCTTCCAACTCTGTGGATAGGGTTTGACGCGGGTGTCTGCGGGGCCGATCATTATCTGGGGAGCTTCAGAGCTTCTGCTAGTTAATTACTTGCATCTCACCCCTGTGGACACTTTAGTCAGCTGAGCCAGGTAGGTCAGGTTGGAGCAGTGGGTGCTGCAGAGGAGAGAGGGGGTGGGAAAGGGCAGGTCTGCTCCCCTCCCATCCCGACGCACCCCAGCAGGGCTTGAGCACAAGTTTCCCAGAGGCGGGGGTGGGCACACCCCTTGCTCTTCGTGTAACCGGCAAGGCCCAGGCTCCCCAAGGACTCGGCAGGGGTCAAGGCCCAACTGGGCGGGGCTTCCCAGGTGGCACACCCTTGCAGCCACGCTGAGACTCTCTGCAAGCTGCTTCAGGGCTCCAGAGGTCCACGATGGGGGAGAGTTGGAGAGGGGGACGCTTGACTTGCCCCCTACTCCTTCGTCCTCCCATCTGCCCCAACTCAAGCCGCGGAGACCATGGCTCCAGAGCCCAGGTGTGCAAGTCCAAGTCTTCTCTGCTCCACCTCCCAAGCGGCTCCCCACCGCCCCCTCTCCTCCAGCGTCCCGTCCCCCTGATCTCCCTGCCTTGGCCACTGCAGTGGCCTTCTACCTTGTCCCCCTCCCCTCTTCCACACTCAGTTCTTTCCAAGCCATTCTGCCTCAAATAGCCAGAGGACTAGTGATAAAACATAAATCACCTTCTCTCGTGCTTCATCAGCTTCCTGGTCAGCAGGGCACGAGGGGCCCTCCCCGACTGCCCGGTTCTTGTGCTAGCTTTTCACTCATTCATTCACTCAACACACATTCACTGAAGGCCGATCGCATATATTTGGAGACACTGGTGACAGAGGCCAAACAGACAAAACCCCCGGATCTTGTGGAACAAAGTGTTAAAGTGTTAGTGGAGAAAACAGAGTGAGGCCAGGAACTGGGGAGAGCAGAGGACGGGGGTGGGCATCGGGGAAGGCAGCATTTGAGAAGGTGACATTTGAACAAAGACCTGAAGGAAGCGAGGGAGTGAGTCATGGGGATTGTAGGGGAAAACTTGTTCCTGGCAGAAAGCACAGCAGCTGTGCCCTGAAGTGGGAACACGCCTGGCTGTTTGGGGGTATTTTCAAGGAACACCCTATCACCTGCTGGTCCGCTGGGTTTCTTCTCTAACACAGTTTCTCCGCAATTTGTAATTTATGTGTTCGGGATCATTGTGTGTCCTCTGCAACAAGCTGTCAGCTCTCCAGGATAACGATGTATCTCACTGACGCCTGAATCGCTGGTGTCTACCACAGGGCTTGGGTGCTTGAAGGTGCTCAGCCGATGTGTGTCAAAGGAGGCAATGTAGCAGACAGCTGGCATACAGCCAAGGGCACGTGTGAGGGGGTCCCTGTGGAGCTTCTGGGAAATGACTGGGGCCACCCCGAAGGGAGTGAAGGTCTACTTAAGGTGGAGGGTGTGTGTGTGACGGGGGTGGGGGTGAGTCATGTGACCTGGGCGTCCGTGCGACCCTACTGTGCATACAGGCCAGTGACCTTTGGGATTCCCAGCTGCTATGCTAGTTCATGGAAGGAAAGAGAAGGGATGCCTTCGTCTTATTAGCTCCCATACCTCATTTTAAGTGGTTCTCTCCCCCCTCTTCCTGCTGTTCATCTCCCCAGGGCTGGGATACAGCCTTCTAACAGAGGAGATGAGACGGACTCTGCTCACAGGTGCGGGTCTCATGCCGACGGCTCTCCCATCTGTGGCCGTGGGGGCCCTTCTTCTGGCTTGTACATACACATCGCTCCTGCTCTCCCAGCAGGTGGTGTGGAAGACTTGAGAAGCAAATTCTACCTTTAACAAGAATTTCTTGCAGACACTGGAGAGACCCTGATTCTGTTTTACTATGACTGGCTTGCTCTGGTTGTTGGAATGTTAAATACTGATAAAGAGGGGAAGATAAAATCTTGCTGCCCCCCAGGGCCCAGAATTTCCCCATTCTTAAGCCCAGTCTTCCTTGTCTGAGAGAGAGAGAGACTGCCAGTAGCCTATTCTAGACCCAATTTCCCCTTCTGCCCTACCAAACGACCTAATTTGGAGAGGGGCAGCAACATAGCCAGATAAAAGTCTACATTTCCCTGTGCTCTTGAAACTAGGGATGGCCGATGAGGTATAAATGGAAGGAGTTGGATGGGGTTTCCTAAAAGCTCTTTATAGGGAGCTGGGAAATGTGCTCTTGATTCTCCCTTCCCCTGCTTCCTCTCCCTGGAACACTAATAGGATTGCTGGTGCTCCAGCAACCATATTGGGCCACAAAACAACCTTGAATAAGGAAGCCACACTCTAAAACACTGACTCTCTGTCCTTAATAGTGAGAAAGGAGAAAGCAGATCCTGACATCTGGAAACTGGCCTTACACTTTCAGCTAGGCATTAGTCTTGTTTGAAGCTGGCCTAGATGTTTTCTCATTGAACATAAACAATCTCACAGAATGCCATCAGTCAAGGTCACTCTGCAATTGCGATGAGGTGAGTCAAAACAGACTGCCTCGTAATTTTATTTAAGCACAGACAAAAACCACCACAAAATACTAAACGCCTTCTACTCTTTGCAAATATGAGTGATGGCTGCTTCTTTACCAATTACACATGTAACTTGTATCTGGTCTACCTTCTTTATAGGTAAGAGTTATGAAGATATTCAGTCATAGAATTGTCCCATTTCCTGAGAGCATCCACTCCAGAACAAATGCCTGATTTCTTGGGCTCTCCCTAAATTCACCTAACCAAAGCCCAAGCCCTGCCAGTCCTATCAAACCCCTTTTTATTTATTTATTTAAAAAAAAATTTTTTTAATGTTTATTTATTTTTGAGACAGAGAGAGACAGAGCATGAATGGGGGAGGGTCAAAGAGAGAGGGAGACACAGAATCGGAAGCAGTCTCCAGGCTCTGAGCCGTCAGCCCAGAGCCTGACGCGGGGCTCGAACTCACGGACCGCGAGATCGTGACCTGAGCTGAAGTCAGACGCTTAACTGACTGAACCACCCAGGTGCCCCTCAAACCCCTTTTTAACTGAGATGGTCCACAGTTACCCAAGGTGTGCGGTCTCCCTCGCTGCAGTGAGTATAGGCCAACTTGTTCAATTACAGGTATTTGAATAAGTCACTTAGGGATTGATTATAAGGCAGGCTGTGGTTCAGCGGGTCTGGAACAGACCCCTTTCTGTATTTCGAACAGGTTCCCAGCGATGCTGACACTGTTGGGCACCAGGCCACACTCTGAGTAGCAAGGCAGTCAAGGATGATGGATTCAAATGCCAGAAATGCCTGAGTTTGACCACAGGGCCCCCATGTGAACCCTGGACTGTTTTCTGGAGAAAATATGGCAGGATTTGAATGAACTCACTGCTATCTGGTTCCCTATTACCAGCAACCTGACCTAAACACATTATCCTCCTCCTTAGACAGATATGTGGTTCTGGCTGCAGGAGCCATTGAGGAAGCCTTGCAGTGGCCAGGTATGTGCAGGCCTCAATGAGGCTTGGGCGATTATTGACCAAACTTGCTGCCTTTGAGGTGAGATTATAAGCAACAAGAGAAACCAAGTCATTCCACTTAGTGGACTGGTTGAAAATCCTCCAATAGTCCTAGGCTGGTTCCAGGTCCGGCTCTCGGGCTGGAGGACCAGAGATCTGGGAGGTTCTAAATCGTCTTTTCAGCTCAAGTGGTCTGCACCTGGCCCACCTCACCACCCCCCCCCCACCCCAGCTCCATTTCTCACCATCCCACACCTGCCAGCACCTGGATGTCTCATGCTTCCTTGCCTTCACTGTTCCTCATGCTGAGGATGCCTTTCCCACGCTCCTTCACCTGGCCAGCTGCTAAATCCTACTCGGCTCAGCCTCCCCGTCCCTAACACTGGCTGAGTGCCCCTACTCTGGACTCCCAGGGAACACCGCCTTCCTCTACCCTGCTGCTTCTCAGCTTACAAGCATTTATTTATTTTATGTTCACCTCCCCATTATCCATTAGCTCCTAGAGGATGGGAACCATGTTGTATTTATTTTTGTAGCCCCTGACACAGTCCCCAACACTCAGTAAATATGAAACTGAACTGAGCCTCCAATCCTCCGCAGGCTGCCCCTTAATCTGTAACCAGCTGGAGGAAGGTTCTAACACAAGAGTGAAAGAAACCTTGTGCTAACGTTTCCCATTTTAGGTGATGTGACATTGGGGGTTCCCAGGGGCTTTAGGTGTGAAGCTGTAGGTCATACCCCACTCGGAAACTTGGCCCCCAAGAAGAGAAAGGTAGGCTTCTGAAAAACCACAGAGGCATGAATTAGTGTTTAGTAAGTGACTATTAAATTGAAAGTTAGGGCTCTCAAACTTGAATGGGTCTACGAATCACCCGAATAGCAAATGCATTTTAGCTCCCAGGTGAGTCCTGCGTATTGAGGTCTGCAGCATTGGTATCATCTCACAACTGCTCAGAAATACAGATTCCTGGAACCCACCCCAGATCTACTGACGCAGACTCCCTAGGGGTCCGACCCAGGCATCAGTATAAAACTCCGGGTGATGAAGGCCAGATTCCCGGAAATGGTAGAAGCGTGGTTAATTACAGTAACAGCTCCCTCCGAGACAAGAGGGCTCACCTGGTTCTAGGTGAGTTACTTGCTTTCCAGTCTCATGACTGGACCTTTGAGTAGGGAAGCTGTTGAAAACAGAGACCATGAAAAACCACAGTGAGAGAGAAATGCTAATGACATTACCTGACTGCTACTGCTGCTGCTGCTGCTGCTGCTGCTGACAGTGAGGCACCAGGGCTAGACCCAAGGAAATGTGTACTGGGGAAACATTTGTAAGGAAATATGCTAAAATCCTCATGGTAGGTGCATTAGGAATAATATCCCCCTTTTCTCTAATTAAAAAACAAGAAGTTCTTGTTTAACAGGAAGATACATGGATTCAGTTTTAAAAATACATTCTCATTTATGCTGTAGGGGACAAAAGGGGCTGTCCCCCTTTGGGGAACCATGGGATGGTTCCCACAGTAGCCCTGTGGCACCCGTGAAAAACCAGAGCTTAAGCCTTTCTCAAACAGTGTTGGGTGAGAGGCCGGGGTTGTGTGGGGGTCAGTGGTTGTGTCCCCGGCAGGCATGTGAGGGAGAGGTGCCATGAGGATATTTGTTGAAACAATTTTAGTGCAAGAGATAAAAACCACAAACTGGACCGAGCCAAAATAAACGGGAGAAGAGAGAGAAAAAGGCAGGAGGAGGAAGATGAGGAGGAGGAGAGGGAGGGAGGGAAAAAAGCAATTTTCTTGGTCTGTAACTGACAAGACCAGCTGGAGCCAAGCGCTCCGAGGATTCAGTCAGGACTCTGTCCGCCCCTTAGCTTTCCTGCCCTCGGCATCAGCTCCGTCGTCGGGCAGGCTCTGCCCTGGCCCCCAGTCTAGCAGTGCTTGCCAAAGTCGACCGCGACTGGCTCAGCCTGTGTCCATCCCTGCAGCCAGAGAAATGTGCCGCTGTGCTGGGCCAGGCCTGGGCCCGTGGAAGCACATGAACAGACGGGGAAGAGCTGCTGCCCCAAAGGAAAAGCCTTGTGCTGCCCTCACAAGAAGGAGATGCTGGGCAGGAAGAACATTATCACATCTGCTTCGACCAATGGGGTTATCGGTTCTTTTGAGCTCACCCTGAGGTCTGTCCTGGGCAGTTTTCAGACTCGTGCAGAGGGTTTGGATAAGGCCTCGAGTGGCTGCAGGCTTCCACAGAGAAGAGCTGCCTTTGGGGTGCTGGGGGACAGGGAGATTCTTACTCACCAAGGTTAACACTGCGCATACTGTTATCCGGAGGAAGCGGGAATTTCCACACGGTAAGTTCCCTTCCTTGTACAATGAATTACTATCTTGATGAGAAACCCGTGGGCAGCTGGTTGAGAAGACAGCGGTATTCTCTGAATGAGAGGGAATTTACCACCTTCTTTTATGGTGGCCGTTCTTCTGGTGTCACAGCAGGGTATGGATTGATTCATCTACAAATATATACATCTATATAGACACCATACTGCTAGCCTCTGCAAAATACATGCCTAGAGATCATTTCTGCCGCCCAGAATAGGTCACCTCTGTCACCACTCCTCTGTCCACCACCCCCACACCCTGCGGGCCCAGGCATGTGGGCCTGGGGTTCCCCAGTTGGACGCCAGATGAGAGTCTCCCTGTGTAGGGATTGAGGGTGGGGGTGGGGAAGTGGGGCTGATAAGCTGGCTGGCAGTGGCCCAAGTCCCTTCCAGGGCCTGTCGCGGGCCTCTCTGTCCTGGGCTGTCTCTTCCACCACTGAGTTTCTGACCTGAACCTCCAAAGTCCTTCATATCTCATCCCCGCTGCCCTGGGGTGCTCAGACTTGGCTCTCCTTGGAGCTCCTTGCCAGGGCTCAGAGCCTTGGTTGTTGTCCTCAGAGCTCTGTCCTCCCAATGAGGGGACAGAAGAAACAGAGCCCACTGTTCTGGATTCTGAGTTGGAGCCAAGCAGCTCCATCTGCTTCTTCCTTCCCCTAGAACCCTCCCCTCAGCCACTGTCAGCTCCCACAGTCCCCACCAGACGGCCCCGGCTACACAGTTCCTCATGACAGATGTCTGGCTCCTTCCTACCCAAGGAAAACACGGGCTCTTCCCCAGCTCTGGAATCCCCATCCTGTCTGGGATCCTGTGGGCTGAGGAAGGAGAAGGCGGGAAGGTGAGGGCTGGGGAGAGGGGCCATACTTCTGTAAGCACTGAGGGGTTTGCTGGATGACCGGACCTAATGCCTGGGCCATCTATGAAAACTCTGCCCGGACCTCTACAGGTCCTCTGACTTCCAATGGGGCCTAAAGAAACTGAATAATGGGTAAAAGTGACGTTTAAAATGACACGAGAAAAGGCCTGGTGGGGACTCTAATGATGAAAAATTTGTTAA
Source organism: Lynx canadensis (assembly GCF_007474595.2). Lineage (NCBI taxonomy): Eukaryota > Metazoa > Chordata > Mammalia > Carnivora > Felidae > Lynx > Lynx canadensis. The sequence goes on along the minus strand of NC_044320.2, from coordinate 36,786,767 downwards.
CACTTGCTGAAAAAAATGAAAGACACTCTCACAATATTTGGCTCCACCAACATACAAATGTGCTGTTATTCCCCCTTCGTTTAAAAAGAAGGTTTTTGGAGCCCCTGGGTGGCTCAGTTGGTTGAGCATCTGACTCATGATTTCGGCTCAGGTCATGATCCCAGGACCGTGGGATCAAGCCCCGTGTTGGGCTCTGGGCTGAACATGGAGCCTGATTGAGATTCTCTCCTCCCTCTGCCTCTCTCCCTCTCTTGTGCTCTCTCTCTCTTTCTAAAATAAACAAAAAATTAAAATATAAAGAAAGCTTTCTCTGTAAAAATGATTCAACCAAGTAAATAAAGAAGGGGAAATCTGCCCTAGAGAAGAGTTCCAAGTAATACATGTGATGCCACCCCCTCCAGGAGCTGGAACTTAAATCCCCTTTCCCTGAGGGTGGGCTGGACTCAGTGACTGGCTTCCAGAAAGTAGAGCATGGAAAGGGAAAAAGAGTAACCTTATAGGGAAGACACCTGACAGACACCATGTTAACCAAGTGATGAGGGTAACATTACCAGTGATAAGCCATGTTGCTGTCATGTGCCCCTGATGTGATCTAATGTGAAGGGCACTTCACCTCTGGGGTGTTCTTCCTCCAAATCCTATCACCCCAGCTGAATCATAAGAAAAGCTCAGATAAACTCAAATTGATGGACATTCCATGAAATATCTGACCAGTACTCTTCAAAACTGAAAAGGCATTAAAAACAAGGAAAGATGGAGAGAGGGCCACAGACTGGAGAGACTGAGGCCTGACCCAACGTGGCCTCCTGGGCCAGAGAAAGGCCATGAGTGAGAAAACTGGTAAAATACGGTTAGAGACTGTAGAGGGGCTACTTGTATAATGTCAACGGCAGTCTCTTAGTTGTGACAAATATACTATGGTGCTATAAGAAGGTAACATTGGGTAAAGCTGGGCAAAGGATGCACCAGAGTTCTCTGTTCTGTCTTTGAGACTTGTCTGGGAATCTAAAGCTATTCTGAAATCAAGTCTATCCACTCAACCCCCGTAAAAAAATCTTCATCTACAATTTAAAGACTGACAATATCAAGTGTTGGTAAATCTGTGAAGCAACTGGAACTCATACATCGCTGGTGAGGGTGTAAAATTACATTTTAGAAAACATTTTGGTAGTTTCTTATAAAATTGAACATACATTACTATATGACCCAGTAATTCTACTCCTAGAAATTTACTCGAGAAGTGAAATTTATGTCCACACAAAGACTTGTATACAAATGTTCATGGCATCTTTAATCATAATAGCCCCAAACTAAAAACAACTTAAATGTCTGACAACAAGTGGATGAGTAGTCAAATTGTGGTATAGCTGTATGACAGGATACTACTCAGTGATATAAAGGAAGGAACTATGATACATGCAGAGCAAAAGAAGCAAGGCATAGGAGTACATCCTGTATGATTCAATTTGTACAAAATTCTAGAAAAGGCGAAACAAAGCTCAGTGATAAAAAGCAGAACAGTGGTTGCCTGGGGTTGGGTTTGGGAGGAGGGGGTGGGAGAGACTGACCATAAAGGGGCACAAGGGAATTTCTGGGGTGACGGAAGTGTTATATATCTTGATTGTTGTGATTACATGGGTGTATACATTTGTCAAAACTCATTTAACTGCATGCTTCAAATTTAAATTATTCCTCAATAAAGTTGATTTTTTAAAAAAGCTTCCTCTTGCTCCCACTTACCCTGCCAGCTACTGTTTTGCAAGGCTCCTGAAGGAGTTATCTATACTGTCTGCAGTTCTGCCCCAGATTCTCTTACATCCACACCAGTCAGGCTTTCGTTCCCCTGGCGCATGGAACTGCTCTCCTCAGGACTAAAGTGACCTCCATGCTGTTGTTAGACCCAACGGTCAGTTCTCATCTCTCACATCTGACCTGACCTGCCAGAACATCCCATACAGTTCACATTTTTTTCCTTGAATCTCTCTCTTCCTCTAGTTTCTGGGGCACAGTAGTCTCCTGGTTTTCCTTCCATCTCTGATTACTCTTCCCCAGTGTCTTTCTTTGGTTCTCCCCATCTTCCCAACCATCTACTGTTGGAGGGCCTTGGGATGCTCTTCCTGTATGCACTCAGATGATTTGATTTCATCGTATCTTAGGGCTTTAAATTCTATCCATATGCTGAGAATTCCCAAATCTGTACCTCAAGCCCAGGCCTCACTCCCAAATTCTAGCCTCATAATTCCAACTGCCTACTTCACCTTTCTATTTGGATGTCAAACAGACCTCTTACAGTAAACATGTTTAAAATTGAACCCCCTGGGGTGCCTGAGTGGCTCAGTCGGTTAAGTGTCCGACTTCGGCTCAGATCATGATCTCATGGTTTGTGAGTTCGAGCCCCGCGTTGGGCTCTGTGCTGATGGCTCAGAGCCTAGAGCCTGCTTTGGATTCTGTGTCTCCCTCTCTTTCCCTGCCCCACTCCTGTTGGCACTCTGTCTCTCTCAAAAATGAATAAACATAAAAAAAAAAAAAACTGAACCCTTGATCTTCTCCCATAAACCTGCCCATCTGCAGCCTCTTCTGTCTCCGCAGATGGTCCTGACATCTCACCGTTTATGCAAACCAAAAACCTAGGAGTCATACTGGACTATTCTTTTTCTCCTACTCCATTGGCTTTACCTTGAAAATACATCCATAAGGCGTGTATTCTTTGTCATTTTCACTACTACAGCCTTGGTCCAACCATCATCATCTTGTTGGAAATAAACTAACTGGTCCTCGTACTTCCACTCTTGCCTCCCTACACTCTGTTCTCAACACAGCAACTAGAGTGACCTTGTTAAAATTCAAGTCAGATCACATCAAAGTTCTGCAGTGATTCCCTCAGAATAAAAGCAATGTCCTTGCAATGGCCTTGAAGGCCCTACATGATCTAGCCCCCCATCACCTTACCTCTGTGATTTCATCTCTTAATATTCTCCCCCTTGCTCGTTCCTCTCCAGACACACTGGTATCTTTGCTATTTCTCAAACACACCAGGCGTATGCTTGCACACCTGAGGGTCTTTGCTCTAGCTGTCCTATCCTGATGCTCTCCTGGCCAACTTTCTCACCTCCTTCAACTCTTAGCATACAGATGTGCTACTGACCTACTCTCTTTAATACTGCAGCTTGACCCACCATCAGCACTTATTCCCTTACCTTGCTCTATTTTTCCTTTGTTTCCATAGCACTTACTTTCTAATGGGCTCCTGCACTGATTTGGTCATACCCTATGATCTCAAACAGATGCGGGCCTCTGGTTTGCTGGGCTACAGCTGTGTTCTCGGAGCCACTGCCCACTTCCCAGGACAGATGACACTTGTCTCTAACTGCATCATCCAGCACAGAAGCTGCTACTGTGGCTTGAAATGTGGCCAGTCCAAAATAAGGTAGTACCAAAAAGAATATACAATATCTCATTAGTAATTTTTAATATTGACTCCATGTTACTATTTTGGATATATTGGGTTAAATAAAATATACTATTAAAATTAAGTTCAACTACTTCTGCTTTTTAAAAATGTGGCAACTAGGGGCGCCTGGGTGGCACAGTCGGTTAAGCGTCCGACTTCAGCCAGGTCACGATCTCGCGGTCCGTGAGTTCGAGCCCCGCGTCGGGCTCTGGGCTGATGGCTCAGAGCCTGGAGCCTGTTTCCGATTCTGTGTCTCCCTCTCTCTCTGCCCCTCCCCCGTTCATGCTCTGTCTCTCTCTGTCCCAAAAATAAATAAACGTTGAAAAAAATAAATAAATAAATAAAAATGTGGCAACTAGATAATTTAAAATTACTCAGTTGGTTTGTATTCTGTTTTATGGGGCAACACTGATCTATGAGGAAAAACTACACGTATCTAGAAATCAAATCCCAGGAGCTTGAAAATCCACATTTCCTAAATGTGAACTGATGGTTTTTTAATTTCAAGTTCTACTGAGATATAGTCAAATTCCATTAAGACAAATTCCCCTTCAGGATTTGACTAATTGGGTTAATGGGGACATTTGAAGAAGCTTTGGCTTTGTTTTTATTCCTCTATCATTTAATGATGCCGTGGCCGGGGGGCTGAAAGCCCCCACAAAGGACATATGCAGTCGCCTCCTGAGATTCCTCTGACATTGAACTTGTACCTGCTCTCCTTTCAAGAGCACGAACTAAGGTTCTCCTTTCAAGCTCTCCTTTCAAGAGCATGAAGCTGCAGCCTGGTGGGTCACTGAGGCTAACAGGGTGGAGGTGGGAGCCAGGAGGTGCCTGCCAGGCATGGGACAGTGTCCATGCCACGATGGCCCAGCTCAGACCTGCAGATGGGGCAGCTGGTGGGCTGAGATACTTGGGGCAGACCTGTGTGGGCTGGCAACCAAGCCATAGGCCAAAGGGAAGGGCTTCCTCTTCTCAGGACTAAATGCAAGGGGCTTGTCTCTAGCAACCAATCTGTGGATGGAAATCAAAGGCTGTAGTGAGTTGCAAGAAAAACCAACTCCCACAGCCTGGAAACACCATGGACTTCTCGGAGGCCAGGCCCCAAGAGAAGGGCGCTGCAAAGCTGGGGGCAGGGGAACAGACAATATAGAATGAGAGGCTCAGTGACCTAGGGACCTGGCACCAGGAAGACACAATGATGGAAGGAAGGGCTAGGTTAGGGAAACTTTCTCTGATCTCCCGAAATTCTATAATCTCGCTATATTGTTTTTATATTCTTGAGGCAGGGAGGGGGAGAGGGAGGCAGAGCACTTGAAAACTTGCCCCTGGTTCTAAGCTCTCTGCCTCTGGTCTTTCCTGGCAGTGGTGACTCCTTCCTGACTCAGGGCGGAGGATCTGGACTAGGAATTATACTCTTAAATTTCTCATGAAAAGCAAAATAGAATTTCATCTTCTGTTTTCTCCCCTTTCTCTCTGTGCCAACTGTAGGGAAAAAAAAGAAAAGAATATGCAAAGTGAAAAGGATTCACAAGAGATTGCAAGGCTAGAAAGTGAATAAGAAATGAAAACAACAAAACAAAATGTTATTTTTAATTTGCTTTCAGAACTCAGAAATGCAGGTCAATCATTTAGGACAGGGGAGGTGGACGCAACTGTGCCAGATGCTCCAGGGATGAACTGGGCAGGAGGTAATTTCAGATGAGAACCAGGGAAAATCTGTCCCCAGCCAACTTGCCACTGGGGAACGGAGCATCTCCTCAGCGGACACAGGAATTGCTCTCAGTCTTGCCAGAAGCCCCGGAGAAGCAGGACTGCTGGTGGCAGTGGGTGGGGGTGAAGGGCTTGGCCTCTCCAGAGGGCTCTGCTTCCATCCCAAAGCCATTGTCTGCCTGTGAATGTGCTTTCATCAGCTGCAAACCGTATTTATGGCTTCTCGGAATTTTCCGAATGAAGTAATTTTTTTTCCCCAGACCATTTTTCTTCACAAGTGAAATCAGATCCCCGCATTCCATGGAGACAAACAAAACACCATGACATCACCGCCAGGGAGCTGTCATTTTAGACACCATCGCAGCCTTTTGTTCAAGATCAAATAGATGTGCTTTGCCTAGTGGAGGTCACATCCTGCTCCGGCAGAGGGGATGGTCCTCTGGTTTCAGCTTGAGGAACTGCGAGGGCAGCGGGTACGCTGGGCAGACTGCAGGGTGGGACTGGACAGGAGGGGCCCAGTGGTGAGGTCTTTCTGCTTCTTCTCCAACTGCAGAGCTTCAGAGATGCCGCTCCATGACACCAGTCATGATGGGGACAGCCCCAGGTGTCAGTGACACTGACGTCTGTGTCTCTCCTTTCTTGGCCTCTGATGCTGAGGCGACAGCAGCCAGGTGCAGAGAGCACTGACCGGGGGAGGTTAGATGGTTTGGGCTCAACTTCTGTCTCGCCTTGCAAAGCTCCCAGGCCTGTTTCCTCCGCTGTAGAAGTGGGGAGGGTAAAAAATCCCAATTCTGCTACCCTACAGAGATGCACTGGGAGCAAATAAGAGACCAAATGTCTGGACCTGGCAAGCACAGGCCCTGCTTCTCCAGTTCTTGCCTTTACATCTCTTAACACCCAGAGGAAAGTGCTCTGTAGCTCCTCAAATGTCCTGGGCTGCCGGCAGGGAAGATTTAGGGGAGACTGGTAGAGACTGGTCAACATCCTCTTGAGCTAACAATTAAGGTATTATTTAAAGAAAGCTCAAAAAAGAGTGCAAGCCATCCAGTCATCTGGGAACCCAATCAGCCAGCGCCTGAGGGTCTGACCAATTACAAGAAACCAGAAGTTTACCTTTCTGCAAATAAATGCTTCCTAAAGTGCAGGGTGGGGGGCTGGCACAGTTCTAGGTAGTGGTTGGCCTAAAGGGAAAGAAATCATGTAAATATGGTAATAATTGAGAGCTATCAGAGCCTGCATCCAGTATTTTACATACTTTATCTCATTTGAGCCTCTGGTTCGTGTTACTATTTTCATGTAACAGACGGCGAAGCTGAGGCTAAGGAAGAAGGGTAGGTTAACCTGCCCAAGGCCCCTCCACTGTAACTGGAGGCTGGGGATCCAAAGCCAGGTCCGACTCCAAGGCCCATGTGCTTAACCACTAAGCCACTCTGCCTCCCAATCACAAATAGAGGGTGTCTGCGAAAAGGTGTGCCTTGCTTGTTTTCATGTAAACCTGGTAAATAGCGAGGTAGAGAGACCAAGTTGTGGGTTTGTGTGTGTTTCCTGTGGAGCGCTGAATGTAGGGCATCTTGTCTCATCCCTTCATACCCATTCTTGCAGAAGCACCAGAAGCACCAGAAGCAAGACTGTTACATCTTACTTTATCAAAATTAAATTAGTAAGAAACATTATACATCCAAACACATTTTAAAAGGCTGACATTTGACATAAGGTGGTCATCTATATTTATTCCACAACTGGAAATGTTATTTGAGCAGTTGTAAGCCAGCGAACCAAAGTTAGGCCACGGTCTTAGTAATTAGGGCTCTATTAACGACGACAAAGAATCTCAATCAGCAGGAGAAAAGGGCCTTAGCCATTTATCTCTGGAACTGAAATAATTTCTAATAAGAATAAGCCTTTTGATTTAATAGCAGCCGTACTGCCTTTTGATTAAATAGAAGTTGTATTCTGAGTAGGGTCAAATGTTTAGTCTGTCCAAAGAGAATCATAGTGTAGGATGGGAGCTCCAGGCCCCTTCTATTTATAGCATTCTTTGAGTCAGGACCAAAAGAACAAGAACTCCTTGCTTTTCAAGTCTCTCTCTCTCTTCCAATTGTAGCTCAAGACAAGGGCAGGGCAGGCCTTGCAAAGGTGAAGCGTTTGCCAAAGGGGAAATGAGATAGTGCAGAGCTCCTCTGTGTTGGGGCCTGGGGCTGCCACTTTCCAGAATGGGAATTCCAGTATGGCTGAAGGTTTAATTAAGGATCTAGTGCATTCCCATTTCATGTGACCAACACGTACTTACTGAAGATCATAAGAAGTAATGGTGGGTTGCTAAGCCCAGCCATTCAAATATTTTTGTAATCAGGCAAGATGATGTCACCACATCTCTGGGGATCTGACACTGTCAACATAATCTAAGATACAAAAATCATGAGAAAAATATCATGCTTCTCCAACAGAAAAAAAAACTCAACCAGAAAGAAAATACAGGCTTCCATAACTTTCATTTACTCTGTGATATTCAAGAGTAGCTCCATTAGAAGAACCCTTTTGAAAGAATATAGTCAATATGGCTACCCACATCCAGATCTTTTTTCATGGAACTCAATGGAAATCACCCTCTTCATATGCGTTTCACACTTTAAAACTTCACAATTGGTTTAAAAGGTACACTTCCCTTCTCAATGTAAACCTGAGATTGGGCAGTCCAGCTGTCATGAGCTTGAACATTTTCCTTCTCCCTGTCACTAGAGAGGTCTCTGGGCTCTCTATTCATGGCCAAGAAGCTCCATTATTAAGAAGGGGCAGCAAGAGCTAATGAGATGATGCCTGGAAGGTTCTATGGGTTCTTCTAGAGCTGCAGCTATGAAAAATCATGGACAGGGGTCTTAATTAATAAAGCAGTTATTAAAGCTTCCTCAGTAAATCAGAAATTGTGTGATAATGCGTAGATCATTTGCACATAAAAAGCTAGAGTTCAGTTAATAAACCACGTAATTTACTCTGTCAAGAGAAGAGGAGAACTTACACTGAATCCCTATAGAGTACTGAGTACTTTCAGATGTGGTGACTATGAGAAGCACCATGTTCTAATGGCTACGCACTAAACTGGAAGAATCAGACTCTTGATATGGTCTACTCCATGACCTTAGGAAACGGACCACATTTTTTAAGCCTTGTATTCTTTATGGGAATAACAACACTATCAAAATTTATAGGGTCAGGCACACACACACGCAGGCACACAGCACACAAATAAATAAGTTTTGTTCATTGTTAAGTCTGTGAGGTAGGTATTAATTGTTTTACAGATGAAGATAGAGGTTTAGAAAGCTTACGTTATTTGACCAAGGTCAGTCTACACTAACGATAGCTGGGATCTATCACCTCCCAAGTCTGCATGTTTTTCAGTATAACCACAGCCTCCACGGTCTGATCCAGAACTGGAATAAAAGCTAAAATAAAAGATGAATGTGGACAGTTTAATAAGGTGAAATACAGAACTGACACCTGATTAAATATGTCTCCCTTCCCCCAAGTCAGGGGCCCTACTAAACTATAGGAGAATCAAAGCCTGAACTTTATAAGAGTAAGAATTTGGGGATCCCTACATTTTATTTTCTCCTAAACTTGAGTCACAGGCTTAAAAGAACAGCCTGTACTGATGGAATGGTGCTAACTAGGACTATCCAAAGTAAGTTATAGCTTTTTGCCAGCTTTCTGTGCCAGTGACCTAGAAACTATTCCAAAACCTATTTTTGTTTCTTAGGGGCTGAAATTTCAGTGAAATAGCCCAGCCAACTCTGACCCAGAGTCTTCAAATTTAGAAATTAATCCCCCAAAGAAAGGGAATATTAATTTTTATTGTGACAGAGAATAACCTTCTTGTAGCCCAATTATATGAAGAAATAACTAACTCTGTAAGGCCACACTTCTAAATACCTGCAATTTATAGCATGAAGTTGCAAGAGAATTAGGCTGGCAATTATTCTGTAACCTCCAAAAAGGTTTTCTGGCGTATGGACGCATACAAAAATGCACAAGGACTCTGTGGAGCTAACACTACACACCATACAATTTTAAAGGCACATTAAAGAATACTGTAAAAAAGAGAAACAACAGAAACTTGCTTAACTATGTTTACTCATAAAATAATATATGCACACGTTAACTTGTAATGATTCCTACAACACCAACAAAAATTTAGCCATCTATTATTTTTTTTATCTCAAGAGTAGACTAACTATTGTACATCTCAAGTTGGAACTACCCTAAATCAGAGCTTATTATGAAATTGACCCTTAGACGAATTTGGACATGAAACAATAACCCAGATTAAAACGAAGACAGAACCTTTAGGGGAAAAAGGGAGCAAGAAGGATCTACTGAGCACCCCTAAATGAGGGATTGATTCCTAAGCAGATACAATGACAGTTTTATTCTGAGTGTGGGTTATTCTATCTTCACTCATTTCTCACTGCCTTTTTAGAACTACTTCAAAGACGTGGGAAAGGACACCTGGGAACACCTACTGAGGCGCGCACTTAACACCCACAGACAGCTCTGCCACACTAGAGAACTAAGCACTTGTGTGCCCTATGAAGCACCGGCAAGCAGGGCATTTTAGAACTCCAGGGCTGACATTTACAAACAGTCCTGCCACCATCAACCCCCTCACTTTAATTAAAAGTATACAGCAGACAACAGGACTGAAGAAATCATTGGTCTCGTAAGAAAAAGTACTGCGACTGACCAGTGAAAAAGTGCTGCAGAAACTCGGGGGCCTTCTGCCTAGCTTGCTTGCAGCGTCTCCACGGTATGAGGTGCTTTACAGAGAAAATGCATTATTCAAAGTGGATTTTTTTTTTTTTCTTTTTGAGAAGTGAAAGATTTCTCAAAGTGTTTATCAAGAGAAGATGATAGGTTTATGGTGATTCTCCCATAAACAAATAGAGTGGGGTTACAGGAAAATACATTCTTGGCTTGTGACATTATCGGTATACTGATCAGATCAGTATTTTGGTTATCTATTTAAAGTACACAGAACACAATGGCAAGAAAGTTTATATTTATGTGTTTAACACTAGATACTTGTATTTTTAAATCATATTTACAATAGCCTATGGGGAGGCTGGAAGATGTGGATAAGGGAAAGTGTGCTAAGAGTAACACATTATATCTGGATTCACATGAACAGTTCTGCCCCTTTCTTACTTGTGGGACCAGTCATTCAGTCCCTCTTGGTTCTCTTCCCCTCCCTAGATGACTCCTAATGTCCCTTCATCTTTAAAATTCTGTGACTATAGTAACTTGTTAATGTTCAATTTTCAGGCTTCACTCAAATGATTCATCAGAATGCTAGAACAGAACCAGGACATTCGATTTCCATAGTTTAGAATAATACCTGCTTATTCAGCAGAACTTAAATCCTTTTTGGAACAGAGAGACATATGAATAAGGGAAACGGACAATTGCAGCTACACCAGAAACCATAAGTGTATTTTGAATAGGAGGCAACAAACTATTGTTTCCAATTGCAAAAGGTCAGTGCATTTTCTGCCGTTAGTTTCCAGAAATTGAGTTTTGTTGTAGTCCTACCAATCCACACTAATAAAAATAACTGTCTAATTAACTATCCATCCCCTATCACGATTCAAAAATAAATAAAGGGACTTAAATAATACAGAATTACATAAATAAAAAATGAGCATTTAGAATAGGAAAATAAAACTAAAGATGAGCATATAAACTAAACCAGGAATGAGGTTCTAGTAAAACACCATACTGACCTACATTGCAATTCCTTCTAGGGGAACCCAAATTTGGCATTAAGCTTTCCAGCATCTAGCGTGAATGAAGAATTCTACCTAATCCATTACATAAGTCATAGAGAAAATAAGATGAAAGCAAAAGCTCAGAAGAAATGTAGTTGTTTGCAGTTGGAAGAAGCAAAAGTTCCTCTTCAGGTGTCTTCACAAAGAATTGTGCCAACAGCATCCTCAGTAACTTTCCTTAAATAAATGCAGTGGTTGGGTACACAGGACTATTCCTCAGGACAATTCTGAAAGCATCAGAGCACGAGGGTTAGGAGAGATTTCAATCTTACACCGCCTGAACACAAATCCCAGCTCTGCTGTGTGACTCTGGGCATGCTATTCCAACCTGCCTCAGGTGCCTCAGTTCTCTAACTGTGAGGTAGGAATAATAACAGCAATTTGCAAAGATTTTGCAAGTCAAAAAGCATTGCATAATATTACCACCTCTTAATGAAGAGCTAGGGAAAGTAATTGGGGTGGGCACTGCCATAATACAATTCAATATCTAGCTTTACACTGATCTGATTTGACCTCATAGATTTTAGAACAGTGCTGTCCAAAACAACTTTCTCGTGATCAATATAATAGCCTCTGGTGGCTACTGAGCACTAGAAATGTGGCTAGTTTTATTTTAAAATGTACAGTGGAATTGGGTTTTAGGCTCAGATAACTGTGCTAATGAAGTACTGAATTTCTAATTTAAATAACCCACTAGTAACAAGTGGCTATTACACTGGACAGCAGGGATACAGAAATTTCAGAAAGTTTGAACAGTACTAATCTGTAAACATCTTCCAAGCAATAACCTATAAATATCATTATAAGTTTTTGGCGAATATTAGGCAACAAGGACTCCATATTGTTTTCCTTGATACCTAACTGGAGTGTGGCCACCTCTACTGCTGGTTAACGTAGACGCTATGCCTTGGGCTTTGGAACTGTCCGTTTTTGATGTGCAAAGTCCAAGGTGGCTGAACAGAACACAAGACTATCTGTGCTGTGAGGAAAGTCAAGGAGGTATCCATGGCAAGGCTAAAATCGTCCCTAGAACACCGCGTTGAAGCTACTTCAGAGCACAAAGAAATGTCTTGATCCCAAAGTTCTACTTCGTCTAGCACAGTTGGAATGGTTTGGACCTGAGCAATTTTAAACAGTAGTTTCACCGGATGCTGGTCTCTTCCCTGCATCCCCCACACAGTGTTCTATTAACTTTGAGAAATGCTACTTCTCGGTGTACCCTCTAAGATAAACTATGTGGGAAAGGCGTGCCAAAATGACTAAATAAGAGAAGCTGTAGTATGAATGTGAGTCCCGGATAAAAGTAATATTTGCTAAAATCAGTAGAACGATTTCATGTAAGTCATGTAATATAAAGGCAAAATAAGTGGAAAAAATTGATAATAAAATGTGTATTTCAATACATAAGTGCTCAGGCAAAGACACACAAGAAGAAGCAATAAAATCATTAGTACCTACACGCAACGTATGTCGGTGACTTAATTATCATCAGTGGCACTGCTGTCAGTAATAAGATTTTTTAAAACAGGTACTAGAATTCTTGGTCAAGTTTTAACAAAATAAAAGTATGATCTCATAGGTGTATTCTTGGAGAATTATATTACAGTGTATATTAAAACTGTATAAAAAATAGAGTTGGGTTTAGGGCTCAAATACCTAAGTTGTTTTTTTGTTTATTTTTTGAACGTTCAACAGAACATTCAAGAATCATGTAACATAAGGAATCATTCTTTGTTGAGCTAAACCATCCCATGTGCTGTGGGACATAAAACACCTACGGCCCCCGCCCTCTAATTGCCAGCCATACCTCCAATCATTTCTAAAACCTCTGCTCCAAGCCAATCATATAAACTCTATCACTTCCACCCTCACCAATCACTGGTTCATCAATCCGGGGTTAATCGTCCAATGCGTGGCCTTGGATGGTTTGAGAATAGGGAACATGATGTAATGTCAGTCAATGAAACCCAGAGAAAGTTTGCTGGGGGCCTGGCAGGAAAAGTTTCCCAGGAGAACACCACAGGAAGACAGTCTCTTTCTTCTTTTCTACATGGTTACAGATGGATGCTGAGGCCTGAAAATTCTAAACTCTTCTCAAAACTAGCTGGAGGATGAAGTCAACAAGCAGGAGGGCAGAGCCAGAGGCATAGGAGAACTTGAGGTAAATGTGAATTGTCACCCTTGGGGGTCTACTCTACCTCTAGACTTCCAGTTCCGTAATTTCCTATGGTTTAAACCACTTTCTTTTTTTAAAGTTTGTTTACTTATTTTGAGAGGGGGGAGGGACAGAAAGTGGGGAGGGGGGGGAGAGGGAGAGAGAGAGAGAAAGAGAGAGAGAGAGAGAGAGAGAATGAATCCCAAGCAGTCTCCACCCTGCCAGCACAGAGCCCAACTCGGGGCTCAAACTCATGAACCGGGAGATCATGACGCAAGCTGAAATCAAGAGTTGGGACACTCAACTGACTGAGCTACCCAGGTGCCCCTAAACCACTTTCAATTTGGATTTTGGTTTCCTGCAGCTGAAAGCACTTTGATACATACATGAACAATTTCATACCACAGAAGCCTAATTGAAAAAAAAAAAACAACCCAAAATAACAAACAATAGCAGGTGAATATTGTTCCTGGACTTCTATACCATGTATATACCAATTATGCTTTTTTGTTCGTTTGTTTTTTACCTGTAGTAAACGAGCCTGCACGCTCACACGTAAAGGAGCTACACTGATCGAGACTGCAATTCTTCCATCAAGTGGCAAGCATACTGTAGAAGAATGACCAACACAGGTCACACATGCAGCCTGTTAAAGAAAACATGTGAAATGTAAACAGCTATTTAATCTGAAAAAATATATAGCTGCAGGTGAAAGAGTAATAGTATATTTGTGTACAGAGTTCTCCACAGCACAAGATGCGCTGTGGGCAGACAGGGTAGTACAATGGACTAAGCCCCTGGTCTCATGAAGCTTGTAATTACAGACAAATGAAACAAACAAAAAACCATGTTTATTGAGTATGGTAACTGATGAGAAATAACAGCAAAGAAGGTTAATGAGGAAAGGTTTTCTGAACTGCCAGAGTATGAACTTCAATTTTAAAGGTTGGTAATACTGAGAGGGTGTGGGAAATGGTGCATTACAGGATGAGGAAAAGTTAAGTATTTAGGAACGTGGGTGGAAATTCAGTAACATACTGCTGTGATGGCAGCAGGTAAGGTTCTAGATGACTCCACTGTCAGGTTCATGACACAGTAGGGCAGAAGGAAAAAAAACTTATAATCGGAGACAGAGCTTCAACTTGGAATGCCTGTTCCACTATGTCCATCTGTCTGACTCTGGGCAAGTAACAACCCTCCCCGTGTCAGTCTCCTCACTTTACAAAATGGGAAAATGTAGCTTGGGTCGGGGGCTTAGAGATGACACGAGACGAGGCGTGTTAAGTCACATGTGATAGAAAGGTACTTGATCATGGTAGTTATCACTTAAAATTTTTTTTTAAATGTTCATTCATTCATTTCCATAGAGAGAGAGTGCAAGCAGGGGAGAGGCGGAGAGAGGGAGAGAGAGGGAATCCCAAGCAGGCTTCGCGCTGCCAGCACAGAGCCCAATGTGGGGCTCAAACTGAGATCATGACCTGAGCCAAAACGATGAGTCGGACGCTCAACCTACTGAGCCACCCAGGCACCCCAGTTATTACCACTTTTAAATCCACAAGCAATTCACCCAAATTAGTTTCAGAGCCTTTACAAGACAAACTTATGTGAAACTGAATATACCTATTACATCAGGTTTGAAAAAAACTTTTCAAAGGTTGCAACTGCAACCTATTCCAAAGTGCCCTAAATTAAAAGACAATGACACTAAGAAAATGGGTTGTGATTAAGAGACTACAAATGCATTTATTGGTAGTATTACTGAATGCTGAATGCAGAGATTAAAATACAAAGAAATCAGCACTTAAAATCTTTTAAAAATGCAGTATCTTTACATACACATTAACCAATTCTGCATATCTATTTAGATTTACAAACATAGAGCAAATTCCAAAGCTTTC
This sequence comes from Lynx canadensis, assembly GCF_007474595.2. Classification (NCBI taxonomy): domain Eukaryota; kingdom Metazoa; phylum Chordata; class Mammalia; order Carnivora; family Felidae; genus Lynx; species Lynx canadensis. Next base: position 36,771,731 of record NC_044320.2, on the reverse strand, counting down.
ACTCTGAGTATACTTTGATTTTGAGTTCTAGTGTTCTCCATTCTAAAGTCAGTTGTTTTTTTTGTTTTTTTGCTGTTTTTACCAAGTATGATTTATTTTGTTTCTACCCTAAAAACAAGACTCTGTGAGCTGATCCTGAAGCAGTCCGTTAAATCAGGAATTTTTAAACAGCTCTTTAAGAGAGGATAAAGCCACATGAAAGAAAATGCCTAATCCTACATATATAAATACAAGAGAAAATATCAAGAAGCAACAAGAATCACAGAAATACCAATCCTACTCTAAACTATAATTTCTACTTCTAGCGACAATTCAATTAGCAGTAGCTTAGATGCCTTTGTTCTAAAAAATAAAACCATTAGTTCTTTCACTACAGTTTTCTGACTATACTCAATGAATAATTAGGAACTCTTCATATACTTTTTAAAAACTCAAGTATATGATTTATATGGAACAGGATCGTTAACAAACACAAGAGACCTTCAGACATACTGCTGAAAGCTGCAACATAGTTTGGGGACCAGATTTCAATTTCTCCAGTATTGCCATGCATAAAGAGTTTATGGCACCCAGCACATAGTGCTCAGCACTGTCAACTTAGAAACGCTCCATCCATTCCTGCATCAGAGAATTACTGACATGGATGGGACTGTTACAACAATTCTCACAGGGCCTCTAAACAGGACTGCATGTAAAGTGAAATGACTGTAAACTATGAGACTGCTGTGACAACACAGCTAGCTTGTAGAGCTGAATTTTTCACAATAATAACACTACAGAATTACCGTGACAGCGACATGTGTCAGAGTCCTCTTTACCTGCTGACTATTAAGTAGAAAAAGAGTTTTCTGACTATGTTTTTGATGAACAGGAGATCTTTGAAGTAAACATTAGGGGAAATTGGAAAGTGGACAAAACAAACTCAAGTTCTCTTTTTCACAGACATTTACAACAAGCAAAGCAGTTTACAAAAAAGAAAACCAAAGTTGCCCTATAAACAAATAAATATATGATCAAATCAATCATTTTTGAAGAAAATATAGCTCATTTTCAAAAGTTCTGTTTGGTTTGTAACTAGACTCGAAAATATTAAAATAAACCAAACAGATTCCTGCAATACTGATTTGCTATGTGAAAAAAGCACAAGTTTTAAGCTGAATCTTTCATTCTCTCCCCTATTCCCAGAAAATGAAAAGAAAAAAAAGCGGGGGACTCTTGCAAAAATAAAACCAAAACCAACCAGCTAACAAAAAGTAAATCATATAAGAAAACCCTTTTTTTTGAACACCTCACTTTAGTTGGTCCCATATCAGGGTAAGGTTTCCGTAGCAAGGACTCCCTAGTCTCTTCCTTTGTCTTTCATTCTTCAATCACCTCCACGTTTTTATCAAACAAGGCTATGTGAAGGCTTTCCTAACAAGTCAGGCTGAGTCAGAGGTAGCTTTAGGATGAAGTATACTTGACTACGGTATGTGGTTAGTTCAAATGAAAACGTTACGTTGTTCAAAAAGGATTACAACACCTAAAAATGCACAATGAAAAAAATGTACAGCCCTCACTGCCTTGCCTAAGAGAAAACTTTTGAGAAACTCAGAACGTGAGGCACTGGCCTCATCCCCATTAGCCCCTTTAATGCACCAGTTCAGGTTGGTTCTCCACGAAGGGGAGCACCCCGCTCACATAGTAGGCAATGCCAAGAGACAGCAAAGCAATGACAAAGATCAAGAGCAACACCCTCCAGAAGCCCAGATCCTCGACAAACTCCTGCCATGTGGTTCGGAAGCTGGACAGGACTCCTTCCCCTTGCTGCAGGTTGGGGTTGAGGAGAGAATGGCTTTCCATGGCACTGTGAAAGGAGCAAAGAAAAAGGAAAGAGACATGAACAACGCATTCCACCCATTTTGGAGACATACAACAGTAGCCACGTAACCTAGAAAAGACAGGACACAACACTTATAAGAAGAAAACTGACCTATTCCTACTCGCACACATTCACATACTCATGTACGTATCTGCATATATCTGCACAGTCTACCTTTGACTGTAAATTAAGCCACAATGACTATGTTTCTTGGTTTAGTATCCAGCAGAGCCAGAGTTAAAAATCCTTTTCTAATGAAAAGGTCCCAAGCAGAAGTCTATTTTTTTAAAGTTTATTTTTGAGAGAGAAAGGGGGAGGGGCAAAGAGAGAGAGGGAGACAGAGAATCTCAAGCAGGCTCCACACTGTCAGCAGGAAGCCCGACGTGGGGCTTGAACTCATGAAACCCTGAGATCATGACCTGAGCCAAAATCAAGGGATGCTTACCCGACCGCTCCCCCAAGCAGAAGTTGTGAAGTTTGTAAAATGAGTTGTTTCAAACTCACAGTATCTAAGTAACCAAATTTTGGTTACTTTAAATTTAGAATTCAAAACAAAGATTCATACCTTGAGAATTCATGTTAATGAAAATAAGTCAAGATGGGTAAATCTAAAAAAGCATTTTATATACAGTGTGTGAATCTTAGAGTTAAAAGGAAATTATCATTTATTTAGTTCAATTATCTGACCAATGAAGGAATTTCTTCTTTTAACTGTAATCCTCTAAAAACGGACATTTAGCTCAGTCTGTTGTACATCTGAACAGGCCTAGTCATTATGGAATTCTTAACAGCTTCCTCCTACTGGTTGTAGCTCTATCTGGTACAGTAATACAAAATAAGTTTATTCCACTTCTGCAGAAAGGCTGAATCTAATTGAAAATACAGTAGCACAAGTGCCATAAAAACGGATTCTTATGACGCCTGGGTGGCTCAGTTGGTTGAGCATCTGACTCCAGCTTTCAGCTCAGGTCGTGATCTCACGATTTGGCAAATAGAGCCCCATGTGTGGCTCTGCGCTGACCGTGTGGAGCCTGCTTGGGATTCTCTCCCTCTCTCTCTCTGCCCCTCCCCCTGGGTGTGCACACGTGCTCTCTCTCTCTCAAAATAAATAAACTCTGAAAATACTAAACAAAGAAACACGGATTCTTGATTCTGGTTTTCAGAACTCTTATCAGTGAGAAATATGACCCCTATAAGTAGAAAACAGGATATCTGACTTTGGTATTTGGAAGGCCACACTGTGATGAATTCAAAGCTCAAAGGGATTAGCACCCACAACTATGTCACAACATACAGGCCCAATAACAGGGTAGCATTTAGATTAAAACCACAATGACCATAATCATATGTGCCAACTATCTCTTGCTTATAAAAGGTCATTTACTACCCGTCCTCAACCCCTTCTCTTCATATTCTTCCAACTATCTGGGTATAGAACAATGGAAACGGTCTGGTTCATCACGCAAAAACCGGCATTCTTATCTAACCTACAATTTTACTTTACTTCTTGATACTTAATCAGAAGTCCTTCAGCATTTACTAGTATTAGAGGTCTTCTCTAGAATCATAGGAAGCTGACTTCCTAATTGACCAGTCTGCCTGACATCCAAGCTTTTCTTCTTTATATATGAAAAGATGTTTATTTTCTAAATAAGAAAGGACATTTTCAGTGGGAGTCTACCAGAACACAAAAACTTAAAAAAACCAAGTTCAAAAATAAAATTGGAACTTTGAGGAGGTTTAAATACATAATACCATAAATAGATAAAGAAGTTCAGGACAGGTTAATTTTGACTTATTCAAAATTTATTGACTATGTCCAAGTTGACATAATCTCATACTCAAAGATGTTGGGTATAAAATGAGAATTTAGTTGGGCATTCTCTAGGAGCTCATGAAGCTCTGCCAATCAGAATTTCCTAGGGTGACCTTATCCAGTGAAATGCTTTCTACTGTATGTGTGCACATAATATTTTTTTTGTACGTGTGTCATCAACACTGTCTTTGTCACCCTATGCTCACAAATTAAAAAATGACTACATTAAGCTTAGGACATATGGGGGAGTGGGGAAAATATTTTTCACCATCTTGATTTATGGGCCCTTTAGTTATGCTTTGTCTCAGAGAACCCTAAGGGTAATGGAAAATGCTAGGTACATTCAAAACTTGCTTCATGTTCTGCTAATCATCACACAGCTTTGCCACAATGCCATGTGCTAGCCAATCCCATTAAGCTTTATTCCTTAACCTTTTCTATTGATAAAATTCACATATCATAAAATTCATCTTTTTAAGTTGCACAATTGAGTGGTTTTTAGTATATTCACAAAGTTGTACAACCATCTCCACTGATTTCAGAACATATTCATCGCCTCTATAATAAGCTCTGTACCGCTTAGCAGTCACCGCCCATTGCCTCTTCCACCAGATCCTGGCAACCACCAATCTACTTTCTACGTGCTGATTCTGGACATTTCATATAAACGGAATTATCTATGTCTTATTTAACCGGCTTCTTTCATGTAGCATGGTTTTAAAGCTCATCCATGTGGTAGCATATTGATATATGGTATGTCATGCCTTTTTATGGTGGAATATTCCACTAGATGCATGAATGACATTTTGTTTATCCACTTATCAGCTGATGGACTTTTAGGTGGTTTCCACCTTTGGGCTTTTATAACTAATACAGTTATAAACATTCATGTACAAGTTTTTGTGTATGTTTTCAATTTTCTTGGGTATACACCTAAAGTGGAACTGTTGGTTCATATGGTAACTCAGTGTGACTTTCTCAGAACTGCCAGACTGCTCTCCAAAGCAGCTACTCTACTTTACATTCCCACCAGCAATGTATGAGGGTTCCAGTTTCCCCACATCTTGCCAATACTTGCTGTCATTCCATCTTTTTGATTACAGCCATCCTACTGGGTATGAAGTAGTAACTCACTGTGGCTTTGCTCTGCATTTTTCTAATGACCAACGATGTTGCCTTTAAGCTTTTTAAGCGTCAACCACCACATGTCTACCATGATACTGAGGGGCAGGAATAAGATAGGGCAACGAGGTAGTACAAGTATTAATAATCCAATCTCTGGGGGCACCTGGGTGACTCAGTTGGTTGAGCGTCTGACTTCGGCTCAGGTCATGATCTCACAGTTCATGGGTTCAAGCCCCATGTCAAGCTCTGTGCTGACAGCTCAGAGCCTGGAGCCTGTTTCAGATTCTGTGTCTCCCTCTCTCTCAGCCCCTCGCCCGCTCCTGCTCCGTCTCTCTCTCTCTCTCTCTCTCTCTCTCTCTCTCTCTCAAATAAACATTAAAAAAATAAAAAATAAAAACAATTCAATCTTTGGGGGCACTGGGTGGCTCACTGAGTTAAGTGTCCGACTCTTGATTTCAGCTGGTCATGATCTCACAGTTCGTGAAATTGAGCCCCAAGAAGGGCTCTGCACTGACAGCATGGAGCCTGCTTGGGACTTTCTCTCTCCCTCTCTCTCTACCCCTACCCTGCTTGCATGTGCATGCTCGCTCTCTCTCAAAAATAAACATCAAAAAAAAAAAATTCAATTTTTTAAGAACTGGCTTTACACAATGCTATAAATAATACAAATCCTTATACTAAAGGAAATGACAGGTATGCGAAAAAAGCAGGAGTAAATATTTCATACTGAGCCACTCAAATGACTAATTATACGTACTACTTAGCTAATAAGTAATCACAACTGAGGCAAAATAAAGCCAAAAGTATACTTCTGACAAGAAGATGCCAAGAAACTGGCTATTAACAAAATATAGCAAGGAAGGTCCCCAAAATATACCAAGCAGAAACACATTCTTGGACATTTTTCACGGCAAAGAAGCTTAAAGTATTTGTGAAAATAAACTTCAAGTTATCTTGGAAGAGCATATTTAACAAATAATAGATAACTCAATGTTATTATGTTGCTTATAGCATTCTGTCAATCCGGGGTACAAAGGTGTGAGAAAAGGGCTTGCCAAGGTATCTCAATGTATCTTGGACTTCCTGCTTATTTTATCTACTTGTCAGCTTCTAGTGATAACTCATGAGCAGCATGTGCTGTTCTAGAAGTAAAACTTACTCTGGACAGCAGTAAGTTCTTGGAAGTATCTAAACAAATAGTCCTAAGCTTGAGAGTGGAATTAATGGTTCCCACAGAGTACACCAGCCAGCACATGAAGAGGAGGGAAAGCAATCATGGGTACAAAGGAATCAAATTAAGGGTCAACTATAAAAAATAGAGAGGATTCCATTAGCACTCACAGAAACCATGACCCCAGCAGTCTACGTGGACCATATTATCCTATTTCCCAGTCCAGATCAGTCAAGCTACTGGGTCAACAGCTGATGAGGGCCCTTGAAATATATTCTTTTGAAAATTTTGGGAGGGGACGATAGTAGGTGCATCATCCTTCCTACCCTGTAGTATCTGGATGGCTGCAACTCCATGGCAGTCAACCAAAACCCATGCTAGTACAACGCAGTCTGGCCTACTAACTTTACCTGATGAGCCAGTGGGGCCAGGAGTTTCAGAGCTCCCTGAACTGTACTGTAAACTGCTTCTAGATGAGAAACGATGAGACACTAAAGACCCTGTCAGTCACCACATCTTAGCCTCAGTTTCTTACAAAAGCCCAAATTTCATTTGTTCCAACTCACGGGAGAATCACTTTCATTTTCCCATTACAGAATTGTGTGTTAAATCTTAATTTCCCTCCTCCTGTTTTTGCTTGTCCTCAGCACTCCACTTTCCTGCCTTTGAAAGGGCCTTTTTGGTCTTAGTTCTAATACTGTCCAAGTTTTGAGCCTTATCTTTCTCCCCATTTTCTGAATTCCATTCTGTTTGTGACCTGCACTTAAAATTCTCAAACTCTTTGCTTCCCTCCCTAATACGCAGCTCTTAACTACCTCTTCTCTCTTATGCTGACAATATTGCAGGATTCCTTGCACGGGTCTAACAGAACATTACATGCATGTGGGCACGTAGTCCTTTCTGTTAATAGCTACTCAATTGTAATCTGGAGCCATACGGACCTATATAAAGTTCAAAGAAAGTATCAAAGCTCTGTACTTGAAAGCAAATAAATAGAAAGCTCACAAAGTTGTCATAAAAGATCTAAGGACTTAAACTGGCTTGCCCCTTAAAAAATTATATCGTAAGTACCTTTCACTCTCAGCTGTCTGCATGGTCTCCAGTTTTGAGTGAGTTCCTCTGTTAAATCCTTTTACCTCTTGTTCTTCCAAAGATTCCAGCAATCGGATGACATCTTTATTCACTCCTCTGCGCTTTGCCAGAACTAAGGGTGTAGCACCTTGATGATTGCTAAAAAAGTTCATACATATGAAGAGGTCATCGTAACAGATGGACTGTATTGTTAGTACCCATTTGTGTATATCTCAGTGATAAGGCACAGGCCAAATTAACTCAAAATTAAAGCGCAGTGCAGAACCAATAGTTGAACTAGAACTTGAATTTTGAATTAACCTACTTTTTTTCTTATAGGGAAAAAGGAAGAATATACAGGTAAAAGTGAATAAATGAGAATAAATAAATGAAAAAGAGAGCTGCTTCTTAGAAATTAATTGGAAAGTTCCAGATTCTAGATTCACTCTTATCTGACATTTATATTTTATAGCAAAAAAATACATTACAAAAAGTCTAAGAATTAAAAACAAAAGTCTAAAGCAACCAAATAAGGTTCAAATTCCAGCTGTGTGACCTCTGCCTTTGTTTAAACTCTTCTTGTCTCAACTAATTCATCTGTAAAATGAGGATAATACCTACCTCAAGAGCTATTCATTCTAAGGATTAAATGAGCTAACGTTACGTAAACACAGTGCCCGGTCCATAACAGATTTTCAACAAATGTCAGTTCTTTTCTTCTTTTTCCCTTGTCTCACACCACAATTAATTGTTAGCAGAACCTCACCACTATTTTCATAAACAAGCTTGCACTGCTTCCGCATAAATCCAGAAGTCAGCCTCTTGTTTCCTCACTCCCCTAACAAGATTACCTTGTCCTCAATGCCTTTTTGAACTTGTCACTGCAGCTGATCAATGAGAAAGCAGAATCAACAGACTCTGAGATTGGACCACTGGTTGACAACCTAATGGAAAGAAATGACTAGACTTCAAAAACCACAGAGAACTTACCAAATATCAATTTTGAGCCCATTGGAAACTAAGAATTGAATAGTGTCCACATGGCCACAGAGATGAAGAGCTGTGTTTCCTTGATAATCTGTGGCCAGAAGATCAGCACCAAATTTATGCAACAGCTGGCAGATGTCTACGTTCCCTCTGGCTGCTGCGAGGTGAAGGCCTGTTCTGCCCCTGCTGTCACGAATATTTGGGTCAAAGCCACTTTCCAAAAGCCGCTTGGAATAGTTAAAGTCTCCATCAATACAGGCTTGTAGCAAGGGCACATTAGTTTGAGATGAATCGTTTACAAAAACGTAGGACATTATTCTGATGTGGTGGATGGAATATGCCTGTAATGAAATATGAGGTAAGTGAGATTCAGTAAAGCCAAACTAAATCAAGACAATGAAGTCATTTAGAAAAGCACTATTTCTTATCCTTCTTGGCCTCCTGCCTCTAATAACTTACCTCACCAAACAGAAACAACAACAAAGTTATCAATTATATTTTATTTTCCATTAAAATGCCTTTTATTCATATCCATTCAATCAAAACCGCAATTGAATTATTCTAAAGCTCTATTTCGTTGTTCATTATATAAAAAGATTAAGAAAGATTTTCAAAGTTAAAAAAGATATAATGGCTTAGATTTAGATTCACTGCATTGTCAGAAGACATATATAACATTATCCTTAAACTTTAAACACATGCTACTGCTGACAGAGATTTCTTATCTAAAACAAAAAAATCCTCTTTCACATATTTGCCTCTTATCATAATTGAGATATTCCATATGGTAAACAAAACTATCTGCTCAAAAGTTAACTAAATCAGCATGAAAAAAAACAATGAAATAACTTAATTCACATTCAATAAGGACCTGCTAAATGTTGTGTCTATAGCACAAACCTCTATTTTCATAGAAAGAAAAAAGCTAGGAAGAGCAATAAACTGAATTTAAAAATTGGAAATATCATGGAATCAACTCAGAGTGTCTTTCTTACAGTATCGATCCTATTCGGCTCTGTTCTGTGGTTATCTAAATATCTGATTTTGCCAAACTCCCATTGCCTGAAAACTGAGAGATGAAAAAAAACAGGTCTGTCTGGGAATAGAGAGGCAGGGCAAAGGCAGCAATCCCCACTGTCTCCACTTTAAATTTCATCCATCTGAGTAACTCAGCTTTCCCAGCTTCACCAGTGTGTCCACACCTCTTTCACTGATACTTCCCTGCCCCAGCAATCTCTTGGTCTGTGTGTGTGTGTGTGTGTGTGTGTGTGTGTGTGTGTGTGTCTAACTGGCCCCCTCTTGGTTGCTTTAAGAAAAAGTTAAAGCCTGACAAAAGAAACCTTACTAAGAAATTGAAGAGAAAACAAACCCAAAGAAGAAAACACAAAGGCAGAGACCAATGTATAGAGATGACTTCCTCCCTCTACAGTTACAAAAGCTGAGTCACAGACAGGGTTGCCTTGTAATTTATCAGACAAAGTCTTTCTTTCTGGAACACTGATGGAATTGGACGTTAGACCAATCTATGCTTCTGTCTAACCTCAAGGGGATTCAAGAAAGCATGGCTACGGAGTTTGGTGAGATTCTTGGCCCCTTCTCCTTTTAGCCTGGTTTCCCAGCAGAGCCTCTGTCCCTCTAGACACAGGTTACTTTCCACTAGAGCTCCGCTGCCTCCATGGGTTCCCTGTAACAAGGGGAAACATTAATGCACGCTAAGGGCTTGCTCCAAGCCAGGCATCGCACCCAGGGTTCCCAGTAAATTTTGTTTAATCTTCCTCACAACTCTATAGTAAGGGTTATTACATTGAATTTTAATAAGGAGTCACTGAAGGATTCCAACCCAAGGAAATGGCATGGTCTCATGATATCAGTCTTTCGGAAGATTACTCTGTTGGCAACAGGGAGAGGCTAGATTGGAGGCTAGATTCGAGGCTGGGGACAGGGAGATCAATCAGCTGGTCACTGTTGAAATCTAGGGAATAAATGATGACAGCCCGATCTAAGGCAGTGGCAGACAGAAGGGAGCATACTGGAGAGGGACAGAAAAATAGCATTAGCTCAACTTAATGACCCACTACATATAAAGGGTAAGAAGCAGTTGTTAAGGATAACTCTAAATAAGTGGGAAATCTGCTTCTGATTAAGAATTACAGAGATCAAGATAAAATAAACTTAAGATTATGCCACTATATAACACTTTTTAAAGAAAGTATCCTGTCGAGAAGAAATTACTTATTAAAATAGTCAGGAATTCTCTTTGGGGGCGCCTGGGTGGCTCAGTCAGCTGGGTGTCCGACTTCAGCTCAGGTCATGGTCTCACACTCTGTGAGTTCGAGTCCCACGTCGGGCTCTGTGCTGACAGCTCAGAGCCTGGAGCCCGCTTCAGATTCTGTGTCTCCCCCTTTCTCTGCCCCTCCCCTGCTCATGTTCTGTCTCTCTCTGTCTCAAAAATAAATAAAAACATAAAAAAAAAAAAAAGAATTCTCTTTGAACAGTAACCTCCTTATTTTCCCCTATAGTATTCACTGGATTATTATCATAAAAAAGGAAAAGCTATCTGAAACTTTTTAAAAAGTAAAATATCACGTATCAAGAGCTTTTCAAGAGATAACGTGTTTTGGTTAAATTCTGTAAGAATAGACAATGAAAAACAAGCTACTTGGTATTTTTGGTTCAAACACAGTACGAATTCTTGTGGTTTAAAGACTTGGGATTCTTTCGAATGTTGGCTCAGTTAAAAAAAAAAAAAGCCTTTCTTGTTTATTTTTTAAGTGAGAAGAAGTGTGGTGCATTTTGTGAGTGTTTCTGTGTCCTTGAGAAACTAACTTTGCCCCCAGATTTAATAAGGCCAATGAGAGATAACATTTTTCATCTTGATCACATAACTGAATCTGCCATAAAGCAAGGCATCAAAGCTTTCACATATTATGAGGAAGTCGACAGTAGAAAAATACTCACGTAAAACTTAAGATTAGATCTTTTTTTTCAGTGGTCACCCAGCAGTTTCTCTGAATTCTTAAGAAGGTTCAACAGAATATCCAGAAATGTGCTGGCAAGGATCTACAGTAAATAGAAAATTTAGTTATAACAAGGGTGTGACATGAAGAAAGTCTAGCTGTTTTATCAAACGGAGAAACTAGTGGGGCTATGAAGATCTATGGGTAAGGCATCAATTTGTGAGGCTGGTAAAATAACAAGTAATAAAGTAATGAAAAGGGAGAACTGAAGGACTTATTAAGGAGAGGCTCTGTCGCCCACAAACAAGAAAGCATGGTCAGAAAGATAAAAGAAAAAGAATCAAATTATGTGCCATCAGTAGAGGACAAACTGGGCTCAGAAAATTCACCCCAAGTAACTGGAATTCAGAATGCATTTTTTCACATTATAAATGGTGGTTAGATCTCAGAGTAGCACACAAAAGCATTTTTAGAAATAAAATGCTATTTGCAAGGGGGGGGAGGGAGTAAAAATAATCAATATTTATATTTAAACCAAACAGGATATATTTAAGGAAAAATATTTCTAATCCATCCTGAATGCTGGTACTTAAACCTGCCCACGAGATTGTCCCCTGCCCCTTTTGCTGTTCAACGTGAAAGAAAAATTGGCTCAAATCTGCCTGCGATCTTTGCCATACACCAGATTCTGCTCCTCCTGAAACATGCTGCTGCCTGTCCTTTATGCTCTTGCTGGGACCCACTCAGGTTTCCCCTCTGCACTCAGGGACATCTCGAGTGCCTGGTCTGCCCCACTGGACTCTATTCTTGAGGGATGATGGAAGTAGGGTCATGCACAGACAGTATGTCCACAGCATATCAGTGTTAATTCATTAAACATTTACTATATGCCCCAAATATGGCAGATACTACACTAAGTGGTAGGATATAAGTACAAAATCTCAAATTTGTAGCTCAGGCTGAAATTCAGGTTAAGCTTTTAGAGGTCATTCATGCTGTTATCAAATTCCTTTAAGTAAACTTATATGGGAATAATTATGGTATTTTTTGAAGCTCCATTTAAATACATAAGTCAGTTTGCATCATAAGGGTTATCAGCGCTAGGCTGGAAGATGAGGACTGACAAATTATATGTACCATTTTAGACAAACTTCGTATTACCGAGCCACTTAATCAATTTGCTTTAACAAAATTCTGAGTTCACCCACAGTGTGTATCTTTACTTTCTTATTGTAACAACTGGGGGTTGAGTCTTCATGACTAGAGCTTATCTCTAATATATGATTTTTAAAGTTAAAATGGTGCAGGTGTTAGTCTGAAGATAGTAGGGTTCACACTATGAAAAGGACAAAGTTTGCTTCTCATTTGGAGATAGAATTATAGATTATATAGTTACCCCCTCAAATGACCCATTAAATTCACAAGAAAGTTCCTGAACTTTCTTGGTCAGTAGAAGGGAAGTGGGTGGGGAGGATGGGTGAAATAGGTGATAGGGATTAAGGAATGCACTTGTGAGGAGCACAAAGTGTTGAATGGAAGTGTTGAATCACTATATTGTACACCTGAAACTAATATTACACTGTATATTCACTAACTGGACTTTAAATAAAAACTTAAAAATAAATTCACAGAAAGTTCCTTTAAATTCACAGGAAAGACAATGCTTCTGCCATTTTCTTTTGAAGACAAGCCCCGTAAGACAGTACATTTGATCAAATTACAGATTTATTTATGTGATTTCAAAGTTAATATCATACAAATGCATTAGACCTAATTACACTTGAAACCTGAAAGAAAATGTCTGGACCCCAATTAGACCTTAATCACTAGGAATCTATTAATTGCTTCTCCAGAAGTTATAAAAGTGAATAAAATTGCGAACATCTATTAACTATTATTCAAGGGGTGAGGAGGACTAAAGATTTTTTTAATTAAACTTTTTGAGATAATTGTAGATGAAGTTGTAGGAAATAATACAAGGAGATCCTGTGTACTTTTACCCAGTTTCCCCTGGTGTTAGTATCTCACAAAACTATAGTATAATATCACAACTGGGATACAGACGCTGATAGTTAAGATACAGAACATTTCCATCACCACAAAGCTCTCTCATATTGCCCTTTTACAGCCACACCTACTTCCCTCCCACCCCCACCCTCTTCATCCCCTGGAAACCACTATCCTGTCTTCTACTTCTACAATTCTGTCATTTCAAGAATGTTATATAAATGGAACCATACAGTATGTAACCTTTTGGGGTTGGTTTTTTTCACTCAACATAATTGTCTAAAACATTCGGGTACATATTTTTATGTGAACCTAAGTCTTCGTTTCTCTAGGATAAATGGCCAGCAGTGCAAATTGCTGGTATGGAGGCTTAAAGATTTTGGACAAAAGACAGTTGAGTCTGAAGGTACCTATTGTCCCCATGCAAAAAAACAAAAAACAAAACAAAACCAAAATCAAAACAAACAAAAAGAAGGTAAGGTCTTCTTTGGGATCATCTGTCTGGGTGACTCAGGCAACCAGGACAGTTAAGAGGTTATTTATCGAAGAGTTTGTTGGACCAAGCATTCACAGGGGTCCTGGTATTTACCAAAGATAGTGTGTAGTAAGAACCATTCCACAAGTAGAGTTAGAAACACTAATGTGTGAGTATGAACAGGGAACTAGTATCTTTTGAGATTCACAGAGGGCTGAGTCTATTCCCCTGTGAATGAATGTAAAAGCTGAGCATAGTGAAGATTTCTTTTCAAGGTAGGAAAAGCAGGAGGGAGAAAGACAAGATACCGTCTGACTTTCCTGAAGGACTACTGTTAGGAGTGTATAATATTCTAGAGGCAGTTTTTTACTGTCAGAGGCTGTTAAAAGAACTTGGCTACTTCACCCAGAATGCTATCTGGACCCAGACTGCCTAGGTTTGGACTCCGGGTCAGTTGTATGACTTAAGCACTCAAAAGATAATAGTTACTCCCTTCCCAAGGACAGGCACAGCTCTGGGGAGACAGTTCTCTACTGTACTGAAGAGAGCCTGCATGGAGCCTTGAACATTGATCCCCTGGTAACAGAGCACCGTCCAGCAATGGAGTGACCTCTAGTGGGGAGTAAAGGCCTCCAAGAAAGGAAAAGAGAACGGATTCCTGGCAGAGGAAAAATCCACAGGAATGGTCAACAGTGGGAACACTCAAGCCCCCCCAAATCCTCTAGTTGTTCACCATAGCCTAGTTCCTAGCTCCTAGTGTCCATGAGAGACAGTGACTGGTTCAGAGACTAATTCCCTGGGACTGTGAAAAGCAGGACTCTGGGGGTAAGTCTTGAAGGGCTGGCACGGCCTAACATTTAAAACTCCTAACTCCATGCTCTGTGGCACCACCTAAGAGACTTCATGAGGCTGGAGCCACTCATCCTTTGGGATGAGGTAGTCACCTAGGTGTCAGTAACAAGGGCTCCCAGCACCACACAGTGCTTGTCTCAATCCAAGTAACAAAACAATAAGGAGGTTTTAGTGGAAGCATGTGAGTCACTGACTTGATGGAAAGTTCTAGTTAATAATCTTTCTCTATTTTTCTTTTGTTAATATTGGATCACATCTATAGAAATTTAAGATAGTATTCTTGATGGTTAAGAACTAATGGAGAAAATCTGTTGTATTTTAATATATACTTATTAAACCTAACTTTAAATTGTTTTTCTATATCCAATACATACATACATAATGTATTGATTTATTTTTCATTTTGAAAGGCCACTGGGAAAAGGCAAGACTAAGTGCTACATTCCTGGTTCAAATGGACTGACATTATGCTTACATAGCAACTTTGATCAGAGATCAAAGCAGCAGACACTTCAGCAAAATGCACGGGAAAAATGGCATACCTGGAGAGAGACGCATTTTCAGATCTGACTGCCTACATTTTCTAATGTCAGAGGGAGGTACTAAAACTGAGCGGTATACAGCAAATGGAAACCCAAATCTGGATTCTCTATACCTCATGTGGTTATTCTTAACCTTTTAAAAGGATACAGTTGTTTTAAAATATAAAATAACCTCAAAGAACCATAAAATAAGAACTTCCAATGGAGTCATTAAATCCAAACTGCTAGCACTTTAGAATGACTGTTCTTAAAACCCAAGCGCTGCACAGATCCACAGACAGTGGGCAAGGGAAAAAAGCCGTATCTAAAAGAAATCTAGCTCAATTCCAAGTAAAAATTGTAACAAAAATTTAATTCCTTCCCAAAACATTAATAATGTGTTTCTTGTCTGCTTATCTTCAATAGCTATGTTTCTCTAATAGAGTGCTCTTAATAATTTCCAAGGCTCAGAGAGGTTAATGAGTCTACGGCCGCACTGCTGGAAGTGGCTTCAAATTGAGTCTGCAATATCTCGAATAGGCCGTGCCACCTCTACACAATTAAGAAAATCAGTAGAAAATGGTTCATACAAAGCTTAGTTGTTTGTTCACAACTGTTTGCAAAACTTCCTGCCAGAACTCGTCTCTAGAATGCAAAAAATGGATCTGATCTGTGTATCCTTGTAGATGACATAGTGCCTGGCACATTTTTTTTGAAATCTAGACTTGGGAGAATCCAAGAATTCTTTGTGGGTTATACACTCAATTAAGTTCATCTTAACAAGATTTTAAGGTAACATTTTTTCTTATGACTAATTCTACATTTTGTTATAAATTTTTACAAAATATGAATATGAGCAAAGAGAAGAAAATAAAAGTTACCCATAATGCTACCTACCAACTAAAAATAACTATTATTACTATTTTGGGTGCTATGATCCTCCAGCCTTTTTTCTCTGTATGAATATATATTTAATTCATACTCTAAACACAAATGTTAAACTTTTTTACTTACTGTATTGTGAACATACGTCCATGTTACCAGTCTTCCAAAACAATTCTTAATTTTTAATTTTTAATGGTTACATTCTATAATTTTCCATAATTTTATTAAATTCCTTAGCACATTAAAAAAATTTTTGTTCCATATTTTTCCATCACACACATTTAAGTTGACATTTTAAGCCAATCAAAACAGTCTAAGAGAGTTTTAAAATAACATTTCTGGTCAAAATTTGACTATCGTAATGGGTTCACAGGCAATGTACTTAAAAGATGTGACACAGATGGATCTGGCTGTAACATCTGGCTGTGGAACTAGTCTAATTTATGAACAAACAGTTTTACTTTGACAGCAATCCTGATGCAACACTTGCTTTACTCACTATAAAACTTCAAAGATTCTGCTGTTCCGTTAATCTTAAACTACAGTTCACTTTAGTTAGGATCCCTTTTATAGAATCCTTGTATATCCATTTTTTTGGAAGCTGTCTTAGAAGACCCTGGGAAATAAATTCTCATAGATCATATGATGAGGATCTCAATTCTTAACCTTTGAGGTATCTGTCCAAAATAAAGGCAAAATATATGGCTATTTATTTTGAGCTTCAAAAAAGGAAAAGGGTAGCCCTCTTCTGAAAGCATGGAAATAAATTTTTTAAAAAGAACTGAGAATATTACCCTTTCAGGATACTGCAGCACCATGAAGAACATGGGAAGGAGGAAGTTTATAAGTAGAACCTTCTGAATTTTACTTCTGAGTCTCAAAAATAATTGACAGAAGTTCAAAGAGTAATTTTAAGATAGATCTGGATCTGCTACAGATACATTTTTACTTTATATGTAATTTTGTGGTATTTCCAAGACTAATTTGATTTATTTAAAATCCTTGGGCCGCCTGGGTAGCTCAGTCACTTAAGCTTCCAACTCTTGATTTCAGCTCAGGTCAAGATCTCATGGTCGTGAGACTGAGTGAGATTCTCTCTCTCCTTCTCCCTCTGTCGCTCTCCACTTATGCACACACTCTCTAAAATAAAATTCTTAATTCTGTGATTTCTTCAATTACTTCATAATTAAAGCCTTATTAATGCAATAAAGGTGAGGTTGATTTGAAATGTGTGAACTACAGAATGCTACTAGAGGCCAGTTCTTTATTTTTAAGTCCATATAATAATTGGAAGTAGGCTAATCAGGTATTACTTAGTAGAGGTTCTTAGGAAAGAAAACTTACTGATAAAAAAAACCAGGATTTATTTATATGTCTGCTATTACTATGCAGCAACTGCTTAGCAAAATGAGATAGAAAATATTTAACATTTACTAAGTTATTACATTCCAGGCACTATTTAAGTGCTTTTCCTGGAATACCTGATTTAATCCTCATATAAACCCTTAAGGTAAGTATTATCATTATCCTCATTTTATGGGCAAAAAAACCTATGGCATTAAGTTTGGTTTCATAAAATTCTTTTCCATATAATGAAATAGTTTGGAAACTTTTTCCTCAAAGATTACATGAAGGGAAACATTAGTCTAGCCCACACACTCTGAATTAACTCCTTTCAAACATCTCGTGCAAAGTAAAGTTTTCAAACTGCGAAAAAACCCAATAAATACCTGGAAATGTTTCTTTACAGGAAGTATTGATCACATGCTTACAGGAAACATTCAGCCATACATTATGAATTAACTCTTTGCAATCATCTCAAAATAATCCTTTCTAAGTGTGAGAAAACAACCACAAAATATTTGGAAATATTTTCTACTTTATAGGAAGTGACTAAATTCCTGGACTCATTATTCTCAAATATCTCTTACTCATTGGGATAATGAGAAAATGCTTGTCTAAACTTCCCTTTCTCCATCAGAAAATAAAAAAACACCAAATAAGGATTTCCGATATATATTTCCTCTGATGTTTGTATTACTTATAGTTTTGCATTATTAAAATTTAGTTACAATTCAACTTTTGAAAAGATATTGGCTTAAAATAAATAAAATTAATTGTTTCCAAAGGGTGTACTGGTATCCTGGATATTTTATTCTATTCTAATACTTTTCAGTATTTTCCAAAATCTTTACTGTGCCAATTTTACGCCGTTTAAAATTCTTAGCAAGGGACCTTCCCCCATAGGAAGTCTTCAGCTTATATTTTGTAATTATATAATAAGTATATTAAATAAGCACTGGGAAGTCAATCTGAAGTCTTTCATGCACATGTATTATTTGTGTAATAAAGTGATTTTTAAAAATACCAGTTTTATCTACAACAGCAGCACTTTATTTATATGACCTAATGGCGCCACCTTGTGGCCCACCTGGGCTTCAACTGCAACTTTAGCATCTAGGACGGGAATAAAGCAAGAGGGAGTGCTTGTAAGTTTCTCTTTGTTTCATTTCATTTTTTTTAAAGTTGTTTTTTAAATTAAGTTTCTTTATTTATTTTTAGTAATCTCTACACCCGACGTGGGGCTCAAATTCACAACCCTGAGATCAAGAATCCCATGCTCTGCTGACTGAGCCAGCCAGGTGCACCCCTCTCTGTTTCATTTCACCGTTACTTACCATTATAATTCTCAATAATCCTTAATTAGTGAAAATTCAGAGTTGGGATGAAGCTCAATGTTCCTTTTAAAAAAAAGTTTAGGGGCGCCTGGGTGGCTCAGTCAGCTAAGTGTCTGACTTCAGCTCAGATCATGACCTTGTGGTTCACAAGTTCGAGCCTCACCTAGAGCTCTGTGCTGACAGCTCAGGGCCTGGAGCCTACTTCGGATTCTGTGTCTCCCTCTCTCTCTGCCCCTTCCCCGCTCGTGCCCTCTCTCTCTTAAAAAAAAGTTTACCTAACATAATGCTGTACATCAATTATACCTCAATTTAAAAAATTAATTTTTAAAGTAAAATTAAAGTAAATTAATAGTATAAATGACAACTCTAGGATTATTCAGAAATCTAAATCTCAAACCCACCATAGCAGATTTCGTTTACACAAAACTGAAGTGCTAAAAAAGTGATGTTCCTACTTATTCATTTATTTGGTGTTACTTAAAAAATACGGGAACTACAACTTTTTGTAAGTTATTCCTTATTTTCTAAATAGTTCACAAAATTTAAATCAGATTCACATCAAATAGTTTGAAGGCACAAGTGTTCTCAGGAGAAACTTAAATTCTTCCATGAAGTTTCTACAGCCAGGAGGCCCATTCAGGATTATTCAACGCAATCTCTTTATTTTACAGATAAGGATACTGAGAACCAGAGAGGCTGTAACTTCATAGGCTACTTTACAAACCAGCCCTTATTCTCAAGGTTCTAGCTCCATTCAGGATCCACAGTGAAAATAAAACATACATCATCTACACAACATAATGTTTATCACAATTCTATTGTCATCTGTCTGCACCTAATGCTTTAAATTGTGCACCAGATGGGTGCTAGCATGTCCTGCACCCTTCGTGCAAAATACCCATTCTAGTGACACAGGGCGGACAAGGCCCTCCCTACGCCCTGCAACCCCACAGAGGATCCAGTAGACATCTCTGAGGTGTCCTCTGGTTGTGTGTGAAGCTATATGAATCACCGTAGTCTAGAGCTCCATACTGCTTACATTTACGGCCTAAGACAACCCTTAAAATGCAAGAGCTCCTTACACATTATTAGACCCACATCCTACCTGACTCATTTCAACTTCCAGGGGCCCTGGTAAATAAGGAGACACAATGAAAAACCAACTGAAGAGAGACTAAGGAACCAACTTACCAAATAGCCTCTAAAAATGGCATGTTTATTTATAGGCAAAAAAGGACCACCATTTGGGGTGTGAAGCATTTCCTATTTCTCCCTACTGGAAATAAGAATTGAAGTTAAGAACTTTGGTAGGAAGCGAGTAAAGGGTTGAGAAGTGTCTGAGACTTTAAAGGAAACCTTTGTTTCCTTTCCTGCCACCCCTTCTTTGGACTGGAGGCAACCTATTTTGGGAAGGCATCTTCTGATACCCAGAGAAAAGAAAGTAGAGAGTGACATACTTAGAAATGACTCTAGGTTCAAGAAAGAGAAATAGGGACTTTTTTCCCCTAAATTTTCTAGGCCAGTTTGTGAGGATAAAAATAAGGATTACAGGAAGAAGTTGTTTTGGCTGGGGCTTTTCTCGTGATGCCACTTAGGAACCTAAGATGTGGGAAATGCCAATATTCTAAGGCACAGCTGAATCAGCAGTCCTGATAGCTTGTTCAACAGCATAGTAATCCCAAGTGAAAGGGACAATGAATTATAGCAATCTTCTTTCCGACTGAGACCTGGCTCCCAGAAAGCATCTCCTGTTAAAATGGCAGATCCATGAGTTGGCTCAGTTTAAGTCTATGTATTCAGAGTTCTAGAGAATCTTTCAGAAATGGGAATAGGGCTGGCAAATCCCTGTATCAGTTTCCTAAGAAACTATTTTTACAGACTGCCCAGAGACCTACCAGGTCGCTGTGACCAACGTGAGAAAGGGTGGTTAGTGACTAAGGATCTCAAGTTTTAATAGCAACATGACTCTTCATATAATTCCCTTGGTATGTCCCAAGACATAAATACTTAAAGGTTTTAAAAAATAACGCTAAGCTCGACAAAAATGTATCATGAAAAATACTTAAAAACAGCACTAAATACTAGCACACCAGGATGCTGAGAACCAGTACTGTAGTTATTAATGCTAGGCACTTTACATTTAAAATTTAAATAGACACAATAGTGGACAATGTAGTTTAATATACAACAAATTTCTGTCTGTGTATGTCTGTTGCCAGGTCTCTATTCTGTTCTAATAGTCTACGGGATATATATGTGCCAATATCACACTGTTTTAATCACTTTGGCTTCATCATAGTTCTTGGTATCTTATGTGGCAAGTCTCCCAACCTTGTTCTTCAAAAACATTATAACAATTATTTGCCATTTTCTATCCCATCTGAATGTCAGGATTATTTTGTCATGTATGACAGAAACCTTACTGGAAATTATATTTACTGCAAGTCATACCCAGATAACATGACAGAAACCTTACTGGAAATTATATTTACTGCAAGTCATACCCAGATAACATGGAATATCTGGATATTCTTTGGTATCTTTGGTATTCTTTGGTACCTTTTAATACATTTTTATAATTTTCTCCATTAAGGTCTTAGACATCTTTTACAAATTTTATTTTTAAATAACTTATTGCCTTTATTTCTGCTTATGATTGAGGTCTTTATTACAGTTTTGTTATTACTAGTACTAAGAATGAAACTGATACATGTGTGTTGACTCACATCAGCAACCTTGCTGAATTCTTACTAACTCTATTAATACATTTATAGGTTCTCTTGAATTTTCTTTGTTGAATTACCATATCACTTACATAAGTACAGTGTGTTAGTTTAAAAACATGCCCGCAAATTCTTTACTACACCTTTCTTCAAGAGGAGGAGTCAAAATCCCCTCCCCCTGAGTATGGGCTTATTAATTCACTATTAGCAAATAGGATATAGTAGAAGTGGCTTCCAAGATAGGTCATAAATTAGACAATGAAGCCTCCTCTTTACTCTCTCATGGATCATTCTGAAAAAAGCCAGCTGCCATGTCATAAGGACACCCAAGCAGTCCTACAGAGGTTTGTGTGATGAAGCATTGTCACTAGACAGCAAGGAACTGAAGCTCTTTGCCAACAGTCACGTGAGTGAGCTACGTTGGAAAAGATCCTCCAGACCCAGCCAAGCCTTCAGATGACTAGCCCAGGCTGAAATCTTGACTGAAACACTCTGAGTTTAAACCATTCAGCTAAGTCACTTTCAAATTCATGACCCACAGCCACTGCTAACCTTTGTAGCTTTCAAATTTATTGGCATAAAGTTATTCATTATATACTCTCATGACTAAAAAATCCCTATTATATCTGTATTGTTTCCTTTCTTGTTTCCGGTGGTTTTCTTGGTGGGTGTGTGTGTGTGTGTGTGTGTGTGTGTGTGTGTGTGTGCTTTTCCTTGTTTTTTCTTTCCTAGATTGTTATTGATAGAAGTTTGTATATTTAGTTTTTTTAAAAAAGTTTTTAATGTTTATTTTTGAGAGAGAGACACAGAGCATGAGTGGGGGAGGAGCAGAGAGAGAGGGAGAAACAGAATCTGAAGCAGGCTCCAGGCTCTGAGCTGTCAGCACAGAGCCTGATGCGGGGCTCGAACCCACAAACCGTGAGATCATAACCTGAGCCGAAGTCGGCCGCTTAACTGAGCCATGCAGGCACCCTTGTATATTTAATTTTTAAAGAACCAGGTCTGCTGTTTTATTGCTTCTGGTTCTTGTTTCTCTTTTGTTAATTTGTTATGTATTTATTTTTTCTACTTTAAGTTTTGTGGTTTCTTTTTCTACCTTGATTTGTACCCTTAACTCACTTTTACTCTTCCAACAAATTTATTTAAATCTATAAATTTACACTGAAGTGTCAACTGGACCCTACTGACTTTCACATGTAGTATTTCACATTGTTGTTTAAATATATATTTTCTGCGATGTCTTCTTTAACCTATTAATTACATAGAAATGCATTTGAAATACCCAAACATGGGATTTGAAAAACTTTTTGTTAATTTCTAATTCATTTGCATTGTGGTAAAAGAAAATGGGCCTTTGGGCAAGGATTTATTAAAATTTATTGACTTCCTTTTGGTTAATGTCCCATATATGTCTGAAAAGAATGTATGAATATTAGTTGAAGACAGGATTCTACTCTCGATATAAATTTGATCAATCTTGTTACTTTTGTTGTGCAAATGTTCTACATTCTTCCAATATTTTGCCATCTGATATACTAGTTTCTGAAAGCAATGTTACAATTTTCCCCCAGGAATTGTGGCTTTATCAGTTATTTCTGTAATCCCATCTAATTTTGGATTACATTTTGAGACTATATTTAGGTACATGCACTACTGCTCTATCTTCCTGGAAGACTTTTATTAATGTGCTTCTTCCTATTAATGTTTCTTGCCTCAACATTTGACATTATTTAGCTTTCTATGTTTATAACTTTGGGGGAATATTTTTCTATATCAACCTTTATGTATAGCTTTTGTCTTACATGCATGTCTGGTAAACAGCAGGAAACTAGATTGCTTTTTAACTGTTTTGAAGAATTTTTTCCCATAGGTGAACTTAATCAAGTTACATTTTATATGATTTCTAACGTATTTGGACTTATGTCCACCATTTATTTTGTGTTGTGTATTTATTACCTTTTTCTTTCTCTTTTTTTTTTTTTTTGGCTTTTTTTCCTACCATCTCTTTCATTATTACCTTTGTTTCCTTTTTTTTTTTTTAAGTTTATTTATTTTTGAGAGAGACAGAGAGTGAGCATGAGTGGGGGAGGGGCAGAGAGACAGGGAGACCCAGAATCTGAAGCAGGCTCCAGCTCTGAGCTGTCAGCACAGAGCCCGATGCGGGGCTCGAACTCAGGAACTGTGAGATCATGACCTGAGCCGAAGTCGGAAGCTTAACTGACTGAGCCACCCAGGCGCCCCTATCAATCATATTCTTTTTCAAAAAAATCCCATGCCTCCCCTCTGGATTCATTCTTCTTTCTAGCTGAAGTTCACTTCTCCACCTCTTTCAGTGAGGATCTGTGAGCAGTAACCTGTCCCAGTCTTTGCAAATTTGCAAATGGCTCGATTTTGACTTTATTCTTTTGAGGTGATCATGAGGCTGTAGTTGCCAGTTACTTTGCATTAGCACTTTGAAGCTCTGGCTCTAATGCTTCCAGGCATCTATTATGGCCAGGAGATGTCTGCCTCAGTCTAATTGTTGTTCTTGCGTAGGAATGACTTTTTTTCTTTGTTTGGTTTAAAAATTTTCACTTTCTGCTTAATGTTCTACAGTTTCACTAAGGTCTACGTGGGAGGATTTATTGATCATGTTAGGGATTCATAATGTATTTGTAATGTAAAGCACTCATGCCTTTCTAGAATTCTGGCGAATTCTCTTCAAATAGAGCTTTTCAACCCTATTTTCCTATTAGATATGTGCTGGAAACTCAATGTTCAATTTATCCTTTATTCAAAAAAAAAAAAAAGGTTCTTCTATGCTACATTCCAGGTGCAGTTTCTAGCACCTTCTTCTAATTCACTTATGCTCAGGCTGGTTGGAGTCTAAATGGTTATTACACTTTAGAAAAGGATCTCGAGGGAGGCGTTAAGGTGGTGGAGAAGTAGGGGGACTGGGATTTTCCTCCTCCCTCCAACACAGCTGTACTGAGGTCAAATCACGTGGAACATCCAGGGAATCAATCTGCAGAGTGGCAGAAGGATCTCCACAGGTGGAGGGAGACAGCTTGGCCAGACTGAGGTGTGTGTATGTGAATTGGGGGAGATATCTGTTTTATCAGAGTAGGCACAGAGGAGAGCAAACCCCTTCTGTGGAGAGACAAAAGGGACCGGGAGACTGGAATTGCGGTACTGTGTTAGGACATGAGAAACACTTCTGTGGACAGCAGACTGCATGACTTTTCTTTGACACTGCCATGTGTGTGCTCCTGTGGGGGAGGGGAGCCACCCCCAGGGTGCAGCAGTGATCTCAGGGGCTCCCAGGTGCACTGGGAGAGAACAGACCCCTCCCTTGAGTATGGTGGGAAGAGGGTGTATTGCCTCCCCAAGGACAAAAGACCCCACAGGCACCAGCTAAAGGCCTTTTATCGGCAGGGTTGAGTGGCGCTATGTACCAAAACAGGATCCAGTTGGTGTAGGGCCCTTTAAGACATCGGGTTTTGAATCCCAGCCGAGCACCTAGGAGGCACAGGGGACTGTGGAGCAGGACAAGCTGACCGCCCATGCTACTTGTGAGGGTTGCCTGAACAGTGTGGTTTGAAACACCCAGTCTGGGGAGGAGAGATTGGGATGTTGCCATTTCGATCCCCATCGCCAACATGGTGGGGTTTCAGGGAGTAGCAGAGCTCCCCCAGTGGAGGTGGGACACTTACATCAAACCCTGCCCCTCTGTGCCTGGTAACTGCTCACCTACTGGAGTAGGACTGACACTGAGCCAACCAGATGGCCTCTTCTCCACAGGAGCACAGTCACTGGTCCCAGGCACCAACAGACCACTGTCTTGCGTTTTTGTGTGTTAGTCTGTCTTTTGCTTTTCTTCATTTTCTTTCTACCCTATACTTTTTTTCTTTTGAAATCAGGCTCATAGTTTCTGATTTGGTTTTTGGTCAAATCTTATTATATATATAATTTTTTTCTATTTTGTTTGTTTAGGCATTTTTACTCTATTCTTTTTACACCTTTTCTATGTCTCCTTTATTTTCCTTTCTCTCTCTCTCTCTCTCTCTCTCTCTCTCTGCATTAAGCCTTATAGGTTTTTGGGTTTTGTTGTTGTTGTTTATTCTCTGCTTGGTCTTTTTTCTGTCCCTTTTGTCTTTCTCTTTGTATGGGATCAGGCTTCCCACCCCCCTTTCCTTTTTTCCAGGCTTACTTCAACCAACAAATCAAAGCACACCTGGTTGAAGGTCCAAACGCTCCACCACTACAAGCAAGGAGGAGTTTTGCAGAGGACTGACCAAGTGGATAGAGCAGTCGAAACACAACGCACTGTGAAAAACACTTCCTGAAGTGCCAGGCCTTGGACAGTGTATGACCCATTTTTAATATAGTAGTACTTGCAGGAGTACTTGCAGTAGTATGTGCAGGACACACAACAAGCTATTAAAACACACAAAAGACAAAAACCTAGCCAAAATGATGAAACAGAAGAATTCTCATAAGAAAATCCATCAAGAAATGATAGCCAGAGAATTTCTCAAAACAGGTATAAACAATATATCTGAACAAGAATTTAGAATAATAGTCATAAAACTAATAGCTGGGCTTGAAAAAAGCATAGAAAACAGCAGAGAATCTATTGCTACAGAGACTAAAGAGCTAAGAAATAGTCATGATGAATAAGAAATGCTATAAATGAGACACAAAATAAACTAGAGACAGTAACGGCAAAGATAAAAGAAACAGAGGAGAGAACAGGTGAAATAGATGATGATATTATGGAAAATTATGAAGCTGAAAAAAAGAGGGAATGGAAATTACTAGACCACGAGGGAAGAATTAGAGACCTAAGTGATTCAATGAAACAAAACAATATCGGTATCATAGGAGTTCCAGAAGAAGAGAGAGAGAAAGGGGCAGAAGGTTTATTTGAACAAATTATAGCTGAGAACTTCTCTAATCTAGGGAAGGAAACAGGCATCCAAGTCCAAGAGACACAGAGAACTTTCAAAATCAACAAAACAGGTCAATACCACAACACATCATAGTGAAACTGGCAAAATACAAAGATAAAGAGAGAATTCTGAAAGCAGCTAGGGACAAAAGAGCCTTAACCTACAAGGGTAGACACATAAGGGTAGTAGCAGACCTGCCAACTGAAACTTGGTAGGCCAGAAGGGAGTGAAAGGAAATATTCAATGTGGTGAATAGGAAAAATACGCAGCCAAGAATCCTTTATCCAGTAAGGATATTCTGTCGTTCAGAATAGAAGGAGAGATAAAGGCTTTCCTAGACAAACAAAAACTAAGGGAGTTCATGACCACTAAACCTGCCCTGCAGGAGATCCTAATGGGGACTCTGTGAGTGAAAAGCAGCAAAGACTACAGAGGACAAGAGACATCACCACAAGCATGAAAGCTATAGTTAACACAACGACACTAAATACATATCTTTCAATTATCACTCTGAATGTAAATGGACTAACTATCCCAATCAAAAGACACAGGGTATCAGAATGGATAAAAACAAAAAGAAAAACAAAAACAAAACCCAAAACAAACAAGATCCATCTATATGCTGCCTACAAGAGACTCATTTTAGTCCTAAGGACATCTGCAGATTGAAAGTGAGGGGATGGAGAACCATCTATCATGCTACTGGATGGCAAAAGAAAGCCAGAGTAGCCATACTTATGTCAGACAAACTAGATTTTAAAACAAAGACTGTAACAAGAGATGAAAAAGGGCATTATATCATTATTTAGGAGTCTATCCATCAAGAGCTAACAATTGTAAATGTTCATGCCCCCAATGTGAAAGCACCCAAATACATATATCAATCACAACCATAAACAAATGTATACATAATAATACCATGATTGTACGGGACTTTAATACTCCACTTACAACAACGAACAGATCATACAGGCAGAAAATCAATATGGAAACAACAGATCTGAATGACACATTGGACCAGATGGATTTAACAGATATATTCAGAACTTTTCATCCTAAAGTAGAATACACATTCTTCTCGAGTGCACATGAACATTCTCCAAAACAGATCACACACTGGGTTACAAGGTAGCCCTCAACAAGTATAAAAAGACTGAGATCATATCATGCATATTTTCAGCTCACACTGCCATGAAACTTGAAATTAACTACAAGAAAAAAATGTGGAAAGCCTCCAAATACAGGGAGGTTAAAGAACATCCTACTAAGGAATGAATGGTCAACCAGGCAATTAAAGAAGAAATTAAAAAATATATGGAAGCAAGTGAAAATGAAAACATGACAGTCCAAACCCTTTGGGATGCAGCAAAGGCAGTTGTAAGAGGAAAATACATTGCAATTCAGGCCTATCTCAAGAAGCAAGAAAGGTCCCAAATACACAACCTAACTTTCCACCTAAAGGAGCTACAAAGGCAGCAGCAAAGAAAGTCCAAAGCCGGCAGAAGAACAGAAATAATAAATATGAGAGCAGAAATAATATAGAAGCAAACAAAAACAAAAACAAAAACACAACAACAACCAAAAAACAAACAAACAAAAAACCAGAACACATCAATGAATCTAAGAACTGGTTTTTTGAAAGAATGAACAAAATTGATGAACCCATGGCTAGACTTCTCAAAAGAGAGAAAACCCAAATAGATAAAATCAGGAATGAAACAGGAGAGATGACAACCAACACCACAGAATATAAGCAATTATTAGAGAACACTCTGAAAAATTATATGTCAACAAATTGGACAATCTGGAAGAAATGGACAAATTTCTAGACACCCACACACTACCAACACTCAAACAGGAAGAAACAGAAAATTTGAACAGTCCCAGTGAAGAAAAATTTGAACAGTGAAGAAATTGAACTGGGTATCAAAAATCTCCCAACAAATAAGAGTCCTGGGCCAGATGGTTTCCCCTGGGCCAGGGGAATTCTACCAGACATTTAAAGAAGTGTTAATAATTATTCTTTTCAAACTGTTCCAAAAAACAGAAACATAAGGAAAGCTTCCAGAATGATTCTATGAAGCCAGCATTACGATGATTCCAAAACCAAAGAGCCCACTAATAAGGAGAATTATAGGCGATATCCCTGATGAACCTGGATGCAAAAGTTCTCAATAAGATACTAGCAAATCGAATTCAACAGTAAATTAAAAGAATTATTCACCATGATCAAGTGGGACTCATTCCTGGGCTGAAGGACTGGTTCAACACTTGCAAATCAATCAACACGATACTTCACATTAAAAGGAGAAAGGATAAGAACCATATGATCCTGTCAACAGATGCAGAAAAAGCATTTGACAAAATACACCATCCATTCTTAATAAAAACCCTCAAGAAAGTCAGGATAGAAGGAACATACCTTAACATCATAAAAGCCATATATGAGAGGTCCACAGCTAATATCATTCTCAATGGGGAAAAACTGAGAGCTTTCCCACTAAGATCAGGAACATGACAGGGATGTTCACTCTCAACACTGTTGTTTAACATAGTGTTGAAAGTGCTAGCTTCAGTAATCAGACAACCACATGAAATAAAAGGCATCCAAACTGGCAAAACAGAAGCCAAACTTTCACCCTTTGCAGATGACATGATACTCGACATGGAAAACCCAAAAGACTCCACCAAAAAAACTGCTAGCGCTGACACAAGAATTTAGCCAAGTCACAGAATATAAAATCAATGTACAGAAATCAGCTGCATTTCTACACACCAATAATGAAGCAACAGAAAGAGATATCAGGGAATCAATCCCATTTACAATTGCATAAAAAAACATAAAATAACTAGGGAGAAACCTAACTAAAGAGGTAAAAGATCTGTACACTGAAAACTACAGAAAGCTTATGAAAGAAACTGAAGAAGACACAAAGAAATGAAAAAACATTCCATGCTCATGGATTAGAAGAACAAATATTGTTAAAATGTCGATACTATCCAAAGCAATCTACACATTCAATGCAATCCCAATCAAAATTGCACCAGCATTCTTCACAGAGCTTGAAAAAACAATCCTAAAACTTGTAAAAAACTACAAAAGACCCCAAATAGCCAAAGTAATGTTAGAAAAGAAAACCAAAGCTGGAGGTATCACAATCCCAGGCTTTAGCCTGTATTACAAAGCTGTAATCATCAAGACAGTATGGTACTGGCACAAAAACAGACACAATGGAATAGAATAGAGAACCCAAAAATGGACCCACAAATATATGGCCAACTAATCTTTGACAAAGCAGGAGGGAGTACCCAATGGAAAAAAGACAGTCTCTTTAGCAAATGGTGCTGGGAGAACTGGACAGTGACATGCAGAAGAATGAAACTGGACCACTTTTTTACACCATACACAAAAATTAAATTCAAAATGGATGAATGACCTAAATGTGAGACAGGAAACTATCAAAATCCTACAGGAGAAAACAGACAGCAACCTCTTTGGCCTTGGCCACAGCAACTTCTTACTTGACATGTCTCTGAAGGCAAGGGAAATAAAAGCAAAAATGAACAACTGGGACCTCATCAAGATAAAAAACCTCTGCAAAGCGAAGGAAACAATCAGCAAAAAAGGCAACTGACGAAATGGGAGTAGATATTTGCAAATGACAGATTAAAAGGATTAGTATCCAAAATCTATAAAGAATTTAACAAACTCAGCACCTGAAAAACAAATAATCCAGTGACGAAATGGGCAGAAGACATGAAATAGACACTTTTCCAAAGAAGACACCCAAATGGCAAACAGACACGTGACAAGATGTTCAACATCGCTCATCATCAGGGAAATACAAATCAAAACCACACTGAGACAACACCTCATATTGGTCAGAGTGGCTAAAATTAACAACTCAGGATACAACAGATGTTTGTGAGCATGTGGAGAAAGGGGATCCCTCCTGTGCTGTTGGTGGGAATGCAAGCTGGTACAGCCACTCTAGAAAACAATGTGGAGGTTCCTCAAAAAATTAAAAATAGAATTACCCTACAACCCAACAACTGCACTACTAGGAATTTATCCAAAGGATACAGGAGTGTGGATTCAAAGGGGCACATGCACCCCAATGTTTACAGCAGCACTATCAACAATAGCCAAATTATGGAAAGAGCCCAAATGTCCATCAACTGACGAATGGATAAAGATGTGGTATATACATACAATGGAATACTATTTGGCAATGAAAAAGAATGAAATCTTGTCATCTGCAACAATGTGGATAGAAATAAGCAAAATAAGTCAGAGAAAGATCATATGATTTCACTCATGTGGCATTTGAGAAACTTAACAGATGAACATAGAGGAAGGGTAGTAAAAATAAGATAAAAACAGAGGGAGGCAAACCATAAGAGCCACTTAAATACAGAGAATATATTGAGGGTTGATGGGAGTGGGGAAAATGGGATGGGCATTAAGGAGGGCACTTGTTGGGATGAGCACTGGGTGGATTTAAGTGACAAATCACCGGAAGCTATTCCTGAAGCCAGACTACACTTTATGTTAGCCAACTTGAGAATAAATAAAATAAAAAATAAGTAAAAAGATAAAAAAGGATTTCAACTACTGTAACTTTTCATTTCTAAGAGTTGTAATTAATTCTTCATATCTACCTGTTCTTGTTACTTTTTGTTTCATAATTTACTGTTCATTTTTAATAAATGAATCCTTTTTCTCTTTCAGTATATAGACACTTACAAGTCTGTTGGATGGTTTCCTAAAATTCTTTGCATCAGAATTGAATTTGTGTTCCAATGCTAATATCACTGGGTGAGTTTTTCTTAGCATTAGATCTTCATTCCTTTTGGAATTGGTGCTGCAAGCTTATTTTGAGACAAAGGTTTAGTTGTTTCTGTTCCCCATTCCTTCTCCCCCTGTGCTTACTCCCTCTGAGAGCTGCCTCTGCCTTGCCACCTGGGAATGTAGTTCAGAACCAGGTCTTATAAAAGGTAAGTTTGAGCTCTTGTCTCTCAGTGATAGTGGGGCTATTACAGACTTAGTTCCAGAGCCAAAGTCCAGTTCAGTTCCTGGCCGGGAGACTGCCATGTTGTGCCTTGCCAGGTCCAGCTTCCTGAAGCCATCTGGTTCTGGCAGCAGCCAACAGTTTTACTGGGACTCCTCCTGTGCTCCGGGAATCTCTACCCAAGGCCTTGACTTGAAGCTGTAACCCCACTTAAGTTTTAGGTTTTAGGATCCGTGTTTAATTTATTTACTGCTCTGACTACATCTTTCTGGCTTCCTCTTTTTATGTTTGATCAATTATGGCCATGTGCTGAAATATGAACTTAACAAACCATTTCGATCTAAAACTAATTATGTGTTTTTCTTTTATGTTTATTTTCTAGAGAGAGAGCACGCACATGCATGCAAGCTGGGGAGGCACGGGGGGGGGGGGGGAGCAAGAGAATCTGAAGTGGGCTCCCAGCTGTCAGCGCAGAGCCTGACGTGAGACTCAAACTCACCAAGCATGAGATCATGACCTTAGCTGAAGTCAGACGTTTAACCGACTGAGCCATCCAGGCGTCCCTATATGTGTTTCTCTATCCTCAGATGCCCAGTGTCATTGTAGTGGACACGTCGGCTGCCTATCTAGTATCCATTCTTACCTTCTGCTGCCTATAGTACCCAACGGTATAACTTTTCACTGCCCATATGCCTTGAAAGGGTCATCCCTGATTATTTTAAGCCATGTAATAATTACATTCCCCCAGCTGTAGTGTTTCTTTAGAGGTGGACATGTGACAAGTCCAGTAAGACTCTGCTTGGAATGTTAGAGTGATACATTATCTTTTTTTCCTGAAAATATGGTATGTAAACACCTAAAACTGCTTTAGTCATTTTGACATATATTTTATATACATGTGCACACATACACACACATGTACACACACACACATACAGCCTGCACAAAGAGTAGATAGAGAAATGGAATCAAGCCTTGATTAAACCTCACTTAAAGCACATTATTAACTCTGGACTTTTTAAATACAGGCATTAATAAAGTACCTTTTATATTAAGACAATTTAAATTGGGTTTTCTGTTACTTAGAGTCAAATATTTAAATGACACAGAATCTAAAGTGGTCATTACTACTTGATACCTAACCTACTGCTACATGCGCCTGTCACTGCTTTCCAAGAAGGAAAACATATTGTTTGTGTTCCATGTTTCAGCAAAAGACGAAGGTCAAAGGAAGGGTGGGGTGTAATGATACCAAACTCTCTTCAAGAATGAGATGAACTGAATTATGGTCTAAGAAAACCCACATCTAAATGGAACAAATAGCACAAGGGATCGGATGCTGACAGAGCACTAGGTAAATTCTAGGAACTGACCATGGAGATAACCAGCAGAACAAGCTAAAAAGATACTCTGAATAAACAAGTGAGATAAAAATACGCTCACTGTGGGAAAACTCTTTATAGGGAATACCAGTTTTTGTTTTTAAGAAAAAAATCAATGTAACAGTTAACAGGCAAAACACAGCCAAAAGATGGGGAACGGCAGAGAGACTTGAAGAAGCAGTGTCAGTTGGCAACTGGAAAAAAAATGACTGATGTTAGGACTGAAAGTGCCACCAAAGTTACAAATGCCTAAATTCTTCCAACAATGTTACACTCAGGATATTTATTATTATTATTGTTATTATTATTATTTTGAGTGAGAGAGGGTGCAAGTAAGTGAGGGCAGAGGGAGAGAGAGAATCCCAAGAGGGGCACATAGAGAGAGAGAGAGAGAGAGATAAAGGGAGTGAGGGAGGGAGACAAAGGAGGGAGGGAAAGGGAGAGGGGGAGAGATGGAGAGGGGGAGAGGGGGAGAGGGGGAGAGAGGGAGAGAGAGAGGGGGAGAGAGGGAGAGAGGGAGAGAGAGAGGGGGAGAGGGGGAGAGATGGAGAGAGAGAAGCAGGGCTCACTCAAAGCTGGGCTCGTATTTTTTACCCGAAGTGGGGCTCGAACTCACAAACCATGAGATCATGACCTAAGCCAAAGTCAGATGCTTATCACCTGAGCCACCCAGGCACCCCCCAGGACATTACTTTAAAATTAAACTTTGGTTAAAGGGGGAGAAAAAGACATCGTAATTAATAAGATAAAATATATAGGATATTTGGCTAGCTTTAATATATTGAGTTTAATTTTTTTTTAATGTTTATTTATTTTTGAGAGAGACAGAGACAGAGAGAGCATGAGTGAGGGAGGGGTAGAGAGACACAGGGAGTCACAGACTCCAAAGCAGGCTCCAGGCTCCGAGCTGTGAGCACAGAGCCTGATGTGGGGCCCGAACTCATGAACCGTGAGATTGTGACCTGAGCCGAAGTCGGATGCTCACCCGGCTGAGCCACCCAGGCGCCCCTGATATACTGAATTTAAAAAGTAAAATATAGAAGAGTATCTAGTCTCATAAAGACCCAACGTGGAAAAATTAGCTAAATAAACTACGAATTTGTGTTCTTGCATTTCTTTCTGACTCACTTGCTACCATCCCTAAATAGCATTGTGCACGTATCTTTTAATTGACCGTATTCAGAAATTTATGAAATGTACTACCTATTAGTACTTAGCAACATTTTCATAGATATGTCTCCTCAGGGAAGGGAAACAAAAGCAAAAATAAACTATTGGGATTACACCATAGTAAAAAGCTTTTGCACAAGAAACCATCAACAAAACAAAAGGCAATCTACTGAATGGGAGAAGATATTTGCAAATGATATTACCTAATAAGAGGCTAATATCTAATATATATAGAACTTATAGAACTCAACACCAAAAAAGACAAATAATCCAACTTAAAAATGGGCAAAGAACCTGAATAGACATTTTTCCAAAGACATACAGATGGCCAGAGACAAATAATGTAAAGCTGCTCAACATCACTAATCATCAGGGAAATGTAAATCAAAACAACGAGGTATCACCTCACACCAGTCAGAATGGCTAGGAACAGAAAGACAAGAAATAACAAATGTTGGCAAGGATATAGAGAAAAGGGACCCCGCCTGCACTGTTGGTGGGAATGCAAATTCGTGCAGCCACTATAGAAAACAGTATGGAGAGTCCTCCAAAAATTAAAAATAAAAATACCATATGATCTAGTAACTCCAATGCTGGCTATTTACCCAAAGAAAATAAAAACACTAAATTGAAAAGATATATGCACCCCTATGTTTATTGAAGCATTATTTACAATAGCCAAGATAAGGAAGCAACCCACGTGTCCATCTATAGATGAATGGATAAAGAAGATATGGGTTGTGTGTGTTTGGATAAAGAAGATACGGGTTGTGTGTGTGTGTGTGTGTGTGTGTGTGTGTGTGTGTGTGTGTGTTTACATACACATACAATGGAATATTACTCAGCTATGTAAAAAAGAATGAGATCTTGCCATTTGTAACAACATGGGAAGACCTACAGGGTATTATGCTAAGTGAAATAAATCAGACGGACAAAAACCATATGATCACTTATATGTGGAATTTAAAACAAACAAACAGAAACAGACATAAATAGAGAGAACTGGTGGTTGCCAGAGGTGAGGGGAGTGGGGGAAATGGGCAAGAGGTGAAGGGGATTAAGAGGCACAAACTTCCAGGAAAAAAACAAGTGCCACTTATTGGCTAGCTTGTTGAATACATACAAATATCAGTATTTCTTTGGTATATATGTGTTTATGGTTAAAGGACAGAGAACTAGAAAACAACAAACTGGGGGCGCCTGGGTGGCTCAGTCGGTTAAGCGGCCGACTTCAGCTCAGGTCATGATCTCGTGGTCCATGAGTTCAAGTCCCTCATCAGGCTCTGTGCTGACAGCTCAGAGCCTGGAGCCTGTTTCAGATTCTGTGTCTCCCTCTCTCTGACCCTCCCCCATTCATGCTCTGTCTCTCTCTGTCTCAAAAATAAATAAACGTTAAAAAAAATTTTTTTAAATAAAAATAAAAAAAAAACAACAACAAACTGTCCCTTTTTTTAATCAGATGGGTATATGTCTGTTTGTCAAACATGGTTTGGTCTTAGAATTGTTTTGTTTCTCTAATAATTACTGGCAATAACAATAATAATAAATAAGTATTTAAGGTTTCTAAACTCTTCCTTGGAGGAAGTGCAACAATCCTAGTGAACAAAGACAAGCTTCAGAAAAACTAAACAGCACTGGGGCACCTGGATGGCTCAGTCAGTTAAGTGCTGGACTCTTGATTTTGGCCCAGGTCATGACCTCATGGGGCATGAGATCAAGCCCCACCTTGGGCTCTGCACTGACAGCATGGAGCCTGCTGGGGATTCTCTCTCCATTATTCATAATAACCAAAATGTGTAAATAACCCAAGTATTAGTTGACAAATAATACACACACACACACACACAATGGAATACTATTCAGACATAAAAAAAAAATATGGAAAATCTATCATTTACAATACCATGATTAAACATGGAGGACATTATACTAAGTGAAATAAGCCAGACACAGACAAATACTGTATGATCCTATTTATATGTGGAATTAAAATGTTCAATTATTTATTTTTGAGAGAGAGAGAGAGTGCAAGCAGGGGAGAGGCAGAGACAGACGGAGACAGAATCCAAAGCAGGCTCCAGGCTCTGAGCTGTCAGCACAGAGCCTGATGTGGGGCTTGAACCCATGAACCATGAGATCATGACCTGAGCCAAAGCTGGATGCTTAACTGACTGAGCCACCCAGACGCCCCATATGTGGAATTTTAAAAAGCCTAACTCAAAGAACCAGAAAATAGAATGGTGGTTGTCTGGGACTGAAGGGTAGAGGAAAAGATATCGGTTAAAGCGTACAAATGTTCAGTTTCAAGATGACTAAATTCCGAGGTTCTTTTTATTTATTTTACTTATTTTTAAGACTTTATTTGAGAAGGCAGAGAATCCCAAGAATGTTCCGTTGCTGTCAGCAAAGAACCCGACATGGGGCCCGATCCCATGAATTGAGAGACCATGCCCTGAAGCTGAAGTTGGATGCTTAACCAACTGAGCCACCCAGGCACCCTAAGTTCTGAGATTCTAATGTACAGTATGCTGATTATAGTTGGTAATACTGTATTGTGTACTTGAAATTTGCTGAGTAGATATTAAGTGCCTTAATACACACACGTAACTGCGTGAGGTGATAGATGTATTAATTAACTTGATTGTGGTAATCATTTCACATAAGTATATAAGAATACCAAGGGGTGCCTGGATGGCTCAGTTGGTTAAGTGTCCGACTTCAGCTCAGGTCATGATCTCGAGGCTCCTGAGTTTGAGCCCCACATCAGGCTCTGTGATGACAACTCAGACCCTGGAGCCTGCTTTGGATTCTGTGTCTCCCTCTCTCTCTGCCTCTCCCTCACTTGCTTGCACTCTCTCTCTCTCTCTCTCTCTCTCAAAAATAAACATTAAAAAAATTTTAAAAACACAGATAAAGAATACTAAATCATCACATTGTACCCCTTAAAGAATCATGCTGTGCTAGCTAAATATATACAATTTTTATTTGTCACCAATACCTCAATAAAGCTGGAAGAAAAAGGAACAAGCATCTTTTTAATCTGTAAATTAGAAGCTCCTTTGTCAATGATTTTAGTTTTCATATATAAAGTTTAAGTTAAGTTGATCATTCTAATGTTTATGTATTGGTTTAGAAAAAAAAAGGATTTTTATTACAAAGATATAACCATAAAGTTAAGTTTTAATATCAAAAATTATATTAAATAGGTAAATCTTTTACACACAACACAAAAGAGTTCTTTATGAAATGCCTACACACGATCTAATTCTCTATTTTCCTTGTAAGACATCTAGGAAAAGTCTTTAGTAGAATGGTACTAAGCAAATTTGGTATGACAATTTCCATAGCATAGTGACAATCTCCAAAGTTCTTTCATTTTTAAAGGGTGAATAACAAAAGAAAAGTCAACATGGAGTTAATGAAAAATTCTGCACCAAAAGAGGTTCATCAGCTCCACATGAAGAAAGGCATACCACTGAAAATTATTACCAGTAGTAGTAGTATTTCTTTCCACCAGTCATTGATAAAATAATCCAAGTCTAGTTGCTAAGTAAGCGAAGGTGGAAATAAAATTATTTACTATGGAAATGACTACAGTGCTTTCAAATTATATATGGAAAATGTACAGCTAACCTCCTCTGCAGAGTTGTCTATACTTGTAGACTCCAATCCCTCTCCTATTTTCTCTGTAAACCGGGTTTTAGACTAGTTTTTCTCCCTCACTGTTCTCCTGAAAGTGCTTCTGCACGATCACCGATGACCTTTGCGTTGCTAAATCCACTGGCCATTTCACCATCCTCATCTACATGACTTCTCCAACGAGCAGGACACAGATGATCACTTTCTCCTTCCTGAAACACTCTCTTCACTTGGCTTCTAACACTCCACACTCCTATCTCCAAAGGCTTCTCCTCCTCAGGAAGATCTTAATCTCACCAATCATCTTTCCACAAAGCCCAGAGCTCAATCCTCTTTTCTTTAGACCAGATCTCATACAATCTCATGGTTCTAAACACTATCTATTTGCTAATGACTCCCAAATTTCTATTTCGAGTCAGGATCTTTCCCTTGAACTCCAGCCTCCTACAGCCTCATTTGAACAGGCATCTTAAATCTGACACATCTAAAACGAAACTCTTGATTGCCATCCCACTCACCTCCCCTTATCTCTCCACCCTCAAATCTTCCCCATCTCAGTAAACAGCAACTCCATCCTTCCAACAGCAGGCCAGAGGCCTTCGAGTCATGCTTCCTCTTTTAGTCCCGCACTCCACATCCAGTCCATCCGTAAATTCTGGCAGATACCACCTGGTCTGAGCGCCCATCACCTTTTCACTTGGATTTCTGAACCAACCTCCTAACCAGTCTCCCTGCTCCATCCTTGCCCCAACAATTGATTCTAAACACAGCAGCCAGAGCGATCCTTTAAAAACACTGGGTCAGAGAGGCACCTGGGTGGCTCAGTTGGTTGAGCATCTGACTTTGGCTCAGGGCATGA
This sequence comes from Lynx canadensis, assembly GCF_007474595.2. NCBI lineage: Eukaryota > Metazoa > Chordata > Mammalia > Carnivora > Felidae > Lynx > Lynx canadensis. The sequence goes on along the minus strand of NC_044320.2, from coordinate 36,733,609 downwards.
TCTCAGGCTCGTGGGCTCAAGCCCCACATCAGGCTCGGTGCTGACCGCTCAGAGCCTGGAGCCTGCTTTGGATTCTGTCTCCGTCTCCCTCTCTGCCTCTCCCCTGCTTGCGCTCTATCTTGCTCTCTAATATAAATAAATGTTAAATTAAAACAAAAAACAACAAAACAATGTTGAGTCAGATCCCCCAACTCCTCTGCTCAAAACCTTCCATCCACTCCCCTCCTCACTCAGAGAAAAAGCCAAGGTCTTTACCAAGGCCAGTTTAGCTCTCAGATCCCACCCCACCCTCCCTCACTCTGCTCAAACCTGCTGGCCTCCTTTTGCTGGTCCTCCAGTAAGACTGACAGTTTCTGGGCTTCAGCACCTGCCTGGTATACTCTTCCCTAGATAGCTCCGAAGCTGTCCCTCACTCCCTCAGGTTTTGTTCAAAAATCTCCATGACGCCGTTCCTTATTTTAAAACTACATCTGTTTCTTCTCTGGTTCTTCCTATCCCCCTTCCCTGCTTTATTTTTCTTCTTAGCAACTGTTACCATCTGACTGGATATATTTTATTTTAATTCTTAAAAATTATTTTGTTTAGGGGCACCTGGGTGGCTCAGTCAGTTAAGCGTCCGACTTCGGCTCAGGTCATGATCTCGCGGTTCGTGAGTTCGAGCCCCGTGTCAGGCTCTGTGCTGACAGCTCAGAGCCCGGAGCCTGCTTCCGATTCTGGGTCTCCCTGTCTCTCTGCTCCTCCCCACTCACACTCTGTCTCTCTCTCAAAAATAAATAAACATTAAAAAAAATTTTTTTTAATTATTTTGTTTATTGTACCCACCCGCACATTCCTCCAGTGGAAAGTTAGCTCCATGAGGACAAAGATTTTCCTTTGTTCACTCTTCCATCCCCAGTGTGTAGAACAGTGCCTGGCCATGGAAGGCACTCAATATACAGTTGCTACAAGAATGCTGAATACGCAAACTCTTGGATGCTGATAAGGCGAAGGGATTTGGGAGACGATAATATCCAACCTCTTTCCACATGGGAAATAGGACATCCCTTCTGACGTTCATAGGAACTGTGCAGTCTTTATCCTTTAGAGTAACTCAATGTGTTCTAAACATGGCAAAAATCTCTTCATTCTCTTTACTTCAGTCTCTCTCTAATGCCTTTCCTACATCCAGTAAGAGATGAACTTACTGTCATTGAAAAATCTCTCATTTCCCTTCAGCACTACTGTCATAATATTGCAAAGGCAAAGCAAACGCATTCAAAATGGTATCAAAATACAAATAACGAAGAGAAGTAATTAACTGCATAAACAACCAAATAAACCCAACTCTATTCCAAATCAAACTGCACTGGGAGCGATGAGCTTAATTTATTATCCACTGTAACCTTTAATGAGCAAACAGTTTTCTCATGAAACTCCTTTAAAACTAAAAAGAAGCTGGTATGGGGCCCTTGCTCATAGCCATGAAAATTAAGCGCGAGAGAAACCAGTTCAGGCTACAAATCAAATCAAACACGTCTAGAACATGCCTGGACAGGTGACAGGTACAGAAGCAGACCACTGGAGTAAGGCAGATGAGGCTCAAATCCCAGCTCACTCTTGTCTAGCTGTCTTGTCTAGCTGTCTGACCGGCGACAAGTTAACTCAGACTCTCCGTGCTCGGTTCCTTGTCTGTAAACTGGAAATGGAACTTCACAGGGTTGCTGCAAGAGGTATTAGGTATTTCGAACACTCAGCACAACGTCTGACACATAGTAAGCTCGGAAGACAGTTATTACTAGAATTCCTATACCACTGATACTATAGCTAGGAGCTCCTTGGTACCATTGTTATTCTTTAGTGAGAAGTGTTACTATTCAATGGTGTTGGTTTTTTTTTTTTTTTTTTTTTTTTTTTACCTAGTGATGTTCAGTAGCCAGTTTTAAAGAATAAATGTATCTTTTCCGCGAGGCAGAGCACTGTATTGGATAGCCTGGCGGGTAAAGCACCTGCTTCCTAGCATTGCACATTAAGAGGCAAATGCTGTCTTTAAACACGGGGCCATGTGCCATTCTGGACCGCTCACTCACACCCCAACAGCTGCTTACGCCTAGACTGCAGGGTCCTTACGACCAGCCACGTCGCGCGGTGCGCAAGCCGCGACAGCACGCGCTGGGTCCGGGCGCAAAGACGAAGCGCCGGCGGAGGGCTGCGGCTCAGGCAGCCCGATTCATCGCGAGCGGGCCCCGCCCCAGGCCCGCCCGCCGCGGGCCGCACACCCGGGCTGCCTCCTCCTGCGGACTGTCACGGCCTTTACCCGCAAGAGCAAACAAGAACCCTCGCCTCGCAGGCCTTTTCCCAGCCCCCACGGGCGGCACGGCCCAGAGGGAAGCCAACACGGACCCGCGACGCCACGGTCTGGCTCCCTCCGGTCGCCGAATAGGGGCGGGGGCCCCGGGCCGCCTCCCCACTCACTCCCCCAAAGCCCGTCTCCCAGGCCCCCGGCCGGGGCTCTCCGGTACGTCGGGGCCGGCAGGGGAGGTGTCAGCGGTTCCGTCCTGGGGCCGCCTACGGGCCCCGGTCCAAGTACCTTCGAACAGGCCGAGCACCGGCGGCGGCGGCGGCGGCGGCAGCTCCAGGCTGAGGGAAGGAGAGGGGCGGGCCACCGAGACAGGCGGAGCCCCAGTTGTGCCAGAGCGGCCTCACGCCGCGTCGGTCGGCGCGCCCCCTGGAGGCGGGAGGCCCCCTCAGCGGCTCGGCCTGCCCTGAGCTAGAAACTCGGAAAGAACCCTCTCTCCATTAACTGCGCCTGGAGAGGAGAATGACAACCTCAGAAGAGGCTTTTCAGACCCGAGTCCAGGAGCATTTCGCACTTTTCACGTCTTTTTCTAAATATACATCCCACCTCCAGATAAATGAAGGCTTCAAAGCAAGGACAGTTTTATTAAAAGCTGTAGGCATCAACTAATACTCACTGGCTTCTGGGTAAGTCTAATGTAATAACCCAAATGGACATAGTCGTGACTGCTCTAATTCTAAAATATGATGCGAAGTTGTTGTTTGTTTGTTTGTTTTTTTCTCAAAAACGGTTTGAATATTTACATCCCACTTTTCTAAGATTCCTGGACTAAATGCAACTTGTATACAGCCAAAACTCATTGAAAATGTGGTGGGTGGTGGGATGGTTAGAAATTAATTTACTGGGAACTTAAAAAAAAATACATACACACACACACACACACACACACACACTCACACACTCAGCTGGTTAAACGACTGACTCTAGATCTCAGCTCAGGTCTTGATCAGGATGGTGAGTTCAAGCGCAGGGTGGGTCCCGCATCTGGGACTTGGAGCCTACTTAAAAAACAAAAATAATAAAAATTTAAAAAAGAATTATGATTTCAAGGCATTCCACATTTTCTTGTGCATTAACTACCAATGCATTAACTACTCTTTGAATTGATGACATTTATTAACCAATTCATCATGGATGTCTTCCTTGTGGTTTGGGTTGAGTTTAAAATATCTTCATCGATGCCTGTAAATTGTGCCAAATCAGGAAAGAATTTAAATCTTTTCCCAGTGTGTTCATAGAATGCACTTCTCTTCATTAATTGGTTTACCAAACAATCGGAAAGCCCATTTATTACTTCTTTTCAAACATATTCCCTCCCCTTTATGAATTACTGCCTTTGTTTGACCTGAAAAAATGCAGGGACTGTGCAGACAGCCTTTTTTCTCTGATGAGATTAAGGGAATGAAATGTATGCTACACATATTCTGTGAATCTTCCCTGTCACTACACCAGGGGACATCAGCAGATTGGTCATTAGGAGTGCTCAGAGAATCCATTCCTGCACTTCCAATAAGTTAATGCTGCACATGACCATGAACCCATGAACGTGCCCTATTAAATGCAAACCAAAGTATCCCCAACTGCATTTCTGCTTAGCAAGAGCCCAAAAATGTCTGTATTCACTCCAATGTTACTCACCCAGAGAAGAGAGCCTTGGGAAGTCTGAGTGGAAAAAGACAGCAGTCTTTATTGTAGTTAAAATGGTTTTTTTTTTTAATTTTTTTTTCAACGTTTATTTATTTTTGGGACAGAGAGAGACAGAGCATGAACGGGGGAGGGGCAGAGAGAGAGGGAGACACAGAATCGGAAACAGGCTCCAGGCTCTGAGCCATCAGCCCAGAGCCCGACGCGGAGCTCGAACTCACGGACCGCGAGATCGTGACCTGGCTGAAGTCGGACGCTCAACCGACTGCGCCACCCAGGCGCCCCTGTAGTTAAAATGTTTTAATTTTGCAAGCTTTACAGAAATGTTTGACCATGTGTACATACTTCCAGAGTTCCTACCAGGGTCTTGGAAGGGACCTGTATAAGGGAGAGGGGAGGCTGTATTCCATATTGTCACTGTAACAAATCATCACAAACTCAATGACCTAAAACAACACTAATTCCTCATGTTACAGTTCAGGAGGCCAGAAATCCAAAATCAGTTTTATTGGGCTACAATCAAAGTGTAGGCAGGGCTGCATTCCTTCTGGAGGCTCTAGGGAGTATCTGTTTCCTTATCCTCTCCAGCTTCTAGAGGCTGCCCACATTCGGTGGCTCGTGGCCCCTACCTCCATCGTCAAAACTAGCAATGTAGCATTGTTTCTCCTTCTGTCCTCTGCTTCCATTCTTGCGTCTTCTCTAACTTTGACCCTCTTGCCTTATTATAAGGGCCCTTGGCTTACACTGGGCCCACCTTGATAATCCAGAATCTCTCCATCTCAAGGTCTTTAACTTAATCGCATCTGCAAACTCCTTTGTACCACACTAGGTAACAACATCACAGGTTCTGGGGATTAGGACATGGCCATCTTTGAGGGTATGTTATTCATCCTACTACAAGGGCTCTGAAGCTCAAACTCCATTCCCTTCAGGTGAATCTGCCTCTTCTTCCTCATTACCAAAATCTGTTTGGTCCTGAGTTCTGATTGTGAGACTTCGTTGGGGAGAAATACCTGTAATTACAACTGGGATAAGTGTTACGGGGGCAGAGAGAAGAAATGCTGTAAAAAAAGACAAATAACATGGGACCTAATTTAGGTGGAAGGGCAGCGATACCTCTGAAGAAGTAATGTTTCATCTGAGACACAAAGAATGAGGAGGAGTTAATTATGCAATTAACAAAGAGAGTGTTCCAGACAAGGGAGTAGTACGTGTGGCCCAGGAGTGGTGATGTCAGAAGGTCAGCATGGGGGTGCCTGGCTGGCTCAGTCAGTAGAGCATGCAACTCTTGATCTCAGGGTTGTGAGTTCAAGCCCCACGTTGGACATGGAACCTACTTAAAAAAAAAAAAAAAAAGTTCGGTGTGGCCAAATTGTATACCTACCATTGAATCCTTAGCACTAACACAGTGGCACATAGTAGGGGCTCAATAACATTAGCTTAGTAGTCCCCAGCCCTGGCAGCACATTACGGTCATTGCAGGAGCTTAAAAACACCTACACCCAGGTCCTAGCCGAGACCAAATAAGAAGCGTTTTGAAGCATAGACCTGGCATCTGTATTTTTAAAAGCTGCTCAGGGAATTCTACTGTGCAGCCAGCGTGCAGAGTTGAGAACCACTCTGTCACGTACAACTGAGTGAATGAATGAATGAATGAATGACAGAGAACATTTGCTTGGCATAGGATTTTCTTTTAGGTGGTTTGCTTCTGGTTAGGGAAAAAAGGAGTTTGGGCTATATTGGTGGTATATTACGATCCAGTCTTAGAAAATGCAGAAAGGGCTTTCAAAAACATAATTGAACACCTATCAGAAGAGACTCAAAGTGATCTGGCAACCATTCGCATGTAACCAATTGTCTCCGTAGAAAAGAGATGTGTTGGAATGGGAAGGTGTTTCAAAAACACACCCTACCTACAAAGGAAGAGGAACTTCTACTTGTTGAACTTTAATGTTCCAGGTTGGTTTTTTGTAGTACTAATGAATGGCCATCAGAGGGAGACGTGCTCCTGTAAGTGTTGCTTCTCCGGGTCGCCCATCTCTGACACCAGGCTGGGGAGAGAATCAGGTATTTTTAACAACACTGCGGATTCTCAAGGATTAACCATTGAATGACTAAGTCACACACAGGGTATGAGGCATGTAGCATATATTTGTCTACACCAGAGTAAGATCCATTTCGGTTTCCCAACAGTTTAAACATTGAAACCACCAGAAAAAAAACAAAAAAACAAAAAACAAAAAATGAAGTGTGCACGTATGCCAGGCATTGTGTTTGCAACACTGAGGAAAAAATTTGAAGCCTAGTAGAATAATCTGTTCCTCCAGCAACCAGCACAACTAGAAATTAAGTGTGTAAGCAAAACTTTCTGAAAGGGATCTCTCTCCCTTTATTCATTTGCAAAGGAAACATCTTAGATCTTGAATTTCTGGAGTTACTAAGAGTTGCACCCCTGGAAAGAAGAAAAGAACTTGGCTTCTTGCTACAACAGCCATTTGCTGTTTTTCTTTGCACTTATCCACACATGCCGGAACCACACGGATTTTCACACATATATTAGACGAAATAATGTATGTGATGGGAACGTATATAGTGCTTAGTCCTGATTAAGCTTCCCTTCCAAAAGTTAAGGAGCTGATCATTAGTAAGGGAATACCTTTTGCAAGGGTTTAAGCAAGTGAATTGCTTTGCAAAGCCTTTAAAAATGATGTGGAGCACCTGGGTGACTCAGTTGAGCATCCGACTCTTGGTTTGGGCTCAGGTCCCGATCCCAGGGTTGTCGGATTGAGCCCTGCATCAGGCTCCACACCGGGCGTGAAGTCGGCTTGAGATTCTCTCTCTCCCTCCCTCCCTGGGGGAGGAGTCCAGGAAGTGAAGGTGTAGAAGAGGGTATTGAAGCATCAGATAAAATGTCACAAACTTGTCTGCCTGAGGATTCTGGATGCCAAGCAGGGCTTGGGTCTCTCTGAGGTGGGCTCCCCAAGGGAAAGCTCATGGAGAGGTCTATGCAGGTTGATGCCTAAATAACTACTGCTTCTGTGAGTCCCCTACCAAGCATCTGGTGGTGGGCCCAGGGCTAGGCAGGGCCAGTAGGCGAGAAGAGGAGCTAGATACGGAGTGGAGGGGGGCAAGGACGAATCAGAAACTGTGGGTAACTTCCCATCTGCATGTCATTGTACCTGATGGTGAAGAGACCCTCAGAAGGTAATGGCTGCTCCCTTGCTTTGTCTCCCAGTCCTCATAAAAAGCCCCCTTTGGGTTAATTCTAAACTGTAACCATACAGGAGAGGGAACTCTGGGAAACATAGTTCCAATTTAACCAAGTTGATAAAAAAAAAAAAAATCAGTACACACATAGGCTCTTATAACTAATTTTGCAGATAAGAAAACTAAAGGCTGTTGAGTTAGATAATTTGGCTACGCTCACATTGCCAACTAAAAGCAGAAGCAAGCTCAGAATTCAAGTCAGGAGTCGTCTTCCACTCCACTGTCATGCCTCTCTTCCTTTGTGGTACTTAAATGCTCTTAAGTATTTCAAGAAAATCTTAGAAAAATTTCAAGCATCACTTCTGAGTTCCCTTCCTAAGTCAAGAGTCTGTGAGTAAGTAGCCTGCACGTCATCACTACACATAAATCAGACTGTCTCGATTCCATTAATCTCTGGGCACCTGGGTTACGAGGGCCTTATGGTGAGGAGTCAGGCCTGTGACCGCCAGATCTCAGTCATTGAGTAATGAGTTATGAGCTCTTAGGCATGGGAAAGTCGTATCTTACTTGGGATGTAGGGATTATGTGCAAACCTAAGAAATGATCTCCCAGAGAGCACCGCTGGGTGTCATTGGAAAAGTCAATAAAAACTCTGCAGAGTGCACAAGAAATGACGACGTCCAGCCACATCTATGATCACTTATTTTACACTTCAAAACAAGCACTAGAAACTCAGAAGTCAATAGGTTTATGCATTTTTTTTCAGAAGCGGGCAAAGAAAGGCAATGGAAGATATCGAAAAGCTCACAACCCAGGCTAGCCTGGCCTTTTCTCCTTCCTTTTCTGGTCCCAAATTTCCTTCCTAACCTTTTAATATTCCCACTCCTGAGAGACATGCTGGTTCAGGGTTTGTTAAGTGTGGGCAAAGGAGAAGCTGAGGAAGGGTTCCTGCTGGTCCAGATAATGAGCCGCCGGTTCCAGCAATCTGTGCTGTTAGAGGGTTCGCTTTAGCCCCAGCACGGTGCTTAGCTCACTCCAGGGGCTCACGCTGAACCCACATTTTAGGCTTGGAGGGAATCGTAACTCTCATATTAGTCTCAAAACAAACTCCGAGCGAGCATTCAAACAGAAGCAAAGCTCATCTCCTTCTCAGTCCTGAAACATACTCCAGGGAATGAGCATTCTCAGAACTTGCCGCGGTTCAGCTCTCGAAAAACACTGATCCTGTGGTTTCATTTCCACCTTTACAAAACTCTGGCGCCCAAGTCAGGATAAAGCCTGAGGCTCTTCTCCTCTGACAACTATTTTCTGCCAATACAACTGGACTAATACATCTTTTTAACTTAAACTCCTAACCAACAAGAAAGGAAACTTGTGACATTTTTATAGGGGAAAGAAAAGGGTAGATAAGTAATACAAATTACCCTTATCCTATATATTTATTTTAAGGCAAAGAGAATGGGAAAGACTTACAAATGATTTTTACTTCTTATAAACCTGAAAAATGTATTTTTTTTAATGTTTGTTTTTGAGAAGAGAGCGCAAGCCGGGGAGGGGAAGAGAGTGAGGAGGACAGGGGATCTGAAAAGGGCTCTCTGAGCACAGCAGAGAACCCGATGCAAGGCTCGAACCCATAGACCACGAGATCATGACCTGAGCCAAAGTCAGATGCTCAACCAATTGAGCCACCCAGGTGCCCTGAAAAATGCATTTTATGTGTCTATCTTCCAAGCTCACGAGGTACATTAAAAAATAAATGCAGTTGCCTTTTGTGTTTTTGTTTTATCATCCAGCAGGATTAAAAAGAAAATCCCAGGTAAGAGCGCTTGCACTGGAGCAGTAAGGCTTTAGGATTTTTTTTCTACAGCGAACTCACTAGGATCTCAGCCTATCTTCATCATCACCCCGAGATCACATGTCACTTGTTTTAATCTTGACGAAGGAAGGGAAAAGAGGCTATGAGAAGAAAAAAGGGAAAAAGGACATCTTGACACAAACAACCCATCATTAGTTGCAAAAGAGAAAGTAATGCTGACATATATAATTGATAGAAACCCAGTTACCTGTAAGAAACCATAGATTTAACCGCTATAATATGAATTCAGTTGATACATGAAGATAAGCTCTGATGTGCAGCCTTCCTATTTTCTTCCTCAATCTCGTGCTGTACAAGTTATGGGGAGTGGAACCGCCTTCCCTTTGCGCCTAAGTGGGTATACTTGTTGGTGTAGTGCCTCTGGAAAGCCCGATGCTCCACCAGCTATTGTGAAGCAAGATCTCTACAGCTGATTGTTGGACAGAACCTGTCTCCAAGTGGCTGACTTCACAACATACATGATTCGTAACTGCCGTTTCATTTGTTTCACTCATCATTTTTGTCCTGCAGAAAATCGCATTATTCCAACTTCCCTTGATCGGGACCCAGATGCAGTAGATTTCCATCACCTCTTCCTCTGCACACTAGACCCAGTTACAAAGAGGGGGATCTCCCCGGAAATTCTGTGGGGACTAGTTTTCAGTAAGAGTAAGAGCACGCGCATGTGCACAGAAAAGCCACCTCACACTTGCAGTCTCAGCCTGCTGCTCCAGGCGTCTCCACCCCAGACAACTGTTGCACCGCAGAACCCATCACATAAGCGTTCATGTGGACAGATGGAAAAGCCATTAGGAAGTGCAGCCAACTTTGTGTTCCCACAATTCCGGGACAGAAACCCCATTCAGTGCAGGAGGAGTGCAAAATCGCCAGGGTCAGTGCCTTTAAATCAAATGAATGTCTAACCTCTTCCAAGATGTTACACAACCAAAGCCCATTTGGTTAGCTAAAAAGACTTTGCCGTCCAGAAAAGTACGTGGGCTAGAGGGCTAGACCAAAGAGCCACGCCCACCATGTACTTTTTCCATAGCTCTAAGTTTTCTTATCCGGAAACCTGTTCTACAAACAACTGATTACTTAAGAATGCAACAAATAGCTATTATAAAGTAACTTTGAAGCAAAGTACAATTGTACATCGATAAAGTGGGGGGAAAGAACAATTACAAGGCTGAAAAGCCATCTTCTAAAGGATTATTTGTGTTAGCCATACCTTTTTTTTTTTAAAGTTTATTTTGAGAGAGACAGAGACTTCGTGAGTAGGGGAGGGGCAGAGAGGGAGGGGGAGAGAGAGAGAGAACCCCAACTCCACACTGCCAGCACAGAGCCTGATGCGGGGCTCGAACCCATGAAGCCACGAGATCATGACCCGAGCCAAAACCAAAAGTCAGACGCTTAACTGACTGAGCCACCCAAGTGCCCCAGCCATACATTTTCTAAGTTGACCCAGCATGCCTTATTTTGGGGTGGTAAGAGCCAGAAAAACATATCAAAGTTTTTCTTGACTATTTTTCTCGGGTCTCTGAGGACAGGATTGAGGCCACCGTAGTGAAGGAGAGAAGTACCTTGTGCTCCATCTGTGGCAGTCCAGAGTCCACATGGGCTCCTGCCTCGGTTTGCCTCATGGGCCTCGGTCAGTACACTGCAGACGGAAGACTAGAAAGCATCCAGAGAGGTAGATGGCTCCGTTGCTGAGTTTTATTTTGTTTTGTATTGTAGGATCACTTTGGCCACTATTTTCCCACTGAGGCTTAGAACCTGTTTGGTTTTCCACAAATTAAGATCACTTAGCCCTTCTCAAATTCACTTTGAGGTCGAACTTAAAGTGATTTCTAACGCACACATTTAGCATAAGGTTCGCTTCCCAAGTGTCCACGAGGAGATGTGTGCAAGCCATGAGCTCACCACATACTGATGTAGACTGAGACCTGACTTTGGGGAGCACGTCAGCCCTTCTGACAAAGCCCAGGCGTGCTTCCCTCCAGAGGACCCCACAGGGGTACAGGGGCTCCAATCACAATGGAGTCAGCTCTGCCCTTTTATCTTACATTTTGTGAACTTTTCAAACTAGTGTTTGCATGTGAGCAGAGCGCTTACGCCAATAGCTTTAGAAGAATGAACAGCAGTAGGAACAAACACATATGTCTAGAAGTGGAGAGAAGGGATATTGGTGAAAGCAGATGAATCAGAAGAAAATTTGGTTGACTGGGATCCAGTTTTGCGGGTATAAACGGAGTGAATCTGTAGACTAAAGCATATGCTGGTAATTTCCCAAGCCATGTTATACCACTTAGGAGGTACTGGAAGGATTTCAGTAGCTACCTACCTTTACAGAGTTCATGTGCTGGCTGATGTCTCCTCCCGTGTGGCGGGACCGTGCTGCTGGGAAGGTCCGGCCCAGCAGCACCACAGAAGAGTGACGTTGTCACCCCCAGGAGTGATGGGGCCCCATTTCTGGCTTCTCTCAGAGCTTCAAGCAGGAAAGACCATTCTGGCAGTGGGAGTTTAGGCTTTTCACCCAATGATGAAGTGTTTTGATCCAGAAGTAAACAAAGCCCCCAACTCTTTCTAGATGAAGACAGGCCCAATAATCCCCAAAGGGGCTAATCTTTCTTCTCCCACATAACTGCTTGGGGATGTACCATTTCACAAAGTAAGTTTTGAATTTTGCCTTCTACTATCCCAGTATATGCTTGGGATGCACGCCATCCCTTGTTTCTTCTCATCTCCTGACATTGATGATGATCTCAGTGTCTTGGAAAAAAAAAAACTTCATTGTAATCTTTCTGGTTTTGCCATATTCAAATAAGGGATAAACTGCTCTGCTTATTTTTTAGGAGTGCTGCATTTGTGTATGCATAGACACTGATCCCTGTTCTCTCTTCGCTTTATCTCCTGACTACTCTCCAACCTAAAACTTTGCCAGCACAGGGGGGGTTTGCTCCTGGTTTCACGAACACTGTACTCATTCTCCCATCAGCTGCCCTTCCCTTGCATATGTGTGCCCCATCTCTCCTCCACTTGGCTCTATACCTTCTTCTAAGTCCCTCTTCCTGACCACCCCACCTTCCTCCGACGCACAGGTCCACACTACACATTGGACACCTACCACATGCTGTCTGGGATTACTCACTCTTAAGTATCAAGTGGAAACGTGAAACTGACAACATTCAATGATGTTTGACCTGCAGAACACCAATTGGGTATGGTTCAATCTAGTGTCTGCATCTTCTCACCCCAAGTACAAGTTCTCTTTGCATTCTCGGTGTCTCCAATAGGCCCTGACACAGTGTAGGTATCTGCTACTAAAAAGAAACAGATGGACTATTCTGAAATTGGCAAAACAGTAGATAAGCTTCTATTTTAATCTGACAATGTATTCTAATTAATTAATACAGTCAGCGTGGGTGACTTGGGATGCTAACGGTTCCCCCCTGCAAAAACATCCTACTATCGCCTAAAATATAAAACTTTATGGTACGAGAAGCGATGGCTGGAGGCATTGCTGTATAAACAGTACAGGGCTTTAATCGACTCTACACTTCAAAAAGATCAGTCTCGGAATTTTCATCAGTAAATTTTATATTCACTAGAATATATTTCATATTTATTACATAATTAGTTACACAATCCAGTTAGAAAAGAACATTAGAATATTGCACTTTATCTAATTACATTACATAAATTCTTCTGTCTCTCTCCCTAATTGCAGTCTTAATTCCATATGTAATCACATTTATTATCATGATAAACTGAAACCAGATAAGGAAAAAACTAAAAAGTATCCATAGTCTTAAAGCTAAGAGACATACACAGTATCCGATAGTGAGTGCAGGGCCCCATTGCTTTCCAAAATAAAAAAGATTCAAAGTAGTGTGATGCTTACTGAACTGAATTCCATATTCTAAAGACAGAATACAGTTACATCAGTGGAGAAACAGAGAACTGGGCAGCCTATCCCTTTGAGTACATCGCTATTGGTGGACTCAGACTTATGTAAGGAAACAAGTAAGTATTTCATCACTTCCTTGCCCTGGTGCTGTGGACAGATCAGTGAAGTCCATCCAGATTTCTTTTTCAATGATTCCATTTCTTAGAGCCACGTTTTCCTTAGGTGTTGAGTCATGCCTTCAGAACCTAACCCCCAATACATTTAGAGTGTTTTATGCCGAGCCTTTCATTCATGTAATATCAGAACAGATTGAAGACTTCGTCAAGCCAGGCACACATCTCTTCTGGGGCGGGGAGAAAAGAGCAAACGACATACTAATTGCTTTGGATTTGTTGTTTGTCGTTTATGAGTCCTTAAATCAAACTATATAACTGTGGTTCGTAGTTCTCTTTAATCTTGAGATTAACAGAGTTCTTTTTTTTAAAAATTTTTTTTTTTCAACGTTTATTTATTTTTGGGACAGAGAGAGACAGAGCATGAACGGGGGAGGGGCAGAGAGAGAGGGAGACACAGAATCGGAAACAGGCTCCAGGCTCTGAGCCATCAGCCCAGAGCCTGACACGGGGCTCGAACTCACGGACCGCGAGATCGCGACCTGGCTGAAGTCGGACACTTAACCAACTGCGCCACCCAGGCGCCCCGAGATTAACAGAGTTCTGAAGTACTCTTGGTCAACACTGCCATCTTAACGTCAGAAGAAAATGGGAAGGAGTTTAACTTCTTCCACTCATGCTAGGAAGCCCACTTTCAATTCCTGAGCTCTTTCACTGTCGAGACAGCCCCTAAAGGACATTTTTAAAAGTGAGAGTTTCTCATCAAAGATCTTCTTCCTTTATGGTCCCAAAAACACAGTCAGCTTTGGCTATCTCAATCTTGCTTTTCCTTGGTGGAAAACGAGAAGAGTCTTTCTGTTAGGAAATAAAAAGAGGTCAGGAATGTATGAGAAAGGAAATAATTTCCATAACAACAATAATGACAACAATAAAAAAGTCAAGAATGTTAAAATACTGTTAAAAAGGCAACAGGAAAGGTTACACTTATTTAAACAATGGTTATTCCAAGTGGTTTTTTCCAGCAGAAGCTTTACTTTGGGGTAGGTGTATATGTTTTCGGGCTGAGAGTGCCTCCTGCTGGTATGCCAAGGTAGACGTGTCCAGAAGGCTTTGCCAGGCACCAGAATGTCTCCAGGTAACATTTCAACTCTGCCTCTTGTCCTTCTCCCCCCTCTCTTAAAGCTAAGCAACTTTCAATTTTTAACTTCACTCCAAATCTTTAGGGCATACGCCACACAAACACAAATTTTTAACAAGGTTTATAGTTACTCTAAAACTTTTTAAGAGGTTATGGTTGCTATAAACCTGCAGTGAGTGAATAGTTGGCTTTCAGTAGTTATGAAATCTCAAAGCCTATGGTTTTGTCCCTGGTAAAATACGTGTGCCTCAATGGGCAGCTAAGCTAATTTTTTTTCTATGAGGGATTTGTCTTGATAGAACCCATGGCAAAGTGGCTAAAGGAACAAACAAACCTGATGGGTTAAACAACAAAGAGTGCTTCAGTTCTGTTACTGGTTCTGTCATTCACTGCCTGTGTTACCTTGAGCAAGCTCCTCAACCTTTCTGTGTTCCGTTCTCTTGGCTATAAACCAAGGATAATAATAATAGCTGGGTTGTTATGGGGACTGAATAAGTCATACATGGAATGCATGTATGCTAAATAAGTTGGGATTCAATATACTTGGACACCTTCTGATATGCTGGCCCTGCTCGGAGCATGAGGGAGGTTGGCCTCGTTTACCATTGCTGCTCATTAGAGAGGACACGTGAATTAGTTTCAATGTCGATCATAGTTGTGCTGTGTATTGTGCTGCCTGTTGTTTTGGAAGAGTGGCTCTCAAAACTGAACATGCATCAGATGCATCTGGAGGGCGGGCTAAAACCACAGATTCCTGGCCCCCATCCCTAGGGTTTCTGATGAAGTAGGTAGGTTTGGGACCTGAGAATTTAAAGGTCTAAGTTTCCAAGGTATGCTGATGCTGTTGCTCTAGAGACCACACTTTGAGAACCGCTGCTCTAGGATAATAGCTTCAGTCCTGGCTGTACATTAGACCAGATGAGGAGCTTTTAAAAATTGTGTTGCCAGGCCCGTAGACCTACTAAACCAGAGTCTTTGAGGGTGGGGCCCAGCCATCATTTGTTTTTAGAGCTCCCCAGGTAACTCCAATGTGCAGCTCACCGAGAACCACAACTCTGCGCTATCACTCTGCTGCTGATGAATTTGAGCGATGGAGTGAACACCTACCGCCTACACTTTACGGGTAAAGAAACTGAAGCTTGGTGCAGTGTTCCCCCTTGGTGTGCTTACTACCCATGCCGATCTACTAAATCAATCTTTTGGAGTGGCGCCCAGGAATTTGCATTTTAATAAGCACCTCAGGAGCCCCTTAAACATTTAGTTTTTTGATTTGCCTGAGGACACATCACCAGTGCATGGTGGAGTTCTTATCTCTTGTTTCTGACCTAAGCAGGCAGAAATGCTGTTATTATGAAAGAGAGTAAGATTTGCATGTAGTCTGGTTTTAAAAAAAGGTTTTCTTTAACGTTTATTTATTTTTGAGACAGAGACAGAGCATGAACGGGGGAGGGTCAGAGAGAGAGGGACGGACAGAATCGGAAACAGGCTCCAGGCTCTGAGCTGTCAGCACAGAGCCCGACGCGGGGCTCGAACTCAGGAGCTGTGAAATCATGACCTGAGCCGAATTTGGACGCTCAACCGACTGAGCCACCCAGGCGCCCCACATTTAGTCTGTTTTTCAATGTTTTTCCTGAGCTTATTCACTCACGAAAGGGCCTTATATATTTATAAGTACTGTACTTATATACTTAGTACCTTTATATACACAGCAGAGCATGTACAAAGAGTGGACCTTCCCAGTCAAATGAGTTCATTCAAATGCTACTTGAACATCACCTCCAGTGATTTATTTATAAGACTTTGGTGAGAATGAATGTTGTTAATCCACATAAAAGTGCTTAGAACAGTGCCTGGCTATAAGTGCCTACTAATGCTTTCTTTATGATATTTACTGTTATTGTTAACTGCCCAACAGACCTAAATGCTCCAAACAATATTTAATAAACCTAAAGGTTGTTGTATGAAGAGTCCACTGCAGAGAACTCACGAAACTAAAATGTAAGCCAGAAAGAGGATTTAAAAAAAAAAAAAAATGTATTGAGTATAGAAGAAAATTGCTAGAGAATTTTGTGTTCTTCTTGGAAATTTTCTATGTAAAAATCCAGGAAAGCATTTCTCCTGGCTCTACCGGGCACCACAGTAAAAATACCATACTTCTGTGATGGTCCTCCAATTGGCCCAATCCTACATGGAGGAGCTTCTGAGAAAGAAAATTCTGGCTGCTTCTTGAAAGTAGAATGACTTTGGTTACTGAAAGGGGGAAAAGGGCAGATTTATCAAAAATTATAATGTATCAGTTACATAATTTTACTCACAGACCTGGCTTTGTTGAATGTGGCATTTTTTACTTTTGCCTTGTTCTGGAACTTCAATCTGCTAAATAGATTAGTAAAATGTCAGTCAGCACAGCCTGGAGAAGCAAGAAGCAAGCACACAAATAATCTATTTAACTAGCACATTTCCCCTTCCACAATAATCCTCTTAATGGTCTCGAAGGCCGCCAGTCAGCAGGCACACCTGCTTCCCATCGGCACATTCCCTCTTTATTTGCAAATGTACAAATGTTGCAGAAATTGAGCCCCCCAAACATGAAGCACAGCTTAATGTTTAACACTGGTGGCTGCCTATAGATTTTGTGATTTAACACAGCTTCTAAAAGGACTTCACACGAAATGAACTCCTAAATCCTGAAATAATCCACAGAGCTCCAATCCATACGCTGAATCAAAGCCAAATGGGGCTTTGATTAATCAAAAGGCACCATTAATCAAGTGAAGATCAAACTGAAGTTCAAGACACTTGAATATACCTCGTGTACATAAGGTAAACTTAATATAACAGTCAGGGTCCCGGCGGAAAACAGATGGTGCACTCCTGAGGGGCGTTTTAAAAAGGAACTATTTAATGGAGGTGTGGGCAGGATTAAAGTGAATCAATGAAGGGATGTGGGAGCCCCCAGGGGCTAGCAGTGAGGGGCTGGAGGGTCATTTTTACCACGTCTAGGCCTGAAGGGGCAAGGGTAGCAGCTGCTACTGGACAGAGAGCAGCTATCACTGCAGAGAGGAGAGGCCACCTGCAGGAGTGTGGCCCTCAGCAGAAGGCTGTGCCAGCCACAGAGACCCAGCAGGGACAGAACTGGAGAAATACCCACCCCCCCTCCGCCCATCTCACTTTTCTTCCACACTCCAGTCTCGCTGGGTTTTCCCAGCGGGTGAGCCCAGTGGGAGGCCAGGGAGCAAGGTTGTAGCACACAGAGATCAGTCTCCAGGGCACAGAGCAGGGTGGGGGAGAAAGAGTTCTTTGACTCTTCTTAGAGGAAAAGAACACGATTCTAAGCAACTAGCATTATGTGCCCGTCTCAATGTATCACTCTCTAGCCATAAGGCCTCCTTACTAATTGCCTTTCTCCTCCCACAAACTCCTTGACTCTGGATCCTCAGTTCCCAACCTATGTTATGAATATAAGCATAATCATAAATATAGGCATTTGTAAGTGAACGATTGAGGTGTGAATTAATTGCTTATTATTGATTACTATTCATGAGAGTACAGGGTGGAACATTTCAAAGTAGGTGAGATAAAGAACGTGACCCTGCAAAAGAGGGTCACTGTCTTTTTTTTTTTTTTAATTTTTTTTTCAACGTTTATTTATTTTTGGGACAGCGAGAGACAGAGCATGAACGGGGGAGGGGCAGAGAGAGAGGGAGACACAGAATCGGAAACAGGCTCCAGGCTCTGAGCCGTCAGCCCAGAGCCTGACGCGGGGCTGGAACTCACGGACCGCGAGATCGTGACCTGGCTGAAGTCGGACGCTTAACCGACTGCCCCCGCGCCACCCAGGCGCCCCGAGGGTCACTGTCTTTTAACTACAGTTAACTTAGTACCGTTATAAAATAGATTGCCTTGTGGGATGCGGAGGACTTCCTCTAGGTTGGTATTCTTAATAGACAAGTTCATATATTTGAAGCCTACCTTAATAACTTTAAGAAATCAGTTATTAAGGTAAATGAGAAATTAATGCCCTGTTGTCTTACATGTTTTGCTATGGTATTGTTATTGGTTACAATATTACATTATAGCTTGGAAGTAGTCTCGTGCAATGAAATACACAGAATATGGGCGAAAACAGCTCAGAATGTTTCTCTCCCCTGTTCTCTTTCACCTTCCCCCCTGCCTTATGTCGAAATAAATAAAATAGAACCCACTACAAACTATCGAGCAATTTCTGATACAATCTATTTCCTACTTACTTCAAGAAAGGCTTTAAACATTTTATCTACGAGGGGGAATAAAGTTGGGGGAGGGGAAAAGAGAGCAAATCCTTTTGTCATAATGTGGTATTCCTACATGCCCAGGTAGTTTCTGTTGATAATCTAACTACTTATTCCCACACGGTAATTTCCCCCTGGCTCTCCAAAATTTTGTCCACCTGCCATGCTCAGGCCATTCTCAAGAGAGCCGTAGTATGTCTGTACTTCTTCTGTTTTCTAGACAACACCAACTATTCAAAGGCTGACATTCTTGGGACCTCAGATAACCCTGCCCTTGGTGTTTCCCCTCTTTGCCACGTAACAGAAACACACTTTACATCATGATCTCTGAGCCCAGTGACCTTTTACATAGTCTGATCTTGCTCCAAATGAAAGAGAAGTGGAGAGAAAAATACATATGGTGATGGTAGTTGGCGCTGGGGGTGTGAGGTATGAGGCAAGCCAGAATCATAAAGCCGTTTGGTGCTTTGCCATTTTCCAGAAAACCAACTTAGAGATTCAGACCCACTTTTTAGTAAATCTAAGGAAGAAAATATACAAGCTAATAAGACAAATTAGGTATGGATTATTAAAAATATAAATTGTTTTTCAACTCAGAAAATTATTCACCATCTTATGCCTGATACCTCTCATATATTCAGATTATGGTTCAATATACAAGATAATAATAATGATACATTTTCAGAAATTCATTAGGAACACATGGATTGCATAAAATACATCTGCCTTCTTTTCTTAATGTCTTTTAGATTTCTTTCAATGGCAGAGATTGCTGTAGCCTACTGTATTATCCATTCTGCCTTTCCTTCTTAGTGATACCACCCAAACTTATTTGGAGAGACAGCATACTCTGTCAAAAGACTACATTTACCAGATTCCCTGCAGCTAGGTGTTGGCCTGTGGTGTGACTAACTCTTAGCCAATGAGCCAAGCAGAAACTCGGTGGGACTTCAGAGACTCCTCCTTAAAGAAAAGATATGAACCATTCATACTTTCCATTTATACTTGTCACCTAGAATGTGGATGTAATGACTGGAGCTCCAGCAGCCATTTTCAACATGAAGTAAAAGCCACACACTAAAAATGGAAGAGCAGAAAGGTCTCTGGTGACATTATGGAGCAGCTATCCCAGCCGGAGACCGCCTACCTCTGGACTTCTTTTAGTTGAGAGAGACACAAACTTTTATTTTGCGTGGGACCCTTCTTCTGTCTTGTTTTTTTTTTTTTTTTCCAACGTTTATTTATTTTTGGGACAGAGAGAGACAGAGCATGAACGGGGGAGGGGCAGAGAGAGAGGGAGACACAGAATCGGAAACAGGCTCCAGGCTCTGAGCCATCAGCCCAGAGCCTGACGCGGGGCTCGAACTCACAGACCGCGAGATCGTGACCTGGCTGAAGTCGGACGCTTAACCGACTGCGCCACCCAGGCGCCCCTGTCTTGTTTTGTTCTTTGTTATATGTAGCCTAACCTACTCCTGACAAATACATTTTATTTTCCAATAAAATAATTCTTAAAATTCTGTTCTAGTTACGAGTAGCAAATACTAACAAAATTCATTTATTAAAGGTTTTTGTGTAGGAGTGTAGCTCTAAAAAGAATGTTACATTTTTTCCCTTTCTGATTTGTAGTTAATACTGCCTTTAAGAATGTAACATGATTTTGTTGTTGTGTTTACATTTTTTTTTTAGTACATTTGTTTGACTTCAAAAATTTTTTAATTTTTTTAATGTTTATTTTTGAGAGAGAGAGAGAGAGGGAGACAGAATGTGAGAGGGGGAGGGGCAGAGAGAGAGAGAGAGGGAGACACAGAATCCAAAGCAGGCTCCAGGCTCTGAACCAACAAACCGTGAGATCATGACCTGAGCCAAAGTCGTACGCTTAACTGACTGAGCTACCCAGGTGCCCCTGTTTGACTTCAAATTTTAACAATCTCTTCGGAAATGGTTCAGGTCTTACCTTTGAAAGCATCGCCTAGAGCTAACTAAGTTAGTTAAGTTAGCACAAATTTCTTCTTTCAACATCTTCCTTCTTACTAGGATAAAGTAGTACTGTTTAATCTGCTTCTAGGGACGATCTGCTTTTTTTGTGGGGCTCATTAAGTTACAGCTTCCTTAATTTCTCTCCCCCCTCCTGATTCTTCATGACGATCAAAATCTTGGAATCTATTCTGCCTTGCAAAATAGAGACCTCTCTATCCTAGTCCATACAAGCCTTTTATAAGTGATATGGGTCAATTCAGACTTTACGTGTTTACCTAGAAAATGAGTGGATGTCACAGTCATGAATTTATATGGCTACTTTAAGTTCCACAAAATGACTTGTTCTATACTTTGTGAGGAAGCCCAGAACCCAGCATACGTTCCGAGAGCTAATCTGTCTGCTCTTTTCACCTTCCGGGGTCTCATTCTACCCAGGCATTTGTAGATGAGATTTCAAGTTTAAGGGTGGACTATCCCAAAAACATCCCCTTGAAAGCCCAGTTTTCCAGAAGAAGGGTTTAACTTTTCGAGAACCAGAATAAGAAAGAAAGGGAAGAGAAAGCGTTTGTGGAAATAAAACTTGTGAAGTATTAGGATAAAGCAAGTACTGACTGACATGCTGATTTCACCATCAGCCACAGAGAAAGTGTAGATTTCAATTTGTGTGCAAATCTGAAGAATGTAGTTAGTGTGGTTGTTTTTCTTGAAAACTTTAAATAGGTCACTACCTTCTCTTATTATTTAGCAAACTCTTTAGCTATTCATTGTACAAGTATTTCCTGCATCAAGTGGCTTGCATTTTATTCAGCCACATTTGAGAGCACTTCTCCCTTTTAACGGGGCTACTTCAGTTAATTACTTTTCTCTTTCTTCTTCTATATATATATATATATATATATATATATATATATATATATATATATAATAAGTGGAGCCTAAGGGGGTCCATCCTAAGAGGTTAGATTTTATTACTCTTTTAAAAAGAGCGTCCAGGGGCACCTGGGTGGCTCAGTCCATTAAGCATCCGACTTCGGCTCAGGTCATGATCTCGCGGTTTGGGAGTTCGAGCCCCGCGGCGTTGGGCTCTGTGCTGACAGCTCAGAGACTGGAGCCTGCTTCAGATTCTGTGTCTCCTTCTCTCTCTGCCCCTTCCCCACTTGTGCTCTGTCTCTATCAAAAATAAGTAAATGTAAAAAAAAAAAAATT
Organism: Lynx canadensis; assembly: GCF_007474595.2. Lineage (NCBI taxonomy): Eukaryota > Metazoa > Chordata > Mammalia > Carnivora > Felidae > Lynx > Lynx canadensis. Next base: position 36,711,953 of record NC_044320.2, on the reverse strand, counting down.
AAAAAGAGCATCCACAATTCTTTTATTGCTTTGATTTGCTATGCTATAATACATTTTGAATTCTTCAAATACCAAGGGGGGAGTGAATTTTATTTTCCCTGGGAAAATATTTTCAGTTCTAGAAGAATGAGAAGTAAGGGTAAAGTGCAACTATTTTCTTAGAAAAAAGCTGCAAAATCTAGGAAAGAGCAATGTTAAACTGAAGACGTCACCCATCTTCTTAGAGAGGACTCAATTTAAATGAAAATATTAGGGAACATTTCCAAATGTTTTCTGTTGCATTTTTAAAGATCGTATAACATTTTGAAAAAAAAAATACGTTTATAAACGTCAACCAGGCTTTAGTATTTGTAATCATTTTTTAAAAATATTTTTAATTAATTATTATTTTTTTTTTTTTTGAGAGAGAGAGAGAGAGAGCGCAAGTGAGCATGAGCAGGAGAGAACCAGAGAGAGGGAGGCAGAGGATTCAAAGCAGGCTCTGCGCTGACAGCAGACAGCCTGATGCAGGGCTCAAACTCACAAACAGTGCGTGCGTGACCTGACCCAAAGCCGGAACCTTAACCGACTGAGCCACGCACGCACCCCTGTAATCATTTAAAAAAAATTTTTTTTTAACGTTTATTTATTTTTTTGAGACAGATAGAGACAGAGCATGAACAGGGGAGGGTCAGAGAAAGAGGGAGACACAGAATCCGAAACAGGCTCCAGGCTCCGAGCTGTCGACACAGAGCATGATGCGGGCTCGAACTCACAGACCGTGAGATCATGACCTGAGCCGAAGTCAGACGCTCAACCGACTGAGCCACCCAGGAGCCCCTGTAATCATTTTTAAAACATAAACTGTACTGTCTTATTGGGATATGCTCATATCATGATGGCGACAAGGCAAATAGACAAGTTTAATATCTCAGTGTCTCTTTTTAGAGCTTGACACCAACCTTTGCAAGGAGTTACTAGGCCTTTATTGAAGAGATGCAGACTAGAAAAGCAAAGTTTAATCTTACACTGAGAAAAATTTATAGCCTTGAGAGCTTCTTTCACTCTATGGCTTCTTCCAACTGCTAATGGCATCTTAATTTGGCACGGTGGAAATTTCAAGAAGCTATGAGTTCTTTCTAGAGACAAAACTGGAGAGCTTATTGAAGTTCATTGCTGCTATGTTGCAGACCTCTCAGGATCCTGACCTCATGAGGTAGTTTTTATGGTAAATCTGGAATCTTTCATTTGGGGGAAAGCAGAAATACAAGAATACAGAGTAGAGGGTTGGAGAGTTCTCAGCAACGTAAGGACACCTGTCTTGGAAAAATGGCTTGAATTCTAAAGACTGAGCTCCCAGAGGAGCTCACTTCTGGGAGGTCACGTTCCTCCCTTGAGGACCAGCATTCATCAGTGTAAGTTAGTATAGGCTGATGGTGGGAACTTAACTGAAAAATATACACGGATAAGAGCACTTACCATTTCTGGATTCTCTGCAGCTAGCTTTACCGTCTTTTCTGAGATCATCTTTTTCAAGCAGCTACTCAGCAAAAAAGCCTGAAAATCCAGAAATAAAGAAGTGTCTCAGCTGAAGAGATCTCGTCTTTCTTCTCTCCTCACACCACAAGGCAGATTTTGAGCTCTGCTCTCCAAGAGTACACTTTTAAGAATTTAAATTTCTTTTTTAATTTCCATAAATTTGCATACGATGCAATTAGCTAGTAGCCATACATTTTCTCAATTACATAGATATACTTACAGTAAATTTTTAAAAAGACAGAAAACTCATTACATTTACTAATCTTTTTCCCTCTTAAAACTCCCCCCTATTTTTTACTTTGTAAGCTGCTCATGTCTTACAAGCAACAAATAATAAAAACTGCTTATTATTGTAATCAAATCAACCGATGATGGTCAATCTTATATTTAATCGTATGCATGATTATTGAGAGACCTATTACTAGGTATAAATAGTAACCTGTATATTTGAAAGGGTATATTAACACCTTATGGCTTTTATGAACTAAAAAAAATTTTGTTTTTTTATCACTTTCCTATTTTTCTGGTATCTTTAATCACTCACTTTTAAGACTGATGGTTGCCCCCAATATCACTTGTGGCTTTTTGTTGGCTCGTCGTTGTTAGTGCCAAGACACAGACATTAGACATCTTGTCATACAAACGCTAGGGTTTCCTCTTTCCAAGATCTTCACCCCATGTGCCAATTTAAGGTTCCCTACGATTTCCCCACTTGCTTCTTTCCCACGAATCCTCTTTCTCTTTTGTTCTGCTCTCAATTCTTGGCTTGTACCTTTCTCCTTTGGCCCTACGAAAGTTTGAGACAACAAAGCTCAAAGCTTGTGGTCATAGGACCTTAGCATAAGTTTGTGCTCAAGGATGGTCACTGCACTGGGGAGGGTGGGGGGGATGATGGAGAGGAGAAGAAAGGGAAGAGAGAAAACCCAAGTCGGGATGGTAGCCAAAGCAGAGACCCTTGGAGGATAGGACATAGAAAGTAGAATTAGAGGGAGAATGGCTACATACAGACAGCATCTCAAAGTCTTGCAGGACTGTAGAGCATGACAGGAATTTATTTTATTTAAGGGGAGAGAAAGGAAGTAGAAAAGAAAGGTACTGCTACCAATAAGGAAAAGAGTAACAGATGTGGGATTTATACACAAAAACAAATTTTGATTTCCTGATTCAGTTAAGAACTAACCCTGTTTATCTGTGTACATATATAACCTACACAAAACCAGGGTATGAAATAGTTAAACAATATAATCTGAGTTGATACAGGTAGGAGAGGTGTTTAATAATGCCCCGTAAGGTGTGAACCGATTCCATATTCCTATAAAATGTGCACAGATATGTACGTTAAGACTTAGCTATAAATCAGGTAGGATTTATTAAATATGAAGGCACTGAGCTTTTGTTTAAAGAATCTAGAAGATATTGGGGTCCAAGCCCTCATTTGTGTTTGTAAGGCAAACGAGCTGTATTTCTGCCTTTTGCATACATAGCTCTTGGGTACATATCAATAAATCCACACTCCAAAGGAAATAAGACCCTACTAGGAATCCTTTAAAAGAATGTTTATTACACTCTGTATAGTGGCTTCAACTCATTTGGTACAGACTAGATTAAAAGATGATAATAAAATTTAACTACTGCGGTTAGCATTCTAGGCAAGGGGAAATGATTTCACTGCCAAGATCTACCTTGCATCTCTCCAAGTGACTGCAAACCATCCTACCATTTCCCTAAGGATGTTTCATATTCAAGGTGAAACTGAGGGCCCATCTCTTTAATCTAGACTTTGGTTAGCACTTCATGTTTTTCAGAGGACCTTGGTGTGTGGTATATCATGATTTGCAACTATACGGGAGGTAGAGATTCTCAGGGACCTTTGGTTACCTGAAACCAGAATGCTCCCTGGAACTTAGTGAGATCACCAGTGACTTAAGTTGAATGTAATGCTGCCACAAAGATTGCTTTGATATTTTGGTTTCGTTTTAGAATATCTGTAATTTTGATTCCAATTTGAAATAGCTTAAGTTAGTTCATAGAATTTTTCAATTGAATTTGTTGTTTAGAAAATGAAATCTTAAAATGTTTGCTCCAACTTTAATGGAAGACCTGGAGAGTTTGCTCCCCAACAGCTCTCTCCCCTCCCAGCAGAACCTTGATTTTGTCTGATGACAAAGTGCCCAGCTCATGCTTACTCTAAGCTGATCACAAATTCTGTTCTTTTTGGTAAATACTTGATTCCCAGACTCCCTTGCAGCTAGGAGTGGTCATGTGACCCAGCTCTGACCAATGAGACCTAATGGAAAGTCTGTGGGGGCTTCTGAGGCAAAGTTTTTGCCTTCTAGATAAAAGGGATAGCTTTTATGATAGGGATGTCAATCATCTACCTCTAGTATTCTTATTAAGTGTAGATGATAAAAACCTATATTGTCTGAGTCAGAGATCAATAAATCCAGCCCCTCACTTGTTTTTACAAACACATTTTTGTTGGAAAACAGCTGTACCCATTTGTTCACATATTGTCTGGGGCTACTTTTGCACTCCAACAACAGAGTTGAGTAGTTGCAACAGAGGCCATATGGATCCCAAAACTAAAATATTTATCATCTGGCCCTTTGAGAAAAAGTTCACCAGCCCTTGGTCTGAGCCACGATTAGTTGAGTCTTCTGTTATTTAGTAACTTAATGCATTTCCCAAATTGACATGAAGGCTGCAGTGACTAGTAGAATAAAACAAAAAATAAACAAATTAAGCAGTCTTATAGGCCAAAAATGGAGTGGACAGTGTATTCTAGAACTCTGCTCTGGATGGGTTAGGATAATGTGCTTTGTTCACCCCAGCAGGCAAGAGAGCATTTCAGCACAGGGGCTCATGCTCTGTCCTGAGAACTCACCTGTTTGGTGTAAATAACAAACCATTGCCAATGACTGTCTTCACTATACTGAAATCTGAGCTCTAAGTTCTGGTTGAGAGTTCGCTGAGGTCCATCCACATCCAGCAGAGTTCCCTACAGAGGAAGAGAGATTATTTAATATTCAATAGAAAATTAGGTGGCTATTATGTGCCGGGCAAAATATCAAAACAAGTGATACTGTGGCTATTCCCAAGAAGCCAACAGTCTAGGAGGGGCTATGAAAGTAAGTCACCACAGTTTGCTATGTTAAGTATTACAAGGGAAGCAAACACAGGTCTATGGAAGGAAGTAGGATGGGCATGTAATCCAGACTAGGAGTGTAAAGGCAGGCTTCCTGAAGGGGGCTGGTATCTGAGCAGCAGCAGTAGAAAATTTCCAAGTTTGTTGTGGGTTTTTTGGGGTGGTGGGGTGGGGGTGGGGGCGGGGTTCTGGGGGCACAAGTGGTTCCTAGAAGAAGAAACAACAAGTGCAAATGCACCGAGGCAGGGGGGGACCTGGCACACTGGAAATGTGGCAAGAGATCAAGTGTGGTGCCAAAGCCCAGAATGCAAGACGTGTAGGGCCGTGAGAAAAGAGGCAGCCTGGGGCCAGATCCTGAAAGCTCTGTAGGAAGCAGCTTGGAGTTTTGCTATACAGCTTCTATCCTCCTTTCTCCTTGTAATGGAGTCTCATGCCCATGGGAGAACCTCTCCTCTGCTGTGGCCATCTAGGTAGGACTGTCAGGGAATATTGCCCTCCTGGAGGGGGGACACACATTACCCAAGTTCAGGGCAATTGGACAAATAGTCTCTATGCCCCTTATTTGATTCCAGAGTGGAGAGATCCAAAGAGCAGGTCCTGATAAAGAATTTTGGTTTCCTAGAAACCTTGAGCTCCTTTGGTTCTTGACTTTCCTAAGCCTCTGCTTCAGCCTTTCCTTTAAATCAGTGGGTTTTCACATATCCCTCCAATAAATTCTCTCTCTCTCTCTCTTTTTTTTTTTCCACTGGGGCCAGAAGTGTTGGTTTCTATTGCTGGCCACTAAAAAAAGCCCTAGCTGTTACAGGTTTTATAAGCTAAGTTAAGGAGTCTAAACTTCATCTTGAAGGCAGCAGACATGCATGAACAGATTTGAAAAGCTGGATAATCACACAGATTTATATTTTAGAAATATTGATCTGAGAGCAGCAGGGTAAAATATGAACTGAAAAATAGCCGTTTTCAGACACCGAACAACAGATAATCCAGTTCTGTCAACCCAAGGAGAAGGAAAACACATGAGGTGAGCCCTATCATTACCCAGCTCACTGCCTGGAGGAGTTTCCAGAATGCAGTGCAGGGAAAGAGACTCAAACTGAGCCCAGAGGTCTTGCTGAGTTGAGGAGAAGGAGATAAGAGTTTGAAGTTGAGTTTAGAATTTGTGGAGAAAAGGACCAAAGACAAGGACTGATACAGACAAAGAGCTTCCGAGAGCTCTTTTCAGATCTTTGGTTGAACAATGATCTGTGCCTGTGTGGACAGGACCCTCGTACACAGCAGGTGGATATTTAAAATGGAGCAGACTATTTGGAAAACAGCCTAGAAGTTCCTCACAAAGTTAAACATAAAAATACCACTATGGTACTGGCAATTCCACTCCTAATCATATACCCAAGAGAAATGAGAGCCTATGTCCACATAAAAACTTGTACACAAATGTTCATAGCAACATAACTCATAACAACCAAAAGATAGAAACAACCCAAATGTCCGTTAATGAATGAATGAATAAACAAAATTCGGTATAGCCATACAGCAAGATATTATTTGACCACAAAAAGGATAAAGTGTTGATACATGCTATGATAGGGTAAACTGTGGAAATATTATGCTAAGTAAAGGAAGCCAGTCATAAAGATCATATATGATTCCATGAATAATGAAATATTCAGGGGCGCCTAGGCGCCTCAGTCGGCTAAGTGGCCAACTCTTCATTTTGACTCAGGTTACGATCTTGTGGTTTGTGAGATCAAGCCTCGCGTCAGGCTCTGTGCTGACAGCGTGGAGCCTGCTTGGGATTCTCTCTCTCCCTCTCTCTCTGCCCCTGCCCTACTCAGGTGCATGCGTGCGTACGTTCTTTCTCTCAAAATAAATAAATAAACTTAAAAATAATAATGAAATATTCAGAATGGGTCCATCTATCAAGACAAGCAGATTAGTACCTTCTTAGGGCTGGTAGAATGGGGACACAGATGTGAGCTAAGGGGCATGGGGGCTTCTTTTTGAGGTGATGAAAATACTCTAAAATTTATTATGGTGATGGATGTGAAACTCTGTGAACGTATGAAATTCCCCCGAATTGTACACTTCACACAAGTGAATTGCATGGTATGTAGGTTATATCTTGATAAAGCGGTTACAAAGGAACACAATGACTGTGTGGTACCGGTGGAGGGACAGACACATACATCATAGAATACAATAGAGAACCCTGAAATAAGTCCACACACATGTGCCCAACTGATATCCAACAAAGGTGCAAAAGCAATTCAGTTAAAGGACAGCCTTTGCAGCAAAAGGCGTCAGAGCAAGTGCCCTTCCGCAGGCAGGAAAGGGAACGTGGTTCTGAGTTTCACACCCTCTATGAAAACTAACTCAGAGTGAGTCATGGGCTTAAATGTATGACCTATAACTATAAAACCTTTAGGAAAAAAACTCTAAGAAAAAATCTTCAGGATCTAGGGTTTGGCAAAGAGTTCCTAGACTTGACACTGAAAAGCACGGTCCATAAAAGGAAAAACTGATGAATTAGACTTCATCAAATTAAAAACTTTTGCTCTGCAAAAGTCCCTGTTAAGAGGATGAAAAACTACAGAGTGAGAGAAAATATTTGCAGGCCACATATCCAACAAAAGACTAGTATCTACAATGTATGAAATACTCTTAAAATAGCAGTAAAAAAAACCCACAACTCAATTAGAAAATAGGCAAAAGATATGAAAAACAAATTTCACCAAAGAAGATATACAGATGGCAAATAAGCACATGAAAAGGCGGTCAACATTATCAGCCATGAGGGAAATGCAAATGAAAATCACAATGAAATATCATTACACACTAAAATAAAACCAGTGACATCAAATGCTGATGAGGACGCAGAGAAACAAGATGGCTCGTATATCACTGGCGGGAATGTAAATTAGCACAGACACCTTGAAAACTGTTCAGTCTTAAAAAAAACTAAACATGCAACTCCCATATAACCTAGCAGTTGCACTCCTGAGTTTACGCCAGAGGAATGGAGATTTGTGCTCCAAAACATATATATGAACATTTACACGAGCTTTATTCATAACAGCTAAAAACTGGAAACAACCAGATACGTTTTATTGGGTGAATGGTTAAATAAATCTCATCCATTCCATACCATGGAATACTGCTCAGCAATAAAAAGAAACAAACTACTGATATAAACAACAATCTGAATGGATTACCAAAGAATTACGCCAAGTAAAGAAAAGCCAGTCCTAAAGGCTACATGCCATATGATTCCATTACAGAACATTTTTAAGGGAATCAATTCCTTGTTTTTGTTTATATTTTTACATCCTAAATATAGTCAATTCTTATTATTCACAGTAGTCGTGTTCTATGAAGCCACTGTACATAGTGAAATACTGAACACTGAATCATTGTTCCAGGGGAAATATGGGGCCAGGTTCCTGCAAACGTGTGGCTACAACATTTTCATCTACTGATCAATACATAACTGTTTTATGAGTGTTTCTGTTTTTTAATAAAGAGCTTGATTGAGGTATACCTGATGTAAAAAAAAAAAAAAAAACCACTGAACATGTTTAATATACACAATTTTTTTTTTAATTTTTTTTAACGTTTATTTTTGAGACAGAGAGAGACAGAGCATGAATGGGGGAGGGGCAGAGAGAGGGGGAGACACAGAATGGAAGCAGGCTCCAGGCTCTGAGCCATCAGCCCAGAGCCCGACGCGGGGCTCGAACTCACGGACCGCGAGATCGTGACCTGAGCTGAAGTCGGACGCTCAACCGACTGAGCCACCCAGGCGCCCCTAATATACACAATTTAATGAGTTTGGACATACGGGTACAGTCATGAAACCATCACCACAATCAAGGTAATGAATATATCCATCACCTCCAAAGTTTTACCTAACACTCCCGAAATCACACAATTATAGAAATGGCAAACAGATCAGCGGTTTGTTGGGGCTGAGGAGAGGTGTGGTGAGAGAAAGTAGGTAGAGCTATAAAAGGCCAACGTGAGGGGTTCTTGTGATGATGAAAATGTTCCAACTCTTGACTGTATCAATGCCAATATTGTGGTGTTGATATTGTTTGTACTGTAGTTTTGCAAGACGTAACAACTGGAGAAAAGTGGGGGGAAACTACACAGGATCTCTGTACCATTTCTCACAACTGCATGCAGACCTACAATTACGTCAAAATTAAAAGTTTAGGGGCACCTGGGTGGCGCAGTCGGTTAAGTGTCCGACTTCAGCCAGGTCACGATCTCGCGGTCCGGGAGTTCGAGCCCCGCGTCGGGCTCTGGGCTGATGGCTCAGAGCCTGGAGCCTGTTTCCGATTCTGTGTCTCCCTCTCTCTCTGCCCCTCGCCCGTTCATGCTCTGTCTCTTTCTGTCCCAAAAATAAATAAACGTTGAAAAAAAAAATTATAAAAAAAAAAAAAGTTTAACTGAAAAGATTCAACTGTTTAAAAGCAAAAATAATTATGGGGAGCCTGAGTGGCTCAATTGGTTAAGCGTCCGACTTCAGCTCAGGTCATGACCTCACGGTTCGTGGGTTCGAGCCCCGTGTAGGGCTCTGTGCTGACAGCTCAGAGCCTGGAGCCTGCTTCAGATTCTGTGTCTCCCTCTCTGTCTGCCCCTCCCCTGCTCAAGCACTGTCTCTCTCTCTCTCTCTCTCAAAAATAAACATTAAAAAATTTTGAAAAATAAAAGCAAAGATAATTATAATGTAGCATGAGGTTATGTATACATGTCAAAATAAAGTATGACAATATTACAAAAGGGGTAATAGAAGTAGACTATTGTAAGGTTTTTTATACTTTGCAAAGTGGTATAATGATTAAAAGTAGAATGTAATAAGTTAAAAAAGTACTTTATAAACTCTAAAGTAACCATAAATAAATGAAAGGACATAGCTTAAAAATGGTATATATAAATGGAATCATAAAATACTTAGTTTCATCAGAAGGTAGGAAAACAGGGAAAAAACGGATAAAACTCAAAGCAATAGATAAATCCACAATTGCGTTTGAAGGTGTTAACCTTCTTCTTCTCTCAATAACTGACAGAACAAGTAGAAAATACATAAAGATGCAGGCGATTTAAACACTATCAACTGGTTGATCTAATTGACACTTCTAGAATATTCCACCCAATAGTGGCAGAATACACATACGCACACTTTTCAACAGCACATGGAACATTTACCAAGACAGACCCGATTCGGAGCCACAACACAAGTTCCCATCAATGTAAAAGACTGAAATCATATGCTGATAATGTCAAGATTGCTGGTTTGACATTTAGCAGGTGGTGGTTGAAGTCCTGTTTACCAAGATGGGGAACATGGGAGGAAGGTCTCTAGGATGGGCATGAGAGGGGAAGGGCGAGTCTGGTTTGGGGAAAGGCAGAGTTTGAGATGCCTGTGAGACAGCTGGTGAAGATGTCCAGAAGGCGTTAGGAAATAATGGACGTTTCGACAGGGACGTGGATAACTGCTTTCAGGGAAGACATAGAGGAAAGATGGAAATGGAACCCCAGGAGAAGCCAGCACTTCAGAAGTGCTCAGAGGAAGAAGCAGACCCAAAACTGGTGGGGGGGGGGGCGGGGGGGGGTGGGGAGGAGAGGGAATTTTGAGAAGGAAGAAATGGTTGACAGAGTCAAATGCCACAGAGAGGTCTAGTATCGTGCCGGCTAAAAACTCCCCGTGGATTCCATGGATTTAGCAACTGGGGGTCACGGTTGCTCTAATAGTGTTTCACCTCTACCAGTTAATCTGGCTTCCCGCGTAAAGGGGATAATCCCACTCAGCTCACTGAGTTATTGCGAGAATTGAATTGAATACCAGATGTGGCAGCATCCGGGAGAGCACCCGGGACAAAGCAGGCACTCAATAAATCTGATCACAGGGTTTCTTCTGGGAGGAGACGGCAATGGCAGGATGATGCCAGGGATCCTTGAGAAGAGCTCTACTGGTCGGCGTCCAGTTTCCGAGGATAAAGATCTCGTCCGTACTGAGGATGTAGTGAGTACTCAATAAGCAGTAGCCATTGTTTCTATGGGCTGTATCACAAGAGCCACCCTTCCGGCAGTAGAGAAGCCTGCTGCTGCAAAGTGGAGAGACGGGCGTCTCTACCGCTATGGTTGGGACCCTCGTACCAGCCCGTTGACAGGTTTTACCTTAGGTGATGCTTAATATGGCTTAGATGCCAGCCCACTCAAGAGAGTGATACAAATGGCAGGCCTATGTCCCTAGTCCCAACTGTGTCACCCCAGAACACTAGGATCTTGAAACCACGGGTTGAGACTTTAAATCCTGGGGAAGGCAAAGTGCCAAGATACTTACGAGGAAAGTGACCTTCCAGCACTTCACTCTGCTCATCTGGAAGATGATTTCCTGGGTCTGGTTATCAGGCAGGGTTATGCAGCAGCTGATCTCATCATTGCCGACAGAAAGGACGGCCCCACAGCCTGGTTCCGGGTAGTCACAGGTACAGGGATCCAGCTGTAGGTATCCATAGTGCCGTACCTCTTGGGACAGCTCCAAAAACTGCGCGGGGTGGGCGGGGGCAGGTTGGAAGAAGCAAAAGAGGACTTGAAAAAGGGAACAGCCTCATGCCGGAAGCTACTGCCATTCTAGGAGCACACATGGGACGGAGTCGCCGTGAAAGCGCCTTTTTTTCTGGATGATACAAATGAAGACGGTGTCCCTTGTGCTCCCTGACATAATAAGGCCTGGGGAAGTTCACGGTGTGTCCTGCCAGGGCTGGGACCATTTCTGCCTCATTCACCATTGTGTCTCTTCTGTTGCAGTGCTCGGTACATAGTGGGAGTGAAAATATTCAGGGAGTGAACGATGAATGGAGACGAATAGAGTGAACCAAATGAAGGAGTAGATATGATTCTATCTCAGCAGGTTACAACAGCAAAATACGCAAAAAGCGTATATTTAAAATGCTGTTGGGGCACCTGGCTGGCTCAGTGCATACAGCATGTGATTCCTGATCTCAGGGTCTTGAGTTCAAGCCCCATGTTGGGTGTGGAGCCTCCTTAAAAATTTTTTTTTTGTTTTTAACTAAGCTGAGGTCTATGTAGGAAGAACGTAGTTAGTTTTTACAGTCTGCTCTATATGATGAATATATGAATTGTCAGAGGAAGAGATTTTGCGAATGGCAATGAGAGAGTGAGTCTGCTTTCTAAGTAGGGTTACAGACAGCCGGAAAGTGTCAAGGGAACACCTTTATGTGACTTTTAAGGTTTAGCTTTCCCTCTGCTTCTGACTTGGCTTAAGGACAGAGGATAGTTGCAGTTCACAAGTGTGGTCCAGGCACCCTGTCCTGACAACATCTATTCCTAGGACTTTTCATTTTTGTAACAAAGTGTTATTATTAACCACTGCTTTTAACTAAGCTGATATTAGCTTGGGGACCTCTCTCGATCTTGTTCTTCCAGCTTTCGCCAGGGTCCTGCCTGATGTTGTGCGAGAGGCACGCTCAGAAAAAGCAGTTCTCACTTTAACACGTGGTCAAAGAAGAAAGAAGATCACCCAGTGACAACCTGGCACTTTCCAGATCCTTTTTTGAAGGGGGGCCAAGTCCCTTCAAGGACCACATGAAGCACTCTCTGATAAGGTGAAATGTGCTGAGACATGAGCAGTGAGGGATAGCTGACTGTTCATACGAGGTAGGAGACATACTTGAGGCTCCTGTCTCTTCCAGCCACACGTCCTCATACCAGCTCATTGTGCTGCATTTATTTGACTTAGAAGCTGCATGAAGTTGCCGGGCCTCCTCCCCTTGGGTCAGTGGGAAACATCAGAAATGACAGGTCCTGAGTAGATGCACTGCATGCAGGAGTGGGGGTGGGGGCGGAGTTATCTTGCCACAGAGCAGAAAGAGTAGTTTCAAGCTCTTGCTACAATAGTTTCTTCTTTATTATATGATACAAGCCCTTATTGCTTGGTAACACCTTTAAAAACTTTTTTTTATAATCAGCTCTTGGTTGCGATCTTCTAAAAGAGCGAAAGTTATTTAAAAGTTAAGCTCCACAGGGCGCCTGGGTGGCTCAGTTGGTCAAGCATCCGATTTCGGCTCAGGTCATGATCTCCTGGCTACTGAGTCTGAGCCTCGTGTCAGGCTCGACGCTGACAGCGTGGAGCCTGCTTAGGATTCTCTCTCTCTCCCTCTCTCTCCTTCTCTCCCTCCCTCCCTCTTTCAAAATAAATAAACATTCAAAAAAATAATAACAGTTAAGCTCCATTTCTGTAGAAAGTCAGTGATGAATTCGTAAGCCATTCAAATGCTTGTTGGGATTTGTCATTCGAGAAGCAGGTAATGTTATTGACTTTACGAAAACGAAGAGAAATCTGCAAGGATTAGTTTTTGATTTAAAATGTTTTAATGTTTATTCATTTTTGAGAGAGAGTGAGACAGAGCGCGAGTGGGGGAGGGGCAGAGAGAGAGGGAGACACAGAATCTGAAACAGGCTCCAGGCTCTGAGCCATCAGCCCAGAGCCCAACGCGGGGCTCGAACTCACGGACCGCGAGATCGTGACCTGGCTGAAGTCGGACGCTCAACCGACTGCGCCACCCAGGCGCCCCAAGGATTAGTTTTTTTAAAGAAAATTAGTTTCTTTAAGAAACTTACACCTGAAAAACATAATTTAACATACGTAACTGCAGAAGGTATGTCCACATATTTTCATTTAGATCGAGGGTTGGCAAACTTTTCTGTAAACAGCCATGTAGTAAACATTTTCAGTTTTGTGGGTATACAGTGTCCATTGTAACTACTTGCCTCTACAATTCTAGCACAAACAACAGGTTTCGACAGTACAAAAATGAATGAGCATGGCCGTGTGCCAATAAAACTTCATTTACAAAAACAGTGGTCCATGGGCTGTAGTTAGCCTATGATTTAGATCAACGAATTCCTCCTTTAAATTAATTCCACTCATTTGCAACTCCAGGTTTTCTTGCACATGTACATAAAATAAAGCAATAGTTGTCACCATGATGGCTCTATTAGCAGGAGAAGAACATCACAAACACTTAAATAATGCCAGTTTGACGTCAGTATCCTTAGATGCTTCAAGAGAGTATCAGTTAAATTCATTTGAATCATGGTTCAGATTTTTTCATCTAATTCATACACTCAAAGTAAACTTTTTATTTTTTTATTAAAAAACTTGTTAATGTTTTTATTTATTTTTGAGAGAGAGAGACAGAGCACAAGCAGGGGAGGGGCAGAGAGAGAGGGAGACACAGAACCCGAAGCAGGCTCCAGGCTCTGAGCTGTCAGCACAGAGCCTGATGTAGGGCTCAAACCCATGAATTGTGAGATCATGGCCTGAGCCAAAGTCAGATGCTCAACCTACTGAGCCACCCGGGTGCCCTGCTCAAAGTAAAGTTTTTTCAAGATGACTATGACAGATAATAGAGTAAAATCAGGTAAAACACTCATCATGGACGTGAAATGTGTTTTGTGTCAAAAATATGAATACAGATTTTGGTAGAGTATAGCACACGGTAAGCACGATATTCCTACTAAATCATTAAATCAAAAAGTTGACGGAACAGGAATGAATCTCAGTTAGAATCTCTAACTGTATCCAAAGTAGCTGATATATCCAATTATATCCAAATAATCTATCCTTCAAAAGAAACACTGTAATTGTCAAAATTTACAAATACACAGAGAAATTGAACTCCAAACTTTTTGTGACAAAGCTGAGGTGGAATACCAAGGAAGGAAAATATTATATCGTGGAAGTATATGCTTTTTCCTTTTTTTTTTTTTCTTCTTTTCCTGCCTGTCAGTAAAATTCTCAAAATATCTGAGCTTTTGAAGAATTACTTTCTATAGCAATGTGGGTATAAATGGGTCCTCTAAATTTTAGTTGCACTTTGTTTGCACTCAGTGAGTGAATGTTGGCAAAGCCTAGAGAATAAAGAAGACAACACAATGAAGCAGGGTCCATTTCTTCTGTTAAAATATGCCATTTGTCAGACTCGTCTCACTGCTTGGGGACAGGGGGGAGTGTGAGTTGGTACCATCTTTATGGAAGCTTTAAAAACAGACTGTTAGAAATATATTCTAAGAAATAATGGAGCATGTACTCAAAGACAGAGGATGGGGCGCCTGGGTGGCTCAGTCAGTTGGGCGGCCGACTTCGGCTCAGGTCACGATCTCACACTCTGTGAGTTCGAGCCCCGCGTCGGGCTCTGTGCTGACCGCTCAGAGCCTGGAGCCTGTTTCAGATTCTGTGTCTCCCTCTCTCTCTGACCCTCCCCCGTTCATGCTCTGTCTCTCTCTGTCTCAAAAATAAATAAACGTTAAAAAAAAAAAAATTAAAAAAAAAAAAAAAAAAGAGGATGCCGGCCGCAGTGCTCAGGGACCTTCAGCCAGGAACTGTACCAGGTGTTGGTAACACACAGGGTCTGTTTAAATTAGACACAGTCCTGGGCCTCATGGCGCTCACTGCCAAAGTGATTTATAGCAGCAAACACTGGAAATAACCTGATTTCCAATAATAAGAAATTGGTTAGCTAAATGACAACTATAAAACTCAATACGCTGTGGTCATTAAAAAGAATGCTGAGGGTCTATATTAACTTGGCAGAGGGTTCACCACAATATATCGTCTGTGCTTTTCAGAATCTTTAAAGAATAGAATCAGAAAAATTAATGATGGTGTTCTCGTTTTTTTAAAAGACCCCCATGTTTAGCGGTTGATGGGTTTACAAATTAAGAAACAGCTCAATTCCAATATGTTTCTTTAACTCCCCTGCAAGGGATTTCTCTGGGTGCAATATTTGATCACCTTTGTTTGGTTGTCTTCTTTCTGGAGAGCCTCTAATTTCTGCCTCTGCGCCTGTGTGGGTTTGGCCCATTCTTGTTCAATGTCCTGTAGTGCCTTAAAGCGACAGAAGTTGTAAGATTAGCAACCTTAGCAGAAGTGAGCTAATCTGACAAAAACACACTCATGTATGAAAGGCTATAAAAACAGAGCCAAGTGGACATATATAAGGATTTAGCATGTTATAGAGCTGACTGTTAAATTAGTGGGTGGAGGAAGAGATTGTTCAATGGTTTGGGGACAGCTGGCCACACTTGGGAGAGAAAATGAAGTTAGCCTCTTTCCCCACACCACCCAATCAAACAAATCCAGATAAAGATTTAAATGTTTTAAAAAAAAAAGATTCAGGAAAAGAAATCTGATGCTGAGGTAAGGATTATATTTTTAAGATACAGAATCAAAGTGTCATAACAAAGGAAAATATAATTACATGAAAATATAAAACTTCTATGCATAGAAACCATCAAGAACAAAACTAAGAAGCAAATGGCAAACCAGAGAATATGACCACATCATATGTGGAAAAGAGTTGATATTTATATAAAGCAATAGGAAAAATGTAAATATCCCCAACAAGAAAATGGACAAAGAATATGAATCGGCAATTGACAAAAAGGAATTCCAAATTCCAAATCTATGTTCAACCTCACTGGTAATCGGTAATTTTTTTTTTTTTTTTTTTTTTTTCCTCTCAACTTGGCAAGGACTAAATATATATATATATATATATATATATGTAATATTCAGGGCTGGCAAAGATTTGGGGAAACCGGAAATTCCATGTAGAGCCGATGGGATTTAAATTGGTACGATTAGCCTGTGTTGCTTTTACTTATCAGGCTTTCAGAAAGTTTTCCATTGGTCTTCAGTTAGCCTGTTAAGCCCTCAAGAGAAAACCTTGAGTCCTTCCCCTCAGTGTATCTTGTCCAAGGTCTTACATACAGCAAACATTTAATAATTCTTTGCCAATAGTCAGGCACTCATTTATACCTTGGTCTGAATGTAAGTCTCTGTGCTCCACTGGTTATGCCTGATCTCCATCAGGAGAATGAAAAGATGAGTAAAGTTTTGATTTTGCTGTTTAGGTTGGGGGACAAGGAAATGGGTTTAGAGAAGAGAAGAAAAATAACAAATATTCGTTGAGAACCTGTTTTAGATAGGTTCTCTCAGCTTTCCAAATTATCTGTGGGATAGGAACATTCCCCTCATCCTATAGATGGGTAAATTGAGGTCCAGAGAGGTTATGGCTTTCGAGACAACCCAGCAATAAGTGGCACGAGTTGGGTTAAAACCCTGATTTGGCGACTGTACCCTCGTCTCTATGCCCAAGCTACTGAATTCTGAGTATGTAGGTGGCTACACACACCAAGACTTACCCCTGGTCACCAACTAGTCTCAAAACTGGACCTAGACATCTAGAACCTTTCCTTTCCTGAATTCTGCTTGATGTTAGAGTCCTGTAAGGACTCGGCAGTGTTATCACTCGGCAGCGATATCAAAGAGAAAGTATAGCTAAATAAAGAAGGTAAACAGCAATCACGACAGTAAGTACTAGCTGAAGATATGTCATTTGCCATTAGGGGACCTGGGACTCTCAGATACAGAGATTTAAATGTCCTGCATCAGCAGGAACAGAACTGCTTTTGTTTCACTACCTTTGAAAAGATTTGACCCTGATTATGGGCTCGCGAGTCATCGAATACATCACATACAGTACCTCACTCTAACCATGAGAGAGTCCAATTCAGACGAATGGCTCTACTCAGTTCTGTGGCTCCCCAAAGACTGGCTGCTGGAAACTTATGTAGAACCTATTTTTAAAAATCGAGTGAAATCACCTAAGCCATGGGTTTCATGAGCTTCAATCACACATGCCCCAGCACCCCCTGCAGAGGGTATAGCAGTAAGAAGTGGGGAGCAAGGCATGTACCGGGCTCTAGCTGGCTGAGGCATGGCACAGCTAGGCCAAGGCTGTGTGAGTAGACTGGGCCATGTGCAAGGGCACCAGGCTGTGACGGTCTGGGGAAGCTAACGGTCAGCCCATGTTCCCTTCACCAAGCCATGAGCCCCATTACGGGGTTAGCCTGCCTAGAGCAAGGGACACCTTGTTCTAATTTGCACAAAGTTACCACATAGGCCAGTGGTGCTGACATGCAGGCCCAGAACTGACCAAGCCTCGGTATTTTTTAGAAAACCCAGACATTTATACTTTTATATACCACCTTCCATTTTGTTAATACTACTCAAATTTAAAATAAAAGAAGGGAAACAGTGTGGGAGTCCAATTGGCTCCTGGGACATCCATCCATGGGGCACAGCTGCTTTAGAACAATCAAAAGCGTTTCCCTTAATAATTATGATGGCACTGTTGTTTATCAGAAGAATTCATAAGAACTTTCTGCATTAATTTTTTTAAAGGATGATTGCTTCTCACATATTCACATATCCTAAGCTCCCAGGACAGTGTCTGCCCTGGGCCATTCAGAGTCTAGTTAGGCAAATACATATGTAAATGATATTTACATGGCTGGGTGAGTAGCACCCTTAATGGAGGGTACAAACAAGTACTCAGGAGCAGAGAGGGAGGAAGGCATTTTCTTTCGAGGGGACCTGAGAAAAGTTTCCCCCAAAGAGGCAGCAGTTACGGTCCTGACTCCCCGGAGCTGACTTCTCGGTACCCCCACTTGGATTCAGTAATAACAATGGTGATGATAATGGAACAGATAATCATAACATCAACTATAATTTTTTGAAGACTTTGCAAGCGAAGAACTGTGGTTTGAAGAACAGTCTAGTAAAGCTGAGAGAAAACTTAGAAACCATTCCTTCCATCTAATCGCTTAACAGGGGGACATTGTAGTTCAAATTTCGGAAGGGTGAAGCGGCAGGCCCGAGGTCACACAGAGAGACAGCCAGTGACAGAGCAAGGGACAGAATGCATTTTCAAAACTGCTATTCGTGAGCTTTTCATGAAGCCATCTTTTTTCCCAGCTATCAGCAGAGGAAACACCGTCCATTTCTCTCTGGCTTACAACTCCTCGTTGAAGACAGATACGATGCCTACGGTGATGCTGGAGGTTCCTACTTCTCATCACCAGGCCAGAAAGACTATTTCCCACCAGAACAATATCAGAATTAGGTGATGCATCCTCCACCAAGGACGGGATATCAAACAGACCAGATGCAACCAATAATGCACTATAATAGCAAGGGTGCGACGGCGATGAGCCTCGGTAAACGTGTAAAATGGTAAAGTATGGTCCCATTCACACAACATGATTTTAATTACACTCAGCATGATTATACATGGGTCCAAGTATGACGAGAAATGGACTCAAAACTAGCCATGAAACTACAATGGTGACCATTGCACATCCAATATGTGATGTTTTGATTTGACTCCTTAGAATTTCGGAGAGCTTTGAGAAGATGATTTATTGGATTGCCTTGGCCTGTTAAAAAGTCACATAAGGAGAAATGGGCAGTTAGGCTGTGACTCCTTATCTGACATGCTGGCTGCTGGGCTCCCTGTGACTGCTCGGTCACCCACCCAGGTGCTTTGCCCTGTGCTGAGAAAGCCAAGGTCCCTGCATGGGGCTGGTGGTCTAGTGGGGGAGATATAGACACAAGTGATGCTCTAGCTTGTCCAATTGAAGACCTCCTTGATTCTGATATCATGATTTTGTGAGACACTAAGGAAAAACACTGCCAGTTAAGTTATGACACAGGGCCTTGTGATAGTTGTGCACGGTGGGTGAACCGGCCATGCCGACCTTCCCCGGCTGGTCATTGCTTTTATTTCTTCTGAGGCATTTGGTGATTCCTCTGGCCTTTAGCTGTTCTTCTTGGCCTGTGCCAGGCAGTCCTTTTGCATAGAGCTTAGTGAAAAACTGAGCAGTTTCCTCTCCCTGGGCACGTAAAGCACCTGGTGGTTGCTTTATAAGAAAATTTAGAAGTGTGGTCATTTCTGGCTTTATGAATATAAAGGGGAAAACTGCCACTCTGTCTTTGCCTCTCTGTGTAAGTGATAACTCCCATTCCATGAAGAATCATAGTGTATGTAGTGGCAGGGGGCTGGTGAGGCAGGAGAACTGAGGTGGGGGGTAAATGGAGAAGTATCACAGAGGCAGCATCTGTGACCGCCCCACCACGTAGCAGAACCTTCACCACTGAATCAGGGAAGGGAAAGGAGGCCAGGGGTGCCTGGGTGGCTCAGTCAGTTAAGTGTCCGACTTTGGCTCAGGCCATGATCTTGAGGTTTGTGGGTTCGAGCCCCATGTCGGACTCTGTGCTGACAGCTCAGAGCCTGGAGCCTGCTTCGGATTCTGTGTCTCCCTCTGTCTGCCCCTCCCCGGCTCATACTCTGTTTCTCTCTCAAAAATAAAGAAACCTTAAAAAAAAATTAAAAAAAGGAGGCCAAACTCTCAATGTACTTTCTGGGGGTTAGGGGGTTAGGGGGTAGGGGTAGGCAGGACCACCAACATAATCTGCAGGGCCTAATGCAAAATGAAAATGTGAGGTCTCTTGTTCCAAAATTAAGGATCAAGATGGCAACAGCAAAATATTAAACAATTGTGGGGTTCTTCTGAGCAGGCTATGTGCCCATGAAGCAGGCCCTGGAGGCTCAGGTAAAAAGAAGATTATGCTAAAATGAGATGGGAACACATGTGGCTTTAGATTAGCAGGGACAACCTTTCTAGACTCAACCTTTCTAGACTCAACCTTTCTAGATTAGCAGGGACAACCTAGAAAACTCAGAGAGGTGGTTAAAATGGAGGTAGAATTTTTTTTCTAAATTCTATTTCTTAAAAAATTTTTTTTTACTGTAGTAAACTGTATATAACATTTGTCGTTTTCACCACTCTTTTATTTAAAAAAATTTTTAAATGCTTATTTATTTTTTGAGAGAGAGAGAGAGACAGACAGACAGACAGTGTGAGTGGGGGAGGGGCAGAGAGCGAGAGGGAGACACAGAATCCAAAGCAGGCTCCAGGCTCCGAGCTGTCAGCACAGAGCCCGAGGCGGGGCTCGAACTCACAAGCTGTGAGATCATGACCTGAGCCAAAGTCAGACGCTTAACCGAACCACCCAGGCGCCCCTCATTTTAACCATTTTTAAGTGTACAATTCAGTGGCACTAAAAACATTCATAAAGTTGTGTAACCATGAACACTCTTATACTTACCTTTTTAGCATCCCTGGCATCCCTAGCAAAAATTCTGTACCCATTAAACAGTAACTCCCTGCCACCGAGCCCCTAAAAACTTCTATTGTACTTTCTGTCTCTGTGAATTTGCCTATTCTAGTTATGGAGGTAGAATTCTTAACTATCACAATTTTTTTTAATGGTTTCCATCCCAAATGGTCAATAACACATGGTGTTTTGAGAGTCCTTGGTCACCCTTACCTGCATATGGATCAAATCTACGGCTGCTGTGCAGTCCATCAGCATGGAGTCGAGGGATGGGTCCATGTACCTGCGTAATTCAGGAGCATTAAGTTCATTCATATGACACAGCCGATGGGCACACCTGGGAGCACATGCTCTCTGAGGTGGTGGCCCCCTATGCTTTAAACGAGCCCCCACTGGGGCACCTGGGTGGCTCGGTTGGGTGAGCATCTGACTTCAGCTCAGGTCATGATCTCACGGTTCATGAGTTTGAGCCCCGCGTTGGGCTCTCTGCTGTCAGCACTGAGCCTGCCTTGGGATCCTCTGTCCCCCCCTCTCTCTGCCCCTCCCCCCTCCTCTCTCAAAAATAAATAAACATTGGGGCGCCTGGGTGGCTCAGTCGGTTAAGCGGCCGACTTCGGCTCAGGTCACGATCTCACGGTCCGTGAGTTCGAGCCCCGCGTTGGGCTCTGTGCTGACAGCTCAGAGCCTGGATCCTGCTTCAGATTCTGTGTCTCCCTCTCTCTCTGCCCCTCCCCTGTTCATGCTCTGTCTCTCTCTGTCTCAAAAATAAATAAACGTTAAAAAAAAGTTTGGAAAAAAATAATAAACATTAAAAAAATATTTAAACGAGCCCCCCTTTCTAACAGCCCTCTACTCACCTAGCTTTTTCTGTCTCCTACTTTCTTTACACTGTAAGCTCTTGTCTGGCGGGCTCTGAGAGTAAGGTGCCAAACAATAAAGCTGTGGGAGAATGGCCCACGGCCCCGTTCACACTCGCCCCACTGTTGGGCCCCAAGTGCGCATGCCCTTTCCCCACCCCATAGTACCTGGTGTCGCCGTTGCCCCAAACCCACACCTGCATCACCACCCTGTACCCAGGCTGCTCTCATCTGTCGCCCGAACTGCTCCCTTTGTCAGGCCTTCTGCGTCAGCCCCGCCCCCTCAATCCCAGGCTCTGCGTTCTAACCTGAGGGCTCTTTCCTGAGTAGCCTGTGGACTGTCGTGGTCCCAGGAGTTAGATCATTCATCTTGCTCCCTTCCACGGCCCGGCCCGTCAGGGGACACCTAGCTTTCATTTCCAGCTCCGTCTCTTACCTACCTTCCTCCGTCGCACTCGACATCCAACGGTGTTTTCTCTCCTCTCCTCTGCCTGGAAGACCAGTGCCCTTACCAGCTTCCGTCCCTGCCTCATCTGCCTCTCCTGGGCTCCTCGTGTCCCCCCTCCAGTCCCCACTCCCCACGGTTTCCACTTCATCCTCTATGCTTCCTTAGCACTCCAAAGTCATCCTGACCACTGCTCTCATCAAGTTGATCTTAGCACCAGGTACATAGGGGCTGTGTCCTATTTGGAGTTGCCACTCTGCAAAGTGACTTGCAAACAGCAGGGCTCCGTGTCTGTCTAATGGGCCCAGAATCGCCAGGCTAAACTGAAATCATACTTCCTGTATGAGCACAGGAGCTGCTAAGAATTGATAGAAACGGTCCGGAAAGGGTACACCACAGCTGGTCTAAACCAATCTGAGGGCAGAGGTAAGCCGAATCACTGCACTTACGAGAGTGTGGTTAAGAGACCAATGGGATTGGCATGGACTAGGAAAGGATGAAAATGGTACTTGAAGGTCAGCTTCCTCCTGGGGGGCGGGGAGAAGCATGCGCAGTTATGTCTGATTTAGCTCATTTGCCCACAGGGCGTAGGCAACTGTTGAATCCAAGCTAGAGAGCCCCCGGACCCAGCCCACACTTGGGGCTCTGAGAGGCCAGGGCAGCCTCCCTCTGATCTGGAAGGAACTGCACCGTAATTGGAGAGGTGCACCAGAGAACTCACAGACAGAAAAATCCCTAAAACTCTGGCTAATGTTTGCTGGAATGCCTTACCTGCTGGGAATCCCACAGCTCCCGGCAGCCAAGCTGGCCTCCCTGCTCCCACTCAGACTTTTCCGGACAGATGACCAGGTCCCTTCAGGATCCTACTCCAGGCTCTTCCCCTCAGGTGACCTGACCCTCAGCTCTAACAGCTGGAGTGGGGGCCTCCTTCCTTCCCAGTTCCCGTTAGCAAAGGGCATCTATCTGCCTGGATCCGAGATGCTGGTGTGTGAGTGACACTTTATCTTACGCTGATGATCTACTATATACCTATTTTTTTTTAAGTTGTATTTATTTATTTTGAGAGAGCAGGAGAAAGCATGAGCACAGGAGAGGCAGAGAGAGAGGGAGGGAGAGAATCCCAAGCAGGCTCTGTACTGTCCGTGCAGAGCCCAACATCGGGTTCGATCTCAAGAACCACCAGATCATGACCTGAGCTGAAACCAAGAGTCAGAAGTTTAACTGACTGAGCCACCCAGGTGCCCATAGAATATACCTATTTAATGAAGACCTGGGCAAAACCCAATTACCAATTAAGACTTCAAGGTAAGGGACAGAGTCCTCAGGTCTCCTTTGATCTCAAGTTCTCTGGAGAGTCCATGAGCAAAGCAGTCTAAGCCTCAGGGATTCCTGCTGTTATTGTTATTATAATTATTATTATCTTCAATATAACAGTAAGAAACAAGACCAAAATTTGTTGAGCATGTGGGATTACTTTATTTAACCCTCACACTAATATGAGCTAGACTCCTGTTATTATTCCCGTTTTACTGAGGCTTAGTGAGCTTGAGTAACTTGGCTAAGGTTGTTATTCAGCTACCCAGTGAGTTGGTTGGGATTTAGACTCACATACTCTGACCCTAGGAACGACCATGCTCAGCCACTTGTTACACTAATCAGCTTCTAGAAGAACAGCTACTCTAGAAACACCTAGGTGGAACTGCTAAGGGTTTTTCCTTTTCGCCTTTTTAGGGTTCCACCCCACAGATTTTGACAGTTTCTCAGAATACTTTTGAATAGCAGTAAATGAACTTCTAGCCCTGCCAGGAATGTCCTTCCAAAATTCAAAACCACAGACTGGCGCTGTAAACAAGGCATCATGAGGTCAAGATAACTACTATTCCTAGATTACAAAATGCCTTTCTTTAATACTCTCTGTGCTCAGATTACAGAATAGCTGGGCTGGGAGAGAGTAAACCAAAGAAGCAACCCAATACAGCCATGGTAATAAACACTGGAGACTACAGATTGTAGGATATATGTGGGGCTGGGTGGGGAGGGAGAAGTGTCCTGCTTCTTGTTATTTTCTGTTCGTTCGCTTTCCATAGGGCTT
The DNA here is from genome assembly GCF_007474595.2 of Lynx canadensis. Lineage (NCBI taxonomy): Eukaryota > Metazoa > Chordata > Mammalia > Carnivora > Felidae > Lynx > Lynx canadensis. Next base: position 36,687,845 of record NC_044320.2, on the reverse strand, counting down.
CTTGTTTCTGGGGGAAAGGATAGTATTTTCTGCAAGGTGTTCAGTCAGTCTACGAACATGGCTGGCCCTGGTTTATACGCATTTGTTATTGGAATCCTTTAAGAATGTAAGCCAAATACTTAAGAGTTCAAATTCACTGCAAGTTGTCTGGGTCCACCCTTTGCCTTTAGGGAACACCACAGTGCAACAGATGAATTGCACCTATTTGTAATCATCAATAAATTCCTTCAATTAGTACAGTTGATAATCCATTCCAAAGCAGGCCCATGACCTGCCATTTCTCATCATTCCTGCTTTGATTCCCACCCCAATAGCACTTGGTTTTCAAGACTTGCCTTCAGGGCCACCATCCTCGTGACAATATCCCTCAAGTACTTACTGAAGACCAGTGGGAGTTATCTTCAACATCCCATTCTTTAGGACAAATATTCTGGTTCATTCCCCACTCTCCCTTCTTTATTGCTTTCCTCTCAACCTTCCGCAAGCTCCTGGTCCCTCTCTAGCTGTTAGGTTGTGAGCTGATCCGGTGAGACCGACAAAATCTCAACGGGAACCGAAAACATCCTCAAATACCTACCATCACCGCAAACGCTTACCACTTCCGGAGTCCAACCTTGCAGTTTTCCATTCCAGCACTTCTGAGACTCACATAAGGGAGTTCAAAGTCCGCCAGTTTTTTCATGACTAGAGAAAGGGGAAAGGGAGTCTTCCTGGTTGAAACGGCACAAACAGTTTACATACAGAGGCTTCGAAATGAGAAAATAAAGCGTTGCCATTGGAAAGAATAAAATCACCCTGATCACATTCTCTCGCATTTGTATGTAATTTTTAACTTCCCGAAATTCATCCAAATGATAAATAGCATTTCACCCTCATAAAACAGCAGCACCGTTCGTAGGGGGTACTTTCCACTGCAATACAGATGAAGAAACCGAGGTCCAGAGAGGTCTAGTGCCTTCGCCAGCACACCACAGATCTTAGTGGTGAAGCCAACACACAAACCCCTTAACTTCCCACTCAAAACCACTTCCCTGCAGCTTCTTGAGAACATGTGTAAGTGGCATTCAGATAATTGATACCATTTCACAACTAAATAGCTTGTAATACCTAGAAATGCACTGTAGAGGAAAGCAAAAGCCACGTGGACCACACTGCCGTCTTTCACTAACTCCTTACGTTTTTTAAGAATCTGAGAACTTATTTATGGCATCCACATTTTACAGCAAACATTCCTTAACGAGGAGAAGCGAAGCGTGATGGGATGTCCTGACATCTGAAGTCCAGCACTCCAGAGGGAGGCCGGGGCATGGCTGGTGGCCAGCAGCCAGGCCATAAGGGTAAAGGTGAGACAGACATTAGGACTGGGACCAGGGCAGCCACAAGAGCAAGTGCAGTTACTGGTAAGGGCCTGACATCTTGCTATGGTCCATGCTAGCTTTCTGGAGTGGCTCAACCCCAGCTCACCCTGAACACAGACACAACCGCCCATCCCCCAACTTTTGATCCAGGGACTACTGAGAACAGTAGTAGGGACCACGCATCGCCCCTACTCGGCGGTATCTCCTGCATCCCCTGGGCTGAGCACGTGCCCACACCTGCCCAACCCCATCTCCCGGCTGCCCTGCATTCCTTCTTTCCTTACCAGAGAGCTTGCCCTCTTTGCGAAACCGAATGAGAAAGAGGCCAAAGTAGCCCAAGAGCTCCTGACACAGTCCAATTTTGTGTGACACCACCTTGAGAAATAAACAAAGACAAGAAAAGGGTGGGGGGGGGGAGTTGGGAGAGTGTCCGCCATGCTTACCATGATATGCACAATTTGAAATTGCCTGTAGGGGCGCCTGGGTGGCTCAGTCGGTTGGGCGTCCGACTTCGGCTCAGGTCATGATCTCGTGGTCCGTGAGTTCGAGCCCCGCATTGGGCTCTGTGCTGACAGCTCAGAGCCTGGAGCCTGTCTCAGATTCTGTGTCTCCCTCTCTCTCTGACCCTCCCCTGCTCATGCTCTGTCTCCCTCTGTCTCAAAAATAAATAAATGTTTTTCTCATTGCCACGTAGTATTCCATTGTGTATATAAACCACAATTTCTTTATCCATTCATCAGTTGATGGACATTTAGGCTCTTTCCATAATTTGGCTATTGTTGAGAGTGCTGCTATGAACATTGGGGTACAAGTGCCCCTATGCATCAGTACTCCTGTATCCCTTGGGTAAATTCCTAGCAGTGCTATTGCTGGGTCATAGGGTAGGTCTATTTTTAATTTTCTGAGGAACCTCCACACTGCTTTCCAGAGCGGCTGCACCAATTTGCATTCCCACCAACAGTGCAAGAGGGTTCCCGTTTCTCCACATCCTCTCCAGCATCTATAGTCTCCTGTGGAACTGGAGAGTGTGATGCTAAGTGAAATAAGCCATACAGAGAAAGACAGATACTTTATGGTTTCACTCTTATGTGGATCCTGAGAAACTTAACAGAAACCCATGGGGGAGGGGAAGGAAAAAAAAAAAAAAAAGAGGTTAGAGTGGGAGAGAGCCAAAGCATAAGAGACTGTTAAAAACTGAGAACAAACTGAGGGTTGATGGGGGGTGGGAGGGAGGGGAGGGTGGGTGATGGGTATTGAGGAGGGCACCTTTTGGGATGAGCACTGGGTGTTGTATGGAAACCAATTTGTCAATAAATTCCATAAATAAAAATAAATAAATAAATAAATAAATAAATAACAAAATAAATAAATAAATAAATGTTAAAAAAAAAAAAAAAGAAATTGCCTGTAAACATCAATAGAAAGTGCTTCAATGGGCTGCAGACATTAAAAGGAATCTTCTCCAGGGGCGCCTGGGCGGCTCAGTCGGTTAAGCGGCTGACTCTTGGTTTCGGCTCAGATCAAGATCTCGTGGTTTTGCAGGTTCAAGACCCGCATCGGGCTCTGTGCTGGCAGCTCAGAACCTGCTTAGGATTCTGTCTCCCTCTCTCTCTCTGCCCCTCCCCCACGTATGCTCGCTCTCAAAAATAAATAAATAAAAACTTTTAAAAAAAAGGGAATCTTTTCTGAATCTAAAAATGATCACGTTGATTTTAGAAAATTTAGAAATCAAAAAAATTAGAGTGAAGAAAATAAAAATCAGCTCCAACACTATGGACATGAACCTGGCCTCCGCTGAGGCTGGTTGTCCCACCTGGGACAGGGATGTATCTCCCAGATAGTTTGGTCGTTATAATCCACCGGAGGGCAGCAGCCATCCTCCACGAACATCTGTCCTTCTGTGATACCTGCCCCTGGAGCCCTCACCCCAATTTACCTTCCTGCGGGCTGGATTCTCAGAGAAGGGACGTTTCCCGCCAACTGGCTGCCATAGAAAAGTGTACATGCTACTGGCCACCTTTGCCCGCCCCCCGCCCCGGCCCCCTTCTGTCTGGCGCCTCCTGTGACGGTCAAGTCTAATTTACATGCCATTTGCTCAGCGCAACCTCGGATCCCAGGCACAGGCTGCTCTCCTTTCCTATTCCTTCCTGACCTTTACATCAAACGGCTTTCATTTCAACACCCACGGTTTCATTTCTACCAGTGGGTCATGAGGCTGTAACGTCATAATGTTTTATATTCACTCACCTTTCCTTAGCAGGAACGTCCATGCTACCACAGATTCTCCCCTTCCTCACCCACCCCCGCCCCCCACTTAAGCCTGGGCTGCAGCGTGACTTCTTTGCTTGCACACTCTGAATTCACTAGATCACCTCTGCAACACTCGAGGATTTCACCTCCACAGCCAGGGGTGTGAGCTGATGCTTTAACCATGGCTCCGGGTTCTCAAGGTGGCAGTCGTACAAACACCAGGCTCCAAGGGGCACTTTTCTTGTCAGAGATCTGTAAATTGCCTCATGAGGCAGTCTTACTAGGTGCATGATATGAGTGGGTGTGCTCGGCATGGCTTTGAAAATAAGGAAGGGCCTGGGAACGTTTTACGACATTCACTCAAGGCGCATCCCCATTCGCCTGCTTCCTATCTCACCCTTCCCCATGCCCTTGCAGACACCCCACACCGAACACAGCGCCCCTGTGTGTGCAAGGGTGAGTGTGTGCTGGTAAGTAACAGATTGCAAAGACATCTTTTCCTAGAGGATGAGCCATGTCCCTTCAGACTGATTACTCTCTTCTCGGATCCATTCAGAGAAAACAGGAAGCTTACATGCTAGGGCAGATAAAGGAGTAGGGAAAAGAATGGAGAAGGCTTTTTCATTTATAAGGACATAAACACACATACCTTCTTTCGAGAGGAGTAAGCATGGACAAAAAAGAGACACAATGATATTGTCTTCTTAGCAAACGTTAAGGAGATTTCAAAACAGAAGCACCATCAGTAAAACCACGTTAGCACAAATGTGTAAAACCCCCAAAAGAGATTTTATCTTGTTGCTGGTCCTTAAGAAACCCAGCAGGATGGCAGGGAGGTGGAGGATGAAGGAAAGTATGCTTGAGGAGATGTAAACAATGATTTTTTTAAGGTTTTTTTGGGGGGCGGGGAAAGAGAGAACAAGTGGAGGAGTGGGGGTGGTCGGGCAGAGGATCCAAAGCAGTCTCTGGGCTGACAGCAGAGAGCCTGACGCAGGGCTTGAACTCACGAACCATGAGATCATGACCAGGGCCGAAGTCGGACACTTCACCGAGTCACCCAGGCCCCCCCCCCCAGCAAAAATGATTCTCAATTACAAAATTTAAATTATATTTTTATGCAAGCTGGAGAATCTTCCAGCCCCTGGAAGAGAAGTCACATGTCTGCCTGGCCAACTGCTCACTTTGGTACCTGCTCACCTCCAGGTAAACTTATTTGATGCTAATGATGTCAGTGTCTGGGGTTTGAATGTCTCACAAGTCAGTGTGATTAGAACAGGGAAAGTGTAATTGTCTGAGATCACGAACGTACATTGTTAAACTTCTGCTCCTTGTTACGAGAGAAACTGGGGAAAAGAGTTGGTATTGTGGAACCATAGACTTACTGCCCTCCTCCTTCGCTATGTCAGCCTCCCACTGTGCAGGTCCTGGGAAGGCGATTTACGGAACCACGTTTTTGTGTTTGGGGGGCTTTGGGGGATAAATCCCCTGAGGCATTAAGCAGCAAGGGCCTTTGATGCTTTTTTGGAGATATCACTCTGGAAGCCAGGATAGAAGGTTGGCAAGACTGGAAGCAGGGACTAGTTTGGAGGCTGCTATCGAAATCTAGCTGAGAAATGAGGGCTCGAACGAGGATAAGGATGGAGAGGAGGCAATGGGGAGACAGGAATTATCAGGAGAAAGACTTGGGGCACAAGATTAGTAGGATTTGGGGGTCAAGGGGTGACGGAGGGGGACCCTAGGGTAACTTCTCAATGGATGGCCTCAGCAATGAGGTGGCTGCAGATCTCATTCAATGAGGCCAGCAATACAGGAGCCAAAAAAGGTTGTGTGCAGTGACTTTCCTAGGAAGGAAGGTCAAAAATGATCACTTTTGGGCAGAGCAAAGACCCCAGAGAAGGGATGTTTCCTAGCCTGGGGACAAAACTGCTCTTTGGAGGCCAGGAGGGCATGGGCCTTCTTGAACCTCCAGGCTGGAAAGAGGAGCCGTGTTTCAGGGAGGAGGCTCCCCCACCCCATGGTCTCAGGTAAAGGTGGGCTTGAGGGCTGGGAGCCCAACAGGGATGGCTCGTTTCCTACCTAGGAGGTGTCAGGTACCATGTCCCCAGCGCAAGAACATTCTGTCCTTGGGAAGGCCCCTAGAAACTTTCTCACTTCCACCTGTTTATAAGTTTATATTTTCCCGCACATACTTCTCTAGAGGATTAGAACTAACACCCTCCAAAGAAAAAGGACCTGGGAGCAGTATGCGGGTGTGAGGAGCTGGTGTTCCCTTGAAACCCAGGGTAGGGAGGAAAGGCCCCAGGGACAGAGCTGGTATTAGCCACATCTAAAGACGGGGAGGACAGTCTCTGTGTCTTGTCTTCAGAGTCCTCACAGAACCAGCTTCAACTCAGGTCTGGCCCTCTGGATGCAGAATTAGACCTGCCAGAGTTTTGGTTTCCTGTGGGACAGGAGGGACAATTACTCCAGCCTTCGAGAAATCTGCTGTCACTCTGCCAGAACCTGTCACCAGCCTACCTGGATACAGCCTGTTTCAGACTCATCTGGACTCCACTCCCCTTCCTGCTCCCAACCATGAGGGCATCCCGTAATAAAGCACTTGGCATATCTCCAGGGCACATCTTTGGCTGAGTCCCAGAAAACTGACAGCCGTATTAGGAAGGGCCTAAAAGATGTCTGGGAAGTTGATGCCCACGGGGAGAGTAAAACCAAAGATGCCCGGGAGGATAAGTTGTAGCTCAGATTCCTTGGTCAGTCTCCCAGAAAATCCAGCCTCTCTACAGATACATCATCCAGAGTAAAATGATAGGCAGGAAGCTTCTGGAAGGTAACCTTATCCTAGTCCCTGCCCTCAAACAGAATGATTCCTGAATTCAGTTCTGGAGCTGGAGTTGAGACAAAGTTTACCTCTAGAACTCTTTCAGCAGTATCTGATGTTAGAATTTCGATTTGAATATTCCTTCCATCAGGCAGAAATATATCCAGAGCCGCTGTCTTGGTCGTGATGCTAAATGTGTCCTGCAAGCAAAGGGAAAGCACAGTGAGCCCCCCAGTCCCTTCAATGGGGTACACGGAGCAGGAAAAGTCAGTAGCTTCCTCTACTTGGACCCTCAGGGCATACATTACCCAGAAACACACAGAGTTGACTGCAGAGATTTGGGGGATGGTGTTTTGATGGATGTGTTGGGGTGAGGAGGGGTGTGGAGGGGCCGAGACAAAGCAATGACATGCCGCTTGAATAATTTTCAAATAAACAATAAGGCATCCATTTTAGGAAAAAAAAAAGCTTTTGATAAAATCATCCACCTGACCCTGGGGAATCTCAGATTTTAATTTTCACTTTGAATATTTCCAGGTATCCCTAAAAGTCCCATAAAAGTCTTCTGAATGGAGGCGCCTGGGGGGCTCAGTTGGTTAAGCATCTGACTCTTGATTTCAGCTCAGGTCACGATCTCATGGTTTGTGGGTCTGAGCCTCGCATTGGGCTCTTCACTGACAGTGTGGAACCTGCTTGGAATTCTCTCTCTCTCCCTCTCTCTCTGCCCCTCCCTTGCTCACTCACTCTGTCTCAAAATAAACAAATAAACTTTAAAAAAAATTAAAAAAAAAAAAGTCTTCTGAATGAAGAAGGATGTCACTATCAGGTGAGTAAGCATCCACCTGAGGGCCAGCACTCCCAGCTCAGCCCTACTTTGCTAACATTTATGCATTCTGCAAGGGGATACCTACGTGCTAGAGACTACTGCAAATCTGGGGACCTGTGAAGTTCTTGGATGAAATGTTCTGGAATGTCAAGGACAGGCTAGAGACACTGGAAAGCCTTCAGAGTGGAGGAAAGTGTGAAGCTGGAGTTGATGTTCAGTGACCACAGAGCGGGGGACCCCAGGGGGAGGCACGGCCAGTGGCCGCTCAGCTGAGCCTCGCGGGGCAGTTGCATCTGGCAGAAGGCTGTTTTCAGCACCTCCCAAATGGATGCTGTGGGTCCGCAGGACTGCCTCATCTCTGGGAGGCTGATTCAGGCCAGAGCCTCTCTCATCCCAACTCTACAACAGGATTAAACCCGAATGCACCAACACATTCACTGTAGGCAAGGAGCTCACTTCTCTCCTAGGCATTGAGAATGGCAGTGGTTACGTATTCTCCTGGGGAGAACGGAGACAAGAGTCACTCAAATCATTTTATGTGTCCTAAGCCTACTATACAAGTCAGAATATTAGTAATACAGAGCGGTGGAGGGTAATCTCTTCTTAGTGCCAAGACAATGTGCACCCAGCCTAGGTTACCGCCTTCCTGGTACCAGGCGGGGAGAGAAGAACCAAATGACCAATTGTAAGATTGTTTGCAGATCAGGGCGCCTGGGTGGCTCAGTCGGTTAAGCGTCTGACTTTGGCTCAGGTCATGATCTCACGGTCCGTGGGTTCGAGCCCCGCGTCGGGCTCTGTGCTGACAGCTCAGAGCCTGGAGCCTGTTTCAGATTCTGTGTCTCCCTCTTTCTCTGACCCTTCCCTGTTCATGCTCTGTCTCTGTCTCAAAAATAAATAAATGTTAAAAAAATTGTTTAAAAAAAAAAAAAGATTGTTTGCAGATCACAGAATTGGGCTCAGGCAAGCTGACCAAGTGGGACCTTTCCCCTCAACAGGCAACACCTCCCTTTTCCTCACCCTCCCTACATCCACAGATAACATTTCAGGTTTTACAGGCTCCTGGGAGACTCAGCACAACTGCATTGCCCAGGTACCTCAGCCGGCCAGTTACATTAGCGACAGGCTCATTTTTCTTAATTGTGTTATCAAAGGGCAAGCTTTGTCTTTAAATTTTAACGACCCACCTGCCTCCCCCGCCCGCCGCCGCCCGCCATGTGTTATAATTACTAAGTTTCTATGATTCTGAATCTAAACACTTTAGAAGAGGAAATCTGCTATTTTCCAAATTCAAAGGGTTGCCCCCCCCATGTTTATGAATATCTACACATTTAGGCAGCATGTGTATATAGTATATCATTTATGAATAAATATGCATATATTTATTATGTACAAATATATTGATAATGCGTGATACTCATAATTGTGCTCTGTGCCAACGGCTTCACATAGGGTAACTCATCTAACTCTCGTAGCAATGCCTTGAGACAGATACGCGTATTAATCCCCCTTCGTCAGATGAGTAAAAGTTCACGAAGGTTAAATAACTTGCCGGGGGACACATTACTAGGGAATGGCAGAGGCAGGATTCCAGACCAGCTCCACGTGACTCTAGGCCTGGGATCTAAATAAGGGACCCAAGAATTCCCAACAATAGGCCTCCCATCCAGCACTGCTATGGCGTCCCCTGAATGCCTGTGCTGAGACCCTCACCTCCAGTGTGATGGGATGCGCAGAAGGGGCAGTGATTAGAGCTGGACGAGGTTGTGTCCCTCGTGATGGAACTACTGCCCTTTTGAGAAGGGACAGCAGAGGGCCTGTTCTCTTTCCATGTGTACACAAAGAGGACGCAGATTTCTCATAGTTCCAGGAATTTCTATGAAGCCGCCCTGCATTTTATAATGTCCGATATAAATGGAATAACTCTAGCACTTTTTTGACTCTCAAAGTGTCCACATTTGGATAAGTTACATGACTACCATGTCGCCACCCTCTACACCAGCATGAGGTACCATGGTATGCTGCCTCCCTCCGCATGCAATAGGTTTCTGTCTGTGTGACAGGAATTTGTCACTTTTCAAACAGTCCTGTGGCTCCTCCCTGTCAGAACTGGGCTCTGAATCAGCAAACGCGGATCCTCTTACCAGGTTTTTCCTCCAAGAGTCTGGTGCCAGGACCGTCCGCTTCCCGGCATCCTTTGAGAATCACTCCAAGTTCTTCTACAAAATGTCAGAACCCCTGGTTTCCCTGCACCATAGCACAGGCCCTGAGCTCCCACACAACCTCAGGCCACACTTCCGTCACCTCTGCTTTCCAGGGGACCTTTGGAAGATCTCCCTAGTTCCCCTGTAGTCATGATAACTGATTGATGATGAAACACAGCAGGGTCCCCAAGACTCCATATTTAGCTGAGATACAGGTAGTCAGGGGTAATGGGCTCCCCCAGAATAATTGCTGCAAATAGTCCCTTTCTAGGAATACCTTTGCTTAGATGTTGGTTCTTGTGTTCTGGGGCCTATAATCACAAACATCCCTTACCTCAAGGGAAAAACACTCACAAAATGAATGAAAAGAATTTTATTGCTTTTTGGTAAGATTCTAAAGGAAAGCCTAGCATTAATTTTTATTACCACAGTGCAACTCCCAACTCAGACCAAACTGCAGACTGGTAAGACAGCTAAATTACATAGACAGCTAAAATGAAATAAATGCATACCTTTATTAAATTCCTCCACAAAAGTGAGAAAGATTGGATTGGGAGAGCAGGTCAGATTATAGATGGCCCTGAAGTCAGACACTTGAGGATTTTATTAAAAAGGCAGGGGCGCCTGGGTGGCTCAGTCGGTTAAGCGGCCGACTTCAGCTCAGGTCACAATCTCGCCGTCCGTGAGTTCGAGCCCCGCGTTGGGCTCTGGGCTGATGGCTCAGAGCCTGGAGCCTGCTTCCGATTCTGTGTCTCCCTCTCTCTCTGACCCTCCCCCGTTCATGCTCTGTCTCTCTCTGTCTCAAAAATAAATAAACGTTAAAAAAAAATTTTTTTTAAAGGCAAAAGGAAGGGGGCACCTGGGTGGCTAAGTCGGTTGAGCGTCCAACTTCGGCTCAGGTCGTGATCCCGCAGTTCATGAGTTTGAGCCCCACATCGGGCTCGCTGCTGTCAGCACAGAGCCTACTTCAGATCCTCTGTACCCCCACCCCCACCCCCCCCCCACCCATCCGCTGCTTGTGTTCTCTCTCTCTCAAAAATAAATAAACCTTTAAAAAAAAAAAAGGCAGAAGAAAGCAGAAGGATGGAAACGGAGTGATAGAAAGATTTTGTCTGGGAGTGTGGTGAAAATGGGCAGGAAGAGAGACTGGAGGGTAGGGGACACTCAGAGTTGGCCGCAGTAATCTGCTCACAGGTACCAAGGGACTTGGCTGGAGCATGTGAAGAAATGGGTTCCAAGCCCAGCTGCTACACCTGCCCCATGTGACCTTATGTAAACCTGGAGAGGCTATTTGCCCCCGGTATTCCTCACTCCTTCTGCTCTAAAATAAGGACGGTAATAGTGCCCACCTTGCAGGGCTGCGGTCAAGATTCAAGGAAGCAACATGTGGAAGTTGGAATGGCACTCGCTGCAAACACTCAAATGGCAGCTGTGTTGTTCTGTTATTGTCAGAAGAAACGAGGAGGAAGTTACGTACCTTTGATTAAAAGCAGTGCCAATAGATAAGATATAAAGGATTCAAGAAAATACTCAGGAAGATATTTTAACATTCACATCGAAGCAAGGAACGTCTGAGTTGTGTCAATTTTACATCTTACACAATCTCTTGACTCTATCTACTTTTCTTCTCCGCTGCCAGCCCCTTAGACCCAACACACCTCTTCTCCCTCGGCTCCTGTGATGGCCTCCTTGCTTCCATTCTTACCCTACTACAAAGCACTTGCCACATGGAGCCAGAGAGATATTTTAAAATGCAAATCTAAAAATGTCCTTCCCTCGCGTAAAAGGCTCCAACGTCCTTACGTTGTTCACAGAGGGCGGCTAGGCTCACCACTATACGACCCACACTGGCCTTACACTGCCCGCAGGACACTCCAGGGAAAAACACAATTTCTCTCTACTCACACCGCTTCTGACACTATCTGGAGTTAGGACAGACCCCACAGGTTAAGGGCTCTGTGCCGCAAGACTTCCTCTCCCCAGTTTCAGGTGGCAGTCGCAAATCCAGGCCTCCCACACTTCTGGCCAACTGGCTAGAAATCAGGAGTGCCCACAACACCCTCCTCAGGATTTGTAGTTTTCTAGAACGGCTCACAGAACACAGGAAAGCTCCTTTTACCTACTATTGCCCACTTATTAGAAAGGAAACGACCCACAACCAGCCAAATGGAGGAGGTGCCTAGGGCAAGGTATGTGGAAAGGAGCATAGAGCTTCCATGCCCTTTCCAGGCGCACCGAGCATGTTCACCAGCTCCAAAGCTCTCTAAACCCCACAGTTTAGGGACTTTTATGGAGACTTTATCACATAGGTTTTATCACGTGTGATTATTAACTCAATTTCCCTGTGCTTCTCCCCTGTAGACCAGGGGGTGGGGCTGGAAATCCCAACCCTGTAACTATGCTTTCCACCAATCCCTATCTTGAAGCGACCTAGGAGCCCCCAGCCACCAGTCTTCTCATTAGCATGCAACAAGACACAGTGATCTTTCCAGAGATTCGAGAGGCTTATAATATTGGAAGCTTTGTGTAAGGCACTCTGATTACCCCCAACACTCAAGAAATTACAAAGGTTTTGGGACGCCTAGGTGGCTCAGTCAACTAAGCGTCTGACTCTTGATTTTGGCTCAGGTCATGATCTCACGGTTTGTGAGATCAAGCCCCACGTCGGGCTCTGTGCTGTCAGCACACTGGGAAGATGAATCCCCATAATATTTGGCTTTGAAAACCATAGGGGCCTAACTTCATGAGTTCTTATCACTCGTGGGGCTTTTAACACTTGAAACTTTACAAATCAGCGGGCTTGGCTCTGGGGGAGCCAGAGGATGATGGAAACTAAATCCTGGCCCTTAAAGAAACAGCATAATATACTGCCCTGCTGAGATACAGCACAGAAGCAGCGTTTGAAAAACACCTGGGTGTACGGGACAGAGATGTGTTTGTTAATCTTCATGCTTGTGCTGGAGGGGCAGGGGTCTTTGGGAGACTTGTCCAAGAAACAAAGAGGCTGGCAGGAACCATTTCCCTTCCCTTTCCCCCAGCCAAGATACACGGACACCTGCAGGAATAAGCGCAGCACAAATACTCTCCACCTAGCTTACTAGCAGCGTGCCTCTCCACATTCTCCTGCAGACCTGCCCCCTCCACCCTGACCTCCTCCTGAAACAGACCAGCACAAACCTTTCTAGCACTGTGCACCCCGTCCCCGTGTTCTCCTGTAGACTCACACTTTCCAGCACACTCTCAGTAGTCCATTCCAAGCGGCACACCAAGCATGGCAGTGTGCAACCACCCCTGACAAGGGTCAGCACCATCTCAATTTGAGCCCCCCCCCCCCAAGTTGCACTGCAGTCCCAGCAGCACTATGGTGGCAGACAACGGGCCCTGACTGCAGATCCTGCCCACCAATGAAAGCTCTCAGGGGACAATCGCAGGGAGAATGCTCTGCAGTCTCGTGCCACCACAGCTCTGGCAAGTGCTTGGCCTGCGCCAACTGAAGCCCAAGGCGACCCCAGACTGGCCCTGTAACAACACAGAGATCAAACCCTGCCCACAACAGGCAAAGAGAGCCATTACAGACAACCGTACTGAAGGCTAACGTGGCTCGGCCACAACAGTAGGGTGCACATAACACACAAGAGATATCCCTGACGCACAAGGTTCAGCTGAACAGGGAACATTGCACTGCAGAGCACTACAGGCCCTCTTCTTCGTAATGCCACTACTTTCGAGAGCAGACATAGTTGACTTTCTGAACACACGGAAACAGGCCCCGAGAGTTCACACAATGAAGAGACAGAGGGAAATGTCCCGAATGAAACAGACAAGGACAAAATCACATCCAGAGAGCTAAAAGAAATAGAGGTAAGTAAAATGCCTGGTAGGACAGGTAAAGTATTACAAGCATTACAAGTAAAATGTATTACAAGTAAAATGGTAGGACCATTTAAAGTAATGGTCCTAACAATACTCAATGGACTTGAGAAAAGCATGGAGGACCACAGTAAGACCCTTGACAAAGAGCGAGAAAATGTACAAAAGAACCAACTCAATAACTGAAATTAAAAATACTCTAGAGGAAATAAACAGTAGACTAGAGGAAGCAAAAGAATGGATCAGTGACCTGGAGGACAGAGTAATGGAAAGCAATCAAGCTGAACAGGAAAGAGAGAAAATATAATAAAAAATGAAAATAGATTAAGGGAACTCAGCATACCATCAAGCATAATAACATTTGCATTATAGGGATCCCAGAAGGAGGAGAGAGTAAAAAGGGGCACAAAAATTATTTGAAGAAATAATAGCTGAAAACTTCCCGAGTATGGGGAAGGAAACAGACATCTGGATGCGGAGGCACAGAGAGCCCCCAACAAAAATCAACCCAAGGAGGTCCACACCAAGACATGTAGTAATTAAAATTAAAAAGTAGTGATAAAGAGAGAATTTTAAAGGCAGCCAGAGAAGAGAAGATAGTTACATAAAAGGGAAACCCCATAAGGCTATCAGCTGATTTTTCAGCAGAAACTTTACAGGCCAGAAGGGAGTGGCATAATGTATTATTAGTGCTGAAATGGAAAAATCTGCAACCAAGAATACTCTATCTAGCAAGGCTATCATTTAGAATAGAAGAAGAGAGAGTTTTTCAGACAAGCAAAAGTTAAAGGAATTCATGACCATTAAACCAGCCTGAAAAGAAATGTTAAAGGGGACTCTTTGAGTGGAAACAGAAGACCACAAGCAGCAATGATAAAACTAGGAAGCACAAAAGCAGTAAAATTAACTATATTTATAAAAATAAGTCAATGGATTCACAAACTAAAAGCATGTGAAATATGACACCATATACCTAAAATGTGGGAGACAGAGGAGTAACAATTTAGTGCTTTTAGAATGGGTTCAAACTTAAACAACCATTAATTTAACATAGACTGCTACATGTGTAAGATGTTATATAGGAACATAATGGTAACCACAATTTAAAAGCTAGTAATAGGCAAAAAATAAAGGAAAAGGAGGCCAAGTATATCACTAAAGAAGGTCAGTAAACTAGGAGAAACTAAGAGAAGAAAGAACAGAGAAGAACTACAAAAACAACCATAACACAAGTAACAAAATAGCAGTCAGTATATAGCTATCAATAATGACTTTGAATGTAAATGGATTAAATGCTCCAATCAAAAGACTCAGAATGATAGAATGGATAAAAAAAAACAAGACCCATCTATGCTGCCTATAAGAGACTCATTTCAGACCTAAAGACACATACAGATTGAAAATGAAGGGACAGGGGTGCCTGGGTGGCTCAGTCGGTTGGGCAGCCGACTTCGGCTCGGGTCATGATCTCGCGGTCCGTGAGTTCGAGCCCCGCGTTGGGCTCTGTGCTGATGGCTCAGAGCCTGGAGCCTGTTTCGGATTCTGTGTCTCCCTCTCTCTGACCCTCCCCCGTTCATGCTCTGTCTCTCTCTGTCTCAAAAATAAATAAACGTTAAAAAAAAATTAAAAAAAAAAAAGAAAATGAAGGGACAGAGATACATTATCATGCAAATGGAAGTGAAAAGAAAGCTGGGGTAACAATACTTATACGAGACAAAACAAATTAAAACAAAGACTGTAACAAGAGACAAAGAAGGACACTACGTAATCATAAAGAGAACAACAAGAAGATATAACAAGTGTAAATACTTATGCCCCCAACATGAAAACACCCAAATACATAAAGTAGCTAATAACAAACATAAAGGAAGTAATTGATAGTAATACAATAATAGTAGAGGACTTTCATACCCTATTTACATGAATCGATAGGATTACGTAAACAGAAAATCAATAAGGAAACAGTGCCTTTGAATGACACATTGGATCCAATGGATCTAGTAGATATATTCAGAATATTCCATCCTAAAACAGCAGAATACACATTGTTTTCAAGTGCACATGGAACATTCTCTAGAATAGGTGACATGTCAGGCCACAAAAGAGGTCCCAACAAATTCAAGATGAGCAAAGTCATACCATGCATCTTTTCCAACCACAATCCTGTCAAACTAGAAACCAACCACAAGAAAAAATCTGAAAAGAATACAAATACATGGAGACTAAATAACATGCTACTAAACAATGAGTGGTTCAACCAGGAAATCAAAGATGAAAACAAAAAAATACATGGAGACAAATGAAAATGAAAATTCAATAGTCCAAAATCTTTGGGATACAGAAAAAGCTGTTCTAAGAGGAAAGTTTATAGCCATACAGGTCTCCCTCAAGAAACAAGGAAAATCTCAATAAACAACCTAACCATTACACCTAAAGGATCTAGAAAAAGAAGAACAAAACCCAAAACCCAAAAGCAGTGGAAGAAAGGAAGTAATAAAGTTTACAGCAGAAATAAATGAAATGGAAACTTAAAAAAAAAAAAAAGATAGAAAAGATCAATGAAACCAGAAGCTGGTTCTTTCAAAGATCAATAAAATTGATAAATCTTTAGCCAGACTCAGAGAGAGAAGACAGACTCAAAATCAGAAATGAAATAGGAAAAATAACCAACATCACAGAAATACAAAGAATTATAAGAGAATAGTAGGAAAAATCATATGCCAACAAATTTGACAACCTAGAAGAAATAGATAAATTGCTAGAAACATATAACTTCCCAAAACTGAATCAGGAAGAAAGAAAATTTGAACAGACTGATTACCATTAATGAAACTGAATCAGTAAACAAACCAACAAACAAAAAAAGGGCCTCCCCCAAACCAAAAATCCAGGGCCAGATGACTTCATAGACAAATTCTGCCAAATAGGTAAAGAAGAGTTAATACCTATTCTTCTCAAACTAATCCAAAAAATAGAAGAGGAAGGAAAGCTTCCAACTTCATTCAATGAGGCCAGCATTACCCTGATACTAAAACCAGATAAAGACTCCACTAAAAAAGAAAACAATATCCCTGACGAACACATAGGCAAAAAATCCTCAACAAAATATTAGCAAACCAAATTCAACAATACATTAAAAAAAAATCATTCATCACAGTCAAGTGGAATTTATTCCTGGGACGCAAGGGTGGTTCAATATTAGCAAATCATCCAATGTGACACATTACATCAATAAGAGGATTAAAAAAATGATCGTTTCAACAGGTGCATAAAAGGCATTTGACAAAGTACAACATCCATGCATGATAAAAACTCTCAACAAAGTAGGTTTAGAGGAAACACACCTCAACATAATAAAGACCATATAAGAAAAACCCATAGCAAACATCATACTCAATGGTGAAAAACTGAGAGCTTTTCCTCTAAGATCAGAAACAAAACAAGGATGTACACTATTGTTTAACATAGTACTGGAAGTCCTAGTTACAGCAATCACACAAGCGGAAGGAATAAAAGGCATCCAAATTGGTAAGGAAGAAGTAAAACTTTGACTATTTGTAGATGGCACATTGCTAAACAGAGGAAACCTAAAAGACTCCATGAAAAAACTACCAAAACTGACAAATTTTCATCAAGGTCACAGGATACGAGATCAATATACAGAAATCCACTCTATTTCTATACGCTAATAATGAAGTAGCTGAAAGAGAAATGAAGAAAGCAGTTCCATTTACAATTGCACCAAAAAAATAACAAAATACCAAGGAATAAATTTAACCAAGGAGGTGAAAGACCTATATTCTGAAAACTATAAAACACTGATGAAAGAAGTTGAAGATGACACAAATGGAAAGATATTACATGCTCATGTATTGAAAGAACAAATACTGTTAAAATGTCCATACTACCTAAAGCAATATACTGATTTAATGTAACCCCTATCAAAATACCGACAGCATTTTTCACAGAACTAGAACAAAAATCCTAAAATTTCTTTTTTTTTCAAAAATTTTTAAATGTTTATTTATTTTTGAGAGACAGAGCACGAGCAGGGGAGGGGCAGAGGGAGAGGGAGAACCAGAATCCAAAGCAGGGCTCCATCCAGGCTCTGAGCTGTCAGCACTGAGTC
This sequence comes from Lynx canadensis, assembly GCF_007474595.2. Classification (NCBI taxonomy): domain Eukaryota; kingdom Metazoa; phylum Chordata; class Mammalia; order Carnivora; family Felidae; genus Lynx; species Lynx canadensis. The sequence goes on along the minus strand of NC_044320.2, from coordinate 36,670,393 downwards.
CAACACGGGGCTCAAACTCATGAGCTGTGAGATCATGACCTGAGCCGAAGTTGGACGCTTAACAGACTGAGCCACCCAGGTGCCTCCAAAATCCTAAAATTTCTATGGAACCACAAAAGACCCCAAATAGCCAAAGCTATCCGGAGAAAGAAGAACAAAGCTGGAGATATCACTATTCCAGATTTCAAGATATACTATAAAGTTGTAGTAATCAAAACAGTACAATATTGGCCCCAAAACAGACACATAGATCAAAGGAATGCACTAAAGAGCCCAGAAAATAAAACCACAATTATATGGTCAATAATCTTTAACAAAAGAGGCAAGAATATGCAATGGAAAAAAGTCTCTTTAACAAATGGTTTTGGGAAAACTGGAAAGCTACATGTAAAAGAATGAAGTTGGACCACACACAAAAATAAACTCAAAATGGATTAAGGACCTAAATATGAGACCTGAAACCATAAAAATATACATATACACAAAATACACAAAAACGTCATTGGTATTTTGATAGGGATTACATTAAATCTATAGATTGCTTCAGATAGTATGGATATTTTAACAATTTATTTTCTTCCAGTACATGAGCACGGAATATCCTTGTATTTGTTTATGACGTCTTTAGTATCTTTCACCAACCAGTGTTTTATAGTTTTCAGAGCACAGGTCTTTCACCTCCTTAGTTAAGTTTATTCCTAGGTATTTTATTACGTTTTGGTTCAAGGACCACCCAACACTTTGCCATTGGTTAGAATCAGACACACTGGTGGCCACTGGCCCACAATCTCCCTCCTTTTCTCCAATATGTTCTACCAGTTGCCTCAGCCAACAGGGTTCTGATTCACACTCTCCTTCAACTTCTCCACTTTCCCCAAGACTCTAACCACATTTACCTCCTTCCTCATTCCCACCGATTGACCTCACCTTCTACAAGTCATAGAAGAAACATCAAGAGGGGACTCACTCTACTTATAATCACACACCTTGGACTGTGCCTGTAGTCATGCCCAGTGTCTCTCCTTGCCTCACATTCAGTGTGAGAGGTGTCCTTCCTCCGCTCAAGCCCAGTCTGTGTTGGGTCCTCCTTCCTTTAGTACTTGGTGCCATTCATTATTGAGGCCAACCCCACCCACTCCCATTTTCAAACTCCTTCTCTAGTGGTTACTCCCCACTAGCAGGCAAACCTACTCAAGTCTCTTTGATCTTTTTTTTTTTTTCTCATCTATTTATTTTAGAGAGAGAGAGCTTGTGAGTGGGGGAGAGGAGCAGAGGGAAAGAGAGAAAGACTCTTAAGCAGGCTCCACACTCAGCACAGAGCCCAACTTGGCCTCTATCCCACAACTGTGGGATCATGACCTGAACTGAAATCAAGAGTTGGACATTCAACTGACTGGGCCACTGCCCAGGCACCCCATGTCCCTGTCATCTTAAACAGAAACACAGAGACTCTGGGTGGATCACCACCAAGAAAGAAAAAGGTGGGGGGGGGGAATTCCCATGGGAGAAATATCTCTTTTCAGCACTTTCATGGGCTTTGAAAGAGTCATATGTTTAAAGAAAACTAAGTATTTTTTTTTTCTTTTACATGATGCCATTTTAACTCCTGGAAAAATAAGAGTTTTCAAGAAAGCAAAAGTAATCATGAACATTACTTGTTCAGTAGTAAGAAATCTGTACATGTTTTAGGGATCAAAATGCTAAGAATTTAATTTTTTTAAAGAGTTTCTTAACAAAATTGGGGTGAAGGAAATGGAAGAAGGTGATATAAGAAAGCGGCAATCCTGGGGCGCCTGGGTGGCTCAGTCGGTTGAGTGGCCGACTTTGGCTCAGGTCACGATCTCGCGGTCCGTGGGTTCGAGCCCCGCATCGGGCTCTGTGCTGACGGCTCGGAGCCTGGAGCCTGTTTTGGATTCTGTGTCTCCCTCTCTCTGACCCTCCCCCATTCATGCTCTGTCTCTCTCTGTCTCAAAAATGAATAAGCATTAAAAAAAAAAAATTAAAAAAAAAAAAAAAGAAAGCGGCAATCCTCACCCTCCATCACAGTCAGCAGATTATATCTACAAGTTGAAGAACAAGAGAAAGTTAGAGATGTATCTCATTAACCCCCAGGTTTTTAAATACCTGAAGAAAAAACTAAAAGATTTGAAAGTCACCGCTTCTGAAGAGCAGGAGAAGCTTATGTTCTTCTATTCTGTTTTAGTGCCATTTTACTTTGGAAACCACAAGCACATTTTGCTTTGATTAAAGAAAAATGGACATGTTATGACAATATGGCAAAGAGGAGAAATAATGGCAGTAAGAAACCTTCATATTATGAGATACAAGCAAGTGCACAACAGGTGACACGTTTTAGATCCGGAGTGGTGACCAAGAGGAATTTGGCTCTCTTTGTGGTATTTGAATTTTGCCAGAACATATATAATTAATAAAATGTAAGAGCAACACAAAAACACAATCAGAGGGGGAAAGGCCAACTTCGTGGATTTGGGATGTAAAAAATAAAACCTTACCTAGGCTGTCATCTTGCTCTAGGGTGGATCAGGAATCAAAATACACAGTTCATGCTGCAAAATCAAATGCACTTGTCTTTAAGAAACGTCGATGGGGCGCCTGGGTGGCGCAGTCGGTTAAGCGTCCGGCTTCAGCCAGGTCACGATCTCACGATCCGGGAGTTCGAGCCCCGCGTCAGGCTCTGGGCTGATGGCTCGGAGCCTGGAGCCTGTTTCCGATTCTGTGTCTCCCTCTCTCTCTGCCCCTCCCCCGTTCATGCTCTGTCTCTCTCTGTCCCAAAAATAAATAAAAAACGTTGAAAAAAAAATTTTTTTAAAAATTAAAAAAAAAAAAGAAACGTCGCAATCCTCTAATACCATGGGCTCCCTCAACACCCTTCAAAACCCTTTCTAATTCTTTTCAAATTGAATTTAACAACTTGTGAATGTTTTGAATTTTTCCAAGAAGATCCATCAGTGTGTTTTATTGGTATTCTGCTCGGAGGCAGAAGAATGGTAGCCATGGTCCTTATTCCTGAGGTTTCTTACCCAAGAAAATCCACATTGGGATTGCCAAGCTCTTACTTCCCATCACACTTAATAATGGGCTATAATCGTTGCACTGTAAGGGAAACATTCTTAAGAGGAAATGGGGGAAGAGTCACTTCCCCGGTCCCCCCGAACAAAGCCAGAGTGATCTAAACTTGCTAAGTTGCCCCTAACTTCCAAGGCACACAACGCTACTCCAGATACCTTCTCTGTCTTCTTTTTCTCACACATGTTGTTCACACAAGGCCATAGAACACTGCAGTTTAAGAATCAGGAACATAAAAATGTCTTTAGTCTAAAGACTTCAATTTTGCCTTTTCAAAATTGCCTTGATCTCCAAGGCGACCACAGGGCAAAAACAGAAAACGGAGTAAGTCAGGGGAGTCCAGACACACAAAACAAGAGGGACATGGTTAGGGGCAGGGCTGGGTAGGCTACCACCACTCTAGAAATTTCTCATAACACCAATAGAGCAGGGGCTCTGGATCCAGCTTCCCTGGGTTCAGATCCCAGCTCCTTCACTTCTGAGATATGTGCCCTTGGCCAAGTTAGCTAACCTGAAAAAGAGATACTAACAGCACCTCCTTCAGCAAGTTGTAGAGGATAAATGAGACAGTGTGCATTAAGCACCAGGTCTTGCCCAGATTAAATCATCCTGTAGAGGGAAATCCCTGTTGTTTTTCCAGCCTGCATCTGATCATCCTTGATAAAGGCTCTCCTGAGAAGGGCGCCAGGAAGGGTTGCATGCGTTCATGGTTCGAATGTCGTGTGTCCTTGCCCAGAGACAGGAAGATGCTCTTGTACCTGCCGCATCCCGGAGAGCCAGGCCCAGGCGCATGCGATTGCCCAGCAATAACCACTTGGCAACTGCAGGCCAAGCACTTTCAGGAGCAGTGAAAATATGCAGGTGGGGTCTGTGTAATATTGAGGCGGGCAAACTGCCTAATCCCTGCTCCTTGGGCTCTTTCAGTTTGGCACATCCACATATCACCGCTGCTCATTCCAGTTCTCCCAGCTCCCACCCGCCCTCCAGTAGCGATCTTGCTGCAAGCTTAGTGGGCTGATTCTCTCCCGCTCTGATGGCATCTGTTCGCCACCAATAAATCGCTCTGGCCCTGAAAGGCGGTCAGGGAAGGGTCTACTGGACGTTGGAGTAGACTCACCCCCAATACTAACTGGCTACCGCTTCCCTTTTGCTAATATCCATCCTGAGTCTTGCAGGCCGACAGATACTATGTGTTGTTTTGGTCGCTAATGGGAAGAAAAAGCTAAAGTATAATCTCATCTTCCTGCCCACCCCAGAAATCTTCCAATGCCAGCTTACATATCACTATCTTTGGAAGATCTCCCGGACACGCACGCGTCCTATGGCAGGGCCTTCCGGCCCTTTTCTCACACGGTCACGCATAGAGAATGCTATTTGTCCTTCACAGTGGGGTAAGCGGGCACAAAGCCACCGGCAGGGCCCACAGATGCTGCACCAGGGCTAAGAAGGTAGAAATCTCAACACAGCCCCCACTCTCTTCTGGAGCATGGCCCTGTATCATGCCGCGGGGTCCTGTAGCACAGTGTGTGGTCCTATATCACAGTACTCATTACATTTAGCGACATGCCCAGTGGCCTTTCTGTCTCCCCAACAAGACGGTAAACTCCGTGAGCTGGACTGGGTGCCATTCGCTGGTGTCTCCCCCACCTCTCGAGCGGTGTTGGCTCGTAGCGGGCATGCACTCCATATTTGTTCAACGTCTGAACAATAAAAGGGACAGCATAAAGCAGGACAGGGGCACAAGGAGCATAGAACCACCTGCCTGATTTAAATTTAGTTTCTTGGGGCACCTGGGTGGCTCAGTCGGCTAAGTGTCTGTGTCTGACCCTTGATTTCAGCTCGGGTCATGGTCTCACGGTTGGTGAGATCGAGCCCCACACAGGGCTCTGCACTGACAGCACGGAGCCTGCTTGGGATTCTCTCTCTCTCCCTCTGTCTCTGCCCCTCCCTCCCCACCTCTCAAAAATAAATGCATAAATATCAAATTTTTTTTTTAAAAAAAACCTTAATATCTTTGTCAAAATCTTTAACCTCCTTTATAAACATCTTTAGCAGCAGAGTGACCTCTGTTTTACCCTCCTTTTGGAGACAAACAGAAAACAACCAGAAGGAAAATCATCCTCGAAGACGTTGAAAATTGTCCCGAGCCTGAACTGCTTACTGGGTTTTCAAAGGGGCCGCCAAGTGCAGTGAAAGTCAGACCTGGTCTGGGAGGAGACAAGCAGAGGTAGGAAGGGGCCAGAGGACTCGAATCACACAGAAGCTATCTTAAAGCAGTTAATCACCAGAGACTAGTGCATCTGGGAATACAACTCCGGGCCCCATTTGACCCTACCTAGTGGAAAGGGACACCAAAAAAAAAAAAAAAAATGTGCAGACACATCATCTTTGCAGAAAGCAATCTCTCAGCATGGTTGGGAAGAGAAAAAAAGACATTGTTAATGGCAGCAAATACTTCATAAGCGTTAAGGTTGCCACATGATATTTAAGTGCTTTAAGAGATATTTAAGGGGCGCCTGGGTGGCTCAGTCAGTTGAGCGTCCGACTTCAGCTCAGGTCATGATCTCACAGTTCATGAGTTTGAACCCTGTGTTGGGTTCTGTGCTGACAGCTCAGAATCTGGAGCCTGCTTCGGATTCTGTGTTTCCCTCTCTGTCTGCCCCTTCCCTGCTCTCTCTCAAAAATAAATAAAAACATAAACAACAACAACAACAACAACAACAACAACCCTGAGCCATCTCACTCCTGAGCCTGTGCTCTTAACCACTAAGCCAGTCCTGAGGCTACTTGGTCAACAAGAGGGTTTAAAATGCTAGATCACAATATGTGGAAGTGTGGTTATGGCTTCACGGCTAGACACACTGCTCGAGCCCTCAGGCGGAACATTAGAGAAAGTGCTCAGAAACAAGAGGTAAGATCCAGAAGTACAACAGACAGAGTCAAAAGACTCAGCCGGAGCTCCTCCCTGAACACTGTGTCAGCTGACTCACAAAGCACAGCCCCTTCTAAAGCTGACTGATTGCCTGAGAAGAAATAGCGAGGGACCTGGGCAAAACTCCCGCGGCAAAGGAGGGAGGGATCGGAACCAACTAAGAGTAAAAAATATATCCCCAAAACAATGCCACTGAGGAGATGACAAGGATAGATGCATTAATAAAAATACACCTTCTCTAACTCAGAGAACGGATGAAAGCCTCAGAAAAAGAGAAAAGACAACAAAAGGATATAAAAGCAACCTGCAAAGTTGGTGGAAGAAACAGAAGAGAAAAATAAAGCCATTAGACAAGTGCAAATCTCATCAGAAGAAGCAAGGCATGGTAAAATACTAACAGAACTAAAATGGGGTAAAAATCTTGCACATCATCAGAAAAAAAGACACTCAAAACAAAGCTCCACAACACTGACAGTCCATGACAGTTTTTAAAAGGCACTGGAAGCAAAAACCATAACGTACACAAAAAAGAGGGCAGAAGTGAGGCCAAATGTACCTCTGTGTACTGACAAGGAATGATTTGCAAGATGTAGAATAAAAAAAAAAAAATTCAGTAAGTGTGTAGAATACATGCTTATTTATAAAACAAAAAGGTTACGCATACATATGACTGCTTGTATGTGCACAAAAATGCGTAGAAAGAACGTATATTAAACTGTAAACAGGGGCTCCTGGGTGGCTCAGTTGGTTAAGAGACTGACTTGGGCTCAGGTCATGATCTCACAGTTCATGAGTTCAAGCTCCACATCGGGCTCTGTGCTGACAGCTCGGAGCCTGGAGCCTGCTTCAGATTCTGGGTCTCCCTCTCTCTCTCTCTGCCTCTCCCCTGCTCATGCTCTGTCTCTCTTTCCTTCAAAAATAAATAAACATTAAAAAAATTAAAAAAAAAAAACAACCTGTAAACAGTTGTCTCTGAAGAGGGGTACTGGGGGGTCTGTGGTGGGATCATGAACTCTTTTGTACCGTTCGAATTTTACCACCATCACCACCTCAACAACAAACTTTTCAAAGAAAAAGAAAGTGCATGTGTTTTAAGCCATCAAAAATATGTGAAAATCTACACGGTGACACAATGGGAGACGCCCAGATCATTTCTTGGGTTGAACGGACCAGTTACTATACCAACATGGTTGACCTACCGAGTAAATGAAATTTGCTCCCTTTTGGTTTTTTTTTTTTCCCAATTCCAATCAAAGTATCACTCCTCCCCTAGCTAGGGATCTAGTTCGGTAATATCATATTATCATTATGACTTCATTCTTCTCAAAGATTTCCATTCAGTCAAGAACATACTTGCAGGCACAAAAATGTTCCCACATGTACGACTAGAACGAGGGGTGTGCTAACCAAACCTACTTGGCAAACTTCCAGCCTCTACAGGGCAAGTGGCCAGTGGTTCTTTAGGCCAACAAAGGAAATGGAGTTACTATATGTCATTCTGTTCAGACTGAATTTTCTCTGTGATCCATTCACAACAAAGTTAAGAGCAGAGGATATGCTGCGTTGATGTCTTCACTGTGGCACACCTGATCCCAGCCACAGAGGCAGGGTCCCAGAATTGTCACGGGGGCCCTTCATGATAAAAGGTTCTCTTCTCCATGGCCCGTTTTGAGAGGTACAATGCTTAGGCTACAGGATAAAAAGGTATCTGCTGAATTAAAATGAGTTCAAAAGTCAAGCGACCCACTCATTTTCCATCCAGAATCTAAACCGCCAAAAGAACAAAACAAGAACCATTCCCCAATGTCCTCCAGATGAGTGTATTTTACCCAATGTGGAGCTGCAGGCTGGAAATACACACATGGTAACCAAGAGACATGTTCTGTAGCAAAATAATGACCTTAGTAAAGAAGACCATGCTTACCAGCTGTACGAGTTTTAAAAAGTCAATGAAGACGTCACTTCTCAACATGTTTGCGTCCATGGTTACTGAAAAATACGGATGGTGAGCCAGGTTAGCCTGGGGCTCGGTTGACCTCTCTATTAAATTGCTCTGTCCTCTAGGGAGTCCTACAGGCCTTACCAGTACACCACCGCCTCCTTGGGCAGTGGAGCTAAGACCTCTCAAATACATGAAAATCCACAAAACTTGCCTTCTCCCAGCAGCCTTGATAGCAACATAAACCCTCCTATCAGTCCCAGGCACCTCACTTGATTCACACATGCCCGTATCGTTCAATATCTATTTTGCTGCCCTAGCAGGATGATGGTGAAGTTCATATGAAAAAGCAAAAAGATCTTTAAACCTGGACTGGGACTCCTGCTTTGGCAAGACATTTCTTAATCTGAAAATCTGAAGTCAACCAAGAATCTCAACCTGGTTGAGAGAGCACGTCTCATAATGACAGGAGCTCTCAAGAGGTTACCCCCGCCGCCGCCCCAAAAGTGATTATAAGGCCGTCGGAGAGATTTAAAGTTTTCTATTCAAGAATGAAATCTTACCACTTGCAACAACGTGGATGGAACTAGAGGGTATTATGGTAAGCAAAATACGTCAGTCAGAGAAAGACAAATACCCTATGATTTCACTCATATGTGGAATTTAAGAAACACAACAGATGAACAGAGGGGAAGGGAAGAAAAAAGATAAAAACAGAAAGCGAGGCAAACCATAAGAGACTCTTAAATACAGAGAACAGACTGAGGGTTGCTGATGGGGTGTTGGGTGGGGGGATGGGCTAAATGGGTGATGGGGCATTAAAGAGGGCACCAGTTGGGATGAGCACTGGGTGTTCTATGTAAGTGATCAATCACTACATACTAGTGATCAATCTAGTCCTGAAACCATTATTACAATCATTAATCCAACTAACTTGGATTTAAAAAAAGTAATAAATTAAGGGTGAAAACAAGTAATAAAGTTTTCTATTCTTTTATACCTATAAGAGTATTTACGCTCTTAGTTTTAAAGCTCGGATACCAATATTCAGATGCTGTGGCCAGAGCAGACACTTCCCCCTGAGAAGTTCAAATTCCTGCATGAGGTCGTTCCCTGACTGCTTCCTCATTTCTTAACCCTCCTTGCTGTAATGCTTCTCCTGGGCCCTGTGCTTTAGCTACACTTATCTATTTACTCTGTGTCAGATGTCTTTCTCTTTTCTTTCCTTTTCTTTCTTTTCTTCTTTTATTGACGTTTCAAATGATTTCATCACATAACTTCTACCGGCATTTACAACTGGCACTGACTGAAGTCATTTCGAGTTGTACCTTTCCCAAACAATGTTCTGTTTTTCAGAATAAAGTAACTAAAAAAAAATCATGAGAGACTTTTTACAAAAGATATTCCCTCTTTTTTATGGGAGGCAATTTTAGAGTGGGAAAAAAAAAAAAAAGCCCTTGTCTTATTTTCTGGAATGTATGTGGTGTAAATGCAAATTAACACAATTGTTAGCATAGACTCTTGGAGATGGGGAAAGCTGTTGAAAAAAGTGTTCATCTAATTGGTATTTATTAAGAACCAGGTACAATGCTAAGCACTTTGTGTATTTTAGTTCATTTAATCTTTACAACAAACCCTGGGGTAAATATTATCTCCATTTATCAGACAGTAGCTCAGGTCATACAGCTAATGAAGTACAAACCTAGGATTTGACTGTAGTTCTGACTCCAGAGCCCAAATCTTAGTCACATCATGAAGCTGTGTTGTCTCCTTGCTTTACCTTGCTAGAGGATGCAGGAGATATCCTGATGACAAATGGACAAAGGCCAGGCCTAAAAAAGCAACCCCTTAGGCACTGTGATCATTTGTGAAAAGACCAGTGGTTCAAAAAGGATATTTCACTAAGACATTAGAAATCAAGCCAAGAGAGAATAAAAATTCAGTAGATATTACATTTTGAGTTTGAAAAAGCTTATTTACTGGGTCTAAAAGAGGTATATTCTCCATTACAAAAGACATATGGGAAATAGATGACCTCTAGAATTTTTATTTACTACCTTTAAAAAGCTGTGTGCAGCCATGAGAAATAATGAAGTAAATCTATCATTTCTGACTTAGAATGACCTGTAAAATATAGATTTTAAGAGAGAAAAAACAACTTACAGAAGAAAAAAACATTTTTCCTTGTGCTGTGAAGGATATCAGTGGGATAATTGGTGTAGTTTGAAAAAGGTCTCTAGATTAGATAACATTAATTGCCTGATTTTGGTAACTATACCGTGATTGTAGAAGAGAATGTCCTTGACCTTAAGAAATACACACAGAAGTATTTAAGTGTGAAGTGGCTTGGGTATGTAACACAAGCATTAAAAAAAAAAAAAAATAGGGGCGCCTGGGTGGCGCAGTCGGTTAAGCGTCCGACTTCAGCCAGGTCACGATCTCGCGGTCCGTGAGTTCGAGCCCCGCGTCAGGCTCTGGGCTGATGGCTCAGAGCCTGGAGCCTGTTTCCGATTCTGTGTCTCCCTCTCTCTCTGCCCCTCCCCCGTTCATGCTCTGTCTCTCTCTGTCCCAAAAATAAATAAACGTTGGAAAAAAAAAAAATTAAAAAAAAAAAAAATATATACACACACACACACACACACACACACACAGGAAATTGAGAGGATGATAAAGCAAATATGAAACGTTAACATTTGGGAAATCTGGGTGAAGAATATACAGAAATTCTTTGCATTATTTCTGCAACCTTTTTATAAGTCAGAAATTCTCTCAGAATAAAGTTTTGAAGAATCAATCACCGAAAAGTGTATAGAATAAATTTCAATTTGTGTTTAACAGAGACATGCATACGCACCATTAGATACAAAAATTGTTTCTGAGGAATACATAAAGCGCTTGTAATGACGCTTACTTCTAGAAGCCTCGGGGTCTAGGCTGGAAGGGAACGCACTTTTCATTGTATACTCTTTGGACAGATTCTATTTTTAAAATATTTTGCGTATATACTATTTCCCCTTTTAAAAGTCTTTTTTTTTTTTAAGTTTATTTATGTTGAGAGAGACAGAGAGAGCTCAGGGTGGGGGGCAAGGGCAGAGAGGGAGAGGGGGAGAATCCCAAACAGGCTCCGCACTGTCAGCACAGAGCCTGACACAAGGCTGGAACTCACGAAATTGTGGGATCATGACCTGAGCTTAACAGACTGAGCCACCCAGGCACCCCTCCTCTATTTCAGTCGAATCCAGGTAATATGTCTGTGACTTCTACAATCAAAGCCAACACGTAACACCCGAGGGCAAATCTGAAAGTTATTTTTAAAACGAAATACAAAGGCTGTATTTTGTATGACTCCATTTATATACAGTGTTCGGAAAAGGCAAATATATAAGACAGAAATTAGTATAGGGGGTGATAGAGGCAGGTGGGGGAGAGGAATACGGAGTGACTGATAATAGGTGTGAGGTTTCTTTTTGGGGTGACAAAAATGTTCTCAAATTCGACCATGGTGGCTGGTTGTACAATTTTGCAAATACACTAAAAACCACTGAATTGTACACTTTCAATGGGTGAATTTATCTCAACAAATCTGTAAAAATAAAATCCAAATACATACCCTTCTGCAAATACTGTTCCAACTGGTCCCTTCTCTCGTCAGCCATGGATGCGGTCATTGCGAGATAGTACTTTGGTGGAAAGGGTGGCAGGGAATTTCCAAAGACCCGCCTCAGCTGAAAGATCCAGAAAACACACACTTCAGGCCCACAGCCTCCAATGCAAAGTTGGTGAGACACCAAAGCCTCCTCTTACGGCGAGTCTCACTCGAGTACTTCGTCTAAAATCACCCCTGCCTGGTGGCCAAGAGGAAGCAAAGGGGATGCTTTGATTTTCTCAAGGAGTTTATTTCAGTACATGTTTCCGACGATGCTGTTAAGCATACTACAGACTGACATCTCCAGTCTCAGTTTGGTAGATTGGGATACGTTGCAATTTTTCATTTGTTTTTGCGAGACTGCCTACCCCTTCCACCATATAGTATTTCTCAGATTCAGTCCCCAGTAGAATCTGTGATACCAATGATGATAGTTAGGAATTTAATTCCCCTACCCCACGTCCACCAAATCTGAACGTAACAGCAGAGGTTTACAGCACACTAGCTGATAAAGTATCCACTAGCCAGTGCTAATGAGCCCCCAGAATGTGGCTAGTCCGAACTGAGATACGCTGTCCGTATAAAATACATTCCAGACTTCAAAACTTAGTACAAAGAAAAAGAAAAGGGAAATATTTCACTAATAACTTTTTATACAGATTATATGTTGAAATGGTAATATTTTAGATATACCAGATTAAATAAAATTAATTTATTAATAACTATTATTAAAAGTCTTTTAATCGGCCTACCAGAAAATTTTAAATTACACATGTGGCTCACATTATATTTCTATTGTGCAGTACTGGTTTATAAAATTCCTATAAGTCGGGGCGCCTGGGTGGCTCAGTCAGTTAAGTGTCTGACTTCAGCTCAGGTCATGATCTCACAGGTTTGTGAGTTCAAGCCCCATGTCAGGCTCTGTGCTGACAACTCAGAGCCTGGAGTCTGCTTCAGATTTTGTATCTCCCTCTCTCTCTGCCCCTCCCCTACTCTCACCGTATCTCTGTCTCTCTCTCTCTCTCTCAAAAATAAATAAAAATTAAAAAAAAAAAGACTGTTTATAAAATTCCCATAAAGTTAACATATGACCCCAGTAGGAACCCAGTGAGTGAGGTCCTTCCCATCCTCCTACCCATCTACCTACCCAATTATGGATCCAAGATCATGGTGGCAGTTATTTTTATGCAAGCTAATAGTAGATGCATCAAAAATATGTTTTAAATTAAGATAACCAAAGTGCATTTTCCTTCATTCCAGCCCTGCACTTACAGAGGCAGCTTGAAGATGAGGCCAGCATTCTCTTTATGAGAAAGGAAACTAGTCAGAAATCAGGTTTTAACATCGTGCCTCTGGAGAAGACGGGCTAAAGCTCTCTTACCATAGCCAGTAGCTTAAAGAAAATGAAAGCAGATCGAAGAGAAACAAACGGGTAGGAATTTTAACTCCATGGCCTTTGTCACAAACACAGTGTGTATCTGGTGAATATGCACCTTGCACAGGCCCTAACTTCAAAATACGATACAACCACATGTCGCCACCCCCATTGCCATCACCCTGGTCCCAACCACTGTCCCCTCTTTGCCTGATTACTTCAGAAACTATACAAGAGTATAGTTCTCTGCTTCTGCCCTTGATCCCCTTCAGTTTATTCTTAATACAGCATCTAAGGTGATATTCTGCAAATGCAAGCTAGGTCACTCCGTTGCCCCACTCAAAATCCTCCATGGTTTCCTATCTCACTCAAGGAAAAGCCAGGATCTTTCAAATGGCCTTGGAGCTGTGCCAATCAACAGGATGACCGCCAGCCACCTGGGACTACTTACTTTTAAACTTAAATTCATTAAAATGAAATAAACCTTAGAAAAAAAATTTTTAAATGTTGGTTTATTTTTGAGAGAGAGACAGAGACAGAGCATGAGTGGGGGAGGGGCAGAGAAAGAGGGAGACACAGAATCGGAAGCAGGCTCCAGGCTTCAAACTGTTAGCACAGAGCCCGATGCGGGGCTCAAACTCACAACGCGAGATCATGACATGAGCCAACGGTGGACGCTTAACCCACTGGATCACCCAGGTACCCCAAAAAGGAAATAAAATTTAAAATTCGGTTCCTCGGTTGTACCAGCCACCTTTCAAACACGCAATAGTATTTGAAAGTAGCAAATTGCAATTCAGTAGCTACTGAAATGGCCAAAGAGCATTTCCATCAGCACAGAAAGTCCTACCAGAGGGTATTGGTTTAGTATCTAGAAAGGTTAGTAACTGCCTATAGGTAAGATACATTAAGTGAATGGAAGGCAGGTGGTGGGGGTCAGGGTTTTTACTCTTGGCGTGAAGATTTTCAGATAAGGGAAGTAGGCCAGAACGATCGATGTGGCGATGGATTAGAGTTGGAGATATTGGTAGGAACTCATGTTTAGCTTCACATAGATACAGAAGGTTACATAGAGAAATATTTATAGATATGTACACACACACACATTTTCCTTGGTTTCTCTTGCTCCAACTAAAGCAACCAGGACTCCATGAAGAAAATAGTTGATTTTTAGGACTGAAGCGGGGGATATATAAGAGGGATCTGGAGCATCTTGTAGCACCAGAAAACAAGAAAGTGCTCAAAACAACACCACCACCACAAATCAACAGTGGGTGCATGTCAAAGAGGCACAGAAGCAAACTCAGAGAGCTCCATGGGCCAGAGATGGGACAACTAAATAGCAAAAACTAAGGCAGTATTGAAGTATAACCCCATTGGAATTATCCCAGTGATCAAGGTAGTCATCAAGAGTGATAGGTCATGTTGATGGCAGGTAATCTTCCTGTGATGTGATGAGAACAGCACTGACCTCTGTGATCTTTCTCCCAAAAACCCATAACCCCAGCCTGGTCGCATGAGAAACATCAGAGCCTAACAGAGGAACATCCCACAGAATCACTGACCAGTGCTCCTCGGAAGGGTCATTAAAAACAAGGAAAGTCTGGGGCGCCTGGGTGGCTCAGTCGGTTGAGCGTCCGACTTCGGCTCAGGTCATGATCTTGCGGTTCGTGAGTTCGAGCCCCGCGTCGGGCTCTGTGCTGGCAGCTCAGAGCCTGAAGCCTGCTTCGAATTCTGTGTCTCCCTCTCTCTCTCTGACCCTCCCCCGTTCATGCTCTGTCTCTCTCTCCTTCAAAAATAAATAAAAACATTAAAAGAAAAAAAAACAAATAAGGAAAGTCTGAGAAACTGACACAGTCAAGAGGAGTGTAAGCAGACATGACAATAAATGTAATATGGTGTCCTAGATGGGATTCCAGGGCAGAAATGGGGCATTAGGTTAACAATAAAGAAGCATAACTGAATTGTGGGCTATAGTTAATAATAATGTATCAATATTGGTTCCTTAACTGTAATAAACGTTCCATGCTAATGGAAAATAAGAAGGGAAACTGGGTGCAAAGATATATGGGGATGTTCTGTACTATCTTTGCAATTATTATGTAAATCTAAAACTGGTCCACAAGAAGAAAGTTTATTTAAAAAACAAACAAACAAGGGCGCCTGGGTGGCTCAGTCAGTTCGGCGTCCGATTTTGGCTCAGGTCATGATCTCACATTTGTGTGTTCAAGCACCTCGTCGGACTCTGTGCTGACAGCTCAGAGCCTGGAGCCTGCTTCGGATTCTGTGTCTCCCTCTCTCTCTGCCCCACTCCTGCTTGGTCGCACGCATGCTCTCTTTCGCTCTCTCTCTCTCTCTCGAAAAAAAATAAAATAAAACATTAAAAAAATTAAGAAAAAAAAAAAACCACCTGATATTCTGGCTTCCTGAAAAACCAGAGGTTCTGGAATCACTGGGTTCACATTCCTCAGGTAATCATCTCCTGAGGAAGCCTAAGCAGTTCCCACCATTTCCCATTGCCTCTCACCTGACTCACACCTCCCATTTAAACTACCTGCCTGACCCCTGTAGCCATCGACTTTTGCAACCATTCCTCCTTTAAATCTGTTAGTATAAAATATCATAGCAACAATTCTTTTTTTTTTTTTTAATTCAAGGCAGTTTTCCTGTTATGCCAAACACTGTCCAAAGACACCCCGGTTGGAGCATCTTCCCAAGCAAGGCTGTTCAAACAACCTGGGATTTATGTACCCTATCTCTGCTAATTCCATTAAATAAGAGCAGAAAATCGTCTTCTTTGCATGCAATTATTTCCTAGCTAACAGATTAAGCGATCTTTAAAAGGCAATTTTCTCCCTAGGCATGTGTTCATAAATGTCGAAGATGCTCCCAAATTGGTTTGAATCACAGCAGCCTTGAGCCACCAGAGCCGCCTGGGTTTTCCACCAGCAGCAGAGCATCTTGGGGAAGCCCCTATGCCAAGGTCAAGAACTGGGGGAAAAGCCACTGAGACTTAAGGTTCTAGTACCCATCACAGCACAAAAACTCTCCCAGCAGGTTTCACAACCTGAGCTGACTTCTCAAGGAATCTTTCCCCTCCCCTTTCTGATACTGGTCTAAGAGGGAAGATAAACATATAACAGACTGAGTAAAGTCTGCCAAAAGTCAATCATTGACTCCCCAAGTTCAACTCCATCAAAATATAACCTTTTCTATTGGTCTCAGAGAGCACACAGTTTAGCTATTAAAACCAGTAGCATATTAAGGATTACCTGGCATCAGAGTTTAGCCCAAACACTCTTTCCAAAAACTGTTCAGATACTGAAAGGAAAACACACCTCTTTTATTCTTTTATCATGAGATGTGTTTGTTTGCTTGGGGTTTTTGTTTGTTTTTGAAAGACCATGTTTCAGATAATATACATTTTCAATCCCAGCACAAACTCCGGCACCATTTCTCCATCACACAGCTCTGTCTTTCAACATGAACAGGACTTTACCGGTCAGTGGAAAATATCACCCCCTTCCCCGCTTATGCACTTCCAGCCCCCCCCCCCATACTTATTCCGAAGTGGTCACCCGGGACAAGAGGAATTACAGATACAAATGGCATCCTTTCTACTGTCAGTTTCTAATGTTGACTCATCCATCCTGCCTCTCCAAGGCCCCTTGGAAACAAAACCCCAGATTTACCAGATCTAGGGCCACAGTTCAAAGCAATCTGGTCAGTGGCATCTGGTACCAAAGACCATGAGCCTGGAGCTTGTATATTATCCCATTTGTTCATCAAAATAGCCCTGTGAGGTAGATGATCATCGTCACCATTAACATTGCCATCCTGCCACCTTTATATCAAGGTTATGTGACAATCACAGTAACCTGAAGCTCAGGGAGACGAAGTAACTTTAACCAAAGTCCTACAAGCTACTGAGTGGTGGATTTTAGTTACTTTTTCCTTCTCCCCCTCATTTTTCTCCCTTCTCCCTCCTTTCTCCCCTGCCTTCTCCTCCACCAGATCTCTTTTGAGCATCTACTAAAGAAGGATTCTGTGCTGGGTATACTATGCCAACGGTCCTCATTCATTCCTTCATTTAAATATTTGGGTTTTGTAACTAAATAATCAGGGGAAACAAAATATCTGCACAAAAAGAGGAATATGACAAGATCTGAACACAAAGTAAAACAGGAATCAGAGAAAGGCATCTTGTGAAATCGAGGAGGACTTTCCAGAGGAGGTGAGGCTTGAGATGGGTCTTGAGAAAGGGCTAGTCGCTAACCAGTGGGCCAGAAAGCAGGGGTCTGCCCAGGAGGGGGAAGTGAGGTAGATAGAGGTTATGAGTGGGCCAACCTGAGACAGAGAATGTGAGTAGGGAGAGAAGAAAGGAGCTGGGCTGGGTCAGCAGCTGGCAGGGAGGAAAACTAAATCAGCAGATACGGGCTCACCAAGCCTTCCACTGAAGGATCCTTTGCAAGATTCTGTGGCTAGTGCCTATTGCCGTATCTGATACTAACAGAACATTTGCAAAGAGGCAAGCATCCTTTTCGTAGAGTCCAGTGTCACTTACACAGGATGGCCTCATCCTTAACACTAGGTCAAAATGAGCCAGTTGAACGTTTCCTTCACAGGTCTCTTTAAATCCCTTTAAGGAAGGGGGTGTAGGCAAGAGCGGGGCATAAATCCAACCGGTTTTATGTATTCAAAGGCACAGAAAGAAGTCAGTCAAGCAGTGCACATGGCAGAGAGATGAGTAGCACTCAACAGCGGAGGGGCGAGCTGCCGACCTTGAAGGAAGCTCACCGAGAGACGAGCCTGCAGGCGATGACTTCAGAGGGCACCATTCACAACCGACATCTTGAAAGCACAGCCAAGTTCAGTCTTCTATGCGTTAGCCTGCACGCAACTTGGCGGAGAAAGAGCAGGGGCCACCTCACCTGGGCGGGTGCCTCTCCTCAATCCCAAAGTCATCCAATATACAAAACAGAAATCCAATACTTAAAGCCAAAAATCCCACGTGCTGAAGCGCCGTCTGCCCTGAATATACCACAGTGAGTACATGGCATCTAATGGGAACTTAGAATAAATGAACGAATGAATCAGTTAATTCTATAAGGTGAAATTTCTGTTCTACCAGGATGCAGAACTTCCTGGGAAAAATACCAAACCCACACAGAGATGGGGCCTTGTTTTGTTTCCTACTTATAGTATTTTTGTATTAAATCAGATTAAGAATTCCGAGCCATTTCACATCTTCAGTGGAATAAGAAGAACAAAATCTAGCTGAGTGGTGCTTGAGAGACGTCCCCCAAACGTTCTGTCTCCGACTTCGGGTTGCCAGACAAAACACAGGACGCCCACGTAAGTATGTCCCAAATACTGCACGGAACTACTTCGACCCAAAACTTCTTTGTTGCTTACCTGAAATTCACATTTAGCTGGGGAGCCTGTGCTTTTATTTGCTAAATCTGGCAACCTTACTCAACGATCTACACAACAGGATTGATTAATGATGACGAGTGCCCTGCTGACCCCACAGAGGCTTGCTAGGCAGCCTGAATAAAATCCCGTGCCTGGAACTCTGGCAGAAAGCAGATCTTGGTTGCCTGGGGCCAGGGGTGGAGGGAGAGGTTATCAAGGGCAAAGGGGCAAGGGAACTTACATGCAGAGTGCAAAAACTGTTCTTTGTTTTGATTGTGGTGGTAGTAACATATACATTTACCAAAATTCACCACACTGAACACCGAAAATTGGGAGATTTTATTATGTCATACCCAAATAGAGTAAAAGCTTGTTACTTTAAGACTCCATTGTTTTACTGATACAAGTTATTTTGTTAACTGTAGTAAGAAAACCACAAAATTTAATGGGTCGGAGCAGGTACTGGAGATCAGATCTTGGCTCCAATACTTACTAGCAGTTTGGCTTTGGGCAAGCTGTGCCTCAGTTTTCTCATCTGTTAAATGGGGCTAATTATAATCCTGGCTCATAGCGCTCCTATTAAAATGAAATGTGCTTTTACATACAAAGTTATTGGCACCAACCTTAACGCACAGTAACTGCTTGCTGTTTTAAATTAATAATACCAATATTCACCTAAGTTCTAAGTAGTTTTCTTTTTAATGAAGTCGTTCCTGTAGAAACAAGGAAAAGGATAAGTTGCAAGGTATAAGATAGTTGGAAACTGGATAAAGAAATCTCCACTTTCAGATTTTGAAAAATCTGGGACAAATATGAAGTATTAATTAATATCTACCCTGTACCCCAAATTGGGCACCAGGCGGTGGCTATTCAATATTTAAGAGTCCACTGTACTAACAGTTTGTTTTCCCTGGCTTCCAAAACAGAATAAAAGTCTACTCACTTTATGGCTCCACTTGTGAACCTACGAAGACTTGACAGGTCTTAGTTTTTCTGAAAACGAGCATTTTCCTGAGTCTGTTGGTTAAGGAGGGCCAGGTTCAGGAATTCCTCAAGCCTCTCCATCAGTAAGTGTTTAACTGAACACATGCTATGTGCCAGGCTCCGGGAGAAAATGGCCCCTACTCTTCACAAGTACTCTGGGAAGTTGACACCCGTAACCACCTATTTGCTTATTATTTGATGAAAAAATGGAAGGTCAGAGAAGAGGTGAGGTGACCAGTCAGGAAGCAGTCAGTCAATTCCACACCCTCCTGCTCCTCACGGCCGTCTCCTGCTTTTCACACTGTGACGGCAGCCTGCCCAAGGCCACCCCTCGTTACAGAAGGCGGATTATTGGGCGAGAGGACCCATCAACTTCCTCCGCCAAGTGCCAAACACACCTGTACTTTCTCTTCCCTTCAGATCTCCATCTGCCTACCTCAGCAGTCCTCCCAAGTCCCTAGACACATTTTGGTCACAAGTAGCCGCTCATCTTGCAGAAGTCTGAATCCATGCCCTTCCTCATGGAGTCAGCCAACCGTCATTCCTGAGCACCTGCAGGGGCACAGGCACCGCAGCAGGAAGTAGCAACTCAGAGATGACCACACGAATTAGGTAACGAGCACATTAAAGCTGTTTCATGTGGAGTCCAAAGAAACTTCATCCTACCTCGCAAAATGGACTTTTTTCCAGCGCCCGCTGATGGGAGCAAGAAGCATCCCTGTGCTGTTTGCAACAGTAAAACATGGAGTTGAGACCTGTCCTTCAACAGAAGGCAGTTAAAGGAAATGTGTTCTATGCTCGCTAGAAACCCAGATTGCCTGGAAGGATTCTCCCCCAAATAGCTGTTGCTTGGGCAAGTTTGTTTCTTGGCTGTTGTTGTTGTAAGTTTTGTTTAAGTAATCTCTACAACGAACCTGGGGCTCAAACTCATGACCCTGAGATCAAGAGTCACATACTCTTCTGACTGAGCCAGCCAGGGGCCTCTTTTCCTTCCTTCCTTCCTTCCTTCCTTCCTTCCTTCCTTCCTTCCTTCCTCCCTTCCTTCCCCAGGGGCCTCTTTTCCTTCCTTCCTTCCTCCCTTCCTCCCTCCCTTCCTTCCTTCCTTCCTTCCTTCCTCCCTTCCTTCCCCAGGGGCCTCTTTTCCTTCCTTTCTTCCTTCCTTCCTTCCTTCCTTCCTTCCTTCCTTCCTCCCCCCTTCCTCTTCCTTCCTTCCTTCCTTCCTCCCTCCCTTCCTTCCCCTGGGGCCTCTTTTCCTTCCTTTCTTCCTTCCTTCCTTCCTTCCTTCCTCCCTTCCTTCCCCAGGGGCCTCTTTTCCTTCCTTCCTCCCTTCCTCCCTTCCTTCCTTCCTTCCTCCCTTCCTTCCTTCCTTCCTTCCTCCCTTCCTTCCCCAGGGGCCTCTTTTCCTTCCTTCCTCCCTTCCTCCCTTCCTTCCTTCCTTCCTCCCTTCCTTCCCCAGGGGCCTCTTTTCCTTCCTTCCTTCCTTCCTTCCTTCCTTCCTTCCTTCCTCCCTTCCTTCCTTCCCCAGGGGCCTCTTTTCCTTCCTTCCTCCCTTCCTCCCTTCCTTCCTTCCTTCCTCCCTTCCTTCCCCTGGGGCCTCTTTTCCTTCCTTTCTTCCTTCCTTTCTTCCTTCCTTCCTTCCTTCCCCAGGGGCCTCTTTTCCTTCCTTCCTTCCTTTCTTCCTTCCTTCCTTCCCCTGGGGCCTCTTTTCCTTCCTTCCTTCCTTCCTTCCTTCCTTCCTTCCTTCCTTCCTTCCTTCCTTCCTATATATGCTCTTTAAAATCAGGATACAACCCCTGCCCCCAAATGTTTTTAATTAAAAAGGAAACATGCACGGGGCACCTGGGTGGCTCAGTCGGCTGGGCATCCGACTTTGGCTCAGTTCACCATCTCACTGTCGGTGGGTGAGTTTGAGCCCTGCATCAGGCTCCCAGCTCAGAGCCTGGAGGCTTCTTCGGATTCTGTGTCTCCCTCTCTCTCTGCTCCTCCCCTGCTCACACTCTGTCTCTCTCTCAAAATAAATAAAGATTTAAAAAAAAAGAAAAAGAAAAAGAAAACATGCATGGAGGCAGAGGGAGGGTGAATTTTATTTCCAAACTTTCATTTACTCCTCTAACCCATTTTGGAGACTTGGAACTCTTCCTTATTAGGACAATAAAACCCTTTAGAGCATGCTAATAAATCAGGCTGCCTCGCAAAGAAAATGCCCCACATCAGAGGGAGAAACTATAGTGGGAAACGGCCTCCGGTCTTGATCAGCCATTTGCTTCCTGGGTTTCCAACCTGCCGGTACTCGAAGCCTATAAATACACTCATTTGAAAACAAAAAACACACACACCTTTTCAAAGAAGCCTAAGACACTCTGGGAGAGAGAAAATGAAATACCGATCTATGTACAAGATTCCTAAGACTATCGCTCCGTCTAGATTTAGTGTGCTCATTCTGAACGGGGACATAATGCTGGGGAAGAGCTGAAATGCACCCTGCCAGCGGGGGCTGCTGGGGGTCAATCACTGGGCTGGAAAGCGGTTGGGAGAATCACCTGAGCCAATTCCCTCACCTCCCAGCTGCAGAGGGTTAGGAGCGGTAACCTATATAAACGGAGCTGTAGGCCGAGCGTTATCAAATCGATCCTTACTCCGACCCCGCTTCCCAGGTTAGGGGCTTGGAGCGCTCAAAAGGTCCGGTGTCTTGGGGCGCGCTTTTCCTCACCTGCCTCGAGCCTGCTCACCTGTTCGTTCCAACGGTGCAGCTGGCTGTAGCGCACCCTGCAGAAGAGGTACCCGTCCAGGTACACGGAGTACAGCTGCAACACGGAGACAGAGCGGTTCGGATTAGCTGAGCGAGCAGGTGAGCCCTCGCCCCGTCACGTCGCCGACCGTCTCCCCGCCCGATCAGACCCCTAGTCCCCCGCGCACCACGTAGCGGCCCCCCAGCGCGTCCGGCCGCTGCTGGGACACCGGGATGCAGAAGTGCATCTTCATGGCTCTAGCGGGGGCGGGGAAGGGCCCTCGGCAAGCCGAGCCGCGGCGGCGAGTCCGGGCTCCGGGGAGCAGAGGGCGGCAGGTCTGCAGCGGCAAGGGCGAGTCTGGACCCGCGGCGGCGGCCGGGGCGGGGCTGGCACCGCCCCCTGGTCCCCGCCCAGCTCCGGCCCAGCGGTCGGTCCCGGGAAGGTGGGGAGCCGCGCTCGCAGAAGCCGGACCTGCCAGCGGCTCGACCCGGGTGTGTGGACCTCTCCCGGCTCCTTGGCGGGAAAATCGTGCGTGGGCGGGTGGATCGCTAGAAGCCTTCTGGGGAGAAGGTCCTAGGTGGTCGTCAGATTTTCATCAGAACCCACAAAAGCTTAAAATCGTTGCTCCAGCCACATAGATGTCTTGTCCAGTGCCAAGCAAATAACGACTCCCCCGCCCCGCCCCCAACACCTGGGGAGGGAGAGCGGGAGGCCTGGGGGGGAGGGGGCGGTAGGGGAATGTACAGCGAGGAGGAGTCGCTCTCTCCAAGTGTCCACTCCAGGACCCCATTCTGACTTCCCTGGCTGGTCGGAGGTCCCATCCCCCTTCCCTGGGCCTGTCCTGTGAGGGGGAGTGACAGAGCGACCGACCGATCCCGTGCAGACGCGCCCTCAAACTCAAAATGTTGATATTTTCTCCAAGTAGGTGCCCCCCCACCAGGATTAAAAAAAAAAAAAAAAAAAAAAAAAAAAAGCTCGTGTCTCACTACCTGTCGACAATGACCGAATGCAGTGCACTGCGAATTAAGATTCTCAAGAAATCCTTAAGTCTAGCAGTTGATCTAGGACTAGCATAGTTACATTAGCCTCTGTTTGTTAACAATTTGTTAAATCGGGGTGCCTCGGTGGCTCTGGGTTAAGCGTCCCTGGGAGTCTTGGCTTTGGCTCAGGTCCTGATCTCACGTTTCCTGGGTTCCAGCCAGGCATCCAGCTCTGTACTGACCGCAGGAGCCTGCTTGAGATTCTGTCTCCTCTGTCGCTGCCCCTCCTGACTTTCTCTCCCTCAAAAAAAAAAAAAAAAAAAAAAAAGAAAACAAAAAACAAAAAAAATAAACAAAAACCATAGAACTTTAGAAAGAAAGAAAGAAAGAAAGAAAGAAAGAAAGAAAGAAAGAAAGAAAGAAATACTTTTCCCACGAAAGTACCAGAAACCTCAACCATTGTTTTTCCTTAATCTATAGGAAACCTTATCAAATGGGCCTGGCTTGCACCTCTCCTGGTCCCCGGGAAGCCCCGGCTTTAAATAGGTGCCAGCACCCAGTTAGCTGGGTTTCTGTAAACGCTGTGTTCTCTGGACTAACCATCCCAAGTTCTTTCAACAATCTTTCATCTTTAGTTGCTGTGTAAAGCAATCCTCCTAATTCCCTTATTTTAATGAAATGAGGATAGAATTTCTCCCCTCCCCCTTCCTGCCACGGTCACTGGGGCGGAGGGATGCTCCAGGCACCTGTGTGCCTGTCACTAGGTAGGTGCTGGGCTGCCTCCATGGTTCCTCCTGTTCGTAGCTCTCCTAGCTCTTGGGGGTAAACATCAAGAGCAACATCCTTTCCAATGACAGAAAAGGCCCAGAGAGTGCAGTAACTTTTCCACTTGTTTTCCCCATAGGTCTGATTGGTTTTTTTCTAGGACTCCGTGAATACCACTGAAAGCCCTTTAAGAGGCAAGTCCTCACTGGGGGAGAGCTGAGTGCCCAAAGGGGGAATCTGAAACCGGGGAGGGAGACCCCACACTTGCCCAACACCCGTTCTTTCCTGCATGCTTGACGTGTGCAAGGTCTCACGTACATGGCACCGTTTAACTTCCCCAGGCACAGTGAGCTAGGAACCATTGGTGGGAGGCCTTATGGAAAAGGAAACTTGCGGCCATTAAGTTAGGGAGGCAATATAATGTAGAGACAAAGAGACTGCAAATGGAATTCCTATCCCAGCTCCGTGGCTTCTACTTAAGGGCCTTGGACAAGTTAATGGACCCTTACATCGCATTTTCTTCCCTTTAGGAAATTGTGTTAATAACCGTATTCAAGGACTTTCAGTCCAGGGTAGATGGGCCTTAGGGTTTTTCCCCTGCCGGTGGGCCATCTCTGAACGGGAGGGCCACACTATACCAAGACTACAGGTGTCCCTGAGTGTCCCCTGGGGTACAGGCTCATGAGGTTGGCTCTGGGATCTGGCCCAGTCTTCTGGCCCAGTCTTCAGGACAGCAAAGTGGAGCCTATCCTCCTGGGACTTTTCTTCAACCTGTTTGGGGCCTGGCTCCACCTCCAGCATAGGCCGAAGTGCCATTTCCTTCCTCCCACCAAGGCTACTCCTGAAGCCGAACTGGGCAGGACTAACCTCTGTGCAAGTCCCTGTCTTCTACCTCCAACCTCTGCTCCTGAGCATCAGCTCTCATTTGCTCATTCAGTTAACATTATTTTTTTGCTAGAGATTATATCTTTTTTCCAACTTTATTGAGATATAATTGCATTTTTTTGTTTGTTTTTAAATTTTTTTTTCAACGTTTATTTATTTTTGGGACAGAGAGAGACAAAGCATGACCGAGAGACAGAGCATGACCGGGGGAGGGGCAGAGAGAGAGGGAGACACAGAATCCAGGCTCTGAGCCATCAGCCCAGAGCCCGACGCGGGGCTCGAACTCCCGGACCGCGAGATCGTGACCTGGCTGAAGTCGGACGCTTAACCGACTGCGCCACCCAGGCGCCCCTTGTTTGTTTATTTTTGAGAGCAAGAGAGAGACGGCGCTCAAGCAGGGGAGGGGCGCTCAAGCAGGGGAGGGGCGCTCAAGCAGGGGAGGGGCGCTCAAGCAGGGGAGGGGCGCTCAAGCAGGGGAGGGGCGCTCAAGCAGGGGAGGGGCGGAGAGAGAGGGAGACCCAGAATCGGGGAAGCAGGATCTAGTCTCTGAGCTGTCAGCACAGAGCCCGACTCGGGCTAGAACCCCCAAACTGTGAGATCATGACCTGAGCCGAAATCAGATGCTTAAAGCGACTGAGCCACCCGAGTGCCCCGAGATATAATTGACATATAACCTTGTTTAAGTTTGAGAGGTACATACGGTGTGATGATTTGACACACGTGTATACAGAGAAATAATTATGGTAATACATTTATCGCCTCACATAGTTACCATTTGTTTTGGGATTTTTTTTTTTTTTGTAGTGAGAACATTTAAAATAAACTCTTAGCAACTTTCAAATATATGCTATAGTATTAACTATAGTCACCATGCTGTACATAAGATCCCTGGACTTTATTCATCTCATAACTGGAAGTTGATATCCTTTGACCTCTATTCCTCTGCCCCTAGCAACCACCAATCTACTTTGTATGAATTCAGTTATTTTAGATTCCACAGATAAGTGAGATAATATATTTGTCTTTCTCTATCTGATTTTACTTAGCATAATGCCCTCAGGGTCCATCTATATTATTGCAAATATCTGGATTTCCTTCTTTTTTATGGCCAAACAATATTCCTGTGTGTGTGAATAATAATCCTGTGTCTCTGTGTCATATTTTCTTTATCAATTCATGCATTCATGGACACTTACGTGGTCTCCATGTCTTAACTATTGTAAACAATGCTGCAATGAACAGGAAGGTGCAAATACCTCTTTGAGGTATGATTTCTTTTCCTGATACCTAGAAGTGAGATTGCTGGATCATATGGTAGTCCTATTTTTCATGTTTTCAGGAACCTCCATACTGTTCTCCACAGTGGCTGCACCAACTTCCATTCCCACCAACAGTAAATAAGGGCTCCCTTTTCTCCACACTTGGGCCAACACTTCTCTCTTCTGTTTTTGATAACAGCCATTCTAACAGTGTGAGGTGATCTCTCCTTGTGGTTTTGATTTGTACTTCCCTCATGGTTAGTGATGTTGAGCACCTTTTTATGTACCTGTTGGCCTTTAGAAAATTAGTAAACCTTGAGAAAAATACCTGTTCAGGCCCTTTGCCCATTTTTTAAAAATTAAGATAAATGACCTAAATAAAACATGTTTGTTTCAGGTATATACTGATTCAATATTAGTAAATATTGTGAAATGATCATCACAGTAAGGCCAGTTAACATCCATTACCACATACACTTAAAATTTTTTTCCTTGTGATGAGAAATTTTAAGACCTTCTTAATAAATTTCAAATATGCAATACAGTATTCTTGAATTTTTAAAAATGTTTTAATGTTTATTTATCTTGGAGAGAAAGAGACTGTGCATGAACAGAGGAGGGGCAGAGAGAGTGGGAGATGCAGAATCCGAAGCAGGCTCCAGGCTCTGAGCTGTCAGCACAGAGCCCGATGCGGGGCTCGAACCCATGAACCTTGAGACCATGACCTGAGCCAAAGTCGGCTGCTTAACCTACTGAGCCACCCAGGCACCCCTAATAATTATGCAATACAGTATTATTAACTATAGCCCCCATGCCGTGCATTGTATACCCAGAATTTGTTTTATAACTGGAAGTTTGTACTTTTTGACTACCTTCTCACATTACATGCCCCCTCTAACTTTCCTCCACCCCGGCTCTGGTAACCACAGTTCTGTTCTGTGTGTATGAGTTCAGAGTTCTTCTGGTTTTGTTTTTCTTGTTGTGTTGTGTTTTTTAGATTCCACACAGTAAGTGAGATGCTATGGTATTTGCCTTTCTCTGTCTGACTTATGTCACTTAACCTCATGGCCTCAAGGCCCATCCATGTCGTCTCACGTGACAAGGTTCCTTTTTTATGGCTAAATGTTCCATTCTATAATACATATACACACACCACATTTTCTTTATTCATTCCCCCATTGAAGGACACTTAGGTTGCTTCCATTATCTTGGCTGTTGTAAATAATGCTGTAACGGCCATGCGGGGAGTATATACCTTTCTGAGTGAATATTTTCATTTCCTCCAGATAAATACACAGAAGTGGAATTGTTAGATCCTAAGGGAGTTCTATTTTTAACATTTTGAGGAAACTTCACACTGTTTTTTATAGTGGCTGTGCCAATTTACACTCTCACAAACAGTGCATGAGAGGTCCTGTCCCTTTTCTCTACATCCTTGACAATATTCGTTACTGTCTTTTTGATAATAGTCGTTATTCTGACATGTGTAAGTTGATAGCTCATTGTGGTTTTGATTTGCATTTTTGACAGTGATGTTGACAATCTTTTCATGTACTTGTTGACCATCTCTATGTTGTCTTTAGAAAAATGTCTATTCAGATCCTCTGCACAGTTTTGAATTGTCTTTTAGCTATTGAGTGGTAGTTCTTTATATATCTTGTATATTAACCCTGTATCAGATACATAATTTGCAAATATTTTTTGTCCATTCAGAAGGCTGCCTTTTTTTTGGCCATTTAACCTTTTTAATATTGAAATATAATCAACCTGCAGTGTTATAGTAGTTTCAGGTGTATAATATTACGATTCAGCATTTCCGTACATTACTCAGTGCTCCTCATGATAAGTGTACTGTGACTCCCTTTCATCTGTTTCACCTATCCGCACCCCGCCCCCCATCCACTTTCCCCCTGAAAAGATTTGTTCTGTAAAGTTTTGGTTTATCTCTTTTTATTTTGTGCCTGTGTTTAATTTCTTAAGTTCCGCATATGAATGAAATCCTGGTATTTGTCTTTCTCTGATTTATTTTACTTAGTTTTATATCCTCTAGGCCCATCCATGTTGCTGGAAATGTCAAGATCTCATTGTTTATGGCTATATATTACTCCACTGTGTGTGTGTGTGTGTGTGTGTGTGTGTGTGTGTGTGTACCTGCCACATTTTTCTTTAACCATCTATGGATACAGACACTTGGATTGCTAACACATCTTGGCTATTGTAAATGGCTGCAATAAACCTGAGAATCTGTGTATCTTTTCAAGTTAATGTTTTGTTTTCTTTGGGTAAATACCCGGTAGTGGAATTAGTGGATCATATGGTAATTCTGTTTTCAATTCTTTAAGGAACTTCCATACTTTTTTCCACAGTAACTAGACCAATTTGCATTTCCACAAATAGTGCATGAGGGACTTTTTTTTTTCTTCCCATCCTCACCAACGCTTGTTATTTCTTGTCTTTTTAATTTTCCCCTTTCTAACAGATGTGAGGTGGTATCTCATTGTGGTTTTGATTTGCATTTCTCTGAGGACGAATGATGTTGAGCATCTTTTCAGGTGTCTGTTGGCCATCTTGATGTCTTCCTTGGAAAAATGTCTATTCAGGTCCTCTGCCCATTGTAATTGGATTATTTGTGTTTTGGGTGTTGAGTGTTAGAAGTTCTTCACAGGTTTTGTATATTATTTCCTTATTGGATAGTGTAGTCCCAATAGTTTAATTTTCTTTTGTTTCCTTTCCCTCAGGAGGCCTCTAGGAAAATGCTTCTATGGCTGGTATAAAAGAAATGACTGCTTATTTTTGTGGTTTCAAGTCTCACACTTAGGTCTTTAATCCGTTCTGAGTTTATTTTGTGTATGACATAAGAAAATTGTCCAGTTTCATTCTTTTGCATGTTGCTGTCTAGATTTCCCAGCACCATTTGTTGAAGAGACTGTCCTTAACCGATCATGTATTTTCTTCTTTGTCACAGATTAATTAACTACATGGGCATGGGTTTATTTTCTGGGCACTCTGTTGATCTGTGGGTCTATTTTTGTGCCAGTGCCATACTGTGTTGATGACTATAGCTTTATAAGTATCTTGAAATCTCAGATTGTGATACCTCCAGCTTTGTTTTTCTTTCTCCAGATTGCTTTGGCTATTTAGGGTCTTGTGTGGTTCCACACAAGTTTTTGTATTATTTGTTCTAGTTCTGTGACCAATGTTGTTGTATTTTGATAGGGATTGCATGAAATCTGTAGACTACTTGGGGTAGTATGGCTGTTTTAACAATATTGGTTCTTCTAATCCATAAGCATGGAATATCTTTCCATTTGCTTGTGTCACTTTTAATTTCTTTCATCAATGCTTTATTAATGTTTTCACAGTACAGGACTTTCACCTACTTGGTTAAGTTTATGCTTAGGTATTTTTTATATTTTGGTGTAATTATAAATGGGATTGTTTTTGTCATTTCTCTTTCTGCTACTTCATTATTAGTGTATGGAAATACAGCAGATTTCTGTATATTAATTTTGTATTCTGCAACTTTACTGAACTCATTTATCAATTCTAATAGCTTTTTGCTGGAGTCTTCAGGGTTTCGATATACAGTATTATGTCATCTGCAAATAGTGAAAGTTTGACTGCTTCCTTCTCAATTTAGATGCCTTTTTCTTGCCTGATTGCTGCAGCTAGGATTTCCTGACCTATGTTGAATAGAAGTGGTGAGAGTGGACATCCTTGTCTTGTTCCTCATCTAAAAAGCCAGTTTTATACCATTAAGTATGATACTAGATGTGGGTGTCTTTATACATGGCCTTTTTTTATGTTGAGGTACATTCCCTCTAAGCCTAGTTTTTTTTTTTTTTAGAGTATTTATCATAGATGGATGTTACACTTTGTAAAATGCTTTTTCTGCATCTGTTAAGATGATTGCATGTTTTTTTTTCTTTATCATTTCTTTTGTTGATGTCAGGTACGATGTTGATTTGTAAATATTGAACCACCCTTGCATCCCTGGAATAACTCTCCTTTGATTGTGATGACTGACTTTTTTTTTTTTTAATGTATTGTTGGATTCAGTTTGCCAGTATCTCATTGATGCCCTTTCATTTTGTTGATGGTTTACTGTGCTGTGGAGAGCTTTTTAGTTTCATGTAGTCCCAGTTGTTTTTGCTTTTGTTGCCTTTGCTATTGGCCTCAAATCCAAAAAACCACCTCCAAGACTGATGTCAAGCAGCTTACTGCCCGTTTTCTTCTAGGATTTTTATGGTTTCAGGTCTTACATTCAACTCTTTAACACATTTTCAGTTAACTTTTTTTTTTTATGGCATAAGGTAGTGATCCAGTTTCATTCTTTTGCATGTGGCTATCCAGTTTTTCCAACTGGACATTTATTGAAGAGAATGTCCTTTCCTTATTATACATTCTTGCCTCGTGGGCTTATTTCTGAATTGTCTATTCTGTTCCATTGATCTATGTGTCTGTTCTATTCCAATACCATACCATTTTGATTACTATTGCTTTTTTTTAATACAGTTTGAAATCCCAGATCATGATGTCACTGGCTTTGTTCTTCTTTCTCAAGATTGCTTTGGCTATTTAGGGTCTTTTATGGTTCCACACACATTTTAGGATTGTTCTATTTCTGTGAAAGATTACGTTGGAATTTTTTTTATTGAGATTGCATTTAATCTGTAGATTGCTTTAGGTACTGTGGACATTGTAACAACAGTAATTCTTCCAATCCATGAGCACAGAATATCTTCCCATTTATTTGTGTCTTCTTCAGTTTGTTTCATCAGTGTCTGATATTGTCCAATGACCAGTCTTTCACCTCCTTGGTTAAACTTCTTCCTACATATTTTATTCTTTAGGAGACAATTTATGATTGTTTTCTTAATTTTTATGATAGCTTGTCATTAGTGTACAGAAGTATAACAGATTTTATATATTGATTTTTGTATCCTGAAACTTTACTATATTTGTTTGTTCTACCAGTTTTTTTTCTGGAGTCTTTTTAGGGTTTTCTGTATATATAATGTCATCTGCAAATAGTGACTGTTTTACTTCTTCCTTTCCAGCTTGGATACTTTTTATTTTTCTTGCCTAATTGCTCTGGCTAGACTTCCAATATTATGTTGAATAAAAGTGGAGAGAGTAGGCATCCTTGTCCTGTTCCTGTTCTTAGGAGAAAAGCTGAAAGCTTTCACCATTGCATGTGATAGTAGTTGTGGGCTTCTCTTATATAGACTTTGTTACGTTTATGTACATCACCTTATACCCTACATGTTGATATTCTTTTTTATCATAACTACATACTGAATTTTGTCAAATGCTTTTCCTGCCTCTCGAGATACAAGCTTTGTCCTTTATTTTATTAATGGGCACATTGATTGATTTGCAGGTATTGAACCATCCTTGCATCCCTGGAATAGATCTCCCTTGATCATGGTGTGATCCTTTGAATGTGTTAAATTTGGTTTGCTGATATTTGGTTGAGGATTTTTGCATCTGTGTTCATCGGGGATATTGGCCTGTAATTATCTTTTTTGGGCATCCTTGTCTGGTTTTGGCATGAGGATAGTGCTGCCCTCATAAAATGAATTTAGAAGTGTTGCCTCCTATTCTATCTTTGGAAGTTTGAGAAGGCTTACTATTTTTTTTTTTTTTTTAATTCAAGCTAGTTAACATACAGCATACTATTGGTTTCAGGAGTAGAATCCAGTGATTCATCACTTACATATGACACCCAGTGGTCATCTCAAAAAGTGCTCTCCTTAATGCCCATCACCCATTTAGCCCATCCCCCTCCCACCACCCCTCCAGCAACCCTCAGTTCTGTATTTAAAAGTCTCTTATGGTGTGCCGCCTCCTCTGTTTTTATCTTATTTTTCCTTCTTTTCCCCTATGTTCATCTGTTAAGTTTCTCAAATTTTATATATGAGTGAAATCCTATGATACCTTTCTCTGACTGACTTACTTCACTTAGCATAATACTCTCCAGTTCCATCTACATGGTTGTACATGGCAAGATTTCATTCTTTCTCCTTGCCAAGTAAATTCCATTTTGTGTGTGTGTGTGTGTGTGTGTGTGTGTGTGTGTGTGTGTATACACCACATCTTTATCCATTCATCAGTCAATGGACATTCGGGCTCTTTCTATAATTAGGCTACTGTTGGTAGAACTACTATAAACATTGGGGTGCATGTGCCCCTCTGAATCAGCATTTTTGTATCCTTTGGATACATACCTAGTAGTGTAATTGCTAGGTCATAGAAAACTAGTTTTAATATTTTGAGGAACCTCCATACTGTTGACCAGAGTGGCTGTACCAGTTTGCATTCCCACCAACAGAGCAAAAATGTTCGTCTTTCTCTGCATCCTCACCAACATCTGTTGGTTCCTGAGTTGTTAATTTTAGCCATTCAGATAGGTGTGAGGTGGTGTCTCATTGTGGTTTGGATTTGTATTTCTCTGATAAATGATGAGCATCTTTTCATTGGTCTGTTAGCCATCTGGATGTCTTCTCTGGAAAAGTGTCTATTTCTTTCTTTTGCCCATTTCTTAACTGGGTTGTTTGGTTTTGGGGTATTAAGTTTGATAAGTTCTTTATAGATTTTGGATATTACCCCATCCATTTTGAATTTATATATGTAAGAAAGTGGTCCAGGTTCATTCTTCATGTCACCATCCAGTTTTCCCAGCACCATTTGTTGAAGAGACTGTCTTTTTTTCCTCTGGATATTCTTTCCTGCTTTATTGAAGATTAGTTGGCCATACATTTGTGGGTCCATTTCTGGGTTCTCTGCTCTGTTCCATTGATCTATGTGTCTGTTTTTGTGCCAGAACCATACTGTGTATCACAATTCTAGTTTTCAAGCTGTATTACAAAGTGGTATTCTTTTTTAAATGTTTCATAGAATTCACCAGTGAGGCCATCTAGTCCTGGACCTTTGTCAGGAGGTTTTTGACTGCTGACTCCATCTCCTTACTGATACCGTCTTTTCAGATGTTCTATTTTTTTATTCTTCACTATGTCCATGGTAGGTTGTATGTTTGTAGCAATTTAATCACTTCTACATTGTCTGATTTGTTGGTGTACAATTGGTATAGTATGCTTATGATCCTTTGTATTTCTGTATTATTGGTTGTAATGTCTCCTCCTTCATTTCTGATACTGTTTGATTTTGTGTGTGTATGTGTGTGTGTGTGTGTCTAGCTAAAGTTTTGGATATTTTTATTTAAAAAAATCCCCTCAGATCTTAAGTCATTTGTCTTTTTTTTTTTTTTTCTATTGCCCTTTTAGTCTCTGTTTGGTTTATTTCCTCCTGATCTTTGTTATTTCCTTTTTACTAACTTTGGACTTTGTTCTTTTTCTAATTTGAGGTGTCAAGTTAGGTTGTTTGAGATTTTCCTTTTCTCTTGATGTAGGTATTTATCATTATGAACTTGCCTCTTAGAACTGTTTTTGCTGCATCCCATAAGTTTTGGTATGTTGTATTTCCATTTTTAGTCGTCTTAAGATATTTTTTTAGTATCTGTTTTGATCTATTGTTGATTCAGTAGCATATTGTTTAATCTCCACATATTTGTGAATTCTCCAGTTTTCCTCTTGTAATTGATCTCTAGTTTTATACCACTACGATTAGAGATGATGGGTACTAGGATTTCGGTCTTCTAAAGTAAGGCTGGTTTTGTCTTTGCACATTTTTTTAGTCAGATAATTGCTTTTTTGCTATTACATTACATGATTATCTTCTGTGTTTTTCATATTAATCCTTTATCCTATACATGGCTTTCAAATATTTTCTCATGTTTCCTAAGTTGCCTTTTCACTTTGTTGGTTATTTCTTTTCCTGAGCAGATTTTTAGTTTGTTGGAGGCCCACTTATTTATTTTGTTTGTTTCTAATGCCCTATACAAAAATTGATTGCCAGGGTACCTGTGAGGCTCAGTCAGTTGAGTGTCCAACTCTTGATTTCAGCTCAGGCTGTGATCTCCTCGTGTGTGGGATCAAGCCTTGTGACAGGCTCTGTCCTGTCTGCGCAGAGCTTGGGATTCTCTCTTCCCCTCCCTCTCTCTACCCCTCCCCTGCTTGTTGTCTCTCTCTCTTTCTCTCTCTGAAAATAAATAAACCTAAAAAAAAATGATTGCCAAGACCGACATCAAGTAGCTTTTTCCTTATGTGTTCACTATGTGTTTCATGATTTCAGGTCTTAAATTTAAGCCTTTAATTCATTTTGAGTGAATTTTTGTGAGTGGTGTAAAATAGGGTCCAGTTTCATTCTTTTGCATGTGGATATCCAGTTTCCCACCACAATTGGTTGGAGACCCTATTTTTCTCACTGAGTATTCTTACCTCCTTCATCCAGTATTAGCAACCATATATGCAGAACTTTATTTCTGGGATCTCCATTCTGTTCCATTAATCTAGAAGTCTGTGTTTATGCCAGTACCATACTATTTTGATCACTATACTTTTGTAATATATTTGGAAGGAAGTGTTATGCCTCCAGGTTTGTTCTTTCTCAGAGCCTTTTGTAGTTCCATAAGAATTTTAGGATTGTTTTCTCTATTTTATGAAAAATGCCGTTGGAATTTTGATAGTGATTTCATTGAATCTATAGATGGCTTTGGAAGAAAGGATGTTTCAACAAGATTAATTCTTCCAATCCATGAGCATGGGATAACATTCCATTTATCTGTGTCTTCAGTTTCTTTTATCCACATTTTATGGTTTTCAGTGTATGGATCTTTCACTTCCCTGGTTAAATTTATTCTTAAATATTTTGTTGCTACTGTAAATGGAATTGTTTTCTTTATTCAGTTCATTGCTAGTATACAGAAATGCAACCGATTTTTGTGCATTGAATTCAGCAAAGCAGAATCATTTATTTATTTCTAACAGTAGAATCATTTATTCTAACAGTATTCTTATAAAGTCTTTAGGATTTTCTATAAATTATGTCCTGTAAAGTTGTCACTATTTGCACATGACCTCTTGCTTTCTTATTTGGATGCCCTTTATTTTTTTTCCTAATTGTTCAAGCTAGGACTTCCAGTACTATGTTAAATAGATGTGGTAAGAGTGGATATCCTTGTCTAGTTGCTGATCTCTGAGGAAAAGTTTTCAATCTTTCACTCTTGGGTATGATGTTAGCTGTGGGCCTTTCCTGTACAGTAAAACCTTGTTTCACAAGCATAATTCATTTCACAAACATGCTTCTAATCCAAAGCATGTGTGTATCAAAGTGAATCTCCCCATAAGAAATAATGGAAACTCAGATGATTTGTTCTACAACCCAAAAATATTCATGTAAAAATGATTATAATACTGCAATATAATAAAAAATAATAAAGCAAATAAAGTATAAAGAAAAATGAACAAATTAACCTGCACATACCTTTGAAAACCTTCGTGGCTGATGTGAAGGAGACCAGAGAGAGGAGGGTTATCGTGTAAAAGGACTTTGACTATCCCTTATAGAATCCCTGCTATCTGTTGGCTCAATGGAATCTTTTTCTCTTTGTGCAACTTTAACAAGGAACCTATCCAATGACGTAGAATGAAGCAAAGCATTCCTAAGGTTACTCTTGTCTGGAAAAGCAAAGGACTGTCCATAGGTGCTTTGAAGTGACAAAAACACAGTAGTGCCAATTGTGGGCACCTTCCAACGTTCTGAAAGATTATTGATTTCTGCAAAACACGGGAGGCCTGAGACGAAGCATCTGAGCATGGGAGATGATCACCCACAATCCTGCAGTGAGCAGAGAGAGAGAGAGCAAGAGAGATGGAGAAGAACCATTGGCTCAGTTGTGATCATGTGACATTCGGCATCATATACTACTTGTATTGTAAGACATTGCTTATTTATCAAGTTAAAAGTGATTAGAAATGTTTGCTTGTCTTACGGAATACTTGAAGAACAAGTTATTCACAATCCAAGGTTTTACTGTAGGTCTCTCTGTCTCTCTCTGTCTCTCTCTGTCTCTCTCTGTCTCTCTCTGTCTCTCTCTGTCTCTCTCTGTCTCTGTGTGTGTGTGTCTTTTGTCTCTCTCTTTTTGTCTCTCTTTTGTCTCTCTTTCTTAGGGGAGAGGCAGAGAGAGGAGGAGGGATGAGGAGAATCTTTTTTTTTTAAATTTTCTAACATTTATTCATTTTTGAAAGGCAGAGAGAGAGCGCGAATGGGGGAGGAGCAGAGAGAGAGGGAGACACAGAAGCAGAAGCAGGCTCCAGGCTCCGAGCTGTCAGCACAGAGTCCGACGCGGGGCTTGAACTCACAGACCGCGAGATCATGACCTGAGCCGAAGTCGGCCACTTAACCGACTGAGCCACCCAGGCGCCCCTAGAGAATCTTAAGCAAGCTGCGTGCTCAGCATAGAGCCCAACATGGGGCTCAATCCCACAACCGTGAGATCATAACCTGAGCCAAAATTAAGAGTTGGATGCTTAACCCACTGAGCCACCCAGACACCCCATCATATATGCCCTTTTTTGTGTGAGGTAAGTTCCTTCTCTATTTGTTGAGACTTTTTATCATGCACAAATATTGAATTTTATGAAATGCTTTTTCTACATCCACTGAGATGATTTTATTTTTTGTTCTATTAATATAATTGATCACACTTATTGATTTCTGTATGTTGAACCATCCTTACATTTCTGTGATGTATCTCACTTAGTCATTGTGATCATTGTAATGTATTGTTGAACTCAACTAATATTTTGCTGAGAATTTTTACATCTATACTCATCAGGGATATTGATTTATAGTTTCCTTTTCTTGTATTTTTATCTGACTTTGCTATCACTGTAATACTGGCCTTTACAATTAGTTTCAGAATGTTCCTTTTCAATGTTTTGCAAGTTTGAGAAGGATTGGTAATTTTTCTCTGAATGTTTGGTAGAATTCAACAATGAAACCATCTGGTCTTGGACTTTTGTTTGTTGGGAGGTTTTTTATTACTGCTTCATCTCCTTACTCGTTATTGGTTTGCTTAGGTCTTCTATTTCTTCTTTATTCTGTTAGATGATCGTATGTTATGAATTTATTCACTTTTTCTAGGTTGTCCAGTTTTTTGGTGTATGATTATTCATAGGGGTCTCTGATCCTTTGCATTTATTTCTATGGTATCAGTTGAAATAGTTCCTTTTTCATTTCTGATTGAGTCATCTCTTTTTTATTGGTGAGTCTACCTAAATGTTTGTCAGGTTTTGTTTTTTTTTTTATCTTAAAGAACCAGTTCTTATTTTGTTTATCTTGCCTATTTTTTTCCTGTTCTCTACTTCATTTATTTCTTCTCTAATCTTATTTACTTCAGCTAACTTTGGGTTAAGTTCTTTTTCTAGTTCCTTGATGTATAATGTTACGTTGTTTATTTGGGCTCTTCATGCCCCCCCCCCCCTTAAAGAAGGTCTTTGTAGCTATAAATTTTCCTCCGAGAACTGCTTTTGCTGCATCCTTTAAGTTTTGGTATGTTGTGTTTCAGTTTCCATTTGTCTCAAGATATTTTTTGATATGCCATTTGATTGCTTTGATACATTGGTTATTCAATACTGTGTTGTTGAATTTCCATGTGTTTGTGAATTTTCCTTCTGTTATTGATTCCTAGTTTCATACCATTGTGGTTGGGAAAAAATCCTTGAAATAATTGGAGACTTGCTTTGTAGCCTAACATGTCTCTCCTAAAGATTTTTGTATCTCCACTTGAAAAGAATGTGTATTTTGTTGTTGTTGGATGGAATGTTATGTAGGTCTGTTAAGTCCATTTAGTCTATAGTGTTGTTGAACTCCACTGTGTTCTTCTAGATTCTGTCTGGGTGATCTAATCGTGGTTGAAAGTGTGTTATTAAAGTTGCCTACCATTTGTATTGCTGTTTGTCTTTTTAGTTCTCTCAGTATTTGCTTTATATATTTCAGTGCTCTAATGTTGGATTCGTAAAATTTACAATTATTATAACTCCCTGATGAATTGATCCCTTTGTCATTATACAATGACCTTCCTTGCCACTTGTGAACATTTTTAGCATAAACTTTACCTTTTTATGATAAAAGTAAAACTACCCTGCTCTTTTGGTTAGTAGTTACTAGAATATCTTTATTTCATACCTTCACTTTTAGCCTGTGTGAGCTTCGAGCAAAAATGAGCCTCTTATCAGATCTAGTGTTTGGGCTTCTTATTTTTTTTTTCATTCAACCATTCTTTTAATCAGATAATTTAATTCACATTTATAGTAATTATTGATAGGTAAGGACTTAGTGTTGCTATTTTTTTTTTACTTATTTAAAAAATTTTTTAATGTTCATTTTTGAGAGACCTTGCACGAGTGGGGGAGGGGCAGAGAGAAAGGGAGACACAGCATCTGAGGCAGGCTGTAGGTTCTGAGCTATCAGCACAGAGCCCCACGCGGGGCTTGAACCCATGAACTGCGAGATTATGACCTCAGCTAAAATCAGACACTTAACCAACTGAGCCACCCGGGTGCCCTCACTGTTTTTTAATTTTTTTTTAACATTTAGGTTTTGAGAGACAGCATGAGCAGGAGAGGGGCAGAGAGAGATGAAGACAGCAGGGCTCAAACAAATGAACTGTCAGATCATGACCTTGGCTGAAATCGGATGCTTAACTGACTGAGCCACCCAGGTGCGACCTTGTTCATGGGTTTTGTATTGTTGTATGGTGCATTTGTCCCTTTTCTTCCTCTCTTGCAGTCATCTTTGTGATTTGATTAGTTCTTGGGGTAGTACGTTTTGATTCCTGTGTCGTAATCTTGTGCGTATCTATTACAGGTTTTTTCTTGGTGGTTACCATGAGGCTTAAAATGTCTTAGAGTTACAACCTCCTCTTTTAAGCTGGTGGATAGCATATAAAAATGCTCTACTTTCACTTGTGCCCTCCACCTCACATTTCAGTTTACTGACGCTGTAATTTATCAGTGAATATTACTGACCGCTTCCATGTACTGTGCACTGTGCAAGGCTAAGTGCTCACACATGCCCAAGAGAGGAGTATCATAATGATTGCTAACACTTCAAGAGAACTTCTCTTGTCCGGTGGTGGTCTGGACACTTTACATGAATAAACTCATTCTCATAACAGCCACCTGAAGTAGGTACTTATGTTATGATCATACACCGTTGGGGAACTGAGGCACAGAAGTTAAGAAACTTGTTCCACATGACAGAATTCATAGGTGGTGAAGCTGGGGTATAAGGCAGGCAGGCGGTCTGCACCTGCGGACCATGCTTAATTAGGTTGCTTTCCAAGGATGGCTTATGAAATTTGTACCATTACTTTACAGTCCTGCCATTTATAGTCTTAACTCTAAATGCAGTTTTAAATAACTGCATTTTTATGGTGTTCCATGTCTGAATCAATTCTGTATGGTTTCTGAGTGTTATTTGAATTTACTCTGTGCCTGACACATGGTGGGCATTCATTAAAAGCTTAACGTTTCCTCATTCAAGGAGTATTTATTGAGTGCTTCTTAGGGGTTGGGCACTGCAGTGGGACAGATACAGTCTCTTAACCTCACAGAATCGACAGCCTAGATTACAGATAAGAGGGTGTTTCTATAATGGAATCTGTGCTATGACCAAACGAGAACACTATTTACTGCTTAAGCCTTTTAAATGTTATTTGCACATAGCCTCTCATCTACTTTGTATAACCTTTGGTCTTTTCATATCTGGGACCCACACAGTCTTTGGCGCTATGGATGGTGAAGTATGGCTCTGTCTTGACTGTGGGGCTTTCCACTTCTTCAGAGTCCTTCATATACTTGGACCTCTGGGACAGGCAGCATAGTAGGTCTACTAGAGAGCCAGCAAGGTGGTTTCTAATGGTTGGCGCCCTTACGTATACACTACAGGGGTTCATCTGGTGTGCACATAGGTGCCCTTGGCTCCTCTCCTAGCCCAGTCTTTGGGAATCAATAGTCAAAACCATGGACTATATGAACAAAAAGACTGGAACAAACATGTGCAAGTTTCCTGTCCACAGGTAGCTTTTTCGAGCAAACACTGAAGGTGTACCAGTGGTGAGAGATAGGGAGTTAAGTCCTCCCACCCTATGTATCTTGCTTCATTTGTCAGCATTCTCTTTATTCTCTTGAGTTTCAGATGGTTGAGTTGGAAAGGTAAGACCAGAGAGCTTGAGCTGTATGTCTTTCTTGGTCTTGATTCTACCTGTTAGGCTATGTTGAATGCTTTAGAGCCCTTTGGAACTGGAGAGAACATCAATTATAGGAAACCTGAGAGAGCTGCAAACTTACACTAGTCAGAGGCACCTGGGTGGCTCAGTCGGTTAAGCGTCCGACTTTGGCTCAGGTCACGATCTCGCAGTTTGTGAGTTTGAGCCCCACGTCGGGCTCTGTGCTGACAGCTCGGAGCCTGGAACCTGCTTCGGATTCTGTGTCTCCGTCTCTCTCTGCCCCTCCCCCACTTGTGCTCTGTCTCTCTATCAAAAATAAATGTTAAAAATAACTTATACTAGTCATAGGTAGTTCTGGAATGTCTGGGGCTCCTGGGTAATTTTCTAGTCTAGAACATCTATACTCAGAGATTGACTATGGTCAGTTGGATAGTTTCCTCCAGATATTCATGTATACCTGGAACCTCAGAATATAGCCTTAATTACATCTGCAAAGGCCCTATTTCCAATTAAGATAAAAATGGAGATGAGCTTCTTCTGGATTGGGATGGCTCTAAATCCAGTGAGTACCTTACAAGGCACAGCAAAGACATACAGACACAGAAGAGAAGCCAAGGAAGGATTCTCCCCTAGAGCCTTCAGAGGGAACGGGGAACAGGGCTCTGCTGATACCTTGATTTTCCAGACTTCTGGCCTCCAGAACTGAGAAGCCATTTCTGAGGTTGTAAGCGACCAAGTTTGTGGTACTTTGTGGCAGAGGCCCCAGGAAACTCCTACACCGGCCCTGTGGCCACAATCAGTCCTGTGCCAGAGCACAAAGGGCTATGCCCCTCCGGGGCCATGTGGGTGCATGTCCCCGCGCACACACATACCTCCGAGGAGATGAAACCGGGTGAGGGCAGCCAAGAGGAAAGGGGACCTGGGATCTGAATGACAGTGTCCTGAAGATGGTCACAAGACTGGCTGACCCAGTGCTCACCACAGGCCCCACTGTGTGTGCTCACATATACAAACTCCTTGAGCCCTCGTAACAACTGTAGGAGCTCAAAGCAACGTCATCCCCGTTGATGGGAGACCAAACTGAGGTAGACAGAGCTTAACACTGGTCCAGAGTCACACAGCTTGCATGCTGGGAATCAGCATTCAAACTTTGACTCTGGACTCCTACTCGCTTCTTCAAACAAAAATAACATTTCGGTTCATAACTGTTAATGGGAGGAACTCTCAAAAATCAAGGGCCCCAGAGCTGGGCACTGATGTCTGGAGGAAATGACACTAGGGAAGTGATACGGCTGGCAACTGGGTGTTACAGAAGCGACCCCTTCAGAGGGGGAGGGGAGGGGGGCAATATGCTGTTGGGAGGCTCCCTTCTGTGCAGGCACCACCTCAGGGGTGGGAATTGGAAGATGGCTGGACTTCCGGCCTGCTGGGGCCAGGCAGACACAAAATCGGCTGGACACTGGGCCAGCCAGGATTGCAACCACAGCGTGCAGGGAATTCGCACAGAGGAGGGAGTTAGCCAGCCAGCGTGGAAAGTGGGGGGAAGGCAGAGAAGCTTTCTGCAGAAGATGGGCTGCGACAGGGATCTTTCTAGATGAGTAGAGGTAAACTGGGAAGAGCCTTCCGGGAAGCTAGGCCAGTGAAAGCCTACGATGACTTAAAAAAACAACTCAGACAAAACCAAAATGAGCTTGTTAAAGGAAAATCGAGGCCTGAAGAACTACATGATGGGGCTGCAGTGGGAGGCAGCCGAGATTCTGAAGGCCGCCGTCACGGGGCCAAGGAGGTTGGGGTTCACTGATGTGACTGACCCTGCTCTGTCCTGGGCTGGCAGCTAGGTTGTATGGAAAACATGAACTAGGGATTAAATTGTGAAGAAATAAAGGAGCAAGGGCAAACATATCAACAGTTGCTTTTCTCCCTAACAAAGCTCGTGCAGACAACAGGACGGCATGTCCCTGTAGATCCTCCCTTGCGACAAATATTCTGTTAAAGTGTTCACAAAAGTTCTAGGAGGCAAAGTTATGAGGGACTCAGATTGACTGGCCTGGGGGTGAAGAAAAGAAGGTAAGAGAGACCCAAGGCTGCCTCAGGGCTTGGGTTGGAAAGTCTTGATGGGCAATCGGGCCACCATGCGGGGAAGTAGCAAGTAGGGGACGGGGGAGCCCAAATGGAGTTTGGATGTCACAAGCTGGGTGTGGTAGATGGAGAGCCAGTGGGAGGGTTCAGATATCCAGGCCGGGGTGGAGGATGAAACCGTCCCTGGGAATCACAGGGATACAGGTGGGGGTCACTGTCACAGGAGTGGATGTAGTCCCCTGACAAAGGCACGGGAAGGTAAGGAGAGAAGTGGGCTCATACTTTGGAACTTTAGAAAAAAACCTGTCTGGTGTGGTCAAGGTGACTTAGAAGACTTTCTCTGGAATGAATGAAATCAGTGCTGTAACCTAGCCAATTGTACCATCCACTGACGGTCTGAAAAAGGATGTGGACCCCTCACAGCCACCTATTGGTAGAATACTTGGGAAAGCACTGTCAGGAGGCCAGGGCTTCTCCCCCTGCCCTTCCTCCAAGCTGTGTCCAGAGGAGGAAGTGAAGTCTACACCTCCTCGCTTTGGAGATACTAATCACTAGAGTTGTAGGGTAGGGAATGTTCACTGGGCTTTCGTGCGGCTGGAACGAGGTCCCACTCGTGACCATCTAATTTCCTCTGCGTTGACTTGAGGCTCATCCATCAACAGGCCTCCGATTAGTAATTTGGGTTTGGGGGGGATGCCAGTATGGGGATGGTGCTCTAGAGAGCCCAGATGGCAGTATCCTGTCACCAAGAAGTACCCTCCCCCTGGTATTTCAATAAATCGGAGCCTGGCCAGGATAGTGATGTCCTGTGAGCCTGGTTCTTCTGTCCTTGCTGAGCCTGACCACTTCTGGGTACCCTGGCAGGCCCGTGGTGGCCCCAGGAGCCACTTGCCATGATGTGTAGAGTGGGCAGGTCACAAGTCCTACTTGGGCAACTATCCCTAAGGGTGGCCCAACTTTTTTTTTGGGGTGGGGGGGAAGCTAGTTGGTTTTAACGAGAAGGACAAACGCCTTTCTTAGAGAAATGCAATATAAAGTGGAGGGCTCCACGGAGAGACCGCACGCCTCCAGAGCAGGGCTACTCTCAAGCTGGGGGCTCAGGTTTCCCTTTGCCCAGCCCTACCTCTGGACCCCTACAGGGAGTTCTAACTGAGGGTGGGGGGGTGCTCACAAAAGGAACTCCTCCTCCAACTCCACCTAAGACATAAGCAGTACTTATGTGAAAGTCCCTCAAACTAAGCCTTTCAAAAAGGTGAGAAAATACCACGGGGTTTGACATCATAACGACCCCATTCGTGGGCTCCCAATCTTGTCGGTTCATGAACATCTGCTGGTGTCTTTATTTTTAAATCTTTTTTAAAGTTTTTCTTCTTGGAGAGGGGAGAGAGAGAGAAAGAGCACAAGCTGGGGAGGGGCAGAGAGGAGAGCCAGAATCCCAAGCCCAATCCACGCTGATGTCAACACTGAGCCCCATGCAGGGCTTGAACTCACAAACTGAGCTCACGGCCTGAGCCAAGGTTAAGAGCTGGACGCTTACCCGACTGTGCCACCCCAGGGTCCCCATCTGCTTGTATCTTTAGATGTGGCCGTATGCTGCCACCTGTGATCCGTTACTCCTGTGGCAGCACATCTCAGCCTTGACTGCCTATTGGTATCACCTGGGGAGCTTTTAAATAAGCACTACTAATTCCTGGGTCCTCCTCTCCAGAGATCCCGATTTAGTTGGTTTAGGGTTGGGCTGGGGCATGAGGCTTTGACAACTCCCCAGGTGTGAAAGCTACTGGAGAGTGCATAACCTGGACAGAGCCCCTCCCAGCTCTTAGGATTCTGAAGGTTGACTTTGGCCCCAGCTCGCTCTGAGTAGATGAGATCGAGCCCCCCGGAAAAATGCCTCCCTGGGAAGCCGCGTTAAGAACTTCATCCAAGCAGCTCGCGGGGACCAAACTGAAGCCTGGGGTTTTATTCAAAGTCTTTTTCAAATGGTAACCATTTGTAGAATGAAGATTCTTTCACGTGCTGCCAGGAACCTACAGAAAGAAAGCGAGTGGGTGCCAGAAAGCTCTAGAGGCATTGGCCAATATAGCAATACTAGTTAACACGTAGTGAGTACTTACTGTGTGCCAGGCACAACTCAGGGCACTCCGCAGTACTCATTTCAGCCTCACAGAAACCCTATGAAATAGATAACTTCTGTGCCCGTTTGAATGAAAAAGAAACTGAGATGCAGAGAAGTCTCTCGCCCAAGGTTACATAGCTGATGGTCCTCAACAGCGGGATGTGCAACCCAATTGTTTGGGCTCTACAGGGAAATGTAGGACAGAAGGACACCACAGACTCCACGAGGGAGACAGCGGGACAACGGTGGCCGGAGTGAACTTTGTGTGAGCACACATGAGCTGCCTCTGGGAGCCTATACTCCTAAAAAGGT
This sequence comes from Lynx canadensis, assembly GCF_007474595.2. Lineage (NCBI taxonomy): Eukaryota > Metazoa > Chordata > Mammalia > Carnivora > Felidae > Lynx > Lynx canadensis. Next base: position 36,625,756 of record NC_044320.2, on the reverse strand, counting down.
TGTCTCGGGTCCAGGTCTTGGTTGACCGTGAAGGCCATGAACCTGTGAGCACTGTTCCATCACTCTTGGTGGGACTTGCTCTAACCCCACTGGCTGGTAGGTCTGGGGGAATTTAGGATACAATACAATTAATTTCAAGCTGAGTTCTACAGGCAGAAAACATGTTCGACTCAAGAACGTAGATTTCTGTATAGATTACAGAGTAAGATCTAACAATAAAGGACATAAGGAGGCTGGGGGGAACCTCACCGTCCTTTTCATTTGGGTGTTATCAAGGGACGCAGCAGGACTTTCCCGGAAAAAAGTCCCATGTGGTACAGTTCTCAAGGTCAGGTGCCCGAGCTGGCCAGAACATGCATAGGCTTGAGGCATTTAAAAATTATTTTTGTTTGTTTATGGCTGATGGCTATCTTTATTGATTCGAGGTAGCCAGAATGTTTCTTGCTTTTCTGAACAAAGGTAGCAATTCCAGAAATACTTTGTGACTTTTTTTCTTTCATTTGGTTTTCTTCTTGAAAAAGTGATCGCCACCCAAAACACAGATAAGAAAGTAGAAACTTCCCTGACCCCAAGACTCAAAAGTAACTAATGTTAATGTTTTGATTTGTACCTTTTGGCATGCATTTGGTACTATTTTAGTTTGTATCGTTCCAGTCTTTTTTCACTCTGGGTTTGTAATTCCTTCCCATCCCCCCCAAATGCGGTCTTTTAACATTTGCTGTTCCCTGTCTTTTTTTTTTTTTTTTTTTTTTTTTTTTTTTTTTTTTTTTTTTTTTTTTTTTTTTTTGAGACAGAGAGAGACAGAGCATGAACAGGGGAGGGGCAGAGAGAGAGGGAGACACAGAATCCGAATCAGGCTCCAGGCTCCGAGCTGTCAGCACAGAGCCCGACGCGGGGCTCGAACTCACAGACTGTGAGATCATGACCTGAGCCGAAGTCAGACGCCCAACTGACCAAGCCACCCAGGGGCCCCTCCTGTCTTTTTTACTCTGGGTTTTCTTTAGGTGGCAGACTCTAGAATTTTCTTTAGGTGGCAGACTGTCAGCCTGGGGCATTCTATACACAACAATTCCTGCTGACGCTGGCCAAGCCTCTCCAAGAGGCCTGGCCGGAGTCCCTCAGACTGTGACATCTCTGAATCCCTCTTCTCCACAGATCCTGATGATTAACCATAAAAACATGCTGTTCATAAATCCAAATAATATTTGCTAAAGGGCTGTTTTGAAAGATAAACCAAGTTCTACTGGCAGACTAAGTCCTAGAAAACACATGAAATATTCAAATGAATACAGCATGTATCCTCCTCTTACGTTTGCCCAAACCCCGTGCAGTGTTTTGGAGTAGTCTGATGAACATTTCTACATTCAGCCTTCGCGACATCCAGAAAGGCAGGTAGTTACTATAATTTCCGTATCACTGATGAAAACACTGAGCTTCAGTGACTTAGGTCAAAAGATTAGTAAGTCCTGATTCTATAACTTCTATGATGCTCTCATAAATGGGAAAGAATAAAAAAGTTCATCTAAACCAGGGATGGCCAATAAGACTCGAACGGAGTGTTGACTGATCGATCCAGCAGTGACCACACGGGGCAAGGTGTTAAGAGGGACAGGGTAAGTGGGAAATAGAAACAGCTAGTATTTTTCCTTAAACAGCTTTATTGAGACAGAATTGACCTACAACAAATCACATACATTTAAAGCGTGCAATTTTGGGGCACCCGGGTGGCTCAGTCGGTTGAGTATCCAACTTGTGATTTCTGCTCGGGTCATTATCCCAGGGTCGTGGGATCGGGCTCTGTGCTGAGAGTGGAGCCTCCTTGAGATTCTCTCTCTCTCCCTCTGCCCCTCCCCTGCTCATGTTCTCTCTTTGAAATTAAAAAAAAAATTGTACAATTTGACTTTTGACCGATGTGCACATTTATGAAACCATCATCACAACACAGTGAATGTATCCATAACCCACAACAGTTTGCCCCTGACCCTTTGTGGTCCGTCCCACCCACCTTTCCCTGCCTTGCCGTTCCCAAGTAACCACTGATGCGCTTTCTGTCGCTATAGGTTGGTTTGCATTTTCAAGAGTTGTGTGTAAATGGAATCATACTGTATACCTTTTTGGTCTACTTTTGCTCAGCATAATTATTTTGAGATCCAACCAGGTTGTTGTGCATGTTAATAGTTTTTTTTTTTTTTTACACTTTTCATTGCTGAGTAGTATTCCATTGTGTATATATACCATAATTTATCTATTTGCTTGTTGATGGGCACTTGGGTTATGTCTGGGTTTTGGCTCAAGAACTTAATATTTCTTGAGTGCTGGCTTTGGGCCAGACATTCTCCCAAGTGTTTTATATTTATAAAATCATTTAGTCCTTCAGTCAACCCCATGACATGAGATAGATACTCTTCTCCCCTTTTATCAGTGAGCTAACTGAAGCACTGGACGACTGAGTAACCTACCCAGAGTCATCCAGCTGTTAAATGGATTCAAAGCCAGTGTGATTCCAGAGCCCATATTCTTAACTGTCATGCTAAACTGTCACCATCACTTAGCGATGCTTGTCACTGGCCGGGGTGGGGAGATGGTGGTTGTACCTTGTTTTTTTGTTTTAAAGTATAATTATTTTGAGAGAGCACCTGTGCATGAGCAGGGGCTATGTGGGCAGAGAGAAAGGGAGAGAGAGAATCCCAAGCAGACACTGCACTGGCAATGTGGAGCCTGACATGGGGCTCGATCTCCTGACTCTGGGATAATGACCTGAGCTGAAATCAAGAGTTGATCGCTTAACTGACTGAGCCACCCAGGTGCTCCTATGGTGGTTGTACCTGGTATTTGTGGTACCCAAGCTCTTAATAAGTGCCATCATGTCCCATCTAAACTGTCCTACCACCTGTTAAGCCCCTTTAGAACATCTGTCTCAGCTGTTCATTGAACGGAGAACATTTCTAGGTATGAATTTCTTCAACACTGGACCTCTCTGTTCCAACAATCAAATATAACACAGTTGGCCTAGATTTTTAAAGAATAATTTGCTTTAAAACTGAGTGAAAATCATAAACCTATGATAGTCATGGAGTAATATCTTTATAGTTGAGAGTTAAAGAGAAACAGCTCTTTTCTCGACAGCACAACTGGAAATGACCCAACCAGCCCTTTTCTTCGTGCATGGGGCTTTCGCGGAATGCCCTTTCAGAAAAGTGGTTTTGTTTTTGCTTTTGATTCTTTCTGGCGCCTCTTCCTCTGTTGCGAGGATACCGGGTGAATTACAGCGATGCCCCACAGCTCTGAAACAGAACGGGGTTCTCTCTGCCATTTGAAACCCTATTGTCTAATGGTTCATATAAAGAAGATTGTGTTCCTTCAACAGAAATGAGAGGCATGTCTCCATGGCTGGGAATAAAGGAAGGGCATTACCAGCCACGCCAGGACACCTTGCCTGGGTATGTCCCACCTGCTGAGGCTGTCTTACTATTCAGCTATCAGACTTTGATTTCGGTTCAACAAACCTGAACTTGAAGACAACTGGTTTTTCTGCATCTCTAGTCAGGGAGTTGTAGGAACAAGGTTGAGCTGCTGGTTCCAGCAGTGAGCTGGTCAAGCCAGGTGGACCGGTGTTCCGTCAAAAGGGGACAGAATGTGGAGTGGATATCTACTGTGTGTCTGGCCCAGTTCCTGGTCTGTGGCTACCTCGGTGGACATGACAGATGTCCCTGTGTTCCTACAGTCTCATGGGAAAGCCAAACGTTCAGCAAGAAGAACACAACTGGAATATACTCCAGGTGTGCTCGGGTCTACAAGCATAGAGCGTAGAGCATGCATGGGGTTGAGGGGAGCAGCCCTGAATCAGGGGCACACAGAAGGCTTATGTGAGACCTGAAATGTGAGTTGGGTTAGTCAGATGAAGAGCCTGTGGAGAGGGTTAGAAAGAGGAGTGTTTAAAGCAGAAAAATAGCAAATGTGACAAAGCTCAGGTTTTCTTAGAGAAACACGGCCATTGAGCTGGAATGGAAGAGCAGGAGCCATGGGGGTTGGGGTGGGGGGCACTGGGCCATGGGCCCCCCTTTGCTAACGGGGGTGATGAGGCTCTAAGAAGTGAGCTAATGTGTCGGGGGTTTTGTAGCTGAAACTGACCATCAAGACTCCTCTTCATGCGCATTCGGCCATGTCATCCTGCTTTATTCCTATAAGCCCTTAAAAAATGTGCCCATCTTAGAGATCAACTGAGATTCAGAAAGTGACTCCCGGCCTGAGGGTCAGAGCCTGGGTTTGAATACAAAAGCCAGTGGTTGTTTCTCCTGTTGATGTTTTATTAAACCCAAAGGAAACCTGTTACCTCCCCGTGTCCCCACTCCCAGCCCCCTGGAGGTGGTTCTGTAGGGCGTGACCCACCGCCCACCCTCACCAAGCCCTATGACTTCCTGGTGATCTGACTTGATGTGAGGAGGGAATTTAGAATACCTACGGAATAAAGTATTAGCTTAGAATTCTTTAAAGGCAGGTAAAGAAACACCCTGGAGATATAACCAAAAAGGAATTGACTTAAAGACACAGGGGTTCTTGGAATACCCAAGGGCAGGATATAGTTGGATCTTGGGAAGGATAAAACTTTTTTGGACCTTTTTTTTTTTTACATGTGCTAATTAATTTTTGCTCTTTCCCTAAGTCACCTGGTACAGCTCTCCCCTTCTCCCACCTTAATGTTCATGGTACCTGTAACTGTTCCAACCAGAGAGGGAGGGAGGGAGGCAGGAGATAGATAGATAGATAGATAGATAGATAGATAGATAGATAGACAGACATATCTAGATAGATAGATAGATAGATAGATAGATAGATAGATAGATAGATAGATAGATTCAGTCCCCTGGGACCTGGGTTGAAATTCCTGGGAAAGGGAATTGGACTGGTTCATCTCTGAACCAATCAGCACGCCCAGAGAATGTGGTCATGGTATTCAAATATGCCTGCTAGGGCTTGTGTGTGTGTGTGTGTGTGTGTGTGTGTGTGTGTGTGTAGATCAGTTCCACAATAAAAAGAAAAGGTAGTCATTTGCTCAAGACCTTACTAAGTCTGACCTACCGGGACATAATACTCTGGAGTTCACTTGCCCTTTCTACTTATACTTGCAGAAGAAAAAAGTCAGTAGTAATGGTAAAGTATCATGGAACAAGCCAAAATAATAATAATTATCATATCTACAACTGTCTTTTATTTTGAACTGTGTCTTAAACTGAATTTTTGCGGGGGGCTGGGGGCTGCATGTGTCAGTAAACCAAACTGAATGTAACACAAAAAGGAAATCTAACGCTCATGTAAGCTGGAAAATCCACATTTTCTGACTTCAGGCACACATGGATCCAGGAGCTCAAGCAATATCTTCAGGGCTCTTTCTCTCTTGCCCCCTCTCAGTTCTCCCTTCCTCTTGACGTCAGCTTCATTCGTGTGTTCTACCCGTGGCTGTTTCCAGGAAGCTGGGAGAGACAGGTGACTGCAGGCAGCACTAGCTTGGAACTTAAGCCAGCACAGCGCCTCTCAATGTAGGGCGTGGGATGGCAGCAGCGCCCCCTAGAGGGTTTCTTGGAAATCTGTGGAAACATTCAGATGGTCACAATGATGGTAAGGAGCTACTGTTAGAATTTAATGCTTAGACACCCTGCAAAGCGAGGGACACTCCTATACAAGGAGGAATTACCTCACGTGTCACACAAATTTCTGATGTCCCAATGGGCATTCATGTAGGTGTAGAGCCTATTTGCAATTGAGCCTAGATGTAATCCTCTTTTATATACAAAGTCCTTCTTGCAGGTTTTTTTTTACACTAAGATAAAATTTACAGAAAACATTATTAGTTTGGGGGCACCTGGGTGGCTCAGTCGATTAAACATCTGACTTCAGCTCAGGTCACGTCCTCACAGTTTGTGAGTTCGAGCCCTGTGTCAGGCTCTCTGCTATCAGCTCGGAGCCTGGAGCCTGCTTGGGATTCCGTGCCTCCTGCTCTCTCTGCCCCTCCCCTGCTTGCACTCTGTCTCTGTCTGTCTCTCTCTCTCAAAAATAAACATTAAAAAAAATTTTTTTAAAAGGAAACATTAGTTTCAGGGGTACAACATAATGATCAATGCTTGTATATATTGTGAAATTATCAACCACAATAAGTCTAGTTAACATCCATGACAACACAGTTATACATTTTTGTCTTATGAGTGCTTTTAAGATGTACACACTTAGCATCTTTCAAATACACAACATAGTATTATTAACTATAGTCACCACGCTGTATGTTACATCCCAGGACTTATTTATTTTATAACCGGAAGACTGTAGGTTTTGAGACCTTCACAATTTCACCCACTCCTTTCACCCCCTGCCTCTGGCAATCACTATTCTCTTCCTTATATCTAGGAGTTTCATTTTTTTTGTTTGTTTGGATATCACATACAAATGAGATTCTGCAGTATTTGCCTTTCTCTGACTCATTTCACTTGGCATAATGTACCAAGGTCTGTTCATCATTGTTGCCATAAATAGCAAGATTTCTTTTTTATGGCTGAATTATATTCCATTGTATGTATGTACACACACACACACATCCTCTTTATCCATTTATCCATCATGGACACTTAGGTTGCTCCTATGGCTTTTGTAAATAATGCTGCAACATGGCAGTGAGTGTATCTTTCTGAGTTCGTGTTCTTTCCTTCTTTCATACTCAGAAATGAAGTTGCTGGATCATAACATAGTTCTATTTTTAGCTTTTTAGGACTCTCCATATCATTCTCCATAGTGGCTGCACCAATTTATATTCCCATCAACAGTGGACAAGCGTTCCCTTTCCTCTACATCCTCATCAGCACTTGTTATTTCTTGTCTTTTTGATAATAACCATTCTAACAGGTGTAAGGTGATATCTCATTGTGGTTTTGATTTCCACTTCCCTGATGACTAGTGATGTTGAGAATGTTTCAGGTACCATCAGTTGGCCCTCTGTATGTCTTCTTAGGAAAAAAAAATCCTCTGCCCATTTTCTAATCAGTTGGTTTGTTTCTGGCTGTTGGGTTATGTGAAGGATTTATATATTTCATCAGATATGTGACTTACAAGTTTTTTCTCTCATTCAGTAAGGTTGCATTTTCATTTTGTTGATGATTTTCTTTGTTGTGCAGTCCTTTTTAGTTTGGTGTCGTCCCACTTACTGTTGCTTTTTTTTGCCTTTCTTGTGGTGTCCAATCCAAAAAATTATCACCGAGACCAATGAGCTTACTGCCTATGTTTTCTTCTAAGAGTTTCATGATTTTCGGTTTTATATTCAAGTCTTTAACCCATTTTGAGTTGATTTTTGTGTATGGTGTAAGATAGGGGTCCAGCGTGATTGTTTTGCATGTGGCTGTCCAGTTTTCTCAACACCATTTTTTGAAGAAACTGTCATTTCCCCATAGTATATTTTTGGCTCCTTTTGTCATAGGTTAATCGACCATGTATGTGTGGGTATATTTCTGGGCTCTCTATCTGTTCTACTTATCTCTTTGTCTGTTTTTATACCAATACCATACTGTTTTGAGTGCTGTCGCTTCAAATATATGTAGTTTAGTTCAAATATAGTTTGAAATCTGAGCATGTGATCCCTCCAGCTTTGTTCTTCATTCTCAGGATTGTTTTGGTTATTCAGGGTCTTTGTGGTTCCATGCAAATTTTAGGATTGGTTTTTTTTTTTTTTCTATTTCTATGAAAAATGCCATCGGGATTTTGAAAGAGATATCATTCCACTTATTTGTGTTTTTTCAATTTCTTTCATCAATGTCTGATAGTTTTTGGTATACACATCTTTCACCTACTTAGCTAAATTTATTCATAAGCATTTTATTCTTTATGATGCAATTGTAAATAGGAGTGTTTCCATAATCTCTAATAGTTTGCTATTAGGTATAGAAACACAAGATTTTTGTATGTTGATTTTTGTATTCTGCAACTTTACTGAATTTTTTATTCTAACAATGTTTAGTGTCTTTAGGATTTTCTATATATAATATGTTATCCGCATATAATTACAGTTTTACTTCTTCCTTTCTGATTTGGATGCCTTTAATTTCTTTTTCTTGCCTAATTGCTTTGACGAGGATTTCCAATGTTACATTGAATAAAAGTGGGGAGAATGGGCATCCTCATGTATTCCTGATCTTAGAGGAAAGCTTTTAGCTTTTCACTATTGGTATGATGTTAGCTGTGAGCTTTCTATATATTGCCCTTATTTTGTTGAGGTGTGTTTCCCCTAAACCCACTTTTTTTGGAGTTTTTTTTTTTTTTTAATCATAAACGGATGCTATATTTTTCAAGTGTGTTTTCTGCATCTGTTGAGAAAAATCCTATTTTTAATCCCCTATTTTGTTAATGTGATATCATGTTGATTGTGTGGATAGTAAAGAATACTTGGATCCCTGGAATAAATCCCACTTGGTCATGGTATATGACCCTTTTAATACATTATTGAATTTGGTTTGCTAATATTTTGTTGAGGGTTTTTGCAGGTATGTTCATCAGGGTTATTGACCTATAATTTTCTTGTCTTAGGGCATCTTTGTCTGGTTTTGGTATCACAGTAAGGCTGGCCTCTATAAAATGAATTTGGAAGAGTTCCCTCCTTTTTTGGTTTTGGAAGGGCTTGAGAAGGCTTGGTATTAGTTCTTCTTTAAATGTTTTGTAGAATCCACTAGTGAAGTCATCCGGTTCTAGACTTTTGTTTGTTGGGTGGATTTTGATTACTGATTTAGTATTCTTACTGCTATTTGTCTTTTCAGATTTACTATTGAATGATTTTGTCTTGGTAAGTTTTATGTTTCTAGGAATGTATCCATTTTTTTCCTACATTGTCCAATTTGTTGGCATATAATTGTTTATTTTTGAGAGAGAGACAGTCAGACCACCAGGAGCAGGGGAGGGGCAGAGAGAGGGAGACACAGAATCCAGGCTGTAAGCTGTCAGCACAGAGCCCAATGCAGGGTTCAAACTGGTGAATGAGGAGATCATGACCTGAGCTGAAGTTGGAGGCTTAATCGACCGAGCCACCCAGGCCACCCCTCTTTTTTTGTTGCTGTTTTCCTTTGTTTGTTTTGTTTTTTGATGAATCTAGCTAAGGTTTTGTTAGTTTTGTTTTTCTTTCAGAAAACCAGTTCTTAGTTCCATTGATTTTTCTGTTGTCCTTTTTGTCTCTATTTCTGCTCTGATCTTTGTGGTTTCCCTCTTTTTACCAACTTTGGACTTTGTTCTTTTTCTGGTTCCTTGAGGTGTAAGTTTAGGTTGTTTGAGATTTTCCTTGTTTCTTGACGTAGGTATTTATCATTATGAACTTGCCTCTTAGAATTGCTTTTGCTGCATCCTGTAAGTTTGGGTATGTTGTATTTCCATTTTCATTTGTCTCCAGGTTTTTTTTATTTCTTCTTTAACCTACTGATTCTTCAGTGACATATTGCTTAACTTTCACATTTTGTGGATTTTCCAATTTTCTTCTTATAATTGATTTTGAGTTTTAATACCATTGTGCTTGCAAAAGATGGTTGATATGATTTCAGTCTTCTTAAATTTATTAACACTTGTTTTGTGGCCTTATATATGATTGATCCTGGAGGATGTCCCACGTGCACTTGAAAAGAATGTGTATGTTGTTTGGGGATGGAATGTTATGTATATGTCTGTTAAGTCCATCTGGTTTAACATGTCCTTTGTGGCCATTTTGATATTCTGTCTGGATGATCTTTCCATTGATGAAAGTGGGGCATTAAAGTCCCTTATTGTTACTGTATTTGTTCCTTCAGGTCACTTAAGATTTGTTCTATATTTCAATGCTGCTATGTTAGGTGCATAAATATTCACAAATATTATATCCTCTTGTAGGATGGACCCTTTTATCATTATGTAAACACTTTCTTTGTCTTAAAGTCTATGGTGTCTGATATGAAATATCTTAATTCCTTCATTTTCAGTCTGTGTACTTCCATCTGAAGTCTCTTGTATTCAGCATATAGTAAGTTTTTTTTTTTTTTTAATCTATTCAACACTCTGGAGACTAAGTGGAGAATTTAGCCAATTTACATTTAAGGTACTTATTGATAGGTATTCACTGCTCACCTATTGTGAATTGTTTGCCTGCTGTCTCTTAAGACTTGTGTTCCTTTCTTCTCTTGCTTTCTGCCTTTGTGATATCATGATTTTTCTGTAGTGGTATGCTTAGATTGCTTTTTCCTTATCTTTTGTATATTTACTATAGGTTTTTGCTTTGTGGTTACCATGATGGTTACATAAAACGACTTATAAACAGTCTACTTTAAGTTGATATCAACGTAAGTATGAACACCTTCTAAGCTCCACATTTTTACTCCCAACAGTGTTTTGTGTTTTGATGTCACAATTTAATCTTTTTATCTTGCATATCCCTTAGCAAATTATTGGACTTATAGTTATTTTCACTACTTCTCTTTTTTAACAAAATTTACTTTTAAAGAGTGCACATATGTGGGGGTTGGGGGGGCGGGGTGTGTGTGGGGAGGGGAACAGAGAGAGAGAGAGAGACAGAGAGACAGAGAGAGGGAGAGAGAATCCCAAGCAGGCTCCACACTGTCAGCCCTGAGCCTGATACGGACAGGGCTCAGTCTCACTAACCATGAGGTCATGACCTGAGCTGAAACTAAGAGTCTGACACTTAACTAGTTGACTGAGCCACACAGGTGCCCCTTCATACTAGCTTTTTAAGTGGTTAACCCACCACATTTACAACATTATATTATTCTGAATTTTATTATACATTTACCTTTACCAGTGAGTTGTATGGTTCATACGTTTTCTTTTACAAGGATGTTTCAGCATCCTTTGGTTTTAGCTTAAAGAAGTCTCTTTAACAGGGCACCTGGGTGACTCAGTCAGCTGAGCATCCAAATTTTAGTTTCGGCTCAGGTCATGATCTCGTGGTTCGTGGGTTCAAGCTCCAAGTCAGGCTCAGTGCTGACAGTGCAGGGTCTGCTCGGGGTTCTCTCTCCATCTCTCTCTGCCCGCTCACTCACTCTCTCAAAATAAATACACATAAACTATGATTAAAAACAAGTCTCTTTAACATATCTTTTAAGTCTGGTTTAGTGATGATGAACTCTTTTAATTTCTGCTTTTCTGGAGAATTCTTTATATCTCCTTCAACTTTCAATGACCACTCTACCAGGAAGAATATTCTTGGTTGACAGGTTTTTTTTTCTTTCAGCATTTTGAAAGTATGGTGCCACTCCCTTTAGCTCATAAAGTTTCTGCTAAAAGACCTGCTTATAGTCTTATGGGGGTTCCTTTGTATGTAATAAGTTGTTTTTCTCTTTCTGCTTTTAAGATTCTCTCTTGCCTTTATCTTTTGACACTTCAATTATAATGTGTCTTGATGTTGGGCTCTTTGAGTTCATCTTCTTTGGAACTATGAGCTTCCTGAATCTGAATGTCTGTTTTGTTCCCCAGGTGTGACATGTTTTCAGCCATTATTTCTTAAAATAACTTTTCTGTCCTTTTATCTTTCTTCTTCTTTGGAACCCCCTATAATCTGAATATTAGTCTGATATTGTCCTACAAGTCCCCTGAGCTACCTTGATCTTTTCTCATTCTTTTTTTCTTTTTGCTGCTCTCGTTGGATGAATCCCACCGCCCTGTCCTTGAGTTTACTGATTCTTTCTTCTATTTTACATACTCTGCTGTCAAATCCCTCTAGTGTATTTTTCAGTTCATCTACTGTATTCTTCAGCTTTATAAGTCCTATTTGGTACTTTCTTGCATTTTCTATCTTTTTGTTGAAATTCTCACTTTGTTCATCCATTCTTTGCTGAGTTTGGTGAGTACCTTTATGATAATTATTTTGAATTCTTTATCCGGTAAATCATTTATCTCCATTTCATTAAAGTCTTTTTTTCTGAGGTTTTATCATGTTCTTTATTTTGGAACATATTTCTATTTCACTTTCTTTGACTCTGTGTTGGTTTCTATGCATTAGATAAAACAGCCACCTTTCCCAGTCTTGAAGGAGTGGCCTCATGTTGAAGATGAGCCTTATGGTTCAACACTGCCCTGGTTCCTGGTTGTCTCTTAAACCTTTATAATTGTCCCAGCAGCCTAAGTTATTTTCAGTGGCTCTCAATAGGCGAAGGAATGCCAAGACCTGTCATTGTGCCAAAGGGGAGGATTTTGATCACCTAGATTCAGGCTGATTGGAAGCCAGACCTTCAGGCAGTAGCTTTTAAAGTATGCAAATATATATCTTCCAGGGGAAGGCTGGGAGTTGGGCATTTCTGGCTGTTCCCTCTCTGCTGAACCCTGTGGTGATCGCCGGTTAAGAACTTTTTCTTTCTTTGCTACCATCCCATTGAAATTCTGAACATAAGCCCCACTGGCCACCAGAGACAGGCAATCAAAGGATATCCCCTGGGTGGCAGCTACAAAAATCAGAGCACCAGATATATATATATATATATATATATATATATATATATATATATATATATATATATATATCAGAGAATGTGAAGATGGCACCTATCCTCGGAGGTCATTGGTGAGGATCACACATGGCCTTAGATGTGTGTTTTAATTACAAGCCTGTCCCTCAGGTCACAGCTGTGAGTAGTCCTCTTTCACAACTGGCTCCTCAGTCTGATGCCTCATGGCTGCTCTGGTCTCCCTGCGGTGGTGGCAGGTTAAGAACACATTCTTCATTTTTTTACAGCCCTGTGGGACCTACGAGCATAAGCCCCACTGCACCAGAGCCAGGTGGTATAGGTGTCCTCTTAATTGCAGCTGCAAAAACTGGGGTGTTCCTTGTATACTGGGAGATACTGGTGACCTGGAAGGAGGCAGAGGAAGGGAGCCCAAAGATGACATCCACTGTCCCCAGAGAGCATCTCAGCAGGTCCCTATGTGGGTTGCATAGTTTTAATACACGCTGACTTGTCCGTGACCACTACCATTGTACAGGGAGGGAAAGTTGTGCTTTCTTTTGTTTGAAATGTTACCAAGTACTGCTCACTGTTTCAGAAATCACCAATGGTTATGTCACTAATGGTATTGGAGGTTCCATACAGCTTACCTGCACACATCTCCATCTGTCACTATCACACTCAAAGTGATTCTACACGTTTGTGGCAAACATCTGATTATCCTGTCTTCTAGTGTAGGCACACACTTGAGCTTGCAGATTTATGCATTATTATTTTGTGATAAACTATTTTTATTTTATTCTATGAGCTATTTTTATTTCTCTTTGTATAACTCTTGTATCAGAGTTAGGGCATCGTTGACTTTTCTAAATGACATAGGTATTATCTGAATTTCCTTTTGGTATATTAAAAGGATAATAACAAAATAGTTGCTTATAAATAGAAGTATTGATTTTAACAACCACAGAGAAAGAGGAAGAGAGCAGCCTGCTCCTTCCTAATGAGCACTGATTTGCCAACTGATAGTAAGGACCCTAATGGTCTAATATGGGTCAGGACCCATCCCTGAACTCGGGGCTCACTGTGACTAATGGAAGGAAGTGTTCTGGGCTAGCCTCGTTAGGTGAGCACCCTTGGGGACAGGGACAAGGAGGGAGGCAGAGGAGACAAGACTCCAAGTTACACAGCCCTACTAGGGCTAATGGAGTTGGGGGAGGGGTAGTCCCCTACAGTAAAAGTGGAGTGCTGTTACTAAATGAAAGTGGAAGGAAAGCTAGACCAGCTAAAGCAATACCTACCCACAAGAACATCACTTAAACACACAAATACACAACTTAAAACGTAAGTGATGGAAAAATGTTGGTGAACCATTTTGTACTACCAGGCTTAGGAAACAAACAGCACTGCTGAGGATGGAGAGATACTGAAAGTTATCATTACAACGCGAGAAAAACTGGAAGAAAGAACCACTATCCGCTGTAAACAACACTGATGATGCAATACTAACAAAGCTTCCACCTAAAATTGGCAGGAATTCCAGCAATGCTGTGTATACACACTGGGAAGTGGCAACACTTAAGAACAGGGTTTGGCAGCCAGGCTCATCAGTTGAATGTCAAATGAGTCCCTAGGAAACACTAGCAAAGCCCTAATTTTGGTAACCCTTGACTGCATATAAGCAGCTGTATGTAATAATGGCACTCTAGGGAATTGTATCCACTCATAAGAACCAAGGACTTACATTGTTCTTATCAACTGGTGGCCCATCTGGTGTTCCTTCTCATGGGCTGCTGACTAAATGTCTTATAAAACAAAGCCTTAAATCGCCATAAATGTCACATCTCCCAGTTGGGTTTTGCATGGAACTAGAGAGTGAAAATTGAGCCTAGAATCCTAATATCCTAGTTTGCTGATGGAGGGCAATACAGGGTTAATAATTAAGGTCTTTATTCAATAAACATTTATAGAACATATTCCACGGCCTGGGACATACAGTAACATAAAGACTTGCAACTCATAGTCTAGTGAGAGATCACAGTCCGTAAACAGATGAGAGACCCAGGGCGCTGTTTCTCCCCCCCTTAATCCATGCATGCATGTCAGCCCTTTTATTCTTCCCAGACCTATCCAGCAGTCTTCTGCCACAGGACCTTGTTTTTTGCTGTTGTCTCAAACCCAGCTATTTGGCAAATCTGTCCCTTTCTTCATTCAGGTCTGTATACCAATGTCCCCTTCTTGGAGAGGCCTTTCCTGACTACCTCAACTGAAATAACAATCCTCTCTCTTCCTTCCCAGCCCTTTGTTCTCTCACTCCCACCTCTTCCATCCCCTAACCCAGTGGGATTTGTCTTCACAATAATATCAGTATCTGATGTTAAATAATTGCCAATTCTTATTGAATAGTTGCTGTTCATCTGAAACTGGTCTAAGCGTTTTACGTGGATTAACTCTTTTTATTCTAACAACCTATGATTTGGTATTGAGTTTGCTATTATCACCCCTGTTTTATGTGGGAGTAAACTGAGGCGAGAGAGGCCAAGTAACTTGCCCAGAGTCCCACAGAGCGAGGATTTAGACTCTAGCCAGCTCAAGACCGCATTAACCACTATGTTATGTGGCTGCTCTCCACATTGTTGTTGATCTGTTTTGTTCTTTGACTATCAACAGTCTCTTTTTTGGAATGTAAGACCACTGACCACCACTGTACCTCCAGGGCCTAGAGGAATGATTTGCATAAGGTAAGCAGGCCAACAAACACTGGAGGAATGAATGATGCTGCTGAGCATTCTGACCCTGGTCCCTGAGCACTCCACGACTTTAAAGAGTTTTTGAATCATTACAAGATTAGAAGAATTGGGAAGTTGTGGCTAATACCACCCACCTTTGAGAAGTACCACACCTTCCAGCAACAGATCTCAATGCTGGCTGCACAGTGCTGTCACCTGGGAGCTATTAAAACTTGGATGCCCGGGCCTCGTGTCAGAGCAGTTAAGTCGGGGTCTCTGCCTTGGACACTGGCCTCGGTGCCGATAAAGCTCTACAGTTGATTCGGCTGTGCAGCCAAGTTTGAGAACCACACCCATAGTTGAATCTGATCAAGTGGTGAAGAAACTAGGGTGGAGGTTCTAAGATATTGTCTCATCAATCTGGAGATAAAATAGACGAGATTACAAAGGAATTTGGAATGAGTAACTTGAGTCTAGGGGATATGGAGCATTAGACTCTCATCCTATCGCAACCTAGCGGGAGGGCAAGGAGTCCTTCGATGTAAGCTAAACTTGCTCTTTCTTATTCTTAAACACTTAACGCACACAACTCTCCCTGGATCTCTGCATCTTCAGAACTTGTGTCCTGGCCAACACTATCTAATTGATTAGCAGTCTCAGCCCAGTCAGTGAAAAAGATATCCCCTCCCCAGTTCACTTGGGGTGATAACTGCTGCCTTACTGGGTGTGCAACTTGATTCTTGGAAAGTCTGGGGCTTAATTTTGGAGATGATGAAGTGTTAAGTATATTGCGTTAATATTTCTGTATTAAATTTAGAAATGGCTTATGTAATATATATCAATTGGTACCTACGATATTTGGAAGGTTTGAAAGGATTTGGTATTGTAAGGTATCCAACATATTAGTCTTGTGAATTCTAACATAAAATGTCATGAATGAATAATCAGTTGTAGACTTTAGATTTTAAGTTGAAAAGTATAGTAGAATGTGCTCAAGTTTATAAACAATACTGCAATGTTTAAGATAAGTGGCAAATCACTGCCATTACTCATTTAGCTCATTAGATTTTCTTTTTTTTTTTTAATTTTTTTTTTCAACGTTTATTTATTTTTGGGACAGAGAGAGACAGAGCATGAACGGGGGAGGGGCAGAGAGAGAGGGAGACACAGAATCGGAAACAGGCTCCAGGCTCTGAGCCATCAGCCCAGAGCCCGACGCGGGGCTCAAACTCACGGACCGCGAGATCGTGACCTGGCTGAAGTCGGACGCTTAACCGACTGCGCCACCCAGGCGCCCCCTCATTAGATTTTCTATAGTTGTTTGCGTGTTAGGGAAGGTTATGCTCGTTTTAGTCCAGCTTTTGAAATGCTTAAAATTGATTATATGAGACGTATATGCAAAGCTTAAGGCATTTACAGGAATTAGAACTAAGTTGTAGAAGGGGCTGGTGTTTACTTTGGACATAGTCTCAATTCTCTCACATCCCATTTCTGATCCATTGACAAAGCCTGTTGGCTCTTCCTTTAAAATCTATCCAGAATCCTACCCCTTCTCACCTTCTCTACTATTTCTACCCTAGTCTAACCACCATCCCCTCTTACCTGGATTTAAAATATGTAGTCTCCGGGTGGGGGAGAGGGGCAAATGGGTGATGGGCATTGAGGAAGGCCCCTGTGGGGATGAGCACTGGGTGTTGTATGGAAACCAATTTGACAATAAATTATATATGAAGGAAGGAAGGAAGGAAGGAAGGAAGGAAGGAAGGAAGGAAGGAAGGAAGTCTCCAAACTGGTCCCCCTGCTTCTACCTGCCCCTCTCCTGTAAGCCATGTCCTGTCACTCCTCCAAACTTCATTCAGCAGCTTCCTTTCTCAGGACCCTGACTCCCACCCACTGCTCTCTCCTTTTCTTACTCTGGGTTTGTGGCCGAGCCAAGTACCCCCTTTCTAGGCCTTCGCACTTGGCTGTTCCTTTTCCTGGAAGGGCTCTTTTCCAGGATGGCCGCCTGGCTTATCCCTTGCTTTCTTCTGCTAGGGTGTCACCTTCTCAGAGATGTCTTTCCTGACCATCCTGTGCAAAACCCTCCATGCCCTCCTCCCACCCTTTCACTCACTGTCCTCCTTGCCCTGCTTCATTTTTCTTCATCGTGCTTCCCACCATCCAACAGATTAGATATTGAATATTACATTAAATATATATATATATTTTTTTAATCTGGGGCACAAGAAGTACCTTCAAGGGCAGCAAGAAAAAACAAAAACAAAAGCAAAACTCAGATGTCAAAGGAAGATTATTTACATTTAGAATGGTTCTGGTTGTTGATTATTTTACATTTTTAACATTGATTATTCTTATGTTTAAAATAGCAGCACTATGTAAATAACAAACGCTAAGTGCTTACTACCCACTAGGCATTATGCTAAGCTCTTTAACCCTTTAATTCTGACCATGTGAGTTAGTAACTGTTGCTACCTTCATTTTTCGGATAAGAAGGTGACGCACAAAAAGGTTAAGGGTCTTCCCTAAGATCTTACGACCCAAGGTGGAGAGCAGAAAATCCAGGCCAGGCCAGCTGGCTCCAAGGCCCAGGCTCTTAACCACTTTGCTAGATTATTTTATAAAAGCCTCTTTTCCCTGTGAGGCACGGAGAGAGGAAAGGTCTAGGCTTGACAGAGTGACCTTGAACAAACAGCTTACCTCCCATCTTATCTGCACAGGAGCTCATTTTCATCTCTAAGCCTTGATTAACTGACTGTTAGATAACAGAATTTTCTGCCTAGGAGGTATTGCAACACCGAACTAAATAGGAGGAAATTGGTTTAGAAGACATTAAGATCTGGCTCATGGGCCCACTTAGAATTGTGACCCTGTCTCCAGATAAATTAACCTGTGCACACGATTTTGTAGACCAACTAGTCTGTATGAACCCCCACAGCCCCAGATGCCAAGTTAAGCTCCCCTGGTATAGACCAGAAATTTCAGGCCATTCTGAAGGAACATGAGTCCTCTTTCTTTTGAGGGTTTTTTTAAAAATAAAGCTGGGGTTTTAGAAGTTTGAAATGGCCCAGATGTGGTTCAACTGGAAGAAAGGAGGAGAATCCTCAGTGCTTCCCAACCTTCTTCGCTGTGCTCGTTACCTCAGGCAGAGAGTTCTCAAGCTGGTCACTGTTGACCCTTTCAGTGGGATGATTCTTCCTTGTGGGGCTGCCCTGTACATTGTAGGATGTTTAGCAGCATCTCTGGCCTGTATCTAGTTGATGCCAGGAGCACCTATCCTCCAGATGTGACCACCAAAACAGTCTCCCCGCATTGCCAAATTTCCTCGGGGGGGGGGGGGGGGGAAGGGGGCAAAATCACCCCTGTTTGAGAACCACTGACCTGATTCAGTTTAAAAAAAAGTCTTGTCCACACAAACACACGAGTGTGCACAGCATTATTCATAACAGTGTAACACTGGAAACAAACCAAACATCCATCAAGTGATGAAAGGATAGAGAAAATATGGTATAGCCATACAATGGAATATTATTTGGCCATAAAAACAATTAGAATAATTGATCCAACATAGATGAACCCTGAAGACCATATACTAAGTGAAAGAAACCAGTCATAAAGAATGTAAAGTATATGATTCCTTTTTTATAAAATGTCCAGAATAGGTAAATCCAGAGAGACAGAAAATAGATTAGTGGTTGCCTGGGGCTGGGGTGATAGGAAGATGAGGGAGTGATGGCTGATGGGCACAGGTTTGTTTTTTTGGGGGGGTGGGGGAGAGGGGAATGATGAAAATATTCTAAAATTGTGGATATTGTTGCATAACTCTGAATATACTCAAAACCATTGGATTGTATACTTTAAATGGGTAAATTGTACAGTATGTGAATTATATCTTGATAAAGCTGTTAACAAAAAGAAAGGGAGTCTCTACCACCCCCTTTCTCTCCCCTCCTACCCCAGACCTATTGATTGAATCAGGTTCTCCAAGGGGCAGAGAACTGAGTGTGTCAAAGCTCCCCAGTGGGGGCGCCTCGGTGGCTCAGTCACTTAAGCTTCTGACTCTTGATTTTGGCTCAGGTCATGATCTCATGGTTTGTAGGATTGAGCCCTGGATTGGGCTCTACTCTGATAGCTTGGAGCCTGCTTGGGAGTCTCTCTCTGCCCCTCCCCTACCCGTGTGCGTGAGCACGCTAGCTCTTTTAAAATTAACAAACATTTAAAAAAAACTCCCCAGGTGATCTGGTGCAACTGGCCGGCTGCCCAGTGTTTGGGAATCTCCAGCAAACTCGTGGTTCTTTACAAAGCTCAGGTTGAGTGGCTTTTTTTCTTTTTTTTAAGTTAATAATATAGTTTTTATTGAGAGGCAGTTGGCATATGTCTTGTATTAGTTTCAGTTGTACAACATAATGATTCTATATTTGTATATATCGTGAAACAATCACCACAGTAAGTCTAGTTAATATCCATCACCCTATGTAGCTATATTTTTTTTTTCCTGTGAGAGTACTTTTAAGATCTACCCTCTTGGCAACTTTGAAATACACAACACAGTATTAACTCTAGTCACCATGCTGTACATTATATCCCCAGGACGTATTTTATAGCTGGAAGTCTGCACCTTTTTAACCCCCTTCACCCATTTTTCCCAATCACCCCCTTCCCGCCCCCCCCCCCAATCCCCACCTTTGGCAACCACCAGTCTGTTCTCTGTGTGCATGGGCTCAGCTTTTTGTTTTGTTTTTCAGATTCCACAAAATCTGAGTTGTGATTGCCTACTGTGAATCTGATTGTGACTGGGACCTCACTGAAGTTTTGCTTTGCATGTCCTTGATGGTTAGCGAGGTTGAGCACTTTTTCATGTAGCTGTTGTCTTCTTTGGAAAAAGGTCTATTCGGATCCTCTGCCCTTTTTTTTTAACTCAAAATGTTTGGGGTTTTCTTGCTATTGAGTTATTCTGGTTCTTTATGTATCTTGGCTATTAACCCCCTATCAGATATGATTTCAAATATTTTTTTCCCATTTGGTAGGTTGCCTTTTTCATTTTGTTGGTTTCCTTTGTTGTGCAGAAGCTTTTTACTTGGGTTGAGTCCCACTTGCTTGTTTTTGCTTTTGTTGCCTTTGACCCTTTAAAAAAAAAAAATCAACCCTTGCATTCCAATCAGAAGAGGAGTATGAATTCATAAAGACCAGAAAGGATCCCCATTAAGGTAATAACAAAATTGTCATTTGTGTGTAGGAGTTGTTTGTGTTCAAGTGTCTCATGATGAAACGGGAAATCCCACAAATTGTGAATTGACATGTAGAGACCCCGGAGGACTATTGCAACAAAAAGTCTCCGTGTTTACAGTGCTTTTATATCTTTATCCAAATACCTCTCCGTTGTTGCCTATCTGCATCATTTTCTCGTCCTTCCCCCTGTCTTGGAATATTAGATGCAGAGTACATCTTAGGCTTTGGAAAGTACAAGAAGAGAGAAAACGCCTTAAAAGTTGGTATTTGCAGAATCGGGGGAAGTTCAGGAACAAACTTCCTCAAGAAAAGTGAGATCTGATCACTCTTTCGCTTTTGGGTTTCCACCATGAAAGGATCTGGCTCTATCCACTCGTTCATCTGCAGCGGCTATTTTGAGGTGGTGATAACCGATCTTGGTGAAGGATGGGGGAGAAAAGGGAATCCTTATCCACTCTTGATGGAACTGTAAACTGGTACAGCCATTATGGAAAACTACACGGATGTTCCTCAAAAAATTAAAAATAGAGCCACTATATGAACCGATCATCTCACTCCTGCTGATATATCTGAAGGAAATGAAATCAGTTGCGGGGACAATATGGTGTAGTCACGTTTACAGCATCCTTAACTGCTGTGGGTGATAGATGAACCTGAATACCTCCTCCTTTTGCTGCCCCCTCTTCTTACTAGATGGTCTGGGGCTCCAAGTGCTTCCTAACCACTTCCTCATCACTCAGGCCCATGCTCTAATTATAGCTTGTCCATGCTCTGGGGCTTGCGCTTTTCCTGCGTTATCATCATTATCAGAACAATCCTATGAGGGTGACACTGTTATTATTAGGGTCTTCGGATGAGGAAACTGAGCACCAAGGGCTTAGGTCAGTTGCCCGAGATCAGCTGGGCACGCAGCGCACGTGGCCACGGTGCCTGACGCGGAGCTAGATCATATTATCATTTGCCTTATTCTCCATGGCCTGTTCTGTCTTGCAGTCATTTAATCCCTCCTTGCTAAGAGTTCACATCTTCTAATGACTCCCTGTGTTGGCATTTTCAAGTAACATGTTTGTGTTTTAACGGGGACCTTCTAGCACAGCCCATAACCCATAACCCATAAACCCCAAACCCGAATCCCTAATGCCAGGAATTCGAGTGCTCTCGGCTGATGGGCGAGGGGATAATTTGGGGCAGGGGCACTTTGCAGGTGGCTCTCAACGTACCATCTGGGCGCATAAAAACATTAACGCCAATTTTCTGGAAGCCTTTCTGCGTCGCACTTCATATATTTCATCTGTTTTCATTCCCTTCATAACCCGCAAGGGTGTTATTAGCCCCACGAACAGCAGAGGAAACTACCTAAGTCTCCGTGTCAGTGGGCAGAAGAGCCAACATTCACAGCCAGGTTTTTCTGGCTCTTAATGGCATACTGCCCTCTCCCTCATGCAGCCTTCAGAAGTGAGCTACCTGAGAGCCATTCGGAGCACCTTCTATCTTGTTATTTGTGTCTATGCCACCCCCCCCCCCCAACAAACTGGAGGGTCAACTTCCCGCGGGGACTGGATCTTTATTCACTCTGTGTTCCCTGCGATGCACATCGTAGGTGCACGACACATGTTTGTTGCAGGAACGGATAGCAGTTAGCATGGTTGCTGCTTGTTTGCTGCAGAAACGAACTCCGCCTTGAAATACTTGGACTTCTACCCCAAATGTTCGCCAGTGGGTTAGAGCCACTATTCGTATGGCAGATGGCGATGGGGACCTGTGTACTCTCATGGTAGTGGGGCAAAGTGTTGCTGTATCAAATACAATTCTAAGTTGCCTTTTGTTTTGTGAAAGCCCCGACCCGATGTCTCTCTAGTCCTAGATCTCTTGGCCCACACCACCCACTTAACCTGCCTTCGCCAAGGATCTGTCTGTTGCAGGTGACGATACCACAGCTCAGACCAGCTTACATAAACTGGGGGTTTACTGGCTTATGCAGCTGGGGACAGCTTGGGGAGCACAGAAGAACTGAGGGAAGAGCTCCTGAGCTCCGGGGCATGGGGGATGGAAGAGGGAGGCCACTCTGGCAGGACCTTCTCTTCTTTCCACTCGCCAAGTCTCATTTTGTAGACACGTGAGCGCTTTAAGGCAGAGAAGATGGTCATCTGCAATCCAGAGCCTGACCCCTGGTAGTTAATGAGTCCAAGGGAAAAGAAGGCGATTCTCCTCCACCTTTAACTTGGGAAATTCTGAGGCAAGGCTACAGTGGGCCTCACCTATTGGGTGCCCGCCATGTGGATCAATTCATTTGTTGTCAGTCACTCAACAGATATTGTGAGCAAAATGACACCATACTTAGGCTAATGGAGCTCATGATCAGTGGAGGAAATGAAACCTCAATCCACCGGCCAACAAGTACAAAATCGCGCTGTGGCAAGCGCACGGAGGAAAAGGTAGATGGTGCTATGAGGGTGTGCCTGAGGATTTGACCTTGGAGGTCAGGGAAAGCATTCCTAAGTAAGAGACGTTTGAGCTAGGATCAAAAGGATGAGTAACATAGGGGGAAGAGTTAGGGCAAGGGCAGGCAGGCAGGGTGGAGAGAGCAGTGTGAGGAGAGCAGCCTGTTAACATCAGAGCCTGGGGCTACAAGAAGGCCGGCGCAGTTAGAATGAAAATACCCAGCAGAGAGCACTGCCTGTGAGACTAGAGAAGCGGGGAGGGAACCCTCCATGCAGTGCCTTGTGGGCCACGTTAAGGAATTTCATCTTTGTCCTAAGCCTGCACGAAGCCAGGAGAGACATGGGGAAGGTGTAGGGTGACACGATCTTATCTGTCCTCTGAAAGAATGACTCCAGCTGCAGTAGGCGAGGCGGAGGCAGCTGGGGGCGGGCTCGAGAACATCGCTCAGGAGGCTGTGCAACTGTTCAGGTGAGAGATGCTCACAGCTGGGATGGGGGTGATAGGAGAGATGGACGGGAAAGAAATCCGGAAGGTATAATTGGCAGGCCTTGACAGCTTGAGCGGGGCAGGTAGAGGACAGATTGGTGTCGAGGATGTCCTCCAGCTCCCTAGCTTGCTCAACAACGTCCAGAGGGGTGCAGGGCTAAGCCTGGCCCGGTTCGATCATAATCTCACCCCGAGACAGGCTCAGGCACTGTGGCTCGTCAAACCCGCTAGATTCGCCTGGTGGGGGGGAGACATTTCCTGAAGGAGAGGGGGTACTATTGCCAGGAAAAGAATAATGGAAAACTGACCTACAGACCCCAGCCATAGCTACCACAGCCCCCTGCAGCGATCACAGGGAGGGGCCAGTCTCTGGCCTCCATGAGCTACTGGCAGTTAAGTGCCACACTTAGTCACCATTAATCACCAGAGTGTCACCAGGCCAGATACCAAGGAACACAATCCTCTGTCTTCAGGAGGACCCTGAGTGAGAATTCCGATGATCAAGTTCACTGTCCTAGGCACACACCCGTAGGGGTACTATTACCCTTCTCACTTACTTTCCTGGTCCCTGAGGTGGCCAACCAGGTGTCCTTCTGGTTCCAGCTCAAATCAGAGGTTAAAAAAGCAGAGGAATTAGTTCCAGCAGCTTCGACCAAACTGGGAAGTGGCAACAGGAGCTGAAGTATGTCCCCCAGGAACGCTTAGTCCTGGTTTTACGTAAACACAAACAACGCCCACACACCCGCGTGTTCCTTCAGTCTTTTCCCATCATGTCCTGGAAACACGAATCTCTTTAAGAAGATAAAGAGCATTTTTTTTTTTTCCTTAGGTATTTCTTTCATTGGTACCGGGAAGCCATGGGCAAATATGTTAGCCTTATAAACCGAAGGGATAAGCCAGTGAGGAGGTTAAAATAACCCTGGTCTTTCAAGGTCTCCTAAGGGACTCCGCAAAACCGGTTGTGTTCATGACAAAGTAAGAGAAGCCAAAGTGCCCAGGATGTTTGTCTAAGAAAATGATAGTGTTGCTTTTGGTGTATCCAGTGAGGGAGGTGATCGGCCAGCATTTGTTCAGTCCTTGTAAAAGCCCAGTGGTGGCCGCAGGCTTTATTGTGGAAGGGCTGTGCGCAAAGTCAAACGTTGTGTCTAGTATGTTGGGTTGTCTGTTTTTGTGGGGGAGGTTCCCTCTCTTTTTCTTTTCTTTCCTTTTCTTTCTCTCTTTCTCTCTCTCTCTCTTATTGTTAAAAACTGTGTTGGAAGAAGTTCAAGTCGTCCAGAGAGGATAACCAAACTCAAGGAAAGAAAAGATGCTGTCCCATAAAATGACAACAAACGGGAAAGTCCTGGGTATTTGTCACAAGGGTGTTAAATAGTAAACAGAGCTGGTGGCGGTCTTCTCTAAACTGGTAGGAATATTGGGCTGACACTATCCAGTAACATCCAAGTTGGTGGTTTCTGTACTTCTCACGAGACAGGTCTTTGGGCGCAAGCTGTCAGGGCTGGTAGCTGTTTCCAGGTTTTCTACATTGAAAATCGGTTGTTTCGTGTAGCTACCGTAATAAAGTGTCTTAGATCTTCTGGAGAACTTGCTGCAGCTTCTACATCAACACTCGCTGCTTCGCCTTGCACTTTTATTCTGCGGAGATGGCTTCTTTCCTTAAATCTCCCGAATCAACCTCTGCTAGCTTCACACTTTTCGTCAGCTTCCTCGCCTCTGTCAGCCTTCATCGAATTGAAGAGAGTTAGGGGTGCCTGGGTGGCTCAGTTGGTTAAGCGTCCGAGTTTGGCTCAGGTCATGATCTCACGGTTTGTGGGTTCGAGCCCCACGTTGGGCTCTGTGCTGACAGCTCAGAGCCTGGAGCCTGCTTCGGACTCTGTGTCTCCTTCTCTCTCTGCCTCTCCCCCACTTGTGCTCTCTCAAAAATAAATAGATGTAAAAAATTTTTTTTAAAGAATTGAAGAGAATTAGGGCCTTGCTTAAATTAAGCTTAAACTAATTTCACTTGGCATAATGCCCTCAAGGTCCATCTATGTTGTCACAAATGGAAGGATTTCCTACTTTTTTATGGATGAATAATATTCCAGTGTGTGTGTGTGTGTGTGTCTGTCTGACATTTCCTTTCTCCATTCATCCACCAATGGACACTTAATTTGTTTCCACATCTTGGCTATTATAAATAATGCTGTAATAAACTTGGAGATGCAAATATCTCTTTGAGATGTTTCATTTTCTCATACCCAGAAGTGGTTGTGCTGGGTTAGATGGTAGGTCTATTTTCAGTTTTTTGAGGAAATCCCATGCTGTTTTCCATAGTGGCTACACCAACTTATACCCCCACCAACAGTGTGCAGGGGTTCCATTTTCTCCACATCCTCACCAGCATTTGCTTGTCATTTCTTATCTTTTTGATAATAGCCATTCTAACAGGCGGGAGGCGAAATCTCACCGTGGTTTTGATTTGCATTTCCCTGATGGTGATGTTGAACATCTTGTCATGTAGCTGTCAGCCATCATATGCCACCTCTGGGAAAATGTCTATTCAGGGAGTCTGCCCATTTTTGGGTTTGATTATTTGTGGGGGTTTTAGGTTTTTTTCTTTTTTTTTTTTTGCCATTGAGTTACATATTTTGGATATTAAGCCCTTATCAGATATGTGATTTGTAAACATTTTCTCCCATTTCATAGGTTGCCTTTTCATTTCATTGATGATTTTATTGGCTGAAAGAAGCTTTTCAGTTGGATGTAGTCCCAGTTTTTTGTTTTTGCTTTGCTGTTGGTGTCAAATCCAAAAAGTAATTGCCTAGACTGATGTCAAGGAACTGACTGCCTATGTTTTCTTTTATGAGTTTTATGGTTTCAAGTTTTGCATTCAAATCTTTAATCTATCTTGAGTTAATTTTAGTTTGTGATGCAAGATAGGGGTCCAGTTTCATTCTTTTGCATGTGGCTGTCCAGTTATAACACCTTTTATTAAAGAGACTATCCTTTCTCCACTCTATATTCTTAATTCCTTTGTCATAAATGAATCGATCATGTATGACTGGGTTTATTTCTATTTATTCTGTTTCACTGATCTATGAGTCATTTTTATGCTAAAACCATATTATGTTTATTACAGAGCTTTGTAATATATATAGCTGACTTTGGAACCACACAGGATTGAACTGCACGCATCTACTTAGTTGGGGATCATCATTATCATTATTATTATTATTATTATTATTATTATTAACGTTTATTTATTTTTGAGAGAGAGAAAACATGAGTCGGGAGGGGCAGAGAGAGGAGGAGACACAGAATCCAAAGCAGTCTCCAAGCTCCGATCTGTAAGCACAGAGCCCGCTGCTGGGCTTGAACTCACGAACCATGAGATCATGACCTGAGCCAAAGTTGGACACTTACCTGACTGAGCCACCCAGGTGCCCCAATTGTGGATTTTTAAAAATAAATACAGGATTATAAAAATATTTGCTCTTTTTTACGATTTTCTTAACATTTTTTAGCTTACTTTATTGTAAGAATACAGTATATAATACATATAACATTCAAAATATGTGTGAATCAACTGTTATTGAAATAAGACTTCCAGTTGATAGTACACTATTCATAATTAAATTGGGGGGGGGGGTCAGGGGCGCCTGGGTGGCGCAGTCGGTTAAGTGTCCTACTTCAGCCAGGTCATGATCTCGCGGTCCGTGAGTTCGAGCCCCGTGTCGGGCTCTGGGCTGATGGCTCAGAGCCTGGAGCCTGTTTCCGATTCTGTGTCTCCCTCTCTCTCTGCCCCTCCCCCATTCATGCTCTGTCTCTCTCTGTCCCAAAAATAAATAAACGTTGAAAAAAAATTAAAAAAAAAAATTGGGGGGGGGTCAAAGTTATATGTAAATTTTTTACTACATGGGTAGCTCAGAGCCCCTAACTCCCATGCTTTTCAGGGTCAACTGTGGTTTGAAATCAGAGTGTGATGCCTCTGGCTTTGTTTTTCTTTCTCAGGATTGCCTTGGCTATTTGGGGTCATTTTTGGTTCCATACAAATTTTAGAATTGTTTGTTCTGTTGCTGTGAAAAATGCCATTGGAGTTGTGATACAGTGACTGCTTTGAATTTGTAGATGGCTTGGGTAGTATGAATATTTTAATGATACAAAATCTCCCAATACAGGAGTTCAGAGTATCTTTCCATTTATTGTCTTCACTTTCTTCCATCAATGTCTTATAATTTTCAGTGTGCAGGTCTTTTGCCTCCTTGGTTAAATTTACTCCTAGGTATTTTTTTCTTTTTACTAAATTTTTTTTCAATTCTAGTATAGTTTACATACAGTGTTATATCGGTTTCAGGTGTATGATATAGTGTTTCAACAATTCTATACATTACTCCGTGCCCATCATGATAAGTGCACTCTTTAATCACTATTTTACCCATCCCCCCACCGACCTCCCCTCTGGTAACCATCAGTTTGTTACAGTTAAGAGCCTGTTTCTTGGTTTCTCTCTCTCTCTCTCTCTCTCTCTCTCTCTCTCTCTCTGACTCTTTCTCCCCCCATCCTTCCCTCCCTCCCTCCCTCTCTTTTCCTTTGCTAGTTTGTTTTGTTTCTTAATTTCCACATATAAGTAAAATTGTACAGCATTTGTCAATCTCTGGTTTATTTTGCTTAGCATTATAGTCTCTAGCTCCAGACATGTTGCAAATGGTAGGATTTCATTCTTTTTTATGGCTGAATAATATCCCATGGTATGTATGCCTCTTCTTTATCTGTTCATCTCTCAATGGACACTTGGGCTGTTTCCATAGTTTGGCTATTATAAATAATGCTGCAATGAACATAGAGGGGCATGTATCCCCTTGAATTAATATTTTTGTACTTTTTGGGTAAACACCCAATGGTGCAATTACTAGATTGTAGAGTAGTTCCATTTTAACTTTTTGAGTTGAGTAGTTCTATTTTAATGTTTTTCACAGTGGCTACACTAGTTTGTACTCCCACCAACAGTGCAAGGGGGTTCCTAATCCTCTGTATCCTCTCCAACATTTGTTGTTTCTTGTGTTGTTGATATTAGCCATTCTCACAGGTGTGAGGTGATATCTCATTGTAGTTTTGATTTGCATTTCCCTGATGATCACTGATATTGAGCACCTTTTCATGTGTGTATTGACCATCTGACTATCTTCTTTGGAGAGAGGTCCATTTAGGCCTTCTGCCCATTTTTTTAATGGGATTATTTATTTTTTGGGTGTTGAGTTGTATCAATTCTTTATATATTTTGGGTACTAACCCTTTATTGGATATGCCATTTGTAAATATCTTTTCCCCTTGAGTAGGTTGCCTTTTAGTTTTATTGATTGTTTCCTTCACTGGGTAGAAGCTTTTTATTTTGATGTAGTATCAATAGTTTTTTGCTTTTTTTCCCCTTGTCTTAGGAGACATATCTAGAAAAAAAAAAGTTGCTACAGTCAATGTCAGGGAAATTACTACCTGTGTTTTCTTCTAGGATTTTTATGTCACATTTAGGTCTTTAATCCATTCTGAGATTATTTTTGTGTATAGTGTAACATGGTGTCATTCTTTTGCATGCTGCTGTCCTGTTTTCCCAACATTTGTTGAAGAGACTATCTTTACCCCATTGCCTATGCTTTCCTCCTGTGTCAAAGATTAATTGACCATATAAACATGGCTTTATTTCTGGGCTTTCTGTTCTGTCCCATTGATCAGTGTGCCTGTTTTGGGGCCAAAATCATACTGTTTTCATCACTACACCTTTGTAGTATAACTTGAAATCTGGAATTGTGATGTCTCCAATTTTGCTCTTTTTCAAGATTGCTTTGGCTATTCAGGGTCTTCTGTGGTTCCATACAAATTTTGGGATTGTTCTAGTTCTATGAAAAACATTATTGGCATTTTGATGGGGATTGCACTAAATCTGTAGATTGCTTCAGGTAGTATGGATATCTTAACAATATATTTTCTTCCAATCCATGAGCATGGGATATCCTTGTATTTGTTTATGAGGTCTTCAATGTCTTTCATCAGTGTTTTACAGTTTTCAGAGCACAGGTCTTTCATCTCCTTAGTTAAGTTTATTCCTGGGTATTTTATTATTTTTTGGTGCAATTGTAAATGGGACTGCTTTCTTAATGTCTCTTCTGTTGATTCATTATTAGTATATAAAAATGCAACAGATTTCTGAACATTGATTTTGTATCCTGCAACCTTACTGAATTCATTTATCAGTTCTAAATAATAGTTTGACAGAGTCTTTAGGGTTTTCTATATATAGTATCATGTCATCTGCAGATAGTGAAAGTCTCTCTTCTTCCTTACCAATTTGGATGGCTTTTATTCCTTCTTCCTGTCTGATTGTTGAGGTTAGGACTTCCAGTACTAGGTTAAATAATAGTGGTGAGAATAGATATCCCTGTCTTGTTCCTGACCTTAGGAACAAGAAAATTGAGAAACACTCTCAATTTTTCACCATTGAGTATGATGTTAGCTGTGGGGTTTTCATATAAGGCCTTCAGTGAGGTTGAGGTATGTTTCCTCTAATCCTACTTTCTTGAGGGTTTTTATCATGAATGGATGTTGTACCTTGTCAGATCCTTTTTCTGCATCTATTGAAATGATCATATGGTTCTTATTCTTTCTCTTCTTTATGTGATATATCACATTGATTGACTTGTGAATACCAAACCATCCTTGTATCTCAGGGATAAATCCCACTTGATCATGGTGAATGATATTTTTAATGTATTGTTGGATTCAGTTTGCTACTATTTTTGTTGAGGATTTTTGCATCTATGTTTCTCAGAGATATTGGTCTGTAGTCCTTTTTTGCAGTGATTTTGTCTGGTTTTGGCATCAGGGTACTGCTGGCTTCATAGAATGAATTAGAAAGTCTTCCTTCCTCTTCTATTTTTTTTTTTTAAGAGTTTGAGAAAACAGGTATCAACTCTCCTTTAAACATTATGTAGAATTTGCCTGTGAAATCATATGGCACTGGATTTTGGTTTGCTGGAGTTTTTTTGATTACTGATTCAATTTCATTGCTGATAATCAATCTGTTCAAATTTTATATTTCTTCCTCGTTCAGTTTTGGGAGGTTCTAGGTTTCCAGAAATTTATCTATTTTTTCTAGGTCATGTAATTTGTTGGCATGTAATATCTTATAATATTCTCTTACAATCTTTTGTATCTCTGTTGTCTGTTATTTCTTTCCTTTCATTTCTGATTTTATTTGAGTCCTCTCTCCCGCTCTCTCTGTTTTGATGATTCTGGCTAAAGGGTCATTGATTTTGTTGATCTTTTTAGAAAACCAGCTCCTGGTTTCATTGATGTATTCTATTGTTTTTTTAGTTTCTATTTTGTTTATTTCTGTCCTAATCTTTATTATTTCCTTCTTTCTGCTGGTTTGGGGTTTTGTTGTTCTTTTGCTAGTTGCTTTAGATTAAAGGTTAGGTTGTTTATTTGAGATTTTTTTCTTTTTTCTTTCTTTTCTTTTCTTTCTTTCTTTCTTTCTTTCTTTCTTTCTTTCTTTCTTTCTTTCTCTTTTCTTCTTGAGGTAGGCTTGTATTGCTATAAATGTCCCTCACAAATACAGCTTTGCTGTATCCCAAATATTTTGGATGATTGTGTTTTCATTTTCATTTGTCTCCATGTATTTAAAAAAATTTTTTTTGTGTTTATTTTTTGACAGAGAAAGACAGAGCATGAGCAGGGGAGGGGCAGAGAGAGAGGGAGACACAGAATCTGAAACAGGCTCCAGGCTCTCAGCTGTCAGCATATAGCCCAATGCAGGGCTCGAACTCAAAGACCGCAAGATCATAACCTGAGCCAAAGTCGGACCCTCAACTGACTGAACCACCCAGGAACCCCTCCGTGTATTTTTTTTTAATTTTGTCTTTGATTTCTTGGTTGACCCATTCATTGTTTAGTAGCATGTTATTTAACCTCCATGTATTTGTGGGCTTTTCAGGTTTTTTTTCTTGTGGTTGATTTCTAGTTTCACAGCATTGTGCCAGAAAAGATGCATAGTATAGTTTCAGTCTTTTTGAATTTGTTGAGACTTGTTTTGTGGACTAATACATGATCTATTGTGGAGAATGTTCCATGTGCACTTGAAAAAGTATATTCTGCTGTTTTAGGATGGAATCTTCTGAATATATCTGTTAGATCCATCTGGTCCGATGTGTCATTCAAAGCCACTGTTTCCTTGTTGATTTTCTGTTTGGATGATTTATCCATTGATACCAGTGGGATATTAAAGTCTCCTACTACTATTATAGGTTATTTTCTTTATGTTTGTTATGGACTGCTTTATTTATTTGGATACTACCATATTGAGTGCATGAATATTTACAACTGTTTTATCTTCTTGTTGGATTGCCACCTTTATTATTACATAGTGTACTTTGAATCTTATTAGAGCCTTTGTTTTAACATCTATTTTATCTACTATAAGTATTGCTACCCTTTCTTTTCACTTCAGTTTGCGTGATAAATGTATCTCCATCCCTTCACTTTGGGTCTGCATGTGTCTTTCAGTCTCTTGTAGGCAGCATATAGCTGGATATTGTTTTTTATCCATTCCATTACCTAAATACCTAGTAGTGCAATTGCTGGGTCATAGGGTAGTTCTACTTTTAATTTTTTGAGGAACCTCCATACTGTTTCCAGAGTGACTGCACCAGCTTGCGTTCCCACCAGCAGTGCAACAGAGATCCTCTTTCTCCGCATCCTTGCCAACATCTGTTGTTGCCTGAGTTGTTAATGTTAGCTATTCTGACAGGTGTAAGGTGGTATCTCATGGTGGTTTTGATTTGTATTTCCCTGATGATGAGCGATGTTGAGCATTTTTTCATACGTCGGTTGGCCATCTGGATGTCTTCTTTGGAGAAGGGTCTATTCATGTCTTTTGCCCATTTCTTCACTGGATTATTTGTTTTTTGGGTGTTGAGTTTGGTAAGTTCTTTATAGATTTTGGATACTAACCCTTTATCTGATATGTTGTTTGCAAACATCTTCTCCCATTCTGTTGGTTGCCTTTTAGTTTTGCTGATTGTTTCCTTCACTGTGCAGAAGCTTTTTATTTTGATGAGGTCCCAGTAGTTCATATTTGCTTTTGTTTCCCTTGCCTCCAGAGACGTGTTGAGTAAGAAATTGCTGCGGCCAAGATCAAAGATGTTTTTTTGCCTGCTTTCTCCTCGAGGATTTTGATGGCTTCCTGTCTTACATTTAGGTCTTTCATCCATTTTGAGTTATTTTTGTGTATGGTGTAAGAAAGTGGTCCAGGTTCATTCTTCTGCATGTCGCTGTCCAGTTTTCCCAGCACCACTTGCTGAAGAGACTGTCTTTATTCCATTGGAGATTCTTTCCTGCTTTCTCAAAGATTAGTTGGCCATACGTTTGTGGGACTATTTCTGGGTTTTCTATTCTATTCCATTGATCTGAGTGTCTGTTCGTGTGCCAGTACCATACTGTCTTGATTACAGCTTTGTACTATAACTTGAAGTCTGGGATTGTGATGTCTCCTGCTTTGTTTTTCTTTTTCAAGATTGCTTTGGCTATTTGGGGTCTTTTCTGGTTCCATACAAATTTTAGGATTATCTGTGAAGAATGCTGGTGTTATTTTGATAGGGATTGCATTGAATAGGTAGATTGCTTTGGGTAGTATTGACATTTTAACAATATTTGTTCTTCCTATCCAGGAGCATGGAATCTTTTTCCATTTTTTTTTGTGTGTGTGTGTGTCTTATTCAATTTCTTTCATAAGCTTTCTATAGTTTTCAGTGTATAGATTTTTCACCTCTTTGGTTAGATTTATTCCTAGGTATTTTTTTTTAATTTTTTTTTCAACATTTATTTATTTTTGGGACAGAGAGAGACAGAGCATGAACGGGGGAGGGGCAGAGAGAGAGAGAGGGAGACACAGAATCGGAAACAGGCTCCAGGCTCTGAGCCATCAGCCCAGAGCCTGACGCGGGGCTCGAACTCCCGGACCGCGAGATCGTGACCTGGCTGAAGTCGGACGCTTAACCGACTGCGCCACCCAGGCGCCCCTATTCCTAGGTATTTTATGGTTTTTGGTGCAATTGTAAATGGGATCATTCCTTGATTTCACTTTTGTTGCTTCATCGTTGGTGTATAGGAACGCAACCGATTTCTGTGCATTAATTTTATATCCTGCAACTTTGCTGAATTCATGAATAAGTTCTAGCAGTTTTTTGGTGGAATCTTTTGGGTTTTTCATGTAGAGTATCATGTCATCTGCGGAGGGTGAAAGTTTGACCTCCTCCTGGCTGATTTGGATACCTTTTATTTCTTTGTGTTGTCTGATTGCAGAGGCTAAGACTTCCAACACTATGTTGAATAACAGTGGCAAGAGTAGACATCCCTGTCTTGTTCCTGACCTTAGGGAGAAAGCTCTCAGTTTTTCCCCATTGAGGATAATATTAACGTTGGGTCTTTCGTATATGACTTTTATGATCTCGAGATATGTTGATACCCAATTTTTATTTCCTTTGGGTATATACCCAGAAGTGTAGTTGTTGAATCAGGTAGATCTATTTTTAATTTTTTTTTTTTGAGGAAAGCCCATATTGTTTTCCATAGTGGCTAAAGTAATCTCATTCCCACCAACAGTGCACAATGGTTCCCTTTTCTCCACATACTCACCAACATTTGTTACCTCTTGTCTTCTTGATAATAGCCATTCTGTAAAGTGTCAGGTGATAATCTTATTGTGGTTTGTATTTCCATTTCCCTGATAACTAGTGATGTTGAGCATCTTTTCATGTACCTGTTGGCCATCTGGATGTCTTCTTTGGAAAAATGTCTATTTAGTTCCTCTGCCCATTTTTAATTGGATTGTTTGTTTTGTTTTTATGAGTTCCTTATATAGTTTGGATATTAATTCCTGATATATAGTTTGCAAATATTTTCTCATATTTTGTAGGTTGCCTTTTCATTTTTTGATTATTTCTTTTGCTGTGAAGAAGATTTTAAGATTCATGTAGTCACATTGGTTGATTTTTGCTTTTGGGGTCCTATCAAAAAGTTATTGCCAAGATCATTGTTGAAGAGTTCTTCCTTAGGTTTTCTTCTAGGGGTTTTATATTATCAAGACATATAGTTTGGGGCACCTGGGTGGCTCAGTCGGTTAAGTTCCCAAATTCAACTCAGGTCATGATCTTGCCGTTCATGAGTTCAAGCCCTACATTGGATCATCGGACTCTGTGCTGACAGCTTGGAGCCTGGAGCCTGCTTCAAATTCTGTGTCTCCCTCTCTCTCTGCCCCTCCCCTGGTCGTGCTCTGTCACTGTCTATGTCTCTGAAAATACATAAGTCTCTTTTAAGTTTTTTAAATGTCTGTTTAATTTGATCTATTTCAAGTTATTTTTTCTATTTTTTTTAATGTTTATTTATTTTTGAGAGACAGAGTACAAGTGGGAGAGGGGCAGAGAGCGAGAGGGAGGCACAGAATCCAAAGCAGGCTCCAGACTCTGAGCTGTCAGCACAGAGCCCAACGCGGGGCTTGAACTCATGAACTGTGAGATCATGACCTGAGCTGCAGTCGGATGCTCAACTGACTGAGCCACCCAGGTGCCCCATTTTTCAAGTTAATTTTTGTGCGTGGTGTAAGATAAGCCCGATTTCACTTTTCTTCATATATTATCCAGTTTTCCCAGCACCATTTGTTGAAGACACTATACTTTCTCTATTGGGTGTTCTTGGCTCCCTTGTCAAACATTAGTTGACTGTTTATGCAGGAGTTAATCCTACACTTGCTATTTTGTTCCATTGGCCTGTATATCTAGTTTTATACCAATACCATTTGATTATAATAGGTTTGTAGTATAGTTCAAAATCAGGAAGTATTGGCTTATAGCTTTGTTCTTCTTTCTCAAGACTGCTTTGGCTGGTTAAGGTTTTTGTGGTTCCATACAAATCTTAGGGTTGTTTGTTCTATTTCTGTGAAAAATGCCATTGGAATTTTGATAGGAATCGTGATGAATCTATAGATGGCTTTGGGTACTATGGACATTTTAACAATATTAATTCTTCGGATCCATAAACACAGGATATCTATGTGTGTCTTTCTGGTTTCTTTTAAAAAGTCTAGTGGTTGCTGTACAGATCTTTCACTCCCTTGGTTAAATTTATTCCTAGGTATTTTGTTGTTTTTGATTCTATTGTGAATGGGACAGTTTTATTTTTTCAAATATTTCATGATTAGTATATAGAAATGCAACTGATTCCTGTAGGTTGATTTTATATCTGCAACTTTACTGAATTCATTGACTAGTCCCACCAATTTTTTAGTTGAGTCTTTTGGATTTTCTATACATAAAATCGTATCATCTAAAACAATGATCATTTCACCTCTTCCTTTTCTTCTTCTTTTTAAAATTTTATTTATTTAAAAGTAATCTCTACATCCAACATGGGGCTCTAACCCCGTGCCTAACTGATCCAGCTAGGACTTCTAGTATTTTATCGAATGAGAGTGGTGAGAGGGGGCATATTCGTCTTATTTCCGATCTTAGAGGATGTTTTCAATCTTTCCCTGTTGAATATGATGTTAGCTGTGAGCTTTTCATACATGGCCTTCATTATGTTGAGATATGCTCCTTCTATACTCAATCTGTTGAGGGTTTTTGTCATGAAGGGATGTTGTATTTTGTTGTTGAGGGTTTTTATCATGAAGGGATGTTGTATTTTGTTAAGTTCTTGTGTGCATCAACTTTGATAACCATGTGATTTTTATCTTTCACTCTATTAATGTAATGTGTGCCATTTATTGGCATATATCACACCATCCTTTGATCTTCGTGATTAATCCCACTTGTTCATCTTGTTTTCTTTTTTGTTTAAATTCAAGTATAAGTAACATACAGTGTTCTATTAGTCTTAGATGTACAACATAGTGCTTAAAAAATTCTATATTCACTCTCTCAGTGCTCATGAAAATAAGTATACTCTTAATCCCCTTTATCTATTTCACCCAAGCCCCTACCCACCTCCCCTCTGGTCACCACCAGTTTGTTCTCTATATCTAAGGGCCTGGGGTGGTTTTTTTGGTTTTCTTTGTTAATTCATTTTGCTTCTTAAATTCCATATATGAGTAAGATCATATCCTACTTGTCTTTCCCTGACTGACTTATTTCACTTAACATTATAGCCTCTAGGTGCCTCCATTAGTTGCAAATGGCAATATCTATATCTATAAGTCTATATCTATGGATAGATAGATATAGGCAGTCAGCTGATGGAGAATCGTTTTGTGCTACTATATTCCCTTGATAGTATTGGTAGGTATGCATTTCTGCTTTCGCATTTGAAGTAGCAAGTACTTTCGTAACTAAAGCATTATCTCCTCTTTGGTTCTTACATTTCAACAGGCTGGCTGTAGGTATAGGTATAGGTATAGATATAGATATAGATATAGATATAGATATAGATACCTTCTTTATCCATTCATCTATAGTGGACACGTGGGTTGCTTCCATATCTTGGCTATTATAAATAATGCTACAGTAAACACAGAGGTGCATATAGCTCTTCAAATTAGCATTTTCATTTTCTTGGGTAAACACATAGTAATGGAATTACTAGATTATATGGTAATGTTCATTTGCGGAACAGAATTCTAGATTCTTTTCCACAGTGGCTGCACCAATCTGCATTCCTAACAGTGCACAAGGATTCCTTTTTCTCCCACATCCATGCGAACACTTGTTGTTTCTTGTGTTTTTGATTTTAGCCATTCTGACAGGTATAAGGTGATATCTCATTGTGGTTTTAATTTGCATTTCCCTGATGATGAATGATGTTGAACCATCTTTTCATGTGTCTGTTGGCCATCTGGATGTCGTCTTTGGATAAATGTCTATTTATGTCTTCTACCCATTTTTAATTGGATATTTGGTTTTT
The DNA here is from genome assembly GCF_007474595.2 of Lynx canadensis. NCBI lineage: Eukaryota > Metazoa > Chordata > Mammalia > Carnivora > Felidae > Lynx > Lynx canadensis. The sequence goes on along the minus strand of NC_044320.2, from coordinate 36,588,513 downwards.
TGGGCTTTGAGTTACTATAGATTCTTTTTTCTTCTTCTTTTTTTTTTTCCTCTTTTTTTTTTCTTTTTTTTTTTTTAATTTTTTTTTTCAACGTTTATTTATTTTTGGGACAGAGAGAGACAGAGCATGAACGGGCGAGGGGCAGAGAGAGAGGGAGACACAGAATCGGAAACAGGCTCCAGGCTCTGAGCCATCAGCCCAGAGCCCGACGCGGGGCTCGAACTCACGGACCGCGAGATCGTGACCTGGCTGAAGTCGGACGCTTAACCGACTGCACCACCCAGGCGCCCCAAGTTACTATAGATTCTTTATATATTTTGGATATATAAAGACCATGTTGAATTATCCTTTTAATGTGCTTTTGAATTTGGTTTGCTAACATTTTTTGAGAATTTTTACATCTATATTCCTCAGGGATATTGACTGATATTTTTGTTTTGTTTTCTTATACTGCCCTTCACTGGCTTTGGTATGAGGATAATGATGGCGTCATAGAATGAGTGTGAAAGTGTTTCTTCCTCCTCAATATTTTGGAAGAATTTGAAAAGGATTGGCATTAATTCTTTTTTAAATGTTTGGTATAATTTGCCAGTGAAGCTGTCTGGTTCTGGGGTTTTCTGTGTTGGGAGGTTTTTTATTACTGATTCAATTTCTTTAGTTATTATGTTCAGATTTTCCAGGTCTTCCTGATTCAGTCTTGGTAGGTTGTGTGTTTCTAGGAATTTACGCACTTCTTCTAGGTAATTTAATTTGTTGGCATATAATTGTTCATGGTAGGTTCTTGCAATCCTATGTATTTCTCTAGTATCAGTTGTAATGCTTCCTCTTTCCTTTTTAATTTTGAGTCTTGTCTTTTTTTTTTTTTTTCTTGGTCTAGCCTAAGGTTTGTTAATTTTGTTTACCATTTTGAAAAGCCAGCTCTTAATTTTGTTGATCCATTCTATTGTTTTTCTGGTCTCTGTTTTACTTATTTCCATTCTAATCTTTCTTGTTTGTTTTTTTTTTTCCTTCTGCTATGGGTTTAATTTGTTCTTTTACTACTTCCTTGAGGTATAAAGTTGGGTTGCTTATTGAAGATCTTTCTAATTTCTTAAAATACTCATTGCTTTAAACTTCTCCAAGCACCATTCCATGGAATTCGATTATATTGTGTTTCAATTTTCATTTGTTTTAAAAGAATTTATTTCCTGGGGTGCCTGGGTGGCTCAGTTGGTTAAGTGTCTGGACTCTTGGTTTTGGCTCAGGTCATGATCTCACGGTTCATGGGTTCTAGTCCTGCATCAGGCTCTGTGCTGACAGTGTGGAGCCTGCTTGGGATTCTCTCTCTCTGCCCCTCCCCTGCTCATGCTCTCTCTCAAAATAAGTAACTTTTTAAAGTTTATTTCCCTTTGTATTTTATCTTTGACCCACTGGTTGTTGAGAAATGTGTTGTTTAGTTTCCAGGTTTGTTCATTTTCCAGCTTTGTTCCTATTTATCTCTAGTTCCATACCATTGTGGTCCCAAAAGATAGTTGGTATGATTTCCATCTTCTTAAATTTGCTAAGACTGGTTTTGTGTCCTATCATATGATCTATCCTGGAGAATGTACCATGTGTACTTGAGAAGAATGTATATTCTGCTGTTGGATGGAATGTTCCACCTGTCCATTAAGTCAATTGGTCCAAAGTATGGTTAGATGCCAATATTTCCATGTTAATTTTGTGTGGATGATCAATTGCTAAGTCCCCAACATTAAAGTCCCCTGTTACCGTACGTCTCTTTCTTCCTTCAGATCTGTTAATATCTGCTTAATATATTTGGGTGCCCCAATGTTGAGTTCATATACACTTGTGATTGTTCTATCTTATTGTATTGACCCCTTTATCATTATATGACCTTCTTTGTCTTGTTACCATTTTTGGCTTCAAGCCTACTTGTCTGATATGAATAGATCTGTCCTACCTTGTTTTCGTTTCCACTTGCCTGGAATATTTTCTTTCCCTTCAGTTTGAACCTACGTGTGTCTTTAGGGCTGAGAGGACTCTCCTTTACCCAGCGTATGTTTGAGGCTTCTTGTTTTATCTATCCAACCATTGTGCATTCACACCGAGTGACTTCTGATATGTAAAGATCATGAAGGCCAACTAACGACTTCTGGTTGTTTTGAATCTCCACTGTTTCTTTTTCCTTCTGTTTCTGTTTCTTTGTAAATTGGTGGTTTCTCCATGGTGGTATGCTCTTTTCCCCAATGCTTCCGTTTTTGTTTTTGTTTTTTTTTGTTTTTTTTTTTTTGGTTTCATAAATCTCTCGACTTGTGCTTTGTGGTTACCTTGTGAGGTTTACATATAACATGTCATAGATAAAATGGTTTATTTTATGCTGATAGTAACTTACCTTCATTTGCCTAGAAGGCTTCACACTTTTACTCCTCCCCTTTTATATTTTTGGTGTCACACTTTTTTTTATGCTGTGTATACATTAACAAATCATATTAGTTATACTTATTTTTAATGCTTTTTCCTTTAATTTTTATCCTATAGTTAAGTGGCTAACTCACTATTCTAAGATAGAGTTAAGTTTTCTATTTTTCACCTTTACCAGACTGTTGTGTACGTTCAGAGGTTTTCAGGTCTTTGATTAGCATAGTTTCATCTCAGCTTTAGGAATTTCATTTTTTAATTTTTTTTAACGTTTATTTATTTATTTTTGAGACAGAGAGAGTCAAAGCATGAACAGGGGAGGGTCAGAAAGAGGGGGACACAGAATCTGAAACAGGCTCCAGGCTCCGAGCCATCAGCCCAGAGCCCGACGCGGGGCTCGAACTCACGGACCGCGAAATCATGACCTGAGCGGAAGTCGGCCGCTTAACCCACTGAGCCACCCAGGCGCCCCTCAGCTTTAGGAATTTCTTTCAGCATTTCTTACCAGGCAGGTCTAGTGGTGGTGAACTCTCTCAACTATTTCTTCTTCATCAGGCAAACTTATTCTTCAGATATAAGGTATTCTTGGATTGCATTTTTTATCTTTTAACCCTTGGAATATGTCCTTCCACTCTCCCCTGGCTTGTAGTGTTTCTGCGGAGAAATCTGATAGCCTAATGTGGTTGCTTTGTAGATCACGTTCTTTTTCTCCCTGCCTGCATTTAAGATTCTTTATCATTGATTTTTGAGTTTCATTATACTGTGTCTTGGGGAAAGTTTTTTGCATTGAAATAATAGGGTGTTGTTAGCTTTGCAGATGTTTATGTCCAAGCCCTTCCCTGGGTTTGGGAAGTTCTCAGCTGTTCTTTTTTTAATTTAATGTTTATTTATTTTGAGAGAGAGAGAGAGTGTGTGTGTGTGTGTGTGTGTGTGTGTGTGTGTGTGTGTGTAAGCAGGGGACGGGGCAGGAGAGGGAGAGAGAATCCACACTGTCAGTGCAGAGCCCGATGGGGGGCTTGATCCCACAAACTGTGAGATCATGACCTGAGCCAAAATCAAGAGTTGGACACTTAATCAACTGAGCCACCCATGTACCGCCTCAGCTGTTATTTCTTTAAATGATCTCTTTGCCCTCTTTTCCCTCTCTCCTTCTGTTACACCAGTTTTTCTGATGTTTGCCTTCTTGACTGAACCAATAGCTCCAGTAGTGTTTCTTCATTCCTTTTATTTATTTTTTTTTTCTTCATTCCTTTTAGATCCTAGCTCTCCTCTTGAATTATTTCCATATTCCCGTTCAAGTCACTTATTCTCTTTTCCATCTGGTCTGCCTTGTTACTGATGCTGACCAGTACATTCTTCCATTCACACATTGAATTCTTTAGCTCTAGAATGTAGTGTTCTTAAAATTTTAATCTCTTTGGAAAAGAACTCCTGTTCATTAATTTTATTCCTGAGTTCATTGAATTGTCTGAGTTTTTTTTTTTGGAGCTTGTTGATTTCCTCATAAAAGCTATCGTGAATTCTTTATCAGTTAGATCATACTATTCTGTGCCTTGGCATTCACTCAGCTGATGGAGAATTCTTTTTGTGCTACCATATTCCCTCGATGGAATTTGTAGGTATGCATTTCTGCTTTCGCATTTGAAGTAGCAAGTGCTTTCTTAACTAGAGTATCATCTCCTCTTCGGGTCTTACGTTTCAACAGGCTGGCTATTAGCAACCTTTCTTTCATCTTCCAGATTGTGGTTCTGTTAGCTCACGTTTGTGGTTTTTCCCTCGCCCTCTGAGCTTGGCCTATTATCCGGGCACCCTCTGTGTTCACTGGAGCTGGCTCTTGGGATGCACTTGAAAGTGCACACAAGGAGCCGGCAGCAAAGTTGGAGGAGGTATGGGTTTGGTACTTGGGGCACTGAAGGTGCCCACGCCGGGTGGAGGAGGACCCGGGAGCAGGGTATTCCCAGAGGTCGGTGGGCAGACTTCCTGCCGAAGTCCTGACAAAACACCAGATAATGTTAATGCCCTTTGATATTCTTATCTGCCTCCTTCCCTTTTCGCTTCCTCCCAGCCACCCACCCAAGTTGTGGAAGTCCTTCCTCAGAAATCTGGGTGCCGCTGGGAGAGAAACTGGGTTTTCTCGCACAACGGAGGTAGCCAGGCATTCACTCACCACTTTGACTTTCCATCTCCTCTGCCGTAGAGGTTGCTGAAAGCCCAGCCCCTTGCGGGGTCACCCCGTGGAGGCGGGGGCTGCCCTGGTGAGTTCCTCCCTCTTCTCTGTATCTAAACTTTGTCCCGTTCAGGTTCAGATGGCATGCTGACATTTCCCCTCCGGCAGACTGGACTTCCCAGGAGTTGGGTCAGTTGGGATCTGCTCAGTTTTGCATTCTCCAGGCTTTTTATGCCTCATCGTGGAAGATGGAGGAGGTTCACCAAATCGCTTGCATCTGTAGCCCTTACTAAGGACCTGTTTATTTTTGGGTGCACAGGTGGGCTTGCATGTCCCTTAAGGAAACCTGCGGAGACACTTTTGCTAAGTTATGGATGTCTAGTTGTCCTAAAAGGGGAGAGAAAAGAGTAATGACTTAACATTGCCATGATTCTGATGTCACTTTGCTCACCCCTGAGACAAGACAAAAGCTAAGTTTAAATGACAAGAGGAAAAAAATTCTGTCTTTAAAAAGTTATTATCTATTAATATATTGATAAGGAAAATACACAGAATTCCTATGTGTTGAACTTTTTCCGGATATAGGATTAGCAAGAGAAATAAAAGCCAAATTAAAGTAAAAGCTAATTGCACAGACTCAGCTCCTAGAGTTCGAGATTTGGCTTTGCGACTTACTAGCGGTATGTGTTACTTAAAACATACCTAATTTGCTGGAAATTTCCTCTTTAGCAGCAGCACTTGGCATTATATCAAATGCATTTCTTAGTAACTGTTGAGAAAATGTTGATACCTTCCTAATTGGCACAGAAATGCAATACAGGAGTCAGAAGGTTAATTTCACACGTTTTATAAAAACTCATGATAATTAAAAGGTTTTGATTAAATCCATTTACCAATTCCAAGAGAACCTAGAATGGACATATGAACAAGCTCAGAAAAACGATCACAGGGTTGCTAAAGGGAATGTTTGATATTCCCAGGCAGTCCAAGATGCTCAGAAGGAAAATATCCTGATTTAGAATTTTAAGCTCAGCCTTGTTTTAAAGACCTTTTTCTTCTAAATAATGACTCTTTCCTTAGTTTTTTTGTTTGTTTGTTTGTTTTTCCTGCCCTAAAATGTCAAGGGAAAAGCGGTTTCTATGCTTTGGTTTCCTAGCATGTGCTTTGATAGACCTGTGTCGTCCCACCTCTCACCCCCTAGGCTGAAGGTAGTAACCCCAAGTACCTGATTTTTTGGAACTTCACTTTTTTTGTAGTTTATAGGCAGCATGAAATATGTAGAGCCTGGGGGTCTGGATTCAAATTCCAGCTTCACCACCACTTACTATGTACTTCTGGGCAAGTCATTAAACTTGTTGAAGCTTCAGTTTCCTCTACTGTAAGATGGGAATATATTACTGAACCAATCCCACAGGGTGGTTATAAGAATCGATAGTGCACGTAAAGAATTCACTTGATAAATAAACACGCTGTACATGTTCAATATTAGCAGTTATAATTACTGATTCAAAGGCAGGCATCTTTCATTGTTAAAAAAAAAAAAAAAAAAGATTCTCTGATTTCTCATGCCCCTGCCTTTAAGAATCACACTACTATACCTCTTAGTGCATGAATGCCATTCCTCAGTATTAGTTCACCATTTTCATTGTCAAGCATAATTATGGCATCACCGAATTATCAGGGCAACACGGTTGGTAATGTAAATAAGTCACCAACTTTAATTACTTCTAAAAAATATGACTCTCAAGTTTAAAAATTGAAAGGACATGTGTTTTAGCATACAATTTATCTTCAACTCATTCTATATTATATACTTATCCAATTACTTTTTACTTGGGGGGGGGGGTACACCGAAAAAAAAAAACAAAAAACCCATTATCAACCATAAACCCATCTGCTCATATATACCTATCAACAGTCATTACGTAATTTGTGGGATTGTCCCCCATAATACAAAATCTGGCTTTCTAATGCAAAGACCTTTTTGTCTCTAGAAAGAATGTTAGTTTAGGCTAATAAATATACCATGTTGTTTCAAGTTTTCTGGGAATAATGCCCGTAACAAAGTTAATTGTGTTTTTCTACCTTTGTGGATAAGACAATCTCCCCACCCCACAAATTTGCCATGATTGTGATGGATAAAAAGTTAACACCTAAAATGTGAAATTGGGCTACTCTAATTCTGCCATGTATATACTTAACACTTGCAACTAGGCGGATGTAAAGACTCAGCGACATCGGAAATTTATCAAAATGGTAACTAAGGACCCTTAAATCTAACCAATTAGATTGTCTAACTGAAGATAGGTTATATTTACAGAAGAGTCTGTATGAAGGCTAGGAAAAGAGAAATTCGGTATGGCTTTGGCATTGTCCAAAGGTGTGGCTGTCCTGAACAAGAAACTCCAGGATGTTCTCGTGACCCTTTGGTCTCCTAGAACAGCAGTGGGCCCGCGACTATTCTGGCTTGATTGTACTGGCCAGGGTATTAATCTAGCTCCACCCGTTTTGCTTCAACTTGAACCAAACTTCTGATTCACCTCGTTGGATGAGAACTGTTCAATAGGGAGAATGTACTCATTAAACCCAAGTAGCCAGGTCTTCTTCAAAGTCATTGGCTCACAGCAAACAAATAATCTGGGACCATGGTTTTATATCAAAAGACTAAGAAAATTTCAAAGTAGTCTCCACGTCACTCACTTGGGCTCCATCAGTTTGGTGGGAAGGAAGGAGTTACAATCACAGATGATGAACTGTAAAAACAAGATCCATCACTCTAGCTTATTTACCCATGCAAGTCTTAGCATACAATTCGTTACCTCATTCTAGATCACAAACATATAATTCATGGTGAGATGGAGAAAAGGAAAGGATTGCAGGCTAAAAAGTTTTCAAAGAAGCCTAAATTGTACATCGAAGTATCCACAGAAAAATGTCACGTATCAATTTGTCTTAAAATTTCCAAAGCGGCAGCCACACGTCTTAGAAAGCCATACAGCAGTGTCAGCCATCTTCTGCTTCACTTCAAATCCTACATGAAAGTAGGTTCTTTAAAATAGACTATTGTCAATTATGAGCTATACCTCTGTCAGATGCAACTAACCTTCGTTAATTGTGGCAGTTAGGAGGTTCTATAAAGTGTCACTAACAGTGTATTAGCAAATACTGAATCAGTGCTCCTAGGGGAGATAGGCACCTGTAAGCCGGCTGCATTTTCAACAATCAACAGATCCTTGTTATGTGTTCCTGCTTTAAGACCCTTCATTCACTATATAGTTAACCTTGAACTCACAGCGAATGGCTCTGTAACTCATAAAGCTTACCTACCTTCCTGTACTTAAGGACACCAGACAGCACCTCACCACTATGCTTAGGGGCCATTTAAATAGCAAAATCACCAATGGGCACAAAAGTGTCAGTAACCGGGCACTAAATAGACCTCAAAAAGCAGACCTGTTTATGGTATGAAAGTTGACAAAAAGTTAGAAGGCTTATTCAACCTCAGCTGGGAATAGGTTTCTGGTAATTCAAAAAATTTTCATGGCCATGTTGGCAAATGACTGAAAGCACAGGAGTTGATTTTTTGGGCTACAAGTAACCGTTAGTACGTGATATTTGCAAATAAATACCTAACGGAATAACGATCAACTATTATTTTTTCCTAATTCCTACAAGCAGATCAAAAATGTCTACACTTTTGTTGGTTTCTGTCTCCAGTCAGGACATCTGAGACCTTTCAAAAACAGATGGGGATATCTTATCACACAAGAAATTCCAACTACGCAATATACAAAGAAAGCTACGGTCTATGCAAATATCTGCTACTTTAGATTTTGGAATGGGTAAGTGCGGGATTTTTATAGATACAACTTCTAAGGTGTCTCTAAAGTCTGCTCTTTTAAATCTCAAAACTTGACCATTCTGTATTCAAATTTAACAAAGGTATGTATTTCTCTCTTCCTAAACTTTGGGAACAGCTTTCGTGGCAACTCGGAATCTAAATGAACTATCCAGCCTCTTAGAGGTAAGTGTATGGTCAGGCAAAATAGAATAAGGAGAATGCCTACTGGGTGTATGTATTGAAGCCATGGGAGTAGGCAGGGGTTAATGTGTGTATCGAGTTTCAAAAGCAGCTGAGGTGAAAAGCCTTCAAAGCTTCATCATGCAAAAGACACTGTCGTAACCATGGTTTTTATTTGGATTCATTTATTTGCTCCTAAAGAGCTGGTGTTGAGATTCAGATCGTCAGATGTGCAACTTAGAAAGCGACCTTTGGCAGAAGTATGTGTAGAGAATGGAACAGAGATTAAAACTAGACCATTCTCAAAAGTGTATTTAAACTGCCAGGGTCTTTTTTTATGCAGGTTGACCGGGGGTCCTGGCCCCCATCTTCTAAACCCATCCCCCAGAGGTAGAACCCCCAAATACTGATTTTTCCACAAGTACTTTAGGTGACAAGAGTCTAAGGCATGAAGTCACAATCAGCAACTTAACAAAGTTACCCTCACTTTGTCACTGCTGTTGCTGTTTTACACCATATAAACGAGGGTTTAAGCTGATTATCTTTCCAGCTTAGACACCTTACTAGTCATAAACTGGCATCATCTCAAAAAATGTTCGTCATTTAATGACAGACATACGTTGGCTCAAGAATTCACATGGAAATGTAAAAACACATTAGGGATATTCTTCTGGCTCTTTCTCGTAAAACTAGGATACCCTTGAACTTAACAGCACGGGTTAAGAGGTTCACGGAAGAGGTTCGTCTGCCAATCCCAGCTTATCACCTATTTGCGCAAGCCAATTACAAAGAAATAAAATAGCATAACACCACTGTGCACTGTTTAAGGAATTTTTATTAAAGCAAGAATTTTATAATCCAAATTACGTTTCCTTGCTCAGTTATCAATTCTGTTATTTAAAACAGAAGTGACATTCTGAGCTATTCCACAGTAAAGAATTACAAAATTAAAGAAAGGAATGCTTTAAATTTTTGTACTTTGCTGAAAATTCTTTTTCCCAGGGTCTATAAAACATTAATTTGTTTTTATATTTTACTATTTTTTTGTGTTTTTTTTTTTTGTTGTTTTTAAATCAATAAGTAATCTAGGACTAGCATTATGTTTGCTAGACCTGGCATTTGCTCGGTACATAAGGTTCAAAGTTTCCTTTCCTTTTTTTATTTATTTTCTATTTTGCAATGTTTTTTTTCCATAATGTTTAAGTTTTTCGATGTTTAGATATTTTTCTTCGGTGAAGCACGAGTTTCTTTTCGTGGTCCCTGATCAATCTGTGAATGCAGGGAAAAAAAAATTATGATCATCAGACTTGCCAAGCTAGTATTTAATGATTCCAGTTGCTAAAATAAAAGTAAACAATCCTTATAAAGTGATAATAGCTGCTAGTTATTGCGATTATATTCCAGTATGCAAATGTAGCGCTGTGCAAATTTCAAGCACACAGCATGCTAATGGCAAATACCAGCAACAAAAGAAGATAACCAATACTGGTACCTGTCAACAGCAAATTGAAAGCCCATGGCCAACTGCAGTGTGCAGCCTGTTTCTGTAAAGTCTTATTGAAACACAGCTGCAACTATGTTTACATCAGGTCTATGAGCTCTTTCACATTAACACTGTAACAGAGTAACTGCAACAGACAACACGGCCCACAAGGCCTAAAATATTTCCTTTCTGGTCCTTTACAGGAAAACGTCCGCCAATCTCCGGTCTGGGCTACACAGCTACATCACCCTGTTTCTTAAAGTAAAGAAGGGCACTAGTAGAGGCCGGGGGCAACTGTCCTTGCTGCAACTCAAGAAAAGGTGTAAGCTATGAAAAGTCCTCTGCGAGTAAGTACACAGAAAGCCCAGCCCATTCAATCAGTAATTCAAATACACAATGTCTGACAGTGTTTGAAAAAATTCAAGTCAATACCAGGCTACCAAGTAAACTAAAATCTCCTTTAGGGGCGCCTGGGTGGTTCAGTCGGTTGGGCGGCCGACTTCGGCTCAGGTCATGATCTCACGGTCCGTGAGTTCAAGCCCCGCGTCGGGCTCTGTGCTGACGGCTCGGAGCCTGGAGCCTGTTTCAGATTCTGTGTCTCCCTCTCTCTGACCCTCCCCCGTTCATGCTCTGTCTCTCTCTGTCTCAAAAATAAATAAATGTTAAAAAAAAAAAAAATAAAAAATAAAATAAAATAAAATCTCCTTTAGTTTCTATTTCTACTTCTCTTTAAAAAGTCAGCAATAGGTTTGGAATACTGGTAAAAACAAATTTTTGCGACGTTTCAAAACCTACTCGAACTGGTAAGAGATAAGGAAATCAGTATGAAACTCCCCAGGGAGTAATGCTCACTTTAAACAGTTGGAACACCAGTGGCACTGTTAACTGCTTTCTGGGCAGCCTCTTTCGCTTGGTGGGCTTGTAGTACGGCTACAGCTTCATCAACCTAAAGAACAAATTGGCTCTGTGAAGGAGTCACTGGAAGAAGTTCCAATTCACAACATGTAAATGTCCAAAGGCAAACCAAACTCTTCCTCAGAGGAAAGTGGAAGGAACTGCTTTCCAGAACACATTTCAACTGTATCCATATCCTTTGGGGTTACAGTCCACCACCGTCCTGGAATCATGAACCCTCTTGCACTTCTCACGCTCTCCTCACCAAAACTCCCCCAAAGTTGAGAAACATTGGCAAACATGTCTTTCTTCACTAAGAAAACAGCACAGCCAAGAGAGCACGGATGCTGGATGTGAAACCAAGCTCTGCCATGGACTAGCTGTGTGAACAAAGGGCAGAATTTCCAAACTGTTTCCCCATGTACAGTAAAAATGGGGATGACGGAACCACAGGTGGTTATCAGGATTTACATTTGTAATAAAACTTAGAACTGTGCGTGGCTTGTATAAAGCCCTTATTAATGTTCAAGTTTCTATAAAAAGCCCTGGAATACACTGTATAAGAAGCTGCTAGATAAATGATGAATTTAAATTACTTTAGAACGGAGAGACTCTGGAGACTCAAGCATATGAAGAAGTTCTGAATTATCAATCTCCAACAACATGCCGGTGATTTTACCAGCAAGAGTAGGGTGCATGGCTTGAATTAGAGGAAAGAGCCGCTCACCTAGGAACAAAAACATAAATTCCTTTCATCAGAAGAATAAAGCCATCTGCCAATATTAAAACTGGGTTGAAGAACCTTACTTTTGGATATAGCAAATAAATGCTAACCCCAAATCCACCATTTTGATACTGTTATCAAACAGATCAAGCTCTACCCCAAGGCAATTAAGTTGTTAAATGTGTGCTCAGTTTTTTTTCCATTTAGTTCAAATTCCCTGTCCCCAAAATGTCATGGGATCCATGGCAAGTAACACCCTATTATCCTATTCATCAAAAGCAAAACACTTAATTAAAAGCCTGGAAAGCTATCAAGAAGTTTGGTAGACACACCAAGTCAAACCAATCCCACCACCTTCACTGCCATTTTTAGGTGCAAAGCAGGTCTCTGAGTATCTCCCTCCTCTCTTCTAGCCAGTCTTTCTGTCACTAAGTGGGACAAAGGCACTTACCCAACATTTGCTTTTGCTCTTGAGGAGGGGCAGATGCCAACATGGAAGCAGTCAAAGGCTCCTGACCTTGTACATGGACAGCAGGCTAGAAAAACAGGAAAATTCCGAATTTAAAGTACAGAAGTGATGGCACATAAAAACACTGATCACCAGAAAATCCCAAAATGATGAAGACTGCATTCTAAACATGAATAGGAGAGGCTGAGTGAATCAGGATACTTCCTTCTCTACCTGGAATATTCTTTTGAGCTCTGTTTCTATTACACTCAATGACAGTTGACAATTTTTGTCTCAGGGTCGAAAAAAGGGGGTGAGCCAAATCTCACAGACCAATCTTCATTTCGCCTTTTCTCCCTTAGGACTATGCCTAACAAAGCTCTCAAACCACATAAGTGGGTCAGGATAAGGGATGCTGAACGCTTGTCTAACTCCCACAGTATAGGGCAAATAAGACGTTTTTTCACACGGCCAATTAACGGGACACCAATTAACAAGACATTCTGGACACCTCAAGCTCTCATGATCCAGCTGTCATATCTCTTTAACTGCAACCAAGGCCCGTCCTCTCGGGAAGAACTCGAAGACCCACCTGCTGCATGGTAACTTGCGGCTGTGCATTCAGATGCTGCTGCGGATTGCGGACCCCGGCGGCGTACTTATACTGTGGAACGGTGCGGACCGCAGGAGTGGCTGCAGCGGCAGCAGCTGCAGGACGTGGACCCATCGTCTGTGTTGACGTGTTAGCTACAAAATGAACATGCGGGTTTGCACTTTGACCGTGCTTTCAAAGCGGAAATCCATTTTTACAGGAAGTGTTCCGACTTACCAACACGCTGTGTGGACATGACTCGTGGAACCTGTGAAGAAGCTGGTCTCATAGTACTAAATGGTGGTCTAGGAGCGGCTGGGCGGATAGCACCGGGCATATTTTGGAATGCTGCATTTGAAGATACACACGTTAACTGGGAAAAAACTCACCGAAAGCATTAAAAAACTCACGCTTTTTTAGAGTGGAGGTTTGAACAAAAGGATAAAAATGACTAAATAGAACTACCATGTTTTAAAGCTTAGTCTCTCACCTGCCACTTGCCCGGAGAATGAGTCCATAAAAAAATTCATTCGTGTAAGAATAAGTACTTATTACTACCTGAGCATGATACACAAACCTGGTTCCAAGTGCTCCTGCGATGCAGCCCTGGTCCACAGGGCAAGGCTCAAAATGCCAGGACGCTGATCCTCGCACATTGGAACAAGGTCTTTTAAAATTACTGCCTAACCAAATGTGAAATTAAGAGTTGGATCCATTCCCAAACTTGTCATAAAGGAAAATCAAATCAGCACAGAATTTACTGCCTCCGTAAGACAGGAAGGGGGAGGCATTTTAGGATTTTGCTTAAAAAAGCAAGAAACAAAAAACGCTAGGATCCCCAAAATGAACACCCATGACCCTAAATTATAAAAAAAAAGTCAATATACCGTTGAAACAGAACAGCTTATTTGTCTCACACTTTTAGTCCAAACAATTCACAACCATACTTAAAACAAAAGGCTTACGATGAGGTCTGGCACCCTGAGCAGTCCAGCGAGGACTTGGTCTGAGTTGAGCAATCTGGCTAGGAGGGTAGTACGCAGCACGGTTCTGAGTCTGCAGAGAGCAAACACACGCGTCCGGTAAAGAGGCAAGCAAGTGACGCAGCAAGCTCGACACTCTATAATAAACAGTCAGCAAGTCCTTACGCTCTAAGCGTTTTTTTCCAAATGTAATCGTAATTCACATGCCTTTATTTAGGGCAAAGACACTAAACGTGACCAAATATGAAAACCTGCATTAGGTTTTTGTTCTCTTCTGAAACTTACCTGTGGGATAGCTGCCATGAAGTAACCTGAAGGAGGTGCTGGCTGGTAGGGGTTGATTACAGGATTGGGCACAGCTCGGACACTTGCCATTCTCTGCATATACTGGTTAGTGAGGTGAGCCTGGCGCTCTTCTTTGCGCTGAGCTAAAGCTACATACAATGGCTTGGTGGCCACAATTCTACCATTCATTTCTGTAACTGCTTTTGTGGCTTCTTCTGGGGAGGAGAAACATACAAAACCAAACCCTTTGCTGCGACCACCCTCCATCATGACCTATTAGAAGACAAAAAGATTTAAGAGAAAGTTAATTCAAGGACAGAACAGGACGCTAAGAAAAAAGCATTACTAACTTGTCAATTACAGCTACTGACTCAAGTAAACACTGTTAATGCTTTCATTGTTTTCTACAATGTTTCCTTAATACCTAAATATTCAGGGCAAGCTACACGTGGTACACCTCAGCCAAACAAAACAGGAAGTAAAGAGGTGGAGGTAGGACAGCAAATGCGGTAGGATTTCAGATAGTCAATTAAGTATTAGACCTTAAATATTAAGGTTTAAATATCTGAGTAATACATTCGGGGCCTGCTAAATTTAACTCTAGCATCATTAACATTTGACTCAGCAATTCAAGTGGACAACATGCTTTACCATTCTTTGGGTGGGGTGGAGAAGCAGCTGAATCTTAGAAATAGCCACAATTCACAATTTCAAATAAAAATTTCACATTCAAGGCCAAAAGGGCCATAAATATTGGCTAGAAGGAAGCTTCCAAACACTGCAAAGATCATTTAAAGGAGCAACGAGGAGGCGCAAAGAACTCCTCCTTGGCCCAGCAATAAACACGTTCTACAACTACATTGAGCGGTATCGGGTAGCGAAGGAACACAGTCCAAGGATCTCACACGTAAGGGGAATAAAAGCAAAACACCAAGAAACAAACAAAAAAACCGAGCTCATGGCTGCTAGAAGCAGAGAGGTGGGGGTAGAGGAAATGAAACGAAGAGGTTTTAAAAAGTATAAACTCCCAGCTATAAAATAAGGCCTGGGGATGCAATTAATGTACAGCATGGGGGACTATAGTCAATAGTTCTTTGTTACACATTTGAAAGTTCCTGAGAGTAGATCTCAAAAGTTCTCATCACGAGAGGAAAAAGAATTATGTATAGTGACAAATATTAACTAGATTTATTATGACCGTTTCACAACATACACAAACATCGTCATTATGTTGTATACTTAACATATGTCAATTCTACCTAAAACAAGATCCTGAAACCTACCCATGCAATTATGGGAATTTAGTGTGTTAAGGTTAACATTTTAAAATAATGAAAAAATGGACCTTGCGTTATTCAATACATGGTACATTGAGAGAAATGAGAAGAATTAAGTCACAACTCTTAATTCATGTCACACTGAAAAATCAAATTGCCAGATTCTGAACATAAAATGTAAACTATAGGGAAAACAAGATGACAAAAGAACCCAAAGTCCTAAGTGAAAGACTGGAGAGAGTATTTGCACTATAAAACAAAATTGACATAAAATTCTAAGTTTTTGACACTCCTCCTATATCCCAAAATACAGATGCACAGAACTTTACACACAAAGGAATTCTTGGATCACTGACATCAGAAAAAAAAACACCTGGAGCAGAGGTTCTTAAAATCCCGGAATTTAGATTAAAACCACATATTACATATTGCTGTAATTCTTAATTTCTGAGTTCAAGTACATCAATCTTTACTGCTTGGGGGCTTGAAACTGGACTCCCCAGAATGAAGTGTTAATGAATACATATTTCCCCTGTAACAATTATGATTTCCTGATAAATTGCTTTTAAAAAGATATTTAGAGACTGAGAAGGCATGTGTGCAGAGGAAGGGAGAGACAGTCCTAGGCAGGCTCCGTGCTGTCAGTGTGGAGCGTGGTGAGGGGGCTCAACCCCGTGAACCATGAAATCACAACCTGAGCAGAAATCAAGAGTCAGGCGCTTAACCGACTGAGCCACAAAGTTCCCGGTGCCCCTAAACTGCCTTCTTTAACCAGGAAAATAACGAGTTGAACAGAGTATATAGAACTACGTGTATTAATTATGTGAGGATCAATCATGAACTATGGTCAACAAATGTAGCCTTCCCGAGGAAGCATTCAGAACTCACCACCTGCAAAAAATAAACCATCAAGGCTACATCTACTTCAAAGTTGAATATATTTTTGAAGCAATGAGACAGAAACCTGATTTCCAGAAAAATGAAAGCCTGTTTTTTTTGGAAGAAAAAAAACCCCATTTGACTGTTCATTTACAAAGTAAGACAAAAATTCCAGTAGGTGTATTAATGTGAAATTTATACACACATATCCACATGCATGGATTTTCCCTAAATGGTAAAAAAGTATCCCTATGCTTTACCTTTGCACTAGTGATTGTACCAAAAGGAGAAAACTCTTTCCGGAGACGTTCATCATCAATACCATCATCAAGATTTTTCACATAAAGGTTAACACCCTAAAAAAAAGAAAAGAGAACTGAAGGAAAAGAAAAAAGGAAACCACAGTGGTACTGAAGCACACTTCCTAGTATTTTATCCCATGTTTCTTCTCCCTTCCCCCCTCTCAAACCCTCCAGTTACCTGGCAGTAACTGACATGAACGTAAACTAGGTTTGCTCATCCCTGTCTTATTTTGCTTGTCAATTAAAAATGAACCTGGTATCTGGTGATCCTATCTTGCTTCATCTGTTCAAATTTGCGCTTAAGTTCCGTCTGCCGTTCCACTTTTTTCTGAGCTCGACCAACGTAAATTTGTTTTCCATTGAGCTCCTTCCCGTTCATCTCATCCACAGCCTTACAGAAATCACAAAAACTTTAATTACTAACTTGCAACGGAGAAAGAAGTTCTTTAACAATACGGAAAACGTTAGGTTATGAAAGCTAAAGGTGGATCTGTCACAAAAACTAAGTGTTGTTTGGGGAAATATCAGTTCCCAATTTATACCCTCAAAACTAATCAAATACAAGTAACTGAAAACAATACATGTAAAATAGCCACCAGAACGCATGTAAATTTCAGCAGCAGAGCAAGGAAATGTGTCATCTCCCTTCTTACTATAAAATACGGGAAACCCACACTGTCTTTAGTTAGTATATTTGAGTCTTACTTTCTGTGCATCTTCATGCCTTTCGAAGCTTACAAATCCAAAACCTTTGGATTTTCCACTTTCATCAGTCATTACTTTCACACTTAAGGCAGGTCCTAAAAAAAGTTTTTAGATGATTCAAAGGTATTTCACACATTTATACATTTCAAATTTCAACACACAAAAACAAAGCCATGAAAAAAATAAAAATTAAAAAAAAAAAAGTCTCTTCAAAGACCTTTTATTTGTACTAAGAAGCTAAGTACTCTATTCCCTGAAACACTCATTCCTCCTTCCATTTAAGGAGGTTATGTTTTAGGCAATTGTAAATGAGAGAGATTTTATTTTGTTCGAAACAGATTTGCTTTTTTTTTTTTTTTAAGCCAACAATTGGTTTTTCTCAACCCTTGGCCCACTTGACTTTCAACTGGGAGTGGAGGGAATACAGGAACCTTTGGAAAGACAGAAATCACTTGGGAGAAGGTGGCACGTTTTTGATGACACATGGCCCCCGTCCGCCCAAGTGAAAGACACTTAACTGAGGTGGGTGTTATCTCAGCCTGGGAGATGGGGCCAAAAAAAGGTTTAAAATCACATCTGATTACAGAGAATATGGAACAGCTACGGGCACAGGTAGATTGTTTCCTTTAAGGTACCTCTGGTCCTAATGCTGTACTTCCAATCTCTGCTTTGAGAAATAGCCAAGAAAATTATTTGACAAATTTACGTATTGGTGGTCACCTCACATTAATTTGGCATAACTGGTTAATAATATCCAACTTAAGAAACAGCTTCTAATTAAAAAAGACAGATGAAACATACAAAACCATTCACTAAAGAGAATTTAAAGATGCAAGACACAATTTACCTTTGTGCAAAAGGACAAGTTTTTTGCTCAAAGGAGCAGTGGGTTCAATGTGGCATGCTAGATCGGCAATAAAAAATTACATTTCCTAATTCTGTATCATTTGAGGTGCTCAAAAAAAAAAAAAGCCACCTATTTAATAAGTTCAACAAATGATAAGGAAAAGCAAATCACCTGCAAAAGCATTCAATTTAAAGTCCATCCTCTGATCAGTCACACAACTATCTAAAGTGAGGCTGGTTACACTTCGCTGACTTAAAATTTAATGAAGTTAATTTTGAAATGCAAGGAACAAATAGTTTAAGATCCCATGGATTCAGAAGGCCATCCCAAGGAGATATCACGGGAAAATCAGGATCTCTGGCTTTGTCTTTGAATGTCATGGTTTCAAATTGCTCAAACACGAGGCTTTTAAGACTGGCCAAATACACTAAAGCTGGCCAGCTTTCCTGTCCCCTAACTAAGGACTGCATTCTGACCTAAGTTGGCTCTGTCGTGTGCATGCCTCTGATGAGATGGGATCTGTACGTGCATAAATCCAGCACAACTTCTTACTGTAGCATAACCTTTTAAACTCTGTTCCAATTATGCAGTCACACCTTACTGTGCTAATAACAACACTAGTAACCTTTATTTATATATACTACTTTGTAGTATAATGGACTATCAGTAGTTTGATCCACATAATGACAGTTATTTTTAAGTACCATATTAAGTTTCATTTCATTTACTTTAGTATAAAGTATTAGCCAAAACTAATGTTGAGCAATTACTCAGAACTTTGAGTGTAAAAATTTAATTCAGACACATTACCAAACTTGCCAAAGAGATCCTTAAGGCGCTCATCATCCATATCTTCTCCAAAATTCTTGATGTAAACATTGGTGAACTCTTTTGCCCTAGCTCCGAGTTCTGCTTCTCGTTCTTTACGAGACTTAAATCGTCCAACAAATCTAATAAAATATGTAAGGACTATAAAATTAGGTTCTATTTTATTAAGTTCAGATTAATTAAGCCTGATGGTTGATTTTGTAATTGTTACTGATAATTTCAGAATCTCTAATAAAGAGCACACGATAAAACAAGAAGTGCCTTAAGTGAAAAAAAATGGAAGCATAAAAGAACAAACCTCTTAACTACAATAAAAAAGGAAGCATTTTTCTTCATACACACTCCTCTCCCTTCCTTCTAGCTAACCCAGGGTTAAAGAGATCATGCCTAGCAATATAAAGGAGTGGGGGGTAACACATGCACCACACCAAGGAAAAGACCTAAAACCTTTCGTCAATGCTATTTCCAAGTGGCCCCTGCGCATTGTTTGTAATCTCCTAAAATGGAAAATTTATACTTCTGAATTTTGTACTCTTAACACCTAACACCTTCGCAAATTTTCTTTGCAGCATTATCGACTGAATGTTTTAAAATTTTAGTTTTCCCTAAAAGTAGGGCATGTCCTTAAAGAATATTGTAATAGACACCAAAGTAAAAAGCCATCTCCCATTAATACCACCCAGATCATGACTGACTTAGTCCCTAAGTCCTTTTGTTTTAATGGACATACCTGTGACTTTGTTCCTTAACCTTCCCCACCCCACTCATTCGGCAGTGCTTCTCCTTGCTATCAGTTTTACAAACACTCCCAACAGGAGCATAATACTCCACTGCGGACATCACAACTTTCTGCTTTTGTAAATAATGCTGGAACTTAATGAGCCTTTCTGTTATTTTTTAGGATAGATTTGCAGCAATCGCAGTAGTTCAAAAAGCCTATAAGTGACCTTAAGTTTACATACACAAACGGTTTTCCAAAAGGATTACTTCACACTCAAAAGAGCAATAAATTATTGAATCTAGACCCCCACTGATGCTGGACATTCTTCTTCCCACCCCCCCCCCCAAGCATGTGGACAAACTGTAAGATTTTTATCTTCTAATACTAATGATGCTAAATATTTCTCTCATTTAAAGATGTTCTACTTCAAAAATAAATAAAGATGCGCTACTTCTAAGAATCAGCCTTTGTAAATTGTTCATATCGAGTAACTGCTGGTTTCTTAGACTTATATGGGTTCTTTACACCTTACAAAGTCTTTCCTTAATCATGCAGGGACACAACATTCAAATAGGTAACACCATGTGCATCACGTGCATGATCCCTTCATGTACAGACTGACCATACCACTTGACGAGGTGACCACATTTTAAGAGTGATGCAGTTTAAGGTGTTCTAAGAACAACCAGACCCAATATGCATGCTATCACTGCAGTTTACACAGCAACGTGAACTCAGATCATTTACAGTATGGCCTTACAGTTGAATTTGCCTGGATAATTAAACAAAATCGACTGGCGCTGAGGATAAAAAATTTAAGATGTAATTTCTTTGGGCTCACAAAATCTGCAATTTTAACCTGCAGCAAAAATAGTCTCAGAGGTTTTATCAGTGCCATTGTATAAAAAGTTAGCAACTTTTAAAAACAAGTTTATTTTCAGGAATGATTAGTTATGAAGATTTCTGGTTTAATTCCACTTTTAGATGGGTGGGGGGGGGTCACAAGGTTAAAAAAAACAAACCAAAAAGCCCCCCAAAACCCAAACCTTTAAACTTCATCAATAAATTGTAGTAGTAAGGCCAAGTAAAGAGCCAACTTAAGCTCTGAATTTAGACCACTGGGTTTGTATCCCAGCTCATCTGTCAAACCAGCAGGTTAACACAGGCAAATTATTTCAGCCTCAGTTTCCTCAAATGTAAAATGGGTCAATGATCACCTCAGGAATTATGATTAAGTTTCTGTTTGGATTCCTAGTTTTTTCACTATGCACTTATTCTGAAAAAGTTTCTTATCTCAGTATACCTATCTTCATTTTCTTTTTGGCTTGAATGCTGACCAATCACATTAATTCAACGTTATCTGTATGTTACAACAAATCAGAAAAGACAATTACAAAACCTACCAAGATGTGGTTTATTAACTTTCACTCCAGCTCTAGCTCTTTAAGAACACAAATATACTAACTTGTAAGATGAATTGAACTATTAAAAACAGATTTGAGATATGATTAACTATTTATACTTACACTTTGCGATCATTTAGAAGCATCCCATTCATTTTTTCAATAGCTCTTTCAGCTGCTTCCTGTGTCTCAAAATGTACAAATCCATAACCTTTGGAACCATTTTCATCACAAACCACCTAGGGAAAAACGGATACCAATTTTTCATTACTTGCTATTGATGTAGCATTTTTTTCCCCGGTGTTCAGAGAGAACTTGTCAGCCTCCTAGCCTGGGTTATTCGGGAAATAAAGCTACCTATGTAGTATGGTTGCTCTTTTATTTTAAGGAATAAACTACAAGAAGCTAAAACACTGTAAATGTTTACCTGTCAGTTTGGCTTACCTTACATGAAAGGATGTTACCAAAAGCAGAAAATGTATCATACAGTGCTTTATTATCAATGGATTTGTCCAAATTTTTAATGAATATGTTGCCCACTCCACTTTTGCGAAGTGATGGATCACGCTGAGACCACATGATGCGTACTGGCTTGCCCTTTATAACATCAAAATTCATGGTGTCCAAAGCACGCTCCGCTGCAGGAAAGACATGTTCAGAGTGAATATTACTTCGAAACATTTTCAGGCTACGAAAAATTATATAAATCATTGTGGGGGGGGGCAGTGCCTCTACTTCTTTAAACTTCAAGATGGCTGGACCTTACCTCACACTGGTCTAGATTTAAATTATATAAGGCAAAAAAAAGAATTATCAGAAATTTCCCATCTCCCATGTTAATAGATGACCTATCACTAATAAGGTATTTCTGAAACAATTTTTAACTGCCATAATTTAAAATCACCTTTTTGTTCCTAGTCAATATAAAACCACGATACCTCCACATACAATCTACTTAATAAGCAATATAAAAGATATTAGGCAATTGTAAATTATCCAGACTCAACAGTTTTTAGATTTTCAAGCATTTCAATGCCTTCCCTTATTGTCAAAATCAATCTTTTCGTTGCTTACCACAGCCAATATTATATAAAAATTAGTCCATCAAAAAAAAAAAAATTCCTGGATGGGGGGGGTAAAAAAAAATTCCTGGATGGGGGGGGTAGGTGTGATTTCAGGAAATCATGGCCCAACCTCCTATTGCCACATTAAAAAAAAAAAAAAGCTACATCCATTCAGATCCAGATTTGAATCCATCTTTCAAAAACTAATCCGATGTTGGGCATACTTGGCTCTATACTGAATACAGAATTTTTGGAATACCAGGTCTACAATATTCACAATTCACTAACACTTTGACACATAAAACCAATTCTTTCTTTAGTCACCGATTTATTAATCATTTAATCCATTATTCCTAGATAGTGCTAGACTATTTCAAAATCTACCCTATGATCTCAGGGTCTTTGAAGGACTGAATTATGTCCACCTCTACCATGAAGCACTTATCGAGACTTTCCATGGAAAAATGTATTCTAAGTAAAAAAAAAAAAAATTAATCCTAAAAGAAAAAACATAGTCCATCTGAAGTCCTGAAACACCAGTTTCTACAAATTCCATGCCAATGTAACTGTAAAATTATTGAAAGGACAAATTTTCCGGCCACTTCTTTTTATAAATGAAAGCTCCAGTTTCTAGAAGATAGTGACAATCAGCTGTCAGCTCATTATCAATTGACCACACCTACTCAGCTCCCCTAGTTTTTTAGCTGACTTTGCTTGAGCGTCTTTCGAATGAGTCACCTCTTCCTGTTAAATTGGAAACTGGTCACTTTTGGAAGCTATTCTACAAGTTCATCAGTGTTGCAGTAAATAGGAAAAGAAAGAGAAAACCACTGGAATAACTAGAAAGACGGTAATTTGTACTGAAACCAAATAAATGGAAGATGAAAAAATGCTATTTTCTTTTGAGCAGTTACAGTACTGGTCTATGGAATAGACTGAGAATACAGGCAGTGTACTGTAACCATGGTAACCTGAAGTTCAACTTTTCAAATCACAAGAAATTCTAAAAAGTGGGTTTTTTTGTTTTAAAATTGTTAAACTGAGACCAAGTAACAGCCATTTCCAAAACTTACATTTTATGGTCTTTAGGGTTTGTTCAAGTTTTCTCCATGGACTCTAAATTGTGATTACCTGCCCCAAAGTTATTTCCCCTAATTTTTATCTTTCATTCAGTGGCAAACCTTGTCCAGGGTCGGGAAGAATTGTTATGGAGGGGTATTTGGAGCTCCTGCTTACAGAGCCAAAGGGCAGGAAAGCTGCAGTGCAGTTTTACAACTTCTGGCTCTGGGTCACTCCATAATATGCCTACCTCAAATCTCGCTATTACCTTCACTTGGTAAACAGCTGATCATTAAGTAACTTCAGTTCTGAGTGAATAAAATAAAAATTTAAAAGCCAACTCCCTGTAATTTGTATTACTTAACATGTATCCAAGCAGCTTGGGGAAAAAAAACAAATTGGGCCATAGAGTCAACTGAAGCTGACTTTTAGAAGTCAACTTTTAGAAGTCATACATCCAGATATGAAAGAAAATCCTGGTAACTCATCACCACGCCACATTATCTTATCGGTTTGCCAAACTGTTTTTGTGAATGGTTTAACTTCAAAATAAAAATACAAGGTTAGCCACATTTCTCTCCATGAATTTCAATCTTATTCTCATCTGTTATTTTGTGCAATTTCCCATAATGTACGGATATTCTGGACCACTTTAAAACACAAACCTTTACTACCTGAATGCTACTAAGTATAATGGTCCAGTCCACACTACACTTCTAAGTAAACAGTTCACAGCCAAAATTGGTGAATACGTTTTAAGGAAAACCTCTCAAAAGCACAGGAAGAAAAAAACATTCTGAACAAATTACCAGTATTATGAAACTAATTTGGATAAAACATTCAAAATGACCCACACTGCTTGAGCAAACAGTTGATTTCAAAAGGGCCATACTCCGCAACCTCTGCTTCTACCATTCTGCTGTTCGTATTAGAGTGAGAAATGCTTGAACTCGGGGAAACCCCCAAACGCGTGTCTCATCTGGTAATTTACATCTCTAGAGCCACCGGTCACTGACAAGTGATTAAGAACGGATTCAGAAACCCAAGGACCACCACATCACCAAATTAACTTTATTCTAAGGCCCTGTGGCTCCCCCAGGCGATTGGGCCAGTAGCAGAAACAGGCCTCGGGCCTGTGAGGTTACAGGGTTCAACACGTGGTATTTTCGAGCACCGAATCGCACTTCCTGCGGGTCCTGGGGCGCCGGCAAGAGCCCGGGTGGTGGGAGCGCCTTCACCTATTACCGGAGAAGGGGACTCGACTCCCGACGCCCCAGAATCCCGCAGCTACTGGCGGGAGCGCGGTGGAAGAACCCAATCTCACCCAACCTCCCGGCGCGTCATCACCCTAAAGTTTGAGAGCGGCTGAGGCCGAGAAAATGGTCGCAAAGGAGGAAGTGGCCAGGCGTGCGGCTGCCGGCAGCGAGGGTCCCCGCGGGCACCGGGAGCGGGGGTCCCGGCGCCCGAGCCTCTCCCCGCCGGCCGTGGGGGGCTGACATGCCCTCCCGCCCCCCTCCCCCGGGCCCGTCGGCCTAGCCAGCCCGCCGCCGCCTGCGCCTCATGGCCGCCCGCCCGCCCGCCGGGCCCGGCTCTCACCGTCCGCCGGCTGCTGGAAGTTCACATACGCGTAGCCCAAGGAGCGGCGGGTGATCATGTCCCTGCAGACCCGGATGGAGAGGATGGGCCCGGCCGGGCTGAACTTCTCGTAGAGCATCGCCTCGGTCACGTCGGGGTGTAGGTCCCCCACGTAGAGCGAGGCCATGGGGTAGCTGGGGGCGCTGGGGTTCATCTCGGCACGGCTGCCCGCAGGGCCACAGGCCGCGACCTTTCCGTGAGAGGAGGAGAGCGAGTGCTGGGGCCGGGGGCCGGAGCCGGGGGGAGGGGAGCGGGGGCAAGCGCAGAGGGACAAAAATCAACCGGAATCGAAAACTACTCAACGGCCGCAGAACGGGGTCGATCGGCTGCCGCTGGCTGCTGGCTGCTGGCTGCCGGCTGAGGAGCGAGGGTGGCGGTGTCGGGTCCAGGCAGCGGGAAGGCCTCGGTCTCTTGGTTCCTTCTTGGAGCTGCTGCGGGGCCGCGGGCGGGCGGGTCGGTCTCGGCTGCTTCACCGGGTTATTTTATAAAAGAGGAAGAAAAAAAAATAAAAGTCTCCGGCGGGGGAGACGCGGATTTTTTGTTAATTTTTTTTGGGTTTTTTAAAAGATTTTTTTAGATTTTTTTTGGGTTTTTTTAATAATAAATGTGTGTTCCGAGCCCGGAGCACACACTCCGCACTCTCAGCACTAACCGCCGGGGAGAAGGGGAAGCACCGCCTCCTGCACCCTCTACTTATACCCCCCGCCGCACTCGCCCCGCCCCCGCGCGTCTGACGCCAGGGCCCTACGCGAGCGTCAGCGCCGGAGGAGGAGGAGAAAAGGAGGCGAGGGGGAGGAGGGAAAAGAAAACAGGAGGTGGAAAGAGCAGAGAGGAAGGGAGAGGTGGCGGCGGCGGCTGCTGCGGGTGTGGGGGTGGGGCTGGGGCGGAGGGGCGGGGCTTCTGCGCACGCGCCGCGGCCGAGGGGCGGGGCCTGTGCTGCGTAGGGTTCGCGGGGGAGGGGAGGGCTGGCTCGCGAGCGGCTCTCAGAGGAGTCGGGTTGGGACGGCCTCTCTTTCCACACACCCCGC
Source organism: Lynx canadensis (assembly GCF_007474595.2). Taxonomy (NCBI): domain Eukaryota; kingdom Metazoa; phylum Chordata; class Mammalia; order Carnivora; family Felidae; genus Lynx; species Lynx canadensis. Next base: position 36,562,768 of record NC_044320.2, on the reverse strand, counting down.
CCCCACCTCCACCCCGGAGAAGCGTTAACCCGTCACTGCGGCGGTGGGCGGTGCGCGGGGCTTCCGGGTTCCTAGGCGCTAACCACCCCCCACGTGCACGGCCGTCAGGGCCTTTCCCGCCGTGGCCCGCCCTGTTCCGCTCGCCCCCGCCACGGAGGGACGCCGGGCGCAGGTGGGCCGGCGTGGTCCCTTCCAGACCCAGTTTCTGAAACGTGCGTGAGAGGAGCCGGGGCTGGCTCCCCTTTCTCCTACCCGGACCGCACTACGAGTCCCAGCGGGCAGCGCCGCCACGCGCGTCGGCCGCGGAAGCGGTGCCTGCTGGGAGCTGGAGTCCCCAACGGCCGAGGCGCTCGCTGACTCCAACTGGCCGCGGGTCCTGGCCGCTCGCTCGGGGACCCCCAACCGTCCTGGCGCTGGATCCCGGTCGCCGCCCCGCGGTGCTTCCAGTAGAGGCGGGGGGGGGGGGGGGGGGGGGGGTCTTTGGGCTTCTCGTCCCCTGGTTTCCGAGTCCTGGACTCACCTCGGTCTCCACCGGACGCTGCCGTTAGTCAAAGTGGCTTTAATCTGGGAAAACTGTTTCGGTGTCTTTGTCCGCTTCCCTTTTTAAAGAATCGTGATCACTATTAACTTGAGTTGCTGGGTTGGAGTCATTGATGCGTGCTATTTCTAGTTGAAATTTCTTTGGGGTAGAATACAGGACTCAAGAAAAATTAATGTCTTTCCGTAAAGTAGGAGTCTCACATTCGTACATAGCACAGACCCTCAAGCAGGCAACATTAGGAATAGTTTCAACGCAGTATTGCAAATGTTTAAAACAATTTTATACATTAGTTTTGGATTTTAATAGAAATGCCGAATTTAATAAATTGATGGCCATAAAAAAATACCAGTTTATAGGAATGACATTAGGTCAACATTCAAATTCCCACTTTAAAGTAGTAACGTACTTTACAGTTTTTAAAGCACTTGCATAAACATCCTATCATTTGTTCCCTACAGCAATCTTGTGTGGGTGGTGGAGCACGTAGTAATAATTTTATTTTACTGTTAAGGGAACAATCTCAAGTTAAATGATTGCCCAATTTATTCTTTAATTCAATAAACTCTAATGCATGCCAGATACATTGCCAGGTGTGGACTGGGTGCTTTATTTTCATTCAATTAAAATTTAAACCAGCAGAATCCCACGAGTGGTATTTTGCCCCTATCTTGGTAGGAAGATCATATTTTCGAAAAACACGCTGCCTCATGTATGCCTTATTAGGCAAAAGAGCAAAACTTTGGATTGTGCATTAGGGAGACACATCTATTACCATTCAATCTATTAGAACTCTGGTTAAATCAATCCATCAATATATTTATTGAACGCCTACTGAGTGGAGAGTACTGTATCTGTAAATAAGGAAGATACATGACAGATAAAGACAAATTCCTGTCCTCAAGAAGCTTATGAAGAGCTCTCCAGTAATTGTAAATATCAGTGTTAAAATCAGTACAATAAACATCCAATCCCAGCATTTTGTCTGCCTGTGACAATTCTCTATTAGATTCTAAATTTGTTTTTTTTAAATGAGAGTGGAAATTCCATTATTGTGCTTTGAAAGAAAACATAACTTCATTTTAATATTTCTATTAAATTACAGATAATAGAAGACAGGGATAAAAGAAGAGGTGTACCCAAAGGAGGGTGAAGGGAGGTCACCTCCAAAAACTTGGAAATTGGTCTACAGCAAGAATTAAAACTACCCAAAACCATATACAATTATTAAGATTATCTGGGGGCTTTTACATATATTTCTGGTAAAGGAAGATGAGGGTACAGCTTGGTGGACCTCAACTAAAAGATGACTGTAAATAACAAGGATGAAAAAAAAGGTCTGCTTAGAATCTAGAAAATTTTTTCAGAGAGCAAGAGTTTGACAAGAGTGAAGTTTGTACTTCAGTCATTGGAAAGAGCTCACTCTCAGGTTTCACTAGAACCTGGATTAAATCTCAAAAGATGGGCCCTTGGGTGGCTAAATTGGTTAAGTGGGTAAGCGTCCGACTCTTGGTTTTGGCTCAGGTCATGATCTTGTGGTTTGTGAGAGTGAGCCCCGTCATGGGCTCTGCACTGATAGTGTGGAACCTGCTTGGGATTCTCTCTCCCCCCTTCACTCTGCTCCTCCCTCTCCGCTCCTCGCATGCGCTGTCTCTTAAATAACTCTCAAAAGACTTCTCTGTTACAAAGCCATTTTGAATAAGCAACTTACTAATTGATAAGTCCAATTAACAGTTGAGCCTCCAGGGCACCTTGACACAGGAAATGGATGCCCTACATGGTAGACAAAAGTATTGTAATCACTGGAAAAATATATCAATTCTTTGTGGATTAATAAGCACTTTGGGAAGGAAGCTGGTCAATCAGGACTTCTGTGCAGCTGTCGTTCTTGACAACCAGTGGATGTCGTCCTATTTTAGGGAGGTAGAGTTGAGTGTTTGCAAGGGAGATTACAAGCAAAGTCCACCCCTGACGGGAGGGAACGACTAGAATCGAGAGAGGGAGTCAGATCCTACTTCAAGAGGAAACAGGAGTGGGATCTGGAATTGGAACCAAGAACCTGTTCCATTGATCCACCGATCACCTATTTCTCTTTATTTCCAACGAGCTCCTCTCTCTCAGATTAGAAACCCGTCTTTCTGATCAAAAAATCAAACTAGGGGCACCTGGGTGGCTCAGTTGGTGAGCATCCGACCTCGGCTCAGGTCATGATCTCGTGGTCTGTGAGTTCGAGCCCCCCGCGTCAGGCTGTGTGCTGACAGCTCTGAGCCTGGAGCCTGCTTCACATTCTGTGTCTCCCTCTCTCTCTGCCCCTCCCCCACTCATGCTCCATCTCTCTCTCTCTCTCTCTCTCTCTCTCAAACATAAAAAAATTTTTTTAATCAAACTTTCCCTTAATGACATATTCCTCTCTAAGAAGGCAAGCTTCCTATTTCCATGTCTTGTTTCTCCTTAATTCGTCAACCAACTATGATATGTCTCTCACCTCCATGTCCACACTCACTCAATCTGCCCTGCCAATGATCCCTCCTCTCTTTGGCAAATCCAGTGGATTCTCCTGAGGTCCATTTGCTCGACATTTGTAGGATCTGACCCTGTTTCGCTCCTTCTCTTTTTTGAAACCTACTCTCTTGGCTTCTGAGCTACAACTCTCCTGGTTCTGTCCCGCTCTCAGACTATCCCTCATCTCATCACCCTTCCCTGACCACGAGATTGGGCTGGGTACCCTTCCTTTGGGCTTTAGCCTGACCACCTCTCTGCCACTACATTTACCCTGTTATGTTAAGAGAGTCTATTTATGAGCTATCTCCCCAGATAGTGGTAAACTCCAAAATAAGTTGTAAGGTCTAAAAGACAGCCAATGTCCTACTTATCTAGATTCCTACCAGGGAGCGTGAAGTCAGGCACGTTGGAGGTGACTTTTTTTTTGTATCCTAACTTCAGGGACAAGGCCAGATGGAGCACATAGGGGTGAATAGGGAGATCTCAACCGGAAGTCCACATGGGATGGGCACTTAGGGCTTGTTCAACTCCAGATCTTTTGGCCTGCTGTACCACTTTCAAACGCCATAGGCTACTGAAGGGAGTATTTCCTAACATACTGGCTGGGCTTAAAGGTAGTAGACTTTGAGTATCCAGAGTCAAGCAAGCAGGGACAATGACTGCTGGGGGAAAGAACTTTCTGGACCCCCAAAGCTGAGGACATTATACAGTATGACTGACTTTTCACGGTACGATCACTTCTGTTAGAGGAAGTCAAGGCTACGAATAAAAGGCAGAAAACAGAATATTTGTCAATTCCCTTCGACTTTTTGATTCACTACTCTTTTTTCTCTCCCGTCATTTCTTTTTGGTCTTAAAAAAATGTGCTATGTTTATCTGGCTTGCCTGTGTATATCTAATTTTAGATTGCAAGCTGTGGGGCAGAATAATGTCTTTATATGTGCAGCATCTCACTGTGGATGCCTGAGAATGTCTAATGACATCAACATCATTCAATTAACCTATAAAAATAAAATAAAATGTAAAGTACTCCAGAGAACTTGTTCACTGGAACTTCACCAGAGATTTATAAATGATTTTCAGCCATATCCAGATATACTCAGAATATATCTAGAATAATTTATAGTATTTCATGTAACATATGACAAAAGTTGACTGACCTTATAAGACCTTTAGGCATTACCGTGAGATTTCGTTGAGATGAAGAATAATGAAATATAGCAGCCCTCTCCCACCTGAAGAGAGAAACTTTCTGTAGATCCTTGAAATAGAACAATATTAAATAATGTCCATAACAATACCCAAGTATAGAATGTTTAAGAAGATTAGCTATCTGCTTCCTTGGTTTGCTCGGTTGGTGAGGAACACAACACCTACTCAAATTTGTAAATGGTCATGCCCATGGTCAGAATTCCTACGACCAGGGTCCTGTTCAGATTTTGTCTTTTCTTCCACACGCATGACATATTTTCCTCACATCAAGAACAAAGAAAAAGATTTATAAAAGCCTTTGAAATTGTCTCTAACATTGTGTGTCCGATGATGTAACATGACATGACATTTGTTGTGAGGAAATGGCTGCCAAGAAAGGAGATCCCGAAACAGGATCATAAGGGTCATAAACACAGGCTCATAAACACAAACAATATTGGGAGAGAAAAACAATTAATGGCTTTGTTGTAGAGAAACGCAGAGAAGCCTCAGAATATTTAGGTTTCCTTACAAAGTGCTCTTCAACGGCATTGCCATCTGTGTTAGGCCAGTGTTCTTGTTACAGTGCTAACTACAGGCTTAGTACTGCAACAGCAAAGCCATTACCTACCCAGCAGGATTATGTTGAGACTTGAGTAAGATATTATTTATAAGTCTAAATTACATAATGTATAGGGCTGCCATTTTTGAGCAACTCCTATTTCTATAAATATAACTTTTCAAAGTGTTTACTTGTTTTGAGAGAGAGAGAGAGAGAGAAATCACGAGTGGGGGAGGAGTAGAGAGAGAGGGACATCAGGCTCCATGCTGACAGCGTGGCTCATTGTAGGGCTTGATCTCGCAACCCAGAGATCGTGACCTGAGCCTAAATCAAGAGTCTGATACTTAACTGACTGAGCCACCCAGGCACTCCTGTAAGTATAGCTATTAAACAGAGACAGACACATGTAGACCTACAAAAGGTACAACGGTCACTGTCCTAAACTAATGTAGAGAACAGAAAAATGCAATGGCTACATTGAGACCATGATAAAAGTATTAGACGAGCAACCAAAAAATCCTAAGTTAAGTCAATTGCCTCTCTAGGTTGTGGATTAAGTGGGGAGGGTCAATGTGAGAACTTTGAATGGCTTACATTCTAGGACAATGGTTCCTAAGGTCCAAATAGCCTAATTACATAAGTTCAAGTATAAACTATGAGACAAATACATTTCAGGAAAATAGAAGAAATTATGTTAATACTAAGCACTAATATTTACTGAGCATTTACATGCCCCCTCACAATAACCCTATCAGGTATGAAGCTGCAATACTGCCAATGAGGAAATCAAGGCTTAAAGAACAACTTTGATTCAAACACAGGCAGTGGGATTTAAGAAGGCCAGCACAGGGGCGCCTGGGTGGCTCAGTCAGTTAAGCGTCCGACTTTGGCTCAGGTCATGATCTCACAGTCTGTGAGTTCGAGCCCCGCGTCGGGCTCTGTGCTGACAGCTCAGGGCCTGGAGCCTGCTTCGGATTCTGTGTCTCCCTCTCTCTCTGCCCCTCCCTTGCTCATGCTGTGCCTCTCTCTGTCTCAAAAATAAATAAAAACATTAAAAAAAAAATAAGAAGGTCAGCACTTGGGATAATGAGAGGAAGGGGCACTATAAGGTGGAGGAAATAACATCAGGAACGTCATGAGGTGGAATAAGCCAGACATGTTTAGGCCCTGACAAAATCCCATGATTGAAACATGGCAGACACGATGGGGTAAAGGCAAGTGAAAGTGTGAGAGAGGGGAGCAAGCACAAGGAAGAAAACATGGGGGCTTACATGAAAAGGGAGCACTGGATCCAATCTTGCGGCCTCTGGTTTATGAGAAGGCAACCCTGGTGGTGGAGTAAAGACATTAAATTTGAAAGAGGAGAGACAGGGGCGCCTGGGTGGTTCAGTTGGTTAAGCATCCGACTTCGGCTCAGGTCATGATCTCATGGTTTGTGGGTTCGAGCCCTGTGTCGGGCTCTGTGCTGACAGCTCGGAGCCTTGATTCTGTGTCTCCTTCTCTCTCTCTGCCCCTCCCCACTTGTGCTCTCTCAAAAATAACTAAATATAAAAAAAAAAAATTAAAAAAAAAAAAAGAAAGAGGAGAGACAAAGGAAGATCAATTAAGATATTCTTGGAAGTGTTCTGGATTAATCTTCCTGGAAGTGAAGTCAAGGAAAACACATTCTTACTGTCTAACAAAAAGAAGCACACCAGTTTATTCAGGAAGACAAACTTTTTTACTGTAGCAAACCTGAAAAAAAAGCTTTATTGTATAACTCTTTATATAAAAGCCATCAAATTATAGAATTCGGGCATTCATTCCTTCATTCACTACAAACCAAATATTCGTTTAGGCCTATAGCAGGTGTTATTTAAAGTACTGCATATAGGGGCGCCTGGGTGGCGCAGTCGGTTAAGCGTCCGACTTCAGCCAGGTCACGATATCGCGGTCCGTGAGTTCGAGCCCCGCGTCGGGCTCTGGGCTGATGGCTCAGAGCCTGGAGCCTGCTTCCGATTCTGTGTCTCCCTCTCTCTCTGCCCCTCCCCCGTTCATGCTCTGTCTCTCTCTGTCCCAAAAAAAATAAATAAAAACGTTGAAAAAAAATTAAAAAAAAAAATAAATAAAGTACTGCATATAACATATTAAAACCAGTAAAGTCTCTGCCTTCACAGAGCTTACTTTCTAGAAAATTGGGCAACTGTCTTAGTGACTTTACAAAACTGCAGGAACAATTTTCATGTGGATGTTTTTCTCTTGTCAACTCTTAATAATGGCTAATTACAATCCGGCAAAGTTATTTCTGTTGAGAGCCAAATTTGACATAAAGCTTACCAAATCTCTAGAAACTGAGGGTCAGGTAGCCTTGAGGCAACATATTTCTTATATCAATAGGCTTTTTAAGAAGGTAGATTGAAGTCACTTTCAAACTGAGGTCTCTGGTCAGTGACTAAAGGACAAGTACTCTGGATTGGTGATTAAAAAGGTATATATATATTTACATATATGAACTTTACTCATTCAGTATATATTTACTGAGTGATATATTAAGAACCTTGAAACACTGCAGGTATAGAAATGGGCAAGAAAAGAGGCTCCTGGGTGGCTCAGTCGGTTCAGTGTCCGACTCCTGACCTCAGCTCAGATCTTAATCTCAGCTCAGGTCTTGATCTTGGGGTCATGAATTCAAGCCCCGCATTGGGCTCTACTTTGGGCAAGGAGTCTACTGAAAGAAAGAAGAAAGAAAGAAAGAAAGGTGGGAGGGAAGGAAGGAAGGAAGAAGAAAGAAAGAGAAATGTGCAAGACAATCTCTGCGTTAAAGAATATGTGATGACTTTAATATCATTGACTTCATCTGTGTGTGTGGATATATTTTTAACCTTAGTGAATGGATTGTGAGTTTCTCTAGAAAACTTGATTATTTGAACTTTCTTAGAGATTTATAAATAACTTCAAGGTACTGTTCTCTAGGATATACCTAGAATAACTTATATCTCATTATATAAGACAAATCAGAGTTCATGAGGCTTTTAAGTCTAATATTAAGAGGCCTATTTGTTGTGACTAATGAGAGACCAAAGCAACCTCCAATTGCACAAGTATACTTTCTGGAGACCTCTATAATTGTCAAGTATGACATGAAAGATGCAGATAGTCTAATGGGGGTGACAGACATGATTGCCAACAATTACAATGCAACACGATACATGGTATATAGTCGTAGGCTGAGCATAGGGTGTTCTGGATACACAGGCAGGTGCATTGAATTCAACTTTGGGTGCTTGGGGCTAGAGGTGAAAGGAGCAATCAGGCTGGGTTTCCCTAATTTAATATCAGCCACCATTTATCAAGCCCGTTTACTCAACACACGGCTCACGGGAAGAACAAAGTGAAGCCCAGAGGACACAGCTAAACCCAGGTCCAGGCCTACAAGAGATGCACTTGGTGATGGTGACAGTTTCTCGGGGGTAGGCCCTGATAGAGAGCCCTGTGGCAGCTCTCCCGAGTCATAAGTCACCTACCTGTCAGATTAAATGAAGAAACTCAACTCTGGTTTTGTATTGTTAATTATTAGGCATATAGGTTATTAGGTTATTATTAATTATTAGGCATATCCTATAACTGTGGTTCACTGGTTTATTTTGCTTCTTCTTTAAGGATATCAATCAGGTATGAACAACTCCTTTCTAGAAGAAAATATACTTGAGCTAAATGATGGTGGATAACTGCTCATGTCCTTACAAGTGTACTTTGAATGATTGTAGTTAAAGAATCATGAGTGTAATCACCTGTCCAATGTGTCTCTGACTGGGAAACCTGTAGTTGTAGAGTCTGGATTTTAAGCCTTTTTAAAAAATCTAACTTTATTTTAGAGAGAGAGTGAGAGAGCAAGTAGGGGAGAGGGCCAGAGGGAGAGAGAGAGAGAGAGAGAGAGAAAGAAACTCAAGTAGGATCCATGCTCAGTGCTTAGCACACAACACAGGGCTTGATCCCATAAACCTGGGATCATGACCTGAGCAGAAATCAAGAGTCCGACGCTCAGCGGACGGAGCCACCCAATCACCCCATGCCTACTTTTATTTATCTTTTTTATTTACATTGATTTATTTTTGAGAGGCGGAATGAGATAGAACATGAGTGGAGGAGGGGCAGAGAGAGGAGACACAGAATCTGAAGCAGGCTCCAGGCTCCGAGCAGGCATTCAGCACAGAGCCCGATGCAGGGCTCGAACCCATGAACCGTGCGTGAGATCATGACCTGAGCCGAACTCAGACACTCAAGGGACTGAGCCACCCAGGCGCCCCACCCCAAGCCCACTTTTAATCAGTTAGAATTACTTTAGGTTTACCAGGTGATACCATTTCCTTTTCACTAATAGTTTTGGAACACTGTCCATTCCTTTCCATACAAAAACTAATTTTTAAAAGATCAGATGAAAACAGCCTATCTGCCATTTAACTATTGATAAACTCATTTGCATTTCAAAGCAAAATCCTCAGGAAGGAAACTTAAGAAGCTGGAAGCCACTCTATCCCAGAACTCAGAAGGGTTAGTTGTCTGCCTGTCTGTGGATGAAGACAAGAGGACAGAACCAAAAATTCCTACGTATCATCTGAGCATGCAGAATGAAGTCTCACTGAGTGGCAAAGTAATTGATCTGGATAGTGATTGATCTGGATTAGTGAGATGCATTCGAAGAGAAAAGCAGAGAAAAAATTGAATGTTGTGTGGTAGTTTCACTGTTAGTGCTAATATTTATATTACTATTCAATCCTTTTATCATCAGGCAAAAGAATGACTGATTATGCTAACTTTGTCAAGAATCCAACATTTTTTTTTTAATTTTTTTTTTCAACGTTTATTTATTTTTGGGACAGAGAGAGACAGAGCATAAACGGGGGAGGGGCAGAGAGAGAGGGAGACACAGAATCGGAAACAGGCTCCAGGCTCCGAGCCATCAGCCCAGAGCCCGATGCGGGGCTCGAACTCACGGACCGCGAGATCGTGACCTGGCTGAAGTCGGACGCTTAACCGACTGCGCCACCCAGGCGCCCCTGGAATCCAACATTTTTATTTACAGTGATAATTGTTCATTGAATTGTAAAAAAGGGAAATATAATTTGAAGATTTTGAAAAATTGAAATAGGCATATTGGAATGTGAGAACTAAGTTGGAAATATTAATATAAACTAATAACATATCATAAAATAGGTCTTTTCTAGCTCTGTTCAGTGAAATGGGCAAGGAATAATATTACTCCCCCACATGAGCCTGAGGATATACACTTCTAATGCCGACAGTTTTGGGTCTAATATTATTTTTCAATTGAAGGAAACACAATATGTCTCAGAAAAATGGCTGATTCGTGTCTGGGTCTGGGAAGATATTGGTAAGTCTTGGAATATTTTATTGGGGCGGAAAGCAGTATCTGTGCTTTAAAAAAAGCAATGGTGCCCCACAGAAGAACACAGAGGCTGATTTAAAGGACCACTCACTGGCTTTATTCTGTCAATTTGAGTATAAAAAGCAAAATGATAACGGTGGTTAGTTCAAATGTGTTAATTTGTGAAAAGCTGGGTTCATAATGACAGCACAAATGATAAAAGTTGACAAATTGTACTAAAGAAGTTGAACATAATTGAATCTCATTACTCAGCCTTACCGTGTTAGCACTATTGACTCATTTATTGAATCAGTGCAGAATATCGAATTCAGTAAGTTATCAACTATGTTAGTTTTACTTAATCTAACCTGCTTACTTAATCTAGTCTGCTATACTAGTGCAGACTGATTTTTTTGTAATGACGAAATTATATACCAACCTGCCTTAGAAATCTAATGCTGGGAGTTCCGACTGCACCTCTAAATGCCGTTCTAGTGAGTCATCTTGGAGAAACCAGTGTCGGAATATATTTGTATTATTGTACTCCTGAGTCTCTTTGGATTGATCAGCTAAGTTTTAAGAGCTAGTTCAGAGCCCTGGTGGTATTTTGCATAACTCTACAGCAGTCTGGCTGATAGAACTTTCCATGATGTGAAAACGTTTTATGTCTGTGCTATCCAAATGACAGCCATTAGTCACCTGCAGCGAATGGCTACTGAGCACTTGAATTGTGGCTCGTGTAACCAAGGAACGGAATGTGAACGTTGATTTTATTTAAATTAATTTAAATTTAAAATTAAATAGGCCTGTGACTACTGCACTGGACAGCATAGGTCTAGATTTTAAATCTCCTCGTAGTTATCATGGAGCATAACTTTAGGTTTAACCAACAACATACATTCTTTCTCACCAATCCTGGAACATTGCCCATTTTCTTTAAGGTAAGTCTCTATATGGAAAAAAATGTAGGATTTCTTATGCATCCTACAGACACCTTACGTATACACAAGTAATGATAGCACACCCTTAATGTATACAAGGCTTTTCCTTCTTAACATATTTTAGGGGTCACTCTGTATCAGTGCATCAACAGTCTCCTTTATCCTTATGACTACATAGTCCTAACAATCTATTTGAAAGGGTCCCTGAAGGTGGCCTGTCTACTATCTTGACAACTGATGAGATAGCTTGCATGTAGCATGTGAAGAATCTTAATGTCACAACAACACAGGTGAGGATAGCAGCAGGTGGAATCTATGGCACCCCTACCCAGTGGACCCCACCCACATAGAGGAGGCCCCAACTTTAAAATACCTAGTCCTGTTCTTTTAAACTTATATTTTGAACCAAATCATGCTAACTTTTGTGAAATGACCCAAGGTGTCATATTATGGTAACACGGACTGTGATTTTTTAAAAAAATAGTATGATCACAATTTTAATAACATGTAAGCTTCTCTAGTGGCTCTCCATTGCACGTAGAATAAAATCCAAACTCCTCACCAAGACCCACCAGGCTTTGTGTGATTGGGCTCCAGACTTCTTAATCACTAGGCTTCAACCACCTAGGCCTCTTAACAGAGCCAGCCCTTTCCTGCCTCAGGGCCTTGGTACCCACTCTTCCCTCAGTCTACTTTGCTCTTTCCTGGGCTCTTTCTGTCACTCTCTACTTCATTCTTCAACCTCAGCTTAAATGTCACTGTCTTCCTGATGTCTTTTCTCCATGTGCCATCCATCCATAGCACTCCACCCCCACCCCAACATTACTTTCTTCATAGCGCTTATTATAATCTATAATTATTTTGTTTATTTACATTTTATCTCTCTACTATTAGAATGTAAGATCCCTGAGAGCAGGAACTTGAACCGTCTTCACTGATATATCTCCAGGGCCTACAACAGTATAGGGCCATACAGTTGGCATACAATTAATATTTGCCAAGACAAAAAAATGTTGAGTGAGCAAATACTGAATGCATTTCACACATAGTGCCCAGAACTTGAGGGCCTTTGGACAAGTTCCATGCCTTTCAAATAGTCCTTCATAATTGAATAATCATAGTAAATTACTCTAAAAGAAATGTGGTTTTTATATGCTTTTGCTTCTACTAACATCTATCTGTAGTCCTATTCATTTCTTTTGTAAGTCGGAGGTGTTTACTATGTGTGAATCACAAAAGCTACTTGCAATCTGCTGTGATATGTCATCTATGAAGTGTGGCTGCTGAGGCCATAATGGTATGTGCTTCTCATCTTGCAATCTTTTAGAGTCATTATGTCAACATGTGTTGGTGGTCATTATGTCAACATTTGTTAGGCAAGTGCTTATCTCGTCATTCCTGAAAAATATACATTCATGCGGTGCTTTAAAGTTTGCAAAAAGTTTTTTATTGCTGTCAACTCATTTGATCTTTCACAAATACCTCTACCCTGTAAGGCATCATATGGCTATTTTACTGGTGAGGTTACCGGAACTCAGGAAAGATTAAATTTTGCTTAAAACAACATAACTGGTAGGGGCGCCTGGGTGGCGCAGTCGGTTAAGCGTCCGACTTCAGCCAGGTCACGATCTCGCGGTCTGGGAGTTCGAGCCCCGCGTCAGGCTCTGGGCTGATGGCTCAGAGCCTGGAGCCTGTTTCCGATTCTGTGTCTCCCTCTCTCTCTGCCCCTCCCCCGTTCATGCTCTGTCTCTCTCTGTCCCCCAAAAAATAAATAAACGTTGAAAAAAAAACAAAAAACAACATAACTGGTAAAAGATAGAGCTCATAAGTGAACTCAGCTCTCCCAAGCCAAACTCCTAAGTTCAAATCTTTGGCTTTTTTTGGCCACACCACAGCTATTCTAACACTCCTGTTTGATAAAACTTGGTAGTTTACAAAGTACTTCCACATAAGCCATCTCATTTCATCCTCTGTGGTTGACAAGGCTGGTAAAATTCCTTCCCTGAAGAACTTATATAGTCTCTTTAAGAAAATGGTATACAGGTGCACCCAAGTGGCTCAATCGGTTGAGCGTCCGACTTCGGCTCAGGTCATGATCTCACGGATCATGGTTCAAGCTCCGGGTCGGACTCTACGCTGACATCTCAGAGCCTGGAGCCTGCTTCGGATTTTGTGTCTCCTTCTCTCTCTGCCCCTCCCCTGCTCATGCTCTGTCTCTCAAAAATAAACAAACATTTAAAAAAATTTTTAAAAAGAAAAGAAAATGATATAATGCAAAACTGAAGAATTTTTAGAGGGTAATATAGAGACATGGAAATTAGTTATGGAAATGTATGCAGATGCCAAGGAGATTATGAATTGTATTTGGGTGGGTGCTAACAGGATTTGGAGGAAGAGGAAGAAATCAGGTTCACAGGGCCAGAAACAAGAGGGATCTGAGCCTTCCATTCAGAGGCAACGAGCTACGTATGCAAAGACGTGCATGTAGACACAGTGTTGTGTGGACAACATGACAAGCAAATTAGCTTGACAAAAATAAGGGGCTCCATCAAGAAATCATGAAAGCTGAGGATGCCAAGATGTGGAGTACCCCTAGTTGTTCGAAGACGTTAGATGTCAAGGAGAACTTGGGTTTTATTTGACAGATATTGAGAAGCTGGCACAAGCTCACGCAAATAAAATATTCGAGATGAAAATAAATCTTGATGACTCTTCGGCAGCTTTGTGTAGAATGAATTGCGGCAGGGGACACTGACCGAAGGCCAGGGCAGTAATCCTGATGCAAGGTGACACAGCCAGAGACTGCAGTGGTGACTGAGGAAACGGGAAGGAAGGTGGACCTTGCAGAGAAAGGCTCATGGAGAATGATGGATTAGAGGAGTGGGGAAGGGGAGGGAAGAGTGAGAAACCACTACAGGGTTTCCAGCCTGCTGAGCTGGGCTGATAGGTGCAATAAACACGTTATTTCTGCAGGGAAGCCCTTCAGCTGAGGCCAAGAGCAGACAAGTGAGGATAAAGAAGGGATGAACTAAGTTTGTGAAATGCAAGTCTGAGATAACGCAAGGATATTTAGCTGAAGGCCTGCAAGCAAACCGAGAAACCAGTCTGGCAAGAGGGTGAGAAGTCAGGACGTATGTTGTGTCATTTTTTGCTAAATGCACCCAGACTGCCTACCCACACAGCCTCAAGTGCCCTTTTCTTGGCAATTCGCTGTTGAGAAGAGTTCACTTTTATAGGTTGGAACATTTCCTTGTGAACTTTCTCTATGGTATCATAAGAAAAGGAAAAGGAGCAATCCCTACCAAAATAACACCGGCATTCTTCACAGAGCTGGAACAAACAATCCTAAAATTTGTATGGAACCAGAAAAGACCCAAATAGCCAGAGCAATCTTGAAAAAGAAAACCAAAGCTATAGGCATCACAATCCCAGACTTCAAACTGTATTACAAAGCCGTAATCATCAAGACAGTATGGTACTGGCACAAAAACAGACACCAGATCAATGGAACAGAATAGAGAACCCAGAAATGGACCCACAAACATATGGCCAACTAATCTTTGACAAAGCAGGAAAGAATATCCAATGGAATGAAGACAGTCGCTTCAGCAAATGGTGCTGGGAAAACTTGAACAGCGACATGCAGAAGAATGAACATGGACCACTTTCTTACACCATACACAAAAATAACTCAAAATGGATGAAAGATCTAAATGTAAGACAGGAAGCCATCAAAATCCTAGAGGAGAAAACAGGCAAAACCTCTTTGACCTCGGCCACAGCAACTTCTTACTTAGCACATCTCCAGAGGCAAGTGAAACAAAAGCAAAAATGAACAAGCTACTGGGACCTCATCAAAATAAAAAGCTTTTGCACAGCGAAGGAAACAATCAGCAAACCTAAAAGGCAACCGATAGAATGGGAGAAGATATTTGCAAGTGACATATCAGGTAAAGGATTAGTATCCACAATCTATAAAGAACTGATCAAACTCAACATCCAAAAAACAAATACTCCAGTGAAGAAATGGGCAAAAGTCATGAATAGACACTTCTCCAAAGAAGACATCCAAATGGCCAACCGACACATGAAAAAATGCTCAACATCACTCACCATCAGGGAAATACAAATCAAAACCACAATGAGATACCACTTTACACCTGTCAGAATGGCTAACATTAACAACTCAGGCAACAACAGATGTTGGCGAGGATGCGGAGACAGAAGATCTCTTTTGCACTGCTGGTGGCAATGCAAGCTGGTGCAGCTATTCTGGAAAACTGTATGGAGCTTCCTCAAAAAATTAAAAATAGAACTACCCTACGACCCAGGAGTTGCACTAGTAGGTGTTTATCCAAGGGATACGGGTGTGCTGTTTTGAAGGGGCACATGCATCTCAATGTTAATAGCAGCACTATCAACAATAGCCAAAGTATGGAAAGAGCCCAAATGTCCATTGATGGGTGAATGGAGAAAGAAGGTGTGGTATATATATATACAATGGAATATTACCAGGCAATCAAAAAGAATGAAATTTTGCCATTTACAACTACATGGATGGAACTAGAGGGTATTATGCTAAGCGAAACTAGTCAGTCAGAGAAAGGCAAATATCATAGGACTTCATTCATATGAGGACTTTAAGATACAAAACAGATGAACATAAGGGAAGGGAAGCAAAAATAATATAAAAACAGGGAGGGGGACAAAACATAACAGACTCTTAATTATAGAGAACAAACAGAGGGTTACTGGAGGGGTTGTGGGAGGGGCGATGGGCTAAATGGGTAAGGGGCATTAAGGAATCTACTCCTGAAATCATTGTTGTACTATATGCTAACTAACTTGGTGGTAAATTAAAAAATAAATAAAAAAAAATTTAAAAAAATTTTTTAAATAAAATCTTTTTTTTTTAATGAAAAAAAAAAAAAGGAAAAGGAAAGGATTTTAAAAATGCAGTAAGACTTTTTACCCTGAAATGATTATTTAGAAGTTACTTTGGGGGTGCCTGGGTGGCTCAGTCGGTTAAGCATCCGACTTTGGCTCATGTCATGATCTCATGGATCGTGGGTTCAAGCTTCTGGTTGGGCTCTATGCTGACAGCTCAGAGCCTGGAGCCTGCTTCGGATTCTGTGACTCCCTCTCTCTCTCTGCCCCTCCCCTGCTCATGCTCTGTCTCTCTCTGTCTCTGACAAATGAATAAACATTTAAAAATGTATATATATGTTAAAAGTTACTTTGGTTTTTTAAGTTTAATATTTGTTACCTTCAAATTAAAAATTTGTGGTGAAGCTTTTACATTAAATATATCTATTTTATTATTCAATTTATAAATCTAGTAAATTGATGTCCGCTTCACTTGGCTAATTGTTTTAAACTGCGTTCATTAATTTAATAATTTGAATAGTTTTTCAAACACATCAATTTTCTGACTAACAAACTCTCGCAAATTCTTAAGTCATTCTCATAAAACTGATAAACACATATGGTGTTTTCTTAAAAATTCCAATATAGTGTATACGCTTTTAAAAGATTTTTAACTTAAAATCAAAAGCCTTAATAATTAGTTACACACTTTATTATTTTTATTTTTTTATTTTCAACTTTTTTTAATGTTTATTTTTTAGAGTGAGAGAAAGACCGACCGAGTACGAGTGGGGGAGGGGCAGAGAGAGGGAGACAGAATCCGAAGCAGGCTCCAGGCTCTGAGCTGTCAGCACAAAGCCTGATGCGGGGCTCAAACTCACACACTGTGAGATCATGCCCTGAGCCGAAGTCAGACACTTAAGCGACTGACCCACCCAGGCGTCCCTATTTATTTATTTTGAGAGAGAGAGAGACAGAGAGAGAAAATGCATACACAAGTGGGGGGAGAGGCAGAGAGGGAGAGAAAAGCACAGCTGAAATCAAGAGTTGGACACTTAACCTACTGAGCTACCCAGGTGCCCCAGTCAGTTATACACTTTAAATCAGCATTGCAAAGTTCATTTTCAGATACTTTATTAAAATTAAAATATTTCTATTAAATATGAGTATTTAAAACCTTAAACTTTAGAGGCATTTAAAATACCAACTAGGTAGATTCTTTACTATAAAAATATAACACCATGAGGTGTGATTTCCTTCACCGTAGCTCTCTTTAATTCTAAATCTTCCCGGGACTGAGGGATGCATATTTACTAAGACAACAATTATGTCAGCGGAAGCAAATTTAGGAACACCTTCCCAAGAAATGGCTGGGTTTACCTTCTTAGCTAGGAGGTTTCTGCATGATTAGAGTGTCTCTTGGCCTCTGGGTCTTCAATTTTTGCCTTCTCTCTAGTGGTTCTCTCTCTCTTGCTTCTCTCTAAAGGCAGGGTTCAGCTTTCCCTCTAGACGGGATTCCAGTTCTGTACTTTCTTCTTGTCACCTGCTTAAAAGCTGGTGCCTTCCCTCTCTCAGGATCCCACTGTACTCAGGGAGCCTCTGGAGGCCTACACTGCTGCCTACATAGGCCTGGACCAGGTCGAGTCTCCTTGATAACCCACTGTAGTCTGAACCTCTTTGATCCTTCATCACCCTGCAGTGGGAAGAAAAAATACACAGCTAAGATTAAAAGCAGTCAACAGAATTCCCTTTAGGAGAAAAAAACTGCCTCTAGCTAAAGAACTTGACTTAGCACAACACCTTCTCAGGCCTTTTGATTGTCAAAAGGTAGTCCTAAGGGGATAAGTTACGAGTGAGTCAAAGGGCTTGGCATGATGAAGAATAAACTTTGAGTTCCAGACAGCAGAATGAGAGAGAAGAGGAGAAAAATTAGAGCAAATGAGGAGACAGAGGAGCTGAGCTCAAGGGTGTAAGGACAAGGTGGGTGGATGGACCCTGCCAGGAGGGGCCTATGAAAATTCCCTGTTTATGGGAATGGTGCCTGGACCATTGGGACAGGGAGACGTGATGTTCTTGGGGAACAGTCGGTGTTCCCTTCTCTGTCAGGACCGTAGTGCTGTCCTAGGAAAATTAACCTGACAGTGCTGAGGTGTGGTTGGATCAGAGCTGAGAGACTGGAGGTAGAGAAGAGTTGGGGGTCAATCACAACTGTCTAGGAATTGAGACTTTAAATACTAGTGAGGTGTTGACTGGTAAAGGAGCGGAAGCCCCAGATGGAAGAGAGAGTATCAATAGGAGTGGGAGCCAAATTGAGAGAGGCCAGTGAGACCATTCACAGAAGGAACGAAGCCAGACAATTGGGGGTGGGCTGGGCAGGAAGGAATGAAGAGGGTAGAGGGCAAGGGGTAGCCATGTTGAGTATGAGGCGTTGGACCCTTCTGGCGAGTTCTATGGCTGGAGGCAATGGCACAGCAGTGGTGTCTGAAACAGTGTAAATGCTTCCGAGGGATTGAACTTAGGGAGGAAAGAACAGACTGTGCATCACAGGACTCCAAGAGCTCTGCCCATTTGAATTAGGGAGATGCGGACGGGAGAAGGAACCCCTGAGGAAAATGGAAAGAAATGGCATGAAAGAGAGGAGATCTCGGAGAGGGCCAAATCGTAGAGACCTGAGAATAAATGCAATTAGCCCAACACATCTAATTCAGTTTAGTTGGTCAGCCACTCGTGACACGTCTTCAGTGTGCCAGACCCACAGCAGACAGACAGCAGGAAAACAAGATGGCTGAGGCTGTCCCAGGTAAAGCTACTTCCTGATGCAGGGGGAATCTGCTGGGAAACAGGCCGGCCTGGGTATGGGTTGGAAGGAGGAGGTGGGGCCTCGGTGGGAGGGCCACAGGACAGCAGTTCTCGAATTTTATGGCACATCAAGCTCACTCTGAGGGCTTGTTAAAACACAGATTCCTGGGCCACACCCCTAGAGTCTGATTCCGCAGGTCAGGGTGGGGCCTGAGAATCTGCATTTCTGAGAAGCTCCGGGTGACGCCCGATGCTGCTGGTTCCTGGACTGCAAGGAGAACCACTGCCCTGGGCTGCTGGTGGTGTGGGGCTGGAGGTATAAGAGTGCAGAGAAACCTGTGTTCCTTCCTGCTCTAGGGGTCTCCAGGTCTGACCACCGGGGTTCTGCCACGTGCCCTCTAGTCTTCTCCCCACAACGTGAACCACTGCAGTCACAGCTTCTAACTCCAAAACCCTGTCTGAAAGCCTGCTGCTTCTGAACATTGTGCTGGAAGGGAGGTGGAGGAGGGGATCCATTCGAAACCTCTCCCCAGTCCCCCCAGCCCCTGCTTCTCCCCATGACAGATATAAGTTTCCCGTCTCTATTTGGCTGCTACAGAGAGGCCTCCCTCAAGTACCTGGAAATAAGGTCGGGTTCTTAAAATCTGAAATCCACACTTAGAGGAAAAACGCAAAAGCTGAAAGGATGGCCTTTGCCAACAGGTCTCATCAGTAACTTCATTAAAAGATTAATGAGAAGGAGCACCCAGGCCAGGAGGTAGAGGGGTTTGGTCAGCCAGGGAAGTCGAAAGGGAATTACAGAGGCTAGCTTGGGCAGTGACTACCCGGGCTTTGGCCGGGGGAGAAGGAACATTGGTGAACAGATTTCTAATATGGTGCCATTGGCAAGCCCATTCCTGATGGGGGGATGAGGGCATCACATTTCTTTAGCCTGATTCCGTGAGTTGCTTGATTTATCTAGCTGCCCTTGTTCTGATCCTCATTCACCTCCAGGGGTAGGTTGCTTTCCAAGAACACACTGGTCTCTCACACTCCAAGAAAACAGTCCTTAGGAAAGTTCTAGTAATTATTGTAATGAATCTGTTGATATTTTGACTTTGTACATTTTTCAGGAAGTTAGTTAATTTGAGTTAGCCGCTAAGACGTGGCTCTGTTCTCAACATGCTGATGAAATCAGGTTTCTGGGTCTGGCAGGTTGAGTACTCCTAGCAGAGCCCAGACTGGTACATTCACCAAGAGAACATCTCAGGAGACTACCAGTCTTCCCCATTATTCCGCGGGACACATGGTGACAGGCTATGACGATACGGAGCCACAGCCTACCCTGAGGGTTCAAAGAAGGGTCCTTTGAACTCAGATATGACATCTGAGTTATATCTTGAAAGACTGAGCAAGGGTTTGCAGACAAACAGGGATGGGCAGAGCATTCTCAGCATAATCCAGGGCACAGAGAACAGAACTAGCATGGTGAGTTGCAGGAATAACAAATTTAAGTTGAAGGATGACTGGAGAAAGAGGGGTTAAATCAAGGAGCCTCTTGAATCTCATGGGAAAATGGAATCATTTGAGGATTTTTAAACATTTTTTAATGTTTGTTTTTGAGAGACAGCCGGGGATTGGGGGGGGGGTGGGTTGCAGAGAGAGGGAGACACAGAATCTGAAACAGGCTCCAGGCTCTGAGCTGTCAGCACAGAGCCCTACTGGGGCTTGAATCCACGAACCTTGAGATCATGACCTGAGCCAAAGTCGGATGCTTAACCGACTGAGCCCCCCAGGCACCCCATTTGAATTTTTTTTAAGTTTATTTATTTATTTTGAGAGAGAGAGGGAGAGAGAGAGGGGAGAGAGAGAGAGAGAGAGAGAGAAAGAGAGCACGCAAGCAGGGGAGGGGCAGAGAGAGAGAGAGGGAGAGAGAGAATCCCAAGCAAGCTCCTTACTGCCAGCACAGAGCCCGATGCAGGGCCCGAACCCACAAATCGTGAGATCATAACCTGAGCTGAAATCAAGAGTTGGACACTCAACTGACTGAGCCACCCAGGTGCCCCTTGAGTTTTTTAAGCAAGAGAATGACAGGGCAAATTTGTTTTTACCACTCCAGCTCTAGGGTACAGTATGATTTTAAGGAGCAGCTAGTCCGGAGGCAGTTAGGAGGTTATGGTCTAAAGGAAAAGGTAGTTGTGAATTAGTATAATCCAAAAAAACATTTCAAAAGCAGATACCAGCAGGATTTAATATCCGGACACAAAATGTCAAAAGGAAGCATAAGGGAGATAGAAGGCTAGGAGGTCACCCGGGTCCCAGTTTGTGTATCCAAGTAGATGGCAGTGCCATGAACTCGTATATGGAACAGAGGGGAGGGCATCCCAGGGTTTGTTTTGTAGAATCTGAGGGGTGTGGGATTAAGTAGGGTGAAAACAATGCCAGTTTTGAAAATGCCAATCTTGAGGTACATGTGAGATCTCCAAGTGGAGATGTTCAGCATTCAGTTTTATATAGTTTCTGGGTTCTCAAGAGGGGAAGCCAGGGCCAGACTTAAGACTCGTAAGTTCTCCACATAGACGTGGTGGGTAAGGTCTGAGACTGGATGAGGTTGCCCAGGCAACCAAGGACCATGGTCCAAGGAAAAATTTCCAGGCAGCAACTTTTAGTGGATAGGCAGAGGAAGAGCCCAGGAAGAGGAACAAAGGTCCTGATACCAGAGAAGGAGAAGCAGAATCGAAGAGTTTCAGGAGCCAAGAGAATAGTTTCGAGGAGAGGACGATCTCCCAAGAGACATCCAGGAAATAAGGACTTTAAAGTGCCCATTGGATTCGACACAAAGGGAGTCTTCAGTAACCCTGGGGATGATGGTCCACGGGGTGTGGCGGAAGTGAATAAATGGGGAAGAGGTGAAGACAGTGTGGACCATTCTTTCACATGGCTTGCTGAGCTTCTCCGTTGAGATGCTGGTGTAGACCACAGGCATTTGAACTCAATTAAAATGGTCTGTATGGGGGCGCCTGGGTGGCGCAGTCGGTTGAGCGTCCGACTTCAGCCAGGTCACGATCTCGCGGTCCGGGAGTTCGAGCCCCGCGTCGGGCTCTGGGCTGATGGCTCAGAGCCTGGAGCCTGTTTCCGATTCTGTGTCTCCCTCTCTCTCTGCCCCTCCCCCGTTCATGCTCTGTCTCTCTCTGTCCCAAAAATAAATAAAAAAAAAAACGTTGAAAAAAAAAATGGTCTGTATGATTCTTCGGAAGGAAGGCTGCTTTTCCACCTGGAATCTCCCTGGGCTCTTAAAAGCAGGGAAGAAGGAAGACGACGTGGGCCTCTTTCCTCCCTTCCCTGCTCCAGGCCGCAAGTGGGATCCAAAGGCTTCCCCATTTACCACCAACATGGAGAGAAAAGGGAGGTTTACTTAGCCTATAGCTTTGAGCAGATTCTGAAAGTCTATTCCGGCCTGCAGGGTATGACCTCTTACCCAGGCTCCCCTTCAAGTCTGTTAGAAGAGAAGGTAAATGAGCGGGAGGTGGTAGAGAACACCAGATTCACTGATGGACCTTTTGTTTTTAGCGTGAAAGGCGTGAACAAGCCCGACAGCAAAGAGCCAGTGGACTAGAGTGACTCAAGACACAGGAGAGAAAGAGTTAATGATGGAAGTGGGTCCTGGAGGAGCTAGGAGGGGATGGGCGACGGGATGGCTCACAGAGGAGCTGGCCGCAAACAGGAAGAGAGACTCCTTCTTGGAGAAACCAGCCATTGCTGATGTTACATAGAGTCAGGTGGACCCAGGCACGTGAGATTCCCTTGGAGGAGGCCATCTGAATTTTGAGTGGACCCTCAGTTCCTTCACAAACTGGGGAATGCCTACTGGGGGAGAGCTGTTCCTGCATATCATTACATTTAATCATTACAACAACCCTTAGATGTAGATACTGTTTTGATTTTACACGGGAGGAAGAAGCTTCCGGGGAGTTCAGCAACATGGCCGAGGGCACCGAGTGTACAAGTAGACCTGGGCTTTGAATCCAGGCCTGTTGAACACATGCTCTTTAGAGGACCCTACGTTACCCTCACTGTGCCTCAGGACAAAGGAGGAGTTTGTGCCTGTTGCACAAAGCCCGTGTGGGTGATATACCAGGGGACGGATAACACCCCTGGGGTGATTTCAGAGACCGGAAGATTCGCTGCCCCCTAATATCGCCCCCGAGATCTGTAGAAATCCAGAAGAGACGGTAGAGGGCAGCGAATGGAATCTAGAGAATACAATCCAGTTCTGGATTTTAGTTTGTCTAGAAATCTGTCCAATGGCCCACAGCACGGGCTCGCTTAGGGCCTCAAAGGTTCGGGCAAGAGCCTGGTTAGAATTTGAATTAAACATCAGCAAACCGTCTCCAGGTTTTGTATCTTATACTCATTACAGAGAGTCTTTGTGATAGTGGAACACGTGGGGAAGGGAGAGAAAATATTTGCGGTCCTGGAGATCCTTAACTAGGAACCATAACTAAATCTCATGAATTAAACGATCATCTCTCGAACTGGTAACAGTGGCCGCACGTAGGAAAAAGGTAGGAGATCATCCAGGGGATCCTGGTCTATGTACATAAATTATTGAATCTAATTAAAATTAGACATTAAAATCGTATGTCTGCACGAGGGCACGGACTTAGCTATTAAATGCGAAGTCCTCAGGTAATACTACCCAAAGGCAGGACTTTCCCCTGCCATAGTTCTCCTTACAGTTTCTAGAAGAGCAGTCAGATATCACCCCGGGCCCCATGCTCTACAGCCCAGACTACACCAACCTCAGCACTGCCTCTACGGAGCAGCAGGGGAAAAGTGGTGCAAGGAAGACAGCTGAAGTTTTCTTCTGGAACCATGAGCGTTCCAGAGCTGAACCGTGGAAGGGGAAGCAGGCTTCGGGGCTTCTATGGTCCTTATATAGACTTGCTCCTGAAGTTAGACCAGCAATCAAGAGATTGAAGGGTTGATGATGGATATGGAGGTATCCAGCAATAACAAAAAAAGAGACAGTAAGGATACTCCGGGGAAAGGTTTCAAAGAGAGTGGACATTTTGGAAACGATGGCTGAAAGGGTAGGTTGGGACCAGTTTGTGGGAATTGTATACCTCCCCGTATGTTCTATCTTTTCCATGAAGCCCCTCAGAATTGGCCAGAAGAAAGAATTTTGCTTTCCTTTGCCTTGATGAGTATGGACTTGGAATTCCATTAGCCACCCCACCTCTAATTTATTCTAAACTATCGGCACCTCCTGTGTGGGAGGCTCTGTTCTTCTTGAGGAGAAGGAAGCAGCATTTGAAGGTCTGTGGGATGAGCATTCTAAGGGAGAGGGAACCACAAAGGCAAGCTCTTCCTAAGCTGAGAAACAGCAAGAAAGACAATGGCTGGAGTGAAATGAGCAAGGGGAAGAGGTTGGAGAGATGGCTCTAGCCAGGGTGAAGAGTCTGGATTTTACTCTAAGGGCAATGGGGAGCCATTGAAGGTTCTAGGCAGAAGATAGACATGACCCTATTTATGGGTCAATAGCTCTCTTTGGCTACAATGTGGAGAAGAGATTGTAGAGGGCAGAGAATGGAATCAGAGATATCAGGAGGTTACCACAGTATAAGTCAGGTGCTGGGCAAGAGGCGGAAGGGGAGAAATGGTGAGATTCTGGAAACAGAGTTAACACAGTCTGCTGATAAGGAAAGTGCAGGTTGTAAAAGGGGAAGGAATCAGGGATCATTTTGAGGTTTAGAACTGGGCAATGTGGACTTTTCTTTATTTGCTTCTGCTATTATATACTTTAAGAAAACTTAAAATCTGGGGTGCCTGGGTGGCTCAGTCGGTTAAGCGTCCAACTTCGGCTCAGGTCATGATCTCACAGTTCGTGCTTCAAGCCCTGCATCGGGCTCTGTGCTGACAGCTCAGAGTCTGGAGCCTGTTTCAGATTCTGTGTCTCCCTCTCTCTCTGCCCCTCCCCTGTCATGCTCTGTGCCTCTCTCTCTCAAAAGTAAATAAACTTAAAAAAAATTTTTTTTAAAAGAAAACTTAAAATTTTAAATTACAAATGCAGTACGTATTCATGTTGAACATCATGAACATATACAAAGTAAAATTAAGGGGCACCTGAGTGGCTCAGTCGGTTAAGTGTCCAACTCTTGATTTCAGTTCAGGTCATGATTTTACCATTCATGAGATCGAGCCCCATGACAGGCTCTGTGCTGACAGCACAGAGCCTACTTGGAATTCTCTCTCCCTCTCTCTCTGCTCCTCCCCCACCCCCCAAACAAATAAATATTTAAAATTTTTCTTAATTAATTTTTTTTACATTTTATTTTATTTTCTTAATTTTATTTTTTTTAAATTTACATCCAAGTTAGTTAGCATATAGTGCAACAATGATTTCAGGAGGAGATTCCTTAGTGCCTCTTACCCATTTAGCCCATCCCCCTCCCACAAGCCCTCCGGTAACCCTCTGTTTGTTCTCCACACTTAAGAGTCTCTTCTGTTTTGTCCCCCTCCCTGTTTTTATATTATTTTTGTCTCCCTTCCCTTATGTTCATCTGTTGTGTCTCTTAAAGTCCTCACATGAGTGAAGTCATATGATATTTGTCTTTCTCTCACTGACTAATTTCACTTAGCATAATACCCTCCAGTTCCATCCACGTGGATGCAAGTGGCAAACATTTTTTAAAAGTAAAATTAAGAAATATCAGCTATTCATGACTCCATAATTCACAATTACTATGAATCTTTTGGTTTGTTCACTTATTTATAAACTTAAACAAATTATTCTTAAAGTTACTTATTTTTGAGAGAGAGAGAGAGAGAGAGAGAGAGAGAGAATCCCAAGCAGTCTTCGTGCTGTCAGTGTAGAGAGCCCAAGGTGGGGCTTGAACTCATGAACTGTGAGATCATGACCTGAGCCAAAATGAAGAGTTGGATGCTTAACCAGCTGAGTCACTCAGGTGCCCCTAAATTTTTTTCTGAGGAAAACATTTTCCCACGGAATAAAATAATACATGTTAGGAAAAATACAGAAAAAGTAAACATGAAAATTAAAATCACCCACGTAGAACCAGAATTAATACTTCTGTGAATGATACATACATACATAGTCCACTTACTTTGAACATTCTTAATACATGGCTTACTTTGTATTTTGGTTTCTTACAATTTTTCTTTGCCACGAACTCAACCTCATTATCGCCGAAATTATTTTTACAATATTATTTTATTGGTTTGTAGGCATTCATTCTTGATCTGCATCAAACTGTCACACTAGCCACCCCTTGCTAAAGGTCCCCGGGTTGCTGGCTTTTAGGAACTTGGCCTCCACGTTAACTTTCTTCCCCTCCCATCCCTACTTAGAAATAACTGGCTGGAATCCCACACTTGCCCAGAGACACCTAAGGATTACACAGAGCCTTCTCATCCCAGCCCCCTTGTGCCACCACCAACCTGCCTGCCATCACTACCACCGAACCACCCCTACCAAAAAGCAGGGCGAGCCTGGGAGAGCTCTTGGCTCCCATCATCATCTGCAACACAAAAGGAAAACATACCCGAACGGGTTTCAGATGAATCGCAGCAGGAGCTCGCAAGTGTAACTTTTTTCCAGGAAGGAATTCCATCCAAGTGACTAGTTTTCAGGCACGTGCCCTCCCAACCCTCCTGGGAACCTCTGCTAATGGCACAGGCAGGGTGGTGCCTGTGGCTGTCAAGCCACTTGGAATACCCCCACCTCATGGCCCAGGCCCCTCCCGAAGAGAGACGTGGGTGTTTTCCTCTTGGTCTCCAGCCTCGTTCTGAACTGCTCTCACATCTACCCTCTGACCTCGCCTTCCCCCGTCAGCCTCCCCACCTCCAAACAGGCATAAGGCTGATTGACATCACTTGCTCATTTCAGGGAGGCAGATAAGAAAGCCCAGCTGCCACTTGGGGAGAGGCACCTGCTTCACGATTAACCGATTCGTCGACTGATTGATTGGTGGAAGATACACCCTTTTCATTTACATCATTCTAATGACTTTGCTTACCATGGGCAGAGACTGCCACCCTTGTTAGCCTGGAGAGAATGTGGTTTATTTTGAAATCATAGATGAATCTGAGTTTTTATAATCATCAGAGCCCGAGCAAATGCCACAACCAACATGCTTCAGCTACAGGGGTCTGAACTGCTGCAGAGTAGAAAGCTGATTGATGATAACACTTTATGTTTGTACCGTACGATCCGTTTCCACGCTCTCTCTCCCAAATTACCGCGTTTGCTCATGACAACAACTCGTCGAGGCAGGCAGCACTGATGTTCTGATTTCCAATTTACAGGCTTAGTTCATCAAACATTGATTGATCCTTTTTTTATGTACCTGGTCCAACGCAGGGCACGGATGACATTGAAAGGAAGGCTGTGTAGTGTCTACCCCCAAACCGCTCGCAGTCTCGTGGGAGACACGGAGACAGCCCCTAACTAAAGCATGGTGCGGGGAGCCATGTGCAAGTGGTATGAGAAAACGTCAAAGGCACCAAGAGGGAGGAGCAGAGACGGGCGGGGAGAGGTAAATGCCACCGCGTGCCTCGAAGGGCCAGGAACTAGGCGAGGGCCGTGCTACTACAAGCGTGGTCCACGGACCACCAGCACCTGCCTTCCTTCCCTGGAAACTTGGTAGAAATACAGAATCTCGGGCCCCACCCCCAGTCCCACGGATTCAGAATCTGCATTCGAACCATATAGGAAGGAGTTTTAGGCTTGGGACAGGTACCAGTATCAAATGCTGCAGCAGCGAGCGACACATAGGACGGACACTCAGGAGTGATCTTTGGATCAGGAGAAAAACCAAAATTCGACTTAAGGGACGTGCCCCGGGTTCCACAGCTGGAGGCACAGCCCGGACGAGCTGTGTGTTCTGTTTCTAATCTTCTCATTAGAAGGTGCCCCGTCAGCCACGGTTGCTCTCCTCTAAGACCATGCCTACACAGAAAGGCTCAGCATTCTCCCCGACACCGGACCGGGCTATAAAAATTGTCCTCTGGATGATGGCCCTCTGTCTGTCGGTAGCACGGATTTCCAAAATGATCGAGGTCCTTTCTGCCTCCCGTTTGCTTGAGCCGACCCACCCGGAGTCTAATCGGGACACAGCAGGTTGGCTTCCAGGCTTTCTTCTTCCCGAACATTCCACCGTCATGTTGCCTGTTGTCTTTATGGTGTGCTGTGCCTGCGTCCCAACTTCAGAGCAAAGCGAAGTCACTGTCGCATGCCTCCACCCACCATGCTCCGCTGCAAAGAGGAGCCTCGTGACGAGCAGGCCTGACTCAAGTTCAAGTCCGTGGCACGGCTGATGCTACCTTCCACAGATTTTTAAAGCGGGGGCAGCTTGATTTGCTGGAGGCACCAGACACCTGAATCAAGGACAAGGTCCACCAACGTGACTTTGTCCTCTAGGCTGCCCATGGGTCTTGAGGTTGAGCGTGGAGTTGGCACCAAAGTTGCTTACCTCCAAAGCGCTCAATTTGACTTTTCTTTTATATTCCTAAATCTTTGACAATCACGCATCAGGGTGGCTTTCAAGTTAGTGGAATGCTATGGCAGCTTCCAGCATCCTGCTCCTGGTAAATGTTTTTGGCTGTCGGCGGGCCTCTGAGGCTACAGGCAGACGCCTACCATCTACCAACGGGCTCAGGGTCACTCCTAAATCGTGTGCTGACGGTAAAGTGGCCCCGGGTGTTTGCATATCTTGTGAGATCACCATGGGAACACGGTCATGATGATACAGCAGTTCCCGTGTTGAGTCCTATCGGTAGTTTTATTTTTTATGATTTCATTTCCTATTGACAGGAAATAGACTCTTGATAACCCAAACCAAACACGTTCATAAATCCCGCATCCCTTGTTTCATGTAAGACCATAGCTTTATGATCCAGATCGAATAAACCCGGATCTGTGATGCAGCTGCACACTCTCGTAACAGGTGAAACAGACAGGACTCTGTCAACTTTGACACGTGGGATGACCTTGATTGAGAATTTAGTGATTTCCTATGACATAGAACAAAGGTTAGTAGCTGTCAGCAGAAACCAGGCATGAATGCTACCAGTAAATGCTCCTTACTGGTTCTAAAATATATACTGAATCAGCTCACACTTAACTTTGTGCTGCTATCACCAAAGTCCAAGCCATCATGACACTGTCACTGACCTGGGCTATTAAGCAGTCTCCCTGCTTTTATTTTGACCCCTCCAACAATTGTCTATGCTGAACCTGGAGTCATCTTGTAAGTAAATTGGATCATGTCATTTATCTGCTTAAAACTTACCTGGGTTCCTTCTCATCTCAGAATAAAATCCAAGCTCATTACCATGGTCTGTGCGGCCCTATGTGATCCGGCCCCTGCCTGACTGTTCCATCTCATGTTATACCGCTCTCCCCCCCCCCCTTGTAATAGTCTGTCTACACTGGCTCTCCTCCACCTCACAGCGATCTATCCACACTGAGTTTTCCGTTTCTCAAACACAAGGCTACCATGTACAGATGCGGAGGTTGTGCACTGTGTAACTCCAGGAGGGCTCTTCAGCGGGCTGCAGGGTGGATGATGCCCCTGGCAGCCCAGCTTACACACGCTGAGCTCTTTCCCACTGCAAGGGCTTGCTACTTGCTGGACCTTCTGCCTGGCGCATCCATCTGCACGGCTGGCTCCTTCTTGTCATCCCCGGAGCAAATATTCCACAAAGCGCTAGTCTATATCAAGCGGAACTGGCTACATAACTCGCGGAGCCCCGTGCAAAATGAAAATAAGCTCAGTCTCAGCTTAAGTGTCATTTTTCCAGAGGGGTCCTTCCTAACCACCCAAGCCAAAGGAATCTTCTGAACAGTGTGTAAAGGCAAACTGAGGACCCCCTTTCCTTTCCAGGTAAAAACACAGCATTTTAAATTACACTTGACACAAGGATCCTTGGTTCCACAAGCACTGTGATTTTAGGCTGAATATCCAATCAACATAAAAGGTTTTGTGTTTCTCTTTAATGAGGTTTTGGGCAGGTTCTCATTTTTCTATAAATTGGCCCTGAAGGCAATGACAGGCCTCGTAAGCTGAGGAGAATTTTGGTGTTCAAAGATCAAAAAGGCCCCATTACAACATTATAAATTGAAAAAGGATACTACGGTAGGATTTTTTTTTTCTAATAAAAAAAAAAAAACAATGCACATCTTATGGAAATGAGTTCACATGAAATAATGAACTCAATTATATTTTATCTTAAAAAATTTTTTTTAGGTTTACTTATTTATTTTGAGAGCAACAGCACAAGTAGGGGAGGGACAGAGAGAGAGAGGGAGAGAGAGAATCCCAAGCAGGCTCTGCACTGTCAGCACAGGGCCAGATGCAGGGCCTGAACTCACAAAACCACGAGATCATGATTTGAGCCAAAACCAAGAGTTGGATGCTTAACCGACTGAGTCACCCAGGCACACCAAACTCAATTGTATTTTAAAGTTTAGTAGACATTGCATGGTTCCTAATTGACTAGTATATATCTCCCTCTGCCTTTGGAAGTTCAAGTTTTTGCTTTGATAAACTAAAACAAGATTATTTAAGTATGATTTCATCATCCTTGAAAAGTCAAAGTTTTGTTGTTTGCAACACTATGAACTTTCTTATTTAAGAAACCATGAACTTTCTTATTTAAGATACAGGTAGTTCAAAATATATTTACTGCTTTCATTCACAAGACATTTATTAATGTTGGATGACAAAGTTCCAAATATGGTATGTGACTCAGAAAAAAAGGATGCAGAGAATTGGTTCTTTAAATATAAGATCTTCTCACCTTGTTATGAGTTTTTCTGCTACTCCCAGGAACCCCATACGCTCTGCCGAAATAACAGGAGAAGTAAAAAGTTTTAGGATCTGTGACAGTGAGATAAGGCAAGAACATGCAATTTTCAGAGAGACTGCCATTCCCACCATCATCCTCCGGCTAGGCAATGCCATCTGGGGCTTCAGATACGGTTTTCTAAAGTGAATTACCCTTGGGTTACTGCCAGAACTTCCTAAAAGCACTCATAACCAAGGGAGAAATAAGTTTCTGCCCCCAATTTTGCTAATTTTGTAAGCAACTATTTAAAAAAAAAAAGAAAAGAAAGAAAAGAAACAGGCTTAAGAATGATGAATTTATACTTGGGTAATATAAAGAATGAAAGCAAAACCAAAATGTGCATAAAGTGCCTCACTCAAGATGCCTAGTCCTAGATTAAATTATGAAGGAAGCAAACCCCGACTTCCTGCCTTCTTCCTCTACTTGCTTTCAGAAAAGTATCTGATAAACTCATTTATACTAAAGTATAAATGACTAACAATGATTCATGGATTACCTTCTATAGGGGTATTTGCTTTATTTATTTTTCATTTTTTAGAATATTTTTGAGAGAGAGAGAGAGAGAGAGAGAAAGAGCATGAGTGGGGGAGGGGAGAGTGAGAAGCAGACACAGAATCTGAAGCAGGCTCCGGGTTCCAAGCTGTCAGCACACAGCCCAACGTGGGGCTCCAATGCAGGAACCGCAATATTATGACCTGAGCCGAAGTCGGATGCTTAACTGACGGAGCCACCCAAGCGCCCCAGGAGTATTTGCTTTAAAAGTAGGGAAATAGTCTTTGCCAAACCGTTGAAAGTTGAAAGTGGTAGTGGTAGAATTTCAGCAAAGCCCAACAACCATCCGCAGACAAACTGTACTGCCTTGAGAGAAGTGTCTGTATTTGCTAGTCCTTTTCATGGCTCACTCTCCATTTTCTCTAGCTCCCTCCGCCCCTCCCTCCCCCAACTCTTTGGTTTGGAATACTTTTGTATTTACAGAAAAGTCGCAAAGGTAAGACAGAGAACCCTCCAAAATCCCTTACCCGGGTTACTTCTAATGTCAACATTTTATTTTTTTTTTAATTTTTTTCAACGTTTATTTATTTTTGGGACAGAGAGAGACAGAGCATGAACGGGGGAGGGGCAGAGAGAGAGGGAGACACAGAATCGGAAACAGGCTCCAGGCTCCGAGCCATCAGCCCAGAGCCCGACGCGGGGCTCGAACTCACGGACCGCGAGATCGTGACCTGGCTGAAGTCGGACGCTTAACCGACTGCGCCACCCAGGCGCCCCTAATGTCAACATTTTATATTATTACGGTACGTTGTCAAAACCAAGAAACTAACATCGGTACATCACTATTTGCTGCACTCTTAGGGTTTCGCCAGTTTCTCCGGTAACGTTCAGTTTCTGTTTGATCCCGTACAGGACGCCACATCGCACGTAGCCCATAGGCGGTGGTGGCTCTGATTCTATGTCTCTGGCCCCTCTGAGGAGCCCCAGACTGGCCTATCTAAAACCGGCACATGGCATTTCACTTGTGTTCTACTGGGCGACTCAAACTTACACTTCCCACACTGAACTCTTGACTTGTGCCCTGGAACCTGCTCTTCCGCTGGTCTTCTTCACATGGCAGCTCCTTCCCACCAGTTGCTCAGGCCAAACACCTAAGAATCACTGTCGGCTCCCCTCTTTCTTTTATACCGCACGTCCAACCCATCGGCAAATCCAACTCTGCCTTTGAAGCTAGCCTGATTCTAACCATTTGTCACTCTATCCACTGCCATCCTCCTGGTCCAAGTCACCATCTTTCAACCTGGATGATTGCGATGGCCTCCAAACTCTTCATCCCGCTTCTGCCCTTACCCTGCCCCTGCCTTCCCACCACCCCAATTTATTATCAACATAGGGATACTTTTTAAATGTAAGTCTGAGCATGTTAGTGCTTTTCTTGAACGCTCCGATGGCTTCTGTTCTCAATCAAATTAGAATCTGAAGTCGTTACTGAGACTATAAGGTACCACGTGATCTGCCTCCTCCCCTCACTCTCTGTCATAATTTCCTCTCCCATTTACTCCACTCCAGCCACATTCACCTCCTTGCTCTTTCTTTGATTTACCAAGCATGTTTTGCCTCAAGGCCTTGGACTAGCTATGGTCTCTGCTTGGAATGTTCTGTTCCCAGACGTCTGCCTGACTTGCAGGGCAGGGAGATAAGGTAGGCTTAGCAAGGTAGGGGGACCGGCTCCTCCAGGTTTTCCATGGACTGTACTGACTTTAAAGGTGAAAAGCCCCATATCCCAGGAACCCCTTCAGTTCCTGGCAGACCGGGACAAGTGGTCACCTAGCAGGGGTACGTGTGTGCAGGGGAGGTTGCAGGGTGGGTGGGTGGCAGGCATTCAATATGGTGGTCACAGAAGGTCTCACGGACAAGGAGACATTTGGGCAAAGGCTTGACAGAGGCGAGAGATTTGGTTTGCCATTCCTTAATGTTTGATTCCTGGGGGCCAGTCTATAGAATCTGTTGAGCACAGATAAAGGAAACCCCAACGGTTATCAAAAATACATCTTAAAATGTTGTTTTGAATGACTGAACTCTCAGATTTTATGAGATCTGCAAAGCACAGTGGCCAATGAGGCTTTGGAGCCCAGTAAACTTGGAGTCTTGGCTCTGAGGCACGACCTTGAACAAGTTACTTAATTTTTCAAAGCCTGATTTTTCTCGTTTGTAGGATGAGGATTATAAAAACTTCAAGGGCTATTATAAAGATTAAAAGAGTTATTATATATAAAATATTCTGAACCATACTGGCAGGTACCAAACACTCAATTATGGTCCATTATTTTTTTTTTCTCACTGTATTTTTGGTGGGACCTCAATATTATTCAATTTAAGTGCTGTTGTGTGCAGGACACGGGGATAATCAAGACCTATGGAAAAGGAATTAGGGAGAAAGAAGGCCACAAAAGAATGGGTGTGAAAAATAAGAGTTAATTTAGGTACTTATTCTTAAATAATTTTTGAGATTGTTGTACATTTATATTTAGTTAGAAGAAATAATAGAGATCCCATATAGCCTTCCCCCAGTTTCCCTCAAAGGCAACTTCTTGCATTACTGTAGCACAATATCCCAACCAGGAAATTGGTATTGATACAGTTCATAGTAGGTACTTATCATTTTGCTACTGAAACCAAGAGAGTCATTTTCATGGGGTTAAATGAACGGTGCTTCCACCTTGGGGGGGGGTGGGGTGCCCTGGACCAAAGATAATAGATCAAAATTCACTTCAATGCTGGACTGTCGCAGTGGGGGCCTCACCTTGCCATCTTTGCTCCAATCCACTGTAAGTCACAGACTGTGCTTCTGATAGGATCACGTTTAGCCATGTTCTCTTTTGTCTTGAGCATAATCAAAGCTACCACTTACCCAATGTTTACTATGACCACAGGCTCTGTGCTAAATGCTTTTCGTGCATCATCTCGATCTTTACGGCAGCCCGATGAGGTAGGTGATAAAACTGTCTCTGTTTTATAGAGAATGAAACAGATCTAGTAAGATGAACCGATTTGGCCAGGTCATATATTCGGGAAGTAAGAGAGCTAGGATTGAAACGCAGGACCGCCTGATCCCAAGGCTGTTCTTACCCACCCACATATCCCTCTTACACTCATGGCAGAATATAGTGAAAAGAGACTGGATTAACTTAGGCCTAGGACAGGAGTTTTCTTTTCTTCCTCAATGAATTCACAATTGAGTTGGTGAGGCAGAATATGAACACATACATGATCATACAATGCAGTACATGGAAACGTACATGGAAAGCACCAATCTCCAGTTGGGAGATGTTTTCTGTGGGAAGTAGATGGGCAATATAGGTTGGGCGGTGAATGTGGGCCCGGACTTAACACATGTGAGTTCTGGCAGAGCTCACACTCCTACGACACCCATATTTGGTGTACCCCTACCTTCCCGCCTTCCCATGTTTTCTCTCATCCCCTTCAACCACACAGATGTGGGTAGACTTTCTTCAGGGTACGTGAGAATCCTAAAGCAAACACATGTAGAGTGCTCACAGTGTTACTGTTCTGAGTCACTGTTCCAAGTTTTACGTACAGTAACTCACTCAATCCGCACAACAACTTGTAATACTGTTGTTGGCCCCATTTTACAGATGAGGATTTGAAGCGTAGAGAGGTTAAGGAATTTACCCAAGGTCATCCAGTTAGCAAGTGAGGGCCAGGATCTGAACCCAGACAGTCTGGGTCTAGACTCACTGCTTCTGACCTTGGTGCTCCAATATAATTGTTGCTTTCCTGCACGCAAGCCTTGGCAGAGGTCCTGTCCTCTACTTTGCAAGTCCTTTTTACACATCTCTATTTAGAAAGTCTCCCCCGATCAAAACTCAAGTTAAATAGCACAACAGGAATCACCATAAGGGAAGCAAGCACTTTCTGAACAACAAACTTCTGCGACTGGCCTAGGGCCCAGTGACTCACATTTCGTTTTCACAACGATCCTACGAGGTTTTTGAAAATGAGGAAATTGAGCCTTGGAGACATTAAGTAACTTGCTCAAAGGCTGAGGCTGCCATCCAAAACCTAAGCCTGCCTCTCTGTAGCTCATGTCTCAAATCACTCCCTTCATTGAAGACTTCCCCCCGCCGACCCAACAGTCACACCTGTCCCTGCTCTGCACTAGCCACACACATTCTGCACCTATTTAGAAATCTTCACACATGGCCTTGATGATCCTCTCAGTCACATGCCTCTCCAGCCAAGCGTGGCTCCAAATGTCTGGAACCACAGGGCACACTTCATAGGATACATAAACTCTCAAGATTCTAGAGCTAGAAAGCACCCAGAGATAGTCAGACCCTCTACTCACCCCAGGCAGCGTCTCCTACAATGACCATTCATTCATTCATTCATTCAGCAATGACCACCTGCTATGTGCCAAGCATGTCCCAAATAACGGGGTTATAGCAACAAACAGAATGGACCAAATTCTTCATCTCCAAGAGATTCTATTCTAGCTGAGGAAGATTAACAGTAAGCAAGATAAAAAAGTAAAATATATAGGATGTTGGGTGTTGCTATATGCTATGGAGAAAAAATAAAGTGCAGAAGGGGAGGCAGAGGATGTGTGTGTGTGTGTGTGTGTGTGTGTGTGTGTGTATGAGAGAGACAGAGACAGAGACAGGTATTAGGTTGGCCAGTGGTAGTCTCTCTGAAAAGGATTTCTCCCTCAAAAGTCTGTCATCCACCATTTGCTTATATATGTCTAGCTACAAAGAGGTCATTCCCTTAGAAGGCATTCATTTCATTTTTAGCAAGCTCTAATTGTTCTGAAGTTTATTGAATCCTCTCCCGTGACTTCTACCCTTTGCCCTGAGTTCTGCCTTCAGTTAGTTACTATACCCGGCAAGCCTAACCTACCTCCTAGGACAGACAGCCCCTCACCTGCTCAAGGACAGTTGTGTTTCCTTGAAGCAGCTTCCCCCAAACCCCAACATCCTTAGTTCCTTCAGCTGCTTCTTGAATGACACAGTTTTCATTCCTACCCCCAGATGACTGCCTTCCTTTCAATGCGCTGCCCTTTATCTAAGAAAGGAATGTGAGTTGATCAATGCAGAATATTCCAGAGTATTGCTCCCTGAGTATGATCGCAATACTATATCAAAACAAAACACATTTTAAGTTTTATTTATTTATTTTGAGAGAGAGAGAGAGAGAGACAGACAGACAGAGAGGAGCTGAGAGAAAGAATCCCAAGCAGGCTCCGCACAGCTAGCATGGAGCCTGATATGGAGCTTGAACTCATGAATGGAGAGATCGTGACCTGAGCTGAAACCAAGAGTTGAATGCTTAACTGACTGAGCCCCCCCCGGGCACCCCAAAACAAAACAAAAGTTTAAACTCTATCCTAATTGGAGCTCAGCCCTCACTGGGGAGAGCCAATCTAGCATCTTCAGAACCTGGAAACTAGGGGGATGTCCTGGGCCAGTGGAGGGGCAAGGCTTTCCTTCCTCAGTGGGCTTACATTCAGTGGGGATTTCTAGAAGGAGGCAAGAAAGGGAGTCCAAGGTGAAGAGCAGCAGTATGAAGAAGAACCTGTCCTTGGTGGTGGGCAGAGGTCCTGGCAGGTGAGTAAAACACACTATTAGAGGAAGGGTGCAGAAACCAAATAGCCTGTTGTAGTTCTGACTTTTCTACTTAATTAGAAGATCTTTATATATTAAGGAAATTAACCCTTTGTGCTATATGGTACTACTTTTTTCCAGTTGGTCATTTGGCTCTTTCCTTTGTTTATGGTATTTAAACAATTTTTTTTAATGTTTGTTTTTGAGAGAGAGGGTGGGGGAGGGGGAGAGAGAGGGAGACACAGAATCCGAAGCAGGCTCCAGGCTCTAAGCTGTCAGCACAGAGCCCAGCACGGGGCTTGAACTCACCAGCCACGAGATCGTGACCTGAGCGGAAGCCGGATGCTTAACCGACTGAGCCACCCAGGTGTCCCTGTTTGTGGTATATTTTTCTATGTAGAAAGTTTTCTTTTCTGAGTGGTCAAATGTATCCATCTTTTCATTTTTGGCTTTTTTTCTGCTCCTTCTCCTCCTTCACATATATCCTATTTAGAAAAGCCTTCTCCATTCCGACATTATAAAAACCATCTCCCACATCATCTTCAACTATTTTTATTATTTCACTTTTTACATTTAAATCTTTGATCCATCTGAAATTCATTCTGATACACCACTTATTGTTCGTTCACTGTATGTGCCAGGCACAACGTTCAGCATTTTACATATGTTACCTTATTTAATAATGATAATTATGATGATACCAATGGGGTATTGTACCAACAGGGACATTGAAGCTTAGCAAGATGAACTCAGCCAAGATCGTACATCCAGTAAGTGTCAGAATAGAACCCAAGTCAGCCTGAGTTCAATATTTTTGCTTTTCACTGTAATATTTATGAGAGGCATCCTGTTATCTGGAAACCCCAGCTTCATCACCACACATTTCAAGAAAGATCGTCGTTGAGTGTGTGATGATTACTGCCCATTCCATGAGGTGCAAAGGACTGGGAAGGAACACTGAGGTGGGCTACTGATTGTCACCCAAAGTCACTCTCCACCTGGGTAACTGACTTATGCCCCTGCTGAGGATTCAACTTCTTCTCTTAGCAAAATGATGGGTTATTAGATTAAGGTGCACCAAGTAGGCACAACTGTGACTATTAAATTCACGAATGTAAGAGTCTTTTGAATTTCCCTTGTCACGGGACAGTACAGATCCCAAAGTCTGGAAGAGGTCCAACCTGCAGGTACAACATAATTACCGAAATTTATTGATTCTTAGATACGCATCTTGTCACATTCAACATCTCTGAAATTAAGATGCATCTTCTGATCCATGGTATTCTATAATTGCTGCACCAGACATGATGTAGCACCAGCTGCCTGCACACGTACCAACCTGCTTTATATTTCTAATGGCACAAATGGACAACAGCAACTCATCAACTTTTCATTCAACAAACAATTTAAGGACCGTTTCAGGAAGTAATAAAATCCCGGTTGTTTTCTGAAATCCTCTGCTGACACCTTCTAAAAAGATAAAGAACCTGTATTAAAGTGGGGGGTAGAGGGTGGAGCCATTGGCTTGAAGAAAATCCTTGAAGGAACCGTTTAAATAAATGCTGCATCACTGATGTTCCTGGTGGCACAGAGGACAATTGTGCTTGGAAAAACAAGACATATATACCCCAACTTTGAAGTGCAACGCATTTCAGAAGCTCGGACTCCAAAGGAGACATTTGGGAGAACAGTTTAACCTATTTATTTCTCTTATATTTTCCTTCTGTGCTAGGCACAATTGATGTGATAAAATCTATTAAGCCTCTTTCTTAGTAACTCGTAATCAACTAATTCAAAAAGCTAATTTCAGCATCAGCAATAGTGACTTCAACCTGCATTCCTGGCTCTACACTGATGGAAGTAATCTGCTGAACCATTTTGGAAGAAATAGCCAAGTCCATGGTCACTTGTGGATTCTCATGTGGAAATCATCCCAAGTCCTAGACCCTGCAGCATGAGGAATTTTTCTCGTAGTGATCCTAAGAGTCTTGGTGGAAGACTAAGTCCTTTCACTTGGAGGTTCTTTTCCTTTATGCCTCCAAACAAGTCTGCTGACACTTCTGCAGGGGGCTTTCTGTTGAGGCTGGTTAGTGAGACTCTAATTCCATGAATCCCCCTCTCTGGCTCCATGGGTGTCTTTCTGGTGTCCTTAAAAACCTTCTGAAGCCAAGACTACACTGTACGTTAACGAACTTGAGAATTAAAAAAACAAAAACAAACAAACAAACAACAACAACAACAACATAAACCCCAAAAGCCTGTTCCTGGGTAAGAGCTAACAGCTGTAAGTCGGGAGCTGCAACAACCCCCCTACATCTGCCTCAAAGAGCTATTAAAGTTCAAAAAGTTCTTTCAATGATTATAAAATAAAAGTGCGAGGTGATCTGAAAGCACTGTGTCCTAGTTCTATTGATGGCATTCCCTCCACACTTCTCAGTGGTTCTAAGTCCTGGTGCATCTTGTAATCAATGGCATCTCAGATTAGATGAAATAGGGTAGTTTCAGCTTTGAAGAGGTAGAGGTCAGAGAGCCAGTGAGAGAAGTACATGAGGTCATTTGGCCATTGTTGCATATTTATCACATTGAACTCAATCTGTAGGAGACTGACTATATCAATGGATCTAATGATTTTCCTAGCTTTCCACATTTTGTATTATGCCCTTAAGCAGGGTGTTCCTCATTGTACTTACTTTTGTAGCCAGAATTTAGGATTTTACCAGGATCCTCGTTAAATTTCCTCTTGCTGGCTCTGGCCTGTTATTCCCATCTGCCAAGATCATTCTAGATCATGATTCTCTCATTTACAGCATTAGCTATCTTCTCTCTAGCTTTCTGACATCTATAAATTTGATAAGCACAACTTCCATCCTTTATCCAAGTCATTAATAAAAATGTTGAGCAAGTCTGGTACAATTTTGTAGATTCATGGCAGGCATCAGCGATTCCCTCAAGTTGGCATGAATATACAGATCAACTTTTTCTGTACAGGCATTTTACCCAGTTTTAAGTCCACCCTTCTGAAATATAGTGCAATTGTTAGGTGCCCAAGCTTTGATCTCAGAGTAGACCCCTTAAACCCTAGTTACATGATCCTGAGAAAATTACCTGATCAATCTCTGCTTAGTTTCCTTATGTGTAATTTTTCTTTTTTTTTTTACTTTATAGGGATGGGTTGAGTATTAAATGAATTAATACTCACAAAATGCTTAGCACAGTTCCTGACATATAGTGGGCTCTCAAAAAATAATAATGATTCTATCAATTTTCTCAGATTTCTCAGTCTTGCTCAATGCATATCATGAGACACTTTGCCAAATGCCTAGGAAAAACTCAATATAAACTGACTTCATCATTCCACTGTTTTAGCAGACTCAGAAAGAAAGAAGAAAGAAAGAAAGAAAGGAAGAAAGAAAGAAAGAAGGAAGGAAAGAAAGAAAAAGATAAGAAAAAAGAAAAAGGAAATAGACCAGTTTAGTATGTGTAGTTTTTTTTATAATTTATAACTTGACTATTTTCAACAAGGGATTGATGCAGTTAAAAATAAAAGGCCACATATAGATTCATTTGTAGTAACTCCTGGTGACTCTTAATGATCAACACTGCATTTTTAAGTGCTTACAAACACTGTTAATAACACTGTTATTTCCAAAGTTTTGCTGGAAATCCATATAAAACTGACAATTCTATATTTTCTCAAATCCCCCTTTTTGCCGCCTAATGGCAACCAGTATTTGCCTATCTCCAAGTTTCTAGTGATTCTGCCATTCTCTAGGACGGCTTAAAGATTGATGTTGATGTTTGTATGATCACATCTGCAAGTTATTTTATTCTCCTAAATGAATTCCGTCAGATTTACAGAATTAAACCCATTTGAGGAAGCTGGTACTCTCTTATCATCTCCTCATTTATCTTGGACGTCATTTCCTTATAACTGTTATCGTTCTCTCCATAAGAGTAGTGGTTTAAATCTTTAGAGCATAATCACAATCGCTTGGAGGAAGCAGAGTCTATTAGAAATGCATATTCACAGGCTGTTCGCAGAGATTTAGGCTTAGTACCTCTAAGATGGGATCAGGGAATACACATTTTAACAAACATTCTGATGCACCACCTTGTAGAAACACCTTACATAGTGAAAAATTATGGGAAGTTATTCGGTAATTATGATTTTTCTTGTAATGGTCTTACACAATGTTCTTACGTTCTTATATATGTTAGTGTTACATATCTCTCCCAAGAAGTGATCGTAGTTTGTTTGTTTGTTTTTTCTTAAGAGGGGGTAGGGGTGGAAGAAGAGGGAGAGAGAATCTTAAACAGACTCCAGGTTCAGCACAGAGCTTGACACATAGCTCAGTCTCACCACCGTGACATCATGGCCTGAGCCGAAATCAAGAGTTGGACGCTTAACCAACTGAGCCACCCAGGTGCCTGAATTGATCATAGTCTTATCTCGTTGGTGGTTTTAATCTAAATATGGCTTGTAAAAAGCCTTTTGTTTAGCATTTCTCATAAACCTCATATTATCCTGGATTTTGATCTTCCTGAACTACTCACAAAGCAGGTGTCTTTTAAAAATTATTCTCTTGTGAATGAATAAAGAAGATGTGGTATGTGTGGATGTGTACATACACACAATGGAATATTACTCAGCCATAAAAAGGAATGAGGTCCTGCCATTTGTGACAACATGGATGAACCTAGAAGGTATTATGTCAAGTGCCAGAGAAAGACAACTCCCATATGATTTCACCTATATATGGAATCTAAAAAGCAAAACAAAATGAACAGACAAAAAATTAAATACAGGGAACAAACTGCTGGTTGTCAGAGGGGAGGTGGATAGGGGGATGGGCAAAATAGATGAAGGGGATTAAGAGCTACAAGCTTCACAGTTATCAAACAAATAAATCATGGAGGTAAAAAGTACAGCATAGGGAATATAGTCAATATACTGTAATAATATTGTATGGTTACAGATGGTGACTACCCTTCTTGTGTTGAGCACTGAGTAATATACAGAATCGTTGAGTCAATATGTCATACACCTGAAACAAATATATCACTGTGTGTTAGTTATACTTCAATAAAAAATTAAAAATAATAAAGTTAATTGTTCTCGGTTATGGGCCATACCTGTCATTGTTAGCATGTGTACTTTAACAGCTTGAGGTCTTTGGGGTACTCTCTTCGCAGTCCAACCTTGACTCCTTCACATGCTCACAGGGCATAGCCTTGTGACATTCGGCCAGTATTCAGTAATAATGAGAGGAAGGCTATGGACAACACAGAGAAGACTGTATGGGCTGCTTATTAGAATGCCTATTGGAAGCCTTCCCAGAAACTGGCAATATCCTGGTGGTCTACCATTTGGAAGTGGCTGAGGTAAGAAGGGGTACATCCAGACCAAAACTGAGACCATCCAGGCTTCTGAAACTGCTGACATCTGACCTTGCTTTAGACCTCTCCCTTGATGCCCCCATCTCACTTCTTCCTCTCTCTCTGCTGGTACAGTTTCATTATTGGCTATTTCCCACTGTAGTTTCGTTGTCTGTTCATGTGTCTGCCATTTATTTCAGCTTTGTAAAGTCAGAAACCATGTCTCCTTTATTGAAAACAAAAGACAACAGAAAACAAATAAAGAACCTGCACCTTACATTCAATGAATATTTGATGAACTAAGCCAAGGATAGCAAATATTTGACAGGCATGTTTCAGCCTCTGTCCTGTGTTGGAACAGACGTTGACAATGAATCTTAGAACTCTTTCCTCTTGGGCCTGGAAGCAGTTTCAGTGTTCTTTAAAACATGGTTTTCCATGGGAATGCAAGCTGGTGCAGCCACTCTGGAAAACAGTATGGAGGTTCCTCAAAAAACTAAAAATAGAACTACCCTATGACCCAGCAGTTACACTATTAGGTATTTATCCAAAGGACACAGGTGTGCTATTTCAAAGGGGCACATGCATCCCCATGTTTATAGCAGCACTATCAACAATAGCCAAAGGATAGAAAGAGCCCAAATGTCCATCGATGGATGAATGGAGAAAGAAGGTGTGGTATATATGTACAATGGAGTATTACTCGGCCATCACAAAGAATGAAATCTTGCCATTTGCAACTACATGGATAGAACTGGAAGGTATTATGCTAAGCGAAATTAGTCAGTCAGAGAAAGACAAATATACGATTTCACTCATATGAGTACTTTAAGAGACAAAACAGATGAACATAAGGGAAGGGAAATGAAAATAATATAAAAACAGGGAGGGGACAAAACATAAGAGACTCATAAATATGGAGAACAAACAGAGGGTTACTGGAGGGGTGGTGGGAGGGGGGATGGGCTAAATGGGGAAGGGGCATTAAGGAATCTACTCCTGAAATCACTGTTGTACTATATGCTGACTTGAATGTAAATTAAAAACAAAATTAAAAACAAAACAAAAACAAAAACATGGTTTTCCAGGGGCACCTGGGTGGCTCAGTTTGTTAAGTGGCTGACTCTTTATTTTGGTTCAGGTCGTGATTTCACAGTTTGTGAGATCAAGCCCCAAGCACCATCAGTGCAGAGCCTGCTTGGGATTCTCTCTCTCCTTTCTCTGTCTCTTCCCTACTCACACACACACACACACATTCTCTCTCTCAAAATAAATAAATAAACTTAAAAAAAACACACACACATGGTCTTCCATCAAATTGACCAAAACTGGCTTGCAAAATGAAACTTTTGGCCAATTCTAAACAAAACACAAGTCCTTTCTACCGCAGTTCAGTTGTTAACCGCCTTTGTGAAATAAAAAAAGAAAACTCACAAATATAAATCAAGTACTTAAAAAGTCAAGAAGGTATGATAAATACTCAGGGAAAATACAGGGCATAACATTGGAAGGATATGAAGTAGCCAGCATCTTGCAAAAAGCTGAGTTTTCCAGCTTCTGAGACCTTAGAATGATACCAATGATACAATAATGAAAATGATACTAAACTCAGGCTCTCATCTCATGGGATCAGCAAAGTCTGAAACCTTTTAAGCAATGATTCTAATACACCACAGAAACAGGGATCTCAGTAGGATCCAAAATCAACGTGTAAATTGAGAGCCCTGCCTTCAATATCAGGAGGCAAGGGCAGCATTATTTGTGCTAAAAGGGAGGTAAACAAAAGCAAGACCATCTGGGAGAATTTTCTTTCCTTTGACTCCCTTCACTTCCCCTTCCTTATGCACCTTTTGAACCCTGGTTATTTTTTTAATGTTTATTTACTTTTGAAAGAGATGGAGAATGAGTGGGAAGGGGCAGAGAGAGAGAGGGAGGCAGAGAATCCCAAGCAGGCTCTGAGCTGTCAACACAGAGTCCGATGCAGGGCTCGAACTCACGAGGATCAGCAGGATCAGCACCGGGAACATAGATGTTTGTTCACAACGCTGTGAAGAGGTTCAATGAGCCTCCCACGAGCTGTTGTTGAATGTTGGGCTAAATGTCTCCAGTGTTCCTTTCCTTGACCTTTTGGACACATTTTATAGTCCTATCTACTCTCTACTCATGGAGCCATCAGATGCCATTCCTGGCTTTTATAAAGAGCCCACCTTTCAAAAATGCATGTGTTCTTTCAAGTTATTGCTTCTAAGAGTTTATGGGCTAGAAACCCAGAGAATGAGGTTTCTTTGAATTGTGTAGGAAATAAGAGTTAATCAACACTGAATGAGGCCTTAAGGGCTTTCTGATGAATAAATTGAACTATGTAGTCATTTTATATTTACTCTTGGATTCTTGGGTGGCTGTTTGCTGGAAAAGTAACTTCTGGATAAAATG
Organism: Lynx canadensis; assembly: GCF_007474595.2. Lineage (NCBI taxonomy): Eukaryota > Metazoa > Chordata > Mammalia > Carnivora > Felidae > Lynx > Lynx canadensis. The sequence continues at coordinate 36,518,229 of NC_044320.2, read as the reverse complement.
TTGCAATTTTTAAATAATGTAGTAGTGAAAATTTAATTTTGGGGGGGGGAAACATTTCTTAGAAAATTTTAAATATGTCCCCAAAGAGTTTTATGTAGTTCAATTTTTACAGTCTATTTAAGGGAATCTTGCAGTGATTCTTTTCCTGAAGTATAAAAGACTTAAAAAAACATATGGTTGCTTTTCCATATGTTAACTGTCTTAGAGCAGGTCATGTTAGTTTTTTAGTTTCTAAGCGTGCAGTTCAACCAAACCTAGGAGGATAAGGGAAGGACTTTCATTGCAGGAACAAGACAGGATAGGAATGAAACCAACCTCCTACTAGAAAACAACCCAAACTGCTGACTGGAAAAAAAAAAAAAAAACAAATTTAAAAAATGTTTAAAAGCATCAAAGATCTGGCAAGTTAATAAGAAACTCAAATCCAAAATCAAAGGATCTCTGAAAGTTAAGTGGCACCCTAAAGCTATTTTTGAACTAAGGGCATTTGCCAATTTAGGCAAACTTGAACTTAGGTTTTGAGAGCTTCTCAGGACAAGGGGGACAGGATCAAAGCTCAGGGCCTGCCCTTCCCCTCACTAATAAGGGTCAAACCCTCAGGAGCAGGGTGAAGCTAAATGTAAATGTAACTCCCCCACTAAGGCTCAGGAGATCACAGGACAAGTTGCCTTTATGATGATCAGAACAGGATAGTTGATAATGGTGGGAACATGCTCTAACAAGTGCAAGTTAGTAATTTTACTCCTTCCAAGTCCTTATCACTCTGGTTACCAATAAATAAATAAAAACAAAAAGAAATTATATAACCCTCTCAAGTTGTAAACTTAGTTTAAAGGCAAATGAAAGTTTTCTTTTTTTTCCCTGGAGAAAATTTGTGTCATCCTGGACTTCAAACAATCCCCCTGAAATAAATTTTGAAAGACAATGAGCAGCATATAGTCAAAAGTAGCTAAGCCTACAAGGACAAGCCATAAAGAACAAAAACTGGATATAAAGAGGCCTCTAATCACTTCAGATTTTGGAATTACTAGATAGAATCTATAAAACCAACTATACTCACTAAATTAAAAAAAAAAGAAAGAGGGGCGCCTGGGTGGCGCAGTCGGTTAAGCGTCCGACTTCAGCCAGGTCACGATCTCGCGGTCCGTGAGCTCGAGCCCCGCGTCGGGCTCTGGGCTGATGGCTCAGAGCCTGGAGCCTGTTTCCGACTCTGTGTCTCCCTCTCTCTCTGCCCCTCCCCCGTTCATGCTCTGTCTCTCTCTGTCCCAAAAATAAATAAAAAACGTTGAAGAAAAATTAAAAAAAAAATCATTTAAAAAAAAAAAAGAAAATATATGTGCAGAAAAGGAAACAATATAAACTGACTTAGCAGATTTGAAAAAGAAATAAATAGAACTCAAAGTAAAAAAATATAATAACCAAAGTTAAAACCTCAACAGATATGCTCAAGCAGTTTAGACACAACTGAAGAGAGAATTAGAAAATTAAAATATGGATCAGAAGAAATTATTCAAGAGTATATATAGTATAGAGACACAACAAAGCAAATTTACAAAGAGAGATTAGGAGATATGAAGAACAGAATGAAAAGATGTAGCATTCATTTAATGAGACCCCTAAAAGCAGAGGATAGAAAGGCTTGGATAAAGATAATGTTTAAAGAAATAATTACTCAGAATTTTTCAGAACAGATCAAAGATATAAATCCACAGGTGCAAGAATAAGAATCATGAAAAATAAAATGAAATATACACCTAGACTCATCGTGAGGCTTTAATAAACCAAAGACAGACAAGATCTTAAAATCAACCAGAGAAAAAGATTATCTTCAAAGTAGTGGCAACTAGACAATAACTGATTTCTCAGTAGTAACAAAGGAAGTAACAAAGGAAGCCAAAAGCAAGTGGAATGAAACCATCAATGCATGTAAATAATTGCCAACCTAGAATTCTATACCCAGCCAAAATGTCTCAGAAATAGGTCAAAATAGAGTCATTTTTAGACAGATAAAAGCTGAGAGAGTTTGCCACCAGCACATTTTAATTTAAGACGTTTCCTTTAGGTAAAATGAAGGTGATCTCACAGGGAAGACCTGAAAAAAAAGAAGAAGGAAAGAGCAAAGAAAATGATAAACATATGGATATATCTAAGCAAACATTAACTTTATAAAATAATGACAATAATGTCTGGAAGGACAAAACTTCTAATAAAAACAAGATAGAATTAAAATATCTGACAACAAAAACACATCTGGGAGGGCAAATGGAATTAAAATGTTTAACAGTCTTTAGGAGTAGCTCCATTGGGTAAGTGTCCGACTTCAGTTCAGGTCATGATCTCATGGTTCATGGGTTTGAGCCCACCGTCAGCTCTGTGCTGACAACTCAGAGCATGGGGCCTGGTTCAGATTCTATGTCTCCGTCTCTCTCTGCCCCTCCCCCACTTATGTTCTCACTGTCTCTCAAAAATAATAAACGTTAAAAAATGCCTTTAAATTATGTGGGAGAAAGGTAAAAGTATTGATTATTTTCAGACTTTAAGTTAAGGATGTATATTAACTTATTGGATAATCGCTAAAAAATAGTATATAATTTTCATACTAGTAGAAGTAAAAGAATGGAATAATTGGTAAAAATAAACAAAAACAAAACAAAACAAAGTTTTTGTTTATTTTTACCAATCCAAGAAGAAAGAAAAGACAACACATAATAAATGGGCCAAATATAAATGAGATGGCAGTTTTAAATTCTAATCTTTAAATAATCATATTAAATGTAAATGGATTACTGAGCAAAGGAATATATACCATATGATTCCATACATATAAAGTTAAAAAACAGACATAACTAAAGGAAATTATTTAGGGGTTGTTTGTGATAAGCTGAATAATGGCCCCCCAAAATGTTCATATCCTAATTCTTGGAACCTGAAAATATGTTGCCTTACAAGGCAAAAGGAACTTTGTAAATGTGACTAAGAATCTGAGATAGGGAGATTATTCTGGATTATCCAAATGAGCCCAATGCAACCACAGGGGTCCTTTTTAAGAGGAAGGTAGGAGAGACAGAGTCATAGACAGATGAAAACAGAGGCAGAGGGCAGAAAGGAGAGAAGATGCCATGCTGTTGTCTTTGAAGGTAGAGGAAGGGGCTACAAGTCAAGCAATGCAGGCAACCTCTAGAAGTTGGAAAAGGCCAGATAACGGATTCTTTCCTAGAGCCTCTAGAAGGAACACAGCCCTGCAGACCCCTGGACTTCGGACTCCTAGAACTCTTAAGATAATTTTAAGCCACTAAATCTGTGGTAATTTGTTATAGCAGCAATAGGAAACTGTTGAAAGATATACTACATGTCTATATCTTTTTTTTTTTAATGTTTATTTATTTATTTTTGAGAGAGAAAGAGAGAGCACAAGCAGAGGAGGGGCAGAAAGGCAGGGAGAGGAGGAGACACAGAATCCAAAGCAGGCTCCAGGCTCTGAGCTATCAGCACAGAGCCTGATGCACGGCTCAAACCCACGAACTGTGAGACTGTGACCTGAGCCCAAATTGGTCGTTCAACCAACTGAGTCACCCAGGTGCCCCTATCTATACCTTATCTATACCTATATTTATCTATGTAGCAAAGCAACAAATAAAAGCAAGGAAATAATTCTCACGAAGTCAGGATAATGGTTTCTCCAGTGCTCAGGAAGACAGACAAGAGGCCCTGACAATTCTACTTCTTGACATGGGTGGAAGTTACACATGTAATGATTATTCTGAATCCATACATGTTTTATGTACTTTTTTTTCTGTAATAGCAAATATTTCATAATAAAAAATGTAAAAAGTCAAAATAAAGACCAGGAAGCCTGGAATTAAATATTTACAGAATATTTAATGAATAATGAGTTTCTAATAACTGAGAAACAGATTATCCAATCTGTAGAATCTCCCTGTTCCTTATAGTGCCTTTTAAGGGCTCTTTACATTTGACCTCTCCTCTGCCCATTAATACCCCCACATAGTTGAGAATGGAAGAAATCTAGAGGAACAAAAGCCATTTGTGGGCTGTATCACTTACTGACTATGTAGATTTGGCAAGTTGCTTAAATTCTCGGTTTCTTAATCTATAAAATGAAAGTGATAGTAATATCTTTTTCTATAGAGTTGTCCTAAGAAAGAAGTGAGATAAATCACCTAGGACAATACCTATGTAAAAATGCCACTTCTTTATTTCATTTATCCATCCCCCTGCCCCCAAACTAATGTTTATGGAGCACTGGTCTCATACCAGGCCCTTTGCTAGGTTTTAGGGATACAAAGCCAAATAAACCACAGCCCCATCTTCAAAGGTTCTTAGTTGAGTAGAGGAAGCAGATGAAAAGCACCTAATTATAATGCAAAGAGTTAGCAGTACAATTAAGGTATAAACAATGTGCTGAGGCCTCTCACAGAGGAGTCATTAACAGGGCATGTGGTGGAACGAGGAAGGGGACTAGGCAGAGAAGCCTGCCCAGAGGTAAGGTAACACTTGAACAAGGTCACGAAGGATGAGTAGGAATTTGCCAGCTGGAGGAGATGAAGGAGGAATATTTGCATAAAGAGATTAGTACAGGCTTAGAAGGAGATAATGGTACAGGGAAATGACAAATGGGTGTTAGAGTACTGAGAAGGGAAATGAAGTTGGAGCAGTCAGCTGTGGTCAGAAATCAAAAGGCCACATTTGCCATGTTGAACCATCTTCTCCAGGCAGTGAACAGTTGTCACGATCAGGGGCCATCTTACGACAGGACGGTTGGAGCCATACTTGAGAACTGCCACTCTGCCTCTGTGCAGATGGGTGGGAAAGATTCGGAGGACCACTACCTCCAGTCGTCCACGCAAGAGGGCTTGAACTAGACCACAGCCTTGTAGTGGATAGAGAGGACATAGATTCCAGAGACACGTAGTAGATAGAACTGAGTAGACTGTAGCCTGTTGACTCAGGGTGGAGGTCATTACCAGATTTCTAGCTTGTGCTAATAATAATAATGATGGTAGATAACAATACCATTAACCAAGTTTGAGGAGACCTACAGAGCAGGTCGTGGGGCAAAGATAATAGGAACTTTGGTTTGTGTTTGTTGAGTTTGAGGTGCCTCTGAGACATCTAGGTGGAGATTTCTAGTAGGGAGTTGGAAATTTCATTCTGAAACTTAGGAGAGAAATGAAATGTGGACATGGTGATTTGGACGCCATAAATACATACACGGGGGTGGAAGCCAGAGGGGTTGTGTGGGATGACCCAAGCAATCAATGTTTGTTGAGTCTGCTTGGAAAGAACAGATAGTATGCTCACCTAAGTGCCTTTTTCCTCAGCATGTATTTTGGGCCTATATTAAGAATATTTCCATAAAATGTCTTCCTTCTACCCAAGATCATATTAATCTCTCCTTATAGTAACTCCTAATGACTTGAGTTCATGTTAAAGCTTTGATTTAGCTTGTTGGGTTTTACCAAAATCATTTAAGGACGTGAGACACGTGGAAAATTCTATTGGAGTATCCTGACAGGCAAATCTCATACCTGGATACTAACTAAGTAAAAAGTTGGGTCAAAATATTTAATGTAATAGCAAGAGTTCTGAGGATGTCAAGAGTTGTACTCTTCCCAGGTGGATATTCGGTAAGCAACGTACAAAAATGTTCAGCATAAATAAAAATTCCTGATGTTTAAACACTTTTCCGTCTACGCTTGTGATTTTAGTAACATACTTCAGAAGTTTCAGACTTTTTGAAGCTAGAGTCATGGCATTTTTGGCCTTGGAAGGGACCTTAGAGGTCATTTAATCTAATGCTTTAAGATTTCAAACAGAGTCTAAAGACAGAGTACCACACCATGGCCACTCGCCTGGGGTAACTGACCATGTCTCTTGATCTCTAGATCACTCTCCTCTTCACATTATCCTTCTCAGTGGAATCCAATCTTGCTAAAGTTTCACGATAAAAATGAACCAAACCTCAGCTGTCCAAGTGAACGGTTTTCATTTATTTATGAATTTAATGCAGATCCGTGACACTTGGAGCTAGATAAGAACAAAAAGCCAAGTGTGATTAAGATTCTTCCTTTGCCTCATTCTGTCTCAGGCTTCTTGGCAGAACGAATTACTGGAGTCCCACAAGGACAGACCTGGAGGATAGAACGATGATGAGAGTCTGATCTCAAGTAGAGTTGCCAGATTTAGCAAATAAAATAAGAGGATGCCTCGCTAAATTTGAATTTCAGATAAATAATGAATCATTTTTCAGCATAAGTATGTGCCACACAATAACTGGGACATACTTACACTAAAAAGGGATTCACTGTTTTTCTGCGATTGGAATTTAGCTGGGAGCTGGGCATCTTATCTGGCAACTCTAATCTTGAGGTCAAGGACAGACTTTCAAGTGCTTGGAGAGGACTTCGGCAGATGGAGTTAGCCCGACTAAAGGTAACATATGTTTCACAAAACGGCAAATTTCAGATCGCCCTGGAATCTGCTACTCTTTGTGCAAAAGTGAAGGAGGTGTCATGCTGTGCCCCCACCCCCAAACTGTAGTACAACGTGAGACTGATGTTTCATGAGATTAACAGGGAGGGTGGAGGGGTGGGAGGCACAGAGTCTCCATCTCTGTGTGTTCCAAAGCAGCTATATTCTCTCCTGTGTCTTTAACAGTGCAGACGGATTTTGCAGGCACGGAATCAGAATTCATTATATAATCAGTGATTACAAAACCAAAGCTGAAATGTGGAACAATACAATTTTCCACCACAGAAAACCATAAAACAGACCTATTCTGCAAGACGGTGTCTCACCCCAGCCTCCAAGGCCAGGACCCTGCACGTAAGCCTCATTTAACAAAAGGCTGAGCATTAAAGTCTCACCAGGCAGCGGGGAGCCTGGTCAGAAAACGGGGCTGAGTGATAAGGGCAATGAAATGCCAGCCGTGTGTCAGCGGATTAGTGGAGTTTGGCCACACGCTCAGCGGCAGTAAGATGTCATGAAAACACTAACTCTAAGAGTGCTTTTCAAGTTCGGCTGCAGAGGCCACACAAGCAATGCCAAACCTAGGCTGTGAGCCTGGGTATGAAACTACCTCCCCGGGGGGGGGGGGGGGGGGGGGGGGGGGGGGGGGGGGGGGGGGGGGGGGGGAGGGCTCAGGTGTCCTTGGTTGCAAGTGGTGGCAGGGACAGTGGCAGTGGAGGCGGGGAGAGGGTTAGAAGTGATCGGGCAAATCTTGGAAGGGACATGATTGAATTCATCAACAGAATTGCAGTGTAGCTGCAAACATATTGGTCAAGTTGCACCAAGAGCCGCGGTCACGTGCCCCCAGAGCAGCGCTGTGAATCACGTGGTCACTTCAGCTTTACCTTTTGTTCTAAACGGAAACGTTCTTACAGGATTTTCAAACCTACTATTCTTAAAAAAATTCCTCTTTCAGTTGCCTAGAGTAAAAAAATAAATTTTGAAAACCAGGCCATGGTGGAGTGAAGAATGCGGTTAGTTGTAAAAATCGTATGTGACCGCCATGGTCACAAATCACATTGAACAACTATGTAATAGTTCTCTTAAAAACTTCAGTGAAGGAGGAAGACGAATGGTATCTGAGGGCCCACTCTGGGCCGGGGCTTTCTGGGAGCTCTGCATTCAGCTCAGCTAATTCTTTCAATTAAAAAAAAAAAAAAGTGCTTATTACATAAGATATGTGAAACATAAAGATTACCACTTTCACCATTTTTCAGTGTATAATTCAGTCTCAGTACATACATTCGTAATGTTGTGCAACCATCAGAGCTCTCCCTCTCCCGAGCTTCACCATCCCAAGAGAAACTCTGTATCCGCTGAGCAGTAAGTCTTCATTTCTCCCTTCCCCCCAGGCCCTGGTGATAACCACTATTCTTTCTGTCGCTGTGAATTTGCCCCTTTTAGGTACCTCATGTAAGTGAAATCACACAATACTGATCCTTGTGCGTCTGGCTTATTTCACTTAATATAATGCTTTCAAGGTCCATCTGTGCTGTACCATAGATTATCTCATCTAATTCCTACAACCTGCAAAACAGGTTCTATTATTACTCCAAGGAAATGACCCTGCCCCCAAGTATGCATGCTGTCTCTGGAATTAAGGTTGAATGGTCTATCCTGGTGCGATTGCCTGACTGACACCATAAAGTATGGCCATGCCCTGGGGGTCAGGAGCCCAAACCCTGAGAACCGTCCAGGAAGAGGGTGTGGTAATACAGTAGCAGGTGTTTCTAAGTTCTTTGAGTCTCCAGGGAAGGAAGAAATGGGCTTGGGTAAGGGATAGAACCGCCTGGTGACTTTCTGGGGGAAAAATCAATTTGCCAACAGCAGCATTTCCAGGCCTTGAGCCCAGAAACGAGCTTAGTGCCTCATCTTTCCTCCCCCATCCCCAAGATGGAGCTCACAATGGAAATAATGTCAAACGGGGGTGCCTGGGCAGCTCAGTCTGTGAAGCATCCGGCTCTTGACTTCAGCTCGGGTCGTGAGCTCACGGCCGTGGGACTGAGCCCCGAGTCAGGCTCTGTGCTGACAGTGCAGAGCCTGCTTGGGAATTCTCTCTGTGTCCTTCTCTCTGCCCCTCCCCTGCTCCCACTCGCTCACATGTTCTCTCCCTCTCTCTCTCTCTCTCTCTCAAATAAATAAATAAACATTGTAAAAAGAAAAAAAAAGATATAATACCAAAGCACTCAACAACGTGAGGAGGTCCTACAACAGTCCTGTTACTTATGCTTCAAAGAAAAAAAAAATTTTGCAATAATGTTTGACTTAGAAGTTGCACAATAATACACAGTCTTCCCCTATGGCTTCCCCCGGGGCTTCCCTGAATGTTAACATCTAGCAATAACCACTGTATAATGATCAAAAATTCACAAATTAAAAAGCACTATGTTATTACCTAAACTACTGACTTTGTTCAGATTACACCAGTTTTCCACAAGTGTCCCCCTCCCGTTCCATTACCCAATCCAGATAATCCCATGCTGCATTTAGTCACCAGGTGTAGTTGGGTCCAATCTATGACGGTCCTTGTCTTTCCTGGTCTCTCACGACCTCGGCAGTTTTGAAACACTGATCCGTTGTATTGTTGAATGTCCCTCAATTGGTGGTTGTTCAATGTTTTCTCGTGGTTGAGTTAAAATTGCGCATTTTTGGCAAGAAACTTTTCCCGGTGCAAAATTTCAGGGGGTACATGGGTGTCGATGTGTCTTACTGGTGATGTGAACCTTGGTCACTTGGATAGGGTAGTGTCTGCTGGATTTCCTGACGGTGAAGTGACTCTTTTTGTATTTAATAAATATGATGAGAAAACTACTTTGAGACTACGCATTTATCCTGTTTCTCCTCAGACTTCTGCCTAATTTAGCATCCATCAGTGGATGCCTGCAGCAATGATTACCGTGGTGTTCTAACAGTTATTTTCGATTCTCTTCGTTCTTTCTACAGATTACAAGGAATTTTTTATAAGGGGATATGTCCTTCCTCCTACATGTATTTATTTTTTTCAGTATTTATTTGTACCAGTATGGACTCATGGCTATTTGTTTTACACTTTGATGCTTTAAGGAATTAATCGAACGTCAAATTATTCTAAAAAATCCCCTTCCCTAAAAAGTTTCTCTCTCCCGTGTTCGTTTTCCATCCCTTCTGCGGGCTGCCCCGGCCTTGTCGGTCATGCTGTCGGTCTGCCTTTTGAGCCATCTTGGCTCTCACGTGACAGGAGTGACTTCAGGGAGAGGCGCCATTCGTTGGATGGTTCTGGAAGCCTCTTCACGCTGGGGTGGGGGGACAGGCTCTGCGAAGGTGTGTTCCCAATGCTGCTGTGACTCACCTAGAATGACAAGCTGAGCCCCTGAGGTCCATAGTTGGATGGGAGAGAGGAAAGTCCTCACCTCCAGCAGAAATGCGCAAGAAAGTGGAAGGTAATTGTGCCGAGGAAAGCCATGAGGCTGAGGGTGTTTCACACCTGACATTTCTCAAGTCCCATGGCTCAGTCTGAAAGAAATGTGATTACGCAGGTCAAGGTCTCTGACTATAGAAAACCAGCCATTGGCTGGGGGTAATCTCAAGGCCACTCGCTATAACGAGTATCTGTTTGCTTTTTGTATGCTGACTGGGCATATGAGGACAAGGTAATAATTTGGGTAGATGGTTTCCTTCATGAAAGGATTCACTTTGACAGAAAAAAAAAAAACCCTCTTTTCTCCCAAGTACACTTTAAAATTATTCCTTTTATAAGGCTTAGAGTCAAACCGGGATTTAGTAATCCGGCCAAAACCCGGATTCAGGGTGTGAATGAGCTTTATTGACTACCTGTGTGTCCACAAATCACCTTGAAATCCCCAACCTGATGTGGTGCATTCCTGTCCTGTTGAATCAGAGGTCCCCAAAGACGGCCCCGGGGGGCCAGCTCGTCTTGGCAAAAAGGAACCCAGGCCGAGTTACCTCCACAGCGGGCTTAGAACTCTTCAAGGATGGAGAGCCCCTTCTGCCTGGCCCTCTTTGCTTCACTTCACAGGAGGGATAAGGCTTTAACCTTCCTCGGGGGAGCCCTGGCCGATTCAGGGCAAGACAGAACCGTATTTGGTAGTGACCTCGGTTTTCCTTGTCACTCAGCCTACGTGGGGTGTGCAGGTGTCCGTCTGCCTGTCATTTGTCGAGCATCTTCTACGTGCCAGGCCCCATGTGGAGTGCTTTACCGCCTTGACAAAACCTTCAGCTGCATATGATTTGCCCATTTTACACATGAAGAAACTGGGACCCAGCAATCCCCGCTAGGGAGGCTGGAGCCAGGACTGAGGTCTCTCTGGCTCCAAAGTTGAGCCTCCTTCCATCAGGCCGCACCAACTTTGGGAGGCAGTATTTCCATTTTCAGGCCTTCTTTCAGTCCCTATTCTTGTCATTCTTGGATGTTGTGCACTTGGAACTTTTTTCTTGGATTTAGGCTCTTGGTCTTAACTCCACGGTGCCAGCCAGAAAGAACACGGTTTCCCGAATGTTTACAAAGTGCCAGGTGGTGTAACAATCACCTCACACACGTGATTCTCCCTCGGTACTGTCCGACAAATCCCAAAGGAACAGGTCTCCAGTCTCTCGTCCAGATTCCATCCAGATCCCCGGCGTGCTTCAGAATTCAGAACCGTTCAGATTTCGGAGAGGCAAGTCTGCGTATAACACATTTTCGTAACACTCACTTGTACGGTCTGGGGCAGCATCCATCGAAAAACTAACATTTCTGCAGCAAACGTATGGATAATCACGTTCAACGGGATAAATAAAAACCATACAAGAGGTCACATCAATTCAGATCAGGTTTTGCCGTCAAATGAATTTCCCGCAGCTTTTAAAAAATCTGTTTTGTCTCTGTCAAAATAAATAAACATTAAAAAATTAAAAAAAAAAAACAGGGGAGCCTGGGTGGCTCAGTTGGTTGAGCGTCCGACTTTGGTTCAGGTCATGATCTCACAGCTCGTGAGTTCGAGCCCCGCGTCGGGCTCTGTGCTGACAGCTCAGAGCCTGGAGCCTGCTTCTGCTTCTGTGTCTCCCTCTCTCTCTGCCCTGACCCCCTCGCATTCTGTCTCTGTCTCTGTCAAAAATAAATAAACATTAAAAAAAAAATTAAAAAATCTGTTTTTCAGCGGCTTTGGGTTCAAAATTGCTGATACAGGATTATGATTATGTATGGGTCTGGGGTATTATTATTCCACTGTACAGATGAGAAGACTGAGGTTTGAGATATTAAGCGCCTATCTGAAGTCATACCATAAGTGTTGGGACCAGGATTTAGACCCGGTTTGATTGTGCTCATTCTGTTGCCCGTTTAACCTCTGCTTTAACTTCAAACGTCCACACAGCAGGAGATAAAAGTACTCAGGCTGACCTACGTCACTTCCACACGAGAAACCACTATTGCTGACAGTCAAATACATTTTCCGTGGGAATGACAAATAGATTTTCTTACGAACGGATACACTAGAAAGCATTTCCATATTGGGACACCTTCTTAAAGAGCTTAACAAAGCAAGACCCAGTCATGCTGGGAAGGAGAGGAGAAGGGCATGTGGCTTTTCCATTCTCACTTAGGAAATACTTTGTCTTTTTCTATTCTTTCCAGCTCCATGCGCTTTCTTCTTTGGTTCCACTCTGCTCTGATTCAGGGGCTAATGGCCTCAGCTTTCTGTTCACCACGGGCTACGGAGCCGCTGGAGTTTCCCATCTCCATCCCGGGCTTCTACTGCTGCTGCTTTTCTTCATAGGGTCCCCCTTGGGTCCCTTGACCATGTCATTGGCCCTATTGTTCAAGGGTCTCACCATTGTCATCCCCTGTGAGCCCAGGCACAATAGCTACTTGCTAACTAGCAGAGAACTAGGATAATTTCACATAAACATCCTTAGCCTCATTCTAGAAACTTAATTAAAGGTTTGTCATTCCAAGTGAAGTAACAAGTCTGTTTCAGGGATTTGTAGAGAACCAAAATGAGTGTACGTGTGTGTGTGTGTGTGTGTGTGTGTGTGTGTGTTATTGCTGTTTTGCCAAAGCTTCTGCCTCCTCCAAGTCACCAAGAATGTGAATACCTGCCCAGCCACTCAGCAAGATATCAGACTCCAGAAGCAGAAAAGCGAGGAGAAACTTACTTTTTGGGCACTTGTATCCCTGCATTTCAGTAAGGCTGGGCCTTGACTGACTCATTCTCCTTGGGCACCGGCTCTGGATAACGAGGTCTGAGATGGTGATGAATTGACATCCACTTGGTTGATTTTGTCTTTATATGTATTTTTAATTAAGTATATTGTCCTTATTTGGATATGTCTGAAGCATATCCAAATTTTGGTGGGGCAGAGCAATGGGGATATTTGTTCAGGTTCCTTGGTGGAGACTGAGCATGAGCAAAGTAAAACTGAACAGAAATGGATCTGTCCGTTTTTAAAATTTTGTTTTTCCACAGTGATTTCTCTTCTTGTGAATTCTGTTTACCCTTGATGATCTTATGAAAGATACTCTTTTGTTCTTCAAGTTATGAGCAAACAAACCATGGAAAGTTAACAGGAACACCACTGATTTTCATTAAGGCTGATGAATACTTGCGTCAAATCTCTTCATTACAGAGATCAAAGCAGAATAATATATTTTAACTCAAAGTTCTTTCTTCTTCTTTCTTCTTCTTCTTCAAAAAAAAAAAGACCTCAATGAAAACAAGCATTTCCTAACCCAATAAAGAAATCTGCAACAATCTGTTTTACCAGCTAATTTACTTAGAGTTGTGTGTTTGTTTAAATGACATGTGGTGTGGTGGGTTTTGCCTTCTCTGAATTTTTTACAACTCAAGCCAGTGAAACACCAACAAGGATTTTCATGGGCACATTTTCTTCCGACAACGAAGCAGCCCTCATCCTTGTCTTTCTTGTTTGTGTTCTGACCTAACTACATATACCCAGAGCCACAGTCCCCTCACAGCCTCACAAGTCTTTGACTTCAGCTCAGGTTTTCTGCCCCTGACATTGCAGAGTTGGGGACTCATGGGTTTCTCCTCAGCTTCTCTATTTTCTTACTCTATGCCCTGTCCCTCTGTGATTATCCATTGCTGGGATTTGATGGCTCACATAGGAGCTGGAAACCCTGATGTTTATCCAGCTCTGTTGAGCTCCAGAGCTAAGAATTCAACTGCCTCTACTTGAACTTCTCTGTTGGGATAGTTGATAGGCACCACAAACTCAACATGTCCCCAAATAATGCTTGTTATCCACAGCCATCCTTTTCCAACCACCACCAACCCTTCCTCTTCTTCCTCAAACCTATTACTTGCTCTTAGACTTCAAGCTCAATTGGGGGGTCCCGTCATTGTCCCCATCCTAAGTTGGATGTCAGCCTCAGGTTAGCCTCCATAACTCCTTGGTTCCTCAAATCCATTAGGCATGCTGTTTTGTCAACTCTGCTTCCCAATCAGCTTTGGAAGCCCATTCTTCTTGTCCATCCCACAACCAATGTCTTAGTGTAGTTCTTCCTTCTCCCTCACCTGCACTACAAGACAACCCAACACGAACTCCTACAGCCTTGGGTTAACTTCCCTCCCATCCATCCTAACCCTCACCCCAAACCAGCCTTCATAGTGTGCTGTAACTTTCTCAAACACAAATCTCATTCTTTTCACTTTCATAGAACTCGCCAGTCTTCCCCTTTGTTTTATAAATAAAGTCCTGCCTCCTTAGCATAATATTCAAGGCCCTCCATGTTCTGGCCACATCATTTGCCTCTTCTTTTGCCATATCTTGCCTTGCATGTTTAAATAATCTGATCTTGGGCGCCTGGGTGGCTCAGTAGGTTAAGTGTCTGACTTTGGCTCATGAGTTCAAGCCCCATGTAAGCCTCTGTGCTGACAGCTCAGAGCCTGGAGCCTGCTTGGATGCTGTGTCTCCCTCTCTCTCTGCCCCACCCCCGCTCATGCTCTGTCTCTGTTTCTCAAAAATAAATAGGCAAACAGTATAAAAAGGAACTGGTGGTATCTTTTTCAAAAATAATAATCTGATACTTCTCAATGATCTTGAACATAACATGTGGCTTCAATCTTGGGCTTCTATACATGAATCCTATCTACCTAGAATGTTCTTTCCTTTTCTCTGCCTAGAAGACACTTACATGGTCATTCACATCAATAAACATTTATCAAGCAAGAGTCTACTGTGTGCCTTAAGATTCTGCTAGGCAGTGGAGACAAAAATGCAAAGGCATGTTATTTTTTCCCCAAACATCCCGTTGAAACATCACTTCTTGAAGCTGCCCTTAAATATTCTCCCACCAATTCACCTATGCATAGCAGACCATTTTTTTCTTCCTATTTTGTGCATATGTCTTTCATTGCACTTCCATGTATAATTTTTTGTGTGTCTACCTAGGCCCAGAACCAATGTCATAACTTTGGGCCGAGGAGGATTGAGTAGTTTAAAGAATGTGGGCATTGACATCTGTAATAGGAGACAGATTTCTAAAATGGTCTTCCAAGATTCCTGCCCCTTGGTATATGTGCCCTCCCCATGAATGTGGGCAGGACTTGAGAATATGATGGGGTTTTACTAGAAATAAATGTGTCAGGGTTACACAGCAAAGATGAAGGGGTTTACAGATGTAATTAAGATTAGCTTGGAGTTTCCCTAGAAATATGTAACCTACCAAAACCAAAGCAGGAAGAAACAGAAAATTTGAACAGACCAGTTGTTGCAATGAATTGAATCAGTCATTCACCACCTGCCCCCACCCCCCCCAAAAAGTCCAGGACCAGGTGCTTCACAGGCAAATTCTAACAAATATTTAAAGAAGAGTTATACATATTCTTCTCAAACTATTCCAAAGAATAGAAGAGGAAAGAAAACTTCCAAATTCATTCTATGACACCAGTATCATCCTGGTACCAAAACCAGAATAAGACACCACAAAAAAGAGAACTACAGGCCAATATCTCTCATGAATATGGGTGCAAAAATCCTCATACAAAATATTAGCAAACGGAATCCAACAATACATTAAAAAAATCACACAGCACGATCAAATGGGATTTGTTCCTGGGATGCAACAGTGGTTCAAAATAATCAATGTGATATGTCACATCAATAACAGAAGGGATAAACACCAAATGATCATTTCAATAGATATAGAAAAAGCATTTGACAATGGACAACATCCACTCATGATCAAAAACCCTCCACGAAGTAGCTCTACAGGAAACATATCTCAACATAAGAAAGACTTTATATGAAAAACTGGACAGCCTTCATACTCATACCCAATGGTAAAAAACTGAGAGTTTTTTCCCCAAAGTTCAGGAACAAGACAAGGATGTCCACTCTCACCACTTTTATTCAACATAGTACAGGAAGTTCTAGCCACAGCAATTAGAAAGCAAAAAGAAATAAAAGGCATCCAAAACGGTAAGAAAGAGTAAAACTCTCACTAGTTGCAAATGACATGATACTATATACAGAAAATCCTAAAGACTTCACAAAAACTACTAGCACTGACAAATGAACTCAGTTTAAGTTGCAGGATATACAATCAATGTATAGAAATCTGTGCATTCCTATATGCTAATAACGAAGGAGCAGAGAGGTGAAATTAGAAAACAATCCCATTTACAACGGCACCAAAACCAATAAAATATTTAGGAATAAACTTAATCAAAGAGGTGAAAGACCTGTACTCTGAAAAAATATAAAACACTGATGAGAGAAAGTCAAGACAACTCAAAGAAAATGGAAAGACATTCCATGCTCATGGGTTGGAAAACAAATATTGCTAAAATGTCAATACTACCCAAAGCAATCTACACATTTAAAGCAATCGCTACCGAAACACCAAAAACATTTTCAGAAAACTAAAACAAACAATCCTACATGTAGACGGAACCACAAAAGACCCCAGAATAGCCAAAGCAATCTTGAAAAACAAAACTGGAGATATCACAAGTCCCTACTTCAAGTTATGTTACAAAACTGTAGTAATCAAAACAGTATGGAACTGGCATAAAAATAGACACATAAATCAGTGGACCAGAACAGAAAACCTCAGAAGTAAACCCACAGCCCTATGGTCAATTAATCTTCAACAAAGAGGGTAAAGAATATCCAATGGGAAAAAGACAGTCTCTTCAACAATGGTGTGGGGAAAACTGGACAGCTACATGCAGAAGAATGAAACTGGACCACTTTCTTTCACCATACACAAAAAGAAACTCAAAATGGATTAAAGACCTAAATGTGAGCCCTGAAACCATAAAAATCCTACAAGAGAACTCGGGCAGTAATTTCTCTGACACTGGTGATAGAAACTTTTTTCTAGATATGTCTCCTGAGGCAAGGGAAATAGAAGCAAAATAAACTATTAAGACTACAACAAACACAATCTTCTGTACAGCGAAAGAAACAATCAACAAAACTAAAAGGCAACCTACGAAATGGGAGAAGATATTTGCAAATGACAAAATGTATAAAGAATTGATACAACTCAATACCCAAAACCAAATAATCCAATTTTAAAAGTGGGCCAGAAGACAGGAACATGACCTTCTTCCAAGGAGACATACGGATGGTCAACAGACCCATGAAAGGATGCTCGATATCAATCATCATCAGGAAATGCAAATCAAGACTACAGTGAGGTATCACCTCACACCTGTCAGAATGGCTAAAATCAAACAACACAAGAGGGGTGCCTGGTGGCTCAGGTGGTTCAGTGTCCAACTCTTGGTTTCGTTCAGGTCATGATCTCTTGGTTTGTGAGACTGAGCCTGTGTCGGGCTCTGAACTGACAGCATGGGAGCCTGCTTGGGTTCTCTCCCTCCCCTCTCTCTCTGCCTCTCCCCCACTAGGGCTCTCTCTCTTTCTCTCTCAAAATACATAAATAACCTTTTAAAAAAAAATCAACAACACAAGAAGTAACAGGTGTTGGCAAGGATGTAGAGAGAAAGGAACCCTCCTGTAATGTTGCTGTGGGAATTGCAAACTGGTGCAGCACTGTGGAAAACAGCATGGAGGTTCCTCAAAAAACTAAAAATAGAACACTAACTCAAAAGGACACATGCAACCTTGTGTTTAAAGCAGCATTATTTGGAAGCAGCCCAAGTGTCCATCAATAGATGAATGGATAAATATAATGCAATTATCATGGAATATTATATAATATATAATGGAATATTATTCAGTCATAAAAAAGAATGAAATCCTGGCATTTGCAACAATACGAGTAGAGCCAGAGAGTATAACACTAAGTGAAATAAGTCAGAGAAAGACAAATACCATATGATTTCACTCATATGTGGGATTTAAGAAACAAAACAAGCAAAGAGGAGAAAAGAGAGAGAGAGAAACCATGGAATAGACTCTTAACTAGAGAGAACAAGCTGATGGTTATCAGAGGGGAAGTGGGTGGCCACATGGGTGAGTTGGTGATGTAGGTTAAAGAGTACACTTATCGTGATAAAAAAAAAATAAACATTTTCTTAAAAAGATTGGCTTGAGTGGGTCTGACCTAATCAGGTGAACACCTCAAAAGAAAATCCAGGCCTTTCTGGAGGAGAGATTTGAAACAGCGTAGATCTCTCGGTTGGCCATGAAGAAGTAATGTGCTATGTTGTGAAGGGGATGATGAGGCAGGGAACCGAAGGCCCCAGGAACCGAAGGCCCCAGGGGAAGGCCCCAGGAACTGAAGGCCTCAGTTCTACAACCATAATGCACTGAATTCTGCCAACCAGGGAGCTTGGAAGAGGACCCCGGGCCTCACCAGAGACTGCAGTCCTTGACTGACATCTCGATATCAGCTTTGTAAGACCCTGAGCAGAAAAGGCAGCAAATCTGTGCTCAAACTTCTGACCTACAGAAACTGTGAGATAATCAATGTGCATTGTTCTAAGCCACTAAGTTTGTGGTCATGTGTTATGTAGCAAGAAAAAACGAATGCAATCTGATAGGCATGTGTTGAATTCCTGCTTTCTTGCTACTATTCATATGATTTGGACTTAACCTCTCCAAACCTCAGTTTTCCCATCTGTAAAATGGGGAGAGTAATACCTACCTTATAGTATATCTCAGTTCCTCGGAAGCAGGGATCACGTCTTTTCCTAGTATCTTTGATGCCTAGCACTGTGTCTACACATGGAAGATGCTCAATTTAGCTGAATGAATAAACAGTGCTCAGAGTGTCATTAAAAGCAAGTATAAACCCAAGCCTTTTCTTCTTGAAATTTTTCTCTAATTTAGTGCTGATACAATCCTATTCGCTCATTTGTGAAATTAGGACCCATTTAGATGATCTCTCAGGGGCCATCTAGATGCAAATTCTGTGATGTTGATGAATCTTGAAATAAGGTAACAATCTTAAAGTTGCAAAAATATTAGTACTCTTAGCAAGTATTTCAAAGGATTGTATTTGTTAGTAGATGCTCTCTTCTCCCAAGCCTCTCTTCTGAGCCAGTCTCTCTCCTCCCACCACAATCAAGTATTAATATCCAGATGTCTGTGTTGAGGGTTTATGGTATTAGTGTAGTGTTTTGCCAGCTTTGAATGCAAAATCTTTTTGATCAAATGATAAAGATAAATTGGGTCTCTTACTTTGGGTATTAATATACAGTTTAATCTGCCATATTCAAATTCCTCGTAATAGGAGAAATATTATTGCCTAAAAGTAGAAATAAAGAAGAACTTATACTGAACAGGTGCTACAATTTCGTTTTATTCAAGTTTTGTCCAGAAATGGTATAGGAGATTCAGTCACTGACACTGACAGGGGAAGGCAATAAAGAATCTTGCCAGAGGGGCACCTGGGTGGCTCATTTGGTTGAAGTGTCCTGACTCTTTTTTTTTTTTTTTTCAACGTTTATTTATTTTTGGGACAGAGAGAGACAGAGCATGAACGGGGGAGGGGCAGAGAGAGAGGGAGACACAGAATCGGAAACAGGCTCCAGGCTCCGAGCCATCAGCCCAGAGCCTGACGCGGGGCTCGAACTCACGGAACCGCGAGATCGTGGACCTGGCTGAAGTCGGACGCCCAACCGACTGCGCCACCCAGGCGCCCCGAGTGTCTGACTCTTGATTTCAGCTCCTGTCATGATCTCATGGTTTGTAGGAGCATGGAGGCAACACGGAGCCTGCCTGGGGTTTTCTCTCTCTCCTGTCCTTCTGCCCCTCCCCTCTCTGTTTTCTCCCTCTCTCTTCTCTTTCTCTCTCAAAATAAGTAAGTAAACTTAAAAAAAAAAGGAATCCTGCTGTAACTGGTGTAGCTGTGGTTTGCACAAGTGAGATACATACGCGCACACACCATTTATTATAAAAGTGATCATAAATTCTGACTTACCGTCGGGATATTTGGCAGTGGTCTTTGGATTAAGATTTTAGAGAGATTCTGGGTTACTATCTGCAGAGACCCAACAGAATGTTTGTCCTCAGAGCTACTTTTTAACATCAAGGGATGTCGCTGGCCGATCCTACCTCTTAACAATGAGGAAATAAGGACATGCTTTCTCGAAAGAGCAAGCCCTGTGGGGAGGGGCCACGAGGAGCTCTGTATTGGACACAGCACTAGCTCTATCCTGAGCCGTAAGTTTTACATTAACTGCTCAGTTCAGAACAGAAGGCTGTGGTCCCCGAGAAGCCCTGATGCCCATACTATCTGAGCAAGTTTGTGGAGAGTGAGGTCCAGGAAGATGACGAGGTGACTAGCTAACGCGCGCCTCACGTGCGTGCGTGTGTTTGTGCGGTGTTTCCGTGCCTCTTAGGTTAAGGGGTTAGCCGATTACTACTAACCCACTGCTGCTCCCAGCAGACCCTCGGCTCTCCAGGGGGTAGCAGGCGCAACAGAGGATTTTGACATGATTGCTAGGATCCTGAGGGAGAAAAAAGACCCAACGTCCCTCACACGGCACTGCCTTCCCTCCAAGGGAGGAGGGAAACTTGTAGGCCTGTGCAGGAAGTAGAGAGAGAGAGACATGTCCAAGATTATCCAGGGGGAGAAAAGAGAGGCTGAATGTTCTTAGGTTCTCTAAAGACGTAGGGACCTCACATAGACTGCAAACCCCACTCCTCTGCGGGGGTGACCACAGCCAGAAGAGCCCAGAAAGGTGTCACTCTTTCACTGCCTACCGTTTTTTGTTTTGTTTTTTTTTATTTTTTTTAATGTTTGTTTATTTTTGACAGAGAGATAGAACTGCCTACCGTTTTAACCACCGGGGTCAGAAATCAGACCCAGGCAGAACACCAGCTCCTGGGACATCTTTGATTTATGAGGGGCACTCCCTTCTCCTTCACAGGCAAAGTGGAGTAGAAAAGGCCCATGCCCCGCGCTCTGGGCACTGAGTCACCAGCAGGTGCTTCACAGTTAACTAAGTACCTTCTTCCATGCCTGCCCTCACTGAGTTAGCACAATAGCCCCATGGGATAGAAATTGTTATTCCTACTGGGATTATTGTGCTCCACAGGAGGAAATGGAGTCTTAGTGAGATTAGGGGTCTTTTCTAGGAGGACACAGCCAGCAAATGGTCAAGATGACTACTACCTCAGGTCTCTGGAGCTTGACCCTTTCACCCTGTGCTCTGTCTTTCCGACGTTCTGGGCTAGGAAGGAGAAGCAGGGATCATGTCCCTCCCCAGGCAGGGACCTTAAGCCCCTCTTCATCGCCATGCTTGTCTGGGCCACACTCCAAGTCCACGTAGGCAGCGGCTCTTGGGCTCGTCCTCTGCCTAGCCTAGCTGGTTCTGTGGGGTCCCCGACTGAAGTCTGGGGGCAGCTTGCACGGTGAGAGAGAAGGCATAAAGGGGAGGTAAGGGCCTGTGCATGGCAGTGGACGTGAGGCACTCAGTGGGAGCATCACCAGCGAGGCCTGCTGACCTCCAGCCAGGTGTGGGGAAGGAGGAGGCAGGCAGGGCCAGGCCGAGAGCATGAACTGTGCAGCGTGGCAGGCCTGGGCCGAGCCCCACCTTGACCGTTACTAGTTATGTGACCTTGAGCAAGTTATTTACTTTTTCTAAGTCTCTGGTTCCTCAACAGTAAAAGTGGGAAAAATAATTGCACCTCCCTCACATTGTTGAAAGGATTACATGAGATCAGGAATGCAAAGCACTTAGCACAGTGCCAGACCCCGTGATAGAATTCCTTCGTGATATATAATACATGCCATGGAGGACTCATTCATCCATTTATTCGGGAAGAAGGTATTAAATGCCCAGTCTACTACGTCTCGTAGTATGCTAGAAACTCGATACCTGAGGGCTTTATTACTACTAGTATCTTTAGTATAAAATCACACAAAGGGTCCTTTATCCATAAATACTATAGCCTTAGCTGGTTTTGCAAACATGGAACATGGGTTTTGATGCACATGTCATTTTTGCCTTGACTCTTCCTTTATGTGCAGCATGAGGACGCAGCTGGACGCACCTGGGAAGTAGAGCGGGTGAGGAATATGTGCTTAATGGTGCACACTGGGCCAGCCGCCTCCCTCCTCCGAGTCTGAGCTTCCCGTCTGCAAAATGGGAAGAACCATGCCTTCCCTATAGGATTGTCAAAAGGAGTAAATGGAAAAGGAATCGGGTAAAGCATCTGACTTGGGCAAAAGCTCAATACATACTGGGTGTCTTCCGACATTGCAAAACATTTGGATGCTCGGAACTTCCGGTTTCTGGTCTAGCGTGTAAGACCACACCAACCAAGCACACAACCAAGCTACCACACCAACCAAGCAACAAGGAAACAGCTGACCAAACAGAAACATTAGCAACTCTTTTTAGACCCAGAAGAGAAGTGAGGTCACAGGACAAGCCGCTGCCCCCCTCCCCCCCAAATTGGAGGGAGTGACAGGCAAACACTGAGAATCACGATTCCCTGCAGCAGAAACCTCCGTGGCACCAGGGGGAACAGTGACAAGGGAGGGAAACCTGAGCCACAATTGAGGCATCGCCGTAGGCTCAGCGTGCACAACACCGAGAGTTAAAAACTCCAGGGGGAACCAGTCACCGGGGACTCCCACACTTTTTGTGAGTTTTTGTGAGTTTACTTCTTGGAGCCCTATCGGATTCTCACAGCAAAAAACCGGAGGAAAAATCCCTCATGCTCTGGCAGGGGAAGAGGAAAAGGAACCATTTAAAATACTTCAGAGCATTCTGTTCTTCTTAACAAACTGTTCTCAAAGAGAAACTGTTTAACCAGAACCTCGCTCGCTAGGGCTTTATCAGACCCTGACTGACCTGAGAGAAGAGAAATACCCACCTGCAGCCCCCTGCAGCCCATCCTGCCCCCCTAAAGTGGGGGGAGCACTGAGATGCACCTGTGAAGTCCACAGTTCCTGGGCACAGGCTCACTAAAAGACCAAGACCTGATCACAGGACTACAGACTGCTTCTCCTCCCCGTACACCCACCACATCCCTAAAGCCAATTTATAGCAGTTCCTTTAGCCAGAACATCATGTCTGGCTACCAAGAACAATGTACAAGGCATAGTAAAGACAAAACACAGTTTGAAGAGAAAGATCAGGCATAAGAACCAGACTCAGTTATGGCAGAGATGTTGGAATTATCAGAACTGGGAATTTAAAACGACTATCATTAATATGTTGAGGGCTCTAATGGATAAAGTAGTCGGCACTGCAAGAACAGATGGGTAATGTAAGCAGAGAAATTCTAACAAGAGTCTTTTTAGTGCTAGAGATCTAAAACACTTTAATGGGCAACAAAACAAAAACACTTGACAGAAATGAAGACTGTCTCTGATGAAATTTATTAGGAGATTGGCCATGACTGAGGAAAGACTATCTCAGCTTGAGGACATCTCAATGGAAACCTTCCAAACTCAAAGGCAAGCAGAAAAAAAACTGGGAAAGAAAGAAAGAAGGAAAGAAAGAAGAAGAAAGAAAGAAAGAAAGAAAGAAAAAGAGAGAAAGAAAGTGAAGAAAGAGCGAAAAAGAAAGAAAGAGAAGAGAGAAAGAAAGAAAGAAAAGAAAGAAAGAAAGAAAGAAGAAATTAAAAAAACAAACAAACAAACAAAAACCCAGAACAGACTATCTGAGAACTCTGGGACAAGTACAGAAGATGTAAACATATGCATAATGGAATATCAGAAATGAAGAGAAGAAGGAACAGAGAAGATCTTGAAACAATAATCACTGAGAATTTCCCCAAATTTAATGGTTAATACACCAAACCACAGATCCAAAAAGCTCAGAGAACACCAAGAAGAATAATAGCAAAAAAAAAAAAAAAAAAAAAAAAAAAAATTATACCTTGGCATATCATTTTCCAACTAGAGAAAATCAAAGATTTTTAAAAATCCTGAAAAAATCCAGAGGGGGAAAAGATAAGAATTATATCTGACATCTCCTCAGAAACCATGCAAAGAAGGGAACAAAGTAAAATATTTAAAATGTTGAAAGAAAAAAAACCCATAATTCTGTACCCTGTGAAATTATCCCTCAGAAGTGAAGGAAAAATGCTTTCCTGGACAAACAAAAATGGAAGGAATTTGTTGCCAGTAGACCTGCCTTGCAAGAAATGTTAAAAGAAGTTTTTTAGAGAAAGAAAATGACATAGATCAGAGACTTGGATCTACATAAAGCAAGAGCATAAGAGAAGGAGAAAGTGAAGGCACGAAACCTTTTCTCTTTCTTATTCTTTTTTTAATTAAAAAAAATTTTTTTAACGCTTATTTTTTGAGAGACAGAGAGAGACAGAGCATGAGTGGGGGAAGGGCAGAGAGAGAGAGAGAGAGAGAGAGAGAGAGGGAGTCACAGAATATGAAGCAGGATCCAGCTCTGAGTTGTCAGCACAGAGCCTGACATGGGGCTCGAACTCACAAACCACGAGATCATGACCTGAGCCGAAGTCAGTACGCTTGACCAACTGAGCCACCCAGGTGCCCCATTTATTCTTTTTTTTAGAGTTTATTTATTTATTTTCAGACAGGACACAAAGTAAGAGCGGGGGAGGGGCAGAGAGAGAGGGGAGAATCCCAAGCAGGCAATCAGTGTGGAGTCCACATGGGACAGGAGTCTGGAACCCACATAACTGTGAGATCATGACCTTGACCTGAGCTGAAACCAAGATTTGGGGACATCAACCACCTGAGCCATCCAGGTGCCCCTCTTTTTCTTATTCTTAACTGATGTAACCGCTAACACTCTCCATACGGCCTCACTACCCTGTCTGGAAAGTTCACTTGGGATTCCCCAGGGATTTGGGAATCCTGCACATCATTGCACTGTAATTCCTGTATGACATGAGCCTCGGTGCCCCTGTACTCTCAGGAGACACGGAACAACTTGGGAAATCTAGCCTGGGCCCTCTAGGGCAACAGAGTCCAGAAAAATTCACTACTAAGGTGGCACCCATGGCCATTTCCCATGGGGTCAGAGGCTCTCGGCAGGGGAGGCAGCAGTGCAGCGAGGCCCAGATGAAAGAAGGCCAGGAAGGAAAGGGATCAACGCTCCGCAGAGTCTCTCCCCACTGCCTTCCTCCTGCCCTCCGCCACGCTCTTACCTCAACATCCTTTACCAGGCTGCTCCACGGGGTATTTCTGAAAATGAAGATGCTTTTCTTCACTCACTGACTGAATGTAAGCTGAACAACTACTCTGTGCCAGGTGCCTGAAATAATAAAATCAATCACCTAGACCAGCGGGAATAATCAGGGAAGGGGTTGGAGAGCAATGGGGAGAGAGGGGAAGGAGGAGAGCGCGTTCCGCTGGGTCTCCTACGCTTCCGCCAACGATGACATCTTTTTGTAAGAAGTGTCTTCCTGTCCCTTAATTCTGCCTTCCACGTGAAAGTGGATTAGAAACCTTAGCATTGCCCTTGGGCAAAGCTGGGCGGTTGGCTATGCCATCAGTAAGTCCCATATATGGCTACCAAAGTGTCCTGTGATAAGGGACAATGGTCACACCCCACATTTCAGTGTTTATCCCTGAACTAGGCTCTAGCTGTCTCTTACTGGCTGGTGGGAAAGTCTACACCCAGCAACCTTCTTGCTCCTGTGGCTCTCTCCCAATAGTAGTGTGATTCCCGGACCCATCCTTTCAGAATACGCCATAGTCCCCGTGCCGGGTGTCTTCCACTGTAGTCTATGAGAGCCAACGGCTCAGGAACCTTGCTCACCCTTCTGCTGGCCACCAGCAGGTTTACTAACGCGCGGGCACACGCCATCTTAGAACTGACTTAATGGCGGTAGGCGTCCATTTTGACACTTCCTTCTTGTACTTTCAAAGGCAGAGTCTGAGTTGGCAAGAAAGCGCCTGCGTGCGCACACACACGTGTGCACACCTACACGCGTGCCACTTCAGTATAAATTATATTTTGGATCGGTCTCTTAGATCACCCAGAACACAGCCTAATCTACGGCTGCCGTGCAGGTCACACTGAGAAGCGGTGCTCCGGGAGGAAGGACAACCTCGGCGGAAAAGTGAACACACCGGGGCTCTTTGGTCTCGGGAAGGCCGAATCTCAGCTCTCTTGAATGCACGTCTTACCAAAGGATTCTGACAAGCTTTGCTCGGCATCCTTCTATGCCCCATTTATTATTGTAACAGGTATGTGACATTGCCATCCTCTTCCAGACCCTATTTATAGCAACCCCATACCGAAGAGCTAAGGGATAATGATACTGCCTCGCCCTTTGAGAACATCTCACCAAGATCTCAGGGATTCACCAAACAATCTCACCCTGTCCTCCTCCCATTGGACAGGTGGGGAAGCTGAGGCATAGTGAAGCCAGAAGAACAGAGTCAGAAGATGAGTCAGAAACGGAGCAGGGCTGTACCTCGTGACACCTGCTTCCTCACCTGTGGCTTAACCCCTGCCATCACAGACTTCCTGGAGAGGTGTAGCTTCTGCATGGCTTATCTGTTGAGTAAACATTGCTATGAGCTCTCAGCTATTTCCCAGGTCTGAGGCGCTTGTGCTCTGTATGATTAGAAGGGCCTCTTGGCCAACGCAGGCTTTCCTGTGCAGGCTTCTTTGCCCTCAGTAGAAGCAGCCCGCCTCCCGGGTCGCTCTGATGCAACCCCTTTTGACGGTTCATTGGTGAGATTCCCGATTAGGAAGCCTACAAGTCCACACCCCTTTCTCCACCCCAGTTTGTAGCAGCAACACTTCTTGGGGGTGTTGGGATCATCTGTTTCACTTTTAGTTTCCATGAAGGTAAGCTTTAGTAAACCTTCTGCCCCTGCCCCACTGTCCGCTCGCCACCAGCTCTGCACCTGGAATCTCTTTCCCACGGAAGCTTTTTGTTCTACCCTCGTCTGCAGATAGAATTTGGGAGCGTTGACACTCCTCCCTCTACTGAGAATGAGATGTAGGTTTCAAGATCTCACAGAATTCAGGATCTTATAGAGTTAGGAGCGAAGGAGAAATGCTCCCAAGGATAAGAAAACAGAGGGACCTTTGATCCCATCAAATAACCATTACACAGACTCCAAAGCAACGTCTTCTGTTTGCCAGCTGGCTGTGATCATTCCTTTCCATTTTCATAGTAAGCAACTGTATGAATATATTTTTAAAAGGTAGGTGTGAGTGAGAGCAGGTTTGGTTTCCATTTTTCCTTTGGTAGATAATAAGCTATGAATGCTTTCTTTAAGAATATTTGTAAATGTGCCCAGAGGTTAGTGAAAAATGAGAACATTTGATACAGCCAATAATACCAGCTTTGTGTGTTCTCCCGGAAGTTTCCTAAGCTTGAATCCTAAGCTGGAACAATTTTCTCCGATATCCTAAAAGACTGTATAAAATAAGGGCAGAGAAACTTGGTATAACCTAGAAAAGTAATGTTTACAAGCAAATAAAGGCACTCGTCAATTATCTGTAGATAAACGGACCTTCAGAAAAAAATCCCATTCAAAAAAAAAAAAATCTCTGAGCAGTTCAAATAGTTGACCAGCCCTAACACTTGAGTAAATCCTGAGAGGACCTTCGATCATTCTTCATGACTTACTCACTCTTCGTTCGTACACATTTCTACAAGACATAGCTGTCTGACTTCTCAGACCTTGGCAATGGAAACTGGAAATTTTGAAAAGGGAGATTTGAGCAAACAAGGACCAGGCAACAGAAGGGACAGCTAGAAAAGACACAAAAATGATTTTGTTAAAGCCTAATTTAAAAATTGTTAGCCATAACCATAGTGTGATTCATTAAGAAAAAAGTTAGATCTCATTCGTCATCCTCCCGTGTATATATACGTCCCTTTCAGGTCTACGGTTGAAAGGTGGTTCCAAGGATGGGCTGGGAGAGGGTGAAACATTCTCCAAGGTGGAATGTGACAGGTGACTTTGTCTTCAAGGAAGGATTCCCCAGTTTACCACTGTCATGCTAATAGGGTGGGCGAGGCACTGGCTTCCTGCCTGATTCACAGTTTTATAGGCAGCCGCTGGCTTCTCGGACCGCTTCCCCTCCAGTAAAAAGGGGGAAGAAGCTCACAGTACTCGGTGGGGAGCCTTGGAGACCTTGAAGGCTGGTTCCGAAACAAGGCCCGCCTTTATAATAGAGCAATTATGCTGTAGGCTGATGGGTGCAGAGACGCTGTAAGGGCACTTTTTTGGAATGGAGAGAGAATAGCAGGAGGGTGTTTATGTTTGGGGGTATGCGACAACGCCGAGAGGCACAGGAAACCCACAGGAACCCTGCAGATGGGCCCTGGCCCAGCACAGTGCCCCAGTCCTGCTAAGATGGGACCACCCCAGAAGCACAGCTTCTGGTTGACCCCTTGCTTGTTTCTGTGCGCATCTGTACCTGCCTGGAGGAATTGGCACACCCAAGCAGCCTGCCAGACTCCCTGGTAACATGGCGCAGCGGTCAAAGCACAGGGTCAGGGCCAAGTGCCTGCGCACCCCACCTCGCCGCTCACCCCCTGCCACCTGCCATCCCCCTCCCACAGCCACACTGTCTTCCTGGGCCGCGTGTGAGCTTCTGGAGATACCAATGTGAGGGTAGGAGGTGACATTTCAACAATGTCAGCGCAGGCTTCTCCAACCTCTCCTTGCTCTAATCTGCTCTGTCCAATAGGAAGCCACCTGCCTCGGGTGGCCGTTGAACACTTTGCAATGTGGCTGTGCCCAACGGATGTGCTGGAACCACAGTTACTTCTCCATTCACCCACTGACAGACACCTTGGCCACGAGTTTTTGCGACCGCGAATAGAACGGTTGCGAACATTGTGCGCAGGTTTCGGTGCAGAAATACGTTTTCAACTCCTTTGGGTCAACACCAAGGAACATGGTGGCCGGATCACAAGATAAGGGTATGTTCAGTTTTGTAGGAGACCGTTCAAACCACCTTCTAAAGTGGCTTGTACTATTTTCTATTCCCCGCAGCAACGAATGAGGGCTTCCTGTTACCGTACATCCCACCCCCACCCACCCCAGCCCTGCAGTGTGGTCGGTGTGCCGGACTTCCGTCATTCTAGTAGGAGTGTCGTGTCCTCTCAATGTTTTAATATGTATTTCCCCGATACATATGATGTGGGGCATCTTTTCACGTGCTTAGGTGTCGTCCACATATTTTCTCCTGGTGAGGTGTCTGTTATGGTCTTTGGCCCACTTTTTTAGTCAAGTTGTTGTTTTTCATATTGTTGAGTTCAAGAGTTCTTTGTGTACGTTGGATCACAGTCCTCTGTGAGACATTCTTTTGCAGGTATTTCTCCCCCTCCGTCGCTCGTCTGATGGTTCTCTCGACGGTGTCTTCCACAGAGCACAAGTGTTTAAATTCCAGTGAAATCCAGCTTGGCCGATTATTTCTTTCTAGAATGTGCCTTTGGTGTTGGGCTGAAAAAGTCATCACCAAACCCAAGTTCATATAGGTTTTCTCCCATGTTCTCTTCTGGGAGTTTTGTACTTTGTGTTTCACATCTCTGTCGGTGATTCATTTTGAGTGATTTTTGTGAAGGGTGTAATCTCTGTCTCTAAATTCATTTCTTTTACATGTGGATGTCCAGCTGTTCCAGCACCATTTGTTGAAGAGGACCGTTTATTTATTTATTTTTTAAATTTGTTTCACTGATTTGTAAACGTATTTTATTTACTTATATCTTTCAACTTGCGCTTTTGAGTGTAATTTCCCCTTGGAGATTTTTACCAACACACCAACCCAGGGAGTCTACCCTTTAAGCTTTAACCAACACTTAGGTTTTCTTGCTATAATTAAAGTTAAAAATCTGTTGTTTAATCTGCCTTGCAGAGAAGCAGGAACCCCGCTGGAATTCTTAAAATGTTTTGTAATAATCTAGTTAGCTTGATACTAGAATTTTCCCTTGTGTTTATAATTCAGGTTTTTCCCTTTAACTTTATTTCATTATGTCTGATTCTATCTGTTACACGGTACTACTTAATTTCTCCGCCGTTCTTTGTGTTTTGAACTAATACATGTTTAACTACTATGTAATTATTCTGCATCTCTCTAACTATATTAGACTGCCCCTGGTCTTCCAGATCTCCACCTTCAGAGCCAGCAGGAACATCTGTGGGCTAAGCTCTGGTCTCTCGTGGGAAGGAACAGGCATTTAGGGCTTTCTTATTAGAAAGTGGAGCCTGTCCCCCGCCAGGGTGCATACTGCGGGCATGTCCCCAAACATAGAAGGGAGTTAAAATGGCCCCCGGCCTCCACCTGGTAGAGTGTGACTGTCCCCTGTGGTTAAGAAAGCCTCAAACAGGTATAACTTAACGCCTCCGTGACAGGATGGTGAGGGGCCGATGTGTGATCTGTGGTCTTTCTTTTTACCTCCATCTGCCACTTCTGGGAAGGTAGAAAATGTGCCATTAAGAGTGTGTATACCTCATTGTTTAAGGGAAAGACCTGGAAATGGCAAACATGACTTCTGCGCACAGGCTCATGGGAGGAACTTCGTCACATGACCACTTAGTCCATAAGGAAAATGTCGTCATTGGGTGATCATGTACTCAGTTTATCCCTGTCACTGTGGAAAGAAGGGGAGAAGGGACAGCGGGACAACCAGCAGTCAGCCACAGCCATCAAGACCCATTCCCAAAGTCCAGGAGTCAGGAACCCAAGGAGTTAGACACGTTCTCAGAACATCGGCCGCTTCCTTCACCTTGCCTAGTGTCATCTTAAAAACAACAGTTGGCCTCTGAGGCTGTGGCCACTGAAGGATTATTTTTAGGAATGGCCAGTGGACATGTTCTCCACCAAGATTTTTTGAGGATTTAACTCTTTGACATATCTTAGGCATTCTGGCACACCTGATACCTTTTATCTGCTTTTTCCTTTGCCTACGATGACCTTATTTTTAGGAAAACAAGGCACATGCCCCACTGACACGTGGTTTGATACTGGAACAGAATACCTAAAACTGTGAACAGTCCTGAAAAATTGGCACGTATGGTCACCCTGCCCACACTCAGATATTATGTTACTCCTGTGACAGCCCATTGAGGGGCCTTTGGGAGTCACCTTCTTTCCCAATAGAGTTGTTATCCCCATAACTCCACACACCTTCTTGGCAAGCCATGCTTATGCAAAAACACGTGGCATGAAAGCATGAAAGAAATAATAGTTGCCTAAATAGATTGCTATCAGTTAAAATGTTTGCAAGTCAAATGGAATGCATCCTTTCTAACACAAAGGAAAAGGAGAGTTTTGCAACCACAATAGTCATTAAACAATACTGTCTAGAATAAGACAGAGTCAGAAAGTTCAGCAGTAGAGGGCAAAGAAGAGACCCCGACAATTAACTGAAGAGAAAGTCTCATCGTTGGACTGGTTACAGGAAGATTTTCAAAGGTGGTAAAAATATTGATCAAACCTTCATTGTTCCTCAGCCTTCCTCAGCTAAGAAGTCCTTAGCCTGTCATTCAGGGGACTTCAAAATGAAGGTCCCGAATCACACCTACGAGCATAGATGCAAAAATTCTAAATTAAATATTTTTTAAATAACCATTATGACCAAGTAAGTTCAATTTAGGGACGCAAAATGTTCAACATCAGGAACTCTATATATAATTCAATATGTTAAGAGATTAAAGGACGGAAGTCATTTGAGTATCTCAGTAAATGTTGAAAAGCTTCTGACTGAAGCAAATACCTACTGCTATTAAAAACTGGAAACAGCTACTGGGAACACAGAGCAAATGTGATACTTAGGGGTGTGAAGTAATATTTCCACAAAGACAGAGAAGAGATGGTGTTATCTTCTACTTGTGCTACCGTTCACTGGAGCCTACTAAAAGTCTTACTAAATCAGTAAAACCGGGGACGCCTGGCTGGCTCAGCCCGTTAAGCGTCCGACTTCAGCCCAGGTCATGATCTCACGGTTTGTGGGTTCGAGCCCTGCGTCGGGCTCTGTGCTGATGGCTCGGAACCTGGAGCCTGTTTCGGGTTCTGTGTCTCCCTCTCTCTCTGCCCCTCCCGTGCTTGCACTCTGTTTCTCTCTCTCTCAAAAATAAATAACATGAAAATTTATTTTTTTTAAATCAATAAAACTGTACAAGAAAAGTAGCATAAAGACTGAAGAAAAGGATTTGACTGTCGCTATTTGTAAACAGGTTCATTGTCTCGATACAAAGTGCAGATAATCAAATGAGAAATGTTTAGAAATTATTAGACTAGTAAGAAATATGCAAGTCACCACCCCAAAATTCCATTCACGATTGCCAGACACCACACAAAAGTACTAATCTAGTTAGGCATAAATATTGCCGGAAGTATGCAAGATACTAATAAATTATAAAGTTTATCAAAGGGCGTAAAGAAAGACCAAAGAAGCAGGAACACATTCTGGCTGCTGAATAAGAGTTGTTACTACATAGATGTCAATTGCCCCTCAAATTAATCTATACGGTCAATCCGGGCCTAATGCGAATGTTAATTGAATTTTTTTGATAGCACTTAATAGTTTATCTTAAAGTTCATATATCTGGGCTATTTCTAGAAGGGCAGATAAGAAACTGATAACATCAGTTGTCTCTTGAGGGAGAACCGAATGATAAAATACGGAGGAGGAAGACTTACTCATTCCCTATTTACCCTCCCGTGCCTTTGTTGTAAATTACCACGTGTGTTTATTCCCTCGACCACAAACCAAAGAAAATTAAAATGTACGGGGAGATCTCATTTTTTTTCAAAAACATTAAGACGTTTGAAAAAAAAAAAAGTACAATGATACCAAATAGGAAAAAGTACAATAATAAAGGCTTTGGTGTCGAGGGTATAGATAGTTGGACATGCCAATGGAGAGAATAAAGACTTAAAAACAGAGCCTCGTGTATCTGGCAGGTCGCTTTATGATAAAGGAAGCATTTAAACCAACGGGTAAAAGAATGGAATATTACGTAAATATCGAACTCTTAGTCCCTTCTCTGTTAACCTTCACGAGGTTCCTGGGAGGATTAATGAGATGAAGTATGAAGTACTACGCAAAGTGCCCGACTTAACAAATACTACGAGGAGTGTAACAGTCTTACTGTGATTAGAACTACAAACAAGAATAGTGTAAGAGCCAAACCATGTGATATGTATTATTTCCTTTAATGCACGTAGGCTATTGGAAGGCCACAACAAGCCCCAAATGTTTAATGCAGCCTTGCATTTCTACCGTGATTTTTGTTTTAAGGCACTTTTCTTGCATCATCTCATTTAGTCCTCTTGACGCCTGATTGACCGTGTTTTCGTTTTTCATCCCTCGAAGTATCGTTAACAGGGCACAGACAGCAAATGCTAAGGCTCGGGAGGGCATGGATGTAAGGATGGGATCTAGTACCATACTGAGAAGCCCTTCCCCGTTTTTGCTTAAAGATTTCCCCAGGGAGTCTCTGAAGTTGCTTTTCTAAAGGCAGAGATGGGGTGGAGAAGGGGCTTCTGGGGCGGTCACCTAGAGCAGCATTCGGGCTGCGTCTCTACCGAATGACTGTGGGTCTTGATGGCAAAAATACTGGGGAGGGTGGGCAGGTGGGCAGCAGGCCAGGCCAACCCCCCCCTCTCAGCAAGGTTGCGATTAGCATGTGACAAGGAAGGAGGAGAATGGAGCAGGTGTTTGTCACGACTGCCCTTTTCGTGACACTCCCTTGTATCATCACCTTCTCCTATTATTCAGTTTTCCCTCTGGACACTGAGTTTCTTTGTCAGGGTCTCCGGCACTGAATGAAGAGGAGAAAGCAGGACATCTTCACGCAGGTCTTGACCTTTCCCCATGTGTAGGACTGAGTCCATTTCCTACCTCTGGCTTCCTTCTCTAGGCTGCATGTCAGCTTTCCCATAGCCTACCTCCCACCTGCTAAGCCTTCTGGCCCATGGCCCACCCATACCCAAGGACCCCTCAGACCCTGACGTCCCTCCCGCCGCTCATCGTAGTAGGGTATGAACTCACAAAGGCTCTCTGGCCACATGTGTCCCAGGGCCCAAGGAGCTCTGTGGACTGTGGGATTTCCAAAGTGTTTCCCAATCTGAAAGCTGTTGGCTATACTCAATTTACAGAGGGGTAGGGGGTCACAAAATGACTTAAAAAATAATTGCTCTGGCATCTTTTCCTTTGCTAAATGACATTTCTCAGCTCTCAGCAGGGAGTTGAACTAAACCCAAAGTAGGAAACTGATATTTTAATTTGAATTGAAACTGAACTCAAATAATAATATTATTCTCTCTTTGAAGTTTGAACTGGATCTGACCTGGACAAAATCCAGAAAATTTCCCACCCTATTCCTCCTCTCCAAAAACAACCCACAAGATAAGCCTGGATCTTTCTGAATTCTAAACCTGCTTCATGTTTTGTTATATTTTTCCAACTGAGTAGAGGAATATGTTAAATAATTTTTTAAAAAGTGTTTTATTACCATGATGGAAGCATGACTTTCTAAAGACAGATTCTATCTTCACTGCTGAAAGAATAATAAAAGGAGTTGGTAAGCTTCAAGAGTTTCTTTTGGTAACCAGAACACTGTTAAACACTTACGTGGAATTTGAGGTTCCGTACTGTTTTCCCAAGTTTTGTGTTTCTTTTTTTAAGTGATGAGTTCAAGCAGTTACACAGAAAATTTTTAACTTGGTGAACATTATATTTGTTGCTAGGTCCTTAAGGAATTTCGGGATGAGAGGGTAAGGCGATAGTAAATGTGGGTTTCTTTTTTTTTTTTTATGTTTATTTTTGAGAGAGAGCGTGCATGAGCATGGGGGAGGGGCAGAAAGGGAGGGAGACAGAGGATCCCAAGCCGACTCTACGCTGACAGCAGAGAGCCTGATGCAGGGCTCAAACTCATGAACTATGAGAACATGACTTGAGCCGAAGTCAGACCCTTAGCCGACTGAACCACCCAGGCGTCCCGGATCTTACCTTTTTTGAATAACTCTTTATTAGAAGCTTCAACATCATTTTCTCATATGCAGTTGTGGGGTTGTTTTTAAATGCACAAGAATAAAGGGACTATGTATGATTGAAGAAATTTCTTTTTTTCTTTAGACACCTAACATAGGCCAGCTCTTAGACTGAGCTCAGATTGACTTCGCACATTTTTGAAATTTATTTCTTCCGTAGTTATCTTTTATCTATGGTTAGCGCCAGTGCCTTCCCTTGGGCATAGCTAATTGGGGCATTTTTCCAAAATCATAGACGGAAACTCTGAAGAGCGGTGAACAGGAAGAGAAGTGACTTCCCCCCCTCTTCACGCACATACCTTCTGCCTTCAGGTGGCTCTTCCTGACATTTCCTCCCACCTCTTTTTACTCACAGTGCTTTCTCGATTTCTAATACTTCCAATCTTAATTCTAACGACCAGTGCTGCTATAAAACTCACTCCAGTGAGAGCCTACAGGGAAAGCCCAGGTGAGAAAATCTACAAGTGTTCATCTCTTGCACAGCCTCCGTGTCTCCCATCAACCTTCACCGAGACGTTGCCCCCACCCGCTGTCCACAAACTTGTTGGGGCTGTCACTCAAGGGGCCCCACACCCAACCAAAGATGCACACGTGATCTGAAGGAAGCAAATGAGGATCTTGCCCTGTAGAAATTAGAGCTCGAGCTATGTGACACAAGGGCCCCAAATGGCAAAACAGGTTCAGCCCAAAGGGCAGGGTTGCTCATTAGTTCTTAGTCCCTGCATCTCTGGAGCTGCCCTACTTCCTGTCCCTGCTGGGGCTTTTCCCTGTGATTCTCTGGGCTGCTGATAGTCTTTCAAGACACTTCTTTTTGTCTTCAGTTATCCAGAGCTTATCTCTGTTGTTGGCAACCTAAGAGCCACAAGTGATACAAGTGTTTGCAATTATTTGAGAGCTTCCTCTGTTTCTTCATTGTTGTGTGTCATCCAAGATTCTGCTGCTGCCACATAGATCGGTGTGGATCTTTATCCTTGGCCACCAGGGTGCTGGTCTCTTAAGTCTACTTCCACCGGCTCCTTTCCAGACACCTGACCACCCTCCTTCGCTTCTCTTGAGCACCATTTTCTTGGGGAGATGTGGAACTATATCGTTTACATTAAAATCGGCTCTCACCCGGGGATGACGGGCTACATTTCGCTGCCATTTGGAGATCAGTTGGAACTCTAGCTCTGTTTATTGACTTAAAGAAAAACCAGCTAAACCAGAATGAAATGAGCCTACCACAGTCCTTCCCACTTTGCTTTCCACCTGGGCTCCTTCTGACAACAGGTGACCTTCGGGTGAAGTTGACACAAAACAGTGAGAGACAGGATTCCCAGTGGGATGACATTTTTAGCACAGAGCGAGGCTTTGTGAGGCAGCCCTGCGGAGCCCTTTCACAGGGACCGTCAGGCATCTTGTCTGGGACCCGCACTGCCCGCCTTTCCCTCCCTCTTGCCTCTATCCCTCTTCCAGGATCTATTTCTGCCTCTCTGTACTTTTGGACGACTGAGGTCCCCTCTCTGGGAAAGGCTCAGGGACTCCTCAAAGGCCTCAGATCAGAGTCTGCAGAACCCTTCTGCTTGGCTCTTAGCTAGGCCTCATAGACTTCATGGCCTTCAGCAATAATGGTGGTAGTTTTTGTTTTCAATAGTCCCATAGCATCCACCCTGGCCGTCCTGAAGCTTTCAGAGCAAAATGCTCAGTGTAGCTTCGTGTAGCTTCTGGAGGGCAAGGCCTGGGTCTGGTTCCTCTCTCTCCTGCCTGAGGGAATAAACAGTTGGCTGCAGTACAGCAGAGCACGCACACTATTTAACTTTAACCCCTGACCAGCACGGGGACACAAGAATCATCTAAGCAAAGTGGAGACAGAGAACATTCCAGGGCCTTCCAGAGGAGGAAGCGTTTCCCGGCGAGGGGCTAAGAGTGTGAACGCTGCACTCAAACACATCTGTGCATCAAGTTCAGCTCTGCTACTTCACTGTTAATTTAGGTAAATTACTTAGGTTTTCAGAGCCTTGTCTGTCACGGGGAGATAACATGAGTACTTATCTCCTAGATCTCCTGTGATGATTAAGTGAGATAGAACCAGTATGGAGACTAGTTCACAGTGAGAGCGCCAGAAACATGAGCTATTGTTATTATTAGTAGGAAAATCATCAGGAACTCACTTCTAGGGAAGGAGCACTCGATGTGCATTTGGCCAGCGCCGGGCCTTTCTGGGAGCAAAGGCCTCCCAGAGAGCTGGGACTAGAGACCGCGGGGGGGGGGGGGGGGGGGGGAGGAACCCCCCCATCCCACCCCACACATCACGACAGAGACCAGCCGCGGACACATCAAACCAACAAGACTTTGCCCTTCGCCACCAACGTCACGCTACTGCACGGGCCCCGAGGGGTAGAACCAATCGCAGGGAGAAGGAAGAGGAGAGGCTGAATCCCGTAGTTGCGTGAAGTTTGTGGGCGGAAGAGAGCCCTGCCTGCTACACCTGCAAAGGTCTGTCCTCGCGGAACGGAAACAGATGCAGAACTATTGGCCCGTGCAACGAAGCAGCCCGCCCCCCACCTCCTCGCCACCCTCCTTTGCCATCATGCTCTCCTCAAGGGAAGAAGGAATTCTGGTCAGAGGAATAGCAAGGACCTTGCTGCAAGGGTTCACCGCGATTCAGATATAACAGACTGCACTTGATCCTGTAGGTAAAGGACCCCGTCGCTGGTGGGGATGGACAGGAAGACATGGGTTCTGCAGACATTCCTGAGTGAAAGCTGTAGGAGACGCACGGAGGGGAGAAGGTAGAAAAGACCGGGATTTTGAGCGAGATGGCTGAGAAAATGAGGACGGTGGAAACTGAGATGTCAGGGCCAGTAGCACGGACGACTACGCTCTCAAGTCCAGCCGAGTTAAGGTGCTGACGGCACGTCCGCGTAGAAATATCGGGAACACTATGGAAAAAAGGGATTATGAGTCCCCAGGAGCGTTTCTCAAACGTTCGGTCTCGGGATTCTTTCACGCTCCTAAAAATGATTGAGGGCCTGAAGAACTTTTGAGCCAGTGGGTTTTATCTATCAGGGTTCATTGTATTAGAAGTGAGAACTGGGACATATAAAATATTTAGTTATTTGTTTAAAAGTAACAATGACAAACCCACGCCACCTTAGCATAAGTAACATTACCATATTTACCTAACCAAAAAGAAAAAAAAAAAAAGAATAATCGTGGCAATTGCTTCATATTTTTGCAAATCTCTTTAGTGTCCAGCTTACAAGAAGACGGCTGGCCTCTCAGGTCTGCTTCTACGTTCAATTGTTGTGACAAACTGTTTCAGCTCAAGTATATGAAGGGAATCCGGATTCGTGCAGGTGTTTAGCTGCAAAAAAGGAAGGGTCTCCTCCCTCCTCAAGGATCCCGGAATCCTACTTTGAGAACTGCTGGTCTAGAGACAGGTCAGGGCTTTAGAGGCATGTTTTGAAGGTCTCTGCCCAGAGATACAAATTGCTGATGTCAGAGTTCTGGCCAGAAGAGAGAAAGAGAAAAGCACCTAAAGCCAGCGTCTGAGCGTTGGGCACGTTTGTGCAGTTGGTCCTTAGTATTTACCAATTCTGTATCTGCAGATTTGCCTATCTGCTATTGGTGACCCCAGAATCAATATGTGTGACACTTTGGGGTCATTCCCAAACACCGTGCAGATAAGAGAAAATTTGAGTCCCCTGATGCACATGTTCCCAGCTGAGGTCACACCAGGCAAATCCTTGCTTCCTTGTTTTCTGTTCTCATCCCGTCTGCAAGTGTCCTTTCTGAGTCTACTTAGTGCCACTTTTTTCACCCTTTTGTGCTTTTTGTTTGTGATCGTGCTGCTTAAATAGCCCTCAAGGGTGGCGCCGAAGGGCTGTCTAGTGATCCCAAGCACAAGAAGATGGCGATGTGCCTTCTGGAGAAAATACTTGTTTTAGACGAGCTTTGTTCAGGCACGAGTTACAGTGCTGTTGGCCCTGAGTTCAGTGTTAACAGTATATTACATGTAATATAAATCAGTGTAAAATAACAGGTCACATGTAAATCAGTATCTTAAATAAGGGGCCTCTGAACAGAAATTAACACATAAAACAAAGTTATTTATTGGCCAGTTGATGAAACTGCTATGACCAGGGGCTGGCAGAGACCTACACTTGAACTTCCCCAGGTGCTACAGTCCTGTCTTCCCGGCAGCTTTATGGAACACAGCTACCATGAATGATGAGACCGTCTTGTACTTGGAGGAGAAGGCAAAGCAGTGAAGGATGTGGAGAGCCCACGGAGAGTCGGGTCCTGAGGCGGGTCCTGAGGTTGTGACACTTTTTCCAAGGGCAGGAACTCTTCACTTTCTCAGGGATGGATCGAAGGTGACGGTTTTCGGCCAGAATGCTTTGGGTTACAACGTAGACCTTTAGAGCCAGGAATTGCCAGAAGGGCGAACACCTTTTGACGAACTCCAGGTTGGAAACGGCTGAAAGGAAAGGCAGGCAGAGCCGTCCCTAGTTTGAAGGTGAGCTCGGCTCCCCCCCCACCCCAACACCACTTAGACTCCACGGTCATGGCACACTTCCACCACCTGGTGACCACACGCTTGAATTGCAAGGCCTGCTTTTAGAAGCCCGAGAAGAATCCCTTGGCAGAATGGAGAAAACCAAGGACCTGAGCTTACAGCAAACGGCTTGCTGATTCTTTTTTACCCGAAAGTAATACTTGATCATTCCAGACCACCTGACAGTGATTCGGTGAGTTGTTTCACCAATATCTAGCAGATGCTGAACTGTCCCTGACTTGACAACGGATGTTAAACAAAAGTCAACTGGCTACTCAACGGCAGGGAAGACGTCCAAGCATCTTCTCCTTCCGGGTCCCTGGAGACTTTTAAACCAGGCCCCCAAAGAAGCTGGCACCTGGCTAGCTTCCCCCAAAGACAGAGTTTCATTTTGCCCCCCTGGTGTGATCTGAAAAGCCAAGGTGCCAAGAGCCCTGACATCCCGGTATTAGTAACTAACTCTATTTCCTTTATGAGTCTTCTCTTTGAAAATGTAGATACCCATTGTAAGGTGGGAGCTGTTAAGTCGTTAACACTTTAGTGTGAATAACTGTCTTAGCCATGCTCTTGGAGGGTGGGGGGGGGGGAGGCCCGAAATGAGGAGGTAAGGGCTTCAATTAAGGTCTCTTGGATGATCCTGGGACCAACAGGGCCAGGAAGGACCCTTGGCAAGAACTTGCTTCACTCCAGCCTTCAGGAACACTGACAGAACCCAGGTTGCCAGCTTACCAGAGGAAGCAGTGTGTGATGTGACAGGGAGGACACTGGGGGAAACGCTAAGGAAACTGACGGCCTGAGGATCCCAAAGAGGGAGTCGGATCTCCTAGCTGGGGGACACCTATTTCTCTAAAGTGTTGTGTGCAAGGCTTGTGGGCCCAGTCCTCTCCACAGACAGGATTGGTTTAATCCTCAGTATTTAAAATTGGAGGATTTCACTCGGAAATCTTGATTTCCAGCTTTTCCTGAAGCAAGGATAAGAAGGAGGAGGAGGAGGAGTCTGGCATTTTTTTTTCACAGGAACTTGCTGGAAGTGCCTGGGGGCTGCTCTGCTGGGAAGGATGTGCACGCTCCATTTTGCCACAGTCCCCATAAAGCCCAGCTGCCTCATTTACCTTCCTGGGCTGGCTCCTAAAAACCTTTAGGGTGCCATCTCTGCCTTCAAATATCAATGATAATAACAAAAACAGTAATAACATTATTAAAAATAATGAACGTATCAGTATGACCAGTTTTTTTTTTTTAATGTTTATTTATTTTTGAGAGAGGGAGAGTGCACACAAGCAGGGGAGGGGCAGACAGAGAGAGAGAGAGAGAGAGAGAATCGCAAACAGGCTCCGAGCTGCCAGCACAGAGTCTGACACAGGCCTTGAACCCACGTACTGTGAGATCATGACCTGAGCTGAAACCAAGAGTCACACGCTCAATGGACTGAGCCACCCAGGCACGCCAGTAACGACCAGTTATTTAATGCCTACTGCAAACCAGACATTGGGCTAGTGCTATTGCCCACAAATTTCCCTAATTCTCATGGAAACACTGGTGTTTACATTCCCATGTTAGAGAGACGGAAACCAAGGGACAAGGAAGAGTGTTAGACTCGCGCGTTCCTTTGCGTAAATGTGTTAGAGCGATGGCCGCCGTACGTTTTCCTAGCTATCTATTACCTATTTTGTATTTATTTGTCGTTAGTCTCTTGAGAGAGTCACTACATTCCCTTTCAACACTAGCAACCATCTAGCTCTGTCGGTAGCACCAAAATTGCCACCCAACTGCTGTCCTGCCGCCCTCCCCTCCGCTCCAATTCACGATTCTGAGCAAGATCCGTCCAGCCTTCCGACCCGGCCCAGGAGATACTGGCATTTCTGTTTAGCTTACCCAGACTTGTTCTCTAAACTACAAATATTCACGGCTTTCCGTGGTTTGCTAATTCACGAACACCACGCTGTATTTCAGATGATCATGTGCATTTGTGCCAATAGGGGGGAAAAAGAGGTGTTTCTGTGCATGCCCGCTCATTAACAGTGGAAATCCATTTAAGCTGCTGTTTCTCTGACTATGAGGGGCAATCCCTAGGGAGGCCGTGGAGAGAGCCTCAGAGGGCAGCAGATAAGGTTTTCCTTTGAAGATGAAAATAATCCTAGTCAATTATTTGGA
Organism: Lynx canadensis; assembly: GCF_007474595.2. NCBI lineage: Eukaryota > Metazoa > Chordata > Mammalia > Carnivora > Felidae > Lynx > Lynx canadensis. The sequence continues at coordinate 36,476,679 of NC_044320.2, read as the reverse complement.
GTCTCCACCCCTTCCCATAATAGAGACAGACCTCCGTGGGCTCTTCTACACGCCATCCTGGAGCGCCATGTACCCAGAGGCATGCATTTCCTCAATCTCTATGCTTTTCTTTCCAGGGAAAAAGCAATGTAGGAGAAAATGAGCCTGTTTTCCCATCACATTAAATTAGTTTGGCCGGGGGCGCCCGGCTGGCGCAATCAGAGTGTGCGATTCTTGATCTCAGGTTTGTGAGTTCAGGCCCCAAGTTGGGTGTAGGGATTGCTTAAAAATAAAAATATATGTATTAATTAATTAGGCCAGCCAGTTAGTTTGATCACATATTCTGAGTTTAACTAAAATAATAAATTACCCCAATGACACGTCTTTTGATATTCTACAAACTTCATAATGCCCTTTCCTTCCTTCCCTTTTTATTTGTGTCAGCCCCAGTGATTTTCTTTTTATCAGTTTTCATTCCTATCAAAGTTATCTACGATCACAAAGAGTCCAATACAAGACTTATCATCATAAAAAACAGTGATGTCTCACTCCATTTCCTGATCAGTTTTAGATCTTATTTATCCACTTCCTACTATGGAAGATAAGGGTTCAGTTCTTTTCTCTGTTTCTCTCTCTCTCTCTCTCTGTCTCTCTCTCTCTCTCTCTCTCTCTCGCACTTGCGCGTGCACGTGCGCACGCGCGCGCGCGCGCACACACACACACACACACACACACTTTCCAATTTCCCCTCCTCTCCAAATAATTGCATCGATTTTGGTTAGATAAATATTCCATGCTGAATTCATCAAGGTCCAGGAGATGGAAACCATGCCGCCATTTGTAGAGGGAAAGTATAAGAATATAATATAAGGAAGTATAATATAGGAACTATTAACACAACATAAGGTTATCTTAGAGGAGAAAGAGAACTCTAAAGAAAGCCCTAGAGATGAGCAAGGCTACTGGAGGAAGGAACACCCCTCCCTGAGGCGGGGCTGGCAGGCCAAGGCTGAGAAGCCAACCACTGCGCTGCTGGCACTATTCGCTGGGAATCCGCTCACCGGAGTGCAGTGGAAACCTGATGGGAGGCTCTCCGTGAGGTGCTGCTGAAACTTAATGGGGGCGAACGCCACCCTGGACGTCTCCCCCAACCCACCTGCTGCTGGGAACCAAACAGTGGGAGCAATAAGAAGGAAAAGTGTTCATCTTTTATGATTGGGAACGTCTTACTGACAGCTGAGCCATGCAGCATATATGGCAATCCCCTTCCCCACTTGACTTACGGGTTCCTCTTGAATTAATAATTGACTTTGTTGTTTTTATGTCCTTAATTATCATCAGTCCCCAAAACTCTCTCCCTAGTGATTTAAATCTCCCCTCCCACAGGGCAGCAAGAGTCTCAGTCCTAATTCTGGCAACCTTTGGCGCCAGGTTCACAGTTAGGGAAGGGACACATGGCAGCAGAGAGCACTGTTGTGATTTGAGGACGTTTATGCCTCTTCAGCAGGATTCCCCATAGTGGCCTTGGGGCCAGTTCATGGAGTCTTCTCTGCCAAAGGTCATCTCACAAATGCCGTGCCCTCTTTGTCGTTAACTCACTGCCCTCCTGGCTTCTTGGCATCCCATTTATCAATTAAAACACAACTATAAATATGGGCTGAACCGTGAGGCAACACGTTGTCTTAAAGGAGGGGAACGAATGTGACATCATTCAGGCCCACACCATCCACCTCTAGCTTCTTGAAAAGGTCCCCAAACCTTTCTGAAATTTCCAAAACAGGCCTGTTCTTCGTACTAAACGTTCAGCTTCCTTAAGAACTATCATTCTAGATAAATCAACCAGGTCTTATTTAGTAGTATCGCTTTTCTCTTGTAAGTGCCAGTGTCATATCCGGAAAGTATTTCTCGTAACAAATGTATACAATTTCAACTCCTCATGGAAACCACATATAATTTTAGCCAAACAAAAAACGCCTCTAGTTAGCCTGGCTCTCACCTTTACTTAGAATCTTATTTTTATAGTGACATGATTCCTGACTTTGGAACAACTGATTTAAAAACCAATATTCCAAATTCAACACACTTGTGGCTCGGAAACTGCTCCTTTTCAAGGTCTGACAGTGAAATACTAAAAATTGCTTTTATAGTGTTAATTAAAATGTATCATGTTAGCATCACAACATATACAAAACACATAAATTTACGTATTAAGTCACCAATTTGTATTGTCTCTCAAACTGCTTTCATCACAAATACTTGTTTTGTGGCCATGCACACTTTTTAGTCCCTCGAAACCCAGGGCAAAGGCACAGAGTAGGGCATACGAAAGATTTTGGATCCAATGGAACTTTTAATCCTGTTGAATCTTTCATCATTAAGATTATTTTACACTTGTACTTGTTATATTATTAGTGTTACTGTTTTATAACGATAATTATTAATGTATGATATGCCAGTATTGCATGTAGCTATTAATCGTTGAGTCTGTTTTACAACATTTAGAACTCACTCTTCTGCTGTATGAAGCTTTGCCCCAAACCTTCACTCCCAGGCACAGACATTTCATGCCAGCCTTGTGCAGGACACTGAGTGGCCCTATCAGATGAAGTCCAAGTGTTTTAAAGTCCAAATATCTAGATAGGTTTCTTCCACAGATAGGTTTTTGCCATGGGTTTCGAAGATCAAATAACTTTAGGATTCAAAGGAATGTGAAAGCCGTAAGTATACGTTCAGATGAGCTGATCGTAAATGACTATACACAGAATGCTGTTCAAGCTTGAAATATTAAGGAAACTCATTGTTTCCTTAAAAAAAAAGTTGGCTTTAGTTGTTGCTCCTTTACCTAATGAATCGATTTTCCAGAGAGACAAAAAATAGTTTTTCTTCAACGAGCACAGAAACGGGAGGAGAAACAAATTTCAACAGGCCAATCTTCGCATAATGGCAAATCCAGAACTCCAGTCTCTGGTCAAAGGCTTATGTGCTTAGAGACTATTTTGAAACTGGATTCAAAGGATAAAATGTTAACCGAAGTACTCTAAGTGGGCAAAAAACAGAGTCAGACCTTACCCCAAACTAGATTCCAGAATGATCAAAATTTGCATGTAAAAGAAGGCAAATCTCTATAAGTTTAAGAAGCAAGTGTATATAACATGTTTATGGATCCCTGGTGGGAGAGGACTTCCTAAGCTAAACATGCCCCTAAAGCCAAAAAGCCTCAGGAATATGATGGATAGATGTGACCGCATGAAAGTCCAAAATCTTCCTGCTATGGACCAAATGTTTGCACCCCCACAAAAGTCATATGTCGAAGCCCTAACTCTCAGTGTGATGGTATCTGGAGATGGGGCTTTGGGGAGGTAGCCAGGGTTGAATGAGGTCATGAAGGTGAGTCCTCATGATAGAATTAGAGCTTGCTTCCTCCCTGTCATGTGAGGACACAGCAAGAAAGTGGCTGTTTGCAAGCCAGGAAGAAAGCTGTCACGGGAAATTGACCGTGCTGGCACCCTGATCTTGGACTTCTAACCTCCAAAACTCTCAGAAAATAAATTTCTGTTTTTTAAAGCACCCAGTCTATGGTCTTACGTTATGGCAGCCTGAGAAAACTAATAACACAGCCTAAGGAAAATTTAAAAACCAGAAACATGGTGGGGCGTCTGGACGGCTCAGTCAGTTAAGCATTCAACTCTTGATTTCAGCTCAGGTCATGATCTCATGGTTTGGGAGTTCGAGCCCTGCATCAAGCCCTGCTTGGGATTCTCTCTCTCTCTCCCTCTTTCTCTGCCCCTCCCATGTTCGTGCGCTCTCTCTCTCGCAAAATAAACAAGCATTAGAAATTTTAATTAAAAAAACCCAGAAATGTGGGGAAAAAAATTGCAACATATGTAATAGGCAACATGGTTATAGTCTAAAATTTATTTTACCAATCAGATAGAAAAATACAAATATTGTTTCAGCAAAATGAGTAAAGGACACAGAGATAATTTATGAAAGAACGATAAATTGTCCATCAACAAAAGTGATGGCTTTGAAGATGGAGGAAGGGCCCACAAGCCAATGATGCAGGTGGCTTCTAGAAGCTGGATAAGACAAGGAAGTAGATTCTGTACCGGAGCTCCCAGAAAGGAACACAGCCCTGCAGCATGTTGACGAGACCTGTGTTGGATTTCTGAGTTCCAGACGTGTAAGATAATAAATCTGTGTTCTTTTAAGCCAACAAGTGGTAATTTGTTACTGCCACAGTAGAAAACTAATACAGCTACTAATCAAAGAAATACTAATTAAAAGAGTGATATTTTTGCCTTTAGAGCCTTATAACTGAGAAGTGTTGCTGTAGGGGAATATAGGCACACATGCTTTTGTAGGAACGTGTTAGGATGCCCTTTTAGGGGAGAAGTCATTTGGCAGTATGTATCAGATCTTTAACATGCATACCCTGGCCTAACAATTTTCTTTTTCTTTGGCTATATCCTAAAGCACTGGGTTTCCAGCTGCATTGAGTGGTGGATCTCTTTCTTCACACCAAAAAGAGCAGAGAGAAGTAAGCCTGTGACTGCTGAAGCAGGGTTAGGGGTTGCAGCCCTGATACTTGGCCTTTACCTCACCCCTACAGGAGCCCCTCAGGTATTCCCATGGGCTCCATGGAACACACTTGGAGAACCACTGTCCTGGGGGAATAACTACACAAGCAACCCAAAGACCCCAACACACAAGGATGTTTATCACAGCATTGCTTATAATCGCAAAAAAAAATTAGAAACAACCTCCATGCCCCTCCAAAAAGTGGCTAACTTATTATAGTTTATTTATAAATAGTATACAAAACTATGTACCTATTTAAAATGATGACATATAAAGAAATAAAAAAAATAAATAAATAAAATGATGACATACATCCGTATTGAAATGTAAAGAGTTATGCAAATTATTGAGTGGGAAAATAATCTATAAATATCTCTGCATGGTAAGATTCATCTCTTATTTACACAGACATGTATAGGAAAGACGTATAAAGGACATAAGAAGATGCTCAGCATCACTCATCGTCAGGAAAATACAAATCGAAACCACAATGAGCTATCACCTCACAGCTGTCAGAATGGCTAAAATCAAAACCACAAGAAACAAGTGCCGGTGAGGATGTAGACCTAAAGGAACTCTCATGCACTGTTGGTGGGAATGCAAACTGGTATAGCCACTGTGGAAGACAGTATAAGTGTTCCTTAGAAAGTTAAAAGTCAAGGGGCACCTGGGTGGCTCAGTCGGTTAAGCGTCCGACTTCAGCTCAGGTCATGATCTCACCGTTCTCGAGGTCGAGCCCCGCATCGGGCTCTGTGCTGATGGCTCAGAGCCTGGAGCCTGCTTCAGATTCTGTGTGTGTGTGTCTCTCTCTTACCCGCCCCTGCTCACATTTGGTCTCTCTCTCTCTCTCAAAATAAATATTTTTTAAAAAGTTAAAAATAGAATTACCATATGATCCAGTAATTCCACTACTGGGTATCTACCCAAACAACATAAAAGAACTAATTTGAAAAGATATATGCACCCTTATGTTTACATGATCTACAAGAGCCAAATAACGGAAGCAGCCCAAGTGTCCATTTATCGATGGACAGATAAAGAAGATGTGGTATATATACACACACACAATGGAATAATACCCAGCCATGGAAAATAATGAAATCTTGCCATCTGCAATGACATGGTCGGATCTAGAGAGTTATAATGCTACGTGAAGTAAGTCAGCCAGAGAAAGACAAATACCATAGGATTTCACTTATGTGGAATTTAAGAAACAAAACAAATGAACAAAGAAAAAAGAAATAAAACAAATAGCCTCTTACCTATAGAGATATTGTGATGAGGAGTGAATAACATATATAATTGCTTAATCACTGCATTAAATACCTGAACCTAGTGCAACACTATGCATTAATTATACTGGAATTTTAAAAAATTTTCAATACATTTTTTTAAAACATAGAAAATAATAGAAAAACCCAATGACTGTAAAAAAAAAAGAAGAAAAGAAAAGATGTATAAAGAGATATTAGATGAAAGCATTAACAGAGGCCAATCTCTGTGTGGCACAATTAGGATGAGTTTTTCTTCTTTATACCTTTATGTATTTTTAAAAATGAATACATATTACTTTTGTAATCAGAAAAAAATCTGGTTATACACTGAAACACAATGAGCAACAAATGAATGAATGGCTAGAAATGTGTGTATGACAGAGAGAGAGAGAGAGAAGAGGGGAGGGAGAGAAAGTGGGGAGGGCGGGGTGGGGTGAGACATAGATATTTTATGTGATGAGGTTTGAACAAAGCCATTAATGTTGGGTATCTCCTATTTGCCCCACTAACTCCACTTTATCCCTTTTTCCTTTCTACTCTGTGCCTGGGGAGGCTGACCGACGTGGATGCTATTGATGATCTCCTTGCACTTGGCTTCCACCTGGGTTTTCCAAAGGAAGTGCACTGGCAGAGATTAGGGAGTGGGAGCGTGAGATCAAGGTATATGCCCCAAACTCTTTCTCCGTATCAATGCCCCGTATTAATGCCAGCTCCTGTTTGGATGCCCTGTCCATGCAGCCGTCCCCTCCACGTCTCCCCCTCTACTCCCTTCAAGTGTGGCGGTGGTAAAGTTTCCTGCTTTGGTTAACCCCAGGGTACCGTATGATCCATTGGTTTCTGGGAATTCTACCCATAACTTTGTAAGTTACTCAATTTGAGCGTGCTGCTTCCAGCTGGGATCCTGACGTGTGTGTGTGTGTGTGTGTGTGTGTGTGTAATAGTTTTCTTCCAAATATCCTATAGTCATATCTAAAAGTCCTATTTTGTTCTACAAATATGCAGCCAATACGTAACATACAGCTCAGTCCATAAATACAGATATTAAAAAAAATATTTTCATCATTTCCTGTAGCTCAGTTTAATTCCTATTTTGCATCTCCATTCTACTGGGGTGGCAAAATTTAGGTCACCCAGTTTGGGGCTTGCTCTTCCATCTACTCCCCCCAGTTTCATATCTAAGGAATGGGGAGCTTCCCTGGTGCGGAGGCACTGGTGGGTGACATGTCACGTGGCCACACAGGCAACTGCCGGGACACCCCATGCCCCACGCTATTCTCAGTGAGCAATTCAAGAGTTTTGGTGAGCCCTCCTACCTCCATGCTATCCACATACTTCTATGTTGATTTTGAGTTATTCTGGGGTGTAGGAAACTCTGGGAGGCTGCCCAAGCCCCATCCGTCAGGTCCTGTGTTACAGCCACTTTTTCTCTAGTCCTGCCACTTCCTCCGTGCTCTGCCAGCCAGGGGAGCATGACACAAGTCCCATGGCTGCTTTCACTCTGACACTCTACGGTGTCTCCCCAGGTCTCAGTCTGTGGTCTCTCTGAGACCCAGCAATGCCCACCCTTAAAGTGTTTCCCTTGCAGCGTTATTTCCCCTCCAGCCAGAGAAACTTCTAGTCTCCATCGTGGGGAAGCTTTCTCATGATGTATTCTCCTAAATATTTGGTTTAATAGTTGCTCATGCTATGTAGGTTCAACTGGAAGGCTAATTGGTAATAATTAGGACGTTGGTACAAAACCTCATCACATCAAAGAAGTTGAGCTTTGTGACAGGTGAGTATCTAGAGGATGCTAGAGTCATTATATCCTCATTTTCTCTTTCACAAACTGTACACAATCATGTACATTTAAAACTTTGGGAAGAACAGGCTTAAGGCAGGCGGTACGTTTTATGAAAGGCGGTACAGTACTTTTTATGAAAGATAATACTGTACCTTCCTTTTCTTTCAAAGGAGTTTAATGCAAGGTCTTCCAATTTGGGCATGTACAAAAAATTCACAACTTAGGACTTTTTAGAAGTCCCTTGCAGAGGCTAGGCCTGCAGATATAATTTTCGGCCACTAGATGTCTCTAAGTCTTAAAGTAGCACAATAATGAGGTTTGTGTCTATTTATATACGCACATCACCTACCCCCCAGTTAGAGTTTCATAATCCTCTTATGTAATGCTGGGTCTTCAGCTACAGTTGATTATCAGTTGGGAAATGGGCAGGGGGGGGGATCCCAAAGGCTCTGTGCCCCCAAGACAGGGCCGGAGCTGTTGGGGGGGGGGGGTCTGTGCCTGTATGACCACACAGATCCCCAAGATTCTGAAATTTGCCCATGCATTGGGCAGTGAACGCGTGGGCAGGGAAAGCAAAGAGCTGCCTGTGGTATGTGACCAGCTGGCTGGATTCACAGATTAACTCATCCTCTTTCTTACAGTTTGGAACCAGCAGAGGAGCTAGCGGGCCGAGTAATATCTCAGCCCTGCATCTCTCCCCAGGCTGTAGCACTGCTTAAAACCCTCATGTCGGCCACACCTGCCCCCAAACCCCTGACCCACCAGGGAACCCCACGGCCAGCAAATGCCACAGGACTGTCCCCAGACAATGTCCCCCGCCCTGTCGTCAGGGCATCTCATCAGTCTGTTTTCTGTGGTGCTTTCCTGTATGTGTCTGTCTGCCAGCCTCGACAGGAGCTCCCAGAGGGCACGGACCACTCCTGTTCGTCTTTGCAGCCCCCCCCACCCCCAGCCTCACATCCAGTACTTTCTGCAAAAGGTATACAGTGAATGTCTGTTGCAACCAATGCGCGGTCACAGAGGGTGTGAGAAGGCCGGTGAAATTACTCACCACTGATGAGTTTTTGAATCTTAAAAAAAAAAATCACCCAAAGCCTCTAAGGACAGAAATCACCTTTAATGAATGGCCCTCCCCTGGTTGTTTGGAAGCTGACTTAATGCGGGTCCTTAAACCTATCGTTTCAGTGCGAAGGTTAAGTGTGTGAACCCTACGGTAGGACTGTCTGGCGTAAACCTGAGCCTCCATATTTGCCAGTTCTGTGGCCTTGTGGCAAGAGACACTGGCAATCTCCAGCTCGGTTGTGACTTTCATAAAATATGCATAATGACAGTGTATTTATTCATTTCATAGATTTGTTATGAAGATTCCAGAAGTCAATTCTTTTTTTTTTTAATTTTTTTTTCAACGTTTATTTATTTTTGGGACAGAGAGAGACACAGCATGAACGGGGGAGGGGCAGAGAGAGAGGGAGACACGGAATCGGAAACAGGCTCCAGGCTCTGAGCTATCAGCCCAGAGCCTGACGCGGGGCTCGAACTCACGGACCGCGAGATCGTGACCTGGCTGAAGTCGGACGCTTAACCGACTGCGCCACCCAGGCGCCCCCAGAAGTCAATTCTTATCTGTCGCTGACAGCAGTCGCTCAGTAGTGGTTAAAAGTTGGGGACCAAAGTGAGAATGCCTCCAGTTCAAACCTGTCTCTGTGGAACTTGGACACATTACATAAACTCTCCAGGCCTAAGTTTCCTGTCTGTAAAGTGGGGATAAAGCTACTTAGCTCAACAGGGGGGAGTTGGTACAGGGAGTAACTGACATAGGAAATTTACCAACACATATTAACTAATATCATCCTCGCACTTCAGCACTTACAACAGTAAGTAAACAGCCTGCGGACTGAGTGGTCAAGGGATTGGGTATCTGCCATTCACTACATTCACGATACTGTCAACTCCTAACTTTTCTTTAACTCCTCGCTTCTGTATAATTTTGTAGAGCCTGTTTATATTTATTATTTTACTTGGATCCTAAAACCCTTCCAGTTTATTTTAATCCAGAGGATGATGGTGATTAGTGAAACACATGGCTCCAGGCTCGTCACACATCAGATGACAAGGAAAAGCCAAGAATGAAGAGAGTTGGGCAGAGGGAAGGGGGTGGGGAAGAGAGGTGAGGCGTTGGGAGCTTCCTCTTAGCCAGTGGGTCCTCCTCTGTTCCAGTTGCTGGGGTCGTTCAAAGCTCTTTTGAAAATGCAACAAAAGCTATGAATACTCACCCAGAAAACTACACGTGAACACAACACTTTCAAGCATTTGCACGGGGTCAGACTGAGATGTGTTGCAAGCGATAATTTCGCATCCCTTTCAAATTAATTTTTTAACAAATACTTGTTGAGTAGTTATTGCTGGCAGCAGAGAAAAACAAACTTTACATTCATAAAACTCATGTTCCTCTTTGAGATTAGAAGTTATCACATCCATGCAGTTTTCTGAACTTCTGGAACCTCTTTAAAAGTTAGTTAAATAAAGGACTAATTTCTGGTAGTCAGTACAACCCCATGGAAAATTCTATTGACTGTGAACAGCGAGCAGCTGCCCGCTGGCTGAGCACCATGCAAAAATGCTCAACAGAAAGACCTCCGGTGAGGGACGTTCTCTTTGTTTGTTTGAGGCTGACAGCAAGGGCAATTCAAGTGTTTCCACTAGGCCAAGTATTGCCTGTGAAAACCTTAATTAGAAGGTACCGTCTTTCTGATTTATTCTCATGCTGTCTGGGGCACTTTATAGATAGATACCTCAGCACCTGATGACCTACCCACCCTTTAATCCACAGTTGGGTTCAGGGCTCAGGTTAAGACCCCTGGGACTGACGGTTGGGTTTAAACACCAAGGAGGTCGCGGGGAGCTCTTCCTATATGCAAATACCTCACTCATTACCTGAAGCTCATGGTGATGGGAAGACGGGCTGGGGAGGGGAGAGAACAATAGGAAAATCGCGACCCTGACTGCAAGCCAGGAACAGAGAACTCATTACGCCTCCATGGAGGCTTTGAGAAAGGGACTCATGTCAAGTAGGGCTGCCTCCGAGCTTCCACGCATGCTCTGATGTGCTGCCGTCCCCGGACGCAGGCCTGAGCCACTCTCCTCTGCCAGTCGGTGCACGTGTCTCTTCTTTAAATACTAGGTCAGGGCACAAGCTGTTCAGGGCCAAGGAGGATCATGCTGGGAAAGCGGCGGGGCACACTGAGTCACGGCTCTACTGTGCGGGGTGTGGGGAGCTTCGGCACAGGAGGCAGCTGGTAGACCTCCGGCCCGGCTGGGGAGGATGGCCGAGGGGTGGGTTGGCTGAGGGCGCAGGGGGAGCTTTCGTGTCAGCTTTCAGAGCCAGGAATCCACGGGTCTAACATGATGAAGGTTTGGTTCATCCCCCAAACACAGGGTGGTGCTTGTCAGCAAGTTCACGCCACAGTGAACACTTTGTGTAGACCGTCAGGATCAACAGCCAGAGGGCCGGGGCCTCCTGGGCTGTCTGGCTTCGAGCGTCCAGGTGGTTTTGCTGATGCTGACCAACTCAGTGAGGGGGCTGGGCAGGAAAGACAGCCTCCAGGCTTCTCCCTGGCCGGTGGACAGCAATGATTTGTCAGTACTGGAATGGTGACGTGCCCCGGAGGAGAAGGCGACGCTCAGTAAGGCAGTGGCCCTCCAAGGCGGGGGGGCCTTCCCAGCAGTGGTAGTTGCTTGTATGTATGTATGTATCTATGCTTTCTGGTGGCCCAACTACTCCAAGGTTAAAGGGACAGGGAAGGTGGCCTGACATTTCTGTGACTTCCCGGTGGCTGAGACAGGACTAATGTTCACTGTTAAAGACCCCAGGCTTTTCCAAGACATGGAGGCACCCTGGGCTTCCGCCTATGAGCCAGGGGAATGGTGCTGGGGGCAAAGCAGACTTTCTTAGCTCCTGTCTATACGGCGCAGGCTGCAGACACACTCTCTGGGACTCAGCCCTCAGGAGCCCAGAGCCCGCAGAGAGACAGGAGGAGCACGGAGGGAGCACCCACACTTCCGCCAGAGAGAGCCCACCTCATCCTTCTGAGGGCCGGGCGAGCACTCATGATGCTAAAACAGAGAAATCAAGTGAGAGCAGAATGCAGATTCTCTGAGCAGTCTGTCTTAATCTTGACCCTCTATTTACTGGAACAGATTCCTCAGCGCAAAAAAATTCGACAGAGCATTTCCATTGGGAGAGTCCAAAATAAAAACACAACCAAAGAAGCAATTCCCAACATAAAGTTCTACACCTCACCAGTGTTTCACTCGTAATTACCCATTTGGCCAGAGGGCAACACGATCTTTGCAGAGTGGAATGGTAGAACACACAGACCCCGGAGTCAGACTATCTGGGTTTAAAGCCCAGTTCTGCCGTTTACCAGCTGTGTGACGTTAGGCAGTTTACTTAACCTTTCTGTTCTCGGTTTCGCCCTCTGTAAAATAGGGTCATTAATAACAGCTACCTATAGGGGCATTCTAAAAATGAAATGAGTTAATATACATAAAATGTTTAGAAGAGAAGTTGGTGCATAGCTATGTGTGTGTTATAGGAGCGTTAAATAGATTGAGTGTTAAATTTCTTTTTTTTTAACATTTATTTATTTTTGAGAGAGAGAGAGAGAGCACACGGGGGAGGTGCAGAGAGAGGGGGACAGAGGATCCGAAGCCACCTCTGAGCTGTCAGCACAGAGCCCGATGCAGGGCTCCAACCCACAACCCATGAGATCATGACCTGAGCCAAAGTCAGACCCTTAACCGACCGAGCCACCCAGGCGCCCCTTAAATTAGATTTCAAAGGAAGTTGTGGCCTTCTAATGTGTCCACAGGCTAGGCTGAACCATATTTCCCAGAATTTCCTTTGCTGTACATTTTGGCCACAAGAGAGATTCTTAAGCCAAGACTTGTGTGTGTGTGTGGGGGGGGGGGGGAGTGAATCGGCAACCAATTTGCAGCTCAAATTATCTGCTGGCTCTGCACCTGCCCCACTTCCCCTGCATCCTCCTTCAGCTGCTCTGACCCCCGGGCCAGGTGTGTGTTCGGCCCCACGACCACAGGCAACCTGCACACCGCACCACCAAGGGCAGAGGTTCCGCTCTGTCCCTGGTGGGGGGTGGGGGGGAAGCCCGGCTCGTGCTGTGGTTCCACCGTGTCCTCGCTCTTCCTGACGGCCTGCCCTCTGGACTTCCGGCTCATCGATGAGAGTTCCAAGGTGACCACAGAAAACAGAGTCGAAAGAAATTTTTTTCAATGAACAGAAAATAATTTTCTCAAGCTGAAGAAGGTAAGTCCTCACTGTGAAATATTTACAATGTGCAAAGAACGCTTTCTAACTGATAAGCCCCCAGAAAGGGGGGAAAGTGGGGGGAAGGGACAACTCAGAAAAGAGCAGATCTCAAAAGCAACAAACTTCCAAAACGATACACACGCTCACCAGAGAAACCGCAGATTGAACTGACTTTATATCTAGCAGCCTGGAAAAAATTTAGACCCCCAGCAGATGCCTGAAACTGTGTAAAGTGTCGAACCCTATCTACACCATGTTTTTACCTATACACTCATACCTATGATACCGCTTGATTTCTAAATTAGGCACAGTAAGAGATCGACAATAAACAGCAGTTAACTAACAATAAAATGGAGCAATGGTAACAATATGCTGTCAGAGAAGTTATGTGAATGTGGTCTCCCAAAACGCCTTATTGTTCTGTACTCACCCTTCTTGTGATGATGGGAGATGATAAAATACCGGCGTGATGAGACGAAGTGGCGTGAGTGACACACGCGCAGTGACGTAGCGTTAGTCCACCGCTGACCTTCTGACCTTCCAGCAGCAGAAGTGTCATCTGCCTTCAGAGGGCGGTTGATCTCGGGTAACAGAAACCACGGGCAGCGGAACTGCGGATGGGGTGGCGGGGGGGGGGCGGGCGACTGCAGCTGGAATGGGTTTGTTGGCGGTGATGAAGAGCCACGGGGAGTCTCCTGCATTGTTGCTGGAGCTGCAAATGGTTATGGACGTTTGAGAAAGCTGTGTGACAACATCTATTACAATGAAAGATTTGAAGTTTCGACTCAGCAATTCCACTCCTGGGAATCTACCCCCAGAGAAGCGAACACACCCAAGGCTGATGTACAAGGATGTTAATGGCCGCATAATTTGTAATGGCAGAAACGGGGGGGGGGGTGGAGGGGGGAGGCAGGGTCACCGACCGGGCATTTGGTTCATTGGCCTGTTAGACAGAACCATACTTAATCATCGCAGGCTGCTGAGGCTTTGACCCTATCCTGATGGCTGCTGGGAGAGGAGACCCACCACCTTCCTGGGCAGCCCATCCCGTACCTCACAGCCTCCACTTGGACACCGGCTTTTATCGAGACGTCGGCACCGGGAATGTGAGCTGGTTGCCTTTGCTTCTCTTCCCAGGCAAAGGTTTATTTTTAAATAAATCGTTCCTTTCAGAACAAGGCTTGGATCTCGCTGTTTAGTTATTTTATTCCAGAGTGGATACGGTCGTTTACCTTAACTCACCGCAGGACTGTGGGTGCTGGGCACAGAGACTGTGGCCCGGGCCTTACTCAGCCACTGGTGCTCCCTCCTCCTGGAGAATTGTCAGAGCTACGTCACGGTGCCCACCGACCGCACAGACCCTCTGCTTCGTACAAAGACTGAGAAGCAAATAAAAGTCCTTCTGCGAACCAGCCTGTAGTCGCCGGATCTCACCAGACTCGTCACTCTATCACACAAGTCGAAAGAAAGCACTTCTAGTTCAACTCACTTGTCAGGGAGGGAGATGTTTATTTCATCCCAAAATGAAACCCATGGTTCTGCTAAGAACCAACTCTGCTTTGTGAATGTTTCCAGCATCCCTGAGCTTCTTTTTACTTGGTATTAGACAGCCTGTCTCTCCGCTCCTCCTTGGGGAGACGGTCTGGGATCCAGTCCCAAGTGTTCAAGATGCGGGCATGTGCGGTTCTAATGCAGTGACAGAATCACAGAGTCACTTCCTCTTCCTAGGGTCTCCCGGCCCAGAGGATAGGGAAGGGCTAGCCCGGAACCTACTGTGGCTTCTTAGGTCAGGAAAACGTATTCTCTGTGCACTGCCTCCTCCCCTCCGCTGCCCCTCTCCCGCTGCACCCAGACTACTGGTCCAAGCTGTCTAGGCATTGCCCACTGATGAAGCTATTTCCTGGGGCGCCTCGGTGCCTCAGTCGGTTAAGCGTCCGACTCCGGCTCAGGTCACGATCTCGAGGTTTGTGGGCTCAAGCCCTGCATCAGTCTGAGCTGTCAGCGCAGAGCCTGCTTCCGATTCTTTCTTTCTCTGCCCCTCCCCCACTTGCACTCTCTCTCAAAATAAATAAATAAACCCTAAAAAAAAAAAAAAAAAAAGCAAGCTACTTTCCTAAGATCACTCTACAGGAAGGGAAACTCGTGGAAGGAGGGGTCTCTTCATGGGAACACACACCAAACGTGCCTGGGCCCGGGCACGCCTTTCTATGGCTGATGGAAGAATCTGGACCCCCGAGATCCCTCTTCTCCAGTTATCTGTTGTTGTCTGCAAGCTGCCCCTCCCTCTGATGAAGCGTATGCCTTAATCAAGCCACGTTAATTGCCACATCAGACAGCGGTCCTGTTAGCACAGCAAGGCTTCCTGGGGCAATGGAGCGATGCCGATGGCACCTGGTCCCTCAGCAGACAACCCTCCCTCATATACACCTGCTACCCATGGAACGTCTGGAGGCGGAGCTTATGACCCCTGGTTTATAGAAGGGCAACCTGAGGTCCGGAAAGGTTAAATGACTTATCCCAGGTCACCTGGCTCTTAAGTGACAAGACTGGGCCTGAAATCCAAAGTTATCTGACTGTAAAGCCTTATTGCTTTCCTTCCTTCCACTGCGCTGCTTTACTGAACAAGTGTGACTGGAGAACGGCTTTTAAGGACTTAAGGGCTTTGAGGGGCAGGGAGAACCGAAATCTATTTCTTCTCAGCAGTCGGGGAGGAATATGTCCTCTGGAACTAGAAAATGAAAGTGTGAGTGAGCGAATGAGTGTATTCCCTTTATTACATATAGAACCGTCCTCCACAGCTTTCCTCTCTCCTCTCCTGTGACCCAGTTCAGCCATCCTCGGGGGGGGGGGTGATCAGCCTCCCCCTTTCTTGGGCAGTATGACGGGGGAGCCCCGAGGAGGGGTGAGAAGCCCACACACCGAGCCCCAAGACAGGTCACTGGGACTCTCAGGGCTTCAGGTGCCTCGTCTCTAAGGTGGAGTGAGGGCCACACCTCCAAAGGAGCGGTGGGGTTCAGATGAGCTGAAGTGTCAGAGGACAGCTTGATAAGCATGAGGCGTGGCCTCCAGAGGACTTTGGGAACGATTACTGTTCCTGATTCTACACCTCCTCACAGTTAGAGACCCTGCGGTGCAAGGGACGGTGCTCAGGAGGGCCAGACCCACTCCCTGCCTCCCTGTGTAAAAGCGCCCCCCCACCCCCACCCCAGGCCCGCCGCCCAGTGTGACCACGTGTACCTTCCACCCTTCCCATTCTGACTCTGCTCAATTACCCCTAGCCGATAGGAGTTTCACAGATGACTCAGAAGTGCAGAAATGCAAGTTTATTTTTCTGAACGTAACTTTGTGCGTACCCTTATTTCTGGGCTAAGTGACCAATTCATCGTCACCTTAATGACTTTCTCCTTTCCCATCAGCCGGTAAGACATCCATCTCCCTTCTCAGAAATGGGGAAACTGGGGCGCCTGGGTGGCGCAGTCGGTTGAGCGTCCGACTTCAACCAGGTCACGATCTCGCTGTCCGTGAGTTCGAGCCCCGCGTCAGGCTCTGGGCTGATGGCTCGGAGCCTGGAGCCTGTTTCCGATTCTGTGTCTCCCTCTCTCTCTGCCCCTCCCCCGTTCATGCTCTGTCTCTCTCTGTCCCAAAAATAAATAAACGTTGAAAAAAAAAAAAAATTTAAAAATAAATAAAAAAAAAAAAAGAAATGGGGAAACTACTCTTCATCAACCCCCCCCGTCCCCCCCCCCCCCCCCCCCGTGTTCCTGACTCTGTGGTTTGTAGCAGAGGGTGGCATACTTTTTCTAAGGGCCGGATGTGAAATACTGGTTTTGTGAAACACTCCCTCTCTGTGGCAACTACTCAGCTCTGCCATTGTGACAGGACGGCAGTCCCTGCAATGTGTAAATGAACAGGAACGGCTGTGTTCCAAGAAATATTTACAAAAGCAGGAGACAGGCCCTTGTTTGCCGCACCTTGGTTTATCCTGAACCCTAGGATCTCAGTCTGGGAAACTGCAGCTTCTCCTACTTAGAGCCAAGCTTTGGAAATCTGGAAATCGAGGACCCTTTTCTCCCTCAAGCCCTGGTCCTTGCACTCTTAAGCCAAGGCTTTTAAGGTTATTGCTTCTCTACTGGGATTTAAGAATGCCTCCTTAAAAATCAGAGGACAAGAATCTGACGCCGTGATCTTTAAGTGTCTACCCTGTCTCCTCTGAAATCTGAGTGGTGGCAGGAGGGTCCCTGCTAGAAATGCCAGAAAATAACAATTCCTGGTCTCTCAAATCTTAGCCCACTACAGCCGTGGTTCTCAAAGTGTGGACCCCGGACCAGCAGCAGCATCCCCTGGGGGCTTGGGAGAAATGCCAATTATTTCACCCCAAACACACACCTACCGGTCAGAAACCGTGTGGGGCTGCTGACCTGTGTTTTGCCACTCCCTCCAGGTAATCCCGAGGCAGCCTAAGGTTTAGAACCCTGCACCACAGCTCTGCGTCCCGCACCGTGTTTTTTTTCTTGCCTTTATAAATTCGTTCGTGCTATTTCCTCCTCTCAGATGCTTCTTTGGGTCTCTGCCACCGTCCTTGACACCATTCTACCTCTACACCTCATCTAAATATTGTGTAGTGCCTGTGACCTGTCCTAAAGTGTCTTCCTTGTTATTTACTTCTTTCCCCATTAACTTTTTGTGTGTTAATGCTTTGCCTCTGCAATGGACCCAGAAGCATGTCACAAATAAGAATCATATCGTAAACATCTTTGCAGCTCCCACGACACCTAGCAAACTTTCTGTCTCTGGTCAGTTTCCTAGAAGGTATTTTGAAGAAGGACCTCAGAGTCCGTGATTTTTTTGAGGCGGTGCCCAAAGGGAAGGAAGGACCCAGAGGGAAAAAAGGCTAAGCAAGGATATGGCTCAGGTCAATGCTAGCCATGATTGCGAGGGGCTTAAAGCACACCCCATTTGAGTCAAGGGGTTGGCATCTTGTACTCCCGACCATCAGCCATGGATGGGCCAGCCTGAGGGGTGCCCCTTCCTGGGTGAGGAGGTGCCTGTTGGCCAGGGACACTACTCCAGAGAGGGTGACAACTGAGAGCCACCTGCAACCACCAAGCATAGAGCAGCTGTGGGATGAGCACCCTGACCCAGGCAGGGGACCGGGGCAGGACTGTAACACTAGCTCCATTTTAGGTGAAACAAACGTTCAATAAAGGTTTGTGACGGACTGACTCCTTCTACTGTTCCCATCTATAAAAGAGAGAATACTGTAAAAGATAACCACCGTGCGAATTCTCTCTCGGGTCCTCATAAAGCATTTTACAGACATGCATTGTTAAACCAGATTCACTTTGTAAACTGAAACAGGAGTGGCCCAGAGAGTCCGGGCCTCCTACACGTGGCGGCGAGCGTGGCCACGGGGGTGCAGAAGAGAAAACGGACCATCTGGAATCACTGAGAAACAGGAGGAAAAGTTACAGCCCAAGTACCACAACCCTTCTTGAATAAGTACCATTTTTGTGTTTCGTCTGGAGGATGAGTCATTTCCCACTTTCTTCCCCTCAGCCTCCCCAAAGTCCAAGCTAACCAAAAAGGATCTCCAGATGGCTCACCCACGATCAGGTCTCCTTTGATTGTTCCGGGAGGTTTAATTTGTCACCACCAGGAGTACGAAGACCAAATCAAGAGGCAATATGGCGGGAGAAGAGAGAGGGAGGGAGATCGCGGCCTGCCCGTGAGAGGACTGGGGAAGGGCGTGTGGGTTATACAGATGGCGCGCCATTCAGGAGCCCTTCTGAGAAACGCCAACGTAGGTTGGCCCAGGTGTATTACAAGTTCAGCTCGATGACTCACAGTCCTGGCCGCACGCTAGAACCACCTGCGGAGCCTTAAAACCCACAGATGCCCAGGCCCTGCCTGAGATACTGATGCAAGCGGTTCATTGGAGCCTGATTTCCACATTCCTTTTTTTTTTTTTTTTTAAGCTCCCTGGAGGGGTTCAATGCGCACTTAGTGGTGAAGAGCACTGTTGTAGCATCTGCTCTTTATCTGAGCTGCAGTCAAGATTTATTGCTTTTCCCCCAAGTATTTCTTATCTATCTGCCCAGTCCCGCATTTCACGCTACAGAACCAAAGAAATGTGCAACTGGAAGGAACGACGGGTCTGGGGAGTCAGATGGTACAGGTCCAACTCTGCCACTCCCAGCCGCGTGACTTTGGGGAAGTCACTGGAGTCCTTTGGCTCTCGGTTTCCTCACCTCTTAGGGATTGGGGCAAAGGCCCAGAGATACAAAAATGAGAAAGCCTGGGGTTTACTCCTTCCTCAGCTCTTAACCATCTCAGAGTGCACATCAAGAACAATGGACTGTTTCTAGAATTTACCATCTTACACTGCACAGGATCTTCCTCCCCGTTGGAGCAATGACGTGGGTTTCTTCGGCTTCTCCCGACACTCCGGTGATTTACCAGAGTCTGCTCCCCATAACTCCATGGCTCTGATTCTTCCCCCTCTGCCTCTTTGCTCATGTTATTATCCCCTCCTCATGTAACCTCCACCTCCCCAACCACCATCCATCGCTTAAAATTTCAAGGCAAGTCCCTCCTCCCCTAAACCACTGATCACATTTGTTTCTCCCTCATCTTAGCAGCTCATTGTCTCCTCACTGCCACATACATTGTGTCCCCCTCTACGCTGCCTCCTTAAGGGTCATAAGGACAAGCATTCCCACCCTTCTATTACACTCTACCAATTAGGGAGCACCTACGATGTGCTGGGCACTGGCTAGGTGCTTCACTTCTATCATTTCGAATCCTCAAAGCAACCTGTAACATAGGCTCTCCGTATCACACACATGCAGAAACTGAGGCTCCAAAAGATCACGTGAACTTATCTGAGAAGGCCCTGGTGTGGGAGTCAGCGCTCCACCCCAGATCTGTCTGGCTCCCGAGTCCGTGCTGTTCCCACCACTCGACGCTGCCTCGGCAGTGGAACGTTTGTCCGATGACGGATTGAAGTATCTGCGAGTCAGGAGAAGTAACATATGCCTAAGTGACAACTTGAGGAAAAAGCAGGGAGATCGCTTTGGTTTTTTTCTCTAAACAGCAAACTGACACATCTACCCAACCCCAGCCTGACCATCTGCTCGATGTATTGGCCAATAAGTTTGACAGATTATGTCCAAGCTGACATAGCCACTAAGCTGACACAGAAATTACAGATTCCTTGCGGGGGTGGCATTATGAAGCAGAAAGAGAACAGGACTAAAATGAAAGGCCCTGGGTTCTAATCCCATCCACCTTTGCTGTTAGCTTGCTGTGTGACCTTGGATCAGTCACGCGACTTCTCTGGGTGTCCATTTTTCTGAGGGGACGCTACATTAGCAGTTTCAGACTCGGTTTTGAGAGGCAGAACCTTTGCAGTTGGAGCCGTTTGGGTTGAAGGATGGGAAGACAAGGGAACCCATATCCGCAGGGACCCCCACTCATCCTGCCAGGAAATCCCAGAGGTAACTCCAGGGACCTGTTTGAAATCCACTGGGCTAGAAGTTCCCCAAGACCCCTACCAGAACGTCCTGTGATCCCCTCTCTCACTTGCTCTGGAAAACCCCTTCAAGCAGTATTTTCTGCACTTAGGTGCTTACTGAATACTTTCAGTTGACAAGTGGGAACTGTCCCTGGATAATGTCCACCAGGCACTGCTGCTTCCTCCTCCTAGCCTTCTGCCTGCACCCTGTCATCGATTAGTTCTACTTGGCAACTTTGCCTTTATTTCCAATCCTCTCTGCCAAGTTCTGCTTCCATCCTAGGATGAGCTGGCCTTGAGGGCAATGATGCATATGTCCACCAGGGATTCTAAAAGAGGGGACTTCCCAAAGCATTCATTTCCGTGATTTGCATGACCTTTCTCTACCAGCAGCCCTTGGGCCACCTCCCTCGGCCCTGAACGGGAAGAGTAGTATTTACTCCCACCAGTGAAGCTGCAGACCCCATTAAAGGAGGAAGAGACCCCATTAAAGGAGGGGCGAGGTGGGGGGGGGGTTCCTAATCGATGATTCCTTTATTAAACTTTTATACCTTGCAAGCTGTTACAGGGCCTAAATCAAAACCAGGAGGGAACGGCTACAGGGAGAAATAAAGGGTTGTCTCCAACTCTTCTGTGTCAGGGTGAGTCTCCTCAGAAGCAGACACCAAAATGGGATCAGATGCACCAGCAATATGTTACGGGAACCGCTTCTAAAGGATAAAGGGGAGAAATCAGGAGTAAGCAGGGAGAGGTTTCAGACCACAGTGCAGGTCTGACATCTGAGACAGGAGAGCGAGAGGGAGGGATACGAGACACAATAACCTCAGACTGCAGTGCAGCTCTGAGAAAGTCTTGGCCAGGCAGTGAGGAGCTCCCGAGCAAAGATGGCCCACGGGGCAGGCACTGCCCAACTCCAGAATCTCTGTCATGCTCAGTCACTGGCTGGGAGCAGCCCTGTCCAAGTGTGGTCTCGGCACGAATGCCATGCGGGAGACACAGGTGGACAGCTGGAGGCCGTCCCACCTAAGCACCCCCACGGGTTCTCCCAGCAGGACAGAGGGGAACACACTTGGCTGCCACACCCTCACTCTTGGTTCAACTGATTTCACCCAAGTGACTCCCCACCCCCCCAAAATTACAGCACCCTTGTCACGGGTGATACAGATTCTGTTGGAAGGTAGCCCATTCACTGGCTCTGGGCACAGAGATGATTAGGGTGGCAGCATTTGAGGACCCGGAAGTGCCTGATTCTCTCAAAACATCCCTACATTCACCAGACTTGCTCTCGGACATGTAAGCCATCATGTTGGGTGAAGGTCCTTTTGAAACGCAGATGTAATGATAGCATCTCCCGCACTGAAGAGCACATTTGTGCTTAAATCCACTGAAATTTGATTGCACCAGGACAGCAGCTCTGCAAGAAAGCCTAGGAAGGTATCACTTGTCCCTCTTATAGATGGGAAAATTGGCCCAAAGTCACAGTTAGTAAACGACAGAAGGCTGGCCAACAAAGTCCTGGCCCCCTTAATTCACTCAACAAACGTTTACTGAGCACCTATTATGTTTCGAGCACTAAGAATACAGCTGTGTCTTGTTGACAGACAAGATCTCTGCCTTAGGGGAGAGATCTTTTGGGAGAGAGAGGCAATAAACATACACACTGATTAATTTCTGATTAATTTCAGATAGGTAAGTGCTACAAAGCAAATAGAGAAACAGGACTAAAAGGGACTGAGAGAGGTGAGAAGTATCCCAGCAAGAGGCCTTGGGGGAGGCTTCTCTGAGAGGAGAGAAGGGTCATGGAGAGGACCACACCCTGTGGCAGGAACAGGCTGACCTGGGGGTGGTAAAGGGGGAGTGTGGAGACCGAGGGAACAGGGGCAGGAGATGGGCCCAGAGAACTGGCAGGGGCAATGTAGGTCCCGGTGAGTTTGGTTTTTATTCTAATTTCAGTGGAAGCCAATCTATGAGAGATGGTAAAACAAAGGGCAAATACTGTTAGCTGTCATATTTTCAGTAAGTTCCTACCCTGGGGGTGGCGATCCATCATCTAGAGTGCCTCCAGGTTCAAAGACAATCACTAACCTGTTGTTAGCACACAAATCACTTCACCCAGGGGATTTGTTCCTGGGGAGAAGGGAGGAAAGGAAAAGCAATACCACCGTCCTTCCTCACTCTCCACCCCTACCCTGCAGAGCACTTAGGCTCTCTCTTGAAATCATGCTTCTTAACCTTGACTCTCATGGGAATCATTTGGAGAGTTTAAAAAGTGTATGTGTGTGTGTGTGTGTGTGTGTGTGTGTTTAATTAAGCCTGCTCTCAGCAATTCTGATTCAACTGGTTTAGGTTGAGAGACTGAATATACAAATGGACAACAGCCAGACTTTATATGACAATAGAATTCTGACCCGCTATCTGCAGCAACCAGCCCAGGAAACCAACACAGCCTTTGTAGCAACTGGCCCCAAACACTCAGTACTTAATATCTGCCAGCTTTCCTAATTTTGGCCCCTGCTTCCAACTGAAAACCAACCAGGGGAAGTCAAATATGCACCCCTAACCAATCACATTGCATGCCCCACTTCTGGTCAGCCCCCTTCCAGCTTTCCCATGTCAACAACCCCGAATACGGCATACCTAAAAGCCTTCTTTTTTTGCTCCACTCTTCTGCCTGACTTTGAGTCTCTCTCTCTCTCTCTTTTAAATTTTGTTATTTAAATTAACCGGTTTATTATAGGCTAGCAATGTTTCACATGGTGAAGCTTCTACTGGTCTTTCAACGCCTTCAGTCTTCTGATGGCCGACCTGACTGTGACAGCAGAAATGGCGATATAGGTCCAGGCACCACCTGTTACGGTTTTCATGCAGAAACCACAATGCCAGATCCCCACAGCTTGTCTTTTCATTTTGGTTTTGCCACAGAAGGAGCAAGTGTACTTGGCATGCTGGCTTATCTCATTTTCCGGAGGGAGGCACCATAACGGGTCCCGCATTTACCCACAATCTGAACCTTCTTGGTGCGTTTAGCCGTGTCGCTGCAAACTGGGTCTGAGCCCAGAGAGCCTGCCTTTGAGTCTCTACCAAATGCAGAGGATGGTAACGTTTGATTCTCCTGCTAGGGCAAGCTCCAAAGAAATAGCCTTTGGCCTCACTTGTTTGCTCTTCACTTATTTCCAGAGGATACAGCTCAGAAATCGGTTGTTTTTAAAAGTTCTCTGAGTGGTTCTCGAGGCATCTGGGTGGCTCAGGCAGTTAAGCATCTGCCTTCGGCTCAGGTCATGATCTCACAGCTCAGCTCGTGGGTTCGAGCCCCACGTTGGGCTCTGTGCTGTCAGCGCAGAGACCGCTTGGGATCTCCCCTCTCTCTGCCTGCCCCTGCTTGTGCTCTCACTCTCAAAATAAATAAATAAACTTCAAAAAAAAAAAAAGTTCTCTGAGTGCTTCTGATGTACAACCAAGGTTGTGAACCCTGGCTGTAAATAAGTGGTTCTTTTTTTCTTCTTCTTCCATGATTTTATTTAAATTCAACATAGTATTATTTAATTATTTATTTCAACATAGTATTATTAAATTCAACATAGTATTATTTAATTAACATAGTATGTAGTATTGGTTTCAGGACTAGAATTTAGTGATTCATCACTTACATGTAACACTCAGTGCTCATCACAAGTTCCCTTCTTAATGCCTGTCACCAATTGAGCCCATCCCCCCACCTCCCCTCCAGCAGTTTAGTTTGTTCTCTCCAATTAAGAGTCTTTTATGGTTTGCCTCCCTCTCTGTTTGTATCTTATTTTAGTTTTCCTCCCCTTCCCCTATGTCCGTCTGTTTTGTTTCTTAAATTCTACATGAGTGAAATCATATGGTATTTGTCCTTCTCTGAATGACTTATTTCACTTAGCATAATATACTCTAGTTTCATCCACATCGTTGCAAATGGCAAGATTTCATTCTCTTTGATGGCTGAGTAATATTCCATTGTGTGTGTGTGTGTGTGTGTGTGCGTGCACATGTACACCACATCTTCTTTATCCATTCACCAGTTGATGGACATTCGGGCTCTTTCCATAATTTGACTATTGTTGATAGTGCTGCTAGAAACATCCGGGTGCACGTGACCCTTGAATCAGTATTTTTGTATCCTTTGGATAAATACCTAGTAGTGCAATTGCTAGGTCATAGGTAGTTCTATTTTTAACTTTTTGAAGAACCTCCATATTGTTTTCCAGAGTGGCTACACCAGTTTGCGTTCCCACCGGCAGCGTAAGAGGGCTCCTCTTTCCGTATCCTCACCAACTGTTGTTACCTGTGTTGTTAGTTTTAGCCCTAAAAAAGTGGTTCTTAAAGTTTAGTCCCCAGACCAGCAAATCAGCATCATCTGGTAACTTGTTACAAATGCAAATCCTATCTAACTTTTGTTATTTTCAGGCAATTTCCTTCTATGCTCAGTTTCTTGGGAGTTTTTATCATAAAAGGACATAATTCAAATACTGTTTCTGCATCTGTTGAGATCATGATGTGGTTTTTAGCCTTCATTCGTTAATGTGAAGTATCATATTAATTGATTTTCATATATTGAACCATTGTCGCAGCCCAGAAATAAATCCAACTTAAGTATGGTGCATGATCTTTTTAACGTGCTGTTAAATTCACTTTGCTGGTATTTTACTGAGGATTTTTGCATCTGTATTCATCAGAGCTAATATCATACTCAATGGTGAAAAACTGAAAGCTTTTTCTCTAAGACCAGGAAACAAAGCAATGAGGCTGGCTCTTTGCTACTTCTATTCAGTATAGTACTAGAAGTTTTAGCCAGAGCAATTAGGCAAGAAAAAGAAATAAAAGATATCCAAATAGGAAATAGGAAATGAAAATGTCTGTTAGCAGATGACATGATATTACATATAGAAAACCCTAAAGACCACACACACACACACACGTTAGAATAAATGAATTCAGTAAAGTTGCAGGACACAAAATCAAGATACAAAAATCAGTTGCATTTCTATACACTAAAAATGAACTATCTGAAAAAGGAAATTAATAAAAGAATTCCATTTATAATAGCAGTAAAAAGGAAAAAATACTTAGGAATAAACTTAACAAAGGAGGTAAAAGACTTCTATTTTGAAAACTATAAAACACTGATGAAAGACATTAAAGAAGATACAAGAAAGACATCCTCTGTTCATAGGCTAGAAGACTTAATATTGTTAAAACGTCCATACTATCCTAAGCAATCTACAGATTCAATGCAATCCCTATCAAAATCCCAATGGCATTTTTTACAAAAATAAACAAATACTAAAATTCATACGGAACCACAAAAGACCAAGAATTGCCCAAACAATCTTACACACAAAGAACAAAGCTGAAAGTATCACACTCCCTGACTTCAAAATATGTTACAATGTTACAATAACCAAAAAGTATGGACTGGCATGAAAACAGACATAGAGACCAATGGAACAGAATAGAGAAGCCAGAAATCACACATAATATCACACGTATCCACACATATACAGTCAACTAATCTTTAACAAGAACGCCAAGAACATACAATGGAGAAATGACAGTTTCTTAAACAATGAGGAACAGGCAAATAAGCCCACAATGAGGTATGAGCTGACACCTGTTAAGACGCCTATTAGAAAAAAATAAAAGGCATCAAGTGTTGGCCGAAGACGTGAAGACACTGGAACCCTTGTACACGGGTGGTGGGAATGCAAAACTGGTGCAGCCACTCTGGAAAACAGTTTGGAGGTTCCTCAGAAAATTAAAAAGAGAACTACCCTATGACCCAGCAATCCCACTTTTTAGTATTTGTCCAAAAGAATTGAAATCAGGATCTCAAAAGATATTAATTAGGACTCCAGTGTTGATGGCAGCACTATCCACAACAGCCAAGGTGTGGAAATGTGGAAATGACCTAAATTGATGGTCATTTCCTAAAATGACCATCCCCTGATGGATGAATGGATAAAGAATATGTGGTCTATACATGCAATGAGATTATCTGGCCTTAAAAAAAAAAAAAAAAAAAAAAAGGAGGCAATCCTGCAATTTGTGACAACGTGGATGAACCTTGAGGACCTTATGCTAACTGAAGTCAGTAGTCATAGAAAGACAAATATTGCATCATTCCACTTATATGAGGTATCTGAAATGGTCAAACTCATAGAATGAGAGTAGAATTGTGGTTATTTACCAGGAGCAGGGAAGAGGGGGAAATGGGGAGTTGCTAATCAATGGGCATAAAGTCTCCACATGCAAGATGCATAAGCTCTAGAGATCTGCTCTACAACACTGTGCCTATAATTAACATATAACATGGGGCGTCTGGGTGGCTCGGTCGGTCGGTCAAGCATCTGACTCTTGGTGTGGAGCCTGCTTGGGATTCTCTCTCTCCCTCTCTCTCTCTGCCCCTCCCCTGCTTGTGCTCTCTCTCTCAAAATAAATAAATAAACATAAAAAATTTAAAAATGTATAATACGTTATACTATGATGCTAAAATAATACTGTATTCTACACTTTGTTGTGAGGGTAGATCTCATCTCATGTTGAGTGTTCTTACAACAATAAAATAACTAGCAACTTAAACATAAAATAAAAAAGAAATGTAAACCCATAGGCAGTACAAGACCTACTGAATCAGACACTTTGGGGGTGAGGCCCAGCTGTCCTTAAAGCCCTCCAGATGATTCTGGTGTGTGCAAAAGGTTGCAAACCACTGCCTAAATAAAGTTTGAACAGATATTTAACAATATCGGTTTGAAGGGTCACCATATCATTTAGCTTCCTTAGGATGCCCATGTGTCTTCAAGTTGGAGGAATGTTATTTTTACCCACGAGTAAGAACTTATTGAGCACTTACTGTATGCTTGGTGCTCTTCTGAGTGCCTCACGCGCATTAAATTTTATAACAGTACCCTGAGGTAGAAACCACTATTTATTTATTTATTAAAACAATTTTTAATGTTTTTATTTATTTTTTTTTTATTTTTTTTTTCAACATTTATTTATTTTTGGGACAGAGAGAGACAGAGCATGAACGGGGGAGGGGCAGAGAGAGAGGGAGACACAGGATCGGAAACAGGCTCCAGGCTCTGAGCCATCAGCCCAGAGCCTGACGCGGGGCTCGAACTCACGGACCGTGAGATCGTGACCTGGCTGAAGTCGGACGCTTAACCGACTGCGCCACCCAGGCGCCCCTGTTTTTATTTATTTTTGAGAGAGGGATAGAGAAAGCGTGAGCGGAGGAGGGGCAGATAGAGAGGGAGGCACGGAATCCGAAGCATGCTCTAGGTTCTGAGCTGTCAGCATAGAGCCCGGTGTGGGGCTCGAACTCATGGACCACAAAATCATAACCTGAGCCAAAGCCAGACGCCCAACCAACTCAACCACCCAGGGCCCCCTAGAAACCATTAGTAATCCTATGCCTAGCAGAATCCAAGCCCAGGGAATCGGACACCAGAGCCGGGTACACAATGTCCCCCTTCCGGCTCAAACTCTCTGGGAGCATGTAGCTCACTGCCTGGCACAGTAAATAATAAATTCTCATTAGTTCATAAAGTGAAATGTCAAAGATACGGGTCCTAAAAGAATTCTGATAGAGTGGCATGTCCAGGGGTAGAGGTGGGAGATAGCAGTGGAGGGGAGAGGAGAGAAGAGGAAGGGAAAGGATAGGCAGAAGGAAATGTGGGCCTATCAGGTGCCTGAGAGAGGATCTGAAAGGAGGAAACAGAAACAACAATGTCAAATGTTCATTCATTGCCAAGTTTTGGGGTGCCCAAGGTCAGCCATGGGGCCCTAATATTCTGGGGCCATGTTAAATTACTGACCAGAAAGGAAGCAAGGTCAAGCCAGAGCCTATGGGGTGCTTTGAGGGAAGTCCAGAATGAGGGAGTACAGGTTTCATTCCTTGAGGCTCCCTATCTTTCCCTTTCCGCAATAGTCCCATCTTGGGGCTCCTTCTGAAGGCATCTCTACCCCCCCACCCATGTACCATGTCTATGCCAAGAACTTTGAGCCACAGACCCTCCTTTGGCCAACATATGTAAGAAATTCTACAAGTTGAGCTACAGACAGTAGGATTGAGAAAATGAGGAAGACTGCATCCTGCCCGCAGGGAGCTTACAGTCTAATGGGGAGGCAGGCATATAAACACGAAGTCAAGAGGGCAAGCTCCAGAACAGGGTATGAACAAAGCCTTGAGACCCCAGGAAGGACTAACGCAAAGCTTCATGAGGGAAGTAGCATAGGAACAGAGCCTTAAAGGGTAAGTAAGAGTATCTGAGACCAAATAAGATAGGGAAGGGGATTCCAAGCAGAAGGAAGAGCATGACCTAAGGCGGCGTAACAAAAGCGGAGCAAACGGTAAGGAATTGAATGCTTTCATGGCTGATGCAAAAGAAGAAAGCACAGAAAGGACAGAGGGAAGGTGGAAGAGCTGGTGGGAGATGTGGGGAGGAAAGGCGGGGTCAGATTAGCTGGGTCTTTAATAGCATGTAAATACCCACTGAAGCTGGCTTAAGCTAAGGAGAAAACTTTACTATAAAGAAACAGGAAATCTCTCACGACCCAAAGGCAGGGGCACACCAGGATGCCAGGAAGAACTCAAACTTGGAGGTAGAAGGTCAGGGTGAGTCCAGGCAGTGTTCACTCTCCATCTTTTTCTCTGCTTCTCTCTGTAGACGGGCATCTCTTTCCTTCTCTCTCTCTCCAGACAAGCATTCTGCACAATCCAGTTCACGTCACAGAACACCTGTCCTGCTCATAGCTCTAGAGTTTACATGAGACAGACTCAGGCACAGAGAAAGTAATTCTGTGGTTCCAAATCCAATTTCTTGGGGAGAGAACTCTGACTGGTACGGCTCCAGTCGTGGGACTACCCCTGGTCGAATCTACTATGGCTAAGAGGTAAGGTCACATTTTTGCAAATATGGTGACTGGCAGCCCAACTCTGCATGGAAGAGGGAACAGTTCCCAGAGGAGGGGGAATCTGTGGCTCATTTTGGGGCGAATATCCTGGAAACTCCAGACCATGGCCTTGTAAGCCACAATAAGGAGTTCAGACGTTCAGACTTTATCCTACAGGCAACTGGAGGAACTAAAAGGAATGATAAACATCGCTTCTTGGCCTTTTGGCTAAGGTCAAGTGTAAAGGAATGATAAGCCCGAATTTGTCTTTAGAAATGTTGCAGACTACATGAAGGATGGATCACAGCGGGAGAGACTGAAAGCTGGGAGTCCACTGGGGAAGTGTTGAGATCATCCAGGCCATAAAACAATGACACCCAAACTAGGGCAAAGGTGGTGAGCATGGAGAGGCCTCTTAAGGACTGAAATGTGAGGACTTGGTAACTGCATGAGAATGAAGGCTGATGGTGAAGGAGCCAGGAGACCCCCCGGTTTCCCGCCTGGGAAGACGGGCAAGACAGCGGATGACGCTAAGTGGGACAAGGGCTGCAGAAGAGGAAGAATTGGGAGGGGGGGCGCACAGAATACAGAGTGTGGGAAAGGGAGGCGAGTTGAGAGCACACTGAATTTGAGAAGTGATGAAGAAACCGATGGTTCCCATCCCGTCTTCCTTCCCCAGGTCTCCTGAAAGAAGCCGCATTGCTAACATAGGAAAATCGGGTGGCGTCATAAAATGATTCTCATTTTGCTTGATAATTGTGAAATCAGAAGGAAGCTGAGTGTTTGGAGTCGGTCAACGTGTATGCCAGTCAGCTGTGCGAGCTTGAGAAAATTACTCAGCCTGGGGCTCCATTTTCCCATGTGTGAAATGGCATATCCGGCTGACCTCAAAGAATTATCGTGAAGAATCAGTGTGATAAAATCTGTAGAGTCCTTACGATATGGATGGCCCTCGGGAGGTGGTCGTTAAGATCAGACTGTTTTCCTCCATCGCATGAACTGGAACTTTGCCCTGTGCCAGGCAGAAATGCGGCACCCACCGCCTCAGGCCTGAAGCTGGCTTTCCCTGGTAAACAAGCCCATCCACTCCCCGCCATAAATGGCTCCGGAAATCAAATTAATCGAACCTACCTACTATTTCACTGATGAACTCGTCTCTACATAGCTGCTGAATCCTAAATGGATTCCAAATTTGGGTCTGTGCTGACCATCAACGGACTCTGATGAATCTGACTATGTCGATCAAACTGATGGTGAAGACAATAACACAGCCACCTATGTTGCCTACTGCCTGTTGAGCACCGTTCTGGGGCTGGACGGAGCATAAACTCATGAAATCCTCACCACCAACTCTATGCAGTCAGAACTCATTACTAGCGTCCCCATTTTGCAGAGGAGGAGACTGAGCTCACAGGCGTATCCAGTCACAAATACCGCATAATTCACCCTCTTGTTTTTCACTGTTCTCCAGAAGACGTCTCACTGCATTGCTTCCCAAGCCTGCCTCAGCCCAGCGTGACAAACGTCGAGCACGACTTCAGGGAGGACTGATTCCCTCTTAAAAACAAAATAGAGCAGTCAGCTCCTTCGCCAATCTTCACGTGTATTTGAATATTCTCTTTTGAGGAGGAAAGGGACTCCTGCTAGGGAAGCAGAGGTAGTCATGGCACGTTTGAGCCATCCTGGGGCTCTACTTCCTGTCACAATTTAGGGTGGGGGCAGGGGGCTATAAAAATCTGAACACACCCATAAGGCATCACCCCTCAGGTGGAGGCTGCCTACAGTACTTGTCTCAGGAGACCCGGTCTCAGAATTGCTTAACTCCATCAAGATTCTTAACCTTTGAGAGGTCAAGGGCCCCCTTGAGAATCCAGGGAAAGCTGCTGCCTCTGTCCTCATTAAAATGCACGAGGAGGACGTTACACAAAACCCCATAAAGTTTGGGGAGTGCAGGGATGCCCTGAAGCCCAGCCCTGAACCCCAAGTGAAGCGGCTCTGCCACAGGAGACGGACAAGCCAAGGTACTTTAATCATCCCTCCAAATTCAGTCTCAGCTTACTAACTTGTACTGTAGCTCCCTGGAAATTTCTCTGTAACACTCAAGTTTTTATGCTCACTTAGAGTGCTCTGCCCTTGAGACACTTGGGAAATTAGCTGCAGAGACCGATTCGGATGGGCAGGCACAATTTCTCACCCGACGTGGCATTATATCGGGAATCATGCCCTGCCTTGCCAGCCTGGGGTACAGACTAATGTTGTATCTCTTTGAAAATTTCAGTTAAGGGACTCTGAATCTTCATCTTGATTGTAATGGAAACTCTCTGTTCTTACTGAAAGGTTGTCCTACCCTAAATAATTTCTGAAACCTCTGAGAAACGGTTACATAGTCTGTGACCAATCCTTCTAGCTGCTCCCGAAGCCCACCCTACCACCTTCTGGACGGACGTTGTGCGGGTCAGTATATGAAATGCTCCGTGCCCTTGAGCGAGCCAGTAGCTCAAGGAGGAGTTCTCTTCAAGCTCCTTAATTTGAACGGTCACCAATATTATCCCACCCTATGAAATGGCATATGTGAAATGGCATATCCAGCTGACGTGGCTGGATGGTGGCAGCGGTGATGTGGGGGGGGGGGGTCTTAAGAGTTTCCATGGAGGGGCGCCTGGGTGGCGCAGTCGGTTAAGCGTCCGACTTCAGCCAGGTCACGATCTCGCGGTCCGTGAGTTCGAGCCCCACGTCGGGCTCTGGGCTGATGGCTCGGAGCCTGGAGCCTGTTTCCGATTCTGTGTCTCCCTCTCTCTCTGCCCCTCCCCCGTTCATGCTCTGTCTCTCTCTGTCCCAAAAATAAATAAACGTTGAAAAAAAAATAGTTTCCATGGACCAGTTCTTCCAGCTAACACATTGCTTCATGTATTGCTCACATGGTAGATGGTAAAGACGTTCCATTGAATCGAGAGCTACGGAATATAATTGCTCATAAACCCACTAGTCCAGTAACATAGGTATATAAATGCAATGTATTTATTTATGCATTAAACCATTCAAGTGGGAAATTACCTGTAATGGATTCCAAGCCAGCGTACATTTGGGTACCCTTCCTCCAGCTTCTCCCAGCAGGACAATTCTAGTCCCCAGATTTAAGTAGGCAGGAGTCAGGGGTCGGGATAGGAAAGGTCTGGTCCCAAGATATCTCCCTTCTATGCTTCCCCAGGGCCTGAGTTTAATAAACGCAGCACACATGTACCCTAAGAGAGGGTAGTAACTAGCTGGCTAACATTCTCACTCTCTCTTGTGAATGTGTTTAACTAGACAGCTATCCTCTCAGGGGCTCACAGGTCATTCACAGCTGAGAGTAGAAAGACTAATTGGAGGGTTGAAAGCAAGACCTAAAGCAAAGTTGGGAAACCACAGCAGGATGTTCAGGGCAGCCAGAGAGCAGTGAGTATCCCGAGGGCAAGACTCCCATCAGATGGGAATGATGGAGAGAGGAGAGAGACAGGATGTCTAAGACGAATTTCACCTCATTCATAATTAGGCCCAAGGCCGGTACGTCTCTTCCCAGACTCACCCAAGACGTGCCGAAGATAATAATTTAATGCCTATTTCTACAAGGGTCAGATGAAACATCTTTCCGCAGCGCTTGATGTCACTTAGGTCCTGCCTGATTTCTTCTTCCCATTGGACCTGTGATAAATGCTGATTTCCAAAGTCATTCTACAATCCCTTGCAAAACAAACCACCCCAAACTTAGTGGTGAAAACACCAACCATAGCTACCTTGAGTAACGTTTGAACCAAGTATTCGAGCCGTCTATTCTGAAGCTAGACACGAAAATTATCTGTAAACATTGAACTTTGCTTTTTTTTTTTTCCTTTTCCTGCAGAGGTATGGGTTAACAATTTTGACACTACTTTATGTATATCCTAAGATTAAGAAAATAGAACAATATATCATGGTTCATAGGAACCAGGTTTTTCACTTTTGGAAAAGGAAGTCATAAGTATGGAGAAGGAGAGAGTTAAAGTGAAGCTCTGTGGTGTTGGATAGGAATTAGAGAAATCAGTATAAACTTATGGTTTGAACCAATGGTTTTTAATACAAAGGGAGAGATAGAAAATAAAGTGTGGGTGTATATGTGTGTGTGTGCATGTGTATACAGACATATACTTCCTAGATCTGGCCAGTAACAAAGCCAAAAAGCAAGGACACTCTGGTAGCAATAGGCATCCCAGGAAGCCCGATTTTGGTTTCTAAATACTTTCCCTCTAAAAGGAAAGAGGGCTCCTTAGGAAAATGGTTGATTCCAAGGCCAGGGCAGGGGCAGTACAAGATGTACTGGCAACATCTCGTGTCAGAAAGGTATGGAAGTGCCCAAAGAATGACGGGAACATATCAAAGATCATAAGAGCCCCAAAGGCCAAATCTAGGACAACTTAAGCATCAGAATAATTCATAATAGTAACAGATTATAACCTATTGAATCAAATAATTAGTTAAAACTGATTTTTATAAATAAATGAGGAAGAAGGAAATCTCTTTCAGTAGAATACTAATAAATGCAGAAGGAAGGATGAAATCAAAAGTCAGCCATCATGGTTCATCAATTGAATCATCAATGGATACTAAAACGAGGGGATCAAAGTGTCATGAGAGACAGGATATTCACATGATCTCAACATATCACTCTGTGAGATACTTATTAATCACAAAGAAAACGATAGTAACTTTATATGGACACAACTTTCAGACACCATCATAACCCCATTCAAGTTTAACATCACCTGATCCCTTCTATCATATTTCGGCCAAAAAATTTATAACCTGAGTAATCATGAGGAAACACCGCATAAACCCAAATTGACAGACATTCTACAAACTAAATGGCCAGTAAGTATTCTTTGCAAGTGTCAAGGTCATGAAAGACAAAGAAGGGAGAGGAACAGGATGGGTCCAGGTTAAAAGAGATTACAGAGAAAGGACAACTGGATGCAGTGTGGGAACCAGGATTTTCTTTTGCTAAAAAGGATGCCTGGGGGGCAACTGGCAAAACGTGAACAAGGTGTGGAGATCACATGATGGCATTTATTAAAATGTTGACTTTTTGATATTATAATTATACTAAGTTTAAGGAAGATAGTGTTCTTGTTCTTAGGAGATACGACTGAATCGTGTAGGGGTGAAGAGATATTGTGACTTCCTCTCAAACAACTGAGAACGCCGGGTGGTGGGGTGGGAGGAAATGTTAACATCTGGGTGAAAGGGATAGGAGATTTGGGGGGGTACTATTTTTAGATCTTTTCTGTAAGCCTGTAATTACGTCACAACAGAAAGGGTTTAAAAACAACCATTTACAGGGCGCCTGGGTGGCGCAGTCGGTTAAGCGTCCGACTTCAGCCAGGTCACGATCTCGCGGTCCGTGAGTTCGAGCCCCGCGTCGGGCTCTGGGCTGATGGCTCAGAGCCTGGAGCCTGTTTCCGATTCTGTGTCTCCCTCTCTCTCTGCCCCTCCCCCGTTCATGCTCTGTCTCTCTCTGTCCCAAAAATAAATAAACGTTGAAAAAAAAATTAAAAAAAAAACAAAACACAACCATTTGCTTATTCCTCCTGCTTCTGTGGATTGCCTGGGTTTAGCTGGTCAGTTTTCCTTCTGGACTTACTTGGGCTCACTTGTCTCTACAGTCGGATGTCAGCTGAGACAGGAATGTCCAAGATGCCCCTGCCCTCATCCTCTCTCATCTTCTCTGGTGACAGTGACTGGGGGGCCAGGCTCGGAGGGGCAGTGGGGTCAGGGTCTCAGCCTCAGGGCTTTTCCACATGGCCTCTCCAGCTAGGTAGCTTGACTTCCTTGCTCGGGATTTGGGGCACCTATGAGTGTGCAAGCAGCAGTCACCGTCCCCTTGAGTCATAGGGCCAGAGGAGGCCTGTGCCATTTCCACTGAATTCTGGTGATTCAAGAGACCCAGGGAGCCATCCAGGCTCCACGTGGAGGGACTTCACAAAAAGGTGTCGATCCAGGTGGTTCCCTAGGCCAGACCTGGAGACCAGCCACAGTAACTGTAACAGAGTTCGATGAGGGAAGCGGAATCAAGCAGAATTTCTGTATGTGCTACAGAACAAGGGGTTTGTTAAATGAGCAAGACCTTATACAACTGAGGGACAAGTTGGAGCTTGCAGGGAACCTGAGAAGACACGCACTTCAGCGGGGGAAGGACGACGCACAGAAGGCTACTAGAGAAGACCGGGGAGGCTGTCGCCTGCGTCTGGGAGTGAGTTGCTATTGGTCAGCAGAGCTAATGGTCAGGAAAATGAGCGGATCACAGAGTCAGGGAGGGCGAGGACAAGCTCGAGTCTTCCGGCACCTCTGCTCGGTCTCTTTCAGCATTTAAAACACCACAGTGTTCAGAGAATGTTGGTCACTGTTTCCCTTCTGCCTTCCAGATCTCATACAAATTTCTCTTTGGCCAAGTCGAAGCTGGAACCACAGAGGGAAGGAGACTGTGACAAACATAGCTCTAGCTTAGCCATGTGATGTCGTGTGAAACCACCGTAAGAGAAAAAGAGAAAGGACCGTAACCGAGGGTTTAAAACTTGGTGGGATTCTGTGAGCACATTTCTTGGAGCCAGAAAAGGACTCCCAATGGAAAGGTCATAATTAAGAACCCTCAATAAGCTTCATAAATATAATAAAAGCATAATGAAGCACACCATTTTTCTATGGATTGCATCAAACCGTATCTCCTAGGTACCAACAGTCTCCAACAAAACCTCAATTAACCAGAAACATGGCTGAAGTTTAAAGCTTAGGCTAAATTCTTTCGAGAGGGCAAAAGCAACGCAAACTCGTATCAGAGATTTATCCCAAACAGTTTTCTGGCTGGAGCGCACAATTCTTATTTTTATACTCATTGGTACTTACAAGGCACTGCTCTAAGGGCTTCGTGTGCGGGAATTCATTTAATCCTTGCCACAGCCCTGTAAAATAGACATTATGATCACCCCCATTTTATAGGTGAAGACACTGAGAGGTTAGACGCTTGCATGCTAGTAAGTAGCAAAGCCAGGTTTGGACCCCCGTGCAGTGCTCGAGGCTGCTCCGAGCCAGTGGTCGAAAGTGTCATGCTCAGCCTCCTCTACCATCCACACTCAGGGACTGGGCAATAAGGACGTGTTTTCGGAGTAACGGCCTTGGGCAGGGTCCAATACTCTCGTTTGTAATAAACTTGTGTATTCCTCAATCAGCCAAGACTCACAGCTTGCCATGTGCCCGGCGCCACGATAGGCTCTGCGATTACCACACCAAGCAAACGCCGACTCAGACCTTGCTTGGCCCGTGGAGCTTCCAGTCCAGGGGGCTCACGAGTGAGAGCATCGGCGCAGGCTGCGGTAGGTATCCTTAGGACGAGTCGGCCATCAGTGACGGCATAAGTGGCTGCATTTTCCCTGTACTACAGCAGGGAAGCATACATCTCCTGGAGAACTTTCTACTAAAAGCGTTAAAGTCGTTTTTAAATCTCACTTTCCCCGAAAAGCCCACTACTCCAAACATCTCTGCTCCCAGCCTGCCCCCACCTGGTCCCTCCCCTGGAGCCCCAAGGCTCGGGCAGCGCTGGGTCCGCCCACCTCCCTGCCTCCCTCTGATTGGCTAATTTTCCCTTCTCTCCCGAACGCTGCTTTCGCCTGTTGGGTTTGTTGGGCTCCCAGCCCTCCTGCCTCAGTTACAAAAAAAGGTAATTACCCAGGTTAAGGGAAAGCAAGTGGTTGGCTGATGACGAAGTAGCCTTCCCTGAGAACACCGAAGTCGTTTTAAAATTGTACACGGCTGTCTCCCCATTAGGTCACGCAGGCCTGGAAACTAGTCAGGGGTTTTAAATCTCTCCAAAGGGAACAAGCGTGGGAAATGTATAATTTAAACCAAAACAACCCCTCTTGCGCCCTAAGAGCTTGAGGTGGTTGGAATGTGCCTCCGTCCTAGGGAAAATTGAAGGTACTGGCTCTCCACCTAAACACAAGGAAGGGGCTTCTTAGGAGCCTCTTCTGGCCTTTCAGAGTAAAGGACACAGTGCTCTGTCTGGGTTATTGTTTTGTCTCGGGGGTTGAAGTCGGATGGGGTGAAAACATAGGGAAGCAAAACAAACATTGGAATGGACTTTGTGCGTTGTTTGAAGCCATTGTGTCTATTCGTTTCACACACATAGAATTTCTGTGTTTTTAAATTGAAGACTTAAGAGTCTCAACTCCTTACGGATAAGCATGTGGTGAGGTCTCGAAATGCTTGTGTCACCGCAAAATTTATACGTTGAAATCCTAACCCCCACGGTGATGGTATTAGGAGGTGGAGCCACAGGAAGTAAGTGGTTCATGAGGGTGGAACCCTCATAAGTGAGATTAGTGCTCTTATGAAAGAGACCCCAGAGACCTTGCTTGCTCCTTCTGCCCTGAGAGGTTACAGTGAGAAGACAAGGGTCTCTGAGGAAACAAATGCTCAACAGACGCCGAATCTGTTGATGCCTTGATCTTGGACTTGCAGCCTCCAGAATGGTGAAAAATACATTTCTGTTGCTTATAAGCCACCTAGTCTATGGCATTTTATTATAGCAACCGGACTGAATTAAGACAACACGGAAACTCCAAAACCTGTAGTAACTCATGACTCACCAGTAAAGTTGTCTCCCTAAGGCTGGAGGGCAGGGATTAATTGTCACAGACTACCAGTCTGGACATCTCTCCTGTCCAGCAAGGGAGAGGACACAGAATTGAATACAAGAGAGGCTAATGTCTGGGAGGAGACAAAAGCCCCAAACAGGGGTTTCATCTCCGTATTTGTTGAGCTTTCAAGATCTTACACACGTGGTGAACGTGGAGAAGACAATCAGACAGTCATCATCAACTTGTAAGAAGCAAAGGGTCTGGGGGGCAAGTGGAGTTTGTGATCAAAGTACAATGGTACATTGGCGTCAGATGGAAAGTAATTTCCTGCAGGTGATAGAACAAGTTACTCATGATCTCATTACAATATTTCACTAGCTAAATTTGGGCATTTTTGCCCCGTGGTGGCGGCTTTCTGCCCTAACCCATTTATGAAAGTAGAACCTATTTCCCCACAGTTAGTCACTTAGTGTTGAGTGGTACTAACTAGCCTCCGAATGGTCCCTTCTCAGTGTGGTTGTGTGGTTCCCAGTTATAATGGGATTTCATTCAATCCTCACATCTCCCTCTGGAGGAACGAAGTGACGTCACTGCTGCTTACCCATATGCCAGGTTCTCCTGTCTTTCTGGCTTCGTTGTGCTTCGTTGCCCCCTTGAAATAAGTTTTGGCCACTTAACTTGCTTTGGCCAATGAAATGTGAGTGAAAATGACACATTTCACTTTTGCGTGGAAGCATGTGAATTTGTCTTCCTACAGTGATCTTGGAAACACATGCTGATACAGGGGTGCCTTAAGACCAAAGCGCCCTGGGGGTGCCTGGGTAGCTAAGTTGGTTAAACATCGACTCTTGGTTTTGGCTCAGGTCATGATCTTGTGCTGCATGAGCTCAAGCTCTGCATCGGGCTCTGTGCTGACTGTGCAGAACTTGCTTGGGATTCTCTCTCTCCCTTTCTCTCTGCCCTCCCCCTGCTTGCTCTCTCTGTTTCTCTCGAAATGAATAAATAAACTTAAAAAAATTTTTTTTTTTTTTTTTTAAAGACCAAAGTGCCCTGGAAAGATGAACCATCCTATGGAGAACAGCAGTCCTGAAGAATGATTGTGTCCGCCGTGGACTTTTTGCATGAGTAAGAAATAAACTTTAGCAGTATTGAGCAACTGGGATCTGGGGGGGCCCTGTTACTGCAGCATAAAACAGCCTTCGATCAATATTACATGGTAGAAATGACCCAACGCTGGTTCTTGTTACAGCCCTTGGATGGTCTTGTTTTTTCCACCTCCTCGGATGCTAGCCATCACGTAAGAAATGCAGCCTTCCTGGGGCACCTGGGTGGCTCACTCGGTTGGGCGTCCGACTTCAGCTCAGGTCATGATCTCATGGTTCGTGGGTTCGAGCCCCACGTCGGGCTCTGTGGTGACACCTCAGAGCCTGGAGCCTGCTTCAGATTCTGCGTCTCCCTGTCTCTCTGCCCCTCCCCCAAACTCTCTCTCCCTCCCTCTCTCTCAAAAATAAATAAGCATTAAAAAAAAATTTTTTTTTTAAAGAAAAAGAAATGCAGCCTTCCTGGGACCACCATGCTGTGAGAATGTCAGGCTGCATGACAGGCCCTGGAGGATACGACACTACCTGGGAAGAAAGAGACCAAGGAATGTTAAATGTGCCGGACATTTGAGTACAAAGTCCTTTGGGTAGTGGGTCCTCCGTCTAGAACAGAGACAAACCATTCAGCCAAGCCCTCCACACATTCCTCACCTGCAAAATCATGAGCAAAATAAATGGTGGTTTGAAACCATTCAGTATTGGGGCATTTTGTTTCCTAGCTACAGATCACCAGAACACTGAATAATAAATATTTTACAGTGACCAACAATTGTTTTTTGTTTTTTTTTAAATTTTTTTTAACGTTTATTTATTTTTGAGACAGAGAGAAACAGAGCATGAACAGGGGAGGGGCAGAGAGAGAGGGAGACACAGAATCTGAAACAGGCTCCAGGCTCTGAGCAGTCAGCACAGAGCCCCACGCGGGGCTCGAACTCACGGACGGTGAGATCATGACCTGAGCCGAAGTCGGACGCCCAACCGACCAAGCCACCCAGGTGCCCCAACAATTGTTTTTTTAAATTGCCCTGTCTTTAGTATATAAGTCACATGTTGCAAGCTTCTATAGGCTATGAGTTCCAAATTAGATTAACATCAATGTCAAAATACAATCGCTCTGAGCCTCCAGCCCCTTGATTGCAACCACATAGGACCCTGCTGTCATCCTTACTCTTCAGTTCCCCCCCTCACTCCGAGGAGCCCATATGTGCTCTCAAAATAGTGGCAATGACCATGGGGTGTTCAAGGCTACTTCTCTTGTGCTCCAAATCCCACTCATTCCTGTCCACTGCCTGAGACGCCACCAAAAACTGTCTCACCACCGCTGCTGCTCACTGGCCTTGTCACACGTGCTGTCCCTGTGTGCTGTCTCTCTAGTGGCCGCGACGCAATGCACAGCCACCCACCTGCTCCCCCCTCTCCTACCACGCACAAGACCAGTAGCTTCCAGACAACTAGTGGGTGCAAAGCAGCCATCAGAAGGAACGCTGCGATCCTTCTCCCAGCTGTCTAGCCAAGATGCCCTGTTTGCACAATTCATAAGCATCCTGGAAAAAAAAAAAAAAAAGCAACAAACGAACGAAAACCTATATGTGTTCCTACACGCAAAAGCTTTTTAAGCATGGCAGAGAACTAAAAGATTCTTAAACCCATCTTTCACCTTAGACTTTTGCATCTCTGCCCATGCTGGACAGCAAGTTAGAGACGGGGGAGACCGCAAACTCGGGAAGGTATCCACACCAGAGGACAGGAAGCAGCCTCAGAGAAAGAGCAGACAAAGAAAATGAAAATGAAAGGCAGAGGTGGGGAGGGGAAGGGAGTGAAGGGGAAGGCATCCAGCCTGGAACAGGATTCTCCAGCACTCAGGAACAAGGCTGTAAGTGCCAGCTTAATAATGAATGGACCTAGTCAGCTCCCCGGGGAGCCCCTGGAGCCTCTATTCCTGAGGCAGTTGAATTATTGATGGAAAATATGTGATGTTCTGGCCTGCGCTGACAGCTGCAAGACAAGCTGACAGCAATTTAAATTGATTCTGCCCCCAATAAAGTGGAGGCCACTTTCTGATTTTCAGAGACGCTCAAGGCCCCTGTGGGCGGAGGTGGTGAGGGACGCCAGGTTTCCCAAGGGTCCATGCCTCTCCCTCAGGTCTGGAGGCAGCAGGAGATCCTCGCCAGAATCATGGGCTTACCCAGTGCTGTTTCTTACTTTTGTGTGAGTCCCCGGAGACCCCGGATAGCTTTTCCACCTCTCTGAGCATTTCTCAACGGTCCCGTGTCCCACTATGATCGCTCGGTCAAGCTCACTTCCGGATGGAGCTGGGCTTCGCTAACAAAGCACCACAACCTGGGTGGCTCAACAACACAGCTTTATTGTCTCAGCTCGGGAGGCTGGAGATCTGAGATGGGGTTGGTTCCCTCTGAGAGAGGCGCTCTTCCAGGCCTTCGTCCTGACGCTGGTGGTTTGTTGGCAATCGTTGGTGTTTCTTGACTTGAACCTGAATCGTCTCAGTCCGTACCTTCATCTTCACATGGCATTCTCCCAGCGTGTGGGTCTGTCTCCATGTCCAAATTTCCCCTTCTCATAAGAACACAGCCATGTTGGATTAGGGCCCACCTCAGTGGTCTCACCTTAACCTGGCCAGGTGTTCGATGATCCTGTTTTCAAGTTAGTGTCCCCCTAAGGGTCCAAAAGATTCTATTGCTTCATTTTGCCTTATATAAGCATACCACATCAACACATTGTTCACCTTAACTTTACACGATGTTATATATCAATTAGATCTCAATAAAGATGGGGAGGGGGGGCAGAAGCAGTGGGGGAAAAAAAGTCCCTATTACCAAGCAAGGTCACATTTGCAGGTCCTGGGGCTTAGGGCCTCAACATCTTTTGTGGGGGACACAATTCAACCTGTAACCAAGTCCTTTACACCAGACCTGGCTTTCTTTCCTCTGCACTGACTCCTGACCACCATCAATGTAGAAGACTCTGAAGTCACCTATCTCTTAGGCCCAACCCAGGGCATCCTGGCTCAATCCTGGAGCTCTGTGCCTCATCTGTGCCCAGCTCTGGCTTCAGAGCACCCATTCAGGTAAGTGTTCCAATCCTAGAAGGCCCAGGACCTTGGGACAATATAGTGCTAAGTGTCACCGTCATCAATCTTGCCAGCTTCTCAAGGGCTCACACCATTCCTGTACACCTACTGTGTGCAGGAACCAGTCGAGCCAAGCTGCTAAACCACACAGAGGGTCTAAAGGGTGACAGTCAACATCATGGAAGTATATTTGCTACACTATTCATGTTATCTCAAAGGCTAGCAAAAATATCGGATTTTCTCCACCCCTGAGGTCACCCCCAGAGCACAGAGCAAGCCCTCAAAGGACTTGGTACTAATCCCAGCTTCCACTGAAGATCATCTGAGTGACTTTGAGCAAATCACATAAGCTCTCTGGAACTTTCTTCCCTCACCTATAAAGCACATGCACTGATCTAGGTATTTCTAAGCTCTCCAGCACTAAGACTTGGGACAGGAGGGCAGAAATCAGGCAGGAAGTAGTGTGATGTATGGTGATATCTATTTCCCCTAGAAGCGACATGGGGCAGGTTCATCGATGTAAACTTAGGGTCCAGCATACCACCTGGAGTATGAAAAGTGTTCGACCGATATTTGTCGACTAAATAGAAGGATCAAGGAATTAATGAATGTCATGGCAGTGCAATTTTTTTTTCCCATAAGTTCTAATGTTTTTACCTGATCTGAGACAAGCTTGAGGAGCGGGATTTCCTGCAGGCATGTTGACCCCCCCCCCCAACTAGACAGAAACAGCTGCAGCACTAGGGGGCCTCGGTATCCCCACACCAGAGAGCAGGGACCCTGGTAAGGAGACCGCCACTGAAGGCTTTTCTGGAACAAATTTTGTCTTCCCATTCTTCACATCCTCTTTTTCCCAGCTACTGCTCACTTGTTCTCTTGTGGACACGCCCACTCTCTCTGACATCCACTCAATAGCTAACGCACAGGAAACTCTAACATTTGACCATGGCCCCATCCCAGGGAAATTTCCCAAGGAAGGGTAAAAACACCAGGAGGGAGTAAAAAGTGGGGCATGGCTTCAGTGTCCTTGTGTGTAGGGGGCAGAATTCAAGAGAACAAAAAAAAATCCCTCTGGGATTAAAAAAAAAAAAATGTGTAAGATTTTCTTTCTCTCTCTAGAACTGCTCTCGTTGTCCTTCTCTCACCTTCCAGAAGTGGCTCCCGCTCCTCTGCTCAGGAACAGAAAAATGAGAAGGTGGCATATGCACAGGAGAGATAGAGGCAGAGGGGAAGGAGTGGCCCAGAGAATGATGAACAGAGTTCTGGGGGGGGGGGGGGGGGCGGTTTCCTTTTTACCAGAAAAAGGAGAAAATTATGGACAACTGGCATCTCAGCAAAAGAGAACTTGAACACTCTAGCCTCTCCCTGCCCTGCCAAGGCCTCGCACAACTGCCTTTCAGACTCTCTGCCTTTCAGAATTGCTTCATCCGGCCCTGGGTCCCATGACCTCCCTCGTTATCTGGATAACTGCCTAGGGCTGGCCCGGGGGGGACAGGGTACAGCTTCATTTGGGGAGCAGGCTTTGGAAGCCAAGGGGTGGTGTGGTGCTGGGTATTGGGGATGCACAGATGGGAAGACACGGTCTCTGCCTTCCAGCACAGGCTGTCACAGAGGTTCCACGGCCACTCTGGGACCCACGGAAATGAATTCTGAAGTCTACACGAGAGCCTCAGAAAGCTTTCACAGAGGAGCTGAGGCTTTAAGGATAGATAGGCGTTTGTCAAGTAGAAAAACAAGGAGGGCCTTCCAATCAAAGGGAACAGCATGTGCAAAGGCACAGAGGTGCAAAGGAACCCTGGATGCTCTGTCGGCCAGAAACAATTAAGTATTGTTGGATTGCACCGCTCAGGGTGGGAAGGGGCAGGAAATGAGGTCGGGCTGAGAGCTTTGGACTGTTACTTGAGGATACAAAAAAGGGACACGGTGAGGTTTGTAATCCAGGTAGAACACTACCCAAGACGATGCAACCTGGAAGAGAAGGAGGCGCTATAGCCTGAATGTTTGTGTCTCCCCCACCCCCCAGACTCGTATGTTGAATCCTATTGCCCAACGTGATGGTATTAGGAGGCGCTTAGGGCATAAAGGTGGAGCCCTCGTAAGTGGGATTAGTGTGAAAGACCCTACAGAGCTCCCTTGCCCCTTCCACCGAATAAAGACACAAGGAGAAATCTGCCACCCAGAAGAAGGCCCTCACCCGATCATGCCAGCACCCCGATCTAAGACTTCCAGCTTCCAGAACCGTGAGAAATGAACTTCTGTTGTTTCTAATCTACCCAGCATATAGTATTTTATTGTAGCAACCCAACTGGACTGAGACAAGAGCCAAGAAGAGAATGCAGATCTAGAAGCGGCATGGCAAGGTGGAGGTCAGGGGCTTGGTGGTACCTGGTCACTGGACAAGTTCCTCAGTCTCTCTGGGTCTCTCCTGTGAAATGGGCATAATAGAATCTGCACTTCAAGGTGAAGTCATTAGGGGAAATCACGCAGGTGCCTGGCTTATAGGAGGCCCTCGATGCACAGAAGCCATGACTAGCTGGGCAGGGGAGACCCACTTAGTCACCCGGAGATTAAGTTCAACGATCTGTGCGCAGCCTCTCCCACCAAAAAAAAAGCACAAGAGGAAAAAAGGATTGGAGTTTACTTATCGTGGTGTTTTAAGGATGGCCACATATTCTTGGACACTCCTCCCATAGGTGGGTGGGTTCTGGGTCCCCTCCCCCTTGAGTTTCACAGGCTCTGCGCATCCACACAATGGAAT
Source organism: Lynx canadensis (assembly GCF_007474595.2). NCBI lineage: Eukaryota > Metazoa > Chordata > Mammalia > Carnivora > Felidae > Lynx > Lynx canadensis. Next base: position 36,431,713 of record NC_044320.2, on the reverse strand, counting down.
GTCGTTCAGCCTAAAAGGAGCGAAGCATTGACACATGCTACATGTGGATGGACCTTGAAGACATCATTCGACGTGGAAGAAGCCAGACAGAAACGGCCACGTGTTCTAGGATTCCACATACACGTGATTTACAGAGTAGGCAAATCCCCAGGGACGAAAAGCAGGTTGGTGGTTACCAAGGGAAACGGAGACAACGGCTTGATGGGCTTGCGATTTGTTTTGGGGGTGATGAGAACGCTTCAGAACTCCATAGAGGTGGTATTTGCACATCACTGTAAATGTACTCAACGCCACTGGGCTGTTCGCTTCAAACACTGAGCTGTTCATTTAAAAATGGTTGATTCCATGTTACGCGAATTTCATGCCAACCACAAAAGGTAAATGTAGTTGCTTTTGTGGAGCGTGACAAAGTTCTTCTCATAATTCGGGGATCTTCTCTCCCCTCATCCAGGGCTTCCAAAAACATTTTGCATTTGTCAAAAATGACACTTGCCGGCCCGTCACAGGACTGAGTGAAGAATAAGAGAATAAGCCATGTTGTTGGACAAACTCAATAGCTTTCTAAGTGTTACCAGAATGCTAAAAATGATTTTTATCATATTCATTATTGGGAGGTACTCAGAATAATATTGGTTATATATATATATATATATATAGTCCCAGTAGTTTTAAGTATCTTATATGTGGGGGCGCCTGGGTGGCTCAGGTGGTTAGGCGACCGACTTCGGCTCAGGTCATGATCTCACGGTCTGTGAGTTCGAGCCCCACGTCAGGCTCTGTGCTGACAGCTTAGAGCCTGGAGCCTGCTTCTCTGTGTCTCCCCCTCTCTCTGCCCCCTCTGTCTATGCCCCCTCCCCTGCATCTCTCTGTCTCTCAATAATAAATAAACGTTAAAAAATTATTAAAAAACAGTATCTTAAACATAGAAAAAATCCATTCTTTGTGAACACTTAGAATTTGGGGATTCCACTTACAGTTCTGCAGAGAATTGTTCTCTTATTAGGAGCCTAGGATAACATTTTGAGGAGGAGACATCCCACACGTTAATGCTTTGTGCAGACAAGTGGCTAATAGAAGCAGGGAAGGAACGAAGTTTGCTTCTGGGGACTGCATGTTGCATTCAGCGTCTGCGGCGGTGCTAAGAAATTGTGAGTTGGGGGGAGTCACTGGGAATGCTTTCGTGAGCTGAGGGGAAATTCTAGGGAATGAGGACACCGTGGAGTTCTGAGGCCCGGCCCCATGGTTTTGTGAGGGGATACAGGCCCGGGGAGAGCAGCAGAGAGCCAAGGGCTGGTGCAAAGCTTTGAGAGGACAGTGCTGCCCTAATTCCAGAGAGCCGATGTCCTTTAAAACCTTGCCCTAGATTCGCTGATCAGTCCCTAGAGTGAGGCGAGGGCTCTCAGAGGTGGGACCAAAAGTCTTCTTTGAGGATTGCCTTGGTATTTTGGGGATCACGCAACCTAATTCATAAAGGCGGAGGTAAATGCAAGGATACAGGCTCTGGGTCCAGGAATATGCCAGCTCAGGGTCAGGGGACCTGACTCACAGCCCCAGCAAGGTCACCAACCGTTCAATGTCAGGCAAGTCACTGACCTTCTCCACTGCTCACTTCTGTCAAGCGAGGGCAGCCCCCAAAAGCCCTCACCGGCAGCCAGTGCCACGTTCGTACCGTTCCAACAAGCAGACGGCGAGGGTGTTCGGGTCATCTATAAGCTAGAAGCCTGGGGATGAGCATGTTTCACAAGCTAGAAAATACATGCAAAGGGAAGGCGTTTTTACTGGAGCTTGAAAACTCGGTCAGTCAACCATCACGTATGAGGCAACAGACCTTTAGTGAGACGGGTGCTGGGTGCTGAGGGTACAAAGAAACGAGGACAAGCCCCCTCCTTGGAGGAGCCTGGAACTGAGAGAGGAAGACAAGTGCCGTGACAGCTGGAATCTCACGGAACCCAAGCTCAGGAAGTGAGTTAGGGAGCCCCGGGTTATTGAACTCGAACAGGACGCTGGAAAGACTAGAGGCTCAGTGGCCCCCCCCAGCCCTCCTTCTCCTCCTTCCCCTCCTCTCTCTTTTCTCCTCTCTGTGTCTCCTCCTTTTTCTTTGCACATCAGCTTCTTCCACCCGTTCATCAGCTTGTAAAGGACCCACAGACTTCAAGCCTAGACTCCAGATACACTTCTAGTACCGTATTCCGTTTTGCTTTGTCTTTGTTTTATCACTGCCTGGCCACAATTTGCAGAATCAGTTCCACTGCCAGAAAGAAACAGCCACCCGATTGATCCAGCTGAGCTCTTCAGTCCAGGGCCCCCAAGTCACTCGCCAGCGGGTGGCTCGCATTTGGGGGCTCAGTCACCCCCTGGAGTCCCACTGGCGGAGTGACGTCGTCTTGGGGGCTCCCGCTTCCAAGGGCCATGAGCCAGGCGGGCTACAGAGGCGTGCGCGGCTGGTCTGTCACTTAATCTGGTTCTCCACCAGGGACAAGAAGAGAGTCGGAAAGGGAGGGAGGCATGCCTGGCGAGAAAGTAGCAGGCGGGAAAGCCTAGAAGAGGAGGGAGAGTTCATGGCCGCTGGAGGCGCCTGGAGAGGCTCCAACGGGGGCCGCCTTCATCCCGGGGTGCGATCCCAACCAGGAGCATACGCCTCAACTGGTCCACCAGGGGCGCCCGCCGAGCCCAACGGGCACCGGCTGTGAACATCTGGGGTGACAGAAATGCCTCAAGGTCAGGCCTGCCTGGACGATAAAACCTCCTCGTGTGTGTTTTTACTGGAGGCTGCGGCCTCACTTCCTCCTTTACCCAACGCACGGCTCTACGACGGGGCCAAGCGTGAGCTCTGCGGGGCTCGTCCAGGGCCCTGTGTCACCTCCAGGTCGCCCGTGGAGTGGTCGGCGCGGCTGTGCCTTCTGGCTGCTGCCGGGGTCTGTCCCCGGGAGTTCAGAAGCCGCTCTTCCCGTTCTCGGCCTTTCCGGGAAGAAAGAGGAGGAGGAAGCTGGTGTTGGAGTCACACTGGAGGCTGCAGGGAGTTGTGCGTTGTGCGTGAGGAAGGACCACACGCGTGGGAAGATTCTGATGAGGCTTCTCGGCGTCTAGCCCCGCCTGGGGGTGAGTCACTGCCATTCTGCGTGTACAGATGACTCATCAGAGCGCCTCCCTGCCAACTGGGGCAGCGGGGGGGGGGGGGGGGGGGGGGGGGGGGGGCTGCCTCTCTGCCGCGGTGTGAAGAGGGGTGGGGGCGAGGGGAGAGGCAAAGGGTACCTGCGGAGCATTTCCTATGCTCCAGACACCGTGTGAGCTGCAAAGTGCATCAGCTTATTCGACCAAACACCCAGTGAGGACTCGGGTCCGATGCTCTGGCCCCACAGCCCACATTCAGATCCACGACACGAACTCTTCCATTCCTAACATTCCCAGAGCCCACCTAATTCACAGGAGGCTCTGGGGACTGTCAGAAAAAACATCCAACGCCTGGAAACGAGGCAGAAAAGGCGGACGGCACATCCTTTCCATATCATAGCGGGTAAAAGACCATCGGAGGATTATCTAGAACTGTGCCGTCCTGTGCAATAACCCTGTGTGGCTATCGAGCTCCTAAAATGTGGCTGGTCTGAATTGAGATGTAGTGAAAACTCTATACTGGATTTCAGAGACTTAGAATGGAAAAAAAAATTGTAATATATCTGAGTAAGAATGTTATGCTGATGACATGTTGAAGCGATAATATTTTGGATATATTGGGTGAGATAAGATACATTATTAAAATTAATTTCACCTGTTTCTCAGAACGGCTAACATGAACAACTCAGGCAACAACAGTTGTTGGCGAGGATGCGGGGTAAGAGGATCTCTTTTGCATTGTGGGTGGCAATGCAAGCTGGTGCTGCCACTCTGGAAAACAGGATGGAGTTTCCTCGAAAAACTAGACATCGAACTACCTTACGACCCAGCAATTGCACTACTAGGCATTTATCCACAGGATACAGGTGTGCTGTTTCAAAGGGACACAGGCACCCCCATGTTTATAGCAGCACTATCGACAATAGCCAAAGTATGGAAAGAGCCCAAATGTCCATCGATGGATGAATGGATAAAGACAATGTGATACACACACACACACACACACACACACACACACACACACACAATGGAGTATTACTCGGCAATCAAAAAGAATGAAATCTTGCCATTTGCAACTACGTGGATGGAACTGGAGGGTATTATGCTAAGTGAAATTAGTCTGAGAAAGACAAAAATCCTATGACTTCACTCATATGAGGACTTTAAGACACAGAACAGATGAACACAAGGGAAGGGAAGCAAAAATAATATAAAAAACAGGGAGGGGGACAAAGCATAAGAGACTTTGAAATATGGAGAACAAACAGGGTTACTGCAGGGGGTTGGGGAGGGGGGATGGGCTAAATGGGGAAGGGGCACTAAGGAATCTCCTCCTGAAATCATTGTTGCACTATATGCTAACTAACTTGGATGTAAATTTTAAAAAGTGTATAAAAATTTTTTTAAAAAGGATAAAAAAATTAATTTCACCTGTTTCTTTTTATTTCTTTTTTAAAATGTGGCTATTAGAAAATCTAACATTCCAGTGTGGCTTGCATTATATTCTATTGGAAACACTGGTCCAATGGAATGTACCTAGTACATCTCATTGTTTCCTATTGACCCAAAAGTCCCAGCCTTAGAGTGACGTCACTTGTTAATTTGTGTATGTTTTTTTAATTTTTTTTTTTAACGTTTATTTATTTTTGAGACAGAGAGACAGAGCATGAACGGGGGAGGGGCAGAGAGAGAGGGAGACACAGAATCTGAAACAGGCTCCAGGCTCTGAGCTGTCAGCACAGAGCCCCACGCGGGGCTCGAACTCACAGACTGTGAGATCATGACCTGAGCCGAAGTCGGACGCTTAACCGACTGAGCCACCCGGGCGCCCCAATTTGTATATGTTTGTCCACTAAAGATGCAGATCATTTCTGTTGACAGGAACAGAAAACCCCTAAGATTTATAGCCTGTTGGATTAATCAGTTTCATATCTAACCAAGCAAATGTATTTGAATATATTGTTGTTAATTTGCCCCTAAATATCTTAGCTTCTCACATGTTCCTTGTACTGGTCATAATATCTTACTGGTTCCTTCATTAATTGAGTCTTCAAAACTTCTTGATACATGTTCGCTTTCCATTTATCTGAGATTTGTGATTTTTACCTTTTAGAACAGCATCAATAGAAACAGAATGCAAGCTACACATGTAACTCAAACTTTTCTAGGAGTCACATTAAAATGTAAAATTACGGGTGCCTGGCTGGCTCAGTGGGTAAGGCATGTGACTCTTGATCTCAGGGTTGTGAGTTCGAGCCCCACGTTGGGTGTGGAGCCTACTTAAAATAAATTTTTTTTTGAGTTTTTGTAAGTGAAATTAATTTTAAAAGTGTATGTTGTCTATCTCGATATGCCCCAAATATTATCATTTCTACATGTAATCAAAATTAAAACATTATGAATGAAATGTTTTACATTCTTTTTGCATTCTCCAAAAATCTAGCACGTCTCAGTTTGGACCAGCTACATTTCAAGTTTTAGAAGTCACTCGTGGTGAGTGGCTGCCGTATTAAACAGTTGTGATATTAATATTAAACATATTAAACACAACAGAGAGGTTGTGACTCTCTCCTTAGAAGTAAAGGAATATGACCAAGAAATGAAGGCAGCTCAAGACATCTAGGGTTCGTGTGTGAGCTGGAAGGCAGTTGTCTTCACAAAGACAACATAGGCCTAGGGGGAGCGGGAATATACCTGAAACTATATTCCAGTCCTCAGAAAATTCTCATCTCACCTTTGGATACTTTCTCCCACTCTGTCCATCAGCGGCATGGCCCTGAGCAAATCACCTCCATTCTCTGGTTCTCAGTTTCCTCATTTGTAGAACGAAGGGGTTGAACTTGAAGATCTCTGAGGTCCCTTCCGTCCATTGACGGGCCATCATTCTCTGAAATGTACTCGTGTAGCACATTGTGGGGAAGGCAGCTGTTGGACGTTTTCAGGTACTTTTGAGAGTCTTTTTCCTCTTCTTAGGTTTGCATTCCACAGTCTCTATAACGTGTGGTGTTGAGAGGCTGGCAACCAGATCTGGAGCTGTCTGCTTAACGGAGAAGTGGCTGCTTCCTTTGGGCAGGTTGTTGGGGGACAAGAGTTAAGACATGTAGGATTTGAGGTCCTCATGCAGCCAATTATCTTCCTCTTTGGCCTAAAAGTGTATTTTGTGGGGTGGGGGTGGGGGGTCTCTTGCTTTGTGGAGTTCTATAGTCAATCTTAAGCAATAGGAGATAAAGGAAGTTAATTCCCTTCGGAGGATCCCCAGGAGATGTGAAGGAAATTAGAAGCCAGAAAAGAGAAACTGCATACTGATGGCTCACTTAAGGAGCTGTTAACTAAGTCTCGATTTAAAAGTTACGGGAGCCTTAGATTAAGACAAGGGATTAATCTTTGGATGTTCCTTTTAGATAAATCAACGAGGGGAAACCAAACTGGATATGCCTTCCCCAACCCGGCAAAATGTATGTCCTGTGGGGACCCCACAACTAAATAGCAAAGAGAGCTTCTCCCCGGTGTAATCTGAGACTGGCCCCACGCACCAACTAAAGAACAAACAAAGGACACAGAGAGAAGACGAGAGGCAGGCCACTGCAGGTTGGTGGCTGGCAGCATTAATAAGCAAAGGGAACTTACATTTAAGGAGTGTCTTGGGTAGCAGCCTGAAGAGTAGATTCCCACACCTGCCACCTAAGTTTCCAAGTTTATATAGAAGCTTTAGGTTCAGTCACGTATACCTGCAGGTGTTCTCAATATCACAGCACTATCTCAAGGCTATGTCCTTGAAGCATCCTCTGGGAGTGGATAAAGGCAAGAGGAGCCCGCGTTCCAGCGACAGGGGAGGGAGTGAGGAGCCCCTGATGGCCAGGGTCCAGCTCCCGGGTTAACTGGAGGTCATGTCTTCTCGAAGACCTCTCACAACAACGAGGGCAGTAGAAAATCACTCATGATTTGGGAGATGCTAGGGAGGTCCCCAAATACCTCCTCCACCACTGCCTAATGCACCTTTGGGGTGCATTAATAATTCCTTTGTGTCTTGGGGCACCCGGGTGGCTCAGTAGGTTAGGCGTCTGACTTCAGCTCAGGTCACGATCTCAGGGTTCAGGAGTTCGAACCCCGCGTTAGGCTCTGTGCTGACAGCTTGGGAGCTGCTTGGGATTCTGTGTCTCCCTCTTTCTCTGCCCCTCCCCCACTTGTGTGTATGCTCTCCCTCTCTCCCTCTCTGAAAAAATTAATTAATAAACATTGAAAAAAAAAAGAATTCCTTTGTGTCTTGAAGGGCAGTCTAATTTCAGGAGTTCTCTATGACAGTGCCTAGAGGTCTGGGGACACAGGTGTCCTCAGTCTTCTCAGTTGGCACATGGAAGCCGCTCACGCCTCCCGGCCCTAAAGGAAGGAACCACAGCAAGAGGTGCCCGCGATAAACAGCTGTGTCTATCCCTTGATGCTGCGGAACACGGGGCCCTGCCTTCCCTGGAGCTTGAGGGTATTTGTGATGCCCCCCGGAATACCCAATGCCCTACACGTCTTCTGGCGTCTGTTCCTGCGTCTCCGTGCCCATCGCTTGCCCTCTGCCTCCACGCACAGACCTTGGTTTCTCCAGACCTGCCTTCCACATGCCGCTCCCCGACTGTCTGTTCATGCTTTTCCCTTCACCCGGCCTACTCTCCCCCTTCAAATCTGGGCTCCAGCTCCGCTCGGCCAGCCGGGATGTCTGATGTGGGGAAGGTCAGTTAATTCCTCTAAACGGCTTCTTCAATGTCAAGACGCAGAAACTGATACCAGCCCTGTTAACCTCATAAAGTTGGTTTTCCAGTTCCCAACTCTAAAAATGGTTTAAAATCTCAAAGCATCACACAAATGTCAAGGGTTACCAGAATACTGATGTGAAAGGAGCAGCAAACACAGGCACAGAGGGAATCTTGAGGTTTAAAGTCTGTTGTGATGTTTTAGAAGGAATTACATTCGCGGATTGCTAGCTCTGTAAAGGTGCGCCTGTGTTAAACGTGCCGCGTCACTTTCTTGTGAGGCAGGCGTGTTAAATGCGAAGTTACATTCGGTACTTGTTCTCTGTTCCATTTTTATCACGAAAACCTAATAATAGTTCCTCTGGACTTCGGTGGCTAAACCCACAGCGGATTGTTTTTTCTTCCTTCCAGGCAGGGAGTCTTTGATGTGGAAAATATTGCACTCTGAAGTTCTAGAGAGAGAACATGAATAAGCAATGACTTCTTCCCTCTCCTTTTATTTAGATCTCCAGCTTGTCCACCTGAAGGACAACAGAGGCTCAAAGCAGCAATAGCGAAAGCCGTTACTTGCCTGAGACCCCCAGCCCTACCTGTGGAATCCCAGCTTCTTGCAAACCCCTTTCCTTTTCTGGGGGGGATGTCTGATCCCAAGGCCCAGCGTTTGAATCCTTTTAACAGATGAGGAAACTGAGCTCAGAAGCAAGACAGTTGTCACTGGCACAAAACTCACAAACAAGCTGTGGAAGGAGGGGCTGAGCCCTGACTCCCCCAGTGGCCCGTGATGGATGCTGAACACCAGACAAATGCTTTTCAAAGGCTGTTTTGGTCCCTTATAATTAGACAAATGAGAGCTTAAAAGAATACCTGTATCCTACCCCAGATACTGATATGCAGTAGGTCTTGAGTCCTGTTGGGGCTATTCTAATGGGCAGTGTTTAGGAACCATCATTCTAGAGTTTTTATTTCTTGAGGCTCATTGTCAGCATGGAACATGGCTTCCCCCCCACATCCGAAACTGCTTTTTCCAAATCAGAGCTGGCAAATTTGCACTGGGTCTAGTATCTCCTTCTGTCTCTGTCTCACATACGCTTGGGCCCTAGAAGTTTTGTTCGTGCCACTGTACGTCACCAGGTAAATGTGGCTCTCGTCCCAGCCTGACCAGGTCATACCTAAACGTCAGACAGATGAGCTCTACATTCTCAAAGAGGACTCAAGTCACAACAGAATCCGGGGAACACAAACGACCATCAGAATTTCAGGTATGTGAAGGCAGATACAACATGCTGGTTGTAGGTTGAAAAGAGCAAAAAACAGATCCGTGGAGGTTAGGGAGCAGAAAAGGTTCTGTGCCTCCCTGTGAATAAGAGCCCCACCAATGCAGAGGATGGTTATTGTAATAAAGCTGACCTTGGGCTAGAAGCCAAGTGCATTTCTTTAAAGTCTTTTCCAAATTAACTGATAACTCAAAGGGATACTTCTGTTACCAATATCCCTATGACACTATTTTTTTTTTTTTTGTATTAAAAACCAGGCATCTATGAAGTCCAAAACAAACTTTATTCTGGAAATAAGGTCTTAGGAAAAGATTACCACACGAGTCATTTTCTCCAACCCAACAGTTTTTTAGCACCTATTGGGAGTAAGTCACTATGTTAGCTATTTACCAATTTAAAAAAGGGAAACCTTTTTTCTTAGCACAGAGGTCAGAAGGGGGGTTAAGTATCTATTCTGTATCTTTTGCTAAGTATCTATTTTGTGCCAGCTTCTGTGCCGAGTGCCGAGAACACAAAGATCAACAGGACATAGTTGCTGCCCTCTAGAAGCTTCGCTTGCAGGCTGTATTAGGTAGAGGACTTGGCTGGAGGGCTTCCAGAATGCCTCCCCTGATAGGCAGTACACACTTCCTCCTGGGATCCTCTGGTACATGCAGGTTCTAGCTGAGGACAGTTAAGGACAGGTATTGCCATCAGGAATTCCTGCCATCAGGAATAATTGCTGCTGGCAGAAGTGGTCTCCTGTTAACAAGGGTTTAGCGAGTTCGCAGTTTCTTTTACTTGTATAATTTTAAACCAGTGAAACTGTCGAATAAATAGTGTTCTCCATTTTCTTAACCTGAGAAGCTCTTTTTCTTTAGTCGCATCGGTAATGGGACAAAGAGAGATCACGTGCCTCCTGTTACAATGCCCTAAGGACCTGACAGCACCTCAGTAAGATTCCTGAAACAAAGTGCATAGCCTGAAACTAATGGAAAAACATCGGGATAAACCAACACAACGACAAAAAAGAAGGCCATCCTACAAATTATTTGGTCATGAAAGACAAAACTGAGAAATTGTTCCAGATCAGTGGAGACGAAAGAGACCTAGCAATTATATACAACTGAAGATCTTGGACTGGACCTTAGTAGACCCAGGGAGAGTTTTCTTTCTTTAGCCACAAAGGACATTAGTAGGACAACTGCAGGTTTGAGTAAGGTCTGTAGATCAGATGTTAGCATCACATCAGTGTAAATTTTCTGGTTTTTATAATTACAGTAAAACCTTGGATTGCGAGTAGCTCGTTTTGCGAGCGTTCTGCAAGACAAGCAAACATTTCTATTAATTTGTAACTTGATAAACGAGTGATGTCTTGCCATACGAGTAGAAAGCACGTGACACCGAACGTCACATGGTCACAACTGAGCCAATGGTTCTTGAAATTCGCTTTGAGATACAAATGCTTTGGATTCCAAGCATGTTTCTGAAACACAGTATGCTCACAAACCAAGGTTTTACTGTGTATGGTTTTATATGAAACTATCTCGTTTTTAAGAAATAAACACTGCAGCGGTGGCCGGGTGGCTCAGGCAGTTAAGCGTCCGACTCTTGGTTTCAACTCAGGTCGTGATCTCGCGGTTTGTGCGTTCAAGCCCTCCATCGGGCTCTGTGCTGAGGGTGAAGAGCCTACTTGGGATTCTCTCTCTCTCTGCCCCTCCCCCACTCATTTTCTCTCTCTCTCTCTCTCTCAAAAAAAATAAAGTGAAGTATATAGAGGTAAAGAGGCCTCATATCTACAATTTACTCTCAAATGATTCAGAAAAAAATATATAAACAGTAATAGGTTGTGATTTGGAAAATCTGGATAAAATTCTTTGTACTATTTTTGCAACTTTTCTATGGACCTAAAATTTTTAAAAAATGTTTATTTATTTTGAGAGAGAGCACACCAGCAGAGGAGGGGTCGAGAGAGGAGAGAGAGAGAATCCCAAGCAGGCTCCACACTATCAGCTCATAGAGCCTGACTCGGGGCTCGAACTCACTGTGACATAATGACCCGAGCCGAAGTCAAGATTGGGATGTTTAACCGACTGAGCCACAGAGGTGTCCCTAGGTCTAAAATTGTTTAAAATAAAAAAGAGTATTTAATGCTATCGTCATTTAGAATATGCAACCAAAGAAGGCCTTTAACTGCAAATCACCTAAAATTCCACAACATTGAACATACTTCTTTTGGAGAGGAGACACTCTCAGGTATTCACTAAATGATACAATCAAATTATTTAAAATAAGATACCCAGAATATTAATATCGTAAAATATGGATGTTTGGTTTTTGAACATTTTTTTAATGTTTTTATTTATATTTGAGAGAGAGAGAGAGAGAGAGAAAGCAGGGGAGGGGTGGAGAGGGAGACAGAATCTGAAGCAGGCTCTAGGCTCCCACGTGGGGCTCGAACTCACCAGTGGTGAGATCATGACCTGAGCCGAAGTTTGACACTTAACCAACGGAGCCACCCAGGTGACCCGAATTTTTGTCTCTTAATAATGACAAGACTTTATTCTCGGGATAAAGCTGTTTTGTATCATTAGGCAGAAGAGTTTATTCCCTGAGATATGTATAATCCCTCATGGTTAGTGTTTTTGCTTTAAAGTCCTTTCAAAGAGGGGCGCCTGTGTGGCTCTGTCAGTTAAGCTCCAACTTCCACTCAAGTCATAATCTCGTAGTTCCTGAGTTCAAGCCCCACATCGGGCTCTGTGCTGATAGCTTGGAGCCTGGAGCCTGCTCTGGATTCTTTGCCCCCTTCTCTCTCTGCCCCCTCCCCCGCTCATGCTCTCTCTCTGTCTCTCAAAAAGAAACATTAAAAAAATAAATAATAAAGTCCCTTGAAAGAAAAAAAAAATAGCGGGGAGCAGGAATAGGTTTTCTTAGTTTATAGAACTGGGTTCTAGTTCTAAACCGGATTACCTGCCAGATTATTCGATTACCTAGTGTCACTTCATTTTTTTCAGTTTCCATTTTTTTTTTTCATTTGGGTTTCCGTTCTTTCGTCTTCTTCATATCAAACGCATTTGCTTTGTGGTGTCTTTCCAACGGCTCTTTCACTCAGAGTTCTCAAGAGCGCGAATCTCTTCAGTTCATCCTTTGCACTGGCCTTTGTCACTCTCCACCGGGAGCTGACATTGTAAGTGAGGCGGAAGACCTAAGTGGCTTCCCGCTAAAGCCTCTTCTCTCTGTGGCCCACTCCTCTTCATCCACTGGCTGCATGGCTTAGCCGGGGCTACACTCTGTAGGGGCAGGGAGGGTCTCATGTGACCGGAAGACAACTAGACATTGCCCTCCTCTGCCCAGGACAGACGCTAAAGCCAACTTTCAGAGTCACCCACGGATCCTTTCGGGACCGGTCACCAATTATCTCTTGAGCGTGCTCTCTGCCAGCTGCTGCTTGACCACCACTCAGACTCCACCATGGGGATTCCACCCAGGCAGCCCTTTCAAGCCAAGTTTCTGGTCTTGACCCTGGCTGGCTAGAAACAGATCCACATTCTTTGCCTCCACAAACCTTGGGAGAGCAGGCCATTTCTAATGCAGTTACGTCTCCCCCACTCTGCCCTCAGCATGGCAAGCTAGACTCCATCTTTTGACTTCAGAGTGCCCAGGGAGCCTAGTGTCACTCCGTGCCACATGGATTCGATCCCAGGATAGTCTGTGAGGTGGCCCCGCTGGAGCACCCCTTCTCTCCTTCACTGAGCACTCCAAAGCTTTCTCCAAATTCTCCCATTTCCAATTTTTTTGGTTCTTCAAATTTGACCCCTTAGAAAGTTCTCCAAGAATGGACTAAGGCCCGTAAAAATGACTTCCTGGGGGCGCCTGGGCGGCTCAGTCACTTAAGCGTCTGACTTCGGCTCAGGTCATGATCTCGTGGTTCACGAGTTCAAGCCCGGCGTCAGGCTCTGTGCTGACAGCTCAGAGCCCAGAGCCTGCTTCAGATTCTGTGTCTCCCTCTCTCTCTCTGCCCCATACTGCTCACAATCTCTCTCTCTCTCAAAAATAAACATTAAAAAAAACTTTTTAATGACTTTCTGGACAGCTCCCTTGCAAATCCTGGTAAAGAAAAAAAATAACCAGCAACCATATTTATATTTTATCTAGTACTATTTATGGGTTAGAAATAGATTCGGTACCCTGAACTCTCATCGTCATTAGACTTTTCCTACAGAAACCAGTAAGACTCGAAGAATCGCAGAGGGACATGAGAAAAAAAAGTTGAAAATCTTAAGACTTGGCTATCCATGGGGCGTGACAGACGCCTCAGGGACTCAGGACTGAGTGCGGGGCATTTCCTCTAAAGATGGGGAAGCGCAGAACCTTAGGACAGTCTGAATTCGCTGAATTGGCTGAAGTGGTTTAGGACAAAAACTTCAGGCCCTACAAGGACACGCTATGTGCTACTAAAAGTTCTTAAAGACTTTCCTGCTCCTTCCTTTTGGAGACCGTACTTTTCATTTGTTCCAGTGTTTCCTGGTACAGCCTTGCCAACTCAGTCCTTCCTCTGACCAAATCTCCAGTTCTTGCTTCCTGCTCCTCCAGAGTAGGTAGGACGATTTTAGGGTGTAATGAATAGGACAGCAATTGACCATTTTGTATGCTCTTTCACCAAACTTGGTGGCTATTTTTCAGATTTTCTTTGCTTAATCTTACCACCATCAGGCAAGCCTTTGACTACTGAATGTACTGGCCTACTGTACCGTTTCCCTTTCTTCTCCTTTGTGACCTCTAGTGCCCAGAGCTGGATTAATCGTATCCCTTGTTTTATCCCTGTTCTTGAATGGATCGCTTTCTAATGAGTATTTGTGAACCCGCCACCCCGTCCCCAAGCCGGTAATGTTACAAATTACTTACATTTACCTATGTCCTTCTGCCCTAGCCTGTGCCCCCCCTTATCCACAGGCAACCTCCATCCTAAATTTTGTATCATTCATATTTTTGGTAGAGGAAAGAGAAATCCTATCACATAGGTGTATGCCTAAGCAAAAGGTTTGTTCATTTTTGAACTTTATGTCGTATTGTTTTTCACAGAATATTGTTATTAAAATTCAGTCATGTTACCTGCTGGGCTGCAGTTATTTTCACTAATGAAGACTGCCATTGGATAAAATAACTCTAACCATTCTCTGTCCAATGGGCATTTGGATCGTCTATTTTGCTTGTTCAGCAAGTGCAGCAGTTTTTGGTGCACACATGCAAGTGTTCCAGGACATACACCCAGGGGCAAGTTGCTGGATTATAGCGATGTGAAAGTCACCTTTGAGATAATGCCAAATTATTTTCCAGAGGGATGTAACTCCCATCAGCAATGTGTAAGAGGTCTCAAACCACATCATCTCCAATATTTGGCATTACCAGACTTCCAAATTGTATTAAGTGGGGGGTAAGACGGTGGTATCTAATGTGGTCCTGGTTCACATTTCCCTTGTTAAACCTCTCTTCATATAATTACTGGTCCTCTATTTCCTCTTCCATGAAAATGTTCAAAATCTTTGCCCACTTTCCTATTTTCTTGTTGTTTGTATTATTCATACTGATTCTTTGTCGGTTATATGTTGTCTCAGTTACTTTCCACTTCCACCTAAATTTTTATGTAGTTGAATTTAAAGTTCATATATACACTGAGTCTGAGTTTACATATAACTTTCTTAGTTATACATGTTGTGTCCATTTTGAGATGTTTCCTTACAAACTGCAAAGTCACCAAGTTATCACCTCCGTCTTACGAACATTGTTCACCTGTTAACTCCTTCATTCTCCTGGATTTGATTTTTGTGCATGGCATGATTTACAAGTGCAAATGGCATTTTCTTAAAATACACAAAATTGTAAGTTACTTATTTCCTCTCGACACAGTGAAAGTTCCAAAATAGTACCTGTTTCCACACCAAACCAGTCATTAATGTGGAGAACCTGTTATAGCTGGTAACTTTATCCTTAATCTCCTTGCTTTGGGAATCATCTGCTGAGCAGATCCACAACCTTGTTTTACAGACTGTGGTTTTAGAACTAGCCTTTTTTGACTCAAAATGTAGTCTTCCCAATTATGTGTTCCCCATCCCCCTGTAGACTTCAGCAGTAAGGAGACTCAATCATTAAAGCCCATGGGAGCTTTGCCAAAAATGCATATTCCTGGACTCCAACCTAAGAACTTACAATCCTTGAGACTGGTTGCTGGGAACAGACATTTTTAAGCTCCTCAGGTGATCAAAAGCATTGAAAGTGAAAACCACAAGCCTGTTATTTAGAAAACAGAATGTTAACCTATTTCTTCCCTAGACAGAGTCCCTTGCTTGTGGGAGCATGGAAATTCTTTTAAGTTCTCGTAACTTGAAGCCTTTGCACATGCTGTTAACCTCCACCCGCACCCCATTCGTTCTGCAAGTCCTGACTCAAACGTAAATCTTGTACTGATAGGTTTTGAGGTCTGGATTTGGAAATTAATACTTAAGTCTTTTATGCACATTTGACCGGTTAAGTTTGTGCTTTCAGAAATTTCATGGAATGGGCTCAAATATGGAAAAAAGTACTCCTTATCAACTGAGTCTCTGGCATCACTCGGGGTTGAAAAGAGCTGTGCCTAAATCCACCCACTTTCAACTTGGTTTCTATAGCCAAGACACATGTTTGCTTGTCCAGCATGATAGACATTCTTATCAACTGAGTAAGGGGCACCTGGGTGGCTCGGTCAGTTAAACACCTGACTCTTGATTTCAGCTCAGGTCATATCTCAGGATTGTGAGATTGAGCTCCACGTCTTGGGATTCTCTCTCCTGCTCTCGGCCCCTCCACCACCCATGCATGCCCTCTATCAAAATAAACAAATTGAGTAATTAGGATAATACAGGGCAGGTGCAGATGTCTTCCAGAAAGCTCGCAGGTCAAAAGTCTTGCTATTCCAGGAACTACTTGGGGGTTGACAGTCATATATAAATTAAGACTTTGAAGAATCCAGGTGGGCAGTGTCGGATTTGGATGGATACTGCAACACTTTTGTGGTTAGTTTTCAAGTTAAAGCAGATCTACCGTGATGAGCTCTCTCCAAGACGATTTTGTCATCCAAGAGTATCATTTTCCTTAAAGGTCTGTTTGTGAAGTTTCTTTAAAAAAACAAAACACAACAACCTACACAGATCCAGCAATACCTTATTTTTAGGCCTTTAATCTTTAGGAGAACTAGAATTAACCAAGAAGATTGTGACTGCCACGTCACACTGAAGAGAATTTTATGGACATACTTTCACATTTAGCATAAGATCCAAGTCTAGCCATCTTCCAAGTGCCTGGTTTCAGCCACCACCTCAGAACTGTAGATGTTTCCATTCCACCACTAGAATTTCCTACATACAACAAAACAAAGCAAAAAATTACGGTTTCCTGCTCTTCCCCTCCAGGAATGTGTTAAGACTGTCTCTGAGAAGATAGCACCAGTTAGAAAGTTCCTAACACACTGCAGGTTCTCATGCAAGGACTATCGCGTCTGTGCATCCAAATGAAGTGCCCTTTTCCCCTAACGTAAAGGATATTAAACTGTTTTAATGATGCTGTCACTACTGCAAAGTCTCCAAAATTCTCAGATTTGCACCAAGAGGCCACGTAAGACTTTTCAACATCTCATTGTTGGTTAAGAGTTCCCCAATTATTCAATGAAGGTTTTACTCTCAAACTGAGGTCTAACCACAAATAATCTTGAGACTACACATTCCATATTGGCCTTGACTAGTTTTAAATAGGATTTGGGCCATGGGGCAGGATTGACTGCAGGGAAGCCAGAATGGAAAACAACTTGAGGCCTTAGTGAAGCCACTTCACATTCTTTTAATTCTCCTAGTCCTCCCTCCCCGACGCCATCTGTACGATCTTTATAGCATGAAGCAGCAGCGGACCCATGAAATGCAAAAGCTAGAACCAGAGGCCAGAGCTGCAGCCGAGTCCATCCTTTCAACTGATCGCACTGCTGGTTCTTCTCTCAAAGGACAACTGTGAAGTGGAATCTAGCTTTTCTTTGTTTTAAACTCCAAGACTACACACGTGCAAAATACAGTTGGCTTCTCCAAATTCCTGGAAATACCACGTTACATTGACAAAAACAGACATGAAGCCTGGATTTGGGACAATTGAAGAAATGTTATAAAAATTTATTATTCAAATCCCAAGGCAAAAAATCTCAGGTTGGAATCTTCCTTCATCTATTGGGCACTAGTGCGTAGAAACATTAAATTAACAGCTAATATTAATGAAGTATTATCACAATTTATTTCAATATCAAACTAATTTAGATGACTAATGCACATAAATAGGCAAATGTGACAAGCTTTAGATTTTATTTATAGTTTACTTGAATGAGAATCAAGTCTAGCTTAATGTTCCTTAGCTATAAATGATTACTTCATGTCCTTGGCCTGGGGGTCAGGAGAAATCGTAAAAAAAGAGCCATGAAGAGGATTATCTTACCCCAATGCATAAAAGATCTTTTCTCCTTGAAAGAAAGACCCCAAGGCCTCCATTGCACTTTTATTTGAATGTAGTATTTGGGACAACTGTCCCAAAGGGCTGATATTTCCCAATTTAATCTGAGGTCATAATAAAACAAGCAACAAAACAGTATTTGGGATTTCAGTTTCTCACCCTTATCACCAAGACTCACTGCCTCCCATCATCAATATTTATTGAGCATTTACAGTGTACTAGGCACAATAGAACATACAGAAAACATTGTCCCTGCTCTTGAGGAGCTTACATTCTAAAAGAAAAAAAAAAATACACCTCTTTTAAAATGGTATTTTTGTTTGGTGTTTTCTGCAAGGTACTGAGGAAATAGTCTGTAGGGTGAGCTTTGGGTATAACTTAGCCCCATCATTATTTAAAGAGAGGAAGAGGAAGGATTTTAAAGGCAGACAATGACAGACCATTCAGGAAAGATAGGGTTTACAAGGAGATAAACACAATCTCATCAACTAAGGAGAGATTTGCTGCAGTAAATAGGATGAGGGAAATAGTTTGTGGGATGCAAGCAAAGGAAGCAAGGTATCCTTAGACATTGAGTGGAGCCAGAAAAATCATGCGGCCTTTTTTCCAAGTACACGGCCACCAAAGTAGGAATGGTTGGTGACAAGACAGAAGGCTAAAAAAGGTAATCCTGTACACCTGACAAATAGAAAGAATAAAGATCAAAATTGAAGGCAGGCTATAACAAGATCAAGAAATCCTTAAAAACAAAAGTGATTTGGAAGCACAAAACTTAATGCTACCCAATGTCATGATGGGCCAAGAACAAAAACATTGTGGCTTCCTAAGTCAGAAAATGCCATATACCAAAATTTTAAATGGAACACATTACTTTTTTTCCAATCAATCTCCCGTCTGGAAAAAAAAAAACACAAGGAGAAATATGGGACACGGTGGTTGGGAACAGTAGTAGTTATAGTAGTAGTATTTTGTTGTTATGATAACCTTTGTACTTAAACTTGGTAAAAGCCCATTAGCTGCCAACAGGGAATAAGGAATAAATTTCCAAAAATGTACAATTTCCTTTAGAGAAGTTTCAGAACCAAAAGACTAATTTACATGAAAAGCTGTATAGAAAGTAGTTGAAAAGTCCATTCATAAAACTTTTATTCCACTTACATGAACTTAATACACGTGTTCTTAACAATTATGCTTGGATTGTTCATGAAAATTTCATAAGACATTAAACAAAGCTAGCCGTCATCTCAAGTTATTTCCCTGTTAACTATTTTTACAGCACATGCATGTTAGGCAAGTATCAAAAAAAAAAAAAAAACACAAAAGCAAAAAAAAACCAAAAAAAAAAACCAAAAAAAAAAAAAAAAAAAAACCCCTAAAAAAAGTTAAATACATGGGATTTTTGTTTTGCTGCTGTGCTTGATATACATAAAGTAATGGATATCAAGCAATTCGTTTTACTGCATCTTTACTTGTACATTTGTTCTTAGGTTGCCTAAAACATTTAAATACAAATAAAATGAGTGTAGCAAAAATAATGAAAGCAAACAGCAGGTAACTTTACAAATAATGGAATGTGAACCGTTTCTGCCCTTATCCAGAGTAAATTGGGTCACAACTAAAGGATCACTTCTGTAACTGTAGTCAAAGGTGTGCACATTTGAGAATGAGTACGCCACAGATACACATGGTTCAACATGTAATATCTACGGGACGCCCATTTCTACTACAGCCCTGTAAGTGCTCCAAACCTTAAAGTACCCACAAAAACTACACCTGTATCTGGAACCAATTATCCCTTTTATTCCCCACCAGGACAAACCAATATGTAGGCAGTTTTCTTTGCTTAGACATGGAAGCAGTTTTAACACTGGCCCTTGTGAAGCCACAATGTACCAAAAGTACTATGCCAAACGTTTATACTAGTATAAAAATTCCACATCCCCATATTGGCCACCTCAAGATGAAAACAGATAACTCCCTAAATGTTAACTGGCTCTACTCCCCTAATATTAAACATAAAAACCACATGGGAAATATAGAAATTCAAATAGAAGTAACATAAACCTGTCATAAATCGTAAACAAAAAACTATTTGTGGGACAGCATGAATGACAAATGGTCTACTGTGTAAATTTTAGAATGAGGCAGACAAAAGTTGGAAGGCCGGTTAATTTTCCCCTCCTTCTCCTGCTTCAGCTTCATCTCCTTGGGTATCCGATGTCCACAACTGGTTAAAAAAAAAAAAAAAAGAAAAAAAAAAAAAAAATTTTTCAGCACAGTTCAGAAAAAAAAAAAAAAAATCTTAATATACTTATCAAGGTACCAAAATGTAACCACAGCTTTTGCGGAAAGGCTTTCTTTAGAAAATAGCAGCAATGAAGAGAACAATGAAGATGGAAAACATCCTTATTTTCTCCCTAACCACTGCGTAAACATTTTAAGTACAAAGAGTTGTCTTCAAATAACAAGGTCAGATACAAGAAATTCTTGATTATTCATATGAGAGAAGACAAAATAAACATCACAGAAGAGCCACAAAATACTAAGTATTAATAGCTACGAGAATATCAGACTGCCCTGAATACCCCCAATATGAGAGATCCTCTTAATACAACCCATGTTCAAGCTCAGGTCGACTACTTTCCCTTGGTAAAACTTAAGACTCCCCACTCGAAAGGGAATCCCACACTCCATGAAATTCAAGAGTGAGGATATCAAGTCTGAATTAAATTACAAATTTAGCTTTCTAATGTTTTTAGCTTAGAGAAACATACCTTTGTCAATCTGTAGGATTCAAAATAAATAGCTGAATACAAAACACTGGTCACAACCCAACCTTCTGAGAGGTAATTAAGTAATTAAGACTATGGATTCTATTAATTTTTCATTAAGTTTATCAGCAAGTTAAAAAAATGATTTCAAAATTAGTTCAGCGGCTTCAAATATTAACTTTTGCAAATCTAAATAGTTCATAATGACTTTTAGAGATAATTACAAAAGGCCTAATTCAAGATGATCTTAAATTTTATATTGCTTATACAATGAAAACACCTCAATATTTTCCTAACTCCCAAATCACCCACTAGCTTTCTTTATTTATTAACCAAATAGATCTCTGGCCTGGAAAGGAGACTTCTTCCAAGGTCATATTTAAATTAAATGACCTCTGGAAGCCTGTGTGTTCCTATTAAACAGGGGTTTATAAGATGAAATTGTCTTCTAACACCTCTTCCCAGTTCTGAACTTCAAAGATTCTTGAATTTTCCATAAATGCCTTAAAAAACTTGACACATTTTTTCTACTAGGGTTATGCGTTAGCAATTATTAGTCAACCAGATCCAGACTCAAATACTAGGTAGTTTTGACAAAATTTCTTTACTTAACAGATAAATGATCTAACCAACTAATAATGATACCCAGTGATACCACCAAGGCTCAGAGAAGCCACAGTAACTAGTGACAGAATCAGAATATAATCCTTCCTTTTCTTCTTACTCAGTTGTTCCAGGATGCTCTTCATGCTATACTAACATCCAAAATTTAGCTGGAAGTACATGTGTCAGATCACGCCCTCTCAAAAAGTGATGACACTGTAACAGTAAGCAGGCCCCAATTTCTACCTTATAGGAATGACAAGGTTCATCACTTCAAACCTTTAGAAAATATGAAAATTCTTAATATTAAAAAGAGGTAACAAATTGAAGCGCTTCTTTCATTTGTTGTAAGAAATTCATTCTTGGGGCACTGGGTGGCTCAGTCAATTAAGTGGCCAACTTCGGCTCAGGTCATGATCTCATGGTTTTTGAGTTCAAGCCCAGCATCAGGCTCTGTGCTGACAGCTCAGAGGCTGGAGCCTGCTTTGGATTCTGTGTCTTCCTCTCTCTCTGCCCCTCCCCTGCTTGCGTGCGGGCGCTCTAAGATAAATAAGCATTAGAAAAAAATTAAAAAAAAAAAAAAAAAAAAAGAAATTCATTCTTTACGAAATTACAGGTTATTCTCTTGACTAAAAAATCCCACAAGTTTCTGGTAGCCCCCAGTTACACTTTCTAAAATAATTTTGTTTATAGTAATAATAAAGTACATGATGCAGTTCAAAAACCTTTGCTGAGAGTATTCAATACTAGAATATTGAACAGGTTCAGAAAACCGGCAGTGAACTGGAATAAAGCTTAGAAGTAAAATATATGAAATGATGATATACAGTCCTCAAGCTCTACACTGACTGCAATCTTCACTCCTAGTTCATTACCTGGCACAGCAGAATTTGATAATTTTGTCACTTAAGCCTCAAAACTTCAAATTTAATATTTATCTGAAGGAGAATGGAAAAACCTATGGGACTAAAAAGACGATACAACCACTTTGTAAGGTGTAGACTTTATCTGGATCCCAATTCAAATAAAAAACTGTTTTAAAAAGGCATCGTACTTCTTTCTTTCAGTCTGGAGCATCCTAAGAAGGGATAAGCATAACGTCCCATAAAAAGCCTTTTTTTTTTTTTCTTTAAACAAAAGGCTAGCTAGGCAAAATACAGTTCCATTTAGATTCCACAGAATATCTGCAATTTTGTAACTGAACTTACTGATGGAGTACATATGGAAGCAACTTTAAGAAAACTATTTTTTTTTAAAGAAAATCATTTTTAACAGAACTTAAACATAAAACTTTACTATACTTTTGATACTAAAAACTAAATTCTTCTGTGACTAAAATGGAACAAATGGAAACACTCAGATCGGAACAGAAAATAAAACAGTCTATGTGATTAAAAGTTGAAAACCATGGGTTAAAAAATGATTTTTAAGAACTAAAATTGTAACAACAGATATGTAACTAATCAAAGTATACATTTTTGGTCCTTGACCTATTTATTATTTGTTTCTGCAAAGGTGGTTTTTCTTCACAGCTCTAAATAGCAGATAGTATTTTGCATTCAATAAGGAGGTGAGAAAATATTCCTGTATTTATCAATGAAACAACAGAATTTCAACCACAGTGGTCATTAATGATGTTTGTTATGTACTTACTGTCAAGTTGTCTCTCAGTAATTGCATTATTAGCGTGCTGTCTTTGTAGGACTCTTCACTTAATGTATCGAGTTCAGCAATGGCTTCATCAAAAGCCTATGATCGAAAAAGTACATTTAAGTGCTCAAATAATAAGGATTACTAAATTTCCACAAAACAGGTAAAATACCTACTGTCTTTGCAAGAGAGCAGGCTTTCTCCGGGGAGTTCAGAATCTCATAATAGAACACAGAGAAGTTAAGGGCCAGACCCAATCTGATAGGGTGTGTTGGTTGCATTTCCTTTTTGCTGATCTCAAAAGCTTCCTGGTATGCTTGTTGTGACTGATCCACAATCCCTGGGTAATAAAACACACCAAAATGTACTGACAAAGTTTGCACTTCATCTTCCTCCTTCAAACCAAACCTTTAATATCCAGTGATATCCTCTGAAATATTAAGCTGTAGCAACCTTAACTGAATGAGGCTGATAAATTAAAAAACAAACAAAAACCTTCTCCAGGAACATACTAGCCACTGGTCAACGTCAAGACAAAAACAAATCACCTCAGAATTATTACATTTTTAGTAATTAGTCTGTACTGCTCTACAGTTATGCTGTGATCATGATTTCTTAAAATTTTAAGGAAACATTCTTATGCACAAAATTGGCTTTTCAGCAAGTGAACATTTTAGAACACCAATATTAGGCAGTAGATGTACCTTCTCAGGACTTTAAAAAAATTAATTACTGCTCTTCATTTCGTGCTCTAAGCAATTAAAAAACACAACCCGCGATATCCGAGAGGCGCCTGTGTGGCTCAGATGGTTAAGTGTCTGAGTCTTGATTTCGGCTCAGGTCATGATTTCACGGTTTATGAGTTCAAGCCCTGTGTTGGGCTCTGTGCGGACAGCATGGAGCCTGCTTGGGATTCTCTCTCTCCCCCTCTCTCTACCCCTCCCCGCTGCTCACTCTCTCTCAA
Organism: Lynx canadensis; assembly: GCF_007474595.2. Classification (NCBI taxonomy): domain Eukaryota; kingdom Metazoa; phylum Chordata; class Mammalia; order Carnivora; family Felidae; genus Lynx; species Lynx canadensis. Next base: position 36,408,102 of record NC_044320.2, on the reverse strand, counting down.
AAAAATAAACAAAAAAAAAAGACTATTTCCATACTGTGTTATATTATACAAACTCAACAAACACATTGAAAAACACAGTATACCTTTCTTGTCATCACCAGCAGCAACCTCAGCCAAGTAACGATAGTAGTCTCCTTTCATTTTCAAATAGAAGACTTTGCTCTCTGCTTGTGAAGCATTGGGGATCAAAAACTTTTCCAAAAGAGACTTTAGAAGAAAAGAAACAGTCATAATAAGAATAAAATCATTATAAGACTAAAAAAAAATCTGCATTTCTTAAGAGCATACTGTATGTAGCTTAAGTGACAAAATTTTAATACCGTTATTGCCAATAATACAATTGTTAATGTAGTAGGCCCAGGAATTCGTGGTTTAAAAGAAGGATGCTTTGGACAGCAATACTTAAAATCTGAAGTTAGTGTTGAATTTATTACTTAAGGATGATACATTTTGAATATGTACCTCCCTCACATTTTGCTATCTATATACATGCTGATAAAAATGACAATGTTTCAGTGAATGTGAAAGCAGCACAGCTCCCAACAAGCTTTTTCTAACAGGCTGTCAAACTTTCCATTTTCAAGGTAGTCATTAGAAGGAAAAGAATGTAAGAGATGAACCTTTTGGGACTCTGGAGGATTATGACACAAGCAAAAACCAATAATGTAACGGACACTCTTAGAATGCATAAAGAGAAAGCAGAACAAAATTAATTTCATTTAGAAGAACACAATTCAAGCAAAACCTCACAACAGGCAGAAAGTTGTTCAAAGTCAAAAGTTTAACTGTTTCTAATTAGGACAGTAGGTAGATAGGATTATGAGAATTAAAGATCTGAAGAGTAAACCTGTAAATTCATTAAAGTGATGTTTAGCTAATAAAATACATGTTTACAGATGACACCAGACAATAGATAAAACTTCATCCTATAATTTTGTTTTTTATTAACAATTTAAATTAATTTAAACCCTAACATGCTAATAATAATTACATTCTGTAATTGATACAAAGCAAAAAATTAGATGGCTGGATTCAGGGGAGAAGGCACAACAAACTAGTGATTTTTTTTTCTTTTAAAGGGGAGAAAGAGAATTCCAGTAGTACAATTAGGCAAAAGTTAATAATCAAAAACCAAAATCATCTCACCACCCCCAATTTTCCTAACTAAAAATACCCTAGGAATCAAGGGAAGTCAATTTTCAACGAGGCTTAGTCCCAAACTAGTCAGTTTTTACAAGGAAAAGAGTTAATTCTTGGTTTCTATTCTTCTGGCAGTCACCCAGTATTTCAGTCTAATAACACCTACTTATATGCAAAACAGTTAGAAGCTACAGATACCCAGATGAAGTGGGTAGTGGCCAACACAGCAGTAGGGCCAAGCTGCACAGCATTATGGGAAGGGGTTGAAGGTGAGAAGTCAATCTAAAATGTTTCCTGTTATTATTAACCAATATTTGAAACTACTAGCCTGAAATCAGATGAACACTTCGATTAGGAAACAAAAACTATATTACAACCACACCCATAACCCTTGTGTTCAAAGATCTCTCAGTTCCAAGTGTTTTGTCCTTTGAATACCATGTTCTGTAGGACATGAGCACTCTTTGAACCCTAACTATGGCAGCTCTTTTGGGATCTACCTCCAAAAACCACTGCTCCATTTAATATAATCAGTGGATTTTTCACTGATGTGAATGTGATTTTTAAAAATGTCACTTAGAAACAAATGATTAGGCCTTTTCAAGTTTTATAAAAATACATTATTCGTTCAACTATGGAAGGTGGCATAGCAGAGTGGCTTTGAAGTCAGTCTAGGTTTAAACGGTGGCAACTCTACACTTAGAAGGGTAAATTCTATTTCTGACAGACTAGGCTAAGGATTAGACTATGATGTCTAATTAAAGAAAAATATGTGATTAACCAGAATTCACAAATAATTTCAGATCAAATAGCAAAAGAAAAATATGCAAATTTAAAGAAGGCTCCGTGTATATATACAAGTCAACTGTGAACTGTTCTCTGGCTCATTTACATATGTAACATTACATTAAGAATATTTTTAGGTGCCTGGGGGCCTCAGTTATGTGTCTGACTCTTGATTTTGGCTCAGGTCATGATCTCATGGTTGTAAGACCAAGGCCCACATTGTGCTCCATACTGGAAGTGGAGCCTGCCTTAGATTCTCTCTCTCCCACTCCCTCTGTTCTCTCACATATTCTCTCAAAAAAAGAAAAAGAAAAAAAAAAGTATTTTCAAGTAAAAGAAGTGACAATAACTAAGCTCAATCATGAGAAAGTAATTTGTCACCTATGCATTTATATTTCAAATTTTACTGCTTCAGTATTTTTCACATTCACCTAATTCCACTGTGCTAAAAACACTAAGAATACAATGACGGGCAAGATAGTCTCTAAGTTTGTGGACAACTGTTCTGGCAAAGAATACAAATGAAACTAAGAATAATACGGCCCAGGGGCGCCTGGGTGGCTCAGTCGGCTGAGCATCTGACTTCGGCTCAGGTCGTGATCTCGGGTTTGTGAGTTTGAACCCCGCATCGGGCTCTGTGCTGACAGCTCAGAGCCTAGAGCCTGGAGCCTGGAACCTGCTTCGGATTCTGTGTCTGGCTGTCTCTCTGTCCCTCCCCTGCTCACGCTCTGTCTCTGTCTCAAAAATGAATAAAACATTAAAAAGAAAATTAAAAAAAGAATAATACGGCCCAGTCATGACCTTCACTTTTCAAAGACTTTAACCCATTCTAGGTCAAGATGAGGGCCACAAACACGTGCAGTTAAGAGTGAATCATCACTTAAGATGTACGTAAAACTTTAAAGTATATAATTTGTGGAAGTTACTTATGCAAGGTGTCAAGAAATTAGTAACCCATCTTTTAGGAGTATTAACTTCTGTATCCCCAAAAACGCTGTTTTATGTTGGAGTGAAAATTTCATATGGGAATTTTTTTAAACTGCAATTAAGCACCTCTTCCTCCAAAGTGAATGCCAAATTAGCCATAGTATCTGACTAAAACAGTAACAAAAAAAAAACTTTAAAAGACATTAATCAGAAAGCACAAGTAATAGGAAGGCAAGACAACAGTAGTCAAGCAGTTTACTGGCCTAATGATTGACCAAAAGAACCAAATTAAGTTAATCAACAGTGACAAGTATTTCTGGTGAATGAAATGCTGACTACAAGTTGAGAAAGCAAGCTCATCAAACTGTACACTATGAAAACGTGCAGTTCTTTGTCAGTTACACCTCAATAAAGCTGTTACAAGTAAAGAGCTGAAAAAGCAGTAAGTGGCAAATAAACAGCAATCATATCTTCCAATGACATAAAGCTAAGAACCATTAAAACTTAAACAAGAAGACTGGATATTAAAGATTAATAAATAAAGGGGCCGGCTAACATTTGGTTCGATAAGCTAACTATAATATAAAAAAACCAGAATTGTGGTAGACACTCTCTAAAGATGCCCACCACTAATTCCCCTCCATTCCTGTCCACATATGCCATTCTTCCTCCTGCTGAGGTGTGGAATTTATTCCCTTTCTCTTGAGTTCGGACTAACTTTGATGACTTGCTCTGAACAAGAGAATGCAGTGGAAGTGACTGAGTTCCATTTCTGAGCCTAACGCTTAAGAGGACTGGCAGCTTTCCATTTTGCTCTTGGAACCCATATCCAGCCCGTAAAGAGTCAAACCACCTTGCTGGAGAGAAGGGACAAGACAAGTTAGCCCAAGGAATGGGACATGTTAAGTAAGTCATTTGGATATGTCGGCTCCAGCCAAATGCAGCAATGAGTGACTCCAGCCAATATACCATGTGAAGAGCTTCAGTTGAGGCAAGCCACAGAATCACAAGAAAGAAAAAAATCAGTTTTAAAAGTAACTATAAAGTTAAATGGTGACACATTAAACAACTAAGAAAAAAGATCATGAAGTTGACATTTCTGACACTTAAATTATTTAATTTGATCCTTCCAAAAGTTACCCGTGAGATAGATACAAACTAAATTATCCCTATCCTACAAAAGACAATGAGGCCCAGCTATGCTATGTGCTCAAAACCACAACTAACTTGTGAACTCCAACTAGGAAATCTGACCTGTACTACTAAAATTATGCTCCATTTTTTTTCTGCCTCAATAGGGTGATACACCTACCAAAAAGGATGTGATTCCAAGATATTAATAGAATGAGGAATCAAAATTAAGGAAAATGATTAAGTTCTATAAGGTATTAATGACACCAAATCTAGAATATATTGCTTCTTAAAAAAAAAAGTATCAAAACAGACACTGACAAACTGGAGAATATCCAGGAAAGCAAGAGTGGTCAAGAAACTAGAAACCATCACGAAGGTTTAAAGAATTATGACAAGAATGGCTCTAGACGAGACTAGTTAAATTTAGCAAGAGGCAGATTTCTGCTCAGTAAGAGAGATTTGTATGAGTGGTCCAAACTTGGAATAGGCCATCTAGTCAGACAGCTCCATCTACTCTTCCAGAGATTTTTAAGGAAAAATAAGATGATTATTTGGCTATTTTATAGAGGAGATTCATAAATCAGATGTGGTTTCATTCAACTCTAATGTTAGATACTGAAGATACAGAATTCATTCAATTGATTTTGACACTAAAGAGGCAATTAAGTATATTCATTTCTTAAACTGATGAATGGGAAATAAAAGGTATATTTTCCAGACTAAGAAGCCAGAGGAAAGAGGCAAACATAGGGAGAAGACCAAGATGGAAAGAGTAAGAACAGGGGGCACTTGGGTGGCTCTACTGGTTAAGTTTCCAACAGTTGGTTTCTGGTTTCGGCTCAGGTCATGATCTCACAGTCATGGGGATACGGGATAGAGCCTGCATCCGGCTCTGTGCTAGGAGCCCACAGGAGATTCTCTCTCCCTACCCCCCACCCCCACCCCCCACTCCAGCACACACGTGAGTGCTCGCTCTCTCAAAAAAAAGAGTAAGAAAAGGAAAAACAACAAAGCAGCACTAATCAGAAAGCAGCAGTGACAAGGAAAAGAAAATTGTGGAGGTGAGCAAATTAAAAAAATGGAAGGGAGGAAAGGACTAACAGCTTTTTGCAAAACATACTAAAAAAACTTCAGAGAATATCCTACTAAATATACAGTGCAACCTCCTAAATTTCATTCATCTACTGTAGTACAATATAAGTGATAATGCTGGGACACTGTTAAGAATCTGAATTCAAAGGGGAAACATAGCATTATTTTTTTTTTTTTCAACGTTTATTTATTTTTGGGACAGAGAGAGACAGAGCATGAACGGGGGAGGGGCAGAGAGAGAGGGAGACACAGAATCGGAAACAGGCTCCAGGCTCTGAGCTGTCAGCACAGAGCCCGACGCGGGGCTCGAACTCACGGACCGCGAGATCGTGACCTGGCTGAAGTCGGACGCTTAACCGACTGCGCCACCCAGGCGCCCCGAAACATAGCATTATTTAAGAGGCAGGTGAGACATCACAACTTCCAACTATGAGACAAAGATTGACTACTGACATACCTGCATTTATAAAATTCTTCTATAGCATAGTACATTGTTTTTAATACAAATGTAATTAAAATGGAAAAGGATATTTAAGTCAAACACGAAATTAAAAAACATCTTTTTTTTAAAAAAAAATTTTTTTTTTTCAACATTTTTGGGACAGAGAGAGACAGAGCTTGAACGGGGGAGGGGCAGAGAGAGAGGGAGACACAGAATCGGAAACAGGCTCCAGGCTCTGAGCCATCAGCCCAGAGCCCGACGCGGGGCTCGAACTCGCGGACCGCGAGATCGTGACCTGGCTGAAGTCGGACGCTTAACCGACTGCGCCACCCAGGCGCCCCTAAAAAACATCTTAAACTCAAGCACTGAGGCTACATAATCCATATGAACCTTGCTGAAATATAATTTGATTTAAAAATTCACAGTATTGGGGCACGTGGGTAGCTCAGTCGATTAAATGTCCGACTTTGCCTCAGGTCATTATTTCGCAGTTCGTGAGTTCAAGCCCTGTGTCAGGCTCTCGGCTGAGAGATCAGAGCCTGGAGGCTGCTTCAGATTCCGTGTTTCTCTCTCTTCCTCTCACCCATTCACACACACACACTCTCTCTCTCATTCCAAAGTAAACACACATTAAAAATTCACACTGTTTTCTCTAGCAATTTAAAAACCTGCTTTTGATGACAACCACTGTCTCTTAATGTTAAGTGGGACAGAAAGCAGCAAGATACCACTAGAAGCCCACATCCAACACCTCTCTGTAAATGTTCATTATCCAGTGCTAAGTGATATGGCTCTCTTTTTTTTAACGTTTATTCATTTTTTGAGAGAGCGAGCACACCAGCATAGGTGGGGGAGGGGAAGAGACAGAGGGAGACACAGAATCTGAAGCAGGCTCCAGGTTCTGAGCTGTCAGCAAAGAGCCCGATGTGGGGCTCAAACTCACAAACCGGGAGATTATGACCCGAGCTGAAGTTGGATGCTTAAGCAACTGAAACACCCAGGCGCCCCAGAAATGGTATCATTCTTAAGATGAGGCACTGAACCTTAATCTAGTCAATGGATAGATTATGTGGCCCTTGAGGTTAGAGATAAAAGATTTTTCTCCATCTACAAATACAATTAAGCTCTTAGGTTGTGAAAACACTTAAGATACACATATGGGGGTCAAGCAATGACTTTTTCCTCCAAACCAGTCAATCTACCACAGCAGGATACATTAGTAATAGTTTCTAACACATGCTTTGATCCAAGAATGATCTAATACCATCAATGCTTTGACTTGGAAGTGCATTAAAATTAAGGAACCACATAAACCGACATGTCATGTAGTCTTGGCTGCCCTTCCTGGGATAGGCTCAACTTGCCTCCACTAATAGGAACTTAAAACATTCAATCCTGACTGTGGTCAAATACTTGGTCTTCTTTTATTTATTTTTTATATTTTTGGGAGAGCGCAAGTGGGGGAGGGGCAGAGAGAGTGGGACAGAGGATCCAAAGCAGGCTCGGTGCTGACAGCAGGGAGCCCTGATATGGGGCTCGAACTCACAAACCCAACTTATAAACTGAAATCATGACCTGAGCCGAAGTCCGACGCTCAACTGACTGAACCACCCAGGTGCCTCTGTGGTCAAACATTTCTAAAGAAAGGTTTATAAACTGAAAATCTATCGCCATTCTACGGACATACCACTATCACTGGTCCTTTAGTATGATTATAGTATGAAATTAAGAAGAAGAGTAAAACATCAAACCTTTAGGCAACAATTAGACCAGAAACCACCTGCAACACCAAAACTACTACCTGAACCAGTGGCAAGACTCTAATCTCTGGGTATCCAAGCACTTCTTGGAACAAAAGCTCGGTAATAAAGCAAACACTCCAAAATCAGGCAGACTTTGAAAGCTCCTCTTGTCATTAATTTGGTATCTCAAGCCAATTAATCTCAGCTCTAATCTATAAAATTAAATCAAAATCTACTTCTATAAAATGATCAAAATGAAAATCTACTTCAAAGGCTGCTATGAGGTCTAAATGAGACTATAAATAGGAAAGCGGCAATCTCCGTTTCTGACAGAGCAGGCACTCTATTCTGATATAAGGTAGGAGGATCCCAACATTCAAAAATCTGCTTTAGTGCTCTTGTAATCTTGTTTTTAATACTTTACTTTGAATTCAGGAATCTAAAATTTGTGTAACTATTAAGAGGTTGAAATAGTGTGCAAAAAGCTTTAATTTTAAAACACAGGATGGTCCTATCAAAGGAAAGTAACATTTTCCTTTATTCTTTTTACAGATTTGTAAAGCCATAATCTATGGAAATAGACTGCCAACTGCCTAAATTCAAATCCCAGTTCACCGCTTACTAGCTGCATCACCTTGACAAAGTTCTGAAATCTCCCTGAAATCTCAAGGTTTCTCATCTGTAAAAGGGAGATTATTATTAGTAGATGTAACACACAAGATTGTTGAGGATTAAATGAATTAATACATGGAAAGCATTTAGTACACAAGGTTACCCTTTGGAAGATAAAGCAATTTAATCTGAACCAACAGTTCTCCAACCAACTATTCTTTCAAGTACTGTTTAAACTAATCAAGTAAACAAATTACCATAGGAAATATTTGCACTATAGATAGTAACTTAAATACCTTAACCAACCAATCCACCACTCTCCCAGAAATCCACCTTATTAAGTCCAGACTCCCCTCTTATGTGATCTAATTTCCTCATGTTTAAAAAATGCTAACTTATTCCTCCCAACCATGGTACTTATTATTTCTCTCTAAACAGATACACTTTGTAGGAAAAAACTAAGTAGTGACAATAAATGCCCTGTATTTACGGCTTCAAGATTTTTGGTCTTGAGATCTCTTCATACTCGTTAAAAAAAACTGGGGGGCGCCTGGGTGGCTCGGTCGGTTAAGTGTCCAACTTCAGCTCAGGTCATGATCTGGCGGATCGTGAGTTTGAGCCCTGTGTCAGGCTTCTGTGCTGACAGCTCGGGGCCTGGAGCCTGCTTCAGATTCTGTGTCTCCCTCTCTCTCTGTTCCTCCCCCACTTGTGCTGTCTCTCAAAAATAAACAAACATTTAAAAAAATTTGAAAAGCTGTCAAGATCATGGAAGTGGATATAAGTTTTCCAAAATTCTCGTTTGTGCTTCAAAGCTTAAACTGTATCATTGGTCACAAATACCAATTGTTTTCCTTACTGACAAGCTCACTTTCTTCATTTTCAAGATGATGTCTGCCAAATACCCAAGTTTGAAAAACCATAGCCTGCCTGTCTGTCATTCTTTTGAAGTAAAGAGTGCTCTGTGGGTGGAAATGAGTAGGCAGCTAATTCAGCTCACAATTCAAATAATCACAAAAACTTCTGGAAGTAACTGCTATACTTCCCATTATGCCTCAAAGAATACTAAAAAGATGTCTACATAAAGGCTATTAATGATTTTACAGGTTCAAGGACATTAAGTTAAGCGGGTCTTTCCCCACTCCCAAAAAGTGGATGTGTGATGGTAAGGATTATATAAATTACTAACACAATATGGTACTACTATCTTTATTAGTATTGGAACCAGCAGTTTCAGCCACCACCGTTTTTGCATAAGTGCTAATGACCAGAGTGAAGAGTCAATGGTGACTTAGTATTATCATGAACATAGTTGTGACCTCATGGAGCCCCTCTAAAAACAATCCACAGATCACTTTTAAGAACTATTGATTTAAAGTAATCTGTGCTGGGGCACGTGGGTGGCTCAGTCAGTTAAGCATCCAACTCTTGGTTTCAGCTCAGGTCATGATTTCATGGTTGGTGAGACTGAGCCCCATGTCAGCACGGAGCCTGCTTGGGTTTCTCGCTCTCCCTCTGCCCCTCCCTTGCTCACTCTCTCTCAAAATAAACCTTAAAAAAAAATAAATAACAGGGGCGCCTGGTGGCTCAGTTGGTTAAGCATCCGACTTTGGCTCAGGTCATGATCGCTCAGCTCTCAGGTTCTTAAGTTCGACCCCCACATTAGGGTCTCTGCTACCAGCAGAGCCTGCTTTGGATCCTCTGTCTCCCTCTTTGCCCCTCACCTGCTCTTCTCTTTCAAAAGTAAATAAAACATCTAAAAACAATAAGTAAATAAATAATAAAGTAATCTGTGCTAAATACCATCTGTCTTTCAGTATCTAGCTCTAATCCTATGTTCTCCCTAAAGCTAATTCTCAAAACTATTCTGCTTAGGCCTACATTTTCTGTACTTCTAGTGTTTAGTGAAGAGCTTTTAATTAAAGGAAATATCTTAGTTTTTTTATTACACCCATATAACACTACAAACCATTAAAAAAAAAAAAAAAGAGGCATGTGTCAATATAGAATGAAGCCTAAGACAAACACCAAAGTCTAGGTGTGTGTAGGCCTGCGTGTGCACAATTTACAGAATACTTTAGGGCTTTTTTTGGTTGTTTTTTTCTTTTTTTAAAGATTTTATTTTTAAGTAATCTCTACACCCAACGTGGGGATTGAACTTACAACCCCGAGATCAAGAGTCATGTGCTCTAGTAAACAGAGCCAGCGAGGCGCCCCCAGAATAGTTTGTATATGATCCTACTCATGTGTCTTCGTTAAGCTTTAAGGACACAAGTGTTTACACGGGCACCATAAATTCTCAGAAGGATACAAAAAGGACTAGGACTAATAGAGATTACCTCTGAGGAGGTAGGATAAAATCAGGTTTTCATTCATTCATTTATTTTTTACTTCATATCCTATGTTCTAGAACATCTAAATTATTATCCAGAGCAATAATTTAAAATAAAATTATGATTTTGTACCTTTAACTTCACACATACCTCCATATTCTTAACCTGCTTACAGGCTCTTTAAAAACACATATTTTGTACATATTAGGCCCTTAAGTATTAAATCCTCAGGATGAATTATTACATATGTGTAATTTCAATAACTTCATTTTAATATAACAGAAGAAACTTAGAATAATCTTAAAAGAGAGTCAAGGAGGAAATAATCATAGCTCAGCAACCTGAAGACTCTCAAGAGTTCATCATCTTACCAAACCTCTAGTTAAGACAAAACAGGACAAATTCTTAAGCTTGCTACTGTAGGTCAGATAATGATTATTCTACAAAGAAACGTTCTGTTTCTCTAAAGACCTAAGAAACTCCTCAAAAATGACAAGCGTTTGGGTGCTGGAAGCACATATACAGTTGATTCTTCAATAACATAGATTTGAAGCATGTGGGCCCTCCTATTAAGTGGATTTTTCACAGTACTGTACGTTTATTTTCCATGATTTCCTTAATAACATTTTTTTCTCTAATTTTAATATAGTGTACAACACATATAACATAAAAATATGTGTTAACAGACTGTTTACAGTACTGGTAAGAAGTTTTTGGGTACAGTCAACAGTTGTACAATTTTCAATTGTGTGGGGAGTCCATGCCCCAACCCCCACATTGTTCAAGGGTCAACTATATTCAGCAGCCAAGGGCCAGGCTAGGTACATATATAACCTAATATGCTTCCAGGACCTCTGGATAAGCTCCAAGTTTGTATGTAATAACCCTGAAGTAGGCTAAGAGACAAAAATCCACCAGAGATAGGGTCTTCCTGTGTTTCACCGCAGCATTAATTTCAAAACCTCTCCATTCCAATTTTATCCCAGGAAAACTTCTCTAATGCTGAATACTGAATACTTCCCACACCACCACTATTCCTTAGATTTCCTTAGATTTTCTTTAAATTCAAGGTCACTATTTCCTATCTTAAATGAGAGTCAATTTATAGACTATGGGTCCTTAGAATAAACTCTAAAAAATGAACAAGAACCCATTATAAAATGTTTATATATTTCAGCATTAAAGAATGGCCACTACGCACTTAAATTACATTGCTGTGATATAGACTTGCCAATACATAAAGCCAACTAATAAACAATCTAGTTCAAAGGAAAATTACAAGTTGCAGAACTGAGATATCTTCCCCCTTTCAAAGAGTAATCCATTCATGAGAAAATTGACATAACCCATTTAGAAAGTACTTCAGCAAAATACATTCAGTTCATAACCTCTGACAAAACAATCACATTATGGGGCATCTATCTTAAAAAAAATTCTACTGCTTGATACTCTTGTATCATAGGGTGTTTCTAGAAGTCCTTGGTGCTGTTTAAATTAATGCCCTATGTAACTATAATTGGTTAAGTAAAGGACAACATCATGTTATCTCCAGAGGGGACTATCACTTCCAGGAATTCTTCTCTAAAATGCACAATCTGCATAATAAGAACTCACTAGACAAATCCAAACTGAGGGACAGTCAACAAAATAACAGGAACAGTAGTCTTAAAAAAAGTGGCAAAATCATGAAAGGGAAAGAGTGAAAAACTGATCCAGATTAAAGGAGAGTAAGAAGGGGCACCTGGGTGGCTCAGTTGATTAAGCATCTGACTCTTGATTTTGGCTCAGGCCACAATCTCTAGGTTTTGAGATGGGTTGAGATAATCCTTGGTGGGAGTGGAGCCTAGTTAAGATTCTCTCTCTCCCTCTGCCTGCCCCCCCTCGCCCCCCCCCCCCCCGCAAAAAAAAAAAAAAAACAAAAAAACAAAAAAACAAAAAAACAAGAGTAGTTGTGTAGTTTCTTTCATCAGTTATTTTATAAAATACTGATTTTGGTAATGATACTGTGGTCATAGGACATGTTAACATATGGGGAAATCAGGTAAAGGATATATGGGAAATATATCATACTTGTTTTCCATTTTTTTCCTCCAGGTTTGAAATTATTTCAAAATTGAAGTTAAAAAATAAGATAACTGGTCAGAAAGACAATTTAACTACCATATGTAGATAAGATCATTTTCTCTTTTAGCTATTTAATACTGTAATTATTACATAAAAGTAAGTTTTAAAGGAAAAATTCTTTTTAATAGTGACTATTTCTAGAACTCATGACAATACCAGTGAGTTTGCTCTCCATCCACATACCGTTCTTTTACTCAATTATGTTTTTCAAATTTTATTATTGGGTTGGTAAAATTTCTATTTAGGAGAGAAACAGCAAGAAACAAGTGATGATGCATTTGTAAATAAAAATATAAAGGGTGGGAAAGGGTCCCACTTTTTCTTTGAGTATCCCAACAGAGCTAAATTTAATTTCCCTTGATAACTATACATAAAATGGCATTTGCAACTAGTAAAATAGCCCCAGAATATCAAAGCAAAAGAACTTTTAATAAGATACTTATGGACTGCAATTTGAAAATATACGTGGAGTAAGCCTCCTTTGACTTGACTTCACCAAATATGTGAATGGGAAAGACCCACTCCTCTGTTGCAAATTGTACTACCATGGCCCTCTTCCATGAAAACAAATGAAGACATTAAGATACAAATTTTCTGTTTTCATACAAATCATGAATGAAAAATGCCAGTGGTTAAAAGGGAAAAGGGTAGGAAATTGAGGCACAAAGGACTCCAAATGTGATTCTCATTATTTGCAGCTAAGTACAGAGCCCTAAAATACTGTCTAAAACTGAAGTCATTGTTTTTAACGAAACAAAGCACAGTGGTAATTTTTCCTTTGTTCTGACAATCCCCAATCCTTCTTAAAAATTCATACATTTATGACAGAGTAAACATCATGTCTCAATCTACAACTAAGGTGATATACAATAAGACAAAAAATATTGGGAGCCTGGGTGGCTCGTTGGTTTACTCTTGGTTTCAGCTCAAGTCATGATTTCATGGCTTCGTGGGTTCCATGCTAATGGCACAGAGCCTGCTTGGGATTCTTTCTCCCTCTCTCCCCCCACCTCCCACTCATGCTATCTCTCTCTCGCTCTCCCTCAAAAAAAAAAAAAAAAAAGAAAAAAGAAAAAAAAAGAGAGAGAGAAAGACAAAAAATATTAATGCTTATGGTGTAACCTAACCTCTGACCTTCAGTTTCTAATCTGCGAAAATAAACAAAGCTAGGCTGGATGCTCCTCCAAGCCTAAAATCCAATGATTCTAAAGTTCAACTTCCAATTTATTTTATTATTTAATTACAAGCCTCATAACACCCTGCAAAAGTCATTTTTAATAACATCTTCAATAGGAAATTTAACTCCAATTTTACAGCACACTGTGTAAGTTCAAATTTCTAGTCTTGCACAATTCGCTTGTGGAGAGTCTTCCCAAAACTTTCACTTTATTTTGCAGAGCAAATGAGCCTTTTATCATTCCTAGATCTAAAATTTTAAAAAGAAAGCAAGATTGTTTTGTTGCAATAGGGGCCCATCGATTTGGAAATTAGTCTCTTACTCCCCCTTGTGGCTGGAATGGCGTCTTTTCTCTCAACTGCAATTTCCATTAGTTGCTTCCAACCAATTAGTTAAGCGCCCCACCAAAACTGCTAACTAATCAGGTGGTGTCAAGAACTAATTTGCAGACATTTCTACTTAAATCCACTTTTCTATGCAATGTTGGCCTATGAATAAGGTCATATGGTATGAAAAAAACAAGAGCTGCTTCACTTAAGGATGGGGATCACAGAGGATTCTGACCACTTAACTAAATACATTTTCCATTAATAAATACATGCCAAATCTTCACCATTTAACTTCTAGAAAATCAACAACTAAATTTGAGAAAACCAAGATATATTATCCCTGGTGTTTAAGGAATGTCAAAGCCAGCCTGAAACTTCATTCTAATTCCTGTCGAAAGCTACAACAGTTGCTCCCTGATTTTTTCCCTCCAAATGAATCAACAGATAATTTGCAGAAAACTTAAGTGATAGAAAGCCTGGTGTTCTAAAACAGTTTGCATGTATGTTTTGAAATATTAACTGGGTGAAAAGACTCACAATAAGTGGTATGAAAAAATGCTAAGTTAAATCAGATTCAGAGAACTGTCTGCCTTTGGATCCTTAATACCAGCAAAATAATCTTAGGATAATCAATGTTTTACCTCATATTCAAAATGTAGCTCCTAATGATTAAAAGTAAATGGTGGAAAGTACCAAAAAGAATTTATAGACCATTACGTGGTAACTAGTAAAACTGTCCTGCTATGCTTGGGGGGCTTTCCTTCTTCTCCCCCGCTAGCTGGTGTCAACCTTGACCTGGGCGGTCACCAATTAAGGCCCCATTTCTCAATATTTCCATCACAAAACACTTTTTGTTTAAAACACCTAATTTGACAGTGTTTAATTTGCACATACACAGATTTATAGTATATATAAACTCCCTAGTGGGACTGTATTTTATTAGTTTTTTAAAAAAGGTGAAGACCAGTCCTTTCATATTCAAACATGAAGTACTTCCCCTCTCTCATATTATTTGTGTCTATTTTCCTAAGTTGTCAAGATTTTTTAAGAGCAAAGGACTTAACATCCTAAAGGTAGATACTATCATCATTCCCATTTTGAAGATGTAGAAATAGTCACAGGAATGTAATAACTTGCCCAAAATCATTAAAAAAAAAAAAAAAAAAAAGCAACGCCTAAAAGTCTGCATAGCCTGTTAGATTCTATCACCCTTTAAAGGTTGTATACGCTTTCCTTTATTTTTAGAAAAATTACACAAGATTATTCTTCAAGTCTTATTCTTGTGATCCAATTAAATTAACACTCTGATGATAATCCCCTCTATCAGATGAAAACAACCAAAGGGGGAACTGGAAGGAAAAGTCATTATTCGTAACAAAGCGCTTGATCACTTTGGGATGTCATATTTCCAAACCTCTTCCAAACACAGCAGTACAATTCAAATCACTGAATTGAGAACTTACTTGTTCTAAGTATACTCCAGCCTACCTATACATAATGCTGCCCTCAACTGTCAATTCCACAGAATCACATTTTAAAAGTAATGCATTTGGGGTAGGATTTTCATTAAATGTCCCTCTGTTAAATGCGGTCCAAGTAGGTCTATGTCCTTCTAAACTCTGGGAATGGTGTTTATTATGTGTTAAGAAGCAAAAAAAAAGGAAAAAAAGGTTTTTTTTCAAAAAAGCATTTGTAATTAATCAATTAAGATGAGAAACCCTCAGTTCAGACTGGTTTGGGTTCCTTAGTAATACTGCTAATTAAAAAAAAAACTCCTAGATCCCAAAAGCTATTTTCAAGAAGGCAATTAACCTCCCCTGAAAAGCATTTTTAACTTCTCATTAAACAATTCAAATAAATGAAATCCCAATATAACAAAAATTGGGCACTCCTTACAAATTAAATGCAACAGGGTCTTTCTTAGATTAAAAACAAAACAAAACAAAAAGAACAGGCATACAAGAGATCAACCGTCTTCTTTTGGTCTACTTAACTCTACATACTAACATTTGACTGTCCTTACATTCTCACCTTGCCATCCTGCCTATGGCTAACCCCACTGTAAGCATATTTTCATTTAGGGGAGAAGGAAAGAATGCTCACAACAAATTCTGTCAAAAGAAACTGACAAAAGTTTTTATGCTGAAATCTTTTAGTTATCTATCTCAATGTAAACAAATGTGCATGTGCATACCACAGGACCATGCTAATAAATTAATCAGCTAGCTATAAATTCATGCTTTGTTGCCCCAAGAGCCAACTGTAGCTATAAACAAATAGGCAAGCCACTAGAAAGTAACTAGTGAATTCTGACAAGATGTACTTATGTCACACATTGTACCTTACCAAAAAATGCAAAACTAAATCGACCACAAATGACAACTGGTACCACATTTTCATTCAGAGAGAACAAATGAAGAATGACCTGTTGCACAGCAATGTACCAAATACACTGGGAACTGCTGAGACACAGTGGCTAAGCACACCATTCCTCCCAAGCCAGTTCAAATCTGTGCTACCTAAAAAATATTGGTAAACTTAGTATCTAATTAAATACCATAAACATCAATGGTCTATCCTGTTTTCAAGGAGAATGAAGGAATGGAGCCAATCCTCTTTAGTTGAAAAAAAAAAAAAAAAAAAAGAACAGGATAAAAGTAAATTCTAAATCATAATGAAGCAGAAATCGGAATTAGCAATGGTTTGTAACAGGAACAGTGAGTGGTTAAGACCAAACTAGACCCAAAGGCTTTGTGTATGGGATTTTGACAAAGAGCAGTCAGAGAGAAGGAAACCAGTGTTTTACAGATATATAAGAGCTGTATGCAGCACAGAACTGCTGAAATTAGGTAGACAAAAGGACAGGTAATTTCAAAAGAAAGATGAACTCTAGCTTTTCACATATTGAAACTGACAGCAATCCTAAATCTCCTACAGAGCAGTGTTTACTCTCAATGTAAAACCATCATAATAAAGAGCCGCAAGAATGAGGATGAAATCACAATAGGGATCTCTGAATTTCTAGGAAAAACAATACTCTAATACCTATTATAATTTCAGTGGATTACAGTAAGTTTTCTAAAACATGGTTGACATCTGAACATCTATAATTTAAACTTAAAAAAATTTTTTTTCATACATAGACACATTCTTCAATGTGAATGCACCAAAGACTGCCTACTTTTGGGATCAAAAATACATAGTCAAATTAATCTCAATAGCCCAATAACATTTAATTCAATATTATAAAGGCCAAACTATTTCATATACTGGTCTCCCTTTATGTGCCCAAACCACTATAGATATATAGAAAATATAGAAAGAGTATCTATATAGAACGTAGATACTATATTCACGGGGTAAAAAAGTCTTTCATAGGTTAGAGCCTCAATTATAAAAACAAGATAGATGTATAAATAATGATTAACTATAAAATGGAAGGCAGTGAGAATCTATTCTGGTATTAGTAAAAGGAGAAAATGAGTCCAAAGAAAAGAACCAGACCGTCAAAGATCAAATCTTCAAAAAATCTGCCACATTATAAAAGCTCTGATTTTCTTTTTCGCCTACCAACCCACCTTCTAAGAGGCAAAATTTGGTGTCATTTTTAAAAATTTTTTGAGAGAGAGAGAGAGAGAGAGAGAGACAGAACAAGGGGGGTGGAGGGGGGAGGTGCAGAGAGAAGGAGAGACAGAATCCCAAGCAGGCTCCGCACCATCAGCACATAGCCTGATGCAGGGCTCAACCTCACAAACTTCTTGAGATGATGACCTGAGCCAGATCAAGAGTCAGATGCTTAATTAACCGACTGTACCAACCATATGCCCCTGGTGTCATTTTCTTTGCTGAAATTTTTTCCTGTCCTTTGAAGTCACCCATTCCTTAGTTTACAGCACTATACTAGGTGTATATACAGTAGGTATAGTAGTGTAGTATGATCTAACCAGTACCCATCTCTCCCAGTCTCATCTCTTGCAATATTACTGAAAAAGCATTTTAAAGGAACCGATGTTCTCTCCACCCAATGTTCTGATAGAATGATCCTGAATGCAACAACTCTTCTACAAAACCGTAATGTGCTGGATTAACCAAATTTCACTTAATTGACAACCTAAATTATACTACATTCTTCACTCCTAGCTAAGCAAACAGGGCAATGACCATGACTTGGACTAAATGCCTGAGGATAGTAGGTTTTTCAGATATTCTCTGGAATCCCCCTCAGCTTGTACCAGCAGTTACTGGTATCTGTTTAAGATATCCAATGAACAATCCAATATTTGTTTCCAAACCACGCTAAACTGGCTATTAATTACTTAAAATGTTATGCTACCTAAATATTAGGAAATACGAGTGTGAAAAGGTAGGTTACTATGAAAACTAAATTGAGAGCTTTGGAACAACTAGTTTTTAAAGGAGAGTCACACACAGAAAAATCACCTGGGTTCAACAACTGAAAGATTAGAAACAATTACACATTTCTAGGATTCTGTACTGACTGCTTATCAAACATTTATGTTCTCACTCTACTATGCAAACCCAAAATGTATTTATAAAGGATTCATCTGTAGGAGTAGTTAGCAAAGTATTTGAAAAGGTTATGGGGAGCACCTGGGTGGCTCAGTTGGTTAAGTGTCCAACTCTAGGCTTCGGCTCAGGTCATGATCTCACAGTTCTCACAGTGTGGAGCCTACTTGGGATTTTCTCTCTCCCTCTCTCTACCCCTCCCCGCACTCACACTCTGTCTCTCCCAAAATAAATAAATAAAAACTTAAAAAAATAGTCTTGGTCTCACATTAAAAACAGACAACAGAACACATATAAACATCTACATTTTCATTTAAAACAAAGGTTTAAAACAAGTATGATTGCACAGACTACTTTTCAATTAACCAACTAATTAGGATGCCTCTACTGTACCACTACTGAGGTATTACCAGTAGGATTTAACAAAAAAGCTGAGTGTTCTTAAAAAATGAAAAGCAAAATTATTCTTGGTAAGCTATTATAAATAACTCTAAAGTAGCTTATTTTCCACCTAATTCAAAATGCCTCTGCTGGGGCTGCAAACAATTTCTTCCTTTCTCTTCGGTAGATTCTAAGAGTTGTATCATTATTTTAGAAGTATGCCTGTCCTTCCTATACTTTTGGGATTTTAACTCAGGTGTTTTTCACTCTAATCCCAACTTTAAGTCCTTTAATCATTTCCTCAGTTTGCTTTTAACACACTAATAATAATAATCTTCACGGCTCATCTTATGACTAAAACTAAACATCTCCATGTCTCTTACTAGAACAGGTAGAAAGCACCCCATTCTTTTTTAAGTTTATTTGAGAGAGGGGGAGAAGGAGAGAAAGAGCACTCACATGCAAGTGAGTCGGGAGGAGCAGGGAGAGAGAGCTCGAGAGAATCTTAAGCAGTGCAAAGCCTGATCCCACAAACCCTGAGATCATGACCTGAGCCTGAAATCAAGAGTCAGATGTTTAACAGACTGAGCCACCCAGGTGCCCTGAACATACTCCATTCTTACTGAAGTACTGCTATACTGGAAAAGGTTAGGTAGCCTGGTGCTCTTAAGTTGTTGATTATTCTTCCCCTTCCCACCAGACAGCAAACACCTGCCTTTCTATTCTCCTTCTTTTATTTTCTTTCATTTCCCTATCATACACCTCAGACTTCCCAACTGTATAAAACACCTTACCAGGTGCAATACTTAGTGCTTATCACGATTAACTCTTCAAAAAATATTGTATTATCAAAAAGACTCTGTCCAATGTATTCCTCTCTAGAAGAGACTGTAGGTATCTACTATGCCACAGAAAGTCTTTGTATTTTGAAACATACCAAAAGCCTTTTGACAAAAACATGTAAATATATTAAGTGGTAAAGAGGAGTATAACTGTAGAATTCTTTTGAGAAGCACTTATTCCAATAAATGAGCTGCGTAGTGATTTTCAGCCTACAATTGCATACAGCGGTTTTCAAAGCCCAAGGCACATATTAAGATATTCAGACCAGGAAAGCCCCCAAAGCTACCTGGTTTCTTAGCTGCTTAATAGCAGTTCTATAGCCTGGAGATAAAAACCAATGCCCAGCAACCACACCTTAAAAGTGCCCTGGGCAAATAAAAATGTAGAAAAACTTAATAAAATTGAATTCAGTCAAATTAACTGAGTTAACTATTACTGTTACTCTCCTACTGTTGCCAACTGTTACAAATGCTAGATTCAAGATTTTACTGCTTCACCTCCTCCTATAAGCTGTTGTCTTACTCCTGTGGCTTTCAAATTTTTTAATACAACTTCGGAAAATTTACTGGTCAGTAAGGACCCTCTGCCCCACAAAAATACAGTTTTTAAGGCTTCTTGGATTTAAATCCCATTCCTAGACTCTTGAGTTAAGAGACTCCTGATTTCATTCTCCATCACAATCTTACAGGGTAGACATTATTGTAACTGAACTCCATTTTCTCAGAGGGACCGCACGATTTCCTTAGGCCTTGCAACTATTAGATGGTTAAAAGTTGGTCTGACTCAACCGGGAGCCTGAGTGGCTCAGTCGGTTAAGCGTCCAACTTCAGCTCAGGTCATGATCTTGTGGTTCGTGAGTTTGAGCCCTGTGTTGGGTTCTGTGCTGACAGCTCCGAGCCTGGAGCCTGCTTCAGATTCCGTGTCTCCCTCTCTCTCTGCCCCTCCCCTGCTCACACTCTGTCTCTCTCGGTTTCTCAAAAATGAATAAACAAAAAAAAAAAAATTTTTTTAGGTTGGTCTGACTCAAAACCTGGCATTCTTTTTACACCACTACATTCTTCTTTGAACTTGAACTGGGTTTTCTAGTATGTATTTCCTCATTTTGTCATTTCACGTTCAAGACAAAATTGTCCAATTTTTAGCTTCTTCTTGTGGGTTTATGCAGAGGAGGTATTAGAGATCACTAGTGTTGGGTCCCTGCCTGACTACCAAGAGAGCTTTTGGTCTAAGATCTGGCAGGAAAAGGCAGACTGCATTAGTTCACATATTGCAAACTTCAAATTAACAACACAAGGAATAACCCCCCAAGTTCTCTAGCATAAAGAGAACTCCATGCTGTCAAGAATATGCCTGTGACCATTTTCCACAGTAATGTTCTACAATTCTTGCACAAAGTGACAAGGCTACTCTTTGTTTAGTAAATGGTATAAATTAAACAAACACTTGATAAATGCACATAACCAGAATGGAAGTCACCATTTTATAACAACTAAAAAGCTCTTTAGAAAAACTTAGCTCCTTTTTATGAGAAAAGATCTTAGCCAGTATCATATAGGTGCTTGACAGAACAATGAAGTCTGGTTCATCACTGATGCAACCGCAACAAAAACACTAAATTCTGAAAAGGGATTACCTGCTTATTTTTCTCAAATGAAAACAAAAACAAAAACAAAAACAAAATCAAAGTTCAGAAAAAGCTAGAATAAAAATTATGATTACTTTTTACCATGTAAGTGAGACCTTAAAATATAATTAAAACAACCTTTCACTAATCATCAAGTACATCAAAAATTTTTTTCTCTACGAGAAATGGCAGTTCTTCCGTATTTTATTCTTCCATTTTATTTGAAGGGGAAAAAGGAATTTTATGTAAGCTATTTCCAGAGCCAACATGACCTGTTTGAAAAAAGATGATAGGCCTACTTGTAAAGAACCACGATATCTGTAAATACTGAATTTTCCCAAGATGAAACAGAAAAGGCCTTGGAAAATTAGCAGTGCTGCTGACCTAGTTCTACTACCCTCTTTTCCAAAAGAAGCCTTTTTGTTCATTTACTTAGCAAATACTTGAGTACCTACTATATGTTAGGAAGCATGAACCACGCAAAGACCACTAACAGAGCAGAGCTGAAAGATCTACTTTTAGATCACCAAAAGACCAAGGCTGGAAGCAAAACTTTGTTTAGCTTTTGTATAGTGAAGGAATTAAACTTTGATCTATCTATATGCTCAAGGTGGAAATTTCACTCAGGCTTGGTGAGAGGCCAGTACTATTCTGAAGGATAACATGGGTAGTCACCAATACCAAACCCCATTAATAATCGACAAACAGAAGGTATTTACAGATTAATCTAGTTATTCTCATCCACTGATCCTTTGCAGTATTTTTTTTTCTTGGTAAGGAAACAAAAGGAAAACAAAATTAAAACTGCTAGTCTTTTCCTAGGAAAATCCTCACAATGACAGGAGCTTTTAGACCCTGTATGGGGAAAACATGCAAATACCTACCTGAAATAGCAAAGAAGCTTGTTAGTAAAAAGTAAAATGTTACTACATCCTCTTTTAGTCCTAAGATTCCTAAGCCAACAAACTCTCTGAAACCAAAATAAAAATTATCTAATCTATCAGGTATAATAATTGGGGGGAAACCACCAGAGCTACAAAATTCAGTATCATGTATTGCAGGTACTAGTCAGTAAAGAGAGAGTAAGGGGGGAAAACACCCAACACATTTTTTATTACAGAAAAACATATTTTTGTATTTTAAATATTCTTATTACCTTAGCAAACCACAAGATAAACAAGTTATTTAGCCTTAATAAAAACATGGAATTCCTTTCCCATCTTAAAAATAAATGACACCTACCAATGTGAAGATTTTAAATAAAAAACAAAAAAGCACCGAAGAAAGATAATACATGAGAAGATTTTGTGAGCCCATGTTAACTAAGATAAAAAATATTGTTCTTTAAGACAGCACTGGGGCACCTGGGTGGCTCAGTCAGTTAAGCATCCGACTTTGGCTCAGGTCATGATCTTGCAGTTTGTGGGTTCGAGCCCCGCATGGGGCTCTGTGCTGACAGCTCAGAGCCTAGAGCCTATTTCGGATTCTGTGTCTCCTCTCTGGGCCCGCCACCCCTCCTCCATCCTCATGCTCTTTTTCTGTCTCTCAATAATAAATAAACGTTTAAAAAAAAAATAAAAGACAGCATGAAGAAAGTACCATTTCAGGAAAATATTCATAATTTAGGATGTAAAGCTATTCTACTAGTAATTAAAGACTTGTGTGTAAAGGAATATTACTATGTTCTATTCTTTTAAGCTTCTTAGAGAAGCAGTGCTTCAAAACAATAGGTACTGAATTCTAAAACAACCTCTTAACTGAACCTGAAAAAACCAGGTTTGAGTTATTCATGATTTTTTACTCTAGTTGTCAAAGTTGACCTCTAACACTTAAATGCAAGAAGAGGCAAAAAGCAACTCTGAAGCCATAATTTTTGGCATAGGTAATTCATTACATTATACTGGCTAAACCAAGGGTATTAAGTCTGTAATGAGTCTTCTATTACATCTCTCATACATAAAACAAGATATGCAAAATTCCTGTATCCACAGATGTACATTTAAGAAAATGAGTTCTAGAACTACTACAAACACCCTGACCACAACAGAAATACTTTTATCTTTTCAATTAGTATAAAATATACTACCAGTCTTTTTTAGTCTACCTGAAGTGACTGATAATCAGTATTCCATTTAATTTACACAAGCTTAACTACAACTGTTTTAATAACCTTTTAGTAATGACACACTGAAGACTTCCAAATTGAGAACGCTCAATTTTATAAAGGAAAAGAAAAACCAAAGAAAGAAAAAGTTGAGACCAACACCTGATATTCATTATAGGAATCCTATATCATAGTGAAGCTAGACTGAATGTTTGATTCTCACCAGTACATCATTGCAGATATCTCTGAGCTCGGTCTCAATTTTCTCTCTGTATTCTCGAGCCATCTGCTGTTTTTTCTCAGCACCTTCCGTCTTTTGCTCAATACTTGAGACGACCCTCCAAGATGACCTACGGGCTCCTACAACATTTTTATAAGCAACTGAGAGAAGATTCCTCTCCTCATTGGATAATTCAGCTCCTTGCTCAGTTACAGACTTCATGCAGGCTGCCATGTCATCATATCGCTCAGCCTGCTCGGCCAGCTTGGCCTTCTGCACCAGCTCATTTTTATCCATGACTGGATGTTCTGCAGGGAAAAAAAGTAACATTCAGATATTTTTTCCATGAAAATAAAGACTCAGTATTATACCTTTTGTAAATGTTAGATTAACACCTCAAACCTAATTGCCTGTGGAAGAGTCTTCACGTGAGGAATTTAATGCAGCCCTACAAAAGGATGACAATAGGAAGAAAAAAAAAAAAAAGGGAAGGGAGAAGGGAGAATGCCCTCAGCCTTCAGGGGGCAAATTTAAAGCCATTAACATAAATGTAGCAAAACTAAAATTGCATTACATCATCTTTGCTCAGAAGATTCTAATTTCACATAAAGTCAAAGCACATTTGATCAAAAGGCTACCTTAAAATCCATCCCTTACCTTACTTGGCCAAAATCTCAATTCCAATTTCCAATATCCTAAGTAATCCAAAAGTCAGCGGTTTTTCTTTAGTGAAAGCAGTGCCAATGAAGAACGTTACAACCTCTACCATTTTTCCAGAACCATGATTCAAGTCAGCTTAATGTAATTCGTGTCTGTTCATTTTAATAATACCTACTGTTATAGTCAGAAGCATTTAAGTTTCATTTTATTGGTATTACTCCCACCCCAAACCCAGTGATCTCTGCAACACTTGACAGCTGATCTTGGCATGATAATTTTCTGGAAGAACGGGCCAAACTGCTTGATTTAAGGCATTCTGAATACAAAACAAACAACCGCGCCTTTGCCATCTAACAGACCCTAACACCTCATCTACCTGCACCTTGTTATACACATACATGCTTTAAAAACACATCGATGAGTCCTGACTCTTACCTTCATGTGAGCACTAAGATGTATTTATTAAGTGCTTCTAGTGTGATTGGTGTTTCTTATGTCACTGCTCTAGTTTAAATGCAGAGTTATTGCATTGTTTCCAGTAGTCAAAATTTAACTGGTTATATGATCACTCAAGCTGCCCTTACCATAACTTCCCACCTAATTCTCTCTCATCTTCAAGTTCCCTAGACCTTTTTTTAACTTACCCGTTATACTTTTCCTTAAAGATATCCTTTTGAAAGGTGCTAAAACAGCACAGAAAGATGCTAAACCATACCCTGATCCCACAGCAAGTGGTAAATATAGAGCCTGAAGTGCACTATTAAAAGGTGAACAGAAGAGCCACTGTCACTAGAAGAATTGACACCCGGTATCAGATCCTTCACCTTCTCAGGAAAATCCCACAATACTTCTCTTTTAAAGCCAAATCGGAACAAGGTGAACAAGTAATCACCTAGCTTGGGTGCAAGGGATACCGTGTCAAAGCAAACTTTTTAAAATTTATGATTACATACCCCCCACACCCCTCAAAATTACTATTTTTCCCCCTAGGATCTCAAGAACGCTCTTAGGTTAATGCTGCTTCTAACGAAAAATTATCAAAAACCAGTACAAAGGTTTCTCTCCCCAACCCCTCTGGTACAAGGGGAAGTGGATCGGGCTTCTCACACAGTAACTAGTACTCCAAGGCCTCGCCTCTGTACTGCGGAGAAGACTAGCCGCACCCATTTAACCCTTAACCGACGTAAGACGTCGAGTGAGGTGAAAGACCTCACTGGCCGACCTTGACTTTAAAGTGCAAATCCTTCCGTCCGCGCTATCCGCAACCACCCCTCCTTGGCTCCGCCCAAGTCCCCGATTCTCCCTCTTTGTCATGGCGGATCTGTGTCAAGGAGCCCAACCTACCGCCGAGTGTTAATTCCCCCCACCAGAGCCAGAGGGAGGAGCAGCGCGCCCCCGCCCGAGCCGGGGAAGGGGGGGGGGAGCAGCCCGCCCGCCCCGGGGGCAGAGACGCCAGCGCCGCCCGCAGAAGCGGAACCACGACCGGCCGGGCGGCGGACACACCCCACTCTCCCACCCGCGTCTCCTCCGCCACCAGACACCGCTGGTGCTCATTTAGTCTATAAGGACCCGACAGCTGCAGCAGGTGGGGGAGGGGGCAAGAGCCACACCCAGGCGAGCGGGGCCACAGCCGGCTGTTACGCTCAGCCTCAGCCGCCCCAAGAGGAGGTCACCATCTAAAAAGCGAGCACAGGGACCCTCGGTTCAAGCCCACCAGACAGACGAGCGAGACGCCGGCCCACCGTCTTCCCCATTCTCTTCTCTATCCTCCGCCCTGGGCGCACAGCCCCCATGCACCCGAAGGAAAAACAAAAAAACAAACAAAAAAAAACCCAGCCCCATCCCCCACCCTACCGCGGAACCCAGGAAATTCGGCCCCGGGTCCCAAGCCAGCCCCACCCCGGAGCCGGCTCCCGCCCGTGCCAGAAGGGAGGCCTCGCCCTCGTGTACCTGGCGGGCGCCTCCGGCCCAGCCTCGGCTCGCGGCCCGGTCCCCGGGCCCGGCCCTGCCGCCGCGCCGCCGCCCGGGTGGGGGAGGGCTGGGTGCCGTCGCCGCAGCGCGGGGCGCGGAGGCTGCGCCGAGGAGCGGGCGGGAGAGGCAGGGGGAGGGGAGGGCGGCGAGGGGAGGGGGCGGCCTCACCTGCGCCACTGCAATGCCCGCAGCCGCCGAGTCATTATCTCGGGCGGAAGCGGGAGGCTGGGCGGCGACGAGGAAGGGGCTTGGGGGGGGGGGGGGGCGGCAAGGGTGGGAACGGATCGCGCCCAGCGGAGCCTCGGTCACCCCCGGGAGCCGGAGGCCGGGCGGGTCCCTGGGGATCTCGCGTGTGGGCGCCCATTCCACCCGGGGGACGGGGACCGGGAACCGGAGCTTATCGGGGCCAAGGCGTCGATCCGGAAGCAAGCAGCCCGAGGCGGCCGCGAGCCGCCCGCCCGAACCCAGCGGAAAAGCCGCCGCCCGTCTCCGCCTGAGGAGACTCCGCCTCAGCCCAGCGCCGCTACCGCCGGGCGAGCGGGGCTGAGGGGCTGTGGAGCGGGGACGGCCCCCGCGCTTTCCGAAGGCTGGTCTGGGAAAGGAAGGAGTAGGACGAGGCGGCGGCGGCCGGGTCTCCTACCTGTGCCCGGAGTGGGTGGCGGCGGACGGACGGACGGGGGCTCAGCAGTCTCTGGGCGGCAGCGGCGAGGCTGAGACTCTGTCCCTGGATCTCGCTGCTCACAGGCTACAGCCGCTCCGCAGACACGGGGTTTCCTCCAATCACCAGCCCCGGCAGCAGGGGCACCACACGCACGATGACGTCAAACGCTGCTATGGCAACCGTTGATTGGTGCCCACAGCTCTGGGGGCCCAGTGCAACCGCCGCTCCCTAGCGCGCGCGTCCTGCCCGCCCGCGCTAGAGGGCGAGCGGCGGAGCGCACCACCTCTCCCGCTACCAACACTCCTCCCCAGCCCGCTCAGCTCCCAACTTCTCTGCTCTTGAGAGAGCCTGGGCAGGAAGCTCCTTCCTTTTTCTTTTCCCCCTCCCCCCACCACTACCTTCCTACCTCGCCTTCCCCTCGGATCCCCCGCAATCTTCCCAGGCTCACTCTTCCTCAAAACCAGCAAGAAGGAAATTCCTCCCCACCCCCACCTTGGTTTTCCGTGCGGCCCTTCTGCGCCTGCGCCAGTCACTCCCTCTAGAAGGGGCTCCGGTTCAGCAACATCCGGGACCTTTCACATCCCCCCCCCCCCCCCCCGCCATCCCGTTCCAGGCGCCCTGGTCCGCCCCGCCCTCCGTGCCCCGCGGTGGTTAACTGCCTCCTGGGCCGGCCGGGGGCTGGATTACGCGAGTGGCTCCGCCGCTCTGGCATTGTGATCAGGCCTTGGGGGTGGCGGGGGAGGGCGCGGTCAGACGGTCGGGGAGGGGCGGTGTGGCGCGCTACCCCCTCAGCCCGCCGCACCCCGTCGCCAGGCGGGGCCAACCTGAGCGCGCAGCCCCTCCCTTCCTCCCTTCCGCCGCCGCGGCTCTACCTGCTGGCTCGCGGAAAGCGGCCTTAGACCTTTTAAGGCTCGGAATAGCGAGTGAGGCGTCCGGCCCCGGAGTGTGGGCTGAGTGACGGGAAGGTTTTCCAATCGGGGCCTCGGGATGTGCGCGCTGTGACAGCTGCGAGGGGACAATGGGGGCGCGAAGCGGGGGTGAGGTGGGTCGGGCGGGGCGGAGCTGGCGGGAGGTGAGGCCTGGAAGGAGAGGCCGCCGCTTTCAGAAAGCCTACAACTCCCGAGAGGAGACGGAAGCCCTCTTAGATGGAGGGTTCGGGTGATCCTGGAAACCGTAACACGAAGAGAGGCAAAGAGCGGAGGTTGGACCGTACTGACTCGTCTCTCGTAGATCAGATTTTTCCATCCAAATCATGCGTCCAATTGAAGACTTCATGTTGCAGTGATTTAAAACCTAAAGATCATTCATTACCTGTTTTCTCCTGAAGCAAGGTTTGCGGGACGTGGTAGTTCCCAGGGACCCCGCTGACCCAGCGGGCAGTGGAAGGGGGCCGCAGGCAGGGCCAGGAGCGAGGACCTGGAGCCAGGAAGAGGGTAAAGTGAGGAGCGGAAATTGCAGGTGCGGCACAAACGGGCGGACCTAAAACGGTAGAGCCTCCGCCCAGTCAACTTAAGGAAGTTCAAAGAGATACATCGACGGTGTAAAATGCCTCTGCCTCTTACTCCCTTTAAATGTGTTAGAGCTAAGAAAAGATTAGCGCTTGGATGAGCTGCAAAACCAGTTGCAAAAGTCCTCTAAGTTTATAGTTGCAGTGAGAACTCAGAAATCTTCCTACTACCTTTTGCACACTCCATCTTGGCCTTACAGATTTTTCCAACCTATCCTTTTTTTTTTCCTCCTCATAAATGTACTCTTTAACCCCCATCCCCTATTTCCCCCATCTCCCTCCCCTCCCTCCCTCCCCTCTGGTAACCATCAGTTTGTTCTCTATCGTTCAGAGTCTTTCTTGGGCTGTCTCTTTTTTTCTTCCCAACATACCTTTATTGAGCACCTACTAGGAGGCCTGCCTTGAGGCACAGCTGACAAAGGAGCCTCTGAAGAGTTCAGCCTCAAGTTGTCCAGAGGATTGAATTTGTCAATAGCAGACACGTAAAATCTTTCCTCGCTCTTGCGGCGCCTTGTCTGTTCTGTATGTTGGATACAGTGTTTCTAACACAGACTGGTCTGCAAATTACGTTTTGCCTGAAGTTCCCGCTGGCATTTAGACAGTAAAGCACAAACCAGGAAGAGTTTTCCAGTTTCAGGGTTTTTTATTCCCCCCTCCCCTCCCCCCCCCCCCCCCCCCCCCCCCGTTTCCGCATCAGGACAGATTCATGCTAGGCTGAATGGATGAACAAATCGATCAGGGTTATATTTCTGAGATGGTAAAGTCACTGTTCTTTGACTCCCAAGTAAATTCTTTGTGAGAGTGACTCAAAGGAACTATTTCAAAACCCTTTCCTTTTAAGTTCTCTTTGCTTTTGTGCTAGGCATGGCACCAGAAAGTTGACAGAAAATATTGTTAAATCTTACTTAAAAGGGAAATTGATGTTTCTCTAATCTCAACTATGTGTGTAGGTAGAACATATGCCTTTTTGTTTTAGAGGAGGTTTAGGGATTTCTATGCATTAATAAATTGTGGATTTACTTTAGGAAACCGTTAAATTAGGCGTTTGCTTCATGTTTTAAAGAGCAAGGCATGTGTGTAGGAAACAATAGGAAGTATTAGGTTTTGGGTTTTTTGTTTTTTGTTTTTTTTTAGTATTAGGTTTTACATACTCGAATCAAGGAATTTGAGTTCATGGAATAAAGGTGTAATGAGGTTGCAGGGAGGCAAGAATAGAGAAAGTCCTAAAAGCCCCGAGTGATAAGTATATCAAGGAATAGGAATATATATGGCAAGGATAAAGGCAAAACGAAGAATGAAGAGGACCCATGAACTTGAGCTGGGGAGAATTACTGGGAGAATTTCATGTAGCCTGACCTGTTTTATTTTCTTCACTGTTCAACTTTGTTGCCTCAGTCAACTTGCTCAACCCTCTGTGCCTTGATTGCCACATCAATAAAATACTGGTAATAAACACACTTGTTAAGTGGTGAAGATTAAATGAAGTTTTGTATATATGTAGTATATAAGTGTCTTATAGAAGCAGTTATAAGATACATAGAAGTCATTGTAATCTTATACTGCTTAGCACCATTCATTGCGAAAAGTAATTGAACTATTATTCATTTATAAGCAGACATGTCTCTACTGTTCAAAGGGTTGTGAAGGCAAAATGAAACTATTTAAAATGTCTTTAAAAAGTGAGATATAAAGATGTTCCCTCTGAAAAGGCAAATTTGTGTGAGTTTGTCAGGACTAATGACTTAAGGGATAAGACAGTGAATATTTCTCCGTTCATGTACAAGGGACTGTAATGATGTCTTCACATCTATGCCATACATTAAAATAAGAAAGAGTTCAGGAGAATTTGCAAAAGTGCATCATTCAAATTGGAAAAACCTCGAAAGATCAACTCTCCTGATAAGCAGCAGTTACATGATCTTTTAAATTTAATCTCAATTCATTCAGGTTCTAATCTCACATTAATATTATGATTTAATTGGAAAAATGCAGCATGGTTTAATGGACTTCGGAGTCGGGACTGGGTACAAATCTTGGTTTGTCAATCAGGCTTTTATATAACCTCAGGCTACTAAATGGGACACAATACCCAATTCCATCAGATTATTGCAAAGTTTGAGTAAGAAAGGAGAGCGCTACACATTGTGCTCTAGATCACGATTATCTATGGTTGGAATAATCTATTTGTTGCAGAGGCCAACTTCACCAAACCCATTTTGCTGTCAGGGCCACAGCTAGATTCCATTGCTCAGGTCTCCCTTGCAGTTAGGCATGGCCATGTGAGTGAGCGCTAACTAATGACATATGACCAATGTGAAGGGCTCCACTTGTAGGCCTGTCCCATAAACTTCCTCTGTGGACCTCTGGTCAGTCCCTGAATAGACCTCTATCTGCCAAATGAATGGAAAGGATTCCAAGTCTTTAGAGGGACCATGAAATGAAAGGAGCCTGGAAAAAGCCTTTCCCTGGCTTTCCCTGAAAGCCTTTCCCTGACCATTTTAGACTTTATTAAGGGATAACTTCTAATTTTTAAGCCAATGAGATTTAGGATTTATCTCCTAACAGCTAGCACTTGTGATACTGTAGATGGCATTGGCAAGTCCACAGCATGAAAACATTTAAGAAAAAAAGGGGGGGGGGGTGGTTTGGGAAGAGAAACAAATGAAATTAGGGAGTAAGAAAAAGGAACCTGATCTTGTGATAAAAGGCAGTTTTAAATATTCTCAACTACTCTATTGACTTCTAGAATGACCTTAGAAAAGCAGGGTTTCCTTTCTTAATGCTAAATCAAACTGATAGTCTCACTACTTTATTTTCTTAATTTGCCAATTAACAAAAAATAAAATAAAGCTACCATATGATCCAGTAATTGCAATACTGGGTATTTACCCAAAGTACACAAAAACAGTAATTTGAGGGGCATCTGGGTGGCTCAGTTAAGCGTCTTTTCTCTTGATTTCAGCTCAAGTCATGATCTCATGGTTGTGAGATGGAGCCCTGCATAGGGTTCCACACTGGGCACGGACCCTGCTTAAGATTCTCTCTCCCTCTGCCCCTCCCCGTATCGTGAGTACACTCTCCCTCTCAAAAAAAACCAAAACTCCCCACTAATTTGAAAGGATATATGCCTCCCTATGTTTATTGCAGCATTATTTACAATAGCCAAGATATGGAAGCAAACCAAGAATCCACTGATAGATGAATGGAGAAAGAAGTGGTATTATTCAAGTAGGGATATAAAAAAGAACGAAACCTTCCCATTGAGAGCAACATGGACAGATCTAAAGAGCGTAATGCTAAGCAAAATAAGTCAGTCAGAGAAAGACAAATACCATATGATTTCACTCCTATGTGGAATTTAAGAAACAAAAAGAAAAAGTGAGAAACCAAAAAACAGACTCTTCACTACAGAGAACAAACAGATGGTTCCCAGAGGAGAGGTGGGGGTGGGGTGGGGTGAAGAGTACACTTATTTTTTTTAATTTATTCTTTTTAAGTAATCTCTATGCCCAGCATGGGGATCAAACTCATGACCCCAAGGTTAAGAGTCGCATGTCCTACTGACTGAGCCAGGTGCCCCAAGAGTACACTTATCTTGATGAGCACTGAGTAATGTATAGAACTGTTGAATCACTATATTCTACTCTTAAAACTAGCGTAGCACTGTATGTTAATTATCCTGGCATGAAAATAAAATTTTAAATAAATACACTATTTACTTGATGCCGTCCTCATTCCTCTTCCTCTTTAGCTTTTTTTCTTTTTTAGTTATATTTTTTTCAGCCTATACCTTTTAACTCTAGCCCCACATCCTAGACTCTAGGCCTATGCTCTATGATACTGTGGTCATAGATGGGGTTTTTTGCACATCGATTTAAAAAATAAAACTGTAAAGAAACCAAGCCAACTTTGAGCTTTCATACATCAATAAGCACTTAATGAGGACCCACAGGTTGGGGTTATGTTGCTCGTTGGGAATATAAATGTGTAGATCATGGTCCCTTCCTGAAAGAGCTCACAGTCACATTCATCCTATAAATTACTGATGTGATTATCAGCAAAGTCAATTTTGCTTTCTTGCTTCCCATGACATTTTTAGTTCTCCAGTGAAAATTTTAGTTTCCTTACATTCTTAACTGTTGGATAGACATCATATCTCTTTGCATTCTCTTAAGGACAGAGACATTTTCTAGAGCATTCTTTTCCTGTGGTTAAGTCATTTCCAGATATATGCTCTTCCTTGGAATCTTTAGATTGTGTTATATTTCCTTGTACTGTAGAAATTTTGGTCCCTTTTACGTTGTGATGATTGTTTTCCTATTACATGTCAGCAAGGGAAGTTCCTTCCAGTCTGAGTTGGCCAACTGATGGATGAAATTTCCTCTGCTTCTCCTTACCATCCTCTTGAAAACTCTTAGGTCTAAAGTTGTAGGAGCCTGCAAGTACCTGCTCCCTTGGCCAAATTCTGGACTCCAGTAGACATTTACATTTATCACCTGTTGAGCAACCGCCATGACAAGATCTTGTCCTGTCCCTGCTGTCT
Organism: Lynx canadensis; assembly: GCF_007474595.2. Taxonomy (NCBI): domain Eukaryota; kingdom Metazoa; phylum Chordata; class Mammalia; order Carnivora; family Felidae; genus Lynx; species Lynx canadensis. Next base: position 36,375,226 of record NC_044320.2, on the reverse strand, counting down.
AGTTGTCTGCAACGAGGAGAATTTATGTTGTCAAGAATCAGAGGCTGTCTCTGTGTGTGTGTGTGTGTGTGTGTGTGTGTTTTAAACAGCTGTGATAAATGTAAAAACTACAAGTGTGATTACTGTGGGCTGTCACATGCTGCTTTATTTGCACTTCCTTATTCCTGGGGTCTGTCCATCACATTTTGTAACCAGCCACTCCTGCCTCCCTAGCTCTCTGTACTTTTGTTGTACCTTCTTTGGGGATTTGTAGATTTTGACTGAATAACAGTTTGAAGGCTTAACTTCTTCCTACCAACTTTGCCCTTTTTTTTCAGAGGATAAATTATCCATGATACAGTTTCTAGATTCAACCTCCTCTGCCCTGTATAGTCAGTGGAAATTCCTCTTGAAAATATTTGGTTGACTCTTATTTTTCAAAAAGTCTTACATGATATTTTAATGCGAAGATGGGAAAGATTGTAGCAAGAAACTCGACACCATTTTAACATCTTAACCCTTAAGAGTCCAGAGTCCAGTCACTTATACACACACACACACACATAAATATATATATATATATATATATATAAATTTTTTAAAAAGAGACAACAGGCTCCAAATGGAGTCACTTGTGCTTAGCCCACATTACTAAACCAAGACTTAATACCTAATATAATTGCATTTTCAGCGTCTCCTGGGAATGTAATCTTAACTAGTCAGTCTGGAATTTCCCGGTCAGCACTACTAAGGTAATTCACCTGATAGACCCCTGCCATCCCCAAAAGGAAGGTGACCTTGCCCCAAACAATCCACTCTTTGCTTCTACCCCCTTTTGTTTTGTCCTACCTCCTTCTGCCAATAAAAGTCTTTCATTTTGTAGAGTTCTTTGGAGCTTTCTATATGCTAGATAGGACTTGACCTGATTTATGAATTGTTGAATAAAGATAATAGGATTTTTAAAATTTAATCAATTAAATTGTCTTTTAACATACGTATAGTTTTTTAACACATATTTAGTAGAATTTATTTTTTTATTGCAGTTTTACATTCACAGCACAATTGAGAAGGTACAGAGATTTCCTATATATCCTTGCCCCAATTCATGCATAGCCTCCCCTATTTTCAACATCTCCCACCAGAATGGTATACCTGTTAAAATTCATAAAATTAATTTGTGAAAAGTGAATAGTATATTTTGTCAAAATACATTCACAAATCATTATCACCCGAAGCCCACAGTTTACATTAGAGTTCACTCCTGGTGTTATACATTCTGTGAGTTTGGACAAATGTATAATGACATGTATCCACTATTACAGTATCATACAAATCATATATCATATCATATATATCATATAGTAACATACAAAAATCCTCTGCTCCACTTATTCATCTCTCTTTTTTAATCTATGGCAACCACTGATGTTTACATTGTCTCCATAGTTTTGTCTTTTCCAGAATGTCCCACAGTTGCAATCATAGAGTATGTAGCCTTTTCACACTGGCTTCTTTCACTTAGTAAATATGCATGTAAGTTTCCTCCATGTCTTTTCATGGCTTTCCTTCACGGCATTTTCTTCCTTTTTAGTGCTGAATAATATTCCATAGTCTGGATGTACCACAGTTTATTTACCTACTTGTTTCCAGGTTTCAGCAATTATAAATAAAGCTCATCTACTTCGAGGAAATACCACGGAAAGCCATTGCTGGATCATATACTAAGAGTATGTTTAGTTTTGTAAGAAACTGACAACCTGTCTTCCACAGAGACTGTACTATTTTGCCTTCCCACCATCAATGAATGAGAGTTCCTATGGCTCTACATCCTTATTTGCATTTGGTGTTGTTACTGTTCTGGATTTTGGCCATTCCAATAGGTATGTAGTGGCATTGATGTTTGAATTTGCATTTCCTTGAGGACATACAATGCGGAACATCTTAGCATATACTTATTTGCCATCTGTATATCTTCTTTGGTGAGGTGTCTGTTAAAGTCTTTGGTCCACTTTTTAATCTGGTTGTTTGTTTTCTCATTGTTGAGTTTTAGGAGTTCTTTGTGTATTTCGGGATCACAGTCCTTTATCAGATATGTCTTTTGCAAATATTTTATATGTGGTTTGTCTTCTCATTCTCTTGATCTGCTAAGTTTTTTAATGTATCACATTTTTACACTTTGTAAAAGCACAGGTAAAGATTTTAATTTGGTGTTAAATATTAGAATAGCTTTTGGAAGTTACCACTGAGATTAGAGGTGCAGAAATGAAGACACTGGTGTATAATACATACCAGGAATTTTGTGTGAATTCAAGAGTCATTTCATATGAGAGGTACACTTTGCACAAAGAAAAATGAGAAAAAAATACAGGTACTACCACGTCTGCTCACAAGTGGAGCTTGTCGCCAGGTGACAAGGGCTCGAGGAAGGTAAAGACAGCTGGGAAAGACAGTTTCAAAAGTGCCTAATTTGCAATTCAGAAGTGATCAGTAGCAATCATGGAGTGAAAGGTCAGAAAAAGAATTTGTTCCTTCCTGGCACGTATTTCAGTCCTGGAGTGCCCAAGAACAAGCAAAGGGAACATTTGGAATTCATTACGGATTTAAAATATAATAAGAATGCATACATATCAGAAGACACTTAAAAAAAATTCCCCCTCTAGTAAAACAGGCATCTGGAAAAGGAATCAAGGGCAATGTGGATTTCTGGCAGTTTTCCCAGGACCTGATGTAAAATTTTTCCTGGACCTGAGAGTAGAATTTCTGTTTTCTAGTTCTCCCGGTCTTCCTCTGGGGCAATTGCTCTCAACTTGAAATTATTTTTAGGAGGAGTTCACACACTTTCTTGACCATAAAATCCTCAGGAATCCTTGAAATATTCTTTCAATGTTTCAGCAACTTGATAGGAAATTTGAACCAAACCCACTCCATGGGACAAAAGATGGTTACTCTGGGTAAGTCAGATGTGTGTTTTTGACGTGACTAACTCTCATACAGTTAATGCCTCACTTATTTGTTAAACATTGATTTTTTTTTTTTTCAATCAGGCTAATATATAGTTAGCAGGCTTCAGGCTTGAACTATTAAAAAAATGAATAAGTAACAGCTAGAGGAACATTTGAATTGGTATGTGACCAGCGGAAAGAAAGGACACATGCGTAGAACTATTTCTTTAAACCACCATTTGTTAAAAGATCTATCTAAGCAGTTTATAAGATGAGGTCACCTTCCTTTTGTAACTTTCCTATCACAGCAGCACAGCTAGCAATCGCTTATGCACTCGAGCAGCGAGCAGCATAAATAAGTTAAAATATATCAGCTAGGCAGCATCTGTAGATGCGAGAAGGTAGGGATTAAAAACAGTACGAAGGTCACTCTCTAGAAAGAACAATTAACCCTGAGCTGCTGACAAAAAAAAAAAAAAAGAAAAAAAAAGTCTTGATTGTTTTATTAGAGTAAGTTGAGAGTCAGAGGTCAGGAAGAAGTGGGTGTTGTACTTGACCAAGAATAAAGGGAATGTTTAAATGCAGGGAAAGCTCCTAATGTCTTCTGCATAGACCGAAAGGAGAGCATGTTCTATGATGAAGCTTTGGTTATGATATCCTACTGCTCTCCTTTGCTGAAACATCTCAAAGGCCTTTCTAGAAGGGCAAGTAAATATGATCAGGACCAGGGGATTCTGGAATGTCAGTGAAACATGCAACATGACCATGGACAGGCTTTCATCATCTTTAGGAAAACAGAACACCACCGATGGATCTGGGTTCTGGAAAGACCACATTTATTCTTTCATTCATTCTTGAACAGATGTTTGTTGAATAGCTATTTAGATACCAGAAGTTAACTGGTACTGAGAGTGGAAAGATGGAAATGAAAAAGATACTTCTGGACCACAGTGGAATCACATTTTAGTGGGAAAGACAAATATATTCCATTAGCCATGTCCTTATAAGTAATTGGTAAAGATTGGTTGCATGGAAGAAAGATGAATAAATGGGCTTTTATAAGAATAGAATAGCATTTTGGAGATTACTAATACTACTATTTATGAATAATAACATGAATAAGTGAAATTGACTGATGAACACATTCTCAGTATTTATTTAAATACAGAAATACCAGGAAGTATTTCTCTATTCATTAAAGCTGAGTAAGTTTTCTTTATGTTCATTTCTCTGCAAAGGACCCTGATAGAGATTTGGTTAGTGATGAAATGAAATAAGGGGTAAAATGAGAAGAGAGATGAGACTTGGGTAATCCACTTGTGTATAAATACTGAAAATAAATGGGACATTATCATTTTTGAAATATTTACTTGACTCAGGGTACAGATTCAAGACATAAATTTAGAAAGGGCTACTAAAATTCAAATATCATCTTCCAGTCTATTTCTGAAAAAATATAGGATATTTTTCAAATAAAGGATCATATACAAATGATATACAAATATCAAATATATTTTGATACATTGATAAATATATACAAATATACAAAAAAAACCCCATATACAAATAAAGGATCATATACAACAACACAACCTATTAATTTCTGAAAGCCAAAATTTAACCCCTTGTGTCTTAGATCATTTCTATAGAATAAAAATTAAAAAGGTATACTTAAAACTACATACCAATAATAAGAGTTTTTTTTTAAGTCATCTCAATGCTCAACATGGGGCTCAAACTCACAACCCCAAGACCAAGAGTTGCATGTTTCACCAACTGAGCCAACCAGGTGCCCCAATAATATCAGTTGCTACTAATAATGAAGCATTCTAGGGGCGCCTGGGTGGCTCAGTCGGTTAAGCGTCCGACTTCGGCTCAGGTCGCGATCTCGCGGTCCGCGAGTTCGAGCCCCGCGTCGGGCTTTGGGCTGATGGCTCAGAGCCTGGAGCCTGCTTCCGATTCTGTGTCTCCCTCTCTCTCTGCCCCTCCCCCGTTCGTGCTGTGTCTCTCTCTGTCTCAAAAATAAATAAACGTTAAAAAAAAATTTTTTTTTAAAAATAATGAAGCATTCTTTTTACCTTAACAGTGTGTCTTTCTCTTAATAATTTAGCACCTAGCACGGTTTCTTAAAAAAAAAGTAATTTCTATGTTTATTGAGTGAATGATAATCAATGAGTTTTGGGTGTTTTAGTTTTCTTTTTATTTTTAGAGAGTGAGAGAGCATGAGTAGAGGAGAGGAGTAGAGGGAGAGAGAGAGAGAGAGAGAGAGAGAGAGAATCCCAAGCAGGCTCCACACTCAGAGCCTGACACAGGGCTTGATCCCACAACCCTGGGATCATGACCTGAGCCGCAATCAAGAGTCAGATGTTCAACTAACTGAGACACCCAGCCACCCTGCAGATTTTTATAGACAAATTGTATTTCTTGTTCAGACCTTTCAAGAAGATAGAGGCTTGAGAACTTTTGAAGGAAAACATGTAAATGTGGCCTGTGGAAGAGTTTGCAAGTTTTGTCCAATATACCTTCCTCCTTTTTCCTTAGCAATATCAGTACAATTTCTGATATACAGCTGGGCACCACGCTACCTGGAATACAACCCACATTTCTCACGGCCCATCCAGCAAGGTGGGCCCTGTACAATAAGTGATGGCCAAGAGGTGGAAGGAGAGGTTTCAAGTTTGACTCTTGGCAAGGGTCCATAAGGGAAAAGGATGCCCACTGCTTTGTCCCTTCCCTTTCCTGCTGGCCAGAATGTGGATAGGAAGGGCTCTAGCAGCCACCCTGGGGCAGGTGGAACAGCAAAGCTCAAGTGGCCCAGGGCTCTCACAACACCTGGGAACTGTGGTACTAGCTGGAAACCACAAGCTGTTGTTGTTGTTGATAAGTAAAAGCTTACGTAATTAAGTCCTTGCTAATTGGGGTTTATGTCATATACATCAAACCTAATTCTAATCAATAGTTGTATAAAGAGCCCTAACATGGTTACCTGTTCTATGTACTTGTCATGGATTCTGTGACTCAAGGTTGAGGCTCAATTTGTTTTGGCTATAGATGTCCAATTTATCTAGAACCATTTTTTGGAAAGGTTCTTCCATTGAATTTCTTTTGCACATTCGCCAAAAATCAGTTCGTCATGTTAGCGTGGGTCTATTTAGTTTATTCTTTTTATGTGCATTTTTAAAGTTTATTTATTTATTTATTTTGATAGAGAGAGAGACCGCAAGCAGGGGAGGGTCAGATAGACAGGGGGACAGAAGATCCAAAGTGGGCTCTGTGCTGACTGCAGAGAGCCCTTCACAGAGCTCAAACCCACGAACCACAAGATCATGACCTGAGCCAAAGTCAGACACTTAACCAACTGAGCCACCCAGGCGCCCCTGGTTTGTTCTTTTTGTTACTGAATAGTATTCCACGTATGGACATACTAATGTCTTTATCCATTCACTGAATGTTGGACATTTGGTTTTTTATTTTTGTTTTTGTTTTTGCTTTTGGCTATTATGAATAAAGCCGCTGGGAACACATACCAGTTTTTTACATGGACATTTGCTTTTGTTTCTCTTGGATAAATATCTAGGAGTAGGAGTGAGGGATTGTATGGTAAGTATATGTTTAACTTTATAAGAAATTGCCAAACTGTTTTCCAAAGTAGCTACACTATTTTACATCCGCACAAGCAATGTGTGAGAGTTCCAATTGTTCTATATCCTTGTCAACACTTAGTATTGTCAGTCTCTTTGATTATAGCCACTCTAGTGGGTATGTAGTGCTATCTCATTGTGGTTTTAAAATCCATTTCCCTGGGATGCCTGGGTGGCATGGCTCTGTTGGTTAAGCATCCCAACCTTGGTTTGGGCTCAGGTCATGATGTTGTGGTTTTGTGAGTCTGATAGCACAGAGCCTGCTTGGAATTCTCTCTCTCTCTCTCTCTCTCTCTGCTCCTCCCCAGCTCAAGCAGTCTCTGTCTGTCTCAAAAATAAATAAACTTTAAAATGCATTTCCCTAATGACAAATGATGTTGGATATTGTTTCGTGTGCTTACTCACCATTTGTGCATCTTATCTTTTTCTCATTTTTAATTTTACTTTTGGTCTTACTAATTATGTGTCTAAACAACACCAAATAAGTATTTTGAGGGAGCTTACTGTCAAAGGGATCTCGAAGTAGTTCTTCCCAGGCTCAAAGGATCTTAGAGCTTTAAGAAAACAAAAGTTGCTCCTCATTTAAAAAGAGAGAGAGAGAGAGAACTTTGTAATTTATCTGGTGTGTGTATATATTTGGATTTCCATGTACATACTCAGTTGTTTAAAGACCAATATGTAACTAATTAACTGAAAAAACAGTGCTTACTATTCATTCTCTGGTGACTTAAAGTGAACGTGATATTTTGGTGGTCATAGTGCTAACTGCATGTTGAAGGATTTAACTTCTTCAAGTCAGGGTTTTAGCATTTTAGTGAATAACTCTTCCAGGTAATTTTTCTGACTCCTCCCAAAGGTAATCATTCCTTCTTCTAACTTTGAAAAGCCTCTCTGTGCTGCAAAAGATGCATCTCGGGACACGCCTTTTTTAGAAATAAGTGCCACAAATCCAGAAGGTAATGGCACTAGAGAGGGATGGAAGGCAGTGGAATATTCTGTCTTGCTTTTCATTTCTTCCTTTTTTTTTTTTTAATGTTTAGTTATTTATTTTGACAGAGAAAGAGAGAGCAAGTTGGGGAGGGACAGAGAGGGAGAGAGAGAGAATCTCAATCAGGCTCCACACTGATGCAGAGCCTGATGCACAGTTCAAACTCACGAACCATGAGGTCATGACCTGAGCTGAAAACAAGAGTCAGACACTTGACTGAGCCACCCAGGCGCCCTTTGCTTTTCATTTCTGTCCAGTAGTTTAAAGACCGGTGGTAGATTTGAGACCAGGGTCTACCAGGCACTGTAAGACCTATGATGCCAACCCAGGAGTACAAGTTAATCACGCTGTCAAAGGTGTTAACCTACTAACACAGAGGGCAATTCCTCATTCCTCTACTTTCATTCCTTTTTAAAGCATATTTTACCAAAATAGAAGAGAGTTCGGTAAGCATCAGTTCTTTGGCAGTGAAATGTGCTGCCTCAGAGAGGGTAAGCTCCCCATCATTGGAAATATTCCACCATATGGTGCGTGACATCTGACAGGAGTGATGTGGAAGTCAGCAATCAGTTGCATTGTTTAATATCTTAATTTTATTTACTAATTAATTTGATCGAATTGCAATGCCCAGAGGCAGTTGGCCTAGTAAAGAGATTGGGTTAGAGAGTCTGACCTTCCGATCCTCAGCTTCAAAATGGTGATAATAGTACGAGGTAGAACATGAGAATTAGTGTTTTGTAAATAAAATGTCTGCCAATATGCTTGGCTCATAGTAGAGGGTCAATAAATAAGAATTCTTATTCTCATATTTCAGTCTTGTCTATAGCTTAAGTTAACCACTTAAACATTAGAAGTGATCATTGTGATAGGTTTTTATTTTTATTTTTACTTTAAAGTTTATTTATTTATTTTGAGGGAGAGAGAGAGAGAGAGAGCATGCGAGCAGGGAAGGAGCAGGGAGAGAGGGAGAGAGAATCCCAAGCAGTCTCCACAACTTGCAGAGCCCGATGCAGGGCTCGAACTCACAAGCTCTGAGATCGTGACCTGAGCAGAAACCAAGGACTGAAAACTCAACTGGCTGAGCCACCCGTGCACCCCAGTGATAGGTTTTTATTTTAAGGTTACATTTTGTTATGGGTCGTTTTCAATAATTGGCCACTTATCACGTGTCAAGCTGTGTGCTAAGTGCTTTACATATGGATTCTCACAAAACTAATAGGAAGTAGGTTTCTTTATCCTTATTTTACAGGAAGCAGAGACACATAAAAGTGAAGTAACTTGCTCCAAATTCTTCAGTTAGTAAGAGGCAGAGATGGAATCCAAAGTCAGATCCTGACATTGGTATTTTAACTGCTACTGTCCCCTGCCTGCCTTCTTTATTTTACTTGCATTCTAAGCTTGAACTAATCCAAAACTCGCCTGGCCTGAAACTTGCCCTCCGCTATGTTTGCAGGTATCATTGCAGATATCATTTTATAAACGTATTGGAACCTACCATGTATAAACTTGAACAATATGTGATCTCTTTAGCATACCTACGTTTTCTACCCTATAGGCCGAAGACCTAGAAACTGGTTTCTTCCAACTGGTATTCCATTCAACAAATATAGATATAAAAAAATATCAAAAAATTCCCCCAAGGATCAGTGCGACAATGAACATTGGCATTTGCTAATGTTGATTTTTAATTAACATATTGAAAAGAAACGAACAAGTTTGAATATTATCTTTATAACTTTTTCTTATTTCTTTTCTTTTTCACCTTCGAACTTTTTTTTAATGTTTATGTATTTTGAGAGAGAGAGAGAGAGAGAGAGAGAGAATGGAGGGAAGGGGCAGAGAGAGGGAGAGAGAGAATCCCAAGCAGGTTCCACACCTTCAGTGCAGAGCCCCATGTGGGGCTCGATCTCACAAACTACGAGATCATGACCTGAACTGAAACCAAGGGTCGGACACTTAACCAACTGAGCCACTCAGGCACTCCTTCTTCACCTTTGAGCTTTTTAAATTTTTTTTTCAACGTTTATTTATTTTTGGGACAGAGAGAGACAGAGCATGAATGGGGGAGGGGCAGAGAGAGAGGGAGACACAGAATCGGAAACAGGCTCCAGGCTCTGAGCCATCAGCCCAGAACCTGACGCGGGGCTCGAACTCACGGACCGCGAGATCGTGACCTGGCTGAAGTCGGACGCTTAACCGACTGCGCCACCCAGGCGCCCCATCTTTGAGCTTTTTAAAATGTTAATTTTCAAACTACAATTTAGATTGTGTTTCAAAAATTAAAATCCCCAGCAACACAACCTCTTAGTGATTCTCTTTTTCTATTTTAATCTGGCTCCTACCTGGGGAAAGCTCAAGGAAATAGATGTTTCTTATTGCATGACCTGAAGGTCAAAGAAGTCAAAGAAGTCACCCTGTAAGAGAGGGAAGAAATTACAGGAGCAAGGGCTCCCTGCTTCTAAGCTCTGTGTGTGTGTGTGTGTGTGTGTGTGTGCAGCTCAATTCTAGTTTTTGAGTATGCTTTTAAGATTTTTACATATGGGGGAGTGCACAGATTGGGCATCAAATGGATGGTACTGTAAACAGTTCTATTTATATAGAATAACTTTAAACGAAACAGGGTCCTTTTAATTAGATTGTGAACCATTAGAGCCAAGGATGTTTTTCTTCTTTGTATCGCCTGCTGCGGGTGAAGAACATTGAATTCTCATTAAATCATAGAACCTGGACTTGAGAATTCACGTGGCTCAATTTCTCACTCAATAAATATGGCCTTTTGAATAGCCCAGTGATAGGAGTTTCCCATCTCAGGCAGCAACTAATTCTACTTGTGTTGAATACTTCTAATTATTATTTAAAAATTTTTTTAACTTATTTTCTTTTAATTTTTTTTCAATATTTATTTTTGTGAGAGAGAGAGAGAAAGAGGGAGAGAGGCAGAGTGCAAGTGGGGCAGGGGCAGAGAGAGAGACAGACACAGAATCCTAAGTAGGCACCAGGCTCCGAGCTGTCAGAACAGTTCAATGCGGGGCTTGAACCCATGAACCGTGAGATCATGACTTGGGCCAAAGTTGGACACTTCACAGACTGAGCCACCCAGGCGCCCCTTGAAAGAACCAAGAAAGAAAAGAAAAAGAAAAAAATCCAACATTGAACCCAAACCTGGTGATTTGTACCCATTTTTCATTTTTCTCCCCACATGATGATTATTCAGGTTTTCACACATCATTTGTGTTTTCCTTTACACCTCTCCTCTGGGAACACGAGAATCACTGGGACGGGGGCCGTTTCTTGGGAGACTTTCACACGACAGCACACATCCTGGACTGGCATCTGACAAATCCTCAGGGCTAAGGGAAGAGAGCCCCTGTAGCAGCGAGGTTCTCTAGGAAGTTGAGGCTGAGAAAGAGACGTGCATATTGAGAGGGAGGAGTCTTCCACCGCAGAAAAGGGGAGGAAGCAGAACCTGGAGGGCAGAGCAGTGAGAAGGCCATCAGACTGGACCAAGTTGGCTAGCCCCATGACGAGGGCAGCACAGAGATTGCTGCTCAAGGAGTCTTGCACTGAGGGGAAATGGCCAGGCCTTTGCACCATTATCTTGTTCAGTTATTGGCTGGGGATTCCCCCCGGCCCCCAAGAGTGTGATCTTGTCTTGAAAAGCTGAGGCAGAGCCTCCCAGTTGCTGAGAGCTAGAGGGGATCAGACAATGACACTCCCCACAGCTGGGCAACGAGTCATTTCTGAAATGAGCAGCACATTCTGCCTGCCCCGGAAGGGTGGTGGGGGGATGAGAGGGGGAGGGATGGAAGAATCTGACAGAGAAGTCTTGACAAGTCTTGATGAATGGTCAGTTATACAGGCGAGAGGTTACAGGTAACCTTGATTACTAGGACAGCACTGCCATCAATAGACATAGCTTGGTTAGGAAACAGCCTCTTCCCAATGTACCCACAGCTGCCTTTTACTGAAAGTAGCCTAATTATTTTCTGCATAAGTTGCCACGGCTTGTGCCTTCTATGTTGAGTGACTAACCATGCTCTTTCGCTGTGACTGATAGGGCTGGCCAGGGGATTGATCCACAGCCCATGGCAGCCATATGTAGGCTGAAGACGGCTTGATGTGAAACTGTCCATTCTGAATGGGGACAAAACAACTCAACACTCTCATTTTGGAAGGCTCAAATGTTAAATGTCCAAGGAGAGCTTGAAGCAGGTGCTCAGGCTTTATTCTATTTTTTTTTAATTTTTTTTAATGTTTATTTATTTTTGAGACAGAGACAGAGCATGAACGGGGGAGGGTCAGAGAGAGGGAGACACAGAATCTGAAACAGGCTCCAGGCTCTGAGCTGTCAGCACAGAGCCCGACGCGGGGCTCGAACTCACGGACCGCGAGATCATGACCTGAGCCGAAGTCGGCCGCCTAACGGACTGAGCCACCCAGGCGCCCCGACTCAGGGTTTATTCTAAAGGACACTAAGCTATTGTTCTTTTCTCCTGCTGCACTGAGTAGCCCAGAGACATGAGGAATCTAGAAGCCCGAAAGAAGCAACATGTCCTTTGCTACCCAATATCCTTGTAGTAAATCCCGATCATCACAGGTGATCTGGGCATATCACTTCCTTAAAAGAGTGTTTTTGAGTTCCAAAATGAGAGTGCTGATGGTTATTTCTTCTTTCTAAAAGTGGGTGAAAAAATGAAGCTTGGTCCTGAGCCTCTAAGAACTGTCCCTTAGTTCTTGGTTTGAGCAAAGTTGTACACTTTGGACATATCCAGCTTGTCTCCTCACCTCCCAAGGTTATTTTGCCCAGAGCAGGAGAGGTCACTAAATTTTGAATGTCAGGCTGCACTTTGATGGCATTCCAAAAAACAATCAGGCTACCCCAAAGTTGCCTAAAGTGATTATTTTCTGCATAATATTTTTCTACACTATTTTGCTCTCTTGCACTGAGTTCCAGAAAGATAGAGTGACTTGTGCAATAAACTTCTACTTTTGCTTTGCCATAAAATAGTCCTACCATCTGTGTTTTCACTCATTCATTTACATGTTTATTCGTTTTTGCACCCCCTACACCCCCACGACCACCATTGCACGTATCCTGCCCAACCGAGTTCAAATGCATTGAGTGGGCAGATATATTTTAGGGTCTTTGTAATTCTATCCTGCTCTTTGTAATTTTAATCATGTCACTCAAGAAGCCAGATGTGATGTTTGTGTGTAGCTTGGATAGGCTAAGGAGAGGCCTGGTTAGAATAAGGGATTACAGTTCCGCACCCACTTCCAATGTGTACAGAGATTTCCACCCCACACCACCAAGCAATTCTCAGACACCAGCTGGGTGTCTTATGATTCAACTGAATTCGGACACTATGTACTGGAAGAAAGCATCAGCTTCCATATGTTAAGGGCTCAGTACTCCAAGACGGCTCCCTCCCCCAATCTTCAGACTCCAGCCATCAGCCCAGGTTGTCAACTGCACTTCTGACCAATGGGCTGTAGATCAGAGGTTCCATGACACCCTTCTTGGGTTCAATTAATTTGCTAGAATGGCTCAAAGAACTTAGAGAAACTTTCTCTTACCACATCACCACTGTGTTTATAAAAGCAGGTAACTCGGGAATAGCCAGATGGCAGAAATTCATAGGGCAGGGCATAGGGAAGAGATCAGGAGCTTCCACTACCTCTGGGAGTGTGCCACTGTCCCCAAATCTCCATGTGTTCACCATGTGTTTTCTGAATCTTGTCCGTTTGGGTTTTTATAGAGGCTGCATTACTGATTACTACTACATTACTGCAAGACTGATTAGGTCATTGGCCATTGGTCATCAATGGCCAATGATTCAACCTCCAGCCCCTCTCCTTTCCCCAGAAATGCAGGGGATGGGACTGAAAGTTCCAACTCTCTTATCACTAGGTTGGTTCTCCTGGCAACCGGCCCCCATCCTTAGGCGCAATCCAAAAGTTGCCTTATTAACATAACAAAAGACACCTTTGTCACCCTCCTCACTTTGGAAATTCCAAGGGTTTTAGGAGCCAGAAATGTGAGGGACAAAGACCAAATGTATATTTCATATTATAAATCACAATATCACAGGACTAATTACTTGCTTCGTAGCAGGACTTTTGTTTCCATTTTTTAAAAAATAAAAATATTCACCACAGGATCATCTTAGAATGTCTCCATGTCTACATTTAAACTCTTTGATGTACCCAATTTGAATTTACACTTCATTGTCCTCAAAAAGTAGTGATCAAGTTAAGTAGATATAATATGCTTGAAATAACTGCTCTTCATAATAGTAGACGACACATAGCGATAGCTTCGCTTTTTTTTTTTTTTTTGCTTTTATATGGCTAAAAATACTTGAAAAAACTGAAGAAACACGGACGCATGACTTAAAAGAGGCCAAGAGGCTCTCAAAATGAGGACTGAGGATCTAAAATAATCTGCCACTTTATGTCACGCCAACCACAAACGCAAGCCACTTTCACACTAAGGGTAAACGAGACATGGTGACAACACCTTTGGAGTATGATTCTCAAGTACAGTAATGCGGACATGATAGAGCAGGTACTATTTTGCCCCATTTGGTGAAAGGAAGAAACAGACCATGGTTTTCTCCTACGTTTTCACTGTTTTAAGTAGCTATTATTTTCACACGATTCACAACTCAAAAGGTGCTATCCAAGATGCAGGGAAAAGTCTCCCTCCCACCCCATCCCAGGGGAACTTGAACCTTCCTTGGCGTTTGACAGACACCTCCTTGCCCAGCACTCACCACCTCCGTTCATTGGCTCATTCAACAAATATTTACTGAGACCTATCTAGTGCTAGGCATTACTCACAGGTGTAAGGATACAGCAGACAATAAAACAAAAACCCTGATCGTCTGGAACTGACACCTTAGGGGTGTAGAGGGCAGAAAACAAGGAAAAGTAAAATATACAGTATGTCTGATGGTGAGAAGCGCTATCCAGGATAAGGAGCACCAGCTTGGGGAAGGTGCTGTTTGTGAAGATTGGGCTCGCAAGGCCTTTCTGATAAGGAGATATTGAAACAGATACGTGAACAAAGTAAGCAAGCAGGACATATGGCTCTTTGGAGAAAGCTTACTGGCTAGAAGGAAAAGGAAATGCAAAGACATTCTAGAAAGACTTGTTTCTTGGACTGCTCTTCAACTTCTGTTCCTCTTCCAAAGGGAGGCTTGTGGGAGAAATCACCTTTTCAATATCTTATTTAAATCCTAAGGTTAGGGGCGCCTGGGTGGTTCAGTTGGTTAAGCTTCCAACGTCTGCTCAGGTCATGATCTCATGGTTCATGGGTTCGAGCTCTGCATCGGGCTCTGTGCTGACAGCTCAGAGCTTGGAGCCTGATTCATGGATTGTCTTCCTCTCTCTATGCCCCTCCCCTGCTCGTCTCTCTCTCTCTCAAAAATAAATTAAAAAAAAAAAAACATTAAAAAAAATTTAAATCCTAAGGCTGAACTTGAGTTGGTCACGGTGTCTTTGTTTCAAACCTAGCAACAATAGGTATTAATTGGGCCATTTACTTATAGGAAAGGATTACTTTTTTTTTTTTTTTTTTGGAAAGGATTACTTTTTAAAGTAAGCTTTATGATGAATGTGGGACTTGAACTCATGACTCCGAGATCAAGAGTCATGCTCACCAACTGAGCCAGCCGGGCTCCCTAAGAAAGGATTGTTTAATATATAAGTGTACTTTGCTTAACTAAGCACTTTTTTTGGTGGTGGGTTGGGGGGGCGGAAAGGGTAAGATATGTGTTGATTATATTTTCATAAGCAAATTGTTTTAAAACGTTATGCAATTTTGTACCAGCTCTGAACCCAACAAGCATCGTGCGTCCTTCTAACCTCTCTTCAATGATAACTTTAGGGCAGTGGTTCTTGCATGGGGGCAATTTTGCACCCCAGGGCACATCTGGTAATGTCTGGAGGCATTTCTAGTTGTGACAACTGCATTGGAGGGGAAGTTGCTGCCGGCCTCTAATGGATGAAGACTGGGGATTCGGCTAATGGTCTTATAGCGGTGAACAGGACTGCTCCCCAAACAGCAATTATCTGGTTCCAAATATCAACAGTGCCAAGGTTGAGAAACCCTGCTCTAGGATAACAAGCTTAAGCTAAAACTTACAGGAGAGAGGGAAGGTTTATCTTACGGGGCCAACATTTCATCCAGTGCCCAAGTAGTCCAAACAGGGAAAGTAAGACCCAGAGGCCACGTCTGACCTTGGGACCCCATTTTTTTCAGAGGTCAAACACCAATTTACAAGGCCACTCAACCCAAGAAACTCAATGGCCAGGGAGTTCTGTGAGGCCCAGTAGACTCCTGGCTTTCCTATTTTCCAGCACCTTGCTTCTTTTATTGTGTGCTTTTAAAAATTCCCTTCTTCTGCCCAAGATGTGTTTTCTTCAGGGTATCAAAAAATATGTTTTGTATTTATGCAGGAAAGAAAAAAATTTTTTTCAAATACATGGCTATAGTGGCTTATAAAATTGTGGATTAAGTTTCTCTGCTGAAAGCGTTTTCAGTAATGGAGGGCGGAAAGGGGTGCATGTGAAGGGATGAGCAGTATAATGATGCCGTCACCCAGATAACCATACTCCGGGTGAAAGAAAACCGTCCTAGCCACTCAGTAGCAGGAGAAAAAGGAGAGGAGCGTGATGTCTCTGTTCTCAGTTTCCGACCAGGTTTGGGAAAGCCCGGGATATTAATATTTTTTGGTACCTAATTTATGTTGCATCCAGTCACCTTGTATAGGAATAAAGAACTGGAGCCAGGGGATTGGTTTAGAGCTTGCTTGAAACTACATATATACCCTTAGCAATGTGGTGTCCCCACTCCTCAGTGATATGGACACCACAAGGGTATGAGCTCTGTGTTTTGTTCTTATGAGCGTAATGACTAGAAGAATAGCTACCTTTTTAATTGTGGGCTTAAAGGCAGGTGCCGTGTTAAAAACTACATCCATTATCTCACTTAATCTTTAGGCTACCTCCGGCTATAGAGGTGATGTATATCTATATTAGAATATGGATATTCTGAGGAAGCAGGGCTCAGAGAGGTAAAGTAACGTGCTCAAGCTCACATAGCAGAGACCAGAAAGAAACCGGGACTCCCCATAGCTGAGTTCTTAGGCTCCTCCCATGTGCCTGTGACAGCTGTGACCTAGGTTGTCTCTTGTGTTCTAAGGAATCTCTGAGAATGTTTCCCATTCCCCTCTTTCCAAATGAAAGGTAGGCATTTCTAACACAATTCAATGAAAGGACACACACCTTAATAAGCTTTAGGGGTAGAAAATGTCACATTTCCCCCTCCTGTGCGGTTCTAGATGACCACGGCTCTTCTAAACTCCGATATTTTACTTACATCACTCCAAAGCATCAAATTTCTCTTTGAATGTTGATTTTTACACACACACACACACACACACACACACACGATGATTCTCAGTTTCAAGTGGATTCCTGTAATTCCATAGCACCTCATCCACATTTCTGATGGTGCATGCATCATGCTACATTTCATTTGTTCAGCATATCTGTTTGAGACCTTGAAATGTCAGGCAGTGTTCAGGTACTAGGGATTCAGCCACGAATCAAGATGCAAAAGTCCCTCCCTCACCCAGCTCGAGCTCGCTCGCATTCTAGTTGGGGGAAACTGAAGATAAAATGGGGAAATGTAGGGCAGGTCAGTTGGTGATAAGTGATATGGAGAAAGATCATGCAGGGAACAAGGTAGGAGGGGTGGGAGAAAAGCTGCCATTGTTGGGCCTTTTTGCTTACTCACCTTCTCAAGGACAGACACCAGTTGAACTTCTGGAACTTATCACCTTTCTTACTGCCTGACCTCGTGAGGCTCCGGAAATATTTGTTGATTGCACGCACAGGATGCACGTTTCATGGAGCTCACTTAGTATGGAGATAGTTTGCTTTTCACAGCTTTTGGTGAAGGATGTATTGGTTGTACTACTAAAGGCCTTTCCAAGAAGGAAGTGACTATTTATTTTTGGGGTGGGTTCTCTGCTTTCTATGGTTTTATCAGGACCCAGTGTATGCTGGCAGTTTTTGAATAGAGTTCCAGCATAAGCCCACAGAGAACAAAAAATAGACTTGGTCAGCAACGATGAAGCTTATTCCTTTTATGGGAAAGATGAGAAATGAGAAATTAAAAGGCAAGAAATAAGGCTGGTGTCAGAAAAGGAGACAAGAAAAAGCGATGAACAGAAACAAGGAAGAAACAGCAGAGAAGGACGTAGAAGAGAGTGAGTTGCTAGAAAAAGCCTCAGCCCCGATAGGAGAAACCCACAAACCCTAACTCTAATTCAGCTTAGAGAACTCGAGAGAGGACCATGGAGCAGGGAGAAGAGGAAGCCTCCACTAGTAAACCCAAGGCAGAGAATCCTAATTTATTTCGATTTTTGACTGATCGTTAACTATTCCTAAATGTCTAGTAAGAGCTTATATTTCCTCCCACCTGATACAACTATCCTAAGTAATCTTCACAGTCCTTGACATCGGGAGGAGAAACTTTGGAAAGGAGCACCCAGGAGACAAGCCTTTTGATGTGACAGATGGATCAGGAAGTACAGTGAATGCAGGGTTGGTGCCGTGGGTCCTGAACGGGGTCAACACAAGTCCTGGCTCCCGAAACTTAGCAGTGGAAAACACAGACGGACAAATGTAAAATTTTATGAGATCTATAAGGAAAGCACTACTCACGCCAATTAATAAGTCTCCTCAAAAATAGTCCGAAGCAAGAAGTGAGATCTCTTTTTAACGACCACTTCATGATAATTTGGATGCACTCAGCGTCTGTCTCATAGGGTTGAGGATTCTTGTCTATCTTGTGGCACCAACCACACCTGCTATTTGACTGCTTGCTGACCTGGGAGAAGGAAAGGCAAAGAGATGTCGATGACTATAACTCAAGTGGCCGCAAGTGGGTGGCAGTCGGCGGCCAGGTTGAGGAAGTGGGAATAGGTGGGCACTGGTAAGTGCTCCATATTGCCCGCCACAGAATGTCAAGACTCCTCCTCATGGTAGTACTATTTCTTCTGAAGACATTATCAAACTGAGACCATGAGAGAAGCTCTTCACATTTTCCAGAACCTTCCCCGTCTCAGAGGAATGGGGATTAGCACGGTCTACCACAAATTTATTTCAGGAAAACCAGGTATTTTCTTCCTTTTCATTCTCACAAACGCTCTAGGAGTACATGGAGGCACAGAGTGGTCAAGTAATGTACTCTGGGTCTCACTGACTGGTCATTGCTGGAGTCAGAATTTGAACGTAGCCCTGACTTGTTTGAGTGCTTCTCACTCCCTCTGCCTGCTCCTGCCTGGTATTCACAGGAGGGGAGCTGTGGAGCGCTAACAGCATGTAGGAGACCTAAGGATATAAAAGGGAGCCATTTATTGTCTTTTCTCTCATTTTTTTCTTCTGAAACCTCTTCCCCCAAATGAAAAAAAAAATGTTTTGTGTTGGCATATTTAAAAAAGATTAAATACAATTTAAGATGAGACGTTCATAAGGCTTTTCAGCTGTATCTTCAACAAAATGAAAAATGTTTAACTGATTATGAGATCCTTACAGTGAATGATATCCTACAGTCATCCGTTTATCTCTTCCATGTGTACTCCTCAATCTAGAACTCCCACTGTTGCCTTTTTTTTTTTTTTGTCAATGCATCATGGCAAGGAGCATCTAATCATTAGTCTCAAGAAATCAAATATTTGAAGCTATTATATAAAAAAGGTTCCTGGCTTCATCACCGATCCAGGCATTGGGGGAAGGGTAATGACTAGACCAATTTATATTTTCTGGAGCACTTACAGCCTCCAACTGAAAATGCATCCTGGCAGGAAGTGCTTTAATTATTAAGATCAGCATATTGTTTGCCTTGCAGACAGGCTCTGAGAAAAGTCTCCCTTAGAGTCAGAGTGGGGAAGGGAATCTGCTTAAGTAGCAATCAGTCAAGCATTATCTTTCAAAATATTTACAGATTAACAGATAGAGAGGTCACAGTTTCTGTGGTACCGACACCCCAACGTATTTTTGGTTCGCTTCTCTCACGGAGAGTCGAAGACAACAGAAAGATTGTGGATATTAGTTATCAATGTGGGAGGCCCCACAAAAGACAGGGAGGGGCGACTGGTTTGCTGACTGAACGGAACAGGGGCACAGTCGAGAAGACGGGAGAGGAGGCCTGCCAATGACCACCAATAGGACGCTCCATGCGAGGCCCGAACTTGCCTCCTCGTGACATCATCGAGTTGGGTGCTCTCCAGAGCTACGAGAGATCCAAGAAAGGGATAAGGAATATAAAAAGCTATTCATAGGAGAGCTGCTGTCTTCAAAAGAAAAGAATGCGTAGGATAAAACAATGTCATTTGAAACTCCAGCAAATGGATAGGAAAGGTGTGACCACTTTTTAGTTCCTCAGTTTTAAGATAACTGTACCTGATGAGGGTGGTGTCTACAAGTAACCTGAAGACTTGAAAGTCCGTCTTATGTCACAACTCCAAGGTTGGAGGAGGGGAGCACTGCTCTGAGGCCTCAGGTTTATTTGGAAGAGCTTTACCTTTCTCTTCAGTTGAAGTTAAACACACGGATGGGATTAAAATGAAATGATCTTCATACAACTTTAACTTAGTCCCATGACAAGCCACACCAATGGTTATGTATTATCAGTTAATATTTTAATAAATTCTGCAACTGTCTAGCCTTATTTTATTGCATTATTATTTTTACTAGTCACATTATTATTTCTTATTGCATTGTATTTTCGCGTGTGCACATTAAGAGTTTCAGCTTATGAAAACTAAGCATTTAAAAAAAAAAAAAAACAAACACCAAATATTTTGACCCTATTTGAACGTCTCCATTACAAGAATATTAGACCAGGACCTTCAAAGAATGGCAATGACTCCAGCCTATTTTAATCTCCCAGAGGTCTTGTCTAAAGCCAAGTCCTCCTTTGCCAGCTATCGCTCAGGCAAAGATTTTGAGAGATACAATTAAGAAAAAAAAAAAAAAGACTTCAAGTTCATTTCCATTTGGAAGGATGGAAGGAAATCGAAATGCTTGTTGAGAAGCAGGAAGTAGTCAGAGTGCTATACAGCTCCCGGGCCAGAAGGCATAAGCATGAATTATGGTGCTCCGGAATTTGTTGAAATTACAAAGCACACGTGGCCGCTGATGTTGGGGATATGGTTTTAAATTTTGCAGGACAGGAAAAGATTTTCAGGTGTTTGTCCAGATGTTTGGTCTGGGGTTCTGTGAGCACGTCCCTCCTCCTCCAGATGGCACGACCTTTGCCCAGCTCTGCCTCTGACACATCTACCCTCTAAAACATGAGCAGAAACCTGCCTCCGTCTGTTAATACTTAGGATGAAAAATTCAACAATACGGCCTTTAGAAAGGTAAGGATGTGTTGTCCCAAGAGAAATCCTCAGTATTTCAAGATCCTGAGATGATTATAATTCAAGAGTAAGTCTAAGGACTCTTCCTGGAATGGTTTGCAAAAATAAGGAATATGAGGTTACTTATGTGTGTGTGGCAAAAAATTGTATCTGGCAAGAATTTCTCCTCCTTTCTTTCTCAGCCTTTTTCTGAAAGTGGGTGGATGCTTCTTGTAATTACGGGACGTTTAATGGACACACGAGCTTTTTTGCAGTATTGATGGCTTATTCTTAACTTGGCTTCATTCCTCATAAACTGGCAAACCCTAAAAGACGCCATCAGCAGCTTAGAATTCCATGTGTGTTGAAAAGTGCAAACAATTTAGAACAAAAATCAATCAGCACATTTATAATTAACAATGGTTAATTTTAAAGGGAAAATACACCAAATATAACAATTTCGTAGCAAAACTAAACTGCACAGAATAACCAGGTGCTTATTGACTTGTAGAGTATTAAACTTAGCCCTTGACCTTGTTTAATTAAAACAAAATCCTCTACCCCCCCCACTCTAAAGGACTACACAATTTTCTCCCTCTAAAAATAGATGAACTCCCTTTCTCATGAATGCCATGCTTCTCCCCGCCCCCCCGCCCCCAGGCCTTTGGTTCTTTTTGTTGGCAAGGAGTTTCAGCTTCTAGTGATCTTGTAAAAACTTGGAACCCTCAGGCAGTGGGGACAAAGTGTCTAAGTCTCCCCTTTAGGTCTGGAGCCTCCGCAGGACCCACAGGGGACCATCTCTGATTTGTCCCTCACCACAGCCACATTCCAGGTGGATGCCAAGTAAATAAATATTTGTTGACCAAAGTGTCCCAAACACAAGTCATTCTTGAGGTTCTCTGAAAGCGTGCTTGTTATTTATTAAGCGCCCCAGTGGGTCAGAGAGTCAATGAATTTCAGAGCTGGAAGGGATGTGAACGGTGACCTGGTCCAACCCCTTCATTTTATAAACAAGGAAATTGAGATCCAGAGAAAGGCACCCTGCCCAAGGTCACACACCTAGTTCTCAGCAGAGCTGGAAGCAGAATTCCCAGCCCAGGCTGCTTCACCCTCTGCAGTTGCATTGCGCCTAATCAGACCTGATCCCTGCTTACAAAAGATTTATAATTTCATCCTACCACGTTTTTGAAGTTTGACGTATTTGCATAATCAGAATTGTAGAGTTGGGATCTACTTTTGGATTTAGGGGGAAACTGCGATGAGAAGACAGAAATAGCAGAAAAATGAACACCCCTACCATATATATTTAAAAAATCAATTTGGCTTTATTTATATCCCACTTTGTCCCCAGAAAGATGTTAAGAAGTTTTTAAAGGGACATACAATATAACAAAATAAAACAAGTAAGGACAATACTCTAAAAACAAGTTAAGAAAAACGACAAAGAAGGAAATAAAGGTAGTAAAGTAAGTTGGGAACTAGAACGAGATTAGTGTACAAAGTACACCCGATAAGCCCTAGATATTTGCTTCAAGGAGGCTACACATTTGCCAAGCCTCCAAACAGGAAGCATGAACTGTTACAAGATTCATCATTCCCAGATAAAAAACAGACCTAGCCTGGAAAAGCACAACTCTCCTTACTAAGGAGGCCAGAGAGAAGGTTCTCCCGTGTGTCCCATTATATCCTGAAGTACATTAAGATAAACTGGATTCGAATCACAACCTTTCTGAGGTATTCGTGATTAGCCAGTCAACTCCCCCCGCAACAGGTGGAACAGAGACTTTTCAAGGTCACTTCCTGGCACTGGGTCTACTGGATTTGGAGAAGGAGGAAGGGATCCTGGGACTTTCTCTTCCATAGCAGACCTCGGGAGAAGGTCACCACGCATCTCGGTTATAAACACAGATGCCCTTTTAACCTAGCCGAGGAGTCATTTTCCTCCTCTTTGAGGAAAGAGGGCTAGCTGGAGCTATGGCTCACCAAAGTTGGCCCCCTCCTCTTCAGTTTTGAAGAGCCCCTGAGGAAATTCTCTGAGGCCCAGAAGTGACAGCCAAGGAGGCTCCAGGTTCCTTGGAAGCAACTTCTAAAATAGCTGTTTATCTTGAAGGGCTAGCGGAGTTGGTGAAAAATGTAGAAATGACTGCCCTGGGTATCAGGCAGAGGACCATTTGGAGCTCTAAATATCCAGTATATAATGGAAGGAGACTGAATTACCTGGGGGCGGGGGAAGGTAAGGGGAGGGAGGGTTACTAAAAGGACAGTGGCCCCCCATCTACCGTTTCCCTCTTAGTGAAAACACCAAAGAAACACCTGGGTTCTCTGCCCCTGAGAGTAAAAGTGTATTTAGATTGCTTTGCAGTAGAGGTGGAAGGAAATCTATGTTGCAAAAAGGTGATTTGTATTTTAGTTTCCATTTCTCATTTTGTTTCCTAGTCTACCTAGGAAATTGCTGTTGAGAACAATAAATGGAACTTGAACCAGCTCAAATATTTGGGATGATATCCTACCACACAGGGGAAAAGGAATACATATGCAGATAGAACAAATAGTGTTTCCAGTTTCAAACTTCTCTTTGATCTTGATTACCAAAGTATTGAATAATCATTGTGGGAAATGCAGGAAGTAAACTTTAAAGGAATAGAGGATAAAATCCCCTATAATCTCATCCATTTTAAGGTTTGGTAAATTTCCCACCATTTTCATTCTTATGCATTCTTTGTATACATAGTTATGATTCGATTCGGAAATTAATTTGAAAATCAATTTCAAGCTGCAAGACAGTTCTTCGATGTGCTTCTTGTCATCATTCTCTGAGTCCAGAACATTGGATTTCCTCTGCAGTAAGTCTGTAAGGTATGACTAAAGGTAAGATGAAGGTTTTTTAGCAAATCTCTCAGAACGTAACCATCTAAATGGGCAAATCCCCTTCAAGGTATCTTGGGAGATAGGGACATAATACCACCACACATTTATTCTAATGTTGCTGACTTAACATACAACGCTTCTGGGATTTCTCCTCTGGAATTACTTTCTAAGTCTCTGGCACTTTCTTTTGAATATTATCACATTGACAAGTTTTCCCACTTTGAGGGTGAGTTTGATATTTGGAAATTGCCAAAAATTGTCAGAGCTTGGGTCTGATGAGTAAGGTATGTGACCCCACAACCTGGGCAATATTGTTTTTGGTTACAAACGCATCACGTCCCAAATGTCATGAAACATTTTCTCGTGTGGTAAAAAGGTTTTGAAATGGAAATCTTTTAGTAGAAGGGAGAGTTACCCTTTCTCCATAAATCTTGACAAATTCTATTGTGTGGAGGGGAAAATTATCTCTGTCAGACCGACTTATTCTGGGTTTTCTGACTTGTAATTACATTTTTTTTGGTGGCCAAAACCTATTTGTTTTACAAGCTCCATGATAATTCCATTCTCAGTTTCTAGCAAAGCATAAAGTATTCCATATTCAAATATATG
Organism: Lynx canadensis; assembly: GCF_007474595.2. NCBI lineage: Eukaryota > Metazoa > Chordata > Mammalia > Carnivora > Felidae > Lynx > Lynx canadensis. The sequence goes on along the minus strand of NC_044320.2, from coordinate 36,350,781 downwards.
ATAGTCACAAAGGTAAATTGTTCGTAACCAATTAATGAACTAAAACTACACTTACTGTTACCATTATCTCAAGATATAGAAGACTTCATGCTTTAATTATCCTGTTACTCATTTAATAATGTTCTCTCTATTCATGTCAGCCTGAACATTCTTTTCCCAGTTTCTACATCAATCTGGTAGCATAAAAGAGGAAATCAGAGGGCCCTGTTTGTCAGTACAGATTGTTAATATTTCTGAAGGTTGCGTACAGAATCATGTGTAGCTTTCTGAATTCTCAAGCTTGCATAATATTTTAAGTACAAAGTATAACTCTACTCAGTGTTCTTTTATCATGTTTCTTCTATTTGACAGCAAAAAATTGCAAGCATTTTTATAATGCAAGGATTTTAGTAAACATCTTGAAGAAGAGCCAGCAATATTTCCTTTTATACTTTTTTCTCTACTAATTCTTGGTTATTCCTGAGAAGTTGAGATATAGAAACGGTGATGTTGGGGGAGAGTGTGTGTGTGAATAGATATATATGTATTAAAAAAATTTTTTCCCTGTCTTCTTGATATTCATGAGTTTTCTTATTCCTTGAAGACTAGTCTCTTTCCTTCCACCTACAAACGTTTTCCCCCTTTTGGTTTGGTCAATTTTGTAAAAGGAAAAAGCAAATACTATCTGTTGGGGGCCTGGGTGGCTCAGTTGGTTATGCGTCTGACTTCGGCTCAGGTCGTGATCTTGTGGTTTGTGAGTTCGAGCCCCACGTTGGGCTCTGTGCTGACAGCTCAGAGCCTAGAGCCTGCTTCGGATTCTGTGTCTCCCTCTCTCTCTGCCCCTCCCATCCTCCCCTTCTTTCTCTCTCTCTCTGGCCAACAGCTTTTAGCTCCTATCGATCGGATAAGAATGTAGAACTCACAAGTAGCAAATGCATTAAGTGTCCCCAAGCTGCCCCTACACTCTGCAGGAGCCTCAGTAGACCCCCGGTGTCCTCCACAGCATGGACGGAGGCCGTCTCCTCTGGTGTCCTCATTGCAGCCTTAGCCTGGACATGTGGTAAGTAAATACTCTAGGAGTGTGCTTGTCTTTTGCCATTCACTAAGTCCCCACGTTTTTCTCACCTCTAAGCCTTCAAGCATGTGGCCTCTCTTTGGCTAACTCTCAGCAACCCTTAAGGCCTTATTTCTGGAGCTCTTTGAGACTTAGTGCCTGATTAGTACAGGCCGCCTCCTCCCTAAGTAGAAGGTGATTGCCTTTGACCTCACTGCCTTGCATTTCCTCTGTCCTCCACACCTCACAGCCTAATCTAGGACTCTGTTTTTCCTCCTTGCTGTCTGCCACAGCAAACATCTATAGAATAAATAGATGAATAGATGAACGAATGAAAATCCTTCACACTTGTCCTAACTTTACCTCCTAGCCACTATATCTGGAGATCTCTGTCTCTGCTGGGTTTCAGGGGTGGGGAAGGATTCTCCTAGACCTTAGCAGTATAGCCCGTATATGTTTGATCTTCATAAATGGAGCGCCCACCAGGTTGAAGAATGTGGGCATTCTCTTGCCACATGATGGGCAGACATTATCTAAATGGAGCTTAAGTAGAAAACCTATATGATAAATAATAATCTCAAGTTCCACCTCTCAGAAATGTTATTTTCTTGTCCAGTACCATTGATCTCTGTCTTTTGGGCTTATGTTTCAACTGTTTGTTTATGAATGGCTATAATAGAGGCAAAGTTTTAGGTAAACAGTCATCTTTGAGAGCAAAACCATAAAAAAAAAAAACCTTCTTATTCTATGGAAGGTTTACTTATATAACATGCATATGCTATAAAGTTGGAAGGATTGATGATGAAAATTATCCAAAAAGTTTTTGAAACATTCAAAAAAGTTGAAACCAAAAAAGACGAGGTTTGACAGGATTAAATTAAAGCTCTGCATGTAGATTAAAAAAAAAATCAATTACACAAGCAGAGGGTGGGAGAAAGCAGGCTTGGAAGCTGCTCATATGGAGAAAGTCAATTATAACTGACTCAAATGTTCAGCCAATGGTGTGATGGTGTTACTCTGAAAATTAATGCATTTAGATTACCTTAAAGACACCAAGGTTTGGACTCAGGAAGTGGAGGCTCCTTTTGCTTGCTCAAATCAGTCTGCTATATCAAGGTACCCCCTTCTAAGAATATCTACAGGCCAGAGCATATCTGGAGTAGCGATTTTCTTTTTTTGAGTAAGCTCTGTGCCCAACATGGGGCTTGAACTCACTACCCTGAGATCAAGAGTCGCATGCTTACCAATTGATTGAGCCAGCCAGGCACCCTGGAGTAGTGATTTTCAAACCATGGGTTGTCACTTATGAGCATAAAATCCACTGAGTGGATAGCAAACCAGCCTTTCAAAAAAATAAAATAGAACACCATAGAGTTGAATAGAAAAATAAAAGTTCGTGGCAGCTAATAAGGCTACTTATTGTTTTCTGGAACTTGTGCTTCGGCTTACATGCATGAATATGCATACTGATGATATATAAAATGGATTTCTTTCTGTGGGTCATAGTCAGCAGAGTTCCAGAAACAGTGATCTAGAGAAAGATGTCCAGATGGTGAGAGGGATGGACACCTGGTTATTTAAGAAACAGTTGCAACAATCGGGAATGTTTAGCTTGAAGGGGAGAAGACCATAGGATGACATAAGAACTGTCTTCCAATAGTTGAAGGACTGTCATGAGGAGGAAAGAACGGCTTTGTTCTCTGTTATTTCAGCAGACATAGGTTCAGGGGAGGGAGCTTTTAGATCACTACTCAGATAAACTATCTGACAATCAGAGCTGTCCATCAATGGAACTGCAAAAACACATTCTAGAAGCGATGAAGCGTAAGACGGGGGACCATCTGTTAGGGTTACTGTGGCAGAGGTTCTTATACTGGGAGAGAGGTTGAATTAGACACCTTTGAACTCCCCTTTCAACTCAGAGATTTGGCCATTCTATTTTCTCCTGTTGGTGTATCTGAATTTCATAAGTTATGTGCTTTAGATCAGGTAATTAATTCAGCATTTAAACTAATAGCTATCTTATATGCTTATAATATTCTGTGTTACACCATTTAATTTTTAGTCATGCCTTATCTATTATTTTTTCTAAGCTTGTTTATTTGTTTTGGGAGAGAGAGAGGAAGAGCACAAGCAGGGGAGGGGCAGAGAGAGAGGGAGAGAAAGAATCCCAAGCATGACAGCATGGAGCCTGACGTGGGGCTTGAACTCATGAACCGTGAGATCATGACCTGAGCTGAAACCAAGAGTCAGGTGCTTAGCCGCCTGAGCCACCCAGGCGCCCCTTCATACCTATTATTTTAAAGATGAGATTACTAAGGTCACTTGGATACTTGGGGAGAAGTGAGATAGGACCTAGGCCTACTGAACTCTAGGCTTTCGATTTAACTGTGGCAGCATCTTGACCCTGAATATCGGCCCTGACATTACTCAGACTGTGGCAGACTCTGCTGAGTTCCTACCTCAGTATCTGTTCTCTTCTTGCTTAGGGCAGAACTTCCAGTATTTACCTGGCTGTGACCACCTGCTGAAAACACCATATCTTCCAGGTTCCGTTGCACATATATATATATGGTTAACTGGGCTCAATTATGTCTAAGTAATAGGAATGGAAGGCAGTTTCTGGAAAACTTGCCAAAAAGACAGCTGATATGTGCCCTTAGCTTCTCCATCTCCTCCTTCTTCCCTTCCTCCTTTCTGTAGGTGGATCTCAAACAGCCATCTTGAATTGTGAGGTGGAAACCATGTGCCCAGGATGGTGTAGCCTGGGGCCCTAAGACCATGCCATTGCCATAACAGCCCTGGAATTGTTCTTTTATAGGACGAGAGAGAAGGAAATTCTGTCTTCTTTAAGTCAACGTCATTTGTTTGTTAGAGGCAGTTGAAACCAATGTCACTTGATAAGCAGTGTCTTTCTCTCACATGTGGACATTGGGTAACCTGCCTTTATTTGCCGTAAACCTGAGAGGACGTTAGATCTTCCGAAATTAGAATTTCAGCACCTTGACATCTTTCATAATAGGTACACACCTAAAAACGGGCCTATTTCTGTCTAGGTATTTCCAGGCTTAAGATGGGGAATATTTGTGGGCTGCCTGGGTGGCTCGGTTGGTTAAGTGTCTGACCCTTGATGTCGGTTCAGGTCAGGGTCTCACGGTTCACGAGATCAAGCCCCGCATTGGGCTCTGCACTGACGGTGCGCAGCCTGCTTGGGATTCTCTATCTTTCTCTCTGTCCCTCCCACGCTCGGTGTCTCTTTCTCTCTCTCTCTCTCTCAAAATAAGTAAACATTTAAAAAATTTCTTTAAAAGGGGTATATTTGCAAGCAAATTGCTGTTTTAGTGTATTAAATGCTGCCTTCCTTAGCGCCAGTTAATGAGACTTCCAAAGATTCCTGACTCAGGCACTCAGAGAATTGGAGCCATCCATTTCTCTTCCTCCCTTCAGACAATTTTTGCCATAACGATAGTCCCCTCCCTCTTTTCCTAGTCCCAATTCACCCCTGCGACCAAACCGGACCTTGTTTTATCGTCCGTTTTACCATTTAACTGCCATACAATGGGGCTTGCAGTGACTGTGATTCTGGGCAGGGCCTAGATGTTAAAGCATTCGGGGAACTTGTGCAACCCTTCCCATTGTCTCAAGAAAAGGGGAGTCTGAGATGCTTCTTGCACGGTTGCACAACCAGCCTGGCAGAAGGATGATCTCAGAGCCCTCGTGCAAAGAACAGGGCACGATGTGTAAGGCCTGAAGATGGAGCTTTTCTATTTCTACGGCTATTGTCTCTGCTCAGCTTTGCAGCAAGAAGCGGAATCTGCTAGATCTTCTGGTCAGTCTGATTCTATTCTACTGCAACTTTATCTCATATCTTTTTAAATTTTTTTTTTAACGTTTATTTATTTTTGGGACAGAGAGAGACAGAGCATGAACGGGGGAGGGGCAGAGAGAGAGGGAGACACAGAGTCGGAAGCAGGCTCCAGGCTCCGAGCCGTCAGCCCAGAGCCCGACGCGGGGCTCGAACTCACGGACCGCGAGATCGTGACCTGGCTGAAGTCGGACGCTCAACCGACTGCGCCACCCAGGCGCCCCATTTATCTCATATCTTGAAATCGCTGTGATGTTTGAGGATAACAGTAGATTTCTTGATTCCTGGTTCAGAGCTCTACTCATAGCGTTCTTCAGGGGTCCCTGGTGGCGGTACTTGGGAATGAATTTCATGTCCTTCGTCAATTTATACCATTAGAACAGAGAAAGAGTAATAGAAAGGCGAGTCGTCGTTTTGGGGCTGATTCACATAGCAGCCAGAATTCTGATGATGACATGAATTTGAAAGGTTCGTGGTATTATAGAGTCTCGATCTGAAATCTGAGGTTCTGCCAAGATTTCTTTTAAAAGCTCATTTTACTTAGGAGCAAAAAAAAAAAAAAAAAAAAAAAAAAAAAAACACATCCACATATCCACATATTTAAATGATATCCTATGCATATACCATAGGAGAAAAAGAATCATAATCTACTGAATAGCATAGCTACAAATGTTTATTTCAAAGACAATCCAGAGTCTCCAGAAGAAAGTTCCAAGTTGGACTCAGAGTAGAAATAAATATGGCTTTTGCAAAAGCATCTGGTGTGGTCCGACAGAGCCAATAGTGCTGCTTGGAGCGATTTCCGTGGCCACCTCCCACTTTCATACACGTTTTCTTTGATGCCACAAAAATACATTTAAAACTCATTTTTATTTTTTTAAAAAAATTTTTTTAAGTTTTATTTATTTTTGAGACAGAGAGAGACAGAGCATGAACGGGGGAGGGGCAGAGAGAGGGGGAGACACAGAATCGGAAGCAGGCTCCAGGCTCTGAGCCATCAGCCCAGAGCCCGACGCGGGGCTCGAACTCCCGGACCGCGAGATCGTGACCTGAGCTGAAGTCGGACGCTCAACCGACTGAGCCACCCAGGCGCCCCTAAAACTCATTTTTAAAAGGCTCATTCATAGTGAGGCACGAAGGAAATATTAGACCTCTAAAATCTGACTCTGTAACACACACACACACACACACACACACACACTCACACACTCACGCTCTCCTCTCTTCCCCTACCCCCTCCGTTAAAGCGAACTACCAGGCTATCATTCTTATCTGAAAAACAAAAGGAGAAACCTATTAAAGCGCAGTCGCTTTACTTTTCAGATCAAATCCTTTTGAAGCACTTTTCTTTTTTTGGTGAATACCTTTAACATGAGAAATGACAAAACCACAATAACTCAGGATCCATAAAAGATGAAGTGTGTCAGGTGGTTAGGACAGGAATCTTTGGGTTCCTATTTCCTCCTCTGTCACTTTGAACCCATCAGATTTCATCCTTGCTCAGCTTCTCTAGCTCTGAGGGGAAAGCAATACCTGTTTCTCGAAGCTAGAAATGTATTATTGTCTTGACATAAAGGAAGTCCGCCCTCATGACCACAAATGTGAGGATGAGAATCATTTTGAGCCTTAATAGCTCAGCTATTTTAATACAATAGAAATCAAGGGAACAGAAGAACTGGGACAAATAGCCTGAGGCTCACTGAAATAAAGTTTACTTCCGTTTCAACTACATGAATTGATCCCAAGGACCGAGTCTAGTTTAAATGAGATGCCTCCGAAATTCTTCAGCTAGAAAAACTTCACTTCCAGGAGTTTGCTGACAAAGAGGTATTTGTCTCCTGCCTCTACAGAAGGCTACATTACTCATTCTTGGCCTTTCCCCTCCCAGGTGACTCCGCCCAACATGATCGCCAAATAAGGCAATCCTCCAAGTGAGTTTTCCTTCTATTTACTGGAATTAGTTAGTGAACAGGAGGATTTTTAAAGGACTAGCTGGTTCTCTTTCTTTTTGGACACTCTTGACTCATCGGCCGGGGAGAGGACTAGAAGCGTAGAGAATAATGGTTCTCCAAACTGGTGTACAACAGGATTACTCAGGGAAATTTTAAAATACTGATGTCTGATGTACTGGTCTGGGCATTGGGATTTGTTCACGTTCCTCGGGTGATTATAATGTGTGTGCATTTGGGTCTGGCGGAGTTGTTAGAACTTACAATTTGTGCTCCTTTAACTCAAGAAGCCACCATCGGTAGTAAAATTAGCTGTCACTAACTGAGCACTCCCTGGGCCATGCACTCTGGTTAGTGCTTTACATGCATGATGTCATTGTATCCTTCCCACAGCTGTGTGTCAGGCCCTAGTGATAATCTTCATCATCGGGTCTAAGGCAGCAAATATTTATTGAACACCATTGTGTTAGTCACCACTATGAACACACGGATGAGTAAGACACAGTTCATGTCCTTGAAAAGTTAATGATCACAGGGATTCATTATAACCATAATATAATGAAGAACACCTTTTGTGAGAGAGTAAAAGTTACTAATGAAGGTCAGAGCAAGGAGGGCATACTACAAACAGGGGGTGGGGGGGGGAGGGGGTAGGGGGTGGGGAGGGGGGGAGAGTACCAAGAAAGGTGACACTGTAGGCTCAGTGGTGTGCTGGAACCAGCTCATTCTGGTCTCTGAGGACTGATAGCTAAATTTCCAGAAATGTTGTGAGCCAAGTGAAGTCAAGTTGGTAGCTTGAAATTGGCCTTGGTGGGAGTATTGAGCTATGAAAATTGGCAAACACTACAAATCCAAGCTCTTTCTGTTCGCAGAACTGGTTGTTAACAATTTACGAGCACATCACCGATGGATCTTAAAAGATGCATAGGATTTCCCCCTGAAGAGGTGGGATGTGCCAGGTAGAAGAAGAGTACGATCAAAGGCAAAGAATTGGAAGAGAATTCAAGTTTGCTCAAGAAAGAAACAATCGTCTAGTTTGCCTGGAGTAAGATACATATAGGAGAAGAGTAGGAGTCACAACTCAAAAGCTGAGGGAGGACTATATCAAGTCTAAAGCTTCCATGTAAAATGTCTAATAGAGTCTGACACATAGTAGGTGCTTTAAAAAGTTAACACCTTTTTTTAAAGTTAACGTCTTTTTCCCCCTTCTCTTTCTCCAATAAAGTTCAAACTTTTGACATCTAAGGCTCTCTAAAAACCCTATGAGGTAGGTATTTTTTTAAATGATGAGACTGAGGGGGCGCCTGGGTGGCTCAGTAGGTTAAGCGTCCAATTCTTGATTTCAGCTCAGGTCATGATCTCACAGTTTGTGAGTTTGAGCCCCTCGTTGAGCTCCGTGATGATGGTTCAGAGCCTGCTCGGGATTCTCTCTCTCTCGCTCTCTCCCTGCCCCTCCTCGTTCTCTCTCTCTCTCTCTCTCTCTCAAAGTAAATAAACTTTATTTTTTTTTAATTTTTTTTTTAACATTTATTTATTTTTGAGACAGAGAGACAGAGCATGAACGGGGGAGGGGCAGAGAGAGAGGGAGACACAGAATCGGAAGCAGGCTCCAGGCTCCGAGCCATCAGCCCAGAGCCCGACGCGGGGCTCGAACTCACGGACCGCGAGATCGTGACCTGAGCCGAAGTCGGACGCTTAACCGACTGAGCCACCCAGGTGCCCCAGAGTAAATAAACTTTAAATGATGTGACTGAGGATCAGAGAGATTCAGAAGCTGGACAAGAATCACAAGTAATCACTGCGTCTTATGTCAGGAAAGTGAGGTGGATAATGACTCTGGGATGGTGACTAGGAGAACGGAGGTACAATCTGCAGAAATGGGGTGCAGAGAATGAGGGGAGACCTGGCAGCACGTGGAATTTGGGAGAGAACCAGGGGCTGGAGGTATGGTTGGAAAGCCACTACCCAGGGCTTGGTGAACAGAAACCTCTCTTCCATTTCTTTTCTTTCCTTTTTTTTAAATGTTAATTATTTATTTCGAGAAAAAGAAAGTGAGGGAGGGGCAGAGAGAGAGAGAGAGAGAGGGAGAGAGAGAATCCCAATCAGGCTCCACGCTATCGGCACACAGACCAACACGGGGCTCAATCCCATGAACCATGAGATCATGACCTGAGCTGAAATCAAGAGTGGGATGCTTAACTGACTGAGCCACCCCTCCCTTCCATTTCCTTGGATCTGTCAGCAGTGAAGGGCCCTGGTTTCTCCCTTTCTCCTTCTCCTCTCGGAAGCTGGGAGGCTCTTCACTTTAATCTGTTGCAATTTTAGGGATCCCAGATCAACATTAGCTCCCCAGGAGCACTCAGGATTCTGGGGCCTGTACCTGATGTCCCTGGAGATTTAGGCCCATCTCTGGAAGCTAGAATGCTTCTTGGGAGTATCTAACCCCACCAAGCTCTCGAACTTTCAGCCGTGACTTCAGTTTTCAGTGGAAAAGCTCTGAACCAAGCCTCTCTGCCTCTCAGAACCAGGAGAGCCTGACCTTTGGTTAAGAGAACGAGGAGGATTTCCTGAATCCATCCCAGTGAGGCTTGACCACCTGGTGACATCTAGGCGAAGGGAGGAAAAACGTGCCCTTCGTCTTTCTGTAACTGGCCTGTGGCAGACAGTCTGTACCTAATTAGTGGAGCTTAAAGAATGGGTTTGAGGGTCCAAATAGTCTGTTTTGGAAGTAGCTCTTCTGTTCCTTCTCAGCACTGGTGAAAGCCCCAACCTGAGGCTTCATCTCTCTCTTTTTTTTTTTTCCTTCTAAAGTTTTTTTTCAAGCAGGCGCCACACCCAACTTAGGGCTTGAACTCACAACCCCGAGATCAACCACATGCTCTACGGACTGAGCCAGCCAGGTGCCCCATCTCCTGCCACATCTTGAACAAACTCCTAAAGTACAAAGCCTATCCAGATGTGGAAAGCCCTGCTTTCTTCTACAAGCCTACAGACTCTGAAGAACATCTTTTAATCCTAGATTGCATTTGAAAATTTCTGGGTACAGATTGTTCCAATTAAACTCTTAAATGTCAAAAGTTTCTTAAAATAAAACCCCTGAAAATAAACTAAATCAGCCGTTCTGGATTACGGCCAACAGAAATCAAAGTACCTAACCAGATGGGGATTCTGTAAACGAAAGGTAATAGCAGTTGTTCACGGCGTAGGGCCTGACGAAAAAAGCAAAAGGCATTGGATAGGTCATTTTTCCTTTTCAGATTGTTTCCCAAAACACAGGGTTACATCCTAATAAACAAATGAATTGTGCTTCCTGCAGCATCTGTTCACAGAAACCCCAAAATATCCCCGTCACATTCTGGAAAAAGCTGTCGGCCGGTTAGCAGAACAACTGAATTTATTCAGAGTGAGAGAGGGATCCAGCAGCCGCTTGTCTACCTGGAGAGAAGCATGTAGAATCACTCGCTCCAGTCTCCATCGGCCCGAACGAGGGCATCAGCAAGAGGCAACTTGACCCTGACCCAGCAAGCGGGGGTCCCGCTCACCAGGCCGCTGAGACCCAAGGGGGTGTGCTTGGCACGAAGATGCAGCTGTGCTAGAAATGCTTTCCCGTATGACTACTGACAATATCACGAACGGATACCCTGCATTGAGCCCTGCGTTCTTGTCCTGAGAGCACAACAGAATTGTTTGGAAAGAAGTGCTTCCTAATAACCTTAGGAAAGTGATGCCGTCACATATCTTCCTACCCTGTAGGGGGAGGTTAGCACCCACACTGGAGAAGTGGGATGGAGAATGACCCAGGCCAAGGGCAGACACAGACAAGAACAGAGGCAAGTGTCCAAGCCTGGGCTTGGGCTGTGGAGCTGTCAGCACCACAGGGCATCGGGCAAGGTCAGGGTGGTGTCAACAGCCCGAGATGTCAATGGGAACAGGGGTACTTGGTTGGCCGACAGAAGGGGTAAAGAGGCCAACTAGGGAAGAGGGAGACCCCTCTTCTTTCTTTACCTGGCTCCCCATTGGGTACCCTATCGGCCTGGGCTCAGACCTCACTTTCCCAAGGCAGTCCCCAGTGCAGGGTCAAGTGCCCTCATTCACTCCCCTATCACCCCGTGATTCTCCTACACAGCACTCATAATTGAAGTGAGTTATTGATGACTGATTGTGCCTTCCTCCCTGCTAGAACACTCCACGAGTTGGGCCGGGGTGGCATCTGTCTTCCTTATGGCTGCGTCTCCAGTATCCAGCGTAGTGAGTGGCCCCTTGTCAGCCCTCAGTGCATCGTTTTGGGAGGAAGAAAAGATTAATAAAGGGCACACAGGAGAATAGGGGTGCACACAAAGCCCGGTCCTGCTCCGGATCTCCTTTCTGAAAACCGCGGGCAGGCTCACAATGGTGGGTGACCCACCCCAGTAACTGACCCGTGGGGCCGACACTCGAGGACATCTGGTTGAGAAACCTGAAACATCAATCGCTCCTGGAAAAAAAAAATGGCCTCATTTTATTTCTTGGTGTTTCACCGCTTGACAAGGTTTTTCTCTTTCTCCAGGGTTCTGAGATGAAAACCTGCTGTAACTTGAACTGTAGATACTTCTCAAGGATGATGGTATGTTGAAAGAATGTAGTTAAAATGCTCGTTAGGGATCATCTACCGTTGTAAGGAACAGGGTAGAGGAACAGACTCCCCCACTCCTTGAATTTACCCAACAGGATTTTACCAAGACAGGATGAACCTCTGAAAAAAAGATAAGCATTTATAATGCCATGCAGACAAAATCTAATGAAAGACAGCTGAAGGAAACAGGCAAAGAAACGGCTTGAAGAAGCCCGTGTTTTACAGGCAGACCTTTAACAATAGCTCTGATACCCAGAGAATTATTGATGGTGGCTGTCAAATCAGTGGCTGATAGAAGCCCAGAAGCAGAAAGGCGACTGGGACAACGGGTTTGGGACTATTAGTTGGGGGAAGCAGTGTTCCTCAAATTTCAGTGTTTTCACAACTTACCGGTTGAGTAGGTCTGGCTAGGGGCCTGGATTCTGCCTTTTTTTTTTTTTTAATGTTTTATTTATTTTTTGGGGGGGGTGGAAAGAGCAAGTATGAGGGGGAGGGGCAGAATGAGAGCGAGACAGAGGATCCAAAGAGTGCTCTGCACTGAGAACGGGGCTCGAACTCACAAACTGTGAGATCACGACCTCAGCTCAAGTCTGACGCTCAATCGACTGAGCCACCCAGGAGCCCCTGGATTCTGCCTTTTTAGCCATCTCCCAAGCGAGGTCCGTGCAGGTGGGTTTTGGACAACACTTTTAGTGGCGAGGCTATAAAGCGCTGCAAGAGAATGTCCGGGAGTTTTGCCTTTGCCCGTGGTCTCTTGTGCACGACAGGCACTCGCGTCTTTCTATTTTACTTAGATTCTTTGGGTTGCAAGGAATAAAGGGTCACTCAACCTAGTTCAAGTGCTCAGGTGTGTGGTGAAGGCATTGAAAAACAGTGAGGGTGATGGAGACTTCTGGAACACAGGATCTGTGGACCAGCCAGGCCTCGAAGAGACCGGAACCCGATATCGTGGGGAAACTGGGTCAGCTGGAGGGACCTCAGGGGCGGGGATTTGTGGAATTCGTCACCCTCGTGCTGTTCTTTGAAGGGCTTTCTTCTACCTCACAGCTTTTGCCATCCTGGGCTTCCTCCTAACTTCCACTTGTTCACAGCCTCCCCAGCACCGCCTCTGCCCCACAGCCTGTGTTCCTTCCAGGATCCCTTCCCTGATAGCAGGGCCCCTCTGGTTCCCACTCTGGACTGGCTTCCCTCATCAGACCGAACTGGTCACTCGGCCTTTCTTCCCTCGGGTCAGGTGTGCCCCCGGGAGAGGATAGATATGGCGATGGCCAGGAGGTCGGACCTGACTGCCGGGGGGGCAGGTGCACGTTGTGCTCTAGGAAGGGCCTTTTAAGGGTGTGTGTGGGGGGGGGGGGCGGGTCATGGTATTTGCCTCCTCCAGGAAATCCAGGGCTGGCTGAATTCCAGCTTCTGTGGTCCCTGGAGAGTGGCTTTCTGAGGCAAAAAATATCTTTCTTCAGAAAAGCATTGGGAGACTTCCTATTTGGAAAGGTCTGGTGTGTTCTACTGAAGGGTGGCGGCGGGCGGGGGGGGGGGGTGGTTATTGATTTTGCAGTTTTTAAAGGGTTGGTGGTTTTCCGAAGCCTTCATTGAGACTAAACTCAGGATCCTTTCCCACCCTCGCTGCCTGCGGGGGGTGATTGGCTCGGGGTCATTTGGTCCCTGCTCCTCCATGGAGCGGTGCACACGCATCATCCAGACAGTCCTTCCGTGAGGACCGATTGATCTCTCGATGTGCCAGGAAGTATAATTGGGCCTGGGGATACAGCAGTGAACAGTAAAAGATCATCTCTGCCCTCACAGAGCTTGTGTTGTAGTGGAGGGAGGCAATGGATAAACATAACAAAAACACGAATTCTACATTACGTTAAAAGGTGACACGTACTTTGGGGGAAGAGTTACAACAGAGTAAGTAGGGGTAGGGAGTACTGGTGAAGGGAAAAGATGGGTTGAGAATGTTAATAGCAGTGGGAATGATAGGCTTCACTGAGAAACTGACATCTGAGCCAAGCCTAGGACGGGACGAGGGAATTTCGCAATATCCCCCAGGACAAGACACTAGAGGCACCTTGGCGTCTTGTGAAACCAGCCCCGAAAACCCCCGGGAATAAACAATGGAGTAAGAGTGTGACAAGTTGGGAGTATCCCATGGCCGTGCACCAAGAATGGCCCAAGTACAAATATTTCAGGTACAATATGGGAAGCAGTGGCAAAGTCCAAGTTCACTTCAGTGTATTATTCTTTCAACTTTTTTCGTAGTTTTGAAAAATTGAAAACAGTTGGGAAAAAAGTCTGAGCTGTGACAATGGTATTGTGGTCATGTAGGAGAATGGCTTTATTATTAGGAGGCAAAGTATTTAGGGGTAATATGTCATGATGTCTGCAACTTTTTGCCAAACAGTACTTGAAAATATCTTACGGAGATAAAGCAAATATGGCATGATGTTGCCAATCGCGAATCGAGCTAAAGAATGTACTAGAACGTACCGTTCTTGCAACTTTTCTATGGATTTGAAAAGTTTCAGAATAAAAGGTTCGATTTCACTCTTATTTACCCAAGAGAAATGAAAACATATGACTACACTTAGATTTGTGTGAGAATGTTTATGGCAACATCATTTATAATAGTTCCAAGCTGGAACCGATCCAAATGTCGACCGATTGTTAAGGGTTAAACAAAATGTGGCATATCCATTCAGCAGAACACAACTCAGCAACCAAGACTGAACTACTGATATATGCTACTAGCTAGATCAGTCTCAAAAACCATCGTGCTATGCGAAGGAAGCTAGAAGCCGGAGACTACATATTATGTAATTTCCTTTACATGAAACATCCCCAAAGAGAAAAGAAAACGCAGATCAGTGGTTGCCTAGGGTTGGGGTGAAAGTGGGGACTGACTGCAAACAAGTCTGAGAGAACTTTCTGGAGTGATGAAAATGTTCTAAAAGGGGGGTGTGGTGATGACTGCACAACTCTATAATTTGACTAAAAATTATCACACTGGAAACTTGCAGTGGGTAAATTTTGTGGTATATAAGTTATGCTTCAATAAAGGTGTTGAAAAAGAGTTAAGAAAACCCCCAGAGTTCATTCTCTACCTGGGAATCTGATGGTGAGACTTTATCATTCATCCAACAGATATTTTTTGAGTCCTACTATGGGCCACGTACCGTGTGTAAAAACCTGGGGGTACGATTTTGAAGCCTGATAAGCGTTATGAGCTGTTTGTTCGCTATGGTTTCTATGAGACCTGCCTGGGAGTAGAGGTATGGACTAGAAAGTCTGCCTTTCTTATGCTGCTTGCTTTGTTTGAGTTCTACCAGAAGCAAAGACTAGGATGAATGTGAGTTGTTTATTGGGCAGGTGTGGTGGTAACATGATGGCCTCAAAAAGATACGTCGGTGTCCTGTGCCTCACAAACTATGAATGTGACATTTGGAAAAAAGAGTCTTTGCAGATGTGATTAACTTAAAGATCTCAAGCTGGGAGATCATCCCAGATTACTTGGGTGAGTCCTAAATCCAATGACCAGCATCTTCAGAAGAGACAGAAGAGGAGAAAACATGGAGGGGGAGAAAGCCACATGGAGACAGAGGCAGAGACTGGAGTGATGCAGCCATAAGTCAAGGAACACCTGGAGCCACCAGACGCTGGAAGAGGCCAAGGAGGATTCTCCTCTAGAACCTTCAGAGGGAGTCCAGTCCACACCTAGACTGTGGACTCTAGAAGAGGGAGAAAGTGAATTTCTGCCATTTTAAGCCACTGAGTTTGTTGTAGTTTGTTATGACAGCCTAGTAAATGAATACAGCAGGTGATCATACGTGAAGAAGGGAGGAAGGGAGACAAGCCAATACAGGGAATGCGAAGGAGTGCGTTTCCGCCCCGCGGGACCTTTGGAGAACCAGTGAAGAAGGGATAAGGAGGTTTGGATATCCACCAGCCACTGCTTGCTGATTGAGGGTAACTCAATATTATTAATATTGTTTATTACTATTTAATGGAAGGTTCTCCTGTTCCCATTACATTTGTCTTACATGTGAGCTCTATAATCACACGCTGAATCAGCTATCTCCTTGTACGTATGCCAGAAATGCTGCCGGATGCTTTGTGTGGAGACTGGATCTCCTGACTTCGGCCCTCCCAGCACCCAGCTTAGTGTGGAAACACAGCAGATGAACGGCTGGGTTTCTCCCCCCTCCCCCTTCCCCGTTACTCCTCCCGCCTCCTGGTCCCAGTTGGAGTCACTGCCGAGCAGTGCCTCCCGCAGCTTTCGTTTTTTGCCTGCCTGTTCTTTGTTGCTCCCAGCCAGCAATGTTCTTTTTTTTGTTTCTTTTCTTCTACTTTCCCTCGGTGGAAGCCTGCCGTGCGTTTGGCCACGACTGGGTGGGGAGCTCTCAGTGACTGTATCATTTTATAAAGCTCCCAGCATCAGACGTGGCATTTTATATTCTGCTTCGCTCACCAGTCAACTGGTCAACACCCCCCACCCCGCCGCCCTCCCCAATGAGGACTCCAGGGTACCGTTTAACACAGAATAAATGTACATACCCGAAATTAAAAATTCAGGGCACCTGGGTGGCTCGGTGGATTAAGCGGCCGACTTCGGCTCAGGTCACGATCTTGTGGGTTCGAGCCCCGCGTCGGGCTCTGTGCTGACAGCTCAGAGCCTGGAGCCTGTTTGGGATCCTGTGTCTCCCTCTCTCTCTGCCCCTCCCCCCGCTCCCACTCTGTCTCCCTCTCTCTCCAAAATACATAAATGTTAAAAAAATTAAAATGTATCTGGTCATATCAAAGCTCGGCTGCTCCTTCTCAGGTTGGGAAAGCTCCCGGAAATGGCATGCCTGTGCTTGCGGGTTCTCGCCACGGCGTCCTGGGTATGATCCTGGCTGGTCTTCCTCTGCTTGGCTGTTTACCTCTCCTGTGAGCTGGAATCAGGACACAAGAGCATCCAGAGGCTAAGGTAATTTAGTTTCTAGCCATCTTTGGCTTGAATTTTTCTGGCAACCTCTGACAAGCAGAAAGAGTATCTGTACGAATGGCATTATCTTAGCTGGAAGAAGTGATTTTTTTTTTCAGATGCTCTAATAATAATAGCTCCTATCTGCTGAGTGTTTGCCACACGTTAGGCTCTGTGATAACTGCTTAGCATTCTTCATCAATGTTAATACTCACAACGACCTTACAGAGTCATTCCTTTATCGTCCTCGCTTCACAGATGAGGAGGCAGAGACGTGGGGAGTTCAAGCACATGTGTGGAGCCACGTGGGTGGACGAGCTAAAAGTCAAGCCTAGGGCCGTCTGACTTCAGAACACGTGTGTTGAACCTTCCAGGTGTGTGGCCTTAGATCAGACGTTTTTAAATGTCTTTTGTTCCTTTCGAGAGAGAGTTAAATGGAGACACTGAAAAAGCAACAGCTTCTGAAAGTGTCCTTAGAAAACCCCACTGGTAGGAGCCAGGTCTATCAGAGTCAGTGCAAATAAAGCAGTGGGATTCTGGCCAGCCAGAGAGTGGGCTTGTGCTGTTCCAGAAGACGGGATTGCCTCTACATGGAGGTTTACCGAATGGACTTTGGAAGGAGAGAGTGAACACTTTGGACCAAGGGGATGGAGGGGAATCAAGGCCTGAGCATCTCAAAGACCATTGGGGCAGCAAATGAGAATGAAGCTCAAAGCGTAGGAGCCTGGTATTCATGAGGGCATGGGAAAAGAAGGGCCGACTGTTGGCATTCACGGCCCCATGATACGGGGTCACTGGGGCGCACGGGGTGTCAGTGAGACAGTGGTAACCTGACTCCCCATCCGGTCACACGGGAAGGCTTCCATTGTGAGAATTCTGGCCCAGCATGTTCTCTGCCGGCTTGGCCTCCTGTCTCTCCTGGATGTCTGGCTTTTATCACATAGGAACAGAGGAGAAAAATAAATTGGGTACATGGATAACATTTAAGTGACTCTGAAAAGTTTTGTGGCAACATGGACCTGTTTCAAGAATTATTTTTAACTGCAGACATTTGGTCCCAGTGGGAAATAAAACTTAAAAGGACAGTTATAATTAGGTCACATTTTGAGAAACTTATTACATTTTGCTGTATGTCCCAGGAGCAGTGTATCTTAAATGATTTTAGTATTTAGATTCAACCGTGGTGCAGAATTCTGTTTTGCTATGCGATAATGGGAAGCATCCAAGAGAAATTATGGTGGCAGTGTTAGATGAAAAGCAAAGGCAGGAATACATTTAATTTGGGAGTAGAAAGAGAAATATCATAGAATTTGCTTCCTTACTCCCCTCTCTGTCTTTTCTCCCTGGCTGACTCCTAAAATAGTGTCTACGGAGGGAGCCTGGATCATTCCATCTGTATCCCCCATTAAATGCCCCTTTATTTCTGCTGAGGGTGAACATTTGACCAAAGATGACCCTGTCATTTCTCAAGTACAGTAGAGTGAAACAATTTAGTGGAGGAAAGGGTGTATCTCATTGGAAGCAAGAAAATAAACATTAACGGTGGGTATAACAATGTTCCTATGATCTCCGTACAGGTTTCAGAGCAAGGGCTTACTGGGGAATGCTTATAGGACCCTTGGGAGTGAGGCTGGTGGAAAAGAGGAAGAAAGGTTGGAGGTGGGGTAAGGAGATGACAGTGGCAGAAACAGGGGTCAGAGTGCCCTTCTGTGAAAAATGTCCCACGAGACCTTCACTAGACTGGAGACTGGCAGAACTCAAGGCCCTTTGCTCTGTGTTCTGTAGACAAATGATGAGGTCTGGCCAATCTCTTTTCCCCCAAACCATCCCGTGCATTTGTGAAATTTAAAGAAGGAACATCAAAACTTATCTGTATAGCAGTGAATTAAAATGGGCCAGAGATGTTTCCTTCTGCTGACAAAGACGTAATATATTCTTATAGCTAAGTATCTGCCCACAGAAATGATTTTACTAGATTCTCTTTAACCCTTTTTAATATAAAAGGGTTCATAAAATCTGTATTCTTTACCATTTGTCTGGGATTAAATCATGATTTGCCTTGGACGAGTGGGTGTGTGGCTATGTACGGGTTAAATCGATAGGACTGGGTAGAGAGATCTGAGCTACGTGTGCAAAAAGCCTCCTTGCACTTGATGCACAGGGATGCTGCTCAGGGAAAAATGGCACGGTGGGTCCACTCGACTGGACAAAGGGTGAGGAGTTAGCCTTGGTAAACACCTACGTGAGGGTAAATGGCAGCCATTCATGATGCAACGGCCATGGGGACAGACAGTTCATTCTGAGGGTCCTCTTCTCCGGGCAGATCGACATGTCTGATGTTTCCTGCCTCGTCTGCCCTCCAGTTTGTACCTATTCTTCTACACAGAAGTCAGAAAATGTATTTTGCAGCCATGGAGTCTGTACTGGGGAAGATAATTGGAAGAAATACTCCGGGATCAGCAGTTAATGAGCCATCCTACTTTCTGTGTCCAACAACACCACTGACCTGGTGTCCGGTCCACTCCAGCCCATTCTTTTCCGTGCCATTCTAAGAGGAGGCGTTTCCTCTCTATGTTTTCCTATCTGACAGATCGTCCTGTGATGTGGTAGACTACTCTGTTACTTGATGGATGTGTTACTACTTCCAGAGTAGACACCAACAATTTAGACATCACTTAACTGAGGCGCCACTAACCCCAATGCTTAAAGGAGCCAGGCAAGTAATATGAGTGGGCACAGGTCAAATGGGGACTCGCAGAACTGAAGAAAAGATGGCCGTTCTTAATATGGTATGTGGGTCCAGTGTTGCTAGAATTCTCATTTTTTTAGGGAGAGTTTAGGAATCTGAATTTTTATGTGATCTCCCAATATTCAAATGTTGGGTAGTCAATTCAAAGATTAAGTAACTTGTATCCCAAAGGAAGAATCAAAACACCGCCCCCCAACACCCTATCTAGACTGTATGGTAGAAAATATCTTGGCACACCAAACGATTGTTAGTGGATATTTTTATGAGCAGGAGTGAGAGTGTATGGGGACTTTTACATTTTTTCTCAGTATACTTTTATACTGTTTGAATTTTTGATAATGAGAATACATTTATATATTGCATATGTAGTTATTTTAAAATCAACAGTCTGAAAAACAGCCTGAAAAGAGAGACTGGATTTAGGAGTTGGAATGACTAGAGACTTACATTTAACATGGAAGATAGATTGAAAGACAGAAACCAATGGAAAAAAAGGAACTTGAAGGAAGCAGGAAAAACATCAGGGAATCGAAGTAATCAAAAGCACTGTCGATTTATGAAATAAGAACAGAACCCTGTACAAATCAGAGAATAAGAAAGGGCACTCAGAAATTAAAAGTGCAATGATAGAGTAACATTCAATTGAAAGGCTAGTGGATGAAATTAATGAAACATCATAGAAAGGAAATAGAAGATACATATTTGGAAAGTAGGAGAAAAACAATATGAAATTGAGCGTATTGATTCAAGAGTTCCACATTCAACTGATAGCATATTCAGAGAGAGAACAGAGAAAACTGAGGAAAGAAACTGTCCAAAGAAATCATACAAGAGATCCCATGGGTTGCCCGAACACAGTAAAAAATAATTGTAAAATAAAACCTCATATCAAGGAACATCATCATGAAATTTCAGGACACCAGGCATTAAGAGAAGATTTCAGAGAGGTTTCCTGAGAGCAGAAATAAACCACAGCAAAGGACTGGAAACAGGATGACATCAGACTTCTCAACAGTAACACTGGATGCTGGAAGGAAATGGAACATTTGGAAAAAGTATTTGTGAACTGATCTATAAAGCCAAACTAATACCAAATGAAGGTATAATGAAAACATTTTCAGACATGCAGGATCTCAATTTTTTTCCTATGTACTTTTTCTTGAGGATTTACTAGAGAATGTATTTTACTGAAATGAGTGATCAAATCTAGGGGGCTTGGGATCCAGACCCCATGGATGAATGGATCCAACACATGAGACAGGGGGAGCAAAGGAAATTCTCAGGGTGAGAGTAAAGACACGTTTTAAGATGGCTGCTATGAAGCAGGACTAGAGGGAAACAAATGCAGAGAACAAAGAATGAATGGAAAAGTTCTAGGAAAAAATTGGAACTGATAGAGGATCTCGTATATGATGCATAGAATATTTGGGGAATAAATTGTTGATAAATATGCTAAAAATGGTCAAACAAAAATGAAATGGTCAAATGAAAAACAAGGCAATTATGAACTCCAGGGAAAAATTTTAAATATTCAAGAAAGGAATGTTAATGATCCTATACCTATGTTTCAATTGTAAACGATATTTGCATCGTCATGATACTCAACTATTAAGTATGAATTTAACAAAAAATTGTCATGTAACCATTTGGAAAAATGGAGGTGAATGGTGAATAGCTCTGTGTGTACATGAGGGGTGGAGGATACATAATAGAGCTAAATAGTTCTCTTCTATAGTAGAAAATCAGTAGATCATGCTTAAATTGAGAATTGAGAAATAATATGAACATTTTAAACATTATTTATTTTTGAGGGAGAGAGAGAGTGTGTGCACATGCATGCATGTAATCAGGGGAGGGGCAGAGAGAGAGGGAGATAGAGAATCTCAACCAGGCTCCATTTTCAGTGCAGAGTCCAACATGGATCTTGATCTCATGACCATGAGATCATGACCTGAGCTGAAATGAAGAGTCAGATGACCAGTTGACTGAGCCACCCAGGTGCCCCAATAATATAAGCATTTTAAAAGAGAAATTTACAGATGAATATCTGAAAAATCAATTAACAGGTTTTAAAGCTCCTGGAAACAGAATTAGGGATGGGGCTAGGGTGGACCATGGAATGGATTTAGAAAAAAAAAATTTTTTTTAACCTTTGTTTATTTTTTGAGAGACAGAGAGACACAGAGCATGAGTGGGGGAGGGGCAGAGGGAGAGGGAGACACAGAAACTGAAGCTGGTCCAAGCTCTGAGCTGTCAGCATACAGCCCGACTCGGGGCCCAAACCCATGAACCGTGGGATCATGACCTGAGCCAAAGTTGGACGCCTAACCAACTGACCCACCCACATGCCCCGGATGGATTTTTTAAAGCAAACTTTTGGCTTTTTAAAAAACTAGTCACTGGGGGTGTTTCCAATGTTCTGCTATTACCAACAATGCTGAAATGAATAATCTTATACATATGTTATTTCATTTGTGTGCAGAGAAGCTGTGAGATGACTTTCCAGAGGTCAGAGGGCAAATGTATTGGTGCTATTGATAGATAATGCCTAATTGCTCTCCAAAGGCTTTGTAGCATCTTATTGTCTCACCCGAATCCTGTGTAAGTGGTTATTTTCCCTGTCTCGTTAGAAGAATGTGTTGTCGAACTTTTGAGTTTTTTCTCAATCTGATGGGTGTCAACCTGCCCTAATTACGAGTAAGGTTAAGAATCTTTTAAATGTTCAAGAGCCATTTATAATTCTTTTTTTTTCCCTGAATACTCTAATTATGTCCTTTGCCCAAATTTCAATTTTTTTTTTGTATCTTTTTCTTCTTGATTTCTAGGAGTTCTTTACATTTTAGGGAAATTAATCCTTTTCACTGCAATTTGATTTTTCAGTTTGTTAACGGAGTTTGTTATTATTTTATGCTAAGTTTTTGACTAATATGGAGTGATATTTAGAAATATTTTCTTTGATAGGGGCACCTAGGTGGCTCAGTCAGTTGAGCACCTGACTTGGGCTCAGGTCACAATCTCATGGTTTGTGGGTTCGAGCCTTGCCTTGGGCTCGCTGCTGTCAGTTGGGAGCCTGCTTCAGATCCTCTCTTCCCCTCTCTGTCCCTCCCCTGCTCCCACTCTCTTTCTGAAAAATAAATAAACGTTTTAAAAAATTAGAACTATTTTCTTTGATAGACTCTGGATGTTGAGTCATAATTAGCAGGGTCCTCCACACAAAAAGATTACATAGTAATTCGTCAATGCTATCTCCTAGTGACTTTAAGTATTTTAAAATTTTTCTACATTTAAATCTTTGATCCATTTTGAATTTACCCTCATATATTGAACCAGCTTCATCTTTTCCAGATGGCTACCCAGTTGTCCCAACTCTGTTCACTATTTGATCACATTTAAGTACCTATATTACCCTGATTAAAAAAAAAAAAAAAAAAAAGTAAACCAAACAAAGAGAGGGCAGGGGGCAGAGATAGCCTGAACTGAAAAGGGAAGGGAGGAAGTGGGACGGTCACATCCTCTTTCCCAGCCTCGGTGTCCCCACACAGCCATTCCGATGGCCATCTGTGTAGAGATGTCCCACCCTGTGGCTGCTTTGTCAGAAGGGATTCTCGGCTGCAAGAGGGGGTCACTACGGGGAGGCTGGCCAAGCTCAGACACCGGAAGGACGAGTTGGATTTCAGACCCTGGGAGGGATGATAGCAGGAGCCACTCCAGGAAATTCCCTGTCACAGGATGACTCAGCTCTGACTGCCTTCCTGCCTGAAGGCACTTAGGGTTCCAATCCCTGGGAGAGAGAATTTGATTGGCCACTTGTCCATCCCTGTCCGAGTCCTAAGATTAGCTGAACACCACCCCCAAGTGCGTGGGGGTGGGATGGGGCAATCTCTCCAAAGGAAGAGGTGTTGGGTAACAAAACCAAACAAAGCCCCCACAGTGGCTGTCCACAACATTTGTAAAAATAGTGACAATAAAAATAGCAGCTATTTGTGGACTACTTCTATAGTCTGGGAATCATGTGAAGCAGTTTCTCATTTATCTCTCACCAGCTGTGTGAGGTTGACAGGTGAGGAAACCGGGGCTACAGACAAACAAAGGGACTTCTCTGACACAGTAAATGGCATCACCAGGATACATACCTGGCTGTGTCGACCCCGACCCCGTCTCTGCCTTTTAGCCATTCAAGGATTTCCCTTGGAGAAAGAATAAATGTGGAACTCAACATGTGCACCCTATGTCCCCTGTCAGCCTCCATGGGCTTCAGACATGGCTATCGATGACTGTTCTGACACCCAGGGGGCTCCTTCGTGTTCTCATCACTTACCCTAGCGCTTGTTACCTACTGACGTGGTGAGCACCGACTGTCTATGGCACCTCCAGGGGCTGAGCTTTCTCCTTCGTTCTCTCCTCACAGCCATCTTTGGGTGAGGTCATCTGGGCTGGATTGATGATCCTGTTAGGGAACCATCTCTTGCTACATGTACAGGTCTCCCTCGGACCCTGAACCGATGCCCTCTTGTGCACCTCTGTCTACGCTTGAGATAGGGTCCCTCTTCATGGGGTCTGTTGCATGGGAGACTGGGGGGCCGCCTATGTCCCGGTGTGTTAGTCGCCACACTCTCGAGATCATAACTGCCCCCCGAATAGGGCTCACACATCGCTGTGCAAATACCCCCTGCCCCTCCCCCTGCCCTGAGCCTCCTCTTGCCTGCCTGGATGGCTGAATTAGAACCGGGTGCTCTCCTTGAATCGTCTGGCACCCGCCCTGCCCTACTTCATCCCTAGCTCCGCCAGCCCGAGGCACTCTGTTGGCAAGGGTCTCCTGAGAGACCCTATACGGCCAGCAGGGTGCTGACCCCTTTTGGGCCACACGCAAGCCAGGAATGTCTTCTCCTTCCTGTTCCCTCCCTTCATGATTCAGAAAACTTCAAAATTCTGCCATTCCCAGGGCTGGGCGGCTTCTGTTGGGTGTGGTCTGGAGCTTGCCTTCAGTGGTAGAAACACCGTGATCAATGGAAGCACTGAAAGCACACATTCCGCCCTGCAAAAGTGCTGCTCTTCCAAATGCGATCTCTTTAGGACCGAGTGACTCACTTGTCTTTCCCCCTTGGATGCACGGTGTTATATGCCCATGCTGCCTACAGCTTGTCCCAGGGTGGCACGGAAGCTTTCTCTGAATGGCCATGAAGGTCACCTGCAGCTGGGGATGGCCACAAGAACACCTTTTCCTATGTAATCTAGGGGAAGGGAGTGCTGCCGGTTCTCATGAGGTGCAGAGAAACTTCTCTTCCCATCCATGTCCCCATGAGGGAGCAGGGTGACAACCACCAGGATGCATGGGTTCTGTGGTCAGATGGTGGACTATGAGGCTATGCACACGGTCCCATTACTTCTCCAATCACTGCCTTCCCCACGCTGTCTTCTCAGTGAGAACAAGTCTGATGACTCTATTTAAAATGTAACTGACTTGGGGCACCTGGGTGGCTCAGTCGGTTGAGCGACCGACTCCAGATTTCAGCTCAGGTCATGATCTCACGGTTTGTGAGTTGGAGCCCCACATCAGGCTCTGTGTTGACAGTGCAAATCCTGCTTGCGATTCTCTCTCTTTTCCACTCTCCGCCCCTCCTTCTATCTCTCTCAAAATAAATAAAGTTTTAAAACAACGTAACCTGACTCTAGGATTCTGGAGCTCTCTTCCCTAGATCTCTTTTTCGCCAGAGCACTTAAATCTGCAGCCCACTACACAAAACACAATTGTTAGGCTTGTTGTTTATTTTGTCTCTCTCCACTAGAATTTAGTCTGACAAGGTCAGGCAGGGACTTTGGTCTGTTTTGTCCAGGATGTGTCCCAACCTTCTAGAACGGTGTGGGCACGTGGTGGGTACTCAACAAATATTTGTCAAATGAACGAATGATTCACTCCTAAATGTTTCTGGTGGCTTTCAAATGTGTTCGCTAATACCGTGACGATGCTCACTTCAAAAGTCAAGTGAATTCCCTCCCTAGTTGAGTGATGGACTCCCTTCCAATGAATAAGATGTGACTTCTAAGACGGTCATAAAAAGGATAGCTTTCACCTGGCTCTCCCTCATGGGTCACTCACTCTAGGGGAAGTTAGCGGCCTTGTGAAGACATTCAAACAGCCTGAGAGGTCCATGTGGGGAGAAAGCGAGGCCTCCACCAACGACAACACCAACCGGCTGGCGGTGTGAGCCAGCCATCTTGGAAGCAGGCTTTCCAGGAGACAGCGGCCCGAGCCAACATCGTGACTCTAACCTCGGGAGAGAACCCAAGTCAGAACCGCCCAGCTAAGGCACGCCTGAATTCCCGACCCACGGATATCGTGAGGATAATAAATATTTATTATTGTGTTATCCCATATGTTGGGGGGGATAATTTGTTATGCAGCGATAGCGACCTAACATAATTTCAAGGTCACCTCGTGCGTTTAAAATATGACTTGCATTACATATACCCCCAACTTTGCAAGGAAGCAATGCTGTATGAAGTGAGGTCCACGTCCTGATACGTACATGGAGGTTGTGGAGATTTGATGGAGAGAGAACAGGCTTGGGGATATGAAATATAAAACAGTGTCAGATGGTCTCCAATCTGGCACTTATCCTGGGAATATCATTTTAAGGCAGTGCGTCTCTGGGAGAAGTGAGTGTTTGCCAGGAAGTTGGTACAGAGACTGGAGCCCTAACCCGACGGCACGTGCTGGGTGAAAACACTTGTCGGCTTATTCCAGCTCCGGTTGTTGGTTTCCTCACGGTGCTGGCACGTGGTGAGGCGCAGGCTGGGACCTGCCCAACAGCTCCTGATCTGAACTGCACAAAGACTGAAGCTGTTGTTGTTGCCTTCCTGTAACTCCAGAGCGACCTTAAATTATATTCCCCAGTGGTGGAATAGCCAGAATAGTACACCGCTGAGGACGTGAATTAGCCCCTGCGGGATACAGAAGATAGAAAATAACCGCTTGGAGAGCTGCAACGTACCGAATCCTCACCAGATAGGCACCTGCCAGTGCTCTGGAGGACATTTCTCTTAGTGCCGTGAATAGTGCCAGACGAGAGACTCTGGGGGCTTCCTGCCTGCCTCCTCGCTTCTGCCACCAGGGATCACCAGCCATGACCTGGTGACTTGGTGTTTGGTCCCCGGAGCGCACTCCTGCTCTTGGCATGTCTGACTGCACAGCTCAGAGGGGCAGATACAGCCGGTCTGGGGGGGCCATTCCGGCCGTGTGAGAAACTTGGCCCTTATGAGAATGATTGGCTTTTCACAGAATTATTGACGTTCTCCTTTGGCTGAAATTCTCTTATCTGGGAGTTTCACCAGATTAGGGGGAAAAATTCAAGGGGGCTTTGGTCACTGGCTGTTCAGACTACCTTTTATCAGTCCTATTTGACAGATGGAAGGAAAAAAACCAAAGGCTGAGTGTTTATGAGTATCGCAGTAGGGAAGTCAGAGAGTCTGGGAGACCTTGCTTGCTAGTAGTAATAATTATGGTAGTAGGGAATGTTTATTGAGCATCTGATATCTGCCCAGTGCCATGCTAAGCACTTTATGTCTATTTTCCTACTGGAGACTCATGACTCGCCTATGAGCTAGGTACTATTTTTATCCTCATTGAACGGATGAAGAAACTGAGGTTCAGTACAGTAATTTGCTCAAGATTACCTGGCTGAAGGAGGGTCTCATTTCAGGTCTGCCTATGAACGAATCTATGTCCCTAAGTAGTATGTGGTCACTGTCCTGAACGTTGCTGGTTTCTGAGTATCTGCCTGTTTCCAAGGTTGGTAGATGTGTTGCATCTCAAGCCTGTCATATCCAGGCAATGCCTGACACCAAGGAAGGAGAGGGCAGAAAAAGCCAAAGTAGGCCCAGCCCTGAGCTACTCTTCCACACTGCAACAGATGTTCATGATGATCGTCCTGGCTTATAACAAAAAAGTTAAATCCTGTCCTTTGCTTTAAAAGGTAGAGGGGTGAATGGTGAGTTTTTGAATGCTTTTCTTCCAAACAATTAATATTTTGGGAAAAGTGTTGGTTCTCAAAGAGGAAAACCTCAACTATGTGGAGTATGCAAAAGACTGCAGGCATTCCTAACACTATTGGTTAAATATCTTTGTGTTAACATTCTAACACAGATGTACATTGAGATGACACAATTTTCCCATTTTGCAGTATCCTATAAGTGGACCAAAAGAAGAGGAAACTATTCCATTGTGCTATCATTGGCTCCTCCCTCCTCTACATAGAATTCACCATTGGCTTCTCTAGGCTTGGCTGTCTGGTTCATATAAATAGACATATTGGTCTCTCTACATCGGTCTCTCTCTCTCAGAAATGATTGATGAGGGTCTCGATGCCACAGCTATACCCTGATGATAATAATTATGTTTGCATACCCAAAAAACAAGTAATCCAATGTAAAAATGGGCAAAAGACATGAACAGACATTTCTCCAAAAAAGACATACAGACAGCCAACAAACACATGAAAAGATGCTTATCACTTATCATTAGAACGATGCAAATCAAAACTACAATGAGATATCACCTCACACCTGTCAGAATGGCTACAATCAACAATGGGTGTTGGCAGGGACGTGGAGAAAGGGGAACCCTCTTGAGTGTTCGTGGATATGCAAACTGGTGCTACCACTGTGGAAAATATTATGGATCATCCCCAAAAAGTTAAACATAGAACTACCCTACAATCCAGCAAGTGCATTACTGGGTATTTACCCAAAGAATACGAAAACACTAATTCAAAGGGATTCATACACCCCCTATATTTATAGCACCATTATTTATAATAGCCAAGACATGGAAGCAGCCCAAGTGCCTGCTGATTAATGAATAGACCAAGAGGAAGTTTTATGTATACACATATTATTCAACCACAGAAAAGGATGAAATCTTGCCATTTGCAACAACATGGATGGAGCTAGAGAGTCTAACGCTAAGAGAAATAAGTCAGTCAGAGACATACCATATGATCGCACTCATATGTAGAATTTAAGAAACAAAACTAACATGCAAAAGAGAGAGAGAGAGAGACAAACCAAGAAGCAGATTTTAACTACAGAGAACAAAATGATGGCTACCAGAGGGGAAGTGGGTGGAGGACGGTGAAATGGCTGATGGGGATTAAGGAGTGCACTTGTCGTGATGAGCACTGAGGGATATATGGAATTTTTGAATCACTATATCGTATACGTGAAATATAACACTGTATCTAAGTAACTGGAATTAAACTATAAACTGAAAACAATTATGTTTGCACCAATAATAGTAACCATTCATTGAGTGTCTGCTCTGGGCCAAGGCACTCAGCTAGGCACTTACATACATAGTTTCTTAAGCCTCTTAATCACTCCATTGTATTTTGTCCATTATATACATCAGAAAACTAAAGTGCAATGAGCTCAAGCAACTTGCTTAAGATTTCAGACACAGTAAGTCGTTTAGGCACAGATTTGCATACTAATCTTTTTCCAAAATCCATGTTTTTCTGAGACAAACTCCTGGCCTGAGGTCATGATAGGCAGGGAAGAATACCCTGGACGGGGCATCTTCATATGTAGAGAGAAAACTGAGAGCAACTTCTATAAATATAATATTATAAAGTTAGGTTGATTACACACACACACACACACACACACACACACACACACACGTGATCCAGTTACTCATGATGAGCACCATCCTTTAAATTAGTCATCCATGGGGCACCTGGGTGGCTCAGTTGGTTAAGTGTATGACTCCAGCTCAGGTCAAGATCCTGTGGTTTGCGGGTTTGAGCCCTGCATCAGGTTCTGTGCTGACAGCTCAGAGCCTGGAGCCTGCTTCAGATTCTGTGTCTCCCTCTCTTTTTGCCCCTTCCCTGCTCACGCTCTGTCTCTCTCTTTCTCTCTCAAAAATGAATAAACATTAAAAAAATACATATAAAATAGTCATCTTTGAAGTCATCTTTGGAAGACTATTACTTCTTCCAAATACTATCTAAAATGCTTGCAATTTCTCTTTGAAAACTCTACTCACATTTAGCTTACATTCCCCACCCCCACCCCCCCAGTCCTGGTTTCTTTTGGTTACAGCCAAATTTGACCAAATAATGGTGTTTCCCATCTTGTTCACATACCTTGGTCACCAGATTTACTTCCAAATGACTTCAATTGTTTCCAAATCACCAAATCCACTCACGGAGGAAGATTTGAGGCCAGGAAGATTTGAGAATTTTTTATAAAATTCTGCAGCAGGCTCTAGGGATAATTTTAAAATACAGTGAGCCATGGTAGCACGGTTGGAAAAAAAAATTTGTTATTTGGAAATATAAGCTCTGATTTATTTGTTAAAATAATAAATAAAGTCATATTATTTGCAGTCACCAGCTTATTACACTAACCCCTCCCTGGCTCTGCTTTCTCTCCTTACACTTTGTTTGTTGCTGTGGATTTCTCCATTGAGATGGAATTCGGAAGCCCATCAGTGAGACGACATCTCACGTGATACAATAATAATTGCAAAGGACTGGATTTCATGATAACCTAGTGCCTTGATTCCCCGGTGAGGGCAAAGCTTCCTTCAACATTCATGGGATCACTTCTCACCCAAGGGGTTCTTCATGGGCTTCTGATTTGAATCTAGGAAAACTGGTGTGGGTAATGAGTGAGAGAAACATGGGCTTAAAGAAGCAATGTTTTTATGAATTGGAGATGTTTCTCAGATCAGGTCAGTGTAAACGCATAATGGAGAAGGAAGAGGTAAGAGTAGCCAAGAGAACAGATGATGTGATAGATATTTGTGGCATTCTCTTTTGTTCTCTTTTAGGATCCCCCATCCTGGGCTTCAGTCATATCCCAGTGGTATAAGCCTAGTTGTTGGAAAGTTAATTTTCTTTGGCTCTCCCCCCAATTTCAACCAAGGCCAAGCCCTGATTCTTACTTACCATCCATGGGAGTTTGCACTAACCCTCACATCTGAAATGGGAGCCCATGAAGAAAGCTCAAGAACTCTGAAAAGAAATGGTAATGTAAAAAATACAGTGAATATATCTTCGCTTCTATCATGCATTTTCTTTTAACACAGCAGATATAATCACCTAGGGGGGAACTAACATTTGTTGAGAAGATGAAAGGCCTTAAGCACATTGCATGCCGTATCAATCAAAATGCCATCAGGAAAACAGAAATTATAATAGGTATTTTAACCAGGGGGTATTTAATATAGTGAATGGATTTCACATGTGTTGGAATATCCAAAAGAAAGCAGTGAAGTCGGTAAATACAGGGAGCAACTTAGGGCTGGGGGGAACAAAAGGAAAGAGGTATAACCTAGGAATGTAGAGGAAGAGCCACCATCTTTGTTGTTGGGCTGCTGTAGGACCATCATATACTCGGCACTAAGATTGCCAAAGGGCACTGGGTGGCTGGTGACAGGGCCTGTAGGAAGTGGCAAGACTCTGGTCTAAAGTTGTCAGAGTGGTAGCTGTCGTAAGGAAGGTGGAAAGAGGAAGGAAGTCCCTTCCTCTCTCCTCCTGCCTCCCAGTCTCCCAGTTGTGCCTCCCAATTGCAGACCCTAAGTGGAAATCAGCTCGCAAGGGAATCTGGGAAATCTCATTTTCAGAATCTAAGCCCATAGCCTTACAGATCAAAGTATAAAGGGTGTGCATGGAACTGAGAGATCATTGACAAGCACGATGAGTCAATTCACTTAATACTCTACAAAACTGTGAATAAATAGAAGAAACAAAGTTCAGACCAGGGTCTAATACCAGAATCCTTGCTCTGGCAGTAAGTTCTAACTCAGTTTACATTTATACTTTGCTCTTGCCTTTTTTTTTTTTTAATTTTAGCATTTATTTAGTGCTGGCTGTGTGCCAGTGCTGTGCTAAAAGGTTCTGCTTATCCTATTTAAGTTTTGAAACAGTGCAGGTAACGTTGATGAAAAGTTTGCCCAGTAAACAAGAGGATAAGAAAACTAAATAAGAATAAACCTGGTTTCTTGAGTTGCAAATGTGTGCGTATATGTATGTACATATAAATTTTTTATATTATAGAGATTAAACTCTTTATATATACTTATATAAGTAAATTAATATGTGTATGTATTTATATAAAACTGTATATATATAATTACATGCAGACCACTTAGGTGAAAAAATACTATAATCAAAGAAGAATAAAAGTATTGTCCTAGATTGTTGAGCATGTCATTCTAATCAACTTCAATTCATTTCAGAGAGTAATTGTTAAATACATATGTGTGCTCAGCACCGAGCTAGAGACCATGAAGGATACAAGAAAAATATACGATGAGGACCCTGTTCCCAAGAAATGTGCTGTCTAGTTCTGAAATTAAACCTTAGCTATATAGGACATCATGTACAATGAAAACATAAAGGTCAAGGGACGCCTTGGGAAGTCACCGAGGGCTGGGATTGTCAGGGAAGGTTGTCAGGAAGGGAGGAGACGAGGCAGAGGGGGCAGTGAAGGCAATATGGATGTGGAGAAGTGGACAGACCCTTCCACGTTAGGGAAGACCATGAGTAAAGGCTCAGAGGTGGGGCACGAACTCAATGTTTTATTGTTTTATTATTTTTTTAATGTTTATTTACTTTTTGAGAGAGAGAGAAACAGAGCATGGACAGGGGAGGGGTAGAGAGAGAAGGAGACGCAGACTCCAAAGCAAGCTCCAGGCTTGAGCTGTCAGCACGGAGCCCAACGCGGGGCTCGAACTCACGAAGCACAAGATCATCACCTGAGACGAAGTCAGACGCTTAACTGGCTGGGCCACCCAGGAGACCCACAAACCCCCTGTTTTAAATGGCAGCAAAGGCACTGGAGATATGAGTGAAAGAAGGAACATTAGTTGGATGGTGGGCCTGAGTCCTAGTTGTCTCTCTCACTATCCATTCTCCCCTTTTTCTGTTCGGATGGAAGGTTAAGCTGGGCACAAGACCAGCCTTCCTTGCAGGTAGGTGTGACAGGGCCACTAGATTCTGGCTAATGGGATATCAGCAGCAGTGATGTGTGAAATTTCCAGGCCATGTTCCTGAAAGGAAATGAGTTTGTCCTCCATTGCTCCTATTTCCCTTCTCCTCCAGGAGTGTGGATGTGCTGTTGAACCATTTTGGACATTGTAGATAAGGACAACATCCTAACGTTAGCACACAGAATCTAGAAAGAGTCTAGACTCCCAACATCGACAAACTGCCGTCCCAACCCTGGAGCACCAACAGTGATTGATAAATGAGAGGGAGGATTCCAACTGAGAGCCACAGGGCGTCTTCTGCTCTTGGGCATCCATAGCGCTGTTTGGAGATTTGGCATTTGTTCCTCTGAGGTAGCAGTAGATCCTCCAAAAGTAGCCTCACCTTGTCCACACATCTGCATAATTGCTACTAAGAGTATCTTTTGGGAAGGCCGTTCAGAGAACCGAAAACACAGTGAGAGGATCGGTTTTTCTCTCCATATGTTAGGCAGGGACACCCAAGTTTCTGGCCAACCATGTTCGGAAGGAATATGAGACTCGCTGCAAATCCAGAAAGCTGCCGTAAGGTCTTACAGTTGGTGTGGGGGAGGTATTAAAAAACACTAATATTTCTGGAATGGAAGCATGAATTGAATGCAATAGAGATATCACAACCTAGGACAAACTGCCTTTGAGATCAAACACGTCTTGCGGAGAGGACTGGACCTGTCTTTTTGGTTGTCTCTTTTCAAAATAATCCCCACTGAAGGGCGAGTTGTTGCACTGGCTCCAGATCTGCAGCATCTTTCTCTTTCCCGGTACGGCAATAAGCAAAGATCCTAGAACCAGACTTGGGGAGAAGATAGCCCTGAGGCTATCTTTGAGATCAGGCTCTTTGAGAATCGTTCAGGATTCTTTCGTGTTGGAAGGTGAAGTGTCAGTAAAAAAAAAAAAAAAAAAAAAAGGTGAAATTCACACAACAAAAACTATTTCAATTTTTTTATTGTATGTGTGTGCGTGTGTGTGTGTGTGTGTGAGAGAGAGAGAGAGAGAGCAGAGGAGGGGTAGAGAGAGAGAGGGAGACAGAGGATCCAAAACGGGCTCTGTGCCGACAGCAGAAAGCCCGATGCGGGGCTCGAACCCCGGAACCGTGAGATCATGACCTGAGCCGAAGTCGGAGACTCAACCCACCGAGCCGCCCAGGGGCCCCCTGGCTTCTTTAATTTAGCGTAATGTTTTTGAGTTTCATCCAAGTTGTGGCATGTACCAGTGCTTCACTCCTCTCCGTGGCGGAATCGCATTCCAGTAAATGCATATGCCGCAATTTGTTTATCCCGCCATCTGCTGAAGGTCATTTGGGTTGTCTCCACCTTTGGCTGTCGTGAACGGTGATGCTATGAACACGTACGTACAAGAACTTGTCTGCACACCCACTGCCATTTTAATGAATATATAAAACTCAGGACTCAGGTGAGGAGGAATTAGCATCTGAAAGTCCAAATTCTCATTCTTCCCCACGTCAGAGGACAGGTTGCCGGGAAGGGGCTGCTACATCCACCAGTGTTGTTCTAATGGGCCCCCAGAGTTGCGTCGCAGAGTGGCTCTGAGCGTGAAGGAGGCTGGTAGAGTCACGGGCCCTGACATCTGTCTTCACTGCTGCCATTTCCTTTCTTTGAAAATCCAGGCAGGCACGCGGTCGAGTCATACTGAAGGCCCACGTGTGCTTTGCCGGGTGCTCTCTGCCCGGTTGTTCTCTTCATTGCCAGTTGTCCTCGCACCTTCTGAAAGGTGCCTGCCTGGCGCTAGCAGAAAAACAAAACTTTCCGGGTTAGACCAGAAGGGACCCCAGGCCTCCGAATGAGAGCCAGAGGACAACTATGCAAAGGGACCAGTTCTGTAAAAATAGTGACCGCTGCTGTTTATTGAGTATTGGGCATCCGATCCATTCAGCAGCCCTACAAGCCATCACCCCCATTTTACAGATGAGGAAATTGAAGTTAATTCAAGCACAGCTGAGGCCTGTGCAAATACAAGCGTTATCTCGGAGATATTGTGGGTTTGGCTCCAGACCACTGCAATAAAGCGAGCGCTGCAATAAAGGGGGTCAGATGAATTTTTTGGTTTCCCAGTGCATATAAAAGTTACGTCTACACTGCACTGTGGTTTAGTAAGTGTGCAACAGCATGACGTCTAAAAACAATGTAGATACCTTAATTAAAAAATGCTTTATTGTTGGGGGCGCCTGGGTGGCTCAGTCGGTTAAGCGTCCAACTTCATCTCAGGTCATGACCTCGCGATTCGGGAGTTCGAGCCCCATGTTGGGCCCTGTGCTGACGGCTTGGAACCTGGAGTCTGCTTCAGATTCTGTGTCTCCCTCCATCTCTGCCCACCCCACCCCCCCCGCCACTTGCGCTGTCTGTCTCTCTCTCTCTCAAAAATAAGTAAACGTTAAAAAAAAAAATAGTTTCTAAAAAAGAACTGGTCCAACCAAGGGACGCGGGTGGCAATCAGCTGTGAAGCTGCCCCTCCCAAGATGTTTTGATTATCCCCTGATCATCAGTACCCAACATGACGCCTACCATGTGGTTGGTTCTCGATAAAGAGATCTTAAGGCCGGGGGGGGGGGGGGGGTGGATGAATTCACACACATGTGCATGTTATCACAGCTTCTCTGTGGCCAGGACACTTCGTCTGTCTCATCTCAGGCAGCCTGCCAGTGTTTGTTATCTGGATCCACAGTGCCTCAGACAACTTCTAAGGGCCACCAAGAGGGTATATTAGTTTCCTGGGGCTAATCTATCACAAGTC
Organism: Lynx canadensis; assembly: GCF_007474595.2. Classification (NCBI taxonomy): domain Eukaryota; kingdom Metazoa; phylum Chordata; class Mammalia; order Carnivora; family Felidae; genus Lynx; species Lynx canadensis. The sequence goes on along the minus strand of NC_044320.2, from coordinate 36,315,832 downwards.
ACCACAAACGTGGCAGTTTAAAACGGCAGCAATTAATTCTCTCCCAGTTCTAGAGGCCGGAACATTGACATAGGTATCTGAAGGCCCTGGGGGAGTAACCTTCTTGTCCTCTTCCGGCTTCCAGTGGTTCCAGGCACACCCTGGCCCGTGACCCCCAATACCAGTCTCTGCCTTCGTCTTCGTGTGGCCTCTTTCTCGAACTCCAGTGCCCCTCTGCCCTTCTCTCACAAGGAAAACTGTTATTGGAACTAGGCCCGCCTACACAATCAAGATGATCTTATCCCAAGATCCTAAAGTTAATTATAACCAAAAAGGCCCCTTTTCCACATAAGGTCATATTCAAAGGTTCTAGGGATTAGGGCATGAGCATACCTTTGGGGGGCAGGGCAGGGGGGCATTATTCAACACACTGTCAAGGGCCCAAAGCCTCAACAGAGATAAAGAGAAACCATTGGTTCCAGGGTGGTTAATCTTCCTCTACGGTGTCACACAGCAGGTTACTGCCAGGTCCCAGCACTCTCCCCCTGCAACCACGGTTGACCGTAAATCTGTGAAGCCATCACAGGGCACCCCAGGAATTAAGTGAAGAATGTTCAGATTTTCCAGGCTGCTTGTTGGGCCTTCACAAGAATGGTCCAGCTGAACGAGGCCATGACGAGCTATCGTGGCTCATTTTACGAGCTCAGTAGAAATGCCTTGATAAGCCTGGAGGTTGGACAGGTAGCAAATCTTCTCTAGGGGACAGGGGGCAGGAGGTAGAGGGCTGGACAGGGGAGTAATAAGGTTGGGCTGGGTTTTTCCTAACCTTCTGTTTGGCCACTCTGAAGCCATATTTCCCTTCCCCTTCTCTCAGCACCAGCCTTGTTCTTCAGCAGTCTTCAGCACCTGGACCACTGACCCATGGGCTCCAAAGACCCAGGCTACGGTCCTGGGAATGTGTAATGGTCTTTGTGTGTCAGCTCGTGTCAACTTCTGCTAAGGTGACCAGATATTTAGTCTAACATCGCTGTAGATGTGTCTACGGGGCTGTTTTTAGATGAACTTTATATTTACATTAGTGGATTTTTGAATAAAGCAGATTGCTCCTCATATGTGGGTAGGCCTCATGCAATCAGATGGAGGCCTGAATGGAACAAAAGGCTGGCCTCCCCTGAGCAAGAATAAATTCTGCAGCAGATGGCCTTTGGACTTGAACCACAACATTGACTCACCCCTATGTCTCCAGCCTGCTGGCCCATCCTGCAGATTCTGGACTTGCCAAGCATCCGTAATCATATGAGCTAATTTCTTAAAATAAATCTCTCTTTCTATATATGTGCATGTTCTATTGATTCTGTTTCTCTGGAGATTCCTGACTAATACAGAGTGGCCTCCACTTCCCCAGCCTGGATAGCAGCCTTCTCAAGGGTGGGGGTGCTCAGCCCCATGCTCCTTCTCTCTCCCTTTGATCTCCCTCCAGACCTCGCAGTTTCCAGCTCAGAGAAAAGCTGCCTTTTAGCATGGAGACCGATAGGTCCTATTGGGTCTGTCCGATAGGTCCTATTGGGTCTGTAGTATCGTTCTCTTTGTTTCAAACTGATGATTGTAATTTCACCCCATTCAGGGGCCATCCCATCCACCAGCTCAGTAGGGTTCATGGAGAGGAAGCATCTGAGGCTAAGAAATGTCAGAAAAGGAACAACGGTCCCGGCCCAGCTGGGGTCTGGAGGGGTCTGCCAGGCTGAGCTGAGTGGAGAAGGACAGCACCCATGTGAAAGAATAGAGACTATGGCCTGGGTGGCAGCTAATCAAGTTCTCCCTTGTCAATTAATGAGTTTAATAAAATCCTTGACATGCGATCATTTTATATCTATATGAGAATCATGATTTTACCTCTTTAATTAAAAATAATTATCCTTTAATAGAGCCCAACCTGTCTCAACTCTCCCCCAAATGAGATGACATCATAACAAAAAATCTATTAACATGTATTAATACTCTAGAGTTTTAATATGTACACAGAATGGAACTAAACCCTACAAACGAGTAGGAACATTTTCAAAATTTCCTACCCTTTTTTTTAATTATGCACAGGTTTATTGACATTATGCTGAATTTAAAAATCGAATTAAGAAGATCAGCGGATCTCGATGCAAGAGAGGAAAATGACATTGTGTCATCTTGTCAGAAAAGATGGTATGTTTTCCCATTTGTTGATGTGTTCTGCTGTGTATTTTTGGAATGTTTTGCTCATTTCCTTATTGAGATATAATTGACATATAACATATTAGTTTCAGGTGTACGACATAATGATTCAGTATTTGTATATGTTGTGAAATGATCACCATAGTAAATCTAGTTAAATTGCATCACTGCACAGAGTTACAGAATTTTTTTTTCTTGTGACGAGACGAGACGAGACGAGAACTTCGGAGATTTGCTCTTAGCAGCTTTCTTTTTTTTTTTTTTATTAAATTTTTTTTTTTCAACGTTTATTTATTTTTGGGACAGAGAGAGACAGAGCATGAACGGGGGAGGGGCAGAGAGAGAGGGAGACACAGAATCGGAAACAGGCTCCAGGCTCTGAGCAGTCAGCCCAGAGCCTGACGCGGGGCTCGAACTCACAGACCGTGAGATCGTGACCTGGCTGAAGTCGGACGCTTAACCGACTGCGCCACCCAGGCGCCCCTCTTAGCAGCTTTCAATATGCAATACGGTGTTATTAACGAGAGTTGCCATGCCTGATCCCTCCCCCTCTTTATCTTCAAGACGCCATATTTGGAAGGACCAAAGATGTGCATCATACACTTGCCTTTTTCCCTTCTTTCAGTCTAGACCAGTGGTTCTCAGCCTTGAGGTTCATAAGAAGAACCGTCTGGAATGTTGTTGCTAGGACTATGAATACTACTTACGAAAGCAATGTAAAGAGCTTACCGTATCTTAAGAAACGCCTATGGTAATAATGACAATATGAAGATTTTTGTCTTTCATGAATCTGAAGCCACCAGACCACTCCTTTCCCCCATAAAATACGACTGCACCACAACTGCATCAAGGTGTCTGAGGCTCTTAAGCTCTCAGTTGTGTTTCTCTCCTATTGTACTTCCCTGGGAAGGCAGGTCTCGGGTATTGGAGGTGCTTTTTATTTTTAATTATTTTTTATGTTTATTTTTATTTTTGAGAGAGAGACAGACACACAGAGTGAGAGCAGGAGAGGAGCAGAGAGAGAGGGAGACACAGAATCTGAAGCGGGTTCCAGGCTCTGAGCTGTCAGCACAGAGCCCTATATGGGGCTCGAACTCACGAACCGCGAAATCATGACCGGAGCCGAAGTCGGACGCTTAACTGGTCTCTGAGTTTGAGACCAGTGTCAGGCTCTGTGCTGACAGTTCGGAGCCTGGAGCCCGCTTCAGATTCTGTGCTTCCCTCTCTCTCTGCCCCTCCCCTGCTTGCAGTCTCTCTCTCTCTCTCTCTCTCTCAAAAATAAAGAAACATTAAAAAATAAATAAATAAATAATTCTTGAGGTGAAATTCGCATAACAAATTTATAGCCATCTTAAAAATGTACGGTTGAAGGGCATTTAGTACATTCACAGTGTTGTGCCACTCTCACCTCTATGAAGTTCCCAAACATGTGCGTCCCTTCAAAAGGAACCCCGTAGCCATTAACAGTCATTCCCTACTGCCCTGTCCCTCCCAGCCCTCGGAAACCATCAATCTGCTTGCTATCTCTATGCTTTTCCTTATTCTGGACATTAACGCATACGTGGAAATCAACCATAAGACTCTGCAATTTCCACTCCTGGATCTATACCCCAAAGAATTGAAAACAGATACCCAAACAGGTATTTGTACACAAATGTTGACGGCGGCTGGAACAGTTATGTCTTCCCGAGAACCCTCTGCGGGCTTTCTTGTGGTTCTACAGGTAAATGTCTCTTCCTCTGAGAAAAAGCAACAGTGAGGACAGAAACAAGAGAAAGACAGAAGCCGTACCCAGTTACCCCCATTGGCGCTCTGCTTCCCCGGGCACAACAACCCAACGTGACGGGGGAATGTTACCCACTGGGGGTTCTGGACAACAATGAATCAAATACACCCAGAAGAGAGAGGCTTGGCAGACACATTCGGGTGGTTCACCAAATTCCCAGGAAGCTGGGAATGCCTGCCCCGGAAGCCACAGAAATGGGGGAGTAATCCGGGGTCCCTCCTGCTTAAAGACGAGTGCTGCCTCGAAGCCTGTTATATAAGCGAGCTGGATTTCCAGCCTACGGGGAAAATGCACAGGAGAGCCTGCCTCAGGGCAGGCTTGTGGTCATCATGGTCAACGGTCAGCTAGGAGCTGGAGGCTGGGAGACCCATTGGTAAAGCGGGCCTCTTTCTAAATCTGTTTCCTCTTCGTTAATCGCGGAGCATTTTTATTCTAGCCTTCTGTGGGCTCAGGAGCTTGGCTGGTACTACACTCCCGGTTTGCAAAGGAAGAAACTGAAGCTGCGGCCTTTTCCAATGTTTTCTTCCCTGCTCTCACTTCTGGCAATTATTATAAAGTGCACTCATTATCCTTACAATGGTTCAGAGATTAAAGCTTAATTCAGTCTGTTATTTCTGTGGCTTTGCCTAATAGCATTTGCACCTGTACAAGCCCCACTAGGTGGTGAGGCCAACGCCTCCTTAAATCACCAGAGGATGTGCTTTGTGTTCTCGTCTTGGCTCCTACCGGTCTGGCCAGAGGCAGTTTTCATAACATTTTAATGGGTCACCAGGGTTTTCTATGGGGACATCTGTCTCCATCATAGGCAAAATGGGACTCTCCTAAGAAGAAAGGCGGCCTGTAGGAAAGTCAGCTTTGACTTCTAAAATGCAGTAGTTGAGGGGCGCCTGGGTGGCGCAGTCGGTTAAGCGTCCGACTTCAGCCAGGTCACGATCTCGCGGTCCGTGAGTTCGAGCCCCGCGTCAGGCTCTGGGCTGATGGCTCGGAGCCTGGAGCCTGCTTCCGATTCTGTGTCTCCCTCTCTCTCTGCCCCTCCCCCGTTCATGCTCTGTCTCTCTCTGTCCCAAAAATAAATAAAAAACGTTGAAAAAAAAATTTTAAATGCAGTAGTTGAATACCTGGTACCCTTTGTTGACAGGCAATGCACATGAACGTGCTCTCTTCTTCATGTGGCTTATCACAGTGCCCGGTAGGGAAGGAGACAGATCCGGGTTCAAATCGTGGCACGGCCGGTGTTCCATGTGTCATCTAGATGAGTCCTCTAATCGTCCTGAACCTCAGTGTGCCCAGCTGCGAGGTGGGGTGACAGAACTAAAGTTATGTATAATTGAATAAAAGAATTTGAGGACGTGCTTGACAAATGATAGGTCCGCTCAAAGATAATAGCATTGTTATTCATTTTAGTACTAACGGCTACCTCTAGTCTGAGTTGACCAAAAAGGATCAGACCAAGTGGGGACGTTTTTAGCCTTATAAGCTGTGGTTTATGTGCTGTTAGATATAATGGGGCTCTCCAGACCTCAACATGGTCTGGGGTTCTCACCTACTAAACTGGCCCCTCCACTCCTCCAGATACGTGGTTTATTTAATCATCTGGGGGCTTAGCTAGGTTAGGGCAGCATGTTGAGGTCCACAATGTCTGTGTGGAGGGGGAAGTCCAGAGAAGCCCGTGGCAGGGTAGCGTCGGATGGAAGAGTGGGGAAAGAACGATCTGGTTTTTTTTCTGTATTACTTTCAAAGCTTCTTTGGTTCTAGGAGTTATCTCGATGCTTGTCTGTGTATCAGCCATTCAACAAATGTTAACTCAGCACCTGTTCTGGCTGGTATGCTAGTCCCTTCTTACACCCGTTCTTACCTCCTTTGTGTCTGCTCTTGGAAAGGTCACTATAAAATAATACAGCGTTTTCTCCCGAACAAGGGGGAAAGGGTATATGAGCTAGCCAGAGGACTGTGTGACCAAGAGGGTGTCTGAGAGGAGGAAAGCAGACAGGGCCAGAAAGGAGATGGGGGAGTAGAGAGCGGTGACATCTGGTTAGCAGAATACCTGCTGCCACGGGGTGCCCCTCTCTGCCCAAGCCCCTGATGCCGCGAATTACCCCTGTGGTAACTCTGCCTTGCAGACAAAGGCGATAGGGGGGTAGCTGAATAACCCTGGGCAGAATTTCCCAGGGGATTTGCAAATTGCCCTCTCGCATGTGTGTGACTATTTTTTTCATCCTTTGATAGAAGACGTGCTCCCATACTCCCAAGTTCTCGGGCTTCCTTTCTGCAAACACTCCCTCCGTCAGGCTCAGGGGACGAGGGAGATGTGACCCTGGTAAGAAGAACACAGCCAGAGACTGTTCGGAGGCAAAGGAAAGGACACAGAGAGATGGGGGGGGGGGTGCCTTCCTGCCTGGCTTGTTTATTGCCACAACTTAGGGAGGAGACACGTGCAAGCGCTGTGCCACTTTCCTTCTTCTCCTCTCTCTTCAGGGTTCCTCTCCCTCGATTGCCCAACAGCCCAGGACAGACTCCCAACTACCAGCCGCGCCCGCAGATTCCCAGCCTGAGAGAAACGTGTTGCTAATACCTTCCGGGCAATTTGTTTAATTAAAGCTCAAAACAAGTGTTGGTTCCTGGTATAAGTGGAGAAATGGAAAGAAAATGAATTACTCATGGCCAGGTCTGCAAGTTCTCCCGATTTCTCGTATCTTTGTTAGCCAAAGGAAGGAGTGACGAGGAAGGACCGTGGCTAGATGTTTAATTGGGCTCAGTAGCACACATGCAAACCAAAAGTTGTGGATGAATCACGGTACACGATGTGAAGCAAAATGTATTACATATCTTATCGTATGTTCGATCCCTACTTGATTAAAATAGCAATTTAACTTATATCGCCTTTGTTGTTTTTGCAACTCAATAAGACCCGCTGTCTGGGTGCACCAGCCCCTAGAAAACAGGTTTCCAAGACTTTGAAAGTGAGTCCTGCTGTTACATGGATTATTTTTTACGGCATCAACCATTTAAAGGAAAAGAATTGGGGATCTAGTTGAATACAGTATTTAGTAATGCAATATGTTTAATATTATTCATCTATATCTTCAACCATTCGAGGGAAATCACGTGCAATACAAAACAATATGCCCAGTGTAATCCTCGCCTACTGCCCCCAAGAAAACAAGGAATCTACCTGTTTTTAAATTTCTGCATGTCCAATAAATCCATTTGATAGATTTTTTTTTAATCTCAAGGTTTGACTTTTTATTTTTTTATTTTTTAAATTTGTTTAATGTTTATTTATTTTTGAGAGAGAGAGAGAAAGAGAGAGAGAGAGAGACAGAGTGTGAGTAGGGGAGGGGCAGAGAGGGAGGGAGACACAGAATCGGAAGCGGGCTCCAGGCTCTGAGCTGTCAGCACAGAGCCCGACGCGGGACTCAAACTCACAAACTGTGAGATCATCACCTGAGCTGAAGTCGGATGCCCAACAGACTGAGCCACCCAGGCGCTCAACTTTTTTTTTTTTTAATAAATGTTTATTTATTTTTGAAGAAGAGAGAGAATATGTGGGTGAGGGGCAGAGAGAGGGGGATGGGTATCCAAAGCAGGTTCCTTTCTGTCAGCACAGGGCCTGATGCGGGGCTTGAACGCACCAACGGTGACCTGAGCCAAAGTCAGATGCTTAATCAACTGAGCCACCCAGGCGCCCCTCAAGGTTTGACTTTTTTTTTTTTTTTTAATTTTTTTTTTCAACGTTTTATTTATTTTTTGGGGGACAGAGAGAGACAGAGCATGAACAGGGGAGGGGCAGAGAGAGAGGGAGACACAGAATCGGAAACAGGCTCCAGGCTCTGAGCCATCAGCCCAGAGCCCGACGCGGGGCTCAAACTCCCGGACCGCAAGATCTTGACCTGGCTGAAGTCGGACGCTTAACCGACTGCGCCACCCAGGCGCCCCTCAAGGTTTGACTTTTTAAATGACATGACAGAAGTACCCTTCTGTATTTATAAATACACATTTTAAAGGCTTCATTCATTTCCTCACTCATTAAACGTAACTGAGCACTCACTACATGTAGGTGTTGCTGTTGGTGCAGGAGATGCAAATTACATCACTCTGGGTGACTCTCGTCCCCTCTTCCTTAGCCAGTCAACCTCCCGGTAACATCCTGCACCTTGGTATTCGATTGGAGATACCTGATGGGAAAACGGCTCCTGGACACTCTAGAGTTTCATGCATCAACTCGTCAACCTCATGGAAACACACCAGCTTCTCTGTGATGGGTCCGGCCAAGCCTGGGTACATTCCTAATTGACTGGCACAGGTTGGGTCACGTGACCACACCTGCACCCATCTCTGTGGTTGAGGGTGGGGGGCTCTGATCGGACAGCCTGGCTAAATGTCTACTTGTAAGGGGTGAGGAGGTCAGGTCCTCACGACCCCATGGTTTCCTGAAAGGAGAGTTTCCCTAAAACGAGATAAGTAGGAAGGGCCAGAAGAAAAGCAGAGGTACCATAACCTACCCAACCACCCGAACCGCGATTTGGCCACTGACTTCCAAGGCCTTCCTTCGTGGTCAGTCTGTCACTGGGGCTAAACTATTTTCCATCCCTGTCCTTCTTCTCTAGCCCTATTGCTGCCTCTTTGGCTCAGATCATCATCACTTTACCCAGATGCCTGCAGTGCTCTCCTAACTGGCCTTTTCACTCTAGACTTGCTCCTCTCCAATCCAGGTTCATCATTCCCGGACTAAAGTAGGACCACATCACTCAGTGACTACCCCATGCCTTCAGCGTAAAATGCAAGCTTTTAAAACTTGGCATACGCAGCTTTATCTTGCACACGGAACCCCTCACCTGGCTTGGGGACTGCTGTTCTGGTGCCCAGCCCCCTGCTACAGTGATAACATTGTACCATCTGTCGGCTTGCCTGACTCTCCCCCCAAGCCAGAGCGCTTTAAGAGCCAGGATATTGTAGTTTGGCTCACTCCAGCTCATTGCAAACCCTTCGTAGCGCATTTTCCTGTTGGAGCTAGAAAGCTAAAAATTGCATTTACGAGACCGCCTGGCAGCTGGGATATAGAAAGGTAATGTAAGTTCCATCAAGCAGGTATACCTGTATGAGACTTTATTTTTTTTAAACGTTTGTTCATTTTTGAGAGAGAGCGACAGACAGACTGCGAGCGTGGGGGAGGGGCAGAGAAAGACGGAGGCACGGGATCCGAAGCAGGCTCCAGGCTCTGAGCTGTCCGCACAGAGCCCGGCGCGGGGCTCGAACCCACAGACCGAGAGGTCATCACTTGAGCCGAAGTTGGATGCTTAACCGACTGAGCCACCCAGATGCCCCCGTATGAGACTTTAAATAGAAGCAAAAACTGAAGAGACCTTCTGGAAACCTTGGTGGTGATATCTGATCCTTTGGGGGCAGGTACAGGTGAGTTTCTAAAATCCGGCCCCCGGCACAGGATGGCTATAATTATGGTGTTTCCGACTAGAACATTGCCTTAATGGAGTTGGTGCTTTTTCTTAGTCTGCAGTTCCCAGCTTCATTGCTGGCACTTGTATAGACACCAAGCCTGGCCTTGGCCCTTGCCACGATTCTGGGAGCGGCACAATTCTCTGGAATAAAAGTCTTTCCACAATAAAATAGTGGATGTTATTGTTGGCAATTAAGCGCCCTGATTAATAGAGATAGTGTTTAATGCCATTTTGTGTCTGCAGCACCCAGCACTATGCCTGGCCCGTGAGAAATACCACACGCCTGTTAGCGAATGAACGTTTGAATGGCTAATTGTCTCTGTTCCTAGAGCGCTCACTGCATGCTAAGACAGGCGCGCATGAGAATATTTCAAGGTAACAGGTTGTAAGAGAGTCACAAAAGTTAAGAAAATGCTGAGATGGGAGCATCAGGACCGTCTCAAGGAAGGTAATATTTGAGATGGGCCTTTAAGAATGAGTAGCAAGTCGTTGGCTAGATAAGGAGATAGAGGTCATTCCAGGCAGGAGAACGGTATACCCAAAGTGCGAACACATGAGATGGCAGGGCACGCTCAGGGAATGTGTGTGGTTGGGTAGGATATGACCCTCTGGTCAGGAGATAAAGAGGGACAGGGCAGGGGAAGCCAGGATGTGAATAGCAACAAAGGTTAGCATTTCTGGTACTTTCTAGACACTGGATCCTGAACTATGTCACATTACCTCAATCCTCACCATTGCTATTACTCTCATTTCACAGGCTGACTTGACCAATGTCATATGTTGCAAGTGGCAGAACACATTCAAAGTGAGCTCTCTCTGACGACCATGCTTTAGACTTTATCCTGCAATGAATAAGAACCAACGAAGGTTGGACAACGATAGGATTAGATGGTGTTGCCGAAGGATGGGAGAAAGGGAGCTTGAGTAGGTCAGGAGCCCAGAGGAGAGATAGCAGCCACAAGTCAGGAGTGGTGAGAATGGGGACGATTGAATACATCTGAGAATTTTGTTTTTTATTTTTAATTTTAAAAAAATGTTATGTTTATTTGTTTTTGAGAGTGAGAGAGACAGAGCACGAGCGGGGGGAGGGGCAGAGAGAGGGGGAGACACAGGATCCAAAGCAGGCCTCAGGCCCTAAACTGTCAGCGCAGAGCCGGATGCGGGGCTCGAACCCGCGGACCGTGAGATCATGACCTGAGCTGAAGTCGGACACTCAACCGACGGAGCCACCCAGGCGCTGAAAAATATTTAAATTTTTTTTTTAATGTGTATTTATTTTTGAGAGAGACAGGAAGAGACAGAGCACAAGCAGGGGAGGGGCAGAGAGAGAGGGAGACACAGAGTCTGAAGCAGCCTCCAGGCTCCGAGCTGCCAGCACAGAGCCCGACGCGGGGCTCGAACTCACGGACCGTGAGATCACGACCTGAGCCGAAGTCGGACGCTCAACCGACAGAGCCACCCAGGCGCCCCACTGAGAAATATCTGAGAGGCTGCATAGACAAACTCGGAGACCAATGCCATGTTGCAGAGACGGGAGGCGACAGGAATGAAGAGTGAAGCCGAGACCTGGGCTCAGGCACCTGGGTGGATGGTGGCACCATTCATCAAAATAGAGAAAACAGGTGAAGAAGCTGGTTGGGGCGTTGATTCGTGATATTGGTGTTAGATATGTTGATACAGGATTCCTACAGGACGATAGCTTGGAGACCATCGAGATATCCATTTGTCTGAATCTGTAGGGCCCGTGACCCTGGAGTAAAGCCTGGTGCCCGGGGTGTGTTGGCGGCTGTACAAGCACGTCTGGAATCTGGCCCAGCATCAGGCCGAGCGAGCACAGGGCCTTGCGTCGCTGCGTATTGAAACTGACTTGTCAGGCCACGGAGCTACAGAGAAGAAAGGCTCTGGGCCGAGGCAGGCAAGCAGGCGCCCCGCTCAATAATTCAGCACAGAGCCTGTCTTGGCTGCAGAGCTACCATCACAAGGAGCGTTTTTAAAGCCAAACCCGATTTCTGTGCGAAGTCATGCCTGAGTAAGCTGGATCGTTGCCAAAAGACAAGAGAAGGCTCCAGGCCTCTTTATACACAGGCCCGGGGAGATTGGGGTACTTCGTGATAAAGCTGTCAGTCTCCGCAGGGCAGGCATGTGACTCATTTGCATATGTCACTTCCTTCAGCACACCCCAGCCCGCAGGCCCCTGACTCCAAATCCCGCGGACAAACAAAGCTGTCCCAAACGACCTCTTCCTATCAGATTCAGGCTTTATTATGCTAGAGGGTCTGGCCGCAGATCCCTTCACTGCTCTGGACCAACTCAGAGCCCCTCTGGCGGAATGGAGCTCTCTAAAGGGAAGGGCACTTCAGAGGGGGGTTCAGGCACGGCCCCACAAGGATCAGGGAGTGGAGCAGAATGGCCTGAGCGCTGCTGACATTCTGCCACCAGCGGTGGGCTTCCAAAGCTCTGGGAGAATGGGCCCGTTCCGCCTTCTCGGCACGCTGCTCCCCAGCCAGCCACGGGGGCCGAACCCTGGGTGGTAGCTACCCGAGTCTTTGCTTCTCTCGGTCTCTGCTTCCATGCGTCCTTGATTCGCGCTGGCCTCCTGTGCTACCCATACTTGGGGATCGATTATTTAGCAAGAGACCGTAAGGAAACCTTCACCTGCATGCACAGCCGTGCCCAAGGGACTGCGCCGATGCTTGAGTGGTTAGTAGCCTAGTTAGGACTGGATTCAGGTGGCCTTCCTTCCTCCCTCCCTCCCTTCCTTCTTTCCTTCCTTCCTTCCTTCTTCCCTCCCTCCCTTCCTACCTTCCTTCTTCTCTCCCTCTTCCTTCCTTCCTTCCTTCCTTCCTTCCTTCCTTCCTTCCTTCCTTCTTCCCTCCCTCCCTTCCTACCTTCCTTCTTCTCTCCCTCTTCCTTCCTTCCTCCCTTCCTCCCTTCCTTCCTTCCTTCCTTCCTTCCTTCCTTCTTCCCTCCCTCCCTTCCTACCTTCCTTCTTCTCTCCCTCTTCCTTCCTTCCTCCCTCCCTCCCTTCCTTCCTTCCTTCCTTCCTTCCTTCCTTCCTTCCTTCTTCCCTCCCTCCCTTCCTCCCTTCCTTCCTCCCCCCCCTTCCTCCCTTCCTTCCTTCCTTCCTTCCTTCCTTCCTTCCCTCCCTCCCTCCCTCCCTCCCTCATTTCCTTCCCTCCCTTCCTCATTTCCTTCCTTCCTTCCTTCCTTCTTCCTCCCCCCCTTCCTACCTTCCTTCTTCTCTCCCTCTTCCTTCCTTCCTTCCTTCCTTCCTTCCTTCCTTCCCTCCCTCCCTCCCTCCTTCCTTCCTTCCTTCTTCCCTCCCTCCCTTCCTACCTTCCTTCTTCTCTCCCTCTTCCTTCCTTCCTTCCTTCCTTCCTTCCTTCCTTCCTTCCTTCCTTCCCTCCCTCCCTCCCTCCCTCCCTCCTTCCTTCCTTCCTTCCTTCCTTCCTTCCTTCCTTCCTTCCCATTTGGACACTGGGCAGGCTGCTCCTGGTAGAAGGGATCTGGCCCGGGTGCTCCAGGGTGCTCTCTTAGCCTGCCTGGCCTCCTTCCCCAAGGGCCAAAGGCATCCGTATTTCAACAGGTCTATAACCTACTGGCCGAGCCAGCAGCTAGCGGAAACTAGCAATAACAAAAATGTGTCCTTCCCTGCAGGCTGGCTCGTCCCTGCACCAGGATGCCAGGCGTGGTGGACAGGACACAGGCTGGAGGTCAGCCCCCACCGCTGCCCCTTATGGCAGGTTCTCTGTACTGGCCACTAGCTTCGCGGCTCTGGAGGAGGCCCTCCCCACGAACAGTTTATCGGTGCGCTACGATACGCCAATCGGCAAATTCTGCTTCAGAGATTCTCGATCCCCCTCCCATCCCCATTATGTAATTCAGAATAAAATTTAAAATAAAAACAATACTGGCTCATAAAACACAAGCTTACAACAATACTGACTCACAAACTTACCCAAGTGTTGAAATTATAACGAACTTACTCGGGATATTTAGATTGCAACATTCTTGTTCGCTGAAGAATCTTGTTCGCTGAGGGTCTCAAAGCTCATGTTTAGGGGGCCCACTGGGCAGTCCGGCCCTGGGCCTGGGGCCTGGGGCCCCCTCCTGGGTCCCTCTCGGGCCCTGCCCCATCCCTCCTTGATCCTATCATCCTGCGTAAAAGCACAGCTCAGACCTTGGCTGTCGGCGCTCACGCCTGACTTCTACTCCCCGCCCCCCACCCCGTGCTGGCTTCCTGAGAGCCCTATCCCAGCAGTGATCGTTTTGACTATGCTCTTGTATTTAGACCCCTAACCTTTCCCAACTGTGTCTGAGTCCCAATTCCAGGCTTGTCACGTGGGCTTCCTCATGTTATTACCACTGGACCCACGATAATCCATCACGTTTTGGGGATCGGGACAGTGGGGCAATTCAGGAAATCTGACTTCCTTCCTGCCCTTTGGTGGTTTTAAACTAAGTCCATAAATAATTTGATACTCCCCCCACCCCCACTTCTGGAGGTGGAGCTTAGTTCTCTCCCCTAGAGTGTGGGCTGAGCTTCTTTGGATCAGGATGTAGTCTTCCTTGCTCTTTCTCTGGGATCGCTTACTCTGGGGGAAGCCGGCCGCCATGCTGTGAGGATGCTCAAGCACCCCGTGGGGAGGATCACGTGGTAAGGAACTAAGGCCTGGCAACAAGGAGCATCTGAGTGAGCTGTGGTGGCGGTGGACCCTCCCACCCCAGTCAAACCTCCAAGTGACTGCAGCCCTGATCATGTCCTGACTGCATCCTTCTGAGAGACCCCGAGCCAAAACCACCTGGCCAAGCCATTCCCAAATTCCTAGCCCACACCAACTTTGTGACATGATAAGTGTTGATTATCTGAAGCCATTTAGTTTCGAGGCGATTTGTTGCCTAGCAATAATAACTCATATATATCCCAAAGGTGGGACTGGAGAGAGGGACGGCGGAGTCGCACAAAAACGGTTTTCGGGGCCAGGAGCTCCCGTGTCACTCATTACCCCTTTCCCCCGAAGGCATCATATCCCCAGTAGATATGGTTTCCTTGCTTCTCTGTCTCCCAGACAGACTGTGGGCCCCTGAGAGCAGGGGCTCGGCTGACCCATCCTAAATGTAGCCAAGTTCTAAGGATACAAGCTTAAAGGGGCCAGTCACAAAAAAATTCTTTATTTTTCTACAACTCACCCAAATATTTATTTTTGGCATCTGTTCCGAGGGTAGCATACACAGCCGCTTCTGGGGACCCTCTTCCTCTCAGATCTTGTTTGTCTCAGCTCCTTCCACGCCCCTGTTGAGTTGTGGGAAGTACTGTGTTGTCTCTGTATGCTGCAGGATGTGGGAAATTCTGCCAGCTGTTCGCGGGTCCTCCAAGGACCCTGGGGACTATAAGGTTTGCCACTTCTGGGCTTCTTCCCTGGAAAGGAGGCTCAGATACCCCTTGCTCCACGTCTCTTCCTACAACCACTGCCTGGTAACACAGGATTTACCCCACTCACGAACTCTCTTGCTTTCATTTTCACTGTTATTTATTTGCCTCTAGCTTCCACATCTCTTGTTTAGAACCGGAGACATTTAGGGCCGCGTGTGTGTGTGTGTGTGTGTGTGTGTGTGTGTGGCTGAAATATCTCCAGTTTTTTTATAAAGCGTTTTAACCTACAGAAAGATCAGAAAATAATATGAGACCTCTGTACCCACTACCAAGATCAAACCGACCTTAGCATTTTGTCATATTTGCTTCCGATCCTCCTCTTTTTTAAAAACAAAATAAATCAATCGCTATAGATAGAGCCCAATACCTCCGCTATCCCCAGCTTCTGCAAGTGATGACAATGCCAGAGCTAGTGCTCCTCAGTCCCTCAGAGATTTCTGTTTTGTTATAACTTGTTTGTGCACTTAAAACGTATATTCTAGGGGCGCCTGGGTGGCTCCGTTGGCTGAGCGTCCGACTCTTGATTTCAGCTCAGGTTATCATCTCACCGTCAGTCGCGGGATCAAATCCCAGGTGGGCTCCGTGCTGAGGGTGGAGTCTGCTTAGGATTCTCTCCCTCCCCCTCCCCCCCCCCCCCCCCGCGCGCCCCTCTCCCCCACTCGGGCACTCTCTCTCTCTCCCTCTCTAAAAATAAAAATGTAGGGGCGCCTGGGTGGCGCAGTCGGTTAAGCGTCCGACTTCAGCCAGGTCACGATCTCGCGGTCCGTGAGTTCGAGCCCCGCGTCAGGCTCTGGGCTGATGGCTCGGAGCCTGGAGCCTGTTTCCGATTCTGTGTCTCCCTCTCTCTCTGCCCCTCCCCCGTTCATGCTCTGTCTCTCTCTGTCCCAAAAATAAATAAAAACGTTGGAAAAAAAAAAATAAAAATGTAAAAAGTATATTCTAGTGTTACATGCATTTACAGATTTTTACATAAAGAGTGTCATATTGTACGCATTTGTTTTCTTTTTTCCACTGCATATTAATACTTTCTTTATTCTTAAGGTAGCAATTTACATAAAGCAAAATGCCTTCTTTTTAGGGTCCACTTCTGTGTGTTTTGACAAAGCATGTGACCATGTAAGGACCCCCACAACCGAGATGTAGAAATGACCCGTCACCCCGAAAAGTCCCTGCTAGGACCTTGGTTGTTGACATCCCAGGCTCTGGCAGACGGAAAGCCTGGCCTTGGTTTTCAATCTCAGTGGTGTTGTCTGTCTTTCTGTCAGTCCACACCCAAAGCAATGCATGCCCGAGGACTGAGGGGGAGATGGCTGGGGAAGGTTAGAAGATTCAGAAGCAGGAATCTGTGCTAATACCCCCACAGCTAAGTCCTACTGCCTGGCCAAAGATAGAGCCACAGGAAACGTCGGTGACTCAGTGAATAAACAAACGAATGAATGAAGCCATGTAAGAGGAGGCTGGTGGGAGTTATTTTCTTCTCCAGCCTTCCTGGGTATCAGGAATCACCAGAAACTTCACGCCTGGGCAGCGGATCGTCTGTGTCCTTCTCCTGGGCTGCAGCCCCGGTTTTTGGCTCCCAGCCGCCGGGGGAGGTGGGGATTGACTTCGGAGACCATGTATCCGCTCTACATTCCTATCTCCAACATGCTCAGTGCAGTCTTGTAGGCTCTTCCTGGGACAGGAAAGGGTCTCCTGGGCCCACCCCTGCTCTTGTCTGTCAGGATGCCCCCAGTGAACCAGTAGCTCAGGGCTTTTCTCCCCAAGAGAAAAAAAAAAATGAATCCACTTGGGCTCCTAATTATAAAGTGTCAGCAAAGGATCCCTTTAGACTCTGTTACTATAAAAGTTAACCTTCTCGGGAAAGGAGATCAATACTCCTCTCTTCACTTTCTCTGCAGCCCAAGAATCTGTATCAGCAACTATGGCTCTCGGCAGGGTACATGCTTTCAGAAGAAAAAAAGTCCTGTGATTGATTAGTTCTAATGTCTCTTGTGAGAAAGGGACAGAAAGAAGGAGAGAGAAATTTAGCTATGCTATATTTATCAACTCTGACCTATACCCTTGATGCTGGTCTATTGCTTCTCTAAGATGTTAGAGACACAGGAGCTTCTGCGGCAAAAAGCCTCTCGTCCTTTTACGAAGACCAAGTTGCCTGATGCTGCCCCACAGCTAGCTGACCTAGAAGGTTCTGTCCGGATGCAGCCACGGTAGCGGCATTCTTTTTGTAGCTAGGCTGAGAAGATAAGACAACAGCACAGCAATCAGCTTCCTATTACCCCAGACTCTCTGTGCTGGAGGTAAGTCAATACAGATTTCTGGACTGGCCTTCATTTCTCATTGAAGGTCCCGAAAGCAAGTCCAAGGGGGCTTTCCTTATTTAGCACCCTGGTGGAGGCGTGTGCTTGTCAGAGCAAGAAGGAGCCACACAGGTCCCCCCGTGTCGTTGCTTCCTCTGATGAAAGAAAACAGGCAGCCAGGCCTTGGGAATTCTAAGTTGCAAGGGGAAAAAGAGAAGTTGCCACTCATATCCACTTTCCTGTTACATGCACTGGCCCTACGGGCTTGTTGACTTCTTGCTTCCGCTAACTGGTCACAATAAAGGATGAAGACTGACTCTCTGGGCTTTAAATAAGAATTAGCTAACATACTCAGCACAGCTCTTTTCTCTGCCGCATAGGAAATTCGCAGGTCTATACTAGTGCCCAGTGGAAGTGAAGACTCTGAATGAAGAGTTTTCCCTTCCCCCCCACCCCCGCCCACCCCAAGGGCTCCTGAGGACCCATGGGGGAGGGGCAAATTTGGGGACCAGCAACCAAGAGAAAGCCCTGAGAGCCAAGCACCCATGGTCTGTAGTCCTCACTGCCGGTCAACGTAGCCTCGCCGTGTCCAGACTACGTAAATACTCAGTCAGACTGCTGGGAAGATCTGAGACCCTTAAAGGAGTTGGAGGAGGGTGGGGGAGGCGATCCGTGCAGAAGATGGCGTCAGGAAATGCTAAGAGCGAATACAAAAGTCAGCCACGAACGAGGCAGAATGGGTTCTACCAAGCACAGCTTCTGTTCTTGGCTTAGAATTTGCATAGACATTACTTCTTGAGGCGTTAAGTTGTGCGGGAATTTGACTGTCTGGGTCAGAATGATCAGAAGGAGGAAAGCAGCCGTCTCTCAGTTTGATTCTCTAAAGTCTCCTCCTTTACCTGGAAGTCAAGTATGTCACTTTGAGGCTCCTTCTAAGCCCCAGGAGAGCTCACTGCCCTATCCCGGGACAGATGCTCTCAGGGGCCTCCCATGGGGATGCCATTCTCTGAGGGGTCCCAATGGACGTAGGAGTCGTTTTTGCTAGGAAGCCTTCATGACACCCCCAAACCTGGGCCAAGCCGCCTCTCTGCACTGCCTCAAACCCCAGAGGTCACTTCCATCAAAGCACATATGACATTGGCTTCCGTATGTGTCCATTTCTCCTGGTAGTCTACAGTGACTGGGACAGGCTGGTGTTGTAATCACCATTACAATTCATAGCAAAGTGCCTAGGACATGGTAGGTGTCAAAAAAACCCATGTATTGAGTGAACATAAGAAAAAGAGTGTTTGGGGGAGCCTCAGAGTGGGATATGCTGAACTGCTGCTCCTAGGGCAGGTCCCTACCAGAAGGTACCTCTGAGTTCTTTATTTTTTTAAGTTTATTTGTTTATTTTGAGAGAGAGAAAAAGAGCACACATGCAGGGGAGGGGCAGAGAGAAGGAGAGACAGAATCCCAAGCAGGCTCCACGCCATCAACACAGAGACCGATGTGGGGCTTGAACTCACGAACCGTGAGCTCATGACCTGTGCCAATATCAAGAGTCGGACGCTTAGCGGACTGTGCCACACCCATCCCTGGGCCTCACACTGCTCTGCCTCTCTCAGGGTCTCCGACTGACTGCCACTTCCTGACTTACCACTGCTTCGTGGTCTATTGCCCAGCCTGGTTCTCCCCTCAATTCACTAAGATTTGGGGAAAGAGTCTCACGGTTTCAAGTCGTCACTCCTTTTTGTCCCCACTTGCTCTTTATTTTTTTTTTATTTTATTTTTTATTTTTTTTAAAGTTTCTTTTTTTTTTTTTAATTTTTTTTTCAACCTTTATTTATTTTTGGGACAGAGAGAGACAGAGCATGAACGGGGGAGGGACAGAGAGAGAGGGAGACACAGAATCGGAAACATGCTCCAGGCTCTGAGCCATCAGCCCAGAGCCCGACGCGGGGCTCAAACTCACGGACCGCGAGATCATGACCTGGCTGAAGTCGGACGCTTAACCGACTGCGCCACCCAGGCGCCCCCCCACTTGCTCTTTAAAAAAAAAAAAAGTTTATTTATTTATATTGAGAGACAGAGAGAGAGAGAAGGAGGGACAGAGAGAAAGAGGCAGAGAAAGAGGGAGAGAGAGGAAATCCCAAGTGGGCTCCACACTGTCAGCACAGAGCTCAACCCAGGGATCGATCCCATGAAACGTAAGACCATGACCTGAGCTGAAATTAAGAGTCAGAAGCTCAACCAACTGGGCCACCCAGGAGCCTCCCCCTCCACCTGCTCTTTCCAATGAGAAGTGCCATAGGCCTTGAGAAGTTTAGCGGGAAGTTACCAGGAGGACAAAGGGGAAATTTCATCCCAGGAAGAGGAAAAAACTAATACAAAGAAGAAAGAAAATCAAGTGAGAGAGGGACAACTAGAAACCTGGGGTGACCTGAGGTGATGCGTAAGGTGGGCTGGGGGAGAGCATGAGGAGTGGGGATGGAAGGCCTTGCCTTGTCAAGAATTTTATGGGAACTCATGCAAACATCTTTGAGCAAGAGAGTTCTTGATTAGTTGTGTTTATATTCACTGTTCCTCATGTTACCAAGGGCTAGTGTCCTTGATAAATAAAGAGCTTGAAATTGATAAAGAAAGTCGATTTTAAAAATCAATAAACTGACTTTTAAATATAGCCAATAACTCCAGAGAAGAAGGTGCAAGAGATATGATTAGCTGGTTCACAGAAAAGGAAATACAAATGGCTCTTTAACATACAAAAGATGTTCAATCTCACTCATCATAAGAGAAATGCAAATTAATTCTCTACACAGATCCCATTTTTACCTATTATGTGGGCAAAAATCCCAGAATTTGATAACACAGTCTGGTCGCAATACCAACCACTGCTGGTGGAAGGTAAATTAGCACAACTCCGTGGAAGGCAATTTGACAATATCTACCCAGCTTGTAACCGCTTATACCTTGAGCTCCACTTCTGGGATTTGACTATAGAGATATACTTGTACACATGTGACATAATGCATATTCAGGGTTATTAATTAGAACACTGTTGTAATGGTGACATATAGGGAGCCGCTAAGTGCCCATCAATCGGGTACCATTGGGTAGATGGTGATGACAGATTCCGTACAATAGAATATCATGCAACTGAGAAAAAGAATGAGATGTGCTCGTGACAGGGAAGGGATCCAAGATATCCAAGATAGCTACAAGACAGTTAAGAAAAAGGTAGGCCTGCATAAATAGTTGGTGCATTTTGTGTATAACAGGGGGGAGGAGAAATGAGAATATCTATTTGTGTTCTCTTGTAAAAACATAAAGGAATTAGGTGAGGTGCAAAATGATTGCCCAAGTAGAGGTGAGAGAGGTTTGGAAACCAGGCAGATGGGGGTAGGTGTGAAAAGGAGACTTTTCACTGTGAACCTTTTTATATTTTTTGAAGTTTGAATCCTGCGAATGTGTACCCTATTCAAAATATTACAAAAAGATAGTTTCCTGTTTCCATAGTCTTTCTTTCAGAAGACTTCTGTAGCCTGGTCTGATGACTCGCACCATCTCCAGTGAACCCTCAATGTTAAGAAACATTCCCCCCAAGCAAATTCATACATGTCTTTAGAGGACAGGGGTACCGCGTCACCCAGCTGTAAGTTATTAGAACTCCCTCGAGGTTGAAAATACCCCGCCCCCCCATCCTTCTGGGGGCTTGGATTTGGGTTTCTGCATCTCCCCATGTGCTTCCTTCCCACTCAAATGGTCATTTTCAGATAGTATCTCTACTTAACAAAGCCAGTGTCTGCCCTTTGTTTTCTGATGTTTTTCTTCCTTGGGCATTCCCTCCCAAAGATGACCTTGCTGAGAAGTTCTTGAGAACTGGTCACTCTTGGTGCTTGGTGATTGCTTGTCCAGACTCTGTACTTGATGCATATCACATGCGGCTGCCCAATTTGAACACCTTGTAAAAACATTTAAAAATCACTCAGTGAAAATCCTTCAAACAAGGAACAGCTGGGCTGGAGAAAGAGCCAGCTGGTTGCTCACCACTTTCTCAGAAGTGTGGTGGGAAGCACAGTGTTCAAGAATTCCAGGAGGCGAAGGGCAAAATTAACCTACACAAGCCCTTTGGTTGGGATGTGATTGCCTGAGAAAATGGCCCTCTTTTGGACCAGCTGTATTCGCAAAATTGCCCTCTTTACAGGGCAGAATCAGAAGGCTCTGGGGGTTGGGTCTGAGCTTCCCTTTTCTTGGCTTAATTGCTCTGTGACACCTTCACTCAGGTCTAAGCTAACTCACCGCACCCATATCTGCTGCAGATGCTGATGAAGTATTTATAAGCTCAGGTCCAACCAGGTTGACTCACTCTTCTGCTTTTCTTCCCTAAAGCTGGCTCTTTGTAAGAATTCTGCTCACTCCTGCGTAGTTTCATTCCCTGGATGGAAAAGTCTGTGGCTTGGTTACACATATGGATTCCCAATCAGTTACAAACTCCTGGGGTGCAGGGACCACCTGTTTTTCATCTTTGTTCCCCCCCACAGGTGCTTACCTATGGCTGACCCTCCATCTGTTTGCTTAGTAAACAAATAAGTGCATGGCTAAGTGGATTCCTAATACTTGTTATGTATTTAGATCAGCTCTGTCCAATAGAAATTCTGTGATGATGGAATACATAACGGAGCTGTTCATTATTGCACTCACAAGTAGCTGCGGAGCACTTGAAACGTGGCTGGTGTAACTGGGAGACTGAATTCTAAATTTTAATTCATTTTATTTAACTTGTCGCGTGTAGCCAGTGGCCACCATATTGAATGTGCAGATTTAGATTATTGGCTGCGTAATTTGATCACCTACGCTAATAGACTGTGTAGCCTTCTCAAGTTAACTCTTTTTGCTTAACATGGTCTAGAAATTTTCAACAACAGTTTGGAAGCAGTGAAAAAGCATATTCGCACATACCGTGGCACTTGCCATCATCACCGTGGGCAAAGAGAGGCCAGAAGGAGAGAAGGTGAATAGAAATGAGTTCTGCCTGCCTTTTTATGAGTAAGTCTTGGGTCCCTCAGGAGTGTAGACGGTCAGCCTCTTGGTTTATGACTCACCTCTTGGTTTATGACTCTACAACTGCTCCAAGCCCTGCCGGCAGGCTGGGCACAGAGTCTGGGCTGAATTCGAGGGACGAGCGTCATGTGGTGAGTCATTCACAGCATTTCTCAGAGCAGGTGTTCTTTGGGAGCCTCCTCCAAGGGCCCCACCCGACCTGCCTTTCCCTGCAGGGGCAACTGTAGCCCGAGGACAGGCATGGAGTTCATTCCTGTTCAGGAATGTCTGGGGTGGTGTGGAGTTACCAGGGACTCGTGCCCAGAGACCCCACAGGGTTTGGATGCTGGAGTGGGTTTCGAGCTCCGACTGCCCTGGCAGAGGCCGAAGTCCCCTATGTGGGTACAGCAGCAACTTCAGCAACTTTCATGCCAAACCGGGACCTTTTCTTCAGTACTTGGTCCCTCTGGTTCCACCCCTCGTTGCCCAGGACAGAAAGCAGAGTGTGGTTTCACCAGTGGGCTGGAAAGCCTGGGGCTCCACAGTCACAGCAGGAGCCTGGCTCCAGAGTGGGCACTCCTGTGCGTCTGTGTGTCTGTGTGTGTGAGTGTCTGTGTGTGTGTATGTGTGTGTGTGTATGTGTGTGTGTCTGTGTGTGTGAGTGTATGTGTGTGTGTCTGTGTGTGTGTATATGTGTGTGTGTCTGTGTGTGTGAGTGTATGTGTGTGTGTATGTGTGTGTGTCTGTGTGTGTGAGTGTATGTGTGTGTGTGTATGTGTGTGTGTCTGTGTGTGTGAGTGTATGTGTGTGTGTGTATGTGTGTGTGTCTGTGTGTGTGAGTGTATGTGTGTGTCTGTGTGTGTGAGTGTATGTGTGTGTGTGTCTGTGTGTGTGAGTGTATGTGTGTGTGTATGTGTGTGTGTATATATGTGTGTGTGTCTGTGTGTGTGAGTGTATGTGTGTGTGTATATGTGTGTATATGCGTGTGTGTGTGTGTGTGTATGTGTGTGTATGATCCCCTAGGTGCCACTATCTTTTAATGCATGCAACAGGACAGAATCTCCACATCCAAGGTGAGCAGTGCCTGTTTCTCCTGTTGAATGGAGAAAGTTCCCTTTGCCTTCTGGACTAGGAAATGTCGACAGAGCAAGTCATGAAAGTGCCCGTGAGGGAGGCCAGGTCACCAAGCCAGAACTCCCAGAGCTGCCAGCATCTTCTACTTTCCAGCCTCAGGGATACAGGCTCCTCACGGAGCCGTCTAGCCCTCCCCAGTCCCACGCTACACTGTCCCTTCTTGGGCTGCCTGCCGTCTCTCATTTGAAAGACAAAACGACTGCAGCGCTGGGTCCCTGACACAGCAGAACCCCCACGGTGCCTGAGGCCAAGGCAGTGTCTGGGTACAGTGTTCGATGGGTGGCGAGGCATCTTCCGGATCCCAGAGTTGTTTCAACCTATCTGACGCACCCTGCGGGCCCAGCGGGCAGGGCGGGGGAAGCCCATACGGTACGTGACACACGGGAGAAGCGCCGGTTACCGTTTGCACGAACCACGCCTCATTCAGGGCTCAGGTGAGTGTCGAGGTGACACGTTAATGCGCCTCGCCCTCCCTTCGCTCTGCTTCCCCTCCCAGCCTCGTCTTTAAACTCTTCACGGGCTAGGGGCAAGCCTAGGTGTGGAGAACAATTGGCGTCCAGAGACCCGATCATTGCAAGAATCACGTGCTGATAGCATGGTAATGTACTGTCGGCTTGTCAGGCCTTTGCTTCTTGAAATTCCATCCAGCTGCACCTACTTTTCATCACTGCCCTACTTTCTTAGAGTTACTCATCCCTGCAGATGGTGTGGTTCTTTCTGGGCCAAGTGTGACTGAAAAGGCTGCTGGGAGTGGATCACCCTGGTCATTCTGGAAAATTCTAGGTTTCCTGGGAAAGTATTCTGTCCCAGCCTATTTGTGGCGCCGTGCATTTCTTGGGTTGCTGAAGATTAATACCCACAGAAATGAGTCCCTAAATAAAGAACACTTCTTTGAGGGCAAGTCTATCTCTGTGCAGCACAGTCACAGAATTTTAGATTTTAAGAACTAGAAGGGAACCTAGAGATCACAGCTTCATTTTTAGGGTAAGAAAACAATACCACAGAGGTCGAGCAATTTGGCCAAATTGTTTAGAGACAGAACTACTAGAACTCTGAACAGACAACTGATCAAGATGATGCATAAATCAGCAAGTTGGGGGTGACTTCAATTTTTTTTAACATTTATTTATTTTTGAAAGAGAGAGAGAGAGAGAGAGTGTGAGTGGGGGGTGGGCAGAGAGAGAGGGAGACACAGAATCCGAAGCAGGCTCCAGGCTCTGAGCTTGAGCACAGAGCCCGACAGGGGGCTCGAACTCACGAACTGTGAAATCATGACTTGAGCTGCAGTTGGACGCCTAACCGACTAAGCCACCCAGGCGCCCCAGGTTGGGGTTGACTTCAGATAAAAACAGGGGACTTATTGAGGACTCCTTATTTAGAGGAAAGGATAGGGCTTCAAAATTATTTTGAAAGCCTCTGTTTTTTCCAGCATCAGATACTCTAAATGTTATCATATATTAAGGAAGATGATAAACACATTCTCTCCTTGACCATAAAGTGTTTTTGCTTTTTCTCTCCCTCTAAATTGCATCAGCTGGATTTGTATAACTTAGGATTCACCTGATTGACTCTGGTCACAGGGGAAGACCCAAGGGAAAGCTACAACTGGGGACAAAACTTGCTCTTCCCTCTCTCCCTGATAATTGCCCGTCAGCTATCAGATGTGGACTGGTATGGTATTGGGACGAGAATGGGGGGAGCTGATACCTTCTTATGAATTAAGCAAGCTTTGGTCAAATGAACCCCTTTGACGTAGGTGAGGGACGTTCAAAGCCTTACTGCCGTGGGGATAGGATACACGCAAGATGGGTGAAGTCTCTGCTTTTTCTGTGAGCCACATGGGTCTCCCTTCATCTCATCCTGGAAATGCAGGGGCCAGAGTTTCTCCAAGTAGGATCTGGTAAAAGGATGAGTTCACGCTTTCCACAAGGTTCTTTATAGGTTTTTCACTTGTCCTTCTAGAGGCCATTCCAGTTCTGTTTATGAAAGAGTCGCTAGTTAAGAATCTGGCTGTCATCCATCCTCTATGTTGGGCCAGTGTTGTGGTGGAGATCCTGTTTTCCTGGAGATGTCAGGCTTATAAACTAGTGCCGGGGCTGATGGTTCCTGTCTGTTATTGTCCATGTACCCCAGTGCTGTATCTATACTCTCCTCTATTATTCCCCCAACAAGATGTTATGTTCCTTGAGCCCAAATAACAGAGCTTATATTTTCTTTAATTCCCTAGCTAGTCCATAGCCTGAACACATCATACATACTAATAAGCAGTTGACTTGATTTGAGTTTTTAAAGGCTTAAATTAGGCAGGAACATACATTTATAGCAAAATATGTATGTATTGTATATAGAGTAAAAATTCAAAGTAAAAATAATGGTGTTACTTATTCAAGTTGGCAATGAGAAACAGAATTTTTTTTTTTTATAAAAAACTATCTTGGTAAAAGACTTCCAAAGTCCAAAGGTTCTCAACAATGCCCCTTAAGAAACGTGATGGAGATGTTGCAGAGGGTGAGAAGTCAGCTTGGAAGGTGTCAACTTTGCATTCACATATGTGACGAAATCAGACGACACCTCTGAAAACTCAGAACCAAAGGAAAGGTTGAGAAATGTAACAGATATTGACTACGTCCCCCCAGAGTAGATGGTTTATCACCCTAGCATGTGTCGTGAGGACAGACTGGGCCCAAGTGTCAGGTGGTTGGACAGATGAGGGGAAAGCACATTTTGGGGACAGATGAGGGAGGAAAGATGAGGGAGGAAAGCCCTCCCAGAGCTGGAGAGCCATGGCTCAGATGTGACCAAGAGCCACCATGTGGCATCATTTCAAGGGGTTTTCATGTACCTGAGGTCTGACACCCGGGGAAGCTCATTCCTCTAGAGGTGCCCTGCAGCCTGAGTGTACCTGCAAATTACAGAAAGCATCAGGCTCCTATTCTTTGAGCTGAGTCAAAAGGCAGGGTGGTGCTCGGCCATTTAATGTTAGATTTTAACATGGGGGGCTTATACAGTCCCTGCCACATTGATGTCATCCACACGATCCGCAGCAGCTAGGGCAGAAGGCAGGAGATGGGACTCAGACCCTTGTAGCACTTTACTGGGAGATAATAAGCAAGAACAGCTAGCATTTTAAAGTCCAAATTGCTTAGCCCTGGAAGGTTCTGTGAGGGGAGGAGGCTGAAAAAGTTTGAAAGGAAGGATTGTTCTGCTGTCTTGGGTGCTGGTAGAGGATTAAATATCAGCACTAACACGTGCATTTAAATCGTTCCACTGGGTTGGAGAAGTTTTAGCCCAAGGTCACTTATTTCCAGTTCTGAATACAATTATCTAAGTTGTTGCCTTAAAATTTTCAAATGCATTTTTGAGCTGGATCTCGGCCAAGCTGTCAGGCAGGCATTTAGAGGAATGTTGTTAGCTTTGGAAATTGTTCCTTCTGCAAGGACCCTCATGACCCGGAGGAATTAACCCGTCTCCCCCAGTTTCCTCTTTGGAACTGGAGACCTCTCTGCCCCCTCTGACTTGTTTTATCCTGGTTTCTAGTCAAAGCCCACAGAAGTCTCCCACTTTTGCTTTTCTGGAGGGCTCTCTCCCAAGTCTGGGAAAAACAACAAACAAAACTCAACCAGACACACACACACACACACACACACACACACACACACACACACACACAAGGTAGAGTATCTATTTTGGGATGTATCTTTGAGGATAGTCTGTTCCCTAAAACTGTGTCATTGACTTCTGTTTTCAATGACCAGAGCCGAAACTGACCCAAGAAGGTCTGATCTTAGAAATAAGGGCTGTGACTACCTCAGCCCAAGAGTGATGAAGACAAACCAGGGGAAGCTGTGCTCATGCCCATGACACTCTGGGTTCCCCACTCATCTCACAGGAAGAAACTTCTCTCCTCCTTTCTCTGTGGAAGACTCCACAAGCAAGCTGGGGGTGATCATGCTTGAGCTCCCCTAAAACTCTTCCCTTTCCCGGGTGAGGCAGGCCTGGATGCAGGGATTACGTCATTGCCAAGTCCTGCAGCACACTCTATGGGAGCCTCAAGCTGAGCTGAACTGTGTAAGATCAAAAGCAGAAGAAGCTTTGCACTTGCCCCTGATGGCAGGCTGGGGAAGGCCCAACCAGGTACCTAGGACTCTTTGGGGACATCTCTTTTTTTTTTTCTTTAATACTTTTTAATGTGTATTTATTTTTAAGAGAGAAACAGAGACAGAGCGCAAGTGGGGGAGGAGCAGAGAGAGGAGACACAGAATCCGAAGCGGGCTCCAGGCTCCGAGCTATCGGCACAGAGCCCGACGCGGGGCTGGAACCCACGGGCCGCGAGATCATGACCTGAGCCGAAGTCGAACGCTCAACCGACTGAGCCGCCCAGGAGCCCCCCACTGGGGACATTTCCTACCAGACTCAGACATCAGGTGGGCACTAGGCATCTGGTGGGACATCAAAGGGACATTGAGAATGTCCCTGTGGGGCCCCGGGAAGACATGAATTTCCAAGATGCGTGTGTTTAATATTTAACAACAGGTGGGAGGAAGCCCCGGTTTTGTATCATTTGCCAATTTCTGTGGTGTAAATACCCCCAAGCTGACAACACGACGGTAACTGGCTTGCAGAATTACAGAATACGGATGATGGTCTCTTGCGAATAAAAGCCAGCTCTGGCTCCCCGTTGGCACTAGCCCACATGCTGTTGCTGAAACTGACCTGAGGACCCAGTGCAATGGCCTCGGAGCCAGACATCCACGGAGGGTCTCCCGGCCCTAGCACCGGGGAGATATGTGGCCCCGGCATGTGACCTAACCTTTCTGAGCTTTAGCATACTTGTCCAGAAAACCAGGGTGAACGGTAGCTGGAGCAGCCTCTGTGGCCAGATCGATGGAAGACCACGACTGGCAGCCCTCGCCCCACCTCGTGGTCTAAATCAGCATCGCCCGGGGCGCCTGGGTGGCGCAGTCGGTTGAGCGTCCGACTTCAGCCAGGTCACGATCTCGCGGTCCGTGGGTTCGAGCCCCGCATCGGGCTCTGGGCTGATGGCTCAGAGCCTGGAGCCTGTTTCCGATTCTGTGTCTCCCTCTCTCTCTGCCCCTCCCCCGTTCATGCTCTGTCTCTCTCTGTCCCAAAAATAAATAAACGTTGGAAAAAAAAAAAAATTTAAATCAGCATCGCCCAGAAGAAGAGGAAGCCATTTTGAGCGGGCACAACCCCCGGGGGCCATCTCAGGGGTCATGTGCTGATCTGGAGGGGGTGTTGTGAGGCTGGAATAAGCCAATGGATGGGAAGGGCTGCCCTGTAGCAGGACTTTGGTCCCCAGTAGCTATGAGTCCCCGACGTGTCCCACGCCTGCTTATTCCTCCTGCTTTCTCCTGCTAAAGTCCCCGTGAAACCGGACACCCTCGGGCCTCTGGCTGGGGTCAGGCTCACCCACCCACCTGTTAGAAACAGCTCTGGGCTCTGCCTCCAGTCCCCACGTGACTAACCAGACTGGTCCACGCAGAGTCGGGAGGCCTGAAGAGTCGGCCTTAGTGCCTACCCACCACATTTTTCGGTGTCTTTTTCTTCAGTCTCTTTGGCCACCGATTTATATCCTGGGTCCTGTTCTCAAAGGGCTTTGCTCTCCGGCATGACAAGCCACAGCCCCTCAAGGGGAATTACAGCTGTGTCTCCTAGAAGGGGGAGGTGAGGCGCACTTGGCCAGTGCCCCACAACGCCTCCTGGCCATTCGCAATCCCCACACGCCACTCCAGCTTCTACCCGCCAGCACCGGTATCTTCTTGCTGCCTAGGGACGTCCGCTCGCCCTGGAGCGCCACCTGCTAACAGCTGGAAGGTTGAGAGCAGCCCCAAGGCAGCATCCTGCAACCAGTGACTGATGAGCACCGGGGAAGGACTCCCTGGTCTCCACCCCTTTGAGGCGAGCTACCTCTCAACACTGCATTTGACACCAGCCCCAGAGTTTCCCTGACGGGATTAAGTGACCCCACACTGGTAGCTGGCTAGATCGCAGATCCTTTATGAGCTGCCTTCTTTGTCTTGTCTCTTTCCCGTTTCCGGTTTTTTTTTTTTTTTTTTTCTTTTTGGCACCTCCCAAATACACTGCGATTGAGTTCTTGTCTCGGTGTCTTGCCTGTGTCCGCTTTAGGGGGAACCCAAACGATCAGAGTGGATGTATGAAGAGCCAAAAGAAGGATTCTTGGAGAGTGGGAGTCCAAACTCTGCTTTCTTAACCGGAAATGGCACGGTCTGGCGCATACACGGGAATGGATGGGAGCGATGGGACAGAACACTTGAAGTGGAAATTATCCAGCAAAATCAGAGAGGTTTAGCTACCATCCTGACAACACTTAATGGGAGGACAGACGCTGCTCCGGGCATCTTAGGCCAAAGGAAGCGTGTGGCTTCCTGTCATTAAGCCAAGGTCATACAGAGGAGGACAAGCCTGTAAGACTTGGGCTTACTTAGGCCCCTACATATTGTTGGGGCTCATTCTGGCAGGACATCTGGAGCACATTCTAACTCTTCTCTCTGGTCTCACCAGATTTTTTTTTTCTTTAATGTTTATTTATCTTTGAGAGAGAGAGAGAGAGAGGGAGAGAAAGCAGGGGAGGGGCAGAGAGAGGGAGACAGAATTCGAAGCAGGCTCCAGGCTCTGAGCTGTCAGCACAGAGCCCGAGGCGGGGCTCCCCCCAACGAACTGTTGAGATCATGACCTGAGCTGAAGTCAGATGCTTAACCGAACAAGCCACCTAGGCGCCCCCACCTTTTCTTTTTTAAGTAGGCTTCGTGCCCAGCACAGGGCTTCAACTCACCACCCCGAGATCAAGGCCTGAGCTGAGATCAAGGGTCAGAGCTTAACCAACTGAGCCACCCAGAGTGCCCCCAGATTCTTGAATAAAAACCCCTCTGTACATGGGAGCCATTCTCATGGAGGCCAGACTCCCATTGCTTAGGATAGGTCGCTATTTCTTGGCTCAGTAGAAGGGAAAGCAGAAGATGGGAACTCTACTACATGCGCCCTTTTTAAACTCCTGTGAATGAGAGTCTGTGCTGGGAGCCAGGAGGGATTCAGGAAGAGTGCGACCTGCCCTCACGGAGCCCCCAGTCTGAGTAGAGAGACAGGCAGGGCACCCACTCACCCACTAACTGCAGACAGGGCCACATGAAGCTTCTCCTAGAGTATCTGGTCTACCAAAGTGCCGATAGAGGGCAGAGAGCAATGACCAATTTCAATTCATAGGGTTGAAAAAGACATCCTGTATTGGGTGAACGGAAGTAAACCTGCCAGCAGAAGGTCAGAAGCATAGGAGGAGCTCCCTAACCTTGATTCACATCTAGGATCTTTTCCACATTGAGAATTCTGTAAGCACTAGTGCACAGAGACTGTCTTGTAGACCTCTGATGAGTTACAACTACAGTTATCTGCAAAATGAAAGGCAAAAAGCCGAGGGTCTATTTGTAGCTCAATCACCAAACACTGGGAGGATCCGGATCTGCCTGGTATTATCCGGATTGGCCGTCCTTGCTGCCAGAGAAGGGCGTACAGTTGCCTCCCGTCCATCTCACTTGGCTGTGATGGCCACGGCATCCCAATCCCAGATACCAGACGACGAGAGACCTGCAGTAAGGGAGGTTACCTCTCCAGGAAGGAGCCAGAACACAAGTGGCGGCTTTAGTACCAGCCTCTACGGCCTTTGCTGCCATGCGCTCTATTCCGGTGACCTCCGGAAGGGACCACATTGGAGGATGGGTTCCTGTAGGGAGACATCTTGGCAAAGGAAGACGTCTCTCCCATTTACAGGGAAGAGATCGCTCTGTGGTGCCCGGAGAGGGGGAATCCTAGGGTATGCGACGGGGTGGGAAGGAAAACGGGCTGGGAAAATGTCGGATTATCGGAGGCCAAGTTCAGGACGACCACGTGAAGCCGTGCGAGCCTGGGTGAGCCGTCTTCACTTGGAGATTCAGGGGAGTGCTTGCGGCCTGCACCCTGGGAATTCTCCCCAACCCTCCCACACAGCGGCAGGAAAGATGCATTGCGTGTTTGCTGCCTGGCTGCTGCCAGGGGAGGAGGCTCCCGCTCTAGCTGAGCAGCCCTGCAAGAACATGGAGCCGTGGATGGGTGTGTGGGAGTCGGGGGAAGGGGGGGAGGACCTTCGGCCCTCCCAATAGGCAGAGGGGCGGGCAGCTGTTTAAGGAGGAGAGACAGAGGGGGAGGGTGACAGAGCTGAAGCAAAGGTCACTGTTAGCTGCTTTATCTAGCTAGCTTGCTCTGAGGAGGCCGGGAGGCCACGATCTGTAAGTTCTGGTGTGTGTGTGTGTGTGTGTGTGTGTGTGTGTGTGTGCGCGCGCGCGCACGCACATGGCATTGTGTGTGTGTGAGAGAGAGAGAGAGACAGAGAGAGAGAAATAGAGAAAGAGGGAGGGAGAGAAGTCACGAGAAAGTAACTTAGGGAAACCGGCGATAGTTGTCTTGAGCAACTTTTCACTAATCCAAAGTACTTTCATTCATTCCACAAATGTGAAAGGTGATTTACTTATGAATTAGATTCTTGGGGTTTCCTGTTGGTTTGTTTGGAAGATGTGAGGGAGTGGAAACATTTGCTGGGACAATCATTTCTCCTCTGTTCCTCGCCAGGGAGAAAACAAACCCTTAGAGAAGAACGTTCTTTTCTCCTCGCTTTCTACTCAGCCCGTGACTTCTCACCACTGCAATTGTCTTCTCTCCTGACCTTGTTCTCCTCCTTGCTGCCAGTTTACTCTGCGGAATCACTGACTCAGTCAGTCAGCCTGTCCATCGGTCAGTCCACACACATATATACCAGGTGCTAGTGTCTGTGGGTGGATGTCATTAAATAAGCAGATTCTAGTTTTCACTTGGTCTAAGGAAGAGTTTTCCAACAGTCAATTCACTACTAAAAGGAGCTCGCCCTCCATGAGGGAAAATGCGTGGCTGCTTGAACCAGCAACAGCCAGCTAGGATGCTTCTGGAGGATTCTTGCATCATGCGTGGCTTGGCTAAGGTAATACCCGAGGTTCCACCCAATGCTGAGAGTCCATGATCCGCTTGTGATAATTTTTAATGGAACTGAATAGACACCGAGGAAAGACTGTGGTCCCTAACTTGGATATCCCCCCTCAACTCCAAAGCGATCAAGCACAACAAAGTAAATGTTCACACTGATCTCTGCTCTCTCTCCAGCATTGGATGACTTAACCATCTGTCTAGACTGAGCCGAAGGGGTGAGGAAAAGCGCAACGTGAATTCTCTAGAGTGGAGACGCCGTGGAGAGGAGACAGGGCCTGTGATGATGCTTCCTCTGATATGCCCAGGCCGTGGCTCGATTCACCCCCCAAAAAAGGCACGCGTCCTCCTCAACCAGAACGAAAGGTAACGATCGAAAATGAAGGACCGGGTGAAAAGACAGAAAACCGAAAACAAGCAGTTTTCTAACCAGAGATCTGGCAGCTTCTCCAAATCACAGTGGGCAGAGTGAAGCGGGGTTTCACTTCAGGTCAGCTCGATTCGCTCTCACAGGCACGTTTTGCGCATTCCCACTACGTGAGTCTGTACTTTGGGGACGGGGAGACTGAGCTCCACGACTCTTCCCCGAGGAAATGAACCTTCTTGCCTGCCCGTCCTGAATCCCCAGGCCTGTGCAGGGGGGCTTTCTTTCCGGAGCCTTCGATGCCTTCCCTGGGCCCGGTTACCATTCTCATCACAAAAGGATGCCGGCCATAGATCTCCATGATGAACATGGGGAATATAATAAGCTGTGATTTTAATAATCCTTCCAAAGATGAAGAAATTCTTGGTGGAACCCACCCTTCTCTTGACTCTGTTCACGAATTAAGTATAAATCTGTATCTTTCCCTTCTCCTCCGTCAGAGTGCTGTTCTATAAAACTGCCATTAATCAGGGAGAATTGACAATGGAAACGTCTGTCAGAAAGACCCTTCTTACAATTGAGACCTAGCCTGTTGTAGGAGGTGAGGTAATTTCTTCTCAAGCTTCTGGTATCCAGGGAGAAAAAGGAACAACAAAACAGGGTCTGTTAATAAAGGTGTGAGAGTCTCTGGGTATTTTCTGTTAGTCAAGAGACCTCAAGGAAGGTTAATTCTGGGCTGAAAGCAAACCTTTGTCGAGGATTTCATTTTAGAAGGTTCAAAAGACACCAGGGAGAGAGGGAGAACAAGAGGCAGGAAGAGGCATGCACAGAAAGAGGGAGAGAGATGAAGGGAGGGAGAAGCAGGAGAGCCTGGCCTTGCTGAGATGTCACAGGAGAGAGTCACAGATACAGGCTCCAGCAGTTTGATCACTGGAAAAATGTCTGTTAAGAGTTGATGCAATGGAAGAGAGAAATTTCTGGATTTATTATTTTTTTTAAAGGTGTGCCTTTGCTCCTGCTGCTCTGTTCACCTGGAATGCCCTATTCCTGTCCAGGTTTTAGCCTCTCTGTTCTAAAAGGGGCTCAGTTCAAATGCCTCCTCCTCCATGAAGACTTCCAGGGTATCTCTAGTTACATATACAGTTGCTTCGTTTTCTGTAGGTCCCTAGCAGTTTTTTTCCATTAATTGTTTTTTTTTTTTAAATTTTTTTTTGCAACGTTTTTATTTATTTTTGGGACAGAGAGAGACAGAGCATGAACGGGGGAGGGGCAGAGAGAGAGGGAGACACAGAATAGGAAACAGGCTCCAGGCTCTGAGCCATCAGCCCAGAGCCTGACGTGGGGCTCGAACTCACGGACCGTGAGATCGTGACCTGGCTGAAGTCGGACGCTTAACCGACTGCGCCACCCAGGCGCCCCTTCCATTAATTGTTTTTATATCTAGTCATGGCAAAATACACATAACATAAATTTTACCATCTTAAACATTTTTCAGCATACAGTTCAATACTGTTAAGCGTAGTTATACTGTTGTGCAGCCAATCTCCAGAACTTTTTCATCTTGCAAAACTGGAACTCGGTATCCATTAAGCATCACCACCCCGTTCTACTGACCACCACCATTCTACTTTTCATCTCAATGAATTTGACTACTTTAGGTAGTCAAATAAGTGAAAATCATATGTGAAATCATACAGTATTTGTCTTTTTGCTATTAGCTTATTTCACTTAGAATAATGTCCTTAAGGCTCATTCAAGTTAGTTGCATGTATCAGGATCTCCTTCATTTTTCAGGAATATTAATTTGATTCTATTTTTCTAATGGCATTTATGACACGCGGTCTTATTTTTAAGCAACATTTGCACATTATACCTCTCTTGCAGAATTCTAGATCTTTGGAGAACAGGGTCTGAGTCTCCACACAGTTGAGTCCCACTGTACCTATTAGCCCAGTGCTTGGCAGAGAATTGGTGCTAATTTATTGAGAAGATCACAGGACCCATGCTCTTTGTCTTGAGTGGGCTCTTTAGAGCTCCCAGTTTCTCAATAACCACATCCCGCGAAAGACTCAACAGACGTTTAAACCTTTCCATGTCATCAAGCTGAGGTGAGCAGAAAGGGATTGGCACCAACCATTTGGGACTGCTCTTACCCCACAGCCTTGAATCAGTCCTGTGTCTTCTCTTGACTTGAGCCTTCTACTCCCTTTTGGCAGGCATCTCCTTTGGGACAGGACAGTGGGCCCAATCCTAAAAGAACAGAAAGTAGGAGTAAGAAAGAGTAAGGGGAGAAGGGAAGAGTTCACACAAGAATGCAAGCTGATAATTAGATTTAGATTTTCCATCCTGCTAAATCTCTGGTTGTGTCATCACTTTTAATACGTATCTTCTGATAAAGATGGGGTGGTAATGGGGGGCAGAGGACTGGGGGGGGGGGTAATGTTAATAATCATACTAAGCATTCTTTCCTACCCTCTCCCCCAGGTTGTCACTGTAGAAGACAGCTTTTTTTCCAACTCAGGAACAGCAAGGGAAGCCTTGCTACAATTTGATTTGGGAGGTTGGAGAACTAAATGCAGCTTTATGTTTGGTCTATAATAGCTATTTTTAGAGTTACTTTAGTTAGCTTGTCTTAAAGCCCTGCCTTTCCCTTTGTCCTTCCACTGTCATTTGTAAGAGGGGATCATGGAACAAACACAGGCGTTGAGTCCAGCAGTCTTGGGTTCTACCGGCGATATAAACTGGGGTGGGCCAATTCACCTCACTGAACCTCAGTTTCCTTACCTGTAAAATGGGGAGAAATACCCCCCTCCCTCCCCAGGCTTTCCTGACGATTCAATAAGGCCATGAATATTAACTGCCCGGTCCGGCATACAACAGTTGGATAATACATGTGAATTTCCTTCCCTTTTCCTGAGTTGACCTGATATCCCTCTTTTCCAGGCTGTGGCTGAATTGGCTTCATTTGGATCCTTGACTCCACATAAGCCACATTCGCTGCACTGGTTTTGTCTCTTTCTTAGCAGCCCATGACCCCAAGGAAACCCTAGGGCAGCTCCTCCTGTTTTGCGATGCCTGGATCATCAGAGAAGAGTATTTTGGTGTGGGATAAGGCTCTGTTCAGGCCTAATAGAACCTTGTTGGGAGACGGAGTTTTCAAGCCTACACGGGAAATCACAGAAGCACAAACCACCACGGTTCAATTTATTTGCCAAATGATTTATCTCCATGGTAGGCAGCAGGCTCTGTGTTTGTACATTGCTTGGAGTGCTGGAGCCTACCTACAGAAGGCCCTTTATTTTTTTTTGACCCACGTCACCTTTATTAGCAAAGCCTAGTCCTAAGGGTCAGCAAACGGGTAGTAGCTCAGCCAGCCCAGAACAAGCAGAAATATGAAAGCAGTTTCTGCCAGAGTCTAACAGAGCTGGTAGCCTCGTTGACCCAGAATGCCAAAACCAATGGCCTGTTGTTGAGAAGAAGTACACGGAATGTGTTTGAGTTACCTTGGTCCTTCTCATTTAGGTGTCATTGAGTTTATCTGGAGCACAAAAGAGCTGTACTTTGTCACTTTCTCCCATCAAACTCTTCCCCAACCCTGCACTTCAGAGAAGAAAACAACTACTTCCTGCAAGGTGGCGGTAATCAAGGCGTCAGGGAAGTACCATTGGAGTCTGGCCTTAAAAGATGGGTAGGATTGGAAAATGTAAAGATTTGGAAGCGGGCCTTTCTGGTGGAAAGAACAGCAGTGACAAAACATAGAAGTGGAAACTTGTAGTGGCATTGCCGGAGAATTATTGGGAGACTAAGCTATACAGAAGGAATAATAAAAATAGGTAATATTAAACACTGTGATAGACATTTCCTAAGACGGTCTTTAGTCTCCGCCTTCTGATCTTTATGCTCTGTGTGACTTCTCTCCTTGAGTATGGATTGGATCTATTGACCTAATGAATAGAATGAGTAGAATGTCTCTGAAGTAATGGGGTACCTTCTGAGATTAGACTATTCAAAGACCGTGGCTTTTTTCTTGAACACTTTCTCTCTTGATGTTGCTTTCTCTTGGGTTGGGTGCCCCAAAGAAAGCCAGCTGCTATGTCATGAGGCAGTCCCGTGTAGAGGACCACATGCTGAGGGACTGAGGCCTGCTAACGACCATGTTAGGGAGCTTGGGTGTGTCCCTTCCCTGCTGCGGCCCAGCCTGCAGATGAGACCTCTTTGCCAACTGCTTGACTATAATCTCTTGAGTGACCCTGAGGCAAAAGCATCCAGCTAAGCTGTGCCCTGTTTCCTGACCCACAGAAGCTGTGGGTAGAAAATGTTTATTGTGGGGTGCCTGGGTGGCTCCATCAGTCAAGCGTCCAACTTCAGCTCAGGTCATGATCTCACGGTTCATGAGTTCGAGCCCCGAGTCAGGCTCTGTGCTGACAGCTCAGAGCCTGGAGCCTGCTTCAGATTCTGTGTCTCCCTCTCTCTCTGGCCCTCCCCTGCTCGTGCTCTGTCTTTCTCTTTCTCTCTCAAAAATAAATAAATAAATATTAAAATAATAAAATAAAATAAAATAAAATGAGGAAAATGTTTGTTGTTTGAAGTAACTAAGTCTGGGGGTAATTTGTTATGCAGCAACAGATAACCAATACAAGCACTTACTCTAATGTACCAGATGCTGTGTACTTCCTATGTCTGACGCCATTTAATCAACATTAGGTGAGTATCCTTGTCCCAATTTTTTCCAGTTGAGAAAACCAAGCTTTAGACATCTACCCAATGCCTGTTACACATCTAGTAAGTGCACAAGCTGAGACTCAAACCGGGCTGCCTTATTCCTGGGTGTGTCCTCTTAACTTGGACACTCTATATTCTACAGTTTGGTTCATTCCCTCTTCGCTCCACCTCCCCCAAGGTCTGTTGGCAACATGGTCCTCGTGCCTCGTCAGAGCCTGGAAGGAAACTTGGGACTTTCTCTGGAGTTTTTTGAACAGAACCTCCCTATGTCCAGTTGTCTCTGACAGGCTGTGCCAGGTACTCGCAGCTCCAACCATCATGACAGCAGTGACCTCCCAGCCCCCAGGACCCCATCTTCTTCCTCCTTATCTCCTTGCCACTCTTTGCCCTGGACACCACCTGTGGTTTTGGAAGTCAAGGCCTGTAGGGCTACCCTTGGGTGGCATAGTGGGCCCCTTTCTCTTGCCCTGGGCTGGAGGTTGTTTCCTGGGAGACCATATCGTATTCTTCAGGACCCGACAAATACAACGTTTCCACTTCCTTCTATCACAGGGCGAGAAAGACCCAGAGAGTCCTGCTCCTACTCCAGGAGATGAGGACTCTAACCCTGCGGGTCCTTCTCTAGTCTCTGGTAAACAAGTGGAAACTCTGCCCAGTCTAACTCTGCTTCCTCCACGGTTTCACTGGACACTGGTTTATTTCAGGGTGTTCCTAGGAGATTTATACTCAACACTCCTCGTCAGTCACATGTGGTGGTCTCTCCCTGGGCCTTTGCAGGGAGGCAGTGATGCAGATGTGTGGGCTGCCCCATCCTGGGTCCTGAGTAACCACGATATTCCTTCTCATCATGGTATCCATTGCCAATTTAGTGAGCTCTTTGATACACTGAGTCTCAAGAGGTCCATAGATGAATGATTACCTTTGGCTAATATTAAAAACAAACCAACTAATCAAACAGAAACTTAAGAGTTAGGAATGACCTTTCATGACTGATAAGCCAGTCTTCACTGTTGATCTGCTACTACGTTTTGCTGTACTCTGTGTATCAGTTCATAAGCTCAAAGGAAGCCACTGCTCAGAAAATTAGCTCCAACCCCCTGGACTTTATACCTTAGTTCCCTGTTAATCCTTGATGGAAATGAGCAGGGCCCTAGGCTTCAAAAGAACTTACAATGGGTAACTAAAGTCCAAAGGCAATCTCTCCCCGCTGGCAGGAGAACTGGGCTCTCAACCCAGCTCTACCACCTGTTTTCTGGAGGATCCTGGGGGGGTTCACCTCACCTCTGTGAACCTGTTTCCTTGTATGTCACACCAGGAGGGTGGGGCAGGCCACCTCCAAGATCTCTTCTAGTCTTCTAGAAGGTTTTATGGGCTGGCCTCTGAACAGGGCACCCCGCCCCCACTCTGTCTCCCTTTCCTCTGCTCAGATGGGCTCCCCAGTTCCGCTGGCTCTCAAAGTAGTACCCGTTTGTCCGGAACAAGGTCTCACAGAAGAGTATAGGAGCAATCTTTTGGCTCTCTGGAACATTCTTAACAAGGCGGGAGCTTCCTTTCAGAAACGTCACGTACGGTCTCCAAACACCTGCGGCCGCTCATTCCCCACTCCTTGGGAGGTGAGGAAAGGGAGGAACAGTAACGAAAGAATAGCCAGCCCCTTCCTCCCAGGATTAGGGCACCAGGCTGGAGGCCTACACAGCCCTGTGATTAGGCTCCGTTTTACAGAGGCGGAAAACCAGGGGATGCTAGACTTGAGACTCAAATTCAAGTACATGCCAAAGGAGACGCTAAGGAATCCATAAATATTTATTAGAGTCAAAAGGTCCTCAATAGATCATCTGAGTTGGCTTTCAGGCAGTTTACCAAGCAGAGAAGTAAAATGATTTACTCAAAGTCATACAGCTTGAGAGTGCATTTGATTCACATTATGTAGTCAGACACCTTTCTCTAGGAGGACTGACTCAGAACCCTTTTAGAATCAGTTCAAGGACATATGGGTTGGAGGCAGCCAGTTACTCTGCCTCCCCTCTCTTTCCTAGCAGGACTTCTCCCACTTTCTAAAGGATGTTCTTTGGCCTCCCACACCACAGACTCGCCTGATATCAAAGGGCCACGTGTAAACACCCTTCCTTCTGTCTTATCAAAATCCCTCTTGCCTGGGTTTATCAGAGGTGACTCACTCCCTGGAGCCCTTTGCAAGGATCTGGGCTGGGGCTGCAGGGCTGAGAGGTACCAGCCTCTCTGCCCACTTCAGAGAAGGGCCTCTTAAACCTCCACTCTTCTCCATCTGCCCCAGCTGGGAGCCCCGCCACCCGCATGTAGGGGAGCTTGGCCCCAGACGCCACTCCTGGCCTTTCTCACAAAACCCTTGCAAGGGGGGGGGCCCTTAGGGGCACAGGATCCTGAGTGACATAGGAACCAGGGCTGATGGCTGTGGGAAAGAAGGCAAATGCTCCGAAACGTGAGGCGAATGGCGGGTACCCCACCCTGAGGCCGGGTACTCAAGGAAAGCTTCCTTTCGTGCGGGAAACGTTAGCTCTTCCCTGGCCCTTCCAGTCCAGCAGGAAGGGGGAGACATCCCATGAAGACATGGCAGCTGTGACCATCGCTGCAAAGAAGAGGTTCACGGGAGCCTCAGGGGAGGAGTGACCGATCTGAGAGGCCAAGCCAGGCGTTCCTGAGGAAGTGGTGTTTGAGAGGACTCCAGAAGGCACAAGTAGGGAGGGGGGTGTCTGGCCGGACAGAGGGCAGGGTGTGATGAGAAAACTGCAGGGAACGGAAGGGGGCCCGTGTGGCCCAGGGCATAGTGTGGAGGGGGCGGGGGGGGGGGGACAGAGGTAGGATTCAGGGTTGCAGGGGAAGGTTGTGTGTGTCAGCCGCTTTCAGTCTTGTCTTTGTGCTGCAGGCGGTGGGAAGCCTGTAGAGGGACCGGAGAAGGGACTGGCGTTCAGGGGACGCTGGCTATGTATGTGGGCACCCAGCCCAGGGAAAGCCATGAGCCCAGAGGCCTCTTCACCCTCTGGTTCAAGCAGTGTCAATGGGTATGAGTGTCCCCAGGCTCGGGGACCAGGGAGGACATGGTGGAGTCGAAGGTAGGGTGGGGTCGGAGGCCAGCAGAGTGGGCGCTCAGTGTCACCTTCCCAACCCTGGCCAAGCGAAGCTCAGGTCCCTCTGGGGGTGGTCTCCTCCAGATGCTGCCCTTCCCCCACCCCCTGGAGCTCAGTGCGCACCCTGGGCGTCTGCGCGCCTCCTCTGCCTGGCTTACACCCCAGGTGCTGTGAGTCACCTGCGTGGTGAGTCAGGGGTAGAGGTGGGAACGTGAGCCCCGGGGAGGCTGGCGAGGCAGGTGGGCGCAGCCCCGCCCCCACGGCCGCACCCCCACCCCAGCTCTTCAGAGGAACCCTTCGGTCCCATCCGCTGCAGGAGGCTTCTTCCCAGCTCCCTCTCCCCCACGCCCACCTCCCTCCGCCACCGGCTACCCGCCACCATCACCATGGTGACGCCAGCTCCCGAGGCAGCTCCGCGATCAGATCAGATCCGCGGGAGTCGAAGCAGGGGGAGGGCGGCTGGTCTCATTAGCCGTCCTATTGAACTGGGTGCTTTTCAAATCAGCTCCCGGCTGCACGCGGCAGATCCAAGGTCTGCTCACCTGAAGGGCTCACCTCAAACACAAGAGGCGAACGGCGTATTCCATGGGGACTTGTTTGCACCAGGAGACGATGCACCCCAGCTTTTAAGCGCTGAAGCATACTAGTGTGTGGGTCCGGGCTGATACCCAAGATTTAAGGGCCACTCGCTGGGTGACTTGAGGTGGACTTGTAAGGCTTTGGTTGTGAGAGGCAATTTGGGGCCACCCAGACTGGATTCAAATCCTCACCCTGCCACTTATCAAAGGGATACACGGGGCCAAGTTACTGAAGCTTGCCGGGCCTCAGTTTCCTCTTGGGTAAATGGGGGATAATCACACTCACTTTGTAGGTTGTCGTGAGGATTAAAGGTAAGTTATGCAAAGTGGCACATAGCCCTACGAAAAATGGCCATTGTTGTTGCGGCTGTTATTATCTTTAGAGTTTCGAGCCCTTCCAGATGCTGCACAGAGGCTTGTTGATTTGAGGTTGACACAAAAGGCAGGTTTTCCCAGCAGTGACTTCTGGGCTGCCAGGACCATCAGTTTCAAGATGGCGGGTAGAGCAAGTTCTGACCTCTCCTCAAAGGTTTCTTACATGATGGAAGACACAATGTAACCTTGAACTGCAGTGTATAAAGACATTGGACCGGTGAAGGAATTGGCAGGAAGGAGAAAAGTCCAAACGGAGTGCGGGGGGACAGGGTAACACAGCTCAAAGAGGGGTAGGTTTCTACTGTTCCATAGAACCTTGACAAGCCTGTAAAAGGGGATGGTGTGGGGCCTGAAAAGAGAGAGATTATTTAGAAATATTTATCAGAGGCAGATAGACTTGCAGGTCCCAACCCCGACTCCCCCTCCTGCCTGGGACAGGAGAGTTATTTTCCAGGAAAACTGAATCAGAGAGACTTTGTGCTACCGACATCAGATACAGAGGGAAGCTGGGGTCAGGTGAAAGTTTGCACACTAAGTGAGCCCTTCTCCCCTGCCTCTTCCCCCTCCTTGCCTAAGACCGACAAGGGCAGGAGATTGAAAGATTCTTTCCTGCAGAAACCAACCCAATCCAGGAAAAAGACCTATACATGTTGACATTTGGAGGCTCCTGGTGAAAAAGTCATTGCCTACCTGAGCACCCTACAATAAATCCCATCCATGTATACAGAACTTCAATCAGCTCTTTAGGGCCTCTTCCTTAAATCCAATCCGAGCGGCAGTCAACAATCACCACAGAGGAAAGCATCCAACGTGACAGAGAATACAACAATCAAACAGGAAGACAAAAGGATCTATGAAGGAAGCAGAAATGATGAATGAGCAGCAGACACTGAAAATAAAGTATATTTGATATCTTTAGAGGCAGAGGAGAAAATGCTGCATCCATAGGATGTGATGAAAAAGGGATAATCAAAGCAAGAAAGAGTGTTTGGAAATCAGAAAAATAACGAAATGAAAATTTCAAAAATTCTGCACCAGCATTGGAAGATAGAGCTACAGAAATTTCCCTGAAAGCAAACAAAAGAACAGCAATATGAGTAAGAAAGAGAATTAGAGGAGTGATTCAGAAGGGTCGACACCCAGTAAAAGTAGTTTCATAAAGAGAATAGAGAAAAGTGATGGTAAGGAAATTATCAAGGAAATAATACAAAAAGATGCTCTGGAACTGAAGGACATGAGTCTTGTCTAACATGCCTAGCACAGGAGTTGAAAATGGACCTAGACCAAGATAACCCACTGTGACACCGCAGAATTCTAGGGTTGATAATTCCTTTATATTTTGCATTTGATTTATCTAGGGATAAAAAGGTCTTAAGAGTTTTCAAAGAGAAAACTAAAAAGTTACATATAAAAGATCAAGGGTCAGAACAGGATTGGACTTCTCAATAGTAGCATTGGAAGTAAGAAGACATTGGAAAAATACTTCCGTTATTCCAAGGGAAAATTATTTTCAGCCTAGATTTCTATTCCCAGCCACACTATTGAATAAGTATGAGGACAAAACAAGGACATTTTCAAACACGCAAAATACAAATAAGTTTACATCTGATGTACCCTTTCTTGGGAAGCCAATGGAAGATGCTCCATGATGAGGGAGTAACCAAGAAAGAGGAAGAAGGCTTGTGATCCAACAATGCAGAGGGGAAAGGGAATTTCCAAGATGCGGGTGAAGGAAAGTCCCAGAATGACAGTGGTGGGGCAGGCCTAGGAACCAACCAGTTTAGATTAGAGAAGAACATTGAAAACTCCAACAAAAATTTCTCTAGGAAATTCTGATTATTGATAGATTTG
Source organism: Lynx canadensis (assembly GCF_007474595.2). NCBI lineage: Eukaryota > Metazoa > Chordata > Mammalia > Carnivora > Felidae > Lynx > Lynx canadensis. The sequence continues at coordinate 36,272,501 of NC_044320.2, read as the reverse complement.
AGATCTAAAAAGGATTGTATAATGAATCAGTTTGCAGAGCTGTTGGAACTATGGAAAGACTTAGATATTTAAGGAAACAAAACAAATGCAAAATAAAAGGAATTATCAACTCCAGAAAGAAGAAAACGTTGAGAAAAACAAAACAAAATCTCAGTTCACTACTTGGCTCAGTAATGAACAATGTTTATTTTACATAATCATAATAATGAAAACACTGTGTGTGGATTGAACCAAAAAGTAATAAACAATTATGTTGGGAGGAGAGAAAGCACAGGAAGGGGAGGGGTGAATGATTTAAAACGTTCACTTACTATAGTGGAAAATATTTAAAATAAATGACTCAAGAGAGAGAGAACTACGTGTGCCTATTATCCAAAAACATGAATGTAAATACCAAAAAAGGAAGAAAAAAAAAAAAGCTATGAATGTTGCAAGTGGTTGCCTCTGGGGAACAAAAGAAAGATGAGATAGGAAGGAGGTCAAGGGACTTTCACAGATGGTGTATTTTGATAAAATATAAATAAAAATTAAAAATCCAAAAAAGGAAAGAAGACTGGACCTGTGTTGGTCCAATGATGGCTTTACAAACACACACCTTCAAATCCCTCAGTGATAAAGTCAGCAAAGACAAAGTGTCAGGTATATGCATAGTGTTAGGAGAATTTCTGGAACTGGGATCGTTTATTTCTACTAACATGAAAACACCAACAGTAACAACTAGCGATCGTGTCCATAGGCTTTCAAGACACCTTTGCAAGTTTGCTACCATGTTATCCTATGCTTTCAAGGAAAAACACTGAAACTCAGGAATTTAATGGAAGTCATTGATACAGTAAGTGGTAGAGGCAGGACCTGATGCCAAGTCCTCTGTGGTAGATTATATTTTCAAAGATGGACTAATCCCTCATGCTCTTCTTCCACTCCTCCACCAAAAGATGGAGTCTATTTCTCCACCCCCTTGAGTCTGGGCAGGTCTTGCATCAGCTTTGACCTATATAATGCCGTGAGAGAGTTTTGGTGACTTCTCAGTCTAGATCATTAGAAGATTTGCAGCTCTTGCTTTGGTCTTGTGGCATATTCCCTCTGGCACACTCTGTCTTGGAAAGCAGCCTCATCCTAGGAGAAGCCTAAGCCACATGGAGAGGCCATGTGGGCACTTTAACTGCCATCAACTGCCAACCGTGTGAGTGAGCTGCCATCTTGGACCTCCAGCCCATGTGAACCTTCCTCTGACTCCAGGTCACTATCTGACTACAACTGCATGAGAGATGCCAAGTGAAACCACCCAGCTGGCATGTCAACCCACGGAACTGTGAAAGAGAATAATTAAGACTATTATGTGATGTCATGAAGTTTTAGGGTGATCTGTTACATGGCAATAGGTCACTGAAACATTGCTTAACACCAAGGTCCTTATTCTTTCCTCGATACCACCCTATGGGCATTTCTCAGCAGAGACATTGAAATTGGTGGGAGAATTTTTTTTGTAAGAATTTTTTAAGTTTTCCCTGCACACTGTGGACCCTTAGCACCCCTGGCTTTTGTCCATGAATCTGATACCCCTCCCCCAATGTCATGGTGATAACAAAGAATGCCTTCACAGTTTCCCAAGGGGCTCCTAAGAATAACATCCCCAGGTGAGATCTCCAGGTACACAGAGCCATCTTGAGATGGTTTAAAGCTGAATTCCACACAAATGGAAAAGAGAAGTCACTTCTGTCAGTGGGAACGGACAGAAAGGGAAAGCGTGCGGGATAATAGCTCCCACAGTCCAACTGCAGAGTCTCCGTGGCCCTACCTCTGACATCTAAGTTGCTGGTTTTTTGGCCTGAGCTCCCTAAGCCTTGCAAACTGTTTGGTGGTAACCATGCCCACAGGGGGAAAGGGTGTGGGAGGTACAGAACCATGGAGCATTCATCTGGGAGGGAAGGGAGAGTCATTTAGTGCAGCCACTCGCCTTACCGTCTACTGAAGCCAGAATGGGGAATGTGCACCAGTACTATACCCCAGGACCTCCCCCCCACCCCCAAGCACATGCTCTTCCTACCACTCAGACAAGAAATGCTTGTGACTGAGGTTATTATTAGATGGCGAAATGGATAAATTTACTTTGGGCACACAGAATACAGCCGTCCAAGTTAGCCTCACATGACCGACGGTTGGACAAGTTTCCAGGGGCGCTGTAACAAAGTACCACAACCTGAGTGACCTAACAGAAATGGATTGTTTCACTGTCTGGGGCCTGGAAGTTCGTGATCAAGGCGTCGGCAGGGTTGTTCCTTCTGGGGGATGCACAAGAAATTCTGCGTCATATCCTCCTCTAGCTCTGGCGGCTTGCCCGCCATCTTTTTGCGTTCCTCCGTCTTCATCTTCACAATGGCATTGTACCTGCCTGCATCTGTCTCCAATTCCCCTTTTTGTAAGGACACCAGTCACACTGGATGGAGCCACGCTGCGTTAGTATAACCTCAACTTACTTCTGGAAGAACTCTATTTCACATTTGGGCTAGGACTTCAGCATACGATTTGGGGGTGGGTACAACTCACCCCATACAAAAGTTGCATGTCGGGGCGCCTGGTGGGCGCGGTCGGTTAGCGTCCGGCTTCAGCCAGGTCACGATCTCGCGGTGTCCGCGAGTTCGAGCCCCGCGTCGTGCTCTGGGCTGATGGCTCGTAGCCTGGAGCCTGTTTCCGATTCTGTGTCTCCCTCTCTCTCTGCCCCTCCCCCGTTCATGCTCTGTCTCTCTCTGTCCCAAAAATAAATAAACGTTGAAAAAAAAAAAGTTGCATGCACATGCTTTCTGTTTCTCATGTAAAGGTCACTTTGGATTTCCCGAAGTTTGCATCTTCGCTTTGACTCTTGGCCTCACACTGTACGAGGCAGATTTTTCACTTGAAAAAAATCTGATCAGCCCACCCGAGCCCGGGATCTGTCTCTTTTCCTGAGAGAACGTGTTGCGGCTGAGAGCCGCTGCTGGGCAACTACAGAAAGTCTTTGACGGGGCCTCTAATCTGCTTCGTGGCACACCTGTGACAGCTGTGACCTAGGTGTGCGTCACATTTTGCCTTCAGAAGGCTCTGAAAGAATGAAGTCAGCTGGCTGAAGACACCTGGGGAAGTACAGCCACCTGAGCATGGGGAGCCTTCCAGCTTTGGAAGCACAAAGTCTTTAAGACACACAATGGGACGAGACAGAATATGGGGAAAGCCTGATGTCACTGCAAGTCAGGGAGAAACGTTCAGTCATTTATTTATTCATACGTTCCTTCAACATGTTCTCAGTGAGCAAGCACCCAGTATGAGCCAGGCGCTGTGAAATTCAAAATCCGGTGGGGAAGAAAAGTAAACATACAAGCAATTCTGACTGCGATAAATAACATGGAGGAAACAGTGTGCAATAATAAGGAACAGCAAGGACGTCGACTTTTAACGGTGGTCAAAGAGCCCCGTAAGGGGTAGCCATGGAGACCTGGAAGATTCAGGCAAGGATGCAGGAACAGCTTGTGCAAAGGGCCTGAGTTGCTGATGGGCTTGGAATTTTTCAGGAACTGAAAAGAAGCAGATGTGCCCTGGAACAAAGATATGCCTCCGGCAGAGGCAAGAGATGAGGCTGCAGAGTAGGGTGTGGGCCAGGACCGGGATGGGATTTCACACAGACACTGTGCAAAGCCACCACAGAGTTTTAAGTAAGAGAGTGAGAGGGGTGCCTGGGTGACCCAGTCTGTAGAGTGTCCGACTTAGGCTCAGGTCATGATCTCACAGCTCGTGGGTTCAAGCCCCGCGTCGGGCTCTGTGCTGACAGCTCAGAGCCTGGAGCCTGCTTCGGATTCTGTGCCTCCCTCTCTCTCTGCCCCTAACCCACTCGCATTCTGTCTCTCTCTCTCAAAAATCAATAAACATTAAAAAAAATTCTAGGGGCGTCCTGGGTGGCTCAGTTGGTTAAGCATCTGACTTCGACTCAGGTCATGATCTCATGGTTCATGAGTTCGAGCCCCACGTCGGGCCCTGTGCTGACAGCTCGGAGCCTGGAGCCTGCTTTGGATTCTGTGTCTCCCTCTCTCTCTGCCCCTCCCCTGCTCGCACTCTGTCTCTCTCTCTCTCTCAAGATAAATAAACGTTAAAAAAAATAAAAATAAAAAAAGAGTGAGATGATTTGATTTCTTTGTTTTTTAAATCATTCTCTCAGATTGGCAAAGATTAAGGTTTGAAAACACATGGGGTTGGCAAAGGTGTGAGGAAACAGACAATCTCATAGCTTGCTGGTGGAGTTATACGTTTGTAGAGGAGCAACTTGGCAATATTTATCAAAATCAAAAATGCACTACTTTGACTCAGCGACTTTGTTTCCATGCATTTATCCTGTATATGTAATGCTTGAAAATCATCATATACTAGATTATTCATTTTTGGCATTGTATGACTACACAAGATTAAAAAAAGACCCTAGATATCAGTAAGCGACTGATAACCCATCAATATCAACAAATAAGGGCTTGGCTGAGCAAATGGTGGTCATTCACACGGCATAATGCTGGACAACTGTAGGGATCAGGGACCTCTTTATGTACTGATGGGGGCCAGTTTCTGAAATATACAGATAGTCAATTTTAAAAAGCAAGTTTCGCGCACCTGAAACATTGTATGCCAACTATAAATCAAGAAGAAGAAGAAGAAGAAGAAGGAGGAGGGAGGAGAGGAGAAGAAGAAGAGGAAATTCCAGAGAAGAAGAAGAGAAATTCCAGAGAGAAGAGAAGAAGAAGAAGAAATTCCAGAGAAGAAGAAGAAGAAGAAGAAGAAGAAGAAGAAGAAGAAGAAGAGGAGGAGGAGGAGGAGGAGGAGGAAATTCCAGAGCCGTGTGTAGAGTATATATATCATTTAAGAAAAAGACATGTGTGTGTGCGTTTAGGTCCTTCAGGAGAGGAGTAATGAAAGCTGTAAAGAAACAAAAGACCTTGGCCACCGTGTCAGAGTGGGGGAAGATGAAAGCGGGGGTGGGGGGGGAGTGTCCAGAAGCCACCCGGGTGCCCAGGCTGGAGGCCCTGGCCTGGATGCTGGGGGCAGTGCGTGGAGATGGGGACAAGTGGGCAAATGTGCGGCAGGAAAGCCGGACAGGATGTCGGGGTGTGAAGAGAGAAATGAGCACGAGGGACAGCCAGCCAGGTTTCTTGCGTGACCTCCTAGTGGAGGTGCCGTTCACCTAGAGGAAGGGCAGGCTTGGGGTGGGGTGCAGGACAGAACTGAAGGTGAGGTTTGGGGCATGCTAAGTCCGACGTGCCAGCAATCACCTAAGCGGAGATATTGTACAGGAGCCCCAGTAGTGAGGCCCGAGTTTAGACGTCCTGCTCGGTCCCTCCCCACACCTCCACCCAAGAACACTGCCAGTGTCTGTAACAGACAGCTGGCTGTTTTGGGTGACGAGAGGAGGCAAGAGCATTCCTGGGAGGGGAGAGGGGAGCACTGAGGTGTGGCAGACCGCACTTGATTGACATGCCACAGGAGAGGTAAGCCCGGGAATGGCAGGGCATGACTTGCATTGTAGAAGTCCCTCTGATGGGAACAAGACAGACAGATCAGAGGGAGGTAAAATGGAGCCACCGGCAAGTTATTGCTGGAATAAAGGAGCTGAACGAGCTTGGGGCCAACGGCGATGGAGAAGAGGGTAGGATGTGGATGGGATGTGGGGGTGGGGAGGGTGGAGGAGCTGAGAATAACTCCCAGCCTTCTGGCGTGAGTGACTGCAGGGGTGGTGGGGCCATTTCCCGAGAGCAAGTGTGGGAGGCGGAAGGGGGAGGCAATCCTTAATCAACCTAAGCTTGACTCGGTTCCTAGAGACGGGTCCTGTGTGGTAAGAAGACTTTTCTCCCAGCCTGTGTCTTACCACACCGCACTGCAGCCCTGTCCTGGGAACTTCGGGGGGGCTCTTACTCTATCGTCACCAACTTTGACTCTATCTCCCCATGGCCCCCCCCCACGTGGAATCCATCATCAAACCCTAAAAATCCTGCCATCAAACTATCTCGCTTCTGTCCTCACCTTTCTATTCTCACGGGGCCCTAAACTGGCAGGAAGTGACCAGGGCCTCTCTGGAACTCTGGAGGCCTGTCGCTGGGTCACAGGAGGCATCTGGCTGCAGTCGAGGCTGCTGTGCGTAAGATGACTCTACGGCCAAATCTATAGCCATTACTGAGGACTTTCCCCATAATAACATGGTGACAAGCCTTGTTCTCATAGATAACGCGGGCTAAATCCAAGGTCAGAGTTGCGCGGCATTTCCTCTGAAGCTTTGGGACTGGGAAAGTCCTTTGCTAAGTGGCTGATCACTGTTCATGCAGCAGCCCACCCCAGAGAGAGCCTGACTACCACACACAGAATGTCTAACACGATGAGGCCTCGGCTCTGGAGGGCCTGCCACCCTCTGAGTCACAGAGCCACACTGCACTGTACCTTGGGCCCCGTCCTGAAGTCAGGGACTGTGTGAGGCCTTCCCCAAGTTGGCCAGGCACCTAATGTCAAGAAGCCAGGTAGCAGAAGCAAGGGGTGTGTGTGTGTGTGTGTGTGTGTGTGTGTGTGTGTGTGTGTGTGTGTGATTGACAGTGGATCGGGCAGGATGGCAGGAAGGCTCCCTGCTGAGGTCTCTGGATGGCAGAAAATGCACAGAAAAGAGCATGTCAAGTGGCTCTGGGACAGGGAGATGGCCTTATGCTTTTCTTACTCAAAGGTACTGCTTCTTCTGGGTACTGGCCACATTTGGAAGCTGGACCAGGAGCTGAACTTGGTTCTCAGAATCCCGGCAGGGTGGTCTGGAAGGTGACGGGGGAAGGGCGTAGGTGTGCCTCAACTGCTTTGACTCAGGTTGCAACATGTCAGCGTGCTGGCGGGTTCTTCGTGTTTCAATCAGATGAAGTTTTTGTTGGATGTTTAGTGACAGGCACCCTCTACTCACGTCATCAAAAGCCTACGGTGGAAGGGAAAATCAACTGCATATTCCTGAAAGCCAGGAAGTATCAAGTGCAAAACCTAAACAGACTTCTCTTACTAGGGTGCCCGAATGCAGTGACAGAGGGAGCAGGCGCTTGCGTGTGGGGTCGGGGAGAGAAGCTCCTTAACACCCGCCTTCCCAGATGGGGAGGCAGCTCATCCCTCGGGGGCAGCGCCCTGGTGGGCGGCAAGGGCTCGGCCTCTTCCCCGCTCCTCCGGGCCCCATCTTCATCTCTGTCTCCGACCTTCCAGAGTGTCCAGCACTGTGCAGGGCACATCCTGGACCCTCAGGATGGTGCTGGTGGAGTGGCTCAGAGAAGGACTGGATGAGCGGTGAGTGTGTGGATGCCTGGGGCCACAGCAGCTTTGGGGGCAGCTGTGTGACTCTGGCCAGTCACCCGAGAGCTTTCTGACCCCCCGGGCTACGCCCATCAGGGTCATCTGCGAGACTTATGGTCTTAGATCCCCCCCTCCCAGAGTTGAAGCTCATGTCATCGGACCATGCCTAGGTGTGGCCATCCACCGAGCCTAGGGTCACTCCCCTCACTTCTTCCCATTCAGCACCTGCTTCTGTCATTCAGCCTCCTCAATGACAGTTCTTGATTTCAGTCTCCACAGACTTGGTCCTTCTAACCCCCCTTCTCGTCCCTTGATTTCCTCTCCCTCGCAGCTGCTGGACCTTCCCGTCATTAAGAATTGCAAAGCCGGGGCACCTGGGTGGCTCAGTCGATAGAGCGTCCGACTTCGGCTCAGGTCATGATCTCGTGGTCTGTGAGTTCAAGCCCCGCATCAGGCTCTGTGCTGACAGCTCAGAGCCTGGAGCCTGTTTCGGATTCTGTGTCTCCCTCTCTCTCTGCCTCTCCCCTGCTCATGCTCTGTCCCTCTCTGTCTCAGAAATAAATAAAACATTAAAAAAAAAAAAGAATTACAAAGCCTCGGGGCGCCTGGGTGGTTCAGCTGGTGAAGCGTCTGACTTCAGCTCAGATCATAATCTCCAGGCTCGTGAGTTCGAGCCCACGTTGGGCTCTGTGCTCTCAGCACAGAGCCCGATTCGGATCCTCTGTCTCCTTCTCTATGTGTCCCTCCCCGCCTCAAAAATAAATGTTAAAAAAACACAAAAAACAAACAACAAAGAATTGCAAGGCCTCTGTGACCGCTTCTTCAACCACCTGCCAATTGCCCAGCTCTGCTCGTTTCTTCCAGAACCCCAATTCCCACCTCTTCACAACCGGACCAGGGCCTATAAAGACACCGATCTCACCACATCCCAAGTGTCCCTCCCCTCCGTCATCTTCTCGAGTTCCCCTCACCCAGCTTAAACTCCATGGCCAGTCATAACTCCGCACGTGCACATCAGCCCCCTCCCTTCTCTTGCACTGTGGTACTCACCCAACAGCCCCAGTGGAGCTCAGCCTTCTGTCAACGCCACACCGGCCCCCACCCAACCCCCCACCCCCGCCCCCTCCCCCCAACACTGAGCATGAACAGTCAAAAAGATGAGGAGCAGGCCGGTTGGTTGGGTACTTCAAATATGAGGGAGCCCTTCGTGCTTTCTGAAAACCCAGCCACGTCCCCCAGCTCCACGCGTTCCCTCGCTCTCCAGTCCCCCACGTCTCCGTCTCAGTGATGACGTTGCTTCTGACTTTACTTGGGAAATCGTGAAATGAGAAGAGCGTTTAAGGAGACTCCTCTCATCCCGTCCGTGTTGGCGTGCGGGGGTGACCGTGACCGGGTACCACAGACTGGGTGGCTGAACGACCATTGATTTTCCTACAGTTCCGGAGGCCGCGAGTCCAAGATGAAGGCGTGGACAAAGTTGGTTTCTCCCGAGGCGTCTCTCCTTGGCTTGTAGATGGCCGCCTTCTCCCTGAGTCTTCACACGGCCTTTCCTCTACGTGCTCCCATTGTTGGCATCGCTTCCTTGTCTTATAAGGACATCATTCGTATCGGATTAGGGCCTCCTCATTCGGGGCACAGGGCCCACTCGCCTCCTGGCACACAGGCTTAGCAGTGGTAGCTCCTCCCAGGATGCCTGAGGCCCTCAGGAAAGGTTTGAGGGGCAGACAAACCCTCCCTCACCCCCTAGAGTAGGGCTTTTATTTTAAAGTAGATGTGGCCGGGCGGTGGGGGGGGGGGTGGGGGGGGGATTGCCTGGGTGGCTCCCTCAGTTGAGTGCCCAACTCTTGATTTCGGCTCAGGTCGTGATCCCAAGGTTCATGGGATCAAGCCCCATGTTGGGCTCTGCATAGACAGCACGGAGCCTGCTCGGGATTCTCTTTCTCCCTCTCTCTCTGCCCCTCCCCCACACGTGCAGGCACGCTCCCTCCCTCTCTCTCGCTCTCTCTGAACAATAAATAAACTTAAAAAAAAAAAAAAAGATTCGGTGTTTCAGTCACTTCCCTAGACGCCAGCAAAGCACAGAGAAACAACGGGATTCCAGAAAGGTCAAACGGTTTTGTGATCAAATGTCTCTTTGGTTTGGTGATGGAAGTGCCGAGGCCATCCCTTCTCCCTCCTCCCAGGTTCTTCCTGAGGCGGGCCTGGGAGGTGGCTGGTCTCTCCCTCTCTCCACCATGCCTCGGCTTTCCTGTGCCCATGGCTTCTGTTCCACAGCCGTGTCCAAGGAGGCCACACAGAGTTTTGAACGGGGGAGAGCAAAGAGTCTGGAGGGGAAAACAACATCCACGGGCTCTTTCATATTTTTCTAAGTTCCCCTAGTTTTCTACTGCATGCTGGTGTCTGGAGAGAGAAAGAGAGGGAGGGAGGGAGAGGGAGAGCCCAGGGATGGGGCAGGGGGAGAGAGAGGTTTTTTATTTCATAAAGATTTTACTTCCCACAATCTCAAGGAGGGAAGGAATCGGCAGTGCTTGCTTATTTGTTTGTCAGACCTATACACTCGCCCTGCCCCTGACTCAGATCACCGAGAGGCCAGAAGCGTGGCGATCAATTAAAAGGCAGAAAAGCCGGCAGCAGTGAGTGGCATGTATTCAATCAAGGGGACACAAATTGTAAAAGATCATCTTCTCCCGGGCCCGAGGCTGCTCTCTTCCTTCAGGAAGGCCTTGAAGAAGCGATCACTTCTGTGTTTCAGAAGGGACGGGGGATTCCAGATTTTTCTTATAACTCATTCCTCATTATGATGAAGGTATTTCTCTTCCCTAGAAACCCTGCCCCCTGAAGCTTCAGCGTCTGTGTAATTTGCTTTCCGCAGTTTTCTGTCCGCTAGGTTAGCCCTTCTTGGTTAGGTTGTGATGATTCTCCTTTTGTTTTCTCTGCTTTTCTCATCATAATGCTTTCTTCACCTCATTTCGCTCAATCCTCCCTCCTTTTTTCTTCTCTCCTGTAGTCTTCTGACTTCACAGCCATAGCACCAAATGCTCAGTGGCTATTAAATAAATGTTTCATATCAAGAAATCTTACACCGCTTGATGTGGAGTAACGGCTCACAGTTACTGAGCATTTGCCGCAGGCCAGCTCTGGGCCAACCTCCAGGATGGAGTGCATTACATCCTGCCTGAATCCTCAAAGCTACCACATGAGGTTGTGGGAATCCTCAGGAGGGCTGGGACAAGGCGGAGGCAAGCGGGACCCTAGGCCACAAGAATTAAGGAGGCGCTCACTTTTAGAGTCCCGAAAGGGCAGGCGACCCCGAGAAGGCCTCACGGTGCACTAGCCTGAACATTACGGCAATTTCCATTTCTAACATAGAAGGAAATGGACAGATGGTAGGGCAGTTGCCCAACGTCACAGAGCTAAAGAAGAAAGAACATTTGAACACAGGTTTACATAAGTCCAGAAACCCCAGCTCTTAAGAGTTATAACCAAGGGGCGCCTGGGTGACTCAGTTGGTTGAGCATCGGACTTTAGCTCAGGGCATGATCTTCCAGTTCACGGGTTTCAAGCCCCACATCAGGCTCGCAGCTGTCAGTGCGAAGACAGTTTTGAATCTTCTGCCCCCCTCTCTCTCTCTGCCCCCCTCTCCCTCTCCCTTCTCTCTCTCAAAATAAGCAAACTTAAAAAAAGGAAAGAAATTATAATAATATGTACCCAGAGCACCCAAGTAGCTTTGAATGTCACCATTCTTAAATATGAAGAGAAAGACAAGCAGCTTCGACTTTTGAGGAAAGGCCTCTAACCCAAATGCCAGAGATCTAATTAAGCAAACAGATAAAAGGGGAAAAAATGCAGGAAGTCCTAAAGCTGCAATAATGCAGAAAACAGAAGACAGCTTCAAACTAAAGTTTATAAACTCAAACAATGAGAAGATGTTGCATCCATGGATCGAGGACCAGATAAAAAGAAACATTCAGAGAGTAGGGGAAACGCTTCTAGAGATTAAGACATTATAACAGAAATGAATATTTCAATAGAAGGCTTGAACAGTGAGGTTGAAGGAGCCCTCCCAGGAAATAGAAACAAGACAAAAAGAATAGGAGAGAAAAGGTAGAACCAGAGAAGCAATGCAAGAAGTCCAACACCAAATTTATTGGCATTCCAGAAAGAAAGCAGAGCAAAAAATGGAGAGGAGGAAATTATTTAAAAAGACACCAAAAAATGTGGACCGACTGTCCAGAATATTGAATAAAAAAAAAAAATAGATAAGTTATGGTGGAAATTTGACAAAATCAGGGACAAAGAGATGATCATAAAGGCTTCTAGGAAAATATTAAAAATTAGGAATCAGAATGGTATTCCGATTTCTCACCAATCCCATTGGAAACTAGAAGTCTGTGGAGCAATGCTTTTAAATTCTGAAGGAAAATGACTTCCGTGTGGATGGGAGGCTAAGCCAAAGACATTTTTTTCAGATAGGCGAAATCTCAACAAATCCATTTTCCATGGACCCTTTCTCATGAAGCTACTTAAAGGATGTACTTCAACAAAACGAGAAAGTAAACCAACAAAAAGCGACCCGGGTAACATCTAATCCAAGGCAATCATGTCCAGGGCAACATGGTTCAGTAGGTCTGGAGAGCTCTCAGTTCACGGTGGGGCCACAGGTTGGAGGACACTGAATACCTGTGTTCATGCCACCACAAGGACAAAGACCTGATAGCCTTTTAATGTACTTGCCTCCATTGGGAAGAGTTAACAAGGAGTCAGAGGACTTGGTGAGAGGCACCTGAAAATCGGAGCAAATGTACCTGGGTGATTACTCCGGGGAAAAAGAAAACACGTACATGAAAGGAAATGTAATTATAGCAGACTCTGAGGCTTATCTGTGAATAACAGTTAACGATATTGACTGGGGCATATCAACATAAATTCTGAGTATTAAAGAATCCAAAAGAGGTGAAATATTATATTGGAGAATGATGTGAATGCGTGCAAGTGTGTATAAAATGTAAAAATTAAATCTCCTCTACTATAGTGGGAAGTTACTATGGTCTAAAATGGGGAAAAGTCAAGAAATATATTACTTGAAACTATGGAGGAAAATACCAGAAATGTCTGAAAGAGTCCAAAATGCCTGTCTCTGAAAACTGGGACTCAGGAAGAAACATGCTGAGGGTAAGGGAGCCTCTGCTTTTTATTATAAAAAAAATACTACTGTGATACTTGTATGCTTAAATAAGGTCTATTTGTTACCATGATCAAAATTAATGTTAAAGGTAATTTCAGTACACTTATTTACTGCCTTTCTTTTTCCTCTTAAAACTAGAAACCGTGTGTGGGAAAATATCACTTCTTGGGCCTTTTTCCCTCTTGAACAGAATATGCTGTCTTACTCCTTCCTCGCCTCTATATTTTATTATGAAGCAGGACAGCAGTTTTAATCACCCCTAAAGAGCCCATAATCCTCGACCCAATATTTGACTTTGAAATTAATTTTACAGCTCTGTTTGACTACACTTAGGTCATAGATTACGTATGGAAAGGCAGCTTACGAGAAATTTAAAAGCTGTCCACCTTCCCCACCTGCCCTTGATCCAGAGGTAAAGGTCTGCTTCACGGGTTTCTCTGATGGAAAGTACCCATCACAGCAACACAGTCCCTCTCGCCGATCGTGCCCCCATTTGTGTTCCCACACTTCGCCTGGAACTGGCTATCAAATTCCGAAACTTTTCCAACAGCCATTCAGTCACCAGCTCAATCAATGTTTCTTTTTTAATCTTTATTTATTTTGAAGGAAGGAGAGACAGAGTGTGAGCGGGGGAGGGGCCGCAGAGAGAGAGGGAGACACAGAATCCGAAGCAGGCTCCGGGCTCTGAGCTGTCAGCACAGAGCCCGACGCGGGGCTCGAACCCACAAACCACGAGATCATGACCTGAGCCCCACAAACCGTGAGGTCATGACCTGAGCTGAAGTCGGACGCTTAACGGACGGAGCCACCCAGGCGCCCTGCTCAATCAATGTTTCTTAAGCATTCAAGGGTGCTCAGCATTGTCTTAACCCTCTGGAGGAGAGAAAATACCAGAAATGGTCTATGCCCTAAGGAACTTGAAACCCAGTTGAGACAGGGGGCCCTGGACCAAAACAAAAGAAAAGAAAACAAACAAAACCAAACCCATCGTGAACAAGGTGGAATATAGAGGTTATCTGTGAAAGGCAAGAAAACATAAAGACGTGCTGTTTGGTTCCCGGAAGGGGAGACCAGGGATGGCGAAACGGTCAGATCAGACTCCAGGGAGGAGGTAGACCTTGGCCTGTGTGCTCAGAGGTCATGTGTCGCTCAAAGCTATCTTTCTGGACTCCCCTGACTTGGCACCTCTCCCCTCAAAAGTTACCCACGCCTTCCTCTGGGCTAACGCTGGATTTTGGATATGCTTCTGGGACTGCAATCATCCCATAGCTCAACAACTTGGGCTAAACTCTCTGTTTACACCACAAAACTGCGAGTTCCCCCAGCTCTGGGCTGTATCTCTTGGCAGGCCCGGCCCCTAACTTAGCTGAGGGGCTCAAGAATGTGAGCTGAATGGAAGAGCGAATATTCTTTACTGCAAGAAGGACAATGACGACTCGGGCACAGTGTGTGACATTGCAAGTATTTCTCCCCAGCCCCGAAGCGGGCCTCCCTTTCCCACCCTGTCTGCACGTGGGGGGCGTGGGAAGGCTGGTGGGAGAGTGGGGTCAGAGAGCCAGACAGGACAGGGGAGTTCTCCATAGGGGTCATCTGGGGGGCGGGGGGGGGGGGGACAGTCTGAGCTCCAGCTGTGTCTGGCACATGGAGGACTCTCAGAGAATTCACACGCCATCCCTCCCAGGCCCTGGGGCTTCATACCCACTGCGCGAGGGCCCGGGAGGCTGAGTGTCCTCTCCTGATTTCTCAAGAAACACAGAGCAAACCCGCAGTCAAGGTGGCCTTGATGGGGAGTGGCTCTGTGGGTGGCCAGTGTTGACTGATGGCCCCAGATCTGTAGGTCTGGGGTCACCTGAGCCCATGTTATGAGCCTGTGGAGTACATGGAGAGGAGACAAAAGAGGCGAGTGGAGCAGGGGGGACCCGGCGGTCGCCTCACCCCCAGGAGACACCAACAAGTGGAGCCATTTAGGCTGGCCCCGGAAAAAATGGGGCTGCCTTCTCCTCTGGTGCTACGTGGTCACAGTGACTTCGGCCTCTTCGTTCGTCATAGGACCCTAACAGTGTCTCCTTCGTGGGGTGTCTTCGGGGCCAGGCCGGGCCAGGATCAGGCACAGACACGGCCAGCATGGTGGCTGGCTCGCGCATCGCACAACTGGGCCCCACCCCTCACCTGGGCACCGGCTCTCCCACGTAGGAGGTGCAGAGCACGGCAGCGGCCTGAAAAACGACCGGCATTCTAACCGTGACTTGCATTTTTTATAATTCTGGTTTTCTCTTGACCAATTAAAAAAAAAAAAAAAAAAAAAAGCCTTTTTGCTCCTTTTCCTCTTGGGCCCACCGGTTGTGCTAGTTAAGGACAGCTCCAGGTATTGTGGTCAATCATAGAGCAGGCGGGAGGGACCCTCAGAGCAGTCCCAAGAGGCAGTGCTGTGCCAAGGTAGGGCGAAAGTCAGACTTCCTGGCTTTGTGCTCAGCAGTCCTGGGGGAGGGAGGGGGCTGGCGCAGAGAGGCAGGGATGGAGCAGGGCCGAATGGACAGCCCTTTGCCCCCAATTTGCTTGAAGTGCCCTTCCTGACCAACCTTGGCCATCCTAGAACCACCTGAGATGCTTTTAGAAAACGTTCATGCCCAGAGGCATCTGGGTGGCTCAGTAGGTTAAGCGTGACTCTCGACTTTGGCTCAGGTCATGATCTCCCGGTTCCTGAGTTTGAGCCCTGCATCCCGCTCCGTGCTGACAGTGTGGAGCTTGCGTGAGATTCCGTCTCCCCTCTCTCTCTGCCCCTCCCCACCTTCTCTCTCTCTCTCTCAAAATAAATAGACTTAAAAAAAGTTAAAAAACAAAACCACAACAACAACAAAAAGACGTTTATACCTAGACCCCACCTCTCCCCAGGATTCTGACTCCATTGGTCTGAGATGGGGCCTGGTTACTCTATTTACCTCCTGATGGTACAGCACAACCAAGGTTGAGATGCTCATGGGTTAACGGAACCTGGTTGCTGAGTTAACCCTTCTTGAAAAGTTGTCTTTGGACAAGTCCTTCGGCACACAGGAGAAACGTGCTCAGGAGTCAGATGACCCAGGTTTGCATCCTGGCTGTGTGTGGACCTTGGGCAGGTTATCTAAGCATCCCTGGACCTCAGTTTTCTTGATCTACACAATGGTCCCTCTCTCACTGCGCTGCTGTGAGCATTATAGAGGTCAGGCACGTGAAGTGTTGGCACAATACTGAGCAAGTCAGCCCTGCCATCGGTACTAATGATTATTTCTCGAAGAAAACACTCTTATCTGCTGCCCAATCTTGCAGGTGGAGAAAGCCTGGGGATCATTCAAGACACTCACCTCATGGCTTCTGCAAATGAGCAGGTGAGCAGCACTACTCCAGGCCATTTTCCTTTCTCCCCGGTCCACCTGTAAGTCCCCAGGGCACTCTTTCCGGCTCTTTCTGGCAATGACAGCGGGACTGCACTTCCCTGATACGCTGTTTCCAAAGCCGTTCTCAGGTGTTGTCTCATTCAACAGCAGCCCTCGCCCTCCCACGATTTCTACAGCTCCTTCTCAGCCTGAGTAACACCAAGTTAACAAACGGAGCCGTGTCGCCGGGTGTAGGGGGCACAGACGAGTCACAAAGGCAGGCCACTCGGGTACCAGCTCTGGCCTCGCAAGGCATAAATCTCGGACGCGTGTGCCTGTGCTGCCTAACCTCTCCTGCTGACACTTGAGCACCCGTGCAGCTGTCGGCTTAAAAGAGCAACTCTCCTTTCCTCTCGGGGGAAGGGTACTGTGCCTCACGGCCCCCAGCCCTCCCCCTCCGGCAGGTGGTCACAGGGCACAGGGAGCCCTGAGGATGTAGGTGTGGGCACACAGGAGCAAGGAAAGCAAGCAAGACCCTGTCCCTTCCTAAGGCTTCTCCTCTTCCCAGGGGCTGCTTTCCCGGAGTATCTCTACCCAGAGAGCGACAATCCCAGGGGCAAGGCTGCCTGGAGGGCTGCCTGTTGGGGGGCTGCTCTCTTTGGCCTTGGGAGGCAGGTGCAGGGGGAATAAGCATCTGGGAACCAGGAAAGGTCAGAGGTCACTTCCTTGAAGACTGAAATGAGGCTCTGTGGCTGGCATGAGCAAGCAAGGGTGACAGCAGGGGGCCAAGGGTGACAAGCAGGTGAGCCAGCGTCTGTGGGCTTGCGGGCTATGCACGAGGCCTATCCTCACTGGAAGACGCCGAAGGGACTGGCAACGGGGACGCCGTGACCAGATATTATGTTTTGTGTTGGCTTCAGCTCTACTTACAATCCCCTTATTCTTTGCAA
The DNA here is from genome assembly GCF_007474595.2 of Lynx canadensis. Lineage (NCBI taxonomy): Eukaryota > Metazoa > Chordata > Mammalia > Carnivora > Felidae > Lynx > Lynx canadensis. The sequence continues at coordinate 36,255,696 of NC_044320.2, read as the reverse complement.
GAAAAGTTCCACCGAGCTTCAAAGGCCAGCATTTACTTACTCCGGGGTGCCAGGCTGTGTATGAATCTACCTACATGAATTGCTGCCTCTTCTACAGGGCCCCACGCAATTTCCAGGAGGAAGCAGGGCCCGCTTTTGTCCTCGGCCCATTTCAGGTCCCCCCCTGCTCCTTTGCAATAGAGTGAGCGGCGGTTCTCGGTCGCCTAGGTGCTCGAGTGGGCCCGCCGGACCCCTGCCCTTTGACGTCACATGGACCACACTCAGCATCAAAGGTTCTCAGAACCACAGGGATGCCTGACATTGGCTTTGTACACACTCTCACTGTTGCTTGAGCTCGCCTTTCTAAAAGCCATTACTGGGTGTCAGGATGCAAACAAGTACATTTCTCTGGATCGAGCGCTTACACGTATCGGCCGCAAGAGGTTTCTTAATCCTTCCTGCCCCAAGTGAACTGCCCCCCAAATGGCAGGGCTCCCTTCCCTTGTGGAGGCTGAGGCTGCCGGGCAGCTGACCTCAAGGGTGTGGGTGTCTAAAATAAGGGCCCAGGGGGGCTATACCAGGAATGCACAAAACTCACCCCTACCTTACAGAGAAGGAAGAAGGGGTGAAGTCGGTCATTCAGAAAACCAGAAGCGCCTACCTCTGAGCCCAGGTAGGAATGGGAAAGGACGTTGTATGGTGCCCCCTAAAAAACCATCACTTGTTGAGAAACCACATTTGGCATTTGACGGACATTGTCCTCCTAATGACAGTCATGTCACAGATATGGAAACCGAGGCTTGGAGTGGTTACCCAGCCCAGGCACATGCCTCTTCAGAGGCATGAGCTGGGGTTTGGACCTGGGAGCGCTCCTGCCAGTGTCACCCCTTCCACAGGGGCGGAGCGGCCTGGGCCCCTGAGTGAGCAGGAGCCTGAAAAGAGGCCTGGTTTCCATTGTTCGTATTAGTCTGGTCCCGCGTCCAGCAGTTCAGTCCCAACTGGCTAAACGTGTTCCAGCAACTGATCGCTGAGGCAGCACTGTCAGGGTGATGCAATGAGGGCTCGGAAGCTTTGTTTTGTGCTTACAGCAAGGATGAGTTGGAGTAGGAAGCCCAAGTCCTCCAGGGTCAGGTGAGACCAGCCCTCGCTGTACCAAGTGACAGAGAACACAGGCCCCTGCATTGCACCAGTCACAAAAATGGGTGACTTCTTTGGTGACGCTTCAAAATACGGTTCTGAAATGGATCATGCAAAGTAGGGGGCGGCATATTATTCAAGAGTATCCCCAACGGATGCTAGATATTACAGGGATGTGGTGTGGTGCTTCCTGTACATCCGGGGAAGGCAGACTGGATGGCACGAAAGTGACACAGGAATCGGTGTGTGTGGGTGTGCACGCATGTGCAATGTGCACGCGTGTGTGGGTTTGGACTGGGGGAAGGGATGGGGAGGCTGAGTGTCTAGGAGGGCCTCCAGATGTCCCTCCTAACTTCAACTGCTATGACTCTTCTTACTTTATTGTACATTGGAGTCCTTCCGCTGAAAACGGTTTGAAAATCACTGCTAGAAGGGAATGGTGAGTCACTGAAGAATTCTGAGCAGAAAAGTGACAGCAAGGTTTGCACGTTGGAACTATCGCTCCGCTTGCAGGCGCGAGGCCGGATTGCAGAGAAGTGGGGGGGAGTCGGTAGGTAACGGGGAGGGGACTGCAGTACGACCTGTGGCCTGGCCTGCGGCCAGAATCAGGCAGCGGGAAGAAGGGGCGGTGCAGAGGGGGATTTCGGAGGTCAAGCCAGAGGGACTGGCAGTTCTTGGAATCTGCAAGATGAGAGAACCGCTGGTTCCGGTCTGGGAGGACAGAGGTGGGCGTCACTGAGCTGGAACGCACCATCGAGGAGCAGCTTCTCAGGAGGATGAACTGAGTACCCGGCATGGGGGTGTGACAGCTTCGTGGGCCATTCCTGTCAAATCCAGACCTCAACAGAGAGCTCTGTCTGTGCTCGAGACATAACCTAGGGTTTCAATGTACAAATGTCATCTAAAGGGACATGAACGGATGAGGTAACCTGGGCGGAAAGTATAGCTAGAAAAGGGGAAAGGACATGGAACGAGGCCTGGGAGCCCCAACATTGAGAGGGGGACAGAGATAAGAGAGCTAGAAGGAAACAACAAAGCGACTATACGTTAGCAGGCAGCGGAATAAGCGTTTCAAGCTCAAGAGATAGCACCAGGTTCAGATTTGGGTCATCAGCACCTAGGATGTCCTCAGCGCGACAGAGTGAGGATGGAGTGAGGACCAGGAGCCTTGGAAACAGCACCGTGTCGGGAGAGAGGGTGGAGGAGGAAACTAAGAGGAGGTGGCAAAGGATCGGCCAGAGAAGTATGAGAACGAGGCCCGGGTAGAGTCTCAGAAGCGGGACCGGTCAGGGGACTTGGTGGTTGCAAGTAATCAAATCGCTGAATGAATAAAAAAGCTGAAGAATCAGGTCATAGGAACGCGAATTCTCTCAAAGAGGTCTGTAAGTGGGCAACTCCAAGGCTGGTTCCATGGCTAAGTCAGGCCTTTTGGGGCTTTCCCTCATGTTGGCAAAATGGCTGCAGCAACTCCAGACATCTTTTTTTTTTTTTTTTTTTTTTTTTTTTGGCCAACAATGTGGCTTTCTCTCTGTGTCCCTCCTCCCCTTGTATCAGAAAGTAAATGTTCCCTGTGAAGCTCTCCCACGTAGACTCTCCCTCACACCCCATTAACCAGTCCCAGCTGCGAAAAAGGCTGGATAGTGAGTAACCAGCATCTCAGTCTCGTGGGAGAAGCGGAGCTCTTGCTGCAAGAAGGGCGGAGAAAGGCTGGAAGTCAGGAGGGTGACTACCAGGGGCTTCCTCTGGAGCCCATAGAGTAGAGACTTTCAGAAGCAAGGAGAGGTGGTTTCCAGTGGAGTGACATAGCCCAGCACAACGGACACGAGCGATTGCACCGTGCAGGGTATAGGGAGTGCTTCCGAAAGCAGTTTTAGTAGGATGGCAGAGAAGTAGAAACGGAATTGCAAGCGAATTGAGAAGTGAATGAGGATAAGAAAGGGGAATAGATAGTGTAGACCAGTGGTTCCCAACAGGGGACAGGGAGACAGGGTTTTTTCCTCTAGGAAATGTTTGGTAAGGTCTGGAAACCCTTTCAGTTGTCACAACGGGGCTTCTCCACAGCTGTCACAATCATCGTCACAATCATCACTGCTGGCAGCTGGGGTCCTTGCATCCTTCCCAAACTGAATGGAAAGCGTGTCTTGTGGGTAGATGCTGCTAAGTGTCCCCCGTGCTGCTAGAGGCTGAGTGCTTGTGTCCCCCCCACAAATCCTCAGGTTGAAGCTCTGACCCCAAAGTGGTAGAGTTTGGAAAGGAGGCATCGGGAGGCAGTTAGGGTTAGATGAGCTCAGGAGGGCTGGGCCCTCGCGATGGGACTAGTGTCCTTATAAGAAGAGACCCCAGAGCCAGTAGCCTCGCTCTGAGCACTCTGAGGACGGGCTACTGAGGATGCGGTGATGGACGGCTATCTGTGGGCGAGGGAGAGAGCCCACACTAGAAACCGAACTCCGCCAGACCTCGAGCTCAGCCTTCCCGCCTCCGGAACTGGGGGAAATACACCTCCAGGTTTAAGCCTCCAAGTCTACAGTCCAAGCAAACCCAAGCACCTGCACGGGACAGTCCCCACCACAGTGATCTGGTCCACAACGTCGGTAGTGCTGAGGTGGACGGACCCGGTGTAGACTACCCTTTCATGAAATTAGTTGGGATGGGGAAGTAGAGTGAGAAATGCAGGGGTGCATCTTCCTAGGCCAGGGACATGGGTCCAGAGGAAGGGGGTAGGAATTCGGAAGGGAAGTTTGGTTGCTGATGGAGAAGGATGCCACAGAGCTAGGAAGGTGGGTCAAGGGTTGACTGAGGGGAGGCCTCAACCAGGAAGAGTATCTGTGGCCCTAAGACTAAGAGGAGAAAACAAAGATGGGGTAGAGGCAGGCGTGGGGCTGGAACTAAGGGTTATTCCTGCCCCAGGGCCATGACCTTCTGGAGTAACAGGAAACGAGGTCACCCACTGAGTGTGAAGGGGACGAGGAAGGAGGGAAGGGACGGTCTGGAACTGTTTTTAAGGAGGACATAGAGACGGCAGGCCAACCCCCGGAAAAGGAGTGTGTCGAGAGCTTGGGTGAGGTTGGAGGCTGGGTCTGTCCTTGGCCACAGTCCCCGTGGCTGCGTGATTTCCTCCAAAACGCTCGGTACCTCGGGCCAGCCAGGACGAACTGGTGGGTCGGTGATGGAGGGATGCGAAAGGACGAGGACTAAGTGATAGGAAAGTGTTTCAGGTCATCAGGCCGGCGGCCGAGGCCCTGGCAAAATCACTTAAACTCTCCAGGCCTCAGTTTCCTCATCTGTAAAATGGATTTACCCATTACGTCACGGGGTGGTGGTGAGGTTCAAGTGACAGACCTTATGGGAGAGGCTTTGTCAACGATGACTCTTTCCCTATTACTAGTTATCATCATTAGTCCTTAGCGGAGTGATGGTTACCAGCACTTTCGCGGGCATCTTCATTAAGTATCTGCTACCCTCACTGCCCTCCTCCACTCCTGTGTGTTCAGAACAGGGGACTTCTGTCCTGGCGGGACAGACAGACAAATGAATTACCCCAGGACACACAGAAGACCGCTGACCCTCCCTCTCTGGTGTCAGGAATCCTCTTGCTGCCCTGCCCTGACAACACCCCCCCCCCTCCACCCTGCCGCCCAGGGACCAGGCCCCTCTGTATCCCGTGTCTGGGGTCTGTTGTGCACAAGACTTTGATGAACACTTAGAAGGAGCGGCATGCACCTACCGCTGGTGCATAAGTTAATTAGGGCTTAGCTGGAGCGAAAGGGAGCCAGCCAGGGAGTGGGCAGCAAGAAGACAGTGAGGAAAAAGGGGTGGGGCGTGAAGACCAGCTGGGGACCCCAACTGGCAAAGAGCTGGAACTAGACAAATAGGGGGAAACTGGGGGAAGCTGGGAAAGGTGGACGTTCCAACAGCCTCGTCCACCCAGCCTGTGGTGAGGACGGGTGACAGGGAGCGGGGGGCCCAGGCCGGGGCAGAGGGCGGGGAGGGGAGGGCCGGGGACACCCCAGAAAGAAAGACACTGAAGAGAAGGACGGCAGGGCTGGGGAGAGAGGGAGGGCCTTGACCAGAGTGCCTGGGACACGCATGTGGAGTCACCAGAGCAGAAACCAGTTTGGGAGGGAAGAACAGGTGACCGACAGGTAGTCATCGTTACTAACATTTTTTTAGCTATAACCTGTGTAACAGCTCACGCCGTGACCATCTTACCTACAGTCATTATTTCGTCATAAGCCATGAGACGGGTGTCGGTAACCCCACTGACAGACGAGCAGACTGGGGCCGCAGAGGCCACGGACCATGGCGGGGGCCACACAGCCAGTAGACGGCACAGCCACTTGACCCAGTTCAAGGCTTTGCGGCCCATGCGCCGGCCCTGTGCAACACAACACGGACAACATCACAGTGTTTTCACGGAAACCCTAACCTCCCTGTGTCTCCCCTCACACATTCGGTTGACTTCTTCCCGGCCTAGACTTCCCGGTGGCTATCGTGCCTGGCCAATATTGCCATCACCTCACATCTCTAGGACAAGGTTTTGAAGACGATCGTTAGACTAAAGCTCAAAAGTTACGTATTCAACGGCAGATTCAGGCCCTGCAACGGTTCGTGGAGGAGACAATTTTGAACGGAAGGCTTTTTTGTCATTCTCTCCGCAAGGCCACGAACGGGTGCTTTATTCACTCGCTCATCTTTCTTTGTTCACTGAGGGTCCAACTGTCGGTTGTAACGGTTAGGAACAAGACTCTGGAGTTCCGCTGCCTGAATTCAAATCCTGACTCCCCGATTTATGAGCTTCAGGAGCCTAATCTCTCTGGCAGTTTCTCCACCTGGAAAACGGGAATCAAACTCCTAGGGTTGACGCGACGGTTAATGGGCTAATTACCTAAGGCACTCAGGACAGTACTTGGCTAACCTGGCTGGGAGATCCCTAGGTCAGTGGGCCCGGCTTCTACCCTTGAGATGCCCAAGTACAGGGAGGGCAGCAGGGCTGTCCGTCCACCCCACCTACCGGCCAGGACAAGGACAGGTGAGGCCCGATTACCTCGGCCTCTCCAGTGACTTTTCTCTCCGAGGCAGCTGCTGCAGCCTCAGGCCAGAACCCAGAGGGGGCGCGACGTGCTTCTGAGCTGGGTACCCTGTACCAGCTTCGGGAGTTGGCTCCAACCCCCCAGGCACGAAGGCCTGCCTGCTGGAGGCTGTGCAACTGAGTGCATTCCTTTGATTGTTTTCTCCTGCCCTGACCCCAGAAACATCTGCCTGGCTGAGGTAGGAGAGGCTTTTAGGATGCTAGGGGCCGGCTCTAACAAGGGCTCTCTCCCTAGGGAGGCTGGCTGATGAAGCTCAAGTCCCGAAGCCCAGAATGCCGACCCCAGGCACCTCACAGCGGAAGGCAGAGCCCAATAGGGGAAGTCGCAGCCGTAAGTAGGGCACTGGCCTGGGCTTTGTCGCCTGCTAAAGACATCCGCTGCCCCCAGTGCTTTGTACGCATCTTGGCTGCTGCTCTATCAAGGCGACAGCTTCTGATCTCTTCCTTTTGCTGGAGCTCCGGCAGAACAAGGCTCGAGTCTCATTTGTCTGTCTGAGGTGGAGGCTTTCAGAGCCAGGCAGCTTGGAAAAACGAGGTGACAAGAGAAGCCGGCCAGCAATTAGGTAATGCCAGCCTGCCTGCTGGGCTGCCCTGCACAGTCTGTCCCAGACTTCACCGGGAGCCCAGGGGAGAGGAGACACGTGGATTCTGGGCTTGCGTTAGAGGGGTGGCCGGGGTACGTGGGGACGGAGGGGCCCTGGGAAGTAGCCAGTGACCTAATGTGTCTGAGCCTCACCTGTGTCACGGGGTAAAGAAGGCCTCTCTCACTGAGAGGCATGAGGTCGTAAGCTAATCGTACTGTGATCACAGGTGACAGGACGGGTGGTCAGTAAGGCCAGGTTCCTTCCTTCTCTAGTGTGATTTCAAGGCAGTAGCTTGCACTCAGGTGAGCTAACACCGGCCCATAGCCTCCGGCACAGGGGGGATCTTCTAATCCCTTCCTCAGCTGGGCCTGGGCTGTGAGCTGGGGGCTCTGCCCCGAGCTGCTTAGAGCCCTCTTCCGGGTGCAAGGCCCCCTCGAGGGGGTGAAGGCTTTTTCCACACGACTGCCTCTTCCTCTCCGTGGTTTCCTCTCAGCTTCTCCACCTCGGACAAAGTCCTTTGCTTACTCATTTCTCTGAATTTTCTTCCAGGCTGGTCCTCCTATAAAAAAAACCCTTTACCCCAGGTGCCTCGGCTAAGCGTCCAACTTCAGCTCAGGTCATGATCTCACGGTTCACAGGTTCGAGTCCCACGTCGGGCTCTGTGCTGACAGCTTGGAGCCTGGAGCCTGCTTTGGGTTCTGTGCCTCCCTCTCGCTCTGCCCCTGCTCGGCTCTCACTCTATCTCACTCTTTCTCTCTCTCAAAAAAAAAAAAAAAAATGAATAAAACATTCAAAACAAACAAACAAAAACCTTTACCCAAGGCCCAGCCCTGCCTTTCTGCAAAATTCACTGCAACACGGCAACTTGGGAGCCCAAAATCCCCAGAGCCTCCTAAGACTCCAAATATTTGGATCTCTCTCTACAACCAGGTACTTATTGGAGTGTTCGTTTTTGTTTTTAAAGTACATGTGGCCTGTGTTTCTATACGGGGAATGAGAAAAGCCCAGAAATTCTTTGGTCCTGGGTTCAAGTTCTGGCTTCACTATTTACTAGCTGTGTGACCGTGGGCAAATCACTTAGCCTCCCCAAACCTCAATTCCCTCATCAAATAACAGTTTACATAAAAGTTTTCCCCATATATTGTCTCAGCAGCTCTTCAGAATAGACTTACAACAAAGGAATTATTAGAAATTCCTACTTTACAAAATGAAGAAACAAAAGCTTTGAGAAGTTCTCTGAACTGCGTCCCTGGGACATACAGCTGGTGCCAGAACCTTGACTTGACTTTGGATTCCCCACGTCTTGTAGGTGATCAGGGGAGGTAAAGAACTCTCCCCAGTTTACTTCTCAAAGTTGTTGTGAAGGTCAAAGGACATCATCCATACGCCTGTTTAACAGGCTTTTGTTGAGGACCACGATGTGGCAGCTTCAGTCTCACGGTCTCACGGTCTCACAAGCAAAGGGTTCCACGGGCTGTAAGGAGCTGGGTGGATGCAAGGAGGGTGGGGCACCATCCATTCAGGGGAGGCAGCTGAGTCGATGTGCAGGAAAACCCATCCGTGGCATAACGCGGGGCACAGGACAGGGGCTCCCGTAGCCCTTGTCAAGGGTGTCCCGTCCCTCCCCAGGCCTCCCCGCCTAGGCCTCTCAGTTCAGCCTTACAACACCGTGTTCGGAAGGTACCATTTGCCCCATTTTACAGAGGGAGGGAATGTGGGTCCCTGAGGAGAGTGGAGTTCAGTCCTGGCTGCATGTTAGAATCACTGGAAATCTTTAAAAGCCCAATACCGGGCTGAACCCCAGACTGCAGAATGAGGAACTGGGGGGGGATAGACCCGGGCATCAGTGTTTCTTCTAGAGCTCCCAGACCATTGCAGGTGCAGCAGGGAGGAGAGCGCCGAGTGGCTGGGTACCCGCAGTGGATGCTGGTGGTCTAGGTCCTTGAGGGCAGTGTAGTATTGGGGACAGGGGTACGTTTAGGATGGACTGTGGCTCCCCTCACGCCCGCCTCTGCCCCTTTCTAGCTGGGTGATCTTCGGCAAGCAGCTTCACCTCTCCCTGCCTGTTTGCCCAGGGTGCCATGGGGGTCCCTGCGGCCTGAGGGTAGAACAACTGGCATCTATCAGAAGCTTCAGGAATGTTGGTTGCCTTCCCTTCCTCCTCCCCAGCTGCTGCTCAGCTTTGGGCCATTTTCTGTTTATCCACAAGAAGTAAAACTCAGATCAGTTCTCTCTCTTATTGACGACACTGCCTGGAGGCTGGACGGACTTTGGGAATGGGCAGGGAGAAGCCTTGAGGGACGACTGGAGTTTAGGCCGGGTAGGTCTTCTTCATGCTGGAGAGCTCAGGCGGCAGAGACCCAAGCAAAGGCACACGGTGGGTCCTGAGCCACAGGCGTCCTCCCAGCTCGCGGGGCACTGGATGGTGCTTTATGAGGTGTCCTAGGAGGGACGTTTGAGAAGCAAAGAGTCCGAGCTGCCCGGAGAGCTGGTTGGTCAACAGCCAGCCAGAAATAACAGCTCTCTCTCCCCAGGTGTTTGTGGGCCAGAGGCGGTGTTACCCCAGAGTGGAGCTCAGCATAGTGCCTGACCAAGCCCTGCCGTGAAACAGTATTCTTTGTTTCTTCCCTTTTCACACCCCACCCCTGCCCCCAGCAATTTGTGCAGAGCTTCTCCCAAGTCTGTTAGAGGCATCCTTGCCGCCTCGAGAAGTCAAGGTTTTTAAACGAACGTTCAGAACAGGCCTTCGAGAATTGTCTTAGCAGGCTTGGGCTGCCATCGCAAAATCTTGTAGACTGGGTGACTTGAGCAGCAGGGATTTATTTTCTTCCAGTTCTGGAGGCTGGGAGCCCAACATCAGGGTGCCGGCGGGGCCAGCGTCTAGTGAGAACCCTCTTTCTGCCTTGCAGACGGCACACGTGTTGTGCCCGCACAAGGCAGAGACAGGGTGAGTAGGCCGAGGACAGGAATCTCATCTAACCCTAACTACCTCCCAAAGGCCCCCACCTCCAAATACTGTCACAGGGGCCCGGAGTGGGTGAGGGGCGCGACTCGGTCCATAGCATTTGTGTCCTCTCATGCAAAATACGTCCATTCTATCCCAGTCTTGCCTCATTCCAGCAGCAACTCTAAAATCTCCAGTTTAAAGTCTCATCGAAATACCATCTAAATCGATACAGGCCACTCAAGGTATGGTTCATTCTGAGGCCACATTTTCTCCAGCTGTGAGCCTGCGAAACCATTTAAGTTACATACTCCCAAAATACACCCGTAGGACAGACACAGGATAGGCATTCCCGTTCCAAAAGGAAGAAGCAGGAAAGAAGGAAGGGGCAATGGATCTCAGGCAAGCCCACAGGTTAACAAGGCAAATTCCACTAGATCTCAAGGCTGGAGAATAAGGTCTTTGGTTCAGTGCTCTGCCTTCCCGACCCCCTGCGACAATGGTCCCACCTCTGCCAGTTTTGTCAAGCCGGGGAGGGAGGCTCCCTCAAGAAGACTTTCTGGCCTGCAAAGTGATGGCCTAATCACCTCCCAACTGCCTTTAGGGCCCTTCTTTTTCCTTGAAGAACAGTGCACACTGACAGACGCCGGTCCTGTAGCATACAAGAAGGTTGTGAACTTGCCTTCATTCTGTCCTGCTTTCTCGTGCTCCCTTCGGTTCAAACTGGCCGTGTCTCTGCTGGTATAACCCCATCATTTTCCCGGCCTCCACTGAGCTGGCTGACTAGATCTGTGCTCACACCCGCGTTATTAAGTGGCTGTTCAGCCATACCTTTCTTTCTCATTTTTTTTTGCAGTTATGCAGACTGAACATTTTCTAAGACTCCAAGCTCTGGCTCCATTTTGCTTAACGATTCCTTCTTCAATTCATGTCTCCCCTTTGGCATTTTTCTATGAGGGTTCAGGTAATACCAAGCGGCTCCCTCACCACTTTGCTCAGAGATCTCCTCAGCTGCATGTTCAACTTCACAGTTCACAACTTTCACCTTCCACAAAACGCTTTATAACAAGGATCACCTTGGGGCACCTGGGTGGCTCCGTCGGGTAGGCGTCCGACTTCGGCTCAGGTCATGATCTAGCAGTTTATGAGTCCGAGCCCCGCATCAGGCTCTATGCTGACAGCTCAGAGCCTAGAGCTTGCTTCAGATTCTGTGTCTCCCTTTCTCTCTGCCCCTCCTCTGCTCATGCTCTCTCTCTTTCAAAAATAATAAAAACAGTTAAAAAAAAATGGATCACCTTTTCTCCAGTTCCCAATAACATGTTCCTTATTTACATCTGAAACCTCACCAGAGTCGCCCCTAATGTCCATATCCTAGCACGCACCCCAAAATTCAGTGTTATAAGAGTGACCACATAGGGGAGGGTCAGGCTGGCTGCCGTGCAGGAGACCAGCTGATGGGTGGAGGCTGAGCCTGCACACCATGTTCCCGCATTGAGACAACACTACCAGCCCCTCAGCAGGGAGCCACATCAGCGTCCATCCCTTGCTCTGGGTGGGCCTCTGTGGAAGCCTGCCTGCAGGCAATCAGGGGGTTCAATGCTGGCCTATACGCAAGTCTCTTCCAAAGCCCCTCTCAGCTGTCCTACATAAACACCAATTTTCAAAGGCCAGCAGAGTTACAAGTGTTCCGGTAGAAGGAGCCTTTGCACCCAGAAGTGCAGTGCTGATGGGAAGGAAAAAGTCTCAGCATTGCTGCATTGGTGGATCAGGAGAGTGGGGAGCCTCCCTCCCCTCTTACGTAATACATGTAACTGGCAACACAGTATAGCAGTTTAGTACCCAGGCCCAGAAGCCAGAGTGCCGCACGGAAGTTCTGGCTTTGCCCCTTCCTGGCAGTGTGATCTCAAATATCTCTTTCAGTTTCCTGTCCTGAGAGAGGGAGACGATGACAATTCTCATCTCACGGAAGGGTGGCAAGAATTTAATTTAAGTGTTTACACTAGTTTAAGGAACATAGTAACTGCTTAAAAAAAAATGTTAGCCATTAGAGTGCACTCATGAGAATATGCAGTTATTGTCTGACAGCCAGTCAGGAGCGAGGAGGCAGTGAAGAGATGTGGTCAATGGGGGAGGGAACAGGTGTATGCCGAGGTGGGGTGACTTTGGTATCTAGCCTTTCTGAGCCTCAGTTTCCTCATTTGGAAAATAGGAATTACACAAAACGACACTTGCAAATCTTATATCTGGAAGCAATAAATATTCACAACTACATTTTGCAGATAAGGAAACTGAGGCACAAAGAAGTTAGAAACTTACTGAAGGTTACCAGCTGATACGTGGGAAAGCTGAGATGTGAGCCAAGGTCATCTGCCTTCATTGTAGAAAATACAACATGTTCTTTTTTTTTCTATTATGGGCTGTTAACAGGATAACATTTGCCCACCAAAGGGATAAATGTATTCCTAAGCCTAATTTTCAGTAAATTTTTCTTTATCTTTTTGTGATAGGCTAGCAGCTTTAAAGTAGAGATCATCTAAAAATCCATCTGAGCTGACATCTATCTAGACAGAACAGATTCTTCTGGGGTTAATGACCGTTAGTGGCTGATAGGGGCTTAAGCTCCAGTATACCCAAATCCACATACCAAACTGGAAAGACATCCCGATAATACTAAGAGGCGTAAAAGTGCCAGCTGACACTTTATTTCAGGTGGTATTCAATACCACAAAAGTAGAAAGGAGGTTCTGGAGAAGCTCCCTGGGAATCCCTGCAGGGTAGGTTTGACCTGGGCTTATAAACTAAAGACAAGCTTGGGGGCCTGGGGACCCTGGCCTGACTCCCACCTCTGCCAATTGTATTGTTATCTGCTAATTCTACCTCCCCAGGCGAACTCAACTTTGTTATTCAGCGACGCCCATTTGTGGTTGACGCATCCGTGGTCCCGGGAACTTCTACATAATCAGCGACTCACAAGTGAAGTGTACCGACCACGTGCTTTAAAAAAACTTAGGGTACTTGTTAAAATGCAGATTCCATGCCTTTCCCCGGTTCTACTCATCTTACCCTCTGCGAACAAGGCTGGGGAAACGTGCATTTCTGACAAGTCCTCCAGGTGATCGCAGGCCAACCCATTCAGCCTGTACCCCACGCCCCGGGCAGGTGGAACAGCCCCAGAGAAACCTGCCCGAACCACGACGCTGCGGATCTGTCGCGAGGCTTTGCCTTGAGCCCCCAGATCATGATCCCCTTGGAGGTGGCATCCTCGGGGACGGCAGCTCCTGCTCAGGGCCGTGTGAGAGCTGCGAGGGTGGGGGCTGGGTGGGGGTGACCTTGGTCCTGGACTTGCCCAGGGTGAGTGCAGGGCTTTGTAGGAGAGAAGCCACCTCTCTGGCTTTTGTCCCTGCTAGCTCATTAGAGGAGCCGGCTTCAGGAAAGAAGCGCATTCTTCCGGGAGGGGGCCGTGTGGCCACACGCCCAGCAGTCAGCCGTGACTCAGCTTTGGCCGGCTGGCGCCCGGGCCTGGGGCTGAGCCGGACAGGAAACAAAGAACCGCTCGAACGCGCCCTCCCGGGGCCGCGCCGCACCTGCCGGCCTGCCGCCGCCCCCTCCCGGAGGCGGCCTCGGCGGGCGGCTGTTGCCGGGCGGGCGGGGCCCTCCGCGGAGGCCCGCGGGCTCCCGGCCGCACCCCGTCCTCCGCCCTCCGAGCCGCCCCCCTCCCGGCCGGAGCCACCGCCCCGTCCCGCGCCTCGCGCCTCTGCGCCTGCGCGCGCTGCTCGCGGCGCCCCGCTCGCCCGGCGCCGGGCTCTCGGTGCAGACCGGCACGCGAACTCACCCGAAGCGGCCTCCCAGCGTCCAGACAGTCGGGGTTCTTGAGAAGGAGGCTCCCAGCCCTCGTCCTTCCGCAGCCGGTCTCTGCCCAGCCGCACGCACCGGCGGGAAGGAGACCCGGCTGGGCACTGCCCCGGCACCGGGTCTCCCCGGCTCCCACCCCCGACTGCGTCGCTGTGCTTTGGGAGGGACGGCAAGTCGCTGGTGGCTTCTACCTTCCACAGCCTTCAGCCTGTCCCTTCTTCCTGACAGGGTCTCAGAGGTTGCTGCCCCTTAGAATCACCTGGGGAGCTAAACCGCGAAACAAAACAGAAGCAAACCCCTCTGATGCCTAGGTTGCCCCCAGCCCCCTGAAGTCTGAACCACGGGTGTGTGTTTTAAAGTTCCCAGGTGATTCCAGTGTTCAGCCAGGGCTGCGGAGGGCGGACCACGGACCCAGACCCAGGCTTCTCAAACTTTAATAGGCACTGAAATCACCTGGGATCTTGTTAAAATGCAGGTTTCGATTCAGTAGGTGTGGGGCGGGGCCTGCGAGCCTGCATTTCTAACAGGCTCCCCAGTGATGCTGAGGCTGCTGGTCTGGGGGTACATCTAGGGCTGAGGGACACTTCTGTAAGTGCTCCTTGTCCCTTTACCTTTCTCTTGTGATGTCATGGAGAAGATGTGGGCCGTGGAGCAGATGGCCAGGGGTTGGAATCTCACCTCTGCCACTCTCCTAGCTTGGTGAATGAAGACAGACCCCAGTTCTTTGTGCGTGAGATTGGGGTGTGATAGTGACCTTGCAAGTTTCTGGCAAGTTTGATATGAGATGATGTATGGAAGGCACCTGGCACTCAGTGAGCTGTCAGTGAATATCAGCTCTCTGAGGATGGCTAAGCTCTCTATCGGCCCTCATGGCAGAATCAGCCAGGAAAAGACAAGTAGAGGAAGGAACCTTCCAGGCTCCCTCTTCCCTGCTCTCTGCCCTCATAGGAGGACTGCTGGGCTGAAGCCAAAACTCCACTGTCGGGTGGGGATGGGGAGCAGAAAAGGAAGCGGGCTGAGTTGGAGGGATGAAGGGTAAGGAGGGTCCCCATGAGAGCCCTGAGGAGGCCTGAGGCCCTGGGAGAACAGTCCCGCTGGAGGCAGACAGCAATGGTAGCAGGAAGAGTGACCTGAGCAGGTGGTGAGTCACGGAAGGCTAGAGAGCAGTGGCCATCAAGGGTCAGGATCCCCGGAGACAGAGAGAACAGGAAGGGGATGGCCCCAGGAGAGAAGATGACTATACCTGGGGAGCTGCCTGTCTGTCCCATTGCCCCTTGGAGGAGTTAAGTGTGCAGGCTTTCCTCGGAGGCTGTGCGAGGCTGTAGCCTGTTGCTAGTCATGTGACCTTGGGCACCGTGACTTAAGCTCTCCAGCCTCAGTTTCTTCATCTGTAAAATGGAGCTGTAATCACTAACTCAAAGGATTGTTGTCAGAACTAAGAAAGGCGATCCTGTAAAGCCCTCTTATTAGCGACTGACACACAGCCAGTCCTCCGAGGGTGTTTGGTATTGTGATTTCTCCTGTTGGAGAGATGAGCAGCCGGAGGCTTGCTCCCCAGGAACACCCAGGTCTGTGCTCCCCTCGCTCCATCATATAGGTGGAAAAAAATCACACAGGGATTTTTTAAGCTCCCCAGACGATTCCAAGGGGCAGTGACCTTTGAGAACCACTGGTAGAAGGGAGGAGATGCTGAAGTCTGGGGGGGGGAGGTGGGGGGGTTGGGTAGAAGCCACCAGCAACTTGCCATTTCCTCCCAAGCCTCTTGGGCTCCCATTCGGTCAAACACCCCTTTCAAACCGACTTTATGACTTGGTGAAGGGCCCACCATGCCTGCTTGTGGTGGACTCCAGCCAGAATATGTCTCAGGTGGTAGCCCAGCGAAGGGGTTGGAAGTCAGAAGCTCCGGATTAAATCTCACTGCAGTGACGGGCAGTGACGTTGTGCTAGTCCCGAGACGTGCGAATGCTCTCTTAGGACCTGCCCGAGCACAAGGCACATTTAGGATGTTCTCTTCTAAATGCACATGAGATTGGAAAACTGCAGTCTCTTTGACAGCGCAGGCCTCTGATCTGATGTACCTCCAATGGGCAGCTCAGTAGGCCGGATTTTTAAAAACAAGCTTTCTTCTTGATGCCCAGAGCTCACGGGCATCAAGCAAGCAACGAGCCTAGAGCTGAGGTGTGGGACACCCACGGTCCACCCTGAGCCCTGCTGGTGCCGTGTTCCCTGCATTATTCTGTGATCATTGCCTTTCACGACCTTTTCTCCTCCCCTGGACAGTTTTGTGAGAGTTTCCATCACCCAGCAAAATGCCTGCCATTTAATCAATGCTTGCTAAGTGCTCATTAACAATGCAAGAATAACTGAGCTGCTGGAGCTGGGGCAGGCCCTTCACTTCGGTTTCTCCTGGGCCTCTATTTTTTCATGCATAAAATGGGGTTTGGACTAACTTTGATCTCTTAGGCTCCCTCTTGCTCTTACAGCCGCTAAATTTGAATTCTCTTCACACCCGGTCATAATCCACTTTATTTTTCCTTCCCAGGTACATATTCCTACCTTTGACCTTGATTTTGTGTTTTCTCCTTACTCAAATTGGTGGATGAGCTTTAGAAAATGATTACAAATGCCCTGCCCATAAGGCCTGAAATTCCTTTATTTTCTCAATCAGTTCTTCTTGTTAGGCCATCCATACTATTGTTTTTTTAATGTTTATTTTGAAAGAGGGGTGTGTGTGTGTGAAAGCAGGGGAGGGGCAGAGAGAGAGAGAGAGAGGGAGAGAGAGAGAGAATCCCAGGCAGGCTCTGGGCTGTCAGCAAAGGAGCCCGACGAGGGCTCGATCCCACAAACTGCGAGATCGTGACCTGAGCCGAAATCAAGAGTTGGCCGCTTAACCGACTGAGCCACCCAGGGGCCCCCATCTGTTTTTTGTTAGAGGCTCACTGGGCTGATCATTCTGGGCTTTCTCTTCTCTGATCATGTTGGCAGCCTCTGCAACATCTTTGGACACATCACTTCTGTGGCCTTGGCAGGATACACATCTGCACCCCCTTTCCTTTGCCCAGATCAGGGGAGGTGCCGCTCCCTTCCCCCTAGTGCATGATGTGGTCACCGGACGCAGCACGGGCCACAAGAATATCACCACCCACAGGATTAGATGAGCGTCACCACCCACGTCCCCTCTAAATAACTTCCACGTTTACCTGTTGGTGCTGAAGGAGTCCAAATAGAATGCGGATTCTGAAGGGAATCTTTTCCCCTTCAGGAAAGCTGCCACAGTGCGATTTTTCCATGATGTTGGCCTCACGCTTGGATATTTGCCACTGATGAGTCAGCATGTGTGGTGCTGTCTGTAAAGGCGACCACGCACAGGCCATCTTTATTTGCATGTGCTGGTCCTCTCATCAAAAGGTAGAGGTGATGCCCTCCCCTGAATCTGTGCTGGCCCTGGACTGGCTGTGACCAATGGAAGGAGATAGAAGGGATACTGTTCTGTTCTGGGCCGAGGCCTTGTGTTCCCTGAGCCTGAGCCACCAGGTAAGGTGCAGGCTATTCTGCTGGGGCAGAGAGCCAGCAGTCAGCCTCAAGGACCCCTAGGGTGTCTGCCCCACCTGGCTGACACACATGGGACAGTCCTGAGACGGCACAGATGAGCTCTGCCCAAAGTCCCTGGCCCACAGAATTGGGAGCAATAAAATCATTTCGTGGTTTAAACTGCTCAGTTTTAGAGCAGTTTGTCACATAGCAATAGATAACAGCGACATTATACTCTCTGGACCTTCATTTCCTCATTGGCAAAATGGTGGGTCCGCCTTCCATCTTGGGGCCAAGCCAATGCCTCCGTAAGCAGCATCAGACTCTCTCACTGTAAATAAAACCTCCTGACATCTGGTCTCCAAACGAGGGTTGAAATCAGGAGAAGTGCCCCTGAGTCCGAAAGACCACCAGCACTGGTGCAAACTGAAATTCATCAAGAATGTAGTGAGAGCACTGCTTTGGAGTGATACTTCCTAGCTTCGGCTTCCAGTTCTGCCACTTCCTGGCCCCCCCATCTTGGACAAGTCTCTTTCTCCAAGTCTCAGTCTCCTCTCCTGTAACATGGGGATAAGAATAGTGCCTCGGATAGGATTAATGCGAGGAGTAGCTACAATATTGCCCATATATTACCCAGCACGGTGCCTGGAATGTTGAAGGTATTCAATAAACGGTAGCATTCCCTTTGCTGGCTCTTATTGGTATTTTTTTTTTTGTTTTTTATATCTTTCCATTGAGGAAGTGTTAAAATAACCAAAAACATGATAACCTAACCTTGCCCCAGTCATGAGAAAATGAAATTACGTATTACCCAGGGGCAATCCCATAGCACGGGTGTATATTATCGTCGTAGTTCAGAGAGAATTAAGTGATTTCTTTTGGTGTAAAAAAAAAAAAAAAAAAAAAAAAAGCAGCCTGTCAGGGGAAGGGCAGCAGGAAGAAAAACTGAATGATTTGCTTCATTTCTAAAAGATATTCATGATTAGAGTAAGATGGATGAAAGGGATGAAAATGAACTATTGTGGCTTTGTCAAAATCAAGCCCAAGGAAGCTGCACATTGGTTCCACATTTTTAGAGAAAAACAACAGTGGAACAAGAGAAATCAGAACCTAACCTTCTACCATCTGCCACAGATGATTCTGTAGCTCTCTACCAGAATCTCATTAGCATCTTCTAAGAGGCTGATTGTGCCACCAGCGAAACAGTGGTGGAGAAAGGGCCACTCACCCGCAGGGCACAAACTCCACCTGACTCTGCTCTGGCAGTGAGGTGGCTGGATAGGAACGTGGTCCTCTCTCCCGATTCCCTCCCTCGCGCAGGAAGTCCCCGGGCAGACAAAAGCTTCAGCAAGGAGAGAGTTACCCTTTAAAATCTCTGCTCCAGGCAGCAAGAACAAGGAGGAGGAGTGATTGGCCTAGCAAAGACAAGAATAACACCGAAAACCCACATTTGCTTCTAGTTCTGGGCCTCCTGGGGTCTACTCTTCCTCCTGGCTACATTTTCAAATGCTACATTTCTGGAGCTTTTTAAACCCGGGCCTGCCAGATTGGAGGTGCCGGGGAAAATGGACCCCTCCCCCCACCTTCCCAGCTCCTCAATCCTCCCACCTTGCCTCCCAAAGGAAAGCAAGACAATACAAGACTGTTCTCCAGTGGCTTTCACCTACTCAGGAGCTGTGAAAAGAATTTTGAGCTTTGAAAGGAAAATCTCACAGGAAAGGGGGCCAAGTCCAGAAGATGATTCCCCAGAAGGCTTTAAGGAATTCTGATGTTTCTTACCATTTCCTTAAATCCCCCTTCTGGGGAAATGTGTGAGGCTGGAACCTGTGTGAGTGTGTGTGTGTGTGTGTGTGTGTGTACATACATACATACATACACACGTGCAGATGCTCACACATACATGTATACATACAAATATGTATGAACGAAGCAAATACCACCCCTGGTCTACTCTCTCCAGGAAGATTGGAATCCATAAGATTCTGGAAATCTGCTAAACCCTTCGGGGACCCATAATTCACTGGACCCTTTTACGGGGGCCAGAACGTAGAAACCCAAATCCAAAGGTTTGCTTTGATCCCATCCAGTAGGATTTCCAACCCAGGGTTACTTGACTCCTTTGCCCCAAATCTCCTTGTCTACAGACGTCCCAGGTCCCTAAGCAATGTATTGCCTCTTTGGTGTCCTCTTTTCCCCAAATACTCTGATCACACTACTTTCTTATGGAGATCCCCCGAGACTTCAGAATTCATATGGGCAAATGGGTAGGTCTAACAGGGAAGGTGATAAACTAAAACTAGATAGATACACTCCAAGTCACAGGACTTTTTAAAAATGATTTTTTAAAAAATGTTTATTTGAGAGAGAGAGAGAGAGCGCGCGCACGTGCGCATGCAAAGCTGGGGAAAGGCAGAGAGAGAGAGAGAGAGAGAGAGAGAGAGGGAGACAGGATCCGAAGCAGGCTCTACGCTGTCAGAGCTGACACGGGACTTGCGTTCACAAACCATGAGATCATGACCTGAGCTGAAGTCCCGATAGCTTAACCGATTGAGCCCCCCAGGTGTGCCAAAACTCAGTTTGTTTAAATGCCGTAAGAACTTGGGCTGGAACTTCCGACCTTCTAGGTTCATCATTCATGAAACCAAATGACAATGCTGAATTACTTTCAGGAGGGTCTCAGCTAAGACTGTGAAAATTAGCACCAGTGGAACTTAACATGAATTAGTTGGTCCTTTATGGTTGTGAGGAACCCCAAACTAGCTTAAGCAAACAGCAGCTCGAGCACGGACTCCCATCACTGAGCCAGAGGCTCCGTTAAAGCCACAAAAACTCTCTTCTGGTTTTGTTCTCTCCTAATGGCTGATAGGCAAAGGGAGGTATGGATGCAGACAGTTCCATTCTTCTGTCATCGCAGCTCAGCAACCCCCCGAGAAAGAAAGGTTATTCTCCCAGTATCTGTAAAGCCAAAGGACCCTTTTCTGATTTGGTGTGGCTGGGATCACGCATCCACCTTTAGGCAACCACTGAGGCCAGGGGGATGGGATCCACGAATGACACTGGGTGGGGGATGGGACGGTAACTCCAAGGAAGAGAGGGCTGCCATTACCAAGAGCAGGGGCAAGGGACGCTGTTCACACACACACACACACACACACACACACACACACACACAGGTGTTTGCACCATGTGCAAGAAACACATTCAACATTCACCAGATCTTTCTCTTCCTTTGCCTTCAGATTCAGCTTTTACAGCCTAGGTGCTAATTGGAGGAACCCTGAGTCATGGTCTGATGCATGTTTTCCCACACTACCAGGCAATTCTACAATCCTCAGCGGACACTGAGTGGGTGCCTACAACTCAGCTCAATTCTGACACTTCCCGGAGATGGCATCAGATCCCACAGGTGAAGGGCTCCCTCCCACAAGACTACCCTCCACGCCAGATGTCACTTGCCAGTCCAAGCTGTCACCTGGGCTTCTGACTGGCCATAAATTGGGGGGCCCCACAACACCCTCCTCAGGTTTGATTAATTTGCTAGAGTGGCTCACAGGACTCAGAGAAACATTTACTTACATTTACCAGCTTATTATAAAGGAGATAAACAGCCAGATGAGAGGTCCATAGGGTGAGGCCTGGAAGGGTCTGGAGCGCAGGAGCTTCTGTCCCCATGGGAGTGGGGTGTGCCACCCACCTGGCACCTGGGTGTGTTTACCCACCAGAAGCTCGTCAAATCTCGTTACTCAAGAACTTGAATAGAGTTTAACCTGCAGCCACCAACACCCCCTTCCCTCCCTTTCCCAAAGGTCACGGGTGGGGCTGGAAGGTCCAACATTCTAATCGCTGGACCTTGCTGGTGGTGGCCAGCCCCATCCCGAGGCGATCTGGCATTCCCAAGCTGAATCACCTCATTAGCATAACCTCAGGTATACTCCCCCGGGGGCCCCCAAAGATACTCCTGTCACTCAGGAAATCCCAAGAGTCTTAAAGATCTTTGTGCCAAGAACTGGGGACAAAGACGAAATGTATTTATTACACCCCACATGGTTAGGCATCAGATGCTAGCAAGGACAAAACAGAAGGCATTAAGCCGGCCTCCTGCCTACACTTCTGTGCATTTTCGGGGCTAAGGCTATTCCCAAGGCTTGGTTTCGCTCCTTGCGGCCATCACGTGACCTCTGCCTGCAGCCCCGCCCTCACGCAGTTACTGACCTGATCCCAAAGTCTCACGGCTCACCCGCACCAGGAGACGGCCCGGGGCCACCCTCGCCCCTGGGACCGATTGTTGGAACAAGTATAAAAGAGTCCCTACCTCCCTCAGACCCAGCCCGACACCTTCCTGGCCCCGGCACCTTGAGCCGGCGCCCCTTGGCCGTGCAGATTCGGAACGTGTTACCTCCTCCCGCCTCTGAGGCCTGCGTGTGCTTAGCGGTGGCTCGCGGAACGGACACAAGCGGACGCCAATGTGTGCCAACGCCGTTCTGAGCGCTTTCATGATATTCATTTATTGCGTACTCACTCCGCCTATGTGGTATGCGTAATTATTGTTATCCCCACCTTGTAGGTGGAGCTAACGGTGGGGGGGGGGGGGGCGCTGAAAGGCTAATTCACGTTAGGTCATGTGGCATCTAAGTGGCAGAAGTGAGAAACCTCAGGCATTAAAGGGAAGTGGGTAAGTACGCAGACTCTAAAATAAGACCAACTTTGTCACACCGTGTGACCTCGGGCAATTTGCTTCTCTCCTCTGAGCCTCGGTTTCCCCATCTGTAAAATGGAACTGGACATTCTCAGTATATTCCAAGACTCTTCCACCGGCTCCTTCGTGGCCTATACTCTCCTCCCAGGTGCTGTCATTCAGCCTCGGGCCTTTGACAGTCATCTACACATCGATGGTTCTCAAAGGTAGGTCTTCAGACTATTTCCCGCGAACTCCTGCCTCTTGAACGTTTCCACTCGAACGTTCGTCTGCATCTCGAATTTAGCAAAATGGAACTCTTGCTTTTCTTCGTCAAGTTCCTTCCTTCCCCGGTCCTCCCAGTCTCGGGGCATGGTACCACCACCCACCCCGTTTCTCAGGCTAAGAATCTAGAATCTAAATTGTATTCCTCTTTTTGCTCACCCCATAACCAATCGTTCATTAAGTCCTCTCGGCGCAACCTCCCAAGTATATCCTGAATTCTGGTCATTGTCACGGCTTCCACCGTCGCAGACAGAGTTTTGGCCCAGAGTCTGCCTGGATCACACAGCCTTCTAGTGAATCTCCTCGACCCCATCCCTGTCAATTAGATCATTTCATGTCTCTGCTTACAGCCCTTCTGCGACTTTCCACTGCTTCGGGATAAAATCGTTTCCATGATCTATCCGGTCCTCCTTAACCTGGCCTCTGCTTTCTCCTCCAGACCCTCCTGCCTGCTCTTTTCTTCTTGTTCCGTGACAGCAGTCTGTTCATCTATTTTGGTCACGGCTACATTTCGAGGGCCTAGAACACCGCCTGCGGCGTATTACCCTTTTTTGTTTTTTTTTTCTGTTACATTGCCTGACTACCCCCCACCCCGCGAGAACGTGCCTCAATGACAGAGACCTTGCCTATCCACTCGTAGCTATATCCCAGCATCTAGAACAGTGCTTGCCACATAGTAGGTGCTCAATAAGCAACGGTGAACTGACTGACGAACACTTACGGTTGTTGCAAAGATTAAACATAAGAAAACAACCTCTTTGGAAAGCTGGAGGTCTCTAATGAAGCTAAGCACACACTTACAAGGACCAGCAAATCTACCCCTGTGTATATATACAAGAGAAAGGAGTATAGTACATACACCCATAAATTGCCTTGGACAAAAATGTTCATAGCGGCCTATTTATAATAGTCAAAAACCGGAAATAACCCAAATGTCCATCAAGAAGGGAACTGACAAATTGTGGTCTATTTATATAATGGGATAGGATTCGGCTTAACATGGCTGAATCTCACCGACGACGTATTGATCAAAAGCAGCCACACGCAAAAAAGGACATATTGTGTGATTCTATTTATATGAAACTCAAGAATAGAGAAAACTAATCCTGGCTGCGCCCGGTGACCCCTTTCCAGTGCCACTCGTGCTCTGAGTGGTGCGCACAGCCTTTGTGATACGCGGAAGTGAGACAACACTGGTTCGAAGGGGAAGGATTTGCATGAACAAATGGTGGAGGGGTCAGTGCGGATACTGTGGGTGGAAAGAATGTCGATGGCCTTGGTAATTTTGGAAAGCCATGTGCAAGGCTGTCCTGGCCGACAAAGGTTTGTGGAACAGCTGGAAAAACACAGAACTTTCAAAGAACACCAAAGAGGATGCTGTGGCTTCACGCAGGAATCAGATCTCAAAATGTAAAGCGCACGACGAGTGTGACCCCACCGGTGACCGTTGCTGCTGCGGCAGGTGGCTTCCTGCCCGGTGCTGGGAGGAACCCGGGAGGGTGGGGGGAGGGTAGCAGCAGATCTTTTTCCTGTTCCCTGGGCCCTTGTCTCCAGGGCTGCAGGGGTGAAGGTGCTCCTCCATCTAGTGGTGGAGCAAAGCCCTTTGGGGGGCCCTTTTCACTTCATCTGAAACTCTGCCAGTGAGAACAGGAAGAGAACGGTTTCGTAACACATATCTACATACTAAGTAGTGAGGTGTCTACTTAAGAACCAAGAGATCAAGATTTCCTTTATAAGAAAAGCCCCCAGAGGCAGCGCACAATGGCAAAGGCCCTCTGTCCATCACTCCCCTTGCATCCACCTTGCAGCCATTTCTCCGTCGTCCATCTGTCACGTTGCAGCAATGACTTTAGCTGGTTGGGAAACACGGCTATCAAAATTAACAGCTCGGTGTGTAACCAAAACCTTGTGAAACCTAAAGGAAAGCTGAATTCAGCAAATGTGCAACAGCAGGGCGGCAGAAATCAACCACAGTCGCTGGAGACCCTCGGGGATGCAGATAGGCATGGCTGGGGATGTTTGATTAGGTCGGCACTGATGCTAATTATGTACAGGTATTTACTGTGCTTTCTTTCCTCAGATACACCACACCCAGACTGATTAAAAAAAAAAATCCTCCGCTTTCTGGAAGGCTGGGAACGTGTTCTGTTGTTCCCAATGATGTCCGGTTTAGAAAAGGGAATATGGTAAGTGCTATTCTGAACAAGTGGATAAGCACCAGTGAGGATTCCATGTGTCCCTCCAATCATCTTTTGTTTAAAAAAAAAAAAAAAGTGGGGGCGCCTGGGTGGCTCAGTGGGTTAAGCGTCCGACTTCAGCTCAGGTCATGATCTCACGGTTTGTGAGTTCGGGCCCCGCGTCGGGCTCTGTGCTGACAGCTCAGAGCCTGGAGCCTGCTTCGGATTCTGTGTCTCTCTCTCTCCTCTCTGCTCCTCCCCTGCTCATGCTCTGTCTGTCCCTGTCTCAAAAATAATAAAACATTAAAAAATTTAAAAAAAAAGTGCCTTCCCACAAGAGCTCCTCAACCTGAAGATAAGTGAGTAAAGGAAAAGAGAGGTCAAAAGTTGGAGGAAAGGAAATTTGGGTTTCAGTTTGAATCGAAATACCGTGTAGTCAGTACCTACGGGTGACAGTGTTGTTAGAAGATTATCCTGGAGTGAATTCAAGAGGTGACCTATGAGATCAGTCATCTGTGGGCGGGACAAGGAGTCAGTGAATAAGCAGCTCCAGGGAATGAAGAACCTGTAATCCCCGTCCAGGCAGCCAAGAGACCAGCCAGGCATTGTCCCAGCGATGCAATAACCTGTCACTTGCGGTGGCTAAGACAGCTGAAGAAAAGACCCCATCAAGCCCAAATCCTATCCATTAGGGAAAATGGCTGAAGCAAAACATGCTGACAATTAATTGTATCAACCAAGATGACGTGTAACCAGTTTTATTTAATTAGATGATACATACAATTTTCCCCTGGTCGATCCTCTTAGATCTTTGAGGGAATTGCTGTCTCATCCTAAATGCGTCTGGTGTGTTGTCGATCAAGATTCCTGGTCACTGGAGTGGCTTGTACCCCAGCCCTCTGCAACAGTGATCAGAATAAGAAGGACGAGCAGGGATAGGGGTGAGGGGGCGCCTGGGTGGCTCCGTCGGTTAATCATCGGACTCTTGTTTTCAGCTAAGGTCGGCTCAGGTCATGATCTCACATTTTGTGAGTTCGAGCCTGGAATTGGGCTCTGAGCTGACAGCTGGAGATTCTCTCTCTCTCTCTCTCTCTCTCTCTCTCTCTCTCTGTCTCTCCCTCCCTCTGCTGCTCACCTGATCTTTCTCTCTCTCAAAAATAAATAAATAAATAAATAAATAAATAAATAAATAAATAAAAAGAAAGAAAGAAAGAAAGAAAGAAAAGAGGACCAGCAGGAGACGGATGAAGCAGGACAAATCCTCTGACATGCAGAATGCAGATACTGAAAGATGCTTTGTTAATTGCTTCTTTTTTTTCTATCGAGACTATGATAGGAGGGTAGACATCTGAGGCCATGGCGGGACAAGCTTTCTGTAGAATGGAACCCGAAAGAGAGAAGCAAGTCTGATGAAGAGATCATCTGCGCAGTGGTTCTCAGCCTCGTCTGCACGCTGGGATCCCCTGAGCTTTATATCCGCTGATGTCTGGGTCCGACACCAGAAATTTTTAGTTAATTGGTCTGAGTGCAGCCTGGGCCTCAGAGACTTTAAAAAAAAAAACCCTCTGGGTGATTCTTACGGGGAGCCAGAAGCCACAACCTCTCATCTAGAAGCTCCCCATCCCATCCTCAGGGGCTTGATTCAATAGCTCTTCCTGATTCAGTACCCCATCTCGGGGCCCGCGGGTGCCAATGACTTTTCTTTGTTTGCTCGGATTAGTTGGAATTGAATTTCTAGCGTTCTCGGCCGAGAGAGATCCAAGCAAAAAACTAAAAAGACTCTAATCACAACTAGCACCTATTCAACATCAAGGATGTGCGAGGCAGTTTGCAATGCTTTTCTTACATTAACTCATTTAATTTAATCCCCATGTCCCCAGAGTCAGAAAACTATTATGGCCCCCGTTTGACAGATGAGGAAATGAGACCTCAAAAGATGAAGTGATTTGCCTAAATGGACACAGCCTATAAAAACAGAGGTGGAATGTGAACCCAGAGACTTCCTTAACCACCACACTTCAAGGTAGAACCAAGATAGGTTCTCTACATAAATTCTCTACATAAAGCCCAGAAAGGGGACCTCCCAACAGCCAGAATATGAACACTTACCAGGAAGACGCTTTTGGTTGTCGTAAGAGAAAAGGCCCAACTGCACCGGCTTGCACAATTATTTAACATATCGAAGGAACGGAGATGGGGCAGAATGGAGGTTGGCTGACCGAGGGGCTCATTCTGAGCCACTGGACACCCCAGTTCTCACCACCTGTCCCCTCCGCTCGCCGTGATGGCCTCTTCCTCAGGCCGGCCGTCCTCAAACTCACCGGGTCGCAGGCCCGCAGACATCGTTTCCTCAGCCCATAACTTGCCTGTTGAACTATGGTAAATGGGTGGAAAGAGGAGTTAGCTTTTTAAGATCAGACTCCTTTAAAAAAGCACCTTTGCCCATAGGAAGAGTGAGTATCAGACTCCTCCTAGAGCATATTGGAGTCATCTTCTCCATGATTCCAAACCTTCCTTTTTATTTCCTGAGCCTGGCTTGGACCTTGGCATTCTCGCGGGCAGCGAGATCTGCTACTTGGGCTCCGCTGTCTCTTTTCATTGGGCAGAAACACCTCGCGCCAGAGGCCTCCAGTCGAATTCGTCTCCCGCTTCGTCATGGGGAAGGGGAATGGGGGGGGCATCAGGATGTGCTGGGTCTGCGGCTCTCAGCCGGGGTGCTGAAGCAGCCGGGAGGGGTGCATTTTCGGTGGTCACGAGGATTCAGGGAGGACCATGACCGTTAGCGCGTCGAGCCGGAAAGGCCAGGGGTGGTGAACTCCCTGCAGTGTGTGAGACAAGCCCATGCTTGTGAGCTACGTGATTTCTGAACATCTCATTGAACGGTCCCACGGGGGGGGGGCGGGGGGGGCGGGGGGGAACCTGTTCAAAATCATCTGAGCTAAAACCTACTTCTCTTTTATCTATGCACCCAAAGCATTTTAAAAATACCTCGTATGTTCCAGGAGAGCAACGACCGCGTACGTCAAAGGAACACCGTGCTCGGTTTTGTTCAGAACTTTCCCAGGAGTCGTTCGCTGCCTTAGAAAAAGCACATGAGCAATGCCAACGCCATTCATGGAATTCGAGTCTCCACTACAACAAGCCTGTGTGGGCCTGCACGGGGAGCTGCCAGACCAGAAGGATTCTGGGGAGGGACCCTAGCACCTGGAACGTCGTTATGCATTTCTTCTAGCGTGGTCCTGCCCAGCACTTGCATGTTGACATACGTCCTATTTTATTCTCAATTATTTTCCTCTTATTTTTTTTTTAAGTGCTTGTTAATGTATTTTGGGAGGGAGGGAGAGAGGGAGAGAAGCAGGGAGAGAGGGAAAGAGAGAATCCCAAGCGGGCTCTGAGCTGTTAGCGCACTCCCGGTCTCGGGGCTCAATCTCACGAGCCATGAGATCACGACCTGAGCTGAAATCAAGAGTCAGACGCTTCACCAACAGAGCCACCCAGGTGGCCCAATTATTTTCCTTTTCTTTCTTGATTTTTTAAAATGTATTTATTTACTTTGAGAGAGTGCAAGAGTGAATGGGGGAGGGGTAGAGGGAGAGAGGGAGAGAGAGAGAGAGAGGGAGCAAATCCCAAGCAGGCTGCATGCTGTCAGCACAGAGCCCAACACTGGGCTCGATCCCACAAACTGTGAGATCATGACCCGAGCCAAAATCGAGAGTCGGACGCTCAACTGACTGAACCACCCAGGCACCCCCAGCTCCAATTATTTTCCTTTTAAATTCTACTTGGCAACTTAGATCAGGCAGTTGGCTTATCAACAAGAGAAACTGATTTCTCCCGGTTCTGGAGACTAGAAATCCAAGATTCGGGAGGTAGCATGATCAGGTTCTGATGAGGGTGGATGGTCATTTTTTCTTTGTACCCTTATAACGCAGAGAGGGACAGTGAACTCTCGGGGGTCTTTTCGAGGGGCACTTATCCCATCCCAGAGAGCTCCACCCTCACAGCCAATTACCTCCCCAAGGCCCCACCTCCTAACACCATCACATTTGGGGTTAGGACTTCAACCTATGAATTTTGGGGGACACATTTAAGGCATAACACTTTGTAATATGGTTAGTGAATTTTTTGAAGTTATACATATAGATAGATTGTATTATCTATAGATTTCATTTCAGTGTAGTACAGAGGAAGCTGTAAAAACATTTGCCGTAAAAAGAGGGTTGTTGGATCTGACAGAATGAGAGCCGCTATTCAGAGCAGTCAAGATGCACCTGTGGCACCAAGAATGGGACTCGCCTCCTTGACACCCGGGCCTCCACAGAGGAGGGTGGAACCTGGACAAAGCGAGATTCCTTTGGGAAGAAAGAAGTGGGGCTGGGCCGCGGAGCAGGAAGAACGCTGTCCCACTGACCAAACCTACTTGTCCTGCCTTCTACTCCAGCGTCACCCAGCAACCCCCTGATGACCGATGTGGCCTCCTGGCTGCTTGGATACTTGGAAGAATTGGCAGGGGGTGGCTCCCCATGCTGGTGACTAGGGTCCCCGAAAAGGAGCACCCTCGGTCAGGACAGATACACTGACAATCTGATTGATGCATCATTTCCTATGAATTTGGTTACATCAGTCCAGGGCTGCCAAACTGATGGGTTCTGGGTGTGGTGACAAAGTGGCATTCTGGGATTGGCAATGCTGGCGGGGGGCGGGGGGAGGGCGGTGCGGGGCAGGGGGAATAAGCCCGCTGCTAGGCACTGTCACCTTGAACGCCTTTCTGGGTGGCTTCCTAGCTTGTGCTGGCTGCGCAACCTGTAAGCTAATGAAATGTCACACGGGGCCTAGCGCGGAAGAGCCAAGTAAAGGGAGCCACCCTGTTTGGGGGCTGGGATTGGGGGCCACGGAGACAGCTACCTACCTTTCCACGAGTCCCTCCCCGTGGTGGGGCTTCCACTGGGTACCTGTGTGTCCCTCACAGCTTTAGACTTCTCTCCCAACGTCAGGGTGCAGTCTCTGAGCCCAGTCCTTCCCTGGGGGTAGGAGAGGGAGCCAACCTCACACAAGCTCCCACTCAGGGACTCATCCCCCAGAGGTGCCATCAGGGAAGTCCCGCTGTACTCACTGAGGAGACAGGAAGGCCGAGGGGTTTGTGTCCTGCTGTGGGCAGGACTTCCTGCTCAGGTTCCTTCCAAATAAATCATTCTGCTTTTGCACCTTAAAAGTGAAGCAGAGGGACACCTGGGCGGCCCAGTTGGTTAAGCATCTTACTTCGGCTCAAGTCATGATCTCACCATTTGTGGGTTTCAGCCCCGCGTTGGGCTCTGTGCTGACGGCTCGGAGCCTGGAGCCTGGAGCCTGCTTCGGATTCTGTGTCTCCCTCTCCCTCTCTCTCTCAAAAATTCATTGATTAATTAATTTTTAAGCAAGTGAAACAGAGCAAGCTCCTCAGGCGAAACCACAGTTAAGCAGGCAGTGGGAGAGCATTTAAAACAAGCACCAACACATGAAAACCAATCAAAATATTAAAAGCACGTGGGGTATCTGGGCGGCTCACTCGGTTAAGCACCCGACTCAATTTCAGCTCAGGTCATGATCTCATGATTTGTGGGTTCCAGCCCTGCATCAGGCTCTGTGCTGACAGCTTGGAGCCTGCTTGAGATTCTCTCTCTCTCTCTCTCTCTCTCTCTGTCTCTCTCCCTGCCCCTCCTCTGCTCACTCACACACTCTCTCTCTCAAAAATAAGTAAACTTAGGGGCGCCTGGGTGGCGCAGTCGGTTAAGCGTCCGACTTCAGCCAGGTCACGATCTCGCGGTCTGTGAGTTCGAGCCCCGCGTCAGGCTCTGGGCTGATGGCTCGGAGCCTGGAGCCTGTTTCCGATTCTGTGTCCCACTCTCTCTCTGCCCCTCCCCCGTTCATGCTCTATCTCTCTCTGTCCCAAAAATAAATAAACGTTGAAAAAAAAAAATAAGTAAACTTAAAGAAATATTAAAAGCATTAAAAATTTCATGAACCCAAGTCATAGGTCGGTAAGGCCATCAGCTTTCCACCTTTATGAGAAAAGACAGTGGGGGAGGGGTCCTTTCTTTCCATTTCTAAAGGGTGCAGGGTTCAGCATCATGCATGGAGAACTCCAGAAAACCAGGACTCTTTGTTTTTTAATTTTTTTAATGTTTATTTATTTTTGAGAGAGAGAGAGAGACAAAGTGGAGTTGGGGAGGTGCAGAGAGAGAGGGAGACACAGAATCCGAAGCAGGCTCCGGGCTCCGAGGTGTCAGCACAGAGCCCGACGCGGGGCTGGAACTCACAAATTGTGAGATCATGACCTGAGCTGAGATCTGACGCCCAACTGACTGAGCCACCCAGGTGCCCCTGGAAAACCAGGACTCTTAAGCTCAAAGATGGTTTATGTTCCCCACAGACCTGAGGGCCTAGGACCACTCCAGCTATACAAGGTGCCCGGGGGCCACAGGCCCAGAGGTGCTGGCAGTCCTGAGAGTGGAGATATGGTTCTAGCTCCCCGGGGCTACAGCAGCCACCACCGTGAGCCCAGAAAGCGTGGCTGAGGGGTGCTTGCGATTACCAGGACAGCGCCTTCCCTCAGCCTGATGTGCGGCCCAGCATGGCGACCATGGGACTTGCTCTTGACCGTCCATTTGACACATACTGATTACTGAGTGTCTATTCCATGTCAAGCACTGTTCCGAGTGCTCAGGATCGGTGTGGCTGAGGTCAAAATGGAGTGGGGTGGGCCTCAGCGGCTACCGCTTATAGAGGACATCTTTTTTTTCTTTGTGCTTTTTTATATATCAAAGGGGTTTGTGTTGCCTTTAAAGTCAGGGAAAAGGCTATTAAAGTAAGCTACTAGAGATCATTTTTGAATAAATGTCCACAAGGAAAATAAACGTGCATAGGAAATACCAGGTAATTCCAGATCCGCAATAACAGTGGACTTTGGACTCCCGGGAGGCCTTAGGGGGTGTGGTCAGAAAACCAACACCAGAGGATTCTCGAGGGCTTGATTCTGAGCTGCCGTTGTTGGAGAAATCCTGTCCTTGAGAGTGTCCTTCCTGGGGGAGGGGCGCGGCTACGTCTGCGGTCCCAAACAACGGAATGTTAAAGGTGCCAAAGATGGACCAGGCCAAAGGTGCAGAAGGGACCCCTGAGGAAGGCGAGCACCGTGTCCATCTGACCACCATCTTATCATGGCCTATAGCACCCAGGCTGTTACCACCTAGGAGGCACTCAGCGCGTTACTGAACACATAGCTGTTGGGCAAAGCTTCGTGGATATGGTGACCTGGTCACCGGAGCCTTGAGAGAAGCCTCTGCTCGTTGCATCTCTTCAGCTTGCCTTTGTTTCTCCCTCGGTAACGGCAGGAACCAGTAGGTGCTCTCTGACCACTGCTGACTTTGCTCTCGTCACATTCACCACGTGACCTTGCGTTTTCAGCCTTCCCACGGTGGTCCTTGGTTTAACTTTGTCCTCATGTCGTTTAAACGTGCTCTTTCCTCATCAACTTCTGCTTTCAAAGGCCATGTCCTCTTCTGTCCTCACAAAGATGCAAACACAGTTTTCTAAAATTCTCTTCTGGTTCCCGCAGTACGTTGTTTTCAGAAATACTTTGCCCTTCCTCGAGATTTCAGGATAACGGTGCGTTTCCTTTATATGAAGTATTCTAGAACTTACCCTGCAACGAAGAGTGATCTGTCCAGGTCTACTGATCGCCAAAAGATGCAGTGTGGCTTTCTCTTGGCACCCCTCACTGCCCATCTGGATGTTGGTGGAATCCATTCCTCGGGTCTTCAACTGAAAGAGAGTATAATGTGCACAGCTAGGTGCAATTTCTAATATCCAGAAAGTAGTTACTCCTTTAGTCCCACTTCGTAAGGTTGAGTCAGAATGTTCTGCATCTAGTATCTGGTTTGTCGACATCCGGAATACATGAAATGTGCGCGCATGCACACACACACACACACACACACACACACACACATACAACCATAGTCCCCAGGATGTACTGTTACCAGAACTCTTCCTGTATCTGTCATCCCCAAAGGTACCCATGTGCTGGACTACACTCTCCCAGGGCACAACTGCCATAAACTATGCCCACCCACCTGCTGCCATCACGTATACATGTACACAACTTTCCACTTATTGTTTTCTGGGAATATATTTATTAAACTGGGACTCGCAGTGTCTAAATAAATGCAGAAAGCGAGAGCTTACTGTTAGTAAGCTTGGGAAGAAAAGAATGAAGTTCTGTCTTGAAGCAAAGAACCTGAGTAATTGAAGAATGGATTTTTGATGTTTTGGGCAGGCCAGACCTTAGGCCTCTAAGCCAAAGGAAAAAAATCTAGAGAGAAATAAAATGTCCAGCTTCCTTCTTTGGCATTATAGGCCTACATCGCTTGACGTCATGGAGTAGGTCCTGTGCCCGACTTTGAGTCTCAAGTCGGCCGTATAAGACTTAGAATTACCCTAAATTTCCTCCAAATTCAGGCAGTGGATTTTCCAATTGTCTTAACTTATGGTGGGATTATGAACGCTTACTGTTTTGTGCATCCTGAATACGTATGTTAGTAGAAAGTTAAAAGGCTATATTAGGTATTGGTAAGCAAATTCCATTCCAAAGGAGAAACTCTGAGGTATTTCTTACATCTGCATTCATTCAACTAATATTTATTGTGTACAGATCATGTGCCTGGCACAATGGTAGACACTGATAGTGAAAACCCAGCCCCTGCCCTCTTGAAGGTTAGAGTCTAGAAGGTGTTTCAGACTCCGAGGAATCGCGATACAATATGATCAATTCTTCACGATGACATACAAGGAGGTTCTACCCTGCCCTTCACTCTGGTCCGTGAACCAGGCATCGTGGGAGAAAACCCTGCGGTGAGGCGCTGGGGCTCAGTATTGAAGGGTCTTGAATGTTGTGTTAATAAGTTTGGATTTGGATGGGGAGTCACTGAGGAACGCGGTGCAAGGGAGTGAGTGGCCGGTTTGAAGCTGGGATTTAGGACGTCACTCCAGTAGCCAAGTAAGGGGTTGACTGAGACGGGAGAGGAATGGAGCAGAAAGGCCACTCCAAGAAGCTGGCCCAGTTGTTCAGTGCAGATTGCAGCGCTGAGCCCTTGAATTCAGTGTGAGAGCAGCGGAAACAGAGGGGAGGCAGACAAGTTCAAGAATCTGGTGATCAGCTGCACGTGGCAGTGAGGAGCGGCAGCACCGGGGATGACACAAAGGGACTAGGTCCCTGGAAGATGGGGGGTGTCAGCACCCAAGCAGGAAAGCCAGGAGCACAAGCAGGACTGGGAGGAGATGGATAGTGTGGCTTTGGACTTGAGAGGAAAGCACCCACCTCTCTACTCTTTCCTTCACACACTTATTCACTGTGTGAACTCCATTCTGAAGTTCCAACACATGAGGCGTTGAAAAGTTCTACAAAGAAAAGCCCGAATAAACCACTTGAAGAAGATATTGATGAGATAATTAACCAATGTAATCATGCTAACTCATCACTTAATTTCATGTGCTCTGGGGTCAAATGCGGTTAAGCTGGTGCTTTTCATCGTGGAAATGTCCTTCACTCCAAATGAAGCAATGAACTTGCTTTGTGCTCCCAAAGGATATGTATTATTTGTGATTTTCTGTCTGGAGCCAGTCGGGGCAGAAATGTAGGGACCTTTGCCCAAATCACGAACAGTGTTAAATGTCAAAGCAGAAACAAGGCTCCAGAAATCTGATCATTTCGATTTACACATTAAAAAACAGTCGCTAATTTAAAGGGGGAGGATAAGAATAAACTTGCCTCTGCTTTAGATTTATTATAATCTGGTTCTATTCTCCAGTATTTGGGTTTCTGATAAAACTCCTCTCTGATTTGCCCATCCCTTAGGTCTGTGGGTATAATAAAAGAGAAGTCACAGACCAGTTCTGATTAATTTCCATCATGAGAATCAACTCTTGATTTTCAGGGAGAGAGTAGAGAAGGAATGACATGGGTAATTAAAATCCACAGATAGCACAAACATCCAATTTAACCAACAATTTCAAATCCTCCTCCACTGATTTTTTTTTTCCCACTAGAGGTGCCAAGTAGCAAGGCTCAGCCCAACTTCTGGGGTGAGATCTAACAAAATGTGAACGAACTCATGAGAAGGCAAGTAGGTGGGCGCAAGAAGAACAATGAGAAGTTGGGGGTTGCTGGCCTTTCTGAAATGGAAAACCGGCCACTCTTTCTCACCCTGTTGGTTTTCTTTAGAAGAATCACAAGAAGAACCGGCACTGTCGGTTTCACGTGGGGGATGCCAGGCTGAATTCTTAGAAAGGCCAGCTCGCTGTTTGCCCATCGCCGAAAGCAGCTCACAGGCAGAGCACGTAAGATGGGTTTTTTAGTGAGTATAGGCAGAATGAAGGGACAGAGCGGGGGCTCGCCTCCCAGAGCGGAGGCCCTTGTCACTTGTCTCAAGCTTTAAACGCCACCAGTTTGAGCTTCTGCTATGACACAGACCCAACCCAGGCTGCAACTGCCAGCATTTTAGACTTCCTTAGTCCTGGCCCTTTCTGAACGCCTTCATCCGGCCTCTCATCTGCTTGCCATTCAAGGCTGCACATTCTCTAACTAGAATCAGACCTTACTTCTCACTACTCTCCAAATCACATACATCAACCTCTGCCCACATTTACACACTGGTGCTGGAGGGTGTCTGCACTTCTCACCATCTCGTCTTTTCTCATGTCATTCCTTGAACCCCCAAACGTAGGTATTTTTCAAGGTTTAGTCCTTCCGTGAAAGCTTCCCTGTTTCCCCAAGTTCAAAGTGATCAGCACTGTGTTAGTATGTCTTTTGTGACACTTAACCACATTATGCTTTCATTATATCACACTAGCTTATGTGCCCTGTGACTGTAATGTTCTCAGAAATGTGGATCATGACCCACTGGTGAGTTTTGAAATCACTGTGTTGGGTCATGACCTGAATTTTTAAAACTTAAGTAGAAAAAAAATGGAACATTTTAGAGTGCATTACACATAAACATATTTCTCACTTTGGTTTATGACCAAAAAGCTTGAAAGTCACTGCCTCACATAGTTAAGACATTTTCAGCTTCTATGGAACAGAAAGCCTTGAACCAACCAGTTTAAATAACAAAGGATTTATTATCTTATATAAAGAGATGTCTAAAAGTGGAGGCAGCTCTGGGTTGGTTTATCATCGACTTATCAACAATCGAGGACTCAGATTTTCGCCATCTCTGTCATCCTTCCAGCTACCTCCCCTCACGTCTGCAGGATGGCTGCAGGAGTTCCGTTCATCATAACAACATCCAGAGGTCAAAAAAGGGAGCTACTTATTCTTTGGATCTTTTTTTATCAGGAAAGAAATCTTTCTCAGAACCACCTTCCTCCCATCACGCGCAGCAGGACTCCTTTAATTCCTCATTGAAATAAACTGAAATAAAATGAATGCAGTGTCTAGCCAGGCGTGGCAAGGAAAACCAAAATTAGTTTAGATGAGGAGAAGAACACCTTCCCCGAGCACCTGTCCGGTCAGGAAGAAGGGGGAGATTGACGGATCTGAGGTAGGCAAGCAAAAGTATCTTCCAGCTCCATACAGAGTGCATTGGGGTAGGACCAGAGTCTCTTTCCCTTCACAGTCCCTGCCACGCGTACCGCTTCGCAAATCGAGACTGTCACCTCAATTTCCAGTGACAAATTAAACCACTTTGCCCCAAAGTATAAATATTCATGGGATGCACAGATCAAATATCCAACCTGAGATACTGGGAGGCATTCCGCAGGCATGAGTTGCCGACATAGAACTCACCAGGGGCTAGGATTTTTTTCGGTTTTCATTTTTCTACTGCCTTTCTAAACATGAAGGGCTAGATTAGCAACACTGTACATTGTAATACCATTTAAATAATAAAATACATATTTGTCACAATGCAGATGGCAAGTGAAGAGCTCACAGATGGAAATGTGGCTCCTAAGAAGAGACGGTAAATGTGTGACGGTGGGTGTGGGGAGATGGCTGCATCGGGCTGGAGAGACATTACGTCATCCCAGATATGGGCTTTTTTTGGGAACCTGGCAGGATTACTGCTGAATCATTCAGCTAGGCAAATTATTGGCATGTTCGTCGGACAAAGGTCCCTGTAATTAAGCCCTTGTACCGCCACACTCTTTGGCATCTTTCTGCTGATGTTACCATTTAAGGGCAGCCTTGAAAACATGTATACGTGAAATAACCGTATCTACAAGAGTCAGTGGCTTTAGAGCATGGAGCCAGCACTCTTTGTCCTCTCTTGCACGCACACGTATGTGCGTGCATACACGACACACACACACGCACGCACCCCTCATCAGAGAAACCACGGGTTCAGAAAAATTTGAACTGCAGGGACGCCTTTTGCCTCTGAGATTCCGAGAACCCTTCTCTTTGCTGCTGTTACAAACGCCAAGATCCTCCCGTCTGCCCAGTAGGGAAGACTAGCCTTGTGAGTGTCTTGAAATTCCTTGAAAGACGGCGATGGTTGTGGAGTCACAGGGCAAAACTGGTCTCACCTGCTAGAACTTAGGAGGCTGGAGAAAAATCTGGTTGTTCTAAGGGGGAGGCAATACACTTGCCTCTGCTACTAACTTATTACCTACGTGTGAGGCTGTGCTGGGTCTGCAGGCCTCAGGCCAGGTCCCGGCTCGGCCAGAGCTTGCTGGAAGTTCCACGCTCAGTTTCAGGGGCCTGGCTTAAGAAGGTCCTTGGCTAACCAGATGGTGTGCCACCAGCCAGAACATGGGGTGTCCAGAGACTATGGGGAAACGACAGAGAAAGAACGCAGTAGCAATAAGTACCTTCGTTTAGGGCTTTCACAGACAAGTTTCCATTTGGTTTATTTTCTCTGCCAACCTGAGGAATGTACACGCATTTGAAAGAGGTTCTAGAGACCGTAGACCAGAGAGATGGACGTTGGTGCCCAGGAACATTCTTTTTTTTTTTTTTTTTTAATTCCCCAGGAACATTCTTACGTGGGTGATTTAACAGATGGCTTGGAACCTTGGAAAAGGAAGTGGCAATTACAGAGGGCCACATGGCCTCACCCTCGTTTCCTTTCTGTCGCATGACCCATAACTGACAATAAGAGCTAAAACATATAGAGTGCTTCCTGTGTGCCTGGCTGGATGCTGTGTTTCAATGCATTTAAGCTTCTCAAAAACCATGTAGCGGATGCTATTATTATCTCAATGTCTAGACGAGGAAACTAAGCCTTAGAGAGAGAAGAACCTTTTATCTGTTGGTGGCTGTTCCTCATTTTCCCCCTAGCCCTCCAAAAGGCCGTCTCATTCCCACTCTTCGGGACTCACTCGGATGCTCCGAGCAAGGCTTTCCCTGCCCGCTCGTCACTCAAGGTAGTCCACCCCAACTTCAGGTCCACTGTCACACTCCCCCCGTTCATTGCCTTCGGAGGACATATTAGAGACTTGTTTACTTACCGATGGGCTTTTTTCTTTTCAGTCTCTACCATTCCCTCAGATATAAGCTTGTGAGGCAGAGACCCCATCCCTCCCGATTGCCCTATGGTAATGTCGAGCAGGGTGGCTGGAATATAATAGGTACTCACTAAAAATTTGAATGAGTGGATGAGTAGCATGTATGAGTGAATGAGTATGATTCGTCAAGGGGATTTGGACATGAGTTTGTCTCACGCCAGGGACCAAGTTTTCAGCCCCTGCTCACGTGTTTACTCACTCATCCCTTCAATAGCGTTCATTAAATTATCAACAGGTGCCAGGTACTGAGGTAGGTGCTGGAGAATCAAGAGAGTAAGACAAGTCTCTGTCCTTGAAAATCTCATGTAAGAAGGGTGATGGTGATAGTTTGGAGGGGTGAGGAAGTGGGTTTATAAAAAAGCACAAATAAAAATGTAATTTGATATGTCTTATAATAGAGTTAAGTACAAAATGACACAGCAAGAAAGAGAGGAGACCACCTAAATGCCCCTGCCAAACTTGGAAGACTTCTACAGGGCAGGTGACTTTGAACCTGAACTTGAAAGAGGACTCCGGGGGTGTCTGGATGGCTCAGAAGATTTTGGCTCGGGTCGTGATCGTACAATTCGTGAGTTGGAGCCCCGTGTCGGGCTCTGCACTGACGGTGTGGAGCCTGCTTGGGATTCTCCGTCTCCCCCTCTCTCTCTGCCCCTCCTGCACTCTCTCTCAAAATAAATAAATAAACTTTAAAAAAAAAACAAAAAAGAAAGAAAGAGGATTTCGGACTATGGGGGAGGAAAGCGCACGTGCAGAGGCAAAAAGGAGAGAACTCCTGGATCTATGTGGGGAGCGGAACGGAACTTGTCCCCTACCCTACACTGTCGAGTCATATTTTGCCCATGGTGCCCAGCTGTTGGGAGGGTCACTGACCAATTGACCCCTTGGTGAAGCCATCAAGGAGGACAAGTGCACCTGATGTGGGGGTGGGGGGTGGGAGGACACCAGGAGGTGCATCTGAGTGGTCTCAAAGGTGCCCTCTGACTCTTAAGAGTAACACGACCCCAAGGCCTGTCTCTCAGAGGAAGGCACCAAAAGGCAGAGCCAGAAACAGCCACATTCCTGCCCCTAATACGGGGGATTTCCTAACAAAAGGGCTAACTATAACCGCTGTGTAGTTTTCAAAACCTCTTCTCAAACATGATCTCATTTGATCCTCCAACAGCCTGCTAGATCTGTTCTGAAGTTCAGTAACACCATTTATTATTTATTGGATCAACAGCTATGGAGCACCAGGGCCCAGCCTGACCGGGGCAATGCAAGTGGGAACCGCACAGCTTCTGGCTCCAAAGCGGCCACATGCAAAGAGACACGACAGCACAGAGTAAAAGGTGTGACCCCACCCAGCATGGAGGGAGGAGAGTTAGCCGAGGGCCCGCAAGAGCAGAGAATACTGAGTCAGCCAGTCCTGGGCCCAAATGCTCGCCCTGCACCCACTTGCTTGTAAGACCTTGGGCAATGAAATAAGATCATTAAAAAGAAATTAAATGAAATAATACATGTGTACCCGTTAGGTTATAGTCTAGCCACTAAAACAATGACTCTTACGTAAACAATCGCTTTAACAAGATGGAAATTGACTTCTCTTTCACATCAACATCCAGCCAGAGACTGTGGCTCTGCTCCAGGAAGTCACCTGTCCCAGGCTCTTTCCACCTGGTTACTCTGACAGTTGTAGGGGTTGACCTCATGCACCTGGTCCAATACGGCTCCTCATCACAAGTGATGCTGTGTTTCGATGCAGTTTGATACGGAGCTAAAACGGGGTCGCCAAGACCTGGTCCTTTCGGTGTGGCTTCTCCCCTCTCCTCTAGATGAGGGCTGTGCTCTCCTATCCGGGTGGTAGGGGGGTTTGGGTGGCTCCAGACTTCATGGGCTGAGAGCTTTATGTCCACTGTGCCCCTTCTAGGAGCTGAATGTAAGTCTTGGACCTGACTCTCAGCAACCCGCACCAATCCTATTGGCCAAGGGTGTGGGAGAAGTTGGTGAGCCAAGGCGAATTAGGGCCCCCTCACAACGGCATGGCTGAGAATGGGGGAGAGATGAGCCCACACACAAAACGCACCTTACCGCTTTACCAGGAGAAGGATGGATGGATGCAAGGTGGTGGGGAAAAAAATCCCTCACTCCTTCCTTCAATCAGTTATATGTACTTCTAGGGTA
Organism: Lynx canadensis; assembly: GCF_007474595.2. NCBI lineage: Eukaryota > Metazoa > Chordata > Mammalia > Carnivora > Felidae > Lynx > Lynx canadensis. Next base: position 36,215,741 of record NC_044320.2, on the reverse strand, counting down.
TATAATCCATAGCAGTGGTCTTTGAACTCTACCCCAAAGGCCACAGTTTTGATTATGCCCCTAACAGATGCATTTATTTTTTGTAAGTATACACCCGTGCGGATGGCACCCCACTGTCCATGCTTCCTTCAATAACATTCCCCGATAGGCACGTTTAGCATTCCCTAATAGACGACGTTTCGTAGGATCCTTTGCAGCTCGCAAAGTCATGTGACAAAATGCTAGGTAAATGCTAAATGCGGACAGTACAGTTTCCAGGAAGTGTCCTCACGGGAGGCACATGTGATTCTTCCTTCCTTTCTCCTTGCCGCCTAGAACGTGAACAGGACGGCTTGGCCATGAGCAACAGCCTTGGATAGTGAAGTGGCAGCTGCCTGTTGAGAATGTTGGAGCAACCAGGAAAGACAGCTCACCAGCCAAGCGGCCTGCCTCCGGAGCCCATTTACTTGAGGGGCAAATTAACTTGTCTCCTGCTGAAGCTCCTGTCGTTTTGGCTATGCTCTTCTTTCTTAATCTCAGCCCAAACTGATCCTACTGGACACAATTATGTACGTTATGATACATGTACCAAAGCAGATTCAAAAAAAAAAAAAGTTCTGCATTTTGTACCCCATTGGATAGAGTCTCACACCCCTTTGGGCTGCATCCCTGCCCCCTTACTTTTGGTCTCCTCGGTCTTTGCCCTGCGGTGCTCCGTAAGGTTAGTGACGTGCGGGAAGCTGTCTGCTTCTTCTCCCGGAATACACTTTGCTCTTTGAGGCAGGGGTCCCGAAGCGAGTCCTCGGAACCAACCTAGCACAGTTGGGCCAGCCTCCCTCCCAGGCCTTGCCTTTTGCTGCCTGCCGACTCTTCCGGGTCTGTTTCCATCATCTAGACTTTGTTTTCGCCTCGGGGAAAGAAAGCGCGCCAGCCAGTCTGGTGGAATTGACAAGATGCGATGTAACCTGAACCTAAAGAAGTAGGCAACTGTGACCGTCAGGGAAAGAAAGACGTGCGCTCGCAGCCCGTGCTGTTGCTAAGGTGCACCCACTCACTGACCAACTTCTCAGAGCACGGGCTCGCGCTAACTTGCTAACGTGGCCTGGTTCTGTGGGGAAGGAGGGGGTGGGGGGAGGAGGCAGAGAGCTTTGTTTTTGGAGAGCTTCCTCCAGGCCCCAGACCTCCTCTGCCCTGGAAGGCAATGGCCAGGCGCCAGGACTGCCCCACCACGGCAGAGACTGGCGGAATACACCCACTTCCATGACTCCAAGTCTGAGGCTCTGTGGACCCCCTTCACGGCCGTGGCTGGGAAAGCAGACCCTGCCTGGTGTGTGGACGATCCGGGTGAGTCCATGCTCCCTGCCACCACCCCCTGGAGGCATCGCTGTCCTGATTGTATCACGGCTTCGAAATTCCCTGACTCATGCCATCCTCAGATTTTTTTAAAAAGAGCTTATTCAAGGGGTGTAGGCTGCATGTTCCACCCGTTCCCACTCAACACAGCTATTTAATTACAGCACCCGCGTGTGTGTGTGTGTGTGTGTGTGTGTGTGTGTGTGTGAGTGAGGAGTCAGGGAAAGGAGGCGTTGGGGAGGGGCAGAGGGGCTCCTGGACCAGAAGGAGAAGCCCTTGAAGGAGGCTTGTGCTGATCCCATTATGAAAGGGAAATACTGCTGCTCAAAGAAAGGCTGGCCCTTCACCCCAGAGCTGGGCAGGTCAGAAATGAGGAAGACTTCTGGGGCCGTGCGGGTCGGCTAAGAAAAAGCCACCGATGTGGGGGAGGGATGCTTCCCCCCGGCTCCTCGGCTCCCACTGTTCTCCTACACCGCTAGGTAGCCAGGCTGCCACGTGACTTGCTGGTAACCATGGCAACGAACCCGGTTCCTCCGTGGAGCGTGTGGAGAGAAATCCCACAGAAAGATGACGGGGGTGCGGGACGTCGTGTGGTACCCAAGGGCAGGGGAAGCCAGCTCCGTCGCGGCCGGGGCAACTGTTGCCGTCGTTGTCGTGGAGGAAATAGCAGGGGCTTGTTCTCTTCTGAGCTCGAGACGCTGGCCGTTTTCTCCTTCTGACACTTGCCTCCCTGATCTTGGAACGCGGTTTCTGGAGATGAAAGACAAAAATAGCTCTCTCTGAAGGAGAGGATGCTAATGCACGCCGTGCTTTCAGACATGGGCTTCTCGCTGTCAGGCGTCCACCTCCAGTACGCGGAGCCTTGGGCCAGGTTCCTCTCGCTGTCCCTGACCACAGCGACAGCCCCGGGGAAGCCGACACGCTGCCGGCAGCCAGAAGCTCCGAGAGGCGGTCTGGGGCCTGGAAGACCGCAGGGCGGTGCCCGGAGGACAGGCCAACCCAACCGCGGGCCCTCGCCACTCCCCTGCTCGCAGGCACAGCTGGAGGAAGTGGCTCACATTTTCCTTGTTGCCGACAAGGACATAATGACAGTTTGGGGAAACACATATTGTTAAGCGATCCGGCCTCCCACAGCCAACGTGGGAGCGCAGGGCGGCCCCTTCTGGGGGGCGAAGACCTGCCTCCGCGGAGGCCGGCTGGCAGGTGCTGCCTCCTTAGTGGGATGCCCCTGACTCAGCCAGTTACTGCCTGTGTGACCTTGAACAAGTCACTTAGTCTCCTTGGATGCTAGTTGCTCTCTCCATCTTTAAAAGAGGCACGGTAATATTTGCGTGGCCATGCCCACTGGGTTTGTGTCACAGTCATGCTTGAAAATTCCCTACCAGATATCATCATCCTTTTCCTTAGTTGTAGAAGTATTCATTCTTAAAGGGTTCTGAAAGTTGGAATGAGTCAGCAATTAGGTCGAAAGTTACGGTAGTGCAAAGCTGCAGAAATGACCGTGATGGGGTTTGTAGATAACATTTAATGAGTGCAAAGCAAATTGCCTGTTGCATTTAAATCCTCACAACACCCCTACTGGTATGACGGTTTCCGTTTCACAAATGAGGCCCAAATTCACATAGCTGGTGGTAGAGTCAGGATTCAAGTCCTGGGGAGTCTGATTCCCAAGCCAGGATCTTAACTGCCGCAGGGGCCTGTGCTGGGGTGGGTCCACTGATGCATTCTCCATGCTCCTGGAGTTGAGTTACCAGGTGGTTTCCTAGGGGTTCACAGAACAGCATGGGGGCGGTGTGTGTATGTATGTGGGTGTGTTCACAAAGCAGCCTGGGTGTGTGTGTGCATGTGTATATTCATAGAGTAGCATGGGATGTGTGTGTGTGTGTGTGTGTGTGTGTGCGTGTTCACAGAGCAGCATGGGGTGTGTGTGTGTGTGTGTGTGTGTGTGTGGTATGTGTATGTATTTATAAAGACTGGACTGCCTTCCTTCCTCATCTGGGAGTTCCCCATTTGTCCCATGCTGACATGACTATCTCTTAGGGTCCTCGCGGAAGCTTCCAGAACAGCCCAGAGTGCTGCCATCTGCCCTAGTCTCAATGGAAGCACAATTAGTGGGCATGGGAGGCCAGACAAATGGAGTCACATGCCGCTGTCTCAGAGACAGAGGAGCAGAGTGGGCAGGTTAAAAGCTAGACAGCAGGGGTTGCCTCACCTAGTGCTGGCTAGCCTAGTTACAATGGTCACTCCTGACTCTTCTCATCCTACCCGGGGCCTGGAAAGCCCACCCCTCCGACCGGCCGGGGTGCATTTGGCACCGGGGATCACCCCCCTCTCCCCCGCCACCACCCACCCTGCAGGCAGAAGCAGAGGCCAGGGTATTTATGGTCCTGGCTCCCTCCCTCCTGGGATGCTGTGGGTTGGCTGCTCCTCTTATTTTGGGGGGTGATAAGGACTCTGCCGCTGCCAGCCCTGGGGTACTTACCCTATTCCCTGCCGACTCCTTAAACCCTGCTCACCCTTTTACAAAATTCCTTTCATTAAACTCTTCTCAGTTCCCCGGCTTGAGAACACTAACCGGTCCCTTCTGGGAGCCTGCCTGATACAGCGGGAGGAGGGTACCTCCCACCCACAACTGTTAGGGGTATTAAATGGGCCAGTAGGCGTCAGTGAGCCAGCATGTGCTCCGAGCCAGTCAGCAGGTGAAGGGGTGTCAGTGCCCCTCCCCAGGGCATTTGCAGTCACCCTGCCCAGGGCTACAGCGTGGCTCGCAAAAGCCCGGACTGTGGCGCGGGCCTGGGTGGGGTGACTCTTCTTCCCCAAGCCTTGGCTGGTTTGCAACAGGAAACCGTGCCTACTAAAGAAATTGAAGATGGTGGGGTTTTTTTGTTTTTTTTAAATGGGAAAAGGAAACAAAACGTTAAGTTCATTGAAGGCACAAATGCAGGGTCAGATAAGCACAGATAATGATTACTCATTTATCCTAAAAATATTGATTGAGCACCTGCCACCTGCAAAAGATTTAGCAATTAATAATATAGGCCTGGCCTCATTTTCTCATACAGCTTACACTCCAGTAGAGGAAACGCACTGTTAAGCAGAGGGCACTAAGCATTCTTTTCTCTTCTACTGGTGAGGGAAAAGGGGCTTTTGGCGGTGAGGAAAGTGACTTTTAATTGAGTACTTACCACGTGCCAGGCACCATGCAAGGCGTTCCATTTATATCATCTCACTTAATCGCACAACACGGGAGAGGTCGACCTATCTCCTTTTTGCAGTGAGGAAGCTGAAACTCAGAAGGTGTTACATGATTTACCAAAGTCAGTGACCATTCAAAAAAAAAAAAAAACAAACCACCGTTTATTAAGCACCTACTGTATGCCTTGTCTCATCCCTGCTTTTCAAGAATGTGTAGATAGTAGGAGAGATAGGCACCTGAACAGATACTCCTCAAACAGTGGGTTGTGTGTGGTGATCATAGAGATATGCTCAGGGCCTTATGGAAGCACTCAGGAGGGATCCTCAACCCCTCATGAAATGTCAGGAAAGGCTTAGGGAGGGCAGCCTTGAGGACGTGAAGCCTCATTCGATTTTTAAAGATAAACTGGCAACGGCCAGGTTGGGGTACGGTGGTAGGGGGAGAAGAAAGACACGCAGGAAGAGGGAGTGCCAGAAGCAAAAACAGACAGACAGACAAACAGACAAAAACCAGGTTGCAGCGAAGGGGTTGTGGGTAGGGGCCAGGTCCCCGCAGAATTTTATTTGGTAACAAGAAATGTGGGCTGCCAGTCCCATAGCTCACCCTCTAGGTTAAGGAGCTCAAACAGGGGAGTCACGTGGCTAGCTCTGGATTTAGATAGATCACTCTGGCTATCACGTGGACGACAAACTTGAGGTGGACAAGAGAGGGAGCAGAGACTTTTTAGGAGGCCACCAGTAGTCATCAAGCCAAGAGATCATAAGACTCCAAAGGAGGTCAGAGGTCCAAGGGATGGAGAAGGCCATCATTTGGAGAACTACTTTAAAAATCTCAGAATGTAATGACTGACTGGCGTTGAGATACCTGAGTTGGGGGAAGCGGGGAGAGAGGGAGTGAGGGAGAGAGGGAAGGAGAGACAGAGAGAGACAGAGAGAGAGACTCCCTTCTGGTCCAGAAGAAAAACAAACTTGGAAGGCTTGGTGGCTGCTGTCTTGTCTGAGACCTTTTGCGTCTCTCATTCCACTTTATTTTGATTACAGACCCCAAGGAGTGGGGCCATGATCTGAGCTGGGTGTGTCAAATTTGCTCCCGGGAACTTGAATCTGGGCAGTGGCCTTGTTCAGGCTACCAGACGCCAGGCTGTCCAGTGATTCCCTTGATTCTAGGAACCATCTTGCAATCCTTCCAATTAGTCTCTTCCGTGCACTGGCAAGTCAGGGTCAGTCCCTGTTGCTTGCAGCCAAAGAGCCCTGATGGGGAGATGAATTCAGCCCTGGACCTGGCGGATCTCAGGCCCACGCGACACCCATGTGAGGACCAGCACCTCCAGGAAATAGAAGTCAGAGGGGAAACGTCTGGGCTGGAGTTATCGGCATGTAGATCATGGAAATCATGCCTGACACTAAGAAAGAATCAGTGGCGAGAGGGTGTGGGGGAGAGAACACCGGTGGGCGGAGGGCGACATCCCGGACAACAAGCAAAGGCTGCGAGGAGGAAGAAACAAGAACTTGAATGTTCAGAGAGAGACCAGGAGAACTAGGAGAGGCTTGATTTCATAGAAATCAAGGGAAGAAAAGTTTGAAGAATGAACAGTTGAGGATTTCACGTACAGCCAAGGGGCCAAGGGCACTGGCCTTTGAACTTGACGAGAAGTTTGTTGATGACCCATAGGGTAGGATCCCTAGAGGGAGAGGTGGGAGGAATAAGCCAGGCTGCCTGCGGAGAAGTGAGGAAGAGGAGGTCAATGGCTCTAGGAGTCTTATGGGAGGTTAGTTATGAGAAAGGAGAGGGTGGTGGGTGGGGGCAAGGTCACAGCAGGGTTTATGTCAGTGGCTCCGGTGCTCCTTTGAGTCAAAACCTGCTCCCCTGTGCCTGAGAGAATGGGGCTTTGGCTGGCGGAAGTGATCCCAGCAGAGCATTCTTTGCAGGGGTGGTTTTGCCTGAGGGTCTGTGCATCCCTGGGGCAGAAGAGCATTTGGAAAACTGACAAAGTCCATAGCTGGTAGGTATCTTGTGCCGACTTCCTGCCTGACTTTGTCCTGAGACGGCCAAAACAGCAACTAAAGGAAGAAAGAGAGGCAAAAAAAGAGGAAACTCTCTGTTGGCTCTTTTGGATTCCATCTAAAAATCTCCCTGCCCACCGCCCCCAAATTTAGGGGGTGAGGAGAATGCTCAAACCATGTCTGAGAAATTAGTATTAGAATGACATTGACTACCCTCGTGTTAGTTGATGAGTGTGTTCCTACAAGGAAGGCCTGGCTTGGCAGGTGCACTGTGCTAATGCTTCCCATAGACTTTTTCTTTAGATATTTACTGGCAAAGGATGGCAATAGAATTGAGCCAATGACAAGATATTTTTTTTTTTCAAAAATCATTTAAAAGAATTCTTGAAATTATAAAATTTGTATACGGTCATCGAAGAAGGTTTGGAAAATCCGCAAAGACCTAAAATAGCCAGGAGTCCCACCATAGTAATACCTTCTTGGCCTATTTTCTTCTAGTCTTTTATTTCTAGTAGCAGGTCCAATATTGATAGCTGTTATGATGGCCGAGCCACTAATGTCCGTTGCAAGGCTGATCTCAGGAGCGACTGTAGGACAGACAGCAGGACCCTATCTATAGTGTGTGAGGGGACGAGGGAAAGATGAAAAATGCAGGGGGACACAACCCATCGGCTGGTCAGATGCCTGTCATAGCACAGGTGTGCCTTGTGGTAAGAAACCTAATGCTCTACTGCGAATTTCCATGTCGGGGTATCACTCTTATTTTAGTTGTGATGGCAGATTGGGTTATTGGTCCCTAGTCTTTGTTCCTCCCATCATGTGACCCTTCCAGCGCCAGAAGAGTTGACTGATAGTTCTGTGCCCCATTGTCTTTGGACTTAGCCACATGACTTGCTTTGGCTAATAGAAATTAGTGGAAGTGATGTGAGCAGGGGTTTTAAATATGCCCTCATGGCTTGGCTTAGTCTCTTGCATTTCTGCCACCTGTCACAAGATGAAGTTGCCTGGATAGCCTCTCGGAATGAGGAGACACTTGGAACAGACCTGAATACAACTGGCAGCTTGGAGCCACACTTCGCTAGTTTCATTCACCCAGGAGAGTCATAGCCCCCTGCACGCCCAGAAGCAATAAGTAAATGCCTATTGTTGTAATGCACTGAGATTATGGCATTGTTTGTTACACAGCATTTTAGTAGCAGACATCTGAAGGAAGCAACTACTATAATTGCTTGGATGTGAAGCTTCAGTAATATCTGACATCTGCATTTCCTTTACCCCCATAGTTATTTCTTGTCAAGTCCTCTTTAGCTCCTTTGAATTCTCTTCCATATCTGTTCCCTGACTCCCTTTCCACTGCCATCATCCTTTAACACTTCCTACCTGGGTTCCTGCAATGGCTTCCTTAATGAACTTATTTCTTCCCCATCCAGGAGTGCAAGACTCAACTGCCTTACAAAACCCCCCGCACCACAGGAAACCTCTGCTCAAAAGGCTGAGAAGGCTTCTCTTTATTTCAAAGTAGAAGCAGCCAGGCAACTCAGAGCTAAGTTTTAATAACCAGCCTCAACCTGGCGTTCTGATACAATTCTCTCCTCTGCTTTCCATAGCTCTCTTTTACAGCTGACCCTTGAACAATGGGGGGTCAGGTGTGCTGATCGCCCTGTGCAGTCAAAAATCCGTGTATAACTTTTGATCCCCTAAAAACGTAGCTACTAATAGCCTATTGTTGGCCAGAAGGCTTACCTGTGAAAGAAACCGTCGACTAGCACCTATTTTCTATGTCACGTGTATTGTAAACCGTATTCTTACAATAAAGTAACCTTGAGAAAGGAAAATGTTATTAAGAAAATCATAAGGAAGAGAAAGCACATTTACAGTACTGCCCTGTATTTATTGAAAAACATCCACATGCAAGGGAACCTGTGTAGTTCAAACCCCTGTTGTTCCAGGTCAACTGTGATTTAGCCTCCTCATCCATTATTTAATGCAAAATAACGATAATAATAACGCTTACCCAACAGTTGTTGAATTGCTTACTATGATATCACTTAAGTGTTTTTCCTGTTGTACAGGTTAAGAGTAGATTCAACCAAGAGTAATCAAGGTCCCCCAAAATAGTGGCTTACCTAAGATAGTTGTTTCTCTCTCCTGTAAAAGTACAGAAGTAGGTGGCCAACGACTGGTCTAGTGGCTCTGTTCATGATCTCTTCAGGGACACAGGCTCCATCCAGCTCACAGCTCCATTATCCTTAAGAGTATTGGCCTCAGGGGTGCCTGGGGGGGCTCAGTCAGTCGAACGTTCGACTCTTGACTTCAGCTCAGGTCTTGCTCTCATGGCTCGTGAGTTTGAGCCCCGTGTCAGGCTCTGTGCTCACAGCGCAGAGCCTGCTTGGGATTCTCTCTCTCTCTTCGCTCTCTCTACCCCTCCCCCACTGACACTCTCTCAAAATAAATAAACTTAAAAAAAAAAAAAAAAAGACTCTTGGCCTCATTCTCGACATGGCAGGCAGAATGCTAGACATCACATCCACCATTCCAGGCAGCAGATTGGAAGAAGGACAAAAAAGAAAAAGGGAGTAAAGAGTAGATACCAGCTGGCCTCTCCGGGTAGTGGCCACATAACATCTGCTTGTATCTCATAAGGCCAGATAGAGTTGCAAAGGAGGCTGGAAAGTATAGTCTTTATTCTGGGAGGCCACATGCCTAGCTCAAAACTGGGAGTCATTACTACGGAAAAAGAAGAAAGAGGGGTATGCGGGGGCAACAGCCTCTGTCTCAGATATATTCCCTTGCCGAATCCTCATGACAATCCTATGAGATGGATACTATTCTTATACTCATTTTACAGAGGGGAAAACTGAGGCACAGAAAGGGTGACTACCTTGGCCAAGGCCACACAGCAAGGGTGAACTCAGGCGCCCTGCTTTCAGAACCTGTGCTCTTCACCCCCATGCCACCCAACTTCCCTGGGAGTGAATCTGCCCACCTGACCCATGTGCTCCCTCAGCTAAGCTCTCTTCTGTCCCCTGCACCTCCCTCCAAGGCCCAGGTTCAGGCTCTGCCTGCTCCTGTTCTTCCCGATCTCCTCCTGGAAACCCTCCCCCTGTGTGGCATCATCGTCCCGGCTGACAATGCCCAAGAGGCAGAGAAACAGCCAATACAGCATCAGAATACATACTCCATCTAGGCAGTTCAGTATAGTAATTAAGAGCTTGGACTCTGGAATCCAGCAGAGTGAGGTTCGAATCCTATGTGACCTTGCTCAAGTCACTTGACCTTTCTGATCCCTCTTCTTTAAAAAGGGAGGTAGAGAGAACCTGACACGTAGGACGATCGTGAGGGACAAATGAGATCATGCACCTAAGTCCCCAGGCCACCGCTTGGCACAAAGCAGGTGCTCAGTACAACGAAGCTGCTACGATTGCGCCGACATTATGCATGTCCTTGCCTTCCAGACGGGAATGCCTTAGACAGAGAGGGGAAGAAGGACCTTCGCTGGAGGCCCTTGCCAACTGTCTGCCTCTCCTCTCTTGGGGATCTGCAGGGGTTGCTTGCGTACTTCCATCTAGGGCTCCGACCCTTTAGACATGGCCCTGACCAACCGTTAGGAGTGACAAGCTCTGATTTCCTTGATTTGGAATACAACCTGGCCACCCTAGGGAATCTGGTTAGTGGGGGAAATGCTACTACTGAACAGATGCGAAATATCCCTCATGAACAGAACACAGGGCATCAAGGTATCTGCCAAAGGGGATGATTTTTATTGTTACACAAACATGTCCTATCAGAGCCCATATAAATCCAGAGAACAGGTGCATTTCCAGAACAGATTACCTACCTCTGGTGACCGAGGAAGGGGCAGGGGAAAACAGGCCACGTTATTTTAACATTCAGTAATGCTCTTACTGAACGTAAACAGAAATGAAAATCGGGACGGATGGAGAAAAAGCACTTGCTCCTGAACAAAACGCCTTCTCAGGAACGGAGCTTCTTGTGATGCTCTTTGTTTTACCCAGAAAGAACCGGGTTCTATTCGTTGGGCTTGGGAAGATGCAGCAAAGCCCGTGCCCGACCACGGCAAAGGCAGAGCTTTCTGGAGGCCCCCTCCCCCCCATTCTGAACCCCTCAGGAGGCCAGGCTCTGGTGCCCTCCAGCTCTGTCCTTCCCTGCCCCCAGCTGCCTGCCGGGAGGCACACATGTGGACAACCAAGCTGTTTTTCCCTCTTACTTCGTTCCTTCCAGTCCACTCTTTCTGCTCCCACCCTTATTTCCTCACGTCCGGGCTAGTATTGTCGTCTTCTGAACGGTTTCTAGGCTGCGAGTCTCCCATACCTCTCCTCTCCACCCCACCTCCAATCACACAGCCACCAGTCAGAAAGGCTGACCTTTTGTACCTCCTCCCTTTGAGTGTAAATTCTTCTTACCATTTTTCTTGACTGTTTTTTCAGAGGTGAAGAATTCTAGCTCTCCAGACAGTGCATTTCTTCTCTAAGTTTTCACTTCTTTTCTACTAAATCCAAATCTATGTCCCCGATTGCTTCCAGTCAGCTGAGAATTTAATCCACCGGCTCTCTCTTTCACAGTTTTTCTCCTCACATGGAATCCTTCTCTTTCTCCCTGTGGCAGACTGTTAATTGCCTTCCCCGAATCTGTTTTCTCCTTCAAAAGTAATAGTTTTGGCTGGGCATGGGGCTACCCCGTGAAAAACTACATTTCCCAGACTCCTTTTCCACTGGGGGTGGTCATGGGACTATGCACCGGCCAACACGACATGGATACAAGCAACATAAGCAACTTCCCAGTTATATCCTTGAAACGACTGAGTGGTTCATCTTGGCCTCTATCTCCCTGCCTCCCTGGCTGGCAATGGGGAGGACTGGAGCGGTCACTTTGAACACACAAGTGGAAACCTCATATTGAGGACAGAGCAGAGAGACTCGGATCACCTACCTTGACTGTTGAGGGAGAAATGAACTACCAGTGAAGAAAAGCCTCTGTCTGGTGGACCTCTTTGGTACAGCAGCTTAGCCTGCACTTAATATCCTCGTCCTCACTGACGACAGTCCTACTCATTCTGTAAGTCTTCATCCAGGCAGACACGTGCCTTTCCACCCTTTGACTCTCAAAGCCCTTTGACCTACCCCCATTCTACCTTGGACTACACTGGTCTGTGGAGGAGTCCTACTTGCTCTCTGCAGCTCAAAGAGGACAGGGGCCAAATCTTCATCATTGTTTTATATTACACGAAGCCTAACACCCAGGCTCACGTGTGATGACTGAGTTAATAAATACGAGTAATTAAAATGAAGTAAATAAAATGAGTACTAAAATATAATAAATCACTAATAAATGAGTTGAATGAATGTATAGGTTATTCTTCATTGTCTCTATACGCAATGACTTATAATAAAATGAGCAACTAGTCGTATGTGTTTAAACAACCATATCCCAAAACTGCTAGATAAGAGGTCATTGTCAAGCTAGAGAATGAGGTGCCATACCCGTCTTTCTCCTGTTCAACATTACTATCAGTAACTTCAGTGGAACGGTCAGTATACCCATTGTACCTGTGGCTAACATAATGGGAAACCAATAAACTAGATAAGAGAATCAAGAACAACAACAACAAAACATTTGTAAAGACAAGTACAATGGACGAAAATTAAACTAACAGATGAAGTTCTGAATATCAGCTCAAAGGGTGGGCAAAAGGAAAGGACAAAAGAAGACTCAACTAAAGATTATATTTTTTAAAAGCTTAAGGATTTTGACCAGAAGCCCAGTAGGAATCAAGGATATGATATGATGGCCAAAAAATGTTTAGTGCAATTTTTGGGCTAAATAAATTCGTTCGAGAACTGCTTATTCAGTGCCTATTCCGTGCCTGGTGTTGTGCGAGAGACAAGGGTGAAGAAGGTGTGGCCCCTGCCAGCAAGCTTATGGCACAAGGCAGACGGTGCTCGGTGCTATAAGAGCAAAGAGGTGGGAGTGTGGCACGAGTGTGACCAAAAGCAAGTAGCTGAGTTTGGCTTGAGTGTGGGGAACAATAAGGCAAGGGGGGGGGTTGGTTCGGCACCAACCTGTAGGGCATCCATAATGCCAGGCTATGGAGATTGGCATTTATGTGAAAAGAGGGACAACTGAAGGATATTACGGGGGGGAAAAATCAGTGTTTTAGAAAGATTTTTTTGGAAGCAGTCTGGTGGGCAGACCAGAGGGGGGAGACCTAACAGCTCAGAACCAGAGGCATCTCTTTAGAGACTGTCTTGTTCAATATCTTCATTTTGTAAGTGAAGAAACTGGGGCCGAAGGTATAAATCACGTACCGAAAGCCACAGGGCTGGCAGAGGCACAGCAGAAGTGGAATCCAGGACGGGCAGCTCCTCTGTCCAGGGAGTGAGGACAGCAGCCATCAGACCTCATGTAGCTGTCGGAGTTTAGGAAAGCATTTCTGGAGAGACGTGGGGCAAGGAAGCCAGTTAAAGGACTATGTCCACAGTCAAGGTAAAAAAAAAATACTGAGTCATGGGAATAGAAAGAGGGTGAGCTGGGACAGAAATTGCTTCAGTGCCGGGAGCTGGAAGGGGAGGAGGAGAAGCAAAGGCGACAGAATTTGGGGGGCTGGGAGACAAGGCGGACAGCGGTGGAACTGATGGACATTGGGAATGCAAGGATGACGAACAAGTTGGAGGAGTCCCACTTTGGGGAGGTCCCATTTACATAAAAGAGGCACCGACCAGGGGACTGTGTCACTGGAAAGCATCCGGGAGAGGGTACTGAGGAAGCACCTGCAGGAAGAAGTGATGGAACAGCTCGGTCTGGAGAAACCTACACTGATGGCAAACAGTGGAGCCGAGACCCAGGGAGGGATACGATAGCTGGCTTCCCATGCCTGGAACGCTTTCCCGGCCGTCTGTGACATTGCCTCCTAATTAGCAGGACACCAGTGCAAGGCAGCTGAGCAGGAAAAGGCGTGGAGAGGGCCTGGACCCAATCATCAGCAGTGAGGCAGAAGGAGCAAAGGTTTTGGAGCCACACAGACCTGGGAGCTCGGCTCACCTATGAGCTGTGTGATGTTGGGCAAATGGCTGGACCGCTCTGTGCCTCAGTTGCCCCGTGTCCAAAATAAAGAGGCTGCACTGGAAGACTTCAAAGATCTGGTCTAGATACAAAATTTCTTGGTGCTAAAAAGGTGGCTTATGTGCATGGAATAAACGGGCGGAAATTTTAGGGTTGTCTGATTTGGATTGGGCTCCTGACGCTGTACCAACATCGGTGATGGAGGATGAACAGGCAGCCTGCTTATGGTGCCCTCCGTGGTGGCGTGTAATGACAGAGCGGGGCTGACACGTTCACAAAAGCACTTTCCTCTGTGGGTAGGAGTGGGAAAGAGTCCCACTTAGCTGATATCACTAATTGTTAAAGAAAACCATATGAGCTAACAAGAACTGCAAATGGATGTGGGAGCCATGAGTCAACCACTGAGTTTCAAATGCATTAATTTTACATTATAAATGACACGGGTTTAAAGTTTCTTCGATTTTATAAAACTTGTGATTTTTCTTTAAAAACAAACAAAAAAAAACTTATCCAGACACACACCAATATGTGTTAAAATACTAAACATTTACTTCCATCCGGAACCATCCTTAAAACAATGATTGGACTCTTAGCTATGTTCATGAGAAAATCTGTTTTCGGACAGTCTTGTAAACTGATTAAGTATTTTCTGGGCAAACTACCTTCTTCCTACAAAAAAAAAACCCCAGTTCTTGTTACCTTCATAGAATTTTTAAAATTCCCTTTCAGGCTGCTTTGTAAGGGATAATGCTGCTTACACAACATCTGGCATTTCTACTAGAAATGAAATATTCCGAAGGCTTCTGGATAAGCAGTATTTATATGTAATCCTTACCTCTTAAATATCGAATTCTTAAACAGCAGAAGTGAGAGAGACTGTTTTCCTTTACCGTGGTAGATTCAGAGTGACTTTACAAATTGTCAGGTAGAGAACAAAAATATAAGACCTGGAGATTATGTAAGAAAGATCTACGCTTGTCGTCCTCACCTCCAGGCAAAACAAGACCCAGAGGCAGAAAAGAATTTTCAAAGCCTGACTTAGAGGACGGTGGGAAATAATCCCATCAAATCAAAGTTTAGGGCAGTGTTGGACTGTGGCAGGAAGAAAAGAACATTGTTAAAAATAGATACTCATTCTCTTTTGGCCACGGACAGTTCTTGAACATCTGACATTAGCAACACAGATCAGAGCCAGTTTTAGCTCATCCTGTCACTTAACCATTCCTAGCTCGGTTTTTTTCCTCACCAAAGTGGGGGTGATGTTACTTATTTACTACCGGGGTGAGCCTGAGGCCGACGCGAGACAACACGCACGCACGTGAGACGCTGTGTAAACCACAAGGCACTTCAAATACAGGGCTTCGCTGCCATCGGCGGAGACGGCCTGCCCCTGGGTGATGCTCACACCGGGGAAGGACTAGTGGCTGTTGTCTAATAACACGCGCTGTCGGTTTCCAAACCGCAAGTGGCATTCAGGGTGACATAGCATTATTAACGGGGAAAAAAATCTGCTCGGCACAGACCTCCCACTTACACTAATTAAAGCTCCACACAGGTAGAAGAATGCATGGCTTGAGATCCACCCTGCGGGCCTAAAGGACAGAATCGTCTCCAGCATTTTTGTTTTGTTTTGTTTTTGTGATAGCAGCATTCTCTTTGTTTCAAGAAGAGTGGGGGAGGGAACATATGTGGGTTTGCTCAAATGCTCGAGAAAACTGCTACGCGGCTGAAGGGATAAAAGCGGGGGGGGGGGGGAAGCACTAAGGAAAGAACGTGCTAAATCTAAAGGTGTAAGCGAAGCACTCGGGAACTGACTGAAAATGCTCTGGTGCCAGGTGAGGCATGGAATGACGAGAAAGCGGACTGTGCGCGTGTTGCAGAGGTGCGTGTGGAAAACGAGTTTCTCCTTGTAATGAGCTTTGTGGCTGGGAGAATC
This sequence comes from Lynx canadensis, assembly GCF_007474595.2. NCBI lineage: Eukaryota > Metazoa > Chordata > Mammalia > Carnivora > Felidae > Lynx > Lynx canadensis. Next base: position 36,200,194 of record NC_044320.2, on the reverse strand, counting down.
TTCCTCCAGTTTCTGACCATTAGCTCCGGCCCAGAATCTCGTCCGTGGTTCTTGGGATGAGCTAATGAGGCTGTGGGCTGGCTCTGATTGGGGGCGGCTCAGTAGCTCTGGTCTCCTTCACAGCCACCTTACACCTCACACCCTGGGGCCCAGGTCCCTAGGAGGGCAGCCCCCAAGGTCGCAGAGGGGTGTTCCCTGTAAAGGAAAGCCAGGGAGAGCACAAGCCTTTTTGATGGTGACTTGGGTACTTTAAGCCAGATGTCACTCTTTGGATGAGGTGAGGATGCCTCCCTCCCTGAGCCACCCCCCCTTCTTAAATGTTATATTTTCCAGGAATATGCTAGAGAGACTACTTGTGCTCCAATGTCTGTTCTCTTCCTCTCTTAATAGAATATCAGTTTTTACTGGTTGCCCCAAATAAAGACATTTCCCAGCCTTCCTTGTGGCTTGTGTGTGTGTGTGTGTGTGTGTGTGTGTGTGTGTGATGGGAGATTCTTTGAGAAGCAAACATCTCCAAAATGCAGTCTTCTGCTAAGTTTGCAGAATATGCTTGGAGCCCGTGTGGTTTGTTAGGAGGTGAACTTGTGCAGAGAGTGTGGATACACACTGCGTGACAGCAGGCTAAGCCTCGGACATCTGCAAGGGAGTGAAATCAGGGCAGCTCTTGCTAAGACGGTTCTCTATTATCTGCGTAAGAACTAAGAACGGAGTGCAAGTGAGTCACCAAAGTTAAAGGCGAAAAACAACAGCTGAGATTGGACCAAGAGACCAATAAGCCACAGTCTGTTACATATTATTGCACAGTGTTACGGGGGGGAGGTTTTAGATGGGTTTAATGTGGAAGAATATGAGTTGGGCTATTCCAACCCTGTCCCCAAATATGTTTGTGTGTGGGTATGCGTGGCCAAGATACATAACTACATTTTGTACAGGTACAGGTACCTATATGGTGCCCTTTTTTAACCATATTTGTTTCATTCTTTCTAATTCTGAGAATATATACGTGTATCTTCCTCGGTTAGAGTATAACATCACTTGGGACAAAATCCCTTCCATTAAATTCACTTTCATAAAAAGAAGGTTCACAACTATAGCTTTCAAAGAATCTTAGTATTAGAAACAGGACTAGAGGGGCACCTGGGTGGCTCAGTCGGTTGGGCGGCCGACTTCGGCTCAGGTCATGATCTCGCGGTCTGTGAGTTCGAGCCCCGCTTCGGGCTCTGTGCTGATGGCTCAGAGCCTGGAGCCTGTTTCAGATTCTGTGTCTCCCTCTCTTTCTGACCTTCCCCCATTCATGCTCTGTCTCTCTCTGTCTCAAAAATAAATAAACGTTAAAAAAAAAAAAAAAAGAAAGAAACAGGACTAAAGGTCCCTTTGGATGTGTTCAAGCAGGCTGTAAATTCACATAAACTGAGTAATAACTCGGTCCACGTCTCTCCCCCATGGCATGTGAGGTTATTTTGTGTGATCTTGTCAGATGTGGGGACAACCTCCATCGCCAGCACTCCCTGACCTACCCAAACAGGAACGGTCTGCTCTTCCTTACAGATTCCTCTTTAAAGTCACACAACTTTTTAATTAAGCATGCTATAACGTTTCCAGGAAACAGATGCGGACTTACTGGCTTGTACTGTCCGTGAGTCACCTTTGGGACAATTGGGCTGATGTTTCTGTGACTCCTGTCTTTTGACGTTCTCATTTCCCATGCCCTGGAAGAACCCATGGCTACTCAGTTTTATCTGCAAATCTTTTCAGCGCCCTGAAAGCAAGTTTTTGGGGCCAAGAGACACAAATGTATTTTGTGCGGCACCTCTATAGAGTGTTCTCTTTTAACCAGATTTGTTTCATCCTTTCTAATTCAGAGAGGTATCTTTGATGGAGAGGAACCGGAAAGGAGTTATTTGTTGACCTAAAGGCATCACGAAGAATAGAGTCCTTGTAACGTTTAAACAGGGACGGTTCTCCACCCTGGCTGTACATCAGAACCACTTTGAAAGATAAAGGCAAAACAAAACAGAAAAAAAAAAAAAAGCCTGGAACCCTCCCCCCCCCCCCCCCCCGCCCCCCGGACATCCTGACTTAATTGATCTGGGCTGGGGGCCTGGACATCTGTATTTTTCTAACGTGTAGAATTGAAAATCACTGCAAATCGAACCATTAGAAAAGTTATGACTTTTTTTAAGGCTCTATTCCGTAGGAAATCTTGTCTGTTGTCGCTTCAGCTGCAGCAAAGCTGTGGCAGATAAAAAGAAACCTCCAGGCTGTAAACCCACATACCCATGGGGGCCCTGAGCATCAGGGGTGGGGGCAGACTACTTAGCTTAGTGATTCTGAAACTCTATTTTTGGATAGAATCATCTGAGGACCATGTCTGAAATACAGATTCCTGGGGGGCGGACCTCCATTCTGAAGTGGTTGGGGACAGAAGGAAGGCGGGGGTGGTCAGGAATCTGCATTTATTACCTGCAGGCCAAGCGATGCTGACGCTCCCGTCCACAGCCTTAGCCAGTGGCACATGCGTGGGACACCGTTCAGTATATTCACAGCAGAACTTCTCAGTGTTAGTCGTGACCCTGATGGACTGGGGATGGCTTAGAGTTCAGCAGATCCAAAGGGAAAAGCCTGATCCTGGACCACAGAAACAGATGCTGACAAAGCCATGTTTTCTGGAAGGTCCCCATCATTTCCGGGTTGATTCTTTACCAATCCCTCCCCAGCCGTGTCCTGCAATTTCTGGTCAGCTGTTGTCTTTACACCATGCCCCTCCTTTCTTAACCTTTGCCCTCTAAACACAATTTCTTTTTTTTTTTTTTTAATATAATTTATTGTCAAATTGGTTTCCATACATCTAAACACAATTTCTAAGTGCTGACTAGCCCCAGTTGGAAAAGCCTCAGCTTCAGGAGCCCTCCGGGTACCTCCCACCCAGGAGAGCGCTTCGTCACTGTCCCGGAGCCTCTGAGGTACCCGAGTGCCTTCTTTCATGTGACCAAACTGCCTTTCTGAGGGCTCTCTCTCTCTTATACCATGGTCCCTTTTCCTTTCTGGCCATGAAGTCCTACCCAGGGGTCTCTAAACTTACCACAGTGTGCACCCCATCTAAGCGAAGCCTCCTACACCCCAGAGCTGAGCCCCATCCTGCCCTAGAGCCACACTCTCTGCTTACCCAGGCTCCCCCTACTAGAATCTGGGCACGGTGTTTGCTCTTTTTTTCACACCCCCTTTCCACTGTTAGTCTCAATACCTTTTCTTTTTCTTTTTTTTAATTTTTTTTTTTAACGTTTATTTTTGAGACAGAGAGAGACAGAGCATGAACGGGGAGGGTCAGAGAGAGAGGGAGACACAGAATCTGAAGCAGGCTCCAGGCTCTGAGCTGTCAGCACAGAGCTCGACGCGGGGCTCGAACTCACAGACCGCGAGATCATGACCTGAGCCGGAGTCGGCCGCTCAACCAACTGAGCCACCCAGGTGCCCCAATACCGTTTCTATATGAAACTGTGAACTTGCAACCATACATGTTTCCTTTTAGGAGAAAAGTCTATCTAAATAGGCTGTCACATTTCATTCTTCATCTCAGAGATGAAATCATCAACACGTCACAAGTTTGCCAAACACGCACTTTTAGTAGACCATTCTGGTAAAGGATCAGAGAACTGAACTACATGCTTAACTACATCTTGCCTCTTTCTCGAATCAGGATTTGGAGACCATGGCCTACAGATGCTGGATCCCGTGGTCCTCAAGTTTTGTAATAACCCCCACGGCGAAATCACTTGTCATCACTTCACTTCTAATTTGGGGACATACACTGACCCTGTCACCCCTTATATTAGGCCTTCCATATCCCAGTCCTCACCCTGTTTCTAGGGTACCTGGGGATTCCAGGTGTTAACATCGCAAGTTCCCTTTGCCTAATACAATCTCCTAAATTGAAACCCAATATAAGATTCCTTACCCTTTCCCATTGTTCCATGAAAATTAACAGATTCTCCAACTGCTCTGTCTCAGCCACACACACTTTCTTATGAATACCAACATTTATAGTTTCACCTGAGCCCTTTTCTCACCCTTTCAAATGTCAGCGTAAAGGCCTTTTGGTGAAATTATGGAATTTCTGGCAAGCACATTTTTCCAGATCTTCCCAGGTAGACTTTGGCTCTTACCAGAAATCCATCGTTCTGGCATGACAGTTGCTCTCCAGTGTCAACTGCTTGCCAGAAACAATCAAGAATTCGGAAAACCCTCACAAAAGGAATGACAACAGATGACTTTTGGCTCACGACCTTTTGTGCTGTGAATAGCCGGTTGCTGGTCTGCCCTACACCTGGGAAATCTTGACTGGCAGCGTGCGTTGCGGCTGGATCTCAGGAGACCTCGTTACTTGTTGAGTGTCCGTCTTCATGTTCCCAAGGCCCGCGTGCCAACCTGGCCCTTCCTCTAGTTGCTGCTGTTGCCTGCTGAGGAAGGGGAATGCTTCTCTCTCCTGCTGCCACAGGTCTTTATCGAAGCCGTCAGAGGCCGGCCTTGCCGAAGTCCTCATTCAGCACTCTCAGGAGCTTCCGGTTCATCACCTCACACCTAGGTTAAAGACATCTGACCGATGCCACTCAGGACCACCTCCAAGGACTCCTACTTGCTAACACTCACCCCAACCGTCCTGATCCAGTGGGAGTGCGTGTGGACCCAGCCGTCTCTACCCAGTGGCTGCGGGCAGCTTTTGTTCTGTTTCGTTTGAGGATCTAATCGGCAAAGTGGGACAAAGACTATTAGTCCCGATGTTCTTTTTACAACTTGTCCCATTTTATTTCAAGATTTTATTTTTAAGTAATCTCTGCACCCAATACAGGGCTCAAACTTACCACCCCAAGATCAAGAGTCGGGTGCTGACTGCACCAGCCAGGCGCCCCGAACATACTCCATTTTTAGAACACACACATATTTAAGCTTCTCTGAGACTCCACAGACTCTCCTCCTCCAGTGATTAGCCCTTCCCTCAGTTTCACAAGAGAACTCTTGAGATGGGCGCTCTACCCCTGCTCTTTCCACCTTCCCAACTCCCGTTCCTTCGTTAACCCATTTATTTTTGGCTTCCCTTGTCACCACTCACTCCAAAATGATTTTGTTAAGATCACCAATATGCCCACCTGCCGCCAAGACTTTGCTAGCTTCCTCTTCCTGGCTCTCCTGAGACACTTACCAGTGAGTGAGTGCTCCCTCCCTGAGGCACCCTCCTCTCTGAGCTGCTCAACTTGTTCCTCCCCTGGTTCTGCTCTCCTTTCTTGACTCCTCTTCCTCTACTTCATCTGACTGCTGGCTTCTCCTCAGGGCTCCTCTCCTCGAAGTGATCTTACCCAGTCCCATAGCTTTAAATACCTTCTGCATGTTTGACCACTCTGTAATTTCTATCTTCAGCCAATCCCTCCCTGAGAATCATATATGCACCTGGACCCACGTGCTTCAAGTACGACGTACTTGACATTGCCGCTGGGCTAATGGCCATCGCAAACCTGTCCAGGGGTGAGTTCTTAAATCCCTGACGTGCTGTTCCCAAAACTCTCCCCTCACCCATCTTCCCTATTAGGTCAGTTTATGGCGTCACCCAGCTGACCAAGCCAGCTGACCAAGCCAGAAGCCTGGCAGTGGGCTCTGATTCCTCCTTTTCTTTCATTCATAGAGAAGCCATCGGCAAGTCTTGTTGGTTCTACCTCTAAAATCTTTTCAGTCAGCCCATTCGTCTCCTGCCGCCACCCAGGACCAAGTCTCCACCGCCATCTCCCAGGATTGTTGGTAGTCTCCTAATTGTCTCCCACTCCCACGCTCGCCACGTTCCAGATGATCCTCCACATGGCAGGAAGGGTGCTCCCGACAAAATGCCAATCGAGTCACATCCCTCTCCTTCTCAGAACATCTTCCATTCTTCCCACTGCATTTGAAATAAAGTCCAAAAGCATCACCACAGGTGACAAAACGTTGCCTTATCTGGTTCCTGCCCACCTCCAAACCTCATCCCATGCCACACCATCCCGAATGTTCCTTTCACTCCAGCACACGGGGCCCTTCCAGTCCTAGAACAGGCTAGGCTCTTTCTTGCCTCCGGGTTCTGTACTTGCTGTTTCCTCAGCCTGCAAGGCCGAGGTTACCTGGCCTCCTGAGAGGAATCTGATGGCCACCTATCTAGAGGAGGGCACGCCTGTGGTACTTTCACAATACGTCTTCCCAGCGGACTACAAACTGCATGAAGGCAAGGACCTGTCTATCAAGCCTAGGGTTGCACCCCCAGGCCCTGATATGTGGCTGATTGGTACTGAACGATGATCCAGAGGTGGGTCTTTTGTCTACAGATTCCTAAGGACCGACCTTCATATGCCACAGCTCCCCATAAAGGTATGCGGTTGTAGGACCTCTGGCACCCGTGAAAGCGTGCTGCTCAAATCTCCTAGGCCATGGGAACCCAGCTGACAGCCCCAGTTGTGGCCCTGTTGGATCCAGCGGTCTTCCTTCTGGGGCCACCCTCCACCCACTGCCCACCCGGCCCCCAACCACTGCCCAGCCCTCCCCTGCACAGGAGGCCTCTCTCGGGCGACTTCTGCTTAGGAACACCCCATCGGCCTGGCAGAAAGCTTTCTCAGGACTGTGTGGCAGTCTGACGCTTCTCCCCAGTTCTTCCTTTCATATCAGTTCTCCCTTCACAGGCGTGAGAACTGCCTGGTAGTCTGGAGGCTTTCCAGGAATATTCCTACCCTCTCCCTCGGTCCTTCACAGGCATGTCCCCTACCCTGTTGCACTTCCAGTCCTGTTTTGGCATCAGTTTCCCAGGTGCCCCTTTAGAGCCTTGAAATATTGATACTATAAACCGCAGTCCAGAAAAACAAACTCTTACCTGATACTGTGTGTAAAACCATCTGCTCCCTTCCCATACCTCCTCTAGGCAAGACCTTCAACTAGAAGAGATAAAAAAAACACCACCTGTGCCCCGGAACTTCTGGTTTACCACCTAGGGTTCCAGATCGCTCGAGATACATTCCAGATGTCACTTAACCTTTGTCCCCACAGGAGCTAGCAGAATAGGTAACCACTGGCTGACCTGGTCAGTTCTGGCACAACTGAGGCCCGTGCTCCAGACAGGCAGCGTTAAGTTCATACGCAGGCATCTATAAACCCCTCAGTAAATGAAGTCACCAACTACTGGCCCTTGTTTGGTTCTACTGACGTTGTCTCTGTAGCTCCTAGAAGGCTTCACTCGTGTTGTGGAGAATAAAACCTAGTCTCTTGCGAGGGAGAAGCACATTTGGCTCTATAACTTGTATACGTGGCATTTCTTCACCTTCTCTGGCTGAAAAATCAATCCTTTTTGCCCTACTTCTGTGTAAGCGCCAGGAACACCAATGGTCTGTTTTGTCCATTATCATGTCCCATAAAGGCACTCGGCAATTGCTGAGCAAATTGTCCCATAGGTGCTTTCCCATTTTCTGAAACTCAGAGTAATCAAGTGACTTTCCCATTCAAGTGGCTTATCTGCCAGGGTCAGAAAAGTAGATTGCTTATTGTGTATGGTTAACATTTACTGAACACTCGCTCTAAGCACCCAGTGCTTACATCCCATTTAAGAGGTAACTAACTCTCATCATCGTCCCTACTTTGCCGATGACTACATAGGTCTGGCCAGGTTAGGTGACTTACCTAAAGTCACAAAGGGAAAAGGCAGGGCTGAAACTCAAACGCAGGTGAGGTCAGAGCCCACGTTCTAAATTCTCACACCATACTGCTTCATCCCAAATGACAAGAAACAATCATTCCCCTCAACACGATCAGAACTGAAAAGAATAGACTGTTAGATCTTTGGGAGGCTAATGAAAGGTCAATAAAACATCTGGTAGCAGCAGTAAGCCACAGGGCAGAATTACATTTTGCCTTTCCTTAGAAGAAAAATAAGCGGATCTCAGTGTTAGAACAGTAGTTCAGTAAGATCAACACTGCCAGCGATCCCGTCATTGACAGAACAGCTGACACTGACCGACTCGAGGTACCCACGTCAAGACCCAATGATACATGGACCAAACAAAATGGGGCAGTGTCCTCTCAGGCTGCAATAAGAGAAGATTTGAGTAGATGGAAAAGGGAGAAGGAATAGAGGACAATACAGAAGAATTACGAGAGTTAAGCAAGCGTGTGGTTTTCCCCTGAGATTTGCCATTCCCAGTTTTGCATTTGACCATTTAAAGCATACATCACATTCCTCTGTTCAGTCTTAAGGGGAAAACTGCCAAATGTTGGTTGTGGATTAATCGAGTGGCTGAGGAGTGGGCATCATTTGGGATAATCGGTTAAGTTATTCCCTACTGGGTAGAAGCATCTTAATATGGTAAGTGGCAGGGCTGGTCAGACTGGTACAGCCACTAATCAGCTTTGGATACAGGTTAATTGGATCCTAATTTCAAACCTCTTGGGTGAAAACGTTTGACCCTGAACTTTTTATTTCACGTTAGATCAAGTTATGTTAATGAAGAACTAGCTTAGAATATGAAAGGCAAACCTCTGTATTTCGACGTAAGCTTCACTCCGTGGTCTTGGTACGTTAAAACCATTTCCTTTGAAACTCCAAGTTTTCCTTGTAATCTATCTTCCCCCAGGGATCTGACGGTAGTCACATCAATCCCACAACAGAAAGATTAATTCTTTTAGGTCTGTAGTTAGACTTTCGAGAACAAAACAACAAAATACTAGTAAACCTCAAGTTCTTTGCTCATGCAAACAAACACCCTTATGGAAGTGGATTTGGAGGCGAGGCCTCCCTCACGTAGGGCGTGTCCAGCGGGCTGTGGCATTTCCCTCAAGTGGCCGGCTCTTCAATTAGAGCCTTTCACAGGCGGGCCGATTAAAATCCGGTTTTATATTGAGTTGGTGAGTTTTGTAGTTAGAGCTTTCAAGGTGTTTTAAATCACAGAGGCCCAGTGGAGCAGGGTGACTCTGGTCATGGGAATTTTCCCCTTTACACAGTGCAAACAAACCATTAAAAAATAGTGGCACTTTGAATTTGGAAGCCGAAACCCAAACCGATCAAACCAAACCAACCAACAAACAAAACCAGTTTCACAGTGTGGATGGAAAAGTAAGGGGCTTCTATTTCCATCTGTCTGTACGGACTGAATGATTTACCACAAAGCACGAGTTACTTTTATTGTCTACAAACTAATTACCACCACCCAGACTGTAAAGAACAAGGGAAGGGAAGAAAAGCTCCAAATTAAGACAGGTATTTCCCACCGCCTATCCATTCAAAACAGCATCAAATATTTTGAATATCTGCACCTATCCAGACCGGATGCCCTGGGCCAGAATGTATCTGCACAACCTCCTTTTCCAGGGAGTGCTGCTACCTGTCAGATGGCCAAGGGCCACGTTTGAGGGTTTTCCTTTCTACCATGTAATAGCTGATGGTTATCCTCATTTCAGAGACGAGAACAGTGGGATTCAGAGATGTGCAGTGAGTTTACTGCTCAGAGTCACTCAGATTCTCAATGGCAGGGATAGATTCAAATCTAAGTTCGCCCGACTGACACAGACCTAGGCAATTTCCCCCGCATCAGTGACTCTTAACTATCTTCTTCCTGCTATGATGCACATGCGATTTCACACTCGCATCTGTGACAACCAGGCATACCTAGAGTTTATATGTGTGGTTCTCTACCTGCTGCATGTAATTCGAGCTCTTTCTCTCCCTCTGAAGAAAGCATGCTGAAATGCTACTAAGTGGTGTTCTTGCAGGGGACAGACAGTCTTGAAACCATTCTAATTCATAAAAGAGTCTACAGGCTTTGGTACTTTACAGCAATCACTAGTTAACAGCTTGCTTTTCATAGCGTGAAAGCACACACCAGCACATCGCACACGGTCTTGGAGAACCACTGCGCTACACCTCAAAGGGCTCGAGACTTTACAAAAACACTTTAACACAGATTTTAAAAATATCCTCCTTGCACCGCTAACGAGAGCTTCCGAACGGCTCCTCTGCCATTTGTCTACGCAAAACACGTTGGGACGCATGGCCTCCTTACCCACGTCAAAGGACAGCCAGGGTGGAAGCTTGTGTATAGACCTTTAACTCCAAAATTGCACTTCTGGGAGTTTGAGAAAATAACCACTATTACATTTGAGTTAAAAGACTAAAATAAGTCTCATAGTTTAAACAACTGGCCAGGAAGGATATCGTAATGTCAATATATTCCTAAATAAATGAATCAATAACTTGGTATCCTCTATTTTCATGCTACCTAGAATGACTAGTATATTTTATGTCACCGAGGACTAAAACACTGAAAACGTCGGTTAAGATGCTACATTTGAATATGGCATATTTGTTTCTAAGTATTTTATGCCAACACTTTAAATATAAATTAAGCTAGTTGTGCCTAAAAAATAGACAACGCCAAGTACATATTAAGCTCGAGCACTGGTGCCGAACTACAATCAGGTTTCCCTGGCCATCAGGGCTCCGGGCCTCTCTGAAGGAAGCCTTGACTTAGGTATGGACATTTACCACAGGACACTTCCTGGGCTTCTCAAGTCAGTGGTCTACATCTGCTTCCTTGCTACCCAGGTTCTAACCCGTCTGTTTTCCCGAAACCGCATTTCCTTGACCTCAGAGCAGCATTTGGGATGACGACCGCTGCAGTTCAGAAATGCATCTAATCCACACCCTGGCACGAAGCAGGCATTCACTGAATGATGGCAGTTCACGCCTCTGACTGCCTGGCCTTTGCTCACTCTTCTCACAGGACTCCCGGAGCCCGTAGTATCCTGGTACGCTCAATGTGTCCCTGTCACCTGCTCTTTTAGTCACTGTTCCTGGCTCCTTCTCTACCCATCTTCCAAATGGCAAGGCTTTCCAAAGTTTTACACACAGCTTTTTCTTTTTACTATATACTGCCTTAGAAATAAACACCATTTCTATGGTTTCAAAGATCACCATTATGCACATTAAGGAAAATCTCTCTCTTCAGTCTTAAGTCACAGTGTCACATTCCAAACTAAATGGGCTAACTACTCAAGAAGTGCTGCCGTGTACCTTCTACCAGTCTACTTTTTCAAGGGTAGACTGGGTCTTATACTTTTTGCAGGCTTTGCATGTTTTATATGCAGCGTGGACCCTTTATACATTTCACTTGCTTTTACTCTTTTATGGATCCATATGCATCCTTAAGTTGCTAGAAGCTCTTCAGCTTAAAAACAAATGGGAAACCAAGGTCCCAAGTTCTATGCCAAAGAACAATGGTTTCCAAAGTGAGGTGTGTGTGCATCCCCAAAGGCAAGGGAATAAAAGCAAAAATGAACTACTGGGACCTTATGAAGATAAAAAGCTTCTGCACAGCAAAGGAAACAACCAACAAAACTAAAAGGCAACCAACGGAATGGGAAAAGATATTTGCAAATGGCATATCGGACAAAGGGCTAGTATCCAAAATCTATCAAGAGCTCACCAAACTCCACACCCGAAAAACAAATAACCCAGTGAAGAAATGGGCAGAAAACATGAATAGACACTTCTCTGAAGAAGACATACGGATGGCCAATAGGCACATGAAAAGATGCTCAACGTCGCTCTCCATCAGGGAAATACAAATCAAAACCACACTCTGATATCACCTCACGCCAGTTCAGAGTGGCCAAAATGAACAAATCAGGAGACTATAGATGCTGGAGAGTATGTGGAGACACGGGAACCCTCTTGCACTGTTGGCGGGAATGCAAATTGGTGCAGCCACTCTGGAAAACAGTGTGGAGGTTCCTCAAAAAATTAAAAATAGACCTACCCCATGACCCAGCAATAGCACTGCTAGGAATTTACCCAAGGGATACAGGAGTACTGATGCATAGGGACACTTGTACCCCAATGTTTATAGCAGCACTCTCAACAATAGCCAAATTATGGAAAGAGCCTAAATGTCCATCAACTGATCAACGGATAAAAAAAATTGTGGTTTATAGACACAATGGAGTACTACGTGGCAACAAGAATGAAATATGGCCCTTTGTAGCAACATGGATGGAACTGGAGAGTGTTATGCTAAGTGAAATAAGCCATACAGAGAAAGACAGATACCATATGGCTTCACTTTTATGTGGATCCTAGGAAACTTAACAGAAACCCATGGGGGAGGGGAAGGAAAAAAAAAAAAAAGAGGTTAGAGTAGAAGAGAGCCAAAGCATAAGAGACTCTTAAAAACTGAGAACAAACTGAGGGTTGATGCGGGGTGGGAGGGAGGGGGGGGTGCGTGATGGGTATTGAGGAGGGCACCTTTTGGGATGAGCACTGGGTGTTGTATGGAAACCAATTTGACAATAAACTTCATATATTGAAAAAAAAAGTGAGGTGTGTGTGTTCCAGCTGCTAATACGATTCAGTGGGATGTTGGAAAAAAATTATTAAAATGTTCTTTCTAAAACCACAGCGAGATACCACCTCACACCAGTCAGAATGGCTAAAATAAACAACTCAGGCAACAACAGATGTTGGTGAGGATGCGGAGTAAGAGGATCTCTTTTGCATTGTTGGTGGGAATGCAAGCTGGTGCAGCCACTCTGGAAAACAGTATGGAGGTTCCTCGAAAAATTAAAAACAGAACTAACCTACGACCCAGCAATTGCACTACTAGGTATTTATCCAAGGGATACAGGTTTCGAAGGGGCACACATACCCCAATGTTTATAGCAGCACTATCAACAATAGCCAGAGTATGGAAAGAGCCCAATTGTCCATCAACGGATGAATGGATAAAGGTGTGGTATATATATACAATGGAGTATTACTCGGCAATCAAAAAGAATGAAATCTTGCCATTTGCAACTACGTGGATGGAACTAGAGGGTATTAAGCTAAGCGAAATTAGCCAGTCTGAGAAAGACAAGTATCGTTATGACTTCACTCATACGAGGACTTTAAGGTACCAAACAGATGAACATAAGGGAAGGGAAGCAAAAATAATGTAAAAGCAAGGAGGGGGACAAAACATAAGAGACTCTTAAGTACAGAGAACAAACTGAGGGTTGCTGGAGGGGTTGTGGATGGGGGGATGAGCTTAAATGGGTAAGGGGCATTAGGGAGGATACTTGTTGGGATGAGCACTGGGTGTTATATGTAGGGGATGAATCACTGGAATCTACTCCTGAAATCATTTTAGCACTACATGCTAACTTGGATATAAATTAAAAAATAAGTAAATTTAAAAAATGATTAAGACTGTAAATTTTGTTATGTGTCTTTTACCACAATTAAAAAACGGAAAAGAAAAAGAATTTTTTCATCTCATCCTAATTTAAGGTCTATTTTTGTGTTGCTTTATAATTACAATGAACACACACGTATATAATTTATAAATACATTAGTAGTGTATATTCAAGAATTTTTAAAAATATTTACGTACTTTTTGGGAGAGCACAAGCAGGGGAGGGGTAGAGACAGGGGCAGAGGATCTGAAGCAGACTCTATGCTGACAGGCTGACAGCAGAGAGCCTGACGTGAGGCTCGAACTCACAAACTGTGAGATCATGACCTGAGATGAAGTTGGATGCTCAAGTGACTGAGCCACCCAGGTGCCCCAGTCAAGAATTTTTTTACTCACATAATTTTATAATTGAAGTTTGGAGTCCACGGACATGAAGAATAGTCCTGACTTAAACTATATATATATTATTATATACCATTCACCAGGTGACAAAAATAAGCATTTTTTTAAAAGTTTACTTATTTTGAGAGAGTGAGTGAGTGGGGAAAGGAAGGAGAGGGAGAGAAAGAATCCCAAGCAGGCTCCACATCTTCAGTGTGGAGCCCGATGTGGGGCTTGAACTCATGAACCATGAGATCATGACCTGAGCCAAATTCAAGAGCTGGACACTTAACCTACCCAGGTGCCCCCGAAAGAAACACTTCTAAACTAAGTTTGAGATCTAAGAGCCTATTAAAATACTGAACACAAATATACCCTATAGTTGGATGTACATCTCAAGTCCAAATGTGATAAAGACATACGGACACCTATCCTGACTCAACATTCTCCCCATGTAAAGCTTATAAACATCTGAGAAAGATGAGGACAAATTAAAGATCAAGTGGTTTTTATGTTAAAATAAGTCAATATAAGAGTAGTTCTTCCCACTACTTTTTCTATTTCTCTCTTGACAAAACTTGCTCAAAGTACAGAACTACCTACATAGCTCCTGCACTGTGCATGCCCTGGTATCATAGGATTATTGAATGAGAAGGGATCTTGGAATTGATTTACTTTACCTCCCTCCATGTGCTAGAAAGCCCTGCTGTGCTGTCCCAGACATGATCAGACAGCTGCCTTGCTAAGCACTTGAGGGAAGGGAAGCTCAGTCCATAACCAGTCATTCTGCTCCTGGGCCAGATCCAGCATTGTGACGACGTTTCTTACAGTCAGGTAATGACTTCCATGATCTTCCAGACCAGCCCCTAGAACAATCAGCAACTTTCCAAGTGTCTCCCTTACAAACATAGCTTCAAGTCAACTCAACATACTAAACCTCTTTTCCCACTGAATGGAATTTAGCCAGGCACTGTTCCATTTGAAAACACCAAAAACAAAGACACCAAGAATCAAACACCAATTTCACATGAAAACTGGCTATCAATGAATGAGGAACACTGTGTGTAATTATGTGTGTTCTCCTAAAGTAAGGCTGCATTCCCACCTTTTAAAGCAAGGAAATCCTATTTGAATCAAAATATGACTCAAAATGTGCCTATAACAAACACATTGGCTCTCACATCAAAAAAAAAAAACAAAAAAACAAAAAAAAAAAGAAAGAAAATAAAAGACAGATTTCTGTCCATATTTTAGGCTCATACAATACGATTTTTATGAATCCTAATTGGACTTAACGTTTATTCCATTTAAACTAATTCTTGTTGGTGTCACTTTAGTGTTTCAGCCTAAAATCTTTCCGAACTGTAATTCTCTATTGGCTTCCCTCCATATTTTGTGGTACCTGCGAACTGCTAATACACACACACATATACACTTTAAACTGAACAAGACAGAGGTTTATGGAAGTTGATACGTTGACAACATCTATTAAATGTATCAGTACAGAAGTTCAAAATGAGCTTAAGTCCACTTATATTACATTACTCTGCCCTGATGAAATTAAGATGCATTATCAAGCTGTCCCTTGACTTCATGTTTTGTGTGCATTTCAAAAAAGAAAAACGACTTTGAAAACCATGAAGTATTCCACATGTATGGCACTGCCTGTAACAAGCACTCGGTATGACTTTAGGAATCTAAAAAAAGGAAATCCAAAAAATTTTAAAAGTAATCCACAAAAGCAACAAGAACGACTTCTTACAATTCAGGGAATATTCCACTTAAAGGTAATGAACAGTTGCATACTCCATCATAAACATTCAAGTAGGCACATAACGAGACAATTCCTGGTTCCTAAGAATCCTAAGTAAGAACAGTATACATCGTGCTGGAAAAATAAAAGACTATTCCAAGTGGCTGAGAGCTAGAAAGAGTGATCCTAGGAGACTGGAGAGCTAGAAAGAGTGATCCTAGGCGCCAGGAAAAGTTAGAGTTAGGACTTGAAAGAATGGAAGAGAAAGATGGCACACTAGTTAAGAGACAGAAAAATCATGTGGACGCAGGGAAAGGGTAGTGAGAGTTACTCAAGGAACAGCATGGGATCAGACAGGGCAGCAGAAGGGGCTGGCAGGAAGTGCAGTGACCAGACCGCAGACGACTGGTCAGTCCCACAGCACGGGGGTATATTCATGTGGTGGGAACACCTGACAGCTTCAGAGGCGGGGATGTGGCTTGAACTGTGCTTCCAGAGAGTTTCTTATTGCAGGGAAAGTAAATGTAGTTGGGGGAAGAGATTAGAAAACTACACACAAAAACCAGTGCAGGTGAGGAAAAGGGGATTCACAATTAAAAGCTAATGCACGCAATTAATTACCCAGAGACTATGAGAAAATTTAAAATCCTATCCTTTCTTTGATATCCTCTTTTGTGCTTTATGAAAATCAAGACAGATTACCTATCTATATTTTTTAGACTAGCTTCTCATTGGTATTACTTTCTTAGAATGACAGTGCTTCAGGGGCGCCTGGGTGGCTCAGTCGGTTAAGCGTCTGACTTTGGCTCAGGTCATGTTCTCACAGTCTGTGAATTCGAGCCCCACATCAGGCTCTGTGTGGACAGCTCAGAGCCTAGAGCCTGCTTCAGATTCTGTGTCTCCCTCTCTCTGCCCCTCCCCGGCTCATATTCTGTGTCTCACTCTGTCTCTCAAAAAATGAATAAATGTTAAAAAAAAAAAAAAATTAATGACAGCGCTTCAGACTTACTGGCAAACTGCAAATTCCTACAGCCTTCTGAGTTGTGATTGACCAGGGCCAAGTGAAGACCCAGGGAAATCCTGTTCCCCTTCAGGGCTCCATCATATTGGGTTTGTTTCCCTTTTACAAAATACATAGCAAGTAAATAGACATTGCTGAGGTAGTGCTCTCCAACACCCATTCCTTTTTACTGCTTTTCAGAAACCTAGAAACTTTTCAGAAAAATATCAGCAGTTGAGTTGAGCCCTGAAGAATGGGTTGCATTTCCACAGGAAGAGACTGGAGTTAGAGGGAAAAAAGCTATTTCAGTAAGAAAAAACACAAGCAGAAATGGGAAAAAATAAGAAGGGCGTGTGTGAGACGTATTACGTACTAACTTTTAGCAGAAGGAAGATAGTGGGAAGAGAGCCAAGTTCTTGAGCACCAACTGACTGCGTAAGAACTTGTATGTCATTTTCTCTTTAAGTTAGAACCATCCTTTGAGGTAGAGATTGCGTTCTGTGTTTCCTAATGTGACAAGATACGGTAGCTCGGAAGGGTGAAGTAACCTGTCCACATTCACTCAGCTGGGAAAAAGCAGAGGCGAATTTGAACCTTAATGCTGCCATTTTTCTTACTGGTCATTCAACTACCGCCTTAAATGTTTTACAACCTCCTATCCTAGTTGAGAAACCGTTTCTATTAGAAATATTCCTGGCTATTCAAAACAAGACTTAAATACAATCTCTTTTGTTACTATGAAAATCCATATACATATACAGAAACATGAAATAACAGAACTTAACAAAATGTGGATCAGAAATAAGCTCTAGAAACATGAAAGGTTGTTTTCTTACTGCAACTTCCTGAATTGACCTAACGTACAAACTTAGTGGAATCTAAAAACATAAGAAAAAACACCGACTATAGCAAATCTACTGCATGGATCATTAAACAGCCACAAAAATGGCTTATACAAACTTTGTAACATGAAAAGACCCCACCTGTTATAATATTAAGTGACATGGAAAACAATGTGCAAAAAGCAACTACATAAAACCCAACTTTACTATATTCTTCCAATTTCTGTACGCACTGAAGATGTTATTTTTGTAATGAAGCAGAACACAAAAAGGATCATGCAGAGATACACTGTAGTCTGGGACCATTTAGGGCCAAGCAAACATCTCAAAATACAGCTCTTTGGGCCCAGCTGTAACATTGCATTACAGCAGGACAAAATTTTTGCCTGTAAATCTGCATACATAATGAACTTGAATAATCAAGAGTGAAACCACAGACAGTATACTGTTAAAAAAAAAAAAAGTCCAAAAAGTTGTAAAAAGATCTCTATTAAAAATAAAAAGCACCAACTGAATATTTGGTAAATATGAGTCTTCCTACCATCGTGTCACTCTCCTGCCCCCAAACCCTGAAAGTGTCCTGACAGCGTTGGGAGTAATTTGAACTATTTATTATGATGTGCACACATTGCAGTCTGGCCCCATTCTAATGACTGCTCCCTACTCCCACCCATGGGCTCAAAGGCTCTCATTCTCAAGCCTTATGCTCTGGCTGGCCTACTCACTTTCTTTCAAAGAAACTTTATGTACTTAAACTGAGCTTTTGCTCACTCAGCCACCCTCATTTGGACTCCCCCCATTTACTCCCACTCCTCCCCAGCTGACTCCCCGCCTTCCAGGCACAAATCAACCTCTCTAACCCACAAGTCTTCTCCCTTGTATATATTCCTGTAGAAGTTATTATTTATAAAACACACCACTTAACCCCATAGCCTAAAATTATGTAAAATGCATTTTAATTTCTAAAGATAAAAGACCTTTGTGGTTTTTTTTTGACCTTTGCTTATTTCTTTCATGATAATGAATTACTTCTATATTATGCTTTACAGTTTATAAAGCAATTTCACATGTATTATTCTCAATAAATATCCTGGTGACTTAAAACAACCTCCTACTTAGTGGCCACATCTTGGTCTTTATTTATTTTTAAAGTTTATTTCTTTATTTTGAGAGAGTGCGAGCAGGCTCAGTGCAGAGCCTGATGCCGGGATTGATCCCACTGTTAGATCATGACCTGGGCTGAAATCAAAGTTGGACACTTTATCAACTGAGCCACTCGGGTGCCCCCAGATCTCGGTTTTTAAACACCAATCTCTAATAAAAGGACTCAGGACTCTGGAGAAATGGCTCATTTGAGGACCAGGGCAGAGAAAATACAAGATGAGCATGCAATTCTTATAGTAAAAAGTAAGGAAATGATCAAAAAAAGAGGGGGCATATGAAAGGGATACAGGTGCCAATCTGAAAGAGCTCTCACTGGCCAAAGCTGAACTAATTTGAATAACAAAATAAATAATATCAAGAGTGCATATGGATAAATAACAGGAAGAACAAATCTTCCATATAGAAGAATTCCAAATAATACACATAGACACTCCCTTCCAGGAGGTGGAGCCAAATCCCCACTCACCTTAAGTTAAGGGCTGGACTTTGAAAAAAGGGAAAAAAAAAAAAAAATGTTACTTTCCAGTGGAGAAACCTAGCAGATAGCACCTTCACCATGAAGGCTAACATCACCCATGATGTCATGTGGGGATCATCTTCCCCCAGGATGCAACGAGAAGGGCACTTTATCTGTGGTCTTCCTCAATAAAACCTGGTACCCTAATGCAATCGTGAGAAAAACAAATCCGAACTGGGAACATTATACAACATGCTGCCACACACCTCAAGTGTCAAGGTCATGAAAAACAAAGAGAAGACTGAGAATCCACTGTAGACCGCAAGAGACCAAGGAGGAATGCCAACTAAGTGCAATGTGCTATTCTGGACTGGATCTTTTAAGAAAAAAAAAAAAATTAATAGACAAACTGGTAATGGTAATATAAATGGTAAAATACCAATGCTGGTTTCTTGGTTGTGATAAACACACCACAGTAATGTTTAAGATTGTAACAGTAGGATAAACTGATACTGGGCACGGGGATGAGAATGCCTTTATACTACACCTTTAAAACTTCCTGTATCTAAAATCACAAGCTTTGCCTCAAGTGTTCACTGCTATTATTAGCCCAGGGGACACCTAACCTGCAGCCAAGACTGCAGGTCTCCCTTCCCTCCTCAGTAAAGATGTTCTGTACTAAGCGGCAGTACCTCTAATCCCAACTGGACATTTTCCTTAAGTCCTTTGGGTGAAAAGATGATCAGAAAATAAGTCTGTGGGGCGCCTGGGTGGCCCAGTCGGTTAAGCGTCCGACTTCGGCTCAGGTCGTGATCTCGCGGTTCATGGATTCAAGCCCTGCGTCGGGCTCTGGGCTGACAGTGCAGAGCCTGGAGCCTGTTTCGGATTCTGTGTCTCCCTCTCTCTCTGCCCCTCCCTTGCTCGTGCTGTGTCTCTCTCTCAAAAATAAACACTAAAAAAAAATAAAGAAAGTCTGAACAACTCAGCACAAACAATATTAAGTTCATATGAGTGCTTGTGAATAAAGGCATTTCAAGGTTTTGGAATCTAGTTCATTTGACCACATATTTAAGTCTCAGTAGGATTTAAAAAACCAACCAACCAACAAACTTAAATAAAAATAGATGGAAACACTTTAAAAGACAAAACCTAAGCAGTACGGGTGCCATAAGGTTTTTAAAAAAATGTACATTAAAAAAACCTTTTTTTTTTTGATGTTTATTTATGCTTGAGAGACAGAGTGCGAGCGGGGGAGGGGCAGAGAGAGAAGAAGACACAGAATCCAAAGCAGGCTCCAGGCTCCAAGCTGTCAGCACAGAGCCTGACGCAGGGCTCGAACTCATGGACCGCAAGATCATGACCTGAGCCAAAGTCGGACACTAGACCGACTGAGCCACCCAGGTGCCCCCAAAATGTACATTTTTAAAAAAAAGACCTTGGTTGTTTGACAAGTGACCAATGAACTGCTCGACATGTGTAAGTAAAAGGAGGTAATATTAAGATTTATAATGAAGAACCTTAATATCTAGTTTAAATTTGATATTTAGTACTAAATTAATATTTAAACCAAGACTATCTTTGGCAAACCAGGATGCATGGTCACCCTAACTGTAAATCTAATTTTGAGAAACACCGTTATATTCTTGTAGAGGAAATATTATGATGGCCTACTTACTAATTAAAATTTTAATAATACGGAATCCAAAAAGCAAGTCACACTTAGAATTTTATAAGACTGAAGACAGTGACAAAGTAAGGTACTTATTTGGTCTACAAAAACCTAAGCTTACTAATGATATCACCTATAAAAACAATGATGGTGTATACATAAAAAATGATGAGAAAGTAATAGGATTTTAACATAATTACTTCACATTGCAGATAAGCCCATATGGACACAAATGATTGGAGCCCTACTATGTACAAAAAATTGGAGAATGCCTATTCAAAACCAAAAATTAAAAAATCCAAAAAGATGGTAACTCAGTAAAAAGCTTACCCAAAGAACATTTAAAATAGAAGACATTTCAGTTCAATATGGTAATATGCAACTAATGACAGGTTGAACTTTCATTAATAAAACATCTATTTTCTCAATAAAGTATATAGATGTTTTATTAAATCTATACATAGGAAGGGCTAAGGTTTTTCTGAAACATTTACAACAGATAAAATTAGGGAAGCCTGAAAGATTTCAGTAAACACATCCCCTAGTGTTAATCTTCATTTTTATACACTCAAAAAAGTATATGTCTGACTAAAATCAAACCAAACCAAAAACTCCCCAAAATGAAAATTCTAGCACAAATAAATTATTCAGATTAAATTTAAATATGGTATTTTAGTTATAGTTTGGACTGTGGCTATCACTGTATTTTAGAAAAAGGCTTTGATATGAACTGCATTTTAAAACAGAGCATATTCCACATACTAATAAAAACGAAACACAAGAATTCTTTTTGCCAAAATAGTAACATTGGAAATTCTATTTTATTCATGCTACATATAGCTCAAGTTTGCATTATGATGTGATTAACTAGCTATGCAGTAGCCTTAATATAAAAGCAAAGTGTTATCTCAAATTGGAGTCTGTGTCCTAAAGGACTTACCCATTCAATTTATTGACCTAAAACATTTTTCATTTTAGTATTATTTTTATATTAATAGCCAATTACTTCTCCCTTCCAACAACTTACACTTACTCTACACAGGAAGGCTTCAGAATGACAACCTTTTCCTTTTCCCTTGTTAAGTATTCTGTACACCTAAAATAGACCAAACTTCAGGAAAAACAATGAGAAATGAAAGAAATCTCTTGCTGCCTTTAGAATGACTGAGCTCTACACTCAAGAGGCAACTCTGAGTTGAGAAATTAAAAAAAAAAAAAATGGGAAGAGGCAATATAAAAATCTCCTAGAATGTAGAAGAAATTAGACTAGTTTAGTTTTCTTTAATATCTTCTTTAATAAGACATTACAGCACACAACTGAGCCCCAGTGTGTCAGTTAAACATGGGGATGTAGATCCATATGAAGTAGAATGAAACAAATTTAACCTTAACCCCATTCCTTTTGGCAATTAGTGGAAATACAGAATACAAACGGACCAATTCTCTCTCAGTGTCTCAGATTTTATAAAGTCTTTGAAGACACCATAAGTTTTATAATGAACTTTGCTGTGGTCTGTTAAAGAATCTTCAAATTAAATAATGAGAATGCTTAAGAATTTTAATTTTCCCCTTAGAGCAAATTTAACTCAAACATAATAAAGAAGGGATTGTAACTAATAATCCTTACATGAAGTATGAGAATCAATGTCTTATGCAAGACCAATGCAGCTATTTTCCTATCACTGAGATATAAAGTTAAATATGGTGTCTTCAGCTGCTTATAAAAAAGGGTTAAATACAAGAACAAAAAGCTTTTATTCTGAATTACAGCCAGTAAAACAAATGAAAAAAAAAATAAAACCAAAACTTGTGAATGGTTTTTAAATGATTTGTTACTAAATGTAAACATACATATGGTCAAAGCACTTTTAAAAACCTTTAAATTGTAATTTAACCAGAACTTCTGTAATACCCACCACAAGCAATCAGGCAAATTCTAATGTTCTGGTAACCAACATATTAGGAAACAACAGATATTAAATCTGAACTTAGGAAATTACACGGAAAAAAAAGACTATTTTAAAGTAAGAACGTAACAGAAGTTGCTAAGAAACTATCACCACTGAAGCTTTTCCTCGTAAATATCTTATTTTAAACTTACAGTGAAGTCAAACAAGGTGGGCAGAATACGCACAGCTATGAAACAAATGCAGTGATGAATTACAGCAGAAAGAGGGAACGCGCTTTGTGACCCACAGGATCAGATTCGTGGCTCTAAGCAATTACCAGTAAATAGTTGAGTTTTCTTCCTATTATATTAACTTCAAATTTTAAACCGAGTTAAAGCAGTTTCACTAGTAAAGCTAATAGCTGACAAAAGCAAATTAGAAGGACCCTAAAATTAGTCTTCCTTAACTGGATGGGATATACCTCATCCATCGGAACCAACCCACTTCCCCATCCTTAGAGCCAAAAGAATGTGGACATTGGCCTATTTTAATACTTTTCTAGTTCAGACAAATCATACTGTACAGTCTTTGATTTCAGGAACCAGTACAAAGTAAACTTCTAAAACCAACCATTCACTTACAAACGAAAGGAGGGAGAAGGTTCTGGGAATTAACCCAGCAGCAAGTCATTCCAATCTTCCTATTAAGGAAAACCACTCATAAAATTGGCCAAATTATTAATAAATTCCATCAAATTTGGAGTTTTAATCTCAAATTAATGAACTTGAAGAATTGTGAAAGAATCCATAGGTGTAATTTATATAAGATAGATCTTTACCAGTTCACATGTGATCCA
Organism: Lynx canadensis; assembly: GCF_007474595.2. NCBI lineage: Eukaryota > Metazoa > Chordata > Mammalia > Carnivora > Felidae > Lynx > Lynx canadensis. The sequence continues at coordinate 36,176,960 of NC_044320.2, read as the reverse complement.
TCAGGTTTTGTATTAAACGAAAGCTGGATTATTTCGTTACAGCATATACTTCAGAACCTATTCTTTCAGAAGGGCTCACTGAAAATCCAACCACATTAGGAATTTGTCAGTTATCTAGAAGGTATACCTGGCTGGCAGCTACGGCCAGGTCACACAGCAGGCTAAAATATTCCAACCTCAAACACAGGAAATGATCAGAGGGGGAAATGACACATGGTGGTAATATACTAAGGCAGCAGGTAAGTCATTCTTCACCTAGACCAGCAGCTGCCAATAAAACTATGAATGAGTCTGCTCCAATGTAACTAGCGAACCTGCCACTGAGCTGAGAAAGGGAGATAGGAACTGCGCTTGCAATTCTAGCTGACGAATTCATTAGATTTTTATAAGGCAAATAATGTGGAAGGTTAGAACAGAATTTCTAGAACCATTTATCCTGTGATGTTGTAAAATCAAAGTACTACTTTATTAAATGAGTTATTTTACACAATATGAACATCAATATAATTACAATTGTAAAAAAATTTTTTATAACAAGGATGGACTGATTTTCAGATTTCCAAATCAGAGTCAACTGTACATTTACACAGAATTGTCTTTGCATGAAGCCCAAAAGGGAACAGCATAAAAATGAGTGTTTCTGTAGCCCCTTTATTTTTGCTGATCAACAGTTTGTTAGAAAAGCAGCTGCAGGTTTGTTACCTAAGGTCTGAGACAGTAGAAGAGCCAAAGGTGTCGTGAATTCACCTATAAAACATAAATGGAATTTTCAGTGAATGTAAGCACTGCACAAATACCACTTATATGCATTCCAAATGTCTAAGAAAAATGCACCACATGCATAAGCTACCAAGTCATTCTGATGGATCTGTCAATGATTTTATACACAAATCTTTGATAAATTTACTTTAAAAAGGAAGTTATCTCACACCATCACCACCACTTAGGGAAAACAAAAACCACACAAAAAATGTAAACTGATTATTTTCAAGCCACTATCAAGTTTATACAGTGTAAGCCCACATTTTGCTACATATTTCAATGCATTCAGAAGCTCTGTTAAACACTCTAAAATACCTGCAACAAGGCACTCAGGAACATTGTTCTGCATCATTTCTGGGAGCAAGACCCTCAAATGCCTTTGTAATAGTTACTTTCTTTAGGCTGGTAAGTCTCTTCCATTCTTGGACCAGAGCTGGCCAGCATCACCTCAGCCCCCCATTTTGGGCTACAGTAGTAAAAACTTGGGTGTTTCAAAGGCATTGAGAAGATCTGGTTTCGGAAAATGGGTTTTTAACAGTTGTGAAGGTAAACACTAACTTAAAAAAGGGGAAGCAATAAAATCTCAGCTAGAAAAAAGGTAGACATTAATTTCAGTTACAGAAGATAATTTTGCTCTCGTATACAACCTTGACATTAACAAATGAAAAGACAAAAGGTCAACTACCTGTAAACAACTTTATGCCTGAACATCAGCCAATTCTGGAGGAAGTGGAGTCTTAGGATGCTTGCTTTCAAAGTGCTGCTTGAAGGTCTTAGGGTCTGGCATTTGTGTCTAATTTTAAAAAATGTGCAAAAAAAGAGTTAGACCTTATTCATGAAATAAAAATGTGTTAACTTTTCAAATCCTGAGCCTGCTCACGATAGACAATCTTCTCAAAATACTTTGAAGTTCCTGCAACTAGTGGCTGGCATATGAAAAAGGACCTTGTAACAAAGAAATTCCTAACGTATGACCGTATTTCACATATGGAGAATAGGTGGGTTACATAAAGGATTCCGCTTGTTTAACAGGAAACAAGAGATAACATTTACTTAACACATTATGTTAAGAAGGTTACCTGAATTCTCATAGGACCTTCCCAGTAATCTTAAATTAGTTCCTACTATTATTCCTCATTTCACGTAAGAAACTAAAACCTAGACTGTAATTTGTCCAAGACCTGTTTCAACCTCATACTGTACTTCAGTTCTCAAATGTTACACTACACCAACTTCCCTAGGCAAGGACCTTCAGTAATTTATTCTCTTGCTCAGGCAGTTAAACAAAACATGAAATACAAGTTTTGGCTATTTTTGGGAGTTTAAAGAGGTGAACTACTCTAGGTCTTTTATTATTTACTTATTTAGTGTGTGTGTGTGTGTGTGTGTGTGTGTGTGTGTGTGTGTGTATGGGGGGGGAGGGAGGGGCACGTGCAATTGGGGTAGGGGCAGAGAGAGAATTCCAAGCAGGCTCTGTGCTGTCAGCAGAGAGCCCACTGCAGGGCTCAATCCCACTCAGAAGCAGAGATCAAGAGTCAGATGTTTGAGCCACACAGGCACCCCTACTCTAGTACTTTCAAATCGAAGCATTTACTCATCAGTAATTTAATGAAATTTACTTTTACCCTGTCTTTTTCCAAAGAGAATTTAAAGTTGCTCAATTGCATTATTTTGAGTGTCTCAAAGCTCAGTATGAACAAGATACTTAATGTAATAGGTTTCCTCTCTTAACAAGAACTTCATGTAGTTAGAAACTTCAATTTCATCAGTAATGCCTTCAGATGATAAACTTTAGTTTTGGAATCGTGTCTTACCAAGATCCCTTCCCAAAACCCAACCAAGGTGTGGGGCTTTGGAAAAAAATACATATACATATGTATACATGCATATGTACTGGACCACCGTCACTATGTATTTTTCCTTTGGCACTTCTATTCACGAACTTCAAAGGTGCTGAGCTTAAACAAAAAAGCAAGAAAGAAACTGGCTTGGAACTGAAGAAAAACTTCGTTGAAAGGAAGTGTGGTATGGTGGCCTGGAGGGTGGGCTCAGGAACTAGACTGCCCAGCTTCAGATCCCAGCTCTTCTCTGTACTAGCTGGGTGACCCTGCACAAGTTATTTAATCCCCATGGCTCAGTTTACTTTTCTGTAAAATGAGAATAAAAGTCCTTTATCTCATAGGGTGATTGTGGGGATTAATGGGCTCATACGTGTAGAACACCAGATATGCACTCAATAGTAGTTGTTATGACTACTCTTCAAATCTAATAAAACATATTAATTCTAGGAAAGGCCCTAACGTAAAAATACTCCGTAGAGTTTTGCAGACCTCCTAAGAATTTAGTGAAGAAAAAAGACAATTACATAACCAGGGGTATACTTGTGTCTCGTACAGCTCTAAACTAAGAATGTAGATCTGACTTCTTACAAAGTTCAAAGTGTAGTATCTGCCCTGAAGAAGACATCTTTATTCTTCACGAGGAAAAGGACTTTGCTTTGTTCACTCCCTTCCCCCAACACCTAGAGAACTGTGCCTGGCCACAGGAGCCATTCAAAAAAATATTTATGGAAGAGACAACTGAAGATGGAAACCTAAAATAAGCAGCTCTCCAATCTATCTATTTTGCCATGGCTGCAAAACTTTAACCTCGATACAGCAACGTCTAAGCAAAGAACTGTACACAGGAGGGTTATGCCGTCCCACTCCCCTTACCCTACAGACAGTGCAGGTATATATTAAGGCAGCTTTGGCAGCAGCCTTTTGGTCATGTCCTTGTTTCTTCTTTTGTCCAGCTTGCTTTTTGGCATTTTTCTGCTGCGACTGAATCTTCTGCTGTCCACGAGCCATATCTAAAAACAGAAGTTGAGGCATTAGAGTGATTAATACCGAGTAATCGAAGTACGGTAATGCTCTCAAGAGTTGAAGACTTAACGTTTTATAGAGCTGTCAGTCAAAATGTATGGGTTTTCAAATTCTCACATACAATGCTACTAGAGAATAAATTAGTACAACCACTGTCGAAAACTGTTTTGGTGTACTCTATAAACCTAATAATTCCACTCCCGATATAAATGCAAATGTACATATCCACCCAACAGAAATGTTGCATTTCCCAACAGAAATGCAAATGTACATATCCACCCAAAGGCAGTATAAGAATGTCCAGAGTACTTGTTTCCAAAACTGGAAACAATGCAAATTCCAGTTAATAAAATGGATACATAACTTGTGGTATACCTATCAATGGAATACTACCTGCATTCACAAAGAAAAAACTATGGTTACAAGTAACAGGGTCGTATCCAGTGTTAAAGAAAAGAAGCCAGACACAACATACGGGTTGCATACAGTTCAAAACAGGCAAAGCTAATCTAGGAGGTGGTGACTGGGAAAAAAGGGCATGGGGGGCAGTTGATACGTTCTATCTCTTGATCAGGGTAATGGTTATATAGGTGTGCTCACTTCTAAAAACTCACTGAGCTGTACATCTAAGATCTGTACACTCTGCCGTACATAACCTTCAAAACTTTACCAAAAAAGTTTAGCACTCTTCCCCAAGCAATTGCTTGATCACTTTGCAAAGGTACTTTCCCTTTCTAGTATTAACTGTCATGAATTAAGATTCTTACAATTTAAGAGAAATTTAGAGCTGTCATCTAAAGGTTCTGAAGGAGATCCTAAGAGCAGTGGGAACTGTTCTCCTAAATACTCAGGTTACATAAAACCACTATGCTATTCTAAATCTTTCTAAACAATTGTTCTTTGCAGGATTGCTGGAGAAATTACTAAATAAGATTAAATTAGTTCCCAATTGAGAGAATAAACCTTGTAAAAAGGGTAAAGGTACCTTTACAAAAATGAAAGGTACCACTTTTTACTACTGATAGTCTGAAATGAAGCTAAATGGGTTAAAAATAAATGTCACTGAAAAAGTTACTTTTACTTTTTCATTAAATTTAAGTCTTCTTGGAGCACCTGGGTGGCTGTTGGTTGATTCTTGATTTCAGCTCAGGTCAGGATCTCACGGTTATTGAGTTCAAGCCCCACACTGTCAGTACAGAGCCTGCTTGGGATTCTCTCTCTCCCTCTTCAAATAAACTTATAAAACAAAAACAAAAAAAAAAAAAAACAACAAAAAAAGAAGAACTGCAGAAACTTAAAAAAACAATTAAAGGCTTCTCAAACCAAGAAACAGACTCTTAACTATAAAGACCTGATGGTTATCAGAGGTGGGTAGGGGGATGGGTGAAAATAGGTGATGGGGATTAAGGAATACACTCATCATGATGAGCACTGAGTAATGTTTAGAATTATTGAATCACTAATATTGTACACCTGAAATTAATATAACACATGTTAACTCTACTGGAATTAAAATAAAAACTTAATAAAAAAACATTAAAGTCTTCTTTTGGACAACACACGTTAAACCTGCTCATAAAGGGCCTAGGAGCCCCAGCTACCTTTTAAATATATTGAAATTGGGTCCTAAGTAGAAGTCCTATGTATAGCTTTGACTAGCAATGCAATTAAGTTTTAAACTTCTAAATCACTGCAGGGCATGAACATAACATGGACCTACATCACCTTTAACCAGAAAACAGTACTGGTTTTTTCTGACTGGGATCCTAATTAGTTAATGGATATAAAATCAAAGCATTTCATAGAAGCACAGGAGGTTCTCCCCAAAAAAGGAAAAAGGGAAACTGAATACATAGATACACTGCTTGGACAAGTTCCCACTAGTATTTAACACTGAACGGAAAGTCAAGTAAAATATAGAAGAGACTCAATGCTTTTCTAAAAAGCCAGCTATTTTAACAAACTACAAGAATTTTTAGTATGCTAGCCTAATGTAAGAACCCCGTTCCCATATAATGGTAAATATTACCAGATGTGTTAGTCCTTGAACACCAAACTTCCATTTTCGCTTTTCAAAAGCCAAATATTTGTTATTTCCAAGCCAAACGGAATGATTTTAGGTATATTTAAGTACAAATGTTATGGCAGCATATCAAACCTGTTCCCACAGAAACCGTTTTAGATACTTGAGTATGATGTGGATGGTAATGGGTATGCAATCTTTATGTATCCCAGTCTATTATAACATCTTGTATCAGTACCTTATGTTAGAATACTTCAGTCCTCTCAGGCTTCTGAACTCTTCTACACAATGTCTGCCACGCATGCTAACACTGATTTTGCGGGTAACCTCAATTGTTTTAATGCCACTAATTCCAGAAATTTCTTTGATAATTACAAGATATTAGCTATTCTGATACCACTTTCAGGCAGTGCTCTGTACAATGTCATGAGATGAATATTATTTTTAACTTTTCCACCTAGGACTTCTCCTAAAATATAACATTACACCATAGATTTAACCTATTTTCCATTGTCATCTAAAGTAGTAAACAAAACCATGAAAGCTTTGGTAAGTAAAGACTGTTGTCGCTTGTTCTTATTTTTAAAACAGAAAACTGAACACCCCGTAAAGAAAATCGAATCAACAGTCTAAATGCGTGGGGTAGGCCCCTAACTTCCAACAACTCACTGCATTAATTTCCTTTCTGAAAGCAGAAATGCAAACGAACAAGCCACCTGCTTTTGGACAGCTCAACTTAAGAAATGCTCTCAAGCCAAATCGAATTTTCTACAAAATCTTAGGCACAACTTCTTAATTACATACGACAAACTCAGGGGCAACAAGTCACTTACAAATACCTTAAACGCAGATTTTTAATGTTACTCTTATTTACTGCAATTTTCCGAGAGGGCTGCAAAGAGGGAAGTAGAACGAATAAAGAGTTGTTCTAAAATGAAGAGCTTTTACAGGAGGCAACAAGTAAGGAGTGCCCCCTAAGATCCTCTTAAAACCCAAACAACTGAGTAAGAAAAGATTTTTCGAACCAGGAAGTAGGATCATTCTCCATAACCATCTGAAACGAAGAGGCCCAGGCAGTGATCAACATCCTGACCCCCACGTTTTAACTACATCCGTTCACCGAGGGTAGAGAAAAGCACCAGGAGTAAGGTCTATCTCACCCAACACTTGACCGACCCCAGCTGCAGCCCGGCCCACCTTCCTTCCCAACCGGCCTCTCCCGCCTCGGGGAGCTCCTTCCCCGGTCAGGCCACACAGCCCCCACCTACCCGCCACTCCGCACAGATTCCGGCCCGAGACGCGCCTCCCCGAGGCTTTGGCCGCCCCAAACCCGGCCCCTTCGGCCACGGGGAGCCCGGGCCTCGAGAAACCGACCAGCTGCTGCCGCCAAGGGGTAAGGTTACCGCTCCGCTCCGCGGCCTGCAACCCGGCCACCTGCAGGGCCTGGCAGGCACCCGAGCTCTCCCTCCTGCCCGCGGCCCGCGCTGGGACAGGACGGGCCGCCGCCTGGGAGACGGGGAGGCCGGCGGCCCCTTGCGACCCGCGGCGACCCCGCCGCCGGGCCCCCACCCCGGCTCCCGGACGTCCTGCGGCGTCAGCGCCGCCCCCACTGCCGCTCACCCGGGCCGGGACAGTCTTGCGTCGGAGAGACCGCGCAGCGCGAGAGGGCCGGGGGAGGTGGCCGGAGGGAGAGCAAGGGGGAGCGCGCCCAGCACCGCTTCGGCCTCCTCCACCCGCCAAGGAGGGGAAAGAGGAGAGCGGAGAGCACAACAACCCGCGCCTCGAACCCGCCGCCGCGCGCGCCCGCCGCCGCCTCAGCCTCGGGGGAGGCCACTACGCTCGTGCCCGCGCACGCCGCGCAGCTCTCCCAGTCGCCCCAGCGCCCGCCCGCTTTTCGCCGCCCACTCGCCTTCCTGCTGCGGCCACCTCCCCCGCCCCTCCTCTGCTCGCACGCCTGCGCCCTTTCCGGTCGCGCAGGCCAATGGCAGCGCGCCCCTATTACATAAGCGCCAGGGGGCGGGGCCTGGCGGCGCCGGCGACCCCTGCGAGACGGGAACTGCAGGGGACGTCGCCCTCTGTCCCCGGCGCCCCTCCTCTCCCGCGTGCGCTATCTAGGCGGCTTCAGCCGGCGCCGCGCCGCGTGTTCGCTGTCCTGCTGGGTGACGGCCCGCGGCGTGTTTCACAAGTCGCTCGCTAGCACACTCACTCGGGCGGCGGCCAGCCTCGGCCCCCGCGGCCCTTCGCACTCGCCTCCCGCCTCGCCGGCGCCCTGCTATGCTGTGGCTCCGGGGACTGGCCGGGAGAGGTGCGCCAGCGCCGCGGCGGCGTGGGACACCGGGCAGCCCGCCACCCGGACGCACCGCCGCCCTCACCCCCAGTGCGGCCCGTGGGCCCGGCAGCTCCTAATAGGGACGCGGCCTTTGTTCTCTCATCGGCCTCCCTTTACCGCGTTCCCACGGAAACCCCGGTTATTTATTTATTTATTTTACCAATCTGGGGTTTTTAGGGAGTTCTGGATTCCAGCCTCAGTGTTGCTGGCTAGGGCTCCCTGATCGGATTAGCGGACTACTAACTATACAGAGTTGCTAATATTTGGGGAAATGGCTAGGTTGGGTTGGTTTGGTTTCTCTTGATTTATAGGCCACAACAGCCAACTTCCAGTATCTGATTAAGAGCGATTGCGATTGTAACGATTATTGTATCTGCTGATTATCTGGAAAGGGCATTTTAGACATTGGCTTTATTCTCTCGTGCACCCCCCCACCCCCCCTTGTTGGTTTCTAATTAGATTTATTCGTAACAAGGAAAAGGGAGGCTTTTGCATTTGACCCAGTCACCTTGCCCATAGCCTCCACTCTCCCAAATTTGCCTGTAAGTGCGCAGGAGTTGCTAGTTTAATATAACTACATCCCAGGTTAGCTGGACTGGGATACAAATATTACAACTGAACTGTTTAAAATAACCAGGAAAGGGGCGCCTGGGTGGCTCAGTCGCTTAAGCCTCCGACTTGAGCTCAGGTCATGATCCCACAGTTTGTAAGTTCAAGCCCTTCATCAGGCTTTGTGCTGACAGCTCAGAGGCTGTAGCCTGCTTGGTATTCTGTGCCTCCTCCTCTCTCTGCCCCTCCCATGCTCTTGCTCTGTCTCTCTCTGTCTCTCAATAATAAATGTTAAAAAAATTTTTTTTAATCTCTTTAGTTTTCAGTTGTAAGCTAGTTGTCATCACCACATGTCCAAATAGATATTGACCAAAGGAACTGGAGGTGTCTAGAGAAACCAAAACTTGGCATATCATGAAGCTCTAGCTTAATCAATATTCACCATAACCATAATAACTGTATTAACCTGTCTACTAGAAGGGGACTGTGGTATTTGGAGAACCTAGAGACAGGAAATCCAAAGAGTTGTGTTTGGCCATGAATCAGAGTGGGCAGTGGAAAGGGACAGCGAAATTTGGCCAGCTAAGATAAGTCGTCTTAACTAGAGAGGTGATTTTTGCTGTGAAATAGTATTAATATGCCACTTGTTACCAAGGCCTAGGTGAAACATCCATTTAAGCCAGTGTTCCTTAAAATTCTGCATTATACCACCTTTGAGAATTTGGTAAAAGCTAAGGAGTGTGCTCCCGGAAAGTTCATATACCTAAAAACTCAGCCCCATTGGTACAGTTTCTCAACCTTGGCACTACTGACGCTTTGGGCTAGATAATTCATTGTTATGAGGGGCTGCCCTGGGGATTGTAAGATGTGAGGCAACATCCCTGTCCTGTACCCTTTTGAAGTCAGTAGCACCCTATCTCCAGTTCTGACAAAAGAAAAATGTCTCCATACCTTTCCACATGTCTTCTGGGGGTCAAAAAACTCCCTTGGTTGAGAACTACTGCATAGAGGGTGTGGTATTATAGTAACTATATGTTGGTTAGGGCATTTGAAATCTGAAGGGAAAAAAGGAAAAAAGGAATGGATAAGATTCAGCATCTGAGAAGTGACAAACAGTAAAGGAAAGGCGGATGAATTAGCATTACTACCAGCTGGTGTCCTACTTATTCTATAGAAATGTGGCAGCAAATGGGATATGAATGCCTTGGAAGGATTTTTATACACATTTCTGCTTTTAATTGTGAATGCTGCAGTATTTCTACTGACTGGTTTTCTTCTTCTACCTTTAGCAAATTACTCTAGGTTAATATGCAATAAGCATGTGCCTATTTTCAATCCAAAATCACAATCAGATTAAAATGCTTCTCTGGAGACTTGAAAAGACTGATTTATTTGTATTCATGTCTGATTTTCAGGGCTGAGAGAGCTGATGGTTAATCAATATATTATTTCTCAAATGAACGGTTATTCTGAATCACTTTTCCCAATTTATCTGTGATATGTAGGTTAATAGCTAAATATAGGAAAGTGCTTAGCTTAGAGAGGTTCGTTAGAGTATAAAAGAGGCAAGGTCCTGGCCCCATAGGTCCTTCCACTTAGTGATGCATAATAATAGCAATAATGACAACAATAACTCAAAACAAAAATGTTCCCTTTTCTATATCTTATTCTTCTAATCGACTTCTTATTGTGATTTCTCAGGGCAGGAACCTCTGTTTTCCCAAAGGAATCTCATTCGTTGCTGTGGCTTTAAAATAATGAACTTCGGGGGTGCCTGAGTGGCTCAGTCGGTTGAGCATCTGACTTCAGCTCAGGTCATGATCTCATGGTTTGTGAGTTTGAGCCCTGTGTCAGGTTTTGTGCTGACAGCTCAGAGCCTGGCGCCTGCTTTGGATTCTGTGTCTCCTCTCTCTGCCCCTCCCCTGCTTGTGCTCTGTCTCTTTCTCTCTCAAAAATAAATAAACATTAAAAAAAATTTTTTTAATAATAAAATAATGAACTTCAGATGACCCTACATCTATCTTCTAGTTCAACTCTCTTCTGATTTCTAAATTGATATATCCAAATGCCTATTTTCCATTTCCACTTTAATGTTTTATAGACATTTCACATTTAATACCATATGGTATTGAATCAAAGAAGCTATTGATGGTAAATCACATTTATCTCCACCAAGATAAAAAAAAAAAATTACTGCCACTTGTACTATGGCATATTGCTAAGATACCCTTGATTGTACAGTATATCTCAATTTCAGAGATGTTAGAATTGGTTTTTAAAATACTGCAATTTATTAGAATAGCATCAAAAAGAATAAAATACTTAGGAATAATTTTACAAAGAAGTGCAAAACTTATATTCTAAATGCTACAAAACATTGTTGAAAGAACTTAAAGAAAACCTAAATAAATGGAAAGGCATTCCATGTACATGGATCAAAAAATGTAATATTATAAAACTAGCAATATTCCCCAAATTTATCTGCAGATTCAGTGCTTCCCCTATCGAAATCTCAGCTGTCATTTTTGCATAAATCAACAAGCTTATTTTGAGATTCACCTGGAAATTCCAAGGAACTCAGGGTAAAATAAGAAATAGATTTGGTCTTCAACCCCGTTCCCAGCACAAAGCTCCTAAACCCTTGGAATTTCCTGAGTGATAGGAGTGTCTTTTGTCATTGATAAGGAGCTCCTTTTGAGCTTACCTGAATTTATGCTAATGCGTGGCTTAGGGTGGGGCTCCTAGATGGTCTCCAGATAGGACTGGTGAACATATCAAACAAGGGAGTAGAGAATTAAAACTGTCTTTTTTTTTTTTTTTAATGTTTATTTCTTTTTGAGGGAGGGGTGGGAGGGGCAGAGAGAGAGAGGGAGACACAGAATCTGAAGCAGGCTCCAGGCTTTGAGCTTAATCAACTGAGCCACCCAGGAGCCCCAAGGATTAAAACTTTCATCAACAATAGCCAGACTATTGAAAAGAGCCCAAGAGTCCATCAATAGATGAATGGATAAAGAAGATGTGGTATATAGGGGCACCTGGGTGGCTCAGTGGGTTAAGCCTCAGACTTCAGCTCAGGTCTTGATCTTGTGGTTTGTGAGTTGGAGCCCAGTGTTGGGCTCTGTGCTAACAGCTCAGAGCCTGGAGCCTGCTTTGGATTCTATGTCTCCCTCTCTCTCCTCCTTCCCCTGCTCACACTCTCTTTCTCAAAAACAAACATTAAAAAAAGAAGATATTTTATATAAATATATATATACACACATGCATATATATTCCATTATATATATTATATATGTATTCCATTATATATATTATATATATATTCCATTATATATATTCCATTACATATATATTATATACATATATATGTATATATAATATATATGTAATGGAATATTACTCAGTCATCAAAAAGAATGAAATCTTGCCATTTGCAATGACGTGGATGGACCTAGAGTGTATTATGCTAAGTGAAATAAGTCAGAGAATGGCAAATGCCATTTGATTTCACTCATCTGTGGAATTTAGAAATTAAAACAGATGAACATATGGGAAGAAAAAAAAGGGAAAGGGAAGCAAACCATAAGAGACTCTTGACAATAGAGAACAAACTGAGGGTTGATGGAGGTAGGGAAGTGGGGGATGGGCTAAATGGGTGATGGGTATTAAGGAGGGCACATGTTACGACGAGCACTGGGGGCTATATGTAAGTAATGAATCACTAAATTCTCCTGAAACCACTGTTAACACTATATGTTAACTAGAATTTAAATAAAAATTTGGAAGAAAAAAAAAAAAAACCTTTCAGCCCTAACCACTAAGCTCTAGGAAGGCAAAGGGAGGGGGCTGGAGATGAAGCTCTATAAAAACTATTGAGCAAGATTAGATGAGCTTCCAGGTTGGCAAACTCATCCACATGCTGGGAAGGTGGCACACCCCAGTTCCATGGGGACAGAAGCCTCTGCACCTGGGACCCTTCTGAACTTTGCCCTATGTACCTCTTTATCAGGCTGCACATCTGTATCCTTTATAATGTCTTTTATAATAACAGTTTAAACATAAGTAAATGTTTCTCTGAGTTTTGTGAGCTGTTCTAGCAAATTAATCAAACCTAAGGAGGTGATCATGGGGACCTCTAATTTATAGCAGGTTAGTCACAAGCACAGGTAACAGCCTGAACTTGCTACTGACATCTGAAGGGCGGGGGTGGTGGCAGAGGGCACTGTCTTGTAGGACTGAGCTGTTAACCTGTGAGGCCTGATGATATCCCCGGGTAGATAGTGTCAGAATTGAGTTAAACTGTAGGACACCCAGCTGATGTTGCAAAATTGTTTGATGTTTAGAAAACCTACATGTCTGGTGTCAGAAGTGAAGTAGTGTTGTTCTGAAGTATTGGGAGTAGAGGAGACACGGGGAGGAGGAGTCTGCTCTCTCTTTACATCAGAATAGCCAAAACAACGTTGAAAAGAGGACCCAAGTTGGATGACTTACCCTTCCCAATTTCAAAACTTGGCCGTAAAGCTACAGTAATTAAGACTATGGTACTTGGAGAAGAACAGACATTTGGGGGGCACCTGGGTGGCTCAGTCCGTTAAGCATCTGCCTTCGGCTCAGGTCATGATCTCGCTGTCATGATTTCAAGCCCCACATCAGGCTCCCTACTGTCCACGCGGAGCCTGCTTCAGATCCTCTGTCCCCCTCTCTTTCTCCCCCTCTCCTTGCTTGCACACACACTCTCTCACAAAAATAAATAAATAAAAACTTAAAAAAAAATTAAAAAAAAAAAACCAGGCATTTGGTCAATCAGATAGACTTGAGAACCCAGAAATATTCACACTGATTTCAACACAGATGCCAAGAAAATTCAACAGGGAAAGAATAGTCCTATCAACAAATGGTGGGGGGGGGGGGGGGCGCCTGGGTGGCGCAGTCGGTTAAGCGTCCGACTTCAGCCAGGTCACGATCTCGCGCTCCGTGAGTTCGAGCCCCGCGTCGGGCTCTGGGCTGATGGCTCGGAGCCTGGAGCCTGTTTCCAATTCTGTGTCTCCCTCTCTCTCTGCCCCTCCCCCGTTCATGCTCTGTCTCTCTCTGTCCCAAAAATAAATAAACGTTGAAAAAAAAAAATTTAATAAAAAAAAAAAAAAACAAATGGTGGGGGAACACTTGGATATCCACATGCAAAAGAATGAAATTGAAACCTTATCTTATGCCGTACACAAAAATTAATCAAAATGGATCACAGACCTAGGTATAAATGCTAAAGTATAAAATTTTTAGGAAGAAAATATAGGAATAAATCTGCATGACTTTCAGTTAAGCAAAGCTTTCTTAGATATGACCCCAAAAGCATTCATGACAAAAGAAGTAACCTATTTAAATAATGGGTAACAAATCTGAGTAGATATTTCTTCAAAGAAGATATACAAATGGCCAATGTATACAAGAAAAGGTGCTCACTGTTATTAGCCATCACGGAAATACAAATCAAAATACTGAGATAGTATTTTACACCTACTAAAATGGTGGATGTAATAAAAAAAGACCGGAATTACGTGTTGGAGTGGATGTGGAAAAAATGGGACCCCCATACTTGCAATATAAAATGGTGCAGCCTCTTTGGAAAATATTCTGGCAGTTCCCCAAAAGGTTAAATGTAGGGCTGCCATACGATTCAGGAATTCCTATTCTAGATCTATATCTGAGAGAAAGGAAAACATACATCTACTCAATAGCTTGTACATGAATGCTCAAAATAGCATTTTGGCTATTTGTAATAGGCAAAAAGTAGAAACAACGCAAATTTTCATCAACTGATGAGTTGATAAATTAAAGTGGTAGAGATATATATATATACACACACACCATATATATATATATATACACACACCATATATATATACACACACACTATATATACACATTTTATATATATAATAATTATATATATTTTTATATTATATAATTTATACCATATAATAATAATTATATATATAATATGGAATATATATAATATTCCATTTAAGGAATATATATATATTTAAAAAAAAATCCCTAAATGGAATATTATACACCCATAAAAATGCATAAAGCACTGAGACATATTACAACATGGCCAAATACTGAAAACATTATGCTAAGTGAAAGAAACAAGTCACAGAAGATCATATATTGTGTGATTTAATTTATATGAAATGTCAAAAATAGGCAAGTCTTTAAAGATGAAGTAGATTAGTGGTTGCCTAGGGCTGGGAGAATTGGAAGGAGATGGGAAGTATATGGTAATGGGTACAGACTTTCTTTTGGGATGATGAAAATGTTTTAAAATTGACTGTGGTGATGATTGCACCACTCTGAATATACTGCAAACTACTGAATTGTGTACTTTAAATGAGTGATTTGTATCTTATGTGAATTATATCCCAATAAAACTGTTATATTAAAAAAATTTTTTTTAATGCTTATTTATTTTTCAGAGACAGAGACAGAGACAGAGTGTGAGTTGGGGAGAGACAGAGAGAGGGAGACACAGAATCCAAAGCAGGCTCCAGGCTTCAAGTTGTCAGCACAGAACCCCACGTGGGGCTTGAATTCACAAACTGCGAGATCATGACCTGAGCCGAAGTCGGATGCTTAACTGACCGAGCCACCCCCCACCATGGGGCCTTGCTATATGCCCTCCCCTCTCTTGTATGCCCTGCCCTCCCTTCCAGTATGTCTACTTTATATTCCTTCTTCAAATTCCAGCTAAAATATCACATTCTCAGAAAAGCCTTCCTTCCTTGAGCCCCCATCTAAATGAGGATTCCTCTGTGTGGAGAAAAAGGAACTCTCCTACACTGTTGGTGGGAATGTAAACTGGACAGCCATTGTGGAAAACAGTGTGGAGGTTCCTCAAAAAATTAAAAATAGAGATACCATATGATCCAATAATTCCACTATTCGGTACTTACCCAAAGAAAACAAAAACACTAATTCAAAAAGACATAAGCATTCCTATGTTTATTGCAGCATTATTTACAATAGCTAAGATGTGGAAGCAACCTAAGTGTCCACTGATAGATGAGTGGATAAGGGAGATGTGGTACACACACACGCACACACAAGTGTGCATGCACATTGGAATATCACACAGTCATGAAAATGGATGTGATTGTGCCTTTTGAGACAACATGGATGGACCCAGAGGGTATTATGCCACGTGAAATAAGTCAGAGTGAGAGAGACAGATACCACATGATTTCACTCATATGTGGAATCTAAAACAAAAATAAATAATTGAAAAGCAAAATCAGACCTATACATACAGAGAACAAGCTGATGGTTGCCAGAGGGAAATGGTGAGGTGAACAAAATGGGCGAAGGAAAGAGGGAGATACAGACTTCCAGTTATGGAGTAAATACGTTATGAGAATAAGACGCACAGCAGAGGGAATATAGTCAATAATATTGTAACAGCAATATACGGTGACTACACGTGTGGTGAATATAGCATAATGTGTAAACCTGTCAAATCACTATGTTGCAATCTGAAACTGATATAACATTGTCAATTATACTCAAATAAGAAAATTAAAAAAAAGAGAGAAACACAAATACAAAAGGCAATTCTAAGAAAGGGAAGCATTTTATACTGTCGACTATGCTCATGAAAGTAAAAATATTGAATAGCAAAGAATAGAAAAGCTATAATGGAGTGGGGTGTGGAACAGTATTTGGGTGGATGGCGTCAAGGTTATTGATTCCTTTAAGGGTGGCTAATGAATGCAGGAAAACCTTCAGGTACTTACTTTTACAAAGAGCTCCGTTGGGGCACCTGGGTGGCTCAGTCGGTTAAAGCGACCCACTCCAGCTCCAGCCACGATCTCATGGTTCATGAGTCCAAGCCCCACACTCAGATCATGGAGCCCACTTGGGATTCTCGCTCTCTCCTCTCTCTCTGCCCCTCTCTTCCTCACGCTTTCTCTCTTGGTCCCTCAAAATAAATAAACAAACTTAAAAAAATAATAAAAAGAGCTTTGCTGAGGTGCAACTGACACACAATAAACTGAATATACTTAAAGTGTTAACAAATAAACAGACAAACAAGGATTCGTCTGGTTTAGTACTCTTGTAGCACTCTGTACTTTTCATTCTTAGTAATTTATTATAAATATAGACATCATATTCACATATACATAAACACGTATGTATATACATATACAACCATATATAATTATATATATAAGTTCGTGGAATATATGTAAATTTTTCCTTTCCATTTGACTCCTAAAACAATAATATGTAACATTTCTGTATTGCCTACTCTCTACCAGGTACTATTACATATACTTGATAGTACTTCACACATTTTCATTCATGTAATTGTGTCAACAATTCTTAGGTAACTGAGGTATAAAATGGTTGTTACCCAAGATTACATGACTAGAAAGTGGAAAAGATTTTTAAGTTTATTTGTTTATTTTTGAGAGAGATCGCGTGAGAGAGCGGGAGTGGAGGTAGGGCAGAGAGAGAGAGAGGGAGAGAGAGAATCCCACCAGCGCAGAGCCCAATGCAGGCCCGATGTGGGACCCAAACCCACCAACGAAGAGATCGTGATCCCAGTGGAAGTCGGACACTTACCCAACTGAGCCACCCAGGCACACCGAAGGTGGAAAATATTTGACCCCGGCAGTCTGGTTCCAGAGCCTGGGCTGACTGTTCTACACCACAATGGAAGGCCCATAGCTCCCTGGTTACCCCTGTGTAACCAGCATTGAGCACAGTGCTTGGCAGGGTGTAAGCATCAATGAACACTTATCGAATGAAGATACACCTGAATGATCCCTCCATTAGAGGAGGTTAGAAGTCCTCCTCTAAGTATCACAGAGCATGCTGTAATAGCATTTACACAGCGATAATAATGTAGATATGGATCTAACCACAATTATAACTACAAATATAACTTAATTGGGAGGATGCAGGGATGCGAAGTCGAGGCAGGATGGGGCCAAGGAGGTGGGAAGAGCACTGAAAGTGAGCTAAATTCTTACTTGCCACAGTGGGAAGTCCTTGGATGATGCGTAACACTGAGAAAAACTTGCAGGAAATGGTAGTATAAGAATATTTTGCAGAAGTGTAGAGGTAAATACCAAAAGAATTGACGGACAGGATTGTACACAGCTGTGGCTGAAAAGAGAGAAAACGGCAGGCAGGAAACTGAAACTGTTTTTCCTAACTAGCCTGGTAGGACTAGTAGGGTGTTTTAACTGTGCGCGTGCGTTACTGTGACGAAACAAAAACTAACTGAACAAAATAGTCTGCGTTTCTAATCATTTTCTAACCGTATCTGTTTCCAGGCAGTATGTATGTCTTCATAGTGCTCGGTGCTTCAGAAAGACGGATGAACAATTCCGGGTATTATAATGAGTCCAGGTTTTATTAGCACCTTGGCATCTCCCTGCAGTTAGTCTCTGCTTCTCATTCCAGGTAAGGACATGCCTTGGCTTCCCCTGTTCCATTTTTCTAGTTCTCAGCATACCGTCTTTATCTTTAGACTCAGGCAGCTGAATGAGCTAGGGGGAAAAGTATCCAAAATGTAATGTGCCTGTCCTTGCTGCCTTTACATTATTACTCTTAAACAGGTGGAAACACCAAGACAAAACAGAATGGAGTGTTTCATTCTTCCCCAGACAGCAATTCATACAGATGTCTATTGGGTGAGGGCCTTTGCCTTGATCTTAACCAGAGAGCTGTCTTGGTCTAGCTGATGGCTTTGATTTTGTCCAAAGTCCACTGATTGCATTGGTGGCGGCGGGCTGATTCCATACGGAGAAATCTGTCCTGAAAATGACTCCTGTAGTTTCCCCTGACTTCTGCTGATCTGCAGAGACATTTTTCTAACGTCTCCACTTTGAACCATTACTTTGGAGGAGAGAAGACAAGAAAAAAGCATTTAGTTGCACTCTGAAATGTAACTACTTTTTGGCTGAGTATGGTTATTAATGTTTCTAATTACATGCTTAATTATATTCTGTGTTTGATTTTAATAGTAGTTAAGCCACTGAGACTCCGGAGAATGTTTAATGGTTGATTCCCCAGATATAAAATGAAAGAGGGGGTTTGAGTGACTTCCCAGACCCCTCTAGTCCTTGAACGTCTATGACTTGATGACTCAACATGAACTTCATGGTCTTTTAAAAGAACTCTATTTATGAAAGGCAGAATTAAAACCACTCCAAACTCCATCCGGCTGCATTTTTTTTTTTTTTTTTTTTAAGGTATGCTTCACACCCAGTGCAGAGCCCAGTGCAGGGCTTGAACTCATAACCCTGAGATCAAGACCTGGATGCTTAACCAACTGAGCCACACAGGTGCCCCACCCAGGTACACATTTGAAACCAAGGGTGCTCACTATTTACATAGAAGATGACAATGTAGTTTCTGCATACTATAGGAGAACTCTAAGTGTTTGAGGGATGGGTAGAAAATAGTGTGAAGAAGGAAACACTTGTTTGAAATTAATGTCACTGTGTTCATCATGTTTTTTGTTTCCCGTGTCTTATGGCGTTTTAATATTTGGGAGGCCTTCCAGCCCCAGGGAGAGACTGCCCCTCCCGGTGCTAGCTACTTCCTGAGGATAATGGCAACCTGCCTAGAACTATGCCTTCTGTATGCACATATAGTCTCGTGTGTATCCCCTCAACACTCTCCCTGACTCTCCGACAGCACACCAGTGTTAACCCCGACCTAAGTCATCCCAGGGCCAGGTACCAGTCAATCAGAGATCATCCCTATAGCCCCAAACTGGCCTGAATTATTCAAACTGGCTAATTCTAAAATGTTTGCTCTGCCCAGCCTTGACTTTCCCACACAAACCCCGATCAAGGCGCTGGCCTAGGCTTTCCCCTGGCTTCTGCTTCTGTGTCCTAACTACAACCTGGTACCCCCCCACCCCCGTGACCCTGCGTGGTGTGGCGGGCCCCCTTCTCTGTGGTAATGTAAGTAATAAACTCTTTTTTCAATGGCATTGACCTCGCCATATCGTCATTCCATTACTTCCATAAATTTAAAATCTCATGGGTACAAATGAGACAATGATCTACATTCAGTGTTTGTTGAGTGTGGAAACTGGGAGAATTCCCTGGCCTCCATGTTCTTTGTAGGTATGGTTGGCTCACCTGCTTAGGACACCTTACAAATGATAATCCAGACTTCTAACTCAGTCCCCACGCAGGCCATGTAGCTTTATAGCATTTCATGATCACGCATCCAACCCCGAGACTGGGTCAAATTCTCAAAATAAATGTTTTATCTTAAAGTATAATGTGACAGGCATGTGGGGATAGAGGTGGAGAATGACAGATAATCACTTCAGCTTGTTATTTTGGAACCATTAGTCATAGGACATGCCCTACTGAAGCTAGGTCCCTAGTACTGTCTTCCCATATAAAACTGAATTCATAAAGAAGACATCCAGATGGCCAACCGACACATGAAAAAATGCTCAACATCGCTCTCATCATCAGGGAAATACAAATCAAAAGCACAATGAGATACCACTTTACACCTGTCAGAATGGCTAACATTAACAACTCAGGCAACAACAGACGTTGGCGAGGATGCAGAGAAAGAGGGTCTCTTTTGCACTGCTGGTGGGAATGCAAACTGGTGCAGCCACTCTGGAAAACAGTATGGAGGTTCCTCAAAAAATTAAAAATAGAACTACCCTACTACCCAGAAACTGCACTGCTAGGTATTTATCCAAGGGATACAGGTGTGCTCTTTCGAAGGGACACATGTACCCCCATGTTTATAGCAGCACTATCAACAATAGCCAAAGTATGGAAAGAGCCCAAATGTCCATTGACAGATGAATGGATAAAGATGTGGTATATATATACAGTGGAGTATTACTTGGCAATCAAAAAGAATGAAATCTTGCCATCTGCTACAACGTGGAGGGAATTAGAGGGTATTGTGCTAAGCGAAATTAGTCAGAGAAAGACACATATCATATGACTTCCCTCATATATGGAATTTAAGATACAAAACAGATGATCATAAGGGAAGGGAAGCAAAAATAATGTAAAAACAGGGAGAGGGACAAAACATAAGAGACTCTTAAATACAGAGAACAAACTGAGGGTTGCTGGAGGGGTTGTGGGTGGGGGGATGGGCTAAATGGGTCAGAGGCATTAAGGAAGACACTTGTTGGGATGAGCACTGGGTGTTGTATGTAGGGGATGAATCACTGGAATCTACTCCTGAAATCATTATTGCATTGTATGCTAACTAACTTGCATGGAAACTAAACACTAAAAAATAAATAAAAAACTGAATTCACGATTATGTCAAGCCTCTTATCGATGATAACAGCTATAATTTGGCCACTTACTGTGTGTCTCTAATCCTCACATCAGACCTTCACAGTTAGGTCTGATTATCCCCAATTTTTTGATGAAAAAACTGAGGCTCCAAGAGGTTACTTTTGTCACTGTCCCACAGCTACAGGGTGGGGAGCTAGTAAGTAAAAGAGCCAGAACTGGGAATGGAAAGCTGATTCTAAACCCTGCCTTCTTTCCCCCACACCACACTGCCTCAGGAATGCATTCCAGCGTGGAGAATTTCTGTGCCTGTGAACTGCTGATGCCCTGCATCAGACTTAAACAGTGGTTAACATGGGCAGCAAGCTTCTCTCTGTTGCTGCTCTTTTGGGTGCCACAGGGATATCTCTTATCATGTCTGGCTCTTGTTTCTTAATCTGAAAAAACAAGGGATTTGGAGTAGACAGCTGTCTTTTATGATAACAACTTGGATTCTTTTTTTTTTTTTTTAACGTTTATTTATTTTTGGGACAGAGAGAGACAGAGCATGAACGGGGGAGGGGCAGAGAGAGGGAGACACAGAATCCGAAACAGGCTCCAGGCTCTGAGCTGTCAGCACAGAGCCCGACGCGGGGCTCGAACCCACAAACCGCGAGATCATGACCTGAGCCGAAGTCGGACGCTTAACCGACTGAGCCACCCAGGCGCCCCACAACTTGGATTCTTAAAATACGCTGGTAACTTTGCTACATCTGATGTATGAGAAATTTATATTTCATAGCCTTCTTATTTCCAAAGTAGGTTTGGAGTACCCAAATACCCAAGTGTTCGCTTTATTTAGCTGACATTTTAACTTTTTTTTTTTTCTTATAATTTCAGAAAGTCAACAAAGAACATGAATTGGTTAACCTTAAAGCGAGCTATCTTTAGTGGCCTGGAATTTAAAGGACAAATAAGAGAAGGATGTCTTTAATAAACAAGTGATGTGTCATTTGGGACAAATGCAGCGTGAAATGTGGGTTCCTCCAACACAGTCATCAGGATACTTCAGCATACCTGGCATAGTTCACATTTGCAAGGTGTATGTGTGTGTATGCGTCAACCTTAGTGTTTAATTTCACTACTCGTCCGTCTCAGCAGGGCTTGTGCTTCCGGCGGTCTTTCTGCCCGTGAGGACAGGTGTATACACAGATTCTTCTTGTGCCTGATCTATATTTTGGCATGTGGCTTACACAGGTCAGACGTTTGGCTCACCAGAATCTGTGACCGGGATAGTATATTATTATCTGGCCCACCAGGGGATTGGACCCAAAGCGTAGCCAACTATTCTCACCAATCAGTTCAGGAAATGTGACATTTTCACATCAGCTGGGCCATTCATGCTACTTCTTTGTGTCTCCGTTTCTACATTTTTTTCCCCCAGAGATAATAACACCTCCGTGACACTTAATGGGAGCCAATATTTTGCCCGACAGAATATGTTGACTGCAGGCTGTTAACTGGCTTATAAGATAATCCAATTAACTGGAGAGAAAGACAGTATACAATGTTAAAAACAGTTGCATTGATTAAAACCTAATTACAACTAAGTTGAAAATTGGCTTTTTTTAAAAAGAACTTTTTCAGTTTGGAGGAAATTCAATAGGGGGAAAAGAAAAGGAAAGAAATTGAAAGAAATAGGAAGAGAATTTTTCCTGTTTTTGAGTCAAAACTTTTTGAGGAAACATATCTATTCCAACCCCTGTTTTTCTTACTCATCAATAAAATGCAGCATCCCATAAAATTTGCTATAATATGATGCTCCAGAGTTCTTTAATTATCAGATAAAGTCTCTTTTGCTGTTACATTATTATTGTAATTAGAGTGTACTTTTCAGCTGGCCCAGCATTTTTTTTTTTCATAATATAAATGCTTAGTCTGATTTGTGATCAAAAAAGCGGCAGAGTTAAAAATTCAGGTCATAAACATGTATTGAAATGGGAATGAAAGTAGCAGTTCCAAAATATTGGAAATGCGGCTGAATAAGCATTTACGGCAGGGCGTGATCCTGAATAATGCCAATATATCTGGTTGCTGCCTCGTTGGGAAATGGATGAGTCGACTCGCTAGACAAGTCCAACCGAGACTAACATGAGGTTCTGAAACTATGGGACAGCTCTCACCTTCTGCTCCCATAGGATGATATTTGTCAGCTTAGAAAAAATTGCCAAGCACTGTGTTTTTCAATAAGACAAAACGGGCCATAGGGTTTTAATGTCAGAGCAGGGCTTTGGTATGATCAGTGGAGTTCGTTTCTGAGAGCAGCTGACTGATGTTCTGCATTTTCCAGCTGAATACTTCACATGCCATGTCACTGACTCCCTCACACCAAAACCTCAAGTGTCCCTGTGCCATGATGCACCTGCAGAATTACTAATGGACAGTCATTTTCCACCCTCTAAACATATGATCAATCTATCTGCTAAAAGGAATTCTGGCTCCACAAATGTGAGTTTTATTTTCTTATTCATCTTCTTCCTCCTTCCAAACAAAAAATAAGCTAGACAACTGTTGAAAATTTCTTGCATCGTTCCTGCTTCACTGCCATCCCAAAGTATGTGTCAGAGAGGGGAAATGTAGAGGGACTGTCTTAATTCAGTGTGCAGACTAATTGGGAATCCCTCTGGAAATTTATGGAAAACAAATCAAGGACTGCTCAAATGAAATAATCATGAGATTGATCCTATATATAAAACATGTTGACTTCTATGAATAACTCAAAATATCTAATCTGCTTACTTACTGGCCTCTTTGTAATTATAGGGAATATTTTTTCTTTTTCTCTTTACGTCATTTACTTCTGTTACTTTGAATTTGCCTTCACAGCAGGTAAAGCATTTCCTTAATGCTTTTTCCGTAAAAAGAGTAGTATTTAAGGATCTGTTAGGAAGGAATTTAGAAATAGAAGAGTCCTAAAGTTTGCAGGAAACCATCAAAGACGTCCAAATAGCCAAAGCAATCATGAGAAAGAAGAACAAAGCTGAAGGCATCATGCTCCCTGATTTCAAACTATATTAAAAAGCTATAGTAATTAAAGCAGTGTGATACGGGCATAAAAACAGACACATAGATCAATGGAAAGGACTAGAGAGCCCAGAAATAAATCCATGCATTTAGTCAATTAATTTATGACAAAGCAGCCAAGAATGTACAATGGGGGAATGACAGTCTCTTCAATAAATGGTATTGGGAAAACTGGACAGCCATGTGCAAAAGAATGAAAATTGACCACCACCTTATGCCATATACAAAAGTTAGCTCAAAATGGATTAAAGATCTGAATGTAAGTTCTGCAAGCATACACTATGGAAAACAGCATGGAGTTTCCTCAAAAAATTAAAAATAGAACTAACATATGATCCATCAATTCCACTTTTGGGTATGTACCTGAAGAAAACAAAAACACTGATTGGAAAAGATATGTGCATCCCCGTGTTCATTGCAGCAGTATTTACAAAAGCCAAGATATGGAAACAACCTAAATGTCCATCAGTGGATGGAAGAATGGATAAAGCTGTAGTAAATATATACAATGGACTATTACCCCGCTATAATAAAGAATAAGATCTTGCCATTTGTGACAATATGGATGAATCTTGAGGGAATTACACTAAGTGAAATAAATTAGACAGAGAAAGGCAAATAATATATGACCTTTCTTATATGCAGAATCTAATATATATATATATATAACATATATATTATAAATACATATATATAATATATATATCTCAAGCTCACAGCTATGGAAAACAGATTGGTGGTTGCACAAGAGGGGGTGGGAGAAGGTTGGGTGTGGGAGCAGTGGATGAACTGTTTTATGAGGTTTTTTAGCTTAAATAAATTGAGTTTTAAAAAAATCTCTTACTAGTGGTAAAGCATGGAGAAGCTCCATAGCTGCTGGGCACTGGTGGGAGTGGGGAGGCTGTGGCCACGGTGAGCCCAGTGGGGGTGGGAGATGGTGCACTTGGTGCATCCTGTGAACTGTGAGAGGGGAGAACTGCAAAGTCTCTCTCCCAGAAGAAGGAAATTGTGCAAAGGCAAATCAGAATAAGCACCATTTTTTTTTCTAGTAGCAAATATCCTCAGGCAAAGATTGGCGTTCAGATTTAAATCGGATTTAAATCACCCATTTAGTTCTATGTCTTGCAGAGTGAATTTCATGTTAAAGGTCTGCAGGTCTTTTCTATTAACAGAAGTAATCAGCTATTTGCCATTATTCATTTAAATTAGAAATGTGCATGTTTTCTGTTGAGTCCTTTCCTCTGCCACCTGGTGGATTTTGCTTAAAACTGCAGTAATAATGTCCTGAGTTGAACATGTCATATAATTCAGCCATAAAGAGGGAATGAGATTCTGACACATGGATAAACCTTGGAAACATGATGCTAAGTGAAATAAGTCAGACACAAAAAGACAAACACTGTATGGTTCCACTTATGTGAGATATCAAGAATAGAAAAATTGGGGGTGCATAGGTGACTCAGTCAGCTGAGGGTCTGACTCTTGATTTTGGCTCACAATTGTGAGATCGAGCCCCACATTGGGCTCCCTGCTGAGCATGGAGCCTGCTTAAGATTCTCTCTCTGTCTCTGTCTGTCTCTCTTCCTCTGCCCCTGCCCCTTGCTCGTGATCTCTCTCTCTCATGGGGGGGGGGGGGGAAGACAAATTCACAGAGACAGAAAGTAGAATACAAGTTTCCAGGGTTGGGAGAGAGGGGAATACGAAATTATTGCTTAACGGTTATAGAATTTCTGTTTAGGGTGATGCAAGAGTTTTGGAAATGGATTATGGTGATGGTCACACAACATTATGAGTGTACTTACATGCCACTGAATCATACACTTAAAAATGGTTAAAATGGTAAACATCGTGTTGTATGTATTTTACTGTAATAAAACAAATTTTAAAACACGTTAAATATCATTCTTTTATGATTAAGATAATTAGAGTCATTACTCTTAATGGGCTGTCAGTAATTGTCATGCGGTTTTCCCATGAGGCATCCCAGAACCCATGCCACATAGTTGATCATTATAAAGAAGATCATATTTTATTAAAGGAATAAAGTTATAATCGAGAGTTACATTTGGGAGTACATGAGCAAGGAAGCAGGAATGTGTAAGTTTCAGAGATGACCAGAAATATGCCATAAAAGCCAAGACGTTGTAACAGTTGTCACGGCTTAAGACTATTGTGTATGTTTACACACGAGATAGAGAGGGCATTAGGGGAAGGCAGCACCTGCCTCCGGACACTCACCAGGGCAAGGGTGACCCTGTGCAAGTGGTCTGGTAATGTCAAATATGGTTCAGGAAAATGGCGTGCCTCAGAAGACAGAACAGTGGGGCAGAGAATCTGGAAATCTGGAAAGGGAGCCATGACAGAGAGGTACGCCTCTGATATAAAATAGACATCTGGGAGGCCGATACACGAGAGCCAATCTCCCAGCCACTGGGAGGGACAAAAAGCAGGACTCTAGTTCCAGGGAGGAGTTAAGAATCTACTCAGTTTTATAGATCAAGAACTTGGAAATAAGGAAAGCTAGCCTAAGTTTTGATAATATTTATATCCTTCAATTTAACAATTTGTTTATAGGGAATTGATTCCATAGAAGTAATTATTTAGCACAAAGATGTAACTATTAATACAAACATTTTAATAGCAACAGCACTTAAAATAATGAAAATTACTATTAACTGAAAGGCACAATAATAAGGAAATCCATACAACAAAACATGTAGTTATTAAAAATCCTATCATGGAAGAAATCCCAAAGGGTTGTAAATATGGTTTCGTTTCTGTAAATATTAGAGACTGTTCTTTGGTTAGACAGTACTTATGTAAGAACTCCACTGGAAAAAAATAAAAGGAGATTACACTGTCAACATTTTATATCAGAAGCCCTCTATGTTACTCAGAACTTCTTTTCATCGCAGAGAGAGATCATGTGATAAGAGAGGTCTTTCTTTTGCTCATTTCATTCATGTTGTTAAAATGTTTTATTACCTTTGTATGCTTTACTGAAAGAATGCTTTTATAAAGTCTTGCATGGATGCAGAGACCAAAAAAAAAAAAAAAAACCTATATAAAAAATGTTTGCTTCTGTTATTGCAGAGGGGCTCTGCTCGGTAATAAATGCCAGCTTCATTCATGCATTCACTGAACCCCTACCTTGTGCCCAGTTAACAGTAGACAGAGCCCTTGTTTATAGGTTGCTTACACTCTAAGGCAGGGAGGCAGACGACCAATCAGGACACTACGCATGACTGTAGGCGGTGATTGATGCTATTTACAAAATAACAGGAGACAGCAAGACTGGAGTGGCCACTTCCGGGACAGTTCAGGAAAGGCCTGATGACCAGCTATGTATGTCCACCGGGTGGAAGTGTCCTGCACTTGACACTTCTATTGAATAATAAATCATGTCATTTCATACAACTCATATTTATCTGCTCTGCGTTCAAGTATGGCAGGAGGCAGGTGGTGTATTATTGAGAAGGAGCTTTCAAGAAATGTCATTCTTGACTCACTTCACAATTTATTGAAAAGCCAGAAAAAGTATTACCAGATCATTAATCCAGACGTTACAAAATGAGCTCAAAATTTTTCTGTCCGGAAAATGTCTAGGACACGACTCTAAGTGGATCCTGCCCCAAAGCTACTAGACCAGGGTGCAAATACCTAACTGTGGTGCCCAGCCAGCGTGCCAACTTAGCCCGTCCTCTGCCTCACCTGTCCTCCACCAGACTCTGCTGTGCCGGTGCTTCTGCTACTGCCTCCAGAGTTGATCAGACTCATTCATTCAGTGGACATTTCCTGAGTGCCTACTGCACATCCTGTGCACACAGAGCTTGTAGCCTAGTAGAAAAGGCAGACAATTAAACAAGCAATTACAACAAATTGTAATCATGCGATAATAAGCTGCTTCAGGGATTCTGAGCATAGAGCACAGGGAGAGTCATGAGAAAAGGGAAGCCAAGGACTTGCCAGTTCTCTTTACCCATCATTTTTCTAACAGAACATTTTCAAACCTACACTGAGGCGGAGAGAATAACAGAATGAAGTCCCATCTCCATCAGCCTGCTTCAGTGACTATCAATTCATGGTCAGTCTTGTTTTCTCTATGCCTCTTCCATTTGACCAACTCTCCTCCCCTACTCCTTGGATTATTTTGAAGCAAATCCCAGACATGGTTTTATTTGAAAATATTTGTGTATTTATTTTATCTTCAGCTCCCGGTACAATATCTGCTCATGGTAGGCACTCACTGGCTGAACTAATTTGTTTGCTAAACCAATAAACACTTGAGTAGACGGAAGAAAGGCACATATGAAGGACATTGTCTGCCATATTGGAGTTTGGACTCAGTTCTGTGGCTACTGGGAAGTCAATGCAGGGTCTTGAATCAGAGAGTGACATAAAGTAGTCACTCTAAAGTGGAGAAAGAATTAGAGGTGGAGGCTGCATCCACAGAGGGATTTTTAGGAGGCTATTGTACAAATCCAGGCAACCAGATTACAGTTATGTGTGGGAGAGGCTAAGTAGCTGGAAGAAGTGAAAGGGGGCTGGGGAGGAGGCTGGAAAAAAAAAAAAAACCCAAATTAACACCTAGAGATAGAAAGAGGAAGAGAAGGAACATAGCCAATAAGGCAGAACAATGAAAAAGAGCCAGAGAAAGAAGAGGGTAAGAGTATAAACGAGAGGATGATGAGGAATATGGAGGGAGAGGGGGGGCATAGGACCAGGGGCCTGGCAGGTTCTTACGTTGATCTCACTGTGCCATGCTGGGCAAATGCCCACTGAGAGGAGGTTGCCCATTTCCTGCCAGTTCTCTTTGCCTCTCTGGATTGAGTGCCAGCTATTCTCAAGCCAATACTTGATCCAAGAAGGGAGGAGGAAGGGAGGGAGGGAACAAGGGAAGGGCAGTGCCAATAGTTCTCAGGGATTTGCGGGTATCCTAGAAGCATCTGGGCAATGTGAGAGGAGGTGAAATCTAGGCAGGAAAAGAGCTAGCAGGAACCAGACTGAGGGGGAAGAGCCTCCAGCCAACTGGGAAGAGGTTCAAGGCCAGGTCTTCTCTCAGAGGGAGCTGGAGGGGGAACAGAGCTCTGGGCAGATGACCAGTGTCCCTGGCACATCCAAGTGGTATTTAATAGAATGCAGGCAGCTCAAGGCTCCCATAGATACTGGCAGCAGGGGAGGGGGCAGCCACCCTGTCCTCAAGCACACACTGAGCCCCAGGTATGGAAGCCACTTGTTGTCCCTACCCCCCTCTGCCAGATTTTCAGGTTCAAGGCCTTGGCAAAATGGATCTTACAAGTGAACAAACAGCCTTTAGAATCCAAAGCTCGGCAGGAAGGGGATGAATATTTGAGATATTCCTATTTTCTAAACTGGCAAGATTTAATAAGGTTTCCTAGCCTCCATGAATATCCATTTGTCTTAGGGGTGCTGTGAAGGATTTCCCTCCATACAGCTGCCCTCTTACCACATTGCTTCCTCTGTGGTCTTAGGTGGGTAAGACCTTGGGTGGTGGCTGACAGTCATTGGTCAAGTTTGTTGCCGGGGCAGAGTGACTGGCCATAGCTCCTCAGCAAGGATGAGTTGACTTTATTCTTCTCCTTTATTTTCCTTCCAGGCCAACCAGAGGCTGCCCCCTGCAAATGTGTTTACTTTACAGATTCCACCTTCCCTTGGGTGGAGGCTGACCTTTGACCGGGGTTAGCAGACCCATTTGGGCAATGACCCTGAGGTATGCTCCCTGACCTAGCTTTCACTGGCAGCAAAGGTGGAATTTTGTTAGCTCTCTGCTACCTCTTTTGTCCAGAACTTGGGGACTTGCTCTTCCTGGATCCCTGGCGGGCCTGGAAAATGCTATGGGCAGCCAGGCTTCTGCAGGCAAGCCTTGGCCTCCAGCAGAGGAAGAAGATGTTCTGGCCTGCTGTGTCATTCCCTTGGGGCTCCTGGTGACATCCCTGACTGTCTTTTTGGCTTCTTTGTGATATATGTGGACAAGTTTCTCCCAAACTCTTCATGGAGATATTTGCATCAAAAGAGAAACTAACAGCAACAGTAAACAAAAGGGACCACAGGCAAGGGACTGGTGGATGTTATTCAGATTCCCTGTCCCAAACCACACATATTTTACAGAAAAGGGAAGAGCCACCCTTAGTTTATCTTGCTCAAGAACACTGATTGCAATCTATTATGTACTTTGTTCCCGTAAGACGGATAACCTGTATCACTGCAGGTCCTGAACTGGGAAGTTCAGGCCCCATTTGACAGTTTTCCTACTTCTCTCCTTGTCCCTCCAGATGCCGCAGGATCAGATCGAACGTGAACCTCTGCCCTTGGGTCTGAACGTCTGGACTTAAAACCGGTGCTTCTAATGGTACAACATAGTAATAGCTCAGCGTGTGTTAGCAGAGAATAGTTCTGGATAATGACATTTTCTCTAAAATGTGACAACTGAATTCCTGAAGTTCATAGTGTATAGCCATTTTAAAAAGAAAGCTTTCAACAATATGTACTCATTACCCTGCCTTAGTTAACAGAGTGGGCTGGAGCAAGCTTAAACTTGTGTTAATTTAGAATTGCCATTGGATGCTCCTGATATCATACTTGGCCCATGGGAGAACGAAACATAGCCTGTTGCTTCTCTGACTTCCATCACATTACCTCCTGGCCAGCCATCTGTGTCCCTGCTTCTATTTCAACAGCCCATGTTTAATAGTCAAGTTTAATAGTCTTTCTTTTGTACCACTCTCCCTTTAGTAAGCTCTCTAAAGCCACAGATATTCATAGAATGAGAATTTTTAGAGCTAGAAGGAAATTGGAGCTCCCAATTTGTCACCAAGGGCAGGACTGCAGGTTGCTAAGGAAACCTGACAATCCAGTGTTGGTACCACTAAGTCAAGATCGCTTTCTCTGTGCCTCTGAAGGAATCAATTATCAAGACTTTGTCTCAATTGGCATTGTTGAGGTCAGTCTTGTAAACTAATTTACAGCTTATTTTCATGGTCACTGTTAACCTGGAACCAGGCCCAAGGAGGAGAACACTGCTCCACCCAGATCCAATCCCACCTACCAGAAGTGTCATACATAGAGATTGGAACTCTCTAAGTTCCCATCCACAGTTCATGTGCCTCTTGAGCCCATGTGAGATAGAGCCATAGGTAACACTGAGCATTTAAGACGTGTATGAAACAGTCCGAGCCAAAGATTAGGGAATCGTGATGAGAACAGGAGAGTGTCCAGATCCTCTCCGTTGTTCCAACATGAAAATTGGCAGGTTTGGTGACTGGCTTCTGGGTGAAGTAGGGGGACGGTCCCAGATAAGCCAGCTCTCTAACTTGGGTGTGGCACAAACCAAGACTTAGAGCACACAGGTAGGAGCTATTTTAGAAGTGTAGATAGCAGGTTTCTCTTTGTGCACATATTTCAGGGGATGTGTAGGGGAAATATAGTCCCTGGCTTAAACACTCAGACTGTAACTATTCTGGAAGATGTTTATGGAATTTCTCCAACTCTGAAGATCCTGTGGTAGAAAGAGGCAAGACACATTGGTTCTCTTGGACCAGGTTCTTCCACTAACCAGCTATGTTTCCCTAAGCCTAACTACCTATGTTTCCCTGGTTCTTCCATTAACCAGCTATGTTTCCCTAAGCATGTCATGACTTTCCTGAAATTTCTGAAACATGTTTTACATATTTAATGAGAATATTTTCAAGGTCTGTTTTTTTTTACTTTTTTTTTTTTTAATCTTTATTTCTGAGAGAGAGAGAGCGTGTGAGCAGGGGAGGAGCAAAGAGAGAGGGAGACACAGAATCCGAAGCAGGCTCCAGGCTCTGAGCTGTCAGCACAGAGCCCGATGCAGGGCTCGAACCCAAGGACTGTGAGATCATGACCTGAGCCGAAGTCAGACACTTAACCTGACTGAGGCACACAGGCGCCCCTCAAGGTCTGTTTTAACTGTGACATCCATAGCCAGGTCTCCTTTTCCAGGGTGGTATATTCAATTGATGCGTTTATGTATTGCCACTGAGACAGCTATGTTGGCCTCACACTCACAGCCTCATCAGGTGAGTCTGGTAGAATCTTTGTCTCTCTATCGGGTATTGCCTGCCGCGTGTGATTTGAACCTAGCGGATTATGTGCTGGTTGCTCTGCAGTAGCTGGAGGACTTAGACTTCTAGCACTGTGCTAATTCACTTGCCTTACCATCTCTGCCACTTATTTGCTATTGTGCAACCTTAGGAAGGGTCTTTTGGTTTTGGTTTTGGTTTTGCTTTCTTTAAGTGGTGGTAAAAACTCACATAATATAAATTCACCATTGTAGCCATTTTTAAGTGTACAATTTAGTAGCTTTTAGTACACTCACAATGTTGTGCAACCATCACCCCTATCAAGTTCCAGAATATTTTCATGATCCCCCAAGGAAACCCTGTACTCATTATGCAGTTATTCTTCATTTCCCCCTCCCCCAACCCCTGGCAACCAGTAACCTGCTTTCTGGCTCTATGGATTTGCCTATTCTAAATTTTCATATAAATGGGATCATACAATATGTGTCCTTTTGTGTTTGGCTTTTTCACTTAGCATAACGTTTTCAAGGTTCATCTATGTCGTATATATGAACATACATATATGTGCGTGTGTGTGAGCACTTCATTCCTTTTTATGGCTGAATAATATTCCACTATATCCATATACCACATTTTGCTTATCAATGCGTCCGTTGACGGACATTTGAATTGTTTTCAACTTTTGGCAACTGTGAGTAGTGCTGTTATGAATGTTTGTGTACAAGTTTTTGTTTGAACACCTGTTTTCAATTTTTTTGGGTATGTACCTAGGGGAGGAATTTCTGAGTCATGTGACAATTCTATGTTTACCTTTATGAGGAGCAGCTGAACCATTTCACATTCCTACCAGCAACGAGTAAGGGTTCCAATTTCTCTGCATCCTCACTAACACTTGTTATTTCTTTATTCCTTTATTATAGCCATCCTAGTGGGTGTGAAGTAATATCCCCCTGTGGTTTGGGTTTGTATTTTCCCAATGACTAGTGATGCTGATTATCGTTCCATGTGCTTGTTGGCCATTTGTATACCTATCTATTAAAATCTTTTGCCCATTTTTTTCATTGGATTGTTTTTCTGTTGTTGAGTTTTAAGAGTTCTTTATATATTCTGGATAGTAGGTCCTTATCAGATGTATGATTTGCATATATTTCTCCCATTCTGTGGATTGTCCTTTCACTTACTTAATTCTTTGATTTACAGAAGTTTTATTTTTGATGAAATTCAACTCATCTGTTTTTTTTCTTTCATTGTGTTTTTGGTGTCATATCTAAGAAAACACTGCCAAACCCAAGGTCATGAAAAGTTACCCTTTGGTTTTCTTCTCAGAGCTTTATAGTTTTAGTTCTTACATGTAGGTCTTTGACCAATTTTGAGTTAATTTTTGTATACGGTCTGAGGTGGAGGTCCAACTTCATACTTTGCAGGTATATACCCAGTTATCTTGACAATACTTAGGAAGGTGCTTATAACTGTTGGTTTAATTCCACAGCAGCTAACCATATTAACTGTGCTACACTTTCCATGTATTGTGCCCATGCACAGTAGACACTGCTGATTGTCTACCTGTATCCATTATTCCCTCTTTCTTCCTAACAGAATCCTAGTTTTGTTTAGTACCTACTTCTCTCCTATATGATTCAGGGTAAAGTGATCCCACCCTGTACTCCAGACCTTGCTAAGCCTAAGTCTGCTGTCCTCACAGTATGGTTCCCCAGGCCCTTTCAGGAGTTTTATGGGATCAAAACTATCTTCATAATAATACTAAGATATTATTTGCCCTTTCCTTTGTAGCTGACATTTGCACTCATGATGCAAAAGCACTGTCGGTGCATCAGCATGAATCGAGTCATTGGCACATATCATACACACTGTAGTAGTATCATTGTATTCTTGCACTGCACCATGCACTTGCAGAAAAAAACACCCCAACTAGTTTTACTTAATGTCTTTGATGATGAAGAAAAAAATTAAATTCATTAAATTTTGACCCTTCAATATGCATTTTTGATATCTGTACTTTTAAAAATGGCAAGTTTTCATAAATTTCTTCTCTGCCTATTGAAAAATATGATAATTTTCTTGAGGGAAAGCAGACATGTGATTGTGGGGTTGCGGTTTAGCTCTTTTTTTACTTGACAGAAGGACTGACCAACTATGGTTACTTAAATTTGAGTATTTGGTAGACATTATCTCAAATTTGGACAAAGTGAGTCACTTCAGAGAAAACAATGGACAGTATTTGTTACCAGTGATAAAGGGCAAGCTTTTGAGCAAAATTAGAATTTTGGAAAATTTGTATTTGTCTCTGTGAGCTTGATAGCTTTCCTATATTTACTGATAGCTTCCCAATATTTAAAGACTTTTCTTTTTTTTATTAAAAAAAATTTTTTTACATTTATTTATTTTTGAGACACAGAGAGAGACAGAGCACAAGTGGGGGAGGGGCAGAGAGAGAAGGAGACACAGAATCCGAAGCAGGCTCCAGGCTCTGAGCTGTTGGCACAGAGCCCAACACGGGGCTCGAACCCACAAACTGCGAGATCATGACCTGAGCTGAAGTCGGATGCTCAACCGACTGAGCCACCCAGGAGCCCCTAAAGACTTTTCTGATAAGATCAGTGGTGATATTAATTAATTAGATTACTGTGATATTGTATAATGAAATGTGTCATATTTAAAAGATCTGCATAACTCATTGAACTAATATTTTCCAAATGACCAATGCTTGACTTTACAAGATTATGCAAGAGTTAAAGATCCATGCAAGATAGATCAATGGATGTAACAGAACATAAAAACTTCACTGAGAGGGTTTCAGATCCACATTACAACCAATCTTCAGGAAACTAATCTTGGGTTTGAGTATAGTATCAAAGAAGAATATCTACAATATCTGAAAAGACTATTAAAATGCTCCTTTCTTTTCTAACTACGTTATCTGTATAAGACCGATTTTTTTCCATATACTTGAAACCAAAACAACATTGAGTATTTCTCAGTTTTAGTTCTCACTGCAACAAATGTTGATAGATATAACCCACATCAACAGTGTCCTGAGACCAATAGTTTTGAGAACTACTCAAACTGGGTCTAAGCTGTAATGGTATCATTGAATTAGTAATTTTACTGTTACTAGAATTTGCCCTAGCTCTGTGTATCTTGTTTTGAACAAACTAACTTTCTTCCTTTGTTTAAGCCAGAGTAAGTAAAGCTTTACTATGGCTTACAACCTAAGCATTCTGAATGGTGCAAAATGGCACAAACTTCAAACCAATGGACTGTTTTTCTCTGATGAAGTGTATCTAATGCTAAGACATCTTCCGCTGTTTTTGTTTCCTATATCTGTAATGCATTTTCATCATTTAAATCATTTAAATCCAAGTAATTTGATTCTTATTGTTTACTATCCACAAAATACAGTGAGCTTAATACTTCCTTCCTTCCTTCCAGCTAGCCCCTGATTTTTTTTTTTTTTTTAGCTTCTTCAAGATGTTACATGTAATGTTATTATTCTATCTGCAGTCTCAAATTCTTCCAATTCCTGAGCCTGTTCTGAGTAAGGCAATAAAGATCTCATGAGCTTTAGCTTAAGACTCACTACTGCTCTTTACCTGGGGTTGGTGCATGGTGGTAAGTTCTGGGCTACAAGGAGCTCTCACTTTTTCTTGCTGTTTAATTCTCTGACCCGGTCTCCTTACTGCTTTCCCTTCCTAGCCTTTCAGTTTCCTATGAATCCTATAGTGGACATCCAAGTTTTTTGCCTCCTCAGCATTGCTTCTTCTGGAAACAGAATTAATGGGATTCTGATTTTCCTTTGAGGAACCAAGTCTTCACATAGTGCATACAATTTTCTGGAGACTGTTGTGCAATTTTCTGGGGACTGCCAAAGTAACGGCAGATGGCCCATATTAAGCCAATCAGGCTGTCTCCCCTTGGATAATGAATCTTGATTGAAAAGAAGAAAGGACAGAAAACTGTTGAAGTTGGCACTAGGAAGAGATTTTCCCTTTGTCCTTGTTACCTGAATCCTCAGAATCACTCTAGTTCTTGTCCTGAGGGCTGGATGTTCAAGTTTTCTATAGATTTGTGAGCCACCTATATTCTTTCTTCTTTACTGTTTATTTATTTTGAAGGGGAGTGCAGAGAGAGAGAGAGAATCCCAAGCAGTTTCCTTACTCAGCACAGCCAGACATAGGGCTTGATCCCACAACCCTGGGATCATGACCTGAGCTGAAATCAAGAGTTGGAAGTTCAAACAACTAAGCCACCCAGGCGTCTCCACCTGTATTCTTAATAGATTATTTTTGTTAAAGGGAGTTAGAGTCCAAATTTGTGGCTTTCTACCAAGAACTTGGACAGAGATGTGAAAAGCTGCTCTGAGTTGCCTCCTACTAGATTGGGAATTTGGTGCTCCACCTACCTCATTGGGCCTCTTGTGCCTCTTACCCATAGATCAGAGACTAATGAATGACACTGATGGACAATGAATGAAATTAGTTAACCCACCAGTTACTTAGCTGGTTAACCATTCACCATCCCTCATCAGATTCCTCCATCAGATCACATCACTGTGGATGTGGATGAGCAAAGCCTGAATGAGCAAAGCCTATTCCCTCTGTGTCTATTCAGACAGTGCACAAGTAATATCTTGGATTACCCCTGGAGGGCTAAGCACTGACTGGTCCCAATTCCTTTTCTCCCCATCAGTTCTGTGCTTATGAGTCCCAATATTCTTCAGACTCAAGACTTCAATGAATTTAGACTAGATAAAGGACACATACCTGTTTTACATACATCTTTAATATGCATTAGAAAGAACATGGGACCGAGCACAAGAACACCTGAATTCAAATCCTAAATTTACTACTTGCCATGTAGCCTTGGGCAAATGATTTCATTTCTCTTGAGCCTCAATTTCCCCATTTGCAAAACGGGTTGTAATTATTCTTGCTTTACTTACCTTTCAGAGAGGTTGTAAGGATCAAATTAGATGCTGGATGTGATAGCAGGTAATACCACCAGACAGTTTCTAAAGGACTGGGATCTTTTACCTGCATTCTAAGTACATGGCATAGCACCTGGGTCATAGTAAATACAACATGTTGGTTGAAGTAATCCACTTTGGGTGGGAACCAACTAGAATTGGGACTAAATTGGTGATGGGGAAAAAAGAGGAGCAGATCTAGGAGCATGGGGTCTCATTATTCTGTTGTCTTGTTCTTTGGCTCCTCTTTCAGGGCCCTTTATACTAGACTGAATTTTTGCAACACTGAAAACCTGGGTTTTCTTCCTCCCTGGTTGCCATTGACACTGGAACAGCCTGAAAGAACAGCTGAGCAATTCATCAGGCTCTTGTGGCTTAGAAGGACTGGGAGCCCACTCTAAATTAGATTTCTATTGACACACAGGCTCCAGTGGGGATGTTACAATTTGTGGTTACAAGCATTGTTCAGAGGTTGGGTGAAAGCTTTTGCTAAGCCCAGCTGCCTCAAGTTTTGCATCAACTTGGGCAAACTGCCAGCCCTTCTGCCACATTCTTTCCAGACCAGAAAGACTGAGTATCCATCACAAATTTTTCTAGAGTGAAATAAGCCAGCAATATATAGGTACATGTGCCCTTGGAATGAAGCAGAGATCAATGGGATTTTTTTATTGTTAATTAAAAACTTATTTTTAATGTTTATTTATTTATTTATTTTGAGAGGTGGCAAGGAAGGGGAAGGGCTTAGAGAAAGAGAGGGAGAGAGAGAATCCCAAATAGGCTCCACACTGTCAGTTCAGATCCCGATGTGGGGCTCGATCTCATCAACAGTGAGATCATGACCTGAGCTGAAATCAAGAGTTGGACACGTAACTGAGCCACCCGGGTGCCTCAAAAACTTATTTTTATTGAGGTCAAATTTATATTCAATACTACTCAAGAGATCTTAAGACTACAACTGGATGAATTCTTTCAAAAGTATATACCTAAGTAACCAATCCCCCCAGTCAAGATGTAGAACACTTCTGTCATCCTAGAAAGTTGTCTTCTGTCCACTTCCTTTTAATCCTTGCCCAACCAGTAGGCAACAATTTTTCTGTCTTCCATTGGCATGAATTAGTTGCCTTTTCAACAATTTCTTATAAATGTAATCATACAGTATGCTATTTTTTGGTCTACTTTTCTGTGCCTGGATTCTTGTTTTTGAGATATATCCTTGTTGCATGCATTTGTAACTGATTTTTTTAATTCCTAATATTTCATATATGAATATACTACAATTTTTTTATCCATAATGTTTTTGATATTTATTCTCATTATTGTGTGTATGAGCCTCTCATTATTTTTTACTGCTGAGTAATATTCTATTATACAAATACACCATAATTTGTTTACCTCTCCTCTAGTTAAGAAACATTTGGGTTGTTTCTAGGTTTTGGCTATTATGAATAAAGATACTATAAAGATTCTTAAAAAGTCTTTGTGGATGTATGTTTTATCTACAAGTGCAACTGATGGGTCACACAGTAGGTATATATTTAACTTCCTAAGAAACTGTCAGATCTTTTTCCCATAATGGTTGTACCATTTTACATTCCCACCAATAATGCATGAGTTGCTTCACACCCTCACTTATACTTGTTTTTCAGTTTAATCGGATTACTGGGAATGATATTGCTGGTATCTGACAGGGTCAGTGGGATTTTAATGGAACTCTCTATACTTGCTACACACACTTCTAGGCAGGACAGATGAGGGCGATAGGAGGATCCTGGCATCAGTTAGGTGTTCTGGAATTCCACACTTGCCTTCTCCCTATACTTCACCAAGTTCTGCTGATATTTCCTTCATAATCTCCCCCATTTTCTAGACCCTTTTCCATTTCAGAGTTATCACTGTATTTAATGCTCTGACAGTTTTTATTCTGGGATTGAACCCTTGAACCTAGGTCAAACTCTAGCTCCTGTTCCAGAAAAGAAGACATCCTTGAGGGCAAATAGTGTCAGGAAGAAAAGGTCTTACCTTCACCTCATCTCAGCCTATTGGCCTCCTTTAGGACACACTAGAGTGTGCAAGTCAGAGCAGACACCATGGCCATTCTATCATGTGGAACAGAAAGTTCTTTGGGTATTGAAGATGATTTACAGTAATCATAGGATTTAACCCAGTGATCATCAGAGCTTTATCAAGAGAATACAGTCAAGGATGACTTCAAAGTTTTGAGTCTAAAAAGGCATCTCTGTGGATCCTTAGACTTCAGTTCCAAAAACCTATTGGTTTAGGGGAGCTCTCCAGGGTACTGGACTTCTGCCTGAAAACATCTCTGACACCAAAGACTAGTGTTCCATGCCTGCATCTAACTAATATCTGTGTTTTAAACATTGTCCTCCCTATACCAGCTTTAAATACCAACTCAAATTCTGTATGCCTATGACTATCTTTAAGACATTCTCTCTACTCTCCCACCTCCCCAGTCACTGTTGACTCAAGCTACCATGATCTTCCAGCTTAGTGCTTCTCAAAGTTTAATGTGCAAATGAACCATTTGGGGATCTTGTTAGAATGCAGATTCTATTTCTAGATTTGGGGAGGGACTAATATTCTGATGCTGCTGGTCTATGGATCACACTGAGTAGTAAGGCACTAACTGATTTTCCCACTACAACTCTTGTCCCTCAACAGTAAAGTTACCATTTTGAAAAACAAGACCTTTCAGTGACTCTAGTTACGCTAAGAATGAAATCTAGTGTCCTTCTTGTGGCCATAAGGCCCCTGCTGCATGAACTGGCATCTGTTTACCTTCCTTGCCACCTTAGGTACATCCTTCCCCCTCGTTCTCTATTCTTCAGTCTCCTAGAACTTTGATTACACTTATAGAGGATAACATTCTTTCCAACCCCAGGGCTTTGCACGTGCCATTTCCCTCCTTGGAACCCCTTATTTTTTTGTGGAACTGCCTCTTTCTATTCTTTAGGGATCAGCCTAAACCTTCTTAGAAACATCCAACTGGAAGGTAAGCTCTATGGAGACATAAACATGTCTACTTTATTCCTTCTGTAGTCTCAGCATACAGTACACACTCAATAAATATTTGAATGAATAAATATAAATGCCACAAGCTCTACCCAAACTGGTCTTGATTAACACAGGTTTTGTTGTTGGTTTGTTTGTTTACCAGTTTCAAGTAAATAACTTGTTTTTTTGACTCGTACCTCCAATCACTGATTATTTCATCCTGAACAATTTCCCATAACCTTCTAATGGCTTTAATCTCTAAATTTCCAGCTTGTTAACCCACTGTATTCTCCATCCTCAGTTAGTGAACCTGAAACACACAAATATGCCTATGTCCTAATGCCCAGAACCTATTAATATGGTAAATTACATGGCAAGGGTGACACTGAGGATGTGAATAACTGAAGGATCTTGAGATGGGAAGATTTTCCTGGATTATCTAGGATCAGAGTCAAAGAAAGGTGATGACAAAAGCAGAGGTTAGAGAGAGAGAGAGAGAGAGAGAGAGAGAGAGAGACTTGAAGTTGCTATGGTCCTGGTTTTGAAGATGGAGGAAAGGGTGATGAGCTAAGGAATGCAGATGACCTTTAGAAGCTTGAAAAGGCAAGGACTTCTTATCTCCAGAACTGTAACATAATGAACCTGTGTTAGTTTAAGCCACTAAATTTGTGGCAACTTGTTACATCAGCAGTTGAAAAACAATACAGTTAATAACATAGAGAACATTCCAAAACTCAAGTTCCCAGATACCAGCCAAGGGTCATCTCTGCAAGCAGGTCTTTCTAAAGAGCAGCATCAGCCTACAATTGTTAACTTTCTCCTGGACAAGCCGACAGCCGGCCAATCATGTAACATGTGAGAGGAATCAGCCAACATCAGCAGGGCTGTCTACCCACACCACAGCAGGCTGCAGAAGTCCGGAGAAGACCCAAAGAACTGCCCAAGATATTATTACTGTGGGCAATAACATTAAATATTTATTATTTTAAGCCAGTGAATTTTATGATGGTCTGTTATGCGGCAACAGCTAAGTCTCGTGGAATTTGAGAACTTTGAATAGGAATTCATGAGCCCGACCCATATGCTTCATCTTATCTTTTGTTCAGAAACGGCTTTATTTACACTGGTGTACGTCATGTCAACCACTCTTTGTTCTTTTCCTATCACCATACTTTCCTCCATGTCATACCCTTATCTGGAATGTCTTTTTCCTTCACATCTTTGCCTACTAGTTCAGAATGTAATTGACAGACATTTGGCACGGACTTTTGTAAGCATCTGACTTTGCAAATCTAGTCAATTGGTGCCATTTGGAATTTGGTGAGGATCAGGCAGTGTGTTACTAGTATTAAAGAGGCATTTAAGTCATTGCCGTCTGTAAGCTCTCAAAAGAGCGAATACTTTAGGAAACGTTCCCCTTGGGTGAGAAAGTAGAGTTGGTGAAGAGAGCTGCCAGTTGTTTTTTCCTGTTGGTAAGAAGGAGGTTTGTTGGTCCTTTGAAGGCTTATGGGACTCTTACTTCTTCCGTCCCACAGCCGAACTGTCTGGTACTCTCATTGGCACTTTATGACTGTGTTTATAAATGCTAAGAGCTCATCTGGCCCAAAGTTAGGCAGCTTGTTGTCTTTCATTGTCATTTAAGAGTTAAAGCTAGCTACAGAGTCCTGAAATCGGCCAGTGTTCTGAGGGAAGAGCTGCAAATCTTGTTGACAACCACAAAATGGCGACTCAGCAAACGCTCTTATTGAGTTGTAAAAAAGAAACACAACCACCAGTATTTATGGAGTGCTTACTCCGTGCCAAGCTTGGGGCTCAGTTATAGAGGTACAGAGTTGAATAATATAGAGATAGTCCTTAACCTCATGGAAATTGTAATATTGTGTAAAAACAATAGTTAATGTCAGAAGCAAATAATATCCCTAGGCCAGCAGTGAGATATAAAGGCATCTGAAGACAAAAAGAAAAAATCTGACAATCATGATGTCATCTTAAGAATATCCTAATATCTTTTGTGTGATGTGACCTATACATTTCTAATTTTTGTACCAATATTTCATAACAGTCCCATATTCAGCGATATTTATTGAGTACTAATTATATTCTAGGCACTCTGAGGAAAACATGAAGAAGACCAATATAGTCCCTGCCCCCGTGATTCATGCATTCTATCTAAACACTAATAGAACGAACAAAATATCTGGGCCACAAAAGTGTGGTTCATATTATATTATTTGTATATTCTGCATTATTGCAATTTTCGAATTTTGTTATATCATCAAACACACTCCTAAAAATTATGTTATTTTCTGGCCAAGCTCTTTGATACATAGAGAGAGATGCAGATTATGTGGGTAGTCAGAGTTAGATTATGAATGAACCGCAAGAATGAAAGAGCAGACCTTGGGACTTCCGGTGATGTTTTCAATGGACCACCAGAGCATCTCACTATTCATATAATGAGCATTGTGAAAAGAGCACCGCACTTGAAATCAAGAGTTCGTGGTGGACCCTTTGCCGTGAAACACTGCCGTGTGGTTTTGGGTAAATGACTGTAGACCTTCTGTCTCCTATAAAAAACAAGAATTTCAGCTCTGCTCCACTCCAAAGATCGGTAACTCTCTGATCTATTTTTCCCATATAGTTGTTATTGAA
This sequence comes from Lynx canadensis, assembly GCF_007474595.2. Lineage (NCBI taxonomy): Eukaryota > Metazoa > Chordata > Mammalia > Carnivora > Felidae > Lynx > Lynx canadensis. Next base: position 36,134,360 of record NC_044320.2, on the reverse strand, counting down.
ATTCCTCGGTGACTTCTGAAAGTTTAAATTTAGTAGAGAGAACCGGCTATCTAGATACAGAACTGTCCGTAAAGTCACATGTTACTACTATTCATTTCAGCAGCAAGAACATGAGCAGCAAAGTACATTTGCTAATTAACCAGGGTTTCTTTGTGTTTAGGCAAACAGGATTTGGGGCACTAGCCTGGTAGGATCACTGACTCTGAAAGCCTGTTTTAGCCACTGTTTCAGAAAGAACACTGAGCTTCAATTTCAGGATGTTAGCCCTGGCACAGGGACTGGGACATAGAGGGGTGGTGCTAAGGCGCGTGTGGCCTTTGTAATTCTGCTCACCCACAGACCTACAGACTCAAAGTCCTGGAGGAATTTGCCTTTCAAATTTTTTTTTTTCCTGCAGCAGAGCATGAATGGCTTCGGCCTTAGCCACTGGGGAACCCCTGGGGATGAAGGGTTTGCAATTTAGTCACCTTAAAAGCCACCAGGCTGGTTAGGGAGTTTTCTGAGCTTGAAAATGTAAGTAGGAGTCAAGCAAAATGAAAAATCTAAAGATGTTATTGAAGTCCCCCCAGCAAATATTGGTGCTTTAAGAACATCAGAATACTTTTTGGAGGGGAGACCATCTAATTGCTTCTCACCAGGGAACCTTGCACACGTCACCTCTGACAGCACCAAATTGATGGCTCACTCCTTAAACCCCGGGTGAAGAAGGATGGCATGGGCTAATAAATATTAATGAGGCCATCTCGGGCATCAATATTTATAAAGAACTATTAATGTGTAAAAGACAGAGGGCAATGGGGGACGGAGGCGAGGGACAGAGGGCACACTGCCACTAGCTGCTACCTGGCTGCAAAGGAATTCATGCCCCTTGCTGAAAGTCACCTCCCCAGGTACCCTTTCTCTCCCCACTCCCATCCGTACCAGGCCTCGTTATTTAGAGAGCCAACTTCTTTTTACAAAAGGTACATTTTGATTACTCATAGTTGAATATCTCTTCCTCCCATCTTCGTGGTAAGTATCTAACCCAGCATGACATTTCCTGCACCCCTGTGGATTCCCAAGTTCTTCTGGTATCTGTCATGGCTGTTCAGGTAATGCAAGCACTTTTTAATATTAGCCTGAGTAAAACACGGTGTGAAGGTGAGTCTGTTGTTAGTAAGATTAAATGTTGTAAGGCTTGCTGGTAGGATTAAATGAGTGAATGCACATGAAGTCCTTAGCACAGCCTCAGACATATGGGAAGCATTGGTACACTTCACTAGCAAATTCATCAGGGCTCTGGCAGGAACCAGATGGCACGTTCAGACTAAATAATCCCAGGAGGGCTTAATAAAGGGTCTACAGGAATTTACAAAGGTATGGACAGCATTATGAGGGTTAAGGACGAGGGATACTGCAGTAATGTGGGGACACTGAAGGTAAAAGCCCTCAATGAGTTAGGGCCAGGGCAGGGAGTGGTTCGCTGAACCCACAAAGGGCTGCAGGGATCACCTCCCTGACCAGAGCTGTGGCTTTCCCCAAAGGAATACAGCCAGCCCACGTGATCTGAAGGGAGGGAGCACCACACCCTGGGGAACAAATGCTGCTCCTTGTCTCTCCTCCTTCCCCCTCCCTCGATTCCTGCCAGCACCTCCTTTCAGCTGAACCCGACTAGAAGGGAACCTGTTTTTACAGTCGACATGGGTCAGCCTTCCAGGGCTTAAAATAGGAGGGAGAGGCAAGCAGAAACTACCCAGGAGAGCTAGCATTAAACTCTCACCTGTTTAGGGGCGCCCGGGTGGCTCAGTCAATTGAGTGTCTGACTCTTAATTTTGGCTAGGGTCGTGATCCCAAGGTCATGGGATCGAGCCCTACATTGGGCTCCATGCTCAGCATGGAGCCTGCTTAAGATTTTCTCTGTCTCTCTCTCCCCCGTCCCTCTCCCCCATGCATGCTCTAACAACAACAACAACAACAACAACAACAACAACAACAACAACATAAAATCTTACCTGTTCTGACTAGCTGAGGAGACAACTAGTCAATCTAAGTTAAAGAGACATCTGAACTACCAACTAGCCTATGAGACCCAGCATGGGAATCAGGAATGTTCCCTGGGCGGGGGGTGGGGGGGAGGGTGATCACTGCAGTAAATAAATAAGAAACCACATTTAGTTAGTGCCTCAGTTATATGTAAATAGTACTTCTAAACCAAATGAGAGTTTGAAAACAATTTGTTTTCTTCGAGTAGTGTATGCTTCCTCTTTTTTGCTACTCATTCAGCAGACAGAGATAAAATTTACTCAGCGCTCTTCTGAATTCATCCTAATTCCTGATCCAGTTGAATCTCATTGAATAAAAATTCTATTCTGATACATTTCAAAGATTCAATCAAATAATTCTGGGATATTCAAGACCTGGAAGTTGTATTACTTTGTGTGTATTACTTTGTCAGGGCTGCCACAACAAAGCATCACAACTGAATGACTTGGAAATATATCGTCTCATGCTTTTGGAGGCTAGCCGTCGGCGATCAGGATGTCTGCAGGGCTATGCTCCCTCTGAAGGCACCAGCAAAGAATCTGTTCTGAATCTCTTTCTTAGTTTCTGGTAGTTCCTTGACTGGTAGCAGCGTATTCCAATCCTCACATGGTGTTCTCCCTGTGTGCATATCTGTCTCTGTGTCCAAATTTTCTCTTTTTATAAGGACACCAGTTATATTGGATTGGGGCCCACCCAAATGACCTCACTTCAGCTTGATTACCTCTGTAAAGATCCTATGTCCAAATAAGGTCACGTTCTGAGGTACTGAAGGTTAGTACCCCAACATAACTTCTTGGGGGGCACAATTCAACTCCTAACAGAATTCTTTGGGCTAGCGTGTCCTCCTCAGGCAGACAATAAGAGCTGGCTGTGGGGTTATCTCTGTGTCCTGCCTTCATGAAGGAGAGCATCTTCCTGTGGGGAATGATAGGCTATAGCTGGGGGCAGCTTCACGAAACCTGGGGCCCCAGATGAGATGACTCCCTGATATTAAGAAACAAAGAGTAAGAGCAAAATTAATATAAATCAGCCATTTAAAAGGGAATCCAGGGTTGCGTGTGAGAAAACAAAGCAGTCGATGTTATAGTAGCAGCAGGGCTCAGAGCCCCTTAGGGACTTGCAGAAGGAAAGCCTCTCCTGGGCACTCTTGGAAGCAGACCAGCCATCAGTGCCCCCCCCACCCCCCACCATAAAGCTTCTGAGAGCCCACAGCACATCTAGGCGAAATCAGAACCTATTTGCAACAGTTTCGACCAACAACCCCGAAACAATTTGAACATGCTTAGCCTATTAGTTTCTCACCAGCCTCTTGCCCCTAAAATCCTTGGTCAGTGACAAAAAAGCAACTTGTTTTCTCTTCCTCTCCCTGGTCCCGTCTTCTTCCTGCCCCTCCCTGGCCCCCAGTATCTCCTACCCTTTCTTGTATGTCTTCTCCCTTACTGTTAAGCACAAAAATGAATGTTAATATTTCCCAGGATTTTGTCCTTGGCCCATCCACTGTTCTTCTTTTGTGCAGTCCAAGGATAACCTTACTCAGTGTCATGATTTCAACCACCGTCTATATTCAATTTCTCGGTTTTCCGTGTCTGTGTCAGAGCTCTGCATTGTCTCTGTTAAACCACTTGCTACAGCGAAGGTTTTCATCTTTTTCACTAAACCATCTCTTGTTTGTCATTGTATTTCCTGGTGTCTCAGAATGATTGACATGGTTGTCAGTCAATAAATATTTGCTGAATTGTACGGTATAAAACGACTCCAAAATATTTATCTTGATACCCCTCCTAAGCTTCAGATGCCTCCTTACATCTGCCATCTTGCTGTTCCATGCATGGGTGCACATGTGTTCAAAACTGGACCACTCCCAGTCTGCTTTGCTATCTCGGGATGGCCCAACCATTGCCCTCACTGCTCACACTGGAAACCCAAGAAGCCATACTTTATTCCTCTCCCCTGCACCCTCCATTTTCAGTCAGTCATGAGGCCCTAAATATTTCTCACACTTACCCCTTCTCCAGTCCACCCCCCACTAGAGTGCAGGCTCGTGCATCCGTTTTGTTCACCTGCAAGATTCCTGGTACCTGCAATTGAGCCTGCCACATAATAGGTGCCCCAACATATTTGTTGAATGAATGAATCCCACTAACACTGTCTATTTCAGTTATCCGGGCTGCTTCACAAACCTACCCTAAAGCAACACTCATTTATTATTCTGATGGGTGGTTCGTGGGCTGGTCTTGCCAGGGCTCACTTAGCAGTTGTAAGCGGATGGTTGCTGGAATGACTATCTGACTGGGATGTTCAGTTCTCCACCTTGTCTCTCATCATCCAGTCGGCTTGCCTGACTTCTGGGTAGCATGGTGGTCTCAGAGTTCCAAGAGGGAGAACCTGAAGCTGCATGGCCTCTTGAGGCCTAGGCTTGAAAGTCACATAAGGTCATGTCTACTGCACTCTACTGATAAAACCCTGTGACAAGACGAGGGCAAATTCAAAGGTGTGAAGGATAAACACCTCTTCATCAGAGGAGTGGTGATGCCACATCACAAAAGGGTGTGAACACAGGAAGTCCTGGGTCACTAGAGAACAACCACATCATCTCTCTCCCAGTTACCTGCAGCAGCCACCAACCTCCCGAGCTAATGCACCCTTCAGATCTGTTTTCCACATAGCTTCCAGAACCATCCTCGCAAAGCAAAGATCTGACCCTGCTGTCAACTCCCTTCGTTTTCTTCCAAAAGGTAGAAGCTGCCAAAAAGGACAGCCTTTGAATAGCAAACGGTTAGCTGTAATTACGGCTCCATCTACCTTCCAGTGACAGTATTTTGGTGCAGTGCAGAAGGAAACGCACGGACACGCGCACCCACTGGCCTGCTCAGGACGCGGTGACGAGGCATCAAGACACCCCCACTGAGTGCGGGCGGCAGCAGCCTGCAGTTGCTTTTACAATTTGGCCATCTCCCCATTTTGACTGTGAGCTGAAATCTCGCAAAATGGGGAGTGGCAAGGGGGCAAGCTGAACAGAAGGGAGGTTCTGCGCATGCACACACACACACACACACACACACACACACACACACATATGCACACACGCCAGGCGGTTGGGAAAAGGCAAAACCTGCGGGAAGAAGGGTGGCAAGGGGAATGCAGCCGGGATCTTTCTCCCTCCTGCTTCAGTTCTCTTTCGGTAACTAAGAACATCCACGGAAGCTGGAGTGAGGAGAGTGTGCGCTTTCCTTATCTTTTTATTCGTTGTTAATTTCAATTTACGGATTGTCAGCGTTTGAAAGCTATGGCAGGCGTCTTCAATGCTTTTGCTAACGAGCTTCTCAGCGCCAAGTTGCCATCATTAGCATCGTGGGGAAGTACTTCCCCAGCACCCACCAAATGCTCCTGGGTAGTGTTGCCTGGTTCTGTTTCTGCACAGGCTGTGTCCTCAGAGCACCCAGCAGGAGATGATGGAGAATCCTGAGATTGAAGGGATGCAGGGATGGCCTAAGGTGCAGGAAATGCATCTCTGCAGATTCCATTTCCCTGGTGCATGGTTCACGTTCCAAGCTGTGAGATGAAGGAGGAATGGCAGGTGGCTCCTGTTTACAGGGCAAGTGGGCAGAAGGGGGATCAGCTCAAAATGCACCCCATCCAACCTTTTCTTGTAGGCCTCAGCACCAGGGAGCACTTGGAGGTTCTCACTGTTCTCAACAGAATGACAGAGGAGAGGGTGTTAGCAGTTGAAAGGAAGAAATAGGTGTGGGTCTAGGACAATGGGAAAACCAGAAAAAAGGAGGTGCACTGGGGACAATCAGGATGGGGCACCCAGAGCCAGGGCTCCTATGTTTGAAGCCTGGGTGTTTCCTTACCCTTCCTGGCAAGGTGATGGGAGCTAGAATGCCCATGTGGTGGCCACCAAGACAGGCAGCCCTAGGGCTTCAGAAATCTGGGACCTTGGAAGCTGAAGACACTAGAAGACAACAGACATGGAATGGAATGGAATTAGACTGGGGGCCCCAGACACATCTGCCGGCTAACTCTGCCTTTGCTCCTGCCTGTAACTGGAACCGGAGATAGAATCTTGGCAAGTGGGGATGCCAGCACAGCACGGAACACGGTTTTCTAATGTAACCAAGGTCTCTTGCTCTACCAGGTGGGTACAACAACCTCCCGCCCCTGGAGTGGAGGCCCCTCATGCCTCCATTAGCAGGAAGTCCACACCGTCCCTCGTCAGGTCATGGCATCCCAGAGCCCTGGGGGCTTCCCCAGTGCAAGGGATCAGTCCTATCACTCCTACCTCATGGGAAGAAACCATAAGTCCGGTCATCCCATCAAAGGCACCTCTTCTCTGCCCTTTTTGCCACCGCATGACATCACTGGAAGACCATCATGTCCGCACTTGAAGAAAAACCCCACATCTTCAGCAAACTCCAAGCTTCATATGGCAGTGATTTGGGGGCAGGACTCACTCTCCTCCATCTGCCCTAGAATTCTAGCCCCCAACCCCTATGTGTTTCCATAGCAGTATCCTTACCTACTTTTAAGTAATCTCTACGCCCAACGTGGGGTTCAAACTCATGATTCTGAGATCAAAAGTCTCATGCTCTTCTGACTGAGCTGGCCAGGTGCCCCTCCATAGCAGACTTCTTAATCACACCTCTTTGACAGCCCTTTCCACATAGCCTCGCTATTATTTCTCTAAAAATCTCTTTCTCTGTCAGAACTTGTATACAGCGCCTGATGTATATTGTGTTCATTGAATGAATGAATGAAAGAACGTTACTTTAAGAAACACCTAAAATCCCGGCTTATATTTATATAGACCTGCAAGCGAGTAAAGGAGGAATATAGATAACAAAAGTAGGCTGAAATCTTGAAGTTACACAGGGGGCATCAAAAGATGTTATTTCATTCCCTTGCTTTGATAATTAGAAAAATATATATTCAAATATTTTTAAAGAGATAGATGGCTTCTTCAGTCCTCTACAGTTATCTGTTCAAGCGGCTTCTATGATTTTACATGAGGAACCTGAGGCTCGGGTTGGTTGACTTGACCAAGGTCGCACAGCTGAAAAGCCAAGGAGGTAGGTCCTGTACTGAGTCTCTCTGCCTCCAAGCCTCTTGCCTCTAGGCCACACTGATTTCCTTGTGATCTCTCACTTAAAACCATTGATTTATTTGTTTGCTAATTTAAGCTCCTAGCCTAGAGTAGGCACTGTTTTAGGACTTATGCATAAAAGGATACAAAAAAAATCTATATATCCTGCCTGGTGGGTCAGAGAAGGCTTACAGAGCAGTAGCATCTGAGCTAGGCCTGCCTCTCCTGATTAAGCCAGTAAATCCCCTTTTTGACAGAAGCTAGCATGAGCAATGATATGTAACTTGCAACTAAAAGTTTCCTCATACATGTTATATGGATGTAGCAGAATTTATTAACCAATCTAATATTGTTGGACATTTAGGTTGTTTCTAAAATTTCACTATTAATAATATTATGATGAACCTTTTGTTTTATTTATTTATTTAATTTTTTAGTATTTATTCATCTTTGAGATGACAGAGAGAGACACAGCGTGAGTGGGGGAGGAGCAGAGAGAGAGGGAAACACAGAATCTGAAGTAGGCTCCAGGCTCTGAGCTGCGTCAGCACAGAGCCTGATGTGGGACTCAAACTCACTGACTGCGAGAATATGACCTGACCTGAAGTCAGACGCTTAACTGACCGAGCCACCCAGGCGCCCCTATGATGAACCTTTTTAAAAAAGATTTTCTTGGGGCACCTGGGTGGCTCAGTCGGTTAAGCGTCCGACTTCGGCTCAGGTAGTGATCTCGTGGTCCATGAGTTCGAGCCCCACGTCGGGCTCTGTGCTGACAGCTCAGAGCCTGGAGCCTGTTTCAGATTCTGTGCCTCCCTCTCTCTGACCCTCCCCTGTTCATGCTCTGTCTCTCTCTGTCTCGAAAATAAATAAATGTTAAAAAAAATTAAAAAAAATAATAAAATTAAAAAAATAAAAAAGATTTTATTTTTAAGTAATCTCTACACCAAACATGGGACTCAAATTTACAACTCTGAGCTCAAGAGTCACACGCTCCACTGACTGAGCCAGCCAAGTGCCCCTATGATGAACCTTTCTGCATATGCCTGTTTGTATACGTGTCTCAAAGCATCGAGGATACGTCTTTGATCTGTAACCATGTTGCCTTCCAGAAAGATTTGGATCAATTACTCTTCCGCCATAATTGCAAAAGAATGCCAATTTCTCCCCAATAACCTACTTCCTAATTGCAAGGCCCTGTATAAGGATCAGGATAATATGCATAAAAATACTTTACAAATAGTTATTAAATTTTTACCTATTATCAAAGAGCTTTCCTCTTAAGAAGGGAAACTTATGTTTTGGGTGCTTCCTATGTGCTGGGCACTATACTAAGAACTTCCCATGCATCATGCTTTTTAAACTTCGTAACAACTCTTTGAGAAAGGGACTATTTTTTATTGAAATATAACTGACATACAATATTCTATTAGTTGCGTGTGTGTATAACACAGTGATTTGACTTTTGTAAACACTGAAAACAGATCTCCACAATAAGTCTAGCTACCATCTGTCACCTTACAAAGTTAATTCAGTATTATTCACTGTTCTGAAAGGGACTCCTATTATCCCCATTTCATAGGGGAAAAAACCGAATTGAAGTAATTTGTCCAATTTGCAAAGCCAGCATCAGAACCCAGATCAGTCTGATTTCAGCTTCTCACTCTTACCGTTGCTTATGTTAAGCGGAATGTCGAAGTATGAAATAGCGGGGGCATCAGACACATAACAACGATACTACCAGGCAAAGTTAGGTACTAGGTAAGTTAAAGAGATGGCTATGTAAGGTAAATGTGTGCCTTAGCTAGGGTGACCCAGCCCCGGCTCTCGGACGGCAGGTGAAGGTGAAAACATACGTAGCCTGGCAGATAATGCTCCTCAAAGACATTTCTCCCTTGTTTCTTTTCCACCGCCAGGCACCCCCCAACTCAGTGTGGGCATCCCTTCCTCACCGAAGAAGGTGCTGCGGATCGTCCAGAACTTCCTCATGTCACTTTCATCAAAATTCCCTGGTTCATAAAAAAACTCAGAAGGTGTTAAGATTCCTACTTGTTCTTGAGTCGTCGATTATTACAAGTCGTTGATTTGGGTAATAACTATTACCCAAAAAAGACTAGTTTTTTTTTCCCCTATCTACTCCCCTTGTATTTTTATTCAAACCAAGAAGCCTCGCTTAATTATAAAAGTAATTCATTTTCATGCTACTGCAAAATGAAAATATGAGTCAAATACACCAATTACATCTCTCTCCTTTTAGCAGCTATCCAGGTACTTTGAAAACCGCTCACAAGTCTTTGGAGACAGTCAACCGGCTTCCGGTCTCCTCCCAGACTGGTGCTCAGGTGCCCACGTCCCAACTTAGGGCTGTCAGTTAACACAGATCAGTCTTATCAGGCTGTGGGCCTGAGGCCTTGGACACACCTGCCACACTCCCATGTCATCTCTTTGGGACGAAGGGGGGTGAGCTGCCCACGTGATGTGCGACTTTGTAGCGTCCTGGTAAAGAGATACAGGGACTAGGGGCGCCTGGGTGGCGCAGTCGGTTAAGCGTCCGACTTCAGCCAGGTCACGATCTCGCGGTCCGTGAGTTCGAGCCCCGCATCAGGCTCTGGGCTGATGGCTCGGAGCCTGGAGCCTGTTTCCGATTCTGTGTCTCCCTCTCTCTCTGCCCCTCCCCCGTTCATGCTCTGTCTCTCCCTGTCCCAAAAATAAATAAACGTTGAAAAAAAAAATTAAAAAAAAAAAGAGATACAGGGACTCTACCAGTTTACCTAGATGACCTGAGGTCAGCTTCTATATCTGTTTCCTCATCTGCAAATCGGTGAAAAATTACATTCTCGGGGCCTTTGTGGGTATTAAATGAGACATTGTATATTAAACTCTTCGCCCTGTGCTCGGCACATATTGTGTTCAAAACATAATTGTATACGCGGCTTCACACTGGGAACAAGAAGGGAAAAGATGTCCTTTCAAGACCCCTGTCTTGAACCTCAAACAGCTCTGCCTCTCCATTCCCTGGGCTCCGTATTCCTCTGAACCTTTGGGAAGCAGAAGGTAGCAACGAAGGAGACCACACCACCTCTTCTAACACTCTCAATGCCATCATCACAGATCCAAGCTCTGTCTCGCAGCTCTCCTCTACCTCAGCTGCCTGTTTTTGGCTACTACCTTTGTTCCTGCTTATATCATGCATTTTCCCCGAGAGAAAACCCAGAGGCATTCCTTGTTCTTCCTCTCGCTTGGCCTCCTGCACGGCTACAGTGCGAACAACAGTTGGAGTTGCAGGATTGAAGAAAAATAATGAAAATGATGAATTCATACCCATTTGCACATTAAAAAAACCTCTGCTTTCATCAAAGCAGAAGGTGAAAGAACATTCCTCACCTGCTTCAGGTTATTTAAAGTTACATTCTTATAACAATAGAGTTAATAAAAGATTGTGTACAATTCACTCTATTTTAAGCCAGATGTTCACAAAGCATGCTCTATAGAATACCTGTTCAGAAGAATGTTAGCAACACAACATTAAAGAAAATCCCTTGGTAGCAGAACATGGGAAAAGGTGGGCTAAGCAAAATTTAAATTGTAGGACTCTCTCAAGGCCACAAGATCAAAGTGCACACTGAATCTCCAATGGGGGTTATGGTGTGTGGTATTTTCCAAATTGGACTTCAAGCTCTGTTTTTGAGGAACATCTCAGAGGACTTGCGTTCTTCTCAACCCACTTTGGAAAACAGATACAAATCCAAGGAAGATCACATTTAATGACTGTTCTAGAAGTAGAAGTGAGGCTGAGAATGATATACTTGAAGATAACCAGAGAACCTGTCCTTCTGTTGCCAGACAACAGGAATTTAAGAGGAAAGGGAGGGTAGTGGTTAGTCCTCTACCAAACTGGGGCAGTAGATTTTGGGGACAAAGCAGCACCTATGTAAAGAGCTCTTTTGCCCTGGACAGTTGTCACCGAAGGGAAAAATAAAACATGCCCTGAAAAGAACATATGCTACATAAACATGGCATGGTAGAGGGCAGGCAGAGGAGAAGGGTGTGGGATATGTTGGGGGGAGTACATTCCTCTCTTTAGCTTTTTGGAAATATGGTAGAATTATGCAAAGGAACTAAGCCAGTGCCAGCGATTATTAAATAAAAGGTCCAACCATGTATTTCTGCAACAGTATACAAAAATCACAACTTCTTCGACCACATGGGAAAAAAAGAAGAAAACTAGGAGGGCTTCGGGTTTGCCTCACTTAGACTTAGAACCACTACACCTGAGTGACTCATACTTCTCTCCCTCCCTCTCTACGTATCAGTCATGCTACTCCTGCTCGTGAGGCCTCTGTCCTTGGCCACCGACTTCCCCCCCACCTCTGTCTCATCCCAACCTCAGACAGGATATATCCCTTGGTTTAGGGCTATTTCACTTGCCTGTGGCAACAAACGAACAAATGTATTGGTGCATCGCACTGAAGAGCTGAAGAGGAGTCTAGGCTCAGGCCCAGCGTGAGCAGCGTGAGGGGGCCTCAGTCAAGGTCATGAGGACCCAGGTCTCTCTGCTGCATCTTTTGGCTCCACTCTTCTGTGTGCTGGCTGGCTCCATACTCGAGCTCCACAGCTTGGCCAGATGGCTGCGGCCCCCCATGCCCGGCAGATACAGTGCTCTCTTCCCCAGAAGTCCCTGCAGTGGTCACCACTGAATCTCATTGGCTCTGGCTGGGTCCGGTCGCTGAGCCAACATAAGCATTCCTATCTGCTCCTTGACTGACCTTGCCCTCCCTCGAAAATTTGATGAATTTTTCACTCAGTGATTAATGTCCTATTGCCTCTGTGTCTTGGTGAATTTCCCTATATTTTAAACAAGATACAAATTATTCTAACAAAATAGTAAGAGTTATAAATGATACCTGAATAGGGTGGATACAGGTGGTTCGGGGTTGTGAAGGCCTGGCCCTGGAGGCACTGCCTGGATGGAAGCCACATGAGAGTGATTCTCCACGACGGTCCAGATGGCATTAGGGACCCTCTTCTCCCTCCGCGTCCTGAAGGAGAACAAGGGCACTGGGCTCTGTAGATCAGAGTAAATACAGGGTCTCGGGTCAAACGAGCAATGTGGGAGAAGCAGACTCTTTCTTGTTTTAGTACCTTTCTCTCCTTTTACCTGATCTTTAGAATATTCTAAAGCGTTCGGCTTTACTTTTCAACCATTCCCTGGTGGTTCATTATAGGATTAACCAGGTCAACATGCATAATCCACTGGTGTGAATTTTGTGGCTAGGGTTATGTTCTAGACTCACTTATGTTCGGTTCTGTGGCAGAAATACCAGACTCTTGCTGGCACAGTACCAATACCGGTAATATCAGGATCCAAGCTTCATCTGGCTGCTGTCTCCCCCTACCCCACACTTCTCAACTCACCAGCGTCCTTCTCCTTCACCCCACCTCTGTCTACCTCCCTCCCGGCCTACCCTGTCTGCTGTGCATCCCTCCAGGAGTATAAAATAGGGTCTCACTTAGAGGTTCCCCGGCTATCAGTGACAGAGGACATTACACTATCCCTGCGGCCTTTGCAGTTAAGGCCTCGGAGAGGTGGGCAGCCCAAGACCCTCCCCATCCCTCCATCCCATTCCTCCTGCTGGTAGCACAGCATGTAGATAGACATGCTGGGCTCCCCCACACCCACTCTGTCCTGTTGCCTTAGCAACGAGACTGAGAAAGTTGGGTTTCTTGGTATCCAAGGTTACACTGTGCTCAGACGACTGCTACATGTACAAATGGATCTCTAGTTCGGTGAGAGGTTTTAACTGTATACAGGTGGATACGAGTGACACAGTGAATCTGGGTCTGATCACAAGATTCCCTTTCGTTCGTGTAACTAGAACTCAGGGTTATCACTAGGATCATTTGCAATCAGCAGAAAGAGCTGCTTTCTTTCTTCCCAGGAGTAAGGAAAGTGGGTTCTTAAAGGCAGGGGTGAGAACTGGGGCGAGAGTTGATAGAAAGGGAGGGTCAATGTTATTATTTACTTTTTATTCAGTCACGTGAATTTACAAAAGAAGAGGACCGTGCATCTTTGCCCTTTACAGTTCATAGCCCAGGGTGTTTTTTGGGGTGGTCCCACAGACCATCTCCCCCAAGACAGCCAAAGGTCAAGCTGGTAGTCAAGGGACACACATAGCTCACCCCAGATACTCATCTGAGCAGAGGCAGCAGGCCCTCAAACCCAGAGTCTTTTGTTGCCTCAGCCCTGCTCTGCCTTCCCTGCTCTCTCCTGCCATGGGGGGGAAGCTTCTCTGGGCCCAGCTCTACCCAGGTTGTGGCCTCTCAGCCAAGCTCAGCCACACAAGCGTCCCAGCTGAGTTCCTGCAAGGAGGAACGGCTCCATGGGCAGTTGGATCCAGAGTGCCTGTCTTCTAGCTTGGCTCATGACAGACAGCCCTTGATGGTTTCCAGAGCAGTTCCACAGACATCTCATGCGATGTTGCAAAAATCCAAGGAGGAGGAAGGTACAGTTTATCCGGCCCATGTTGCAAGTGAGCAAACAGGGACTTAGAGCAGCCCACTTAGTAGCGTGGACCTGGCGCTTGTGGCCTGGGGTCCTCCTCTCCCTATCTCTTAGCCCCATGACCTGGGAACGTGGTCCTGCAGAAGGCAAATTTGCCATCCAGTTTTGAAGGAGATTTTGCAGACCCATTTTACTTGGCATTCTCTCAGAGAAACTGAAAGAAATTAAAGACAACCCCACCAGCTCTAGTATTAAAGTTCTCAATAAAGAAGTTCATGGTCAGGGTGCCTGGATGGCTCAGACAGTAGAGTATGCAGACTCTTGATCTCGGGGTTGTAAGTTCGAGCCCCACATTGGGTGTAGAGCTTACTTAAAGAAATAAAATCTTATAAAAAAAAAAAAGAGTTCATGGCCACAGTGACAGTATTTTCTGAACTAAAAAACAGGATATGTGGTCTTACCAATGGTTCTTGCTAATTTCAGAACTTGGTCTTATGAAAAAGAAAGCTCATCAGATTTAAATCTCATTCAGTTATACATGTAACCAATTGCCATCAGTGGAAAAAATAAAATGACTTGGATCGGGATTATCCCAGAAAGTTGGGGCCAGTGTGGCTGCATTGATGATGCTATGAGGTATGAAGCCACACTTACTTATTTTTTTAAATCCACATTCTTTTTTTCTTTCAAGAAGATTAAGGTGATTTATAAATAACTTCTATTAATCCTTTTGTGAATACTGAAATCAAGTTTAATAGAAATTGATCACTACAGGTTTCTTCTAAGAAACCTGGCAGGATTAATATTTAAGAGGAACCGCAGAACTGTGATCATTAACGATACTCTTTTCAAAAACTCAGATTAGGAAATTAGTAAAGTCAACAGTTCAAACATGGAAAAAAAGTGATCTTCGATTAATGTCATGATCCATTTTTCTTTCAAAACTTTTAAAGGAGGCGCACCTGCGTGGCTCAATTGGTCAAGCGTCTGACTTCTGCTCAGGTCACGATCTCATGGTTCGTGAGTTTGAACCCCACATCAGACTCTCTGCTGTCAACATGGAGCCCGCTTCGGATCCTCTGTTCCCCTTCTCTCTCTCTGCCCCTCCCCTGCTCGTGCTCTCTGTCTCTCTCAAAAATAAAAAATAAACATTAAAAAAAACAAAAAGCCTTTAAAGGAAACTTTATCTTTGTTTTCAGGGTTGTTGTTGTTTTTTTCTTCTGGTTTCCTTTCAAGGAAGTTTCAGAAAGATTTAAGAAACATGTAGGTCAGGCAAATGTCTAGAATTTTGAAGAATGAGATTATAAATTCTTTGCCACCAGATCTTTCCTCACAAGAAAAGCTGGTGACAACAACATGCCAGCGACTTTATTTTATGACAAATAGAAATAGTGAAGTTTTAGCATTAATTTGAAAAAGCTATGCTCCAGAAACATGGAAACACAGCAGCAAATCATTTCTTAAAGGTTTTAAAATTAATAAAAACCTAATTGCAATATAATTTTATTACATTTTTATATTGCTTGTAAAATTACAATTACACAAATACGAAAACAGGCTTCTGTTACTTGACTGTCTCATTTTATGCTGTTCTTGGGACAATTTATCCTTAAATATAATACTAAGCAGCTTTAAGTTGTCTATTTTACAACACTAACAAAATTAAGCTCCCTATGTCTTAATCTGGAGTATTTTACGAGAAAACATTCTTCAGATTTAATAAGTGTTTTATGGATTTAAAGGGAATCGAAATAGAGTCGCATGATAGTTTTTTTTAAAAATAAGATTTGCATTCTCTGTAGGTGACTATAAAAAAAAAAAAACAACCCAAAATTTAAACTCAGAACCATACATACGGAGGCTCCTTAAATACACGTTTGTTCTTGCTTGATCTTAAAGATTGTAAATTACCCACCACCACATCTAGTTCATTTGCAGCCTCGTGCCCAGGGGCTTAAGTTTCTTCCCACTTTGGAGATGTCCTGTGTAAAACCTATTTACACAAATATTCAAAAACTCGCAAAGTGCGTACAAGGATAGCTGCCTCTTCCCTGCATCTGACGGGTGTTAAGGATTTTCGACCCTGAGCAGTTGAGACACAGTCTCTTCGGGAGTCCAGGTCTGAGGTAATGAATCCACTTACTGGAGAAACGATACACCAGAGAGAAACCCGGTACAAAATGTATCCAAATTGAATCAGATTCCCAAAACAGCCACCAGATTTGCCCAGATTTGACTCTATGACCGACACAACCAACAGCAGTTGAAATGGGTCACAAACACAGCTTGTGTGACAAAAGCAACCAGATTTTGGGCACTGCACCAAGACCTTTCTTCTCCCTTTTTTCTCCTCCGCACTTTGTCTTTGGCCAGGCTACGCACCAGCACAATTGGACCTTTGTTCCACGGCCCACCCAATAGTCAGTGGGGCTTCCTATTCTTGTGTTTTTCCTCCATCTGCACAAAAACCAGCCCTCCTCCTACCCTCTAAATCAAGATTCATGCCGTGGGCAGCAGCTTTTGCTAATAGAACTTGAACTTGAAGGATGAAAGAGGACACAGAATTGAGTTGCCTTTTGAGGGGTTAATTGAACTTAATCCCGGATGGAATGAATGGCTTGAATGTCACTGCCCTCCTCTTCCCGTCCCCACACTCCTGCTCCCAGTGCTGTGATGCTTGGTTCCTGACACGCTGTCCTAATGCCAGCTTCTTCACAGAGACTTTGCATAGCACATTTGTTCTCTCTGATCTGCACTTCCGAGTTCAGTCAGTTATTTGTCCATGAGCTCGACACATTTACTGATCTTTTACCGTGGGCCAGGCATTGTGCTGGGATGCAAAGATCCATTCATTCAACCCATTAATTATCAATATTTGTTAGGCTACTATTGTGTGTTCTAGGTGCCAGTTACACAGCAGAAAACATAGCTGCCTTCATGGGGCTTATAATTTATGGGGAGTGTGGCAAAGACAAATTTACAAATTACATATATAAATTATATACCATGTTAGGTGAGTGCCTGAAGAAAAATACGCCTGGGAGAGAGATAAAGTGTTGGATAAACTTAAAACTGAGCGGGGCGGGGGGGGGGGGGCGCCCCTGGGTGGCTGAGTTGGTTGAGCAACTGATTCTCGATTTCAGCTCAGGTCACCATCCCAGGGTTGGGGGATGGAGCCCCAGGTTGGGCTCTGTGCTGAGCATGCAGCCTGCTTGAGATTCTCCCTCTCTCTCTGCCCCTCTTCCCTGCTCACTCACTCTAAAATAAAATAAAATAAATTAAAATAAGGTGGTTAGGGAAGGGCTCACTGTAATGATGAGCATCTACAGATGTGTGGGGCCAAGCCCTGTAGACAGAGGAATAGCCATGCCAAGGCCCTGAGGCACAAGAGTGTTTGGAAAGACTGGTGAGGCGCCAGTAATGTGGCTGGGACTGCGTTAATGAGGGGGAGAGTAGTGGGAGGTGAGATTGGGAAATAGGTAGAGGCAGATCATACGGGCCTTACAGGATGTGAGAAGCACTTTGACTTCTCAAAGTGAAACAGGGAGCCATCTGAAGGTTTTAGGGCAGAGGAGGGACATAACGTGCTGGGGTAACAACTGACTGGCTGGGGGATCGGGGGAGGCAGAAGCAGGAAGATCCGTGGGGGCCCCCGCAGTAGGAGTGACAGGCCGATGTTGGGGAGCAGGCGGGGCAGGGGGGGGGGGTGTCCAGATGGTAGGGAGCATCGGAAGTCCGGATATATTTTGAGGATGGAGCTAGTAGGATTTGCTATGGATCAGATACGGGACGAGGAAACAAGGAAAGGAGGTATGACTCCGGTTTTAGGCCTGAAATCTGGGACAATAAGAACGAGACGCAAATACGTGCCTTCAAAGAGACGGCTAACGAGGGCCCTCGTGGCAGGAGCGCCTGCTGTCCCAGCATGAGGCCGCGGGGAAGTCGCCCGGATGCCTCGGAGCAGCCAGGGCTGGCTGGGGCCTGGGGCGGGGAAGGCACTGCACCAGGGTCGGGGTCGCCAGGCGGCCGAGGCGGGGACGATGTTGCAGACTCAGAATCCACCAGGGGCCTGCTGCTCGGGGGGTGGTGGCTGGGCAAAGCAGGAGTGGCCACCAACGATGGCCCCGGTGCTGCCGGACACACGCGACAGTCCCTAACCATCCTTCCGCGGTTGGAGAAGTCAGGCCCGCCTTTCACCCCTTCCGGTGCAGCAGGGAGGACCACGTGACAGTCCTGGCCAATGACATGTAAGCTCGTGTGGGTGGGGCTTTGCGGCAGAAACGTGCTCCGTCCTCCCGAGGCAGGAGTCCGTTTGGGCCGCTCTGGCGGCTCGGGCTGCTTCCGGGAATGCAGACGCCGAGTGCCAGCAATACGCGTGCACCTTGGAGCTGGCAAACCCACGTGCTAAGTCAGGAGGATGTAGAGGGAAGGTGGAAGAATGAGTCTTGATGAGGGTGAGCTGTTGCTCCCACTCTGATGGCCTGCTTCTAGACCTCTCCTAGGTGAGGTCATGAAAGGTCTTTGCTTGCGGAAGCCTCTGTTAGTTGGATGTTCTGTAAGTGCCCAAATCGTTCCTAAATAATGGAGCCAGAAGCCTTGCAGACCTTGAGAGTTGCTCCAACTTGTGGGCGATGGGGAACCCGCTGAAGGGTTTATGGGGGAGTAATGTGATCTGATTTCTACTTTAGAAAAATCTGGCAGCAACATGGGCGCTGAACTAGAGACTGGAGGCAGGGAGGCCCAAATGCAAGAGAAGGACCAGAGGTGTGGAGGGCCCTGTGTGCCAAAAGCTGGAAGACTCTTAACCTTGGGCACTTCTTCCATGCCTTCTCTAAGGTCCCTCTCTACTTGTGGGAGAAGCAGAAGGGGCAAGAAGAAATTTCTCTAATCATTGCCTTTTCTTTCTGTAGAGATTTCAACGCTACATAGCAAATTAGCACAAATATAGCAGCCTACAGCCACACGCATTCATTATCTCAGAATCTCCAGTGGGGTCCGAAGTCCAGGTGTAGATGCGCTCTCTGTTCAGGGTCCCACCAGCCTGAAATCAAGACATCAGCTGCGTGTGATCTCAGCTGGAGCTCAGGGGCCACTTCCAAGTTCAGTTAGTTGGCAGAAATCAGTACTGGGTCTTTTAGGACTGAGGTTTCTGCTTTCTTGCCAGCCATCAGCCAAAGAAGCTCTCAGCTCCTGGAGGTCTCCCCGGATCCTTGTCATGTGCCTCCATAAGCAGTTCTCAACATGGCAATTTGTTTCCCTCTTTGAGGCCAGTGGGACAAATCTTTCTTGCCAGTCCAGCTAAGATGGAAGTTGTATGTAACACAAAGGAATCACAGGCATGACTATCCCATCCCGTTCCCAAGTCCTCTTCATATAAGAGAAGGGGATTAGACAGAGAATATATACCAGGGGGGTGGGAATCTTGGGGGCCATGTGGAATTCTGACCACTCTACCCATTATTCTCTTTTCCTCTCCTTTGCTCCTACTCTCTGCACTCATGTGGGACCTAATCTCTATGTAGTTCCTACCTCTAGAAAAATGTAAGTCATATTTTGGCATAGGAAGTTTCTTGTCAAAAGGGAATTTGAAGTGAATCAAAGGAACCTGACTAGAACTAAACCTCCCTCATTGGCCAATATGAAGTCCATTAGATTTGTTTGCCAAACTATAGTATTCATTGTGTTCTAGGTATTGCTGTTGAATGATTTATATACACGATGTTATTTGATTCCTTCGATATCTGTTTGAGAGGAGCATTGGTGTCCCCATTTTACAGATGAGGAATTTGAGACTAGAAATGGAGGCACTCAGGCTCACACAAGTGGCAAGCTGGGGAGGCAAGTCTTTTCAAAGGCCTGCTCTTCACCACCATGCCATATTACCTCTGGCTGTCCCTTCACCAGTATATGTGTGGTGGCCTGGGGGTGAGAAGCAACAAAGGCACCACTCAGAATGACATTCCTCCATTGCATTAAGTAGAAAACGCACCATCTTCCAAAGTTATACACATCCAGTGCCTCAGATGGGTTCCTTTGGCTTCTCTCTGTGATGAACAGCGTCTGACATTTTCAAATCGGCCTTGACACATCCTCATCAGAAACACAAATTTGAATGAAAGAAGAATTTTAAGCCTCAAAAATCAGAAAGAAGACTTCTCAGCCTGCTTCCTGTTCATGAAAGGATTTGGGCCTCTACCAGTAATTATCAAAATGTTGAGACCTCGATAACTTCCCAATCAAGTATGAGGTAAATAAAAGTGTCTAATCTACTGCCCAGGAACTTTATGATTGTGTTTCACGGACTGAGTATTGGGGGCTGCCAACTGGTTGAGATGGAATATTCCATGCAGCAGTGCAATGCATCCGTCTCTATGGAGGCTCCAAACGGGGGTGGTATGAAGACATATTAAACTATAGGACTTAAGTGCTGGTTTATAACTTAAAAGGAATTGCATTTGTCTTCAAGAACAATAGAGAAGTTTTCAACCAATTGAGTCAAACCCAAGAGAGACTTGTAAGAAACGTCTCATAGAGGCGAAAATATCTCATAGGTGATTGACTATCACTGAAAATCTCATTGAGGTTCTAAAAAAGCCGAATGCATCCATTGTGGGATAAACTGTGGACTCGACTCATTGCAGTTGACAATACCTCCCTGCCTCTACTTCTGACACCGAGCCAGTCTGTCTAAGGAAAGGAGGACCATCCTTTTAGTCATCTCAAGGCAGGAGCCACTGTGGCATCTGTGGAGGGCCTGGGGCACAGCGTTAACATCTCCTTTGCCCCTAAACATGGGTACATGGCCAGAGACACTTTGAGACCCCAAGAAAGAATTAGGACATGGCCATGTTTCCCATGCCCCACAAATGAAATCTTAACCCTGGGCTGTTTTGTGATCAAACTGTCTTCCATGTAGACCTGGTGAACATATAACAAACGTCCCTTCCACTTCCCCCAAGGTAATGGAAATAGAGTTTTGACTTCAGCTCTACCTTGCTATACAGCTTCTTCTCTTCTTCCCCGGGCTTGTCGCTTTCCAATGCTTTTCTAGCGGAAAGAGCCAGGGAGACCACTGTGTGTTTTCCTTAAATGAGAACCAGCATGGAAGTATGGGATGAGGTGGCAGTGACTCGTGTTTGCCCTTTGCTAAACCAAGTGTTTAACTGACTTCTTATTTAGTTACACAGCAGGTTGGAAATCCTTGTTTATGACAGTATATTATGCTCTTGTTGATACATTCGATTAAACCTCGTTTGATTTTCTATGATAAACATTAAATTTTTTGCAAAAAAGTGAATTTTATCCTTAGTAAAAAAATGGCACAAAAATAGACACATAGAGCAATGGAATAAGAATAAAATAGAATAGTAAAACCCAGAAATAAAGCCACAATTTTATGGTCAATTAATCCTCGACAAAGGAGGAAAGAATATACAATGGGAAAAACAGTCTCTTCAACAAATGGTGTTGGGAAAACTGGACAGCAACATCCAAAATGATGCAACTGGACCACTTTCTTACACCAAGCACAAAAATAAACTCGAAGTGGATTGAAGACCTAAATGTGAGACCCCAAACCATAAAAATCCTGGAAGGGGGCATTGGCAGTAATGTCGTTGACATTGGCCATAGCAACATTTTTCTAGATAGGTCTGTGAAACAAGGGAAATAAAAGCAAAAATAAACTATAGGGACTACATCAAAATAAAAAGTTTTTTCACAGTGAAGGAAACGTCAACAACGAAATCAAAAAGCAACCTACTGAATTTGCAAATGACATATCCAATAAAGGGTTAGTATTCAAAATATATAAAAACTGATACAATTTAATAACCCCCAAAATGAATAATCTGATTAAAAATGGGCAGAAGACATGAATAGACATTCCTCCAAAAAAAGATATACAGATGGCTAACAGACACATGAAAAGATGCTCAACATCACTCATCATTAGGGAAATGCAAATCAAAACTACAATGAGATATCACCTCACACCTGTCAGAATGGCTAAAATAAAAAAAAAGAAGAAGAAAAATCGTGTTGGCGAAGATGTGGAGAAAAAGGAACCCTTGTGCACTACTGGTGGGAATGTAAACTGATGCAGCCACTCTAGAAAACGGTATGGAGCTTTCTCAAAAAGTTAAAAATAGAACCACTCTATGATCCAGTAATTACACTATTGGGCATTTACCCAAGAAATACAAAAACACTAATTCAAAGGGATACATGCACCCCTGTCTTTACTGCAGCATTATTTACAATTTCCAAATTATGAAAGCAGCCCAAGCGTCCATCATTTGATAAGCGGAAAAAGAAGATGTGGTGTATATACATACAGTGGAATATTATTCAGCCATAAAAAGTAATGAAATCTTGCCATTTGCAATGGCACGGATGGAGCTAGAGTATAATGCGAAGCAAAGTAAGTCAGAGAAAGACCAATACCTTATGATTTCACTCATACATGGAATTTAAAAACAAAACATAAGAGCAAAGGGGGGAAAAAGAGACAAACCAAGAAACAGACCCTTAACTATAGACAACAAACTGATGGTTGCCAGAGGGGAGGTGGGTAGGGGGATGGGTGAAATAGGTGATGAGGATTAAACAGTACGCTTATCAGCATGCGCACTGAGTAATATATGGAATTGTTAAATTACTATGTTGTACACCTGAAACTAATATAACACCATGTTAATACTGTAATTAAAATAACAATCTTAATAAAAAAATAAAATTGGGGCACCTGGGTGGCTCAGTTGGTTAAGTGTCCGACTCGATCTCAGCTCAGGTCATGATCTTGCGGTTGGTGGGTTCGAGCCCCGCATCAGGCTCTGTGCTGACAGTGCAGATCCTGCTTGGAATTCTGTCTCTCCTTCTCTCTGCCCCTCCCCTGCTTGTGCTCTCTCTCTCTTTCTCTCTCTCTCCAAATAAGCCAGTAAACTCAAAAAAAATTTTTTTAATTAAAAAATAAAATTAAAAACATTTATTTATATCTTTAAAACAAATCAGAAAGAAGAGACTGTGTGGGGGTTAAATCCAAGGCAGAGCTTCCAGCTTTTAGGACTTACATAAATTTTGTCTAGAAATCAATGGAGCATGAATAGAAATGCTGACCTACCCCAAACAAAGCACACACCTTCCCTGGGCCAATTGCCCAGATCTTTGCATGGGCCAGTGATGCCTGGGCATTGCTTCTTCAGAATTTAGCTCTTGATTTGTTGCTGCCGGGATTCGGACCAAGGCTTACAAAGGAGGCAGGAAGCTATCGGCACAAAATGGCCACATTGCTTTGTTTTAGAATCTTTGTCTACACACGTGGGTGAAGAAAGCACCACAGAAAGCACCACAGAAACCTTTACACAAGGGAAGCCACTTAGTACGGTGGTAAAGATCATGGGCACTGGCCCAAGTCCTGTGTTTAAACACCTGCTTTGCCCTTTAATAATTGTTTGACTTAAGAAACTTTTTATTATTTATTTATTTATTTATTTATTTAAAAAAATGTTTTTAATGTTTATTTATTTTTGAGAGAGAGAGAGAGCACGAGCAGGGGAGAGGCAGAGAGAGACACACAGAATCTGAGCTGTCAGCACAGAGCCCCATGCAGGGCTTGAACTCACAAACTGTCAGATCATGACCTGAGCTGAAGTCAGACGCCTAACCGACTGAGCCACTCAGGCAGGTGCTCCTACTTAAGAAACCTTTTTAAAAAGTGATACAACTTTATTTCATTCACTGTTACACTACCACAATTGAAATAGGAGTACCGATCTCTCTGTTTCGATTGAGGTGTTATTGACATATAACAGTATATTAGTTTCAGGTGTACAAAGTAATGACCCAATGATACGTATATGCTGCAACATGATCACCACAATAAGCTAACATCCATCACCTCACAGAGTCACACATTTTTTTTTCTTGTGACCAAAACCTTT
The DNA here is from genome assembly GCF_007474595.2 of Lynx canadensis. Taxonomy (NCBI): domain Eukaryota; kingdom Metazoa; phylum Chordata; class Mammalia; order Carnivora; family Felidae; genus Lynx; species Lynx canadensis. The sequence goes on along the minus strand of NC_044320.2, from coordinate 36,110,815 downwards.
AAGTTCTACTCTTTTCGTCGCTTTCAAATATGTGACACAGTATTGTTAACTATACTCACTGTGCTGTACGTCCCATCCCCATTTAGGGAAGATTTTTTTTTTTTTTTTTACCCTCTCTGAGCCTCAGTTTCTTGATCTGTAAGCTGGACACTCGAAGACACCCACCCGTGAGAGAATTTAAATGAGATATGAAACCACCTCGCCCGGGGCAGAGACCCTGCCCCCAGGAAGTGTCTGATAAGGGATGATGGTTGGTGTTTCGCCTTTGCAGCTGTTCTGGTCTGCTCTTCACTGTCTGCCAAGCTCTAGCAGAGGTACCTCCATGCCCCGGTGGCAGCTTAGTCAAATCGCAGGCAGGAAATGGCGCATCTTCTTTTAGGCTAAGCTCCTAACCAAGCTAGGTTAGGGAAGCCCTTAGCACGAGAGGATGTTCAGAGTTCCATTGACAGATGCACAGGAGAGTGGGGGGAAGGGATCTGGGAAGAGAGGCCAGCGCCTGTGAAGGCCCGGCGATGAGACACGGCACCTTCCTAGTGCTCCGCGGCCCGTTGTTACTGAAACTTAAGTCCTTTACGTGTTTCCCGCCCTGGTGTCTAGAGGAATGCATAACACAGAGGAGTGTCGCCATCTGCATCACTTAGAGATTTAAGCGTTTTGAAAAGTTTGTGTCCGTGTATGTGAGTCATACACACACACACGAGCGGAGGCAACATTCTCCAAAAGTTCAACGATAATTCTTGTCTCAGGAATCAGGACCTGTTTCACAAACTGTGACCCTAGGAGGAAGCCCACTGCTTCTCAGATGCAGGGACCCTGGGAACAATCCTCCCGCTGCATATTTTAAAGCAGCAAACCTGTTAGCTCAAAGTCTAGGCACTGTGGTCAGCAGTTTGCCTGCATGACGTCAGTTATGCCCTTGTCTTTATCCATTTCCCCTCAACTCAGGCTGTAGGCCACTTCCTGTAGACCTGGAATGTTTGCTGGGCAATGGACCTTATAATACCCTGCCTAACTCGGAGACGGGAGATACTGCTGGCTTGTTGCTCTTGTTGGGGAAGCCTGAATGGAGGCTCTTTGTACCCATGGCCTTGTGACCCAGAAGGGACAAAGACCAAAGGGCCGGCCACCCTGGTGAGGGGGGACAGAGCACTTTCAGCTTTGGGGCATGGCAGCTCTTCCTTTCCGGCTCTTTGATTCCGTACCCATATCGTGTTCAGCCTTGTTTGCATCCTGTCTCTTTCAAACTATGCCACAGAATGACACCATCTGCAAACAAAAGTATCTTCCCCTAGATCTCCTAAGAAAGAAAGAACGCAAGCAAGAAAGCAAGCAAGCAAGAAAAGAAAAGAGAAAAGAAAAGAAACGAAAAGAAAAAAGAAAAGAAAGAAGAAGAAAGTCCTATGTCAACCAAATGAAAACCAGGGCAATGTCAGTGTCCTTGGGCCTCTAGATACTGTAACTTATGGGCAAAAATAGCTGCAAAAGGAATCACAGATCCCTCCGGCCCTGACGGCCTGGATCAGGCCAGATGGAGACCACAGGCTCCCCCGCAGGGCCAGGCCTGTGGCTGGCCAGCCTCACCTGCCTGCCCCTTTCCCCAGGTACCATTTTGAAGCCTGGGTTTCTCTGCATTTTTATTCCCTTCTCTCTGGAGTCTGCTGTTCACACGCAGGAGTTACTATGGTAATGGAAAAACCCTGTTGTGTTAGAAATTTTGTAGAAATATAATTTAGGCAGAAGCGTGAAGCTGGTGTGTTTATCTTTTCGTGGGGATGGCAGCCCAGATTCTGAGTTTCCAGGGGAGCTGGAAGAATTCAGGTCTGAGCACAACTGTCCAAACGCCCGGGAAGTGGGTCATCGCCTGGGCGGGTGGACTGGAATGGACCATCCGCCAGGCCTGGGGGAAGCAGGGAAGGCCTGGCGTGGGGCAGAGGACAACACCGTGGCCTCACTCCCTTCAGAAAACTGTCAGCACTCCAGGTGTGCTCATCACCCAGAGGAATCTTGTGAATGAATAAATGAGGATAGGGCCTTATTTTTAGTTCGTTCCCCAAGCTTCCCCTTCTCCCCTTATTAAGGGAGGAGGCTGGACTGAGACCTCCTGAGAGCAGAGCCTAAAGCTTATTTGGGTTTTGCCCCTTCCTCCCCTGCTCCCCATCTGACCCCAATCCTAGGCTCAGTAAATGCTCATGTTGACTTAACCCATAGCACTGAGAACAGGACAGACAGATTTCATCAGTGATGTGAGGAATAGAGTGGACAGCTCCTTCTGCAGAGATTTAACTGAGCAGAGTTCCTAGGACAGAGCAGCTTTGAGTTCTCATGTGAGTCTTGAGACCTCTCTCTACAGGGGTGAGCCTCCCCACCTCCCCCAGACAACCCAGGGCAGTTCTTGATGACCTACTATGCAGAACATTTCTGTGCCTCACAGTGTGACCGACCGGCTTATCGGCCCTGCCTCCACTACTCCACCCCTTCCATTGTGTTTTGAGGCTAATTATCTTTTCCTCTGCTCTGCGGCACAAACCACAGGGAGGTGACTTAGGTGTTCACACTAGCGTTTTATCAGAATCATAGTCTCGTGGAGTGTAAGCACTGCCATGGATCTGAAAGATCATCTGGAACCATGAGCGATTCACAATCTCTTTTCCACCCAGCCCTCTAACAGGATGAAACACACTTCGATCAGGAGGAGGAACCCTTCTGAAGCAGTGATTCTAACTGGGGGTAGGGTGGGGGGGGGTCACATTTGGAATCACAGAGGGCTGGGGGAGGTACCTGTCAGGTTTGCTTTGTGTCATCTAGAAGGCAGAGGTCTGGGGGAAAGGCAACACAGGGCAGATACATTTTGATAAAGGTGACCAAGGACAGCCTGAACGACACAGCTAGAAGCAGTCCCGAACCCCCTACACCCCATGGTTCTGATATCCCTTCGTCTGTGCCGAAAAACACCAACCAAGTTAACAACTAATTGTTTAGACGTGGGAAGCCGGGGAGACCCAATGATGGGAAGTAACCAGAAACACACAGAAAAAAGACAATGCGTTGTGTCAAATTCAGGTCCCTGACTCCCAACCCAGGTTAGGATGTAGCACAGTACATAGCTGCCTAAAAAGGACGATGCTTTCTGAAGGAGAGGAGTAAAGGTATTGATCTGTTCAATCATTAATATGATATTGTGGGGTGAGTTGTGACTGGGTAGCTCAGTCGATTGAGCGTCCGACTCTTGATTTCGGCTCTGGCTGTGAGCTCACGGTTCACGGGTTTGAGCCTCACGTTGGGCTCTACACTGACAGGGTGGAGCCTGCTTGGGATTCTCTCTCTCCCTTTCTCTCTGCCCAACCCCCTCCCACCCCGCCCACTGGCACCGTCTCTCTCTCTCTCTCTCTCAAATAGATAAACTTAAAAATAAAATAAAATAAATGTGGGATGAAGAAGGAGCCCAGGAGAGAGGTGGGAAAGGCAGGGGACCGCGGGCATCAGCTAGAGCTAAGGAAGTAGAGCCGTGCGGTTGGGAGGGCAGAGGCTGTTCTTCAGGATCTGCAGGCTGGGAAGGAGAGGGCTGCAGGGCTGAGGGCCCGCGCTGGGACGCCTCTCTCCAGCTCCCTAGTCACTGACATCACGTTGGTCACACACCAGCTCTACCACTTGCCAGCTGAGTGGCTCTGGCGAGTTGCCTAAATCTCGCTGTGCTTCAATTTCGTCTTTCGTAAAAACGAAGATGGCAGTGAAAGTCCTCATCTGCCAGGTGACTGTGGGGATCAAGCAAGGTAGTGAGTGTGAAGTGGTAGAAGGTGATCTACTGTGTTAACAACAATGAGTGTATCGCCCTGGCTGGTTTAAGGGTGCCCAGAAAGCCAAACAAAGAATGTCAGAGTTGTTAGAAAACGGGAGCAGGTACCGTGGAGAAGATGCATCAAAGTAAAGGGGGTGGGAGGTGGGGGGAGAGGGGAGGTTAACCAGAGCCACCAGAGTCTGTCTTGGGCACATCAGTGAAGGGGGGGCTTGAGTGTTAAGGCCTCTCATTTACCTGCCAAGCTTGGTACCAAACGATTTTCATTCTTTTTCTCCAAGCCCTTCCTGCTCGTAGAGCCTTCCTCCCACCTCCCAGGTATCCGCTCCCATCCCACCCTTTGGCCGTGGGTACAACCTCCCACCACCTGGTGTGGTTCCCTCATGCAAGGACACTTGTATTTGCAACTTTACTGACAGCGGCCATCAGACCTTCCCTGAGCTCAGATCCCTGCCTGTCCCCTGCTAGGTGACAGACGGCTGCATCGAGGAACAAATCCTAGACATTCATGGCATACTGCTTTCTGAGTGCCAGAGTGGCCTTCATAACCACTTCAGGCGACGGTCACAAAGTTTTAAATTGGTATTCTAGACAAATATGTGGTTTGGGATCAAAGGAAAGCAAAGTGCTCATCAGGAAGGATTCCTGGTCATAGCAGATCGAGCTATTTCTTTCCCAGGGTGACGTTCACCACGCCCAGTTTCCTCTACCTATATGTCCCAAAGACACCTCCCATGCCATCTGTCCCAAACTGATGGCACCATCGTATCTTCAAAACCAGCTGGGGCACCTGGGTGGCTCAGTCGGTTGAGCGTCCGACTTCAGCTCGGGTCATGATCTCACAGTCTGTGAGTTCGAGCCCCGTGTCGGGCTCTGTGCTGACTGCTCAGAGCCCGGGGCCTGTTTCGGATTCTGTGTCTCCCTCTCTCTCTGACCCTCCCCCGTTCATGCTCTGTCTCTCTCTGTCTCAAAAATAAATAAAAGTTAAAAAAAAAAATTAAAAAAAAAAAAACCAGCTTCCCCTTTGTTCCTTTTCACAGGTGCTGGCAGCCCCCACGATTAATCCAATCTGTAACGGGTCGTTCATTCTTGATTCCCCCCTCTTCCTGAACACCCCGCCACCATTCAACCGCGTCTGCTAAATTTGGGGTGACCAAGTGCTATGGTCTGATAGGTTGTGTTACCCCCAAATTGATATGTTGAAATCCTAATCTGCAATGAGATGGTATTTGGAGGTGGGGCCTTTGGGAGGTACTTAGACCATAAGACTAGCACCCTCACGAATGCAACTAGTGTTCTTATATAAGAGACCCGAGGAGAGAGCTCCCAAAGCCCCCTTGTGCCATGTGAGGATACAAGAAGTCTGTGACCTGGAAGAGGGCCCTCACCTGCCCATGCTGCCACCCTGGTCTTGGGCTTTCAGCTTCTAAAATTATGAGAAGTTTGGGGCGCCTGGGTGGCTCAGTCGGTTGAGCCTCCGGCTTCGGCTCAGGTCATGATCTCAAGGTTCGTGAGTTCAAGCCCCGCGTCGGGCTCTGCGCTGACAGCTCAGAGCCTGGAGCCTGTTTCAGATTCTGCCTCCCTCTCGCTCTGCCCTGACCCTGCTTGTGCTCTCTCTCTGTCTCTCAAATAAATAAACATTAAAAAAAAAAATTTAAAAAACAAAATACATTTAAAAAAAATTAAAAAAATAAAAATAAAATTATGAGAAGTTTCTGTTGTGTACAAGCCACCCAGGCTGTGGTATTTTGTTAGAGCAGCCTGAATGGACTAAGGCACCAACTGTCCCAGTTTTCCTGGGACTGAGGAATTCCCCAGGATGTGAGACTTTCAGTGCCAACATTAGGGAAGTGTCACGGACGTAATGTTCTAGGCAAAATTCTGGGAAGGGTGTGACCCTTAAGCATTCGTATAGCAGTCAGTGTTATGCCACATCCATATCTCTCAGAATTTGGGGGCTCTTGTTAACATCCACTGCAAGTCTCTGCCTCTGAACTTAGGGGCTTCACCTCCCACCCCTGCCCAACCTCCGAAATCTCTGCCCACCTGCACGTAGATCAGAAGTGCTAGGAAACGGGGCTTCTGGGTGGTTCAGTCAGTTAAACGTGCGACTTCAGCTCAAGTTATGATCTCACAGTTTGTGAGTTCAAGCCCCATGTTGGGCTCTGTGCTGACAGCTCAGAGCCTGGAGCCTGTTTCAGATTCTGTGCCTCCTTCTCTGTCTGCCCTTCCCCCACTCACGCTTTGGCTCTCTCTGTCTCTCAAAAATAAACAAACATTATGGAATTTTTCCTAAAAAAAAAAAAAAAAAAAAAGCGTTAGGAAACTCTGAGCCTTGGAAGCAGTTCTCTGGAGTGGTGTACAAATACCCCAGCCCCCTCTCTTTGGAAAGGATAATTTGGAGATGTGTTATTTTACACCATCTCTCAGTTTCGCCACACATTTAAGCAGGTGATTCGCTGCCTGCCCCTCTCTCTGGGTCGCTTCCCTGCCGGCGCTCCCTGTACCTCTCAGATAAACTACTTGCCCCCCAGTCTGCTTCCGGGGAAGCCCAAGCAAAAACAGCCACCCGAGGAGAAGCCCTACGCCTCACATTGGAGCTTGTAGATCAGGACTATTCAATAGAGCTTCCTGCGCGATGGGAATGTTCTAGAGATCTTTGCTGTCCATAGTGAGAGTCACTGGCCACGGATGGCTATGAAGCATTTGAAATGTGGCTAGTGTGACTGATAGACTGAATTTTCAAGTTTACTCAATTTTTTTTTTAATTTTTTTTTAACGTTTATTTATTTTTGAGACAGAGACAGAGCATGAACGGGGGAGGGGCAGAGAGAGAGGGAGACACAGAATCGGAAGCAGGCTCCAGGCTCTGAGCCATCAGCCCAGAGCCCTACGCGGGGCTCGAACTCACGGACCGTGAGATCGTGACCTGAGCCGAAGTCAGACGCGCAACCGACTGAGCCACCCAGGTGCCCCAAGTTTACTCAATTTTAACTAACTTATACTTTACTAGCCACATGTAGCTTGTGACTATCATATCGGATAGCACACATTAGGGGTCAATCATACCTTTCTCTTTATAGAAGTAAAAAGTGTTTTGATTTCTTTTTTTTTTTTTTAACTTTTTTTTTTTTTAATTTTTTTTTCAACGTTTATTTTATTTTTGGGACAGAGAGAGACAGAGCATGAACGGGGGAGGGGCAGAGAGAGAGGGAGACACAGAATCGGAAACAGGCTCCAGGCTCTGAGCCATCAGCCCAGAGCCTGACGCGGGGCTCGAACTCACGGACCGCGAGATCGTGACCTGGCTGAAGTCGGACGCTTAACCGACTGCGCCACCCAGGCGCCCCATGTTTTGATTTCTTAAAAAACAAGGGTTGGGGATTGATAAGAAGAAGGGGTGTGGAAGAGGTGGGGTGAAAACCCCGGTTTTTGACAATTCCCTTTCCCCTGGGTCTGTGGAAAAAAGTTGTGTAGTTGGAGGATGATTCACTGATGCCGTCCATAAAAGATAGGACTCACAAATCATAGACTTACCTGCGTTAATTATAAATAAGGCTGGCACCCCTCAGGATGCTCTTAGGTCTTGTAATTAGTTCATATAAAATCACTCAAGTGTTCTCTCGGTAAATTCAAGCTACATCCAAGCTACTTTAGTACGTCTTGTTCTTTCAGCCACATGTTCTTAGAGACGAGGTTTCCCATGACCTTGGGTTTATTAGGTTACCATGAGAGGTTGAGAACAACCTCCTTGGCAGGCACGTTGAATACATCTTCCTAGGAGAGAGTGTTTGCTAATAACCATTTGTAGTGCTGAGAAAAAAATTAAAATCTCTTCCCAAAGTCAGGCTGTTCACACAAACCAAGGGCCCTTGTAATTATGCAGAGTTTTGTGTTGTGACCGGTTGTGCCTCTTGCTGTTGTTGAGACAGAGGATGCAGTATGGCGACAGGTAAGTGCTCGGGCTTTGGGCCACCATGACCTAGGGCAGACACCTGACACTTCCTCTATGTGACTGTGACCCTTCATCACTTAATCTTTCCCCATCTGTACAATGGGCATAATAGTTGTCCCTAATACCTGCCCCACTGCAGCGGTGTGAAAAGAGTAAACGAAGCAATGGAAGGAGAGGTCGGCACATTGCCTGGCATCCAGAAGGCACTCGGTAATTAACATCACCTTCACCAGTGGCAGCCCACAGACCCGAGTTCCAATCCCAGATCGTGTGACCTTAGCCAAGTTGCCTAACCTCTCTGTGTCTCCATTTCCTCATTTTTAAAGTAGGGATGATCTCTAGCTTGAAGGATAGCGTAGAACACAGATCATTTGTAGGCAGTACTTGGTATGCAAATCGGTACTAATTATGTAATTATTATTCTACCCTTTGCCCCCTGTAGTGATAGGCACATGGTGGAAGTGGAATGAACACTTTCTAACTTGATTTTTCCCTCCTCTGCTGAAAAATGCTAGGCCTCTTTGAAATCGCATTAGTGAACTCTGAAATTTGAGTTGCAGTCTATCAAGCTACGTCAAGGGTATTCCCTCATTTGACTTCTTGGTTTTTTCTGATTGTAGTCAGGGATAAATTTTGTATTTTATATGGCAATTTCAGTCATATTTTTTGGGAGGGGGCTAGGAATAAACCAACATTATATGAGTACTTTGTGTCCAGCCCTGGGTCCAGATTTACCTATATAGTCTCATTTTGTCTTCATAACAATTCTTCGTTGTTCCTCTAAGGGGCTAGTCTCATACCCATTTCAAAGGTAGGGAAACCAAGGCAAAGGGTAGCTAAATGGGTGGTACAAGATCATACAGGGCAAAGCCATGTTTCAAAGCCAAGCTGTCTCTCTCCACAGCCCCAGGTCTCTGGTCGTCTGCTATTTCCACACGATGTGAGCTTTTCCTCTTCCTCAAGGGGCTCAATCCTGGCAAAATCTTGTTAACACGAGGGTGGCCACATCCACTTAAGCTCTTCTGAGTGTCTCTGTTCTTTCCTCTCCTTGACCCGCTAGATCCCAGCAGCAGTTCAGGCCCTGGTCTCCCTGCCCTGGAGGTCTAGGTGGACAGCAGCTGTCCCCACTTGTCACATCATGGCGGTAGATCCTGTGCTTGTTTCTCTGTGGTTAAAGAGCTCAGTGAAGCATATAATGCTATAATGGATTTCCAGTTGCTTTAGCTAACATCCTAGCTCTGGTTTCCTGCTCTGGTTCCACTGCAGGCCTTTACCATTCTGACGGAGACCAGGTAGCACAGATTGGGGGTAAGTGGTGACGCAGTGCGTGCATGCTGCAGGGAGTCAAAAGCAGGTTTTTGGTTCGGTGTAATCTCTCTTGTCTGTCTCTATCTCTCTGCCTCTCTCTCCAACAAACTGTTTATTACACAGACACAAATGTGTTGCAAAACTCCCCCTTTTCAAAAGCAAGATGGGGGCGCCTGGGTGGCTCAGTCAGTTGAGCGTCCGACTTCAGCTCAGGTCACGATCTCGCGGTCCGTGAGTTCGAGCCCTGTATCGGGCTCTGGGCTGATGGCTCAGAGCCTGGAGCCTGCTTCCGATTCTGTGTCTCCCTCTCTCTCTGCCCCTCCCCCGTTCATGCTCTGTCTCCCTCTGTCTCAAAAATAAATAAACTTAAAAAAAAAAAAAAAGCAAGATGGCAGCTCATTTCCAGGCTGCTCTGGTGGGTTGAACAATAACCATATATGGGCCAGATCCGGGCTGCATGTCACATAATTCACATTCTTGGCTTCTTGAGTCACTGTCATTATCTAACCTTTCCAGAGAGCCTGCAGTGTGTGGGCATGGATGGACAGGAAATCAGATAAGCCCCATCTGTGTGCGCATCTGCTTGGGGACCTCTTTACCTGTTTCTGGAGAAAGAGTTTCACGTTTGCAGTAACATGACTGAAAAATTCTTGCCTTAGAATCTAAGGCCTCTTCAACTCTGGAGGGAACTATCAGAGGTTCCAAATAGAGACAGATTGTAAAACTGTTCTACAGTGAGAATCATTCTCCAAATCTAGTCTTCATGCCAAACCTCTTCCTATTCCCTTTAATCTCAAAACTGTTGAGACAGATTCTTCTTCTGCCCTCAGTCCAGCCCTCTTCAAACTGGAAGCACCTTTGGAAGCTTTCTTTTGGAAAGTTATCCCTACGTGGTGGAACGCGTCCATGCCCCTCTCCTTATCTGTCCGTGTGCCCCCCACCCCCATCTTTGCCCCCTGGTTTGGGTAGAAAGCCTTAATAAGAAACAGTCTGTGAGAGTTTTCCAGGGCTCTGCAGTGAGGTGAGGTGGGGGAGCTCATCCCATCCCAATGGTCCCTGTGTGAGGTCCAGGCTTAGGGTTGGGATACCCACATTCTCCTGAGGAACTGGTTGGCTACTATCCTAGGGACCCTGTCAACTAACTCTGGGCTCGCGCACTTGAAGGCCCATGGGGCATTTCCCATGAGGAGCGTGGGCTAGGTGGGCCACGTGAGAACTGAGAGCACGTGTGTCCTTCACAGGGGAGCTGTCAGCTCCAGCTGATGCTGCCATCTGGGAAGGCAGGCCCAGTATTGTTGTACCTTCCATATCTTCTGATTGTTTTTTTTTTAAAGAGAAGCCAGAAATGCTTTCCAACAATAGGAAATGTCTCAATTTTTTAAGGTTGGCGGCCAACCAACTGAAACATAAACAAATAGTACTGGAAGGACCCAAACAACATATCAGTGGGCCACATTTGGCCCACAAGCCGCCATTTGCAACTTTAGGCAAACCCTCCTGGCATTGACTACTGAACCCACATGCATGGCCTACACTTAGCAAGCCTAGAGGATGTTGTGGCATGCATTTTTTTACTCGATAGTATTTCAGGCTTCACCTTCTGTATCCTTGTTTCCGTTTCTTTTTTCTCCATCCTCATCACTTAATCCTGTTGAAGATTATCTTGTTAAATTGCGTGTGCCACTGAAGAGAGCTTTTTGGAATAAGAAAGAGAAGTCATCCACTACTTATCTGCAGCACGCCTTTCTGCCCCGTTTCCCCACGCCTGCCCGCTTGGACAGGTCTTCAGATGAATGCCAATTAGTCTAAGACAATCATAGTAACTCCACTCCTCTTGCCAATGACTGGGTTGGGCATAGTCATGTGACATACCTCTGACCAATGAGATGTAAGATAAAATCAGAGGGAAGGGGATGCACCATGGGAAAGTTTTCCTTGATGAAAAATCTCCTGAGTTCCTGATGCCCTTGTCAGTCCCAGAGCTAGCAACCCAGGGCCTCCCTCCCTCTGCTTCTGGTCAGGTGAAATAGTTAGTTTTTCTTCATATTGAAGCTACTTTTGGTCAGGTTTTTCTATTGTTTGCTACCAAAAGCATCCAAACTGATACAGAAAAGAAAATTTCTGGGTCCCGAACCATACTCCACTCAAGAGATGAGATTACTTATCTATCAGTGGGCCCAGGCTGACTGCCCCTTGAGGCCTCTTACATGGAGAAAACCGAAGACTCTGCCCTCTCTGCCAGGTACTTGGGAACAGATCACAGGCACATTCATTTGGCGACATTTACCAAATGCCTACACGTGCAACACTCACCTCCAACAACCATGTGGGTAGGGGCAGGAGGCACCAGATGTGTGACAACCTCACAGAATTCCAAAGATGAAAGCTGGAGGGAGTCCTTGCTTAAAAGGGCCAGGTGAATACATTTTCATCTCACAACCTCGCAGGATTCACAAACTGTCAGGATTGGGCCAGCTTGGGCCTCCCTCCTTTCCTGTAGCAACATTTTAGCCTCTTACTCTACCATCAACTAGAAAGTGTGGTTAGAGACACCTGGCAGAGGCGTCCAGGGCTTAGCCAGCCTTGAAGGGGCTGCAGTGAGGAGACGTGGAGGGTGTTTACTACATTCCACAACGGCCACCCTATGGTCTGGGAGTCCTTCTCCCTAACTCTAGGTTCCTCCCAATACCTTCCATCTCCTGAACCCATTAAGGCCACAGAAAACCCTACGAGGAATGATGATAATACTAACAGCAGCAGTAATGGTAGGAATGATTAATCCCGAGTAGGACTGTGTGCGTCAGACCCTGTCCTAAGTGCTTTACTTCTATTAGCTCGTGTAACTCTCGCAGCAACTCACGACTTAGGGGATAAGTTGTCCCCATTGTACACATGAGGGAACTGGGGCCCAAGTCACGTAGCTAGTCCCCTCACAAAGCAGGGATTCGAAGCGAGGGGGTATGGTTCCCAGTGCTAGCACTGTCCCACCCAGGGCTAATTGTGCCCACTGCTGGCGTGGGAAGAGGGGATAGGAAAACGTTTACTTCTCACTCTCTGCATGACTTGGATTTTTAAAAAAATCTTGAACATGCACTACTTTGGGCTGGGTTACAAATATTGGACATGACAGCGACCACACACTCTTGGGAGCATGTGTCTAAAGACTATACATCTTAACCTCTGACCTGCTGCCCCTCGTACAAGCCTATGTGTCCCATTCCTCCAAATTTCTACCATCCTCCACACTGAGGAGACACTAGAAGAAGAGAGATAAAGGGTGGATTCTACAGGAACCATATGGTCCCCAGATAACCTTGGCTAGAGCACCTCTGACCTGGGGAAGGGGTGAAGTGGAGAATTAGTCAAGTAAAGATGCAAGGAAGGTGAACTTGGGCGGGGCATTTGTCTTCGCTCTTAGATTGCAGGGTTTATAGCATGAGGGTCAGAAGCTACTGATACGTTTCCACAAAGCGAGCATCTGATTTCTTGGGTAGGTGTCTTTCTTCATTTAGATGCATGTGCCAGTACTATGGCTATGTAACAGTTACCCCCTCAATTCGGTGGCATAAACAGCTACCCATCACGCTTATGGATTCTGTGGGCCAGAAATCCAGCCAAGGCAGAATGGAGATAACTTGTTGTGTCTGCTCCACAGTGCTGGGCCTCAGCTGGAAGCCTTAAAGGCTGAGAGCTGGGATCCTCTGAAGGCTCGTTCACTTGCGTGTCTGGTGGTCGGTGCTGCCTGTTGGCCGAAGGTCTCAGTTCCTCTCCATGTGATCCCTCTACTTGGACTAGTCTTGGCTTCCTCACTGCATGGTGGCTGGATTCCAGAAGTGAACATTGAGAAGATGGCGGGGAAGGGAAGAAGAGAGAGAAATGCAAGCACCAAGTGGAAGCTTTACCCTTCTTGGGATCTAGCAGCCTAAGTCACACAGTTTCACTTCCGCCATTCCCCAGTAGTCAGCACAGTCACAGGCTCGTGCCTAGACTCAAGGGAAAGGAAAACAGACTCTACCTCTCAGTGACTGGGTGTCAGTCGCACTGTAAGAAGGACATGCTGTATGAGATAGATATCTCCATCTTTGGAAAACCATCTGTCCTGTCATATGATGATGACAGCAGCAGTAGAATGTCAGGTGTCATCGACCAGAGAGACCACCTGCCCCTGTTATAGCTTTGAAAACACTCCTCACGCTAGTTTTAACAATTACCCATCCTACAGGTGTGCTGTTTCAAAGGGGCACATGCACCCCCATGTTTATAGCAGCGCTATCAACAATAGCCAAAGGATGGAAAGAGCCCAAATGTCCATTGACAGAAGAATGGATAAAGAGGATGTGGTATATGTATAATGGAGTATCACTCGGCAATCAAAAAGAATGAAATCTTGCCATTTGCAACTACATGGATGGAACTAGAGGGTATCGTGCTAAGTGAAATTAGTCAGAGGAAGACAAAAATCCTATGACTTCACTCATATGAGGACTTTAAGACACAGAACAGATGAACACAAGGGAATGGAAGCAAAAACAATATAAAAACAGGGAGGGGGACAAAACATAAGAGACTCTTAAATATGGAACAAACAGAGGGTTTCTGGAGGGGTTGTGGGAAGGGGGATGGGCTAAATGGGGAAGGGGCCCTAAGGAATCTACTCCTGAAGTCATTGTTGCACTATATGCTAACTAACTTGGATGTAAATTTAAAAAATAAAAATAAATAAAAATAAAATAAACAAGTAAATAATGCATTTAATTTGTTAAAAAAAACAAACAATTACCCATCCTTCCCTTCCATCAGAGTCTTGTTCTGAGCCAGTTAATCTGAGAAACCGGTCTCTGTTCACGGATGCTAATGGGTTACTCATCTCATAAGACCTAACTACAACTAATAGGGACCTGCTTTCTGGAGACATGATTACTTAGCCTAAGAAGTGACTTAATAATGGTCCCAGAAGAAGGGAGTGGGCACAACTGGCTCTCTTTTGGTGCCGCTCAGCTCATACTGAGTGGACGGCCACTTGTCTCTCTGAATGCCAAGCAAGGATCTGTATGACAGTTCAATTAGTGTAAGATTGCTAAGAGCAGGTATTCACTGCATACCTGAGCGTGTAGAGGGGAGCACAAAGAAGTCCTTTATCTTCTGGATCAAAGATGTTAACAATAATGGTGTTTGAGTGGTAGAATTAGGAGTAATTTTTGTTCTCTAATTTTCTCTATTTTCTAATTTTTTTCATGAGTACGTATTACTTTTATTTTATTATTTTTTTTAATGTTTATTTATTTTGAGAGAGAGAGAGAGAGACAGAGTGCGAGCAGGGGAGGGGCAGAGAGAGAGGGAGACACAGAATCCAAAGCCGGCTCCAGGCTCTGAGCTGTCAGCACAGAGCCCGATGTGGGGCTCGAACCCATCAGCCGTGAGATCCTGACCTGAGCTGAAGTCGGACGCCCAACAGACTGAGCCACCCAGGCGCCCCTGTATTACTTTCATAATAAAAGAAAGAACATTTTTAAAACTTTCACCAGTAAGAGATAGGCCGACAGGAAACCTTGGCTCCAACCCTTCTCTGTCACTATCATTGTGACCTCTGCCAGGGCCCTAGAGAGACAGCTCTCTGACTTTGTTCCCACAGGTGTCGATGTTGACACCATACCTAACTCCTGCTCCATCACAGGGTTGTCACGATTATCTCATGGATGAGCAAATGCAAAACATTTGGAAAAGGCATTATTGCAAAGATACTATTTCTTGCTATTGGCCCTTTTTCCCCCTGAATAAGCTAGACTTCCCCAAAACGATAAAAGTGAAGCCAAGTTGTTTACTTGTTTACCCTAACATCCGTGGCCATTGCGGAGGCAGACGCTGAAATATAGGTTTCACAACATATTTAGAAATCCTGTGAAGCTCCTATCACAAATAGAATTTCCTTTAGCATTTTCTTCTTTGGCCTTCTCGACATCTATCTTACAACTCTATGCAGCACCTGTGAGCTAATAAATAATGTATTCAAAGAATTCTGCAAATCCGGAAAGGTCACCATTTGTACACCATCAGTCTATCAACAGAAATTTTTGGCTTAAAGTAAAAAAGCAGGTTTATTTTGGTGACTGGTGACTTGGAATACCAGCTGCAAAAAAGGAATGGGAAATGAAGACCTGCCACCTAATCCCTTTCCAAATATTCATTTAAAGTCCAACTTTCATCAGAGTGGGTGAGTCTTCATGGGTGAAACCTTGCCAGATGGATTGCTGGTGGGAATGCAAACTGGTGCAGCCACTCTGGAAAACAGTATGGAGGTTCCTCAAACAGTTAAAAATAGAACTACCCTAGGACCCAGCAATTGCACTACTAAGTATTTATCCAAGGGATACAGACAGGTATGCTGTTTCGAAGGGGCACCTGCACCCCAATGTTTGTAGCAGCACTATTGACAATAGCCAAATTATGGAAAGACCCCAAATGTCCATCGACAGATGAAAGGATAAAGAAAACGTGATATATATATATACAATGGACTATTACTTGGCAGTCAAAAAGAATGCAGTCTTGCCATTTGCGACAACATGGAGGGTATCATGCTAAGCGAAATTAGTCAGAGAAAGACAAATATCATATGACTTCATTCATATGTGGAATTGAAGATACAAAACAGATGAAAATAAGGGAAGGGAAGCAAAATAATATAAAAACAGGGAGAGGGGCAAAACATAAAGAGACTCTTAAATGCAGAGAACAAACTGAGGGTTGATGGAAGGGTTGCTGGAGGGGTTGGGCTAAATGGGTAAGGGGCATTAAGGAGGACACTTGTTGGGATGAGCCCTAGGTGTTATATGTGGGGGATGAATCACTGGCTTCTACTCCAAAAATCATTATTGCACTATACGCTAACTAACCTGGATGTAAATTTAAAAAATTAAATTAAAAAAAAAAAAAAAAGAAAGCTTGCCAGATGGGTACCTGAAGATTGGGAAAGCGGCATAACCTGGAATTGAGACGAGTTGGGTTGCTACAAGCCTTCATTAAGAACTGAGGGTATGGAGGCCCCTGGGTGGCTCAGTCAGTTAAGCATCCAACTTCCTCCTAGGTCGTGATCTTGTGGTTCATGAGTTCAAACCCTGTGTCGGGCTCTGTGCTGACAACTCAGAGCCTGGAGCCTGCTTCAGATTCTGTTGTCTCCCTCTCTCTCTCTGCCCCTCCCCATCTCGTACTCTGTCTCTCTTTCAAAAATAAATAAACATTAAAACAATTTTTTAAAATAAAAAGAACGGAGAGTATGCACAGCCTGCCGTGGGTGTCAGCTCTGTTATGGCCTGGAGTCCCAGGCCCTGCCTGCCTCGTGGCACAGCTGAAGAGGTTAATGACCCCGCAGAGACTCAGGACCACTCACCACCAGCTCCTTGGATCCCAGAGCAATCCCGACTGAGGCCCTAAGCCTTGCACAGAAGCCCCGTCCTTGCCCCCAAGCTGGGAATGACTTGTATCGATGACTTCAGTCTCACCGGTTTCTTGTGTTTCAGCAGCCCCACTCTTCCCTCGTCCTGTGCCGTGAACATGACCTGCAACAGGCACTCTCACCCAGAATCCATGAAATAGACGACATCCCCATTCTCCCAATGAGGAATGTAATTTAGAGTCGTCAGAGGACTCGCCAAAGGCACACACCAATGGCAAAGTCAAGTGTGCCCATCCCAAATCCCTTCCTTTTGGCCCGTGTGCAGCCCTGCGTCCCCAGCTGGATCCCCGGGGTGAGCTTCCACCCCCTCCTTCCGCCCTCACCGTCTCCGTTCAGTAGCACCTGTGTCTTCTCCAGGGCACGTCACTGTTGCTTCCTGTGTGCTGTGGGCTTGGCCGCTTCAGAGGTATAATCACTGGGTGTCAGGGAATTTGGTCGGGAGAAATTTCACCTTATCGGGAGAAAGGAACACTTTCATTCCTTTCTCCGCCTGAACAAACACAGCTCACCACCGGGAAACACAGTATTGGCAATTTCCCCTTCGCTCCTGGCCGTGGGATGCCCTCTGGTCTCTGACTTCCAATATCTGGCCTAGGATGCAGCCAGTTTCTTTCAAAATAAGGGGTCCTGTCTTTGGAAGATGGCACCCTGACCTCACAAGAGCTGTGCTAACCGTACTCAGAGCAACTCTCACAGTGAAAAGGTGAAAACCTCAAGCACAGAAAAGCCACCTGGATCTCTCCTGCTGTCCTTAAACAGGGTGGTCTGGCAGGGAAGTCTGATTTGTATTGTTTTCAAAACCTAACATTCTGTTTGTTTTCCATCAGGGTAGGCTAGTCAACAGTGAGCAAAGCCTTTCTTATGGCTAAGAACACAGGGAGAATTCTAAACCAGTTTTTAAAATTGAAAATGGACATCCGGCCCAGGAATCTTACTCTACAAGACAGAAATACGTGTTTGCATGTTCTGTCTCAGTTGCTTGAGAAGAGACTCCCGTATCTTGTGACCAAAGGCCTCTGGTCCCAGAGGCTGTGTGGGTCTGGTTCCTGACAGGCCTAGAATTCCAGCTTCTAATCTTTTGCAGACCTCAGTATGGACAGACTAAACTTGAAATGTCTGCAAAGGCACTACATGTGCTGGCTCTTTTCTGGGCTCAAGTTCATGCCTTGATTGCATGAACTGTCTTCCCTGGAGAGGCAGACTTATTCCGCTCCAGCTCTTTAATCATTGTTTGTACGAGGCTTGATCAAACTTTCTGAAGGGCAATTGGTTTTAAATAGGCAGTCACAGGCTCAGCTGAGGTCTAAAAAATACATTTTCATTCTATTGTAGTGGCAGGATACACAGAAAATTGCATGGGGATCAAAGAAAGCAAGAGAGGGGAGGGTCAGCTCAGGACAGGAAGAGAATACATGTGTCCACAAATTACATAATCTACAATTACGTAATACATTAGCAAGTAACACTCTAGGTCCCAAACTCTCTGGGAGGAAAAAAATAATAACTTGTTTTCCTCTTCCTTGTCCTTTTCTTCCTTCTCAACAGTGAAAATGAGTTATGATGCAAAATCATATTGCTCGAAACCTGTTATCAACACCCACCCTTGGAGACAATATTAAACAAGCAGAGAATGACTATTCTCCATTTAATTCTCCTATAACACCGTTACTATAACTACCACTACTAAGTACGACATCCGGATAGGCCTTCTCAGATTACAAAACTCTTCTTATTCCATTTGTCACTCCAAAAAAACTCTGACTCTTTGTTGCCATGATCCTCACTTTGGAGATGAGTCAATCCATCAGTTTCTCACTACGTAGACAGGAAAGGTCCAAATCTACACTCTCTGATGATACTGTGGATTGGGATTTGGGGATGGCTGCCCCCTCCGTTTCTACCCTTAGCCCCTCTAGAGAGTGACTAGCACACCGTGTGTGAGTAGTGGCCACCAAATTCTGTCTGGTCATCGAATTGTTGCAGAACAGTCTTAAACCTAGAGGTTTAACCCTACAACCGCTTTCTTGTATGTCACAATTTTGTAGATCAGGAATTCAGAGAGGACTTGATAAGGTGGTTCTTCTGCCTGTGGTGTAGACTGAGTCATTCGGTGGTATTCAGCCGGAGTGAGCTGGTCTGGAAGATCCACGACAGCTTGCTCACATAAATGGTGCCCTGGCAGGGATAGCTGGGAGGCTGTGGCTTTCTTCCTCTCCCAGCAACCTCCAGACCTCTCCATGCAATCTCCCCAGCAAGGTTGTTGGACTTCTTACGTGGAAGATTAGGCCTCCAGATCCAGTGTTCTGGGAGACAGGAAGTGAAAGCTGTCTGACTCCTAAGGCCTGGACACGGTCAAAGCAGTCCTAGACCCTGCCCTGATTTGAGAGGGATGGCAAATGTACCTAATGTTTGCACAACCCCATAGAAACCACAGAAGTGCAAGACTGAAGCTATTTGATGATGATATCTCAATAGTTGTCTATGGATACTCACAGTTTTGAACAATTTTGATTCACAAGGGAGAAAATGCATATTATCTGCTTCGGGGACCACAAATTTCTACCCTTCAACAAATGACCAGCTTTGGATTTCCCAGAGTACGGTGTATGTGACTGTCAACTGGCCACCCCCAAGAAGACTAAAAGAAGAGAGAGTTCTGGGGTGGTTTATAAGGCCTGGATTTTCAACAGCTCGTTCCTTCCCTTAAGCAATGCCCAAATCCTGATCCCCTGAACCTGTAAATGTTACTATATATGGCAAAAAAGAGACTTTGCAGATGTGTTTAAATGAAAGATTTTGAGATGGAGAGATCATCCTAATGACCTGCGGGTGCCCAACATGATCACAAGGATCCTGATAGTAGGAAGGCAGGAGACCAGGGCGGGTAGCAGGAGATGTGATGCAGAAGCAAGTGGTCTGAGTGATGTGAGGAAGGGACCACGAGCCAGGGAATGTGGGCGGAGTCTAGGAGCTGGGAGAGGCAAGGAACGCATTTTCGGCTAGAGCTTCTAGAAAGTACCAGGCCTGCCAACAGCTTGATTTTAGTGCTGTAAAATTCATTTTAGATTTCTGATCTCTAGAACCATACCGTGATAAATGTGTGTTGCTTTAAGCCACCGAGTTTGACCAACGTGTTACAGTAGCAGAAGGAGACTAAAACCTTCCTCCAAAGCATAGCTAAGAGATTACAACATCTCATGGGATTTGTATCAACAAAGGAGTCAACCTAATAAATAAAATATAGCAAAATCTTCTGCCCAGCGGGAAGTTACAATTTAGCATTCTACCCTCCACTAGATCCCTGTTAACGCCCTGCACTCTTCGATTTACTCTCCCTTCCTTTCTAAGGGGAACCTCTTCCAGGGAAAAGAATGAAAACTAACCAAGAGCTAAAGACCATCTTCTAATGACCGAGGGAAGGAAGAACAGTGGATTTTGTTTTTGTTAAATAACCCTTCTAAACTCAAAAGAGTGGTTTGACTGGGTGGGGGAGGGTATCTCTTTTAAGAACAAGGCCATTAAACATTGAATGCATTTCTTAAGAATTATCTGAGTGATTCAGTTGACTTTTCACATCAGAGAACAGAGCTTAACTAATACCTTTTTTTTTTTATATATATATAGCAAAACACTGTTGGGGATTTATGTAATAATGCTTATTTGCTTTTGATGAGTACTTAACAGATCACTGTCTGTGAATTTTAAGGCTCATAACAAGTAAGCTTGTCTTTCCCTCAGAGAGCAGGGAAGAGAAGGCTCATCCAGATCCCACACGTGCCTTCCACTAAACCTCTCAAGTCACTGTCAAGGTTCTTACCTAACTTCCTGCTCCTCACCCAACAAGAACTGGGGAGTTGGAAGTGGGTTAAATGGAAAACGAATACGATATTTGCCCATATCAAGGAACAATTTGGTCTCAGTTTAAGCAAACTGACCTTCAAGACAATAGGGAGGGGCGCCTGGGTGGCTCAGTCAGTTGAGCATCCGACTCTTGATTTGGGGTCAGGTCATGATCCCAGGGTCGTGGGAGTGAGTCCTGTGTTGGGCTCCTAATTGAGCATGGAACTGCTTAAGAGTCTCCCCTCTCTCTTTCCCTCTACACCCCCACTCAAAAATTGAAAAAAAAAAACAAATAAAAAAAGACAACAGGGAAATACGAATATGAACTACTGTGGTATTAGGTGATAAATGCATGGTGAGCGTGTTGAAAATGCTGTCTGTTAAAGATGTGCCTCTGACATATTTATGGGTACCATGACATGTTATCTGAAACCTACTGTGCTTCCCTATCCCCGGCTCCTAGAGTTATGATGACAGATGACAACCTGTTGAAGCTGGATGACGGGGTCCCTGGGGTTTTGCTTTACAATTCTTTCTACTCCTGTGTTTGCTTTGAATTTTCTATGATTAAAAATAAAGAGAAAGAGAAGTGTGGCCTTGGGCCCCAGGACAAATACCATGGAGATCTCATTACAGAGGGCTCTCTTCTCTCTCTTTTTTAACGTTTATTTATTTTTTGAGAGAGAGAACATGGGCAGGGGTAGAGAGAAAGGGAGACACAATCTGAAGCAGGATCCAGGCTCTGAGCTGTCAGCACAGAGCCCGAAGCGGGGCTCAAACCCATGAGCCGTGAGATCATGACCCGGGCTGAAGTCGGAAGCTTAACTGACTGAGCCACCCAGGCGCCCCGAGGGTTCTCTTTAGTATGTCTGTTCTCAGCCTAGATCCTCCGCTCGCCTCCTTGAGCACTTCAGTGTCTGAGGGCAAGATCTGCCCTGGAGCACGAGTCTCAGGAAGGTGGATGTGGCGAGCCATTCCTGGCCAGCATTTCAGACGAGGGAAAGACAACCTCCAGCTTGTCTGAAACAAGGAAATGCTCTCCAAGGCAGCTCACTGTTGGGCACCAGTGGAGATGGGACACACGTGTCCCCAACGAGACAGAATCAGGGTCAGCAGCTGAGGGCTGGAGTCCATGAGGCTCCCAGAGCACACCTGGGCCCACTCAATAGTTCCAGAATCTAGTCCCGAGAGCCCCTTTCCCTTAAAGATTCCCCCTCCCCATTTATTTATCTATTTGAGTGTAGTTGACGTGCAAAGTTACGTTAGTTTCGGGTGTATAACATAGTGATTCAACAAGTTTGTAAGTTAGGCTATGCTCGCCCGGAGTGTAGCTACCACCTGTCACCATACAATGCTCTTACAGTGTCACTGACTTTACTCCCTATGCTGTGCCTTTTATTCCTGTGACTTATTCATTCCCTAACTGGAAGCCTGTATCTCCCTCTCCCCTTCACCCATTTTGCCCACTCCCCACGCCCTTTCCCTCTGGCAGCCACTGGTTTGTCCTCTGTGTTTAGCCTGAGACTCTTGATGAATTCCAGAGCAGAAGGCGGAGAGGCAGGGAGTTAGGTACAAGGCCAGAGGGGTGCAGTTGTAGGAGAAGCAGCTTAAGGTGGTCACCTGGACAGCAGAAAGCGTGCTCCCTACCTTAAGACAGACAGGTGGTAGGAGAGTCTCTGCTCCCAGGTAGGGCACCCAAGTGTACTCACATGGGGGTAGGAGAGGGATCCTTTCTAAGATGATTCCCGGGCCCGGAGGCCTGGCAGGGTCAGGTGTGTTTTCTGGCTGGCCGAGCGAGCTCAGCCGCCCAGCTTGGCTGGACTTCGGGGAGCCGCCTGGGACAATGTCACCACCAGTCCAGTCCCAACCCAAGGCCTCCAGGATGCAGCCCACCATATGTCAGTCAGCAGCAGCGAGAAGAGTCGCTGACACCTTTCTGAGTCCTATCATGGAACCCTTTTCATTCAGTTACAGGAAAATACTCTACCAAGGGGCATGATTTTCTGCTGAGGTATTGAGAGTCAATGGTTCTCAACACCGGCTGGACATTAAGACCACCTGGGAGAGTTCAAACCCTCAGCGCCCCGACCCTGGCCCTGACCAATTAGGTCAGCACACCTCAGGGGTGCTGAAAAGCTCCTCAGGTCATTCTCAGGTGCCCTGGAGGTTGGAGCCACATTTTGTGAATCATTCAGGCCTCTGCTCACCTGTCACCCCACAGAAAGTCTTTCTCAGACCAGCCCACTGAAAGAACCTGCTTATTTTCTCTTCCGAGTACGACTGATGACTGAGATTACGTTACGTGACAGATTTATTTGTATGTTTTCATCGTCTCACGGGCAGTGGGCATCATTTAGTCATCTGCTTTGCTCACCCCCATACCCCCAGCTCTGAGAACTGCACCTGGCACATAGGCGACACTCACTGGAAGGTTCCTGAATGAATGTATTAGTAGGAAGCAGTTTTTATACGTTTTAGGATCCATTGACGGCTGTGGTGGATGCATAATGTCTATGAGATTGCAGAGGAGAGGAGAGTGGATCAGAGTGGAGCCTCGCCCTAACTCCAGGCTTTGGAGGAACAACCTCCCTGAGGTTGTCGAGTCCCTGGACGTTACCGGTAGATGGCCCAGCAGAGTGTGGTGCACAGCGCCATCTGCTGGATAAAACAAAAGCGGGTTTGTTCTAATGTCCTGGGTTGTTTCAAAGCGGCTCTCCTTGGAAGAGAGCAGAAGGCAAGCCTCATCCTCAGCACATTCACCAGTTTGAGTGAAGCACCACGATGGATGAGTGTGAGTGTGTGTGTGTGTGTGTGTGAGAGAGAGAGAGACAGAGAGAGAGAGAGAGAGAGAGAAAGAGAGAGAGAGAGAGAGAGGGAAAATGGAGACAATGATTGAGATTTTACCGTGGATGAAATTGTGGGCGTGTGCGCACGTGTGGACAATGATGAAGATTGTACCTAAAGCACAAATGCAAAACCAAAACCCGCCACTCCTTTAGGATTGATCCAGGCAGCGAAGAATCGCTGGGTCCGTGCCAGGAAAGTCACACCTAGGAATCTTCAAGTAGCTCTCAAAAGTGAAAAATGCCAAGCTCACACTCTGTGGGAAACACTGCTCTCTCACCCCTTTCCACATCTGTTGCTCTGAGGCCAGACTGAGGGGACCCCATAAAGGGCTAATTGATGGACCTTGATCAATTTCCTGGAGCTAAAATGACAGAGGGCCCAGCTGTTAGAAGATTCCAAGTACTTAAGCGGGTTTCCAAATGCTTACCGCATGTTTGGTAAACTTCAGACTAGTTTAGTATTTTCTTTTTTTTAACATTTATTTATTTTTGAGACAGAGAGAGACAGAGCATGAACGGGGGAGGGGCAGAGAGAGAGGGAGACACAGAATCGGAAGCAGGCTCCAGGCTCTGAGCCATCAGCCCAGAGCCTGACGCGGGGCTCGAACCCGCAGACCGCGAGATCGTGACCTGAGCTGAAGTCGGACGCTTAACCGACTGAGCCACCCAGGCGCCCCTAGTTTAGTAGTTTTATACCGTAACCTGATCTTTAGAAGGACAGCTCAATAATCTCTCAGTCTCCCTCAGACAGACAGACACATACACACCCCTCACTTACACCCACACCCCCCCATATACACACCCCTCACACACATACACACCCCACATACACACCCATCACAAACACACACACCCCACATACACACCCCTCTCACACACACACACACACACACACACACACAATACAGATACACACAGGATTTAATATACTTAGAAGTTTCCTTAGACCCTTACAAGAATTTTTATTTCTATTTCAACTTGAAAACATTGGATAAGGCCAGAAATAATCTCTGGGGGGAACAGAAATTATTTAACCAAGAAGGAGAAAGTTAATTTCATAGATCCTTCAAATGCACAGGAGGCCTTGATTAGAGAAAAACAGGACTATGATGCGTGTGTGCTCATCATGCCGTGTGGAGGCTTCCACCTTATGGAGTTCTGTTCAGGGACATCACGCTACCCTGTGTGATAGCAGATCATGTGACAGAATTCTAAGGTTTACCAAAAATTGTTATGCCAAATATGGGCACCAGCTGTTCTCCAAAGTACAGAGGTGATAACAAGAACAAGAACAACAAAAATCAGCCTACAGTGTGGCTGGAGAAGCTGAATTAAACAGCAGGATGAACTTCCCAACAGTGAGATACCACATTCTAGACCAAGTCATGGAGAGAAGCTCTGAAATACTGTGAGTCTTTTCAATATGTGACAGATACTCATTTGAGATTTCTGGAATTGAAGGTTCTCAGGAATTGGAGGAAATGAAAAAAATAAGTAAACCCGGCAGTCATTCAGCGAATATTTAACGAGTGCCCAGTCTATGTCAGGGCCAGTCCTGGTCCCTGGGGGGCATGCAAGCCTGTGCATGACCCAGTCCTACCCCTCTGGGAGCGAGGCATGTTGCCAGTAGGCACTAACCCCCCCCAGGAGAGGCTGCCTCTCATGGGCATGACCAGGTTGTCCTTGACCTGAGGCTGGAGAGACGGGTCGGATTTTGTTTGACAGGACAGCTGAGAGGGAGACAAGGGGGTGTGACCAGGCCAAGGCAACAGTGGGAATGTAGACCCAGACCTAGGAATACACAAGTCTGGTCTAAATTTAGGAGAGTGGGTCGTGTGGGCTGGAGGAGAGATACGTGGGGCTAGGTGGGGACCGGTGAACTGGGAAAGGTAGTTGTGGGTGACCGCGAAGGTCAAACTGAGGAATCTGGACTTTGTTCATGAGCAACAGGATGTTAATTATGACCTTGAAGATGCCAGTGGTCAAAAGGAATGCTGTGACTCACATACGTTCTGAGCCTGGGTGTTGGGTGTCATGGGTGTCCCCTCTGTGTCCTGGATACCTGGGTATAGGCACGGGGGAGACCGCTGGGTCCTCTCTGGGAGAAAAGGCAGCCGTGGCCCAGGAAGATGCCACCTCCCTCCAGACACGCTTGAAACCCAGCTCGGAAGGCATAATCTGAGCAGCATTGCCTTAAAGGGTCATCAACGAATTTCTACTTTATGATGTTTGTAAATTACAATCTTCTACAGATGATAACCCTCTATTCCAGATACTAAGAGGTCTATAAATATCTTGCTATTTTTCGGGGGGGGGGGTATACCTCCCGCCTTGGTATTTTGAGACTGGTTTATTTCCCTTATTTAAAATTTTTGCCTACACTCTAGTTGCTTCCTCTGATCAGCCTACTGCTATTTGGAGGCATTTAAAAAACTGAAGTCCTGGGGCGCCTGGGTGGCTCAGTCGGTTAAGCGTCTGACTCTTGGTTTCAGCTCAGGTCACGATCTCATGGTTTTGTGAGTTCAAGCCCCACGTCGGGCTCTGCACTGACAGCACGGAGCCTGCTCAGGATTCTCTCTCTCCCTCTCTCTCTCTCTCCCCCTCCCCTGCCATTGTCTCTGTCTCTTTCAAAATAAATACATGAGCTTTAAAAAATAAAAAAAATAAATAACTGAAGTCCTTCCAATATTTCTGGGACAAGAGTAGCAAAGTGGTTAAAGTTGGGCTCTTGAGTCAGACTTCCTGGGTTCACATCTTAAAAACAAATTGTGGGGGCACCTGGGTGGCTCAGTCGGTTAAGCTTCCGACTTCGGCTCAGGTCATGACCTCGCAGCCAGTGAGTTCATGTCCCGCATCCGGCTCTATGCCAACAGCTCAGAGCCTGGAGCCTGCCTCAGATTCTGTGTCTCCCTCTCTCTCTGTTCCTCCCCCACTCACGCTCTCTCTCTGTCTCTCAAAGATGAATCAATGTTAAAAAACAAAATTAAAAAAAACTGTGGACATATTACTTACCCTCTCTAGGCCTCTGTTTTCTCATCTGTAAAATGAGCCTAACAATGGTCTTACTACCTGATAGGATTGTGAGGATTAGTGACCTAACACACGTCAAGTGATTACAAGTGCCTAACACAGAGTCAAAGCTCATATATGCTCCCTTCACTTTGCATCCTGTACTTGGGCCAGAGTCTGCCCCTATTTGGTAACAGCTCACCTGGTAACAGCACACCTGCCTCCTGATTCCTTTATTTTTATATTTTTTATTAAGTTTATTTATAACTGAAATAAATAGAGCTGGGGAGGGGCAGAGAGAAAAAGGAGGGCAGAGAATCCCAAGCAGGCTCCAAGTTGTCAGCACAGAACCCAGTGCAGGGCTCGAACTCAAAAACTTGAGATCATGACCTGAGCCGAAACCAAGAGTTGGACGCTTAACTGACTGAGCCACCCAGGCACCCCACCTGGCTCCCGATTCTTGCATCAGGAGCCTGCCCTTGTGTGGCTCCTGCTACCTTCTGGCCCTCAGCTCCCGCCCTGTCCCTTTGCCTCTGTACCCAACAGTATCAGCCTCTGCTAGACACGTGCACTCATGGATGCTTCCATGCTTTTGGGCGGATATTCCCAGGAATTTGTACATCTCCTCTCCATCACTCAAACCCAACACAGGGGTCACCTCTTCTGTGAAGACGGCTCCCTCCCCACACTACCCTCTATCACGCCCCTGCTCACCCTGGAGACCGCGCCGTCTGCTGTCGTGGCCTGGGCCTTACTCGCACTCCTGTTACCACGCGCACGGCGCTGATGGGTAATGGCAGCTTCACAGGCCTGAGACCCAGTGGACACCTAATAAAGGTTGGCTCACCTGAACCAAACTGAGCTTAGAAGATCCAAATTGGAGCTCTAGGCGTGTCAAAGATGTCGTCTCGGGCAATGTGAGGTGGGAGTCGGGGACACCCAGACCCGATCGGCAGCATTCCACAACGCTTCTGGCTTAGTTAGGGACTCCGTAGGCCTGCAGGTGAAAGAACAAGATAAATAAGAACAAACACGTGGAGCTGGTAAATACAAGTGTAAATGCTGCACATGGGATGGGGTGAATTCGAGGCTGGGGTAAGGGAAGCTAAGACTTGGATCTGAGGAGAAGGTGGAGGGCGAGGCAGGCAGTGTGGGCACGGCAGCGCCTTCGAGA
This sequence comes from Lynx canadensis, assembly GCF_007474595.2. Lineage (NCBI taxonomy): Eukaryota > Metazoa > Chordata > Mammalia > Carnivora > Felidae > Lynx > Lynx canadensis. The sequence continues at coordinate 36,083,437 of NC_044320.2, read as the reverse complement.
AACCCGACAGTCCCAGAGGGAGGACACACACGCCCTGTGCGGGTGTACTGCCTCCAAACGAAGCCAGGTGAGGGTAGGGTTTCGAAGTAAGAATCACAAGGGGAAGACTGCCAGACATTCTTGGGCAAGGGGCCTTCATAATACAGGTCCTGTTCTGCTAGTTTTTAAGTGCTTTTAATACAATCCTTTAATAATTATTTATACAATGAATAGCAAGGAAGGAAGCGAAACACAGACGAGAAAAGATGAGCTACGGACTCAAATGGACACCTGTGTTTGAATCCCAGCCCCACTACCGGCTAGTTCTGTGACTTAGGCATGTTCCTTACCTTCTATATGCCTCAGTTTCTTCAGCTGTGGACTGGGGATGACACATGCTTCATTTGGGGGCAAGGTCACTTTTACGAAAGGTATAATTTACATACAACAAAAACTTACCAATTTTAAGTGTTCAATTTGATGAGCTTTGTTTTACACATATAATTGTGCAACCAACACCGCGGTAAAGATGTTGAGCATAATCACCTTAAAAAGTTTCCCCCTGGGGGCGCCTGGCTGGCTCACTCAGAAGAGCATGAGAGTCTTGATCTTGGGGTTGTGAGTTCGAGCCCCACATTGGGTGTAGCGGTTACTTAAATAAATCATGAGGGGCACCTGAGTGGCTCAGTCGGTTAAGCGTCTGACTTGGGCTCAGGTCATGATCCCAAGGAACACACAGTGTTACAATCTTTGTGTTCTATTCTCCCCCCCCCCCCGCCCCGCCCACCCCGACTTGGCGGAATGCTTTTGAAATTCACCCACGTTGTTGCTATTATCAAGAGTCTCTTCCCGGCCAGTTCAAGTACAGTGGTCTTTATAATGAATTGTCACAACCAGTGACAGGTTTCTTTCTTTCTTCTCCCCGCCTGCTGCCTCACTTGATTAGCCTGAAGTAAAAATAAAATAAATAGTTCATTCCTTTTTATTGCTAAGTAGTTTTCTATTTTGTGAATATTATGCAATATGTTTGTCTGTTCACCAGTCGATGGACATTCAATTCCAGTGTTTGGCTATTATGAATAAAGCTAGTACAGGCATTTGTATACAGGACTTTGGGCAGACATACATTTGCACTTCTGCAATGTAAGTGCCTGAGGGTGAGAGTGCTGGCCATATGGCAGGTGTACGTTTAACTCCATAAAAAATGTTTTCCAAAATGGTGATATCATTTTACATTCTCACCAGCAATGTATGAGAGTGCCAGTTACCCCACATCTTCACCACCATTTGGTGTTATGTGTCTTTTAAAATTTTAGCCATTCTAATGTGTTTGCAGTAGTAACTTATTGTAGTTTTGATTGTCATTTGTTTTTCTGGTAACACTTTTTATGTGCTTAGTGGCCATTTATGTGTCTTCTTTGGTGTAGTGTCTGTTCAAATATTTTGCCCATTTTTTTTTTTTTTTGTATTGAGTAGTTCCTTTTCTGAACTATATTGAGTGGTAATACTGCTTTATATATATTCTGGATACAGTCTTTTATCTGATACATGATTCGCACATATTTTCTCCCATTCTGTGGCTTGTCTTTTCATTTTTAAACAATGTGTTTTGAAGAACCAAAGTTGTTCATTTTGGTGAAGTCTAATTTATTAACCTTCTCTTCTGTAGTTCATGTTTCATGTGTCCAAGGTAAGAAATCTTTCCCCAACCCAGGTCACTAAAATTTTTCCTGTGTTCTCTTCGAAAAGCTTTGAAGGTTTTCTTACCCTTAGGTCACAGGATCCATTCAGGGTTAATTTTTATCTATAGTGTATGATAAGGGTCAACATTCATTTTTCTTTTCTTTTTTTTTCTTTTACATAAGGATAGTCAACTATTTCAGCCCCACCCGTGGAAAAGATTATTCTTTCCCCATTGAATTGCCTTGGCTTCTTTGCCAAAATCCAAATGGCCATGCACATTTCTATTTCTGAATTCTCTAGTCTATTCTAGGATCTATATACCTATCTACATCAATACCACTTTTGATCATCGCTGTAGACTTAGAACACACCTTGAAATCAGCTAGTATAACTCAGATGTTCTTCTGTTTTAAAATTGCTTTGCATATGGTACCTCCTTTGCATTTCCATGTATACTCTAGAACCAGCATGTCAATTTCCACAAAAGCCTGCCAGGATTTTGACTGAAATTGTGTTGCATTTATATACCAAAATTTGGGGAGAATTGACATCTCAACAATATTGAGTCTTCTGAACCATGAATATGGTATATCTAGCCTTCTTTAATTTTTCTCAGTAATGGTTCATGATTTTCAGTGTACGTGACTTATACATGTTTTATGAAATTTCGAATAAAGAATTTAATATTTTAATGTTATTGCCTATGGCATTTTTAATAATTACAGTTATGATTGTATTTAATAATACAAATAATTTGTCGATATTGTTGTATGCTGTGATCTTGCTAAATTCACTTTTTAAAAGAATTTTTTAAATATTTATGTATTTTTGAGAGAGAGAGAGAGAGAGAGAGAGAGAGAGACAGAGTGTGAGCAGGGGAGGGGCAGAGAGAGGGAGACACAGAATCTGAAACAGGCTCCAGGCTCTGAGCTGGCAGCACAGAGCCTGATGCAGGACTCGAACGCATGAACTGTGAGATCATGACCTGAGCTGAAGTCAAAGCTTAACGAACTGAGCCACCCAGGTGCCTTTAAATTCACTTAAAAAAATTTTTTTTAATTTATTTATTTTTGGGAGACAGAGAGAGGCAGAGCATGAGCAGGGGAGGGGGAGAGAGAGAGGGAGACACAGAATCCAAAGCAGGTTTCTTCTGAGGCCTCTCACCTTGGTTTGTAAATGGATGTCTTCCCTGTATCTTCACATGGTTTTCTCACTATGCATGTCTATGTCCAAATTTTCTCTTCTTCTATAAGGGCACTAGTCATATTGGAGTATGACTCACCATAATGACCTCATTTTAACTTAATACCTCTTTAAAGAAACTATCTCTAAAAATGTCACATTCCGAGGTACTGGGGGTAGGACTTGAACATATGAATTGGGGAGGGCAGGCACAATTAACTTATAATACTCTCTCTCTCTTCTTTTGGAACTTCAATTTATAGGCCAATTTATATTGTTCTACAGATTACTGACACTCTGTTCTTACACTCTTTTTTTTTCAGTTTTATTCCTCTCTGTGTTTCATTTCGTATAGTTTCAATTGTTCTGTTTTCAAATATGCTAGCATTTTCTTCTTCCATGTCTGATTATGCACTTTTTATATTAGAAATTCCATTTGGGGGGCACCTGGCTGGTTCAGTCGGTTAAGCATCTGACTCCGGATCTCAGCTCAGGTCAGGTCATTATCTCACAGTTTGTGAGTTCCAGCCCCCTGTCTGGCCCTGCACTAAACAGGACAGAGCCTGCTTGGGATTCTCTCTCCCTCTGTGTCTGCCCCTCCCCCACTCATGTGCACACTCAATCTCTCTCTCTCTTAAAATAAATGAATTCACTTAAAAAAAAAAAGAAATTCCATTTGGGTCTTTTTATGTCTCTCATTTCTCTCCTTGTCACATCATGTTTTCCTCTGACTTTTTAAACATGGATTGTATTTTTAATAGCTCATGTACCACTCATATCTGTTAATTCAGTTCTATCATCTATGCTATTTCTGTGTATGTTTCACTTAATAATTGTTCTTTTTTTTTTTTTTTTTTTTTGGTTTATGACTTGTATTTTCCTTCTTTCCATGTCTAGTACTTTTTTTTAAAGTTTGTGGACCTGTAATCTCTCTCTCTCTTTTTAGTTTATTTATTTACTTTGAGAGAGAGAGAGGCAAGGGAGGAGGGCAGAGAGAGAGGGAGAGAGATAGAGAGAGAGAGAGAATCCCAAGCAGGCTCTTCACTGTCAGCACAGAGCCCAATGTAGGGCTCAAACCCATGAACCCTGAGATCATGACCTGAGCTGAAATCAAAAGTCGGCTGCCTAACTGACTGAGCCACCCAGGTGCCCTGATGTTTGGTAATTTTTTATTAGATGCCAGATATAGAGAATTTTACATTCTTGGATGCTGGATATATTGATATATTCTTTAAATATTGTTGGGCTTTGTTCTGGAATTCAGTTACGTCACTTCGGAAGAGTCCGATCCTTTCGAAGCTTGATTTACGATTAGTTAGGAAGGAATGGTTAGAATAGTCTTTTATCTAGAACTTATTTGGCCCCACTATCGAGGAACACCCTATGATGACTATCCAGTGCTCCACGGGAAGATTTCCCAATTGGGCTAGTGTATATGAACTAATCTAGTCATCTAGGATTTGTTAGAACTCTTGGAATTGTTATATCTACCCTATTCCAGGGATTATTCCCCCTCCCTGCTCAGTGGTTTCCTTACATGCATATGGAGATCAGGACAACACAACCAAAGATTACAAGGAGATCCCTCTGAAGAAATTTGAAGTGTCCTCTCTCTCTCTCTCTCTCTCTCTCGCTGCGTGTGTTTTCTCCAGCATTATCTCTGCAAAGTTTATCATTTTTGCCTCCCTGTGCTCTGAATTCAGTCTTCTCAACTCAGTGAGACTATTAGACTCTGTTTGGGGCCATCTTCACTGCACTGCACTTGTAAACTTATTCCAAGTCCCAAGCTCGGATACTCATAGGACTCACCTCCTTTGTTTCCATTCTCTCAGTGATCACTGCCCTGTAGTACCTATTGTTTAATGTCTGAAAGACATCATTTCATATATTTTGTCCATTTATCCAGTTGCTTAAGGTAAGAGGGTGAATCTGGCCCCTGGACGGAAGCAAAAATCCTCATATTTTCAAAATTTGTATTAAACCTGGTAATATGCTGGGGATGTAAATCACCTAGCAGAGTACTCGGCACTTGAATAGAGATAAGCTCCTTTTCTTCTCCTCATTTTGAAATGGTACAGGAACAACGTGAGCCATTTGAGCCATTCGAGCTCACGTGAGTCATTCCTGATGCTACAGGAAATGAATGGTTAGAAGAACATTCCATCTTTGTGCTTTAGAAATATACTTCAATTCCAGACGCATTTACTGAGCACCTATTGATGTGAGTTGCTATTCTAAAGCAAAAGTTTTGTCCACAACAGTGATTTCAGAGATGCTGGCATTCTTCCTCACGAGACTCCGTTTAGATTCCCATTTATGAGAAATTAAGGTTTGATGGTGAAGTAGGGTACTTCCTGGTGAGATTTACTGCCACAGACTTTGTCTGAATAGATTTCTTCTAATGATCAGGTCCTTCAATAAAAGGTATCTTCTACATTTCTAATTCTAATTGACCAGGGAGCCACTGCCCTGACCCATTAGTGTGGAGGTTGAAGCCTGCATTGCCATAATTTGGTGCTTGTCTTTCTTGTTTCCCTGCATTCTTCTCCTTGTCCAGAATGCCTGCTTGTGTCTTTAGAATCCCAACTTTCAGTGAGTAATGCTGTTAAACTCTGTACTTCAACCTCTTCCTGCCTACAGTGACAATAATAAGAGTGCCTGTTTCGCAGGATTGTTGGGGGGATGCAGTGACTTCATATGTGTAAAGATCTATAAACTGTACCTGGCAGACAGTGAGTCCTCATTAATGTTTGCTATGATTATCATTGTTACTACCGCCGCATTGTTGTTTGTTAATTATTATTTTTACGTTACCCAGTGAGAGCAGGATGCCCTGGGGAGGATCCTTATTTTAACTGGACTGTGGTTTCCTTCAGGGAAGGGTCCATTTGGTTTATCATTGTCTCCCTCGTGCCCACCTAGCCCATAGGAGCACTAGGGTGAGATGGTTAAGGTCAGGGGTCAACAAACTTTTCAGTAAAGGACAGATAGTAAATATTTTAGGCTTTATGGGACACAGTCTCTCTGCCCTTGTAGCACAAAAGCAGCCATAGTCAACACAAATGGGCCTGGTTATATTCCAGTGAAATTGTATTTTCAGGGGCGCCTGGGTTGCTCAGTAGTTCAGCATCTGATTTTGGCTCAGGTCATGATCTCATGGTTCATGAGTTCGAGTCCTACAGTGGGTGAGCTCCAACCCTGCATCAGGTGAGCACAAGCCCCGTTTTGGGTGAGGCCCACCTCTCTCTCTTCACCCGACCCCCCTGCCCCATCCCTCCTGAGATTCTCTCTCTCTGCCCCTCACTCACTTGTGACCTCTCTCTCAATCTCAGAAAAACAGTTGTATTTTCCAAAACAGACAGTGGAACAAATCTGGCCCATGGGCCATAGCTTGCCAACCCCTGGTTAAAAGTATTACTCTGCAAATCACACTGCCTGGACTCAAATCTCAGCTCTGCTACTAACCTTGTGACTTTGAATTACACCTTACTCATCCTTTGAGAACAAACTCAAGTTCTCTTCCTGTGGGAATTCCCTCTTGATGGCCCAGCCACAGGCCACCTCTTCCTCTTCCTCTTTATGGAAGTTCATTTGACATTATACTCTAGGTGGCCTTGGGTTCTCCAGAGAAATTTGACTATCTAACTTGTCCCCACACACTTTCTCTGTTTACCTTGTCATCAAATCTCTCCTGCAGTGGAACATAAGCTCCTCAGGGCAACTGGATGGCTCAGTCGGTTAAGCGTCCGACCTTGGCTCAGGTCATGATCTCATGGTTCAAGAGTTCGAGCCCCGCGTCAGGCTCTGTGCTGACAGCTCAGAGCCTGGAGCCGGCTTCCGATTCTGGGTCTCCCTCTCTCTGCCCTTGCCCCACTCGTGCTCTGTCTCTGTCTCTCTCTCTCTCTCAAAAATAAATAAACGTTTAAAAAAAAAAAGAACATGAGCTCCTCGCCATTGGTTCTCCAGCACCCAGGACGGTGCATGGCACGTAGCAGGCACCTAACACAATGTTGTTTATTGAATGAATAAATGAATATTTTGTATTGTTGTACCCTGTTGTTTTTATCATTTAATTTTTCTCTTTTTGGCTTTATTTCCCAAACTAGAGCCATAGTTTCTTGAAGACACATCTCCGATCATCAATTCAGGATTATCACGAAGATTAAGTGAAATTACACGTATAAGCATCTAACCCAGAGTTTGATGTATACGTGTCAACTGCTTGTTTACTAGTTGATATTTTCTTCTATTCACTTCATAAAGGTTTACTTCCCAGCCACTGTGAAAGGAATTGAAAGGCAAGGTCCTTAGACAAGTATGACATCTAAGACACTAACTGAGGTATATCATCAATGTAGCTGCATGAAATTGCCATATTTTAAACTCTGCAGTTCTGCAGGAAAGTGGTGGTATTTTTGCCACAGCCCACATCAAAGTCCAGATGGAGTGAGGGAGGGATGGAAACGGAGCCCCATAACCCCCAGGAACTCTTAAGATTTCATCTCCTGAGTAGTATGGTCCATCTGTTTTCTGTAACTTCCTTAGCAACTTAACAAGTAAATCCTTAAATAGTAACTGCCAGCAATATTTCAGGGGTTTTTTGTATTTCTTATCAGGTACAAGAACCACGAAGGTAGCCCCTTATAAACCGTTCTGCCGTGAGAGACGTCCATCGAGTTGCTCTTCTGGATCCATATGCCCTTCAGTCTGTCTCTAGGGGAGGTCTCTACTCACAAATCCTTCATTGGACATCCATCGTTCCTACCAATTAGCATCCGATATCCCTTCCTGAGGCAGCAGCTGCCAGGTGTTCCCCGGGACCCTTTCCCATCTCAGACTAATGGTTAGGGTAAGGATGGTGTCCCTTGGATAATTACTTATTTAGCAAATCATTCTGAGAAGCACACCTCTTATCTATCTATCTACCTATCTATCTATCTATCTATCTATCTATCTATTTTGGGAGAGAGAGACTGGATCCCAAGCAGGCCCCCACTGTCAGCCTGGAGCCTGTCGTGGGGCTTGATCTCATGAACCTTGAGATCATGACCTGAGCCAAAACCAAGAGTCAGACACTTAACTGACTGAGCCACCCAGGCACTTGAGAAGCACATATCTTTTTTTTTTAAGTATGTAAAAACAATGCTTGTTCTTGCGACTTTCATCTCCTGGATGGTTCTGTCTTTGAAGAGATTTTTTTTTTTTTTTTTTTTTTTTTTTTTTTTTTGTGGTTTGATTAGAAATGTGCTGGTCAGACCTGGAAATACGATGAGTGTGTTCACGCGTCAAATCGGTTTCTTATCTCAGGTGATGTTTTTCAAATCAGGTCTTTTTGGTTTTCTTTCATTGTTATTTTAAATACGACTGAATTTAGTCACCATCAGACTAGTCAGTGCTGTTTTATCATTCAAACTCCCAATAGCTAGAATCCAACCTCAGAAAATGTGCATTCTTACACTGTTGACCATCATGAAATGACATCAGCAGATTGGAATAGGAGGCTTCGTGTTCCTCATCTTGGTTCGTGCGTTTCACCAGCAAGTTCCCAGCACCCGCCAAGCCCAGATATGACAATCATAGATATTTTCAGATTTTTCAGTCCTGATTTCTAAAATATCCTTTTGTCTCCAACCATGTCTAGTTGGCCAGCTGTCTCGATTTTTGGATTGGGAACCCAAATCACTGTAAGAATAGAGTGCTTGCTTTCATCACCCGAATTCTTAGCTCCTTCACTCCACTTACTCTGTTCCTTGTCCCTCTTGTTCTTCCTGCTTCTGGAATGTGAGTCTTTGGCTTTCAGCCCTTCCTTTGGCAAACTGTGATGACCTTTTCTCCTGATGATTATTGTAGCAGACAATGTCATGCTTCCTGATCCTCTTGGGTCCCCTAACTTATTGCTATTTTTAATTATTGTTTAACTACACAAAGACAGCACTGGAAGTGCTCAGGGGTTCCCCATCCCCTCCTCCATAGTCTCAAGACCATTAGCCACTGACTGTAGAAGGAGCACAAACACCCAGCTGAGGTTGGGACAACTGTGAGGCATTCCTTATGCTCACGGTTCCCCTGAGGTTGAGGCTGAGGCTGAGCCTTGCAGAGCCTTCTGCCTGAGATCTCCCCCCTGCTTGGTGTTATGGGTGGAATTGTGCCCCCCCCCCCTTGCACCCACCACCCAATTCACACATTAAAGTCCTGACCTCTAGTACCTTAGAATGTGAACTTATTTGTAAATAGAGTAGTTACAGGTATAATTAATTAAGATGAGGTTATACTGGAGAAGGGTGGGCCCTAATCCAATATGATTTGCATCCTTGTATAAAGGAGAAGTTTGGACACAAAGACGTACACATGTGCAGAATGCCAGGGGAATGTGAAGGCAGGGATTGGGGTGAAGCATCTACAAGCCAAGGAAGACCGAAGATTGCCGGCAAACTACCAGAAGCTGAGAGAGAGTCGTGGAACAGATTCTCCCTCACAGCCCCCGGAAGGAACCAACCTGCCAAGACCTTGGACTTCTAGCCTCTGGAACATGAGATAATACATCTCTGCTGTACAAGCCATTCAGATGGCAGCACTTTGTTAGGGAAGCCCTGGGAAACCAATGCCCTTGGCTTCCTACCTTCTCCTGTCCTACTTCCCACTCCCTTACATGTGTCTTCTGGGAGCACTTCCATGATCAAACCACTTGCACATGAATTCTCATCTCAGGGCCTGCTTCCTGGGAACGTTGAACAGATATCGGGTGTTAGATATCTCTCACCAGCATGGATCTCTCCTGAGCTAGACAGAGGATCCAACTGCCTACCCGACACCGCACCTGGTCATCTCTCAGATATTTTAAACTCAGTGTGACAAAATCAGACTCGCCACTTATGAAGTCTCTCTGCTCCCCAACCGTGCCTCCCTAAAATGTGATGGCACCATCAAGCTTGAAATGGCTCATGTCAGAAATTTGAAAACCACCTTTGCCCACTTTTCCTCTCTCGCTCTCTTAGAGCTCATCATTGTTCAAAGCCTGTCAGATTCCCCCTCAGTTCCCAAGTCCCTCCTCCCCACTCCATTCCTCTCCGTTACTGCCCTGGCCGGTCCTTCACTTATCTCTCTTGGATGATTACACTAGTCTTCCCTCTTTTATCCCCTATACCATTCATACCAGAATGCCTCCATGACCCAACCCAATGATGTTACTCCTTTTCTTAAAACTTGTCAATGTCTCTCTATCACCAAGAGATGAGATCCAAATTCCTTGGCATGGTGAGCCTAGCTCCTGCCCCATGTGGCAGCTTCCACAAGGGCCTCACTGAACCATCAGGAGTTCCCTGGGTGTGTATGCCAGTGCTCTCCTGCCTCCTGCTTTAACTGTTTTTAAGTCTAGAACCACCCCCTGCCTTCATCCTACGGCTGGCTAATTCTCATTCGCGCTCCAATCTCTTCTGAAGCTTGACCAGCTCCATGGAGGCCCCCCAGCCACTCCACCTGCCAACTCTGCTGTGCCCTGAACATCTTGACCACACCCCAGGACGTTACCCATCATTCTGAATTGTAATCGTTCACCCTTCTCACTAGACTGAACTCTGTGAGGAGCAAAGGAGAGAACACAGCCAGAGCGAGAGCCAGAGCGAGGGAGCTGGGCAGAGCCTGGAGGAAGCTTTTCCAAACCCTGCTTTGTTATCCTGCCAGCAGTGTTTTCTTTAATACCATGTTCCTGGACACTGTAAAACCAAAATTAACCTCATCTCCATCCCCCCTCTCCTCTCCTTGATTGGTGCTACCCTTTGCCTGGGACAGGCAGACAATCATGGTGGCAACAGAAAGACAACTTCCTTCTAAGGTTTTAGGGGTTTGTGTTTGTCTTGAGTAAAGGAGGAGGGTGAAATCAGAACTCAGAAGGGGAGATTAAGCTCATCTTTAAGTATAGTCTTTTTGTTTTCTGCCTCTTGTCTATTGCTTTAATGCAAAGGTTTCCATTGTTAAAGAAATGAGAACTCATTTAGACTTTGAGATTAGAATGAAGGTAATGAGTATCCTCAATGCACTACTTACATAAAATGCATTTTACTTTATCTTTACTGAGTTTACAATGGAAGGTTTGTGCTCTGTGACTCACTCATTCAGTAAGCATTTACTGAGCACCTACTATGTGCCAGGCACTGGGCTAGATTCTGGGGATACAGAATTCACTAAGAAATGGTGCATCTCCACTGGCAGACACCCAAACACTAAAGAGAACACTGTATGGCTGTCAGATGGCCACTTGTTCCCCAATCTTTCTTCTTGCCTTCTTCACGGTAACAGGTTCCTCAGCCCCTGTGGGCACCTGGGGCAGATAGTGAGAGAGGGGCCGGGACTCTCAGAGGCCAGTAGGAAAGGATGACGGTGGTGGTGGATGGGGTGGGAGTGGGGGTTAGTTCTCAGGAGCAGAGAGGAAGGAAACTTTGCAGCCATAACATGTGACCCAGACTTCAGGAATGAATACTGGAGTTTGTTAATCCTTTTTTTTTGTTTGTTTGGAGATGATTATATGGCTTTTCTTTGTTAATTTCTTAATATAGTGAATTATGTTGATTGATTTTTGAATATTAAACCCATCTTCCACATCTGGGATAAACCCCATTTGGTCATGACTTATGTATTGTTGGATTTGAATGGCTAAAATTTTATTTAGAATTTTAACAACTGTATTTATGATAGATTTTGGTCTGTAGTTTTTCTTCTCTTTTCTCCCTTCCCTTCCCTTCCCTTCCCTTCCCTTCCCTTCCCTCCCCTCCCCTCCCCTCCCCTCCCCTTCCCTTCCTTTCCTTTCCTTTCCTTTCCTTTCGATTTTTTTTTCCTCTGTAGTTTTCTTATAAAGTCTTTGTCGGATTTTGGAATCAGGGTAATATTGTCTCCATAAAATGAATTGGTAAGCCTTAGACCTTGGATTTCCTGGAAGATTTGATGTCGATTTGGTATTATTTCTTCCTTAAGTGTTTGAGAGAATTCACTAAACAAGCATCTGTGCCAGGAAGTTCCTTTGTAGGAAGATTTTTAACTAAATATTTAATTTCTTTAGTAGATTTAGGGCTATTCAGGTTCTCTGTGTCTTCTCGAGTGAGTTGTTAGTTCGTATTTTTCGGGGAATTTGTCCATTTCATCTAAGTTGTTCATAAAATTGTTCATATTATCCCATTATTATTTTTTAAAATATCTGCAGGATCTGTAGCAATGCTACCTCTCTCATTCCTGATATTGGTAATTTGTGTTTTTTCTCTTTTCTTTCTGATCAGTTTCGCTAGAGATTTATCAATTTCATTGATCTCCTCAAAGCTTTTGGTTTCATCAATTTTTCTCTATTACTTCTCTAGATTTTTTTCTTTCATTGATTTTTATTCTTATCTTTATTATTATTTTCCCCTTCACCTTTCTTTGGATTTCATTGGCTCTTCTTTTTCTGGTTTCTTGAAATAAAAGCTGAAGTCCTTTCTTTGACAGCTTTCTTCTTTCTGAATATTTGGTGCTATGAGATTCCTTTTAAGTATTTCTTTAGCAGAATCCCATACATTTTGTGTTTTCATTTTCATTAAGTTCTATTTTGCCTTTTGATTTCTTCCTTGACTCAGGGGTTAGTCAAAGTGTATTATTCGTTTCCACATCCCTGGGACTTCAGAGATCTTTTTATTACTGATTTCTAATTTAATTTCATCATGGTCAGGAAACATAATGTGTGTGACTTGAGTCTTTTTATACTTGAGTCTTATTTTGTTGCCCAGAATATGGTCTATTCTGGTAAATGTTCTGTGTGCACTGGAAAAGAATGTCTATTCTGCTGTTGGTGGTGTTCTATGAATGTCAGGTCGAGCAGGTTGCTAATGCTGTTCAAACTCTCTGTATCATCACTGGTTTGCTCACTACCTGTCCTATCAGTTATTGAGAGGGACACATTGAAATCTCAGACTGTAATTGTGGATTTATTACTCCTTAAAGTTCAGTCAGTTTTGGCTTCGTGTATTTTGAATTTCTATTATTAGACACATAAGCATCTAGGATTTTTATGTCCTCTTGAGGAGCTGACCCGTTTGCCATTAAGAAATTGCCTTTTTAAAATTCCTGGTAATATTCTTTCCTCTGAAATACACTCTAATATTAATATAGCTACTCAACTTTCTTTTGACTGGTGTTGGCATGGTCTAGCTTTCCCCATCTCTTTAGTTTTATCCCATCTGTGCCTTTCTATTTTAAGCGTATTTATGAAAGGCCCTATACAGTTGGGTCTTCCCTCCGAATGCAATCTGACAGTCTCTGTACGTATTTAGACCATTTACATGTAACATGATGATCCGTATAGTTTGTTTAAATTGACCATCTTACTGTTTGTTCTCTAGTTTCACCATTTGGTCTTCTTTCTTTTCTCTTTTTCTGTCTTCTTTTGGATTCCTTAAATATTTTATATTTTATTTTTTTTTAAAGAGAGAGGGCATGAGTTGGGGAGAGGGATGGGGGGAAGGAGAGGGGGAGAGAGAGAGAGAGAGAGAGAGAGAGAGAGAGAGAGAGAGAGAATCTTAAACAGGCTCCAGGCTCAGCACAGAGCCCAATGTAGGGTTCGATCCCACAACCCTGGGATCATGACCTGAGCTGAAATAACAGTTGGATGCTCAACCCACTGAGCCACTCAGGCACCCCTGGATTCCTTAAATATTTTTAGCGATTCCATTTATTGGCTGATTAACTATGATTCTTTGTTTTCTTTTATTAGTGGTTGTGTTAGGAGTTAGAGTATATATTTAATTTATCCATCTACCTTCCAGCGATACTGTATCACTTCACCTACAGTACACAGACCTTCCAATAGCGTATTTTCATTTCTCCCCTCCAGACCTTTGTGCATCTAGCACAAGCCTGGGAGGTGATTCTTTATTTCAATTTATTATTTATTATAATACTGCTATCAATAGGACAGTAGCTAACATATAGTGAGCACTTCACATGTGAGTTCTCATTTGGGCACTTGTTTCATCCAAGTTATCTCAGAATGGCATCTCCCATGTTACAAAATATCTTTACATAAACAACATTTCTGAGTACTTGCTCTGGGCCCAGCACTGTTCCAGCTGCATGCAATCGCATGCACTGATTTATCAACCTTAGTAATAACCCTGCAAGGAAGGTAGAGGGAATTTGGGTAGCTTGCTCAAGCCTGGAATCTGAGCCTATCAATCTGACTCCAATATCTACCTTCTTAACTGGTGCACTCTTAATAGGGACTATACTGATCTGTTAAATTAAAATAAATAATTATAATACTTTTAGTAGGAGATACTTCACATCAGGATAACAGATAAAGATATCAAGGAAGTCATCTTGGCTCTCCAAAGGCAACATTTTTCTTTTGAAGACCCACATACTAGTCCCCTCTTGGAGGCTTGATGATTTTGACGGCTCATGGAGCCGTCAGGCACTCAGATCTCCCTAACTGTCTGCTTCCTCAGATCAAAGTCTTGGCTTCACTTTAGAAGTAAAATCTATGTTTTTGAGAGTATAATCTTACTTCACTAAGTTTTATTTTTTGATAAGTTTTCAGTGAAAATCATTGTCCAAGAACCATGAAGTTTAAAAAGAAAGGGCCAGGGGCGCCTGGGTGGCGCAGTCGGTTAGGCGTCCGACTTCAGCCAGGCCACGATCTCGCGGTCCGTGAGTTCGAGCCCCGCGTCAGGCTCTGGGCTGATGGCTCGGAGCCTGGAGCCTGTTTCCGATTCTGTGTCTCCCTCTCTCTCTGCCCCTCCCCCGTTCATGCTCTGTCTCTCTCTGTCCCTGAAATAAATAAACGTTGAAAAAAAAATTAAAAAAAAAAAAAGGGCCAAAGATCTATTCTACCATCTGAGTTCTCCTTTTACTTTTAGGGTCTTGTAGGGGATTTATGCTTTAAAATTGTATTTCTTTTAAGATAGTTCTAGAGGAGCTATGGTGGATGGGTGCCTAGTTAACACAATGATTTTTTTCTTGAATAAAAGAAGACTAAATCAACACGAACTAAAGTACTTGTGCTACGAGCCATGTAAATGCGGGTTATTCTGCAGGACTATACACTAAGGTATTCTTATTTCCATTTTACAGATGAAGAAACCGGGGCTCAGGTTAACACAGCTAATACATGGGAGAGGGGAACCATGAAAGCAGGTCTCTCTTCAGCACACGCCATGCTTTCTCTAGTTCCGCTCATCACCAGAGAGTGCATCCGTTATTATTTTCTTTTTACGGTTCTTATTTATTAACTGTAAGGGCTAAAGTACATTAAAAAAGAAATAACCTTGTGGTTTCTTATTTTACATGGAAGCATATTTCTAAAGAAGTCAAGAAAGGAAAAGGAATCTGACGTTGATGCTTGCCTGGGCGAAGTTGGGGAATCCCATAGGTTTTTGTTTTTGTTTTTGTTTTTGTTTTTTTTTGCGTTGAGACACAAATTGCTGTAATCCGTATTCACTTTAAAGGTGATATAGCTGTTACACATTCTGCACATACTGTTTTGTGTGCCCAATTTCACTGTTTTTGCTTTGGTCAGCAGGTGGCAATATTGGGTCGCAAGGAACATTTAATGTTCTTAAGCGATGAGGTCAACAGTGACTTTACTTTCATGTATATAACTGTATTTTACAATAAAATAATGGGTTACAATTTGAACTCTTGAATCCTATTTCTTCCCATGAAGAAGGTAACACAAATATTTCAGGCAGCTTCTTTGAGGGGGGTGCGTAGACGTCAGGGTGCTTGTCCTGGAACCTCAGTGAGGAACGGGACCCGCATTCTTACCCTCTTGCAGTAGAGCCACTGGACCCTGATGGTGACCTCTGGACTCCTGAAAGTAGGCACTAGTCACAGGGCTCAGAGTCACTTAATAGAAAGGTAGGTTCCTCACTTAAAGAAAGTGACGATGGAGATTATAGCAATATCTCATTTCTTTAGAGATTCCCCAATCCAATAATTTCAGTTGTTAAGATGCCATTCTAAAAGTGAATCAGGGTGGGAGAGGGGAGCATTTACACCAACACAATGGTTGTAGAGTGGATGTATAGAGACAAATTCATGTAACTTATGCCTGAGAGAGACACTGAGCTCCTATTAGAAACTGTTTACTCTTAATGCAGACGGAATTCAAATGTGGCTACTTAGTTTTCAGGTACACAGCAGAGGTGGAAGAGAGAACAATTGCTGGGGGCAGGTGCAAAGACAAACTCAAGTTCATCCATCAGGGTAGGAGGCCTGGGAACAGGAAGACGAAAAGAACAGAAGGTGAGACTTGAAGGCCTGGGACTGCAGGGCTAGGACAGACAGCCCCAAGGTGTCACTGCCCAGTGCTCAGCCCAGTGAGAAAGGCCCCGAGCCATCCATCTGAGCAAGGGTTGTATCTGCAATGCTCCATTTCATAAGGCAAGTAAGTGTGTAATGAGATAGAGATGAAGAGATTCCTTCCAAAGTGGGGAAAGAGAAAAAATGGTTTGCTGCAAAGAGTGGTTGCAGTGACTGTGAAAGTGAACTCTTCCCCCAGGGAGAGGCAGTGTGAGCCCTTGGGTCTGGAGGCCGACAGACCTGCGCACAGATCCCAGCCGAGACATGTGGAGGGAGCAACCGACAGGTGCTCACGCTCCCTAAGCCTTGGTTTCCCCATCTGTACAATGGGGATTAGAGGGTTTTGGTGAGCGTGCCAAGCCCTTAGCCCAAGCCAGCATACATCAGTCCCAGCTATCATTTTTTATGCCAGGTAAGCCAAAGTGTAAATGTGTGGTCATGACCTCCACCTCTGTTGGGATCCCTAGGACCACAGCCACGCCTTGGATTGCCCTTTTCCTGCACAGGTGTTAGGCTGGTTCCCACAACTGGGCCCGGGGTTCTGGCTGTAGCCTACGGGACACTGTTCTCTGTGTTTGCTGCAAAGCGTGGCCACTGGTCCCACCCCACCTATATAGCTGGGGATCCCTGGCCATATGGCCACTCTGCCCCCTGCACTTTTGGCCACTCTCAGTGCTGCTTCCACCTTGTGCCTGGACACTGCTATTCCATCCCACCAGGAGGTCCTCACTGAGGCCCAACAGTATAGTGACCCTCTCTTTCTTTTTTTTTTTATTTTTTAATTTTTTTTTTTCCACGTTTATTTATTTTTGGGACAGAGAGAGACAGAGCATGAACGGGGGAGGGGCAGAGAGAGAGGGAGACACAGAATCGGAAACAGGCTCCAGGCTCTGAGCCATCAGCCCAGAGCCCGACGCGGGGCTCGAACTCACGGACCGTGAGATCGTGACCTGGCTGAAGTCGGACGCTTAACCGACTGCGCCACCCAGGCGCCCCTTGACCCTCTCTTTCAACTGAGGCTCAGCAAAGCCGGTGTTGCGAGACTGAGCCTGGCCTCGTGGACAGCACTGACCTCAAGATGAGTCCCTGACTGGCTGGACCCTGTCCCTTTCCTTATGTGAAATTCGCATCCCTCCTATCACCCCTCCTTGCTTCCCCCAGGAAAGCACTTTTAGCGCCCTGGTGGCTTTGATGACAGCTCAGGGTTCCCACACTGCATTACAAAGTCGAACCTGGGGTGTGCCTGGTTCCCAGACACGCCCCATGTTAGTTTCTTGTGGCTGCTGTTACAAAGTACCGCAAACTGCGTGACTTAAGTCAACAGCAATTTATTCTTCCACAGTTTTGGAGACCAGAGGTCTGCAATCAAAGTGTCGGCAAGGCTGTGCTCCCTCTGCAGGCTCTAGAGGAGAATTGTCCCTGGCCTCTTCCAGCTTCTGGGGGCTCCATAGCTGTGGCTGCAACACTCCGGTCTCTGCCCCACCTGCACATGGCCTTCTACCCTTCTGTGCCTTCTCTTCTTGTGTCTCTTATACAGACATGTGTCACTGGATATAGGGCCCATCAGGGTAGCCCAGGATGACTTTGTCTCCAGATCCTTAATGACATCTGCAAAACCCTTTTTCCAAATAAGGTCCCATTTGCAGGTCCCATATCTTTTGGGGGCCACCATTCCACCCAGTACACACCCCCATGCCTTGCTGGTCACTGAACATGGAGGGAGAGCTGTAGAGGATGGCTCTGGAGTCTTTAGTTTGGGTTTCCCCAGGCTCTTATAGGAGTCCATTTGAGGTACCTACTCACCCTGCCCCTCCCCACTCCCCTCGCTCTTCCCAGTTCCAATGCCTTCCAGAAATCCAGGCCATGTTCATGCATGCTAAGAAAGGACTGGAAAGATCTTCAGCATCTCCAGAGCTGTCCATAGGAAACACTGTGGTCCCTGCCCTCATGTCACACAGTTTTCCCAAAGCAGGGCCCTGTGAGTCCCACTAGGGGAGCCCCAGCACCCTCAACACTCTTACATTCAATCCACAAACCTAGCTGCCTCCCTGGTAATCTACCTCGGACGTTGACATCACTCCGTGAGCGTCCCAACTGCAGCCTCACCAGGCTTTGTGTATTAGATCACCTCCACCTGCTGAAAGTCCTCAGCACCGAAAGTGTACCCATCACACACACACACACACACACACACACCAAGTCAATGCCTCAAGGTAAAAAACCTAGCACCGTTAATCACCACAGGTATTCTGAAAAGATTATATCCACATTGGACTTTTGGAAACTGGCTTCGTTTTTTGTAGGGATTTTCAATATTTTAGCAATGATCTACATTTCCTTTCTCATCATTTAAATGTCTTCTCTCCTAATTTAAATATTCCAGTGCAACTCCCAGTTGTGATTTGTAAGTGTTCACTGTAGTGAACGCTCAAAAGTCACACAGGAGGCGGGATGACACTTCGTCTGGCCGGTCTGTCCCGGACATCAGACATCGTGAAGTGTCTCTCAGCCCTGCCCCCTAAAGGCCAGCAGTGCCTCCTCATCAGTGAGGACCAGCGAGCAGCTCCAAAGAGCAGAACAGGCCAGGGCACTGGGCCTGGGAACCAGAGCCCCTTCCCCCAGAAGGGATCGGGGGTGCCTTCCGGGAGGAGCTTCAGGGCGTGCTTGCGGGCAGCCAGGCTTTGTTGAAATGGGTTTCTCTGAAATGTTTTCTCAGTTCCACCTCTAAGAGTATCCTATTCCCTTAAAATAACCACAATCTTGCTCTTCTGATATAAATCTGGGTTTTTTTTAGGTTTATTTATTTATTTTGAGACAGAGAGAGAGAGAGAGAGAGAGAGAGAGGACAATTAGGGGAGGGGCAGAAAGAGAGGG
The DNA here is from genome assembly GCF_007474595.2 of Lynx canadensis. Taxonomy (NCBI): domain Eukaryota; kingdom Metazoa; phylum Chordata; class Mammalia; order Carnivora; family Felidae; genus Lynx; species Lynx canadensis. The sequence goes on along the minus strand of NC_044320.2, from coordinate 36,064,399 downwards.
AGAGAGAGAAAATCCCCAGCAGGCCCCTTGCTGTCAGCACAGAGCCTGAGGCAGGGCTCAAACTCACAAACCTCAAGATGATGACTTGAGCTGAAGCCAAGAGTCGGGATGCTTACCCAGGCGCCCCTCTGATATAAATCTTGAAACATATTGATTTTACTGATGGGTGCTGGATAAGCTCTAGGTTCCAATCTGCCTAACATTTAATAATTTGAAGACCTGCCAGATCTTTGTGTCTATATGGGGAAATTTACCTATATGCAAATGGCCACATTTGCTGAACCCGACCAAATGCAAAGCAAGCCTTCATTCTTTCAAAGGATCGGTAGCCTTTGGGAGAGGTGCGTGAGCAGGATCCACAGATCCTTTGCCGGAGGGGGATCTGCTGGCTGCTTTCCGATTCGACAAAGCCAAGGTGGGGACTTCTACCCAGGCCCCTAGTTTCGGGGCTTTCCTCAGTGCAGCTAACTTCAGGACTCTGTGTGTGCTAATTACCCACATTCCCAGGGGGCCTGTGTTCCCCGGAGGTCTGGAAGAGCCCTTAGATTTTTACTTTTTGGAGCAAGATCCTCAGGCCTCTGGCAGCCAGGTGCTCCCAAACTCTCCACTTGGGAGCCTGCTTTCACCTGGCCTCGCTTGGCCAGCGGGTAACTCCCGGAAGTTGTAACTAGAGGAGGAGGAGACGGAGCTCTTTCTGGTGCGTAAATATTGACTTGTGGTTTTGTATCATGGCAATCAAGGCCCTTCTTGCCCTGGGCCTGCCACACTCTGGACTCCTATTCCTCCGCACATTGCCCCCCACTATTCTATTGCACAGACAATTAGATTGGCTACGATCTGGAAAATAAGCATGAAAAAAGCTCTATTTTGTTCGCTCAAGTCTTCATTTTAGATCGTCTTTCCTCTGCCTCGCTGCCTGGTAGAAGCTTCCTCCTGCTTCCTGGCCTCAGAGAAGGCTTGCTGGCTCAGCCTGGCTAACACTCCCACATAGCAGCATTTCGTGCCCAGGCCACGTGGGCCCAGGTGTCGCAGCTGTGGGCCGCCTGCCTTTGGGAGTCTGGGTTAGCCACTCCTCGCTCGTTCTTTCAGCATCTGGGCAAACATCTCACCAAAGCCCTGTCTCGGTATCATAATGGCCCCTTGCTGAGCTGGCCCCAAGGCTATGAGCTTCTGGAGGGCCGGCCCACATTTCTGTTTGATTGCTTGCTTTTGTGGCTTCCCGTCCTGAGCACAATAAATAGCACAGACGAAACGTGCTCAGCTAAAATTAACTGAATTAAGTAGAATTTCAAAGCTGAAGGGAGGACAATTAACTTCCGATCATCTACTCCAGAGATCACCACATGTCCAGAGAGACAAACTGGTTTGGCTAAACTCACCAGCAAGTTATGAGGGAGGGAAGACCAATCCATTCGCCATGACAAATGGTTCCAGAACACTTGCTTTTTACTTAGCGTGCTGCACGGCATCATGGGGTCAAAAGAGACAAGAACATTTGTTTTTCCACATAAGAAACTTACACCGCAGGGGCGCCTGGATGGCTCAGTCGATTAAGTATCAGACTTGTGCTCAGGTCATGATCTCGCAGTTCATGAGTACGAGCCCCGCGTCAGGCTGTGTGCTGACAGCTCAGAGCCTGGAGCCTGCTTTGGATTCTGTGTCTCCCTCTCTCTCTCTGTCCCTCCCCTGCTCACTGTTCCTCTTTCTCTCTCAAAAATAAATAAAAAACGCTTACAATTTTTTTTTTTAAAAAGAAACTTATACTGCAGCCCCCTGACAGTTAAATTATATTGTAGCTGACCCTCACCAAAGCCTTACTGATAGATCAGTGAGTGGGCAAAGGACGAATCTTTTTATTATCTAAACTCCCTGGTGTAAAATGCACACAGATATGAGAAAATGCACACAGTTTAAGTATACAACGCAAAATTCTCACAAAGTGAGCACTCACTTAACGACACTCCTATCAAGAAAGAAAATTATGCCGGTGCCCAAAAGCCATCTCTACGCTTTCTCCCAGCTACTGCCTATTCCTTCTTCAAAAGCAACTACCTTCTTGACTTAACCCTGGATTTGTTTTTGCCTGGTTTTGATCTGTATGTAAACGGAGCAGTGCAGGGATGGTTCCTTTGTGCTGGCATCTTTTGCCTAATGTCATGTTTGGGCTGTCATGGTATATTAGGTGTGGTTTGCTCCTTTTCATTGCTGCATAGAATTTCATTGTATGATCCCACCATCCTCACCCCCACTAACTTAGTTTGAACCCTAAACGGCCTGGTTTTAAACACTGCCTCCACTCCACGGTACCTGTGTGATTTGGGGTAAATTGATAAATTTCCGGTGCCTCCGTTCCTTCATCTGTAAGATGTGCATAATAATAGTTTATAATGTAAAAAGGATTTTATGTTATGTTCACAGGTCTATGCTTTGCTTTTTAAACGTAAAATTTTGTTTGGGTTATTATTGCTATACCTACGCAGATCTTGTGCGGATCTGTATCATTTTTAAAAATGGCCACACAGTATTCCATCCTATAAATGCATTATACCTTATTTAACCAGTCTCTTATTGGTGGGCATCTTAAGTTATTGGCAGACTTTGCTATCATAAACAATGCAAGAATTACTAAGAATATACCTGGCTGTCCTTTTGCAAATATATTTTGGGTTAAATGTCTGGCAACGTGCCAGATCAAAAGGCACATGCTTTTGAGATTTTGATCACATTTTTCTCCAGAGGTTGTACCAATTTATGCTTTCAACAACCGCATGTCAGACAACCTGATTCTCATCAACAATGAACATTACCAAATGTGTTGAGTTTTTGCAAACTGGCAAGGTGCAACATTTTTATCTTTTTGTTTGTTTTTATATTTAAACAATTTTAAGAACCGGGGTGCCTGTATGGCTCCGTCAGTTAAGTGTCCAGCTCTTGATTTCAGCTCAGGTCATGATCGCACGCTTGTGCAACCTAACCTGATCCTGCGTCAGGCTCCACACTTGGTGGAGGGTTAGGGTTAGGGTTAGGCTCCACTTGGCGTGGAGCCTACTTGGGATTCTCTCTCTTTCCCTCTCTCTGCCCCTCCCCCAACTCTGTCAAAATAAACAAATAAAATTTTTTAAAAAAATTATGAGAACCATTTGCATCTACCTGCTCTTATTTTTAGTTTATTTTTCTACCAGATTGTTTTTGGTTTTGTAAGAAACATTTAAGACTCTTTGTAAACTAAAGAAGCTTATACATTCAAGAAATATGTTGCATATAGTTTCCTTCCAGCTTGTCATTTGTCATTTGATTATGTTTACCATACATAGTTTGACTATCTTGTTGTGCAATTTATCAATACTTGCCTTATGGCTCTGGATCTTGTCTTTTGCTACACCACTCTTAGATCGTCTTTTGTTTCATTACTTTCATAGTTTGTTTTTTTTTTAATTTTTTTTTTAACATTTATTTATTTTTGAGACAGAGAGAGACAAAGCATGAATGGGGGAGGGGCAGAGAGAGAGGGAGACACAGAATCGGAAGCAGGCTCCAGGCTCTGAGCCATCAGCCCAGAGCCCGACGCGGGGCCCGAACTCACGGACCGCGAGATCATGACCTGAGCCGAAGTCGGACGCTCAACCGACTGAGCCACCCAGGCGCCCCATGTTTGTTTTTTTAATGTTGAAGTTTCTGCCCTATTTGGGATTTATTTTGGTAAATGCGCTGGGCAGGAATAGAGCTTTATATTTTTTCAAAGAGCTAGTCAGTTTTCTCATAATTTATTAAATGATCTAACTTGTCCAACTGGTTTCAAATGCTACTACCTTCAGAAGGTACTAAATAAGTCTATGTGTTTGGTTTTCTTTGTGAATTCTCTTTTCCATTCCATTGAATTATCTGGCCATTTCCTCTCTAGAAGAACATGGGATTTTATTCACTCATACGCTTTAATATCTGTTAGGGCCACTTATTCTTCCTACCCCTTCCTCCCCCCCCCCCCCCCCCCACCAAATTTTCTTTGTATTCATTTCTTTGAATTCTGGTATCATTTTGGAAAATTCCTTCTCTTCCGAGATACTATTTTATTGAAGTAACAACATTTATGCACTAATTCAGAGAGGTTTGATTTTATATTATTTTCTGTTTCCAGAATGAGAGAAATCTTCTGCTATATTGCTCAGTTATTTAAAAGTTTTCTGTGTATACGTTTTCCACATTTCTTCTACAATTTATTTCTTAGTATTTTACTTCTTCACTTGCTATGGTAAAAGGAGATATTCTTTCTATTATATTTCCCAACAGGCTATTGTTTATTTATATTAAAACGATTTATTTGTATACTTTAATGAATCACCACCTTTTGATACTCTCTTTAGCTCCCAAGTTTTGGGGTGAGCCTCTTTACCTCTCTAAAAATATAACCAGACCATCCGTAAATCACAGTCACTTTACTTTCCAATATTTGTATCTCTTGTTCCTTTTTCGAACTGCATTGGATTGTGCTTCCAGAACTCTGTTAAGCAACAGTGGGAGAGTATTCCTGATTTTAACGTTGTGCTTCCCTTTGGTGTGTGGGAAGACCTGTGGTTGCATCAAGATCAGACCCTCTTTCCTCTGTTCTAGGCTGAGCTGGGAAACTAAACTTTGGTGAGAGAATTCTCCCTGAGCCAGTCACCTCACAGGAGCTGTGTCAAAGCCCCACTCAGTAATAAAGTATTTGTTGTCTTTCTTTGTTTACCATGTGTGTCTGTCTCTCTCAGTCTCTGTAGAGGTGGATGATGTGGAAAGGGTAGCTACCTGAGACCAGATTTGAGCTTCCTTGTCTCCTAGCCAAGTTATGTCCCGCCCTGTTATGTCATTTCCAGTAATACATTTTTCACTTACTAACTATAACTCATTTCCTGTTTGACATTTTTACCTTATATGTGTTTATTCGAATAGTCTGTTTTACCAACCCTAGTTTATGTTTTTAAAGTTCTGGAACCAAATTGCATTTCCCCACGTACACCCAATCCCCAGTGTGAAGTCCTGCATGCAGTAGGGCCCCCAACAGCTAATTAACTGACGTTACTTACGGGAGTACACCTGGAAATTAGGAAAGTACACTTTATGGACAACATGAAGATCTTAATAACAATGACAATGGGGAGGGGCGCCTGGTGGCTCAGTCCAGTAAGCATCCAACTCTGGATTTTGGCTCAGCTCATGATCTCACAGTTTGTGGGATTGAGCCCCACATTGGGCTCCATGCTGACAGCACTCAGAGCCTGCTTGAGATTCTCTCTCTTGGCCCTTCCCCTGCTCTCTCTCTCTCTCTCTCTCTCTCTCTCAAAATAAATAATCATTAAAAACAAAAAACAAAAAAACAATGAGAATGGTTGCCTTCGTCACCTCTCAGCGTTGTTTCCAGAATCAAATGAATAATGGAAAGGAGAGTATTTTGAATATGTGTACCATTGCTAAGGCTGATTTTCCACTCCGCCTACCATGTTGTAATGAAATGACGACTTTGGTTTTCTTGACTAGACCACAAGCTCCTGGAGGACAGGACCAAGTCGTATTCATCCTTGAATTCCTGGTATCCACCCCAGGTCTTGGCATATAGTAAGTACTTAATGTCTGTATTGCTGAATAGAACAGCAAAAGGTCTTATTTTGATATGGGGCCAGTTGTGTGGTTGGTCTGAGGGTCACATGAGACATGGCTCCAGTTCTAAATGGCCACAATAGACCAATCACCTAAAACAGGACCCAGCTCTGGAGCATGCCAATGCCTTGGAGCTCCCCACCTTTGGTTTCTGATGATTTATCTGGTAATTAATCGCATGGTGCTTGGGGCTATTTCTTCTGCTGTTAAATGCTATTAAGTTATTTTATCATTTTGCTTTTTCTCATGTATTTAGGTCATTTCCTAAACAGATGGCATACAACTTGGGGAACGGTATACGATTATATCTGTTAAAGATTTCCTGCACTCCTGGTACAAAATATTGTCCCTGGCCCTGACCCAAGCTCATAAAAAAGTCTTTTTTCCTCTCTTCTATTTCTGGACTGATCGTTTGACTTCCTCAGTTAGATTCTTTTTATATTTTTAAAATCCAAAATGTTTTTCTGCTACCCTCTGGATTCGTGGGTCACTGAGTGATAACGATAATTGCCATTTATGGAGGGATTACCATATGCCAAGCACTGTATGGGGCACTTAATATAGAGAAGGTGTCCTGACACATGCTTTGCAGAATAAGAAACACTTGAAAATTCCCTTTCTCTATTCTCTTCCAGTAGAGCAAGACATTTGGGCTATCTGCATTTCAGGATGCACACTGGGTCCCCATAGAGAGCACTGAGGAGGGATTGCTCATTTGAGGTGAAGAATCACATGGCAATTTTAAACGATTGTTAAATTACTCTGGTGACTTAGAAGCACCTTGAAAACTGGGTATTCTAAGTGCCCAAGGCATGCAATTTTCCAAGGTCCAAATTGTAGTTTGGGAGTTCTGAAAGAGCATTGGCTGCTTTTGCCCTGCAGCAAAATGAGGACTTTATTTGAAAACTGTATTCTGGGGCACTTGGGTGGCTCAGCCAGTTAAGTGGCCGACTTCAGCTCAGGTCATGATCTCACAGTTCATGAGTTCTAGTCCCGTGTCGGGCTCTGTGCTGACAGCTCAGAGCCTGGAGCCTGCTTTGGATTCTGTGTCTCCCTCTCTCTCTGCTGCTTTCTCACTCGTACTCTGTCTCCCTCTCTCAAAAACAAAATAATAAACATTAAAAAAAATTAAAAAACAAAAAAAGGAAACTGTATTCTGTGTGAAGCCTCATCATGAAAGCATATTTCAAGGACCTTGGAGAGGTCCTAGGAGAGTGAAACCAAAGTGACTCTACAAATGCCAAAGGAGCCTTACTGGGAAGGGCCTGCCAGGGGCTTGCATCGACCTGGATTGGAACGGTAGTTGCTAAACTTTTTGTATTGTGTCTCTTGTTAGTAATACTGAAATAAACATTTGTGCCCATGCCTTTGCATTCGTTCTTTTAAAATCATACACATATACAGCTATGCCATTATATTATGTATGATACAAAATATACACAAAAAGGGATATTTTTAAAGAATGAGAGAAAAGGGAAAATAAGATTTTAACAATAATTTAAGCTATCTATACAATACCAAGTTACTGAAAGTTGTGTAACTAAAAGTCCATTATTAGTAGTATATTTTTATTATTACTATCTTAAAATCTTATTTCAACACTTGAGCCTGAAGTCAGTTGACTTTAATACTAGGTTTAAATACTAGTTTTAAAATGGTATCTCATAAAGATATGCAGAGCCAAGTGCAAGAATACATCATTGGCTACATTTACTGAATCATATGTGTTTTTCAATATGTTTACATTATCCACTTTATAGGAAAAAAAAAGGTGCAGGAAGGTCCAGAACTTTCCAAAGCCTCTAGCTAGGGCCAGAGCCCCAGTCTCCTGACCCCCAGGACATCACTTCTTCCATTCCAAGGAAAACCATTTTCCACCCAATGACATCTTTGCTTTACAAATACCCTCATACCAGGGGCACCTGGGTGGCTCAGTTGGTTGAGCGTCCAACTTCAGCTCAGGTCAGGATCTCACGGTTTGTGAGCTGGAGCCCCGTATCGGGCTCTCTGTTGTCAGTACAGAGCCCACATCAGAGCCTCTGTCCCCTTTCCTCTCTGCCCCTCCCCCACTCATGCTCACTCTCTCCCTCTCTCTCTCAAAAATAAACATTAAAAAATTTATATAATTTATTGTCAAGTTAGCTAACATACAATGTATACAGTATGCTCTTGGCTTTGGGAGTAGATTCCCGTGATTCATCACTTACATACAACGCTCAGTGCTCATCCCAACAAGTACCCTCAAAAACATTAAAAACAAAAACAAAAACAAATACTCTCATGCCCTTTCACCTGTGTATGTCTGGGGTCATGTCCCCCCAAGTAATTGCAAGATGTTTTTTCAAGGCAAGAACTGTGTTTCTACTTTGTCGTATTCCCCTGGTGCTCAGTGGACAGTGGGAAGAAAGAAGGAGGGAGGTAAAGGAATCTGCTTTCACACCTCCAAAAGGAGCAGCTCCACCAGCTAGGGATTACCAGGATAGAAACGTTCTCCTGTCGGAGAAAAGGTACACTCCTTGTACCACAGATGCATTCTTTCTGTCTTGTCTTTTCCCATCTGTTCCTGGCACCTTGGGCCCAGAATATAATTATCAGGGATTAAGCTAACTTTACTTACCTTTCCAATAATAAATGTTGAGGCAGTTTTTTCCTTGTTTGCAATGGCTTATTAAATTGCACATTGATTTATTAAGCACCGCAAGGCTAAAAGTTCAAGTGGCAGATTTAAAAATAGTAATTTGTTCAAGTAAAATCTCAGCCATAGGATTAACCAGGACCTAGCCTCCTCCTGAGGGAAACCTGCAAAATGGTCCCCCACAACATCTTTGTGTGGTGTTTCTCCCATTTCCTGATATATTTCTTCTTATCCCTCACAGCACACTGTTTCCAAGAATCACACCTAGATATTTCCCATTGTCCCCCTGAGATGAAGCATCAGGTAAGACCAGGGGATCTATGAAGATAGAAGAGAATACGGGGTCAAGTTCTCCTGGTGGGGCTGGCACAGTTCCAATGCCATTTCAGTTCAACAAAACCAAACTGGAGCCCCGGGGCAGTGATAAATTGTTTTGTTTGCCTAACACTCCTGGTAGCTTCCAGTAAACTTCATATTTCTCTCCTCTCTTTTGGGGAAATTGATCCTCTTCCCTGCTTCAACTGTTCAGTTCTATCCATGGCTGCCAACAAGAACGCCCCACTCAGCTCACATTAGAACTAGGGATGGGACCCAGGCCATGCTAAGGAGACACCTTCGCTACCCTAAGGAAACTTTTTGGGATTGAATGTCTTTGGGTGGTGATGGTAGGGGCTCTGCTATCTCCTTTGGCCAGGCTGGGAAGATATGTGAGAGCGGATACTGCAGCCATGATTCCTCTGTGTGGAATAAGTCTATCTGCCTTTAGAGGAAGAAAAGAAGAGCTTATAAATACAGAGAAGCAAAAAATGAGAGTGGAAAGACAGTCTTCTTTAACTACAGCTTCCCTTGTTACATAAACTCTAAATAACCCCTTTTGCTTCAACTACCTTGAACTGAGTTTCGGTCACTTACGATCAAAATGACCCCGATGAGGACAATGCTCCTTTAATGAGTGCCTGGTTCCATTCCCAGTGTTCAGAGACAAAGATGAATATGATTCTGTATCTGTCCTCAAAGTACTCAGAACCTATCAGGAGAGGAAGTTACAAACAATCACAAAGCAATGTGATGGCTGCCACGATAGAAGGAGTGAACACAGCCACAGGGTTAGGGGAAAGAATTCCGAAAGTGCTGAAACTAAAGATGGAAGTTTATCTATTTTTTAATGTTTGTTTACTTATTTGTTGGGGGGAGAGTAGAGAGCGAGCAGAAGAGGGGCAGAGAGAGAGAATCCCAAGCAGGCTCCCGGCTCTCAGTGCAGAGCCCAATGTAGGGCTTAACCCCATGAACTGTGAGATCTTGACCTGAGCTGAAACCAACAGCCAGATGCTTAACCAACTGAGCCACCCAGGCGCCCCACGATGGAAGTTTAAACTAGGCCTTCAAGTCTCTGGAGTCAAGGCAGATAAAGACCCAGGAGGATGGGCATTTGTATCCAGTCCCTTTCCCTTACTAACTGGGCAATTTACTTACCTTCTCAGTTCCTTCTGTAAAATGGAGACCATAATCATATCTATCTCATAGGTTTTGGCAAATACTAAATGCTATAATACTTGTAAAATGCCTGGCACAGTTAAAAGTCTGGTAAATGTCAATGATTACCATCCTCCTCCCAAGCCCAAAGTCCACATCTATGTATTTTTAGGGTTTACCTTTTAAATAGAGTCAATCAGGGCAACACAGCCAGGGGAGAGCGTATCTTACACTCTGCTTGATAGATACACTGCTTCCTAAAGAGGCACATTTACATCACCTCTCATGTATACTTGGTCACGGCCTGTGTATTGGGTCTGGATCCTCACCTCTTTGGAGAGAAGAATCTCAAAAGGAAGGAGAGACCCCTGCTTGGACCTGAATGAACTCAAGGTAACATCTCACAGAATCTGAACAGGAGGCAGAAATCCCATTAATTTACAAGCTGTTATGTAGGGTTTCAATAATCTCAGGCTTATTATCATTCACAAAATCCATGGTACTGGCTTGGTTGGTTCAGCTTTGCAAATTAATAGACAATGAATGAAAAAAGCACAGAGGGGTGCAGTTCCACATCTGACTCTTTAATAACCATTCCCCAAATTCTAAAGCCAAAGGCATCTAGGCCTGATTTTGTTTGGGGGATCCTCCTGGGACCTGGAGCATGATGGGATTCTAATGAGCCTTGATGACTGGGTGCTTAAATTTTGTTTATTATGAAAACCTAGTTAGTCTTGTGTGGCAAACTGCTTTATTTCAGCACAAAGAGCATAGAATTGGAAGTCTGTCTCTGACCATATAATGGATTGAGCTAATATGCATGCCCCTCCTATTACAAACGCTGAGAGATGCTGGATGAAATAAAACCACCACCTCCTCTAATTTAAATCCATAGTTGAATGAATAGAGAGAGATTACTTGGTTTAATGGCCTGATGTGGTGGTTTGAAACTCTTGATGATGTTATCTTGGAAGGCGTGTTTTGTACGTGAAGTCTGATGGACTAAGGAGTGTGCACGCGAGCAGAGGAGAAATATGGAAGAACGGAAAAAGCTTTACATTTTAGTACATTTAATAACACTTTATTTCTGCTTCTTGAGTCAGAGGCCCCTCAGTTTCATCTTGCCCGGGCCCCATAATCATGTAGCCGATCCTAGGTAAGTTTCTATTTATTAACTTAGGTGGTTAAGTATATATATGTTTGCTTTATTATTATTCCTTACACAGCTCTCCTGCATATGTGATACTGTTTACAAAAAGAAGAGAATAGGGGAAAAAAGACAGGTAAAAATGCTTCCGGAGCCTCTTTTCCATAACTCCAGTGAGGCTGGTCTTTCTTATACAAAACGGATTTTATTTTTGGATGCTACCAAAAGTAATGTGGCAATGAGTCTGATTCATGACTGCTGGAAAATGCCACTTGAATTCACACATAACATCATTACTATGACTGAGTTTGTCATATGGTTCACGAACTAAGATCTAAAGAAACACACACCCACACACACACACACACACACACACACACACACACACCCTGTTTTGAACATACTTTTCAATACATAAGCATCACTAGATTGTTAACATGCTTCCAAGTAGACTCTTCTGATTGGATCAGTGAACTTGGAGAATATGAGTCCTGATAAGACAGTTTAGAAATAGGCAAACTACTTTAAAGTCCTTCCTCCACACAGTCCTTGAACCCTGTGAAAGTACAACAAGGATTCATTTCACAATTCCCTCTTCGAAAAAAATGTAGAGGAAATTCACCAGGCAAGTCAACATAAATGCATCTTCCACCGATGAAAAAAAGGCCTGTTTATCATTTGGCTAAAATGTATGTGGAAAAGATGAATGTGTGATGCCCAGGGTGTCCTAAATCTATATCACACTCCACCTGTAGGTTTAAGATAAGGTTGGGAGATAAAGTTCTTCACTTCTAACTAATCAACACCTTTTCCCCTGCTTTGCTTGACATTTGGTGGAGTTCTCGATCCTTTCTTTTCTTCTTCTTCTTCTTCTTCTTCTTCTTCTTCTTCTTCTTCTTTTCTGGGACAATTTAATCATTCTTGCCTATTAATTTAGATCAAATTGGACAAGCCAGTTCCCATGATGTGTGATTTGAATGTGACTTCTACCACATTTAACTTGCGAACCACGCTCTGGGTGATGACTGCCGGCAGTGGTAACACGGTGGACGGAATTCCATGCTAACGGCATTCGTGAGCTGTATCTTCCCTGATGCTGGTTGCTTCCCATCTCTGGGGAAGAAGCAGGACGGAAGAGTCCTTAAGCTTGTTAAACAAGGCACCCGGGCCCGGGAAAGTTGCTATCTGCCTTGAGGACTTTCCTGCTTGGCCAAGTCAGCGGTGGGCCAGGCCCCTCCCCCGGCCCTGCTCACCAGGAAGAAAAGGTGCAGGCCTCTGGCACAGTCACCAGGGACCTGGTCTCCAGGGCTCAAGCCAGAGACGTGCTAGAGCCAGCTCATGCCAGCTTGCTAGAACCAACTACACACGTCTCTTTCTAATTCGGTGTTCAGTGATCTCACGTTGGTGGATTGAAATCAGCCATGGTAGGTTTATTTACACCAATAGAATTAGCAAATACAAAGCTTTTCTGTTAAGAAAGCTTGCTGTTGAAATGTTTACCAGCACACCACTGGCTGAAGCCCTGAGAGCTGAGACTCAGAGCCCGTTAGGAGGTGAGGGGTAAGGTAAGGGGCCTTGGGAAGGCTGGGCTGCATCCCTTTAGTTATGATTTAGTTGGTCACATTGTAGGAAAAATTCCAACACAAGGACCGATCTGGCAGGACCGTTCTCAAGAGCACAGACCAGCAGCTTGGCTGACCTCATAGGCTAAGGGTGAACTAGGTGTGTTAAATAGCCATTCGTTTTCCACCCACCCGTTTAGGAGCAGGGAAACACTTGTTCTTCCAGATGCAGATCTGGCCAGTGTTGAGAACTAAAAAGATTTCATTACGTGTCCCAGAGTAAAAATAGACACCTTGCTTTTTTTTAAATGAAAACCACATGATCTCTTTTGATATTAATTACTAGTTTTGGATTTAAAAATTTAAAAATTAGATAAAGAACTAAATTCTAACTTGAAAAAGAAAACCTTAATCAGAATTGATATAGAGGGGCACCTGGGTGGCTCAGTCAGTCAAGTGTCTGACTCTTAGTTTTGGCCCAGGTCATGATCTCACAGCTTGTGAGTTCGAGCCCCACATCAGGTTCTGCGCTGACAGCTCAGAACCTGCTTGGGATTCTCTCTCCCTCTCTCTCTCTCTCTTGCTCTCTCTCAAAATAAATAAACAAAAAAATTCTTAAAAAAGAATTGATACAGAGAAAAAGGCTTGCATAGCATTTTTTATAGGTCTTTACCATGTTGTACATAGAGTGGTAACTTTCTGCAAGACTTGGCATCTGTTCATATAGCCTAGCAGAATGTATAAATGGAAACCATTCTGAAGGATAATGCACTGTCACCCTTGGTGAATTTGGATGGATGGATGGTACACACTGAAAACTCCAGGGCTGCATGTGTATTGTGTATTGGGTAGTCTGTCCTCACCGCTGTTGCCTCAGTTGATGGGAAGTCTAAGTGTGCTGCTCCCAATGCAGCTGACATTATCTGAACCAAACAGAGATGATGATGGATTGAATCCACTTAGCAATATGACATAGACAAAGTAATACCCAGAAGCGTGTTTTTGTCTCTGCAAAAAGGAAATAATTTCTGTTTCTTCTTTTAAGATGAATATCCAGTTTCTAGACTCATCTGATTCTTTTAAGAACATCTAGTTTTTAGACTCATTAAACTGTCATTTCTTTTTAAATCCAAAATTGACGTTTCTGATCACATCACTTTTATCCACATCTAAGGGGCGCCTGGGTGGCTCAGTCAGTTAAGCCTCTAACTTTGGCTCAGGTCATGATCTCTTAGTTCATGAGTTCGAGCCCCCCCATCGGGGTCTGTGCTGACAGCTCAGAGCCTGGAGCCTGCTTTGGATTCTGTGTCTCCCTCTCTCTCTGTCCCTCCCCCACTCGTGTTCTGTGTCTCGCTCTCTCTCTCTCCCTCAAAAATAAATAAAACATAAAAAAATAAATAAATAAGATTTTAAAATTGAATTATTCACATTTAAAATTGTGAATACTAAAAAAATTTCACATAAAATTCCCACTTCAGAAATGCCTGGAGATTCTTTTGTTTCTTTGTGAACGTGTACGAAGAAGAGTCCTCACTGACAGCTGTAGGAAGTGTGAGGAATAGGCAGCATTGAGTTAAGTGTGTTCTGAATATCTGGGGAAAACGTTCTAGGTTTATTCAACATTTAGGCAACCGCTGTCTTTGTAGACTACAGCTAATTCTGCTCTCTGGAGAAGAAAGCTCCTAATCCCAGAATTTATTAAATGCTTAGTACCTTGTTGAGAGAAGCCTGAGGCTAAAAATGTCAAAACTCTAAAATGTCAGAAAAGTCTGAAGTTCTCATGGCAATGTTAATTTGCTCTTCTCAAAAGACCTTTCGACGTTAATAAAAATACTGTCAACAGACCAGGAAAGTGCAGCTCCTTCTGAATCATGTTGAGTCAGCTGATCTTAACTAACCTACAAGATTCCTCCATTTCCTGGGCCCAGAAAAGTCTTTCTTGGTGCTATAGAACAAGAAAGAAAAATGGATGGACTCTATGGCTGGGAAGCATGAAGAGGAGAGACATGTTGTTGGAAAAGCTCTGAGCTGAGTTCAAAAGGGCCATGGCTAAAGTCTGGGATTGTGATGCCTCCCACTTTGGTTTTCTTCTTCAATATTACTTTGGCTATTCGGGGTCTTCTGTGGTTCCATACAAATTTTGGGATTGCTTGTTCTAGCTTCAAGAATAATGCTGGTGCAACTTTGATTGGGATTGCATTGAATGTGTAGATAGCTTTGGGTAATGTTGACATTTTAACAATATTTATTCTTCGAATCCATGAGCATGGAATGTTTTTCCATTTCTTTATATCTTCTTCAATTTCCTTCATAAGCTTTCTACAGTTTTCAGCATACAGATCTTTTACATCTTTGGTTAGGTTTATTCCTAGGTATTTTATGATTCTTGGTGCAATTGTGAATGGGATCAGTTTCCTTATTTGTCTTTCTGTTGCTTCATTATTAGTGTATAAGAATGCAACTGATTTCTGTACATCGATTTTGTATCCTGCGGCTTTGCTGAATTCATCAAGACAGCATGGTATTGGCACAAAAAAAGACACATAGACCGACAGAATAGAATAGAGACTCCAGAATTGGACCCACAAAAGTATGGCCAACAAATCTTTGACAAAGCAGGAAAGAATATCCAATGGAAAAAAGACAGTCTCTTTAACAAATGGTACTGGGAGAACTGGACAGCAACATGCAGAAGAATGAAACTAGACCACTTTCTTACACCATTCACAAAAATAAACTCAAAATGGATAAAGGGCCTGAATGTGAGATAGGAAACCATCAAAACCCTAGAGGAGAAAGCAGGAAAAAAACCTCTCTGACCTCAGCCGCAGCAATTTCTTACTTGACACATCTCCAAAGGTAAGGGGAATTAAAAGCAAAAATGAACTATTGGGACCTCATGAAGATAAAAAGCTTCTGCACTGCAAAGGAAACAACCAACAAAACTAAAAGGCAACCAGCGGAATGGGAAAAGATATTTGAAAATGACATATTGGACAAAGGGCTAGTATCCAAAATCTATAAAGAGCTCACCAAACTCCACACCCAAAAAACAAATAATCCAGTGAAGAAATGGGCAGAAAACATGAATAGATACTTCTCTAAAGAAGACATCCAGATGGCCAACAGGCACATGAAAAGATGCTCAATGTCACTCCTCCTCAGGGAAATACAAATCAAAACCACACTCAGCTACCACCTCACGCCAGTCAGAGTGGCCAAAATGAACAAATCAGGAGACTATAGATGCTGGAGAGGATGTGGAGAAACGGGAACCCTCTTGCACTGTTGGTGGAAATGCAAACTGGTGCAGCTGCTCTAGAAAACAGGGTGGAGGTTCCTCAAAAAATTAAAAAGACATCTACCCTATGACCCAGCAATAGCACTGCTAGAACTTACCCAAGGGATACAGGAGTGCTGATGCATAGGGGCACTTGTACCCCAATGTTTATTGCAGCACTTTCAACAATAGCCAAATTATGGAAAGAGCCTAAATGTCCATCAACTGATGAATGGATAAAGAAATTGGGGTTTATATACACAATGGAGTACTACGTGGCAATGAGAAAGAAGAAATATGGCCTTTTGTAGCAACATGGATGGAACTAGAGAGTGTTATGCTAAGTGAAATAAGTCACACAGAGAAAGACAGATACTGTATGTTTTCACTCTTATGTGGATCCTGAGAAACTTAACAGAAGACCATGGGGGAGGGGAAGGAAAAAAAAAGTTAGAGAGGGAGGGAGCCAAACCATAAAAGACTCTTAAAAACTGAGAACAATCTGAGGGTTGATGGGGGGTGGGAGGGTGGGGAGGGTGGGTGATGGGTATTGAGGAGGGTACCTGTTGGGATGAGCACTGGGTGTTGTATGGAAACCAGTTTGACAATAAATTTCATATTTAAAAAAACAAAGAAAAAACCCAAAAGGGCCATGGGCAGCCACATGGTTTTTATCATGAAACAAGTTAATGGCAATTGAATTTTATGCCAGCCCCATCCACTGGAAGAAGGTGGCCTTAGGACTCTGGAGGGCTCAGAATCCAGGGAGAGTCATGCAGTGATGGGGCTTTGGATCCCATGGCCCACATTCTGCCTTAGTGGGCTAAATGTCAAAGCTTTTGCTAAAGTGTCCTTAATCTCTGTATGGTTCCTGAAGCTACGGCTGATGTCCTTGGTTTCAAATCTATTCTTTTGTCCTGCTTCTAGTAGATCATTAACATAAAACTGGAAAATGGCACTCAAGCCAATGAAAAAATCTAAAATAAATCTTTGAGATCATTGGATGCAAGTGTCTCTAAACTGTCCCTGGGCAGGCTAAGTGCCCAAAGCACTAGGATTGAGACTATGTTGGTTCCCTGGCCGTTGCTGGCTGACTGTAAGATCCTGAATACATCATTCAAATCTCTGACTTGGACCTCATGTAAAATACAGCAATAGCTATTACATATTTTGTGTGTATGTCTGTGTGTGTGTGTGTGTGTGTGTTTGTGTGTCAAATTAAATGAAATAATAAATTATAAATACTTCATCAGGCATCTGGCCTGAGAAATTATGATTTATTTACTTAGACTCCTTCCTTCTCCCACTCCGTGTCCCCTTCTCCCTGGCTACTACATACACTTGTTGTTCTAAAAGCTATTTAAAAGGGGATGCTTTAGGGGTATCTGGGTGGCTCAGGTATCAGTTAGTTAAGCATCTCACTTCAGCTCAGGTCATGATCTTGCCGTTCAGAGTTCGAGCCCCACGTCGGGCTCTGTGCTGACAGCTCAGAACCTGGAGCCCTGCTTCAGATTCCGTGTCTCCCTCTTTCTCTGCTCCTCCCCTGCTCACGCTGTCTCTGTCTCTCAAAAATAAAATCAACGTTAAAAAAAATAAATAATAAAATAAAAGGGGATGCTTTATACATATTGTTTGCTTCACTCTCTTCCTAATCAAATTCTTTGTTTATCCACATACCTGGGGTTTCTTGTTTGGTGAGAACAAGCAATGTTGTTAAAGTGATGTGCAATTGGCCAATGTTCCTTGCACTAAAGATATCCTAACTGTCATGTCAGTATCTGTTGCATCTGTGAAGAATTTTGATTGGGATCAAGTCCAAGCAACTACCAGTGGTGGCTCAAGGTACGTTCCTTAGAGAACGAATCTGAAGCATTTCATAAACCAAGGCGGTGATTCTCCACTGTGGCTGCACATTGTGATTCCCTGGAAACCTCTAAAAGTACTGATGCCCATAAGAATCAAGAGACTTTAAAAATTTCATACCATTGAACTGGGCAATTCCACTTCTAGGAATCAATCTAAGAAAAGAGAGATGTGAACAAAGACATATGCACAAAGCATCTCAAGCATTAAAAAAAAATTTTTTTTAAATGTCTATTCATCCCTGACAGAGAGAGAGAGAGAGAGAGAGAGAGAGAGAGAGTGTGCACACAAGTGGGGGAGGGGCAGAGAGAGAGGGAGACAGAATCTGAAGCAGGCTCCAAGCTGTCAGCACAGAGCCCGACGCAGGGCTCGAACTCATGGACCGTGAGATCACGATCTGAGCCGAAGTCAGACACTCAACCGACTGAGCCACCCAGGCGCCCCATCAAGCATCTTTTAAAAAGCATTTTCCAAGTCTAATTAAATGAATGGGGAACGGTTAGATAAAATATGATATGCCTGTAAACAATTGTAGATCCATTAAATGACACTTAGGATATGGTATTAGAAGTTGGGATATCATTTCTCTTGGGGCAGGGATTGTGACTGGGAGGGGTATGGAAGAGGTATAAAGGGGTGCTGGTAATACTGAATTTCTTGACCTGAGTGCTGGTTGTACAAGTGTCTTCACTTCGTGAAAATTCATCAAGCTGTACTCTTTTAACATATGCATTTTTTAAAACACACATAAAATTTACCATATTAACCATTTTTAAGTATATGGTAGTATTCAGTACTCTCACATTGCTGTGCAAGGGATCTCCAAATCTCTTTTCATCTTGCAAAACTTTAACTCATACCTAGTAAATACTTCCTCATTTACCTGCTCCCCCAGCCCCTGGCAATCCCCACTCTGCTTTCTACCTCTATGAATTTGACGACTCTAGGTACCTCATGTAAGTAGAATTATTAACAGTATTTGTCTTTCTGTGACTTAGTATAACGTCCTTAAGGTTCATTTGTGTTGTACTGTGTGTCAGAATTGTCTTTCTTTTTAAGCTGAATAGCATTTCATACTATGGATAGACCACATTTTGTTTATCCATTCATCCATCGATGGGCACTTGGCTTGCTCCCACCTTTTGGCTATTGGGAATGATGCCGCTATAAACATGGGTATGCAGTTATCTCTTCAAAACCCTGCTTTCGGGGCGCATGGGTGGCTTGGTTGGCTAAGCGTCCAACTTCGGCTGAGGTTGTGATCTCACGGTCCATGAGTTCGAGCCCCACGTCGGGCTCTGTGCTGACCGCTCAGAACCTGGAGCCTGTTTCAGATTCTGTGTCTCCCTCTCTCTCTGCCCCTCCCCTGTTCATGCTCTGTCTCTCTCTGTCTCAAAAATAAATAAACGTTAAAAAAAAAAATTAAAAAACCCTGCTTTCAATTCTTTTGGGTATGTACCCAGAAGTGGATTTGCTGGAGATAAAAATGCACTTTCTATCTGTATGTTATACTTTAATGAAAATTTAACTTTTTATTTACATCAGCAAATACTGATGCCTGGGTTTTACCTCTAGGAATTTTTATGAAATGCCCTGGGGTCAGCCTAGGCATTAGAATTTGTTAAGCCCCCTCAGTGGATTTTAACATGCAGCCAAGGTTGAAAGTCTCTGACCTCAGAGATTCATTTAGAGCATTCTTACAGCTTGCAGAGAGCTGTGCAGGCATCAGGGACTGGGGTATTCATTCTTCACCCAACCTATGCTATCCCTTCAATATTTTAACTTCAAATCATTCCCATCACATGGTGACCTAGACCAGGAAATAGTAGGTCAGTCAATGCTTTGTGCCTTCCATTGGTTGCAGGTAAGGGAGACAGCACACCTGGGTCTTCATTTCAGCCCTTGCCAGAATGAGTGCACAGCGTGCTCTTTCTGCCCATGGAACAGGGCGGTGGGTGCCTCCATGATGAGACTATTGGGATAGCCAGAAGGGCCTCCCCAACATGCACACATACAAAATATTTCTCCCTGGAGCTTCCCAAAAGTCTTCACTTCCTTTTTTTGCATGATGTAAATTCCTGCCAACGAGTAAGAACCTCCTTTATTTCTCCAAACTTTTGTTTAAATTCTAGTTCATTAACATGTAGTGTAACATTGGTTTCAGGAGTAGAACTTAGTGATTCATCACTTACATGTAACATCCAGTGCTCATCATAACAAAAATCTCTTTTAAATGCCACTGACCCTGGCAGGTTATATGTAGACTATTGGCCATTTAAACCATATTGTGAATTAGTACAAATAGATATTTTTCAATAATAAAATTATTATTTTCAAAAATAAAAACCTGTGATGTCAAGACATGGAAGCAGGGTTTTTTTCAGCCTCAGTACTGACATTTGGGCTGAATAATTCTCGATGTGAGGAGATCTTCTATACCTTGTAGGATGTTTAGCAACATCTCCAGCCTCTACTCACAGGAGATGCCAGGAGCACTACAACCCTCAGGTGGAATCACTAAAAATATCTCCAAATGTTGACAAATGTCCCTTTGGGGGCAAAATCCTCTCCAGTTAAGAGCCGCTATACTGACGGAATGAGAATTTTGATGGAATAAGAGAGTAAGAAGAAATTTTGCAACGTTAGAAATTTAGGCACGGTTAGAGGAGATCAGGCCTGGATGAAGGGGGGTAGAAGGGTGTCAATGCCCTTTTACGTCTCCACTTGTGTCTCAGCCCCAGAAAACCGTCCTCAGTGTTCTGAGGTGGGAAATAGGTGCATCATGGGAAACAGCAGGGCACTGAAGACAAGACCCATCCATATGAAATAGTGCCTTGCACCTGCATGAAAGCTCTGTGTCCCCTGGACACGGGAAACCAACTGGTCTCCTCTCCTTCGCTGCCTCCAAAATGTGGGATGTTGTGAAGTTAGGGCGTATTATGGGAATCGTCTTGCCCCACCCTCTCCCATTCAAAAATTCTTCCAGTTTTTCATGGCGACAAAGCTACCTCTTGTGAACGTCATAAATACGGGTGTTCATGGACACAACATTATGTCAATTTATCACCTGTGAAACCATAACACATATTCCTAAAGTTTCTTAAGTCTAATCTGCCCAAATTCTAAACGACTCTGTGTTGCTTAAGTACATAGACGGAAGGCAGAGGAGGAGCATGCTGGCTGGTGGCTGAGGCCCTACTTTCTAGGGTGACCCGGAGCTTCTGCAAACCACCTCTTCCGAATCAGGTCCTTTCCCCACCTTGGAGCAGGAACCTTAAAAACTATTTCCCAAGACTTTCTCTAACTAACAGAGTGTGTTTTATGCCTGTTTCCTTCCAGTTCACTCTCTTCACCTGAGGCTTCAGCTTTATTCAGGTGATGGGACCCTCAGCCTCTCTCCATGAGGAGTAAGCAGCCGTAGGCAGGGGAGCCAGCACCCCTGTGAAGGCAGATGCTAACCCCCATCCCTGAGACTTCTCCGTCTCCTGCTCCACCCAGCTCCGCTCATGACCCTAGTGGAGCGGCCATTTTGCAATGAAAGACACTGAGTAAACAAAGCACTGGCCAGGGAGATTGGCTCAGATTTAGCAGGGGATATGTACAGGCCTTCGGTGCTCCTCGGCTCACAAGCTTTAACCACTGTACAAACTGATTTAGAACACTAAAGCCCAACTGTTTGTTTAGTGCCTTTATTGACTCAATTCCCGCCTCTAAGGCAGGTGGCCTCAGCCAGCCACTCAGTCATTGTTCTGATCCGTTCTCCTCAGTGACACGGTGGCCTCCCTGTTGAGAGTTCTTTTCTTTATTTCATTTTCTGGTCCTTGAAAAGTCGGACAATCGACTCACATTTACAGATGCAGTGTTTCATTTCTAAAGAGGCATAATTCCCTCTAGTAAAAGTTTTCAGCTGTCGAGATGGGGTTGTTGCAAAATAGGGACTTTTCTACCTTCCTCTTGGAAAGCGAAGGACCGATTTCCCTGGTGACTGTGAGGAGTGTTGTCCCTGTTCTGGTATATTAACTCTTTCTGACCCTTGCTTGTAAATGGCTTCCAAAGTGCCCTAATGTATAATTAAGATGGGCCAAAAAGCTTCTACAAACCTCCCATTGTGCCTGGCTCCACTGTGAGAGTTAATGATTTCTCCAAAAGGGCAACTTGGAAGAAAGAAGCTGGATTGTTTTTCTCGTGGCCTACTGGAACAATAATATCATTTATTAAGCATATATTTTGTGCAAAGTACTATGCCTGGTTTTGTTGTTGTTTTTAGATGCGTTGGCTCCTTTGATATTCACCATAAACTTGTGTGCAGGGTAGAATTGCTCTCTTTTATCAGATGGGGAAGCTGAGGACAGAATGGTTAAGTAGCTTGTCCACAGTCCCTCAGGGTCCACAGGCAGAGCAGGAATTTGATCCCAAGTCTGTTTGACTCCAAAGCCTGTGCTACTCCATCTCTGGCCCCCGGTCACTCATCTAGGAGAAAAGGAAAACCCACGAGACCCCAGGTAGGGGGCGGCACGCACATGGAGTGGGCCAGGGAGCCAGGCCAGCAGTGGCACCACTGGGGGGGTTTGCTATGGTCTGGCAGGTCAGAGTCCACTTGGCCACCTCCCCCAGGGGCACAGAGCCGACATCCTCTCTTCTTCTGTGGCCAGGGCTGTCCTGGGACAACTTCCTCAAGCTTTTCTGTCAGAGAGCAGAGCTCATGTGTCACTTGATCTTTTTTTTTTCTTTTTTATGTTTATTTATGTTTGAGAGAGCGAGACACAGAAACAGAGCATGAGCAGGGGAGGGTCAGAGAGAGAGGGAGACACAGAATCTGAAACAGGCTCCAGGCTCTGAGCCGTCAGCACAGAGCCCAGCGTGGGGCTCGAACTCTGAACGGCAAGGTCCTGACCTGAACCGAAGTCAGACGCGTAACCAACTGAGCCACCCAGGCACCCCATGCGTCACTTGAACTTGCCGACAGTAAGGGAAGCTGGGAGAAGCACACAATACTCACACATTCACACACACACATGCAACATGCAGACACAAGTACACTTGTGGGTCACTCAACCACATGCACACGCACATGTATTCATTCAGACACACACGTGCGCGCACTTGGACATTCATATGCACATTTGCAGACACACGTATACACGCATATGGATGCACACACACTAACGCACACACATCCACACACACATATCCAAATTCATCCAGACACATTTACATCCATCCGTACACATCCACCCTCAACAATTCACGTGCAAATGCATTCACACTTCTACTTGCACACACTCACACATGCACACTCACAAATGCACGCTCGCAGTGAAACCCTTCCACTCATATAAAGTCATGCCTGCCCACTTACAAACATCCACTCACATGCACATTATTCACACACGCACACTCACACACCGTCACACGTATTTCTCTTACTTCCCGCACAGAAGCTAAGGTGCAAGGTCAAGAGGCCAACAGCCAACATAATAAATTGGAAGCGGGTGGTGTGTTGTGGGGTTTTGTGACTCCAAAGCCACTTGAAATCACTGGAGAGCTTAGAGCAAGGGCACTGGCTTTATTTTAAGAAAATGTGGTCTCTCTCCTAGCTTTAACTGGCTCCAGTCTTCATGAGCCAGGTTTTTGGCCCCAGGCTCTTTGGTAAAAGTATCCGCTTTGGAGTCTCACACACTAGCTCTGCAACCTTGGGCAAGTAGCTTAACTTCTCTTTGCCTCTATTTTGTCATCTGTAAAATGGGGATCATAACAGTGCTTACTTTATAGAGTTATGAGCACTAACCAGGCTGATACATGTGAAGTTCATGGGCCAGGGAAGGGCACAGATTGTTCAATAATAGTGGGCCATGATTGGGTTTACTCAATTTCATTAATCAGGCAAACCTGGTTAATTTCATTAACCAAAGGCAAACATCAATGGAAATTTTGTTATGGAAGTGAGGTCCAAGGAGAGTTGCCAAGTTTTAAGGGCTTTCTGCCCTGGTGGCTGTAATCTATAAGCTTGAGAAGGCCTCAGGGCAGGGGACAGCTATCTTTTCTTCTTCTTAGTCTAAGTGTCCTAGGGTCCCTTAGACTAGTGAGTGATAAATCAGTCGGGGGGGGGGGTGGGTAGTCAGAAGGGCAGCATCTCAGACTGATGAAGAGGCCAGGTTTACACCTTCCTGTCCTCCCTCCCTCCTCCTTAGTTAAATTAATCCTTATCTTGTGAAAATTTTGGAGAAGGAGCCATGCAACAAACAAGACTTTTATTTTTGTGCTCAGCTTACTTGCAAGCAGCTCTCGTTTATGGATTAGCACATTTAATCTGCACTCCCAAGACCTCTCCTCTTAAAAGTTACAGAAGAAAGTAGAATTATTTTCATTAAAGAGTAGTTAGACCAATGGCACACTATCTCGTTCTATTTCTTTCTTTCGCTCAGATTCTGGATCAGTTTGCAAAATTTCCAAGTCTTCATTATCCCACCACTTCCCCCCTACCCCCGCCCCACCCCCGGCAGGCAGTATATTGCTTTGCTCTGGCAGCAACTCTGGGTCATGCCTTCTCTTTCCTTCTTCCCTCTGTGACAATCTATATCTTGGTTCTGTCTTTCCCTCAAAAAGTCCCCGTGGGGACTAGAGGCTGTTTCTCTCCTTCCAGCCTGCTTTCCACCCGAGTAGGTCAATGCTGGATCAGAAAGGCGCTATTTGCCTTAGAATTCCAACTATTTTGTTATCAGAGCAGTCATCTCATCAAAGGAATGACCAGAAAAAGGCTATTTTACAGTCTCTGAAAGCACAAGTTCCTCTCTTCTTTGCCACAGAGATAAAGGGAGGTTTCCCAAGCAATTTTCCTTTGTAATTTGTTTTTTACGTTTGCACCCATGTTTACCAAATAATTCCTATCTATGCCTAGAGACTAATTGGAATGATATTCACTGACTGCTAATAAGAGTTACTTGGGGAGGTGACATGGGGTGATTTTTATTTAAGATTTCTGCTGTGTACTGTTCCAAATCAGTTTGACTTAAAATGAAGAAAAAATTTAAAAACATACACACAGCAATACAGCAATCATTTAAAAAAAATTCTTCAAAATGCACCATTTTTTTTTTTTTTCTGTAGTAGTTTTTGAACACCTCACTCAGCTGGCCAGTTGAGCAGGACTCTTTTCAGAGCTCTGTTCAAGACAGGTTTGGGGATAAAAAGAAAGTTACTCTGGACATGGAGCCAACATTTCCCTTCATTTTGGAAGGCACGGTTGAATTATCAACTCAGAAAGCTTATAAAATACACCTTCTGGGAGTGCCTGGCTGGCTCAGTTGGTGGAGCATGTGACTCTTGATCTCGGGGTCGTAAGTTCGAGCTCCATGTTGGGTATAGAGACTACTTAAAAAGAAAAACCTTTTTTTAAAAAATTAACAGTAAAATAAATTAACATTAAAAAAATACACCCTGTGGACATATCTTTCTTCAGGTATTGTTTTGTCAGATTTCTCTAAGGACAAACACCACGGTCAGTTGGGAAGGGTTTCTCTAAGGACAAACACCACGGTCAGTTGGGAAGGGTTAGTGTGTGGGCTATTCCTGGCGTCTTTAAAATGAAAGGAGGTCCTTCTTGTACAGAAGGAAAACGCCAGTTTTCCCTTGGTGAACACCACTGGCTACACTTCAGATATACATCCTTGGGGTTAATTTCAGCTTCCAGTTGAAGTTAGCTTCTTTCATAAAATCACGTGTATGAAATACATCTAACTTTGCATCTAATTATAGATAACTCATTTTCATTGTTGTGGCAACATATTAAAACTTATTTATCCATTCTAGCGCATATGGTCATTTGGGTAGTTTACGGTTTTGAGCTATTATGACCTGTGAGACCATAAACATTCTAGTACATGTCTTTTGGTAACCGTATGTTAGCGTTTCTGTTGAGTATGCGTGTAACAGTGAAACAGAATACAGTATGCGAACGTTCAGCTTTACTAAATACTACTAAACAGTTTTCCAAAGTGTTTGCACCAATTTACATATCCAACTGAGTGTATGAGAATTTCAACAGACCGTTTTTTTTTTTTTTTAAATAAGATTTGTGATGGATAGTGACTCTGGAGAGAAATACTAGCCTGAACTAGCAGATGATAATGCGCCCTGAGGACTTCCAAGAAGTCCAAAGCGCCATTCATTTTCACGTTAGATGGAAACATCCCTCTGAGATCGAAAGATCGAAACATCCCTCTGAGAGATAGAGGGGCGTGCCTCATGCCATGTTTTCCTGAAGTGGAGGAAATTCTATGGAAGCAACTTAAATGCTTTTTCTAAACGCCTTACTAAGCTCCATATCTTCCCATGCTCCCCCAGAGCTTTGATTTTAGGTCCAAATGCCTGTCTGTGAATTTGTTACAGGAATTTCATGCTCACGGTAGCATTTCTACTGTAACATTACTAGTCTCAAATAACAAAGCCTAATGCTGTCACCCCTCAGAGCATTTCCCAGGCATTCAGCCAGTAAAAAGGGGCATATTCGAAAACTCTCAGGCCTGACCTTGAAGGTCTTTGGACAGCCTGTCTAGGTTTCCTGGCCTGGCTGCTCCTCAGACACACCTGGGCAGCTCTTCAAACTACATCCCCACTCTAGAACAAGTGAGTTGAATTCCTTGGGGTTGGAACTTGGGGATCCGTACTTTATAAAGTTTTCAGGTGATTCCGATCTGATTGGAGACCACTCGTCAAACTTTGGAATCACTGTTGCCTCCAGATAGAAGAAGGAGGAGAAGGAGGAGGAGGACAAGGAAGATAGAAGATAGTCATCCAATACAAATACAATAGCAAAATCCCAAAATAGGAAGGGAAGATGAGGGAAAGGTCAGTCCTTATCCTCTTCTTCAAAGTATTCAGTGGTAGGTGGTTCTGATTCCAGGGTAATAATAATTATAAGCCACAATTACATGACATTTAGTAGTTTGCTGAATGATATCACATATATTATGTCACTTAATCACTCAAGACTTCTTCATGGTAGAAAGGATAATCCCCAATTTACAGAAGGGGATACTGAGGCTAAAAGATTAAGTGAGTGATATACAGGCATTGAATAGTAGATCTAGGACACAAACCCAAGTCTCCTGATTCCCAATTAAAAAAAATTTTTTTTGGGGCGCCTGGGTGGCGCAGTCGGTTAAGCGTCCGACTTCAGCCAGGTCACGATCTCGCGGTCCGTGAGTTCGAGCCCCGTGTCGGGCTCTGGGCTGATGGCTCGGAGCCTGGAGCCTGTTTCCGATTCTGTGTCTCCCTCTCTCTCTGCCCCTCCCCCGTTCATGCTCTGTCTCTCTCTGTCCCAAAAATAAATAAATGTTGAAAAAAAAAAATTAAAAAAATAAAAAAAATTTTTTTTAATGTGTATTTTTGACAGAGAGAGAGAGAGAGAGAGAGAGAGCGAGCGAGCAGAGAGGGGCAGAGAGAGAGACACAGAATCCAAAGCAGCCTCCAGGCTCTGAGCTGTTAGCACAGAGCTCAACGCAGGACTTGAACCCACGAACTACAAATCCTGACCTGAGCCGAAGTCAGACGCTTAACCGACTGAACCACCAGGCACCCCCCTGATTCCCAATTTTATGTATTTCTCTCCATCCCCTAGTACTCAAAGAGTCAGAAAGCTACATGGAGGCCAGCAGGAGCTAAGTGTTCCAACTACTCTGAATGATCCCCATGAGTCTTACTGGATACTCTTCCGTTCTCCTCCCTCCTTCTCCTCTTCTCCTTTCCTTCAATATGCTTTCTTTTTTTTTTTTTTTTTTTTTAATTTTTTTTTTTTTAACGTTTATTTATTTTTGGGACAGAGAGAGACAGAGCATGAACGGGGGAGGGGCAGAGAGAGAAGGAGACACAGAATCGGAAACAGGCTCCAGGCTCTGAGCCATCAGCCCAGAGCCTGACGCGGGGCTCGAACTCACGGACCGCGAGATCGTGACCTGGCTGAAGTCGGACGCTTAACCGACTGCGCCACCCAGGCGCCCCTCCTTCAATATGCTTTCAATGTCTCCCATGCACCAGGTAACCTGCAACATGCTAGGGAATCAGAAATTTTTATTTTTAATGTTTATTTTTGAAGGAGGGAAAGACAGAATGTGAGCAGGCCAAGGGCAGAGAGAGACACACACACACAGAAGCCAAAGCAGGCTCCAGACTCTGAGCTGTCAGCACAGAGTCTGACGTGGGGCTCGAACTCACGGAACGTGAGATCATGACCTGAGCTGAAGTCGGACGCTCAACTGACTGAGCCACCCAGGCGCCCCTGGAATCAGAGATTTTTAAAAGTTCACCTTCCAGTGGGGAGAAAAACAAATCCTCGTGCAGAAATGCACCAAATGTCACGGTCACATCTAGAGAAATGACAGACCACCACAATTAGACCAAAATGGAAAGGGGAGATTATTGCCGTGATCACCCATTCAATTGGGCATGTGGATTCATACTCTCTACTCCGACAATAGGTCCCAATTATTAACGATAAGAAGTTGCTTTCATATACTCTCACTTCAAAGGGAGACTTTTATTTTGAAACAATCCCACTTTCTCCAATACCCTGTTAGTAGACCCTTGGAAATGTGCTGTTAGATTTCTCATCTATATTCTATAACGTGTGTCTACCCTCTCCTGACTAAATTTAGAGGCATGCTGTCTTATTAATGGTTCATTTAGATGCTCTTTAAAGAATTATCAATGTTCAAAAGAGGTATAGAGGCCTTAAGTAACTGTAGGGAGAAGCTCAGGGATTACCTCCCGGGTCTGGTGCATAGGACAAACGGCTTCCATGCACCAGGAAATAGCTTTGTTTATACTCAGCCCCTGGGCTGGACAGAGTAGGTGTAGGTACGTGTGTGTTCATATTTTCGTGGCACAGGTTGGTAGCATGTGGATTTTTTTCCAACAAGCTATTCCAGTAGTGACAACAAACCACTCACTTTATTTTCAAACACCTACGAATTATTCAACAATAATAAATAGTTGTCAGATGCCCAATGGGAACCAACAGCATCTTAAGCACAGAGTCCATGGTGGTGAAGGAAACAGATACGTCCCTGCCCACACTCCCCGCTTTCCAGGTTGACTACTGAGAGCCCATTAAACATTTCTGGAAGAGCAGATGTGGGCAACGCTCTTAAAACTGACACTTCACATCACTGCTTAACCCGCTTGACATTTCTGAAGCACCGCACACGACTGATGGCCCATCAACTGTGCCCTTGTTCCCCCTTTGGTTTCTGTGTACCTGTCCTTCCAAGTCCTCATAGTCAGGAGTGCTTGCTCGCCTTCTCGTGATCAGTGCGTCTCCTCGGGACAACCGTGGCGTCCTCCTGACTGCTGTCCCTGCTCCAAGGTCTCTGACTCTTGTCCTATCTTCCACGTGTTCATTGGAGTTATATTTCGTTTTTCCCCTTTCCAACTCAAAATAGTCATAACTGACAACTACGTGTGTTTTAAAAACATTTACGGAGAAAGTTCCATCTATTGTCTGAATCAACGAGCCCTCGTTTGGAGCCTTCCGTGGACCAGGCTGGTACTAACCTGGAACTAACATGAGGCTGGTCCAAGATAACACAGTCAGGATGTGATAGGCACGAACACAGTCTTCTCATCCTTAATTCTGGTTCCTTCCATCTGCTGCAAGGTGGTTCCCTAGGAAGCAGACCCTGAGACGATGATTCATGTGCAGGAGGGTTGGAAGGGATGTTCTCAGGACTGGAGTCTGTAGAAGGGAAGGGGAGGAAGTGGCATTGGGCAGAGGGAGAAGTTGGGTGACAACGCAGTCTCAAAGGAAGTCTTAGCGTTCCGAACATGGGGTGGCTCTCTTTGAAGTAAGACTCACAGCGGGAGGGGGGGGTGTGAGTTCTTCGGTTTTGAAGGGGGATCAGGGCGGTGCATCTCAGCCTCCACCACACCTCCCACGTTGCTAGGATTCACTGCAGGTGACTGATTTGACTTGTTGCATTGAGCTTTAAATAAAGGGCAGGGAGTTCCTGGAGAAAGAGAGCTGAGTTCCTGTGGTCAGGACTACTGCCCCAGGTGGTGGTAGAACAGGAAGAGGCTGGAATGGGTCTGATCAAGTCCCACCTGATAAATGAGCAAAGGCCAAGGTCAGGCCAAGGTGGACAAGCGTATTTCTTGGCTCAGGTCTTCCTTTACAGATGCTGCCCCTTTTGCCTGGAATGTTCTTCACTCAATCTTCAGGCCTCTGCCCACATGTGACATCCTCTGTGCTATCTCCTTGGGCTCAATCTAAATTAAAATCTTAGAGACCCACTTGCTTAATATCCTGAAACCTGCTTTTGTCACATTAGTCACTCTGTGGCCCACTGGGGGACTATTTATTCAATTTTTTCTCCTATTTTGCTGAGAGCCTCATGAAGGCAGACATTTTTTTTAACATGGCATCTCCCGTGACTACTGGGTGCCTAACACATAGTAGGTGCTCAATAAATACCTTTTAAATGATTAAAATTCCAAAAAGAGCTACATCAGGGTTCTTTGCTTGCACAAAATGGAAACTGACACTGGCATTATTAAGCAAAAAGGGGGTTATAGGAAGAGTGTGGGAGACTCCCAAAGTCACAGAGAATAGGGGTGAAAATAGGCAATACCCAGAAGCTCTACAGAGGGTCATGAGGCTGGGGCTCTTGGACAAATCAATCATTTTCAGTCGCTACCATTCAGCCTAACAGTCAATTTCCACAGGGGAAAGGGAGTGTTTGACTGGTCTAGCCTCAGTCATGTGCTACCTCTGCGGCTGGAAGAGAACAGGAAGAGGAGAACAACCTCACCAGGGTATATACAAAAGGAAATTGGGGGAAGTTGAAGGAGAAGAAATGGATTAAGGGCAACCGATCAAACGAAACAAACCCATTTCCATGATAGGAGCCAGAGTGAGGAAGGAGAGTCCTGACTACCTGGGGGTATCAGGGAAAAATCCATGGCAGCAGGGGAGAGTCTACCCTACTTTCTCTATCCCAGCACCAAGCATTATGCCTGCCACCCTGTAGATGTTCTAAAAATTTGTGTGTGCGGATGACGTTCCTACCACAAGCATCTGAGACTCTGGTCACTGGACCATGTTTAGTCCGTTGGTGGGCCTGCTGGAGAGTTTACACCCTGGGAGTAGCCTGCAGCCCATGACAGATGGAAGATGGTGGGTGAATATCTCAGCTTCCTTGCCCTTGTTCTACGATGTCACCCGGAGGTCCACTGTGATTGACTCCCAGTTGCCCATGGCAGGAACCTGCTCTTTTTCTTTTAATGTTTATTTATTTTTGAGAGACAAAGAGGGAGAGAGGGAGCAGGGGAGGGGCAGAGATGGGGGTATAGGATCTGAAGTGGGCTCTGTGCTGACAGCTGAGAGCCCGATGTAAGGCTCAAACTCACGAACCATGAGATTATGACCTGAGTCATAGTTGGACACTTAACCCACTGATCCACCCAGGTGCCCCAGGAACCTGCTTTTTAATGCACGCTATAGACTTCCTTTTCTCCTCTGTCTCACTTCCCCACACCCCTCCTGGGGCTTCCTGGAATTACTTCCCAAACAAGTCACTTGCATTCAAGTTCTTGTCCCAGGTGGGCTTCCTAAAACAGCAGGCAAGAAGGCAGGGGCAGTGAGGAGTGGCTGCTCTCAGTAATTACATGAAGATGAGCAACGCTGTCAGGAGGCATCAGAGAACATTTAGTCTCAGGATGATTCATTCCAATGTTCTTCCCACCCCTGCAACCTTCCTCACAACTCTGAGCCTTCCATGGTCATGTCCACTGGTACCAATGGGTAGGTACTCAGAATGGTAACTCAGTTTTCAGTCGATCTGAGAGAGACATAGTCAGGTGGTGGCTTAGTCCATTCAGGCTGCTATAAACAAAACACCATAGATTGGGTGGCTTATAAACAACAAATATTTATTTTCTCACAGTTATGGAGGCTAAGAAGTCCCAGATCAAGGCACCAGCGCAAATGCAGTGTCTGATGAGGGCCTGCCTTCTGGGTCATAAATGGTCATCTTCTCTGTGTCCTCACATGGTGGAAGGGGCCAGGGGTGTCTCTGGAGTCTCTTTCATAAAGATACTAAGTCCTGTTCACCTCTCAAAGGCCCCACCTCCTACTCCCATCACCTTGGGGGTTAGGATTCCAACATATGACTGTGGGTGAAGGGGACAAATACTCAGTCGATAGCAAATGCATAAACTGCTATCAGAGAATCTCCCTACACACTGCCAAAGCTGACTGGACGTGCTCTGGGATCTTTGCTGCCTGGATGGCCCGTCTTGTGGCTTGCCTACTTGCCTGGGACATGGGATTTCCATAGCTCCTCTCCCAAATGATCGCCAGCGTCACCCCTAAAGCATGAGAACCCACACAATGATGTCACTTCAGTGTCAGGTCAAGGATCGGGGCCCTGTCTCTCAGTGATCTCTGAAATGCAGATCTAGTCATGACCTGGGTTTGCTCAAAACAAGGACTCCCCGTTGTTTGTGGGATGACATTCAGACATCTTTTTTTAATGTTTATTTATATTTGAGAGGGAGAGTGAGCACAGGGGCAGGGCAGAGAGAGGGGGGGTGGGGGGACAGAGGATCTGAAGCAGGCCCTGCACTGTCAGCACAGAGCCCCACGCGGGGTCGAACTCATGAACTGTGAGATCACGACCTGAGCTGAAGTCGGACACTCAACCGACTGAGTCACCCAGGTACCCTGACATTCAGATTTCTAAGTGTGACTCTTCGGGTTTTTCATTCTTGACCTGCCAGCCTTTCTAGCATCTTCTGCCACTGCTCCTCCTTGTGGCCCCCAGGGAGCCACACCAGACTGCTATTCTCACCATCCTGCAAACGTGCACCTGTTGTCTTAAACTTGCAGCTTTGCTCTTGCTGATCCTTACTCTCCCAGGCCCCTCCCCGCCCCCATCCAGGTCTGGTAAAATCTCTTCTGTAAAGCTGCTCAGAATGCCCCTTGCATACCTAGCTAGGAGTTATTGCTTGCTGTTTCTGTCTGCTTGGTTTTTACTGTTAGCAAACGTTACCGCACTTAGTTGCATGCAAATCTGATTTCCCTAATAGAACTGAAACTACTTGAAGGCCGGCTTTGTAGCTGCTGATCTGCCATGCTACTATGGCTCCATAAATAGTCTGCTGCTTTAAATGAATAACAATAAGCGCTTTAAAGAATACCTTTCTCCTCCACTGTTACCATATCTTTCAGGGAGAACAAGCTAGAAAGAAATCGTTTCCACCGAGAAGTCACTTCATTATTTTTTTTCAATATTTGGTTTTTATTTGAGAGAGTGCGCATGTGTGAGCGAGAGAGAGGGGCAGAGGGGGAGAGAGCATCCTAAGCAGGTTCCATGCTGAGTGTGGAGCCTGATTCAGGGCTCATTCCCACGACACTGGGATCACGACCTGAGCTGAAATCAAGAGTCGGACATTCAATCGGCTGAGACACCCAAGAGCCCCGAGAAGTCACTTTAATATAAGGCTCCCTGAGGGGCGCCTGGGTGGCTCAGTCGGTTAAGCGTCTGACTTCGGCTCAGGTCACGATCTCACGGTTCGTGAGTTCGAGCCCCGCGTTCGGCTGTGTGCTGACAGCTCAGAGCCTGGAGCCTGTTTCAGATTCTGTGTCTCCCTCTCTGTCTCTGACCCTCCCCCATTCATGCTCTGTCTCTCTCTGTCTCAAAAGTAAATAAACGTTAAAAAAATTAAAAAAAAAAATATAAGGCTCCCTGAGAAGAGGCCTGAAATAGCAAAATAACAAGCAGCATCAAGAAAGCCTAGATATGTTCCTGGTACGAACCTGAAGGTTCTTGGGGCACCTGGGTTGCTCAGTCCGTGGAGCACGTGACTCTTGATCATGGGGTCATGAGTTTGGGCCCCATCCTGGGCTAAGAGTTTACTTTAAAAACAAACAAACAAACCTGAAACGAGGCTCCCAGTGCCATTTCCTGGTAGGATCTCTCTCTTCTCTCTCAGAAAGAAAGTTTAAAGGAAGGAAGGAAGGAAGGAAGGAAGGAAGGAAGGAAGGAAGGAAGGAAGGAAAGAAAGACAGAAAGAAAGAAAGAAGAGAGAGGGAGGGAGGAAGGAAAGAAGGGAGGAAGGACACAAGGAAGGAAGAAAGGAAGGAAGAAAGAGAGAGAGAATGAGTGGGGGGCAGGGAGGAAGGAAAGATTTCAAATGAAAATTTCAGATACAATCAGCACATACATTCAATTCCTCAGAAGGAGTTCCCCAGTGGTCAGTTTCCTCTGCTGATATTGCCTGTAGCCGGGGACCTTGGGCAACTGCAATTTCAGTATTCTCCATTTTGCTCCAAGAAACTGGTGCAGTCTACGGAACAGTTAAGAGAATGGGCACCAAAGAAAACCTAGGCTCTAAAAGGACAAGCAGGTGCTTTGCTAAATGACCTCAACAAGTTCCTCCAGAAAAAGAGAGGCAGTAACTGCGGCCAGGCTTGCTTAGCCCCAGGCACTGTTCCTAAGCAGGCTGGGCACAACATGATGGAGGAGGACAGTCATATCCCAGCTGGTGGAAACCTTGTCGGTTACTGAGGCCTTAGCGTGAGCCAGGCACCGCGAGCGGAGCCCAATGCTTGCAGGTCTCATTTAATCTTCACAGGAAACTAGGAGACAAGAAGGACTTCTGTGACTTGCATTTTGCAAATGAAGTTTCGAGATGTTAGGGAACTACCCAAGGTCATGGCACCCCTCGACTGCAAGACAGGACTGGAATGGATGTCTGCATAACTCTGAAGCCTGTGCCCAAAGGTGCTCCTTGCAAACTTGGCTGCATGTTAGAATCACCCTGGGATCTGGGGAGATGAAAAATAAACCAGACAAACAATAACAACAATAACAAAACAAAATATATAGCATGTTACATGGTGATAGGGACCTAGAGAAAAATAAAGAAGAGGGACAGCGTGGGGAAAGGGTAGGCTTTAGTTTTAAATATTGCCAGGAAAATAATCAATAAGATAACATATCAGCAAAGATCTGGGGGGAAAAGAAGAGGAAGCTTTGTAGCTATCTAGAGGAAAAGATTTCCAGACAGAGGCTATATGGCAGGTGTAAGGTCCTGTTATCAAACAATTGGCCAATATGGCCAGAGAGATGGAGGTGGGGGTGGGAGTGGGTGGGTAGCAGATGAGGTCAAGGAATCATGTGGAACCTTGTACCACTATAAGACTTTTCTGACTCTGTAAGTCTACTGGTCAAATTACTCATATTCAACTTCAGCAAGCATTTAAAGCATCTTACATCTGAAAGTAGAATTGACCCAGGCTTCATTAAAAAAATGTATCTTCAAAGTTGGAGCACCTGAGCAAATGTTTGGGGCCAGAGTCCAGAGAAGGGAGGGCTGGAAAACTGGGGAAGATGGCAGAGAGGGGCAGTAGGGTCCAGCTAGGGCTCTAAGGAGTCACCCAACCACCACAGGCCATCCTTCCTTTGAATAAAAAAGAACAGGCACACCTGAGTGGCTCAGCTGGTTAAGCACCTGACTCTTTATTTCGGCTCAGGTCATGATCTCAGGGTTTCTGGGATCAAGCCCCACATGGGGCTCTATGCTGACAACACAGAGCCTGCTTGGGATTCTCTCTCTTTGCCTCTCTCTCTGTCCCTCCCCTGCTCATGCATACTTGCTCACTCTCAAAAAAAAAAAAAAAAAAAAGGACTTAAAAAAATGACATTATAAAAAAGAACATCACAAGGGCTACTTGGAAAATCCAAACTCCTTCATTTAAAAAAGTAATGGTACATGGATTTGTAAGCATTTTATTTACAATTCTCCTCTTTCAGAAAGAAATCAGCAACTTTTTCTCTCCATTGCCTACCTTCTGCCTTGCCACCTATCTGATTTCTTTGATTTTTATCCTGCTCTCCTAATGATGCTCTAGATGGTCTCTGTTTAACCAGCCACAGTCCCTTTGTTGGTCTCTTCAGCTTGATCTCCTTGTCCCCGCCCCCACTTCCAGTTAAAGCACTATTTTCGGTGGTGGTTACGTTCTTATTGTGGCCTATGCTCAAGGCCTATGTCCCACCACAGCACCCCCCCTTCCCCACTGCATCCTCCTATCACATCCTCTATCTCATCCCATGTCCACATCTTGGTCCCTGTGGGAGACTGTTGGACCGAGGGCCCTCAATAAACCACACCTTGGAATAGTTGCCACCTGTACAGATCCTCCTACGTTGACCGTGGGGCGGGCCATGTGACCTGCTTTGTCCAGTGGGACATTAGCAAATATGAAGCAAGCAGAGGCCTCATTAGTGCTGACACATCGAGGCTTACATTCTGGAAGTCATCTGCGCCACTGTAAAATTGCCTGAGCTAGACTACTGAAGATCGGGAGAGACCCTGATGGATGAGATGCCCCTCAGATACCGGGCCAGGCCAAGTTCCCAGTGGAACGCAGCCATGTGAGGTCAGCTGCAGCAGGTGAAGCAAAGAAAAGCTACCCACCGGAGTCTGTTCAACCCTCCGGCTCATGAAAACATAATAAATACTGTATTTGTTTTAAACCGCTACGTTTTGTGGCGTTTTGTTATAAGGCAACAGATAACAAAAACAATCCTCATCTGATCTGGTCCCAAACCTGTCAGTCCCAGACTAGGCCAGGACATCCCCATACCTGTGTCAAGGTCAGTTTCTGCACGTCTACATGCTTTCACCGAGACCTGCTGACCTGGCTGCACCTGAACCTTCTATAGGCATCTGGTTTGGGACAGCTTTGCATTTGGACTTTCTGAGCAGGAAACACATTGAGGGAAAACTGGGTGTACAAATATTCACGTTGTGACTTATGTGTGACTCACCTCATTCACTCCTAAGCCTGTATTCTATCTGTCATTACGCTGAATCATTGTTTGGAAAGGGATTCAAATTTACACTCTCTGTCAGACAGGGAGCACAGTACTTATGGTTTGGGGTTTGTTTGTGTTTTTGAAAAATGCCCTCTTTGTGGGGTTGCCTGGGTGGCTCAGTCAGTTTAAGCATCCAACTCTTGATCTCAGCTCAGGTATGGATCTCAGGGTCCTGAGTTCAAGCCTGGTGTTGGGTTCTACTCTGGGTGTGATGCCTACTTTAAAAAAAAAAAAAAGTGCATTCTTTATAACGGTATTGTCTCTGTATTGATTTCATCCTCCTCGCATCCTTTAGTGTAAGAGAGTGTTGGCAGCTATAACTAATTTTTTTTAAAAGATAACTGATCCGGGGTGCCTCAGTGGCTCAGTAGGTTAAGTGTCCAATTTCGGCTCAGGTCATGATCTCGTAGTTCAGGAGTTCGAGCCCTCTGTCGGGCTCTGTGCTGTCAGCTCAGAGCCCAGAGCCTACTTCAGATTCTGTGTCTCCCTCTCTTTCTGCCCCTCTCCCACTCATGCTCTCTCTCTCTCTCTCTCTCAAAAATAAACATTTAAAAAATTTTTTTAATAAAAAAAAGATAACCGATTTAAAACAACTTAAATGTTCATTTTATTTTATTTTAAAATATTATTTTAAAATGTTTATTTTTTTTAGAGAGAGAGTTGGGGAGACAGAAGTGAGAGAGGAAGAGAGAGAGAATCCCAAGCAGGCCCTGCACTGTCAGCACAGAGCCCGACGTGGGGCTCGAACTCACAAGCTGTGAGATCATGACCTGAGTCGAGATCAAAAGCCAGACACTTAACTAGCCAAGCCACCCAGGCGCCCCTAAAACAACTTAAAATTTAAAATTTTAGCTCCAGAAATATTTGAAAAAACATATTCATTTTTCAGTAAGAAAGCTATATTTTCATTTTGAAGGGTTACTTACAAGCTTAGGCTAATAAACTTACTTTTGGTCCATTAAATGTGCACTAAAGGGACCTGGGATTTTGGACGAGTGGCCTTCACTTGAGAAGCGTTCACATTGGCCTGAGGAGTGGGTTGCCAAAATATGTACACATCTAGTGGGTGTGCTCTGGGCCATGAGCACAAATGCAGAAGTGATTTGGTCTGGTCTGTGTCCTCTATTGTCAGCCTTGGGCACAGTGCAGGGACAGAGGTGTGCTTCATAAATATTGACTGCATAAGTGAGTGAATTACCTTTATGAGCAATACAGTGCCTTGGAAATGGTGTTCCATTTTATATAGGAAATGCAACATCTTGATAAGTAAAAAAAGAAGGAAAGGAAAGGAAAGGAAAGGAAAGGAAAGGAAAGGAAAGGAAAGGAAAGAAAGAAAGAAAGAAAGAAAGAAAGAAAGAAAGAAAGAAAAAATTAGAATAAAGAAGCCATTGCTCCAAAAATAGTAAAAACCAAGTTCAGTACTCTCCTTCAATCCCTATGTCAAGTATTGATGTGAAAACAAGTTCAATGTATGAGCAAATGAACTCTACAGAAGGTCAGGGAGAAATTAATTGTATGTGTCCTATTACGCATTTCATTTGAAATATGAAAGGGAAGGTGACATTTTGAAGGCAAAAGAGATTTGAAGGATCATTTTTCTGATTAAAAGGAATAGTTTGCTTTATTTTTTAAGATCCAGATATGTAAAAGTGAATGATATAAAAACTACCTCTACAAATAATAAAAACAAATTGTTGTCAACCCTATACACATATAACAAAAGTAAGGTAACATTTTGCAATATGCTTTATTTTTCTTACCAATGTATTAGGCATAACTTTTCATTTTGTTATCTTTTCAAGGATTGCATTGTGTTACTCTACCCCATTTAGTGTGGCTACTAAGTTATCGTGGACAATTTTCCAATTTTGGATGCTTATAATTATACTGTTAGAAATGGCGCTATGATAAACAATCTTATAAGTGAATCTTGGCAAATATATGATTTTTTATAGCCAAATCCTAAAACAGTGGATTTCCTGAGTTAAGTGGTATGCATTTAAATCTTTTCATGTTTCCCTCCAGAAAAATATTGTACTTTTTTTGTATTCCTCCCACTTAGTTCCTGGACATTCATCACACCACTAATTATTATGATTTTTTGTTATCTTTTTAAGTATGATAGATAAAAAATAATAGCTCATATTTGAAAATTAGCTAATTATTAGTGAGATTAGATTATTCTAATATGTTCAGGGATCATTTGTATATCTTCTTTTGCCAAGTACTAGTGTGTATCTTCTGGTTACTTTTTCTATTGTAATGTTTTTATTTTACGTATTACATAGAATTGACATTAACTCCTTGTCATGTATTTTGCAAATATTTTGCCTGTGTGGTCATTTGTCTTTTAGTATTGATTGATATTTTTACTTTTTCCCCAAGAGAATGCGAGAATCTTAGGAAGAATTTCATGGATTTTGATAATACCATCTGGTCTCATTTTGCACTTGATTATTTTTTACTGACTTTCAGATATTGCATACACAACGTTGTAGAATAATTTCAAGTCTCCAAGGATGCTATCATCCTTCAGAGAGGACTTACACTTGCTTCTGGAAGAAAGCTTAGGGTTCTAACAATCCAGGATCAAGCTAATCTAATCCCCAGGTTTGAGATGATTGGAAGCTGCGTTCAGTGTGAAGGTTCATGTATTTCCACACTCTGTCAGGTCAGGTGTACCTTTCAGGATGCCGAGCCAATGCATGGGGCATCTACTAGAGGCTTCCCCTTTCAGTGATCTTGTATTCTTAATTTTTATCCCCTTCACTCCTCAGAGCTCTCCAAAGTGCCGCTGTCTCCGGCCTCTTGGCCACCTACTTTGGAATCAGCTAGCACTTCGAGGAGTAAAGCATCCCCAGGTGCTGGGTTTATGCCCCTGAGTTTCCTCCTTCTTTTAGACCTTGGCCATGCCATTCTTCACAGGTTTTTTAGCTCTCAGACGCCTTCAAGCAAATGTATTTTAAACTCTGTTCAGTTTTTGAAATTGCAGCAAAGTGGTCGATCTCAATTGCTTAGTCTGTCATTGCTGGAAAACCAAAGTGCTTTTGAAAACATGAATTCAGTTGGAATGTATTTAGGGTGAGTTACCCTTTCATTCCCAGCATAATTCATGGAGCAATATTTTTATAATGACATGAACTGTCACCATTACCATACTGTAAGTGATTATATAAATCCTGATTATATAAATATTTGGGTCTATTTCTGGACTTTCTATTCTGCCGTACCCTTTTGTATATTTCTGCACCAGAACCAAGTCATTTATTGGGTACAGTCGATTGCTCTAACTTTATAATACATTTTAGTACCAGGTGAGAGTTCTCTTTTCTTCCTTTTTTTTTTTTTTTTTTAACGTTTATTTATTTTTGAGACAGAGAGAGACAGAGGATGAATGGGGGAGGGTCAGAGAGAAAGGGAGACACAGAATCGGAAACAGGCTCCAGGCTCTGAGCGGTCAGCACAGAGCCCGACGCGGGGCTCGAACTCACGGACCACGAGATCGTGACCTGAGCTGAAGTCGGAGGCTTAACCGACTGAGCCACCCAGGCGCCCTTCTTTTCTTCCTTTTCACAAAATGTGTTTTGGCTCTTCTCATGTCTTTGTTCTTTTGGGTGAATTTTAGTATTTTTAAATTACATCTGCCCCTCCCCCATCTCATTTATATTTTAATGGGGCTCTTAGGAACAACTTTTAATATTTAGTTTTTAGTGCAGAAGCATGGCATAAAATCTATTTAGACAGGTCTTTTAAAATTTTTCAAAGCCTATATACAAGTTATCTTTTATTCCTGAGCTTTCTTAAGATATTTTAGTACACTGCCTGGGGTTTTTCAAGTAGCCAGTGTCTGCTGGTAATGATTAATTTATCTCATCTTGCTCAAAATACCTCATTTCTTTTTTTTTTCTTTTCTATTTTGTCTTATTGCATTAGCCAGAACATCCACTATTCAGAGCAATGTTAAACACTAATGATGATAATGACCATCCTCGTATTCGTTCTGATTTTTAACTGGATTACTTGTACACTTCTCTCAGTAAGTATAATGAATGTCAGCTATTGATTTAAAAGAGAGTCTTCACTGAATCAATTTTTTGAAAATATTGATAAAAGCTGCATGATCTCATGCAAAATATAGGATGTAATATAGATTATACTCATATGCTCATATGCTTCCTATATCTTGTATTTGTGTCTTAGGTTGGTATATTAGCTTCTTAGGGCTGCTATAACAAAATGCCACAAACTGTGGCTTACAACGACAGAAATTTATTCTTTCACAGTTCCAGAAACTGAAATCCAAAATCAAAGTGCTAGCAGGATCAATTCCTTCTGGAGGCTCTGAGGAAGAATCTGTTCCATGCTTCCCTCACCCTTCTGGTTAGCAATCCACAGTGTTCCTTGCCTTCTAGATCTTTCACTCCAATCTCTGCTTCCATTTTCACATGACTGTCTCCTCCACCTCTGTGTCTCTGTGTCCAAATTGTCCTCTTTTTATAAGGACACCACTCTAATCCAGCACAACTGCTTCCTAATTGGTTACCTTAGGTCACACTGACCGATCCCAGGCAGACATGATTTTTTTCAGGACATTATTCAATCCAGTGCAGTTGGGATCTCCCAGAAGCAGACTCTGAGATGAAGATTCATGTGCAAGCCATCTATTTCTGAAGGGCTCCTGGAGGAGGCCAGTAAGAGAGCAGGAAAGCAGAAGGAGCCAAGCAAGAGTGTGATGGCAGGCAAGACTTTTTGGAGAGATGATGCTTTGATATAATCAGGGAAGATCTGCATTAAAAATTATGCCTCACATTCGTCCCCATCTGAGGCAAGGGAGTCTGGACTGTCATATTTCCAAACCAGTTAATCATGAGATAAAGGTTGCCCGGGAAGGTGTAAAATCCCAGGCACTTCTGTCTCTGCATTTGCAAGTGAAGTGTTCCAGTAACTTGAGGGAAATGTTCCAAAGCAAAGTCATAGCTATAAGCTATTAGAGTAAAAACTCACCTGAACTAGGTGAAGGGTACACAGAAATAGTGAAGAGGTCCAAGGAAAGTCAAAGTGTCTGCCACAGGTATCTTTTTTTGGTGTGTGTGCATTCATCTGTCAAAAATGTCATCAAATGTGTCCATTATTTTTTCTGGAAATCTGCCGAGCCTACATAGTGTAGCTTCTAGCATTCTTCCATTTCCTTCCTCCCTAATTTAGTCATCATTTACAAAGTATTATAAACCTGCTTCCCTATACTCATTTGTAGCTCTTCACATTTTAGTACACCCCTAATGCTGGAAGTCTCCAAAAAAGCTTTGAAATATGCGATGACAAAAAAAAGTTGTCAAGGAGAAATATTGGTAATAATGAGAGAGCCTCAGGAGTGGAGGCAGATGGCAGAGAAGGTAACAGAGGCAGTGAGAGACAGTTTGCCATCAAAGTGATGGATGTGGGGGCATCACGAGGCAGGAGACAGACAGGCAAGAACCACACAAGTTCTGTTACACACACCCCATACGAGCACATGTGTGCACACGCATACACACACACACACACACACACACACACACACACACACACACATACACACAGCAAACATGCAAACGAACAATCCACAGAATCCCGATGAGAGCAACCCAGAGTGTGCTAGGCCAAATTTGGGCCTAGAACCACTCTGGAATCTGAGCATTCTGGGGGACCCACAAGAAGACTCTCCGAATGAAGTTTTGTAGGAAAGCCTTCATCTGAAGAGATAAGAAAGTCAGGCCCTCCCAGTGTAAGAAAGGAAGCACAATTTTATACATAGGACTCTGTCACAGAGCTGGTCCTTTAGCTGAGGATTGAGACTAAGGTCAGAGGAAAGGAGGGGCGCCTGGGTGGCTCAGTCAGACCGTCCAACTCTTGGTTTCGCCTCAGGTCATGATCTCAAGGTTCGTGAGATCAGGCCGCATGTAGGGCTCTGTGCTGACAGCATGGAGCCTGCTTGGGATTCTCTCTCTCCCTCTCAGCCCCTCCCCCCACCTCTCTCTCTCCAAAAATAAATAAATATGTTTTTAAACAATTGGAGGTTAACCTTCTAAAACAGCAAATAAATTTTGGTTGTTATTAAAAACAACAACAACAAAACAATGGAAAGGAGACTATGGGTAAAAACGAAATGACCTCTTCTCACAAAAAGTCAGATGTGACAATGGCAGCACAAGGCAGCTGTCCACAGGGACCCTTATAGTGAGGTAAGGGTGAGGCACTCGTCTGAGCAGACAGGCCTGGCTACTTTTGTCTGCAGTGGGCATGACCTCAGGTAAGCGCAGGGTTCTGGTGTATTATGAGTCCCACGGCGTCAGCAGAAGTGGGCGTCAGGGGGCCCACAGATAGGAGCAGATGTGGCGCAATAAGGAGGGGACTTCGTGAGGCTTTGGGAACATCAGAGACTGTGGTGCAGGCATCTCTCCGGGAAGCCAGGGCGGGAGCAGGAGCGGGGGGGGGGGGGGGGGGACAGGAGTGGTGTTGGGTAACCCACATCTGTGAGCACATGCATTTCCTCCAGGAAACAGCTGGGGGTGGGTGAGACCGACTTTAAAAGAGAGCAGGGTAGAGGCTCCCGTGTTTGTTCAGGTCCTCTGAGAAGCAGACGCCATGCCAGGGTTAGATGTCAAGGGACTGATGGAGGACAATACCTGTGAAGGGAAAAAGAGTG
Organism: Lynx canadensis; assembly: GCF_007474595.2. NCBI lineage: Eukaryota > Metazoa > Chordata > Mammalia > Carnivora > Felidae > Lynx > Lynx canadensis. The sequence goes on along the minus strand of NC_044320.2, from coordinate 36,021,248 downwards.
ACCCAGCGAAGGCGGGGAGAGCCCTCAGATTCGTGTTGTGTGTCTGACTCCTGTGAAGGAGGAGTTAAATAGGAAGAGTCCCAGACTGCGGGCCAGTTCTCAGAAGGCGTCAGCCTGGCCGAGGGGAGATCTGGAGCCAACATCTCCCAGTTGAGGAGTCCTGTGTCCAGCCATGCCCAGGAACTCCATCATGCTTAGTCGTTGGCTGGGTGCAGCCCATGGAAAACATGGCGGTGACACCAATGTGACAGTAGAGCAGGAGGGGCTGTCATTGGAGCCATCAGACAACCCTGCTCCCACCTTCATGACTACCACGGTCCCATACAAGCGGATGGCACCAGCACAGAAAGGTATCATTTGTGATAGTCTGTGAGGCCCATGTGATCTACATGGAAAAACTTGGGTTGCAAATGCTCACAAATTTTAAAACTCTTTGGAGCTGAAAGAGTTATACTCTTAGTTAACTGAACTCTTTTATCCAGAACTATGCCCTTTTTCCCCATGATGCCTGCTAACTAGGGCACATCTATAGGAGATAATATTAGAAGGCATCAAAGAGATTCTGAAATCACTGATAACTTGTGCAGACATGGTCAGAATGAGAACTCTTGGCCTCAGAATATCAGAAGATAACAGAATTGTTTGCATTTCTCTACATGCACATGGGGTTGGCTAGGGTGATACAAGCGAGGATATATGAAGGAACCCAGGTAAAAGAGAAACAACCAAACACCCCTCCTCCAACTGAGCAGAACTCTACAGCTGTTCAGTTGTCTAAGGAATAGAAAGACTGCTTGATGGGCCCAAGATTTCAGAACACTGGTGAGGGGAAGGCTTTTAACGGGACTGAAAACCTGACCTAGCGTGTATCTGCAACGATGCCATTTGCCAGGACTATGCATTCAAGAATTCTTTGCTCAACTGGTGCTTCTGCCGCTTCAGGTTGAGCTTGTTTACCAACACACAGCACCTAGGGGTCACCCCTGGAAAGTGTGACAGGTAAATATAGGCCAGGGGAGAAAAAGGAAGTGCATAAGTGATGGCAACTTACTGAACTTGTTGTGTTAAGAGGTGATGGCAACCAAAACCATAAACAGCATCACTATTTAAAAGCTTAAATGAATTCGTGCCCAACAGATCATTAGCTGTGATGTGAAGGTGCCCTGCTTTGGTCTTTAGAGGGAAACATCAGAGAGATTGTCCTGTTTGGGCCACAACAGTATCTACTGGGGCCTCTGTGAAAGCCAGAAGTACAGTGGTTCCAATTTAAATATTCTCAAGTAAATGAATGAGTGAATGAATGAATGAATGAATGAATGAATTCTAAGGTAGCTGTTAACTTCCATGGTTGTGCTAGCTTCTGGTCATCACACTTTTGTTGGTGTTGGAGGGCTTTTCAACCAAGAAGACAATACTATGGGCAGCCTATGTGGTGCTCAGCCCTGGAGGATCCTGGAGCCCTGTGAGTTTCCTTTTATACAAGATGTTGAACCAGAAGCTGCAGCATGTGGGGGAACAGAGGTTATGGGAACCCTTTTCAAACACATGCTTCCAACCCATAGAACAGAGCATTTCTGGTTGAAGAGATGGTTGGGGGAGGATGGGGGTTGAGTACAGACAGTGTGTCACCTGTGCCCATCCTCCTTCACTGTCCCCAGTAGAGTCCCTAAGAACCCTCTTCAGGGCATATGGCAAAGGAAGCCGATTTATTTAGAGTTGGACTGGATGCTCTTTGACCATATGATGACAGAATGCCACACCATACTGGCAATCAGAGTTTTCTGGTGAATGCTGACAGGCTTTTCTAAATTTCAGCGTGGTGACCTGGATAGAACACAGACTTCAGAGTCTGAGCACGTGGGTTCTAGTCTTGACTCTGACACTGGCTTTGTAACTTTGGCTAAGGACACTCCAAGTTTCACTTTCATGGCCTTTACGATGGGGAGAATAACATTTCCCTCAAAGAACTCAAAGCGAGATGCCCATGTTGTCTTGGCCAAGAAGAGACAGTCCTGCTCAAACCAACATTCTCCAGGAGCCCTTCTATGGTTCTCTGACAGCCGTTTGTACCTTGATTCCCAACATCCCCTGCAGGGCCCTGTCTTTGGCCATCTACTCTGTAGATATCATTGCAGTTCAATATCAGTTTTTCCTGGGACATGATCCTAATACCACTCTTTGACTCAACCTACCATGACCATGTATGAAAAGCATCAGGGCACTCTTGGACTAGCCTTGCAGGACTCAGGCTGCTGGAGGGGGAGGGCAGTAGGTGGGCCTCAGACTCTAAGGCCTGCTTGGTTTCTGATCTAGCTCAGAGGCAGCCTTCCTACTGGGACTTGGGTTCTGGGCCCTATCCACTGAGAGAACATGCAGTGACTTCACCTTCTGCCAGCTGAATTTAGGCATCTCGATCCTTCACCCCAAATAAGCATCTGTCCTGACTATAAGCCACTGGGGGAAATCTTTAAGTCTGTAGTGGGTGGCATACACTGGAAAGACCAAACAATAGCCAAAGCTGAAGAGTAAGAGAACAAGTTGGGCTCACCCCAAATGAGTGCTCGCTGCCTAGAACAGTCAAAAAAGTCACCAAGGAGAATCCACTCCAGCCATGAGCATGGAAGGCAATAAGGGCTCTAAAGAGGCAAGAGTGGTAGGGTGCCAGGGTGACTCGGTCAGTACAGTCCTCATCTCAGGGTTGTGAGTTCAAGCCCCACATTGGGAGTAGAGCCTACTTTGAAAGTATTAATAATAATAAAGAGGAAAGAGTGGTGGCCTGAGAGTTGGGAGGACTGGGCCCCTGTCTTGACTCGGCCAGAATCCAGCTGTCACCATCCTTCTCGCCTTCCTCATCAGTAAAATGAAAAGGTTGGATGAAGGGATCCCATAGCCTTTCATAAGAAAGATCCTATGAATACAGGGCTTGAGTTACACGTGTTATTTATTCTCCAGTGCCACCCTCCCCGCGTGCCCCTGCCCCCGCACCACCCCCCCCCCAATCTGGGCACATGGGAAAGTGGAAGGAAAGCCAAACCTTCCAATCTGGCTTCTTTGGGAGAAGAGGCCTTCAGTTCTGAAGAAATTGAGTGGAAGAAACACCTCGGCCTTATCACAATTTATGCTAAATGATGCACCACTGATATCTATAACACATGTTCTTGTAATTCCTGATCTCAGGAGAGAAGCTCCCTTCTGTTCATTGTGAGGGAGTTAGCAGAAGTGAAAGGATGTGGGTAGCAAGTACTAGGGAAAGAGCTTTGTCAAGCCCCATCACCCTGGATGCCTGGCAACTCAATCTGGGGAATATCAGATAGGTAAACAAATCTGTTAATGGTAGGAAATGGAGTGCAGCTCCACAAACTAAGAAGAGAGACCGGGCCAGATACTAAAGGCCCCTTTCCCTTCCAGAAGACATCGTTTCTGTCTTCTTGCTGATAAAGAGAATGAGACAGGGGCTTACATTGTACCCAGAACACGAGGTGGTACGGTAATCACATGTTCCAAATGTCGAGCAGCTCGACAGGAAACAAGAATAACAGAAGTTGGCAGAAGGAAGATGGGAAAGCAAGACTCCAGGATCCCCATGATTCTGAAGGAGACAATCAAAGGAGCCAGAACACATGTCACCTCTGGGTTCAGCACGGAGGGCTGTGGGGCTGGAGGAGGTCCCAGGCCAGCGGGGAAAGGCCAATGGGTCCTCCCCCACAATCTTCCTTGAGCCTGCACCTTGTCCCTAGACCATCAGAGGACTTTCATGACAACCCAAACCCAATTTACGGCCGTTTGATCAAATCATTTATGTGAAAATTCTTTATACTGCGTATGCCACGCATGCCTCGTATACCAGGCTTACCGTGTTTCAGCCTGTCTTCGGGATATGTTTGGATATTAGGGAACCAATGAATATTAATAGTGACCCAGATCATGACCATCATTAGAATAGCTAACTGCTACAAACTCTCCCAAGCACTAGGAGCATATTTTCTCACTAACGTAAGTACTATTATTATCACTATTTTACAGATAAGAAGGCTGAAGCTCTAAGAGTTGAAGTCATTTGCTCCTGGTTACAAAGCTGCTCAGTGGTGAAGCTGAAACTCCATCGAAAACTAGTCACACCCAACTCTATATTTTTAGTAAATCCATATTCTCAACCAGGCTGGACAATGCAGCCAACAGTAATCAGGGGGCATTTAGTGAGCACTCTCTAATTCTCAGATCTGCCCATGCACCTTCTACTGATAATTCCCTTTAAATATTCACGGCAGCCCATAGTGTAAGTGCTATTATCACCACTCTTTTTCTATTATTATATTGTTACAGGAGAAGATGATGAGGCTTGAGAGGTTGAGTAATTTGCCTGGGATTACCTGGGATGGGAATCCAAGCAGTCAATTTTGGATGCAACCCTGGGAAGTCTGACCCGTAAACTCGTGCCGTTAGCCACTGACTTAACTTTAGAGAGAACCCTTCTGACTCACTGACCCAGAGGTACACATGCTGCGTGTTGACAACAATCTGAATTTCCAGGGTAAATCCTATCTGTTCAGCAAGTTCAAGTTCATATTTTAACTACCTAGGACTCTTCTCACAGGAGCAATGTTTGATGCATGGTTGGTCACCAACAGTATGGATCTTGGGTCAGTTTCATTGCTCCCCGATTCATGCTTGGGCTTGAAATATTTATTGCACACCATTAGTAACTTCCCAGGAAAAGGAAATACTCCTATGTGAATTGAAGGATGATGGGCTTTACCTCCCCATGAAAGTTTGTATAAACCTTCCCAAAATCAATACGTGGCCAACTCCACACTTACTTTGCTCCCATTCACCATCCTGCCAGGGCTCAAGCCCTGTCACTAGTAAGGGCCAGGTTCTTAGAACTATGCTGGCTATTCTAAGCAGAGCCTCTGTGTCATCAAGAGCTTTGGGATTTCCCAGCACTAGACTTCTATTTGACCAAAAGTTCTAATCTGTTCCAGGCTTCCTTTCCCCTGTCACCACCTCCAGACATCCAACACATTTGAAAAGGCCCACTAAAGCGTTTCTAATGTTCACCTCCATTTCCTTCAGTTTCGATATAAGTTTTCAAGAGTCTTACCAGCATGAAGAATCTTGAGGTTTTTCTGATGCAATCTGCCCAATTCCCAAATCTTCCACATCAATCCATCGTGATTTGATTCCAGACTAAAAAACAAACAAACAAAATCGTCAGTTCTGGGGTGCCTGGGTGGCTCACATGGTTGAGTGCCCAACTCTTGACTTTGGCTCTCGTTATGATCACATGGTTCGTGAGTTTGAGCCCTGAGTCGTGCTCTACGCTGACAGTGTGGACCCTGCTTGGGATTCGTTCTCTCTCCCTCTCTCTGCCCCACCACTGTTCATATTCTCTCTCTTTGGAAATAAATAAATAAACTTGGGGGAAAAAAAAAAAAAAACATCGGTTCTTTCATATGAATAAATGCAGGGTGCTCCAAGGGCTTCACAATTTCTTTGTCCTTATCTCTTCACTAACAAACACACTATTGCCATTTGAGGAAAAAGTTTCTTTTGCATCCTTAATCTTTTGTTTATTGTTAATTGTTTTTCTCCCTTTGAACGCTTCAAAATGGCCATTTGCATCTTTCTATAACTGTGATTTTTGTCTTTTTGAACTAGAATTTGCCCAACCTTTAATTTTCTCAAGCAGTTGGACTAGATTAGGGCCAGCAACCTTTTTGATGTAAAAGACCCGATAGTATTTTAGGCTTGTGGGCTATGTGATCTCCATGGCAACTGCTCAACTCTGCCATTGTAGTGCAAAAGTAGCCAGAGACAATACACAAATAAGCAAGAACGGCTCCAATAAAACTTAATTTATGGTCACTGAAATGTAAGTTTCACATAAGTTTTCACCTTTCATGAAATACTATTTTACCAACCACGTAAAAATATAAAAGCCATTCCTAGCTTGCCATGCACAAAATCAGGCAGTGGGCCAGACTTGGCCCCTAAACTAGATGATTCTAAATTTCCTCTTTATTCGAAGTATCATGACATTTCAGAACTAGAGGGAGCCTTAGAAGCCATCAAATCCAGTCACCCTGTGCGCCACAGAAGGAAAGAGGAACCCCCAAAGGGAAAGGGACTGACCCACACTTACACAGCCAGCAGGTGAGTGACAGTTCAGGACCATAGCAGGAGTCCCTGCCCTGACTACAGTATGGAGACACTGAGGCTGGGTTCCATGTAGAAGCAGAGGAGATCTCTTCAAAAAGTTGCAAGTTAGGGTTACCACCCTTTACTCTTTCCTGGAAATTTTATATCCTGGTGTTTAAGTAAAAATGTGACTTTGAGCACTTAATTTGAATACATGTATAAAGTACTTGCTTCTAATGTAAAACACTAGAGAATTTGTGTAGTATACAAATACACTTTTTATTATTGCTGTTATAGTGAAGGTCAAATTAGACAATGGTTTCAATGAATTCAGAGCAATTTACAAATGTCCGCCATTTGTGACACTTTGATTAAAAAAATAAATAAAGTAAATGTATCTAGAAAATCTTCTTGGGTGATTTGGACTGAAGTGCTGAATACAAGAATAATCACACATATACGCACACATTTTTGACTTGTCCCCCAAAGACTGGTAAAATTAGCACAAATAAATTAAAAACTTCTAGACAAGCTGTATATGGGGCATACCACCTCTACCCTCTAAGAGGCCCTCCAAAGTATTAGTGACAAAAGCCTTATTGTTGTAGCAAGATTGAGTCCATCACAGGGCAACCACACTAAAATATGAGGCATCTTTGTAAAGTCTATCATTCCCCATCCAAACGATTTAACCAAGTAACAAGACCATCAAAAATACCACACTTTCCTTTCCCTTTTCATCTGTTAAAAATGGATAAAGTATTTGGGAGGGATGTGGTGTATATGTATAGGGGGGTGGGGTGCGTGCATGAGTGCATGCGTGCGTGTGTGTGTGTGTGTGTTGGAGGGGGTACAGGGCAGCTGCTTTAAAAATCAATGCTTTTGGGGTGCCTGGGTGGCTCAGTTGGTTAAGCATCTGACTTCAGCTCAGGTCACGATCTCACGGTTCATGGGTTCGAGCCCTGCATAGGGCTCTGTGCTGACAGCTCAGAGCTTGGAGCCTGCTTTGGATTCTGTGTCTCCCTCTCTTTCTGCCCCTTCTCTACTCATGCTCTGTCTCTCTCTCTCAAAAATAAACAAACATCAAAAAACATTGAATGCTTTCGCTTCCCTTTTTGGTGACCAGAAAAATAGGAAGCTGATGTAGGAATAAGAGGGAATTTCATAAAAAACAGCCTATTAAAACAAGTTTTAGAATGGTAGTGGAGGAAGGAGGAGGTGGACCAGAAAGAGAGGACTGTTCCAGCAATTCCCATCTGGAACTTGGTTTACACTTCCTGATTCTTCACACAAAGCCTACAGTTTCTTGACTTCCAGAGGGTCCCTGCCTTAGCAGCGAGCTCTGGCAAGTGATCTGGGGAGACAGTATTGCAAAGAGAGAGATGAGAGAGACCTCCAGAAGCTTTGCTGATGGCCCCCATCTTCCATAGTCATCCTGTTGTGGATTGCAGGCTCACTCACCTTTCTGAACCCTTTCCTGACTGAGGCTGTCTGTGCACACCTGGGAAGAGGGATCAGAGTTTGGAGCAGCAGCAGCCCCAAGTGATGTAAGTTCAGGTCTCCAGGTACCAGACCTGGAGCCAATCTCCTAAGGAGTCAGGCCTCGGTGATTCAAGGATTCAGCAAGATGCACTGAAGCTCCCAGCCAAGAGGCTGGGCTACATCCTTATGTGTGGAACCTTACTTTGCAGGTGCTAAACCATTGCCCCTCTGCTCCCCAGACCTTTTGGGACCTCAAGGCCTTCATCTCACAAAAGAAAAGGATCCCGGCTTACTTTGCAGTGTAGGAAATGATTGGCTTAGCTTTTTCTCTAGGCTCGAGAGGCCCTTGGCCTCTGTTTACCATCTCGAATGTGGTGGCCTGCCTTCTCTGTTCCCTTAGCTACACACACCACCCCGTCAACACCTGGAAAGGAGAATCTGGGCATCCCACGTCCACTCAGTCAGAAGTCCTAGACTTTTGCTTCTTTCTGTTCACCTAGCTCCATTCTTGGACATATTTGATTCCTAACCTGTCAGTGCTGTCTTTCTTTTCCTACCCATTTCTAGAGCTGTGGGCTTTTATTCATGTTTGTTTATTCTTTTATTTATTCCTGCCACCAGCGTTGGATGCCACCATATGCAGGCACCATGCCCATGCTGGTGGAGAACAAGATAAAGGAGGTCCCCGTGTGCTTGGGACTTGAAGCTTAGCAATGAACAAGACAGCTGAGAAGGAATGACTTAAGGGTTTACATCTTTTCCATGTGGCGAGTGCTATGAAGGATATCAGCTCACTAAATATTTATAGAGAACCTACTGGAGCCAGGATGAGTGCCCAACTGTGATCATAAAGACACCCTCTCGTCCCTATTTTCATGAAAACAGACCATTAATAAAAAACTCACGCCTGGAGCGCCTCTGTGGCTCAGTCAGTTAAGTGTCCGACTTCAGATCAGGTCATGACCTCATGGTGCATGGATTCGAGCCCCATGTCAGGCTCTGTGCTGACAGCTCAGAGCCTGGAGCCTGCTTCGGATTCTGTATCTCCCTCTCTCTCTGCCCCTCCCCCACTCACACTCTGTCTCTCTCTGTCTCTCAAAAATAAATAAATGTTAAAAAATTTTAAAAGAAAGTCACACTCGTGAATGTCACAATTATAATCTGAGTATCTAACAGGGGAACGTAGGGTCCTGGGGGTCAGAAGTAACTTCTGGGAGGAAATGTTATTGAAGCAGAGACCTGAAGGGGGTAGGACACAACGAGGCCCACCTAGCACACGGTCTGCACTAATTAGCAGCCATTCACTAAATAGTAATATTTAATATAAAGTAAGTAATTTGCATTTCTTTGATAACACTCTGGTCCTCTGGGTAGGGGTCTCCACTCACCTTATTCTCACATCCATTTGCTCTCTGGGAAGAACTTATTGCTAACAGACTTCTATCTACCTACCTGAGCTTATTACTACCCACAAATATAAAACCAATAGCTAATTTATATTTTGGCTTCTGGGGTGGATGTCTCACTACTCTGATTAACTTAAACCCATGGCAGTCCATCCTTCCTTGGCCTCTGTTTGTACAAGCTGGAAGATTAAGCAGGAGGAGTAGGTATGGGGTGATGGATTTGTAACAACAGAAGCTCAGGGAGCCAGCAGGTGCACAGAAGTGTGGCCATGCACTCGGGGCAGAGCTTGGGCCGCAAGCCCTCAGTTCCCTCCACTGCTTATTCTTTTCAGTGCTTGTTGTCCTGAAGCACTGGCCAGGCTCAGAGAGCTTAGAAACAGTCCCAAGCCCAGGAACACAAAGTTCTCGTTTTAGGTCTTCTCCTGGGGAAGAAGCCCCTTAGTGACCTATTGTACTTGCCTGGAAAGAAGAGTCATAGGACAGCCCTGAGCTGACTTCCCAGGGGGTGGAGGGAATCCTCATTAAGATCATTTGGAGGCACTTAGTAAAGATGAAGTTTAGGTTCAGTACTGAGTATGGTTCTTAATAAAACCCTTGGAGCTTCTGGGAGGAGAGCTGTTGAGGAATGGAGGCGGTGATCGGGGGGGGGGGGGGGGGGGGGGCAGTGCCTGGTCAGGATCCTGACTCCTGTGCTCTCTGGGAGGACATGGTCTGACCTCTTCTCCCATTTCACAGCTATTTTGTGGCAATATTTCTGCAATGGGAACAGGTTGCAAGATCTGATCATGCTCAAGCGGTCACCTCGTTCTCCTCCTGGGCTTTATTGAGGGACTGTTGTTCATGTCCCAGCTGGCAGGTGGGCGTCCCCTTTGATGCACACAACCTCTTCCTCTGGTGGTTTTTTCTGATTCCAGTTCCTTTTAGACATATGACCTGTGATGATTTGAGGGCCTCACAGAAATTACCCAAATTGCTCAGATGTGGGATTCAGGAAGAAGAATTGTTTTAAATTATCTGCATACGATAGCCATGTTTTAGAAATAAACTAGGAAAATTAGGGGGAAACACACATGATACCATTAACTTAAGACATTACTACGACTCCCATTTTGATGTATTTCCCCCATCTTTTCCCAAATGCATTTATTTACATTGCTGTGATAATGGTCCATTAAAACCAGTGTCGTATTTTGCCTTATGTTTCCATGTCTTCATAATAATCACTCTGAATGGCTAGATACTGCTCATTGAAAACATAGATCATATTTATCTTAATTGTTCCTTATGACTTTACATTTTCTTGCATCCAGTTTTTCCACAGTGTATGACCCTAGAAGAAATGTTTTTACACATGATCCACGGTATAGGTCCAAGAAAGGGCCTGAGCCATGTGGCAGAGCAGTTCTCTGTGCTGAAGGCTGGCTCAAGTCAAGGATGCCTTCATAGGTATCTGGAGTGAGGTTAATTGCATATCAGCCAGGCAGTGCCCCATACTGTAGATAATAAGACTATCCTGGACCCTGGATTGTGAAAAGTCAACAGGAACCTTTCTCATTTCTCATCTCTGCAGGCACTTTCTTCAAGCTCTTTCCACTTCTTTGAGCACATGGTGGATGGAAAGTGGCCACCCCTTGGTTCCTGGTTTCAAATCACCATTCAAGAGACATTCCCAGACTGGCTTCTGTCCCTTAAGCCTTGCTCCAAATTCCGGAGAGAGGAAATCTAATAGCCCCATTTAGGCCTCTCTTCTGTCAAATACAGGCAAGGAGTTAAAGTCATTCGGTTCCCACTAGAGGCCTAAGCTGCTTCTATAATGGGTGATATATCCTGTCCCTTATCCCAGGCCAGCCCTTCATTTGTGACCTATCTCCTACTTCTCTCCTTCTCAAAGTTGTGACTCCTGCAACCATCCCAGCCCTCCCTTGGGTCTCAATTTCTCCCATCATTCATGTCATTTTTGGGGTCAGCAAACGTATTCTAGTGTCTTTCAACTTAAACAACAAACCTCCCTTGACTCCACGTCTTTCTCTATTTACCACCCAGTCTCTCTGCCCTTATTGACTGGTAAGATTCTCAGAGGAATTCTCTGTCCTGCTGTCTCTATTTCCTCATCTTCTATTTTCTTCTCAGTGTCTTCAACTGGATTTCATCCTTCCACTTCCATTAAAATTATGCTGGTTAAGGTGACCAAGACCTTCAACTTGGCATATGTCTATCTTCCTCTAAGTCAAGCTTTCAGAAATATTCCATACAGTCAACCACTCCTTTCTTGAAATATTCTCTTTTCTTGGATGAGGATACCATATATAATAGATGCTTTGCTGTGCCAGTCAGATTCCCCCAATAAGGCCAAGGAGCTCTTCCTCCAGTTGTCAGGCATGTTGGTGGTCAATCAGCTTGGGGCTCACTCCATCTCTGGGAACTGCTCTCAGATAAACAAACTGCCTTGCCCAAACCTAAGCCCCTTCTCAGGGGTAGTCCATACCCAAGGACTGGTTGATGTGAGTTGATGTGAAGGTGCAAAGTCCAGCTCCCTTGCCTCAATTTGGAACAACTCTAAAAGTCCATCCAGCTCCAGAGCTGGGCTGGACTGACTAAAAAAACCATGGCATCACATCTGAATTTCTCCCTCTGCCCAGTCCTGCTTCCCTCACTTCCCTAAAGATGTTGTTCCTGAGAACTCCTGAATCTCCAGCCCAGAATTCATTTCCAGGGGACCTGACCTAGGATAACAAAGTCTCCTGGTTTTCTTCTTACCTTGTTTTCTGCCACCTGGAATTCTTACAAGTTCATTCTTGTATATCTTCATTCCTGGTTTCTTTTCTGCCTCAACCACTTTAAAATGCCTCGTTTTTCCTCTCTTCCCCTCACTACTTCTGATCTCTCTTTAGCTTTCTTCTTTTCTTTGTTTGTATGATCAGGTTGCTACACAGGCGCTAAACAGAGAACCTATAAGATAGGGGTCCCAGCCTCTCGGTTTTCCTTAGAAACAACCATATTACCCAACAGCTATACTCAAGTTGTCTGACACCCAAGGGACAGAGAAATGGCAAGATGGATTTTATCTGCTGGGTCAAGTGAAGTGTGTGCAGCGATGTTTATTCTTCCATAATTGGTTAAGTAAATAGTATTTACCCACGGCACAAACCTGAGGACCTGTTATACAAAATCAAACCAGTGATGGTGAAACCATGTACTTAGCTCTAATTCTCCTGTAAGTACATCTCATTCTTTCTCTTAATCCATTTCTATAATAATAACAATAAAAAAAAAAGGGGGACCAAAAGTTTGAATTTGCAGCAGCTATAAACTTTCCAGCAGGGCAAGGGAACACTTTGTCACAAAGAACTTCACAAGCTGAGGCGTCAAGAAGAAATCGGCTTCCTAGACTATTATGTACAAATGAGATCGCCTAGATAATTAGGAAATACCTGTTACACAATGTAGTGCGCACGTCCTGAAGCATATTAAAACATACAAATGATGCTGATCTCTTTGTTCTGACAAACACACATGGTTATGTAAGATGTTAGAGGAAGCTAAGTAAAGAGTATTGGGAATCCTTTGCATTAGCTTTGCAACTTTTCAGCAAATCTAAAAGGGAACGTCTCAATACTACCCAGTTTAATTTGTAAGTCCAATTTGATTAGTACCTCTGTGATGCTGAAATGGAGTATTTGGTGACCCAACCCTTCAGAGAATTGCCATGCATACCGAAATCAGAAAAAAAAGGTCTTTAGGCAGCTAAATGCTCTCAAAAACTCAACAGGACAGGCGGCGTCATCCCAGGCCCGCGCACAGCAGCTGTGCACAAAGACAGTGGAAAGACTGGAAGCTGCTGAGAAACACAGACTGCAGCAAGAAGTGCTAGAAGGAAAACTACCAACAAATGCACAGCTGGTTGGGGACATCTGGTGCACAGCACGCGGAACCACATGCTTCATGGAGTTGACTGAATTATAATGTGTTTCAACGGAGGACATTCATAATGATGCTCTTGGATGACGAAGAAAGGTTGAAGTTATTTTTGGCTTAGACAGAAAATGCTTCTTAGAAGGTCCTGCTCAACTCTGCTCACACACCCTCCACCCAGGAGAAGTGTGGTGGAGAAGGAAGAGCATGGGCTGTGGAGCTACCATCCCACACCGTCTGACCCTGGGCAAATTCTTTCGTCTTTTTGAGTCTTAGTTTCTCCATCTATAAAATGAGAGTAATGATCGATATTAGATCGGTATTAGAATCTTCATAAAACAGATAGCAAATGCCTGGCACTCAGAGGGCATGAAGGGTTCAGGGAGGTGATGAATATTTATGCGCACACCTGACTGTCTTGAGATTTGGGGTTGATGCTCAGATCACCTCTCCAGCTGTGGGACTTTGGAGCCCCCTTCCCATATGATCCCTGGGCACAGGAGGGACTGATATGGGTCAGGCCAACAATGTTGTCAAGTCCCAGTGATCAGGGTGAAGCTTATGGGCTGAAGAGCAAAGAGGTGAGAAGCTCTGGCATCTTTGTGGTCTCGGCTTGACTCTGTCATCTTCTCTCTGCATTCTTTCTCATCCTTGAAGTTCCCATGAGGCTGGCAGAGTAGGTGAGTCTGGGGCTGCCATTGCCCTCAGGCTCCAAGATGGTGGCATATTGCACACTGGCAGGTGCCAGGTCTGCTCTGAGCCTTCAGGAGAAGCACTTCTCCTTTGGATTAATTGTCCCTGACCCTTTCCACCATAAGAGTGATAAGATCCGGAGAGCCATGAAGGCGACGAGCCGGGTTTTAACTGAGGCCAAAAGAGTCCTCCTCCCTGATCTATGAGGTCCCTCCTCATTCGTCGGGGGCCAAAGGCTCCAGATGGTCATCTGGGGCCAATGCCTAGAACAGAATCTTCCCCGCAGAGCTCCCTCAGAATCCTCAGCATAGACAGAAGTAGAGGATTCTCTCATGACTAGCATAGTCTCTTGAACCCTTCCAATCTGCAGACATTACTTGACACCCTAGAGGGATCATCTTTCACTTGCACCAGTCAGTATCCCTGCTTTGGGCTGAGCCCTGGCTTACCAGTGCTCCCATTCTATTCTCTAAGTCTTGCTGCAAAGAAGCTTGTCCCAGGCCCATGCTCTGCGTCTGTGCTCCAACGCCCTGGCAAGAAATGTATACCCTACGCATTACAAAGATATCTGTTCAAAATGGCTCAATATACAAGGACTGGCAATCAAAGAAGAAAGTGCCAGATATTATGAAAATTCATACATGTGGATATCTTCTGAATCTAGACATTACTGAGCACACAGTAGCCAAGCAGATTTTCCCTGACTGTCCTTGAAAGAGGTGGCAGTTTAGAGGCACGGCTTGAGTTCTCTTGAAAGCACCTGTCACTTTCCACTTCTCACTTTGCTACTGATTTCCTGAGTCCCCGCTCATATGTCTCCACCTTCTCCACCTCCTTCTGGGACTTAGGACTGAGGTCTGTCACTTCCCAACATACTTAAAACCAATTCTGAGCTGCCAGACTCTCATTTCTGACCACATATATACAGCATCTTTTCAGATATAAACACGATAATAATCACTCATAAAATTTTGTCGATAGCAGTGTCCTGATTTGAACTTCTCATAAAAAGCAGACAAAATCTAAACGAAATGGCCATGAGGTTGTGAATCTTGTTTCCTCTGGAACTGCTGACACTCAGCTCATTTCCTTTTCCAGGAGGAGGCAACAGGTTCCCATTCTTTTACCTCCTTGCCTCTCCCCTGTCAGATCTATCCTTCTCCAGTGTCCACAGGCATCTCCTTGTTATGTTAGTGGCTTCCTCAACCCTGTCAGCAACTTTCGTTTGCTCCTTTCCCTTCAGGCTCATCTTAACAGTGTCACCCTTGCTTCCCCTCCAAGCATAATTGCTGAGAACTTTGCCCCGCTCCCCAAATGCTCTTGCCATCACCCACCTCCCCTTGACCAGTGGGCGCCGTGATGGCTAGTCCGGAAGGGGTGAGTACATCAGCTTTTTTGTTGTTGTTTTGTTTTATTTTACTCTCTCTTAGAGGCAAGTGTGGATAATGATGCAGAGAGTATGAAATCTATTTCAGCCAAGCAATGAGCAATCGTCGGTGCACACTGAAGAGGTGAACCCAACAAAAGCCTTTCGAGCATCCAGCCCCACACGTGTAAAACGAATCTATGGGAGAACCCGACTAGAAACACGAAGACATCATTTTGTTTGTTGTTAAGATAACAGAAATCAGGCAAAATTGACAGAACACGCTTATCTTTAGCATTCCCTTCTCTACTAGATTCAGAGCCTGAGCTCAGTTCCATTCTATCTGCCTGAAAGCTGGCCCCACGGGCTCATTTTCACAACGGGGACAGAGAACCCCAAATACGTGGTAGTGTTTCAAACAGAGGAGCAGGTTACTAATGGAGAATTTAAAAGATCCGAAGCATTTGTTTAAATTGAATATGGACCACGAAGATGGGAGACGAGGCCTTCCCAACCTACTTAATACTGCATGCTGACTGCTTCTGGTATCTTCCATGTAGCAAACTGGCCCCGGGGAGGGGAACAGCTCAAACACGTGCAGAGACATTCTGGGGTACCAAATCATCAAGGTGGGACTTTCTGAATCTTTATCTATTTTTATCTTGTTTTCCCAATCTTCAGATGGGTGAATGGTCAAATAAATGCAAGGTTCCAGGTGTTGGGGAGACAAACATGGCTAACACACATTTCTGCTCTTGCAGAAAGCAGACATATATCTTCATTTTCATGAGAACTATTTCAGCAGAAAGAGCTCAAGACAGGACAACCACAGGAAAAGCAAAAAGGGGATGACCAAAAGGAATGAGTATTTAGGAGGGTTCTCTGCTCCAAACCATCCCAAGCCTAGTTCAGGGAGTTTTGGGTTTTGACCACCTAAGCCTCCAGAGATCCCTTAGTGGGGAGAGGTGGGGTTGGGTAGAGCCCCAGCTGGTCTCCTCCACTTTTCTGGGGGAGCATTCCCCCAGGGAGGCCACTTTCTCCCAAGCCTTTCCCATTCAACCACATGAATTCTTAGACTTCCTGGCTCCTAAGACCTGCTGCGATTCCACTAGGGTTGACTGACCCTCTCCTCAACACCTGGAGCTCTCGGAAGACACCAGGGCATTTTTCAATAATGTTCTATAGCAACTCCATCCTTCCAGTTGCTTAGGCTACAACCTTGCGATCATCCTTGACTCCTTCTTTCACACTGTACTTTTAATCCATTGGCGAGTCCTTTTGGTCCTACCACCAAAATATTTACTGGATATGACCTCTTCTTTCACTGTTACCACCTTGACCAAGTCACCATCATCCCTCTTTTGGATTTTTGCAGAAGCATTTTACCTGGTTTGCTGACTTCATTCTTGCCCTTGTACAATCTATTCTCAACACAGCTGTCAGAAGGATCCTATCGTTCCTTTGCTACAAATGCTACAATGCCTTCCCATCTCACTCAGAGTACAAGTCAAAGTGCCACAGAGTCATGACCAGCCCAATCCAATCTTGCTGGCTTATCTGCTTCTTCATGGTCTCACCTGCCTCCTTCTCATTTTTTGGAGATACCAAGTACACTTCTGCCTCAAAACCTTTGCCCTTGCTCTTTGCTCGGGTAAGATACTCTTCCCTCAGAAACTGGCCCAGCTCATTTCTCATTTCCTTCATGCCTCCACTCCAATGTTGCCTAATCAGTAAGGCCTTCCCTCATCACCCTCCTTCCCAATCCTGACCCTGGTTGACTGTGCTTGTTACCACTTCTTACCTGACATATGTATTTACTGGTTTGCTTTTGGTAGTCTCACCCAAAAGAATGCCAGCTTAGTGAAGTCAGGAACTTTGTCTACTCAATTTACTGCTGTGACTCCAGGACCATGGACAGGAAGCACTCAGGAAATATTTTTGAATGGCTAAATGAATGGAAATTATTTGTGGTACTGTAAGGTCCAGTGAGGTATGATGGTAATCTAGACCTACACTCTGGTTTTCAAACCTTCTTTAACTGTGGAATCCTTTGTTTAAGTGAAACTAAGGGGTTGAATGATGGGGGAGAGTTGGGGAAGTGGAGGCCTATTCATGGGTTTCTCCTCCCACACCCCAAGGAAGTCCCCAGAGTACCCTGGCTGAACCTGCAGGGGTTTGAGGAGCACAATTTGAATACCAATGATCTGGGAGATAATTTTAATATTGTGACTGTTCATAGTGGTTTAACGGTTATTCTGTCTTTTGGCTTTAAATTTGGGCACAGCTATGGGTTCTTTCAAGATGTTCTCTAATTAAATACCTTTGCCTCAAAAGAAGCTCATCCTCCTTCTGAGAAAATAGAACTTGCTTTGCAGCAATCAGCTTTACGATGGTGTCTTCTGGAACACTAATGTGGTGAACAAAAAAAGGACTTCTTGTAATGGTATTTTGGCAAGACATCATTGAAGTAGAACCCAAGAAAAATGTTCACATTTGACTTTTTAGTGATTGGCAAAGAATAAGAAACTAAGGGATTTGTGTTTCAATACACTTGCATGAAGTGGCTACCTTGTGCCAAGCTAGGTGCTGAAGACTCAGTCAAGAACAAGACTAAGTCTGTGCCCCATGGAGCTCCCGTTTGAGAGGGCCAGGCAGATAGAAAACACACACACAGATAATGAATTGTTCGCTTTCAGTTAGCACTGCGTGCTATGAAGAAATCAAGACTATGTCATAGACAATGATGAGATTTGCCAAATAAGCATAGACTTCTTCACTATTCAATTGTCCAAAAAATCAATCAAGTTAATTTCCATATCTCAAAACTGAACAGTAACATTTCATGTTCAGAATGATTGTCCAGAAGAGTCAGACAAATTATATCCCTTATACTCATTTTTAAGAAGGGAATGAGAGGAAATAGAAAGGAGAGAGGAAGGAAAGAGAAAGGGAGGGGTAAAACTATGTTCTAGAAACATTTCTTGCAAGGTGAAGAAAATCCAACTACCAAAGCATGCCACTCCTGAAGCATTCCAGTCAATCAAGGATTTGTTGAACCTATTACAGCTGCATCTTATTACTCTGGATATTTAGATTGAAAATCTAATAAATAAGTGAATAATAATAAATAAATAAATCTAAAGAAAAGAGTGCTTATACTTATTTATATTTCCTGAGTTTTAAAAATTACACTCTCCCTTTAATAGAGGAAATCCTGATGTGTTTTTTGTAAATGTCATTTTGATTTCACATATACCTCATTACTTAATCTAGCTCCTTTTAGATTTACAAATGGTGTCCTAGTCATCTGTAGTCTTTCCATAACCGGAAAGAATCATGTCTGGAAAAGCGACACATTTGTAAAAGTGACAATCTTTCTTAGACCTTTTCTAGATCAATCCAATTTAATTCAGATTGATGCACATTATTACAGAGTTTGAAAAGAGTTGAAGACACATACTAGACCATACCAATCGCCCAATTGCTTCCATTTTCCTTGACTGACAAACCAAAGGCAAAGGCATCCTTCTCAGAGTGAGTCCAATTAAACTGAGTATGACACAGGCGGGAGACTGCATGATTTGGATGCAATCCCCTTCCCATCCATAAATATAGCTTTTAAAGCCAAGGATAAAGGATGTGACGAGGGTATGAACTTGGGGCAGAACTGATATTTTTCAGGGATGCGTGGGTGGCTCAGTCAATTCAGTGTCCGACTCTTGGTTTCAACTCAGGTCATGATCTTGAGGTTCATGAGATCGAGCCCCCACTTTGGGCTCTATGCTGATAGCGTGACAGCCTGCTTGGGATTCTCTCTCTTTCTCTCTGGCCCTCGTCCTTCCCAAATAAATTAATTAATTAGAAAAAAAATAAAGAACTGATACTTGTCAAAGCAAATTTCTGTCATACTAAGGTTTGTGAAGAAAACCAAATGCTTGGTCATAGTAGAGGCAATCTGGAATGCTCCTAGGTGTGGTGGCACCAATCTAGGCAGATATAAAATTAGAACAGTGCAACCAATAAGACTGAGAGTTTTAAAATGTGGTTCCAGTGGAGATTCCTGAGCCACAGTTGGAAGTTGGTTTACCCTCTCCGCCACTCTCAGACACCCATGTAGTAATCGTTAGCTTTGGCGGGCACAGTAGGTGCCATTTGTTTTATTCATTATCTCATGCAACTACCTTGCCAAGTGTACCATTATTATACTCATTTGCAGATGCAGAAGTTGAGGCTTCGTTGGCTAATTTGAGCAATCTCACATACTAGTAACTGAAGGAGTTAGGATTCCAACGAGGCAAGTGGCTGCAGAAGCTGCATTCATAAACACTACATCATGAAAAGCTGCACTTTGATCTCATTGTGTGTTGGCATCTCTTGTAAATTTTTGTTAAAAGAGAAAAAAATTATGTTGTTAAAACAAACCACGTTCTCCCCAAACTAGGTTTCCAGACCACCCACTTAGAATAATTAGAACATCTCTACTTACTGCAGCTGTACCTTGCAAAGAGGGGTAAATGGTAGTCTCCACAGGGACGAAAAACTGTCCAGAGCCCAGACATCTGAGATAATAATAACAAAGAGGAGATAATGACAGTAATTAATAACAACATCCACCATTTATTGAGTGCTCACTGTGTGCTAGACATTAAGGCATTATGCTAGCTACGTTACAGGGATTATCTCAATGGATCCTTCCCCAAACCTTTTGAGGTCAGTACTATTGTTATTCTAAATTTTAAGAGGAAGAAACCCAGACTTAAGCCTTGTGCCCTGCCCAAGGTCAGGCAGGACTCCTAAGTGACACATATTTGAAACTTCATCTATTCCATGCAGAAACTGCATCCCTAATCACTAAACTCTATACAGCCCAAGGTCAAGCCAAGCTGAATGTCACGAGGAGCTGGGGTCTGGTTAATGGCCTGAGTCCAAAACAGACAGATATGAGCCTGCTAAGAAGAAAGTGGAATAAGGTATAGCAGTTTAGAATGTACTCATCAAACCAATGATTCACTCTATTATTCAACAAATACTTATTTTTAAATTTTTATTTTAATTCCAGTATTGTTAATATACAGTGTTATATTAGTTTCAGATATACAATACAGTGATGCAACAATTCTCTACATACTAAGTGCTCATCATAAGTGTACTCTTTAATCCCCATCACCTATGTCACCTCTCCCCATCCCCCCACCTCTCCTCTGGTAAACCATTAGTTTGTTCTCTATAGTTAAGTCTGTTTCTTGGTTTTCCTCTCTTTTCCCCCCATGTTCATTTCTTTTGTTTCTTAAATTCCACACATGAGGGAAATCATATGGCATTTGTCTTTCTCCGACTGACTTAATGTCGCTTAGTACTATACTCTCTAGCTCCATCCATGTCACTATAATGACAAGATTTCGTTCTTTTTTTACGGCTGGATAATATTCCAGTGTGTGTGTGTGTGTGTGTGTGTGTGTGTGTGTCTTCTTTATTCATCTATCAATGGACACGTGGGCTGCTTCCATAATTTGGCTATTGTAAATAATGTTGCTATGCAATCTAAGAGTTAGCGTTTTATTCAACAAATTATTCCTTGCATGCTCACTATTGGTTTAACTGAGCTGGTTCCACTCATGAGCTCTTTAATTCGTTCAGCAAACATGTATTAAGTGCTTCATCCTGGGGAGATAAAGATAAGTAAGTCCCTGTCCCCAGAAGCTCCAGCCTAGCAGACAAGTTGTGTTGACAAATCTCTAAGAAAATAATCACTAACTCAAACAAACCAACCAAGTCCCACTGACCAAACCCCACTGCTTTCTGGATGGCTCCCTTCCCACTGATGGAGCCCGGTGTCTGAAGGAGTTTTGTATTTGCAAAACTGATTTCAGAGCTCCTGCTGTTGATGTACCCTGCTAACGGGTGCCGATCTGTGAGAGACAGCACTCTTTTACTCATTTGTGAGTTTCAGATATTCAAACGTAGACCCAGAACTTACAGGAGGGATGCAGACTGAAATCGCTATGCATGGGGAATGGACGGGAGTTACGGCTGGTGATGGAAGGGAGTTAGAGCTGATGAGTGGAAGGAAGGGGTTTGGGATGAGACAAACCCCGTGACAGGGCAGACATCTAAGGGGGCTCTATGAGGACAGGGAATGATTGGGAGAATTCTAGGACGCCTCTATTGAAAACATGCTTTTAAACTGCTGCCTGTATTATGTTGGTTGCAATCTAATCCTTTCCTCACCCACATCTTCAGTAAAAGTCTGATATGTTGGTGTCACTTGAGAAAAGAGGAGGACAGTGCCATTCTGAGGACCCATGAGGCAGCAGGAAACTGGGTGCAGACTGACTGTGGGAACTGCAGCCCCCAGGACAGCTCAAAAACCTTGAGGTGGGAGCTTGACTTGCTGGGCTGCAAGGGGCACAGGCGGGGTGGTAAGGGCCGGGAGGGTAGATTCAGCCCTGAAGGCAGAAATACCTCGAAAGGCTAGTTGACTGGGATAACTACAGACCCTACACTTCGGGGTAAGGGGGAACTTCCGTCACCACGAGGACTTCCTGGATGAGATCGTTCCTAGGCTGGGCTTCCAAGGGTAAGCGCAGCCAAGCAGAGACAGGCAGCATGAACATTCTAGGCAAAATGCAGGAGGGAGAGCAGGGGGGTGCACCAGGCACAGCAGGGTCTGTGGGAGGAGCTGGCAGGGGGTCTGCAAGGGTGATTCCAGAAGAAAGCCAGGGCCCAGGGCCGAACATCCTGGGGAGGCTGTTTGTTTATGCATCCACTGGCCCTGGTTCCTCAACAGTCTTTCGTGATGGAGTTTTCACGGGCTCTGCTGAAATGAGGAAAGTATGGACATCTGTGTAATTTAAGGAACTTTTTTCCCTTAAATTATATGTATTTTTTACCATTTGGTTGTAATGACCTTTCTTTCACGAAAAGGTAACGGTCATTAAGTGGTCATTGTTTCAAATGACGTACCTGACAAAGGAAAAAGTTGGCAGCTCTACATGGCCCTCCAATATTATTTTACTTAATTTTGCTCTATTCTATTTTACTTTGCTTTACTTTCTTTTCAACTGCCCTAGAGAACCCAGATGTGCGGGAAGCAGGGTCAAGGGGATCGGGAGAGGGGGTTAGCAAGGCAGTGACACAGATCTGCATTTTGGAGTGAAAAGCGGTCAGGATGTGAGAGTTACCTGGGAGGGTGGGGCCGGTGGCGGGGAGGAACAGAGGGCAGAGCCCTGATGGCAAAGAGCTCTCAGCCAGGGCAGGGATGGTAAGGGCGGGATGGACCCAAACAAAGGCAAGAAATGTGTGAGAGGTGGGCACCTGGGTGGCTCAGTTGGGTGAGCTTCCGACTTCAGCTCAGGTCATGATCTCACGGTTCGTGAGTTCGAGCCCCGCGTCGGGCTCTGTGCCGTCAGCCCAGAGCCTGCTTTGGATCCTCTGTCTCCTGCCTCTCTCTGCTCCTCCCCTTCTCTCTCTCTCTCTCTTTCAAAAATAAATAAGTAAGCTTAAAAAAAAAATGTGTGAGTGGTAAAGCTCCAGGAGCTGAAGGGCCTGTCTTGTTCCCCTCCGGGTTTCTGGTGTCTGAGGTGCTGACTGGCCCAGCCAATGACCAGCACATGCTTGCTGACCGTGAACAAACGTGGAGACAGGTTGAGGGCAGGAAATGAAGGACAGAATGGGCGGGCTCGTGGTTCCTGGCCCGTGTGGCTGGGTAGCTGGTAATGCCCACAGCTGAGATGAAGGAAAACAGGCAGGAAAGCAGGACTGGGGGAGACGGCAAGTCTTGCTCCAGGAGTGTGGGGTGTTAAGGGTTTATGAGACATCCAGGGGAGAGGCTCATCAGGCAGGCCCATCATAGGCAGGAAGGTCCAGGGAGAGGTGGAGGCTGGAGCTGAGGTTGAAAACACTTCCTAGCACGTGGCCAGCTGAGGGAGAGGGAGGGAGAGCTACTGTGGGATGCTTAAAGAATTCTCTCACCTGACTGTAAGCTGGCAAGCTAAACTTTTTTTTTTTTTTTGATGTTTATTTTTGAGAAAGAGACATAGTGTAAGTGAGGAGAGGAGCAGAGAGAGAGGGAGGCACAGAATCCAAAGCAGGATCCAGGCTCTGAGCCGTCAGCACAGAGCCCGACACAGGGCTCGAACCCACAAACCATGAGATCATAACCTGAGCCGAAGTCGGTTGCTTAACTGACTGAGCCACCCAGGTGCCTCTGGCAAGCTAAACTGTATCGAAAATTCCAGAACACATTAGTGTGAGAAACACGGCCCCCCGCCCCCACACTCCGTTATGAAGTACAATGTGGTGGCCTGCGGTCCTTGGTGATACGCTGGGACTTCGAAATTTACCCCACCATCCCTGCTTCACATACCCAGAATCTTCTCTATCAATACATCCCATATACCCACCATCCTGTAGCAACTTAAATGCTTCCCATTTCAAATCTTGACTATACACGAAAGCCTTCCAAAGGATGAGAAAATACTCTAAATAATTAAGTTTGTATATCATAGGTTTTATCAGACACACAGTTTGAGCAGGTTAGGGGAAAAACGTCTGGGATTGTTCTTTCCTCCCAAGTTCAGACTTTACTTGCTTAACCTGGTTTCTTCAAGGTTGATGTGATTATTCATTCTAACCTGCCTTTACTGCAAAATCAGAGGAAGAAAATGGATTAATGAATAAGCATTTGGGTTGGAGATGAGAAAGGGTACCTTGTTTGGAGCACTCTGTTTGGCAGGCACCGTGCCGGGCCCTTGAACTAGACTCTCATTGAATCTTCACAAGGGCACCGAGGGGCAGCACCATTTAACACTTGCAAGTGAGGGAACTGACAGGCTTCAAAACCTGTTCTCAGTCGTACGCTCAGTAAAATGGTAGAGAGCAGATTTGAACCCATATCTGTGTCTCTAAAGCCCTTGGAAAGGCTCAGCATTATTCTGATTGCGCATTTGCTACCGTCCTATTAGGCAAGGCCTGAATTTAGAGAGAACAGTGCCTTGAGCTTAAGTCTTGATTTCAAGGGTCACCAGGTAGGAAATCTCTCCCCAGATCTTCCGCCATGAGATTATTTCATTGCACTTGAGTAAAGAGGAGGTGGAGAGGGGGAAGAAAATCAATGGATCCCAACACATTTACACCCTGATAGCTCTGAGGAACGAAGGCAATGCGCAGCCTATCAGGACACCTTGATTGTCATCAGGCCAGGAGACCCACAGAGGGCACCCCGATCGGGCCAGAGGTGACTTGTCCAGGCAGATAACCTGCTAACAGAGGTCACTCCAGGAGCTGGGAGTGATGGGAGGCAGTGATGGAGAGGCTTCGTCACCACTCAGCCTTGTGATCCAGCCACCCTCACTCACTTGGCAAAAGAGCGGGGGAGGGAGGAGGTTTTTGGAGAAGTTAAAAATGAGGCATGTGGTCAGTATTTGGGGAAACACTGACAACCTGAGGGTTGCAATACAATGATATCTATTGCTGTGGGGCCTATTCGCTCATTTCTTTAACAACTATTTTCGAGTGCCTATTTTGTAAGTGACGCTGGGGCCGCTAGTGGACACAGCTCTTGCCTTTGTAAAGTTTATCATCGGGAGGAGAGGGAGTAGACGGTAAACAAAATGACCAACTGTAATCATTGCTTTGTGGGGACAGAGGCATCAGACCTCTGGGAGTGGTCTATTCCAATCACGGTCTTGGGGAGGCTCTCCGGGTGGGCAGAGTAAGGCGCCCAGCAAGAATCAGCACACACCCCCTGAGCACTAACATGTGGCCGTCTAGAAGAGAGAAGTTATCTTCTACCTCTCATGCTGCTTTTGGGCAGGTATGGGGGATGGAGAAGTGTTCCTGAGCACAAGGGCAATAGATGGCTGATCGTTCAAGAATATTCATGCCTTCCCGTCTACCTCCATGGTAAGAGTATATTTCCTTATCCCTTGACTTTGGGGTCAGTTGTGTGACTTGCTTTGGTCAGTGGGTTGCTAATAGCTGTAACGCAAGCGCAGAGCATTGGCACTGCCCTCCTGCTCCTCTGCCACGGTCATGGAAAGAGCTCGCCCTTCTAGCTGTGGCCCCTTCGGCCTGGGCCCCAGAGTGAACACAGACCGACCTCAATCCGTAAGAGAAGCCCAGTCCAGCTGGAGCTGGGGCTCAGTGCAGTCACTGCTGACCCACAGTAGACACGCAGAGCTGTGAGCGTGAGAATAAACGGTTGCTGTTGTAAGCCGTGAGTTTTGGGGTGGTTTGTTACACAACAGTATGTGGCAA
Source organism: Lynx canadensis (assembly GCF_007474595.2). NCBI lineage: Eukaryota > Metazoa > Chordata > Mammalia > Carnivora > Felidae > Lynx > Lynx canadensis. The sequence continues at coordinate 35,995,994 of NC_044320.2, read as the reverse complement.
TCGCTCATTGATACAACCAGTAGCAGTGCCAGGATGTAGCTGGGAGAATTAGTCTCCTCTTGCTCAAGCTCTCCCAAAACAAACAATCCAACTGAAAACAATGGATATACTATGCAAATACAGCATCCAAAAAAAAAAAAAAAATCACTTAGCACTTGCCTTCTTCCCATATTCCAGCTGTCACCTCCCACAGGAATTCTGGAGCCGCCACTGTGGACAAGAGCTTCTGCCTCTGAAAGTGGGCATTACTGCAAGGGCATGGGCATCCCGGTGGCACAGGTTACTCTCTTCATGCCATTCTTGGCCTCATGGTGGCTCTGATCTTTAGGGCTAAAGGCAGAAGCTTTCATTTCCTCTTCCAGTACCTTCCACGGTCTTTCTCTCTCTCTTTTCCTTCCCCCAGCCCCACCCTGACATTTACTGTGAATAGGCTCTGACTGGGTCTGTGTGGGTCAAATGGACAACTGTGGTCCAATCAGCTGGGCCCAGGATATAAGATCAAGTTCAATGAGCATGACTGTAGGGAGCCAGCTTCCTGTGAGTGAGTATAGAGTGGGAATTTAAGGGGGGGGCATTGCAAGTTGGGCACAAGGTCCCAGAATAGTCTATTCTGGGCAGGGCCGTCTCTGTTATTTCTTTGTATTGCACATTTCATACAGTGCTGAGCACACATATATGACTCCCAGAACCTACAGGCAGACTGATGGATCGATTACAGTAGCATTTTTACACTGGAAAAGAACATCTACCATTGCAGTGATAATAAAACTAGTTACCGGGCAGTATTAGGGGACCAAGATTTCTCATCATCCTCAAGTAACACTGGACAAAGAGCCAGTTAAGTGATGCCATTGCAGCCCCCATGTTTCCCCTCCAGGGGCTGAACTGAACCCCAGTCCTCACTCTCCATACCCTCTGAAAGAAGAACATTTTCAAGAAAGTCAGAACAATCTATTCCCCATCCCCTTCCCAGCCCCAACCATCACAAGTACACCTCCTCCACTATAAGGTAATTGTATCTATAGCAAGAGCCACTTACAACTAAAAGGTGTATTTAAGGAAGGAAGGGAGTTCTTGCTGCAAAGGTTTTATGGCTGGATGGTCATTGCTTAGGTTTGCCTGGGGGTAATAAGGCTAAAATCAAGCCATGAGTCAAGGGAGCCACCAAAATCTGAGTCAGATCTCCAGGCTGGGTTACAAGTACAGCAGTGTTTCCCAAAGTGGGTGCCAGGAAGCACTGGTTATAGGGGACATCATGAGAAAAACAACAACAAAAGAATCTTGTGGTTAAGTCAGAACCAGGAGATCAGAATCAGCTCGCTGAGCCAGAGACTGGAAGACAGAAAAGCTCAGAACAGAGTAACGAAGAAGCTCCAGAGGTCAGGCTCAGAGGGTAGAGCAGAATGACGGCCCAGCCGTGTAAAGACTACAGTAGAGGTCGAAACAAAGTGCTCAGAGAGTACTGGGGAAGGAGAGAGGAATCATACCAGGGAGACCTAGGACAATTTCCCAGACTGGGACGTGTGCCTCGCGCGCAGTAGGCATTCGTGTAGAATCAGTGATGTAGACAGGATTGGAGCAGCACTTGGGGGAATGGCAGATGGGCAGGCAGGAAGGTCATTTTGGGCAGAGGACACATTTGAACAATAGCCTGGAGTGTGGGGTTGGTTCCACCTGCAGGTGGTTGGAAAGGGGGGCGTGAGGCTTCAGCTTCGTGCGTTCTCAGCATCTCCCCAGGGAAGGGAGAGTGACTTTCAGCCTCGTGCTGTTTCAGGGCACAGCCTTGGAATGAAACAGGACCCGCCACCCTCATCAATGCCAGCTTTTGACTGAGATTGGGCCGAGACGGGGCCAGGCAGCCCCAGTTCCCGCCTGCACAAAGCGGACACCCGACCTCCCCTGGCGTGTGCCACCTGTGCTCGGCAGAGCCGAGTGTCCATTACTCTGAGCTGCAGGCTCCCAGGCAGGGCCCCCCTGCTTTGTTCACTGCCGCTCCTTTGAGCCAGAAGAGCAGCGGGGCTGGAGTCTCCTCCCCAGCCCGGACGCTTGCTTTGTTCTGCAGGACAGCTCTGCCGTTGTGCGCCTCAGTCCGCGTTCCAGGCCACTGAGAGTGGGAGATGCTGTGTCCTCAGTTTAAAAGGCTCCGGGGCTCTTGGGTGGGAAGGGAGGGTGGAAAACATTGTAGAGTAAGAATGTCTATGGAGAGTGCAAATGCCCAGCACCGAGCCTTTTGGCAAGACTTTCAATGAAACTTCACGTTCAAAGCATAACATACAACAAAATTAGAAAGCTTCCCCTTCGTTCAGTAGTACTCAGGAGAAACCAAAGAAGCCTAGGAGACATTAATTAGAGTCAGAATCATTTCCTGGCCTCCTCCAGGGATCAACCTTTAAATTTTTGGGTTTTCCTGCCTGTAAGACGGGCCACCTCAGTCCACAAGGCAGCCCTTGTGACATGTAATGAAAGTGTTGATAAAGACAAGCAGAGAAGATGAGCGTATCTGGTGAAGACTGGGAAACTTGAGCAAATTCCCCCATCCCAAACGATCCTTCCAGCAACTGCTGATGAGAGTGAACAGAGGTATTTCAGTACTTTGGTCAGGGAGATGTTCTCAGCTGCCATCCTGGCTCGACCATCTGTCTGCTGGTCAAACTGGGTCAAAATACTTATCTCACCCTCCTGTTAAGTGGGGATAATCACATCTACTTGACAAGTAGTTGTGAAGCTTCGGTGAAATAAGGTATAAAACATTTAGTGCAATGCCTGTACCTCACAAGTGCTCAATAAATGTTAGCCCTTCAGGGTGAAAAGCACTACCCTACCTGTCAAGACTGTCCTTAATTTTTTTTATGCTTATCTCTTCATTTAGAGAGAGAGAGAGAGAGAGAGAGAACACAAGTGGGGGAGGGGAAGAGAGTGAGGGAGAGAGAGAGAATCCCAAGTAGGCTCCGCACTGTCAGTGCAGAGCCTGATGTGGGGCTCGAACTCATGAACTGCGAGATCATAACCTGAGCCAAAATCAATAGTCTGACACTTAACCAACTGAGCCACCCGGGCGCCCCAAGGCTGTCCCTTTTATACCAAACATGTGGGTACATACATTCATAGCCTTTGATCCAGCAACCCCCCTCCCAGAACTCGCCTTAAGAAACCATACCACCAAGAGAAAAAATACAACAGGAAAAACAAAACAAAACTGGAACAGCTAAATGATGAGGTATACTCATTATAAAACATCCATTTTATGGACTATTCTGCAGCCATTAAACAGTGTTAAAAAGTGTTACAAAGAATAAACAGTGTTAAACAGTGTTACAAAGAATAGGCAAAAGAATTTTCAAAAAGAAGAACAAAACTGAACCTTATTTCAAGATTGACTGTAAGGCTACAGAAATCAAGATAGTATGCTATTGGCATAAGGATAGACCTGAATGAATCAAAACTGAGCGTCCAAAAATACACTCTTATATTTAGTTATACTTAGGGTCAACCAATGTTTTTTTTTAACATTTTTTATTTTTGAGAGAGAGAGAAAGAGAGCATGCAAACACATGAGTGTGGGAGGGGCAGAAGGAGAGCGAGACCAGATCTGAAGCAGGCTCTGCACTGAGAGCAGTGAGCCCGGTGCAGGGTTCAAACTCACAGACTGTGAGATCATGACCTGAGCCAAATTTGGATGCTCAACCGACTGAGCCACCCAGGTGCCTCTATGGTCAAGTGATTTTTGACAAAGGTACAGAGGCAATTCAGTGAAGAAAGGATAGTCTTGCCAACAAATGGTAGTGGGACAGTTGGAGAGCCACATGCAAAACCCAAAACACTTAGATCTCACATTACACCAGACACAAAAATTAAGTTAAAAGTGATCACAGGCCTAAACATAAGAAGTCAAAGTATAAAACTTTAGAATACAACAGAGGAGAAAATTTTTGTGACTTGGGATTAGACAAACATTTCTGAGGTATGATACCAAAAGCATAATCTGTAAAAGAAAAAAAAAAAAAACAACTGATACATTGGACTCCATCAGAATGAAAGAGGTTTTCTCTTCAAAAAAAATAGCACTAAGGAAATGAAAAGCCAAAAGGGAGAAAATACTTGCAGATAGTGTATCTAACGAAGGACATAAGTCCAGAATATATTTAAAAGCCCTTATAACCAGAAACAAGAAGAAAAACAACCTAATTTAAAAATGGGCAGAATTGGGGCGCCTGGGTGGCGCAGTCGGTTAAGCGTCCGACTTCAGCCAGGTCACGATCTCGCGGTCCGTGAGTTCAAGCCCCGCGTTGGGCTCTGGGCTGATGGCTCAGAGCCTGGAGCCTGTTTCCGGTTCTGTGTCTCCCTCTCTCTCTGCCCCTCCCCCGTTCATGCTCTGTCTCTCTCTGTCCCAAAAATAAATAAACGTTGAAAAAAAAATTAAAAAAAAAAATGGGCAGAATATTTGAAGTCACTTCACCAAAGAATATATATAAAGGGTAAATGCACAAGAAGAAATGTTCCACGTCATTAGTTATTAGGGAAATGCAAACTGAAACCAATGAAATACCACCTTCCATCCACTTTAAAGGCTGTAAACAAAAAGAGAGACAATAACAAGTGTTGGCGAAGATGAGGAGAAATTGGAACCTTCATACCTCGCTGGTGGGAACGTAAAATGGTGCGGCCACTTTGGAACACCTTGGTCGTTTCTTTACAAAGCTAAACAGAGTTACCATATGACTCAGCAATTCCACTCCAACTTATCTATGTCCATGTAAAAACATAGGTTTACAGCACAGTAAACAGCCAAAAATTGGGAACAATCCAGGTGTCCATCAACTGGTGAGTAGCCAAACGAAACGTGATATCTCCACACAAGAGATATTATTCAGGAGCAGACTACTGACATATACTACAATGTGGATGGACCTCAAAAACATTTTACTAAGTAACATACGCCAGACACAAGTTTAGATAAAATTTCTAGGAAATACAAATCTCTTAGAAAGCAGATCAGTGGTTTCCTAGGACAGAGGATGAAACCAGGAACTACAAACGGGCACAAGGGAAATTGGGGAAAATGGAATTGCTCTAAAACTGGATTTTAGCAATGATTGCACAGTTATATAAATTTGCTTACTTTATAAATTTATAAATTGACTAACAGTCCTATAATGATACACTAAAATGGGTGGATTTTATTGTATACAAGTTACGCATCCACATAATACTTTAAAGGTTATGTAGCAACATGAGTAAATTATGATGTTAAGTAAACATAAGAAAGCTAATGCAAAATACATAAGTATTTAAAAGCCGTGAATGGTTACAACCAATGGGTGTAATCAGAATAAAGATGGAGGAACTATGGCGCAATAACACGAGAAATTTTGTGCGTGTGTCTTTTAACAAAATGTTCCTTAATCACTTTTTGTTATTTTAAAAAAGACAGAAGACAGACTGCTTTGCACTTGGTCCTTTCGCTTTGCAGGGGGGAAGGGGAGGGCATAATAACACCTCCTACTTCTCTAGTTCTTTTCTTCTGCATTGCCAGAGAGCTTTACAGACGTTAGCTCATTAATCCTCAACAATCCACGAAGCAGGCAGAGAATAATATTACCTCCCCCACCGCACTTATTCTGATTCATTTAAAGGGTAACTTATTTGAACTCATGATGAGGGCTTTCTGCGAAGCCAGTTATAATCATATTTTTAGGTATTCTAAATCTTCGCGTATGTATACACCAGAACCAATGGATTACATTTTAACCACCGCCTCCCGAACCAGGCTATTTCTGCCCCCTTCTCATTGTCCTCTTATCCACTATGAGCTAAAGCTGAGGTGTCCTGTTACCTGGGCTTCAAAACAAAAAACACTCAGCCTGCTGAATGCTTCTGGTGGACCAAAATGGAGTATGTTTCTGTGCTATCCTCAACTTCTCTGGACCACAGAAATGAATGTTCAGGAGCCAGCTTAGCCAGTTGATGGATAACGCTTCATGTTGCTATGGTTAAGGACTCACTTCCTCTCCACCACAAACAGGTGAGGTCCCATGTTGGAGAACAAATTATTCCTAAATAACAAATCCTGAAGAATGTCCTTGTTACATAAGAATTCCACCATATGTACTGTCCCCCCCACTTCATTTACCAAGTGACCTCCCTCCATTTTTTCAAGCCAAGAGCCGGTTAAAACATCTTTCCTTTTTCTCCCTCGCGTCTCCTTAAGTAATTTCTCCCTCCTCCACACTACGAAGCATCCCATGCTGTAATGGGTACAGACCTCCACTTTTCTCCTTATCAGGCTGCATTATGAAGTATATTTGCTTATGTGCTTGTCTCCCTCAGACTGTGAATTCACCGAAAAAGAGTTAATGGCACAGTCATCTTTGAATCCCAGCACATGGGGATGGCGGTGATGGTGATGATCATATTAGCTGCCAGGACTGACGTAACAAATACCACAGAGAGGGTGGCTTAAACAACAGAAATTTATTTTCTCGCAGTTGTGGAGACTAGAAGTCCAAGCTCAAGGTATAGGCAGGGTTAATTTCATGCTCTCTCTTCTTGCCTTCCAGATAACCATCTTCTCTCTGTGTCTTCACATGGTTTTACCCTGTGTGTGTCTGTGTCCTAATCTCCTCTTCTTATAGGGACATTAGTCATATTGGATTAGGACCCACCCATATGAGATCATTTTACCGTCATTACCTCTTTTTCTTTTTTAATGTTTATTTATTTTTGAGAGAGAGAGTGTGAGGGGGGAAGGGCAGAGAGAGAAGGAGACAGAATCTGAAGCAGGCTCCAGGCTCTGAGCTGTCAGCACAGAGCCTGACGTGGGGCTCGAACTCACGGACTGTGAGATCATGACCTGAGCCGAAGTCAGACACTTAACTGAGTGAGCCACCCAGGTACCTCTGTAATTACCTCTTTAAAGGTCCTGTGTCCAAATACAGTCATATTCTGAGGTACTGGGGTTTGAGACTTCAACAATGAATTGTAGGGTGGGGAGTCAGGGGGAGGGAGGACACAATTCAGCCCGTAACAATGGTGATGTGGAGGATGATAACAGCTGCCATTTATTGAGTGCTTACTATATACCCGACACTTGACTTTCCACCTGCTATCTCTTTTACTCTTCAATGATCCTATAATTATGATCAATATTTTGTCCTCCCTATTTTACACATAAGGGAACCAGGTTTAAGGAGATTAAGTCACTTACCCAATGTCAGAGGGTTAATGTGTAGTGGAAATGAAAGTCAATCCAAGTTATTTTGCCTCCAGAATTACACCTAATCACCATGTTATGATACATGGTACATAACAGAAGTGCAGTGTATGTTTGAAGAAAGAAGGACCGAATAAATGAATGGAGTAATGAAGAACATGGACATGTGACATTTAGATTCAGTTGTACTACAGACCACATCATAGTTCTGAAAACTTACGTAAATTACACGTTAAGTTTGATAGATGGTTATCCTAAAAGGGAACTTCATTCCTGTCTTCTGATAACAGATTTTTAAAGTGATTCCATCAAATTTAAAATCTAGTACTTTTTTGCTTAAAAAAATAAGAGCTGCAGGGCACCTGGACTGCTCAGTCGGTTGAACGTCTGACTCTTGAGTTAGACGCAGGTCACGATCTCACGGTTCCTCGGTTTGAGCCCCACGTCAGCCTCTGTGCTGGCGGCACAGAGCCTGCTTGGGATCCTCTCTCTCTCCCTGCTCCTCCCCTGCTTGAACTCTCTATCTCAAAATAAATAAACTTAAAAAAATACAAATGAAAGCTGAAGTCATACATTCAAAGAACTATAGAACCAGCAGAAATTTCACACGTCATCAGTTTCAAATTTCGTCTTTTTCAACTGAGGAAACAAAAGCTCAGTGAGGTTAGCTGACTTGCTGTTACTTTATTAGACTAATAACACATTAATTATGCATCATCGTTCTCCCTATTTATCATCCCTGCGCTCTTAGGTGTGGAGTAATCAAATTAGGTTCTCCTTTTCCCCAAGATCATTCCAGAGTAGTTGGGGGGGTTAGAAATGTCAAAGGGTCATAGTAGGGGAAAATCAGCAACATTTCGAAGTCACCTTCCAAATTCTTTTCCCATTTGCCTCCCCACCGCCCGGCAAGTGCAACTCATCCAAACTAGAGAAAGGGGGCTTTTGCTCCCCTCCCGTGGCTGGGAGGAATATTCCCTAACCGTTGCTGATGAAAAGCAAAGCAAACTTCTCCAAAATTCCCAGAAAGATTAAGCAAGCACATGTATGGAGTGCTGCTAGGAAACAACTTGTGTTCATAGCCCCACTACTCCTGACAGCATCCCCTACCAGGGTGCTGAGCCCGGCAACAGAACATGGAAAACCACAGGTCTCTAAAGACAGAAAGGAACTCACAACTTATTTAGTCCAACTTCCTTAGAGGAGGAAATGAAGTTGTGGGGGGTGAATAACTAACCCAGAATTGATCAGGCAGTTAATGAGATTATTGGAACCAACAGGTCTCTTCCAGGGAAGAAGTAGGCAGACTGCATTAAGTGCCTCCCACACCCAGCATCCTTCTTATAGCTGGGCAGTATTTTCCAAAATGTGGTCTGCGTGCCATTCATGGTTACACAAGATGTTTTTAGCTATTGTCTTTTAAAATGAGGGGCGCTTGGGTGGCTCAGTCAGTTGAGTAGCTGACTTCGGCTCAGGTCATGATCTCCCGGTTTGTGAGTTTGAGCTCCACATCGGGGGCTCCGTGCTGTCAGTGCACTTTGGATGCTCTCTTCCCTCCTCTCTCTGCCCCTCCCCTTCTCAGACTCTCTCAAAAATAAACATTAAACAAAGTTTTTTTAATAAAATAAAATGGGCCAGTATTTTTTTTTTTTTTTTTTTTGGTAATAGCTATGTATTTGTTTCAATTGATACGAGAAAAAAATAATTATCCCACAAAAGCTATGACGGGTAAAACTGATTTAAAAGAGATGAACAACTTGATTCAAAATACATTCATTTAGATGTTCTGGAAAGTGAGTTGACTTAAAGAAAAAAGTCCAAAAATAATATTATAGATGGTACGATGACAGGACAGAAATCATGAGGTGGTGTGCAATTTGAAATGTGGGGCATGCTGAACAGGACACTTCTCTCCTTTTCATAGATGCATTAACTGGTGGGTGGAGAAGAGATGGTATCTGCCCGTAAATACAACAAAAATATATTTACTTCTAGTTCGGGGATCTGGTCTTGCCCTGTCCTTAAGCACCAGGACCACTCATTTATGTGCCCTGGTCATGGGATTCCAATGCCTTCAGGGTGGCCATCAGACAGACCTTTAGATGAATATTGTAAATACATTGTGAGAACAGCCATTGTAATGAACTTTTATTGATACACTTAAACGTCTGGTGCTGAAATGATGAACCAGAAAAGATCCTGTGGCAAATGTTCTCATGGCGTTCTGTCACTTATCAGATCCCGGTCTTTCATCTGAAAATTGGCAGATTGGACAGCAACCAGTCTACACTTGTCTATACAACTGCCGTTCTGACATGTTTACTATGAAAAAACACACTTTGTTTTTATAGGATGAATAATATCCTCAAAGGGCAACTTAGGTTTCTCGTTGCCCAATTTAAGCTGGTCCCAGATATCCTTAGCCTTTAAGTAATCCCTTTCTTTACTTACAATGTCTCATTAAGTCCTCAAAATTCACGAAGTTGAGTAATGAGTTAAGGCAAGGCTTTCTGCAGAGTTTTTCTGGGGCTGTTTCCTCATTCACAAAGTGCTCACCTTCAAGATTTGGGTCTGGGACATTTGAAATCAACAAGCAGAGGCTTAAACCACCCCCGGCCCCACTCCCTCAGAGGAGGAGCAAGCATTAATGTGAAGTGTGTGGGCCCAAAATTCTGTACCCCAAATCCTCTTACTTAGTCCAGTGCCTAGAGGCCCACGGAGAGTCCCCCACAGACAGTCCATCAAATCTTCCACTCCTACAGAGAGACTTGTGGTAATGTTTTCTTAGAGTCATGATGTCAAAGGAGCATCCCAAAACAATTTGGAAAGATGTGAGTTCAACCCTGTGGTCAGATCTCACAAGCATCTGAATGGCATGCAAGCCTACAACAAATTACAGGGCAATCCCCGGGCTGGCTTTCAAAACTTCTCAGGGAACGTATGTCCAAGGGCCCTTGTAGAATGTTGCACTCTGCTTTGTGTTAAATAGGGTTTAAGACAAGACATTCACCTGGTCTTAAAAATGTATCCTTCTTACCTCTGAACCTCCCTTTAGTCAGAGGCTGTTAAGACCATCGTAGCTAAGACCTTACAAGTGTTCCCGCCGAATACAAGCTGATTAGAGTCTCACAAGATAAACACAGCTCCGCTCCTGGAGTGAAGTTAAGGGACTAGTGCCTCGCTGGCACTCCACCATCTCACCGGGGCCGAGCCCCCACCCAGCCCAGCCTTCTCGTTCTTTCTACCTGACTCTGTGGTCTTTTCCCGGTTTCACTGTATAAATTCTGGAGCCCACAGTGGAAGCAGCACTTCTTGTCTGGCTTGTGGTCTTGGCTGGCTTGCCTCTCACTCCAAGCTCCAGCTCTCACCTGGTCTCTCTTTGCTCCTACCCAGCTCTCACACCCAACTCCCTTATTACTGTCAATTTCTCCCCACTCCCATGGCCTGAGGGCCTCCTTCCACCTCTCCTCTGACTGGAAACTGAAGCCTTTCCTTCCAATGAAACACTTTCCTGCTAGCTGGAGAACTTTACACAACACATTTGAAGACCCAGTTGCTTCAAGTTGACATTCTGTATTCACCACAGAAGGGAGATTTCCATAATCTCACAGGAGATCTTCTTCAAGGGCAAACCACCTCAAAAGGAATTTGGGTGGGAGACATAACCCTTGGAAATTTTCTTTAAAAACAAGAAGAAAGTAGTAGAAAAAATATACCTTAAAAGGGATATTTAATATACAAAAATGCATCTTGTATTTTGGTATCATCACAGGTAAGGTGCCTCTTACCAGATATTGCTAACACTTTCTGACCAGGCCACGCCTCCTGCCGCGTGGGCAACAGACCAGGTGAGCCTGCCTCCCCAGACTCAGTTGGTTGTACCCAGCAAGGACATTGGTCTCAGGGATGGCCCATGGGTAGCCTGTGACACTGACTGACTCAACAGCTAAAGTCAACTGACTCAAGTCAAATCCTTCTCAGGATTTAGAGAAAGACACCCAGATGTAAGTTAGGTATGGTAGCTGGACCTGGATGACCATGCAGATTTGGGGACTGAATGGCCATCTTGGGCTGTGTGTGTACAAATAACCAGAAATAGCCAGCTGGCAAGGAGGAAGATAAAGGAGACAACATACAGAGAGAGACTTTGCTGTGAGGGGGAGAGTTGGAAATGTGAAAAGAGCACGTCACAGAGATGTCTTGATTCATGCCTTTCCTGAGGGTGGGTTCCTTGGCTCTTCCCAGGCTCCCATGCATATATGCCCTTTCAATAAACTCCATTATTCCTAAAACAACATGAGTTGAGTCTGTGTTCCTGATTACGATAAAATTGGTAGAAGCACCAAGTGAGTTAGTCTGTGGGACACTAACCTGGGTGACCAGCAGAGCCCTCTCCCAGGGCAGGTTGGTTAGTGACCCCTCCTCAACGCTGGCTTGGACATCAGCCCAGGAGATGCACCCAACCATATTCAGTTCTCAGACCAGGACATCGGTCTCTGCCATTTTGCTTTAAAGGAGTTGCCCATCTCTTGCACATCCATGCTAAATCTCTCTAGTATAGATTCACAGACACTTGGTATAGGAATGAAATGATACTATCATGTCCAACCACTCACCTCAGAGGTTGAATCACCTCCGTAGATCTCTGGTCAATCATTTTCCAGTGACAGAAAATTATAATAAAATCACTTCCACAGCTACCATTTATTGTACCATTTATTGAGCACCTGCTATGTGCTAGGCACTATGCTAACCACTCTACAAGCATCTTCGTTTTTCTCAAAATAGAAAATTTATGTTTTAAAGGAGAAACAGAAGCGAAGCAGCATTTATTAAGCACTTACTATGTGCCTTTCTCTTTATAGACACTATTTCATGTTATATGCTAAAACCTACTGGGATCATTTTTTTTTTAATTTTATTTTTTTTAACGTTAATTTAATTTTGAGACAGAGAGAGGCAGAGCATGAGCGGGGGAGGGTCAGAGAGAGAGGGAGACACAGAATCGGAAGCAGGCTCCAGGCTCTGGGCCATCATCAGCCCAGAGCCCGACGCGGGGCTCGAACTCACGGACCGTGAGATCGTGACCTGAGCTGAAGTCGGACGCTTAACTGACTGAGCCACCCAGGCGCCCCGTTACTGGGATCATTTTCAAATGAAGGAACTAGGGCTCAGAGAGCTCAAACTGTTGCCCACAACCACAGCCGCACATCTAGTTAATGGTGGTGTCAGTCAGAACCTTTTGCTCACATTGAAAAAATTCCTATCAACTTACGTAAAAATAGAATTTATTGGGAAGAGATGAGTAGAGCGTGGAATTGCAAACCACACCATAAGGAATCCACAATCCTTGATGATTCTCTTTAAAGACTGAAAGCAAATGGTGGGAAAATATAGCTTGAAGGAGATGCTTACTATACAAAACATAGTTCGCATTTTGGTATATGCTCATTGGTCAGGGCCCTGGTCAGGGAAGAATCAGTTCCAGCTGTTTTCCACCCTCATGTCACCCAGCTCAAGACAGTGTCCTGGGAAAAAGAATCTGACTGCGCCAACTTGGGTCACATACTCAACTCTGGGCCAGGGGTGAGTGGTACAACTTGATTGGCTGTCCCACCAAGACTGCTGTCAATGGGGAAATGTCATTTCTCCAAAAGAAATCAGGCTATTGCTTTTAGAATAAAGAGGAAGGGACTCTGGAAAGCAAAACAACAGATGCCTCCCACAGCGATGGAACTGGCATTCAAACATCCTTTCCACCGCTTTCTAGTCTGAGGAATAACAAACTTGTCTTTATATAGGATCAACACCTGTTTCCCTCCAACTTCTCCTTATTGGTCCTGAGGTTCCAACTTGGAGTCACACAACAGCAGCCTATTCTTTGTTGCATCTGACAGTCCTTCAATTATTTGAAGGCAACTAGCATACTCTCCTCCCCACGCTGCCCCAATTCCCCAGCGCTAGTCTCCTCAAATCTGGCTATAAATATTTCTGGTTCTGTAAACTCTTCCTCGCATGATATGGTTTGAGCATCTTCTCCCCTGGTGATTCTCCTTAACACCTGCTTCAGATTTTTTTCTTTTCCCATTTAAAGCACGGGGGCCAGAGGAACTCAAGGGTAACACTTCTGATATGCTTTGTTCAAAGCAGAGTAGAGAAGAGCATGTCGGAATTACAGAACCTTAAAGACCAAATGGTCATTTGCCTTCACTTTCTGCCTGATACAGGCTCTAGTGCCTAATGAGCCTAGTTCTGCATCTTAGTATTGCTATTAGTTAGCTGTATATGTCAGGTAAGTTATTTATGCTTTGTGGGTAGCTTTCTTCCCTGGTACCTGTGATCATAACACATGCCTATAGACGCTGTAATTATTCAATGAGACAATGCATGTAGAGTATTTCCACAGTGCCTACCCCATAGCAGACCCTTGGCATACTTACTACTATTACCATTTATTATTATTACTCTGTCCCAAGAAAGTGGCCATTCAGCCTTTCTATGGCCACTGAAAGTGGGTCATTGCCAGAGAAACCATGTCTGTCCTTCAGAGTTTGCTTAAAGGCACAAGAAAGACAGACTGGTCAAAGAGCACAAAGGTCAGAGTTTATAGACACTATCAGACGGAAATATCATTTGGAAAATAAAAACAACCTTGTGGGAGAATGTGCAATGCTATAGGGTAAGGAAACAATGGTACTTCTCTTTGGGTAGGTTAAGTGCAAGTTAACTTTGCTTTCCTTCCCCCCCCCCCCCCCCCCCAGGATTCTCAGGAAGCAGTCATTATTTCAGAATCCACGAAGACCAAGTTCTCATTATCAAGGGTAAAAACCAGCATGCAAATATTTGTCTTTTTTTTTTTAAGATTGTTTTAAGTAATCTCTACACTCAATGTGGGGCTCAAACCCTCAACCTCGAGATCAAGAGTTGCACACTCCACCAACTGGGCCAGCCAGGCACCAAACAGATATTTGTCAATACCCAGTAATTAAAATGGCTTCTCACACCCATAGTAAGCTCTGCTCACACGACTTTCAAACTTGGATTTCCTGCTCCCGTAACTAATTAGGCAAATAAAACAAAGCAGGCCTGGAGTATACATGTATATGCCCTGGAAATTGGCCATCACCTTTACTGCACTGAGACGCTGCTCAGAATGGCTAGAAAATGGTGGGGATGAAGGTAGTGGTCTCTGTATGGTGATCAGTGGTTTCAGAAACAACTGCAAACTTATTCATGTATGTATGTATTCATATATTTATTTATTTTGAGAGAAAGAGAGAGAGAGCGTGCACAAGAGCACGTTAGAGGAACAGAGGAAGAGAGAGAATTTTAAGCAGGCTCCACGCTCAGTACAGAGCCCGACGCAGGGCTCCATCCCAGGACCTGATCGTGACCTGAGCCAAAATCAAAAGTCAGACACACAACTGACTGAGCCCTCCAGGCACCCTGACAACCGCAGACTTTAAAGTGTTTGTAGCAGTAAGGCGTCATTAAGGGGATAGTTAAGAGAACTGGGTTGGAGTCAGAAACAATAACTAGATTGTGTGACTTCCCATTTGTCCACAGAGGACCAACTCTGAGACTTCATCATGGTCTTATGAACCCTGGCAGTGTGCCTGTCTCAGAACAAGAATGCAAAGCTGAATGAATGAACAAATCAACCGCCTAAGTTCAGATCCCAGCTCTGCACTTAACCACGTGTGATCTTATGCAAGTTCTGGAACTTCTCTGTGCCTCGAGCTTGTCTATAAAATGGAGATCATAATAATACCTGTCTCAGGATTGCTGTGGAGACTCAATGAGAAAATGTGGACAGTTTAGAACAGCACATTCCCCATAGTAGGAGCTCGCTACCTGGGAGCTGTGATTGCTCTGACTCTCCAATATCATTACCACTGACTTCGGATCAGTCCTGGTACATGGTCTGTACACAATAATCCTCACGTTGCACAGATACCCAAAGAGTTAAACTGCTACATTAGCAGCTGTGTTACCACCAGCAATGGTCAACAATGAGACAGCTAAGTTTTTGTTTGCTTGTTTGTTTCTGCCAATTGAATTTTAAGATCCTTTGCTTCACTATAATTAAGTCTTTGAACTGGCAAGTCTCTTTCTATGTAATCACCAGCTGCCAATTCTCCCTTGCCTTCCCATCTCACTAACAGGACTTCAGTGATGTGCCCCCAATGATGGACTTCAGAGCTTTGGGAACACACAGGGGAAGGGGAAGCACCTATCATTTATCTGGAGGTGACTTAAATAATTTCTGCAACAAAGAGAGACAATGTGAAAGAAGGGGAGGTTTTGGTTTTTGTTTTAAAGAAAACTAACTCGGTAAAAAAAATTTTTTAAGTTTATTTATTTTGAAAGAGAGAGAGAAGGGGGGGGGGCAGAGAGAGAGGGAGAGAGAGAGAACCCCAAGTAGGCTCCATGCTGTCAGCGCTGAGCCAGATGAGGATGTGGGGCTCAATTCGTGAACCATGAGGTCATGGCCTGAGCCAAAATCAAGAGTCGGATGCTTAACCAACTAAGCCACCCAGGTGCCCCTGAGTTGGTAAATTTTTAAAAATTAATTACTTGGAAATGTTAGAGTTCTGAGCTTGTTTCAGCCATGTACCCTACAATATTGCAATCAATTTTCAGATCCCAATCTCCCTTGACTTGATTCTCTCCCTTTTCATCAATGATTCAGTATGATACAGGCAAGTTAAAGTGATGTACCAAAAGCCCCTTGGAATCAAAAGGAAGCCATGTGATGCATGTGGGTCGATGTGTAGACTCTCCATTATACTATATATATTATGTATATAATATTATCCTAATATCCTATTATTTTAACCACACAATTACTTTCTTTAATTATGTTTTACCAGAACAACACTTTTAACTTTTAAAATATACAGATTATGTACAATTTATTGAGGAAAAACCCCAGAACTTTACTTTTCTGGTGTCTTCCGTAACTGTGCTAATAAAAGTAGCTAACATTACTAGACTGTCTCAAGCCAGACACCGTCCTTTAAGGAGCCTATCTTTTGCTCTTAATAATATTATGGCCTCCTTAAAAAGAAAAAGGGGGGGGGGGGAGTTGAGGGGAGGGTGGAAGGACTTTTCAGTTCTATTATCTTTGGCATTTTCTACCAGTCTGGAGTTTTCTCAGGTCTTGAGACAAGAAGCACATATTCATCTA
Organism: Lynx canadensis; assembly: GCF_007474595.2. Lineage (NCBI taxonomy): Eukaryota > Metazoa > Chordata > Mammalia > Carnivora > Felidae > Lynx > Lynx canadensis. Next base: position 35,979,597 of record NC_044320.2, on the reverse strand, counting down.
AGACATTAAAAAAAAAAAAAAAAGAGTCCTGAATGTCTTTACAGTTTCTTCCCTGAGCTGTCTAGAGGGAACTATTTATTTTGCCTCTTTACCTTGCAAATAGCTAACGGCTTCCAGCCAGGGCTCAACCCAACCCTTTTGTGCCCTGCAGCCATCGCTGTGTCTTTAAAAGAAAACCGATTCTCTGGAATGCTGTGCGTGCACATGCCTGTCCCACTCGGCAGGCCCCACCTGCTGAGCAGGTAAACCAGATCCTCCTGCCGGCCTCTGCAGCCACATTCCAGCCAGGCAAGCTCCTACTCTCTAATTGTTACCTGTCAAACAGGTCAACCAGGCACTTGGGTCTGGTCCAAACACGCGCATGTTCCCACGAAACCCTAAACCTGCAAACCTTTGACCTTTCTATAGTTTCCCGATTCCCTTGCTTATTTCAGCCGGGGCTGATGTAAACCCAAATGATGACTTTTTAACGGGCACATAGTTTCTTTTCTTCCCCCTCACCATGGATGGTAAAGCTGATCACGCAGTGTTTGGGGTTTCTGGACTAGCACACCGTGGTAACTGGAATTGACCAGAAGGCAAAGATCAGGGTAGCAAAGCTCCTGAAACGAAACCCACTAGCTCTAAATCACTCCTGGAAATCACAGGCTGTCCACCTGACCAAATGGAGAGTGAATTCCCTAGGGTGGATTAAAAAATGGAGGTGCCTCCCAGGTGAAAACTCGTTTCCTCTCCTTCCTGGCACTAGGCCGGCAGCCGAGAATGTGGCCTATCAGCCTCAGCCTCAGCCTTGCTGCTTGTGAGACCTTAAGTCACGGGAACCGTTTGGGCCTTGACTTCCTCTCTCTGGTAAAGAGTAGAAGGAGGCTACACAGGTTCTAAGGCCTCTTCGGGTTCCATTCCAAGTAGGGGGATCATGTCACAGGAATGCCGATGCCTCTTCATCCTTACTATTTGGGGCTGGGTGGGAGGCTTGGGCGCTGGATCAGCTTGGGGCCATCTTGATTAGGTTACCAGGTCTGGGCACTTTTCCTCAAGCACGGGTCTCCCCTCTTGGGAAACCTGGATGGAGTACAGGACATCCATCTGAACCTATGTTTGCCTCTGTATCTCTCCTAGTGAGTGCAGTCCTTCTTAATTGGGAGAGGTGACTATCTCGATTGCTTTGGTAGTACGGACTATCCTTTTTCACTCTGCCGGTAATGAATTCAGACCCAAAACTACAGGCTCACCGAATCCAAATGCTTCATTTTGCAGATAAAGAATCTGAGAGCTAGAGAAGGGGTATGAGTTACCAGATGTCCCTCAGTTAGTCAGGCTTTACACTTAAGGGACTGTGGGAGTTAGTGAACGTTGTGGGCTAGGAGAATCACTGCCAGAGAAGCGACATCGGAAGATGCTCCCTCTCAAGACTGCTCCAATTAAGGAATGTCAAAAATCCAAGCAAAGAACACAAGCTCTCTCTTCCGAGATGGGTGGTGCTATCAGGCCCGTTGGCTGGGGCTGGGGCAGCAGGGGGAGGGGGCGGTGGGAGGTTCTCCTCTCGGGCTGGACAGGTTATTCTACAAAGAGCTAAGGATCACTGCATGCGGAGCAGGGTCTGGCACTTCCTGCTCGTTCATCCAGCTCAGACTTGTCTGCCAGAGCCAAACCTGCAGGGCTGGCTCCCAAGAGAGAAACTTCCTTGAGGCTCTGGCATGGTGGAGTCAGGCAGTCTGCAGGTCTGCTTAGCATCCTTCTCACCGGCTGCACAGTATACGGTGCATGGGCTTGAGGAGAGGGACTCCAACCAGAAGCCTGCCTGGTTTGGTCCCCAGGGTGCCATTAACTCACGAGGGCTGCTCTACGCCGTGGGCGCCAGGACCCCCACTCCCCCCGCCCCCTGCCCAGACAGACACACAGAAAGGGGTTATATGGACGGAGGGGGGCTTCAGAGGTCAAACTGGACGAGCGGGCCCTTTGTCTCCTTGTGAAGACCTTCCGGAACGTGTAGACCACTACGTGTTTGCTTTAAAATAAACATTACGCAGTATTTACACAACATACCTGATTAGCATTGTTTTCTCATTCCCAAACACAAAACTTTCCACACATAACGAGTTGTTCAGCCGTCAGCTTCCATCAAGTGCCACACATCCTGATTTTCATACTCTTCCCCAGTTCCCTCCGCCACGTATTGACTGTGGAACACTGAACCCGTTATAGGGGCTTCCTGAGCCCTTAGCTTCCTCAACGGCATGATGGGAACACTGTCCTACTGAGGACGTGGCTGCACTGTGTGGAAGAAATGACATGGCGTTTCCTGCTTGGTATGAGGCTTCACACATAATGTGCATTTAATGGCAGCTGTTTTTGTTGCCGTGACCGATGTAAAACTTATCAAAATAGTGACCCACGTGGCCCAGTTTCAGAATGGTAGTTCTGATGATCAAAACGTAACTTCAGAGTAACTCGGAGTTCTTTACTTGCTGGTCTCCAACACCGTGAAGGGGGTCTTCTCACACACCATAGCAGCCCCCTGTCCACATGTTGCCTTCAATTCCAGGCTCCTTCCCCTGCCGTCCCTCGTACTTCTCGCTGCCTCAACTCGTCATGTGTTGGCAAGCGAGGTGGGGTTGAAAACAGATTTTAGCATCAAAGACTCCAAAGCCTGATTAGAAAAGGCACACTCTGAAGGAGAGGGTGTTTTCGGTCATGGCTTGGGATCTTCTCCACCCTCATCCTCCTCTGTTGGCTATAGATCATCCAAATGACCACATGGCAGTAGTGATATTGGGTGACTGTCCCTCCCTCACCCTTTCTTTAGGTCACCACACTGATCACAAAGCAGGCTTTCAGAGCAAGGAGTCCAAAGGCTGAGAGAATCTACCAACGGGGTAATCTGGCTCCCAAATCCTCAAGTGTTGACAGCTCTCGTTAAAGCCCTGCCTTTTCTAAAATCAGAATGGCCCGGGGCTACCCCGAGCACACTCTACAGGGCAGGGTCAGAGCCCTGCCCCCCGGTAAAAGCAGCCTGGCCTCTGGGGTGGACAAGGAGTTCTGCGGACATTTGGCCCAGGGGTTGATAAGGAAGTAAATCAGTCAAGGTCCTACCCGGAACAGAGGGTGTACTCAACAAATAGTTGTTGAATTCGGGCTGACTGGGCCCCATACATCCAATGAATCACCAAAACTTTTCAATTTTACCCCCTAAATCTCTCATATCTATTGACTGCTTCACATTCTCCTTGCTCTGCCTCCCACTTAGAGCACTGAGGTTTTGCATTTGAATTAATGCAACAGCATCCTAACAACTTCTAAGAATGGTTTAGGTGGTCTTTGATGGTCTAGCTGAGAATTCTCTCTGCAGCCTCACTCCTGGCCACTCCCCATCTTGGATCTGGGGGACACCACACCTGCCTGGGACACCCTCCCTGCCCAACCCCTACCCATCCCTATGCATCACTGTCTTCAGGAGTGTCTACACTCTACCAAAACCAGTTTGGAACCCCCTCTCAGGCTCTTGCCAGTACAATGACAGGCAGACGTTCCATCCAGGTCACTACTGCAGACTGTTCGATGGGCTGTTCAATATGCGTTTTCTCATGTGATCTGTAGGACCACACAGGTGTGACCATGCCCCCTTGACAGATGAAGAAACTGAGTATCAAGACATGAAACAACTCGCCTACAGTCAGCCAGCTGAGACAGAGGCAGAGTCTATGTTAATCCAGATCTATGGGACTGAGGCCTACGCTTTTAATTCTACAAGAAGCTATCCCAACAATACTCAACTCACTCTGTAATTAAACAAGTCAGGGGTCAAATAATTAGTTAATGAGGCTCTGAGGCAATAATGAAGGAGATCAAGAGATTCTCGTGAGCATGAGAGAAATTCAAATTCAAATTCAAGTGAACGTGTGACTTTTCAAAGGAAGGTGTCTGGGTCCTTTGGGAGCAGTTGCTGTTTGAGCCACACTAGACTAGCCAATTTAAAAAATATATATACTTGTTTTATTTTTTATTTTAGAGAGAGAGAGAAAGAGAGTGCACGAGCAGTGGTGATGGGTGGAGGAGGGGCAGAGGGAGAGAGAGAGAATGCTGAGCAGGCCCCATGCTCAGCGTGGAGCTGGTCTCAGGGCTCAATCCTATGACCCTGGAATCATGACCTGAGCCACATTAAGAGTCAGACATTCAACTGACTGAGCCATCCAGGCACCCCTAGATTAGTCATTTTTACTCACATAAGTATTTAAGACACTCTTACAGTCACATTCTGAAGAACTTTTTTACAATGATTACAAATGAAATGGGGGGTGGGGGGACAGTGCCTGGCTGGCTCAGTCAGTACAGCATGGGGGACTCTTGATCCCAGGATCGTGAGTTCAAGCCCCAAGTTGGGTGTGGAGCCTACTTTAAACAAACAAACAAACAAACAAATAAATAAAATTTTGGGTACAGACACATATTTTTGCTTTGAGGTTAGACACTAGCAATTAGAAAGTTTTAGGAGGGAATGAGTTCTGAAAGGCAGTCCTCCAAAGGCTGAGATGTAGGGAGTGGCCACAGTGGCCACAGAGATAGAGACCACCCAGAGACTAACAGGAAGAGCCTGGGGGAGGATGACACACGGAGGGGCTCTGGGAGGTGTGTGGGGGACACAAGAATGCCAGCACCCTATCTTTCCAAAGACCCCCGGTGCTCCTGAGCTCAGAGACAAACTAAATTTGATGCAGAAGAAACAAGCTGTCCTGGGACTGGTGGTGGTTAGAGACATGGCGGAGGGAGCTTGAATCTGAACTGCTTTAACCAGCATGGGAAGACGAATAGCATGCACCAAGTGCTGCCTAATGTCTTACCTGGATACTCCTGAGAGGGCTTCAGGATTAAATGTCTGAGTTGATGCCAAGAAGGACATGAGGACATCAACTGATCTGGCTTCCTTCCCTTCCAGAGAATGAGAGTCAACATGACTTAGCCATGGGCTTTGATTGGAAATAAATACGAACAGGAGCAGACAATTAAGACTCTAAGTGTGAAGGGAGTCGCATCCGGTTGCTTTGGCTCCTTCCCACCCTGTCTTCACTTTGTCCCACAGCCCTTGCCTGTTGGACTTCTGGTTTCTGCTCCAAAGGCTGGGATTCAAGATCGTGAAAGAATGAATAAGATCATCAATTCAAAACTTACAGGGTGCAGCAAGGTTTGCTAAACAAATGATGTGAGGAAGGAATGTTTTTCTTAAACTAGCCATCGTAAATCTTTTCTGAGATAAGGTACGGTACACAATAACAAAATGAAATAAGAATTAATATCGGGGCTCCTGGGTGTCTCAGTCACTTGGGTGTCCAATTTTGGCTCAGGTAACGATCTTGTGGTCCATGGGTTCGAGCCCCATGTCGGGCTCTAGGCTGACAATTCAGAGCCTGGAGCCTGCTTTGGATTCTGTGCCTCCCTCTCTCTCTGCCCCTCCCCCACTCATGCTCTGTCCCTCTCTCCCTCAAAAAAAAAAAAATTAATATTGAAGTTAAGAAGAGAAAGGTAGCTATGGTGCTTATAAAAATTCCTTGATGGGTGCCTGGGTGGCTCGGTTGGTTAAGCGACTGACTCTTGATTTTAGCTTAGGTCATGATCTCACAATCGTGGGATCCAGCCCTGCGTCAGGCTCTGCTCTGAGCATCGTGCCTGCTTGGGATTCTCTCTCTCCCTCCCTCTCTCTCTCTGCCCTCCCCCTTTCAAAATAAATAAGTAAACTTTTAAAAAATGTAAGTAAAGACATTTACTTACATTTGAATGTAGAAGTATAGAACTAAAACCCACCATGTCATCAGTAGCACCCATCCAGTCCGCTAAACAAAGAAATCGTATCAGAAGAGGAAACATTTTTTACAGAAGGTCTGCAGAAATCAGCTTGTGCTTTATGAGGGAGCATCACAGAATGTGCAGGCTATATCCCCAAATGGAAAGTATTGCTCCTGTTAATGGAAGAAATACGTTTAAACTTGAATGTCAGAAAACTACATGAATCAATTAGTGGCTGAGTGAAGCAACTGAAATGCGTCCAACTTCCTACCTGCAAAAGGTAATAATGTTTCATCATAATGAATGATAACGGCCTGCAATGGCATGTGAGCACCACGAGGCTGACACAAACACATGCACACATACGCACACACACAAAACAGGATTCGTGCTGCTCAATGACTTCAACAGCAAGTCCTTCCATGAAGAAAGTAGTGGGGCTGCAGATCCACGTGTGTCCAAACCAAATCAGTGCTGACCCTGTTGGGAGCTTTGGCGAAAAAGCAGCCGTCCAATGGAGGAAGTGGCTAAAGCTGCCTGCAGAAAAACACTAGCCTAACTTCTCTCTGGGAAAGGGAAGGAAAAGCTACACTGTTCAGGTTTCATTAATACATTTATTGAATATATTAAGAAAGTACAGGGCGCCTGGGTGGCTCAGTTGGTTAAACGACTGACTTTTGATCGGGCTCAGGTCATGATCTCATGGTTGATGAAATCAAGCCCTATGTTGGGCTCTGTGCTGAGTGTGGAGCCTGCTTGGGATTCTCTCCCTCCCTCTCTCCCTGCTCCTCCCCTGCCAATGCGTACACACTCTCTCTCTCTCTCTCTCTCTCTCTCTCTCTCTCAGATATAAATAAACATTAAAAAGAGAGTACAGGGGCGCCTGGGTGGCGCAGTCGGTTAAGCGTCCGACTTCAGCCAGGTCACGATCTCGCGGTCCGTGAGTTCGAGCCCCGCGTCGGGCTCTGGGCTGATGGCTCGGAGCCTGGAGCCTGTTTCCGATTCTGTGTCTCCCTCTCTCTCTGCCCCTCCCCCGTTCATGCTCTGTCTCTCTCTGTCCCAAAAATAAATAAACGTTGAAAAAAAATTCTTTAAAAAAATAAATAAATAAAAATAAAAAAATAAAATAAAAAAATAAAAAGAGTACAATTCTTAATATGGGCAAAATTCAAAAAGACTTTGTAAATTTATACAGAAGCATTCTAGCAGTCTATCGTGTGTCCTTGAACTTGCCAAGGGCTTTCTGAGAAGACATCATCACTTCCCTCCAATTTTATTATTATTTTACTTCATTTTTACTTGAAGATACTTTTTTTATTTAAATTCCAGTTAGTTAACATGCAGTGTAATATTAGTTTCAAGTGTATGAGATAGTAATTCAGCACTTCCCTACATCAGCCTGTGCTCCTCACAGCACGTACCCTCCTTAATTCCCATCATCTATTTAACCTATCGGTTACCCACCTCCCCTCTGGTGATCATCAGTTTGTTCTCTATAGTTAAGAGTCTGTTTCTTGGTTTACTTCCCTCCAATTTTCATCTAACTGGGTAGACAAAACAAGTGACGGAAATGCAGACTGTCTCTGGCCATGGATGAGTGAAGAAAGTTTGTGTGGTTTGGTTAACCTGGGGACACAGGGAGTCAGAGAGCAGAAAAGCATATGCTCTGGGATTAGCCAGCAAAGGGCAGTCCCGTTAAATAAATTAATTTAAAGAAATCACTTGGACTTCAAATGTCCCAGCTCTGTCCACGATGCCCAAACAAATCATGACAAGGATACTTGCTGGGTATCTCCAGGGCTTATGACACTGGGAGACTTACTATATGCAAAGTGCCTTACATGTGGTATCCTCTTTAATCCTGCCACCGCCACCAAAGGGCGTGTCTTAACACCATCCTGTGGTAGGGGTGAGGAAACTGAGACACAGAGCAGCTGATCACCTTGCCCTAAGTGACAGAACTAGTAAGTGACCTGAGATATTAACCACTACCCTCTACCAGCCAGAGAGTAAATGCTCGGTAACTGTTGAGGCTTCCTGGTGAGCAGAGAAGCTGTCGAAAGTCTCAGCATCAACCTACTACTTCTGCTAAAGTAACACCTGCTTTGAAACACAGATAGTTGGTTTGGAAATCTCAGGGGCATCAGTGCATTCATAACACAGCAATTATACAAAGGATTTTCAGTGAACTACTACTACTCAGAATATTTGCCCATCAAATGTTGAACGGTCACCTCTAAACATTCCATTCAGCTTATAATGCTGATTATAACAAGCAGAGTTTTGGCAACATTTAATTCTTTCCCACGCTAGAATATCCGATTCTGCCTAGTTTTGCCAATAGAGGTTAGGTTTAATGCATACCACCTAATTTCTGGATTTAGTGTTTGCCCCTTTTGAACCTGTAAGAGGTTCAGCTAACATCTATAGGAGTCAGAAGTCTTACCCAGTGACATTTTGGAACAATCCAAGAAATGCTGACATTTCACTGAGATTTCATTTAAGGTGATCCAGTGGTCCCTCATGGAAACTACCTCCTTTACTAAAATCCAGCCTGATAGAGCATCAGGTTTAAATGACACACAGATGCCAAGATTCCCAGCTCTTCTTGGGGCATTAAGGATGTGTTCCATTGTGGAGTGCCTGGGTGGCTCAGTCAGTTGAGCATACGGCTTCGGCTCGGGTCATGATCTTGCGGTTCATGAGTTTGAGCCCTGCCTTGGGCTCTGTGCTGCCAGCTCAGAGCCTGGAACCTGCTTCGGATTCTGTGTCTCCCCCCATCTCTCCCTCTCCCATGCTCATGCTCTGTCTCTGCCTCTTAGTAATAAATAAACGTTAAAAAAAATTTTTTTTAAAAAAAGAATGTGTTACATTGTTTTCTTACAGCCACTCACCCATATTGTTTAGGCCCCATTATTATAGTCAACATATTACACAACTCACTTGGATTTTTCTTTTTGGTATATGGGAATAAAAGTGTCCATTATGCCATTATGCAAAAACATGTAAGTAATGAGACCTAAAATACATAGCTAATAAACCCGAGAGGGTATTTACCCCAGGTAAACCGTCACGCAGGTATACAAGGGGACATACACAGGGTGGCTTTTGCAGTGCTGTGGTGTTTGGGAGCTAGAAGCAATGTGGGTGGGTACCATTGGGGGTGTGGATGGGGAAAATATGTTGGAAGCATGGACTGGAATACTCGACAGCAGACAGGAACAAAAGACTGGATGGAGTGAAAAATGAACTATCAGAATAAGGCTGGAGCATAATGCATTTACATAACACAAGGACAGGTATATAGAGCAGCAAAACACATTTTCACAAGAATGCATATGAACACCAGTGTACGTTGTACATGCATCAAGTATATGAGGACGGTTGCCTGTGGCGAGGGGGTGAGAAACTCAAGGGAGAATGGAGTAAAAGGGAATAAATACGAGAGAAGGGCCTTGCATGGACCGATGAAGACGACGTACTGTGAACTGATGGATATGACAAACTCAGGTCTGCATCTGAGGTCCAAAGCCCAGAGAAGTACATTTAACCCAAAAAAGGTTTTCATCTTGGGCGCTCAGCCCTGTGGCTCCTGAGTGAGGTGTTTGAGAGCAAGGTTAATGATTGCTGGTGGGTTTCTTAAGCTCCCTGGACGTGCTTGGAGGCTCTTTAGGCCAGAGCCTCTCAACCTTGGCTGGACAGGAAAGATACCTAAGAAAAAGTAAAAAAAAATCCCCCTGCTAGGCCCCACCCCCGGAGCTTCTATTATGGGTCTGTGGTGAGGCCCAGGCATCTGTATTTTTCCAGCACTTCCCAAGTAATTCTAGTGTGCATCCAGGATTGAGAACCCGTGTTTTAGGCTTTTTCTTTCCCTTTTCTAGTTGCCAGTGTTGCATTCTTCGGCATTTGAAAAGAGACGGCTGAAATCAGATAATTTTCCTTTTGCCAAACATCAATCTCATGGCTCACAGAGAGCACCAGAGATAGCATAATTCATCGATTCTTTTGATTATACGATGAAAACTTCTGGCTGGCCACTGTGTGTGCTTAGGGTGGGTACTGCATAATCCTAGGGGATGTGTCCACAGCACAGGTTATGTATCTGTTGCTCCTTGGAGTGGACCAGTGCACAACCTGCTCTATGGTACATGGCAGCCTGAGTGCCCACTGTGTGCCACACACTGGGCTAAGTGTCTTGGCTACATTGGTGAACCAGATGCCAATGTCACTGCCCTGGTGGAACTTCCAACCTCCAGGAAAGGTGGTCACAATGTGATTTCCATGAAGCGTGGCTGTGCAATGGTGGGAGGGGCACTTCCGGAGCTCAGATCAGGGCCCCTCACCCAGTCTAGGGGTCAGGAAGGGCTTTCTAGAGGAATTGAAATTTGGACCAAAATCTGAAACGTACATACATAGGATGGTCTGCGATGTGGGAGAAGAACCGTACCATCCACCAAGAGGAACATCCCTGAAAGGGTAGAGAGATTTTACCATGCTCATAACATAACAAAGGAACTGAAAGAAACTCAGAGTGAGTGAGTGTGATGGTCAGGGATGAGAGATGGGTACTCCAGAGGAAGGCAAGTTCTGGTTACAAAGGGGGTTGTGGGCCATGTTAAGAAGTCTGGGCGTTATCACATAAAATATTCAAATATGGGACTTAGATTATTCTGGCAACAAGTAAGAGTTGATGCTGTAGGGAGGCAAGGGTGGGCGCGGAGGACTAGTTATGGGACTATTGTGCAGATCGGAGTGAGAGATGGGGTGGCTTGGACAAGGCCAGGGAAAGAAGAGAAATGGACATGTGCGAATGATGTCCCAGAGAGGCAGACATGCAGAGTGCCTGAGGGAAGGGGCTGATGCTAGACAGGGGTGGGGCCATTCACTGAGCTAAAGCACAGAGAGGAGGAGAAGATGGGGTGGCATACACCAGGGAAAGATGCTGATTTTGCTTGGACATGTTGGTTTTGGGCGGCCAGTCTTGCAGGGTCAGTTCCTGGGAAACAGGCTCTGAGACCCAGTTTGATGAACAAAGGTATTTCTTAGGGTGTGCTCTTGAATGCAACACAGAAAGGAGGGGAAAGAAACAGGAGTAGGCAGAAGGAGAGATCCAGCTGCAGCACAGGCCTAATGACTGCCTTGGCTGAGGCAGAGTATATTTTCCAAACACGGCCCCACGGACTGTGTCCCATCCCACATATTCTTACCGTGAGTTCGAAGTTCCTCCAAGGAGAGGTGGGGTCTATAGTCTATATTCTCGAACTTGGGGTGACTTTTAAGCTGCTTGACCAGAGTGATGCTGCATGACTCCTAAGGCTAGGTATAAAAGGCAATATGGCTTCTGCCTGGCTTCCTCTCTCACCATATGCATTTTAGGAGCCCTGAGTCAACAAGTAAGAAGTTTGGTTTCCCTGAAGTCTCCATGCTGGAAAAAGCATGTAGAGAAATCATGTAGTAGGTAGAGAGAGAAGTCTGAGGAGGCCAGCAGTCTAGCTGTCTGCAGTATGAGCATGCCCAGTCCAGGTGCCAGACCCATGAGTGAGTGAGCGAGCTTTTAAATGCGCCCGGCCCCAACCTCCAAGCTACCCCAGAAAACGCTGGGTAGAGCAGAGACGAATAATCATTTTGTCCCTTCTTCAACATGGAGACCAGCCCAGACTGCAGATTCATGTGCAAAGTAAGTGTTGCCATTGTCTTAAACCATTACACTTTGGGGTGGTTTGTTACACAGCATTAGATAACCGGCCCATCAGCTCACCTCTCGGGGACCTTTAGAACTAGGATGGCCATGGGGCACCTGGGGGGCTCAGTTGGTTAAGCGTCTGACTCTTGATTTTGACTCAGGTCATGATCTAACAGTTCCTGAGTTTGAGCCCCCCATTGGGCTCTGCACTGACAGCAACTGAGCCTGCTTGGGATTCTGTCTCCCTCTCTCTCTGCCCCTCCCCCGCTTGCGCGCTCTCTCTCTCTCTCTCTCTCTCTCGAAATAAATAAAAATAAACTTAAAAAAAAAAAAAGAAGAACTAACATGGCCTTTCAGAGCCATTCCAAGTTGGGCCAAGATGGCAGAGGCTTCATATCCCACACTGATGAGTGACTGGATGTGGCTGCCTGAGAAGCAGCGTGACCTTGGACCAGGAGGGTCTCTCCAGCTGAGGCAATGCTGGAAGGGGTGGACAGCTGGAAGCTGGATACAAACAGCAGCTCCTGTAGCTGGGGCAGAAAGTACTTCCCTGAAGGGGGATCTGGGCAGCACATTGCTATGACTACCACAGCCAAGGAGACATCAAGCCATCTACACCGTCTAGACCTTGGAAGAGCGTGATGTTGGAAAATTGAGCTACAGCACAGGGTTTCATCCTGTGGTTTCAACCTGCACTGAGTCCTCTGAACGCAGCGTCCTGCCCTGCCAAATCAGCACTCAGGATGATCTGCGGCCTCCTTCGGGTTACCCTCGTGCCCACTAACACTGAGAATCTCTGGATAAAGATGATATCAAAGCCAGGGAGACTACAGAGGATGAAACGAGACCCTGAAACACCACCATTTGCGACAAAGTTAGAGGAAGAAGGGCTGCCAAGGAGAAGGGGTAGGAGTGGGGACCACAAGTGGTTTCCAGTAGGAGCAGGCACTGGTAGAAAATGCAGAGTCAAGTACAAGAAGGGTGAGAACACTGGAGTGTTTATTGGATTTGGCAATAAGGAGGTTCTTGTTGGCTCTAGCCAGGGAGTCAAGGTGGGTGTTCATCACATGGGGTAACTGTGGTGAGATTTACTTCGAGCAGCTTCCTGGCTGGGAATCCCAGGGGAGAGGAAGGGACTAGGGCTAAGAAGGACTAAATGAGGATTGTCTCGAGATGGACCCTCTGCACAAAGCAAAAAGAAAAGGGCTGACAACACAGGCAGCACAAAGTAGGATGGGAAAGAGTAAATGAGTTGAGAAGCTAAAGGTAAGGCCATATAACCCATGAGGGAGATGAAGGGCCAGAGAAAGGAGCTAAACCCAGGAAGATGTTTATTGTCAAATATTCTTCAGGGTCTACACAACCCAGCCAAGGCAACTCAGAAGAGACTCTCATTTAAATAGTCACTTCAGGGGCACCTGGGTGGCACAGATGGTTGGGCGTCTAACTCTTGATTTTGGCTCAGGTCATGATCCCAGGTCTTGGGATCGAGCCCCACATTGGGATCCAAACTGAACACGAAACGTGCTTGGGATTCCTTCTCTTTCTCTCTCCCTCTGCCCCTCTTCCCCACTCACGCCTTCTAAAATAAAAAAAGATATATAATAAAATAAATAGTTACTTTAGTAGGCAAGAGAGCAAATGTGTTTGGAATCAACAGACTTTGATTGGGTTCCCAGCACACAAAGCAGTATCTCCTTGGAGAGTCACTTAACTTTTTAAAGCACTCATTTCCTTATCTGTAAAATGGAGATCATAATGCCTACCTTGCTAACTTTCCTGCAAGGACTATAGCTCATCCATTCATTCAGGGAGCATTTACTAAGCATTGCCATGGGCCAGACACCCCGCTAGACATGGGCAGTAGAACAGGGAACAGCACAGACCGGCCTGTCCCTTCCTGGAGCTTGTCCTCTAGTGAGAGAGATCAGCATTCAATCGACTCTAACAACACTGACATCACTACAGTTGTGGTAAGTGCTACAAGGCAGAAGAAAGACCAAGTCTGTTAGATGCCAAATAGTGCCCGGGACAGAGCAGGTGTGAAGAAATGGTATCTACAACCACCTTCGCCACTGGGAAGATATTTAATGGCACCGTGTTCAGAAAAATTCTAAAAAGAGGTATTTTATATTCAGTATCTGCAGCTTCCCTCGCTCTGCTGTTTTCTCCTCCTGGGCCACTGTGGTACGTCACATTTTGCTTGTCAACATTAGTACTTAATTAGCCCCATTAAACACTTCCCGGAAGAACTGAGCCTACCGGGAGGGAAGAGGGCACTGTTTCTGAGCCTTCGAAGTCACACGTGAAGATGGCAGCCTGTGTCACTCGACATGTAAGCTTACTCTTGACATTCTTACACACGAAAACAAAGGTTTTTAAAGTGTTCTCTCCTCATGCTTTCATTTGTTAGAAACAGCACAAAGATGCTCTCTTGTGATGGTAATCTGGGTAGCGTATTGGCGCCTCGTGTGGTTTTTTTTTTTTTTAATTTTTGAAGTAATGTTAACATAAAGCTGACTCATCTGGCAGGGAAGTTTGCCAGTGTGAGTCAGGAGTGAGTACGAGAGACATTTTACAACTCATCCGCCTGAAGAGTCGCTGCTAAGAGCCCCCGCTGGGATAGCACGTCGGGACCAAGCATGGGATTTGATACTCGCCACCACGACTCTGTGACATGCTCACTCTATGTTACAGCTGAGGGAATCGAGACTCAGACGTTTACGGAGTTGTCCAAGGCCTCACAACGGGGACTCGACCCAGGCTGCGTGTCTCCCCAAACCCAGTCCCCCGCCCCAAGCTGTCTCTGGAAGAGGAGGAAGCAGGAATGGGGCTTGCGATGCTGGGTGGTCCCCTTGAGGAAGTCGGCGGAGGGGCCCCCGGGCTTCCACTGGCTCGGCACACCCTCTCCTACTTCGGCAACTTCCAATCCTCACACATACGTGATTTGGGGTCAGGGACCGTGTGGCCCTGCTCTGAGGGAATACAAGCAGGGCGGCTAAAGTGAGCCTGGGCCTGGGAAAATGCTGACTGGGCTGGGCCCAGAAAGGAACTTGGGCAGGTTAGTACAGCTGCAGTGGCTTTGCCAGAAGTATGTTGTGCAGGTGAGACAGAGAGAGAGAGAGAGAGAGAGAGAGAGAGAGAGAGAGAGAGTGTAGGAGTGTGTGTGTGTGTGTGTGTGTGTGTGTGTGTGTGTGAGTGAGAGAGAGAGAGAGAGAGAGAGAGAGAGAGAGAGAGACTGTGTGTGTGTGAAGAATCCAACCGAAGGAGTTCAAAGGTGAAGGTGCTGTTTAGCTGCCCTGGGTTACTCCGAGGCATACCCACTCCTGATTGACTGCGACACCACATTTTTAATTTTCTTTAAGGGGGAGTCTGAAGGAACAGAATCCCAGTGTTACCTGAGCCACTAATCCCTGGGAGTGAAATTCCTACACACCAGCAGGTATTATTTAGAGCCTTTCTCAATTAGCAATCATAACACCTGAAGCTTTGAACCGTTGTTGTATGTTTATCTTTCTCTCCAAGTTCACTCCGTTGGCTCTCAGAGCCAGCCAAGTTCAAATAACCTTCTGTCTGGCAGCCACGGAGACAACACCCCCAGCCCCCACCCCAAAGCAGTGATAACCAGACAGAGGCTGGAGCCGATTTCCGTGATCTCTGTGTGTGTTCTGCCGCCTTTTTAGTTCATTGTGCTTTGAGATGTGCCTACTGCCATCAAGGATTTGTGGTAGCTTACAACGGTAAAACCACGCACCCAACAAAAACGCCCCGGAAACACAAAAACACTCAGATCAAAACTCAAGCCATGGGAAAAGAAAGATGTTCCAGGGTGTGCGTTCTGATGCTTCGTTTTCGCTTATGGTAAAAGAGACCCCATTGGAAGTGCAACACCAGGTAATGGTTAAGATTGAGCCGTTAGGAGTTACCCCGTCTGGATTTTTTTTTTTTTTTAATTTTTAAAAAATTTTTTATTTGTTTTTGACAGAGAGAGACAGAGCATGAGCGGGGGAGGGGCAGAGAGAGAGAGGGAGTCACAGAATCTGAAACAGGCTCCAGGCTCTGAGCTGTCAGCACAGAGCCCGACGCGGGACTCGAACTCACGAACTGTGAGAATCATGACCTGAGCCGAAGTCGGATGCTCAGCCGACTGAACCACCCAGGCGCCCTACCCCGTCTGGATTTTAACTATTGTGCTGTTTGCTTGAGTTCTCTAAGCCTTGCTTTCCCCGTCACTAAAAATGGGGACAACAATGCTACCTATCTCACAGGATTGAGAACCAAGTAAGATAACGTATAGAAAGCGCTTAACACAGAGCCTGGCCCACGGTAAGCAATCATTTGAGTTGTGCTGCCATTTTTACTGCCATTGTGGAATTTTAATTACACCCACCTCGCCTCTCTTTCTGGCTGCGTGCACGGATCTAGGTGGGTTTTCTCCTTCTTTGGCCCCATGTGAAGACAGGTGTAGTGAATGTATTACTGGAGTCCTGTCATCCAATAGCCCAAAAGTGGATGCTATGGACTGCTCCTGTGCACGACAGCAAGATTATTCAGGCTCACAGTCCCTTGGGATTTCTTTATTTTTTTTCTTTCTTTCTTTATTTTTTTTTTTTTTTGCGCGCTTTGGCCTTGGTTGCAAGCTCTATTGGACATACACGTGGGACCTGCCATCGTCAGCTGTAGGGCTAAGCTGAGTCGAGGTGATGCCATATGCTCAGCAGGTCAGGTTGCATTGACACTATTCCAGGGGTATAGCCCAAGAAGACCCATGGGCCTCTTTCCACGCCAACCTGAGCTCTGTTGCTCTCTGAGAAACACATGCTCGTCAGAGCAACTGATGTCAGAGAACACGGGGACCCGATTTGATGGACACCGTCTATAGCACAAATACCTCCAGGTGCTCCACCCCAAATACCTAGACACACAGCCATCACGTCCATTACTTTCTAATGATCCCCAGTGGCCACGTGAGAGATGATCTATCACTCCTCAAACATAATTAAATACTCAGGAGAATCCCACTGTGCCCTCCCACCTCCCAGCTTCGCCCCAGCTCTGCCTCAGTTCCCCAGCTTCCTGAGGCCAGAGTCATCTGGACAGGCAGCATGTGGGAGTTACCCCAAGAGCTATCAACCGAATTCTGCCCAGTATCTGTGTTCCATGTGGATGTCTCCCATTCTCTCTCTCCAGCCAACAAGATGGGTTCAGGGGCTGCAGCGGTTCACTTTTTATCTCTGCGTCCCTGTCCCCATCTCTCATCCTCCGCTCTACTTGGTGCCTGGAACTTAGTATGTGCTCCGTAAATGTTGAATCGGAGTAGGAGTATGAAAGCAAGGAAGCAAAGGAATGCAGTATTTTGCAGAGAAAATGTTAAAGGAGAAGTAAACCCTAGAGACCTTTACGTTGAGCCCCGACAGGGAACAGTCAGGGAGACAGAGGCTGTGGCTCCCCCTAAGATGTGATGAGCCTCAGCAGCAGGACCAGCGTCCAGGTGTCCCCCTCTCGCTGTGCTGCCGTGCTGCCTCTTATTTCCTTCCTCAGTCTTCATCTACCGTTCTTCTCAGAGAGACTCCAGGAGTCTGCAGGGCTCTCTGTCAAATCCACCTCTCCCTGAAGTCACTAGTTCATTAACTACAGTATAACTTAGCCTGGCCTCATTACAAAACCAAATCAATAAATATTGATTGAATGTCTACTACGTCGACAGCCAGGTGAGAATGAGGGAAGGCAGGAAGCAAAGAAGAGGGAAGCTGTGTGCAACTTCTCTGTCTTATTAATGATCAGTCTGACACCCCCGTGCACATTTGAAACACAGTCCTGTGAAGGCAGCAGGCGTGCTTGTGGGCTTTCGGCTAGGAAAGATAAGGTGGGGAGGTCTCCGCTGCCTCTAGAGAAAGCCCCTTTCCCCCTCAGGCAAGAGGGAGAGGAGAATGTTGTGTAAATAATGAGACCCAAACTACACCCTGTTCATGTACCAGGATTCCAAGAATGATTAAACCTGACTATAGCTCCAGGATAAACAGAAATTTAACATTGCAATTGCCCGTGCACTTTCTCTCCATGTCTGTGTGTCCCTCTCTGTCACACACGCGTGCACACACACAATGTGAACATCTGCTACCTCCTCACTGGTCCATAAGGGAGGCAGTTTAGTTTGATGGAAAGGTAACACTGGGTGCACTTAAAACACTTGACTGCTGGCCCTGCTCAGGCTCGTTCACTGGGATCCTGGCTTCCTCATTGCTCCAGGCCCCTACTTGTCCATTTTTAAAAAGTATAATGCTAATCTCATTATTTATTTGTTTTACAAGGATAGCTTCATGGGTGTAACAATCCTTACAAGCCGAACTGCTGTATGCCCCACACAGCTGAAGTATTCTTTGAAAGTTGACTATAGACTTCAAGTGACTGATGGGACAAGTGTCCTTATAAAGAGGAAGCACCAGAGAGCTCACTGACTGTCTCTCTCTCTCTCCCCCATTTGAGGACACAGTGAAAAGGCAGCAGTCTGCAAGAGGGCTCTCACCAAAGCCAAATGGGCTGGCACTTTGACCTTGGACTTCGCAGCTACCAGAATGGTGAGAAAAGAAATTTCTGTAGTTCAATCTACCCAGTCTATGGTGTTTTCTTATGGCAGCCACAAAACGAATCTCAATAAATTAAAAAGGAGAGAAACAACACAAAGTATGTTCTCTGATCACGATGGAATGAAATTAGAAATCAATAGCAGGAAAAAATTGGGGAAACTCACAAATATGTGGAAATTAAACACTACACTTCTATATAACCAATGGATCAAAGAAGAAATCAAAAAAATGCTTTCAGGTGGGGTGCCTGGCTGGCTCCATCGGAGGAGCGTGCAACTCTTCATCTCGGGGTCATGAGTTCCAGCCCCATGACAGGTGTAGAGATTACTTAAATAAGTAAAACTTAAAAAAAATAATTTGAGGTGAATGAAAATGAGCACACAACGTATCAAAATGTATAGAACTCAGCTATCACGGTGCTTAAAGGGAAATTCATAGCTGTGGCTGCTTATATTAAGGAGAAAGATCTCAAACCAATAACCTGATCTTCCATCCTGAGATACTGCAAAAGGAATAAACTAAACCTAAAATGAGCAGAAGGATGGAAATAGTGATTAAAATGGGAATTTAGGAAGAGCCGGCAAGATGGCACAAGTGGTGCAGGAGAAGCGCACCTTCCGCAAGCTCACCTACCCAGGCAGACCTGAACCAGCTGCTGGACACGTCCTATAAGCAGTTGATGCGGTGCCCAAAAGACACGAGGCTCAGCCCAGGTCTGTGGAGGACGCAGCACTCCCTACTGAAGCTCCCGTGCAAGGTCAAGAAAGAGGCTTCCCACATAGGGAAGCTGGAGGTGGTTAAGATGCATGTTCCATCCTGCCCAAGATGGTGGGCAGCATGGTGGATGTCTACAATGGCAAGATCCTCAACTAGGTAGAAATCAAGTCCTAGACGATTGGCCGCTGCACGGATGAGTTCTCCATCATCCACAAGCCTGTGAAGCCTGGCCGACCTGTCGTCGGGGCCACCTACTTCTCAGCTTTATCCCTCTCAAGTAGCCTGTTTCACCAATACATTTTTTTCTATCTTCTTAATTTCATTTATTTTGAGAGAGAGACAGAGAGATCAAGAGGGGGAGGGGCAGAGAGAGTGGGAGAGAGAGAATCCCAAGCAGGCTCTGCACTGTCAGCATGGAGCCCGATGTGGGGCTCCAACTCACAAACCATGAAATCATGACCTGAGCCAAAACCAAGAGTCGGACAATTACCTGACTGAGCCACCTAGGCACGCCCACGAGCTGTTCCACCAATAAAGGCACAGACTTCTCTAAAATAAAAAATAAATAAAAATCATTATTTTTAAACTTTTTTTAATTTTTGTTTTTGAGAGACAGAGACAGAGCATGAGCAGGGCAGGAGCAGAGAGAAGGCGACACAGAATTTGAAGCGGGCTCCAGCTCTGAGCTGTCCACACAGAGCCCGATGCTGGGCTCGAACCCACGAATTGTGAGATTATGACCTGAGCCCAAGCCGGGCGCTTAACCAACTAAGCCACCCAGGCACCCCCAAATAGTAATTAATTAATTAACTAATTAAAGTGAAAATTTAAAGAAATAGAGACTAGAAAAAACATAGGAAAGAAATCAATGAAACTAAAAGCTGGTTCTTTGAAAAGAATCAGCAAAATAGACAAACAATTAGCTAGATTGACTAAAAGCCACCTACAAACAGACTTTTGGATTTAAACAGACTCTTTGCTGTGGATAGGGCCCTCAGACCCCTACTCATCCTTTACAACAGCCACAGAGACTGAAGCTTTAAAAGCTGATGGCCTGGTCAACACAAAGGCAAGACTGGAAACCAAGTGTCCTGTCCACTACCTGGGGCCTCTGACCCACCGCATCAAATGCTTGCATGTCAACTTGTATTTGAAAGG
This sequence comes from Lynx canadensis, assembly GCF_007474595.2. Classification (NCBI taxonomy): domain Eukaryota; kingdom Metazoa; phylum Chordata; class Mammalia; order Carnivora; family Felidae; genus Lynx; species Lynx canadensis. The sequence continues at coordinate 35,959,674 of NC_044320.2, read as the reverse complement.
CAATAGGAAACCTAATGAAGAGAAACTTGTCATGATATTAGCTGAGAAATCCTGAGTAAATCAAATCATTGCCTCCTACTTTGTCTTCAGCACAAGTCAACAAGTGTCCTATTTTGACTCATTTGAAGAAAGGATTACTCTGCCAAGCACTGGACCTACTTTCTCTGATTGCTTAAGAACAACCCAAGGCTACAACAGATGTGGTAGGAGAGAACTTATATCATGCTTGTATAAATAGCTGTTCTCTTTCAGGATCATAGCGACGTTCGGGATTATAATCCTAGACAGGAAAAAGTTGAGCAGTGGAGGAACTAGGATGTGCACTGTACTAGAAAGTACGCTCTATTTTATGGGAGCAGAATCCCCAGAACATTCCCTGCATCTCTCACAGTATTTCAGAAGCACTGCCCCCAGGGGTGTGTGGCAAAATCTAGGATGACCCTACTCTGTGATTTTGGAGAGAATGCTTGAGTCTTTCCTGAGGAAAGAGGAGCCTTCCTACAACAAAATCAAAATCTCAGGACGCTGCTCTGATGGGAGTCCCTAAATTGGTCTCCCTATTGAGCAAACAACTTATGGCGGCCCCTACTATTCTGTGTAGGGGCATGACTACTCTCAAACATGGAGACTTTGCCTCCCCCCTTTTGAAAGTTTATTAATTTTGAGAGAGAGAGAGAGAGCAGCATGAATAGAGGAGGAGCAGAAAGAGAGAGAGAGAATTCCAAGCAGGCCCAGTGCTATCAGCACAGAGCCCAACAAGGGGCTTGATCTCACAAACCATGATATCGTAACCTGAGCCAACATCAAGAGTCATATGCTTAACCAACTAAGCCACCCAGGCGCCCCTAGACTTTGTCCCTTTTAAGTAATATTTTCTCACAGGGTTCCAGCAATAGACATGCCTTCACAGTTCCAGCTAGGCTTGCTCTCCTTCTTGATATGAATTTCATTCAGCTAATGAGAGAGTAGAACCTGAAGGCAGGGAGAGGATTTTAGTTGCAGTCAAATGAGCTTGGGTCAAAGGAAGGAGTCTTGGAGTTATAATAACAACAGTTATTGACTGAGCGCTTGCTATAGCCAAAAAGTATTCAAAGTACTTTATGTGGATTAACTCATTTAATCTCAAAAATTGTTATACAGCTACTCTTATTGACTCCATTTTATAGATAAGGAAACTGAGGCAGGATCTTTAAGGAATCTATCCAATGTCACAAGAGGCTAGGTTCCATTAAGTCCTTTCTTTCTTTCTTTCTTTTTTTTTTCCACCACCCCACATAACCAGCCTTTTGAGGGAGTCAGCTTTAAGATTTGGGGATACCCGGGCGCCTGGATGGCTCAGTCGGTTGAGCGTCCGAATTCGGCTCAGGTCATGATCTCACAGTCCGTGAGTTCGAGCCCCGCGTCGGGCTCTGTGCTGACAGCTGAGAGGCTGGAGCCTGCTTTGGATTCTGTATCTCCGTCTCTCTCTGCCCCTCCCCTGCTCATGCTCTGTCTCTTTCTGTCTCAAAAATAAATAAAAACATTTTTAAAAAATTTAAAAAAGAAAAGATTTGGTGCTACCAAGTACTGTTTGGAATCCTATAAACAAACCTCCGTCTTCCATTTGAAAAGACTGGAGTCTAGAGTGTCCACTAGTGTTAATGATAGAAGAGTTAATTACATAAGGCACAATATATAGCTCTAGTTTCAGTAGTTAGAGACCACCAAACCACAAATTCATTTGATAGATCCTTATAAAATAATTCTGGATATGTCTGGGAAAAGAGAGAGCCTTGCCCAAGGGCTCTAAACCCTGGCTGCTCATTAAAATCACCCGAAGAACATTTAAAAACGTTGAATGGGAATCTCTAGGGCAAAGCTTGGACAACTGCATTTTTTTTAATCACCCAGGGGAATGCAGTGCGTAGTGAAGGTTGAAAAGCACTCGCTTTGCCAGTATTTGATATATTCTTGCCTCTTGGAATGCCAACACTCTAGTTAATAACCCAACTGGTGACAGTGGAACAGGGTTGGGGCATCTTAGAAAAGCAAAGCCAGAATGGCTGCTGGTGTCCTGAATTCTTTCTGTGAATTAAGAACTACTCGGACGCGTGGGTGGCTCAGTAGGTTAAGCATCTGACTCTTGATCTCAGCTCAAGTCTCCATCTCAGGGTGGTGGGTTACAGCCCTGTGTGGAGCCTACTTAAAATAATAATAATAATAACAATAATAATAATAATAATAATAATAGTAATAAATAAAAGAACCATTCACATAGCATGTAACTACTTCCAGGTATTTCATATAAACATGACATTAAGTTAAAGAAGGTAAGTGCTGGAGCAAACACAAGCTTTTGCAAGTAAACTGGGTTGTGTTTGTCTAATCCAGAAAGGTATCAGCAGACCTATCCGACATCCACACGTATCTCAGCCTTAGACTTTCCCTCTCTTGGCATGCAAAGGCCTAAGGGTCCCAGACTAACCATCTGGCCTCAAAGCTAAAATCAGGCTGAGATCTAGACAGTCAGTTATTTAAAAAAAAATAAAAATAAATTAAAAGAAAAAAAAGGAAAGTGTGGGCCAAATGAAGGACAGGCAGTCTCTCCCAACAGAAGAAAATTGGCCTGCTGGCCCCGAGGGCATGGGCTAATGTACAGGACCAGAGGAAAGAAGTGGGAAGGAAACAGAATGCCATCTCTCAAGCCTGCCCCCCACTCCCTCCTGCACGACATAAACAAACAGTTGTTTGAATCACTTTGCTTCTCCTTTTTGATCCTGCACAATGATAAAGACCATCCCTATGGTGTTTTCAGGGGTAGTTACAGAAAACTGCATTTTGTCAGTTTGAATAAGTCAATTTGAATGAGTCCATTTTTTTTTTAAAGGCTGAGATCAAACGGAGGTGAAGGAAAGTGGGGAGTGGGGTTAAATGGTCCATTTGAGATGTTTGCCTTGGGTTACAGGAGAGGGAAAACGGAATGTGCGCCCCTGGGCAACACGATGCAGGGCCCTCGCGGCGTCCCCAAGCATCTTGCAGTAAGGAGAGGCACAGGATCAGGCCAATCCCTAGACTCAAGGCAGCACGTTGAAATCCAACTCCTTTTCTAAGGCAGAATTAACCTGAAGACTTGAGTTAATAAAAGCTCTTTGATGGGCCATGATGAACAATGACCAAAGCATCAGGGTCCAAAGAAAACAATTACAAATGGAAAAATAGCTGAAACTGTTTCTTACATTTGTCACTGAAATGCAAAGTGTGTGCTATGAACATTAAATGTCTCGGTGAGTTGTACCTGTAGTCAATTTACCTGGGATCTGACGACGTCATTAAAGCGAACACAGTAACACACTAGTGGTCTTGCTTTGAATTCTGAAACCTGTGAATTTTTACGAGTTGTCTTCTTTTTTGCACATTTCATAGCACGCAGAAAGACTGAACTGCAACACTGTCTTTCCCCATCCCCCTTTCCCCACCCCCTCAACCTTTCCTTTTAAGTTTTGGCCCATATGCTAATGACAAAGGGAACACCGGGAGGGAGGGCTTTCCACTCTAAGATCCTTTGGTGCCCAGCATGGGCTGGAGTCAGGGAAGGAGGGGGTTCACTTCCATCAGAGACTGAGTGTCTCAAATTGGATCCTCTGCTTTTTTCTAAGGAGGAAAGCCTTCTTGATGAGGCTGATCATAAGGACAGATAGGGATACTGCTAGCCAAGGTTTCTTAACTTTCTTTATTTCAGGTTTGCATATTCACTGACAAAGATCCTCATTGTTGAGAAACTGTCTGAAACCTTTTTATATGCATTTAAGCAAAGTGAATTTGCTTTCTCTAATCCCTAGGAGGAGGGCGGAGAATCGCTATTTATTAAAATTTTAAAGTGAGCCAAGTCTCTCACAAACACCCTCATTTTAAATCCTGTAACTACCCAGTGAGGTCAGCATTATTACTTCCCTTTTACACAGATAAAGAAACTAAGGTTCAGAGAGGGAAGATAACTTTTCCAAGGTCACACAGTAAACCCACGGTAGAGCCAGAGACTTCACTGGTAACATGATTAAGACTCAGAGATGGAGGCTGGAGGATTGTGGGGAGCAGAACAGAAAGAGCTACAAGATTGGAACTTCGATGAAATACAACTGCATGAGCATGATGGAAATAATGTGGACTTGGGATTTAACCAAAATGCTCGAATTCGCCTTCACTGCTGAGCGGTTTATCCTCGGGCACATTATTTCCTCTCTGAGTGTCAATTTCCCCATCTTAATGTGTATGGAGATATGCGGGGCACCTTGCTGATCACTTTTCCTGTATGTCACATATATCTAAGAGAGCTCACATTCACATGCACCCTGCAAGCTGTTATTGATGTCCTAGTCCATTTTATGCCACTGCCTAGTGAAAATCTCTGGAAATAGGGAGGTGATTGTGAACAAGGCAAGTACGCCCCTTGCTATCACATAGCTTGCGTTCTAGGGATAATTCGAGGTATGAGTGGGTTATCATGTCTAGCACATAGTGTGACTTTAGTTTTAAACGTCAGTTTTCTCTTCCTTTGCCATAATTCGCCTCGTTGTGCTCCACGGAGTTCAGCTATTAACCTCAATCACATAAAATTAACAGTTTTAGAATCAAAAATGGTTAACGAGCAGCAGTTGCGTATGGTCTAACATCGCACGGAAGGGAGAAGACCAGCCTTGATTTAAAACAGTAATAGAAGTAATGTCCCAACGGAAGCTTGAATCGCACTATTTTCCTTGACTTCCCAGAAAGGCAAGTCCATCCCTTGCTTTGTAAAACCAGGTTCTAATAGCAAGGCATCAAAACAGACTGTTGAATGCTCACTGAGGTAGAAAACCAGAGCCCAAAAGCAGTGTCCCACACTAGGAGCCAACAGGTGGGAACAGGGGCATGGCAGGTGTAACAGCAAACAGAGGCAGGCTGGCTGGCCCGCTGCCCACCTGGGCAGACTGACCGACCGCAGCCACCAGCCACAACCCAGAGCAGGGCAACACTGCCGGCCTTTCTCCCGGAAGCTAATCTAACCAAGAGAAAAGCACCCAAGAAAAAACAGTACCACTTTGAACCCAGCAAGGCTTTGTCAAGGGGGATGCCCAGAAAAATGCACTCTGCCCAAAGGGAATGCTCCTTTGGCAAAAATTGGGCTGCTCAAAGAATTTGACTCCATTAACATCTCAATGACCCCACGCAAGCTTTCAATGATCAAATCTCATTAATAGTACTCTCAAGGACAATTACCTATCATTATGGATGTATTGCTTTGCCCTTTTAATTAGGATGATAATGTCCAGTGTAAATAAAGCCTTTTTTGCTAATTTCAGTTGTGCACAATGAATAGGCTTTTTTTCTTTTACTTTCCCCCGCCCCCCCTTTCCCCTAGGGTTCTTTGGACTGAATTTACTTTGGTTCCTGAAGTGTGGAAAAAGTAAACAAGGTTTTGTTTGGATTCTCTGGGCTAAAACACACAAAAGTGCCGGAAAGTTATCCCAATGAAAATAATTATTCTGCGGTTTGACAACAGTTTCAGAAAATGTTATAGAACAAAAAAAAATTCCAGAGTTTTTGTTATAATTAAAGAGGTTGGGTGGGGGGCTATTTGGCCTATTTCCAACTGCTTTGTGTTTCCACAGAAAGGTAAACAACTTAAAAAATTCATGTTAAATTTTAGCTACATGGGTATTCGGGTCATTACAAAAAGGGTCCCACTTGGCAGATTAAATATTTCACATGATTACATCAAATTCAGGTGAATTTCTGAGAGATGAGATGAAACAAAGGACTTACAAAAAGAAACAAAAATCATTGAAACAAGTGACTTTAATCTTTCCTCGTGGCCCTTAGTGATCTTAGTCTAGTTTGTGAGAATGGACTTACCTCTGGGGAATGTGCTAATGGTCCCCAGGGTACAGGTGTCCCTCATGTGACACAGCCAGCTTGTCTCTGGAGAAACCTCTGGCGGAGAGCAGTCGGAAGTGGACGCCACGCCTCACTTATGAGAACAAGAACATCTCCCTGGCCCGTTTTGCATGTTGTTCTGAGGCTAAAAATAGGCCAAGACTTATTAAATGGCTTAAAGTTCTACAGCAGAAAATAACTTGTCACAAAAATGCCAACAGTTAGGTAGTTAAGATTATGAGTGATTATCGTATTCTTTCTTTCCACAGTGATTACTGAAATGAATTCCATAACTTTGTGGTAAAAAAATTAGGAAGTAAAAAATATATGATGCTATATAAGGTAACTTTAAAAAATACTATCTTCATTGGCCCATTTAAGGGGTTTTTATAATGGTTGGTTCTCACCTCAATTACCATTTATAGAGAGGGGCTTGCTTAAAGTAGGGTAAACCCTAATGTCCTCCACAAATCTATGAAACCTCTCTTCTATTTACCATTTTTAAAAAAAAAAGATATTTTTTTCCTTTTTTACAAAAAAAAGTTCATTTATTTTGATAGAGAGCGAGCGAGCACAGGGAGGAGCAGAGAGAGAGGGAGAGATAGAATCCGAAGCAGGCTCTTTGCTGTCAGAGCAGAGCCCAATATGGGGTCCATCTCACGAACCGTGAGATTATGACCTGAGTTGAAATCAAGACTCCAACTTTGAATTAGGTGAGCCACCCAGATGCCCTGATGTTTGTATCTTTTTAAAGATCTTTATCTCTTTATCCACAAAATCCTTGAAGATGATCTCTGTTATATTCCTAACAAATATTGAAAAATATGGAGACTGAAGAATGTGTAAACAAGCCTTTAAAAATCTGTATTTCTTGGGGTGTCTGGGTGGCTCAGTTGGCTTAAGATTCTCTCTCCCTCTGTGCCCCTCTCTCCAGCTTGTGCACACACACTCTCTCTCTCTCTCTCTCTCTCAAAATAAAAATAAAATAAAGACCTATATTTCTTTGGTTATAAGAAATAATATAAGCCCACAAAAATTTTAGAAACTATAAAATAGTACCTAAAAAAATTATCCATAGGGGCGCCTGGGTGGCTCAGTCGGTTAAGAGGCCGACTTTGGCTCAGGTCATGATCTCGAGGTCCGTGAGTTCGAGCCCCGCATCAGGCTCTGTGCTGACAGTTCAGAGCCTGAAGCCTGTTTCAGATTCTGTGTCTCCCTCTCTCTGCCCCCTCCCCCCCGTTCATGCTCTGCCTCTCTCTGTCTCAAAAATAAATAAACGTTAAAAAAAAATTAAAAAAAAATTATCCATAAACCTACCAACTGGAATCAACTGTTGTCAGTATTTCTGTGTAACAGGCAGGAAGCCCATCACAGCTGGGGGCTCCTTTCCAAGGGGCTCTGGCCCTCTCAGTTGAGGGCAAGCATGCCAGGGCTCAGTTGTATTTGTCACCAGACCTATTTATGCCCCTTGTAATGGAAGTGATTTACTTGAACATTACATAAATTAGGGAAATACGAGTAAGAAAACAAAGAGAGTCTCTATGCAAACCAAATCGAATGTTTTGGAAAGACTCCACAGAGGCAGGAGTTTTGTTTTTTTTTTAAATAGAAGGGATTCTGCACTCAGGTTGCCTTGACTTCAGTTTGAGATGGAGCTCTTCCCAGGCACTGTATTCCATGTTCTAGAACAGCTGTGGGCAGACTGAGGCTGGGCCAGTCACTTCAGTCCAATAAACCACGATCTGGAAATTAATAGACTTCAGCTTCCCTACTTTTGAGATAAAATCACCTGGCTGGAAAACTCCGTATCTAGAAGACTGGAGAGGCTCTCTCAAGGACATCTGCTAGTTCCATACACTTTTGAGGATTTGCCCCAGATCCTGCAGTTGGATAACAGTTTAAATTATCCAAAGCTTTATCTCAATACCAGCTCAAGTTTTCCCGTGCCGCCCCAGGGAAAGGGCCCCCTTCTTCCCCTCATTGCTGTTTCTTTTGGTTTTCATAATGTAGAAAGTGCCCCCAGAATGTTTAGGGATGAGTCAAACTCCACCAAAGCTGTGTTGGTCCAGACTCCCACCCAGATCTACTCTGTTTAAGAAGGTTGGAGAAAAGGGAGCATGGTCAGGTGACGTTCCTGGATGGAGTCCCAGCTAGGTGCTGAGGCAGGAGGAGGCTTTCCAGAGACTTTCTGGCAGACCAAATGAATGGACTAGGCAGCAGCCGGCTCATTTTCCATTTGCGCCTCCCCAGAGGCATCGCTGCCAAGGTAGTACGAAGGGCTCTGGCAGTGACCTCTGTTGTCTTTGCCTATCTGGACCGTACCCCTCTTCCCACTGTTGCCGTGGGGACCCCTACCCTTGTCCCAGGGGATGCCATTTGGTGGGTCTATCAGTCAAAGTGCTAGAGCAAGCAGGCAGGAGGCCATCCGTCCCGAGGTAGGCCGGTTAGATGCCTTCTCTGGGATCTGAACCTTGGGCTAAGGGGCAGAAAACGGTGTGCCGGCACCCTGAGCAGACCATTAACTCATTCCTGCTGCCTCAGAACCTGAGAGCAGTCTCAGTTCCTGTCCCTCCTGAGCCTGAATATTTGGATTTCTTCTTGATTCTGTTAGCTGTCCATATGTTTCCATTGAAATCTGTTTCTGGCTAAAGTATCCCAAACTAATTTCTTCTGATTGAATCCTGAGGGACATAAATCATTCAGTGTGTGTGTGTGCACGCACACGCATGCATATATGTTGTATGTATGTGTGTATACATATATACCCAAATATGTGTGTTTTGCCCTGGAAGCAGGGTCTGTTCATTTTACAGTCAATCATACAACAAATACATATTCAGTTTACCACATATATTCCTTCCACTAACATCTAGGCCACTGAGCTAGGAATAGAAAGCAGCAAAAGGAGTAAGATTCAATGCTTTGCTTTGAACCCGTGGTGCATGTGTGTGTATGTGTTTAGCCAGGAGAAGAATCCCACAAACTCACCATACCCTGTTGTAGTGGACACCTATTGGATTATAAGCCTTGTCCTTCTAAATTGGTGGCAGTGGGATTGGGGCAGGGAGTGGTAGCTATTTCTCCTGCACGCTGCCTGCCGCAAGCTGAACCCCTCATCCAACCTAGGCCGATCATATTTTTCTCCCAGGAGCTTAGAATGGGGAAGGGGAAACAAGTGTGGGAGGGGAGGAGCGAGAAGGAGAGAAGGACAGAGAGAAAGGTTGAGACACGGAGTTAGTGGGTTTCCTCCATGTGGGTCAATCATAAACACTTGAATGGAATAGGAAACCATCTTCTGCCCATGGAGTGCATGAGTAACACAGCAAGGTAGTTTGCCGAGAAAGAAGAATGGCGGGACCATCAGTGAGAAACCAAGATGAGAGGCGGTGAGAGGCCACCCAGCTATGGGCCACAGACCCTTTTTGAGACCTACATGCACTTCTGTCTTTGGATTCCGTGCGACCCCTGGATCCCAATAATGTATTCTCACTTGCATGGCCAGCTCAAGTACTTGCAACTCGGAGTCCTAATACAAGCATGAATTTCAAGTGCTGTGGAAACCGAACCTATAGAAAGACACTCTTTAGGGTGAGAAGAGATTCTACAAGGCTGTCTGTACATGGTAGGTATTATTTCACCCCTCTTTTGTCAGACTCACAGAATGTTCACCTTTCCCTACATCCCTAAATGCTACTGTCGGTCTTGTATTTCATGTTGTGTCACTCCACTGAATCCTCCAAGTGGGATTAGTTGAATTCTGTTTCATCGTGGAAGACAACTATTTTTAAATGTAGGCTTATGTTTTTACATTTAGGGTAACCACTCCTAAGATACTTGCAGAATTAGATACTTCAGCATTGGCATATTTTGCTTTCATTGCTGCGTTCTGCTGTTCAATAGCTTCCATTTCTATGTTCCATGAACATAAATATATTACCACCACAGATTAAGATTTGAAGCAAGTCTGGAGTGCCTGGGGTGGCTCAGTTAGTTAAGCGTCTGACTCTGGCTCAGGTCATGATCTCACCATAAGTTTAAGCCCCGCATCGGCTCTCTGCTTTCAGCACAGAGGCTGCTTCGGATCCTCTGTCTCCTTCTCTCTCTCTCTCTCTCTCTCTCTCTCTCTCTCTCTCTCTCTCTCAAAAATAAAACTGCCTTGGTGGCTCAGTTGGTTAAGCATCCAGTTCTTGGTTTCAGCTCAGGTCACAATCTCATGGTTCGAGAGTTCAAGCCCCGCATGGGGCTCTACACTGACAGTGCAGAGCCTGTTTGGAGTTCTTTCTCTCTCCCTCTCTCTCTGCCCCTCCCCTGCTTGATCTCCTTCTCTCTCTCAAAATAAATAAATTAATTAATTAAAAAAAAAAGATTTAAAGCAAGTCTGACATTCACACAGTCCTTCACAAGGACACCATCAGAGGGCATACAACGAAATTTATCAGTTGTAGCCTATACTGCACAGCATATAATACCAAATCTTTTCCTGTCATGGTTGCCATGACTAAGAATTCTTTGGTCCCATCCAAATCCTTGCTGACATCGTTCATTAACACAGCTAACTAGAGGGTACTGTTCACACCTGTGCACTCGTCAATCGAATACACCACTGATAATTTTAGAGTCGCTTAACTGATGTGAAAATTTTGGAAAATTAACTGGACATGTCGTTCGGCTGCTCGTGTTCTTTCGTTGTCTTGAACAGTACCTGCCTGCAGGGAGCCCGGCCTTTCCAGGGAGCACAGCCTTTCCTGTGCTCTCCCGGTGTCCGTCTGCAGGCCTGGGACCCCAGGAGACTGCCACTCTGGAGTTCAGGCTGCAGGCCCACTGTGGTTCTCCCATTAAGCCCTGACCTCTAATGTGCCTCTCTCAATTATAAAAATGAACTTTCGGCCTCCATCTTTAATCTTTACTTTGTTTCTCACCTTGTTCAGAACCTAGGTGTGGGAAAAAAAGTGCAATTGACTGGGGGCTCCTTTGGCAAGCCCAGAAAACCATACCTCTAATTTTTCCCTCCTCATTTTGCACATGCTCAGTTCCAGTTTTTCCCAGTTGCTGGTTAGGGCAGATATATTTTGCTGCATTCAATAAATACTTTTATAAGCTCACATCGGTAAAAGGTTTAAATGTCCTGATGTCAAATTCATAACCGCATTTTTTAAATGTGTATTTATTTTTGAGAGAGAGAGAGAGAGAGGGAGAATGGGAGGCGGAGGAGCAGAGAGAGCGGGAGACACAGAATCTGAAGCAGGCTCCAGGCTCTGAGCTGTCAGTACAGAGCCCGACGCGGGGCTCAAACCCACGGACTAGATCTTGAGATCATGACCTGAGCTGAAGTCGGATGCTTAAACCCACTGAGCCACCCAGCTGTCCCCATAACCTCATATTGCAGCAACTTCATTCACTTTATTCACATGTTAAAATGACCTTTTGAAATGTTTATCTTCTTTTTTAGTTTGGCAAAGTTTTCATCCTGTATTGTCTCATTTATCCTTATTCTCCTTATGGTTTTTTATAACAAATATTGATTTGTGTTCTTTAGATACAGTCATTCTTTATATAATAAACATAGCAATATTCTTGATTTCCACAGAGAAATAGTCTCTCACAGTTTTCTTAAAATAGGTGGCCCTTTCGGTCTAAAGGGTTTTGATGTTTTTTTTTCCCTCATCTATGCTAAAGGCATAAGAGCAGAAAACGATGACAGAAAAACAGTAGAAAGGTGATTAGAAATGGCTGATGCCCAGCACAAGACTTCGGAGATGCAGGTGTGGTAGGGGCTGAGCTGACATAAGCATCTATCTTCACTTAGGGCCATTATTGCCCAGTGTTGCTAGATCATCTGACTTTTAAAAAGAAGCTGAAACCTGATTTTTATGTGAAATTTCAGTTAGAAAACATTTTTTTAATGTTTATTTATTTATTTTTGAGAGAGGGAGAGAAAGAATCCCACGCAGGCTTCACATCATCAGCAAAGAGCCTGATGCTGGACTTGAACTCACGAACCGTGAGATCATGACCTGAGCCAAAATCAGGAGTTGGACACTTAACCAACTGAGCACCCCTAAATTTTTTAAAAATTAATTAATTTTTTAATTAAAAAAGTACTGCCTCACGTCAAAAAGACTCACTGAGCATATCAACAAAATATATATGTTTTTTGGTCAGAATCCTCCCTAATCCCCCAAGGGCTGCTAGTTTGCCTATTACCAGAGGCATTAAGGAGCTCCTAATGTGGTTGGGCACAGACTATCTTTGTCATGAAATCTGTGGGGGCCAGGATTGGGGCCCCTCTTTGGGACAGGTTGTCTTCCTTTCACGGGGCTGAGATGCTTGGAGCAGGGAACAGAAGGGGGTAGGCACGGTGAGCCTATCCCAGCTAAGAACCCATTTTGCATTTTTTTTTTTAATTTTTTTTTTTTAACGTTTATTTATTTTTGGGACAGAGAGAGACAGAGCATGAACAGGGGAGGGGCAGAGAGAGAGGGAGACACAGAATCGGAAACAGGCTCCAGGCTCTGAGCCATCAGCCCAGAGCCTGACGCGGGGCTCGAACTCACGGACCCCGAGATCGTGACCTGGCTGAAGTCGGACGCTTAACCGACTGCGCCACCCAGGCGCCCCTGCATTTTGCCTCTGGGGCAACCCAGGCACCTGGTGACTCACCAGCACTCTCTCCCAGATTCCAAGCTGGCGAATTCCACTCTCAGACTTTCTTTCCCTTAATTTTTCTTTCCCTCTGAATCTGCCCATTCTCTCTGTTTCTATTTTCTAAACTGGAGAAGTTCAGGTTCTGTAGACTGGGGGGTACTTGTGAATCCTACCAACTGGGGACCACAGCTAACAGCCGAAATAAGAAATATACAGTCACATTAGAAAGGCAAAATGTCTCGGGCTAAAATATAACAGCCAGGAAAAAAAATATTTCAATTGTTGTAGAAAAAATATAATATTACAGAATCCAAAATGAAAACTACTTTTAAGAGACATATAGAACATTTTAAGCTTTCCTATAAAACTGATTTGGTAAGTTTTATCACACATGATAAAACTTTTTACAAGCCTTTGTTTTAATAAATTAAAAACAAGGGATTTTTTTTTTAGTATATTTTTTATGTTTTTTGATTATTTAAATATCCACTTTTTGGAATTGCTTATTCAAATTTATTGGATCATTTCCCATTAGATTGCCTTTTTCTTATGAATTTGTACAAGTTTTTCTTCTTCTCTTTCACTCTTTTTTTCTTTCCTTTCCTTTTCTTTCTTTCTTTTTTTCTTTTGGCCTACTCCAAGGTCATGAAGGTATTCTTCTGTGTTATCTTCTGGAAGGCTTATGATTTTACTTTTAACATTTAAAATTACAATCTATTGCGGTGTCCGGGTGGCTTAGTCACCTGAGTGTCTGACTGACTCTTGATTTCAGCTCAGGTCATGATCTCAGGGTCATGGGATTGAGCCCCACATGCTGAGTGTGGAGCCTGCTTGAGATTCTCACTCTCTCTCTGCTCCTCCCCCTGCTTGTACTCTCTTTCTCTCTAAAATAAAAACATAAATACATTTTAAAAATTTTTAAAAAGGTGTGCTTGGGTGGCTCAGTCAGTGAAGTGACCGACTTTGGCTCAGGTCATGATCTCTCAGCTCATGAATTCGAGTCCTGAGTCAGGCTCTGTGCTGACAGCTCAGAGCCTGGAGCCTACTTAGGATTCTGTGTCGCCTTCTCTCTCTGCCCCTTCTCCACTTACTCAATCTCTCTCTCTCTCTCTCTCTCTCAAAAATAAACATTAAAAAATTAAAAACATTAAAAATTATAATAAGTTTATAATCCACCTGGAATTAACTTGTTTTGTGTGAAGTATGGAGGAAGTTCCTTTCTTTCTTAATTTAGATATCCTATTAGCCCAGATTCTTTTATTAAAAAGACTGTCCTATCCTTACCACACTGCATATAGCTTTGTCATAAATGAAGGTATGTGGGTCTACTCTGTTCATTCGTTTTTCAAGTTTGTTTTTCCTTAAGCTTTAAAAATGACCCGTATGTGGAAGGCAATGTCTAAGATGGCTCCAACAATCCCCATCTCCTGATATTCACACCCTGGTGTTGTTCTCTCCCACAATGCATCAAGACTGATTTGTGTGACCAACAGAATACAGCAGCAGGAATGGTATACCCCACTCCCAGAATGAGGTTATAAAAGATGATGAGGCTTCTGTTTCCTTCTCTCTCTCTCTCTCTCTCTCTCTGTCACTTGTTCTAGGGAAACCAGATGTCATTTCCTGAGGATAGTCAGACATTTTTGTGGAGAGATTCACATGACAAGTGACTGAGCCCTCCACCCGACAGTCTATGGCACAACCTCGTGAGTGAACTTGGAAAGAGATCCTCTAGCCTTCTGATGACTGCAGACCCAGAGCATGGCTTGGCTGCCACATCATGAAAGACCTTGAGCCAGAACCACCCAGCAGCCCTGTTTATGGATTCCTAACTTTCAGAAATCAAGTGAGATAATGTTTGTGGTTTTAGCCTACTATATTTTGGCCTGGTTTATTACATAACAATAACTAACATCCCATTTTCACTTAAAAATGCTCACGTATTGAAAAATACTAACAGAACTCCTAAAACTGTTAGTTTTTATGAGTTATTTCTGTTGAAATGTCAAAGGCATTTTTAAAGCAGAGAACTGCCTATTAATGCCTTACATGCAGTAAGAATAAAGCAGCTCTGACTTTGAGCACACCATTGTTGCAGAAAATATGTTGCAGCAACTGACAGAATGAGAAAAAAAGCAAGATTAAATCTAAGATGTGGGGATAATTTCTCGGGATCCCTTCCTTCTGGACTATTTATGATTCTGGTGGAAGCCTAAGAAGCCTACTTCTTTAAAATCCTTAAAGTAAAGAGCAATCACCTTTCTTCTTCCTTCTTTTTATTCCTACACTGACAGTCTTTTTAAAAAATTAATTAATTAGGGGCACCTGGGTGGCTCAGTCAGCTAAGCATCTGACTCTTGATTTTGGCTCAGGCCATGCTCTCATGGTTTGTGAGATCCTGCACTGCCTTGGGCTCTGTGCTGACAGTGTGGAGCCTGCTTGTGCTCCCTCTGTCTTGCTTCTTCCCTGCTTGATCCTGTGCACGTGCACGTGTGTCCTCTCTCTCTCTCTCTCTCTCTCTCTCTCTCTCTCTCTCTCTCCAATGCAAATAAATAGACTTTTCAAAAAATTAATTCATTTTTAAAAAATGCTTATTTATTTGTTTTTGAGAGGGGGCAGGCAGAGAGAGAGGGAGAGAGTATCTCAAGCAGACTCCACAACGTCAGCACAGAGCTGGAGGCGGAACTGGAACCCACCACTTGAGATCACGACCTGAGCCAAAATCAAGAGTTGGCCACTCAACAGACTCAACCACCCAGGGGCCCCTAATTAATTAATTAAAAACATATTTTTTTAATGTTTAGTTTTGAGAGAGAGAGACAGAGCATGAGTAGGGGAGGGGCAGAGAGAGACGGAGACACAGAATCGGAAGTAGGCTCCAGGCTCCGAGCTGTCAGCACAGAGCCTGTTGCAGGGCTCAAACCCGTGAACCGCGAGATCATGACCTGGGCCGAAGCTGGACGCTTAAGCGGCTGAGCCACCCAGGTGCCCCTCTGTTTAATTAATTTTAAGTAATCTCTATGCCTCTGTGCCCAATGTGGGGCTCAAACTCACAACCCCAAGATCAAAAGTTGCATATGCTCTGCCTACAGAGCCAGCCAGGTACACCTACACGGACAGTCTTAAGGTATTAAAGTTAAAGTGCAACTGGAGGGGCGCCTGGGTGGCTCAGTCAGTTAGGCATCCGAGTTTGGCTCAGGTCATGATCTCACGGTCCGTGAGTTCGAGCCCCGAGTCAGGCTCTGCGCTGACAGCTCAGAGCCTGGAGCCTGTTTCAGATTCTGTGTCTCCCTCTCTCTCTGACCCTCCCCCGTTCATGCTGTCTCTCCCTGTCTCAAAAATAAATAAACATTAAAAAATTAAAAAAAAAAGTGCAACTGGAAAATGCAGTGAGGATCTAGGCCATAATGTGCACAGCAGTTTGCCTGGAGCAGAGTTGATGAAGGACACTGTTAGAAGGTAAGACTGAGAAAAGTCAGTTGATGTCCTTTCTCTTGATCCAGGGAGCTGGGATAAGCCAATACCTGATTCCCCATGGATATAAGCAATGCCTTATTTTCCCCAAATCTTGTTTTCTCCTTCTCTTCATCTCTGACTCCAGGGCCTGACCATGAATTTGCCTATATTAATTCATGAGGCGTCTTTGTTTCAGAGGGGACCTCCCTGGCTTTAGGGAAACTGTTTTCTCATCCACTTTCTTTCTGCTCCCTTTGTTTTCTTGGTTTGGACATTATCTGATATCTTGGGAAAGGAATTCCCTGATGCAAACCTGGGCCTTAGAAATTTCATCCTTAGCTTAGTTCTCACTGGCCCCCAGGAGAGTTGTATCATTTTTTGTTTAACTGTCCTATTTTCAAATTGAGTGCCCTCCCCCCCCCCGCTCCCCTCCCCCACCCCATGCATGTGCGTGTGCACATGCACGCACACACACGCAGACTTCCCAAGCTGTCATCCACTCAGGGGCCCATGAAGCATGGAGACCCGAGCTAGTTCCACATATTCTGGTTCTTGAAAGACTTGTTTCAAACCCTCATGCCCACCTCGGAGACCTGTCCACACCCTTCCCTGCAGCACAGCAGATGGACAAATATGGAAATTGAGTTCTGGATTTTGTTGCTTTTTAAAAGAATGTTTTGCTGATAAAAAAAAATTAAACTCACACAGCAAGATGAGAAACAATACAATGAATCCTCTTCTACTCATTCACCTAAATTTAATAATCATGAAAGATTTTGCCACATTTGCTTTACCTCTTCTATTTCCCCCTTCTTTTGAACTATTTTATTTATTTATTTTTTTCAGAAATTTGATGGTGGTTGGATGATTTTTTTTTTATATATATGAAATTTATTGACAAATTGGTTTCCATACAACACCCAGCGCTCATCCCAAAAGGTGCCCTCCTCAATACCCATCACCCACCCTCCCCTCCCTCCCACCCCCCATCAACCGTCAGTTTGTTCTCAGTTTTTAAGAGTCTCTTATGCTTTGGCTCTCTCCCACTCTAACCTCTTTTTTTTTTTTTCCTTCCCCTCCCCCATGGGTTCCTGTTAAGTTTCTCAGGATCCACATAAGAGTGAAACCATATGGTATCTGTCTTTCTCTGTATGGCTTATTTCACTTAGCATCACACTCTCCAGTTCCATCCACGTTGCTACAAAAGGCCATATTTCATTTTTTCTCATTGCCACATAGTATTCCATTGTGTATATATACCACAATTTCTTTATCCATTCATCAGTTGATGGACATTTAGGCTCTTTCCATAATTTGGCTATTGTTGAGAGTGCTGCTATGAACATTGGGGTACAAGTGCCCCTATGCATCAGTACTCCTGTATCCCTTGGATAAATTCCTAGCAGTGCTATTGCTGGGTCATAGGGTCTTTTGAACTATTTTAAAGCAAATTTCGGATAATTGCACCTCTACATATCTCCCTGTACATTTCTGAAACGTTAGTTGTCTAAATCAAGATCCAAACCAGGTCCACAAATCACATTCAGTTGCTTGTCCTTTAAATCTGCGTTAATGCAGATTCCTCCCCTCTCCACCCCACAATTTTTTTTTTTCACATCATGGACTTGTTGCAATAAGGAAGCCTACTTCTTAAAGAAGTGGTCGAAATTTGTCTATTTGGCTTCTTGGAAACATTCGTTTCCCGCTCTTCCTTATTTCCTGAGGCTTGATGAGACTCAGCTTCATTTCTAGGCAATAACACCTCAAAAGTGGTGTCATAGACTTTGTAGCACTGTACCTCAGTAGGCCCACAGTGTCTGGTGGTCCTACTTTTAGTAATGCTAAGACCGACCAATGGTTTAGGTGGTGACCACCTAATAGCTCATTCTAAATTTCGATTAGCCATTCATCATGTTAGTTTCATCCACCGATAATCTCAAGTGAGTTCTGAAGGGGAATCTTTGCTGCAGGCAACAGACCTGGCCCACTGGTTACAATGTACTTAAGGCAATCTCTTACACAGTTGGTGTGTGAACAACACAGGTTTTAAATGCACAGGTCCGTTTTAGGCAAATTTCAAAAAAAATTTTTTTAATGTTTATTTTCGAGAAAGAGACAGAAGGCGAGTGGGTTGGGGCAGACAGGGAGACAGAGAATCCGAAGCAGACTCCAGGCTCCGAGCTGTCAGCACAAAGCCCGATGCAGGGCTTGAACTCACAAACCGTGAGATCATGACCTGAGCTGAAGTCAGACGCTCAAATGATTAAGCCACCCAGGCGCCCCTTTGATAAATACAGTATAGTACTCTGAATGTATTAACTCTCCTTATGATTTTCTTAATAACATTTTCTTTTCTCTAGCTTAACTTATGTATAACATACAAAACATGTGTTTGTGTTATAGGTAGGGCTTTCGGTCAACAGTAGGCTATTAGTAAAGTTTTGGGGAAGTCAAAAGTTATATGTGAATTTTAACTGCACAGGGAGTAGGCACCACTAATCTCTGTGCTGTTCAAGGATCAACTATATTTCTTTACCCTGAACCCCCAAAAGATATGGCTTCCACTCATGGCTGTATCTCCATCCTCTAAACAAGTGCTCCTTAAATATTAATGTGCATATAAATCTTGTTAAAATGTGGATTCAATTCAGGAGCCTGAGACTGTGTACTCCTAATAAGCCCTCAGGTTATTCCAAAATTACTAATCTGTGTCTCCACTTTATGAAGCAAGGCCCTAGTGCATTTCTTTCTTTTCTTTTTATTTTCTTTTATTTATTTTTTTTTGATGTTTATTTATTTTTGAAGGAGAGACAGAGCATGAGGGGGGAGGGGCAGAGAGCGAGGGAGACACAAAATCCGAAGCAGACTCCAGGCTCTGTCTGAGCTGTCAGCACAGAGCCTGACGCGGGGCTCGAACCCGTAAATCACAAGATCATGACCTGAGCTGAAGTCAGAGGGTTAACCGACTGAGCCACCCATGTGCCCCAGCCCTAGTGCATTTCTAGCATTTAATATCCCACAGGAGCCAGAAGGAGCTAGAGATCAGAGATTTTCAAGAAATTTTCTGATGATATATGACAACTGGCCTTAAGAATTAGGGAGAACATAAGAACTGGGCAATACTATAGGGCTCTCTTCCTGGCAAATCTACCCTCTTCTAACCTGGAAAACTACTACGTGGGGACCAGCCATGGCCTCAGAAGCCCTCCTTTATATGGCTTTTGCCTCTAGTACAAGAGCTCATTACCATCCCCTTCCTGCTGGGCTGGACCATCTAGACTTAGTCACCTCCTCCTCCTCTTTTCATGCACATCTCTGCCTGACACTCTACAACTGGATATGGAAAAAGGACAGAGATAACCATACTATGCTCTGGTTTTCTCCAAAATCTAGTATATTGAGAAGGGCATCGACCAGCTACGGAGACCTGCCTACTATCTTCCACAGTACTCTGGAAAAGCTCAGGGCTTTCTGCCAGAACCACCCAGAAAGAGGTGAGATCATGTGATGCAGGGGACGGAGGGAGCTGTATCAAGATCAGGGCAGATAATAAAAGCAAATCATTCCTATTAAGCAAATGCTACAGACACTTGTCCTAAATTTTCTACTGTCTGAATCTCAATGCTCCCAGCTGGGTTGGGATATCAAGCTAGACATATCATGCATATGTCTTGGCTTGATATCCTAGATCCATGGCTTAGTTTTACCACCTTTACGCGCATTTAAGTTTCCTCCAAATACCCTTTCTGGCATTTTTGCTCCACCTCCTCATTTTCATTCCTGGTTTATGGCTCTGCTCATACTTCTATTTCGCAGTTCCAAGGCTTAGACAAGGACAGTCCCCTCTAGTCTGTAGCCCTGCAGATCTCACGTCAGACCACATTCAGCTTGGGCGTCCTTAGCAGAAGACCAGCGGGGCTGGACTCAGGCAATTGGAGTTAGATTGGGGTAGTTCTCAATTCATAGATTAGATTAGGTTAGGTTAGATTGATTAGATTGCCGTATGTGTGCTGAGGAATTGCTCAAGGTTTTCAAACAGGGAAGGGACAGTCATGATATTAGGTTATTTGAACATGTTTTCCCAGGTACAGACGTTTTCAAGAGTATATCGAAGCATCAACAGTGAGCATGCCTCATTAAAAATCTCAGAGAGAACATTCTGTTCTGCTATAACCCTAGCCATGGTCTCTGGGTTCTCATTTTGGCATTTTCCCTTGGGTAAACGTCGCCTCTTTTCAGTTTATTTATAGTTCATTTAGACCATCAAAGCAATAACTATTCCCCAAATAGGAAGAGACGCTCTGATGGTCAGTGGGATACATGAAAACCATTTTTTTATGAGAGTGAAAGTATTAATACCCTACAACTATCCTCTCACTTTCTCCATCAAATCAATTTGTGTTATTTTCTTCAAAACCTTGCCTAAACTATTTGCCTTCTACGAAGTCATTCCTGACAAAAACTACCACATTTTGATACAGGAAGAACTTCTTCACGTTCAAGGCTAGGAAGTGGCAAGGTGCAGGCTTTGGAATCAGGCAGATCTAGATTTGAATCCCAGATCTGCTACCTACCTGATCCAAAACGAAGGTCAAATTTACCATCTGGATTAAGAAGCTATCAGTACTGTGGTATCCGTTGGGTTTTTTTTTTTTCTTTTTAACCAAAGGCCAGTCTTTCATTTCTTTCTTGCTAAAATAACCTTTACATGTTCAAATGTTGAGTGGAGATTCCTTGATTCAGCTCCTGATGGATCCAAGGTGGGTCCAGCTCCTCATCTATACTGGTCATGTGACCCAGTGCTGACCAATGAGATATAAGGTAAAATTTGATGGGGGATCCTGGGAAAGATTTTCATTGCCTGAAGTGAGTGCCTTGTCTACCTTTACCTCAGTTTTAAGTTCAGCTGTGTGAAGACATGATACTTTTTACCTGAGAGGTAGACAAGCACAAAGACACTGACCCAGACCTCTGAGTTATGGAGTTCCCAATCTAATACCAGCAAGTGCATCCTCCTGTTCATCCTAACTTCTTGTCGTGTAAGATAAATTAACCACTCTTGGGTAAAAACCCCTGCTAGCTGGCTTCTCTTTGGCTTGTGGTTGAAAGCATTCTTAACTGTTGTAATTACCTATCTCATAAAGTACTATTGAAACTTAAATGAGGAACCCAGTTCTGCACCTGGAATATAGAAGGTACTCCATATATGCTCATGGAATTCATTTATTTATTCAACATTGCTGGTGAAGGTGCTCAGTTTGGTGTTTCCCTCAACTGAAGTCCCTCAACCATGGAATAATTCTAGAAAGGGAAGGATGCTCATGATTCTGAGTATCAGTCATTTATTCACTCATCACATCTTTACTAAATGGTAGGCAAGGTGTTAAGCTCTGGGGAAACAATGATGAACCTATTAATAGGCATAATCTCTGTCCTCCTGGAGCTTAGAGTCTAGTGAAGGGGGATGGTCAATGATCAAACGCCCCTCAAGTAACTGTGGCAGGTGCTTTCAGGAAGAGGAGCATGTTTCAACAGCAATAATGGAGAAATGTATCTTCCCAATATACCTATTTCTAATCTGGAAGAGCCAGAGAGACTTCCCTGAGGATGAGATGATTAAGCACTGATCTGAGGGGAAGTTAGGAGCTAGTCAGATGAGAGAGAAAAGACAGCAAAAGTTTAGGGAGATACAATAGTAAATGCAAAGTCCCTGGGCAAGAGGGAACATGGTATGTTTGCAATTCGTACTTTTATTTTCAAAATTTATTTTGATTAAAATCATATAAGCACGTAGGTGTATGTGTATAAGTTGTAGATGTGTATAAAACTATATCCATCGGTTTAAAAGTCAAATAATTACATCAACTGATAATGTAGAATATAGTATTGCTATTGAAAAATACCAATCCATGCCTCACTCTACTGCCCAATCCCGCTCCTAAGAGGTGACCTTATTTAATGAGCTTTCTTTCTAAAATGCTAACATTTACTTCCGCATTTCTAAACAATATGCCGATTGGCTGACCCTGAATACATTTCCAATTTTTCCTTTCTTGCCTGCGTTCACGTGAGGGTTTGGGAAAGCTAGATACCCATGTCTCCAGCCACTCTTGCAGAAGGAGGTGACTGTGGGACCCCAGTTCTGGGCGAGGACATGAAAGCACTGGAGGCTTCTAACATCAGTGCTGGAATTGCTGTCGTGACTGATGGCATAGCTGAAGCTGACACCGTCTCTTTCCCCTTCTTACTGCCTTAAACATAGATGCAATGGCTATGTCCACTAGAAAAAGACCCAGAGGATCTCAGAGATGCCAGAATTAAGCATCAGAACTGAAGCGAGCAGCTGTTAACTTTCAGATCTTTTATTTTTTAAAGTGAATAAAACTAGGGGTGCCTGGGTGGCTCAGCTGGTTAAGCGACCAACTCTGGATGTCAGCTTAGCTCATGATCTCACGGTTTGTGAGATTGAGTCCCACCTCGGGTTCTGTGCTGACAGTGCGGAGCCTGCTTCGGATTCTCTCTCTCCCTCTTTCTTTCTGCCCTTCCCCTGCTCGCTCTCTCTCTCTCTCAAAATAAACTTAAAAAAATTAAGGTGAAGAAAGCAAAATTTTAAAGCTTTCTGTTAAAGCCACTGTTAATATTTATGTCGCTAGGTTTTGATTTATGAGACTTAGGCAACAACTGTTGACTTTCTATGATGGTAGATGACATCACTCTCTGCCACAACATTCCACTTCCTCCTCACCCGTGAGACACTATTGTCTTCCTCCTTCCCGATTGAGTTTTATCACCTGTTTTAATACATTATCATTCACTAATTCCATTATTATGATCATATGATTATTATCTGCTGTCAAGCCAAGTACATACTAAGATT
Organism: Lynx canadensis; assembly: GCF_007474595.2. NCBI lineage: Eukaryota > Metazoa > Chordata > Mammalia > Carnivora > Felidae > Lynx > Lynx canadensis. Next base: position 35,936,804 of record NC_044320.2, on the reverse strand, counting down.
ACTATGATCGAATTTCCATTCTTATATAATTTCTTTCCCCCTGGACCTACTGAATGTTAACTGTCTACTTAGTTTCCTTTGTACCTATTGCTAAGACTTTCCTCCCCCTCAAAAGAATTTCTCAATACAACTTTCCACAATGTTAAATGCAATCATTGGATTCTACCCCCTACTGTCACCCAGAGACCTCTGTTGAAAGACAGTCTCTCTGAGTCTGCTACAAAGCCATCATTCTGGCCTCCCTCTAATTGCCTTTTCTGTTTTCTGAGTCTCAAGACCATCTCTTTCTTGGTTCTGCCTTGTTCTCCTACTTCCTAATGGAGCACATTATCCAATATGTTTCTGAGAAAGGGTCCATGGGAGGCACTTTTGAGACTTTGCATTTCTGAAATGGAATTTTATTCTACTTTTATTCTTCATTGATAACTTGTCTAGGCATAGAATTCAGTATTCAGAGGTATTGCTTTTAATATCTTCAAGCTGGCAGTATTGTTGAGAAAGCTAACATATTCTGATTCTTGATCCTTTATGTCTGAGTAGTTTCCCTGCTCATTTCATTTTATTTTTACCCTCTGGAAAGGTAAGCCCAGAAATTTAATCATTATTGCCTCAATTTACATCATTTAGAATCCACTGTACTGAGCACTACATGATCAGATCAATCAGAAGGTTCATAATGCTTAAGTTCTCAAAAATAGTATTTTATCTTTCCTCTAAAAGTTTTCTCCCCAACATTTTTTTCCATTTTTTTCTTTCTGAAACACCTGTTAGTCACATATTAGATCTTCCTGACCGTTCTTGCAATTTTCTTATCTTTTTCTCTTGTATTGTCTATTTTGCTGTCTTTTTATTCTATTTTCTGGGAGGTTTCTTAGATTCTGTCTTCAAATATACCATAAAAGGCTCTATTTCAGCTTTTACATTTTTAATGTCTGCAAACTCATTTTGGTTCTGATGATTGTTTCATTGTTTTTAAATAGTATGCTCTTCTTGTTTCATGACTGTAATATCTTATATATTAATTATATAATCTTTATCCCATCCCTGTACGGTACTGTTTTCCTCAAAATCACTCTTTTTAAAATTTTTTTATTATTTTATTATTTTTTAAAATGTTTTAATTTTTATTTATTTTTTTTTAAATGGTAACAATTTCCTTTTTTTTTTCAACGTTTATTTATTTTTGGGACAGAGAGAGACAGAGCATGAACGGGGGAGGGGCAGAGAGAGAGGGAGACACAGAATCGGAAACAGGCTCCAGGCTCTGAGCCATCAGCCCAGAGCCTGACGTGGGGCTCGAACTCACGGACCACGAGATCGTGACCTGGCTGAAGTCGGACGCTTAACCGACTGTGCCACCCAGGCGCCCCTAAATGTTTTTATTTTTGAGAGAGACAGAGACAGAGACAGAGCATGAGTCAGGGAGGGGCAGAGAGAGAGAGAAGGAGACACAGAATCCGAAGCAGGCTCCAGGCTCTGAGCTGCCAGCACAGAGCCCAATGCGGGGCTCGAATTCACAAACCGCGACATCATGACCCAAGCCCAAGTCAGACACTTAACCGACCGAGCCACACAGGCACTCCAAAATCACTCTCTTAATTACATTTTTGCTCTGGCCTTTATACTCCATTTTGGAGGTTTTTTTCTCAAAGGTGTGGCAATCATTGACCTCATATTTATACTTAAGAGCATGGCATAAAAGGCTTATTAGAAGTTGCCTGGGTGAGGACAGGACTTGTTGACTGATGGAAGGCAGGCATGGGTGGTGGTGGTGTAAGCTTTGCTCCAGGTTCCCTAAGCTAGGTGGAGAGAGCCAGGAGATGGTATCTCCCTAATTAGCATATGGTCTTTCACTTACTCCCCTGGCTATTCAGTCCAATGCCTCACTCTTGATGACTGATGTACCCAAGCCTAAGTCTTCCAGGTTCAGTCTGACACTTCTGTCTCCTGCCATGGAAGAGGGATGGGTTTGTGGGCTGAGCTGTGTCTCCCCTAAATTCATGTGCTGAATCTGTAACCCCCCGTGCCTCAGAATGTGACTGTGTTGGGAGATGGGCTTTTAAAGAGGCAATGGACATAAAATGAGATCATACGGCTGGGTCCTAATCCATTACAACTAATGCCTTACGAAAACCGGCTGGCTCAGTTGGTGGAGCGTGCGACTCTTGATCCTCGGGTTGTGCGAGCGCCACTTTGGGTGTAGAAATTACTTACAATAAAATCTTTTTTTAAAAAAAAGTTAAGAACAGAAAAGAAAATTAGGACTCAGATGTACATTCACAGTGACAAGACTATTTGAGGACAAAGCCAGAAGACAGCCATGTAGAAGCCAAGGAAAGAGGCTTTAGAATGAAGCCAACCCTGACAAGCCTTGAATCTTGGACTTCCAGCCTCCAGAACTGTGACAAAATAATTTTCTGTTGTTTAATATTTTTTTTAAATGTTTACTTTGAGAGAGCGAGAGAGTGAGCACGAATGGGGGAGGGGCAGAGAGAGAGAGAGAGAGCGCGAGAGAGAATCCCAATCCCAAGCAGGATCCACATTCAGCAGGGAACCCAACATGGGGCTTGACCTACCGACCAACTGTGAGCTGAACAGAAATCAAGAATCAGACGCTTAATTGACTGAGCCACCCATGCAACACAAATTTCTGTTGTTTAAACCGCACAGTCTGTTGTACTTTGTTATGGCAGCCTTAGGAAACCAATACAGATGGGAGCTTGATTATGCCGGTGGGGGTGGGGACCTAGGGTCCTAACAGATTTGTATCCAGATTTTGAATCAGTCCCTCTGGTTTCAGCCCTACCACTCACTCCCACCTTCAATGATAACTGGAAATTTGATTGCTCTGCCTTATGAGGTCCTACAGACTAGTCAGGCTAGTTCCTCAGGGTCATCCTTCTTCTCAGCTAAGTCACTTCTTCCTCCTGCAGTCACGTCCCACTTCCCCGATTTTGTTGTCATCTTTAACCTCCTCGTCTCTTCTCTTACTCCTCTATCAGTGGGACTGCAGGAAGAAGTAAACACATGTATTCAGTGCACCCTGTTTTAACAGGACCACGAGTTTTACTAATGGCCAGCCCAGGAAACAGTTCTCTCCTGAAGGAAGTATGCAAACCCCAGCTGACTATTAGCTGAATTCCACACCACTAGTTCAAGAGCCTTCACAGAAGGAGTAAATGTCGATGCAGATATACATATCCATGCAACTAGGAAAAACAGAAGTGGCCCCCAAACTGCAAGAAAAGTACTATTTACCGCTCAGTTGGTTAAGTTATAACTCTATATGTTGATTTCAAATGTAGGCATCCAGGGTACCTTTCATTCTTCCCAAGGTTTCCTCTTGGGGATAAGAGCCAATCAAACAAGTTCAGGTTTTTATAGTGCAAAACACAGTTCTGCAACAGATTCAACGACAGACACGCTGTAGTGGCCTGTGTATGGTAACGTGTAGGGGGCCAACAAGCAGCAGCCAGACTTGTCTGACGAGAACTGTAGCCCTTGAAAACTCAGTATTTCTGCCCAGATGCTGCAGAAGGGGCATCCTTCTCCCAAATCTCACTGTAATAGACTCACCATAATGAAACAACAAGTTAGTATCAAATACTAAACGTTTTACTTTAGGAAAATGTGATTAGCCGTCATAACACGTGCTAAAGATTACTAATAAAAAAATAAACAATTCCATTTTTCTTGGCTGGGAATTTAACTACAACCTTAATCTTATAAATGAAATGGTTTGGTGTAAAAGCAATACCCTTTTATCACTAGCTTTTTATCTGGAAATTTACTTGGTTACTGCCACCTAAAGTGACAACCAAAGCTCTACACTGTGCTGAAACTTGGAAGTCTGTGACGTGTACTTTGGCAAATACCAGGTTCATTTTTTTTTTTTTTTTGATGTGCTAATTGTTCCGAGTAAAGACGGTCGTCAGCCATTATATAAACAATCACTAGGTTGGGGACTGAAGAAGAAGAAGAAGAAGAAGAAGAAGAAGAAGAAGAAGAAGAAGAAAGGAGAAGAAGAAGAAGGAAGAAATCTGGAGAAGAAGAAAGGAATCTTGACCATCACGGACCAATAAAAAGAAAGGTTTGGCCATAAATGCCAGTTTTGTTTGCACCAAGAAATTTGGGACAGTTTGATACAAGCTTTTGGATAATTTTTTAAGTAGCTGCAAATTAAAGATGACAGATGGACTCACACTTGTTTATCTTCATTGTCTCCTAAAAAGGACAGTAAAGGGACATAAAAAATAAATACACGGGAACAAAGGGGATGAAGGAAGGGTCATCTGCAAAAGATATTTCAGTACAATTCTGGGCGACGGGGTGGATGGAACAGTAGGAACCGCTTTAAGAGAACAGCAAAAGCTACACTCGCATGTCTTCCTAGAGGTCAGTACAGAAAAAGCCCAGATTATGCTACTGTGCTTCCGAGTGCCCTGGGTCCAGAGATCATCAGAGGAAAATGCTGATGAGAGGTCCCAGCATCCCAGAAGTGAGGAAGAGGTGAGAGGCTGGGGCCTGAGTGAATGTGGGCATTTGGAGTTGTTAGGCCCCTGTCCCATTTCTTGCAGCTGGGTGATTACCTCCAGCTGGAGAAACAGCAGAGCGACTTGGACACCAGGCATGAAGAAAGGCAGGAGTAAGGCACCTACAGGAAAGAAAAGAACATGAAAAACTGCATAGTAAGCTGTGACTCACCTGGGCCCCCCCCCCCCAACCCCGAACTGCTTCCAGAATATTGGCAGCCAGGTGAATGTCACTTCAGGCAAGAGATTGCAGATACTTCTCCAGAGAAACTAAAGAGCTGAAAAGGGAAGAGCCTATAGAATAAACAGCCTCCACCTGATCACCATACAGCAAGCCCACTCCTTCCCATCTTCACACATGGTTTCTGGTGGGGTTTTATGACCTCATTCTTAAGTATGAAAGGAGAGTCAATGGTTTGCAACATTTGATGAAAGCCTTCAACGCGGTGAAATTTTAGAATACTAGAGAACTAAGGAGCATAATTATGACATTTCAAAATATTAGAAACAAAGAGACTATTCTACAAGTTTCTAGAAAGAAAAATTCCTGGCCACAAAGAAATGGGAACCAGGATGCCATTGGAATTCTCAACAGAAACACTGGATATTAGAAGATAAAAGAGCACATTTTTATCAACTTATTTTTTTTTTTTTAGTTTTTTTTTTTTCAACGTTTATTTATTTTTGGGACAGAGAGAGACAGAGCATGAATGGGGGAGGGGCAGAGGGAGAGGGAGACACAGAATCGGAAACAGGCTCCAGGCTCTGAGCCATCAGCCCAGAGCCCGACACGGGGCTCGAACTCACGGACCGCGAGATCGTGACCTGGCTGAAGTCGGATGCTTAACCGACTGCGCCACCCAGGCGCCCCTTTATCAACTTATTAATGAAGAATTTCAACTTAGAATACTACACTTGTTCAAACTTTCCATCTAAAGTAAGGGTTGAGGGGCGCCTGGGTGGCTCAGTCGGTTGAGCTTCCGACTTGGGCTCAGGTCATGATCTCACAGTCCGTGAGTCCCAGGTCATGGGTTTGAGCCCCGCTTCAGGCTCTTTGCTGACAGCCTGGAGCCTGCTTCGGATTCTGTGTCTTCCCCTCTCTCTGACCCTCCCCTGTTCATGCTCTGTCTCTCTCTGTCTCAAAAATAAATAAACATTTAAAAAATTAAAAAAAAATAAAGTATGGGTTGAACACAGCCATTTCAAGTTTTACCTTCTGTACCTTTTCTTGGTTTGTGGCTGGAACATGTGCCATGAAAATGAAGTGGTAACCAAGAAAGAAGGCGTAGGACAGAGAAATGGGGTTTTTGCTCTGGAGATGAAGGAATGTCCCGGGATGACAGCTGACCAGTGGGTCCTGAGAGGAATTCATCTTCTTTGGAGCAGGAGGACAGTGAACTTTTGGAGGGATTTTTTTTTTTTGGGGGGGGGAGGGGTGGAAATGAGCTTGTTTGATCATTTGGAAGATAAATGTGATAGTCATTTGATAGATACGTTGTAGAAAAAATATAAGAACACGTGCATAACAAACTAAGTAAACAGATTAAAGGCTGTATAAGAAAGAAAACAACCACAGTACACTAATTGGCTCTGCTGTGACTGGTATTTGCACAGTCATCACCTACTTAGTGGCCCTCAACTGTGAGTGAGCTATGTTGGAAGAACAGTGGAAGGGGAGATTCTGGGCTTTGAAAGAGCTAAATCCTTATCTAAAGGCAACAGGTGCTCAAAGCACCACATCTAAAATGATAAATCAAAAGACAGCAGTATAAATCATTTAGCAGCAGAGAGGTCAGGGCACCCGGCTGGCTCAGTCGGAAGAGCGTGTGACTCTTGATCTCGGGGGTCGTGAGTTCAAGCCCCACGGTGGGTATAGAGATTACTTAAAATCTTGAAGAAAAAAAAAAAAAAAGAAATGGGGAGGTCAGCGACAAAAGAGACAGCTAAAAGTGGAATGTGAACACCTCTAGAAAGGAGGTTAAGAAGGTGGGGAAAAGGTAGGTATTGCATTGTCTTAAAATATTACATTATCTTGAGAAAGTGTGTATGCTTATATTGTGGTTAAAAACGAAGAACAAAATTTTGTAATTCACTTGCTGAGCGTGAAACACGGAACAACCAAACCTTGTCTCATAATGTAATTCTCAGGAAATATGTGACCCATAAAGGTTAAAACAGAAGCTGCGTATCATCTCTGGCAACCTAGTATTAACTTGAAATAAAATAGGATATGCCTTCCATGCCCTCTTTATTTTTACCATTCATATGTATGGACTGGATTTCCTGTCAGGACTTTCACAAATATTTCTTTAGGAACAGTGGTTATAAATTAAACCTTTGGTAATTGGTGTTGTTCCCAAACAGGAGAAACAGCACCACAAAAAAGTCAGTTTCATCCTGAACTGTTTCTATAGCAACCATATTAAGCTGGAAGGATAAAGCACCTTTGTAGTCGCTGCTTCTATTGAATTACAATGTAAATGTTGATGCCTGCCTGGGAACGTCAAATGACAACAGGCTTACAGAAGGGGTTCAGTGGTTGTTTGCAGCTCTGGAATCCCAGACTAGAGTTGCCATCGAAGAGGCAGGCCTGGGCCATCTTGGCGTCTATTCACCCCAAATCTCCTCACCCCATCAAAACCACGCCACCAGCCATCTGCCCAGCTCATGAAAGGATGCTCACCTATGTGAAAATCTGTAATCTACCTGGTATCTTTTACACATCGGGACACGGAAAGTGTTTGCTCTGGATAAGAATGTTAAAAATGCAATTACACAACAGACTCGGCAATCTTTGTGTTTTTTCCCCCCTCGGCGCAGAAAGTAAACTTCGGTCCCTCACTCTTCCGACAATGTCAAAAGTCCTCTTCAAGTGTGTGTTAAAAGCCCTGCGGTTGTGCTGCCCATTTGATTCCGGTTCGGCTGGCCTGGGGTACCTGGGTTCAGCTCTCCTTTAGGCCTTCCGTTCGACCCACAATCCCTAGTGGTGGCAAGTGTTTCTTTTTTTCCTGCCCCCTCCCCCCCCCCCGCCCCCACGCGGCCGGCCTCCGGGAAGAAGGAAAGCGTGGCGTGAAGCCTACTCCTAGCAAATGACCCTCAGCTCCCACGGGCTGCAAACGTGCCGCCGCTCCACTCAGGTAAACTACGGAGTGAGTTACCTGCACTTGGAGAAGGGCCTTACCTGAGCGCGCCTCTGCCAATGGCAGCTCACCTGAGGGAGCTTTGCAGCCAATCACGGCGCAGCTCGTCCCTCGGGCTTGTATCCTTTAGTGAAAGAATTCAGCTCCTTGCGAGAAAGTTACCTGTGGCCGCCCAAGTCCGCCACTTTCTGCTCTGTGGCTGCCCATTGCCACCTTCCAGGAGGACTCCGCGCCGCCCGGCCGCCTCCGAGCTCGGGCCCCATGTGAGGGGCCCCCCCTTATCCCACCTTTCCGGCTAGGTGAGGGCGCGAGCGGGCGAGCGAGCGAGAGTGGTGAGGGGGGACGGAAAAGCAGAATTACCTGTAGCTCTTGTTCTGCCATCTCGGGCGCTCTCACACACCTTCACCTGCACAGACTTGAAAGTCCAGTTTCACCAGAGGCTGAGGCTCCAGGAAAAGGGGAGCGAGTTCATTGGATCAAACATGTCACAAGAGTCGGACAAGTAAGTGGATCACACGCGCCGGCTGCTGCTACTACCACTTTGGGCTGATGGCAACTGGTTTGTTATGTTTTGGTTTTTGTTTTTTAAGTTGCTATTGTTGGTTTTTTTTTTTTTTTCTTTCTTTTTTCTTTTTCTTTTTGGTGTATCCAGACTTCTCCAGATTGTGTTTCTCCCCTGGTTAAGGGGAGAAACCCTACAAGAATGTGAATGTTTAATACCCCCTTTGGGCCTTGATAGTCAAAGTAGGTTTTCCTCTTTTCTTCCTCCCTTGCGAATGGTCTCACCTCCCGTCTCCCAGGGCGAATACTTGTATTGACAGAGGTTTTGGTAGATGAGGGCGGGAGGCCTGTTATTCCCCCCTCTCTTTAGTTGCTCCTACCGCTTCAGGCTGCTAAGGCCATTTGGAAATTCAGCCGAGTTCCTACGAGGTGTGCAAAGGGCCTGCGAGAAGAGCGGGTCTTGGCCGCTTTTGTGTGCGCGCAACAAAGAGCCTTTATCCTGGCGCAGAAACGGCCATCTTCCCGCACTGGGGCAGGAGAGTGCGTGTGTGCGCGCCCGCGTGTGCGCCCCTGGGCCGGGGCGAGGCGCGGGGTCGCGGGGCTCCAGCCCCCGCCCCGTTCCCCTCCCCCCACGCTCCCGCGGTGTTTGGCCGCCTCCCGCAGGTGCGGGAGGACCGGGCCCTACGGAAATGAGGGGAATTGATTTGAGGCCCCGATGTTGCACTTCCGTGGGGCGGGAAAGGCCGCCTGCGACTTGATTCACCCACGTCCGGACGGCGTGTGCACGCCCCTGCGAGCCCCGGGCCCTGGCGCGGCCCGCCCGGCCCTGGCGCCCCACGCCGGCCGCCGCCACCTCTGGGGTGGCTGGCGGGGCAGCGAGGGTCGCGCCGGGCCTTCCTGGGGGGCTCGGGGCGGCGGGGCCCGGCTTCCCGCGCCTCGAAGGCAGGGCGGGCAAGCGCGTCCTTTCCGTCCGGGACGGGAACTCTGGGCTCGCCCGGGATCGGCGGCCTGCGCGGCCCGCGCCGCGGGTAGCCGGGCCCCGGGCCCCGGTCCAGTCGCGTCCAGGCGGCCTCCCGCAGGCCTGGCCCCCGCCTCGGGGACGGCTTTGTGCTTAGCAGGGGGAGGTGGGGCCGAGGGCGGGAGCGGGAGGGAGTCGGAGGTGGGTCCCTTGGCCTTTCTTGGGATTAAGTGGCGACACTCCCTTCCCCCTCTCGGGCGCGTCCCTGGCTGGGAACTGGCTGAGTCCTCTTGGAAGTGCCTACGGGCCACCTTGCTGCCTGGTAACTTTGCTCTGGTGTCGTGGCCACCCCAAGGAGACCTTCCTGAGGGTGTCTCCGCCGGGGCCAGGGCGCCGGGACGCCGTCGGACCCTCTCCTGACGTGGCCCGAGGCCATTCCCAAACTGACGGACCCTGAGTGGGCAACAGGAATGCCCGGAGGACCTGTCCAGAGGTGGAGGGGCGGGCCATCTTCAAAGTAAAGCCGCTGGTAGAGTAGGCGTATCGAACAACACAGGCTGTCATGCTTAAAAATAAAAAATAAGCAAAACCCAAAACAACAACAACAAAACCCTGCCAGATATTGGTACCGCTTTACCCACCAACGAAAAGCGGGCTGCTGGCTACACAGCGGACGGGAAGACCTGCTGGAAACAAACGCTGGAAGAGGGTAGGAGTGGGGGTAGGGATAGGAAGGTGTGTGATTGTAGGAGTATTGCCCACCCCACTCCCGCCACATTTTCTCTGTAGCCTCTGAGAAGTCTCTCCAGTAGCCAGAAGTCGGAGATGACAGCAGAACTTTTTGGATTGTTTTGATCTTCGTGTCAAAAAATGGTTGCAAATCGGAAAAGACTTACTGCAGTTCCTTAATTAAATCACACGATTAACATTTGGTTGCACTGCTTAGTTTTGTATTACAACCTGACTCAAAATGAGTTCCTAATGAAAACGGGTCGATGTTTCTTTTGCCCTGTTAGACCTAGCTCCAAGAAACGATGTATTTAGTATTGAGAAAAGTTCAGCACAATGCATTACTTAATTTTTATGGGTAATAACTATTTGGGGTTACTTATATTTAAGGAAAATAGCTTTTATCTAATCCTAGTTTCCAAGACATAATTTTGTAGCCTGGGAAAAGTAATACTAATAAGAACGATACCCATAAAAGACTGCTGCAGCCCAATTGCCTCTCTTTGCCTGGGCTATTGAGAAATTGCTTGAAATTAATAAACGATCCTTGGGATCAATTTTGGGAACTATAGCCTTTGTTTTCTTAATGTCCTCCTCTAGCGGAGGACCGGCAGGGGTGGGTCCCGGATTCGCCGGCCTGAAGTTTATGCCTTTGTGTGTGTTAGTTACGTGGGGTCGGGGTGTGGGCGCTAAGAAAAAGGACAGAAGAGCGAGTTACTGGGGCTTCCTGCTACAGCAAGCAGAGTCCTGGAGCCTGAGCTTTATCGGCTTCATGGGAAAACCACCTAGGAGGCATGTTTTCTAGAAGTAACCTAAAAGAATACACACAGGATATTTTCCCATAAACCCCATCAAAGTGTAGGTAATCTTTTGGTTAGCAGAGGAAGATAATTCCAGTTAGCAAGTCTGAACTGAAGTAGCATCATCTTTTTTATGGTTGTGGACTTTTCAGATTGAGCCGTTCTGCTTTTTATGTTCTGTAATGTTGATGCTATCACTAATTAAAACAAAGTATTTTTAGGACAGCTTGTCTTTGTACATATTTGAAGATTCTCTGTTCCCTCTTAAATTTTATGAAGATTTATGATCTTTGTCAACAAGCTTGTGTATTCTAGCAAGGCAATGATAGGTTTAGAAACTTTTTTTGCTGCCAAAACATACAAAATATATTGAGGATATAATATTTTATATATATATATATGTATATAATTTTGATATCCACAGGTATTTTTCATTACACAAATGTTTTCTGATTACCAGCTATTTGCAACACATTCAGATAGGCATTATAAGAGAATAAAAAGATGTATAAAGATGAGCCACGTCCTCCAGGGGCTTACACTCTCGTGGAAGGTGAGACGTGAGCAGACATAATTGTAATTAAGGCAAGACCTGGTAAGTGCCTAAAAAAATCACAAAGAAAATATAATAATGTATTATCAGATCATGGTGTATCAATCCTCCTTCCAACTCACCTCGTTTTTGTCTAGGACAATTACTTTTAGGCATTCAATGTGGTTTAAGGAGTCTGGCCATTATTCCAGAAAAGAAACAGAAATTGCTCAAAGTTATAGATATCTCATGTGGTATAAACTTTCAAGTAATGGGATAAAACATTTTAATTAATTTTTTACTCTTTAGTTTTATACATGCATGTTTGTTTCCATTTGGCTATATAAAATGTATTTTAAGATCATAAACATTAAGTAATCATATCTTCCTCAAACCACTAAAAACCATTCATTTATTTGACAAATGTATCTTGAGTGCCAGGCATTGATCCTGGCATTGAGACCCACTAGTGAATAGAACAGAGTCCTTGCCCTCATGATGCTTACATTCTAGTGGGGGGAAAAACAGACCATCAATCAAGAAGGAATACATAACAAAATAGAGGTTGATAAGTGATAAGAAGGAAAGCAAAGCAGACCGAAGAGATTAAGAATAATGGGAGTTATTTTATATAAGGTGGTCAGGGATGGCCTCTCTGATGAGATGCACTGGAGATACCTGGGTCAAGAGTACAGGTCCATGGAAGAGCAAGTGCAAAGGCCCTGAGGTAGGAGAGTCCTTGGCATATTCAGAAAGGAGCCCGTAAATCAGAGAGGTAGAGAGATAATGGTAATGAAGTAAACTAACAATTCTCTCCTTCATAGTCCAGATATCTGTATATTTAAAAATAGGCAGGGGCGCCTGGGTGGCGCAGTTGGTTAAGCGTCCGACTTCAGCCAGGTCACAATCTCGCGGTCCGTGAGTTCGAGCCCCGCGTCGGGCTCTGGGCTGATGGCTCAGAGCCTGGAGCCTGTTTCTGATTCTGTGTCTCCCTCTCTCTCTGCCCCTCCCCCATTCATGCTCTGTCTCTCTCTGTCCCAAAAATAAATAAATGTTGAAAAAAAAATTTTTTTTTAAATTGTCCCAGGTATATTTTATGTACATTTATGATAGTGTCAGTTAGTGAAATAATGCTTTAAGTGAGTACTCAACATTACTTTAATAAATTCAGTATGTATATATATATATTTCAGTATATATATATATACACATATATATTCATATATATACACACATATATATACACACACACACACACATATATATACACACACATACACACACACAGGTGTATATCCACTGTGTCAGTGAAATGAAACCTGGGAGCTTTATTTTACATTCTTTGAGCTACCCTGTTTAAGCAACTTCTGATACAATTTCAATTTGGTTTAAGAATTCTTTGGCCCCCTGTCAATTTTGTTTGCTTTCGTTGTTTTGCTGAACTGCCCCTTCTGGAAGAATGGGATCCTTTTGACAGGCCATATATTTCCAGAGCTGCTGAGGACCTCATTTGGAGTGATGTCACCCATGTGGGTCTCTGCCAGGTTTGTAGCTAAGTGTCAAGCTCAGATTTTAGGCTGGAGCCTACTCACCAGGGAGTTAGGTTAGAGTTAGAAGGTCAACCTTGACCTTCTGCACTTTCACATTAGAACCTGAAACTAGTGCACCTTTTTCTAGGGATAGGCATTGAACTTAGAATCTATTTGGTAGCACAAGGTCAAAGATAACAAGTTCGAATCTGATGTTGTTCCTGGTGAAATGATTTAATGGGATGATGGTTGCAGTTTCATTTCTAGGGCTAAGGGTAGCTTTAAGTATTACCTGATAACATGGTAGTATACTGTCTATTGTCCTGTAAATAGGTCCTGTTTTAAACTGACCACCAGGATCAGGCCACCCAAATGGGCCCAGTGCCCTCTGGTTCAAGGAGGATTAGAGTAAGTGCTGGAGCAGTTGATGAAGCACTGTATCTAGCAATTTCTATTAGACTCTGCAGTCAAAAGGAGAATTTAAACAAGTAGTCAGCTAAGTCCAACATACATAGGCACATTTAAATAATAATACTCAGTAACCTAAGAAGTATTTGTTTGAAATCTATAGATAATTTTAAAAAGATTATTATTTTGATGTTAGGTTTTTAAATCTATTTAAAATTTTTTAATATTTATTTACTTATTTATTTATTAATTTTTTTTTTTTTTTTGAGAGAGAGAGAGAGACAGAGAGATAGAGTGCAAACAGAGGAGGGACAGAGAGAGAGGGAGACACAGAATCCAAAAGCAGGCTCCAGGCTCTGAGCTGTCAGCAGAGCCTGAAGCGGGGCTCAAACCCATGACCTGGGAGATCATGACCTGAACTGAAGTCAGTTGCTCAACCGACTGAGCCACCCAGGTGCCCCTAAATCTACTTTCTAGAAAGGCTTAGGTAGCTCAAGCAAATGCTTTGGTTCCTCTTTGTGACTTTGATATAACTGGGCATACATTTCTGGTTAAAAAATGAACAGTTGGGATAAAGAGTATTTTCCCTCTTACTTCCTCCTCCCTAGTCTGAGCCAAACATGTATCCCTTCCTTCCCTCCCTTCCTTTCTTCCTTAATCTGTCTGCTGATACTGCTTTCTTGACTGTTTTTTTCCTCTTATAGTACTTGGTGGAAATGGACACATGTCTAGCTTCTATGCGTTGAGATACATGTGAATCTGATTTTAGGTACTATTTTAGTCAGTGAACTTTACTGCATTCTCTTAGCATTCACATGGAGCATAGCATCCCAACCTTGTACCTGAGCCAAGAGTTAAGAAGATGGTAGTGGGAATGATGTTGCCTTATTTAAGTCAACTAAGTTTAACCTTGGAAAATGTTTACTTTTGAGTTATTCTTAGCATAAGAGAAACCTTATCCTAAGTCACTTAGAGTCTCCACTCATGATCCCTGGCTTCATATCAGGGTGTGGACCTTCTCTTCCTTTTCAAAAGGGATTCAAGGATTCCTGCTCAATTATAACAACTAAGTCTAAGCTAAAATTGAGTAGTGATTGGTTTGGCAAACTTGTTCAGGAAAAATTCCTTAGCAAGCAGCAACAGGTTGAATAGGAATTTTTAGTTTGGCCCAGGAGGACTAGTGGTTGCTCAGTAACAACAACATGTACCTGGGAGTCCCTCAGACAGCTTCACAAGTCTTCAAATTGAGGCCCCCAAAGTTCGGGTTAACCTTCTTCTCCACCTGGCCTGCATATTTCCATCCTTTAGAGAAGTCCCAGCTCCTTGGTTCAAATCTGTGTATCCATCCATCCATCCATCCATCCATCCATCCATCTATCACTAGGAAATTATATTTTATGCTGTAAGTCTTTTAATGGTAAATAGTAAAAAGGACTGGACTAAAATGGATTAAATGGGATAGAAACAAGAAAGTATCTATCTCTTTGAGGATCTACCTCCCAACCCCCACCCCACCCCACCCATTTTTAGTAGGAAGAGGATTAAACAGTGTTTAACTTGATGTGTTTTGGTGACTACCAGGATTAAAGTAACATTATTTCTAAAAACAGCATGTTTAGAATTGCTATATACAACACCATACAAGTACTCATTTTTAGAGTTCTTTGGAGACTCCTGGAAAAGCTGGTACATTTCAGGGGATTTCAATGTACATTTCAACAATAAGTAGGGTTATGGAGATTGTTTATGCATTTGAATGGGCATTCAGTGGAAAGCAATCGCTGCAGGGATGAAGAGCCTTATTTTACTTTGTAATGAACATGGCAATGAACTTTGTGGGGAGCACTTTTAAAGTGATCTGACTTCACATTCACTGGCAAGGAAATGCTTCCTTTACAAGTGTGAATGCAGACACCCTCCAGAGTAGAAAAAGACAGCAAGATTTGCTTGCTGTTTCTCTTTACTTTGGTGCCCGCCTTTCATCTGAACGCTGGATGTACAAGTATAGCTTACCCCCCCCTTCCCGCCCCCACCCCTTGCCACAGTCTTTTTTTTTTTTTTTAAGGTCTCTGAATTCAGACTGGAGTTTTAGAAAAGACAAGTGCAGTAAACGCAGTAAAGAGAGGAAGAGAAAGAGAGCAGGAAGAAACTGTTCTTTAGTCACTGTTAGAGTTGCCAGCATTTTCTTAGTAGGAGGAAAGTTGCTGCGCTACCTGGCTGAGGTTTACTGTGGGATGGCGTGTGGCTATTTATCCTTCTGGGGAATTGATACTGACTTTAACCTGAAGCCTGGAATCCTAGAGCTAGGGAGGGCTGTAGAAATCACATAGGGCATGTGAGTACCCAAGATAGGATTGGGAGCTAAAAGTTTGGTGTAAGAAGTAAAGTGCCATACACTGTTAATTCTGTGTTGCATGTTGAGGTTGTAAGTATGGGTTGAAAATTGGACATTTTGATTAATTTGAAAAAAATATGCTGGCTTTTTGGGGAAGGGAGATTGGGAACAGGGGAGGCATTGCCTATTTACTTTTTAAAATAGGAACATGAATACATGAAATGCCTGTTTAAGGTTCTGATAGTATTAGTGTGAGTTAGAATGGACTTCCTTCCCACACTCACCCCAAATCATTGTTTTTAGTTCTCAGTTCAGTGAGCCCCATAAAATAACTGCTTTCTGTACTTCTTGTATCTAACTTTTCGAAGAAGCGCAAGGAACAAAGGTAGCTCTTTTTTGCCTCTTTCCTGAATTGCCAATAAGATAATTAACATAAGATCCGAGAACTCTTTTTTCATTATTTTTCATCTGTAAAATAAAATTGAAATAAATGAGCTCTGAGGATAATACCTGCTGCAAAATTCTGAGTTCCATTTTTCTCCCCTGCAGAGGGTGCCTGGGCTGGTGGCGACTCACAGAACTGTAAAGGGGTGGTTAGCAAGATAGGAAAGTACTGGGCACAGTGGGACTGGCGTTCCACGCCGAAACTACTCTCACCCCTTTAGCAGAATAAAGGTGGTCTAAGATGACAAAGACATCCTGGCATGGTGGGAGAAATTCAGAGGACACATGGGAATTCAGATGGGCAGGTAGGAGTAGTAAATCAATGGTTTACCTAGAGGAGCCCCGCACAGCTTCACTAGAATGATAGACAAAAGGTACAAGAAAATCACATAAAAGAGCTGGTAGGTACTCTGAGAACTCTTTCCAGAGAGAGTCTAGGAAGTGGGTTACCCTGGGCGAGGTTTGAGTGAGAATGAGGCAATCTATCAGAAACAGGATGGAACATTGAGTAAATGTAGTAAGCTGAGAACCTTAGGCTAATTGGGAGAACAAAGAGAGAAAATGGAAAGGACCAAGGCAAATGTTGTACTCCCCTCCCTCCTTCCCCTCCCCCTCTCCTCCTTCCCCTCCCCCTCCTCCTTCCCCTCCCTCCTCCCTCCTCCTCTCCCTCTTCCCCCTCTTCTCCCTCCTCCCCCTCCTCTCCCTCCTCCCCTGCCCCTCCTTCCCTTCCCCTCCTCCTTCCCCTCCCTCCTTCCCCTCCCCCTCCCTCCTTCCCCTCCCTCCTCTCCCCTCCCCCCTCCCCTCCTCTCCTCCGCTCCCCCTCCCCCTCCCCCCCTCCTCCCCCGCCTCTCCCCTCCTCCCCTCCTCCCCTCCTCCCCTCTCCCCTCCTCCCCTCCTCCCTCCCCTCCTCCCCCTCCTCCCTCCTCCCCTCCTCCTCCCTCCTCCCCTCCTCCCCCTCCTCCCTCCTCCTCCTCCTCTCCCTCCCCTTCCCCCTCTTCCCTCTTCCCCCTCCCCCTCTTCCCCCTCTTCCCCTCTTCCTCCCTCTTCCCCGCTTCGTCCTTCTCTTCCTTTTTCTTCTCCCCTTCTCCTCCTCTTCCCTACTCCTTTTCCTCCTAACAAAATATAATTCAGGGACACCTATTGCCAGACAATATTACCAGTGTTCGGGAAAGGTATTAAATAATAGAAGGATAAGAATAGTATCTGTGGTTTCACTTCAATTATTAGGTAATACATTATTTCACATCAGGCATATATAATGACCATTCATTTAGGTCTGGAATAAAATCTCCTCTGGTATCCTATTGTGTGATATGTAGGATTTAAGGTCTCTGAAGTTAATTTTCTCAGAAGTCAGTAACTGCTAACCAGGACAAAATGGATAATGGATTGTAGCTCTTGGAAGATTTTCATGTTGGAGGACTTTTTCTAGGTTACAAGTCCCTTTACATACATTTTTCTTCCTCTGCAGACCACAATTTTTTTTTTTTTTTTTTTAGTTGCTTTGGAGTCTTGGTGTCTCCTTTTAAAAATATGTATATCTTACATATCTTTGAAAGCATTTTAATAAAGGACAGATGCTTCAATAGAAATATGGTCAAAGAACATGAGTAGATAATGCACAAAAGTTATAAAAAAACTGGGTTTGAGGAAAATACCTTTCTAGGAGGATTATAAATTATTGTAAACTTTCTGGAAGGCAGTGTGGTAAAACCGTTTGAAATGGGCCTACTTGTTGACAGGACACCTGGATTCCAGTTGTAGGGATTTGTCTTAAAGAAATAATCAAGGCTATTAATTGTAGCATTATTTTTGAAAGCAAAACATCAGGAAATCCCTCTAGCGCCTAGCTCCAAAGGATTGATTTCTGTGCTCGGTGAGATGGGGGGATTCTCTGCGAGCATAATAAATTCTATTAAGAAAAATATTTAATGGCAGGAGAAAATGTTCATGACGTATTGTGTTGGAAAGTTTACAGGCAGAGAAAATAAAGCATCAATAATAATAGCAGTAACCCCACAATAGCTTAACAGTGGTTTGCTCTCTGGAGAAATTATAGATACTACTGTCTCTTACTTGTCTTTCTAGTTTGCTTTAGTGAGCTTGCACTGCTTTTGTGATAAAAGAGAAAAATTTAAAGGTTACATTGTAAAATAGTCATTCCACCAGGGAGACATTTGAAAATAACGCTTACCTAGTCTACACGATGGAAAAGCCCGCCTGCTTGCTTGTTCCGGGTAGCATTTATCTGCTCCCCCCCCCCCCCCCCAAGAAGTCCCTGCCTCTCTCAGTACACTTCACTGCTGCTATGCCTCCCTCACCTGTAGCTTTGTTGGGTTTATGTCTCAACAACCTTGTATTTTTGGATTTGCCCAATTATCGGCTTCCAGCTATTTTTCAAAATAGAACAAATGGGTGTAGGAGTTTCCAACCCTCGTATAATTTGAAGCTGGGGAATGACTAAGAAGGAGAGAAACTCCTTCCACTCAGTAGGCTGTAGGCACCTGCATGGTTTCCCTTGGAGAAAATTCTCTGTAAGGAGGCAGCCTTGACTCAGACTCTGCCTGAGTGTTCTTGGGAGAGACTTGGTGATGAGCCCAGTTGTTTTTAAGCTATAGGAGGAACACGGAGAGCACAGAATATGACTTCCTTTAAAAATAAAAAGCAGTTGTCGGCAAGTTTGAGTTTCTGTTACTTTTTAACGACAATTTATTTTTTTCCATAACGTAGACTTGCATTTTCCCTGGAGGGCCGAGCGAGTGACTCATCTACCTGCTTCTACAAGCTGGTACATAGATCATGCCAGACGGGCGCTGGAGTCTGTTAGTTAAGCTGTATGAGATTGCATCACTGGATTTCCTGCAGGCTCTTTAATGGAGTCTTTGTAGAAAATATGAAATTATTTGCTTATCAACATACCCGAGAGCATCCACAGTAGGGAACAAAAAGTACACAACATGAACTTGGGGGAGAAAATGGCCTTACAGAATCACTGCAGTTGCCAAACTTCTGTCAAGGAAAGAAAGAAAAAAAAAAAAAGGACGGGGGGGGGGGGGGGGGAAGGGTGGAGGGAGTTTTTTTTGAAAATGGAAATGAAGTCTGTAAATAGGAGCAAACCAAAGCAATGTTTGGCTATGGGAATCAACACAAGAGTTTGAAACAGAAACTCATGGTAAGTATATCTTTTGGTTGTGGATTCAAAAGTGAAATTTGCAATTGCCCCTTTCTCTCCCATGCCTACCTGGTTTCCCCTCCCCCATATGTTCCTTCTTATAGTGCAGAAATTATCAGACCTCAAATAGTGTATCTTACATTTTCAAAAATCGTTATATTCTTTGAATGTTCAAAGTCTAAATAAAAGCACGTATTCTTACAGGACTTGGTGGGAGCCAGGAGCGAAGGGCTACAGTTTGTCTTTTTATTCGTATTTGTTGTCAATTTTAGTAAACAGCCTAACCGGTGTGGTTTGTATTCTGTTCAGCCACGTGAAACCACAAATTCGCTTTTTGAATTTGCCCACAAATCTCGGTACACGATTCATTGATCACTTCTAGTATCCTGAGGTTGAAATAGACTGGGGTAGTGATTGTTTCTCTCTTTCCTCATTTAAAAGACCCGTATGCTTTTTTTTTGTCTTCCTGATCCTTCCTAAACAATGAAATACCTGTGTGGTAGATACCTGGGATACATTTAATTACAAGTTGCAAGTTTTTCTATTGCAGCATACCCATGCTTGGCCAGGTGAAAATTGAACACGCCACGGAGAGCTATTTGGACTAACTAGATTTTGTTGTTGTTGCACCGGTATTCCTGGACTACGGAGGAAATTGAAAGGTTATGATTCTGAGATTTTTATTGTACTGACCCTAGGCTGGACAATTTTGTAAATCACTGTTTTGCAGCCTTTCTGCATGATAGGCTAAACTGCTTCGAAGGCCATCTCCCAGGCTGACTTTCATCGTAACTATTTTATAGTGTACTTCTGCATTTTCATGTGTGTGTGTGTGTTTTTTTTAAGCGCCATTTTGGGTGGAGACTTTCTGATTATGAACATAATATATGGTCATTAGGAAAAACTGGAAACTAGAGAAAGTTACAGAGGAAAAATCATTCATAATTCCAGGATCCTAACACTGTATATTTTCTTACAGTGTCTAGTAAGTGCCTGCATATGAATGTGGTTATAAAAGAATATATAAATTATTATCTGCCCTTTTTACAACATTCATGCCATTCAGGGCTTTCCATTTAATGCTCTATTATTAGCATTTTACTTGTTTCTTAAGTATTCTACATAACACTTAAAGATGAAATCAGCCATCTTCTATTTTTATTTAGGCTGTTTTTACTTTTTCATTATTATAAATCATGCTTGTATATAAATCTTTGTATCTCTGGTTATTCAGAATAGGTTTCTGGAAGTATAAAAATGAAAAGACATAAATATTTTTAGGTTTTTGATTTGTAATTTGAAAATGACCGCTAGAAAGAGTGTAAAGCCTTTTCTTCCTACAGTGGTGGAGAGTGTCTTTTGCACATCATGTCCGCAGTAAATGAGAATTACAATTTTTTTGTCAACTCGAGAGGCAAAATAAAAGGGTACTTTTGTTTTAACTTTCAGTTTGGTAATTAAGGAAGTTAACATTTTCTCAGATGTTTATTGGTCATTTATATTTCTTTTTATTAAAGATCTGGTTCTTGCCCTAGCTACAGTTGTGTGGTGTCTTGGATGAGGGGACCTTGGGGCTGAGTTGCAGCCATGCTTCCCCTGGGTCTCTGCCCAGGGAAAAGGGCACCTTCCAACATCTGTACAAATGTACCATATGGGTTAGCAGGGCCCTCTTCTTATTTTTTCACTCATTAAAAAAATAAAAAATAAACATCTATGATGCTGACATTTTTATTATTGATTTGTGAGGGCTCTTTACACAGTTATAATTATTAACCCTTTTTTCAAAATTCTGGCTATCGTTTCCCCAACTTCTTGTTTGTCACTTAATTTCATGATGTAAACAATGTTCAGAGCTTTACATTTCTCGGTGACAAATAGTACAGCTCTTGTACGTGTGTGAGTACTTTCATGGCTTTCAAATCGTGATTTGGAAGTTTGAGATTAACCTTTAGGGACTTGTTAAAATCTTTTCTTTTGGGTTAGCCTTAGTTTTAAGGTTATTTGAAAGACCCTTGGGGGGGGGGAAAGACCCTTGATAAGGTAATTAATTCATAATTGATTGTAAAATCATTAGAATATACGATTTCTTTCAAAACTACCACTCAGTGGGGCACTTGGATGGCGCAGTCAGTTGAGCATCTGACTCTTGATTTTGGCTCAGGTCATGGGATGAAGCCCTATGTCTGGCTCAGTGCTGAGCTAGAGTCTGCTTGAGGTTCTCTCTCTCTCCCTCTGCCCCTCTTGCTCACTCTCTCTCTCTCTTAAAAAACAAAAAAAACAAAATACTATTACTTGGAGATGTTAACACTGCTAACACTTTGACGTGGATATTTTACTGTCTTTTCCATGTATGTACATACAGATACACTATGTATACAGAGATGAGAGTAATTTACATACTGTTTAATAACATGTTTTTAATTAATATTGATCGTGGATAGCTTTCTATGATAAATATTAAAAAAATTTTTTTTAATGTTTATTTATTTTGAGGGACAGAGAGAGACAGGGTTGTGAGCAGAGGAGGGTCAGAGTGAGAGGGAGACACAGAATCGCAAGCAGGCTCCAGGCTCCGAGCTGTCAGCACAGAGCCTGATGCAGGGCTCAAACCCACCAACCACTAGATCATGAACTGAGCTGAAGTCGGAGGCTTAACCGACTGAGCCACCCACGCACCCCTCATGATAAATATTTTTAATGACCCATGGTTTTGCATGGAATGGAGACGTCCAAATTAAGCAGTTCCCTGTCATCATACATTTAGGGTTGTTTTTTTTTTTTCTCAGTTTTTTACTATTAAAAGCCAATATTTGAATGATTATCCTCAGAGCTAAATCTTCATATACTTCTTAGTTACGTCCTTAAAATATGTTCCAATGAATAGACATTCCTGATCAAAGGTATGCTCTTTTTAAAGGCAGTTTGGTTCATATTTCCAAATTGCCATCCAGATATTTTCTTCTCATTAATACCCACCAACGGTGTATCTGAGGGAGTCAGATTCCGAGTTCCTTCCCCAACAATGCATATTATCCTCTGTTTAGTATTTGCCAGTTTGATAGGGTAAAAGTGGTAAGTTATTTGGGACTGTGTTTCTTTCCATTTACTCAAATTGTCTTTTTTGTCTCAGGAGAGCTTTATGTTTTGATTTTAATATATATAATATTTTGATACCTTCAAAGCTCCTGATGGGGTTTTATAAAGAGTTTGGCATCACTAGGAAGAGTCAGTTAGCAGAATGTCCAGCCATGGTCTCTTGTCTCAGGACAAGTCACTGGGCCTGAGAACTGTCCCTAGTTCACAGCCCCCATCCCTTGGCAAAGAAAGCAGTGACCCAGGTCTGCGCTCAGTCTCCCTAACCAAAGACCACAAGTTCAGGGAACTGCATCAAGGGGTCGGGAGCCTATATCTCCAAGTTGACTGATGATGACTGAGTACAGGATGAATATATTCGAACAACAAATAAGTGGTCACCACACACATCTACTCCAGCTTGTGATTTATTGACTGCTTATAGGCCAGGCACAGAACTGGGCACCATGCCAGGTGCTGAGACCACAGAGATGAAACAGACTGCTAGTTTAAGGTCTGAGAAACTTAAACAATATAATTAGGGGGAAAAAAGTAATTAGAAAAAAAAAAATGCACATTTACCTTCTATTTTGGAGGTAATTAGTTGTGGGAAAATTGGAGGCAGGAAGGGCCAAAATAAGACAAAATATTGCAAATCTTCAAATTTTCTGCTTTATTTTGATTTGAAAAGTCCTCTCACTGTTTTTCATTTCTCAGGCTTTGGTTTGGTCAGGCTTTTATCCATTGACATTTTGGGGGGTTTATTATTATCGGTTTAAGAAACACTTTGGTTGTTTATCTAAATAGTAGGGCTATTTATTTATTTTTTTATTTATTTATTTTTTTAAATACTTAAGGTTAAATTTTTAAATTTTTTTTATTTTTTTCAATGTTTATTTTATTTTTGGGACAGAGAGAGACAGAGCATGAACGGGGGAGGGGCAGAGAGAGAGGGAGACACAGAATCGGAAACAGGCTCCAGGCTCCGAGCCACCAGCCCGGAGCCTGACGCGGGGCTCGAACTCACGGACCGCGAGATCGTGACCTGGCTGAAGTCGGACGCTCAACCGACTGCGCCACCCAGGCGCCCCAGTAGGGCTATTTAAAATGGAGTCACTTTTCAAAGATAAATCTCTAGGGCTCTGTAATTAAACCTTGTATTAAAAAACTCTTCTAGAGCTATGGGGTTAAAACATGTTTCCATTCTCTGTCATGTGCATGTAGCTTGTAGCGTTAAAGGTGACATCTGTAGAAACTGGTAATTTATGGAAGTGACTTGGTGCTTTTCTAAACATCTCGGACAATTAGAAATTTATTTTAAAAGTGTTGGTGGCATTATAGCCAGCTGCATTAATAAGGAACTCATGGGGCGCCTGGGTGGCTCCGTCGGTTAAGCGGCCGACTTCGGCTCAGGTAATGATCTTGCGGTCCGTGAGTTCGAGCCCCGCGTCGGGCTCTGTGATGACAGCTCAGAGCCTGGATCCTGTTTCGGATTCTGTGTCTCCCTCTCTCTGACCCTTCCCCATTCATGCTCTGTCTCTCTCTGTCTCAAAAATAAATAAACGTTAAAAAAAAATTTTTTTTCAGAAAAAAATAAGGAACTCATAATCTGGTTTGTGAATTATTGAGGCTTGTTTTCTTCAATCTTCTTATCATTAACCTTTTGGACATATAATTTTTTCCCCCCTAAAGACCTAACAAAGGCATGAAAAGGAAAATTCAGCTTAATTTGTTTGGCCACTGATTAAGGAGAAAAAAACATTTAATTCCAGTAGAAGGTAGAATTCATTATTTTATTTTAATTTTTTACTTATTTTTATTTTTATTAAAAATTTTTTTATGTTTATTCAATTTGAAAGACAGAGATAGAGCACAAGCAGGGGTGGGGCAGAGAGAGAGGGGGACACAGAATCTGAAGCATGCCCTAGGCTCTGAGCCGTCAGCACAGAGCCTGACACAGGGCTCGAACTCATGAACTGTGAGATCATGACCAGAGCCAAAGTCAGATGCTCAACCAACTGAGCCACCCAGGCATCCCTATTTTATTTAATTTTTTAAAAATGTTTATTTTTCAGAGAAAGAGAGATACTGTGAGTGGAGGAGAGGCAGATAGAGGGACAGGAGAATCCCAAGCAGGCTCCAGGCTGTCAGCTCAGAGCCTAATGTGGGCTTGAACTCATGAACTGTGAGATCATGACCTGAGCTGAAATCAGGAATCCAATGCTTTACCGACTGAGCCACCCAGGAGCTCTTAGAAGGCATTAATTTAAATATATTCTTTGATTTTCTAGGATTTCATGTGAACCATGCTGTACTTTCTCTTGTTATTTAAAATTTTCTTAAAGCCATAAATTTAAGAATTGTTTGATTAGGAAGTCTACCATTTGCAAGTTACAAATAGTGGCCTTCCCCCATGAAAACTATATAGCACTATGTCATTGAAGGGCAATCTTTAAGTAATTGGTCATATTGCATATTTTTCTCTTGTTTCCAGTCTGACCCTGGAATAAGTATTTGTTCATGATTTTATGATTTCTTTTTAAATATTTTAATGGCTACAGAGCATTACCTGTGGATTTGCTCATTGACTTAAATTTAGGTTACATGTAGGTTAACATAGTTCTCACTGTATAAAATCATACTTTTATAAAAATTCTCAGACATAAAACCTTTCAAGATTTTTAGATCACTTCCTAGAAAGAGTTTCTATGAGTGGAATTTACTGGATTAAAATATGTGAATATTTTTTAAAAATTCCATTACACAATAACTATACATTTAGGGAGGAAAAAGACAAATACACCTTCTATAATTCTCTCCTACCATTTTCTTTTTTTTTTTTTTCATATTTTTATTTATTTTGAGACAGAGAGAGAGAGAGCATGAGCAGGGGAGGGGCAGAGAGAGAGGGAGACACAGAATCCAAAGCAGGCTCCAGGCTCCAAGCTGCCAGCACAGAGCCTGACGCGGGGCTCGAACTCACTGACTGCGAGATCATGACCTGAGCCGAAGTCGGAGGCTCAACCGACTGAGCCACCCAGGCGCCCCTCTCCTACCATTTTCAACAGAATCTTGACAGTTTCTAGATGTGTTTCTAGGTATTATAGATTTATTACATATGAATGTGTATGTATTTGAGAATTTTAAACATTTTCATTTTTTCTACATAAATGATTTTATACATGTTATAATTTTGATTTTTCATGTCAGTAATACAGAACACCTTCTTTTTTAATGGTTGTACAATAGTCCACAGTATGAGTATATGCGTGGCTAAAGGATGAATTCATAGAAGTGGGTTAAAGGCTAAGCATATTGAAATCTTACAGTGTTCCTCAAAAATGCTACTTTAATTAATATTCCAATCAATAATATTTGGATATACCCATCTGCCTACCTTCCACCAATGGATCTTTTCAGTCTCCAAAATTTTTGCTACCAGGAAAATTGTATCTATTCTCTTACTTCACATTTCTTTAATTCTTTTCATATATCTAAAAGCCGTTTTTATTTATTTTTTCCCCTGTGGACTGTTAATGTTCTTTGCCTATTCTATTTCATTGTTGGCCTTTTTCTAAAAAATGGCTTTGTTGAGGTATAATTAATGCATAAAGAATTGCATATATTTGATGTGACATATTTTGCATGTGTCTTAATGTACAATTCAGTCAATTTGGAAATACGTAAGCACCTGTGATACCATTACCATAATCAAGATAATAGATCTATCCAACACCTACCAGGAGTTTCCCTGTGTCCCTGTGTGGGTGTGTATGTTAAGAACACAACCATCAGATTTACCTTCTTAGCCGAATTTGAAGTGCATAATACGTATTGTTAACTACAGGGACTAATGTTGTATAGCAGCTCTCCATAATCTATTCATCTAGTATAACTGAAACTTTAAACCTGTTGTATAAAACTCCCCATTTCACCCTCTCCTTAGCTGCTGGGGAATACAACCCAATGTTGTATTCTCTCCTGTTTTTTTTTTTTTAAATTTTTTTTTTAACGTTTTTATTTTTTATTTTTGGGACAGAGAGAGACAGAGCTGAACGGGGGCGGGGCAGAGAGAGAGGGAGACACAGAATCAGAAACAGGCTCCAGGCTCTGAGCCGTCAGCCCAGAGCCTGACGCGGGCTCGAACTCACGGACCGCGAGATTCGTGACTGGCTGAAGTCGGACGGCATAACCGACTGCGCCACCAGGCGCCCCTGTATTCTCTCCTTTTATGAGCTTGGCTACTTTAGACAGCTCATATAAGTCCTAGAGTATTTGTCTTTATGTCTGTATCGGCTTATTTCACTTCACATAATGTCCTCCAGGTTTATGCATGTTGTTGCAAATGCAGGATTTCTATTTTTAAAGGGAAGTAATATTCCCCTGTATGTATACACCAAGGGAATTCCTTATCTATTCCTCTGTTAATGGACACTTGATTATTTGCATATCTTGGCCATTGTGAATAGTGACGTGATGCACAGGTGAAGCGAAGATATTTCTTCAAGATCCTGATGTTCATTCTTTTGGATATATACCCAGAAGTGAGACTGCTAGATCTCATGGTGTTTCTTGGTTTTTTCCTGATGAGTTTAAGAACTATGTATGCACTGAGAGATTAGCCTGTTGTCTAGCAGTTTGTCATGTGTCTTTTAACTATGTTGTGTTTTTGGCTCCGCAGAGATTTTTAATTTTTACGTAGCTGAATTTATCTGTTTTCTTAAATGGCTTCTAGATTTTATCCCTTGCTTAGGAAGATTTTCTCTATTTTAAAGTTACAAACAACCCCTTCCCCAACACTAATTTCTCCCAAATTTTATTCTGCGGTTCTATGCCTTATGATTTCACATTTCTATTGAAAGCTTTGATCCATCTGGAACTTACTTGATGAAGAAGTGAAGTAGGATTCATACTTAATTGTTTTTCCAGATGGCCACTCTATTGTGCCAATACCACTTATTGAATAACACATACTTCCCCTGCTTTTTGAAATCACATATTAAATATTTATGTGTATTGGGCTGTTTTTTTTTTTTAATAAAATCTTTAATGTTTTTATTCATTTTTGAGAGACAGAGAGAGAGGGAGACACAGAATCTGAAGCAGGCTCCAGGCTCTGAGCTCTCAGCACAGAGTCCAATGTGGGGCTTGAACTCACAAACCATGAGATCATGACCTGAGCCGAAGTTGGACGCTCAATCCACTGAGCCACCCAGGTGCCCCTTATTGGGACTTTTTCTTAACTCTTCATTCCTTTCCATTGATCTATCCATTTATGCTTCAGAAGCAACAATGTACCTATTCACTTATCTTTATAAAATGTTTCCATATCTGAAGGGATGTGCCATATCATACTTTTCTTTTAAAATATCTTCCTGGTTATTTTTTCCTTCTTTCTTTTCTTTTCTATTTTTTTTTTTTTTTCATTTCATATAAACTTCAGGATCAGTGCTGTAGTTTTCAAGAAATCTGATTTGGGGTTGGGGAAGAAGGAAGGGAATACATTAAATTTATGGATACCTTTGTATAGAGCTGATATTTTATTTAATATTATAAATTTTATAATTTTATAACTTTTACTAATTTTAATTTTATTAATATTGTTAATATTGTATCTTACTATTTAAGAGGAGAGTATGTCTTGCTTCATTTATTTCTTTAATGTTTCTCATCAAAGATGATAGATCTTGCATCTTACTGTTAAGTTTATTTAAAAATAAGTTTTCTGGGATGCCTCGGTGGTTCAGTTGGTTAGGCACCACACTTCGACCCAGGTCATGATCTTGTGGTTTGTGAGTTCGAGTCCCTCATCGGACTCTCTGCTTTCAGCATTACAGCCTTCTTTAGATCCTCTGTCCCCTTCTCTCTCTGCCCCTCACCTGCTTGTACTCTCTCTCTCTTAAAAATAATAAATATTTAAAAAATATTTAAATTTTCTCAAAAGTATATTATCTTCCTGGTACTAATTTTAAGTGAGTCTTTTCTTTTTTACATGTTTTAGCTGTTTGTTTTTTTTACTTAAAAATTTTTTTAATGTTGAAAATTTATATTCCAGTTAGTTAGCATATACTGTAACAGTGATTTCAGGAGTAGATTCCTTAATGCCCCTTACCCATTTACCCATCTCCCCTCCCACAACCCCTCTAGTAACCCTCTGTTCTCCACTTTAAGAGTCTCTTATATTTTGTCCCCCTCCCTGTTTTTATATTATTTTTGCTTCCCTTCCCTTGTGTTCATCTGTTTTGTATCTTAAAGTTCTCATATGAATAAAGTCATATGATATTGTCTTTCTCTGGCTAATTTCACTTAGCATAATACCCTCTATTTCCATCCACATAGTTGCAAATGGCAATATTTCATTCTTTTCGATTGTCAAGTAATAGTCCATTGTATGTATATACCACATCTTCTTTATCCATTTATCCATCGATGGACATTTGAGCTCTTTCCATACTTTGGCTATTGTCAATCGTGCTGCTGTAAATATTGGGGTGCATGTGTCCCTTTGAAATAGCATACCTGTCTGTATACCTTGGTAAATACCTAGTAGTGCAATTGCTGGGTCATAGGGTAGTTCTATTTTTAATTTTTGAGGAACCTCCATACTGTGTTCCAGAGTGGCTGCACCAGCTTGCATTCCTACCAGCAGTGCAAAGAGATCCTCTTTCTCCGCATCCTCGCCAACATCTGTTGTTGCCTGAGTTGTTAATGTTAGCCGTTCTGACAGGTGTGAGGTGGTATCTCATTGTGGTTTTGATTTGTATTTCCCTGATGATGAGTCATATTGAGCATTTTTTCATGTGTCGGTTGGCCATCTGGATGTCTTTCTTTGGAGAAGTGCCTATTCATGTCTTTTGCCCATTTCTTCACTGGATTATTTGTTTTTTGGGTGTTGAGTTTGATAAGTTCTTTATAGATTTGGATACTAACCCTTTATCTGATATGTCATTTGCAAATATCTTCTCCCATTCCTTCGGTTTGCCTTTTAGTTTTGCTGATTGTTTCCTTTGCTGTGCAGAAGATTTTTATTTTGATGAGGTCCCAATAGTGCACTTTTGCTTTTGTTTCCCTTGCCTCTGGAGATGTGTTCAGTTAAGAAGTTGCTTGCGGCCAAGGTCAAAGGTTTTTGCCCTGCTTTCTCCTCGAGGATTTTGATGGCTTCCTGTCTTACATTTAGGTCTTCATCCATTTTGAGTTATTTTTGTGTCTGGTGTAAAAGTGGTCCAGGTTCATTTTTCTGCATGTCGCTGTCCAGTTTTCCCCAGCACCACTTGCTGAAGAGACTGTGTTATCCCATTGGGTATTCTTTCCTGCTTTGTCAAAGATTAGTTGGCCATACGTTTGTGGGTCCATTTCTGGGTTCTCTATTCTGTTCCATTGATGTTAGTGTCTGTTTTTTGTGCCAGTACCATACTGTCTTGATGGTTACAGCTTTTGTAATACAGCTTGAAGTCTGTAGCTGGTTGTTTTTATATACCATAGGTATTGATTTTTAAATGTTATTTTTCATCCACCTACCTTACTTTATTGCCTTTTGCTTGTAACAGTTGTTCCCCAGATTATTTTGGGTATCAGTAATGAGGTCATATTGTGTGTAAATGATGTTTATTCATCTCTTCCAGTTTTTCTACCTTTTATTTCATTTTTATTTTTAAGTGTATCAATCTATAACTATAGAACAGTATTAGCTAATACTAATACGTGTGAGAGTGGATATCCTTGTCCAATGCCTTCAGGGTTTCAGCATTAAATATTATCTACTCTTGAAAAGCTCTTGGTTTTATGTGCTCTTGTTCCTGACTGTCTAACTGAACTCCTCTATTCTAGTATCTATCTATTCATCTCCTCTTCTCCTCTCTCCGAGTCTCAAATTGTCTTATGTTATCTACAAATAATGATTATTTTTTCTCCTTTCAGTTTTCTGTTTTCTTAAATCTTTCTCTTTTATTACATTGCTCAGGATGTATGTATGATGTTGAAAGCAGGGTAGCAGAGGACATTCTGGAAAGGAAGTGGTTTTAATGTCTCATTTTTAAGCATAATGGGACTGTAGGTTTTTTGGCTATCAAGAATGATTTTCATATGAAGGTTATTCTCTTACTGTTCTGATATCCATTAATAAATTTCCTACTTTTTTTGAAAACAGTCTTGTATTCATGGGATAAAGCCTTTTGTGGTCTACAATGTGAAAACATATTGATAGATTCAGTTCATCAATATTACTTTGAGGATTTTATTTTGTATTCACCCCATTCTCAGTACTTACTGGAATTATGGCCTTTGTGACATGGGGAAGTTACTTCATCGCTCCGTGCCTCAGTTTCTCCTCCAGAAAACTGGAATAATAGTAAGAGATCTTGCCTCCCAGCATTGGGGTGAAGTATATAAGTCCATGGTATATGGTAAATCTTCAGTAAATGTCAGCCATCATTAATCATTGACACTGTAACTGATCCTGTTCTCTTGTTTTTTTTTTTTTTTTAATTTTTTTTTCAACATTTATTTATTTTTGGGACAGAGAAAGACAGAGCATGAATGGGGGAGGCGCAGAGAGAGAGGAGACACAGGATCGGAAGCAGGCTCCAGGCTCTGAGCCATCAGCCCAGAGCCCGACGCGGGGCTCGAACCTCACGGACCGCGAGATCGTGACCTGGCTGAGTCGGACGCTTAACCGACTGCGCCACCCAGGCGCCCCCTGTTCTCTTGTTAATTGTGTGTGTGTGTTGTTGTGTGTGTGTGGGTGTGTGTGTGTGGTATGGGTCTATGCTGTCCTTTTTGCATTTTGATCTCCATGTTATGCCAGCTGATTAGATTGAGTGGGGAAACTTGCCATGTTTTTACTACACTCTGCAATAATTCAACAATGTTAGAATGATGATTGCTTGAAGGTTGCCTGTGCCTGGTGAAGGTCCTTGATGAACTTTTCAATTTCTCATATGCTTCCTTTGTCTATTCAGCTTTCTATTCAAGGCCAAGGTTTAGCATTTGTATTTTCCAGGAAATCATCAGTTTCTGATCTCTCTCTCTCTTTTTTTTTTTTATCAGTGGTATGTCTTCTCATTTCTCACTCTTTTTTTGTTACTCAGATTTTACCTCTCCTACCATTACCTCATCCCTGCCCCACCCTTACACACACATACACACACACACACATTCACATACATACACAGACACACACAGAGGACAGCTCATCATTGCTGTTATGGATAATTCAACTAGAAAAAAATGGGGCCACAGGAGAAAAGAGTTGGGCAGTGGTTCATGTAGATAGAACTGTTGTAAAATGTAAAAGGAGACTTTTTATCTCACATCAGATAATATATATGTAAAGATTTTGGCTCAGTTATGTGTAAATTAATTCAGAGCCTCCAAGAAGCTGTCACTAGATGAGATTAATTAAGCAAGGACTTTATGAAGGGAATGCTTATCCCAGGGTCCTGTGAGGAGCGGTAGGGAGGGCACTGGGTAAGGCTGGGAGAGCCCCAAGCCTGGAGGCAAGTGTGGCCTGAATGTGGAAGAGAGGGGGGGCATTGGGTGGAAGCCTCTTACCTGCCCAGCAGTCTATGGGAGCTTCTTCAGAGCTTTAGGAGTTCGGGTTAGTTCTGCACCTGCTTTAGCACCTGGGCTGAGCTCAGTCATTTGGCAGCGGGCCGCTTAAGGGAGGCCTGGCTTCCGCGGCAGCTGTTCCCTGTCAGCTCTGTCTCCACTGCTGGAGGTCTGCAGGATGCATTTGAGTGACTGTCAGAGTAAAAGCTTCCTAACAGTGAGAACTTCCTAGCGGTGGAATGACTGCAAAGACTTGCTACTGCAGATGTTTAAGCAGAAGGATGTTGGTGCAGGGGTGGTGGGGGTGGGTGGGTTGCTTAGGTTTGAGGGAGCCTCAACCTTCAAGTACCATTTTCTGTCCTCTTGCCCCCCCATCCCCAACCCTTCCTTTTCTCTCTCTGGTTCTTCTCCTCCCCTTCTCTGCTCCCTGCTCTTAACCTCCCCCCCCCCCCCCCCCAACCATCCTTCCCATCCTCCTCCTTTCCTCTTTCTTCTCAGGTCTCTGTCTTTCTCTCTGTCCACATACACACACACTCACATGCATGCGGTTGGGGTGTGTGTTATCACTCTTCCTACTTCTTAAGCTTTGTTTACAAATAAAACATTTCTTTTAATATTGAAATTAAACACCTCAGCACCTCCCTGCCTTCTCCCTTCCCTCAAACTGTCTTTCTCCCTCTCCTCTCTCTCTCCAGGGCTTTGTCTCTCCATTAAGTTCAAGAATCTTGCAGCTGACTTGGTTTCAGTCCTGGTGTGCACACAGTCAGGGAAATAATACTGTGAAATGGGCCAGGGAGCTTCTGTCCTCCTGTCCTTCCGCTCCTGCTGTCCTTTGGAGTCACTGTTGAAAACCAAGGTGTATTGTTCATTGGTGGTTAAATTTTCAGGTTTTGATGGGAGGCAGTGAAGGTTCTTATGTACACCCTTTTTAAATTTTTATGTAAAAAATTTTTTTAATGTTTATTTTTGAGAGAGAAAGACAGAGCACAAGAGGGAGAGGGAGACACAGAATCTGAAGCAGGCTCCCGGCTCTGAGCTGTCAGCGCAGAGCCCCATGTGGGGCTTGAACTCACGAACGGTGAGATCATGACCTGAGCCGAAGTTGGAATGCTTACACCCAGGTGCCTCAACTCACATACACCCTTTCTTCCCCCCCCCCCCCCCCCCGCCCCAACATGCCGAGGGGCACCCATAGTGCTAGAGGCTGGGGCAGGGGAGACTGCCAATGTCAAGTAGGTAAGGTGTCCAGGAAAAGCTGCGGATTGCACCCAAGACATCAGCCTGATGGTCCCTTCTCCTGCTGAGGCTTCCATTAGAAACTCCTAGTATCTTTTGCCAGCCCACTGGCGTCCTCCAGGCATGGCTGACTAATTTTGAACCTTAAAATATTAACGTGACTAGCTAATGTAGATATACTTACTGTGCCACAGGTAGTGGTCTCAATATGTTACATGTATCAGCTCAATTCTTTCTCAAGCCACACCTCTGAGAGTTGATGAGAAAATGGGGTACAGAAAGGTCAAGTGGTGTGCCCGGGCCCCAGAGCTAACAGACAGGAGAGCTGGGATTGGAAGCCCTCTGGTCTGATTCTTTCTTCTGAATGTAATCATCATGCTTCCTTGCCTTCGAAAGGGAACAGGCTAGGGTCCTGATCCCCTTGTCAGGAGATTCCCGTGCCCACCCACCTAGTTTATTTCACAGAAACTTGGTAGTTTAGTGAGTGACAACTGGTAGTCATGGGCTGCCTCTGGGCCGCAGACATGATTCATATGACCTGCATGGTATTTTTGTAATATGTATTTTATTTGTCTCAAAGAAATGTATTAGCTTAAAATATCTAATATTACTAAAAAGGTTTGTGAAAAATAGCTGTTTCCTGAGATCCGCCCTGCTCCTTGGATTCTGGTCTCCAGAGGCAGCCGTGCTGAAGTCTTTTCCTTGGTAGCCACCTCTGTATGTCTCAGTAATAAATACTGCTATTTCTTCATCTATCCATGTTAGGTATTATCTATTGACTTCCAACCATGGAGGGTTTTGTATGTTTGTTTGTTTGTTTTGCCAACCAAAATAAAAAATAGTGTTATTCTGGTATCTCTGAAGCACAGGGAGGGAGGAAAGAAGGAAGGAAGGCTGGAAGAGAAAGAAAGAAAGAGAGAAAGAAAGAAAAGAAAAAGAGAGGGGGGAAGAAAGGAAAAAAGAGGGAAAGAAGGAAGGAAGGAGAAGAAGAAAGAGAGAGAGGGAAAGGAAGGAAGGAAGGAATGTAGGAAGGAAGGGGGAAAAGAAAGGGTGGGGGAAGGAAGGAAGGAAGAAAACAAGGAAAAGAAACTATCCCACATTTTAGCCCCACCTCCAAGTCAAGAGGCTGCCCCTACCGGCAGAGCAGTCCAAGGGCCAGGTCAGTCCTGCCCAGGGCTCCACGGGGGACCAGCCCCTGGGTTTGGTTCCTCAGGCCTGACTGGGAGGCTGTCTGCTTCCGTTTAGAGAACCCAGGCTCTGGACTAGGGAGGAGAGACAGAGGTCAAGGTCAGAGGTCTAGACCACTCAGTTCAGGTGCTCCAGCACCTGTAGCCAGAAGTCAAGGTTAAGATGTGGCAGCCAAAGCCGCCCAGTTCCATGGTGCAGCGGAGAGGGCCAGAGGCCAGGGGCCTGAGTACTTCATCCTGGGTTGGCATCCAGAGGGCACTAGACCGCTCAGAAGGGATGCTCCAGCAGGGGCTGGGCTTTGTGCTTCTCGGCAAGGGCAGGCCACTCTCAGGAGCACTGCTGTCTAAGCAAGGACTGTCCTGGGCTGCTCTAGGAGGTGAGGCACTGGTGCAGATACCTGGGCTGAGGCTGAGGGTTAGGGGCGCCTGAGGTTTTGGGGATGCCCCCTATTGGGGCTCTCAAGGTTGGCGCCCCTTCAGATTCTCCCAGCCCCTTCCTCCTCTCCCAGGCTCCACTTCCCACTGGGACCCTCAAAACTGAGGAGACCAGGGTCAGGGGCCTTTGAAAGCTGGGGCCCTCAGTGGGGGCCAGAGAAGTGGGGAGCAGTTCAGGGCATCGAGGGGGGCGCGCCAGTCACCAGGGCCGTGCAGGGAGGAGCGGTTACGAGGCGGGGTGACTGCAGGCCGTGCACACGCTGCTGCCCTGTGAGCCCTGTGACCCTGGGCCTGCAGCGGCGCCGCTGCCATGCTCCCGGTTTGGTGCTCCTGTTAGGGTCCTTCCGGTAGGCTCTCCTAGTACGGAAGCGGCGCCAATGCCCTGCTCCTGGTGGGGTGCTCCCTTTGCGATGCTCCCTTTGCGATGCTCCCTTTGCCGTCCTCCTGGTATGGTGCAGTGCGCCTCGGAAGCGGCGCCGCTTCCGTGCCCTTGGTGGAGTGCTTCCGGTGCGGTGCTCCTCGGAGGCGGCGCCACCCACTGCCCCTCCCCCCCTCCCCCCCCGCCCCCCCCCCTCACTGTCTCCGGTGGCTGCAGGAGAAGGGGTGCAGGAGTAGAGGTAACGTTTGCAAAGTCTTGCCTATCTTAAGATGTAGTTTATCTGCCATCGTAGCTGACTGATAGTTTGGCTAGATACGGAATTCTTTTCCTCCGAATTTCAAGGCACTGCTTCATTTGTTGCCAGATTCCAAAGAGGCTGACCCTTGGCGGGTGACTTTTTTCTCTCTGGAAGCTTTGAAAATCATCTTCATATCCTTGATTTTCTGAAGTTTCATGATAAATGCCTTAGTCTCTCTCTCTCTCTCCCCCTTCTTTTGTAGCAGGCATTCCATGGACGTTTTGATCTGGGCATAAAGATCCTTCTGGAGATCTATATTATTATTTCTGTGAGAATCACTCTCCATTAAGTTCTCTTTTCTCATTAGGGAATTCATACTATTCTCACGCTGGGCCTCGTAGATTCTCCACTTTGCCCACGTTTTCCCTCCTGTTGTCTATCTCTTTGTCTTTTTGTTCTGCTTTCTGCAGGTGGCCCTCGCCTTTATCATCCGACATTTCCATAGAATTTTGACATTTTGGGGCGCCTGGGTGGCTGAGTTGGTTGGGCATCCAAAATGGCTCGGGTCATGATCTCGTGGTTTGTGATTTCCAACCTGCACCGGGCTCTGTGCTGACAGCTCAGAGCCTGGAGTCTGTTTTGGATTGTGTGTCCCCCTCTCTCTCTGCTCCTCCCCTGCCCCTGCTCTGTTTCTCTCTCAAAATTAAATAGACATTTTTAAAAAATTAAAAAAAAAAGAATTTTTGACATTTTAGTCATATATATATATACACATATATATGTATATATATTTTAGTTTACAAGAGTTCTAACTTTCTTATTTCTAAAACTGTTTTTAAAATGTTTGTTTTTTGAGAGAGCATGAATGGGGGAGGGGCAGAGAGCGGAGACAGAGGATCCCAAGCAGGCCCTGCACTGTGAGTCCACTATGTGGGTCGGAACTCACCAACCCTGAAATCATGACCTGAGCTGAAGTTGGATGCTTAACCTACTGAGCCACCCAGGCGCCCTGCCTCCCTCCTTCTTACTCCATAGATGCAATAACCTCTTTTTATCACTCTGAAGATGCATTTATTTTTCTCCAGTTTCTGCAGTGTCTCTCTTACCTGGAACTTCTTGTTTGTGTTTTTGTTTTGACCCTCTTGATTCTTGTCTCTCTGTGGAGCTGTTCACTGGTTCCATATTTGATGCCTGAGAGCAACAGCTATTCAGCAGCTGGCTGGAGCTGTGTGGGGGTGTGGCAGGGAGGGCACCAGTGGGTGGGCTCCTCGATGGGCTCATTTCTCTGGAAGGTGACCAGGCAGTCAGTACCTTTTCTTTGGGCTACCTCCAGAAGTCAGTATCTCTAGGCCTTTTCTCTGGGGCCCGTGATTGTTTCCAGAGAAAGCCCTCTGCTTATAAGCAAGGAGATGGGATTTTGTAAACTGGTGGGGTGAGGGGAGTTTCATGGCTTATTTTGTGGTCTTGTCACACAGTCCCTTATTTTCATTCAGGGGTTTTATCTCTCTCTGGTGCCTGGTGCTCCCCAACCCGGGGCCTTTGGGGTGTAATATTACCAGAGAATTAGCCTTGCGTCCACACTAGGATGTGGGAGAAGTAGATGTTGGCTGCTGGGGGTGGGAAAAAGATCTGGGGAGGGAGGTTTCATCTATGTACTTTTTTTTTTTTTTTTTTTTTTTTGAAGAGTGCAAGCAGGGGAAGGGCAGAGAGAGGGGGACAGAGGATCTGAAGCAGGCTGTGCACTGACAGGCAGACAGCAGTGAGTCCAATGTGGGGCTCGAACTCACAAACCCCAGCCGAAGTCAGATGCCCCACCAACTGAGCCACCCAGGTGCCCCATCTTTTATGTACTTTTAATCAATCTTCCTGTTTTCAGGCATTCCCCACACTCCACATTCCAAGATCCATAGTGCTTCCGATTCCTTAGCCTTTTGGGTTCTCTGGTACTATTTGACTTGCTTCTTGACCTGTTTAGCTGCCATTTTAATGGGGTTTCAGATCATGTGCTGAACCTGCCGTATTTAACCGGAACTCTTGCCATACCTAACTTTCAACACCTTCCCTCTTCTTCATTTGGTGTTCTACTTCTGGGATATTTATTATCTCCACATTTCCTCCTCTTTGCCCCTGATTATCTGTTATCTAGTGACTCTAATTCCTGCTTCCCTTTTGCGTTCCCTGTGATTGTTGCAAGCCTTTCCTCTGTCATTAATTCCATTTTCAGTTCTGTTTTTGTTCTACTAATGCTGTTGTTTTGGTCCTCTCTTTTCTTAGCTCTGCAGTTTCCCTTTCTACCTAATTCTGTTGCCATCAATTTTGTACTTTTGTTTTATTGAATTCACGTCCTTATTATGTTTTATAGTAGAAGACAACTTCTGGGCACTGTATTCTTTTTTGGGGGAGGGGCTAGTTCACCTTTCTTATGCATGCTATGTTCTTTCATTATTTATTCAATATCCTGTGGTACTTTTTGCCCTGTTTCTATGCCATTTCTTTTTGACTTGTTCATGCTTGGTATGTTCTATTCATACCTTGTTTTGTTATATTATAGTCAAGATGAATGATTTCTTTAGAGTCTTCCTACCACCTGAGACCTGTTTCAGTGCCCTTTCAAAGCCAGCTTGAAGCCTGGTCATTTGAAGATGGGACAGGGCGGAAAGGCTCAGCTTGGCCTTGTGTCGCCTGTGAGTGACTTGGTTAAGTGCTGTGTGGTGTTGATTCCACATCTGCAGGAAAGCGTCCTCTTCCTGTCTGTGTGGGGGGGTGTCTTCGGGATTTAGGTGAGACCCCTACTTGGCCATGGAGTGCTGGGGCCTCTACGTCTGATGGAGACAGTCATCGTAGTTGTTCACACCTCTCATTTCCTTTCTCACTTCTGTCCGTCACTTGGGTTAAAAGAAAAGGGTACCTGAGAGTGTAGGCACCATCACTAATAATTCACAGTGGAAAATTGTCATGAAATTTCATCTAGATCTTTTAACGATCTCTCTGCCCCTTCCCCAGTTTTTCCCTCCTTCAAAGAGTCTTACTGAATTTGTCTACCATTTTGTTTTCAGTTCTGCTAAATTCTTCTTCACTGCTGGGAATATTTAGCACTAGCTCCTTCCTCCTTTCGGCCTAGCCTCTGGCTAGACCAGGGCTCCCAGGACAGCCAAGTCGGCAGAGAAGGTGTTCAGACAGCAGCCACAATAATGCCAGCAAGTCAAAAAAGCCACCAGGACAAAAGGTGGTGCTGATTGGCACTCCAGTGACCTCTTTCTGTCAAAGAAATCAGGGTGTGCACTGTATTTGATTGAGGTCTGCAGGACGCCTTTATTGGGCAATACTCTAACATTTGTTGGGGAATCTGTGTTATTTTTTTAAATGCTCACTTTCCTCGGAGACAAGACAGACAAGATGAGGTTTTCTTAGAGGGTCAGATAATATAAAAATCACCACACTGACATTTGTCTTTTCTTCAGACTTTCAAGTGTTTTTGAAGTAGTCTGTTACAAGCTTCACAAGCATTGTAATTAAGCCGCTACAATTCCTAGAAAGCTTTATGTCTCCTGCAACCCCACCTCTCTGTCTAGCAGACTAAGCACGCGTTTGGCTAGCATCTGCATAATATGACTGAAGTTGGAGACGTTTTCATGCAGCGGTGATATCAGCTAGAAGAGGCAAAGCAGCTTGGATTCCCCAACACCTTGGTGTTTTGTTTTCCTTTAAAAAATTTTTAAAATGTTTATTTATTTGTGAGAGCGAAAGAGACAGTGCAAGAGAGGGAGGGGCAGAGAGAGAGAGAGAGAGAGGGAGACACAGAATCCGAAGCAGGCTCCATCCAGGCTCTGAGCTATCAGCATAGAGCCGGATGCGGGGCTCGAACTCACAAACCATGAGATCGTGACCTGAGCCGAAGTCGGACGCTTAACCAAATGAGCCACCCAGGAAACCCCACAACACCTTGCTTATACACACTGACCCTATCGCGTGACCAGCAGAAGAGTCGATGTGTCTGCAGAGTCCTAGATGTTCTAGAGCTTCCAGGCTCAAGATGATCCTCTTTATTCCTAATGCAGGTTTATCCCCTGTGATTTCGTGCTTTGTGCTTAATAGAGCAGCATGCCCTCCCTGAGCCCTCTGGTACGTCTTGCTTCCGAATGATCGCTTATTAAACTTCCGTGTAACTTTTCCCATTATAAAAGCATACTTGCTAGGGCACCTGGGAGTAGTGCCCGCACACTCTTCTCCTCCCTTGGTGGGGCTCCACCCGAATTCTGGTCTCTCCTCATGGGTTTGGTCACAAGCACATTACCATTTTACAGGCTGCTGATCTTTATCTCAGGTATTTCTGCTAGTGCCTCCCTGCTAGTTACTGAAACAACTTATCCTTCTCTCCATGTCCCTTCAATACAGAATGATTCACTCTTAGCCAATCACAGTTAACCTATAGATGGCTGCGATCACTCCATTTCTTTTCCTCTTTTCTCCCAGACTAGAAAGGCCGCAAGTTCTTTTCATCTCTGCTAAAGTCTGTTGGTGGAGGTAATAATTTTCCCAAGCTGCTATTCACCTGTCTTTGGGCCATATTGGGGAGATAACTAGCGAGAATGCTCCATAATTAGTTGCTTTAACTTCTGTCTCCTCTATTGCTCTAGGTGAGGCACATATGTACCAGAACCTTCTGTGTCCTCTGTTTAGCACCATCTGTTGGACTGTAATGACATGCAGTGTCCCCCTTCACTGTTTGGTGGATTTTTGAGACATACACACAGACATGCTATTTTTTGTCCATTTGTGTTAGGTCTTCTGGGAAAGAGAGTTTGTATTGCAGCCTCACTTTGATATGTTTAACCTGAAACCCCTACACATTTTACTGCTTCATTTACCAAGTTATCTCTTTTTTCTTAAGAGATTCTTCCATTGTTTCTGTGTTTAACAAACTCTTCCCAATCCAAGAGCAGATGAAAGATTCATTTACATATTCTTCTGTATGTTTGTATGTGCGATTGAACACTAAATTGCACTTAAAAATTGTCTGAAATTTATTGTAAAGGTCTCCAGTAAAGGTCTAACTAGACAGACACACAAATGAAATGAAATACCGCACTTGCTTGCCCCAACATTATTGATTGGGAGAGATATTCTTTCAGTCCCCTTCCTTCCTTCTTGCCTCTATCCCTCTTTCCCTTTCTCTTTTCTTTGACTTTCTGTTTTTATTTTTCTCCCTCCCTTCCTTTAAAATTTATTTACGTGTATATAATTTTATACACAGACACAATTTGCATAAATGCACAGTATAATTATTACATAGTATTTTTGGTGCCTTTCTCACTGTCCTTTTCTTGCTGCTGCTTTCGACACTCCTGCCCTTGACCCACATCACACACACCCCAACGCTAAGTGTGTGTACGTAAAGATACAGGTGTATATATACATGTGTATATTCCTATTCATTCACATAACATGTACAGTTTTAAAATTAGAGTATCTTTTACAACTTCAAGCACAGATCTAAGGCAGAGGAATAACTGAGTGAGTGCCTCTGATAATTGTCCAGAAGAGGAAAAACAAGTAATTGGTTCTTACTTTTCTGATCGTGTTCTCAGAAGCCCGCCTGAATTCTAAGAAGTCAAACCAGAGTTTCACTGGTTTTTATTTTTTCCAGCATTTTTATTTTAGGTGAAGCTTACTACATAGGAAAGCCCACTTATTTTCCCTATTTTGTTTTAGGGGAGGAACATCTTGTGTAATCAGTGCGTTTGGCATGGACTTTGTATGGACTTTCCCATTACTTCCGTGTATAACATTTATGGGTCTGTAATCTTTCCTTATCTATTAGGGATAGAGGTGTATGCTAACGTTTTTACCATTGAATGTTTCTGTTAATTTTGAAGAACATGAACTAATTCACGTGCTATGTGAGAGTACAATTTGAGTAAGATGGGATACCCATGTGTGCAAAGCTGGTGAAAGTGAGGACCTGCACCTAAATCAAGAATAAAGCACAGGGGCACCTGGGTGGCTCACTCACCTAAGCGTCCGACTCTTGGTTTCAGTTCAGGTCGTGATCTCACAGTTCGTGGGTTCGAGCCCCGTGTTGGGCTCTGTGCTGACAGCTCAGAGCCTGGAGCCTGCTTTGGATTCTGTGTCTCGCTTTCTTTCTGCCCCTCTGCCACTTGCACTCTGTCTCTCAAAAGTAAATAAACATTAAAAAAATGTTTTTTTAATTTAGAAAGATTAAAGCATAAAATATTGAATGCCTTGAGATAAAAGGGCCATGGAATCTTAAGGGAGACCCTATGAAATGATGTATTTTCCCATTAGATAGAAAATATTTTTTTTATGTATTTATTTATTTTTGAGAGAGAGAGGGAGAGAACACAAGCGATAGAAGGGCAGAGAGAGAGTGGGAGACACAGAATCTGAAGCAGGCTCCAGGCTCTGAGCTGTCAGCACAGAACCCGATATGGGGCTCAAACTCACAAACCAGAGATCATGAACTGAGTTGAAGTCAGGTGCTTAACTGACTGAGCCACTCAGGCGCCCCGAAAATAATTCTTAATTTATCTCTTTGATGGACCATTTCAGTAGCCTCATTCTTGATTTCTTAGTCCCTCTTTTCTTTTCCATCCATTTACTGCAGCCCCAGTGATCTTTGTTAAAATGCACATTTGATAAAGTTGTTCCATTGCTAAAGACCCTGCCTACCTCTCCCATGCACTTAGAAGAAGTCTTAAAATTCTTAAATTAAATTACAGCTCCTTGCATAATCTGGGTGCTGCCTGTCTCTTAAGCTTCACCAGACCTTGCTTTCTTCCTTGTTGAAATGTTGTGGTCCAGCTACACCTCCCTTGATTTAGTTCCTCTGTTGGAGGAAGGTCTTTCCTGCCTCAGAGCCCTCACACATGCAGTTCCTACAATGCCCTCCTTCACCTCCCCTTTTCCTTTTTTATCCCATCTGATTTTTCCTCCCTCAAGCCTCACTTTGAGTCTCCGTTCCCCAGTAACCCAGTCCTAAATGGCCCACCTCAGTCTAAACTAGGTCCTGTGTTAGTCTGCAGTCCCTGAGATGAGACTCTCGGATGGGATTAAACATGCGAGGATTCCATTAGGGCAACCACCCGTGAGAAAAAAAATGGGGAAGGAACTGGCAAAGATGGGAAGGGCTACCAGACCCCCAGACAAATCCAGCCTCCTGGGAAAGAGAGGGGGAAAGTATGTTGAGCGGAAGCCTGCAAGACTCTCTTGCATTCTCAGGAAGCTTCCCCAAGGCCGCTGGGGGGTGGGGGGAGCTTCTAGCCACAGTCAACCATAAGAGGAACCCCCTGCCTTCCACGGCCGTGCACCGGGATGGACTGGGAGCAGCCCAGGAGGAAGGTGTGGCCTCCACATAATAGATTTCAGATGATAGATTTCAGAGCTGACAGCGGCTTCCTTGGTCACTCATGCTTTCTGTAGTTGGAGGACCGTGAAGCGAAGTGTTTGTGGCCACCACAGGATCCACGTGACATAGTCTCTCATTGCACCGCGTGCTTTTTCTTCATTAACACTTGTCACATCTGCAGTTGTGCCAGGGCAGAGACTGGGTCTGTGTTTTTCGTCTCTGTGTCCCAGTAGTCAGGGAAAACCAGCCCATCGTAGACACTCAGTTAAGCCTGTTGATCAATGTAGTCTTAATTTCAAGTTTGTAAGTAGAAGTGACTCTGTATATGAAATACATGCCTTCCACAATCCAATTTTCTGTTAAAACTTTATACCTGTTACTCCTGTATCTAAGGGTTGGAGCCAGTTGTGCAAAAAGGGAGCTCAAAATGTGAGCACTGGGATTAGATTTCTGTTAGCTTCTAGGGGAAGCTCTGGTGATGAGATAGATCTTGGAATGAAGGAAGGAAGGCAGGGGGAGGGAGAAAGGGAAGGAAGGAAGAAAGGAGAGAAGGAAGGGAGGGAAGGAGGAAAGAAGGAGGGGAGG
This sequence comes from Lynx canadensis, assembly GCF_007474595.2. Taxonomy (NCBI): domain Eukaryota; kingdom Metazoa; phylum Chordata; class Mammalia; order Carnivora; family Felidae; genus Lynx; species Lynx canadensis. Next base: position 35,893,680 of record NC_044320.2, on the reverse strand, counting down.
AAGAAAGGAGGAGAGGAAGGGAAGGGTAGGGAAGGGAAGGGAGGAAGGAAGGAAGGAAGGAAGGAAGGAAGGAAGGAAGGAAGGAATAGCAGATATTTTGTCTCACTTGGTCAACACTATGTCCCCTGCACCTAAGTCAGTGCCTGTTGCACAGTAGGAGCTCAGTTAAGGTTTATTCAATGAATTGAGAGAGGGCAGGGTGTGTGTGTGGGGTGGGTGGGTTGGTGGAGGAGGGAACCTTTTGCCAAGCATGCATATCATTTTTACTTTATCCTCAAATAGAAGAGTGTTTATGTGTCTACAAAGCACACCTACAAATTAGCCAGTAGTGTATGCATCTTCCTACAACTTGTCCTGTAATCATTTTGATGTTAATAAAGATCCCTGTGTAGTCCCAGAGAAGTGGTATGATCCTTCTGGACCTCAGTTTCCCCATTTGTAAAGCGAGAAGTTTGGAGTCGGTAATGATGAAGGATTCTTTCAGCACTTACATGCTATATGATTCTCTTCACAAACATGGAAACAAGTTGTATGTCAGGCCGTTGTGAAATACACGGACGTATAGAGTAGATCTAGTTCCAAGGAGTTTTGGAACACATTTCATAAAATATGAGATGCTTTTCAAATTTTCATTTCTCTTCTAAGTAGGCCTTTTGGTCACAAACTGGGAGGGTTCACAGAGTAGAAATCTGTTCTTGAAAGGAGTCAGTGGGGCTTTTCCATTTATTTGGGTGAGGAGGGAAGGGTGCACAGTCGAAGCCTCATGCTTTGGAGCGACAAATCAAATAAAGGTTGCTGTGACCAGCTTTTATGTGTGAAGCAGAGAAAAGGAAACTAGGAATTCTGAATGCCACAATGAGGAAAGTGCCCAACTTACCAGTTCCCTCAAGCTAATTCCTTCAGTCCCGTACTTCACTCTCAGCTGGATGGTCTTTTCTTCCATCTATATTCAGTTATAAAACAATATTAAATAAAATCTACTAAATCGAGACATCACTCACAGTTCCACCAGCCAATGTTAATTGTTTTTATTTTTCTTTGTTTTGCTGGTTCATAACCTCATTTACTTACTCATTGACTCACGCTTACTTGTTTAAACGCCGTTGATAGGATAGTCAATCAGTAGTCAGGTCCTTAGCAGAATGCCCCTCCATTTGGGTGTGTCTGCTGTTTTTCTCATGATTAGCCTGGGGTTATGGGTTTTAGGAAATAATACCACCGAGGTGAGGCATCTTTCTCATCACATCATGTCAGGCTGGGCATGATGTCACTAGTTATGTCAACCTTCATCACTCGGTTAAGGAGCCGCTGACAGGTTTCTCCCCTGTGAAGTTACTGTTTTTCTCCTTCCAAATGATTGAATCAGTTTTGGTTATATTTTTCTAGAAATGTTTCCATTTTGTCTAAGTTTTCAAATGCATTAGCATTAAGGAATTTGGAAATTCTTATTTATTTATTTATATTTTTTAATTAAAAAATTTTTTTATATGTTTATTTATTTTTGAGAGAGAGACAGAGCATGAGCAGGGGAGGGGTAGAGAGAGAGGGAGACACAGAATCTAAAGCAGGCTCCAGGCTCTGAGCTGTAAGCACAGAGCCTGACGTGGGGCTCAAACTCACTAACCACGAGGTCATGACCTGAGCCGAAGTCTGACCTCAGCTGAAATCTGACTGAGACACTCAGGTGCCCCCAGAAGTTCTTTTTGTACTTTGAACTACATCTGAGCTTATGTCTTCTTTTCTTTTCTAAAATTTGATTATCCTTGCCAGTTTGTTAGTTTTGTCATTTCAAAGAACAAACTTGATTCAAATTGTCCTTTTTATCATGTCTTCATTAATTTATGTTTTATCTTTAGTAGATCCTTCTTCTTTTTTTGGAGTAGTTCTATTATTTTTATTTATTTTATTTTGTTATTATTTTTTAATATTTATGTATTTGAGAGAGAAAGAGAGAGAGAGAGAGAACGAGTAGGGGAGGGGCAGAGAGAGAAGGAGACAGAATCCAAAGCAGTCTCTAGGCTCTGAGCTGTCAGCACAGAGCCCGACATGGGACTCGAACTCACAAACCATGAGATCATGACCTGAGCCAAAGTCTGACGCTCAACAACTGAGCCCCTAGGTGCCCCTATTATTATTATTTTTTAATATTGTGTATACTTAGCTCTTTAGCTTTTATTCATGTCTAATAAAAGCACTCAAAGCTATAAAATATTTACTGTTAGGTGCTGATTTATCTATATTGGCAACAGGTAAGATGTATTTTATCATTTAGTTTTGATTTTTGAAAATTTCCCTTAAGAGCTATTTTTTGGCCTCTTAGTATCTGGATGAGTATTTTTTTTTAATTTTTTTTAACATTTTTATTTATTTTTGAGACAGAGAGAGACAGAGCATGAACAGGCGAGGGTCAGCAAGAGGGAGACACAGAATCTGAAACAGGCTCCAGGCTCTGAGCTGTCAGCACAGAGCCCGACGCGGGGCTCGAACTCACAGACCGTGAGATCACGACCTGAGCTGAAGTCGATGCTTAATCGACTGAGCCACCCAGGCGCCCCTGAATGAGTATTTTTAAACTTCTAATTGTAGAGTGTTTAAAATCCATCTTTGTTGTTGTTGATTTAAAACTGGATTATGTGTGGTTAGAGAATTTAGTTTGTGTTGTAAGAATTCTTTGAAATGGGTTGTCTTGCTTAGTGGCCTGATACAGTGTCAATTTTCTTATGAATCATGGGAGCTTAAAAAAATACTGGTTTCTTTTTTAAATTCAGTTTGAAAGCATCTTTTAAAGGCAGGGGTAGGTAACTCATTGTCACTTACTATAATTGCTGATGTGTTGTCAGCTTTTATTTTTCCCACATTATGTCATCATTTTTATTCTTATTTTCGTTTCATTGAGGATATATGTTTTTAAATGTTTATTTATATTTTTTGAGAGAGAAAGAAAGAGAGAGAGAATCCCAAGCAGGCTCCATGCTGTCAGCACAGAGCCCGACATGGGCCTCAGTCTCATGAACTGTGAAATCATGACCAGAGCTGAAATCAAGAATCTTGACGTTCAACAGACTGAGCCACGTGGGCGCCCCGAGGATATTTTTTTTAAGTAGGCTCCGTGTCTAGTGTGGAGCTCAGTGCAGGGCTTGAAATCACGATCCTGAGATCAAGCCCTGAGCTGAGATCAAGAGTCAGATGCTTAACAGATTGAGCCACCCAGGCACCCCAACATTGAGGATATTTCTTTTTCTATTATTTTTCTCTAGTGATTTTCTAGAATAGTGGTTCTCAAACTTTTTGTTCTTAGAATCCCTTTACACTCTTAAATTATTGAAGTTCCTGAAAAGCTTGTGTTTGTGTGGACTTAAGTAGATAGATATTGATACTTGCCATATTAGAAATTAAAGATTTATGACTTAATTAAAATCATAATTGTAAACCCATTGGATGTTAACATAAAATGAAAAATAAAATTTTCCGAAACAAAAGGATTTAGTGAGAAGAATGGTATTGTTCTATATTTTGCAATTCTCTTTAATACCTGGCTCAATAGATGAAGGCTGGAGGGGTGCCTGGTCCATTAAATGTGCTATTCTTGATTTCGACTTGGGTCATGGTCTTGTGGTTTGTGAGTTCTAGCCCCACATGGGGCTCTGTGCTGATGGTGTGAGGCCTGCTTGGGATTCTCTTCCTCCTTCTCTCTCTGCCCTTCTTCCCTCTCCCCAAAATAAATAAATCATCTTAAAAAAACATTAAAAAATAGATCAAGGCTGGATTCTCATCTGTTTTATTCAGTTTGTTGCAGAATGTTATTTTGGTTGAAGTGTATGAAGAAAATCCTGCTTTACACTGATAGTTGGAAAAGGAAAACATTTTTATAGCCTTTTCGGATAATTGTAGATATTCTTTGATATGGCCTCAAAATTTGACAAGTTAAAGGATAGTTGCAGTGTAGAAACTAAAATGATACAGTGAACTTTCTGTACTCTGTTACATTAAAATTCCTGGGCTTGACTTCTACTGTGAATGGATATTTGACCTGTGTGTGATTTCATAACGTCATGCATTGGCATTTGGAAATATTGGTTGACTGAGTTATTTAGATCTTCCAACTGTTACCGTGTTCATGATACGTTAACAAAAAGTCACATCTATAAATATCCGCACTGATCTCTTTGGAAATCCTTAAGTATTATGAAGTTATCAACAATGGTAGATGCAAGCTTTCAAAATTATACTTTTGTTTGAAAGCTCAAATTATACCATTGACAGCAAATACTGCCATTTGTTTTCCTTGAAGTGAGAGTCACACTTGGTTTCTTTTTGAGAAAATGTCCGCCAAACACTCAAATCTGAAAGCGTAGTTTGTCTGTGAAAAACAAAAGCAGCTCCTTCCGTTTCCACTTACCGATTGCACAAAGGCTTCTCCTCAAGGTGATCTTTGTTCTTCAGAACGCAGAAGGGCTTTGTAGGGAATGCCCACTTTGACATACACAATATTGGAAAGATGTGTATCCAGAGTTTGAGATTAATAAAATTAATATTTTGTACAGGTTTGTCAAGGACATTCCCAAATAGTACTTTTGTTTGTGTGCTTGGTTGGTTTGTTTTTGTTGTGAGTGTGCATCGGTAAGAGCACAATGGCTCAGGGACAGTTTTATGTCACTGCCCTGATTCATGTCAGGAATAAGAACTTTCACCCACATTAGTGGGTACCATCAGTGCAAGTGTTAACATAGTGAAAAAGACAAATAATGTCTTAGAATTATTATGAAAACGATTTTGACCTCATGAGTCTCTGAAATATCTAAGAGACCCCATAATATTCTCATTATGAGAATTGCTGTCCTAAAATTTCTACATCCTATTTTTATCCTACTAACTATAACCATTGGGTTTTTGATAAACCTATTTGAAGTTATATTTTATTTTTTTAAAAGTTTATTTTGTGTGTGTGTGTGTGTGTGTGTGTGTGTGTGTGTGAGAGAGAGAGAGAGAGAGAGAGAGAGAGAGAGAGAGAGGAGAGAGAGAGAGAGAGAGAGAGAAGGAATCCCAAGCAGGCTCTGCACGGTCAGCACAGAGCCTGGCGCAGGGCTTTGTCTCACCAACCATGAGATCGTGACCTGAATGGAAATCAAGAGTCGGATGCTTAACTGACTGAGCCACCCAGGCATCCCCTAAAGTTATATTTTCTATCAATACCAAGAATTAATCATTATCCATTGCTCTTCCTCCATACAAAGCAAGATTTTCAATACACCTTTTTAAAAAGCCACTCTCCTATTCTCAGATATTTCCTTCTAATTTGGTATTATTCTTTTTTTTTCTTAGTGAGCAAAATGAGCACTACCTCAAATAATCCAAAGTGATAAAGTAATAAAAATGAGTTTTCTTACCACAAAGATGTTTTCTCAGATAAACTTTTTTTTTTTAAGTTTTTATTTAAGTTCCAGTTAACATACAGTGTAATCTTAATTTCAGGTATACGGTATAGTGATTCAACACTTCCCGACATCATTTGGTATTATTCTTAACAATCCTTTCTTAGTGGCATAAATTTCATTTCCATGAGCAGAAATTATTTACAGTGAATTTCACGTTTTACTGGTGTATCTGATAACTGATTGCTATGTTACTTTTCTTCCCTCCCCATCAATGTCTTTTTACACTTCAAATTGAGAAATAATTCTTTCAAAAGGGGCGGATGAGCAGAAGAGGTTCTGAGTGTTTTCATGGCGAAACAGATCTTGATTTTGCCCTCACACGGAATTGAAGGTTCGCTGTGTTCACAGTTCCACCTTCAGACCCCTTTCTCGTCTTGCAGAATTTACTGATGCAGATGAAAAGTGGGCTGGTTGACTGTTTTCTTTGTTTTTGTTTTTGTTTTTTTTTAAGTGACTTAGTTCTTTTTCCATTTGTAGAGTTTTTCATTTAATTTTTAACATAGAACTTTTGCAGGATTGGGTAGACATGTTGTTTTTTATTACCCCTTCCAGCTCTCTGGAGCCTTTCAGTCTCAAGACTCAAGTTTTTCTTCAGCTGGACAGCATTTTCTTCTATGATTTCTCTGATTATTTGCTTTTCTTTGTCATCGTCTTCATTGCTTTCTTCTGTTAACTCTCGCTAATTGAACATTATACCCCTAAATCTATTCTGTGTGCCTTTTACCTATGTCTTGTAGTTTCCTTTTTTTCTTTAAAAGTGGCAAAATTCCTTGGTTCGACCTCCCAGGTTATTAATTTTTTTTTTGCTCTTTTCAACTTAACCCTCATACAAAATTTTTTTTAAATTTCTGACCTTTTTATCGTGTTCTGTGATGATTTCCTTTTCACAGTAACCTGCATTTTCCTTATAGATGCAGTATCTTGTTTTTAACATTTTCTGCATCCAACATTCATTGTTTTCCTCGTCGGTAAGCCGTTTTATTCCTCTTGGGGCTGCTCTTTAATCCTTGTCTCGTTTCCTAAAATACCTAATGATTCTTAGTTGTCCCGTCAACAGTGAAGAGTCTGACTGCTCGTCTTTTAGAGCTGGCAAAGTTTGTTAGCCGAACAGCACACACTCTTCGCCGGGGTGTGCTGTTGTCTTAAAGTGGAAGGAGTGGCCACAGGTGCTGAGGGTACCTGGAAGATTCCTTTGCGTTTGTACAAGTGAGGTCCAAGGGAGTAACGTGGGGATTGAATACCTGAGAAGACTTTCCTGTTTTAAGCTGAATTCTTTTCTTTGTTCTCATTTGGGAGTTTGAAATTAACTCTAGGCATTTCACCAAGTTATTTCCCTCTCTGATCCTAGGGCCCCCCAAAGGCTAACTTCTTGTGTCTTTAAGAAGCGAATGCTCTGTCTAGTTCGGCTTGGTCATGGATGCTAAAGATGCTGAGTTTTCTGGGCTCAGTGGGAAAACCAGTTCTCACTCAGTAACCCCTCCTGCACCAGAGCTGGGGTGCAGCCTTCTTGATTTTGGTTTCTCCTCTAATCCAGTCTCTCTTGCTTTCTATCTTCTCCAATTGCACTAATATTTCTGTTCCCATGTTGCCTATACACATGATTACTTCAGGGAAACCTTTGAGATAGAAGTCCACACATAGAATGGTTTGAGATGGAAGTCTGTCCTGCAGCCTTTAAAGAGGCTTTTGTGGTTTTTTTTTTGTTTTGTTTTGTTTTTGTTTTTTGCTAGAGATTTGAGCCTGTTAAGTTCCTCCGAGGAACTGATGCCCTTTTTAACTGTAAAGCTAATATGGCTTAAAAATATTTTTTTTTTCTGTAGAAATGGGTTATATTTGGTTGCTGTCTATATACAGTGTTTCTAATATGTTCTAATTATTTAATTTCTATTTTTATCATGTCAATTATTTAATATTTTTCGCAGGCCATTTAAAAACAGATGACGTCTAGCCACGTCAAACTAAAGATGAATAAGGGGGAATTTCTACCCTTCCCCACACCCCTATAATTTATTTATGTTGCTTGATAGGATATGCAGCCTGCAGAATATTTTAGCACCTTGGAATTCTACAAATAATTGCAACGTGTTGTCTGTGTTTTCAAGGACTGTATAGTCTTCCCCTTTTGCACAATTTCTCTAGAACTCTGAATTTGGACATCATCTCATTTACTTCCATGTAGGAAATCCCCTGTCATGTTGTACCCTTGCAACCAGACTGTTTTCTAGTTCCCTCTTTTCAAGTGACTTTTTATTTTCTGATTGTGATAATAGAGCATAGTCGAGAATTGGCAAAAGGGATGGATGCTTAAGAGCTCAGACTCTGGGATGCGGTTCTGGTCTAAGCTGACGGCCCTGTGACCCTGGGCAGATTACTTAGCACTTTCTGCTCAGTGTGTTCATCTGTGCAAAGGGCATTGTTACCATTCCTGACTTTAAGGCTATCGTAAGGAATAAGTGGTAACCCGTGTTTGGGGCTTAGAAAGCATATCTGGCATATGGTAGGTGCCCAGTAAGTACGTGTGACTCATTATCATTGAACACTTTGATCTTTTAGGAACACTATTTGAAAAATGTAAAAATAGAGGGGCTCCTGGGTGGCTCTGTCAGTTAAACGTACAACTTCGGCCCAGGTCATGATCTCACAGTTTGTGAGTTTGAGCCCCGCCTGGGAGACTCTGCTGTCAGCACAGGGCCCACTTCAGATCCTGTCTCCCTCCCTCAACCTCTCCCCAGCTTGATCTCTCTCTTTCTCAAAAATAAATAAACATTGAAAAATATTTTTAAGTATGCAAGCAGAAGAAGCAAATAAAAACTCACCTCCAGTTGTTGTTAACATTTTGAATTTTGATTTACACACACACAATTACCAATTTTAGTTATACCGTACATTGAGGTCTTTGCAAATTCTTTTCATTTTGTAATTCTTTCTTGTCCTCTTCCTTCCACTTTCCATTGTGATCTCTTTCTCCTTATGGTGGTTTCTAGTGCTCTATGATGTATGTGCCTTTTATGTTTCATTATTTCCCTAATCCTCAGTCTCGTTTCTGGATTACTTAATAAGTGGACTCTGGGCACTAGCAAAACTGGGGCACCAATGAGAGAGAGAGAGAGAGAGAGAGAGAGAGAGAGAGAAAAGTGGGGTGGGGGAGAAAGCAGGGAGGACGTGGGAGGGACAGGTATTATGTGTCAACCAGTTAATCAGCATATTTTGCAAGGAGTATATCTAAAATGGCACTATCTTCATCTCAATAAACATAAGTTTTGTTTTATAGTTTATTATTTTTAAAAACTATGCATTTTATGTGGTGGGAGGCATCATAATATTTTCACTGAATTAGTTGGATCCTCTCTTTTTAAAACATAACCATCATCAATGTGAAGATTATCAATATCACCCCAGGCTTCTGGATTCATTTCATTTCCCTTGAATTCTATCTGGATTAGGTCAAGGGTAAAGGTTAGTCATTAAGAACAAGTGCTCAGTGTGGAGACTTCCTCATAAATTTCAACTCTTGCTCTAACATGGAAACTCTGTGCTATCTCTTGTGATTTGCCTCTAGCAAGGACCAAAAGGAGGGATTACTGAAGGTGGACAGCAGTGAAATGACTTAACATTGTTGGCATTTAAATCGTGACATTAATGCTGGCTAGGATGATGGGCTCATCAGTTTCCATTTGCAAGTATTACTCTGTTAATGGAGAAAAATGCCAAGACTCTAGAAGAAAGAATAATCATCACTTCTTGAAGCTTTGCTCTTAAGTCTAGGGTCTGACTATGGCTGAAGTGATTATATGCCAATAATCAGCTACAAGATACTGAAGTAGATGAAGACTAAACCCTGAGTGCTGAACACTCAGTATAGGATAAGACATATCCTATACACTGTGTGTGTGTGTGTGTGTGTGTGTGTGTGTGTGTGTGTGTGTGAGAGAGAGAGAGAGAGAGAGAGAGAGAGAGAAAACAAGAAAGAGATGTGGATGGGGGGATGGAGGGGGAGATTGAAGTAGAGATTATAACATGAAATCCTGTGAATTATATAAAAACTTCATTTCTTAGAGAAAAGGAAGTGGCTTGTCCAGGGTGGAAAAATTCTTTTGCCTCCGGCTCAAGTCAATGTTGAGAATGATGGACAACAGGTAGGAGTAAAGGCCCATGAGTTTCGGACCTTTGCTGATTGGGTTTTATTCTTCCTCTTGTTTTGCCTCAGGTCTCCATGTAAATCTGCTTGGTTTCCTAGTGATGTAGCTCACATTTAAGGAGAATAGAAGAATGAATCCTCAATTTGTTTAATTTGAAGGTGAGAATTAGGAGGTGAGAGAAAGATAGTTTAGATATGATCAATAGTTAAATTAGATTTACAATTAAGGCAGGGTGCCCGGGTGGCTCAGTCCACTGAGCAGCCGGCTTTACAGCTCAGGTCATGATACTATGGTTGGTGAGTTGGGGGGGGGGGGGGCGGGGAAAGGGGGGGGCGTGTCAGGCTCCGTGCTGACAGCCCGGAGCCTGGGCCTGCTTCAGATTCTGTGTCTCCTTCTCTCCCTCTCCCTCCCTTGCTCATGCTCTGTCTGTCTCTCAAAAATGAATAAACATTAAAAAAAATTAAATTTACAATTAAGGCAACTAACATTTGTGTAGCACTTTTTTTTTTAATGTTTATTTATTTTTGAGAGAGAGAGAGAGAGAGTGAGAGAGAGAGAGAGAGAGGGAACATGAATGGGGGAAGGGCAGAGAGAGAGGGAGACACAGAATCTTAAACAGGCTCCAGGCTCTGAGCTGTCAGCACAGAGCCTGACGCGGGTCTCGAACCCACAAACCGTGAGATCATGACCTCAGCCGAAGTTGGACACCCAACCAACTGAGCCACCCAGGCCCCCCTTGTGTAGCACTTTATAGCTCACAATCAACTTTACAAATGTGCTATACATTGATTTTATGAAAACATGAAAAATCTAGCTCCTGTCCTTCCCCCATTCCCTTTATAGTACTTGAAACTACAACTTATATATACGGAAATGTTCCAGGAAGATGATTCCGTGGGGTTGCAATACAGATTGAAGAGGGGAAACTTGTCGAGGTGTGAAGAGATAGGACTTAAAGCTGGGATGATGGATATGGTAACTGACTCTGTATAAGGGACAAAGAGAACTAACAAAAGCCAGCATGTACATAGCTTTTACACTGCGTCTGTACTTAATTCTGACAGAAATACTAGGGAATTATTTTACTTCATTTGAAGTATGTCTCAGTTTTACAGGTGAGGATGAACTTGTCCAGGGTTATACAGCTAGTAAGTAGTGCAGCCAGGATTCGTACCCAGGCAATATGGTACTGAGTGTATCTTTTCAACCAGTACACAAGACTTGGTTCTAGACGACCAGGGACAGACGATGGCGAGGAAGGAGTGCCCGACTGAGAAGTGATGATTAGCTTAGTTTTGGACCTGTTGAGTTTAAGTTGACAACAGAGCATCCGAGCAGAAAGTGCAGAACTGGGTCTCTGGCAGTACACATGTGTTTGTCATTGAGGTAGAAGATCAGTGAAAGTCACTAGAATCAACAATGGACATAAAAAGAGAGAAGCCTTCAGGATCATATAAAAGGAGAATTGAGGTGGAATACAAACTGGGAAAGAATGGCCGCAGAGGAGAACCACTCTCCCACTGTCTTGGAAACCAGGCAAGGCAAGATTCTACAGATGTAAGAAATGGCTGAGAAAATTCAAGGAGATTAAAAACTGAAAACACTGATAGAATCAGTTCTAAAGAGAAGTAATACTACTAATATTATTATATATTATTATATTACTGTTCATAAACTATTATTTCTTGAACTATTTATCTGTAATGTGCCAGGCACTTCATTTATAAATATCTGGGTTATTCCTTTAGAACAGCTTTAAAAGATGGATATCATGTTCCAGACGAAAAAAATGGAAGCTCAAAGAAGGAAACTAACTCATCTAAATTCAATAATTGACAAAACTGAAATGAAAACTGAGATTTAGGGACTCCTGGGTGACTCAGGCAATTGAGTGTTGAGCGTCCAACTTCGGCTTAGATCATGGATCCCATGGTTTGTGAGCTCAAGCCCCACTATGGGCTCGCTGCTCTCAGTGCAGAGCCCGCTTCGGATCCCCTGTCCTCCTCTCCCTCCCCCTCCCCCACTCACTCTCTTTCTCTCAAAGATAAACATTAAAAAAACACAAAAAACTGAGATTTATTCAAATCTGAGATTTATCCAAAACCATCCTCTATCTGGATTGAGAACCCCTCCTACAACAAAGTAAACCAAAACAAAAAAGACAAAAATCAGTGTTCTCCAAGAGTTATGAAAGAAATGGAGGGTGAGAAATGGATCAAAAGTGATAATTTGTGTGACTATGTCACGTCCTCATTTTTGTTTGGGGTCTGAAGTGACATGGGTTTGTGTCTGGATTTATTGGCCATCACTACACATACTTTTAGAAGGTAAAGATATTCGCTGTTCCGTGTGCTTCTCCCTAGCACAGGATTCCTGCATTAGACTCTTGGTAAGGCTTGTGGGGGTTGGTAGATTGCCTCTGGCAGAATGTGATCTGGAGCTTTTCCCGACTCCTCCTTGTGATCTCAGTCTCCGTCGCATGACTGCCCCACCTCTTTCCCTGCTTCCGCTGATGACTCATTTTAACTGTTCTCCCAACATCCACAAAGTAAAGTAGTGGGTTGAAGAAAAAAATGAGAACAGATATATGTACGATCTAACACTGCCTTTAGCCTGGCTGTGAATGCTGTCAGGTATTAAACTAAACTTTTCTCCAAAGAAGGCCCAGGGATCAAGTTTATAGTTGCTGTTTACGGTTCTGTGTTTGAGGCTACCCAGAACATGCCATACCAACAGCTACAAAGAGACTATTTTAAAAAGTTGACCAGAGCTGCAGGAGAACTGCCCTTCTAAAAGAACAATGAGGAAAGTCAGGTTCAGAGTTACCAAACTTTGGTAAAATCTGCTCTGTGAAACTTTTCCTTTCTTTACAAGTCTGCATCTTTGCTCAGTGTACCAGTGATTATGCTGTTTTTATTAAACCAGGCTTTATTCAACAATGTTCTGTACCAGAGAGATTATAATCTATGAAACCAAAAAACAAAGTCATTCCTCAGTTATAGGAAAGAACATAAAAAGGCTCCTTTGGCCATCAAAATGTGAAAAGAGCCAGCTAGTAAAGTGCTTTCCCAGGATATTTCTTTCCACGAATCATGTAAGGATTCATCAACCATTTCATCATAGGGGAAAGGCTGATGAGTCTAAATTTATGAGTGAAAATTTGTGCTAGGAACCAATGAAATCAGCAATCCAGAAGACCTGGGAGGAGGGAGGAGGAAGGAGGGAGGAGGGACATTAAGAAGGAAGACTGGAAGAAAAATCTCTCCAGTGAATCAGGACACCACTTAGTGTAAACTAAGAGTTGGCTCTTACCCTTCAGCCTGGCACTTCCTGTTAAAGTTTTGGAAATTAGCCAGTGTTGTAATTAACACGTTTCTCCTCCCAGCAATGTATGCTTCTCTCAGTCATCAAAGAGAATAAGATCCAAATCCTTTTCAACGATGAGGTCACTGCAAATAACATGAAGCTCTTCATTCATTCCTGTAGGACTGAGCATTTTAGGTGTTTAAGCATTTAAGTGAGTGTGATGGCTGGACCCTGCTGGACACAGATTAGGTTTCAGAATTTGCTGCTTCGTCCTCTAAGTAGTGGAATCAGCCAGGGTGGCCCCAGCTGAACAACCGTGGAAGAGGTGATGGTGGCATTGCCACATCTGGGCTCATCACCTCCGCGCTCTTGATTCTCCCCAGAGACCTCATTTCCTGTAGTGACAGACCCTTAAGTTGTCACCAACATTTCTGTCCCCAAATCCAACCATATCCTATGTAAGTTAGTAATGTTTGCAACACGAAAATGCTATTTTAGTATTAGATTCGAAAGTATAAATTTTTCTAGCGGACTCCAAAATGAATACAAGTGAGCTCCTTTTGTCAGAAAATTCCATTATTCTGAATTACCAAAATATTCTTCACTTTAAAAAATATTTCCCATATCTGCCCATTTCAACATTGACCGACACATTCCCTCCCTTCAGGTCTTTGTAGACACTTTAGTTCCTCCTTGATCCTCTGAATAGGTTGGTCTCCTCTGTCATGCACCCTTTCTCGGGCTCATCGCTCTTTTAATGCTGGTATTTTCTCTCCTCCACTGGACTGCAAGCTGTGTGGGCAACGGGATGGGGTCTGTTTTGTTTGTCACTGCATCCTCAACGACTGGCGTAAGGCCTGGCATCCACTAAGTTCTCAATAAACACTTCCCTCTAATTAATGATTATCTTTAACGCTTTTTTTTAAAAAAAGTTCATTTATTTATTTTGCGAGAGAAAGAGCGTGCGAGTGGGTGAAGGACAGAGAGGGAGGGAGGGGGAGAGAGAGAATCCCTCTGACAGTGCAGCTCGATCCCACGACCCTGAGATCATGACGTGAGCCAAAATCAAGAGTCAGGCGCTTAACAGACCAAGCGTCCCAGGTGCCCCTATCTTTAACACTTTTAAATTATAATTGACTTTACCAAAAATTGGTGCACCTAGAAACTTTACAGGAACAATGAACGGTGCACTGATTGTAGTACCTGTTATTTGTATAGCAGTGTGCTGTTTATAAAGCTCTATTTTATCCATTTTTTATCTGCTTCTCACAGTCACATTGTGCAGTAAGTAGGGTAGGCATTGCTGTCTTTATTTAAGGCATGGAAAGCTGAAACTCCAGACAGTTTTCTACCTCTGTAAATGGTGGGCAAGGACTCCCTTCTAGCACCCATGCCAGTCCACGCCACCACACTGCCTAACGGTTAGTAAACCCTTCCACCAGGGTTTTTCTCCTTTACTTCCAGATACATCATTTTACCATTTTAATCCACTTCATTTGCAGTTGGGTCAGTATCCCTTCTTTCTTCCCAACCAGTTATTTTGCCAAACCACCGACGTAGAGTTGAAATCAGGGGCCTGGAGACTATCTAGCCTAGAATTCCACTCTGCTAAATGTGGATTTCCCACCCTTACTCCCCGATAGATCTTACCAATGACAGTGTCATTTTCTGATCTTACACCAGTGCGTGGCACCACGTCAACACAGAAAGGGCCCTCAGCACAGTCTTTGTCGAGAGTGGGCAACGTTTCTCTCTCACAAAGTGAGCTGAAAGACCATCTACCATTGGAAGGTCCTGTAGGAGTGTCAGCCAAAAGGTACACCCTCTTTTCGAATTGAGCGACCATAGAGGACCCACGGTGGCTAAATTTCCATCTATTAATCCAGGTGTTGCCCTCACCAGTCTTGTTGCTTGTCCATGTTATGTTATTATGTGTTACAGCTGTTATTGAAATACAATAGGTCATCCTTACATTTTGGTTCTGTTTCAATGAGCAAACGACAGAGGGCCAGAAGACAAGTGCCAAAGCCTTTCTGGGCTCCTGTAGCTTGACAACTGGGGTCCTGGCCCAGGGAGCTGCGGAGGACTGTCATGGTATTTGGGTTTTTGAGTCACTGTCACATCCTCTGTAAGAAATTACCTTGTCAATTACCAAGTTTGGCTTGGTTAGGGTTGATAAATGACTCCAATCCCTTTCTGTCTCTGTTGAAAATTCTCCAGGGGCACCGAGGTGGCTCAGTCGGTTAAGTGTCCGATTTCGGCTCAGGTCATGATCTCATGGTTCGTGGATTTGAGCCCCACATCACGCTCTGTGCTTACAGCTTAGAGCCTGGAGCCTGCTTTGACTTCTGTGTCGCCCTCACTCTCTGCCCCTACCTCACTTGCACTCTGTCTCTCTCGCTCTCAAAAATAAATGTAAAAAAAAATTTTTTTTTTAATTCTCCATATACTCTATTCACTTTCCATGAGGATTTTATAACCTGGAACTTCTATGTCATCGAAATATAGTAGGATCCTGTGGCCACCCAGGGTTCACATAGAATCTGTGTCATTACTGTTGCTTCGTATGGTTATTACGCAGCATGTCTACAATATGTCTTATTTACAAAGTAGCTTATACTGCCATTTCAATGAAGAGATGTGGACTGGTGTATAATTTGCAAACCATTTCATTTTTTTTAATGTTTAAAAAAAACTTTTTTTAATGTTTAAAAAAAACTTTTTTTAATATGAAATTTATTGTCAAATTGGTGCAAACCATTTCAAACGTAGATTCAACTAGATAAAAGTTTTTAGTAATCGTTAATGTATTGATTCCATTTAATGCATTGCACATACCTATTTATAATTAGAACTCAGAGATTTAAATGAAACCTGCTTCCTCTCAGAGTCACATGCATTCTAATATTCCTTAATAAAGAGCAATCAAATAAAAATGATTTGGCTCCTAGAATGCCAGAAGATGAAAAGTCCAAGTGCGAAGAGGCTCAACTTAACAATCCTCATACAACCTTGTAAAGACCATTATTACTTCTCAGGGGCCTAGGGGCTTTATAAATGCAATGTGGCAGCCGCTTTAGTGTCAACCTGCCCTTCTCCACTCTGGGGGAGTGCAAATTAACCATGTAATGTATGTAAATTTGGTGGAAAAGGGATCATTTCTCTGATAATGAACCTCACATTTCTCTTGCTTTCAAGTACGAAACGACTGGTGGCCTTAGTGCCCATGCCCAGCGACCCTCCGTTCAATACCCGAAGAGCCTACACCAGTGAAGATGAAGCCTGGAAGTCGTATTTGGAGAATCCCCTGACGGCAGCCACCAAGGCGATGATGAGCATTAATGGTGACGAGGACAGTGCTGCTGCCCTGGGTCTGCTGTATGACTACTACAAGGTAGACCCCGCAGCCCCACCTGCTCCTCTTCAGGTCCCCAGAGAACCGCCCGCCCCTTCCCCACCGCCCCTCCCCCCGCCCTGGTTGGTGGGAGGAGTGGAGAGAACTTACTAGTTCCGAGGTCACATTGGAACTCAGCCTGTTCTGTTCTCCTTGCGTCCCTGCTTTCCCATCGCTGGAGCAGAACTTCACCACCCACCCACAGGAAGTTTTCAGCTGGGGATAATTACTTCTGTGTCCTCTGTTCACATGCATGTAACTCCTACTTCATACCATATTGCAAATACTTCCTTGCTGCCATTTTCACTTTATGATTTTTGGTCAATAAAAAGATGACAGGGGCGCCTGGCTGGCACAGTCTGTAGAGCAAGTGACTCGATCTCAGGGTTGTTAGTTCAAGCCCCATGCTGGGCATAGAGATTACTTAAAAAAATTGCATTGAGTGCTATACTGTAATTTAGTCATCACTCAGTTTTTGGGCCTTTAGGTTGCTTTTAGATTTCTCATTTTTTAAAAATAATAGAAACATTTTCTTTTTAATTTAAGTTCAAGTTAGTTAACATACAGCGTGGTCTTTGCTTCAGTGATTCATCTCTTACATATGACCCCCAGTGCTCATCCCAGAAAGTGCCCTCCTTAATGCCCATTTGGAGTTTCTAGATTTATTGGTAATTTTAGTTTTATGAAAGGAATATTCCAATGAGTGCTTTTCCAGCAATTCCAAAACCCACTTTTGTTATAACCCTTGTTTCCATGTGTTTTGATGAGCACTAAATATTTATTTAGAAAAATCCTTGAAACAAAATGAATGTAATTCACTTACCTTACAAAAATACCTGCCGTGTAATACCTTCAAAATAGGACTATTTCAGGAAACGAAACAGGAAACAGTGGTCTGTTTCTTACGAATGGATGACCAGTTCCCTTAGCTCTGGTGAAGTGTAAAAAATCAACAAGTATTTACTGAATGAGAAGATTTACTGCCAGCTTTGATTGTAAACACCGTTCCTGTTTAGGCTGGGAATTGGCACAAAGGTGACAATGGCTGTGTTTATGTTGCTAGTCGGGCACAGTGAACGCTTTATTTTTGAACAAGAACTGAATCCCCGCCCCTGCCCCCTCCCATCATGACATCACCCAAGAGGAACAATTTTCCTTTTGGTTAGCTTTAATCTCTTCCTCTTTTCCTCCCTGTTTCTTGCTCTCTGTGGCCTTCCAGCTCTCCACTTTTGCACATTGTGTTGTTTCCTTTCTCTGTCCTAAACCAGAGTTCTCACACTCTCCAAAGATCTCCCACCATGAAGAGTGACCCTGACGTAATCACTTGGGTCATTACAGCTTCCTTTTATAACTATATTAAGTTAATATGTTGATAGTTTGGTAAGACATTGAAGAACTATTTTAAGAAATGTCTTAATTAATATATTGTTCTAATTTTTTACAAATAGATTTTATTCCATCCCTTTGTGGTGGACGTCATTTCAGATAGCTGTATTAGATGGCAATTCCTTTGTATTAATGAAAAGAGAAATATACCTCAAAACCAAATAATTAGTAATTTATAAAAGCAATGTATTTTATTTCCCATAGGTTCAGAGGATAATTATTAGTCAATGTGGTACCTAGTTACCTCTCCTCTTGCATATTTTTAATATTTAAAGGAAAGTTGAAACATTGCTGTCTGTAAATATGTTGAGATGCAGAGTAAGGAGTTTACATAAAACTCAATTTGTTGTCAAGTCTATAACTCTACTGAATTAACATTTTTCCTGATTAATTTATTAATTTAGGATATAAACATTTTTTAAATGTTTTTATTTATTTTTGAGAGAGAGAGAGTGCATGTGCAAGCAGGGGAGGGGTAGAGAGAGAGAAGAAGACACAGAAGCCGAAGCAGGTTCCAGACTCTGAGCTGTCAGCACAGAGCCTGGCGCGGGACTCGAACTCACGAACCACGAGATCATAACCTGAGCTGAAGTCGGACGCTCAACTGACTCAGCGACCCAGGCGCCCCTAGGATATAAAACTTTGAAATAAAATGGTTTCTGAGACTGTGTGGACAAGTAGAGTTACATGGCTCCCTTTATGTCACACAAGCTTGATTATGTTTTTGCTTGAAACATTTTAAACGTTGAAGAATTAGTCTTGTTTCCCAAAACTGTGCCCAAGTGGTCATTTTCAGGCCTGAGATCTCTGACATTCACAACTTATATATGCTGGTATTAAAGTTACAACAGAGTTAAATCTACTTTGAGGATACACCTTCTTTCTGTATAAAGTAAAATATTAATGAAAAAAAAGAGATTCTATTTTTTGAGTTGTAAGCTGTGGGAAGTTAAATTACAATTGCTGCCGTTTTATCAACTTAAATTTGATAGATTTTTTTATACTGCTTTGGAAGTGCTAATAGATTCTTTTTGTAAAATACACCATTTTTCCTCATTGCTAAGGTTGGACTGCATCACCCCTCAGGGGACGGTAGTGGGCTTTGTCACAGAGAGGAGTGTGTGATACCCAGCAGGCACTCAAGAAATGGTGATCCCTGTCCTTAGAAACTGCAAAGGCATATCTTGGTATAATAGTTCACACATTTCAAAGTCTTTTCCTGTACATTTTTAAACTGTCACCATAGGATCACTGCAGTGAAGCCCATCAGGTTTTATATTTTATACTTCAAGCAACTAAGTGGGATTTATTCAAGGTCAAAAGACAATCCTGTAAATTTCCTAATATCCATTCTGTTACACTGTCTGTATTAGTCTGAGGGGCTGCCATAACAGAATTCCACAGACTGTGTAGCTTAAACAGCAGAAACTTATTTTCTCAGTTACGGGGGCTGGAAGTCCAAGATGGCAGGGGGCTGGCAGGCTTGATTTCCGGTGAGGCCTCTCTTCCTTCCTGACTTGCAGATGGCTGCCTTCTGGCTGTGTCCTCATATGGCCTTTTCTCTGTGTGTGTGTATTTCTTTGTGGTCTCTTCTTTTTCTTATAAGGACATCAGTCTTATTGGTCTAGGGCCCTGCTGTTATGGCCTCATTTAACCTTAATTACCTCCTGCAAAGCCTGTCTCCAAATACAGTCACGTTGAGAGTTAGGGCTTCAACACATAAACTTTGAGGGGAAACCATTCATTCAGTTCATAACACTGTCCACCACTAGAAATTGCCTTTTTTTTTTTAAATGTTAATTTTATTTTTGAGAGAGAGAGACAGAGTGTAAGCAGGGGAGAGGCAGAGAGAGAGGGAGACACTGATCCAAAGCAGGCTTCAGGCTCTGAGCTGTCAGTGCAGAGCCTGCTGTGGGGCTTGAACTCATGAACCATAAGATAATGACCTGAGCAGAAGTCAGATGTGTAACTGACTGAGCCAACTACGTGCCCCAGAAATTGCCTTTTTTTGAACCCCATTTAAACATGGGTTCAAATTTTTAAAAATCCATTCAAAGCTTATTAGATGGGCTTTATTAAAAATAACCAAATTGCAGGGCACCTGAATGGCTCAGTCGGTTAAGCATCTGGTTTCAGCTCAGGTCACGATCTCACGGTTTGTGGGTTTAAGCCCCACATCGGGCTCTGTGCTGACAGCTCAGAGCCTGGAGTCTGTTTCAGATTCTGTCTCCCTCTCTCTGCCCCTCGCCTGCTCACACACTCTCTCTCTCAAAAATAAATAAACATTAAAAAAAATAAAAAAAAATAACCAAATTGCTAGAATTCTCAAAATTTAGGGGCTCAAATATTAGCCTAGTTTTATATCCAGTTCAAGCTACTTATCAATAGCAGCTCCAAAGTCAAGTGTGAACTTTTGATAAATTTCAGGCATGACAGAAAAACATACCAGATTCCATTACTTAGTTAATTTTAAAAGTGGTTTGACTCACTTGATCTTCATTCTCCCCTGAAGGAGCTGGTGGTTCATATTTATCTGATTCCAGCTCTATGAAAATAGCTTCTTTGGCTAGTTGGTTCCTAACTGTTCTGTTGACTGTAGAGTGCTGGAAACCAGTCTGTTGACTGGCTTGTTTGTCCATTTATATAGCCATCTATTTATCCATCCGTCCATCTGCATATCCATCTGTCCGTCCATCCGTCCATCCATCTGTCCATCCATCCATCCATCCATCCAACAAATTTTCACTAGCTGTGACCATCCAACAATGATGATAAATATGGAGGTAGAATGGGTATCCAAAGGCAGAGAGGACTTTGATGGCTCTGCTGAAGGAAGGAGCATTGCATGTTTGAGATACAGTGTGACTATATACATGGCAGTGATGGGGCCACCCAAAACTGAGGTGGAATGTTTTTTGCAGCCATGTTCTCAAGAGTAATTGGAAGCATTAGAGAATTTTAAGTAAGAATATAGTGGGATTAGACTTGCATTTTTTTTTTAAAGTTTATTTATTCATTTTGAGAAAGAGAGAGAGAGAGGGAGAGAGAGAATCCCAAGCCGGCTCCACACCCTCAGCGCAGAGCCTGATGCGGGGCTCGGACTCATGAACCCGTGAGATCATGACCTGAGCCGAAATCAAGAGCCAGACACTCAACCGACTGAGCCACCCAGGCGCCCCTAGACTTGCATTTTAAAGGCCAGTCTGGATCTTCTTAATGGATCCAGAATGGATTTGCTGGGACTGAGTGATGGAGAAGAGAGACCATTTGGCAGGCTGATGCAGCAGCCTAGGGAAGAGATGTTGGAGGCTGAACCAGGAGGCAAGCGTCCAGAGGAAAGTGGGTGGATTTGAGTCACATGGGATTTAGCATAAATGTCTTCAAGACTCATATTAGAGCATGTCTCAGAATTTCCTTTCTTTTTAAGGCTGAATAATAATCCATTTTATGTATATACCACATTTTGTTTATTCATTCATCTGTAGATGGACATTTGGGTTGTTTCTAGCTTTTGGCTATTGTGAATAATGTTGCTTGAACGTTTATGTTTTTATGTTATCTGTCATCCTCAGTTGATAATAGGAGCCATATTTCATTCACCTCATTCCTTCTTTTTTTTTTTTTAATATTTTTTTTATTTTTGAAAGAGTGTGAACGAACAGGGGGAGGGCAGAAAAAGAAGGGGACAGAGGATTGGAAGCAGGCTCTGTGCTGATAGCAGACAGCCCTATGCAGGGCTCTAACTCACCAACCACAAGATCATGACCTAAGCCGAAGTTGGACGCTTGACCAGCTGAGCCACCCAGTTGCCCCTCATTCACCTCATTTATATCTACAATGTATACTGTAGACCCTCGACACTGGCACGTGAACAGAAGACTTAAAATTGGCTTATTTTTATTTAACAAATATTATAAAATATTAGATACTCCAAGTACTTTGAAAAAAATTAACTCATGTAATTTTCCTGAAAAACGCTCTGAGTTATAGTACTGCCATTGAGCGTGGTTTACCGATGGGGAAAGTGAGGCAGAGCTTAGTTACTGATAGAGCCGAGATTCGAACCCAGACACAGGTCTGTGTCTTGACTGGTAGCCACCTTGCTATGCTGTCTCCTTCATCCATCTGACTGGCTTGCGTACGTATCCAGGTGAGTGGAAACTGTAAGAATTTCTAGAAGAATCCAGAAGAGGGATGCTTCTCATAAAAGCTCTTTTATGTCAAAATAGTGAGGGCTGCATTTGAGTGCAAAGGTGTTTGGCTAGCATGAAGATGTGGAGATGTAGCAAAACAAAACAAAACAAAATATATAAACAAACAAAACATTCATCCAACCAACCCACCAAATCTAAACCCACTATTCATATGTTTGGAAACTATGGCAGAGATATGTGAATGACCCGTGCTGCAGTAGGGTGATTGGATGGTGGTCAGAAATGCAGCCGGCAGGAGTTTCTTTTCTCTAGTAGTACTTTTCGATAACCTTTCAGGTAATGTGCTGGCATTGTGGTTGCAAAGACAACACTAAAAGTGCATTAGAAGAAGAATTTGGAAGCAAAGCTACAAACTCTATGGGGATGGTGGTTAAAGGCTGGCCCAGGTATATTAGATGCTGCTCTCCCACTAGATAGTGTAGCCCCACGTCTGGTTTGCTGTCCTCCGTGTCAGCACCCAAAGTCCCTCATCAGAGTGGCGGGTCAGCCCCTGTTGTTCAACAAGATGCCTGTTAACGCATGATGATTTCTGTCTGCTTCAGCGTCCAGATTCCCCGTCCACACATGGTGTTCCTTTCCCCTCATTCACTTCCAAGGTGGGGCGGGCTTGGGTGGTGGTCGGGTCCAGGCAGAATTGCCCCTGTCAGCAGTGCGTAGCAGAATCATGATCATTATGGCCTTCTGTTTATCATCACCCCTGTGTGTCTGATGCATTGTCATTGCCACTCGGGCTACTCGCCTTTAACCATCACCTGCCTGTAGCAAATTTGCCACCTCTTCCCGGAGAACATTCCACCTCATTTCTTTGCTTCTGCTGGTCTCTAGCTCTGCACATAGGTCACAATTGCATCTATGTGA
Source organism: Lynx canadensis (assembly GCF_007474595.2). Lineage (NCBI taxonomy): Eukaryota > Metazoa > Chordata > Mammalia > Carnivora > Felidae > Lynx > Lynx canadensis. The sequence continues at coordinate 35,870,948 of NC_044320.2, read as the reverse complement.
ATCTCACTGATGGTTGGTGATATTTCTAGGTTCCTCGAGACAAGAGGCTGCTATCTGTGAGCAAAGCAAGTGACAGCCAGGAAGAGCCGGATAAAAGGTATGGTATCATGTAAAGGGGTATGCCTGGCTCCCCAAATAACTCTTTTTCAGTGTTTTTGAATACCATAGTATTCAGCTATAATTTTTGTTCTTAAGGGAAGATGGGACCAAAAAGTTTAGCCTCTTCTCTCTGTCTTTGAAGAGTCTTGACCAAAACTGGATCTCTCAGTAGGGACCACAAATTGCATCCAAAGGGTCATCAGCAGGCTCTTGATGTACCCCCTTCCTGGAAGCCTGGATATCCTGAGTTAGAGGTGAAATGCTGGCAAGATAGCGTACTGCTGGGGTCAGCTCTTGTGATCGATCCCATGGCTGGGTAATTACGATCAAGCCCTTGAGGGAGTGAGCCCCGTGGAGATTGCTTTTGATGAGGGGGAGAGGAAGGAGACTGGGCTGTTTCTCACTCCAGGAGGCGGTTGGTAGAGAACCAGGCATGGCAGCACATACTGTGAGGGTGCAGGGGCAGGACAGATGTTAGGAGATCATTATATGACACCCCTTTTCCTGTGATCCTGAATTAAGAACCGATTGAAACACAAGACACAGACAGATTGGAATTGAAAAGGAAAAAAAATTCAGTTTTCTTTCTGATTAAGCCAACAGAGAATGCCATTTTTGAATCTGCAGCTTGCAACATGTCAATCCTGACTTAGGTATGTCTACTCACCTAGTCTCAGGCAGGACTGCAAGCCTCCCTGACGGGACAGGCCACTGTGGTATGGCAGGGGTGACTGGAGTCCTCTCTGTATGGCCGGGATGAGCCAGACATAAAGAGGGAACCAGAAGGGACTGAACCACCTTACTCAGCTACTTCTCCCAAACTCATTAATCAGATATATCCCTTTCCTGCAGAGGAATAGGGGAGAAACCGCAGTGCTTTTCCTTTGGTGTTTCTTCCTAAAAAAAAAATTTTTTTTAACATTTATTTATCTTTTTGGGAGACAGAGAGAGGCAGTGGGGGAGGGGTGCACGCACGCGCGCGCACGCGCGCGCGCACACACACACACACACACACACACACACACACAGAATCCAAAGCAGGCTCCAGGCTCTGAACTGTCAGCACAGAGCCTGATGCAGGGCTCAAACTCAACAGTGAGATCATGACCTGAGCCAAAGTCAACTGCCCGACCAACTGAGCCACCCAGGCGCTCCTCGTGATTCTTTCATATGGAAATATGAAGTCAGGAGAAATGAAATCCCCTGCTAGCTCATATATCCAGATCTTACCTGGCCTTGATGGGACCTGCTTATGACACGAACGGCAGCAGGAACCACCCCACCAGCCAGCAGCCCTGGGCTGTGTATCACCTCCAAAGTACACCCTTAGCAAAGGTTAAGGCTGTCTGCATCTGATGTGTGGTTTTAAAGGAATCTTCTGATGCTGCACGCTGTCTTGGGGACCCTAGTTGGTAGCAGTGACGACAGGGAGAAGGAGCCTGATACTCTTCAGATCTTGTGACTTTTCCTCCCGTTAGCCGGTATTTATTAAGCCAAGCAGGTGCAGTCTGCTAAATCGTATACCAGTATTCATAGAAGGGTCAGGGAAAAACATGTCTAAAATATGTGCTGCGTCTGCACCATAATAGAAGAGACCATTTGTCGTTACAGCATCTTTTAGAACGACATTGTATTTTCATGGTTATTTTGTGATTTCGGTGGAGCAGCTTCAAAAAAACTGGCAGTGGGGTACAGACAAAACTACCTTGTGTAGACTAATTATGACCTCGTAGACTTCAGGTCGAATGTAATTTGGAAGGATATCATTTGATCTGCAGCATATTCAGGAATTAAGGTGCCAGGTGCTTGCATGGTGTCATTATAACTGTCTGTATATAGAAGTTGGTACTTGGAAAAATAACTGAAAGTCTGGCATGACCCAGATTTTTTAAAAAGCATATTTAGTGTGCCGTTCGTAGCCTTGCGTTTTTTTTCCTCCTATTGCAATATTTGGTTCAACTTTAAATTCTATTGCGGGTGAGCCAGTAGCTCACGATAATTCTTACTTTGCTATAATCAGCCATTTTTTGGATGTCTTTCTGAAGTTCTCTAAAGCTTCTAAAACTATCGCTGTTCTGCAGAGGCAGTTACACATTCTAGGATGATGCTGTGTCTATTATTTCCTCATCGTGTGGTAATATCGATGGTTCAGCTAGGTTTATAGTTTATAATATAGGTTTATTTATATTTATTTACAATATAGGTTTATACGACTCTATAGTTCGCTTGTGTTGGCTTATAAGAATGCCCCAAATATTTTGACTTGTGTCTCTTGTTTGGGATTCGTGTGTCTTGCGTGGATTAGAGAATTAACAAATTTAGCTTGAAATGGACTCTAAGCGCAGAGGAGTTGGTTAGCTTTGAATCTGTTGGCGAAGGCAGTTGGTGTGTGCTTATAAAAGTCCAGAAGAGTAGAAACTGGACACTTGTTTTGGTAGCTAATCAGTGTAGACCAACCAGCCCTTGTACATCCAACTCACAGGACGTTATCCACATGTATTACTAGTTACTCCTCCACAAAAGAGTCTGGGGTAAAATTAGTTTGGGAAATTCCAGGTTATAATGAAACAGGCGAAGGAACGCCTGGGAGCCTTTTCTGTGTTCATGATGTTTGTGACCCACCCAGGCTGGGTTTGTTATGGCAGTTTTTGTTTTTGTTTTTTGTTTTTTTGAATACTGATTTTATCACAGACTCCTGTCTTTGAGGACCATCTGTTAACATTCCATGCAATATTCTAAACAATGCAGTTTTAGGAAATGCTGACATAAACGGCTGGTCTGTGTTTGGCATCATCTAGCTAACTGGACTCAGATTAAACGTAATTTGTAAATTTCACCGTGTCTTATATGCAGATTCACTGTATTGCTCTGACCACGAAAGCAGGTCAAAGCCAGAATGTAGCCTTGCAATTTTATTCTTTAAAGAATTACTTTCTGGAATGATTTCTACAGATTTGTGACAGACTCAGAAAAGTTTAGGTACTTTTCTGGTGTCTTTATTCATGTCGGAGCCATTCTTTCCTCAAGCTTCATTCACTTTGAGGTTTTGTCTGAGAAATCAAAGCCAAAAATGCACAGTCCTGCTGGAGAGCTAGGCAAGCTCAGAGGGGCCAGGAGAGGTCAATTCTGGGAAGAAGCAATTTTATTCAAATAGTTTTCTCTCTATGAGAGATGCCAGTTAGCCCACACTAGTGGGCTAACTAATTTAAAGCACACACACACACATATACACACACACACTAGTTAAAAACAAAACAAAACAAAACAAAACAAAACACAGACATTGGAGATAGGGCTCCATACAAAATATGTATTTTTCTTCCTCCATATCATTCAGAATAATCTATAAATGAGAGGTGCCCCAAATTTTACTGACCACAGGGACTTTGCTAGTAAAATCACTGTGCTATCCACAATACTCTTCCATTGACAAATTTCTCTTTGCTTCTGCTCTCTCCCAGAATTCTGTAGTATAAATGGAAAGTATTTTATCCTAGCCTGGTGAGAACTAATTTTCCAAATCCTTTCCTTTCTCTTTGTACCAGTCAGGAGGTCTGAGATCTGAGAGAGTTTGTTTTACATAAGCCCAGTGACGCCACTCTCTGAAGCTCCAAAAGTAATTCAGTGCTAAGGGTATCAATGAGCTCGTGTTGTTTCTCCATTTAGTGAAAATATTTTAATGATAAATTCTCATTGCCTTTTGTCTTTCCTGCAAGGAGGTTAGCCCACAGAACAGTGAAATATATTCTTCCCACTGCCCCCCTTCAAGTTATTGTCCCGCCCCCGCCTTAAAAAAAATTTTTTTTTAATGTTTATTTAGTTTTGAGAGAGAGAGAGAGAGCATGAGCAGGGGAGGAGCACAGAGAGAGGGAGACACAGAATCTGAAACAAGCTCCGGGCTCCAAGATGTCAGCACGGAGCCCAACATGGGGCTTGAACTCACAAACCGTGAGATCATGACCTGAGCTGAAGCCAGACGGACGCTCAACTGACTGAGCCACCCAGGTGCCCCTAAAAAAAGCTATTTTATAACTTTTTCTTTTGAAAGTTTTCAAACATATCCAGGAGTAAAGAGGACAGTATAATGAACCCCCAAATACCCACCCCATTCTCCAGGTTCAGCAGTGGTAGTTTTTGGTTACACCTGCTTCATGTCTACCTTTTCTCTTTCTCTCTCTCTCTTTTTTTATTGCAGTAGTCTTTGAAATAAGTTCCTGACATCATGTCATTTCATCTCTAGCTACTTCTCATTTATATCTCTAAATAAAAATGACGTTTTATTACATAATCTCACAATCATTATCGTAACTAAATGGACAATACTTCCTTAATAATCACCTCACTTGAGGTCCATAGTCAATTGCCTCAAAGATCCCATTGTCTCAAAACGCCTCTTTGGTTTTTCAAATCAGGATCCAAACAAGATCTACTCATCCTGTTTGATTGTTATGTCTTTCAAATCTCTTACTCTAGAACAAGCTTCCCACCCTCCTTTCTTTTTTTCATGCCTCTAACTTATTGAAGAAACCAGGTCAGTAAGATGTGTTACATTCTGTTTGTATGATTGTTTCCTTTTGATTTTGTTTAAGTTTTTCTTCCATCCTTCTGTATTTCCTGAGAGAAATACAGAGTTAGATCTAAGGCTTGCCAAAATTCAGGGTCAACTTTTTTTTTTTTTTCCCCCTTTTCCCAACTACACTTTATAGGCGGGGTAATTTGCATGGTTCCGGGAACAACTGTCCTACCTCTAGGCATGCGAAGATCCACTGTATTCCCTTGTAAAGTTCACCATCAGCTTTTTCCCTAATGGCATTAACATCCACCGGTTGTTGCTGGCCCCCGTTATTTTATTAGGAGTTGCAAAGTGGTGATCTTTCTAATTCTGTTATGTTGGGGGGGGGGGGGGGGGGTTAAACATGCAGAAACTGCCTTGGCACCAGTGAAGCCCAGAGTAATCTGACTGGAGGAGAAAACCGAGTGCAGGTCCTAAAGACTGTTCCAGTGAACCTTTCCCTAAATCAAGACCACCTGGAGAATTCGAAACGGGAACAGTACAGCACAAACATCTCCGAGAGCCCGGCCATCATCCCGGTGTCCGGAATCACGGTGGTGAAAGCTGAAGATTTCACACCCGTGTTCATGGCCCCGCCCGTGCACTGTCCCCGGGGAGATGGCGAGGAGCAACGTGTGCTTATCTTTGAACAGACCCAGTATGGTGTGCCCTCCATGGCCAGCCATAGCACCTACCTCAAGGATGACCAGCGCAGCACCCCCGACAGCACTTACAGTGAGAGCTTCAAGGACGGAACCGCAGAGGTGAGTCCCTGGCTGTGTCCGAAGCAGCCAGAACCTCAACACAGAACCACCAGCTAGTTTTGTTTCTGTTTGCTTTTGGAGTGGGATTAAGTAATTAAAACTGTGAGTTCAGAGTTTTCAAAACATGTGTTTGTATCTGTATAACAAGGTTTTAGGGGCGCCTGGGTGGCTTCGTCAGTTAAGCCTCTGACTTGATTTCCGTTCAGGTCACGATGTCATGGTGAGATCATGCCCTGAGACAGGCTCTGCTTAAGATTCATATTCTCTCTCTCTCTCTCTCTCTCTCTCTCTCCCCCTCTCCCCCCCCTTCCTCCCTCCTTCTCTCTGCCCCTCCCCTGCTCGTGCGCTCTCTCTTCCTCTCAAAAAAGTTTTTTCTTAAAGTTTTCATTTGATTTTTCATTTTGAAAGAGAGAGAGAGGTAGAGAGAGAGAGAATAAGTGGGAGAGGGGAGCAGAGAGAGAGAATCCTAAGCAGGTTCTGCACCATCAAAGCAGATCTTTGCATGGGACTTGAACTCACGAACTTTGAGATCACAAACTGAGCCATAGTCAGATGTTTAACCTACTAAGCCACCCAGACACATGTATTTTAATAATTTTCTAGACCTCATCTAGTTTGTAACCTTCCAAAAGGTAGCTAAAGATGTTGCCTGTGCATTTTTTGAAACAGTGTGACTCTTCAAGACCTAGTATGATTGAATACTCAAGAAAGAATTTGTATTATCAGCAATCAAGTGTGTATATGCATGTACATTTTATACTTTACAAGTAGAGACCATATATTCTTTTCATGTGCCTGTAGAACTTACAGAAACAAGGTTCTTTGTTCATTTGTTTTAAATTCACCAGCTTGAGGGGTGCCTGGGTGGCTCAGTCGGTTAAGCGTCCAACTTCATCTCAGGTCACAATCTCACGGTTTGTGAGTTCGAGCCCCACGTCGGGCTCTGTGCTGAGCTTGGAGCCTGGAGCCTGCTTCAGATTATGTGTCTTCCTCTCTCTCTGCCCCTCCCCTGCTTGTACTCTGTCTCTCTTTTTCTCTCAAAATTGAATAAATGTAAAAAAAAAATTAATTAAATTCACCAGCTTGAAAATTGTGGTAGTTGTATCAGAATCAACATCAGAATCAATAGAAAGTTCCCTCACCCTTAAAGTTTTCTTGAGCCTCTGTATTTGAAACCTTCTCCTCTCTCTTGCTCCGGGCAAGCACTAACCTGCGTTCTGTCACTATAATTTCAATTTTTCTTTCACTTGAGATTCTTCTATTTTGTTGCTTTTGTTAATCGTTTATTTACTTGCTAAATAGTATTCCATGGTAAGCATATTATCACAATTTGTTTGTGATATATCTGTTCACCAGTTAATGGACATATTTTGTTGCTTCTGGTTTTGGCTATTATGAGTAAGTAATGCTGGTGTGAACATTCACATGTATGCTTTTTTTTTTTTTTAATGTTTATTTATTTTTGAGACAGAGAGAGACAGAGCATGAGCAGGGGAGGGGCAGAGAGAGAGGGAGACACAGAATCCGAAGCAGGCTCCAGGCTCTGAGCTGTCAGCACAGAGCCTGACGCAGGGCTCGAACTCACAGACTGTGAGATCATGACCTGAGCCGAAGTCGGACGCTTCACCGACTGAGCCACCCAGGCGCCCCTACATATATGCTTTAATGTGGACGTATGCTTTCATTTCCTGGGTAAATACCCAGGACCAGAATTGCTAGGTCATGGGGTAAATGTATGTGTAACTTTATAAGATACAGCTCTACAGGATGGCCATGCCATTTTCATTCTCACCAGTAGTACATGAGGGTTTCCATTTTCCTCATCCTTGCCCAAACTTGGTATTGTCAGTCTTTCTAACATGAGCTATTTTAGTGGATATGTGATGATGTCTCATTGTGGTTTGAATTTGCTTTTCTCTGATGTCTAGTGGTGTTGAACATCATTCAGGTGCTTCTTTGCCCATTCTTACAACTTCTTTTGTGAAGAGTCTGTTCAAATGTTTTGCCCAATTTTTTTTTATTTAAAAAATTTTTAATGTTTATTTATTTTTGAGAGACAGAGAGAGAAAGACAGAGTGTGAGCAGGGGAGGGGTAGAGAGAGAGGGAGACACAGAATCCGAAGCAGGCTTCAGGCTCTGAGCTGTCAGCACAGAGCCCCATGTAGGGCTCGAACTCCCGCACCGTGAGATCATGACCTGAGCTGAAGCCAGCTGCCCAACCGACCAAAACACCCAGGCTCCCCTCACCCAGTTTTTAAATGGGGTTACCTGTCTTCTTCTTTTTATTTTTTATTTTTATTTATTTAATTTACATCCAAGTTAGTTAGCTTATAGTGACCTGTCTTCTTTTAATTAAATTGTTAAGAGTTCCTTAAATAATGTGAAATCAGTTATATGTTTTACAGTCGGTAGGTAGCCTTTTTTGTTGTTGTTGTTGTTACTGTGTCTTTCAAAGAGCAACAGTATTTAATCTTGATCAATTTTTTCTCTTCTAGTTTATGCTTTTTATGTACTTTTTAAGAAGTCTTGGTATGACCCAATGTCGCAAAGATTTTCTTTTGCTTTTTTCCCCTAGGTTTTTAATAGTTTGACCTTCACATATAGGTTTATCGTCCATTTTTGAGGTGACTTTTGTAATGGAGTAAGGGAAGGGTTGAGGTCCATTTTTGTTTTTTCTCCATATCACTATCCAGTTGCTCCAGCACCATTTGTTAAAAAGACATCTTGTCTCCATTTAGTTGCCTTGGGATCTTTGTAGAATGAGTGTAATTGTGGGTTAGTTCTCCAATTTTTGACCCAGGATATTGAATGCATTTTTTTTTTCCTATTGGTTCAGGTCAGCTTTTCCAACATTTAGGAGCCATGCCCCTGTGTTTCAGATGATGGTCATTGGCTTCCCATTTTTCAGTCTGCCCAGGACAATAAAAGACCGTGGCAGAAGGCGAAACAGACGGTTTCTAATTTCCTAAAGAGGAGTCAATGTCGTGGCAGTGTGCCAGATGCTTGCAGCCTGCTGCCCGTTTAGTTGCCGCTGGGACAAAATGCCACCACCTGAGGCTGAGATTGCACCCTAAATCATAATATTTGAAAATAATAAACATTTGATGGGCCTACTTACTATGTGCTCTGCTCATTTAATCCTCACCCAAACCCTATGAGGGGTGTACTATTTTTGTCATCTCTGTTTTCCAAGTGAGTAAACTGAGGCACAGGGAGCCGGCCTATGCCCATGGTCATACTGCAGTAAGTGGTAGAGATGGGGCTCATCACAGGCTGCCAGGAGTCAGGACCTGTGTGGGGCCTTCCAACCCTCAGTGGTTCCATTCCTAAAGACAGGGAGTGACTCACCCCAACTTTTTTTCAAAATTGCATGTCCTCTGTCAATGTCATTAGCGGTATCTTATCTTTCAGAAGAGCCAAAGGGACTGGCTCTCTGCAGTGTCGATAGGGAGTTAGGTGGGCAAGTTGCTCTGGTGACCCTCTGTCACCACTGAGTCCCTGCTGTACTGTGTGAAATCGGGGAAGAGCAGAGTGAGACATGATAAATCCCCTGCCCTTAAGAGGCTACCATATTTCTTGAGTTCTGGTAGCTTTATAGTCAAACTTTCAATGTCTTTCTAATAAAAAATAATGCCTTAAAGTTAGCTTCCATAGTTTCCTGGGCCATATTGCTTAAAATAGTTAACAGACATTTTTTTTTTTTTTTTAACCGAACAGGGATCTTGTAAGCTTTTTGGCATTATTGAATATTTATGATTTGCCCACAGGCAGTTGGGATGTTTCAGCGAGGAAAGCAAAAGCAGCTTACTTCACATGGGAATGTTGGGCACATGCTTTTTCATTAAAAATTTGCCACTGAGGTTTTTCTCAGCGGGTGTGGAAATCTCCCATTAGTCACATAAGAGTCCACGGAGGTGGCCCAATGTCAACAGAACCATGATGCTGTTTGGGGGTGTATGTTATCAGTTGTGTTTGTGTTGTAGATAAGGAGGCTTGTGAAAGGAAACTATTGTATTTGGGGTTTTATTTGGAAGGGAATGAGAAAGTAACTTACATGAAACTCAACGTGAAGACTATTCTCAGGACATTGGTGTAGCTGCCCTCCTAGTCTTGGAAATCAGTGTTTACGTTGTATATTGTATTTAAATATGATGTAAATTAAATGGAATCGGATCTGTTGTTATCTTTAGTCATGGCATTGCTAACTGGTTCTAAGATTAGGTGAGTAATTTCACCAGGTAAATTTCACTAAGAAAAATTTGTCTAAAATCTGGTACTTCTTTCAGGAAAACTATTAAAATGTCTGGGACTCTTGTTGAATTAGCAAATTTTATTTTATTTTATTTTGTTTTGTTTTATTTTATTTAATTTATTTATTTATTTAAAATGTTATATAACTTAATTGAGACATTCATAACATATAAGAGGGGGTTTACTTTTTTTTTTTTTTAATTTTCTAACGTTTATTATTGAGAGACAGAGCATGAGCACAGTAGGGGCAGAGAGAGGGGGAGACACAGAATCCAAAGTAGGCTCCAGGCTCTGAGCTGTCAGCACAGGGCCTGACACGGCACTCGAACTCACAAACCGTAAGATCATGACCTGAGCTGAAGTCGGCCGCTTAACTGACTGAGCCACCCAGGTGCCCCGCAAATTTTATTTTTTAAAAATGTTTATTTGTTTTGAGAGGCAGCACACATGTGAGTCGGGGAGGGGCAGAGACAGAGAGGGAAAGAGAGAGAGAATCCCAAGCAGACTCCATGCTGTCAGCACAGGGCCCCGATGTGGGGCTCCAGCCCACTAATATGATCGTGACCTGAGCCAAAATCAAGAGTCAGATGCTTAATTGCCTGAGCCAGGTGCCCTACAAATTTCATTTCTTATTAGAGACTGATTCTTCTGTATGTGTGTGTGTGTATGTGTGTGTAGGTGGATATCAGAGAAGTGAGCTGTTTGGCTCAACTGAGGCTGGGAGCTTTTTAAGACAGTGGTAACATTAAAAAGTTCTTTAATGGATTGATTTTAGCTATTTTATTGTGCAGTCCCTTTGTAAGAACATTTGGTAAATATTTACTTCTACTGGTGCTGCTTTGATTTCTGTCCTGTAGAAGCTTACTGTTGGTCTATAAGACATGGAAAGAAGAGTTTTTTACAGAAAAATTATATGTACAGTCATAATAAGAATCAAAGTGGAAAGAAGAATTTGCTTATTCTGTACTACAATTTTGTGTCAGTTAAAATGAGTCTATCTACCTGTATGAATAAAGGAGCACCAGAGTCTTAGTGATTTAATACACTAAAAGTTTATTTCTTATTAGTAAGAATCCTGATACATGTCTGCAGACCTCTTTCTAATTAACGACTCAGGAATCCAGATTCCGTCTATCTTATGACATTCCTGTCTTCCTATGTGGCCTCTGGACCCCCTGCTTGGGAAGTGAGATCATGAAGATTGCAGACTGACTTCTAAATACTATGACCTGATAGTGACATGCATCACTCCCGTTCATCTTTCATTGGCTAGAACTAGTCACATGGTCTTAGCTAACTAACTGCAAGAGGGCTGAGAAGTTTAGTGCTGCCATGTGCTTAGGAGTGAGAAGAACTATATACATGGGCAAGCACCAGATATTTCTACCATGTATTTCATAATTCAGTCATTGGTATGTTACTTGTCAAATTAACATAGTTTGCAGAGAATCCTGAAATGAAAGCAAGGAATGATTTTTTGTCATACCCAATAGATCTACGATGGTTAGTTAGTGATTTTATATTCATCTGTAGACTGATAACTGGAAGTTAACCTGAATCTAAGCCCTGTCCAGTAGGATTAATTGTTTTTCAGTTTTTTCATAATGTTTATTTATTTTTGAGAGAGAGAGAGAGAGAGAGAGAGAGAGAGAAAGAGCATGAGCAGGAGAGGGGGCAGAGGGAGAGGAAGACACAGAATCTGAGGCAGGCTCCAGTCTCTGAGCTGTCAGCACAGAGCCCAATGTGGGTCTCGAACTCATGAACCACGAGAACGTGGCCTGAGCCGAAGTTGGATGCTTAACTGACTGAGCTACCCAGGTGCCCCAGCATGATTAATATTTTAACTAGGAGCTCATTTCCTCCCACACATTTAAAGAATAATACTTCAGTAAGAAAGAAAGAGAGAAAGATATGTATATCTTGTATACACACACACACACACCATGGAGTAATAATCCATCACAAAAAAAAGATGCGATCTTGCCATTTGCAACAACCTGGATGGACCTAAGGGGTATAATGCTAAGTGAAATAAGTCAGTGTGAGAATGACAAACACCATATGATTTCACTCATTTTGGAATCTAAAAAACAAAACAAATAAATAAACAAATGAAAAGCAGAATTAGATCTATAAATACAGAGAACAAACTGTTGGTTGCCAGAGGGAAGGAGAGTGGGAGAGATGGGCAAAATGGGTGAAGGGGAGTGGGAGATACAGGCTTCCAGTTATGGAATGAATAAGCCATGGGGATAAAAGGCACAGCGTAAGGAATATTGTCAATGATACTGTAAAAGCCTATGGTGACAGATAGCAGCTACACTTGTGGCGACCGTAGCATAATATAGAGAGAAGTTCACTCACTATGTTGGACACCTGAAACTACTTTAGCATTGTGTGTCAACTATACTCAAATAAAAAAAAATGTTTTTTAAGGATAAAAGTCTTAAAAATGTTGAATCAAGTACTAAATTGGAACATAGTTTCACTTGTGATTAATGCACTTGGTTTTACTATGTTTATTTTAGACATATTGATATAATGCATACGGTACCATCAGATTTCTATCCTTTTATTACATCCATTTGTTTCTGCATCAAGCAACATTTTGGAAAACGCTTAGCATATACATTTTATACTTTAGGAAGATTTCGGTTTCTCTGTGTGTAGTCAAATTTGCTGTGATTGGATGACCCATTACTCAGATTGATAGCAGTCGTCTTCCCACCTCCCGAACACAATGGCCATGGAAGCCCTTGTCTGTTACACCTGGTACTTTGCAGCACCATTTGATACTTTGATCACTCTTTCCTCTTAAAAATGCTCTTGGCTTCATGTCCACAGCTTCAGTTGTCATGTATCTCTAAAGGCTTTCACATGTTTTCCTCCAGTTCATGTCTGTCTTCTTTGCTCTAGACCTTCATATCTAACTGCGTATGACTCTCCATCTATCCTGAATCTGATCTGTAGTCTTTCCTTGTGTTTTCCACCTTAGTGGGTAGCACCACCATCCTGGTTTCTCAAGAAACTAGGATATTTCTTGATATTTTGCCCCCCCCATCCATTATCAATTCTATCAATATTTCTAAACATTTCTCAAATCCATTTTTCTCCATTCTGCTTCCACCATGCTGGCCCAATCTGTCAGTTTCTCTGGCCTATAATACTGCCTGCTTTTGTACACTGTACCAGGGATAGTGTTTTCAAAATGCTTATCTGATTATGTCACTCCCCGCTTAAATCCCATCGCTTTTAAGACTGAGGTATAAATCTTTAACGAGTATACAAGGCATTGCATACTCTGCTTCTCTTCTGCCTTTCCCACCTCATCTTCTACCTCTTTCCCCCTTGTGCTCTCTGCTGTGGGCTCCATTCGGTTCTGTGAACCTGAAATACTTCCTCTTCCCTCAGGACCTTTGTGCATGCTGCTCCATGTTCTAGAAGTGTGCCGTGTAATGCCATAGCCACTGGCCACATGTGGCAATGAAAATTAAATAAAATCAAGAATTTAGTTTCTCAGTCCCACTAACTACCATTTTAAGTGTTCAATGTGACTTGTGGCTACTGTATTGGACAAAGAAGATATAGAAGACTTCCATCTTTAAATTCTCTTGGACAACACTGTTCTAGAATATTCTTTGCCACCTCCCACACCCTTCCTCCTGTGTGATTTCCTCAGGAAATCCTTCCCTGCCCTCTTCCTTCAGTTTCTAGTAGAGTCAGTTTTCTTTGTATCTAAGTCTACCAGCAACTACCGTGAACACATCTGCAATCAAAGTTACATTTATTTAGCCTGCTTCAGCAGGGGACCCTTAGGAACAACTCTGTAACATAGACTTGGGAGTTGGTCTTCATAGTGTTTGGGATTATACCGGGTAAGTGTAAAGAGGGATTATGGAGGTGACAGCCAGCTCTGGACTGGACATGAGAAGTCACTGAGGCAATCTGGAAATTGGGTAACCATAGTTCAGGAGATGAGATAAGCCAAGCAGGACTGAGGATGCGTTTGCTAAGAAAGCAGCAGTTCCTTAGAAGGAAGACGTGGGATTCACTTTCGTAGCTGTGTTCCTGTCTTCTGGGCTTCTGTTGGAAACATTGTTGGTCTTGTCCGTGTGCCACCAGAAGTAGTACACAAAGGCCGATTGTCAGTGGGACTGATTTTTTACTCTCTCAGTCGTGCTGTGCTCTCCTAGAACTCTGCTGCTCTTCTCCAGAGTGCTGGCACCACTTTGTGATTTTTTGAATGAATGGTATTTTTAATGAATATGTTTCCTCTGGTAGACCGGAAGTTTCATGAGAGCACACACCTCTTCTCTTTGTGCTCACTTTGGTACCCATAGCATCTAGCACACTGCCTGACACAAAGCAGATGCTCAGTCTTTATTGAAAGAGTAGATAAATGAATAAATGAATGATAAGACCTAAGAAATTGGTGGCTGATAAAAGACACGGAGGCAGAAAGTATCTGATTTTCTGACAGTTGACGAATCATTTGTCTTTTTCCAGTAGACTCTTAAGCAGATGTCTCCTTCCTCCCACCTAAAAAAGTTGTAGAATTCTAATATCCAAAATTTAAATGTAACATTCTAATATTGCCTGATATCTCGAGTCCTTTCAGGGTCGTCTTTAAAATATATGTTACTGTACCTTCTTTACTCTCCTTTTTCTCAGTCCAAATGATTAAGAAATGCATAGATGCACACATCAAATCACAGTAAAGTACGGTGTTGTTGGCTGTCTGCTTGCCTTTGGGCATTCTACAAATTATGTGAAAAGATTTCCAAACAGTTGTGGAAACTTGGTAACTATAACCAGAATGACCCAAACATTTTGGGTATGACTCTCCATACTGAATCAGGTAGGGCTGTAATGACCCATCAATGTGATCGGGTCTCGTGAAGGATTATGATGTTTTCCAGGTGGACCACACATTGAATTTTTTAATTATAAAGACAATATAAAATAATGAAGAATAAAGTTGTAAGCTTAGACATTTTGACAACATGTTTACTGTCTTTATCTTTTCATAGTTCTTGCTCACATGTGCCTTATTAGGGTAAGATTCTGTGTTTTAGTCAGCATGCAGTCCCTTTGAGTCTGAACAGTCATAGTATATCACACCTTCTCACATCACCTGAGGGGTTAGAACCACAGAATTTATAAGTTTAATGTGTTTTAATAGGCTAGTCTGTCCTCGGGTTTCAGAATTCTGCGGCATGAACAATAAATTCACTGAGGCCTGTGTTTACTAATGCTGATCCACCAGAATTAGTTGTATTCGTATCGTTATGGGTTACTGCATATTCCTTCAAAGGAGACCTCGGAAATGCATTTCCTTTATCCCTTTTTTAAGTGCCCTTTTCATCATGCTACCCTCCCACTCCAAAATTTTCTAATTCTTTTTTTTTTTTTTTTTTTCAACGTTTATTTATTTTGGGGACAGAGAGAGAGACAGAGCATGAGCGGGGGAGGGGCAGAGGGAGAGGGAGACACAGAATCGGAAACGGGCTCCAGGCTCCGAGCCATCAGCCCAGAGCCTGACGCGGGGCTCGAACTCCCGGACCGCGAGATCGTGACCTGGCTGAAGTCGGACGCTTAACCGACTGCGCCACCCAGGCGCCCCAAAATTTTCTAATTCTTAACTATACTAAGTATAAATACCTTTTCGTAGATCAGCCCTGGCCAATAGAACTTTCTACAGTGATGGAAATTTTCCTGTATTCTCTCCACTCTGGTAGCTACTAGCCACATATGGCAATTTAGTACTTAAAATATGGCTGGTTGCCCGAGAAACTAAATGTTGAACCTAGATTTTTAGGTCCTCCCTTCATAATCAAATCAGGCCCGTGTCCTTGTCCCCATGTACACACCACATTTGTGCCATCATTTTGTCTTGACTTATGTTGGTCTTCTCTCACCTGGGTTACTTTTTCTCAATTCCTTCCATTGATCCAGCTTCTCTTTAGCTTCCATGGGTTAGAACAGTCTCCACAATTTCTACGAAATCGTCCTGTCATCTTGCTGATCTTCCTTTCCTGGCAACGCCCATTATTTGCTTTTCCAGCCAGGACACCTGAATGGATGGATGGATGGATGGATGGATGGATGAATGAATGAATGAATGATTCAAAATAGACTTTCACATTTAGTCGTTTGGTCTATTTTACTTCGATTTGTTGTGGTTGTTGTTCATGTGAATTTGCCCATCTCTTCAACCGACTTTTGGTGGAGCCCCAGAAGATTCCCATTGAATGCTTTGTTGATTGATTGATTGATTGCAAAAGAAACGCAAATCTGTATCTTTGATTCTTTGCCACAATTATTGAACCAGTCAACAAGCTCCTAGGATGCACATAAATGCACTTTGATGGCAGAAACCATTTTCTTGGATCCAGGGAATTTATAAGACAACATAAAAAGAAGTATCCTGTATATTTTACTTATAAATTGTGAATTCTAGAGATGGTGGTTAAGGATCGTGAAGAAAGTTTGGAAAATAGCTGTGAGTAACCCTTTCCTGTGAAGGAAACTGGTGAGCTGTGGTCAAAGAATGGAAGCCTATGGCTGAGAAAAGAGAGGCAGGAAAGTTGTTGTTTTGAAAGAGACACTAGAAAAAAGTCACATTGGGAGGAGCAGGTGTGTGTGGTCAACCAAGTGCTTTTTCATCCTGTTATATTCACTTCAGGATCAAGTGGGGGTGTTTGCACATCTACTTTTGAAAAGGTTTTAAAATGTAACCAAGTGCTTCCAGCTTGCACTAAATAACAACTAGATATCCTTGGATCCAAGCTTCTTCACCCATAATACTAGGCTTTAGAGTTTCCCTCCAAAATGTACTCTTAAAATATTGTGATAAAGGGGCGCCTGGGTGGCGCAGTCGGTTAGGCATCCGACTTCAGCCAGGTCACGATCTCACGGTCTGTGAGTTCGAGCCCCGCGTCAGGCTCTGGGCTGATGGCTCGGAGCCTGGAGCCTGTTTCCGATTCTGTGTCTCCCTCTCTCTCTGCCCCTCCCCCGTTCATGCTCTGTCTCTGTCTGTCCCAAAAATAAATAAAAACGTTGAAAAAAAAAATTAAAAAAAAATATTGTGATAAAGATGATCTTAGAGAAGGGCACTGAATATGGTCAAGTGATTACTATGGAATAGAATTTAATACACATATATTGAGTTCACCATGTACCGAGTACTGTACTTAGTACTTTATATCTATTAACGCATTTATCCGTCTAATCACTGTAAATAAGCATTTTGCGGATGGAGAAAACATGGCACTTGCCTCAATTTTATACAGGTAGCCGGTTAAAATGTTAGAATTTGGGACGCCTGGGTGGCTCAGTCAGTTAAGCTTCCAACTTTGGCTCAGGTCATGATCTTGCAGTTTGTGAGTTCTAGCCCCTTATTGGGCTCTGTGCTGACAGCTCGGAGGCTGGAGCTTGCTTCGGAATCTGTGTCTGCCTCTCTCTCTCTCTCCCTGCCCCTTCCCTGTTCATGCTCTCTCTCTCTCTCTCTCTCTGTCTCTGTCCTTCCCTTTTACAATAAGTAAATAAAAAAAGAATTTATGATTTTTGGAATATGCATTGGCAATGATAGAAAGTGGAAGAGATGTTTTTATATGTTTGAAGAAACAGGTTCCAGTACCTGCAGACACTTTTGCAACACCTGTGGACATGTGAATATGGACATGTGAATAATATGCAAAGCACAAATACCCTTTCTGTCCAGCATAATTCTCAGTGTGCAGGTGATATGTGAGTTCTGTGCGCAAATGGCAACTATTTTCATTGTAGTTGAAAACACAGTACTAAAAAATGTGTCACTTTCCTTTCTGAAGTGAGGATTTAACAGTTTGGATACATTTGTCACTTTTTGTTTCTTTTGCATGATGACTTACCTATTTGTTTTAATTTTGATGACTCGTAAATTTTGCAGAAATTCCGGAGTGCTTCCGTTGGGGCTGAGGAGTACATGTACGACCAGGCATCAAGGTAGGCTCCCGGGAGATGCCCCTAGAAACTGATGAACTGCTAACACTTGAAATGTCTCCCTACGTTATACTTTTGAACCTTTAAAAGAAAATTATTTTCTCTATTACAATGACTTCTAAATTGCTATTTCCAGTCTTGACCTACATTCTGAGGCCCGTACCCTTTCTCTGTTCTTTTGGTTACATATCCCCTCTCGGGTGATCCTCTAAAGCTCAGACGCATGGGCTCCAACACAGCATGTGAATAAATGGAACTCTTTGTCTTTCTTTCTTTCTCTTTTTTTTTTCTTTCCTTCCTTCTCCACTTCTTTCATCCGTCTGCTTTTATTTCCTATCGTGGCTAAGGATGGAACCATCCTCCAGCTACCCACTCTAGAGGGGTAAAGATCTGCCTGACCTTTCTTACTACACTTTCATCATACTTGCAAAGTGCCGAATATTCTATTCTACCTGTCCTGTCCCTTGCAACTTACTCTTATTCGTGTTCTGAACTATAAAAATATAAGTGAGCTTTCTGCCAACATTTTCTTCTTCCTTCTGTTCCACTTTGCACGTATTTAGCTACCAGGTTCCATACACTCTGGTGCCCTCCGTGTACAAGCCATGCGAGAGGGATGGGGATGAGATACACCCTCTCCCTACAAGAGGCCCGTAGACTTGGAGGGGACAAGTGTAGTGATGGACAATTGTAATACAAATTGTAAGTGGTGAGTCCTGCCACAGAGATACATAAACAGAAAGCTGAGAGGACCTACAGGCCTGTGTGTGTGTTGCGGGTTGGGAGGAGTGGGGGGTGGGCCAAAGCTTGCAGGGAGGGGCATTTGAGCCACATCTTGAAGGACTGTTAGCAGGAGTTTTCCAGGGAAGGAAGGAGTATTAAGAACATTCTAGGTAGAGGTGCCAGATGTTCAAAGACCTCGGTCGTGATCATGTCTGTAGATAGGAGAAAAGGGCAAGAAATGAATCTCTGTCCCATTTATAAAACTTACCAGTGATTTCTGACAGAATTAAACACAAATTACTCATGAAGGTAGTCAGAGCCCTCTATCTGCTGGTCCCTTTACTTTAAACCTTGTCCTCTACTGTATTGCTTGCCCCTTTTGCTTTTATGTGTGTGGCTCTCTTCTGTTCTGTTTCAGCCTAATGTCCTCCTCATCCTTCAGGATCTTGCTTCAACCTCAGACTCCCCATTTGGTCTCCCCAGATCGTCCAAGTCAGAATTTGGGTGTGTGGTGTTCATGAGGGGAAGGGGCATGGTGGGGAAGATAAGAGTTCCAAATAACCTTCTAAAATGTGGAAATACATGCATAATTTGCATGCTATAAGCCCAAATCACCATGTAGTCAGCTGTCTGGTTGGTGAAAAGAACATTGACCTATCAGTCACTTGACCTGTCTTCTCTTTTCTGCTGCTGTCGTTGTCCACTGGAGTGAGCAAGTTTCTTAGCCTGTCTTCAGCTGTGAAATGAGGAAGGTGGTTTTTTTTTCTTATGTTATGAATAGACAGGCTTAGGGGGCACGAACTCCCCAAAATTAGATTCAAAACTATTTCTGTTCATATGTGCTTTTTTTCTGGAGAGAGGGTTCACAGCTTTCTTCATTTTTTTTTTTTTTTTTTTTTAAACAAAGTCTGTGCCCTAGACAAGTTGCAAATTGCTGGTCTAGGTGATTCTTAATATCCTGTCCAACTCTCAAATTTTATGATTCAGTGGCTGTACTGAAATTGCTTTTTCTAAGCAAAATGACAGTGAAATTGGTTCTGTCTTGAATGATTTATTTCCTACCTAATTCTAAGACACATATTCCGGAATTTGCTTAGTTTATCAGTCTAAGGGTAAGGTTTTTATCATGAAATGAGGAATATTGTTTTGCCCTTCACATTTCTTTCTCCTTACAAAACTTACAAAAAATTGAACATTGCCAAAATGTTTAACATAGAAAGTAGGGGTCCCCCATAATCTTGTAAGTAGGTCATTTTAAGAGGTGAACTTTGACACATTTTTACATCCAGCTTTTCAAAGACTACTGAATTAAAGAGCTAAGAAAACAATAGGCCCAGTGAAGAGCTTTTGATGATTAAAAAAATACACAAAGCATTGGTTATTGGATTATCACTATAGGCCATCCAGCAGTGTAGGAGAAAGAAATATTTCTTAATGGACATCTTAAACAAAAGAGATTGTGGTGCATACCTGTTGTTTACTTTAAATAATGGATAAATTCTCCAAATTTGGGAAAATCAGTGTTTTTATTTTATTTTGCTTTTATATATTAGGGAAATTAGGTAGAGCAGCGATCTGCAAACTTTTTCTGCAATGGGTTAGATAGTAAATATTTTAGATTTGGCACACCATATGTCACAAGTACTAAACCCTGCTGTTATGAAAGTAGCCATAGACAAGACATAAATGAATGAATGTAGTCGTGTTCCAATAAAACTTTACTTACAGCAATAGGCAGTGAGCTAGATTTGGCCAGGGGACCATTGTTTGCAAACTCCTGATTTACAGCAGTTACCCTTTCATGAGTTCTTTTGCAGTCTTGAAAGCAAACAAACAAAAAACCAAAAATAAAAAACCCAGTTTCTGCTATGGAACTAGATTCTCAATAGTGAATGTTTGAGTTTCATTTAGGTTTTCACATTTCAAAATGTTTTCAAGTGGGATATAGCTATTTTGCAACATCTTGGTTGTACAAAAAGAGGTCTAGGTACAGGTATGAATTAAACAAAAGCTTTCACACATTTGGCTTGTTGTTGGGATAAAAGTGGCAAATTCTATCGATTCTTAAGCTTCAGGCATTACTGATTGCCATCCAAGACCTAACAGATTCTTCTGGCACAACCTTACGTAATTGGACAGGCTCCTCATGGACTTTTCTCTTCCTTCTAAACCATCTGGTTTATGAGCCACTATTAGAAATGCTCTATACATTGTATTAGCAATGACCTTTGGTCTGGTCTCATCTCTTTGCCATACGTTGTGTTTTGTCTCTGAAATGGAGTAAATACTGGTTAATTTTCCTACAAAATGCTGTCAATGTGAAATTGATTAGGAAGGCAGAAATGTCCAAGTGAGTGAATCTGACCACTGTTTGTTTTCTGTTCACAGTGGCACATTTCAATACACCCTGGAAGCTACCAAGTCTCTGCGTCAGAAGCAGGGGGAGGGCCCCATGACCTACCTCAACAAAGGACAGTTCTATGCCATAACGCTCAGCGAGACTGGAGACAACAAATGCTTCCGACACCCAATCAGCAAAGTTAGGGTATGATCCTTATTTCTCAAATAAAGCGCAGAGGGATCAGATGAAGGCAATTGCTACCTTCCTTCATCTTGCGGGAGGGTGTGGAAAAAATTCCAAAATAAATAATTCCAGAACAAATGTCAGAGAGTTGGAGCAGGACAGAACTTACTGGCTTACCGTTTATCATTTTAATCAGTAACCAATAAACCCCAGGGAGGGACGTGGTTGAGACATGCTTTCTGGCTGTATCCAAGGGATTTTCCCAGTTTCCTTCATTACCTTTATGCTACCTAGTTGTTGTTCTTGTGTTCAATCAATTGATCTTAATTTTTCAAGCAGGTAGTTGTAAGTCGGAGCCTATTTGTGGGCAAGGAAAGAGCTGTGGCTGTCTTCTGTGAGGGAGGCTACAACTTATTCTGTGTCCCCGGACCCTTTGCAACTTGCTATCAAAGCCCTTCTGCAGCCCAGTGCTTCCTCAGGAGTAAAGTGAGGCATGACATGATCCCTACCAGGAGTGACTCGGTGGAGTTTTCACATTCATGATTATTAGTTCCGTTTGTTGGAAATGGAACTGTGCCGGAAGCCTACCAGCTTCTGTCATTCTCGCCGCGGCCAAGAAGGGAGGAAACTGGTAATCCTTTTCTCCTGAAAAGGAAAATCATAGCAGAGCTCTCTGAAAAGAGGTTGAAGGACTTTCCTGCCCGATTGTAAAATGATTTGTTTTACATGCTGTGTGCATAGTGCCACCCCACCTTATTTTATCCATAGCTACCGCCTCCTAAGCTCTTTAGTACATGGAGAAGAAAGCCACGCTGTCCCTAGAGAGAGCATAGTGACTTTGCCCCCATCCCAGATGCCCATGCAAAGGTAACAAATGAGGGAGAAGAGAGAGAAGAGTATTTGGGCACCTGCTGGCCAGCTTGTCTGTTACTAGTTTTAGGTAAAATCATGGTAGCGGTGATCTCTCAGTCAGCTGGGTTTTGTGGCTTTGTTTCAGTGAGAAAGATAAGGAAGGTTGCTGGTCATTTCTCAGGCCAGCAGTTCTTCCTCCCTGTAAGCCTGTCCCAGTCCCAGATCAGAGCTGCGGGAGGCAGGGCAGCTGGGAGTGAGAGAAAGATGTGGAGCGAATGTCCTACCCAAGGCTGAGCCCGTTGTAGGCGGAAAGGGGGCTTGGTGTGTTCCCTACCCTGTGGTCAAGGCTGTGGCAGAGGGGGGCCATCCTCCTCCTCCTCATAATCATCGTAATGGTGGAGGGATATAATAATAACATTAATGATGACAACAATGACAGAGAGATGCCATGATACTAACAAGCGCCACAACGTAACAACTAATATTTATTGGGTGGATCTTCTATGTGCCGGGCACTGTGTTAAGTACCATATATCTAGCAGTCCATTTATTTGAAACTAACAACAACCCTATGGTATAGGCACTATTTTTGTAATCTTACAGATGAGGAAACGGAGCCTTTTAGAGACTGGTAACTGGCCAAGGTTACACAGCTAAAATGTGAGGGAACCAGGATATATCCCAGGCAGTCAGATTCCTGAACTCATTCTCTTAACCACTAAGGTACACTGTGTTGAGTCACATGGAGGGCTAAAAGCCATAAGCGTTTTAGCCTGGGACCACCTCTGGATATATATGCTGGGCTTCATACCCTATACCCCCACGTGTGGATGCCTGGTAAGAAGACTCTGGATAAATTTACTTTTTAAAACACAATCTTGTAAATTACCAGCGCATGTGTAACTCTTTTAGGTTGTATAACTCTATAACCAGTATATATATGCACCCTCTTAACAGCACCATTATCTTCACCCTGAAAAGATGGTGGATGGTTCACATTCTAAGGCCATGACTATTGCGTTTGAGTATAGACACTCTTCCAAGAATTCTACTTCATTGAAACTGTGGAAATAATTTAATATTTAATTTATTTCCATCTGTTCATTTTGGCTAGAAAGAGCCCTGCTCTCTTACGGACTTCAGTCTAACACCCTTGGAGAGTTAGAATGGTGCCTTTCAGAGGGATCTTTCTTTCTCCTCAGCTCTGGGAGAGCAAGCCAACATGGAGGAAAAGAGGGATGCACTTGGAACCCACCAGCATTAATTCTGCAGAACAGTGTCATTCTGAATAGAAGCATGTATGCTTGGTAATAGCATTTTCAAACTGCGTTTCTCTGTATTACTGAAGAAATAAATTTCCAGACCAAGAATATGCCATTATTTAGGCTAACGTAGTCATTTGCTACAAAAAAAAAATTGCCTGCTATTTTTATCTTGGAACAGAAAGAAATAAACACCAGGAGACCACTCACTGAACTTTTACATATACGGTAGTCCTTGCCCTGTTATGTGTGGGGGATACATTGTAGGTCCCCCCCACCCCTGCAGTGGATGCCTGAAACCATGGATAGTATGTAGCCATTTATATGGTATGGTTTTTCATTTACATACGTACTTATGATAAGGTTTAATTTATAAATTAGCAGAGTAAGAGATTAACAGGAATAACTAATAATAAAATAGAAGAGTTTTAACAATATACTGTCATAAAGGTTATGTGAATGTGGTATCTCTGTCTCTAAGTATCTTACTATACTCTGCTCACCCTTCTTTTCGTGATGATGGGAGATGATAAAATTCCTACATGAGGAGATGAAGTGACATGAATGATGTGGGCACTGTGACCGTAACGTTACGCTACTGTTGACCCTTGGATGAGATATCAGAAGACACTTCTCTGCTTCTAGACTGTGGGTGACCAATTGTGGGTAACGGAAGCCACAGTTAAGGGGGACTATTGTAAATGGCGAAGTTTCAGGAAATGGAAGACAGATTCAGGAAGTGGGGGAGAGAAGAATGAAACGCTTGTGGCTCTTAGTTCCACCAGAATAGCCCGTGATGCCCCTTCTTGTCATCTTTCTGTACCTTCGAGGGTCATGCTGCTTGTGAATCCAAATAATAGGGATATTTCCGAACTATTGTTCCTAACAGACACCTGCTTTCCTGTGTAACCAATGTTCACACATACTTTGGGAATCAGCCCGATTTGGAGTTGACGGTACAGCCGCAAGCATGTACTGTGTATCTCTTATTTGCCAGGCACCAGGACCACTGTCCTTGTCCTCTTTGAGTTGGAAGCCAATGGGAAGACATTGCCATCGACAGAATAATTATAAATAATTAATGAAATGACTACAAGTGTGCAAAATGCTACAAGGGAGAAGTTATTAAGGAATGAGAATCAATGAAACATTCTGCAATAGTAGGAAAATGTCCAAGAAGTATTTTGGTTATGGAGCGAGGAGAGCACCAGTATCCCTGATATTGTAGTTAAAGGGATTTGGGGTTGTTTGTGTTGGTAGGGTCTCATCTCGTAAGTGGCAGTGAATTAACATTTATTTAGTTTAATGAGGATTTTTATCATTTAGAACTCAAAGGGGTTTTGGATTCTTATTTCTACAAGATATGATTAGTTTTCCAAGAAAGCCCATCCAAATTGTGTTGAAATAAATAAAACAGTTGGCCTTGTAGCTTTTGGTCTGTAACTTAGATCCATGTTCATCAGTGTGAACTCATCTTGTAGTATTTCTTTCATTACCTTAGTATTTCTCTCATTACTCCACTATTCCAGCCCGAGGCACTTAATTAGGCTAGAAACAGGTGCTTGCTTCTTTATAAATGGCACCGAATTCTATGTTTCAGAATACAGAATTTCAAAAATGTGTTTGTTTTCAGTACCAAATAGATTTTTTTGGTAATTCCCACTCGCCCCGCAAGACAATAAATGTGCTGTTCATTGGTTAATTTGGTTGTTTACGACTCGTGGTAACGAGGAGGTAGGATTCTTTTTTCCTATGTACGGTTCTCATTTCCCAATCACTTTTTAAATAGGCCCATCTGTAAACAAACTAAGCTGCACAGCCGAGCTTGTCTGGGTTTTTGTAAAGCGAGAAAAGCAGCCCCGTGGGAGCACACCTCTGGCCGGACTGCCAGAACTGGAGGCTGACGCATCGGAGGCCCTGGGCAGAAAGTAAAACCTGTGATTCTCCCCTCTGCAGAGCGTGGTGATGGTGGTCTTCAGTGAAGACAAAAACCGAGACGAGCAGCTGAAATACTGGAAGTACTGGCACTCTCGGCAGCATACGGCGAAGCAGCGGGTCCTTGACATTGGTAAGTTGACCTTGACCTCTCCGTGTGGTCTTTGGTGAACTGCCCTGTTGCCGTGATGCCAAGGAGAGCCTGGCACACAAATCAGAGCTGGGACCCACGCAGCTCTTCAGGAGAAATGCCAAGCACGCGTCTGTGCACTTTGTCAGTACATTTGGTACAAATCAGGCTGAGAAATCAAAATCGGGCTAAGCTGGGTGCAAAGCACTTTTTGTTCTATGGAAGTCAGCTGTGCCTCATATAATAATAGTGATACATTTGGATTTGCGGCGACCGTGTCGGTTTCTAAAACGTATTTCCAGGCCCTCCTGTGTTTGGGTCTAACGGCCAGTCGGGCCGACCAGATGAACTCTTATCCCGCTGTGACACGAATAACCTTAGGATCATTTGACTCTAAGGTACTTGTGAAGGTCACATGACTGGAAAGTGAGTTCTGGCTCTCTAATTCTCTGTCTAGTGTCCCTTCAGCTCCAACACATGCCTTCAGCTCCAACACATTAGGTGGTCCGGCAAATGACACCTTTGAGAGAGCTTTTCCAGCAGGAGGAATGAATTTGCCAAGTATATTTCCTGGAGTTTGTATATTCTTTTTTAATTTTAATGTTTATTTATTTATTTTGAAAGAGAGAGAGGGAGAGAGAGAGAGCACGCGTGTAGGGTGGGGGCAGAGCAAGAGAGAGGAAGAGTGAGAGAGAGAATCCCAAGCAGCCTCCGCACTGTTAGCCCAGAGCCCAACACGGGGCTTGATCTCATGAACTGCAAGATCATCACCTGAGCCAAAATCGAGCGTCAGACGCTTAACCAACTGAGCCACCCAGGCGCCCCTGAAACCTGTGTATTCTTAGACACGATGTCTGTTCTCTAGAGACAGGTAGTCCCCTGGGTGGGACTCAGGATTCAGCCAGGAAAGCAGAGTCCATGCCAAATGGTCCCACGGAGGGAATCTGTTGCAAACATTGGGAAGGCTGAAGGCACCGGGAGGCATTCCAGAGATGAGCAACAACAGGAGTCTGCTGCTATTACCTGCAGGGCTGGAAGATCAAAGGGAGGAGGTTGTGGGTATTGGGAGAACCACCCAGCAAGAGCTGGAACCATAGTGGGGGCTGCCTCAGCAGGAGCTGGGGCCACAGAGGGAGCAGCTTTGCAGGAGGAGGAACTACGGAGGAGTCACTGCCAGACACACCTCTTCAAAGAATGCCAACTGGGAGGAGGGGACGGAATGCCCTGTCTTCTCCCTGTCTCCCAGCCTCCCACCAGTGCTTCCCAAGGGCCGCATTTACCCTGAAGCCATTGGCACAGCCTAGCAAATGCAGTTTGCGGGAATCGACCTCTGGGATACAGAGTAAGATGGGAAGTCAGGGATCGGATCTTAAAGTTTCTAGAAGGTACTTCAGTATGCAGACAGTAATATATGTGTTTCTAAGTAATTTTAACACTGCATATGCTGTTTTTATAAGAAATAAGTAATTTCTCATCTGTGGGCTTTCTGGCCTCATTTTGCAGCAAAGAGGATGCAGTCGCAGTGAGTGTAGGCAAAGTGAAGGTTTCCATTGTGTTGGGTTTCAGAAGGTATTACTGAACCACTGAAAGAAAGGCATTACTGAGCCATGGCTTTGATTTCTTACACACCGCAATGATGGATGTTTAGACATTCCATCTCACCCTTGCTAAGGTCTCATGACCAACGGCAGAAAGGTTAGTGACTAGGTTAGGGTTAGAGACTCACAATAGAACCTATGGAACTACTTGCTGGTTTATCCTGCAAGATGGTTACACCCCTCCTCCCCCCAGTGCACACCAGCATGCCCCCCCCCCCCCACAACACGTACACCTCCTACTAGTCAAATGTATTTATAAATGCTTAATAATAAACAATAAACATAATAACTTTAATGAACCAGGAAACTGAGCCCAGAGAGACCCACTGACCCACTTTGCCAAGTGACTTCTCAGATAATTAGTGCAAGAGCTAGGATGAGACAGTGTTCCTCACCCAGCCCTTACATAGAAACTCCAAGAGTGAGTGACTAGGACACGGGCTTGGGGATACTTGCCTTAACCTGCTTTGTAGCCAGTCTACATGGAGCAGAGGAACAATTTTATTTTATTTGAAAAGTTAGCCTTATAATTATTACCCAAGAAAATGAGAGGAGCAATTAAACAGAAATATGGACTAAGTCCAAATAAGGCAAATAATAAAAGCATTTTACTGGCTTACCTGCTGGTTCAACTTTGATAGTGTTGCAAGGTTTACTTTTCTTAGACCAGAACGATTTCTCAGCTCTCACAGGACTTCAGATCTTATCTCTCTTCTTATCACCTCTTGCCTGCCTTCAGACTTTTCTCTGCAACCCTTTACACACGCATGGGCACACACACGCACACACGTGACTTATCTTTGAGATTTATGCCTTTTACTAAGAAGCTTTGTGGCTTACTTGGGCCACTTGCTCTGAACCTGAACCTGAGGGGTGTTAATCAGTCCCTTAGCTTCAAATGGAAAATGGATTTTTCTCACTACAACCTCAACCTGACAGCTGCTCACAGAGGATGAGGAAATATACAAAAATCTTATATAATTCGTTCTTTTACTAGATTAAAAAAAGATCAAACCGCGCACTCCTCTGCCAGTTGATGGCTAACACCATTTCCAGTATAAAGGGGGGGGGCGGAGCCATGATCACGTGTACGTCTGTGTGTGGTGCCCCGCCATCAGCGGGAGCTCTGGAGTGTGGTGCTGAGAACATTGTGAAGGCTCTACCTTGGTTCCACCAGGGGAGTGAGCAGCGCCTGGTGAGGGGAGGCTGAGGAGTGCATGTGCCGTGTAGTTGCCAGTTTGGGTCGAGAACCTTCTGGTAGCCTAAAGAAGGAAAGGAAGAATCCAGCGTTTAAAACTGTTTTACTTTGCTTAACCTCCATGAAGCTGGAGGTTATAGTCAGGGCTCCAAGGCTGCCGTTTCTAAATCTCCACCAGCCACCTTGGCCATCAGGCTCCACCGTGCCCTCTGGGTAGTGACCTTGAAGTTGGGAGTTCGAGACTGAGATAAGGCCCCTTTCGCTAAAGCAGAGATTCATAACTGTGTGGTCTTCAGAGTCTGTGGATGGACTGAGGGGAACCTCAAACTCCTTAAACACAATTTTGTGTGTTGAGGCATGCAGAGTCTTTCATCTCATTTTTCTGGAGGTTCCCGGGGTAACCGGCCGTCCTCCAGCTCTCTGCCTCTCTACCTCCACTCCAAGCAAAGCCCACTGAAGCCTCCGCCTCTCTTTGTATCTTTCCTTATTCTGCATCCCCTCAGCACTCATACGCAGGGATTTCTCTCTTGTCTCTTGTACCCTGTAATGATGGCTGGCGAACATTCTACATCTTTCCTGACGTACATTGATCTCACTTGGATTAGAATGTTGGTTGCTCTCCAAGGCTGCTCCTCATCCCCACATACTTCTGGTCCTCTGAGTAGCCCCTCAGTGCTGGTCTCCTGCTGGGGAGAGGACTCTCAGTGTTCCCGATGGAGTCCTTTCTGTGGGTCCGTGCAAAGGAGAGTGGGAGCCCGAGGGCCCAGGGCCCAGGGCACAGGGAATGAGGCTGCTCCTCAAAGCACATGATGCCTTGGCTCCCAGGTTCCCTGTGTCCTGATTGGAGTCGCCAGTGGGGCTGCCCTGCATCACACCAGGCACAGCCCTCCTTGAGCAAATACTTGCCCATTACATGGTTTGTCCCATCACTTTTTGCCTGTTGTCACCTTATCAAAGAGACCTTCCCTGTCACCTTACCTAAATGGCATATCCTCATCGCTCTCCAGCCCCTTCACCTGTATTTTACTGCAGAGCGTTTATCACCCCCCTACATTTTCTTTATGTATATGTGTTTCTGTTTCTTATTGTGTCCCCCCTCCTACTAGAAAGTAAAGCCCATGAGTGCAGACACTTGTCTCTTTTAGCACAGGGCCTGAGACATAGTGAGTCGTCAATAAATATTTCCTGAATGAATGAGTGAATGGACGAATGAATAAAGAAACGTGTGGATTAAACTCTTATTACACTGACAGAAGGCAGGCCTCTGGAAGGACTGAACTATGTCTTAATTATATCTCTCATGTGTTCCTTGTCTTCTGTGTCCCAGGCTCGTTCATATATAAACATTTTGTCCTTCATTCCCCAAAACAGTTCTAAAAACTGAGGTGGTGAATGGTTGAGAATTTTCCCCAAGGTCATGCGCTTGGTAAGTGGTGTAGGTGAGGTGGAAACTCAAGAATGCTTGAGTTTGCACCACTTGTGGGTTGTTGTTTTTTTATTCTCTGTCCTCACTCCACTGTATATCATCTTTGGATCTCAACCCCTAGGTAGTTCGTGGCCCCAGCAGGCCCTGATTACTTGTAGAGTGACTGCAGACACCCATTGCCTGACCTTGCTGATGTCCTGCTTCCCCTTTCTCAGCCTTCCTCTCCGGACATGAGGCTGTTTGGCAGTCTGGGGCATGGGACTCTTGGCTGCTGCTAGTTCTGATGTTTCTGAAAGCCAGTTCAGATGTGTGGTTCTTGTACATTAGGCCATAAACTATTTTGCGGGGGGCGGGGGGGGGGAGGAAACATTAGCAATTAGTTCTTACTTGATAAAAGTAAAACAAACAGACTTCAGCCCAAGCGGCTCCGGCTGCTTTTCAAAGCATGCGAGCAGAGTTCTCTAAGCCTCACAAGTTCTTTCTTGTGAGCTCGTTGAATGAACAATTATTCCAGGTCATAAATGAGTTTATATTCTGCAGCCCAAGGAGCTCTTCTGTGCCAATCATACCTGAGGTCTCCTGTATGGAAGCGGCACTTGGATTGTTTCTGTTGTTTGTTTTTCTCTGATTGTGAACGTCCCATTATAAGGATGCGGAGTTAGTGCATATAGGCCCCATATTACTTGCCTCTGGCTTGCAGAAAGGCATGGCTATTCCTTATTCATTCAGCAAACAGGCCAGACCCTTTGTTAGGAACTAGTGATTTAGAGGTAATTAGGACAGAGCCCCTGTCCTCAAACTGCTCGAGCCTGGGGGCAAGAAGATGAATAGCTAAGATGTCACACAGTGAATGGCATCTTGGAGGAGCACTTCCCGGAGGAGGTGTTTCTGAGACTCCTCAGAGAGGATGACAAGAACATACCAGGTCGACAAGGTGCCATACGAGTGCGTGGCAAGCCAAGGAAACAGCACATGCATACCCAGGAATCAAGGCAGAAGAACCAAAATGAGATTGGCAAATTATTTTATAAAGTCTGATAAAATTGTTAGCAAAGATGGGAGGGCTGGAAACAGACCTGCATACTAGTAAGAGTGTTCATTGATTGGACTAATACAGACAGTAAGGTGAAAGAAGGAAGTCCTGAGGAAATGGGGCTGAGGAAATGAGAGAGAAGGGCTTGGGAGCTGGGGAAAGGCTTGCCTTTTAAAGGAGAATCTTAGGGCAACAGGGATGTGTAAGGTAGATGGGTTTGCTCGTCCCTCCGAAAGGAGGCCTAGGTAAAGCGGTTTCCGTGTGGTTCAGGCCAAAACTCCAGGCCTCCCGTAGAGGCTCATCAAGCCCGGCAGAGTGTGTGGGGGTCCAGGCCCCGGAAGGCTGTAGGCGTTAGAGGGCCATTGACTCGTGCCACCTGTGTCCCAGTGGCAAACCTGACCTGCAGGGAGAATGTTGGGGAAATGCTACCCCAGGGGCTTTGCAGAAGGGCATCACCGCAGCAGATGTTGAGGGTCGTGAAGCTCAGAGTTTTTCATCCTCTGCTGCTTTAACACAGTCTTGGCTTCATAAAGTCTTGTTGCACAGTTTTGTTGGGGAGATATTCAAATGTGTGTTTGTGTGTCTGTGTTTGTACTTTTTTATATTGAACTGTAGCATGCATACCTTATTTTTAGTTTTGCTATTATTGAGCAGAGTGGAGTTTAGAGATCCAAGAATATGTAAGAGAGGAATAATAAAAATGATACCTACATATTGTCATTCATCCAAGTGGGTGCATTCCATTTGTACATCAGTCGTCCCAGATTGCTGGTAAGGACAGATGGAGGGAAGGGTGCAGAAATAGCAAACAAATAGGATAATGTAATGCCATGACATTTCTCTTTAGTGAGTTGTAGTACTTGAACTCAGAGCCTTTGGATAACCATTGGGGGTTTTTAGCAGCACTGTCATGGGATGATATCTGTATTTCAGACAGTTAATTCCAGGTCAGCATGGAGGATGGGGTGAAGTGAGGGAGAGACTGGTAGTGGGAAGACCAATTATAGCCGGGTGAATGGTGGAGAGCCCCCCGGAGGAGTGAATTGCAAAGGGGAGATGCAAAGTTATCCCAGGACCAAGAGACAGATTCTAGAACTGATAGATCCTCCATGATGACTGGCTGTGGGGATAAAGGAGAGGGAAAAGATCACAGAAACAAAGTGTGGCTTTGCTAACTAAACGGGTGCCCTGCTTCTAGGTAGGGGTGTCAAGAGGAGCTACGTAGCCAGGAAGTGCAGGCTAGCCAGGTGCTGTGTTCAGCCAGGGGCAAGACGACTTTGAGGCACCGTCTACACGCGGAAGTTCCCCGGGACTCCTTTGCACAGTGGCGTCATCCACTTTTGCGCAGCGCGAGCCATTTAAAAATATTTTACGTGAACCACAAATGACAAAACGAGCTGGACTACATCTCAAGCTTACTCAAACCATGGATAACTCCAAGACCGCTTTCTGGGGAAGGCACATATTTCTCTTTGCTCCCTTTCATGGAGGGAAGGAAAGTTAGAGGAGGGTCCACAGCTGAAATTAACTTTACAGAATGAGAGCCAGAAGCTACAATAGATAAATTGAAGCACATTCACATACAGTTTCTCTCTACTGGACAGAATTAAAGACTTATTTTACCACCTTACCATGCAGATGTTCCAAAATAAAGAACACCGTGGTTTTTGCATTTTCACAGCGGGTGGCGTGGATTGTAATGACAATGACACTGTAGTGCAATGACACTGACTCCACAAGCACATCTAAATGTGCCTCATTACTTTGTAGTCACATCCAACAAACCATTATCAATATAACTTTGTGGCTAATTGTGAAACCAACAATTTGTTCTTCGTTCCCTCTCTGTCTTCAATTTCGATCAGCAGTCGTCTTTCCCTGGTCTGTCCCTGTATCGGGATGTGTCAGTTACATTGTTAATATTAATCCTGTAGTTCTCCATGGTAAACAGCAGCAGGCGGTTGTACTTCATCTTTGATCATTAGCATGTGATTATGGGATTTTCATCTGTCCCTCATGCAAATCTATCTTTTTAGCGCCAGTTTTTAAATGCCCCTTGTATGTCAAGGTAAAGCTTTCTTGAAAGCTTAAGTCCCGATGAGGTGGAAGTATTTCCTGAAGTTTCGTTCTCAATAGTTTTCTTTGCAAGTTGAAGAGAAGCCTTTCGGAAGACTCTCCAGCTCAGAATTATCCTGACCTTGGTGAATTACTCCGCTTAAGCTGTTCTTTCCAGGCTTCAGAGCTCTCTTCAGTCTGGAATCATATTCCACTTTCAAATAGGAATTGTGATTAAAATTAACGTGATTGTTTTTTTCTTGGAGTTTTCTAGAGGAAAGACCAATACCATATGATTTCATTCAAATGTGGAATTTAAGAAACAAAACAGAGGAAAGAAAAGTGACAAACCAAAAAACAGACTCTTGACTATAGAGAACAAACAGATGGTTCCCAGAGGGGAGGTCGGTGGGGGGTGGGTCAAATAGATGAAGGAGATTACGAGCACACTTACCTTGTTGAGCACTGAGTAATATATGGAATTGCTCAATCGCTATATTGTACACTTGAAACTCATATAACGCTGGATGGATGTTCACTACACGGGAATTAATTTTTTTTTTTTTTTTTAATGGAGGTTAATCTTAGTGGAACTTGAGCAGCTGCAGGAATTGGGTTTGTGGTTCAAATTTAGTGAAAGACAATTGACGTGAGGATTGATAGTTCTTGTAATGTGTCTGTGTCCTATACCACCAGTTACCAAAAAGTCATTTCTTTTGTTTGATCGGAAGGTACTGCCCATTTGATCAGAAGGTACTGCCCACGGTGGCCAGTCTGCTGTAATCACCTCAGACCTGCAAATAGGGCTCCCGTCTCCAGCACGACAGCCCCCAACATTTTCCCACCCTTGATGATACTTCCAGACACTGTTAACTTCCCAGTTAAGCCAACTTTGATTTATAAAAGAGACCTGAACTCTTTGTCAGATGATGGTACTTGATCCTTCGTGAGAGACTTGAGAAGTGCCATTCCATGAGAGGACATTCCAGTCTTCTCTCGAAGACCCATTCTAGTGCCTAGCAGCCTTCAGTGTCAGCAATAAGCTTCAAATAGCCAAAGATAAGTACGTACAATTGTACTTTTGAGTTGCAGATTGAAGAAATTCAAACACACGCTTACACATGTGAGTCACCTTCTGCTTTTAGGGAAGTGCTGTAGCCACAGTTACTGAAAATTCCTCTTCGCCATCAACTTTGGTTAAAAAACATTTATGTGATAAAAGTGTGGTAGGCTATTAAGGTTATATGTTTTAAAACATTATAAGGGGCGCCTGGGTGATTCATTGTGTTAAGCATCTGACTCTTGGTTTTGGCTCAGGTCATGATCTCATGATTTGTGGGTTCCAGCCCTGCACCAAGCTCTATGCTGACAGCATGGAGTCTGCTCTCTGTCCCACTCTCTGTGCCCCTCCCCTGCTTGTACTCTCTTTCCCTCTCTCTCTAAGATAAATAAACATGAAAACATTATAAAATGCAAGTACTCTTTAAAGTTTATTCAGGCAGAGCATATTGATTTTCAGTTCAGTAATCATTGAGCCACTGTGGGTTTTCATTTATTGCATTGTATGTCTCAGTATGCATCCTAGAAGCTCATTCTGTTGGGGACAACAGCTCTGGGGAGAGTCACTTCCTTCTCAACATGTGTTCTTAGTGTGATCTAGCAGTTCCTCCCCCCTTCCCCCAGCAAAGGGTCCAGAACAGAGCCAGAGTTCATATGTCCAGGCCCTGATTCTTGGAGACTTCCTTTTAAACTATTGCTGGGTCTTCCTGTTTCCTTCCATTCTGTGTTTCTTCAAAATGGCCTCCACTAGCCCATATCCTACACTGCTAGTGTCTCTCCATCAGTACAGTCTGTCTTTTATTAAAAAATCTTTTTTTTTAAAGTTTACTCATTAATTTTGAGAGAGAGAAAGAGTGGGGAAGAGGCTGAGAGAGAGGGAGAGGAAGAATCCCAAGCAGGCTCC
This sequence comes from Lynx canadensis, assembly GCF_007474595.2. NCBI lineage: Eukaryota > Metazoa > Chordata > Mammalia > Carnivora > Felidae > Lynx > Lynx canadensis. The sequence continues at coordinate 35,836,600 of NC_044320.2, read as the reverse complement.
ACACCGGCAGCACGGTGCCCGATGTGGGGCTCGAACCCATGAACTGTGAGATCATGACCTGAGCTGAAGTTGGATGCCTAACCAACTGAGCCACCCAGGCTTCCTTATTAAAAAATCTTAGTGCCAAATCTACAGGTCCTTTTTTGCCCCTCACTAGTTTTCCTAATTGCTTCCAGCTTCTTCTTTGTTCCTCTCTAGGGCTCTGCTTGCCTAGAGTGTCCCTCCCTCCCTCCTTGACCTGGCAGACATTTCACCCCTTAAGACCTTTTCCTCCATCCCCACTTGGGTGGGATCTTCCTAATCTTTCCAGGCAGAGTCAGCTGCCCCTCTGTGGGTTTTGGTTTATATCTAGTCAATGCCTATATTTTAAATATTCCTACATTTTAAATATTAATCAACTATACTATAGCCTTTTCGATGAAAGTAGTTTAATAACTAATTACTAACATAAAAATAGAATACATACACTAATACACCAAGGGAAATGACTCATTTTTTTTTCAATATATGAAATTTATTGTCAAATTGGTTTCCATACAACACCCAGTGCTCATCCCAAAAGGTGCCCTCCTCAATACCCATCACCCACCCTCCCCTCCCTCCCACCCCCCATCAACCCTCAGTTTGTTCTCAGTTTTTAAGAGTCTCTTATGCTTTGGCTCTCTCCCACTCTAACCTCTTTTTTTTTTTTTTTTCCTTCCCCTCCTCCATGGGTTTCTGTTAAGTTTCTCAGGATCCACATAAGAGTGAAACCATATGGTATCTGTCTTTCTCTGTATGGCTTATTTCACTTAGCATCACACTCTCCAGTTCCATCCACGTTGCTACAAAGGGCCATGTTTCGTTCTTTCTCATTGCCATGTAGTACTCCATTGTGTATATAAACCACAATTTCTTTTTCCACTCATCAGTTGATGGACATTTAGGCTCTTTCCATAATTTGGCTATTGTTGAGAGTGCTGCTATAAACATTGGGGTACAAGTGCCCCTATGCATCAGTACTCCTGTATCCCTTGGGTAAATTCCTAGCAGTGCTATTGCTGGGTCATAGGGTAGGTCTATTTTTAATTTTCTGAGGAACTTCCACACTGTTTTCCAGAGCGGCTGCACCAGCTTGCATTCCCACCAACAGTGCAAGAGGGTTCCCGTTTCTCCACATCCTCGCCAGCATCTGTAGTCTCCTGATTTGTTCATTTTGGCCACTCTGACTGGCGTGAGGTGATATCTGAGTGTAGTTCTGATTTGTATTTCCCTGATAAGGAGTGACGTTGAGCATCTTTTCATGTGCCTGTTGGCCATCCGGATGTCTTCTTCAGAGAAGTGTCTATTCATGTTTTCTGCCCATTTCTTCACTGGGTTATTTGTTTTTCGGGTGTGGAGTTTGGTGAGCTCTTTATAGATTTTGGATACTAGCCCTTTGTCTGATATGTCATTTGCAAATATCTTTTCCCATTCCATTGGTTGCCTTTTAGTTTTGTTGGTTGTTTCCTTTGCTGTGCAGAAGCTTTTTATCTTCATAAGGTCCCAGTAATTCATTTTTGCTTTTAATTCCCTTGCCTTTGGGGATGTGTCGAGTAAGAGATTGCTACGGCTGAGGTCAGAGAGGTCTTTTCCTGCTTTCTCCTCTAAGGTTTTGGTGGTTTCCTGTCTCACATTCAGGTCCTTTATCCATTTTGAGTTTATTTTTGTGAATGGTGTGAGAAAGTGGTCTAGTTTCAACCTTCTGCATGTTGCTGTCCAGTTCTCCCAGCACCATTTGTTAAAGAGACTTTTTTCCACTGGATGTTCTTTCCTGCTTTGTCAAAGATGAGTTGGCCATATGTTTGTGGGTCTAGTTCTGGGGTTTCTATTCTATTCCATTGGTCTGTGTGTCTGTTTTTGTGCCAATACCATGCTGTCTTGATGATGACAGCTTTGTAGTAGAGGCTAAAGTCTGGGATTGTGATGCCTCCTGCTTTGGTCTTCTCGGAAATGACTCATTTTTAACGTAACTAGAAATCATTACTGTTTCGTGGAGGCAAACACAAAGGAAATTGTTTCAAAGCAAACTTTCAAAAATAAAAAACTAGCTAGATTTGGAAATTAAAAATTGTAACGAATGTGGCCCTTAGTTATTTTTCTTCACTGCTCCTGAGAAGTATGTTTACCTGGTTCCAGGATATTATTGTTGACCAAACCTTTCCCTGCAAAGGGTTTCCTTAGTGCTGACAATTTAAAAGCCCTGAGTGGTTAACCAGAAGGAATGTTACAGAGGGGATTAAAGCATGGCATGGATGCTTAGAGACCCCTCTCAGAATCTTAATAGACCCTCTGTACTTAATACAGTAAAATGCTTTATTTTCTGTTTTATGTCCCCCCCCTCCCCCCACATTTCGTAGGCACTATACCGTCTTTCCTCTGCTTGATGGGACCTTTTCTGTATCTTTAGATGTGGAAGACCATGCTTTCGTCTCAAACATGTAATCTGAGCTTTTATTTGATTTCATATTTTTTGTCTGAGGCTTGTTTCTTTTCTTCAGAGATGCTTTTAATGAGACCCCAGGTAACCTGATAGTCTCACGTTTTGTAGTATTCCTTGCTTGGCTTAAAAGTTACAAAAAATATGTGGAGATACACTCTGATAGTTTCGTGAGGCTTGTCTGTTGATGGAACAAAACCGCACAGCCACCATCGTCCGCTATCCTTCAACGTTGACTGGAAGCCTCTCTCTGGCTGCACTTTGCAACAGACACAAACGTGCGTCTTTGCCACACCCCCGAGTGTGAAATCAGGCAAATCTAAAGTTTTCCTTCTTCACTTACACCACCTAAAACTTGCCAAGAGAAAGTCTTTCCAAAATTAAATTAAGCTCTTTGAGGTTGTAGAAACCCAAGTGAGGGAAAGCTGGTCAGAAGAAACGTCTTTGAACAGGCTCCCAGGAATGCAGAGCCACCTCTAGTGTTTGTATTTTTGAAAAGACAAGTATTGAAGTAACTGAGTGCTACATGAGTGAGCATGATCTTGTAGGGTGGGTGCTGCTATTATCTGCATCTCACAGATGGGGAAACCCGCTCAGAGCAGTTATGCAGATTTCCTTAGGTGGCTGCTGATCCTGTTGAACTTATCAGGACAGTCCCCGGATGCCGTGGTCAGCATTACAAATGGAAAATAGAAACAGAAGCAACAGCTTCCCTCCTGTGAGAACGAGTTTGTCTTATGGACGATAAATTTATATATACACATACATATACACACACACACACACACACACACACACACACACACATACATATTTTTTTTTTTTTCTTTTTTTACAGAGGTGGGCGGGGGCAGAGAGAGAGGGAGAGAGAGAATCTTAAGCCGGCTCCACGCTCAAGTGTGCAGCCCGATGCGGGGCTTGATCCCACGAACTGTGAGATCATGACCTGAGCTGAAATCAAGAGTCGGACGTTCCGCCGATTGAGCCCCTCAGGTGCCCCTTGAATAAATATATTTAAGAGAATTAGAGTTTCAGTTTTGAAATGTTGTCTAAATCCTCTAATAATTGATAGAAAATAAGTAAACAGGAATGGCAGTGTGAGTAATTCAAGTAGCAGTGAATGTAGAAATCATTCGTGGAACGAACTAGAATAGCTGGTGCCGTCCCCCCACCCTGCACCCATCACGTACAAACTCACCTTCCTGTGTCTGTTACTCAATGTGGTGTGTGTGATGGGGCAGCCGGAGGCAACTGGGGAGGTTAACAGTGGAGGTGAATCCGGAAGAAATGGCAAATGTTGGTGAGGATGTGAGGAAAAAGGAACAGCTGTGCACTGTTGGTGGGAACGCAAACTGGTGCAGCCATTGTGGAAAACAGTAGGGAGGTTTGTCAGAAAATTAAAAATGGAACTACACTATGACCCAGTAATTGCACTATTGGGCATTTACCCAAAGCGTACGAGAACACTAATTAAAAAGGATACATGCACTTCCATGTTTATTGCAGCCTTATTTGCAATAGCCAAATAATGGAAACAGCTCAATTGTCCATTGATAGATGAATGAGTAAAGAAGATGTGGCATATATATATGCATATATATACACGTACATATATGCAATAGAATATTACTCAGCCATAGAAAAGAATGAAATCTTGCCATTTGCAGCAACATGGATGGATCTAGAACAAACTAAGCCAGTGAAAGACAAATACCGTATGATTTGACTCAAATTAAATTCACCGGAATTTAAAGAACAAAACAGAGGAAAGAAAAGTGACAAAACAGACTCTTCCGGACTTCAAACTGTATTACAAAGCTATAATCATCAAGACAGTATGGTACTGGCATAAGAACAGACACTCAGATCAATAGAACAGAATAGAGAACCCAGATATGGACCCCCAAACATATGACCAACTAATCTTTGACAAAGCAGGAAAGAATATCCAATGGAATAAAGACAGTCTCTTCAGCAAGTGGTGCTGGGGAAACTGGACAGCGACATGCAGAAGAATGAACCTGGACCACTTTCTTACACCATATACAAACATAAACTCAAAATGGATGAAAGACCTAAATGTAGGAAGCCATCAAAATCCTCGAGGAGAAAGCAGGCAAAAACCTCCTTGGCCTTGGCCTCAGCAAACTTCTTACTCAACACGTCTCCAGAGGCAAGAGAAACAAAAGCAAAAATGAACTACTGGGACCTCATCAAAATAAAGAGCCTCTGCACAGCAAAGGAAACAATCAGCAAAACTAAAAGACAACTGACAGAAAGGGAGAAGATATTTGCAAACGACATATCAGTTAAAGGGTTAGTATCCAAAATCTATAAAGAACTTATCAAACTTAACACCCAAAAAACAAATAATCCAGTGAAGAAATGGGCAAAAGACATGAATAGACACTTCTCCAAAGAAGACATCCAGGTGGCCAACCGACACATGAAAAAATACGCAACATCATTCATCATCAGGGAAATACAAATCAAAACCACAATGAGATACCACCTCACACCTGTCAGAACAGCTAACATTAACAACTCAGGCAACAACAGATGTTGGCGAGGATGTGGAGAAAGAGGATCTCTTTTGCACTGCTGGTAGGAATGCAAGCTGGTGCAGCCACTCTGGAAAACAGTATGGAGGTTCCTCAAAAAATAAAAATAGAACTACCCTACCACTCAGCAATTGCACTACTAGGTATTTATCCAAGGGATACAGGTGTGCTGTTTCAAAGGGACACATGCACCCCAATGTTTATGGCAGCACTATCGACAATAGCCAAAGTATGGAAAGAGCCCAAATGTCCATCGATGGTTGAATGGATAAAGAAGATGTGGTATATATATATACAATGGAGTATTCCTCAGCAGTCAAAAAGAATGAAATTGTGCCATTTGCAACTACACGGATGGAACTGAAGGGTATCATGCTAAGTGAAATTAGTAAGAGAAAGACAAATATGACTTCACTTATATGAAGACTTTAAGATACAAAACAGATGAACATAAGGGAAGGGAAGCAAAAATAATATAAAAACAGGGAGGGAGACAAAACATATGACTCTTAAATATGGAGAACAAACGGAGGGTTACTGGAGGGTTTGTGGGAGGGGGGATGGGCTAAATGGGTAAGGGGCATTAAGGAATCTACGCCTGAAATTATTGTTGCACTATATGCTAACTTACTGGGATGTAAATTAAAAAATAAATTAAATTAAAAAAAAGAATAATGGCCCTGCGGGAACTTGGGAGATGTTTTTTTCCAGACTGCACATTACATTAAAGGGGAAAAAAATAAAGGGAGAGACAGAACCAACTTAAAAAGCATTTCTTTGCCAGTTAAAGACTGGATCAAATAAAATCGCATTTTTTTTTATAAAGAAGAAAAAAAAAAAAACAGATTCTTAATTATAGAGAACAAACAGATGGTTCCCAGAGGGGAGGTGGGTGGGGGATGGATGAAAAAGGTAAAGGAGATTACGAGCACACTTATCTTGCTGAGCGCTGAATAGTATATGGAATTGTTCTATCACTATATCGTATACTTGAAACTAATATCACATTGGATGTTCACTACACTGGAATTAATTTTTTTTTTTTAATGGTGGTTAATCTTAGTGGAACTTGAGCAGCTGCAGGAATTGGGTTTGTGGTTCAAATTTAGTGAAAGATAATTGACATGAGGATTGATAGTTCTTGTAATGTGTCTGTGTCCTGCACCACCAGTTACCAAACAGTCATTTGTTTTGTTTGAATTTTTTCAGTCTGCAACTCAAAAAAGTACAATTGTACGTATTTGAAGCTTATTGCTGACACTGAAGGCTGCTAGGCACTAGAGTGGGTCTTCGAGAGAAGACTGGACTGTCCTCACATGGAATTGGCAATTCTCAAGTCTCTTACTGATGATATCGTACCGTCATCTGACAAAGAGTTCAGTTCTCTTTTATAAATCAGAGTTGACTTAACTGGGAAGTTAACAGTGTCTGGAAGTATCATCAAGGGTGGGAAAATGTTGGGGGCTCTTGTGCTGAAGACGGGGGGAGTCCCATTTGCAGGTCTGAGATGATTACAGCCGATTGGCCACCGTGGGCAGTACCTTCTAATCCTGTATACCTATGACTTTTTGTCCCCATACCTACCCCTAAGAGTGTTGGTAAACTAAGTAATAAGATGAAGAATGGAAAGCTAAAGTTGAACATAAGTAGTTCATGCAGTATACAAGAATGAATTACTTACCAAAGCACTATGCATGTCTTCATCATTCATCAAACTGTCAGAATGTACCAGGCACTATTTTTCAAGAGATGAAATAGTTTCATGAAAAAATAGACTGAATCTAAATCTCACTGAATAACAGACTAATGAGAAGAGCTTAATTTTAAGCCCATCCAAGTTTAGTTAAATTCAGAGCTAGAAGCCATGGTGCATATAAGGTACTACATGCACATATGTGTTTTTGGGTCTGAACAAAGGGTATGACTTATTCTGTATTTGAAATCAAGTTTACAGCCAAGACCAGCGTTCTTCAAAAAAAATTAAATCAGAATAAAAAACACTAGCATACATGGAACACAGTAATATGTTACAGTGTAAAATGCTTTTCTTATTTGTAAGTTTATTGTCACTACAATCGAGAGCTAGAACATTGGCTTATAAATTCCTTTGCTAGAAACAGAAAGGTGAATCAAACACAAATAAAATATTAGGAGAGAATTCCAAGAAAAGGGAGAATTCCAAGAAAGATTCCCTCTTAAATGATGTGTGTGAAGGTAATATATTCAACCATGAATAGTAAATAGGAAAAATATTTATATCCAGCTTTCATATCAAAGTCACTCTATATTGGTCACATCCTATAAATAAGTCACAAATTATGTCTTCATAATTTCAGCCATTCTTGTTCTAGGTTGTATATGGAAAGGCACTCATTTGAAAGGTAGTATGTCACAGAAATCAGAGGACTCTGGCTATGTATGTAGGCAGAATTTCTTAGGTTCCAATCCCAACTTGACCACTTAGAAGCTAAGTGATTATCTGGGAGGGGAGGTAGTTAACATTTTTTTGCCTGTTTCTTATTCTACACAGTAAGGATAATTTAAAAAGCTACTGGTTACAATTGTGTGAGGTAATGTTTGGGAAGTATGTATGTTTAGCACACACTCGGCTCTCAAAACTGGTGGCTGATCCTATTATTTGCTCAGGGGTCAGGACCAAATGATGGAAATACATTTAGAGCCGTTAAAAAGCAGCTCAAGTGTCAACATACTTAAGAAAAGCCAACCTCCGACTAGGGAAAAGCATGATAATGGATATAATGAACTCATTCACCTTCTTAGGAGTCATCCAGGCTTTAAGAAGCTACTTCTTTGATTTTGAAAAACAAAAAAATCTCAAAACCTACTTGGACTAGGGTTTCTTTATTCTACCTATTTTAAGTCAGAGTGAATACTTCTAGAATGACCCTCAAGTGTTTCCTGAATTTGAGCTCATTCTATGTGGTCTTTACAGACAGAGGGAAGCAAATGTTTGAGGACAGGTTGATAGGGGAAGTAGGGGCCAGTGTTGTTCCCCTCACCCACCGAAGGGTCTGTTTTTAGATATTGTTTCCCTTTTGTTGATGAGATAATCACGTTCAAAGAGGTTCTGTAATTTATTCAGAGTCACAGGACTTGTTGAGAGCAGGACAGAAATTAAATTTGGGTCTGTGTGTCTCCACCCCCAATGTCCTTTCTTCCTATGCTTTGGACAGCACCCCATAAATCGACTCCTTGTATGGTCTTTGCCTTTTTTTTTTTTTTTTTTAGAGAGAGAGAGAGAGCGCACAAGTGGTAGGGGGAGGGAGAGAGAGAATTTTAAACAGTCTCCACGCTCAGATTGATGCAGGGCTCAAACTCACAACTGTGAGATCATGACCTCAGCTGAAATCAAGAGTCAGATGCTCAACTGACTGAGCCACCCAGGCGCCCCACGTCTTTGGCTTTTGTTGTTGTTGTTGTTGTTGTTGTTGTTAAAAAAAAAACAACCCACCTCTTCTTAGGCTGCAGGGGATTCACGCTGAATTGGCAGTGTGCCATTTTCAGCATTCCAGGGCTCATTATTTCACTAGTCCAGACAGAATCCACACCTTTCAGAAGAGAAACAATTTTTATATTAATTACACCATTCCTTTTAATCTCCACAATATATACAAAAAATAATTAAAAAAGATAGTTATAATTTACCAAGCACGTGAAGCTTAATTAAGGTGAGGGAATTAACAGTTCCTTTGACGGCATTCCAGAATCACGCTTACACATACAGTTTGAGGAAAACTCAGCCTACAAAATCTGCGTCTAAAAACTGATTGACAGACCACCGATTATATTCAAAAAGTAAAAGAATAAGACAGCAAAAAGGACTCACCTCATGCTTTCCACAAGAATTAAAATAGAAATGAATCCCATCATTTCTCTGCAGAATGTAACTTGCCAGAATTATATATGAAAAGCATAGCTCATCTGCCCATGCTCAGAAGTCCTTCGCCAAAACACTGTAGTTGGCCATCGTTCTTCCTCAAACCTCTTGTTTTCTCAGAAGGGCTAACTTTTGAACTTTTCTTTCCATCTTCATGGGGCCTCATGGAACTGACCCAAGTGCTTCTCCACTAGCTAGTTGCCATGTATGATGTGCTGTGATTTTTCTCTACAAGGTATTCGTATCTGGTGACAACTTACTGTTTAATTTTGCAAGATAAATGTAGGCAGAGATTAATAGTTTGGCCTTCGGCAACGGCCAGACCCAGATTCAAATCACAGGTTGGCCTGTTACTAGCCATGTGATCTTCTCCGAGCCACTTCTCTGTAGGAGGAGGCTGCTAAGATCTACCTCACAGAGCAGTTGTGAGGATTAGATGAGCTCGTGTTGGTAAAAGACTTGGCACATGCTTGGCACTCAGTAAGCTCTTGGCTTGTGGCAGTTGTTATTATCCCAAGAGTATTTGCATTTTAATGTCATGAGATGACAATATCCTTACCCAAAGGAATGGGTGTTTCAGGATGGGATTGCAGGCATGAGAGCAAGCAGACATCTCGGAACCGGTGCTGTTCAGGTCTCACCATTTAGGTAATTGCTTGCTTCTCCTATATGCACAGTTTTCATCCACTTGAGGGGAAATCGTTGTCACATGGATCACATTGATAATTGGTATAGGACCTCACTGACAGATGTCGCTTTTTCTAAGACCGCATGTGGAATCAGGTGCACCCAAAAGAGTAGTCATTTCAGTTTGCCACAGAGCAGTACTACCCAAAGTGTAGACCCCAGACCAGCAGCATCAGCCCCGTCTAGTGGGAGCTGATTAGAAAGGCACATTCTTTGTCACATCCCAGACCCACTGAATCATAATCTCTGGCAGTGGGCCTAGACAACTACATTTTACCAAAGCGCTACAGGCAATTCTGATGCACCCCAACATTTGAGAAGCACTGTTATAGGACACCAACACAGGCCTTTAAGCTTTGGGAGACCAAAAATCTTCACTCTACATCTTTGGGGGAGCCTCCTACAGGCCCTAAAGAATGTATATGGCTGTGCATTCCCATACACTTCACTCTGACATTCTAAGGACATACGTAGCCTTAGAGAGGACCCTGGAAAGTTTGACTATCACTAGCAACGTGACATTAACAATGAGATCAACTTCATTCTTATTTCATTAGATAGAGTCCCATTTCTTTCATGGTTTCATTCTTTTCTATGTTTCACATTAGTTGTGTACTTTAGGGTTATTCTTTTGTGTATAAATTATTGAGATTAATAAGGACGATCTTCAGGGGCACCTGGGTGGCTCCCTCAGTTAAGCGCCCAACTCTTGATCTTAGCTCAGGTCTTGTTCTTAGGGTCATGAGTTCAAGCCCCATGTTGGGCTCCATGCTGGAGTGAAGCCTATTTGAAAGAAAATTAGTAAGAACTACCTTTAAATTTCAGATTTAAAAAAAGGGGGGGGGTGCCTGGGTGGCTCAGTCGGTTGAGCATCCAACTTTGGCTCAGGTCATGATCTCATGGTCCGTGAGTTCGAGCCCCGCGATGGGCTCTGTGCTGACAGCTCAGAGCCTGGAGCCTGCTTCAGATTCTGTCTCCATCTCTCTGCCTCTCCACCACTCATTCTCTGTCTCTGTCTCTCTCTCTCTGTCAAAAATAAATAAACATTAAAAAAAAGTTTTAATTCAGATTAAATTTGCATAAATTTTTTTAGGAATCTGTTTCAGCCAATTATAATTTTATTTCAACATGCTAATTTTTGGAAGCATCTAATCCATTTTCCCATTTATATCCTCATTCTTACTAAGTAGATGTTAGTATTCTATAGACATTTGCAACCCAGGTACCAAACATGTAGTTTTTATTTTGCCTTGTCTTCTTTTAGAGAAAAAAATCCACTCAAAATGTAATATGTTCAAAATTAAGTGCTTTATAATTTTTTTTTTTTTTTGAGTGGGTTGATTACTTTTCAGCTATGGTGGCTATCATGCAAGAACAAGCCATACACTCAAGTCACCTGACTTCTTGTCATAGAAGGGAATAATTCCAGGTGCAGGAGGTTGAATGGTGACCTTCAAAAACTGCTGTGTCCATGTCCTAACTCCCAGAATCTATAAATAGGACCTTACTTGGGAACAAGGTTTTTACAGATGTAATTAAGTCAAGGTTCTCAAGATGAGACCATGCTGGATTAGGGTGTGCCCTAAACCCAATGACAAGTCCTTAGAAGGTAAGAGAAGAGGGAAACAGACACAGAGACACAGAAGAGAACACCATGTGAAGACAGAGGCAGAGATTAGAGGGGTATGTCTATAAGTCAAGGGACACTAAGGATTGCCAGCAACCACCACAAGCTAGGAGAGAGCATGGAGCCTATCAACCTTCAGAGTCTCCAGAAGGAACCAACACCGCCATCACCTTGATTTGGGTAGTCTGGCCTCCAGCGAATAAATTTCTGTTGTTTCAAATTGCCAACATTGTGGAAATTTGTTGTGGCAAGAAACTAAGCTTCTTATGCCAGCTCATTGACAATGCCTTTTACTAATTGCAACTATCAACATTTGCAAAATTTGGGTTTAGGAAGCTTTCTTGAGGAAAGGCTTACCAACAGGTTGCTGAGTTTCTATTTCTATACTATGAGCCATAAACCCTTAGGCAAACAACAGTAACATAGTTTTCGGAAATGAGATATAGCTGTTAGCGTTTTATTCATTGGACCAAAAAAACATGTGGACAAGCCAACATCAATGTGCATAAGCTGCTTAGTCTTAGAAAACTTTCCTAGTCACAAATGATAGCAGAGCTATTTTACCATCTGTAGGAACGGCTTAGAGACTAAAGATAAACAGACATTTCTTATATTGCATAAGGTTAAAGAGGAAGGTGTGAGATCAGTCTCAGTTATATATTTAGTTTAGAATGCTTATGGATACGTTCATTCACTTACCCCATTGCTCAACACATTTATGGAGTGCGTCTTATCTGTATGATGTTAAGCACTGAAAAAACAGCGTTTAAGATACATTCCTTGCCTGCATAGAACAAATAGCTAATGGGAAATGCTGGTAATAAATAAGTAAACAGATAAATAAAATATTGGCACATGGTATGAAGGAAATAAACAAAGTAATGTAACCGCTCAGTAAAAAGCAGCCTTACCAGTGTTTTTGGGTTTTGTTATTGGCATAAAAAAGCATGTTAAATGTAATTGTGTTGTTCATTTATTTGTCTACTTATTTATATTCTCTCCTTCTGGACCGTAAAAGCCACATGATCAGGGACCTAGTCTTGTTTCTTGCTGTCTCCCCAGTGTGAGGACACTGGCTGGTACATAGTGGACACACGGTACATATTTGTTCAATATATTTATTTGGTGATGAAGTGAATATGATACAAACTGACAGAGGCCCTATGCACGATTAGGGGATGCAGAAAGCATTGTATTTGTATAGCATTCGTATTTAAGATCCTTAGTCAAAGTGTTTGACCAAACTGCTTTGGTTTCTCTTTATTTCTAAATATGACTTTGGTTTTTAAACATTACAGTTGACCTAAAGCTGTTAAAAAATGCTAATCAGGGCGCCTGGGTGGCTCAGTCGGTTAAGCGTCCGACTTCAGCTCAGGTCATGATCTCGCAGTCTGTGAGTTCAAGCCCTGTGTTGGGCTCTGTGCTGACAGCTCGGAGCCTGGAGCCTGCTTCAGATTCTGTGTCTCCCTCTCTCTCTGCCTTTCCCCTGCTTGTGCTCTGTCTCTCTCTGTCTCTCAAAAATAAATAAACTTAAAAAAAATTATAAAAAAATATATTTGCCTTGGACTTGTTAATTTCACTGCTGAGACTATATCTTATTGAAATAATGAAGTATATGTGAATATTTAGCCATAAAGATAATTAAATGAAGTACTATTTATGGTAGCAAAGTATTGGACATCATTTAAATGACCAACAAGAGCAAAATAAAGTTTTGGCAAAGTTATTTTTAAAATTCAGTATAATAGTATTTTGCAATTACACTGAATTGCATTTTCCACAAGTTTATTTATTGACATGGAAAGATGCTGAAGAAGTATTAAGGGGGAAAAAAAGCAAAGTAAAAATAATTGTTACAATACTGTATAAAAATATTTACATATTGTGGAGAAAGGGAGACCGACTGAGGGAGGACACAGGAAATATTTACACAGATGTGTTTTTTGTGGTTGTTTGTGGAGTAGATTGCGGTCTTTATGATGAATGCTTTTGTATTAAAGTGTGTATGCTTTTTTTAAAACGTAAAGATAGGGACGCCTGGGTGGCTCAGTCGGTTAAGCCTCTTGCTCTTGATTTCAGCTCAGATGGTGATCTCTTAGTCATGAGATCAAGCCCTGAGCCAGGCTCCAAACTGGGTGTGGAGCCTGCTTGAGATCCTTTCTTCCTTTCCTTCTGCCCCTCCCCCACTCATGCACACATGGTCTCTCTAATAATAATAATAATAATAATAATAATAATGCAAAGATACATAGTTTTGCTTTAAAGTTTTCCTGGGGGAACCAACAGAAACATGGACAAAGGCCATGAACAGGCAGTTTATATAAGCAAACACCTGTTTAGCTATCCCGGATGTGAAGAGATGCTTGAACTCACAAGTGGAAGAAGAAATGCAAATGTTACGTCAATAGGATACCACTTTGTACCCATTGGATTGGCAAAAAAAAAAAAAAGTTAGAAATTGGGTGAGAAAAAGGGGAAATAGGATTCTGGTGGAATCTAGCTTGGCACAACACATTCTAGAGAATGGATCTGGAGGCCATTTTGGAAGGCATGTTAAAAAGTAGGTTTTTCTGTGATTAACCCTCAATACAGGTCCTGGTAATAAAGAGAAAACCAAATCAAACTGACTTTATTTTATTATGGATTAATATGGACTTATTATTACGGACTTTGTTTTATTATTATTTATGTCACGGATAGAAAAAGCAAATAGGACCTACTGCTTCTCTCCGCCTGATTCATACAAGCACGATGGGTTGCATTACTGTAAGAAAGTGGTGAAAATCTTGATAAAGGATCACATGAACTTGGACTTTACAATAAGTGAGGAGGAAATGGATAAAAATGACTGGATATGTGAACTTTAGGAAAGCAGACTTCAAAATGTCACAGCATGAGCACAGCTTGTTAAAGCCTCGAGAAGCCACCAGCCCCGGAGTGACACAGCAACCCAGAAGGACACAGCTTGAAGAGATGACCATTTAGTCAGAATCATGTCCGATTTTGTAGGCAACAAACACTTGACACATCCTGGGAATTCGTCATAACACCCAGCTCCTGTCCTAGTGCAGCAAGAAAAATATTCATAAAGATTTTATTTATTTATTTAAAAAATTTTGTCTAGTGGCGCCTGGGTGGCTCAGTCAGTTAAACGTCCGACTTCGGCTCAGGTCATGATCTCGCGGTTTGTGTGTTCGAGCCCCGTGTCAGGCTCTGTGCTGACAGCTCAGAGCCTTGAGCCTGCTTTGGACTCTGTGTCTCCCCTTAGAGAGAGAGAGACAGAGCATGAGCAGGGAAGGGACAGAGAGAGGGGGAGACACAGAGTCCAAAGCAGGCTCCAGGCTCTGAGCTGTCAGCACAGAGCCTGATGCGGGGCTCGAACCCACAAGCCGCGAGATCATCATGACTTGAGCCGAAGTCGGACGTTTGAGCCGCCCAGGTGCCACTAGAAAGATTTTATAAACAAAAAGACCTCTTCTCCTGGCCCCCATTGTGGGCCTGGAGTATGAGGGCACAGAGAGGTGTCCAGTCCCGATTGTGAAGGACATGATAGATCATGGTGTAAATTTTAGCCCTGAGAAAAATTAGAAAAAGCACGTGATCTGACTTTCATTTCAGAAGAGTCATGATGAGACCTTTGAGAGAAAGAACATTTGTCATTAGGTGATCACCCTGTGAAGGATGCAGACCTCGAAGGAAAGCAGATGGGCCGTGGACCTTGTTGCCATCCAGGCAGGACACGGCCGATGTTTATTTAGTACAGAATCAAAGTAGGCCAAAAGTAGGGGGAAATCCAGATGGTAAGCATAAGCTGAAACACTCAAGACATAGTGAGGATTAAAACTAGGAATATTGGGGCACCTGGGTGATTCAGGTGGTTCAAAGTCCGACTGTTGATTTCGGCTTGGGTCCCGATCTCACGGGTCGTGGGTTCCAGCCCCGCATCAAGCTTCAGGCTCTGCGCTGACAGCGTGGGGCCTGCCTGGGATTCTCTGTTTCCCTCTTTCCCTGCCCCTCCCTCCCTCTCTGTCTCTCTCTTTCTCTTTCACTCTCTCAAAAATAAATAAATAAACATAAAAAATTAAACAAACAAAAAAGCAGGAACATCATGTCCAGGCCTTAATGCCAAGTATGACGGTGACAGTGGAGAGCGTGGGTAGTAGGGATCAGTTGCAATGTAGTCTGTGTACCAGAAACCTGGAGACCACTCGAGGATCCATATCTGGGGAGAGCGGATAAGTAAACAGTGGCTGATGGTTACCACAGAATTCTCTACAGCTGCTGTTAGAAATAGGCATGCCACCAGCAATGTGATTAGAGACCCGAAGAGGTCCCTAGCTAAGGCTGCCAGATAAAATATAGGGTGCCCAGTTAAGTTTGAATTACTGGCAAACAACAGATACTTCTTCAGGATAAGTATATCCCAAATAACTGCTAGATCTGGCAAGTCTAGCCATAGCACAGCACAAGTTCCGGAAATAACAGCTATGCACACAGGCAAATCAACCCAACGTATTTTCTAAGCACACGTAGCAAACACGTCGATAGCTGTTGCGTTTGTGGGAGAGGATAGGGAAGAAAAATGAATACATAAATATTCACATAAACAAAGAAATAAACGAAGAGAAGGCCTCAAATGGACAAGTGGTAATAGGGAGGTGAAAATGATTAACTCAATTCTCTGCACCTAAATCCAAAAGGAAGCAAAAAAAAAAAAGAAAAAAAGTTTCCTTGCACTCTCCTGGAATCTCTTCCCTGGGTTCCCGCAACACTGCCTGGCTGATAACCAGCATATTGTTCTACCAGACCGTCCCTACAGATGACTCTGGCACCTTCCAGCACAACTAAGCTACAGGAATGTGAGGAGGCGAGGGAGTGGATATGTGTCCAGGGATTCAGGAGGGAAAAACACTAATAATTCTGTAAACCTTGTAAAAAATGAAACCAATAAGCAAATCTCTTAGGAACATCGCTTCACCTAGATTTGCTCTCCCAATAGCAGAACATTCTCATAGAGAAAATATTAGTAAAAGAAAATGTACGAGCACAAATCCTTAACTGTTGCTAAGGGGTAGCCGGAAGAGTAGGCAAAGTTTAAATCTCCTCATTGGAAAATGACATTTAAGTACATGTCATCAAGTAACTCTTACTCTCTTAAAACCTTTTTCTTTTTTAACGTGACAGCTGATTACAAGGAGAGCTTTAATACGATTGGAAACATCGAGGAGATTGCATATAACGCTGTTTCCTTCACCTGGGACGTGAATGAAGAGGCAAAGGTGAGTGAAAAAGTAGCATTGATTCATTTCTCATGCCTTTTAAATAACGTCACCGTTCCCTGCAGATGATTCTTTCACAACAGCCTCTATAAGTAGGGAAAGATTTGTTAACTGAAGCCAGGGGTTAAAAAAAAAAAAAAAAAAAAAAAAGTAAATGAGCTTGTTATCTTTCTCTAGAAGTTACGCACATTCAGTTACGTGCAGTTAAATTGCCTTTTGGAGGATAAAGGAGAAAAGGGAGTGTGTGTGTTTCTCTGTGGCCTCTCGTGGGATGGGCCAAGCTGCATGCCCCTCCCCAGTCCTCCAGCTCCCTGTGCTCTATTTTAGCACATGATGCTGGCAAGGCTCGTCCAGAAAACCTCGTTCACCTACACTGCAGATTCCCCTAAACAGCCCTGACCGCTGCCTTCTACAGAGGCAGGAAAGTGTTCAGAGCTAATGTGTCCATCGGTAAGTGACTGGGCAGGCCTTCTGGCCCCATGACTCCTTCCAGACAGAGCCTGCTTGAGGGAAGGGTACAGAAAGCACGACTGGGGGTCTCTGACCTTCATTCCCTGTGGTAGAGCTGGCACCGTTACATTGAATCCTGTCTTTAATCCTGACTGCTTCAACTTTTGGTCATTTTTCCTGGTCCCAGCATGGTTAGGAAAGGCAATGGTAAAATCTCCGGCGAGTTGTGCCCTGAGGGTAGATGTCCATACTGCACTGATTTGGGTAAAAAAAAGTAAGACGCATGGCTACTCAGGTCTGTCTGCCAGACATGAGTCTCTTCGATTTTATGAAAACTACACACTCTGCTTATGCTCACTCTTCTTTCTGTATTGTTTCGCTTCTGATCCTTGATCCTTATTTTGCACTTAAGAGAAGGTTCCAGATGAAACCTAAGCTTGTTTTCTGCCTCAGTTATGTACCATTTAGGAGGGTGTTAGAAGACTGTCTTCAAACTAATGAAAAGATCAATGTAAACAGTTCCCTTCAATGCTTTATTGTCTTCGAGCAGGGGGAAGGCTGGGTGAGAAAGGAAGCTGGATGGGAGTTTGTGGGCATGAGTTATGTACAAGATGAATTGCTCAGTGTCTCATTTCACTCAGGTATGAAGCGATGTCAATGAAATTGGCTTTAGGCCCAAGAAAGGTGACCCAAATGGGTGAGCGGCAACGGAGTGCCAGAACAGCCTGGAGAATGTTCCGGTGGCTCAGTGCATCCAAGGGGAGGAAGTAGGCCTTGCAACAAACGGATGGGAGGTCAGGTCCCACACAGAACTGTAGGGAAAGTTTGTCTTCTACGGTTCACTCCGCCTCCATTTAAAGTTCCTTGCTCAAATCTTGTGCTTCCCGTTCATAACTCCATTCCCTTAGCAGCTACATTGCTGGGGTAGATAATGAAAAGGCCATCTGGGCAATGGCACCATGGAGTGGGGGTTGAAGTCCTCAGAGAGTCATCTGACCTCCCTGGGCCTCAGTTCCCTCCCACATACAAACAACAGCACTTTTCCAGTGGTCTCTGCTGTACCACGCATTGTGCTGGGATTATGACGTGGGAAGATCCAGGGCTCAGGGAAAGGCGACAGGGAAACCAATAACCCCACAACAGTGGGAGGGGTGAGAGGCAGGCCAACTATATAGGGAGCACAGGGATCAGGAAGACAGTGGGATCCTATCAGTGACAGTGTCTTGTCAGGGGCGCCTGGGTGGCTCAGTCCGTTAAGTGTCCGACTCTCGAGACTCTTGATTGCGGCTCCGGTCATGATCTCAAGGTTCGTGAGATTGAGCCCTGCTCTGGGGTCTGCGCTGACATCACAGAGCCTGCTTGGGATTCTCTCTCTCCCTCTCTCTCTGCCCTTCTCCTGCTCACGCACACGTGCGCGCGCACACACACACACACACACACACACAGTCTCTCTCTCTCTCTCTCTCGAAATAAATAAATAAATATTAAAAAAAAAAAGAAAGAAAGTTCCTTGTCAGTGTAAAGCAAGCTATAAATGTGAACTGTGATCATAGCCCCAGTTTTCATTATCAGGCGGTCTGTGATAATGAGTGCTAGTGGGTGAATGTGTCAGTAGGGACCTTTTGAAGAACATGCCTAATCAGAGGCGATGGCTTAAATGATGGAGGCTCTGCAGTGAACTAGCAAGGTAGGTAATTTGGGGTTGAGCTGGCCTTTCTTTTAGCCTAGTGCAGATGATATCACTCATTTCCCATAGGTGGGAGCTCACTTTTCTTCTTGAAATGTGTGTGGTTGTGCATGTGTGTTGTTATGGGCTGACAAGTTTAAGCTCACATAGACCTTGACAAAGGGCAGTGGAGGATATTTCATATTGCTTACTGTGGCAAAATGTTTGTTTAGTATATATATTTTAGTGACTATAACTTGGTTGTTGCCATTGTATGCAGTCTGGGTTGATCAAATAAGTAATAAAAAAAAAATAATAATTTCCCCCAAACTACTGGCAGAGTTTTCAAAGAAAAACCGTAAAAGTTAAATTCACTTCATTCTTTAAAATATTACTGATTTTATAATAAGCAGATTGCAAAACAAAAAACAAAAAGCAAAGTTGTATGACTGTTGAGAAAATGGTTTCCATAAAGCAAGAAGTAAAAACATCCTTCCTACAGCAGAATTGTTTGTGATTTTCATGATGTGGACTTCTCAGGAGCCATTGACCTTGCCTTCAGGTTCCTATTTGTAACATCCACAGAGAAATTTTTTGTAGGTTATGAGGCCGGGGCCCCATTCAGTGTCCTACATTATTTTGGTTTATGTGGCCAGAGGACACAAAATTATGACCTCCAGCCTTTATGTGGGCCACAGAATTATATGTTGTGTTGTACCTCATGCATTTATGTACTCCTATTTCAAATTAAAAAAAAAAATTTGCCCACATTTCATAACCAGGAGATTATAATTATTATTTTTTTAAATCTAGACTTCTGGATTCTTTTGGATAATTAAAGATTCTGGCACCCATGAGTCTAAGCATTTGCAAGGCCACGAGTGGCTCTTAGGAGATACTGGCTGTTCTTTTTAGTAACATCCTTTTCTCTAGCCTTTTCCATTCTGGAACTTTCCCTGCCTGGTCGTTGGGGACATGTGAGTTCTTAATGCCTCAACCACACCCTCTCAAACTACTGAATATGCAGTTTACGTCTTCACTGGCTTTCAGTGTTGGGGAAGGTAGTGACACAGTGGAGGTTGCCAGCATTCCCGGGTGCCTTGGCCAGGCTTTGGCAGCCGGCCAGAGGTCGCCTTGTGTTAGCTCTGTTCAAGAGAGTTGCTGTGACCTTTTGAATGCCCACAGTGGTGGTAAATCTTGATCTTTGAATATGTTTAAAGAAAAATATCAGAAATTGGGGCGCCTGGCGGTGGGGGGGTTGCTCAGTCTGTTAACTGTCCCTACTTCAGCTCAGGTCATGATCTCACGGTTCGTGAGTTTGAGCCCCGCGTCAGGCTCTGTGCCGACAGCTCGGAGCCTGGAGCCTGCTTCGGGTTCTGTATCTCCCTCTCTCTCTGCCCCTCCCCCTCCAAAATAAATAAACATTAAAAAATTTTTTAAAAATAAAAGAAAAACATCAGAAATCGCCTGGGTCCAAGTCTGAATACGTATCGACACGTTTGATAATACCACTTCATGGTTAAAAATGAGATTTCCTTTGTGAAAGACCAGCTTTAAAGACAGCAATGTCAGAAGAGACATTACAAACATACTTTGAGTCACAGCAGCATCATTTGAGAAAACCATATGTCTTCCTACGATAACTATGTTAAAGAAGAGCTTTTATTTGGACGTTTAAGGTTCGGGCCGTTCATTAAAAAAAAATAACGGCCTGGTATTTGGTAGTCTTAACACATATGCATAATCAAGACTCAATGATAAAAGTTTATGCGTTTTTCGAAAGCACAGTTCCTACTCTTTTCTTTTGTTGCTGTCCTACCTTGCATTTCTAGTTCTCCTTTAGCACAAATAGAAGAATGGCAAGGATGTGAAACTCTAATCGTTTAATCTAACGATAGGAAAAAGTTGGGCCAGGGAAGGTGTTAAAACTATTAGTTAGAATGAGGCCTGGGGATTAGCTGCAGATTTTCGGTCTCAGTTGCAGCACGGTTCTGGCAGAACTGTCAGAGTTCTTCTACCCAGAACCGGTTTTGCTGGTTGTGCCACAGCGTCCCTCTGCGCAGTGACACAGGCAGCAGAAACAGTCTGCAATGGGACATTCTTTTCCCCTCAGGGTCTGTGCGGTCTGGAAGCTCATGTAACACGAACTGGTGTCCCTGGGTCCCTGGGAATGACTCGGTGATATCTGGGTGGGTGAGGTCCTGAGTGTCCACACTGTCACAGACTGGAGATTGATGGGGGTCTGAGCACAGGGTGCCAGCACCGGAGTTCGGGCAATCAGACACTCGTCCCGGCCCCGGAATGGCTGGCTTTGTGAATTGCCCCTCCCGAGCTGCGGTTTCCTCAGCTGGCAAATGGCAGGAAGAGGTGACAGAGAATTAAGGTCCAGTCCATGCGATTCTGTTGGGAAGGTCACAGTGCTTCATTCTCTCACGTGACTCCCGTTTCCAAGGTCCTTTCACTTTTTCTTTTTTTCCCTTAGCCAAACGCTGGTACCTACAAAGTAGATCTGTTGCTCGCTAATCCCCAAGATGAGGAATTCCCAGGCAAGACCCTATTGAATGATCGAAGAGCGGTGAGCTCAGATTCCTGGCACCGAGCACTGCCTTTCTTCAGGCGATGACATCACCCCCAGAGCCGAAGGGCAGCAAACCCTAATTACAGATTCCCCTTTCTCCCAGATTTCTAAAGAGATTCTTGAAACCGGGCCCCTTGTTTTTGTCCGGTGCCGTTTTCTCTGTTCACAGTGATTTCAAGAAACCGCGATGTGCTGCAAACGCCTGTCATGTGACCACAGAGAATTACGTGAGCATTAAGATGCTACTTGGTGCTCTGAGGAACAAGTTTCCTTTCTGTGTATTTTCTACCAGAACACCATAGCACTGTCTCCCCCATTTCTGTGCTTCATTCTTTCTGTGGTGTATAAGCTAAGACGAAGCAGGCTTCTTTCCATGAAGCCTTTTTTAATCCCTCTGCATCCAAGCCTTTTGGAATGATCTTGATCCAGTAAAAATGTTCCTCCTCCCTTAACTACCAGCACTGCTAAATAACCAAGCAGTTAGATAAAGCCACTACTACTCTGTCTCCCATCCCTGATTTTTAAAAGAACTTATTATAATTCAGTAATAGGAAATTCTGTCACTCCTGGGTTACTCTTGGCTGCCTGTCACCTGTGCCTGTGTGCAGAAGCAGGGATCACCCTCCAGAGCAATGCCTACCCCGTCCCTCCCCTTCTCCGTGCTGAGTTGCAGGAAGGGGCTCTGGGGGGTCGCTAGTCCAGCTTCTACTCTGCCATATCAGCAGTGAATGTTCTTCCTGCTTTTGGGGGTTCAGGGAGGAACTTTCCGAAAGGAAGTTGTTGCAATTTTAGAAAGGGTCAAGGACACAGGTAAGCCGTATGTTTTTATCCCTGTTAAACTTTTGTGCTGAAATGGGGGGTGGGCAGGGCTGAGACCTGGTCAGGGTGGGGCAGGGAACAGAAGGGTGGTGAGACGTCATAGATCATTTTCTTGTGTATCTCAGATTCTGATTCCACTAAATATCGACTCCTACGTAGCAGGCACTGCAAGATTAGGCAAGTAGACAAGGTGGACTTTAAACATATATCCTCCAGAGTCCACGCTGTTAAACATCCCATGAGAGGGAAATCTGCATTTTTTTTTTTTTTTTAGACCCAAGCATACTGTGATTTTTCTTCTCAAAGCAATTTATGGAGTACAGCTCCAGAGAAAAAGAAGACAAATGGTTGGCCCCATCTCCTTGAGTAAAGCAGTTCAATCAAGCCACCATGATTTTGTCACTCTGTCTCCTTACTGCCCACCAGCAAGATGGGTTCGCTGCTCCAACACAGTCTCTCTCTGTCCACGTCTTTGGTTGCCCTGGTACATTTTCTATTGATATTATACATATTATTGATTAGAATGAATATGGGAATGAGGACTGTTCAGCTGAGTGCGTGTGTGTATTAGCCTTACATTAGTGATCTCATTTGCACGATCACTAACTTTGTATTAATTA
Organism: Lynx canadensis; assembly: GCF_007474595.2. Lineage (NCBI taxonomy): Eukaryota > Metazoa > Chordata > Mammalia > Carnivora > Felidae > Lynx > Lynx canadensis. The sequence continues at coordinate 35,813,957 of NC_044320.2, read as the reverse complement.
AAGATCGGTGCATGCTTTGTAATGTAACTCTGAGACATCCCAGTGTTTTCTTCACCACAGTGATATACATTTATACTCCTCACTTCTCTCCAGCTGCTCTCCTTGGTATCCCGAATTTCATTTTCATATTCATGTGCGTTATTTTTGTACACTTTTCTTTTACGCTTTTGTTTCTGTTGTGAACAGTGGTATAATGCTGTTACGAACCGTGAAGGCTATTCTTTTCTCTTTTTTGCAATGCCATGCGGGAAGCACAACATGAAAAAAAATTCAAGGCAAGAGTGATGATTATCATTAGAGAAAATAAAGTTTACAGGAGGCACACAACGGTTTTTAGCTTTATGTTTGCAACTTGAGAATAATCCAATAAACGAAAGCCCACATTTACCGATCTAGTAAATTCAAAGTAAATATTTACACATAAGCAATATTCATTTTAGAGATATGTTCCTCTAACTTTGTGGTCCCTTTGGATGCTTTAAATGAGTTGGATTTGTGGAAGAGATTTCCATGTAATTTTTTAAATTGTAAGGAAATTCAGGGTGAGGGGGTACGTGTTGATATTTCTTCTGAGCCCTATTTTCCTTAATGTTTGTACCTTTTATTTATTGCATTTATATCTGATTTTGCTCTGATCCCAAGGAGATATTACATGAGAACTGAGACCCGGTTTGAGGGATAGAAACATGGATGTGCTGATAAGAGTCAGCTGGCTGGCCTGGAAAATCAAAATGGAAGTTGGGAATAAAAAGTGTCCTATATTTGTAAACCCGTTCTTAAAATAGAAAATGGAGGGGCGCCTGGGTGGTTCAATTGGTTGAGCGTCTCACTCTTGGTTTCGGCTCAGGTCATGATCCCAGGGTTGTGGGATCGAGCCCTGCATTGGGCTCCGTGCTGAGTGTAGAGCCTGCTGACGATTCTCTCACTGTCTCCCTCTGCTTCTCCCCCAATCACACATGTGCACTCTCTCTCGCTTTCAAGATAAAAAAATAAAAGAAAATGGCGTTTGTTTAATGTCCCAGCATGGCCCTATAGCTGCCTTGGACTAAGGACACTTGATGTGGCCTGTGTCATGAATTCCTTCACGTTGTGAGATGTGAGGAGAGCTGTCGTGGAGGGTGACTTACTCTGTCCCCATGTACTCCAGGGTGCTTCCTTTTCTTGATGCACGGGTTAACCCTTTCTCTTCCCAGTGCTGTCTTTTCTAGGTACAGCTAGTGGTCGGTAAGCTAAGCTTAGCTTTTTGCTCCATCAGCTGCTAATGGATGGGAAAGACAGCTTTTCTGTCCTCATTATCTCAATTTTAGTAGCTTAACAGACAGGCTGGTGGAAACACCAGTGCTTTGATCAGGGCCTACGTAAAAATACTAAGTTGGCGAAAATGTAAGTGTTCTCACCGCCTTGTACATTGCAAATTATCCAGTCTCTTTTTGTGGGAAATAAGGTTATGCTAATTGAAAGACTGGCTTGAAATTCACCAAATCATGGTGCATCCGTTAAATCGTCCCAAATTTATTATATCTCTCATTCCTTTTCTTTCCTTTCCAATGCTTCTTTTTGGTCTAAAATAGTTCATCAGTTCTTATTGGGCCACCTCACAGCACTTAGAAAATTATAGTCTCTGTAGTCTTGACAAATCTCACCTTCTGATGGGATGTTTCTAAATGGACTGTGTTCTCTCTCTGCCACACTCCAGTGCTGGATCCCAAGGCAGAAGACAAGGTAATGTAAATATTGGTTTTCAGGATGAAAAAAGAAGCCAAAGTACTGGCTAAGGATGGCCATACTCCTGATGCCCCATGGGCTCATGACCTGGCTCATTACCCCAACCCCCAACCTCCTGCCAGCAGTCTGGGGAGCTCTCTTTCTGCTTATAAGACAGTCTGGGATGAGATGAGCTTGATAGCTATTGCTGAGTAAGAAAAAGTTACATCCCAATTTTTCGTCTAAGGAGGGCCCAGTTTTAAACAAGTCATCTTGTGGAAGGTTAGAGAACGTTATAAGGCATCTTTCATGGTCTCAAAGGTATAAGGCATCTTTCATGGTCTCAAAGGTAAAGAAAGGCTTGGGGGAGGCTCCGGGGTGGGGTCGTGAAAGGTCCAGATACACACTGCGAAGCAGGGCAAATGGCATTTTTATGTGTTTGCTGGGGCGTGGTGTGGGTGAAGGAAGTTTTAGAAGGGAAAGGTAAACATTTGCTGGAGTCTTTGGTATTGAACTTAAACAAAGCCATGCCTTTGTTCCAGTTTTATAAGGTAATGGTTGGTAGGAAAAGCTCTAAAGCTAGAGTTAATTCACATATAGAAGGAATAATCTGTGGAAGGCATCTCACTGAAGATATCAATGGCCTGATCTTTTGTTAGGTTGTGGAGTATCCATGGTTTCTGGACTGAATTCTGCCCAGGGCTCTGTAATTTCCATGCATGAATTACTGTATGTGTGCCGAGAATTAAATTACAGATTTGGATTTCATAGACCGATGGCGGTGCGTTGTGTATGTGTGTGCGCGCGTGCGCTCTCATGCACACACATGCACCAAGGTTAATATTTATTCAATGATTACTACATACTGGGCACTCCGCCAGGTGCTTTGTGTATATTACGCAATATTCGTATCTTAAGTGGATAACACTTTTCATTTAAATAATGAAGACTTTGAAGCCCAGAGAAGTTAGCCAGCTTAATGAACGTTGCACAGCTAACGCGGAGCAGAGCCAGAACTCCCACCTTGGGCTATCTAAAGCACGTGCTCTTTCAGCACTGCTGTTTTGTATTGAGGAGGATCGAGCAGGAACATATCCGACATTATTTCCGGCAAAGGGGCGGTCACTGCTTCGAAGCAGCTTGCCTCTTGCATATCATGCACTAGGCCAGGCAGTGGAAATTCACGGACAGATAAGCCAGGCAAAGTGTCTGCTCTCGGAGAACATTTTGGCCAGGCTGAGAAGTAAGACATAGCTGTAAATAAATGTAATATGAATGGAAGAGTGACAAAGATTCTTATGAAAATAGAGGTAAAGTGCCAGGAAAGGTCTGGGAAGGGAGAAAATTCTTTTTTAATTTAAAAATGCCCCCCAACTTTTTCCTTAAAGAAGTTAGAGGGGTGCCCGGGTGGCTAGGTCGGTTAAACATCTGACTTCTGCTCGGGTCATGATCTCACAGTTAGTGAGTTCAGGCCCCACATCGGGCCCTATATTGACAGCTCAGAGCCTGGAGGCTGCTTTGGATTCTGTGTCTCCCTCTCCCTCTGCCCCTCCCCCGCTCATGTTCCGTCTGTCTCTCTCAGGGATGAATAAACGTTAGCAATTTTTTTAAAAAAAAAATTACAAATGAAAAGTTGAAAGAATAATACAATTATCGCCACATACCCTTCACTGGGATTGACTCATTATTAATACTTTGCCAGATTTCTTTTATCTTTTCTCTCTCTCTCTCTGTCTCTCCCTCTGTCTCTCCCTCTGTCTGTCTGTCTGTCTCTCTCTCTCTCTCTCTCTGTCACACACACACACACACACACACACACACACACACATACTTCACTTCTAAATACTGTAGCATGTAGAGAGATCACCTTTCTGTGGGATCAGGGAAGACATGGGGAGGATTTGGCATCGGGCCGTGTCGTAAGGGTCAGTTGTAATGTAAGCACATGGAAGTTGGAAAGAGGAGCACGTCAGGTGGAAGAACAGGATGCTCGAAGGTGTGGCGTGGAGAGCACAAGAAGAGCAGGGAATTTGGGGCAGGAGAACTGTTAGGAGTTGTTTGTAAAGAGGGGAGGATAGAAGTCATGGGAAAGGATGAGACTCAGACTCACCCCACTGAGGCATGTTGGAGGAACCAGACAAGAATCTTAGGGGTGGTCAAGAAGGAGACTATAGAAGAAGGCAGAGAGGCAGGGGATGGAGCCGGGGAAGAAGGAAGAACTAACTGGCCAGTGAAGTCAGTGCAGTAGGTCGTGGTTTCCCAAAGCCTGGCCTTCCATGTGTGTCATCCACCTCAACTTGGGTTAGACGTGCAAGTACTTGGATCTCTCACCTCGGACCTACTGAATTGGAAACTCTGGGCATGGGGCCCTGTAATGCATATTTTACCCAGACCTCCTGGATGCCTACTAAATAGGAGAACCCTTGCTTATAAATGTGCTATTGAGTCCTCGAAGAAAGCAATTTCAGTCAAATTGTGAGAACAAAAGCCAGATTAAAAATAGTGACATGGGGGGCGCCTGGGTAGCTCAGTCAGTTAAGCGGCCGACTTCGGCTCAGGTCACGATCTCGCGGTCCGTGAGTTCGAGCCCCGCGTCGGGCTCTGTGCTGACAGCTCAGAGCCTGGAGCCTGTTTCAGATTCTGTGTCTCCCTCTTTCTGACCCTCCCCCATTCATGCTTTGTCTCTCTCTGTCTCAAAAATAAATGTTAAAAAAATAAAAAATAAAAATAGTGACATGGCCTTATATACTGTGAAAAATTTATATGTGCATGTGTGTACGAAATCCATGTTGAAAGACACACGTTGCATCCTCGTAAGATGAAAAGACTGCAGACAGCCCAATGGTAAAGAAATTATTACTCCTTATTTCACAGTTCTTTAAAAACGAAAAGGGCTGTCTTCAAAATTTATTTAGTAAAGCAAGATGCATAACTATGTTTACTGTGGTACCATTTGTATAAAAAAGAATAATGATATGTATTGCATGGCATATTTCTAGAAGGATACACAAGAAATTATGAAAGATCCTCAAGAGACTGTTGGTTGTTTAGAGAACTATTCGGGGGGGGGGTGTTTTCAGTTAACTCTTTTGTGCCTTTTGAATTTTGTGCCATAGTATTACAAACTCAAAGCAAGTTTTAAGTATTAAACGTGAGCCAAAAAGGATTCATATAACAACAAATGATCAGAAAGTTGAGTCACTGAATCTTTTCAGTCTGTATTTACATCCTTCCTCTGACCGGGAGCTCATTATTTATGAAACAGGCCACCCCACTGTGGTATAAGGTCCAAATTCTTCCTCATCCTGAGATGCTATTTCACAAGCTGTGTTCAGGTGAAGGGCAGTAAAGGTCCTGCCTGAGAGATTTCTCTCTTGCTCTCTCCCTGTCAAAGCTGTGACTCCACCCTTCTAGAAGTGTTGTGCAGAGAGTGATTTTCTGTTGTAAAAATCAGTTCACTTCAATTAAATATCTTTTTGCTCAAATTAATGTGAATCCTAACTAACCTGCCTTTGAATCATTTGGCGATAGCATCTCAAGATGCCTTGAGAGAGAATCGAGGGAGGAAGGAGGGCTTGAACTGGGGGACTGGAGGGGACACAAAGAACTAGCCTTGCAGGGGGAGCAGCTGGGGGTGGGGGCAAAATGGGCGTGGCTTTGTTGGCTGTGCCATCAAGGTGAGGAAGGGCTTGGGGTCAGAGAAAGAAGCAACCATAGAGACCACGGTGATGAGGAAACTCCCTTAGATTTTCACAGCACTGTACAGTTTCAGACCTAATCTCATTTTATTTTTTTAAACATCTATTTATTTACTTTGAGAGCGAGAGAGAGAGAGTAGGAGCAAGCGAGCAGGGGAGGGGCAGAGAGAGAGAGGGAGAGAGAATCCCTGCTCTGACAGTGCAGTCCCCGACTCAGAGCTCGAAGTCACATAACTGTGAGATCATGATGAGCGCTGAAATTGAGCTGGATGCTTAACCAACTGAGCCACCCAGGCGCCCCAAACATAATCTCATTTTAAAGTGGCGCACTACTGAGGTAGAGATTGTTGTGCCTATTGAAAAATGAGGCAAGTGAGGCTTAGAAAGGGCAAACAATTAGTCCAAGGCCACAGTGCTGGGATTTGCATCAAGTACCTGACTCTGAACTTCCTGTACATTTTTTTCCCTCGCTGCACTTTCCCCTCATTTGGCTTCCAGTTTCCAAGAAAGCTCTGTCTTTTTTCTTACATAGCTTCACTTTTGAGTCGTTCCTATTTAATCCTTGCTTCCGAGGCTCTTAGGCCCCCCACTCCACCTTTCTGCAGCCTCTGACGTTCACCTTCTCTTAATGTGGGAACACCTCCTCCATCTTGGAAGAACACCTCTGCGTGGCCGTGCTGTCTGCTACCTGCTTCCCCTATTCCTGTTCATCCCTCCTTCCCCCGCCACACTCCCCAGCTGAGAAGCCTTCTGTCTGTCTCCAAGTCTTGGCTCACCCCAGCGATCTAGCTTCCTGCCCTTCCCTCCATTAGTCGGGCCTCTCAAAGGGATACAGGACCTCTTTACGTCTGAATCTGGTGGCCTTTGCTCAGCCTTCACTCTCCTTGTCCCCTCTGTGACTTGAATGTTGAGTGCTACGGCTGGAGTTCTGTCTGTCTTGGCCCCGATAATACATAACTTGACCTCATTAGGTGTTCATGACTTGATCACAGTGACAGACACATCGTGGTTGGCCTCTTCCCTCACCAGGCGCCTTCCTTTGGGCTCCACCTTAACTTCCCCCTACACACCCTCCTCTCCCACAAGGCTTGCCTCGTTGCTCTTTTCAGAGTCAGCATGTATCTGTCTTCCAACTCGTGACACCTATACCAAATCTTCCCTGGCTGACTTGCCGATTTCTCTCCTTTTCATCAAGTCTTACAGAACTTATAGTCTGGGATAGGTCAGTTTAGTATCTAATTATCTACATTTCACAATAGCAAAAACTGTAACATCTCTCTTCTTTCTTGAGGATAGAACTGTACCGAACACTCCCTTATTTCCCATACCATACATAAATAGCATCATCCATGGCATACACACACACACACACACACACACACACACACACGTATATTCATCCAGAGTATATAGTTGGTGCTCACTTTATGTTTGTTGATATGCAAGCAGGTAACAAATTTTGCGGATAAATCTGATCAGAGCAGCTCATTCTGCTGTATTATCTTGATGACTTCAGCTACTCAAAGCAATCTTGGCTCCTAAGAGGTTCGGCTAAAATGAAGGCAAGTGTATGGATAAAGAGGGAAATGTGTTTTTAGAAAGGTAATTTTCCCTTAATGCATTAGACAAATATTTGTTGAGTATTTATCATGGGACTGGCACTAGGATTAGAGTGACCTTGAGGCAGACAAGGGCCTCCTCTTATGGGCTTGCAACCCCGTGGAGCAGACAGGCAATTAGGCACTAAACAGAAAAACAATAAGATAAATCCAAACGATGTCAAGTACTATGAAGAAAATAGAGGAGCAGCGTTATAGAGTTTGCTTCTGGTCCTGGGCTGAGGTGGGAAGAGGAGGAGGAAGATAACTCTAGACGGGGTGGTCAAGGCAGGTATTTGAAGAGTTGGCAATGGACTGAAATCTGAATGAGAAGGAGCTGGCAATGTGCGGGACAGTGTGTGGGGCAGCACTGGAGGTCGAGGGCACAACAAATAGCAAAGGCTGTCAACCGGGAACAAGCTTGGTTTGTTGAAATGGAAAACGTTGAGGACTAAAAGAATATGGAAAACTATGGTAGACTCTGTGAATAAACCTAATGTGTATGTGTGTATATGCAGACATACCCAGAGTATCTGTAGGAGAAAATAAAGAATTATATCATGAGATTTTAAGTAATTCCCTAAAAGTGCTATATGAATGGAAGTGTCAGAAAATCTAAATTTCTTAGGTTCTCAAGAAAATCACAAATTCTCTCATTTTTTAAAAATGTTTATTTATTTTTGAGAGAGAGAGAGAGAGACAGAGAGAGACAGTGTGAGAGCAGGGGAGGGGCAGAGAGAGAGGGAGACATAGAATCTGAAGCAGGCTTCAGGCTCCAAGCTGTCAGCACAGAGCCTAACTCGGGGCTCCAACCCATGAACCATGAGATCATGACCTGAACTGAAGTCAGATGCTTAACCAACTGAGCCATCCAGGTGCCCTTATCTCATCATTCTTGAATCCCACCATGTAGCATAATACCAGGCACAGACAGAAGACACATGATAAATATTTGATAAATTAATGCCTGAAGGCAATGAATGAATGAATGCCTAAGACCGAGAGGTTATGTATTCATATTGTCTACTTTTAGGCTGTCTTTCTGTCTTAATTTGGCATTGCCTCTGCACCCAAATACCATCATATAAAACAGAAGAAAAATGCTGATATTTAAGAAGACCACCCATATGGTCTTTAATAATTCTAAGAACCAAGAGGAAAACAGAGTGGGGAGATTGGCAAGAGCACACTTATGTATTTATATATTGTTTGTGTTTTAGAGGGAGAATGCTGATTTCTTGTTGTACGCTATGTCGCTCTAATCTGGAGGCTAATGCTTCTGCAATTTCTTGGAAAAGAGCTCTTCACGTCCCAAAATAAGGAAATAAGTAGCTGTCTTCATCTTGAATCAGAAGAATCTTAAAATGCAAAATACATTGTTTAAAGAGGAAAAGATAAATGTTTTCCATCCAATCATCGACATTATGATTTTTTAAATCCCAACTTGCGGGGCGCCTGGGTGGCTCAGTCAGTTAAGCCTCCGACTTCAGCTCAGGTCATGATCTCGCGGTCCATGGGTTCGAGCCCCGCGTCGGGCTCTGTGCTGACAGCTCAGAGTCTGGAGCCTGTTTCAGATTCTGTGTTTCCCTCTCTCTCTGACCCTCCCCTGTTCATGCTCTGTCTCTCTCTGTCTCAAAAATAAAAATAAATGTTAAAAAAAAATAAAAAAAAAAATCCCAACTTGCTTTGTAAATCAAAGATAGACCCATTTATTTTAAAAGCAAGCTCTTGAAAAAATCTTAGGAGTTAATAATCAAGTTAATGTGGTAATTCTAAACCTCATTGATTTGTATTTATTTTGATAAATGTTACTATATGCTTAGTGCACAACTGAGAGTTATATTCTGGGCAAAGTCACTTGTCTTTTGTAGGAACTACAAACTGGAAATTGTAATTCACATGTAAGAAAAAAAGGGTTTATTAAGAAATGTCAATTGTCATGAGACTGCCTCTGTTTCTGGAAAGGTCTTGGTATATTTAGAACCAATCTTTCTATCTGAATCAATTTTTGAACCAGTGACAAAATTATAATACTATCTATTATCTGCCTAGATACACTTGATTTAATTATTATTTTTCTAAAAAATAAATTACGTACTGTCAGAATTACAGGAATATTAATAGCTGAGGTTTTGAAAGCATTATATGAACGTATATAATATTCATAATTATTGGGTGACATACCCAATTGTTCATGGCATTTGTATGCTCTTTACACAACCAGGGCTCCTACTGGAGTGAAAAAGAATTTTCTGTGCTTGACATTTGGATGAACGTTTGGTGGGGAGAAAGCATACCTTTTCCCTAAGTTTCTGTAGCACGCATTTGCAAACAGTACTTTGTAGATAAACTTCCAAGAAAATGGCTTTCACGTTTGCCGGCTGTGCATGGAGCTGGGACATGTTTGGGTTTGCAAGATGAAACAAATAAATGCTTATCAGTTCTCAAGCCAGGGTTTTAGTTAATGTCCTTCCATCCCTTCCCATCCCCGCCAGTCCCCAACTGCAGTTAAAGTTCAACCATTTAGGTTTTAAGTGCAGCACAGTGAGACTATGATTGCTACCATGGGGCACTGAAACTGTGCTTTACTATTGGGTTCAGGCAGCCAGGCAAGAGGAGAGCGGTGCCAACACTATTATAAAATCCCTGTTAGGATAGTTTTGGGAGCTGCCAGCTCAATGTAGCAGAGAAGGTAGAGTCTCGTGTCGTTTAGTTTGTATAGGATCAGGAGGCCATGCATCAAAAAGAGCCCATTGGACCTTTACTAAGAATCTCTCCCATTAAAAGGACCTAGTCTAAGTGTGTCCAGGTACAGTCTCGTGTGTTGTAGCTCATTTGACCTTTAAAGACCTTCTCTACCGGGTGGCTGACCGCTACAGCTCCACCAGGGAGGATTTAGTCTATTTATCGTAGTATATTGCCAGCGGATCTGTCCTACTCAAGCGGTCCTTGTAAATATACACATGCCATCAGCCCAGCTCTCTTAGTTGGGACTTGGAGCTGACAAAGGCCACAATTATCATTGCATCCTGCCTGTCTGAGTGCGGTGCACTGTGTGTGATGTATGGGTTAATTCACTGACGCAAGTGTGAACCCTAATACCTTAAGAAATATACATCAGAACACTTTTCTCTTTTGGATTCTGTAGTACTAGGAAGGTTTTATGAGGGAGTAGAAAAGAACCAGTCTATACTGAGGCCCCCCTGTGAGTTATAGTCACTACAGAAAGATTTCTGTATGAAATCCATGGTCAAAAATACGGACAATGGCATAATTCCCCAGAGTGGTCATTGATTTGCTGATAGAAAGCTGTGTTTTATACATTCTGGCCAAGATAAGCCTATTGTCAGTAATAACAATAACAGTAGAAGAAGTCAAGTGTTCCCAGGAAAGTATACTTTTATTTGTTGGTTTGACCTAAAGATCAGCATTTGACGACGTTGTTGTAGTCTTTAGAGCTCCATCATGTTGCTTCTCTCTCCCCATCTGGCCTCTGACTTCCGTGATTACAGGACTACAATTGGTGCATCTGTCCTAGTCCCTAGTACAGTCTCAGGAACATAGTAGGTATTTAAAAATATTTGTGGCACACATCAATGTTCTCTGCAGTTAGGGCATCTCCAGGAGCACCAGACAGCATTTGCTGTCTACTTTTACCCTGAAAGTTCAGGAGGAGAGACAGGCCTGGTGTAGTCTTTCTCAGTGGTCTTTATCACTCAGTTCCCCTGAATCACTTGACATTTGAATTTTGAGTCCTTTTTCTCTACCATTACTAAATAATGATAGTCCATAGTCTCATCCCAGTGTCTGTGCGGGCTTTGCTTCACACATGTCCTCCAGGTTCAGTGCCGTGTTCTGTGTTCTCATGACCTCTGTACTTGACCACCCTGTGTTGGTTATTACTGGATTACTCCTCTGTCCTCCCCTTGGACCGTCCACTACATGAGGCAGGGGTCTGGCTTTGTTCTCTGCCCTCAATGTCTAATGTTGTATTTGACTTACAGTGGGCTTGTGTTGATGTTTATAGGATGAATAATAAGAATGAATGAATGAATGAATGAATGAATGAATGAAAGAAAGATATCCATGGTTACATCATCTCTAGGCACTTGTTTTCATATGATGGCTGGAAAAGTGAGGGTCTGTGGCACAGTGCACAAGGTTGTTGTAATTAGCATGTCACTAAGACATTTCATCTTAGCCTTATTGTTGATGTGGTGCGTTATTGATGTGTTTCTCGTGACCAACTAAGAGGCTCAGAAACAAAATTAAAAAATGATCTTTGTATCGATATAGCACTAAAAATGAGATATCTGCTTGTATAAATTACCAAAAACCTACAGGCAATAGAGCTTAAAATGAATTAGATCAATCCTGGTAGTAAAATCAAAGATTTGAATGGCCTTTAAAATGCAGTTCATGCCAGCGGCTCTTTGCTTTTGCAGGACTGTTCTTTTTGATGTTGCTGTGACACAAAAGGTCAAGGGTTTGAGAGTGAATGAAAATTTCAGTGGGACCAAATAAAACATGGGTCACATAATGCATCTATGCAATTGTTTTCAGAATATTTAATAATTTACATTTTCATCCTTCAGGGAAGGATTTTAAAAATAATTTTAAGAAAAAAGTTGAAAACCAAAGACAGTAAGTGACTTGTCTGAGGTCTCTTAGCTGGTTAATGTTGGAGCTAGAACTAAAACTTTGGGCTTTTGGGGGGAGCCTGACTGGCTCAGTCTGTGGGGCCTGCGACTCTGGATCTCGGGGTCATGTGTTTGATCCCCACATTGGGTGTAGAAATTACTAAAAAAAATTAAATAAACTTGGGCCGCCTGGGTGGCTCACTCGGTTGAGCGTCCAACTTTGGCTCAGGTCATGATCTCGCGGTTGACGAGTTCGAGCCCCACATTGGGCTCTGTGCTGACAGCTCAGAGCCTGGAGCCTGCTTCCAATTCTGTGTTTCCCTCTCTCTCTGCCTCTCCCCCGCTCATGCTGTCTCTCTCTGTCTGAAAAATAAAGATAAACATTAAAAAAATTTTTTTTAATTAAATAAACTTAAATAAAACTTAGGGGGTTTTTCTACAGATAAACTTATTGATGGATTCATCACATGTTTATTGAATGCCTGTTCTCCACCACACTCTACATTAGGTACGACTAATAGCAAAATAGTAAGAAATGGTCTCAAATCTCAAAATTAATAGTCAAGGAGGAAAAACAGATATATAAACAAATAACTATTTCAATGCAGTAGTGTGCAAGGGGAAATGTTCCCTACTTTTGTTTTTGGTTCTGTTTTATCCCACAGGTCAGAGATTTGAGAAAGTGATGTAATATTAGAAGTGACAGCTTTCATATGTTGAAGAGATAGTGGTTTACACATCTGATTTATGCATGTTTGAAAAATAGGTAAAACTTTGCTGATAGGCCTAAAGGAAAGCATCAATTGTCTATATCAAGATTTAATAGGAAAGCAACAATTTTTATATATTTAAATTATAAATTACGATATATATAATGTTTCATGTGCTCAGCATGTTCTTATTTCAGCGTATCCAAATGTTCTTCACTTGTCCTTATAAGATTGTATAGTGTTGTGATTCCAAGTCTTAGGCTTATGCATTTTTTAATAGATCCTTTTTATGGTGACTTGTGGCCTTTTCCTTTCTTTGTCCCACCCTCAGATTTTCATCACTGTGAATTGCCTGAGTACAGATTTCTCGTCCCAGAAAGGGGTGAAAGGACTTCCTTTGATGATTCAGATTGATACATACAGTTATAATAATCGTAGCAATAAGCCCATTCATAGAGCTTACTGCCAGATCAAGGTCTTCTGCGACAAAGTGAGTAAAGATCATAAAGGTATCTTTGTTATTAGATACTACTTTTAATGACGTTTCCCCCTTGTTACCTTCTCTTGTCTGATGGTGTCAAGTTAATTACCTTATCACACTGGGAGTTGTAATCTGTCATTTTCAATTCCTGTTAGATATCTAGGGAGTCATCAGTCAACTCTATTCTTTTATTAGTCAATCAGTTTCACCACTAATTTAATGACTGATTGATACTGCAATGTACTATCAGTCTAATTCACTTAGATAACTGAAATAATAGATTAATAGTTTTTATTGGGTATAAGCCTGTCCCAGAGCATATCAGTATAAGCTGTATTATTTTATGGGTTAAATGGGGTCTCATTTAGAGCTTTTTGGAATAGAAATGGCATCTATAAAATAAGCTTATTAGTAAACATGCACTCAGGAGGAGATACAGTTTTTTTAATCACTCTGAATCCCACTATAAGAGATACAACAATTAGAATAGCAAAGCTTAAAACCCTATGATTATGTGACATGAGATCCTTACAAATCCCAAATATGAGTGGGAATAAGCAACAACAGTTTTGAGACCTGGATGGTATCATCATCATGAGGGAAAACAGTGGGGCTACTTGAAACCAAAGAACAGGTAACCTACAAAATTGCCCTCAGGTACTCACTAGAGAGTGAAGTGTGCCATCTGAGGACTGTATGTGAAACTGGGGTGGGAGGGTACAGATTCTGTAGACTCCAATTTGCTATTGCTGTTGGGTGCAAAGGGATGGAACATTGAAGTGTTTGGGGCTCTATGAACTCCAGAAAGTTATAAATTTAAGTTCCCTTCTAGGGCAAAACTCTGCACTAGAAGAAAAAGCTGCTAGGAGTAGAATCCAAGTTGAATTGGACTCCTCCCACTCCCCCCCCCCAAAAAAAAAAGGTATAAAGTAAAGAGAAATTCCAAATAAAAAGGGTGAAGAGAAAGGATATGGAGTAGACAATCTCAGGAAATACAAGACTGTTTTGTGTTTTTTTTTTTTTTATCACTTTGTGAACACATCTGAAGAGAGAGCATGAGAGCCATGAAGCTAGCAGAACTATCCGGGTCCATTCATTTCACTTAAAAATGACCATCAGGAAAGAAAAACAGTTGAATCCCAATGGGTATCTCATGAAAATAGAGAGTGAGATCACACTGACTTCCCTGTGGACCTACCCATGAAACAGGTGAAACCTATAGCTTAATGTTCCAAAATGAGCTAAATGCAATTAAGAAACACACAGAAGCCATGAAGACCCACATAAATCACATACAAAACTCAGGCATGACATGTCTTGAGAATAGAGTGATTTGAAAAGAGTTGTGATAGAATTCAGAAATAAACAATTAAAATATTTCAGAAGTAAAGACTACACTAGAAGCAAAACAAGAGTGAATAAATATACCAGGGGATGCCTTAGGAGAAATATGCAAGTTGGAAAGAGCAAAATTTTAAAAATCAAAAGAAAAAAAAGAGAGATAAGAAAGAAAATAATAGATGTAAGAGAGTGGTAAAGAAGATCCAATATACATACAATAGGCGTCTTTGAGGTAGAAAACTAAAACAATGGAACAGGGTTTCAGCGGCAGAAGCAAGATGGGTGAAAGAGTGGTGGTCGTGGCCCTGGAGGTGGTAAAGAAGGATGACAAGGACCAGAAAATGAAATACGAACCTCCTGTGCCAACTAGAGTGGGGAAAAAGAAGAAAAGAAAGGGACCTGGTGCTGCCAGCAAGCTGCCACTGGTGACCCGTCACACTCAGTGCCGGTTAAAATTACCGAAGTTAGAATCAAAGACTCTCTTCTTGTGGAGGAAGACTTCATTAGAAATCAGGAACAAATGAAGACTTTAGAAGAAAAGCAAGAGGAGGAAAGATCAAAGGTGGATGATCTGAGGGGGACCCCAATGTTGGTAGGAATGTTGGAAGAGATCATTGATGACAGTCATGCCATCGTGTCTACATCTGTGGGCTCAGAACACTACATCAACATTCTTTCCGTTATAGACAAGGATCTACTGGAACCAGGCTGCTCAGTCTTGCTCAGCCACAAGGTGCATGCTGTCATAGGGGTGCTCATCGATGACACGGATCCCTTGGTCACAGTGATGAAGGTAGAAAAGGCTCCCCAGGAAACCTATGCTGATATTGGGGGGGGGGGCGGGTTGGACAACCAAATCCAGGAAATTAAGGAATCTGTGGAGCTTCCTCTCGCTCATCCTGAATATTATGAAGAGACGGGTATAAAGCTCTCAAAGGGGGTCATTCTCTACGGTCCACCTGGCACAAGTAAAACCTTATTAGCCAAAGCAGTAGCAAACCAAACCTCAGCCACTTTCTTAAGAGTGGTTGGCTCTGAACTTATTCAGAAATACCTAGGTGATGGGCCCAAACTGATGCCACTGGAACAAAAACATATGACTCAAATTCCGGTGGTGAGAGAGAAATTCAAAGAACAACGTTGGGACTGTTGGACCAGTTGGATGGATTTGATTCCAGGGGTGATGTGAAAGTGATCATGGCCACAAATTGAATAGAAACTTTGGATCCAGCACTTATCAGACCAGGCCGCATCGACAGGAAAATTGAGATCCCCCTGCCCGATGAAAAGACTAAACAGCGCATCTTTCAGATCCACACAAGCAGTATGACACCAGCCAATGATGTAACTCTGGATGACTTAATCATGGCTAAAGATGACCTCTCTGGGGCTGACATCAAGGCAGTCGTCTGTACAAAAGCTGGTCTGATGGCCTTGAGAGAACGTAGAATGAAAATAACAAACGAAGACCTCAAAAGTCTAAAGAAAATGTTCTTTATAAAAACCAAAAAGGCACCCCTGAGGGGTTCTATCTGTAGCTACCACATTGGCCTTCAAGGAAATGGTGGGGAGTGTCCCAGCTCCGAGGAGGGATGAGGCTGGGGAAGTTGCCCAGAGGGACCCATGTTCCAGTTGCCTTCATCCGTTGGCCACGTGCAGTGCTCTGCCCCCAATAAAGCAGGCTCCTTCTCAATAAATAAATAAGTAAACAAACAAACAAACAAATAAATAAATTAAAAGACAGTTGAACTAAATCAATGCCAAAGATGATAAATTGGGAAAACTTAAAATATAAACTATATGTATAAATAAATCTATGTATATTTAAACAGCCTACCAGCACATACTTGGGAAAACTGACGCAGGAAATCAACACCAAATTGTTAACTTATTAGACTTTAAAAATATTCTTGGGGCATATAAGTAGAATAGAATAGAATAGAATAGAATAGAATAGAATAGAATAGAATAATTAAAAAGTCACTATAAGGAAACCTTTGTCATCAAACTTTTCAATACCACTCTCAGGGACATTTAGGTAGCCTCCCCAGTAGAAGGGCCAGTAAGTCAATAGACACAGTTGTATAAATGAGAAAACAGTGGGTCAGCGGCACAGGTAACTTGTCTAAGTCACACAGCGAAAAAGTAGAGAGCTGGATGCAAATCCGGCCTGACTGCAAACCCATATTCCTTGAACTGATAAACAACCATATGCATAAAAAGCCAAAATGACAACTGAGGATTCAAAGCCTCAACAAAGAGCCAAGGTAGCCTGTTAAAAACAAAAGAGAACAAAGAAAAATCAGTACATATCTTTAATTCAGCATATTGAACATGGAAAAAGCATTTCCAAACGATGTGCAACAGGGAATTTTTTTAAAGTACAAGTGGGATAGCATTTTTTTTTTTAACGTTTATTTATTTTTGGGACAGAGAGAGACAGAGCATGAACGGGGGAGGGGCAGAGAGAGAGGGAGACACAGAATTGGAAACAGGCTCCAGGCTCTGAGCCATCAGCCCAGAGCCTGACGTGGGGCTCGAACTCACGGACCGCGAGATCGTGACCTGGCTGAAGTCGGACGCTTAACCGACTGCGCCACCCAGGCGCCCCTAAGTGGGATAGCATTTAAATAATTTGAATTCCCTCACTGTATTCCAGATATTTCAAGGGAGATTGTAGAATTCCCCCCTCTGGGAATCTCCTTAGAGGTGAGGAGTAAGATTAGGGACAAGGAGAAAGGAAGGGAAGGAGTAGAGACACTGGGCAGTCCAATTACCCTTACATTAGAGCTGGAATTGACAGTGGGAAAGAGAGGCCTCAAGGGATGCTCATATAGTTAGTTTTGTCAACAGTGTCGATATGATAAATACTAAAACTCAAAACAAAAGAAAAATGAAGGATGAATAGTGTTATTCACCCATGTCCTAGGACTCTAAGAAACTAGTGATATAAAGAGTTTCCAGGGGTAGTTTTTAGCTTACTTCTTCTGTTGTTAAGGATAAGGAAGAAATCTCAAGCAGAATGCATTAACCTTACCTGCTGGTAATTTTTGTAATAAGCTAGATATAAAATCTTCTGTAATTTGGCATATATGCAGCTCTAATTTCAAAACCCAGGCAAAACTTACTCCTGGGAGATTGAAAAGAGAAAAAGTTTAATTTTTCCACTTTTCAAATGGGTGCACGAATGCAAATGATTCATTTGAATTATCCTCTAAAGCAAAAGAGCTAAGAGCTATTCCATTTTAAAATATAAGATTCCCAATCACAGTTGAGAACCCTAAACAGATGTAATTCTGCACTATTTATAGTTCTCCGGTTTGATTTCTGATTAACACACCTGTGAGATACAAATAAAGACCTTTTCTAATTTATTTTTGATATTATGATACTTCTTTGAAATGCATATGTTTATGCATTAAAAAATTCAGGATCTGTCTATATATCTACCTAAATCAATACCTATGTCTCTGTCTTTATATCTGTATTTAATTACTTCCATTATCTTTGCTGAAAAACAAGAATTGTATTACTGTAAACAGTAACTATGCATTGTGTAAAACTTGAGAAATGAAGCCATGTTTTTTTTTTTAAGATTTTTTTTCTCTTTATTAATTTTTGTTTGGAAAGATCTTGGAAGTGACAATTGTTGAAGATGATGAAAAGCTAAAGATGCCCCTGCAAACTATCTTGGTACCTTGGCCAACTTTCAATCTGTTAAGGACACATTCTTAAAATAAATTCAGGGGAAACAATTTAAGTGTCAAATAAAACAAGGATAGCCATCACCCCTCAAGAAGTGGCCACAGTGATCACAAAATAATCAGGAAATCTTCAGGCATATTTTTCAAATCTGACACTCCAAAGTGAGCATTTAGGCAGGGGAAATTATTTTCAAATGATAAATTTGGTCTTTATAGAAAATTGTACTGTTCTGGAAGTAGACTTTTTGCACTTTGATAAGAGTGGAAAGAATGTCTTAGAAACTTCGGTCACAGATAATCAAAGGATGGAAAGGAATTCATGGAAGGTCATGTTCAAGGAAGCTTTCTTCATCTTAATTAAATGTATCTAAGCTTTTCTGGGTCATTGTGAAGTCAAAGATTGATTTTAGAAATGGGAACTAGAAATGTTTGGATACCATCAGACTTGTTATTTTATCATGCCAATATCTGGGCGTTCTGGGCAGGAAATTTCTTACATTGACATGGCAGCAAGACTGGGCTCTGTGGGGAGCCACTCTTATGTTTTATGTTAATCCATTTGGTTTGGTACATCAAAGAATGCCTGTAAAATAATAAGCAGGTGACTCTATTTCTTAAAAATTGACATTGAACATATATAAGTCTTGAAACAGATTAATTCCAGACCTTTTTCTCATAGTAATAGTACCAAATAAAGCACTAATTTAGAAATACAGCTGCCTGACCAACCTTGGGGTCTATCTTCAGTGAGTTGTAATTTATATAAAATTTCACATTTTAATTTATGTTAACTACTATATTGTACATAACTCCAAGTACATAGAAAAATGTCTGATATGAACCTAACAAAAAATGAATAATGGGAGACTTTTGCTTATGTTTTACACCAGTTTTGACAAGGTGAGGTCCGTACATTTAACACTTCATTATCTACATATAAAAACTGTACAAAACCTTAATATATCTTGAAGAAACTTCCAAAGGATATATTTCTATATTTTATTTCCCTTTTGATGTGAATTTCCACGATGTATAATTATCCATGACAATTCAAAACTTAAAAGTGAAGCACTATAAAACAGTTACTCCCTTTTGGTAATGAGAAGTTTTTTGGCATAAAAACATATTTAAAATATCTGGTTAAAAAGGGATGCCTGGGTGGCACAGTCGGTTAATTGTCCCACTTCGACTCAGGTCATGATCTCACGATTCATGAGTTCAAGCCCCACATCGGGCTCTGTGCTGACAGCGTGGAGCCTGGAGCCTGCTTTGGATTCTGTGTCTCCCTTTCTCTCTGCCCCCTCCCTCCTCGAGCTCTTTCTCTCTCTCTCAAAAATAAATAAACATAAAAAAGATTTTAAAAATACCTGGTTAAATTATTATATCTGTCCAGAATCTATGTTAAAGCTCTTAGAACTCATTTGGCACAGAGTAAGTTCTATGAAGAATGGAGAGAGGAAGAAAAAGAAAACTGTTGGAGCATCTGTATTTGGAAGAGTGAGAAGAAGAAAATGAGTTGGCAAAGCTGACAAAGAAGAGTGACTAATAATAAGAATAAGAATAAGAATAAGAATAAGAATAAGAATAAGAATAAGGAATAAGAATAAGAATAATCAGGGAATCCTTGAAGGCCAAGAAGGAAAGAGCTGTAAGGTGATGGTCAACTGGTTAAGCAGGGTGGGATCTGGTAAGAGAAGCCAATGAAAAAGTCAGATCACCAGGAACAGAGGAGCCCCAAGGAGGTGAATAGACCAAACTTTTTTCTGTTTAGTTGAATGAGCACCATCCCCAAGCACTTCTGCACACATTAAAACAAAAACCAAAATCACACTCGTATGTGCAAAATGATCTTACACTTAGTTACCTTAGCCCTCCCCTCATTTCCATTACTGTAATGATTTTTAAAAGTTCCATGACAATGGGCAAAGGGGAAGTTTTCTAGGGAATTCACACTCAACTTTAATGCTCTCCCTGTGCCTAGGAACCATATTTGTAGGGCAACACTTTATCTTAATGACATTTTATTATAATCACTAAAGTTACCTAACTCCCCTCCCTGGGATAGGAACCTGAGTCTGGTCGTTCTGTGTGGATTCAAAATTGAAGTTGTATAGATAGACAGGATTTCAAAAAAGGGGGCAATCTGGAAGAAGTGGGATCACTCAGAGATGAAAATGTACTACAGACTGAGGATCTGTCTCCGCCTTCAGAACCGAGTCCTGACCTCGCCAGAGGAACGGAAACGGGGCTGCCTGCTCTCCCTTCACCCTCGTTTTGTGTCTTATCCTAGAGGTTTGTATGCTGACAGTATTCTTGCATGCTCTGATAACATGCCTGGCATTGTTTTTCCCTGTCAGGGAGCAGAAAGGAAAATCCGAGACGAAGAGAGGAAGCAGAACAGGAAGAAGGGGAAAGGCCAGCCCTCCCAAACCCAGTGCAACAACTGTGAGTGTTGCTGAGGAGGGGCGGGCTCCAGCCAGGCCAGGTCCACTAGGGGAACAGGTGGAAGGAAGGGGGTGGTGGGCAAAACTGTGGGTATGTGAGGGGTGGCTTGCTTTTCCCTAGCCATAAAGACTGGGTGAATTTTCTCTGGGAGAAGCAAATGGAATCACATGATCACAGATTGTTTGTGTTGGGAAGGACTTTGTAATATCATGGAGACCAACATCCTCCTCCTCCAGACAAGGAATCTAGGGTGCAGAGAGGGACAGGAGGGCCCAAGAGGTGCGAGCCACCTCACGAGTGCTTACCCGAAGTTCACGCTCTTTCCGTTAGTTTGGCAGTAGGAGAGGGGAAGATGGTAAAGAGTGTTCACCTCTCTGACTTTTGGGAAGCTTCAAATGAGAAAACAGAGAACTCAGACTAGGGCTCATAGCTAAGAGTTCTTAGTCACGTGTAACCCTCTCACGTCCAGCCTCTGATGGGAAGTTGGCGGCAATACCTTTACAGAAGAAGAGCGACATCACCTACTTCAAAACAATGCCTGATCTGCACTCGCAACCGGTCCTCTTCATACCCGACGTTCACTTTGCAAACCTGCAGAGGACAGGACAGGTAGGACCTATCTGCTAATATCCACCTGCCATCCATCCGCGGGGCCGGTGGAGCCTCGAGGCAGAATCACATCAGGCAGTGTTGACCTTGAAAATAACCCCTGCACTCCATGCCTCCCATGAAAAGTCAGTCATTTTGTAAGAAAATGGATTTTTATGGAAAGGAATGTCTCAGGAGAGGAAGCTGAGGGGAAGAAGGGAGTGAACTGATAGTAGTGAAGTGTTGACAAAGCAGTGAAAGAGGAAGAAAGTAAGGACACTGATAATCTGAGAAAAAGTTGTGTGCTGTCCCTGTGGTCTTGTGAGTTTAGCCTGATGCAACAGAGCTCCACCTCATGGTGGGAAATTAAACTGCATCTGTAACTTCAGAAGGTTGCCCAAGAGGAAAACTTTATCGATTAAATAAAACCATATCAACAATTCTTCCCTTAGTAAATGAACAGTTCCCATTGAATAGGTAGATAATTTCACACTTAAAGAAACAATGAGATTTTAGACATGCCTTTTTAAAAGTAATTTCCGTTTTCTCCTTATATCTACAAGTGAAATTAAAGAACCAGAATTAAAATAACATAAACACCCAATAATTAACTCATTATGGTAGCTCAAGTTGATGAAATATTATGTGGCCACTAAAATTATAATTACGGAAATCATGTGGCAACAGAAGAACTAGTTATGATAATATTCAGTGCGAGAAAAAATTAGAATACCCATTTGTGTCTATACTGTGATCCTAGGTATGTACCTGAACTTGAAGGTAACAAGAAAATTGCAACACTTGATGAGGCGGGTTAAGTGATGGATGATTTTTTTTCTTTCTTTAATATTTTTAGTATTACTTATTTTATGTGGTAAATTAAAATTGGGTGAAAAAAAAAAGGACTTCCCTAGCATTATGCAGGTTTGTCTTTCACCAAATCAAATGGCTCTCAGTGAATCTTGTGTGGGTTAGTTTTCTTTCAAACTCAAAATCCTCTGACGAAAGGTTTGTTTTGAGAAATAGGGCCATACTACACACTCAAGTTTTTCTTCCGTTCTGAGTGTTCAGACACTCAGTGGAATTCACCTACAAGGAGAAATCATTATTGGCTCAACTTTCTCCTTAAGAATCTATTGTCTCCCAACCCCCAGCACACACGTTGTTTCATTATAGGTATGAGACAAAGCAGTTATACAGCCGGGGTTCTTTGTTGCTGGTCATGACATAGCATGGTAACAAAATACTTCATGTTTTTTTTCTTAGAGTACATTCCACCAAAAACTAATTTAACATTCTTGTCTGACTTGTTTGATAAGAACAAGGACACAAAGGGGAAGGAAGAATGTTAAGGTTTATCAAGCTATGAGCGCCAGCACCTCATTTCATTCATTTGTTTAATTCCCGGGAACAACGGTGATTTGTATATTTACAGTCTTAGCCCCATGGGACTTTATGAAGCTGGGCATCCACACTTCCCAGAAGAAGGGATAATTGAGTTAAATTGTTCTTACTGTCTACTGTCATGATTCTGGCTTCGGCTCTGTGTCAAAGCTGACAGCGTGACCTGTTTGCTCTCTTGGGAACACGTCTCTGAAACAGACAAAGGTATAAATGAATCTGCAGAGGAAAAGACCGAATCTGGCTGCTCACGGCTGTCAGCCCTCTGGCCGCACTTGGGCCTCCGTGTCTGAGCTAGGTTCCTAGCCTGTGACCAAATCAGAAGGGAAATGTCGCCTCTAAAGTTTGTTGGTTGTAGCAGATGCGAAGCAGCTCAGCACCCCCGAGTTATTGGCGAAGTTAAGTTCTACACTCTGGGGCCACTTTTGCAGAGCCCTCAGGTTTCCCCTGTGGCCTCGAAGTCAGAGTTAAAGGGGTCAGTGAGGGAGCCTGCCTGAGCTTTGGGCAACAAAGGAACACAGTCAGCTGTGCTCTGGGACTATGCACGAATATTCCATGGTTGATCAACTTACTTGGCCCAAGGACAAGAGCGCCTACGGTGGCTGCCTAGGGCTTAAAGGCTGCCTTGCCTTGGAACAGCTAGAAAGCAGGAAGATGCATCCAGAGGTAGGAGGGAAGCCGGCAGTGCCAAGGCCTGAGAAGTTGGCGTGGTGGGGGTGGAGACCGGCTTTGCCCTGCAAAACAGGATCTAGCAGTGGCCAGTTATAATATGGACCGGTTTCACCATAAATGGGGACTTGGGTAGGGGAGGAAGGTGGGTGATGGCGTGCCACTCAGGAATCACTGCAGACACAAGCCTTGTCAAAATCAGCCACATCAAAGCCCTGTGCAGCTGGAGAGTGGGCAGCCCTCCAGCCCTCAGGGTCGGTGAGAGACCCCCCAGCCATGTTGAGGGCTCATCAGCTATGGCATAGCAATTCCTAGTCACCCAAGGACACGGACTGGGGAGTGGGTATGTTCACTGTCAGCCTACGTGTCCCCTCCTCCTCCTCCATTACCTCATCGATGCACATGCGGATTGGAATCTTCATCAGACAATTATCAAAAAGTATGAGGGAATGAACCCAATGTGCAGGCACTATGGAGATCTTCAGTCTCCCTCTCCTCACATTAAATACCAAATGGTCACTGGCTTTTCTCTGGAATGGCTTTAGAAACAAGCGATAAGGGGAGCTTGGGAGAAATTGTGAGACACAGAGGCATCATCTTTCCGGATAACGCACACTTTTCAGGCATCAGCCTTCCTCAAGGCACCCGAACCCAAGGATCACTTCACTCCTCCTCCGTACCCTCAAGAACAGTCTTCCCAGTTGTCATTTGTAAACAGCCTTCCTCCAGACCACAAGAATGCTTGATATGAATTCAGGTTCCCAAATTCCATTCCATGTCTTTTTTTTTTTTTTAATGTTTATTTATTTATATTAGAGAGAGAGAGAGAGAGAGTGAAAGGTAGCATGGGGGAAAGGCAGAGAGAGAGAATTCCAAGTAGGCTCCATGCTGTCAGCACAGAGCCTGAGTGGAAATCAAGAGTCGGACACTTAACCGACCGAGCCACCCAGGCGCCCCTAGTCCAAGTCTTTTGCATTAAAATCTCTGAAGAGGGTTCCGGGAATTTGCCTTTATGACAAAGGCTCCAGATATTTTTTATGCACTCTAAAGTTTGAGAAACACTGTCTAAAAATTAAAGCCATGCGATAAGCCCTACAGCCAACAAGGAAGAAACAGCAAGGTCATTGCGTGAGAGAAGAAGTGACAATTCAAGGACAGTGATAGGAACAGTGTCACAGAGGCTATCCAGGAGGGCAGGAAAACACTTAAGAGAAGGCTGCTTCATTTTGGGGTCACCAATCAACTTTTCAGAGAGCTGTCCATGACCCTGTCATATAGACAGACAAGGCACATTTAAAGAAACTAGCAAAAACAAAACAAAACAAAACAAAAAAACAGGCCAGCATCAGGAACTTTTTCCCAAAAGTCCAGTTGTGTGGCCAGTGCCATGGCCCAGGCTCCCTCACTTACGTGGGTCACTCTATATGCACCTAAATAGACAGTCTCATTTCTAGAACATCACCGTGACAGATCCTCCAGAGCCACACTGAAACTTGGGGGAGGGAGGAAGAAAACATCTTACCTTTGCTGGTTTCTGTTAAGAAGAAACAAAATATACAACAATAGACATAAACATTTTTAAGAGGAGGGGCACCTGGGCGACTCAGTGGCTCAGCGGTTAAGCGTATGACTCTTGATCTCAGCTCTGGCAGATCTTGATCTCAGGGTTGTGAGTTTGAGCCCCGTGTCGGGCTCTGTGGTGGGCATGGAGCCTGCTTTAAAAAAATTAAAAAAAAAAAAATTAAGAGGAAAAAGTTCCTTGTGGAAATCTAAGTAATGAGTAGAATGACTCGTGCCCAAAGAGTTGCAGGTAACCAGCCTTGTCGTGTAGGAAATCTGGGCGTGGCAGCATCCCAGGAATTGCCAAGAGCCTTTGAGAAAGTTTGTAGGGAAGGCGGCAGTCTAGGCGAAGTCTAGGCGAAGCTGCTTTTCTCCCAGGCAGCTGGGGGAGGGGCGGTGACCAACCGCATTAGAACCGGAAGTAACTTTTGAAGTTAAACATGTAAACGTCTGATACTAACTGGGGGTATTGTTCTTCACCCAGACACAAATGGTCCTGAAGCACACAAAGAAAGCTCAAGACAGGCCTGCAATTAATTTTTATAAATAATTGGGCCGAGAGATACATCCCACATCCCCTCTGGATTTCTGTAGTTTCATAAAAGAATATGGATGCTTCATAAGTTCTTTAAATCTGATTCTGCCTGCCACCATGCTGACCACCTAAAGAAACCTGTTCCCAGAGGTCTTCTGGCCAGGAGCACCTCCTAGAGGCACATGATCTTTCTCCAGCCTGAAGACGGTTGACCGCTAAATGGCTGTGGTTGCGGGATGCCAGAATAACCCAGGCCTTTTCGGGGAGCCAGAAGAGGCCCGGGTGATATCACGGCTGCGCCGCGTGGGACTCTCTTGCTCCCCTCTCTTTGCCAGAGCGCAGTAGCCTTAGGCAGCTCACCTATGGACCCTATGGGATCGGTTACTCACAGGCCTTGCTCCAGAGATCCTGCTAAAATATTAGGTCCTGCTAAAATATTTCTTTAATATCAAAAGCCAGATTTGGCTTAGAGCTGTAGGTAATCTGATCAGAATGACTTGAGCTAATAATAATAATCAGATTTCTAATTTTACTTCCTTAAAATCTAAGAATTAATCCTAGGGAGAATATGAGGTTAAGTCTGTATTTCCTTGGGGACACACACACACACACACACACACACACACACACAGCATCATTAAACAGATTTGTCTTTTGTCTTCTTTAAGAGACAGTGTAAGAGCCTAGGAAGAGTTCTGTGCATCACGTAATAGATTTCCATTTCTTGTGTCTGACCTACAGTAAGCCTATTGTTTTGTTTCACAGGTGTATTACAACACAGATGATGAACGAGAAGGGTAAGACACTCCGTTCTTTCACTTTACCCCCAAAGTCCGTTCATGTCAGTAGAAATGGCTCTTAGAGCACTGGATAACCATGGACTCAGCGCTGAGAAAGGCTTGACCCTGGGCACTGAGAGGAAGGCTGGGAAATGCTGCTCTCCTTCTAAGCCTTTCTTTATCTCTCCTTCCTATGATCTGCCTTTGAATAACTAGCTATTTTTCTAAGTGGCACATCTCTTTGATTCCACCTTTTCACTGATAATCCAGTTCCTGAAATCTTTGGCCCCAACACAGGATCGAGGTGAGCTTGAGGTGGCAACCAGGCAGACATCCTGCCCTGCTGAGTATTGGGGTCCCCACATGTCCCTCTTGAAATGGGCCTTGTGTGCTAATGGTGAGGCTGGTGTGAATGAAGCCAGGGAGGCTGAGAACTTAGTCACTGTCCATGGGATTGTAGGTAAGAGAGGGTTTACGTGGGGTCCCTAAGGCTCCCAGCTGTCTTGCACATCAAGTTTCTGCATGGTTATTTCTATGCATTTACTCATTGTATAGACTCTAGAATTTTTGAGACAAAAAGGAACCTTTGAGGTCATTTAGCTGACCCTCTGTCCTAGGCTATGTACCAGAATATATCACATTAAAAAAAAATTTTTTTTAATATTTATTATTTTTGAGAGAGAGACAGACCTTGAGTGGAGGAGGGGGAGAGAGAGAGAGGAGACTGTGTCCAAAGCAGGCTCCAGGTTCCAGGCTCTGAGCTGTCAGCACAGAGCCCGATGCGGGGCTCCAGCTCGCGAGCAGTGAGGTTATGACCTGAGCCGAAGTCGGATGCTTAACCGACTGAGCCATCCCGGCTCCCCGAGTATACCACATTTTTGATAGGTGATCAGCCAGCTTCTACCTGAATATTCTCACTATATGTAAGATAGCTCATGACACCGTGGGACACTTGCACTCTGAGAAAGTTAGTTTTGTCTGTTGAACTGATGTGTACCTTCTTTTGACTTCTACCCATTGCCTCTAGTTCTCTCTAGATAAGCCTCATGCTTTCCTTCTCATTCAAACATAGTTTTACCTTTCAGCATCCCCACTCCAGGGGACACCACCGAATTTGTTAATAGTTTCCTTAGAACTGGCTCTCAGAAATAAACATCTGTCCTCAACCACGTGAGTTGGAGGTTATACTGGGATGATTTCTTGTGACCCGGACCCTATTTTCCTCTTCAGTATCTATGTTACATTACATATATACAACTCAAATCTTGGTTTGCATTATGCTTGTGTAACTGGAATCTCTAGATCATTTTTTTCAGAGCTTCCCTATGCTTATGCAATTTATATATGTACTTAGAAAACATTTCAAGGCGAAGTAAGTGGAGCAGATATTGCTGTGTTCATTTCCTAGAGCGAAGTTGGGCAGACTGCAGTCTGAGGACCAAATCAACCCACCACCTGTTTTTGTATTGCCTCCGAACATTTTTAAATGGAAAGAAAATCCAAAAGGAGCATGATGTTGTGCGACACGTGAAAATTCTATGAGCTTCAAGTGTCCATAAAGTTTAATTGGAACACAGCCGTGTTAATTCCTTTATGTCTTGTCTGTGGCTGCCTTGTGGCTACACCAGCAGAGCTGAGTCGTTCCAACACAACAGAGCCCCGTGTAGGAGAGCCCAGATGTTTGCTAACCTGGCCCTTTACAGAAAGCGTGTGCCATCCTCTGGCCTAAAGGGTAAAGAATCTCAAAGGGGTCATTCCCCAGCTGGTTAGTAGCTGAACCTTGTCCATCCAGGATCTGGCCTCTAAGTTCTGACTTCTGAATTTGCTAAGTACCAAATTAGATTGTTCTTTTTATCTTGGCACATAGGTAATATATTCGCCGTGGCTGGAATGAACAGAAAGATTAGCGCTATCGGTTCTAATCTGTTACTCACATATTTTACAAGGGACAGTGTGGCGTCATGGAAAGAACAGTGACTCTGAGCTTAAGGAAGCCCACATTCTACTCCTGGGCCGTTGCTTACCAGTGTGAGGCCTGGGGCTGGCTCCTTGGTCTCTGGGCTTTGGTTTCTTCAGCCGTAGCATGAGGAATTCGCATGAGGTGATCTTCGAGGTCTCATCTAGCACTAACATTCTTCCCTTCTCATGGGAAAAGTTAGCCTCCTAAGTGACAAGTGTCTGAGACCCAAGTGCTGCTTCATGCGCAGACCTCACCTGTGAGTCTACCTCAGCCTACACGGTCCTTCCTTGCAAGTTGGCAGCATTTAGGTGGCCAGTTGACCCACTTCTAACTCGTGTGGCTTGGCTTCTCAGTGAGAGTTACCCTTTGTTATTGTGTAATCGTGAGGCCTGAGGCCCAAGCCTGTGTCTCTCATACATCCAATTAGAGGTCAGTTGAGCAATACGGGTGGCTTTGGAGCTTCAGCGTTAATACGGAGTTGGTAGTTGCCTATTGTTATATGTAAAAGTAATAATTAACCTTCAGTGGATATGTTGGCTAGGCACCGTACTAAGTGCTTTCTATGCATTGTCTCATTGAACGCTCCCCACATTCCCATGGGGAAGGTGCTGTAGTTACCTCCACTTAAGAATGAGCAAACTGGAACTTTCGAATTTAGAAACATGTTCCAAGCCACACAGCGGGCAGTGGTAGAGGGTTGGAACCCGATCTAGCTGCTCTCCCCGTGGCCTGCTTTTAGCCATCATGTCCTGTCACCTAACCCTCTTAATTCTTGATCTGTGACTGCCGAAGAGGCATAGAGACGGGCCCTCACCGTGATAGCTTTCTGGCTGTGGCAAAGTCACATCCTCAGCTCATCTTTTGGGGTGCGGGACCCACGTTGTGACAAGCCTGGATTCGTATACCTGGCAGAGGGGGTCGGCTTACCGAGCCCCGAGGACTGTCACCGTCCCCAGCACTTGCATAGCCTCCATCAGGGCTGTCTCTGGCCACTTCTACACCCCCTGCCAGGCACAGTCAGTCAGTATGAAGGCATCTGATTAAGAGCAGGATTCACGCAGCCACCAGCGGGAGGAGGCACACCAGAGCCCCTCCCCCAGCAGCTCCGAGGCCAGCGTGCTGGTCAGACACAGGCTCGTTCACCAGTAGAGCCTGTGGCCTGACGTGCTGGTAAACCTGAATGAGATTAAAGAGGGAAACCAGAGAAAACGCAGATGAGGTGGGATGGGAAGCAGTCATCAGCCAAGGGCCTACACAGAACAAAAAGAGGAACACCTGCCTGTTCCTGCCTCCTTGTCCGATGATAAACGATGGTTTGGGGTGACTTCTCGTGTGAGTTTGGCAAGCAACAGACCCTGTGCAGATTTGTTTCATAGGCAAGGGTACAAGTTAGATACAGAGGCTTTGGGTGCCACTTCTCAGCAGCAGGCCTCTTATTGCACTTTGGAATCACCTTGGGAGATGAAAATTATGGGGATTTTTATTTAATTGGTGTGGGATGCAGCTTAGGTACAGAGACCTTTTTTTTTTTTTTTTTTTTTTTTTAGTTTATTTGAGAGACAGAGAATCCCAAGCAGAATACATGCTGTCAGCACAGAGCCTGACACAGGGCTCCATCCCACAAACTGTGAGGTCATGACCTGAGCTGAAATCAAGAGTCAGATGCTTAACCGGCTGAGCCACCCAGGCATCCCAGTAGGGAGACCTTTTTATAAAGTCCCCAGGTGATTCTAAAACTCAGCAGTGTTTGAGAACCACTGCTCAGGAGCCTGTCGGCTATGATTGGAATCCGGCTTTTACAAGCTCTGTAATTTAATAGAACAACTGTTTGGAGTCTTACCTAAAAATAGCAAATAATAATACCTAACTGATAGACTTATAAGCATTAGTGTCTCAAATGTCCCGGCCTATAGAAGGTACTTTCAAAAAACAAAACTCATGGCTATTATTATTATTGTTAAGGTTCCTTTTCAGGCCCCCAATAAATGAAACTTAATTGGGAAATGGAAAAGAGGGAGATGAAGCAGAATGGAAAGAACAAGCCAGACAGGAAGAATTTCCTGTGGAATATGGGCCCTTAACCAGGGATTCATGAATGGCTCTTATGGGGAAGAGGGAAGGGCTTTAAACCCCCTGAAATCATATGTAAATTGCTATGAAATGTCATGCATGGTGGGAAAGTCTATTCTGTTACTTTTGGGGATCCGGCCTCCATCCCCATCTGACCTCTAGTTCCTGGAAAACCCTTCTTGCCTTACTCTCTTGTCCACAGTCGTCCCCACGGGAGTGCCCCCTATTCCTTCCTACCGTGAGGTCCCTTCAATCTAGCAGCTCTGTAGCTTTCGCACTGCATTTGAGGCACAGGAACCCTTGGCAAGTTTGGGTGGTCCTGTGTCTGGAGGAACGTGATTTTCTTCCATAAATCTTCCATTCATTGCCTTGGTGCTGCTTAGGATCCTCAGACCACAATCCTCTCCAAAACCTTCTCTTAACTCCTCGCTTATTCTCAAAGAGAAGAAGCCCCATTGTATAATCTCCTCATGAAACTTGGGAAAACGAAAGCCAGAAGACAAATGTTGGGCAGGGCAACCCTGTAGATTGGTCCCATACCAGCTCAGAGAGACAGCTCCCAGAGTGACTGCACTCTTCATGCTGAGTGCCGCCAGCAGAGGGCCCTGCCATTCCTCTTGCCAGAAGGAGAGTATGTAGATCTTGCCAAACCAAACCATGAGCTTGGTCACAATGTTGCTGAGAAAAAGAGGCAATTCTGGTAGTCATCTGCCATGAAAGCAAAGGCTTTGAGTAAAACTCAATACCTTTTGGCCTTTGGGGAAATTAGAGATTATTAACCGATCACCAGGGAGTGCATTTAATATTAAATTTGAAAAGTCATCACCCTGTGTTCATCAGCACAAAATAAAATTCTTCTAGAATTCTGCAATACATTTTTTTTGAGAGAGAGAGAGAAAGGCAGAGCATGAGCATGTGCACCAGCTGGGAGGGGCAGAGGGAGAGGGAGAATCTTAAGCAGGCTCCAAGCCCAGCTCCGAGCCCAAGGCGGGGCTGGATCTTGATCTGAGACAAAATCAAGAGTTGGAGGCCTAACCAACTGAGCCAGCCAGGCACCCCTGCACTACTTCTTTTAAAGGGGCAGTTTCTCAGAGCTCCAAGTATTTGTCTTTGATAAGGTTCTCTTTGATAAGGGATGCTAAGCAAACCATGAAATATAGGGTATGATAGGCTTTGTTTTACCACAAAAACATGAATACAAAGGTGATTAAAAGCAGAGGGCAATTGGGGCTCTTGGGTGGCTCAGGTGGTTAAGAGTCCAACTTTTGATTTCGGCTCAGGTCATGACCTCATGGTTTGTGAGATCGAGCCCTGCGTCGGGCTCTGTGCTGACCGTGTAAAGCCTCTCCTATCTCTGCCCCTTCCCAACTCATGTGCTTGCATGCTCTCTCTCTCTCTCTCTCTCTCTTTCAAAATAAGTAAATAAACTTAAAAAAAAAATAGAGGACAATTTCCTTAATGTCCCAAAGAGGAAATGAAAACATAAATTAAAGTTTGGGAGCCAGTTTGGGGCGCCTGGGTGGCGCAGTCAGTTAAGCGTCCGACTTCAGCCAGGTCACGATCTCGCGGTCCGTGAGTTCGAGCCCCGCGTCAGGCTCTGGGCTGATGGCTCGGAGCCTGGAGCCTGTTTCTGGTTCTGTGTCTCCCTCTCTCTCTGCCCCTCCCCCGTTCATGCTCTGTCTCTCTCTGTCCCAAAAATAAATAAACGTTGAAAAAAAAAATTTAAAAAAAAAAATAAAGTTTGGGAGCCAGTTTGAATAGTAAACTTTTATGGCTATCTCCAGAAGCATC
This sequence comes from Lynx canadensis, assembly GCF_007474595.2. Taxonomy (NCBI): domain Eukaryota; kingdom Metazoa; phylum Chordata; class Mammalia; order Carnivora; family Felidae; genus Lynx; species Lynx canadensis. The sequence goes on along the minus strand of NC_044320.2, from coordinate 35,782,283 downwards.
AATGATTTACTGATACTTGCTCTATTGATTTAGTTAACCTACATTTAAAGAATAATATATAATTTAGAAACCTGTCACATTTTATGAAACAGTTTTATTCAAATTCTTTTATTTTTATTTTTTTATTAAAATATTTTTTGAGTTTATTTATTTTGAGAGAGAGAGAGAGAGAAAGAGACTACAAACAGGGTAGGGGCAGAGAGAGAATCCCAAGCTGGCTCTTCACTGTTATGAACCGTGAGATCATGACCTGAGCCAAGATCTAGAGGCCAACATTTAACCAACTGGGCCAAACAGGTGCCTCTTTAAATTCTTATAATTCATCTTTGACGTAGTGTCTTTCTCATTACTAAAGTTACATTTTAGCTCATCTCACACCGTTTATCAGGGGAATTCTTTGCCACTACCATCAAAGTGGAGATACAGCGCTTTTTAAATCCGTATATGTGAGATTGTCCTTGGAAATTTTATCCCAAGCCATAGATATTGATTCTCATAACATTAGAAATAGCTACACAAGTGACTGCCACTGTGTTGCCTCCCATTTTCAATTCTGTTTTTAATTAAAATTTTTATTTCAAGGTAATGGCAGATCTGTATGTAGTTGTAAGGAGCCCGCCTGCTTTTTGATTGATACATTTTAATTTTTTAACGTTAGATATTGAATTTAAAAACCCACCCAGTAGTACTCAAATCTGTATCAGATAGGCAAGGGGAGTTTTAAAAAAAATATTTAATATACTTTCATCAGTTTCTTACATTAGTACCAGTTATTCATGCTTGTATACTACTTTGCTATTTTGCAAACTGGAAGATTTAAACTAAAAACTCCTTTTGTAAATTTAACCTATATTTACCCTTGCCACTGCTCTTCATTTCTTCCTCGATTTCTCTGTTTTGCCTTGGGATTTTTTTTTTCCTGGTGCCTGAAGAACTCTGTTTAATATTTTTCTTGTTGAGCTTTTGGCAAAGAGTTCTCGCATACTGTTTGTTCATTGTTTGCTTGTTGTAAGTGCTTTTCTTTCACAGTCACTTTTGTAGGATAGTTTTGCTAGGTACCAAATTCCAAGTTGTCAGTTGCTTTCTTTCAGTTTTGGTTTCCATCATTACTGTTGAGAAGTCACAGGTCTGTCTTATTGTTGCTATTTCACATGTAATTGTCCATCCTTCCCTCCCTCCCTCCCTTCCTTCCTTCTTTCCTTTCTTCCTTCCTTCCTTCCTTCCCCTTTTCCTTCCTTCCCTTTCTTATTGTTTGAGGAGGCTGCTTTAAAATGTTTTTTGGAATTTTCATTAAGATGTTCCTACATGTAGGTTTTCTCTACTTTTTTCCTGCTTGGTATTTTATAGCACTTATTGAATCTGTGGGTTGATGTTTTTCGTCAGTTTGGGAACATTATTGGCTATTCTCTCTTCAAATAGTGCTTCTTGTGTGTTCCCTCTCTCCACCCCTTTGAGATCATAAATGGGTATTAGAACTTTTTATTGTGTCCCTATGCTTTTTATGTGCTTTTCTCAAACCTCTGTCTTCTTTGCTCACCAAGCATCAGCCTGGATATTTTCTATTGACCTAACTTTCAACTCTGTTAAATTCATCTACTGAGTTCTTAATTTCAGTTATTGTCCTTTTTAGTTCTAGGATTTCCACTCAATTGGTTTATTTGTTTTAGTAGATTCCAGCTCTATATGTCTTATCATTTATTTTCATGAGCACAATAATTACAATTATTTTAATGTTCAAATCTGGTAACTCAAATAATAATATGCTAGAAGTGTGTTTTCTGTGGGCATATTTCTATTGTCTTTTTTTCCCTCGGTCCTTTTTATTAGTATATTTGATAAGCATTAGTTGAATGATGAACAATATATGTAAAAATTACGGAAGATCTGGATGACCATGTTTTTCTCTTGTGAAGGTTTTCCCTGTCCTCTGGTGTGCAGCCTGCGTGAATGCAGAACATTATACCCCAGTCAGGGCAGAACTGACACTAAGCTGGATTGCAGTTTGTATTAGCCTCAGACTACCTCTGATTTATCCTAACCCCCAGACTGTAGCTCTGAGGAAACTTTCTATGGACCTTCCTTCTTGGTGGGGTCCCGAATCCAATTTTTGCCTCTCTAGCGTGGGGAGACTACCCAAACATCTTCTATGATTTTCAAGAGCTCTCTGCTTAATTTCCTAGTCTCCTGTCCTGTGCAGTTTAGCGACTTGGCACATGCCTTGGAAGGAATACTACATTGTCTGGCTCACTTGTCTGTGCTTCCCTACTCTCTGGAAGTTTTCCCATAAGCCCTGGATATCTTTGCAGCACCAAATACCAATTTCTGTTTCTCTAACTTCATAAGATTGCCAAAAGCTGTGCGTATGTGCCTTTGTCCCTGCGTATGTGCCTCTGCTAGGATGATCACCCTCTGCTCCCAGTTGAGAACTAGCTCTGAGGGAACAGTGGCTCACTAATCACCAGCTCACCTTCTTTGTGTTCTCTTCCCTGAGATTTCTGCTCCTGAAGCGCTCGCTGGCTGCCCCATCAGCAGTCTCCAATACCTTCAAGAGGTCTTCTGTTTGTTTTTTAAATTTTATACAGTTTCACATTGTTCTTGGCTAGAACACTGGCTTGCCACAAGCTACAACATCTTGTCAGAAACAGGAATATCTGTATTTCCTCTTCAAATAATCCTTCGGGGGTCTACTGACCTGGTTATTCCTTGCATTTTTGAGCTTGTAACTCCAGTAATCATTACGAAATCTAGATGTGGGTTTTGTTTGTGTTTTGCTAATTCGGTCAGATGAATTCTATCACTGCCCCAAACTAGTATTGATTAAAGTCATTTTGGGATGATTATCCAACAAGTCATGTGTTATTGAAATCAATTGAGATCCTACTCCATACTGTAGGAGACCTTGTAAGGACTTGAACATAAGAGGGCCTCCTCTTTTCTGAGGCTACATTTTCTGAGGGGAGGAAGCTCAATTCATTTGAGGCAGACATGGTAATTAGCACACATAGACCATAAGCAGAGTTGTGAAATAGACAAACTGTGTCTCCATGGTGGCTGCAACTCATTTCTGCTTTATTTTGCTGCCTCCTCACTAGGGGCAAATGGCTAGTGCACCTCAGCTTGGCAGGTGTGGCCAGAGACCCAGGCCTCAGAGCTGAACACCTTCCCAAATTTTTTCTAATGAGACTTAGCAGTTTGTGTGTACCTCAGTGACTTTCTTTCCCTGAGATTGACCCCACAAGGCAATGGCTTCATGGACTGCTAAACCTGGGGTCACTCACAGCCACACATTTGCCAGCGAAATAGAGGTTGATGTCAGGGGAAGCACCTTCTTCTGTTTCTCTGGTCCTTCTCTGGTACCGCAGTGGTATAATACAGTGTAATTGGACAAGGCATTAGGAGACCTGGAATTCGTGTCTTTTGCCTATTAAGTGAGTCTGTCATATCTGGCCCTCTTTTCTTGCCTTTGAAAATAAATGAAACATTTGAATCCAGACCACACAAACTGATTGACTCCTGCTGGGTTTATTGATTCAAAAGTGTGAAAAAGCATTTTTTTTGCCCTCCCAAGAGACATGTGGTTTATCCAAGATGTTATTTTAATGGCAGAGTTTGTCATGGCTCAGAATTGGGTGCTATCAAAAGTCAGCAGAACTGGAGAAACATAAATAGATCTTGCTTGGTGAGAAAAAGAAAATCACTGGTTTAGGAACCCTCACACAGCAGGAGAGCATGTCTGGTGATATTTCAGGCTCTGTACCTGTTACTAAATATCACCAGACTGGAGCTGTGTGAATAGATTTTTAATCATCTGTTCCCAAGGTCACGGTCACTCCATTTCCAAGACAATGGAATAACATGACCTGCTTTTATGATAACAGAGTGAGGTGAAGACAGAAGAAACAGTGCCCTAACAGTTTATTACTGGCATGAACTGGGACTTGAGTTTGAGTTTTCCCTCTAGCTGTGTTCGCCATTTGGCTTACTAGGGAATAAAAGAGAATGCCGACTCTTAATATGGATTTCTCATGCCCTCACTCATCATCACCTCGGATTCTGAGTACCTTTATCATGAGGTTGTCCCTCAAAGCCACATTCTCTAAACAGTCTGTTTTACTTATTAGCTGCATTGCCCTGTACTTATTCACTAAAATAGGGATAAGATTACACCTTGCCCTGGCTGGCTTACACAGGGTTCATGAGACCTAACTGACCAACAAGATGAAAAGTACTTTGTAAAATATGAAGTTATTTAAAAAAATTGATAGGCCTTTTTGGAACACTTAGAGTATACGATGATAAATTAAAGTATTGTTGGTTTAATAATTTAAACTATTAGAGTTAATAGAAATACTTACTGAGATGTCCATACTTTTGTACCACTTTGTACCTCTGGACCCCACCACTGGCTTGACTTGAGAACCGATAAATAGCTTCTTAATGACAGCAATGCCAATGGGGAGTTGCCTTTGAAGCAGGGGTTTGTATTATCTTGGAAGTTTGGTATTGATATAATGTCAACCTGCCGTTCAGGAAGCTTTTCCAACATGGGTCCTTAACTTGGGCCAAAGTGGACTATTTGTTCTCTGATGGTACATGGAAACTTGGACGTCTTTCAAGGTCTCTGCCATATTTATTCTTCTCCATCTCTCTCTCTCTCTCTCTCTCTCTCTCTCTCTCTCGTCTCTCCACCTTTAATCATCATTGTCCTCATCATCTCTAACAAGTAGCACTTATAGCAGGCAACCTTATTTGTGCTCTCTGTATGTCGAATTTATTTAATTCTTTCAACAGCTTCCTTTTAAAGACAAGGAATCTGAGACTCAGGGCAGTTGAGGAACTTGTCCATATTCCCATAGCTAGTAAATTGTAAAGCAGGGGTTTAAACCAAAGTAGTCTGGATCCAGAGTTCACTTCTTAACAATTCTACTGAACTGCCTGTCTGGCATTGCTTCATGTGCCTGGTTCCAGGCATCTCCAGAGACAGTAGAAATTTCTCAATGTCTGTCTACTCCCAAGACTCCATTCAGGAGCATTTTCTCCGTGTCTGAGCCCGTTCAGGCTGCTATAACAAAATACCATAAACCGGGTGGTTTAAGCAACAGAAATGTGTTCTGGAGGCTAGAAGTCTGAGATCAGGTGCCCGTATGGTTGGTGTCTGGTGAGAACCCTCTTCTGGCTTGCAGATGGCCCTCTTCCCGCTGTGTCTTCACATGGCAGTTCTTTCTTATTAAAGAAAGAACTTATTAAAGAATGACCCCACCCCTGAATGTCACCTTACTGGAGAGTGGGGTTTCAGCATATGCATTTGGCACATGCCTGCAGCCCGCAGTACCCAGCATCACTGACTTCTCTTCAATGACAGTCTGTCCTTCTAAAGCTTTCCCTTTCCTTAAAGAGGCCAGAATGGTCAGGAACTTTGGGAGGAAATGCAGAACCACTAGCACGGCTCCGGTGGGGACATGTGGGGACCCAGCACCATATGGGATCCAGAGAGCGGAGGGAGGGGATCCAGGGGAGGAAACAGCTGGGCAGCCAAGGTCTGGGTCTCTCGAGAACCTCCACCACTGCGGTCCCATCTACTTCAGCCAGACAGAGCCATAGATGAGCAGAAAGTCGGGGCAGCCTCAGAACTGACAGCCAGCCAGGCGAGCCCATACCATCTCCATAGGGCCCCCCCCCCACCCCGTGCCCTCAGGGGCTGGCAAGAAAGTGCAGGACACTCAGGCCCCAGCTAGATGGGAGGGGTTGATAACTTGGAGACCACAGAGACCCCAGGGCTCACTCCTGTTCTCCCCACCCCAGCCCCGATCTTTTGAGCAGGAAGGAGGTTAGGTGCGGGATGGAGTGGCTGAAACCCAGAGGTCTCATCTTGGGTCCATATTCAGCAATGAGGAGTATGTGTTTGGTCCATGCCCCAAAGACATTGGCACGTGTGTTCTGCCCCAGACAGGGATGACCTGGGACCTGTAGGGGGAGGAGGGAGGTTGCTGAGTGGATCCAGTTGTGGAAAACTAAGGATGGTATAAGCAAAAGAAAAAGCCCCAGAAACGCACACGTGAACCTTTCTTTTGGCCCCCTGCATGCTCTACTTAACAATTTCTGCCCATCTTTTCTAGCAGCAGTGTCCTTGTCAAACGGATGTTCAGGCCCATGGAAGAGGAGTTTGGCCCAGCACCTTCTAAGCAGATGAAAGAAGAAGGGATGAAGCGAGGTATCTCCTCACTGGCATTGCCAAGGTTACCCACCCTCCCATCATGAATGGTGGGGGCACTTCACGGGGACGACTGTGCAGCCCCGCCCAGGCCCTGTGCTTCAGGGCTGGCCTGGGGATTGTTTATTGACACAGGAAAGTCCACAGTCTTTTCCTTCACTTTCAGTCGTATCCTTGTAAGCACCATAAGCAAACATTTATTCTTTCTGGGCACCGGTCTCCTTTGCCTTGGGAGAAACGTAACCAGTGAGGTCAGAGGTTAAAAAGAAACTTGTGCTGCGTATGTGACAATAGCATCTCATAAGAATCGTTCCGTAGATGCAAAGGATTAACCTCGTCCAAATAACGTGAGTTCTGACCTCACAACTGACTTTCTCGCAGTCAGGGATCTTACTCCACTTCATCAAGAGAGTAAGAAACAAAGCGAGAGTGTGTCAATGTCTTGCTCAGCATATCGAGGCTCTACGTGACTCACTGGCCTTCCTTGGAGCAAGAGGAAAGTGTGGGGAATGGCCGTTTCCCCCCATTTCCTGCTATAGCCAACACCAGGAGCTTCCAGAGATCTTAGACATATGGTACCGGAATTTCACTGAGTCAGGTTACCAGGTTAAATATGTTCACCGTCCACACAGGCTTGAGTTGTTTGCTAATGAGACATTTTCTTTTCTGTTTGTTGTAATGGGATTTGCATAATGGTCAAGAGCATCCCCTCTGTAGCCTACCTCAGCCCTTCAGAGTTGTATGACCTTGGGAAGAACCCCCTGCCCCTTCAAGTCCTCATTTGTAAAAGAGGGCTGACAAGAGTTCCTACCTTTAGAGTCCCTGTGAGGACCGGTGAACTTTAATGTATGTAAAACACTTAACTCAGGTGCCTAGCACATAGTTAAGCACCCTGTTCACTATTGTAGCTGTGAGTTTTATTATTAGGTCTGCATCTAGTTACGGTCTATTCATCGTGAATAAGTAATTCGTGTTTCAAAATGGAAAGAGCATGAATACCTGGGTGGTGTTAATTACATTAGCAACATTTATACCTTTAAAAGACTGGCTGATTTCACAGGCTTACCCTGAAACATTCAAGTGCATTTTGAGCACCATTCCCGCGTGCCTTTTATATCGCATACTTCAGAATGAAGGCAGAATTATATGGAAATGAAGGATCACACAGGCGACAGGAATTGTAGCTCCCATCCATATCTAGTGCATGCTGGCTAGTCCAATGGTTGTGTTTTTCAGATTAGTTTGAGACTGTGAGGTCAGTACAAAAATTGCCACTGGGAATTTTATCGGGCTGGGACAAAAAAGCAAGTCTGCGGCCTTCGAAACATCTAAATCATAGAGACACATGAGGGCGCTGCAACCCACCAGCAATAGAGAAATGTTCTCCTGGGAGTGGCTTTTCTTTGGAAAAAGGGCAGTGGAGTTACTGAGCCCCTCGCCTGGAGCTCCCAGTCTGAGCTGGTCTTTGACAAACAGGAGGAATCAGGGTCAGTGATGGTTGCTATTGTTTATTCTTTGGAAGTTCTCCAGGAGAGAAAATGATCGTAATTATCACCAATGCCATTCTTTGTTGTTCTGCCTTGGTAGCTACTTCTCTGGGTGGCTCCGTGGGAGTCACTTGGAGCCTGCCCCTGTGGCCGTCTGCCTCTCCTGTGGTGTCTGGGATGCAAGATGGTCCCTAATGCTGTCGTTAATGGAGTTGATTATTTGAGTGTCGTCCCTCAGATGCACAGTGACAGAAGCGGACGCCCTGGGGCAGGCTGTGGGGGTGTGCTGTAAGCCCAGCATGCCCTGTGTGACTGTCAGCATGCCCAGCCGGGGGGGGGGGGGGGGGGGGACGGTGGCACGACCCTGTTTCTCCCACAGCCCGTCAACACGCCTCCATCCCGCCTTTAACCCCTTACGGTGACACTTGGGGCAAGAGTATCAGCCATGCTCTTTCAAAGACAATGATTTTAAAAGAAGTTTGTAAACCCAATGGAAGCAGTACTCATTTTAATAGAATATGTTTGGGGTTTCCTTAGTGTCAGCCTGCTGGAAAGTACATTTTTCTGTTGGTGGCTGCAGGAAGAAGTTATAGAAGGTTCGCTGTAACAGCCGCCATATTTTAAAATTGAATTTTCCTCATCTAGTTGTACCTGGGGGGGGGGGGGGGACCTGTGGTCTAATTGTTTCTCATTGTACTGCTGACGCTGAGTCCTCTTACATTGCCGTTAGGTTACCAGATCATTTTAGCTGAAATGGAAACTATCAAATATTCCTTCCAAAGGACTAAGTTTTGACATCTTTGGAGACACGCTCAATGTGTTTATTTAATTGGTAGTTTATTTTTATACTTGGTAAAGAGAAGAAACTTTGCAATACTTCAGGGTTGTTTTTTTTTTCTTTTTTGTCGTGCACAAACTGAACATCTGCTGTCTACAGAAAGAAAATGTAGGCAGAACCCATGTGCATTCACGTAGACTCTGCCTTTATAAAGCAAGCAGCTTTAATGACGTCCTTGGGGACTGGGGAGGGGTGGGAAGAAGGGGCAGGAGTTTGAGTTAGAGTGGGGTTTCATTTTCTGGCTCCAACTTCATTCTTTCTGGTGGTGACTGTAGCTCTCTTGACTATGGTCAGAGGCTTAGCAGAGTTTCTTTTTTCTTTTTCTTTTTTAAAGTTTATTTATTTTGAGAGAGTGCGTGGGAGGGGCAAAGAGAGAGAGAGAGACAGAGCTCTGGTGTGGGGCTTGAACTCATGAACCATGAGATCATGACCTGAGCTGGCATCGAGTCGGACGCTTAACTGAGTCACCCAGGCGCCCCTCAGCAGGGTTTCTTGACTGTACATTCTTCCTGGAATAGCCAGGTGCAGGGGGCTTCAGTCTTGGCCTTGTCCCTCCATCTGAAGTTAGAGCCAGAAACCACATCATTGGAAGAAGGAGAGAGAAAGCGCAGTCAGCTCAGGGGGGTGGAGGGTCACATCGGAATAAGGTCCCCAGTGTTTCTGGGCCATGCCCCAGAGTAGTGGGTGTAGGGAAGGGTCTGCTGTGACAGAGTGTCTTCTCCTCTCTGATGGTGTCTGGGGTCCCGACCATCTCTCCTAGTCAGCGCATCAGCAAACTGGGACGTTCCATTATAGACAAGTGAACACAAAGCTGGGCTTACCTCCACTGAGGAAACTAGAACCGCGACAGGTGCTTCATCGCGGCATGTGCCGGGGGTGGACCGGTGCTCGCTGGGTGCCGGGCACGGTGCTAAGCGCCCCACGTGGGTGCTATTTATTTAAGTCTCACGGCAACATTATTATCCCCGTTTTCCAGGGAAAATCAACGCTTGGAGAGGCTAAGTGAGCAGGGCCCCACAGGAGGCTGAACTGGGGTCAAAGCCAGGCCTGTCATACTCCACGTCCTCCTCTTCTCCCTCGGCTTGCCTCTGACAGGCACCGGCTCCCTCCCGGGCCTTTGCACATGCTGGTCTGTCTGGCTGGAGTTGCTCTCCCTGCCCTCTCCCCCAACCTCCCCGCCTCCGGGAAAAGCCCAGGCCCTGTAAGCACTCTCTCATGTCTTTTTCCTTCTGAACTCATCCAACCCCGGATGGCTATCTGCTTATTTGAGGAATGCCTCAAATTCCTGCCTCCCTAAGTGACTACAGATTCCTTAAGGGCAGACCATGCCTTAATTCAGGGCTGCACCTCAGCTCATAGCACACAGCCTCAGGGGTATTTGCAATATTTGTTGAATGATCAGATGAATACATAGGAGTCAGAGGTCACAGAAGGAGATGTATCATGGACCCACCTGGAGAAATCCACTGTGAATAGTGTGGGACAGCATCACAGCCTGCTAAGTGTAGCCTAGTTGTCAGTATACCCCATCGAGGGGCCTTGGCCCCCCGGCTGCTGGTCATCTGTGGAGGTGCATCAGTCACCCTTGTAGGGGTCATCAGGGTCCGGGGTCCGCGACCTCGCAGATACTGTCAGCCTCTGGCAGGTGTGTGTCAGGAAGTGGCCGGGAGTGGTGGCAGCTGTGTGGGCTCCTGGGTCACCGCCTCGCCTCTGCTTCTCTTTCAGTGCTTTTGTACGTGCGGAAGGAGACGGACGACGTGTTCGACGCTTTGATGTTGAAATCCCCCACGGTGAAGGGCCTGATGGAAGCGGTAAGCAGGGGGACCCGTCAGCCTCTGGGAAACCTGCTTGTGTTCTCCTGAGCTGGAGTCCGTTCATTAAAATGCAGCCTTCCAGATGGCTCCAGAATGAGCTTTATAAAGAAAAAACAAAAACAAAAACAGATTTAGGGAAACACTGATCTGACCTCCATCACTGTCAGGGCCTCTTAGCATCTTAAGGAGAAGGAAACTTTAGACAAACTGCCAATTCCTGTCAATTTAAGGCTAATCAGAGTAAGATTGCTGTACAGGAAGGTTAATCTGTGAGTTTCCATTGGTCTCTGCATGAAACCAAATTAGATACGTCTAACTTCCAAATATGCACAGAACAAAAACAATTAGGAAGTGTCTTGCGAGCTGTGATAGTGAAATCCAAAATAAAAATATGACCTCACGTATATATCTGAGGTTACTATCGGAGGTTATCTAAGGTGATGTATGTATATATATCAGATGTAAGAGATATCTGAAGTCCCTCCCTCCCTTCGCATCCCTAATTAGTCGATCATGGTGGAACCTGGGCTCAGGAAAAGTTATTTTATATTTTATCCATCTGAATATGACTTTAATATGACTCTACTTTGAATATGATTTCTCACTGCCACTTTGTTTTGTTTTGTTTTTGTTTTTTGAGTACAACTGTGTTATAGAGGATCTGGGTTTTCTATGGTGATGGAGACACTGCCAGGGGACCATCCCAACTCATTTGTGGGTCTGCAAAATGGCTACATTGGAACAGCATCTTGGGTTGTGAGGCAAAACGTTAAAATGTATAGGATAGTGGAATCTCTAAATGGAATCATACAATATGTGGTCTTTTGTGGCTGGTTTCTCACACTCAGCATAATGTTTCAAACATGGTGTAGTATAATTAGGACTCCATTCTTTTTGATGGCCGAATAATATTCTGTTGTATGGATATACCATATTTTGTTTTTCCAAATTCATCAGCTGATCGATTTTTGGAGTTTTTCCACCCTCTGGCTGTTTGGAATAGTGCTGCTGTGAACATTCATGTGCAAGTTTTTATTTGAACTTTTGTTTTCACCCACTGAGTAACCTCTGCCAACCCTCCCCCACCATAGGAGAGTTGAACTTCTGATATCTCACAGGGGAGTTCATTACACATTCCTTGCTTTGCTTGGCTGGGGGTCTGGGGGAGAGTAGTGCACGCAGAGGAAAAAACGATTGGCAAACATGAGTGACTGGGCGCCTATCATGACTGTGTGGTGTCACAAATGGCACTCAGAGTCTTTTGTTTCCTTCCTTGTAAACTGTGGACAGTGCCTACCTTGGAAAATTGTTCTGTTTGTTTGTACTGCCCTTGACCTCTCACTATCTTAGAAAGAACTCTTGATCACAACAAAGAAGAATGGAATTATTGTTCAACCTGTGTCATATTGGGTCGCTTTTCTTCAGGAGCGGATAATTCTTTTACTCGTCCTGAACCTCCCACACCTTCATTTCAATGCCATAATATCATTACACATACAGATGTAGACGCCTGGATAGAAAAAATTAGTTCTCTGTCAGCAGATGTTACTGAATGCCCCCACACTTGGTGTCATTTGGATAAAATAGAATATTCCTCTTTTCATCTGCATATTTGGTATCATGTCAACTAAGCCATCTGTGTAACTTCGGTGATTCACTTTGGCTGCTTTATTCTTTTATTTTTTTTATTTTTTATTTTTTTTTAACATTTATTTATTTTTGAGACAGAGAGAGACAGAGCATGAACGGGAGAGGGGCAGAGAGAGAGGGAGACACAGAATCGGAAGCAGGCTCCAGGCTCCGAGCCATTAGCCCAGAGCCCGACGCGGGGCTCGAACTCACGGACCGCGAGATCGTGACCTGAGCTAAAGTCGGACGCTTAACCGACTGAGCCACCCAGGCGCCCCAGGCTTCTTTATTCTTACAATTAGGTTTTAAACCTGATTACAGACAGAGATTTTGTGATGATGATGATGGTGGTAGTGGAGTTGACATGAGTTTTTAAAGTTCTTTGGTTTTTCCAAGTGATTTTACTTAGTAATCCTACAAATGAATCTTCAGCTGCGTAGCCTCCTTGCTGGTCTCTGAGTCCCCTAAGGCCTACTCATACCTCAGGGCCTTTGCACCTGTTTCTCCTTCTGTCAGGAGTGTTCTTCGTGTGGACAACGCTCACTCACTCTCTTTTTTTTTAAGTTCATTTATTTATTTTGAGAGACAGTGTGACCGGGGGAAGAACAGAGAAAGAAGGAGGATCTCAAGCAGGCTTCCTGCTGTCAGTGCAGAGCCCACGTGGGGCTCGAACTCAAAAGACCGTGAGATCATGATCTGAAGGCTCACTCTCTTATATCCCTCGGGTCTCTGCTTACATGGCCCTTGCTGAGATGGGCCTGGCCATACCTCCTACAGAAATGGCTTTTCTATCGCTGTTCCCTTACCGTGCATTGTTTTACTCCATATTTGACGTATTTAACATTTGCTAGACGTTTATTTTTTTTCTCCTCCCCAGTAGAGTGTAAAGCTCACGAGCACAGGGACTTTGTGTCTTCTGTGTATCCCCAGATCCTTGAGCATAAATATTTGACTGAACTGAGCGCCTGCTATATACAGGCCATCATGCTGAGTGCTGTGGGTGGCATGGTTTCACATGCATTGCTTTATTTGGTCCTTGCAATACCCCCTGGGAACTTGGCATCATCACCATCTTACAGAGGTGGAGACTGAGGCCCAGAAAGGGGGTCTCCCGAGGGCTGATAGCTCCACAGAGTGGTGACGCCGACTTAAGCCCTTGAGTGTCTTACATCCAATTAGATGTCCACACATGAAAAGCTACTTCCAGAAGAATAAACTTTCCAAGTCACAGCTCACAACAACTGAAGGAAAGAAAAGGAGGCAATAATAAACCATCAAGCAAAAGTACTATGTGTAGGGGTTGACCCCACACTGTCAGGTTCAAATCCTGGCCCTGACACATTTGAGTGATGTGACTTTGGGCAAGTTACTCAACTTCTCTGTACCCCAGTTTCATAATTTCTGAAATAAGAATAATAACGTGGGCCATCGTTATAAGGATAATGATATAAAATGAGATGTAGAGTTGTGCTGAAGATTAAATGAGGCCACATACATGGCACCTAAAAGTAACACATAGAAATACTCTATAGATAGATGATAGATTAGATAGATAGATAGATAGATAGATAGATAGATAGAGCATAACTGTAAGTACTACAGGGTAGGGAGGTGGATTGAAATTCCTCCAAGCCAAAGGGGCTAGAGAAAGGGGTAGGGATGTTCTCTGTTGTTCAGTTGGCTGATGCACACAAGGGAAGGGGTTGTTCAGTGGACCTGGTGGCACCCTCTTCAATTCAACTGAGTTGTTCACGCATGGCGATAAACGCCACTGCTTCCCGATTCTCTTGATAGGTCGAATGCAGCCACCGAGGAAGTGTTTGCAAGCCAGAGTCTCCTCCTTTTTAAATGTGTTTCTTAGAACCCACACTGAATAGTTTATAACCCCAAATAGAAGCCACTGCCTTCCAGAGCAGGCTGTCCTGTTGGATGTCTCTAGACAAGGCAGACTGAGTCCTACATTGGTGGAAATCAGTGGGAGTCTCTAAGTTCTGTCTGTCACATACCTGAGGTTTCTGGGCAAAGATAATACTCTACAAAGTAAAAGTCTAAAAATTACAGCTCATCAGGCAACCAACCAGTAACACATTGATGAGATATGTCCAAGATCTAGAATCCTCCTGGGTGTAAAGGAAGTCTTTGGGGTCTTTAAAAATATTAATGATGGGTTTTTAAAAATCATAGAAGTGGATCATCGTGGGGGCTCCCAGGTGGCTCAGTAGGTTAAGCGTCCAACTTTGGCTCAGGTCACGATCTCACGGCTCGTGATTTTGAGCCCCACGTCAGGCTCTGTGCTGGCAGCTTGGAGCCTGGAGCCTGCTTTGGATTCTGTGTTTCCCCCTCCCTGTGCCCCTCCCTCACTCATGCTCTCTCTCTCTCTCTCTCTCAAAAATAAACAAACATTAAAAGAATAAAATTAAGAAAAAAAGAAGTGGATCACTGTTGCAGGTAAATTGAAAAGCACAGATTAAAAAGCAAGCACTCTTACTAAGTGCTGCCTTCAAGAGAACAATCGTGCAGCACGTCTTTTCCTTGCATAGAGAGCAGGGTTTAGGGGTGATATCATCCAGGGCCTGGGCAGAAGGAATCAATGCTTCTATAACCCACTGACAGATGGCCAGCTTCTTCCACATGATATCTTGCACAGTCCCACTTCTTTCCAGGGTTTCTGAATTTGCCAAAACACGCTTCCTCGCCTGGCATGGAGGCAGAGGACGCTGTGTCACTGTGGCGTATTATCAAGCTGCCACTCCCTCTGCCTGTGACAGTTGTGTGGAGGGCAGACATTTGCCCTTCAGTCTCACGTATGCCCATTTTCTCTAAGAGTTCAGAATCTGAAACCAGACTGCCAGATTCTTACCTTTGAAACCCGTCTCTGCCACTTATTAGCAGGGCAGATTATTTAATGACTGTCAGCTCGAGTTGCCTCACCTGACCAACAGGGCTCAGAAAGGTACCTATTTACTGTAATGATGCGTCTGTTGGATCAGAGTGTTATGTGCCCCTATGATAGGCACTTAGTAACTACTCAATAAATGCTAGCTGCTGCCACCACTCCCAGCAGACCCAAGTCCAGACTGGAATTGTGCTGGCTTTATGCAAATTGCCTAGTTCTGATCGTTATCCACTGATTTGTGAGCCAAGGTACTTGCATTCCTGCTCTGGGGCATTGGGAGTCAAACCTCTGAAAAGACCAAGAATCAGAATCACTTTTCTTTCACAAGAGAGGAACTTACAGATAGGAGTCTGATGGCGTTGGGTAGAAGCATGTCCCTATTTTATTTTAAAAAGAAGTTCCAAACGACACCAACCAAAGTTAAAAAAAAACAAACCCTTTCAGGCCAAGCGAGTCAGAATAATAATCAGGTACAAATAACACATGGTCCAGCCGACAGCAAGTTCTCACGTAGGGAATGCTGATCAGAAATTCTTCCCTTTTTGTGCTGTGGCACGTCTTTGGTAGTGTGATGAAGTCTATGGACCCTGCTCTGAATAAAGTTTTTCAATGTACAAAATAAAAAACACAGGATTACAAAGGAAACCAATTCTATCGATCACATTGAGGTCCTTAATGAAAAATATTTGTGCTACGGGAATATATGCGCTCCTTATTCATGCACTAACATGATCTATGGGTGGGACTCCTAACTACTGTACTTTTAAAGTCTGATGGATGAACGTAATTGATATTTCGAGATCTGTGCCGTAATTCTAATATGACATGAGAATATCTGTGACTTCCATTGGTAACAAAACTCAGTTACCGCTAAGACTATTGTATGTTCCTGACTGAAGGGAAGGTTAAATTAAACTCCAAGGTTAGCGAAAATAAAGATGTACACTTCCCCCCCCCCTCAGTTCATGTGCGTCCTCTGGGCATCTGCAGACCCCAGGTTAGGGAGCGCTGGCTGAGACCAACCCGGAAGTGCTCAGGGAGTGGCGGCTCCAGGAACGATCCCCAGGGGACCCGCCCCTCCAGCATTGGTTCTGTGCACCAGCTCTGTTGACTGGGTGGGTTTGGAGCCCCACGGGGTGGGGGCCACGGTGAGCTCACTCCTGAGCAACGGCCACACCTCCATCCCTCAGCAAGGCTCCACTCGCAGCACTCTGCTCTGGGTGCGAACCAGCGCACGTCAGCATTTCTTTCTCGGTTGGCATGTGCAAGTGTGGACGCCAGGACCCGGCAGATAGCGCAGGTGCCGGGCTTGGGAAGACGAGAGGAAGGAAGTAGAAATTCTCCCAAAGGGCAACGGTATTGAGCCTGGGGAGGCGTGACAAAATCTGTGCCCATCCTACCTTATTCAGACTATCTCACCGCTTTGGAAATAGCATGACGATGCTCAAAGAAACTTGCTGCTGTTAGAGCTTCTTTAGATAGCTATAACATAGCATCTTCCCCAGACGGTTGCTAAAGGAACTGGAGAGTCTGAGGAAGGGGTGCTGAGCTGTTACACAGCCAGGGTTCCGGGGCCCCCTTATTCCCAGTTTCGTTTTTACGCGGTGTCACTTACCTGTGGTCACACGTAGTCCAGAAGCAGATGATCCCCTGATGATCTTTGGAAGGTCAATAGCCTGACGCTCAGCTCATTCATGTCGCTTCATCTCGTCACATAGGCATCTTATCAGCTCACGTTATCACAAAAAGAAGGGTGTGTCCAATACAGTAAGATATTTTGGAGAGAGACCACATGCACATAAGTTTTATTACAGCATATTGTAATAATTTTTCTGTTTTATTATTAGTTATCAATCTCTGCCTAATTTATAGATTAAACTTTCTCATAGGTATGTATGTGTACGAAAAAAAACATTGTGTGTGTGTGTGTGTGTGTGTGTGTGTATACATACAGGGTTTGTTACTGTCTGAGGTTTCAGGCATTCACTGGGATCTTGGAGTGTATCCTTATGGATAAAAGGGGACTGCCCTACTTCCAAATAATTAAGCATGTGTGGCAACTTTGAGTTTTGCATTTCTAATGAATTCTGATGTAATTTGGCTTATCTTTGTGACCCAACACATGATAGATTCTCTTTAGGAGACGTGTGTGTGTGTGTATGAAATATTAAATCTAGCATAGCGACGATATTATTCCTTTGTTCTTACTTGCCTTAGGTGTGTCCAACTCTAAAAGCAAACCGGGAGTATGGGCGACTGCTGTCCTCCTACAGTACTGTGCTTGTTCGTGTGGTGAAGTGTCCCACGATACTTGTTTTTCTTTCAAATCTGCCCACCATCTTGTACTTGGTGCTCAAGTGCTGTGCTGTTGGAGGCCTCAAGTTTAAGATTGCTACACCTTTTCCTACACTGTGTTTTTTATCATTGCATAATATCCTGTGTAACCTCATCAACCCTAACGCTCACCTTGTTGTCTACAAATGTCCTCACCCCTGCTCTCCTTTGTTTGCTAGCCCTCCAGCCATCCCCTCTTTAGCCTTTGCCTCTGGTGTTTTTCTGCTAAACATCCAGCTGGTTCTCTTTCTTTCTCGTCCTTCTTTTAACTTTTCTTTTTTTCCCTACGCTGACACTCTGGCTTTCGATGGAAAAAGGCAGTTTGTTCTCATTTGGTATAATGACGGATAGACTGGATTTTCTGTCGTCTGTATTTTTCTTTATTATTGATTTTACTTTGCAGTTTCCTCTTGCTGTCTCTTCTGCTTGGCAGACTTATTAACTTGCTGTTTCCCACCTTTTCTGGAAAGTTACTGTTTACGTTTCCTCAGTTATTTCGGTCCCTCCTCATTTCTCTGTGATTGGAAGATGAAATTCCAGCTATGTTTTGCACCAACGCTGTGTAGCTCCCCCCAGCACGAGGCGAGGCCGTGAGAGCTTTGGTTTCTCCCTTTCCTGCCGCCTTCTCTTGCTTAGCCGGAGTGCGTCGGGGGTGCTCACCCCTCCATCCCCACAGACTCCCGACTTCTTGGTGTTGCTGAGATAGTTTGATGCTTTCACTCTAACAAACGATGAGATTTGCTCCCTTAGTGTGTCCTTTTTACTTCGAGAATCTTTATTTGGCCCTTATTTTGCACCCCCATTCCATCTAACTATGTAAACAGCCACACACAGTTACATCCTGATAGATAACTGTCTATCTGTAGTTAAGTATATATCAATATAATATAGATAGATGAAGAGAGGGTGTTTGTATACATTTAAAAATTTATTTATGGCACAATGCTAGTGGTTTGTTGTCTTCCCCCTTCGCCTGGCCGAAACCTCTCTTCTGATGCATTTTCTGTTTAGATAACGTTCTTTTGTGAGTATGTTCCTCCTGGAGTGAACATTTCATTTGGGTGAAATGTTCTCTGAACTTTTGCATTTCCTCGATACCATTTTTTTTTCACCCTGATGCCTGAGGCATAGCTTATTGGTGTACAAGGTTCTTGGGGTGAAGTTCTTTTTTTCAGTAGTCTAGAGAGGTTACTCTGCTATCCTTTGGTTTCTAATGTTGCAGATGGGAAGACCGAAGCCAGGTTTATTCTTCTGTTCCTTTTTTTGGAGGGGGGTGGTGGTGGTAACTTGTTCTGGAAGGTTTCAGAATGTTTTTATTACCCTTTGGAGATCCGGCACTTTGTTCAGAATGGCCAGATGCGTGTCTTTCCTCGTTGATCTCTCCCGGGATTCAGGAGCCCCCCGCTTTGTCCAAAAACCTGGGTCTTTCTTCTATTATTTGTTTAATTATTTCCTCTTCTCCATCAGTTCCTTTTTCTCTGTCTGGGACCCTGGATAGTCACATCTTCTGTGGCCTACCTCTGTTCTTCAAATCTCTCTGTTCGCTTTTGTTTTTTAAAGCTGCCTTTTTTGTTCACGAGTTCCTCTATGCTCCATGTCTTTGCTCTGCTTTTGAACTTGTTTTTCTAATTGATCTTTCCTAATACTATTGGTTTGCTGTATTGACTACCAGTCTTTCAGTTCATTTACTGAACTTTAGAATGTGTTTAGTTCAGTAATTGTATTTTTGGATCAGAATTTTGCATGTATGTGCAATCTTCATAAGTGTTTTTTTTTAATGTTCTGTTCAAATGGATGCCTACAACACAAGCACCGTTCATCCTCTCCGCTGCCCCCAGGCCATGTCATTTTACATACTGGGCACATTTAGGCTCTGCTGTGGGCACAGGGCGGTCCCATCAGTGATGGAGCAGTGACGAGTGGAAGGCAGGCTGCTGGTTCCCCAGGCTCCTGTTGCCCTCTCAGCCTTCTTTTCTGCTCCTCTGGGCTTATTCTGGGGGTGAGGAGTCCTTCCTGTGCAAGTGGAGGGGTAAGGTGGGAATGTGTGCTTGTACGTGGGATAAGCTCTTCCGGGGATCCAGAGCTGTCTGCCTGTGCCCTAGGGCTCCTCCGCCTCTTTTCAGAGCCCCTGTTCTACTGCCCAGCTGCCCCTGTCCCAGAACTCACTTATCCTAGCTGGCTGTGAGTCCCCCCCAGCCGCTGGGCTCAGAAGAGGCTGGTGGATCGGATTTGGGACAGAGAAGGCATGACAGACATTGAGGGTAGGTCTCTCCAGAAGCCATCTCCAAACTATGATTGCTTTATATTTGTAAAAGTGAATCACAATCGTTGTCAAAAGGAGGACGGGGGGAGGGCAAGCCACTACAGAATGGTACAAAGTGAAAAGTAAAAGAGTCTCGTTTCTGTCCATTCTCTCAGGGTAGCCGCTGTTAATAGATTAATAGATTGGCAGGTCCTTCACATATTTTCTATTTCCTTACATACTTATTTCTTTAAAAACATGAATAGGGGTCACACCATATATACTGTTTTGCAAGTTGTTGGCTTTTTCCCCTTCGTGTGTTAAGGACTTTATTTTTCATATAGGCTTGTCACATTTTTAAATGACTGGGTGGCTTTCGACTGTGAAGATACCAAAACATGCTTAATGAGTGCTTGTTATATTCGGTTTTCTCTATTATGAACAACGATGCTTTGAAAAGCTTTGCGTACGTCTGGGCGTATTTCCGTAGACCAAGTTACTAGCGGTGGAATATGTGGGAATATGCTTTTTAAATTTTAAGAGCTTTTCCTAAATTTCCCTCCAAAAAGCTCGAGCTTGTTATTCTCCACCTATGGAATACGAGATTTGACGTTTTTCACGCTCTAGCTGACATATTATCATATTATCATTCTTCTAGTTTCCGTGAGCCTGATAACATAAAAGTAACATCCTACTGGTTTAATTTGAAATTTTAAAGTGAGGAGTGAGGTGGTACGTTTCTTCATGCACTTACTGTCCTCTCGTGCTTTTCTCTGGGAGTTACTTCTTCACGCTGGGTTCTTCCTTTTCCCATTGACAAGAAAGTTTCATAGTATATTGTCTGTCTTCCGCTTCTTATGGAGGATTTTGCTCTACCGGTATTTGTAATTCTCTGTTGTTTGGTCAACCTTTTGACCTTGTTTCTTCAGGTTTCGTGTCTTCATTGGAATGATCTTCCCTCCTTGAAGATGACATCAATACAAAGAACTGACCCATGGTTTCTTCTTATACTTTTATGGTTTCAGCCTTCACGTGTAAATCTTTGCTCTATCTGAAATTTATTCTGATGTCAGAAGTAGAGAAGGGATCCAGCTTAACTTGTTGAATTTTTTCTATATGGCTACTTATTTAACCCAACATGGGGGCCGGGGTCCATTTTCTTTCCGGCTAATCTGAGATGATACCTTTATTGTAGATTAAATTACCACGTGGCTGAATCTTTCGTTGAATGACTCAAGGTTTAGGCACGGGAGAGCCTTGCAGCTGAGGCATATTGGGAGCTTGACTCCTGAGTGAAGGATACGGGCACCCAGGAGAATCTCCACGAGACTGAGAGCGGAGGTTTCTCTCTTGCCTCTGCTTAGCCTCCCCTTCCATGCTCATCTGCCTTTCTGTTATTGGTGTTACAGATATCTGAGAAATACGGATTGCCTGTGGAGAAGATCGCAAAGCTTTACAAGAAAAGCAAAAAAGGGTAAGAAAGAAACAACTTAAACTGACTTCCAAATCAGAGAAGTCTACATAGTCCCTTTAAAAAAAAAAAAAAAGGTGTCTGCCTTTTGTTAGTTCTGTTTCCACCTTTTATAAAAACTGTGTGTCATCCTTACAAAGGATTGCTGAGCAGCTTGCAAACGCAGTGCATTTTGAAGATCTTTAATAAGATAGGGAGGGAGGGAGACAGTGCATTGTCATGATGCCGCCTGAGATGTCCTATTGCAATGTCAGAGTGGTGGGATAGAAAGGTCTGGAAGGGGTGAGGACACTGGGGAGAGTGGCAAAGTCAGCTCTGCCAAGTGTGGAGTGTGTAAAGAATCACATGCTACTCTGGGGTTGGTTTCAGGGTGACACATGAAGAACCAGAAGCGCTCAGGGTATAGCGAATTCTTCTGAGGTGAATATTAACAAAATGATCTAAATGACCGTTGGACCTGCTTATTCTCAGCGTAAAGAACAATAACTCATTTATGAGGCGTTCAGTAGGTTCTGGGCCCCCTGCAAGTGCTTTATATACATTGCTCTGTTATTCCTCCCCACGCTACCACCCCCCAGCCTTCCTAGGGCTTCCTGCGTATGAGGGTCTAAGAGTAGAGGCTGCGGGAGCTGGATTTAGTCCCAGGAGAGCGTTTCCACCGAGTCAGCTTCTGGAGTTATTTTCCTACAGAAAATAACTTTTTCCTAAAGAAAACGGGTCTTTAAACTCTTCTCTGAGCCTCTGTCATAAAGGAGATTGATTTGCTGAGATGCTCAGGCTTTCTGAGTGAAGGGTCTCTTGGTAGAGCAGGAGTCAAATGGGAGACCTTTTCCACTGGCTCCCTGTTGGGATGCTCCCTTAACTGTATGTTACAGTTTTCCTCACAGCCCGTGCAATAGGCTGAGTGTATTCCTTTGAGGATGAGATTTGAGTGGTGTCTCAAGGTCTTACTGCCGAGCAGAAATCCTCAGTGCAGACGTACAGTCTGATGGCGATAATGTTTCACTTCCATCGAGCGCCATGTTAAGCCCTGCGCTAAAAACTTTAATCCTTACGACAACCGTCTAGAGAGGAGTTGTTTTCCTTATTTTTGCAGAAGAATAAACTGAGGCTCCTAAACTTGCCAGATGACACATAGCTGTCAAATGAGTCAGTTCTTCAATGGCAAACTGAGATCTGTCTGATTTCCAAATGAGGGAGAGACCCTGGAGGTTGTTGGTTCTCTTAAAACTAAATCCACTTGGGATAGTTGACCATAGGTCACACGTGGTGAAGGGCGAGCTTCAGAGCCAGGCAAAGCCAATTTCCGATCTAGCTCAGCCACGAACCAGCTGGATGACCTTGGGGAGCTGATTGACCTTCCCTGCACTCAATTTTCTCATTTGCAAGGTGGTGATGGTCAGGCCTACCTTCAAGACTGCTGTGAAGAGTAAACACAAGGTCTCTGAAACCCTGAAACACATTACATTCTCAGTGGGGTAGCCACAGTTCTTCATCTTCCTCTTCCTCTGACTATGGAGTACTTTTTTTTTTTTTTTTTTTTTTTTTGAGAGAGAGAGACCACAAGCAGGGGAGGAACAGAAAGAGAGAGAATCCCAAGCAGTCTCCGCCCTGTCAGCACCGAGCCCCGATGTGGGGCTCGAACTCACGAACCATGAGATCATGACCTGAGCGGAAATCAAGAGTTGGATGCTTAACTGACTGAGCCACCCAGGTGCCCCTGGAGTACTTTTTTAAAGTGTATTTTCAAGAGGCAGTATGGTTTAATGCAAACGGGGGACACATGTAGGACCCGGCTCTGTCACTAGCTTACTGTTTGATTTCCAGCTCATCTCTCTGAGCCATAGTTTTCTAATCTATAAAGCAAGAGGGTTGGGTTGAATGCCTCCGGAGACCTGTTTAATAAGGAGTCGTGAGGTTAGTTCTGACCAGTCGAGGCTTTGGGTTCTTCAGACTGGTTTCTGCGGGAAGAAAATATTATGAGGGTCTTCTTTTCCTGCCTTACCTCCTCTCTCCTCCACCCTTCCCAGCCTCCCTTGCCAAAGAATGGCTAGGGGAGCCCCCAACCTGGGTCGGCCCTTGCCCACCGCTTGCTGTTGATGGCATCTTTGTTTCTTACCCCCCCACCCTCCTCCCCGGCAGCATCTTGGTGAACATGGACGACAACATCATTGAGCACTACTCGAATGAGGACACCTTCATTCTCAACATGGAGAGCATGGTGGAAGGCTTCAAGATCACGCTCATGGAAATCTGAGCCCTGGTCTCGGTGTCCCCTCAGCAGGGGCCCTCGGTGCATTCCTCCCTGGGAGAGGTGGAAGCCCCGGCCCAGAGCCCAGAGCCCTGCCCCCCCCCACCCCCCACCCCCCCAACCGCTGTTACAGACTGTGCTGGGAGCCGGGCGAGGCACAGAGCCCCGTCCCTTATCAGTGTGTCTGGCCCATCCCCTGGCTCCTGCTGGAGCTAAATCCTGAGCCCCTCAGGAAGGCGCGCTGGGCCTGTCAGACACTTATTTATTGTCCACCTGTTTCTGGAGCCCCGGGGTCCAGGCCTGCCAGGACTCTGCAGGACACTGCTGGCCCCAGGTGAGACCGTCCAGAGCCCCCCCTCACCTTTCAAGGGAAACACAGCCAATCTGTTCACCCCGAAGAGCCCGAGAACGCCTCACCTCCGCTTGCCCTGAGCGGCTGGTCAGAACGAGCTGCCGCCCGCTGCCGCCGTCGGGCGGGGTCGGAGGTGGACACCCGCGTCCTGGTCACAAGCCTTCAGGTGTCTCTGGGGAAGGCCGTCCTGCTAAACACGTCTGGGGGTTTCCAGCGAGTGGCCGCCAGGCCTTGTACAGGAAGACATTCGGCTACCGTGTAATTAGTAACCCAGAAGGTATGCCTGGCTATTATGTACATAGTGTTTATAATATGGCAATAATATATTTTACCTGCGGTACGTGGGCATGTTTACTGCCGCTGGCCTAGGGGAGACGCGTAGCTGAGGCTCCGCTTTCTGCGAGAGGTTTGCAGGGGACGCGCCG
Source organism: Lynx canadensis (assembly GCF_007474595.2). Lineage (NCBI taxonomy): Eukaryota > Metazoa > Chordata > Mammalia > Carnivora > Felidae > Lynx > Lynx canadensis. Next base: position 35,758,333 of record NC_044320.2, on the reverse strand, counting down.
GGACAGGGAAGCGGCCTTCGGGCTGTCCGGCGACTGCAGGGGTGCCAGCAGGCACGCCCGCCCTGTGGGCCGCCACGCTTGCCTGCCGGTGATGTGCTTTCCGGCCTCTCTCACTCTCTGAACGGTCTCGTCAGCGGGAAAGGTCGGATTGTCTGAGGCCCCAGCTCCTCCAGCTTCGGTGAGCTTTCCGGAGAGACCGCAGGGGGCTTGCGGCTGGGCCCCGTGCTGGGGCCACTGCAGAACTTGGTGATCATGAGGACCCGGCCTCTGTGCAGCGCCTGACAGTTGACAAGTGCGTCTTTCATCTCACGTGGCTCCCCCAAAAGCCCAGCTGCGGTTCTGAGAGTGATGCCAACAGCTTGGCTCCGAATTCACAGGCCGGGGGGCTGCTTCCCGTGGCCACCTCTGCTCCGGGCTGCTGGATTCGGGGGGACGGGGGGAGGGGGTGCCCCCAGAGCCTCCTGGCTCTTCCGAAGGGCAGCCCCTGGAGGAGGACTGGGAGAGAGGAGGCCTGGTCCTCCCGTACATGCTCTGGGAGACGAAGAGTAGAAAAAATGCTTCCCTAAACACTCGCGAAATCATGAACCGTCCTGGGCCGCTGTTCTCTCTGAAGGGACAGGTAGGTGGCCTGGGGGTTTGCGTTCGCCCTTGTGGGTTGAAGCACTGGCCTTCAGGTAGCCAGACACGTCCCCAGCCCCAGGTCCTGCACTAGGGCAGGTTCCATGTAAGGGCCCAGATTTATTTGTAAAGCACTTTGACGTCTCACCCAGGGAGCTCTCTCTCCAAGGGCTCCCTGCCTTGCACCCCACCTGCCCCTGACGCCCAGAGCAGGACAGAAGGGCTGCTTCCAGCCCAGCTGTTTCTCCTTGAGGCTACAGACGATTTGGATGGAACAGAGAGCGGGTGCCGCGCCGAGGAAGATGTCCGGGTGATGGTAACGGGGCACCTTTCTGTGTCTTCTGGACACGTTATCCCTTCCTGTGGTGCCAAAGGTTTGCATCCCGGATTCAGTTCTGCTCCCATCTGTTCCCTCCTCCCCCGCTCTGGCTGCCATGCCCTGGACCAGCAGCGTGGGGACCCTCCTGGGTCCTGATGAAGCTCTGTTCTGTGACGGACAGATTCAGTGTTGAAAATCTATGACGTACTCTGCACTTCGCGTGCTCTTTGCCTCAGAGGTGGATTGGAACGTGACTGGCAGACGAAACGGCAAATACTGTTGGGCTGGGGCAGAGACTCCAGAGTAGGGAAAAGATAAGATTTGGGGCGTCTGACACAAGTTACCCTACCCTTTTTTCTCTAGTCTCTTTGGGGAGATGTTTGCTGGTCTTCCCCAAGGCAGAGGATGATCAGAGACGCCTTTGCATTTGTTTCCAGTCCCTGAGCCATCACCGTGGTGACCCCCACCTACCAGAACAAAGAATGTGAGGCCAGTGCCACCGAAGGGTGGTGCAGGGAGAGCATCACCTCCCATCTGATCTGCCCCCCATCCTTCTCCTGCCCCCTCTGCATTCTCAGTGTCCGTGGTCTAGCTTGGATGTATGTCAGCAGGGCTTTGATGAGCACAATTTTCTGAGCAGAAACACTCTAGAAAGATAGGAAGACTTGCCTCTTCTCTTGTCCCTTCAATTTATTACACTTAAACAAATATGCTTCTCTGAAAAAAATCCATGTAAGATGAGGGACACGTAAAACAAGTATTTTTCTTACACATACCCACACTGCTTAGACTTAATGGGTGTCTGGAGATTGGAACCAACAGAAAAACGCAGTCAGATGTCATCTTGGACTTGGATCCTGAAAGACTAAGGCACGTCCCAGCCCAGAAACTTACGAGGCGTGAAATGAATCAAACATTTATTTTCCTTCTTATTTAAAATTAGGAAAATGCAACAGAAACAGAGGGTTTGTGCCAAATTCTGTGAACGGCCCTTTCTTAAAAACAAGCAAGGGAGATTGAAAGATGGACAATTTGCTCTCGTGTTTTAAACAAAAGAAAAAGGCAAATGTAACTTAATAGTTTTGTAAATGGGAGAAGGGGAATCTATAAACTATAAATACAGTTATTTTATTTTTTGTACATTTTTAAGAGAAAAAAATAAATATTCATAACGTCAGAGTAAATGACAGTGTCTGGTGCTTTCTGTGAGGTGGGTGTTGGGGCTTCTTTGCCTTGTTGGAAAGAAGCCGCGGTGTGGCCTTGGGAAGATTCTAGGCCCCCTTTGGACACCTTCGGGTCCTAGACTTCAACACAGCAGGCACGTCCTCTGCCTTGTGCTCCACACCATGGTTACGGGAGAAGAGGGCTGAAGAAATCAAGACGCCTTCACTGTGCCGCGATGGGCCACCAGGGTGGTTGTTCTTGGCCGGCTCCCCAAGGCAGGGAGAGTAGGTCCTGTCCACACGCTTTTACCTTCCTCACCGCCTCGCTCACGCTCATCCCCATGTAAGTTATCACAGGAACTTTCTGGCTCTTTAGTTCATTTGTACCAGCCCCTACAGAGGCTGAAACCACATGGCTAAAACTCCAGTCCCATCATGATGGTCTCTTGCCCCCAAACTCCCAGGTCACTAGGATCTGTCAGCTCAGAGGCAAACAGCCGGACTCAGGATTCCAGTGTTCGTTAGCGCTTCCTCTGCCTGCCTCCCCGCTGGGCCACCATGCTGTTCAGCCGTCATCCACGCTCAACTCCAGAGAGCCTCTGAACAAGCAGCATTTCTTTTCTTCTTTCACAGTAAGGTAAGTAATGAAGCTACGTTATTTATTCTAGAAAGCCTTAATACTTTGAAGCTTGTAGGGTTTTACAGTTCTTAGGCATCAATCAACTAAATCTGATGAAGAGACCTATGCTGATTTGTTTTTCTGTTTCCTGACAGTGAAATATACACACCCTAGATACCCGAATATATGTTTTAAGCGCAAATGTTTCTATTTATCTGGAGTCACCCGGATGCTCACAGCCTGGGAGATGTCACATGATGAGCCCTCTTGAAAATAAAGAGCAGCATACAGCTCTCGCTTTAGCTTCTCTCCAGTCTCGCCTGGAACGACCCAAAGCCACAAGATGGCGAGGCCTAAAATAATCATTGGTGGTCTTTGCAAGTCGGAGGGAGGGGGCAGCGTGAGTGAGGGATACCAGCGCTTCCGGTTCAGCTCTGAAGGGAGGATGGGAGGCCAGGGGCTTTCATCTCTTTCCCCCAAGCAGAAGTCTCATTCTCCAGAGGACCCCTTTGAATGTGATGACTTGGAGGAAGATTTCACTCGCAGCGTCTTGTCGACTCAGCATTTGTTAACTCACACGGAAAAGACACCACAAACTTCTACGGAAGAAATCTGTGTGTGCGACATCCACGCGGCAAAACCTTCAGTCAGTGGTCTGACCACAGATGACGTGAGAGAAGTCACCGGCCGATACTGTCCCTCGTAGTCCCTGGTGTCGCCTAGTCCATCGCTCCCGAGGGCACACGTCCCTGGGCTAGCTCTCCTGTGGACCAGCATTTCTACATCCTTCTGCGTTTCACACTGTCTACATACACAGCTTTCAAATCTTGGCTAAAAATTTGCCTCAAGAAAGTCTTCTCTGATGGCTGCAACCCCAGTGGCACTCCCAGCAGCCGCTAATGCCAGGACCAGAGGGCAGGGGAGAGGAGGCTGGGGGAGGAACTGAGGGAGGAGGCTTCTGGAGGGATTAGCAATGGGCCACAAGGCCTTTTTGCCATGATCCATGTTCCACGGCCTCCATGGGTGGTCAAGTGGACCCACAGGTCTGAGTAGGTCCTGTAAAGGATGTAGCTGGTCTCCACATCTGTCCTGAGGCAGTCCCTCCCTTGGCCGGTGGCAGCCAAGGTGCTGGGTGTGCCTCGCCATCCCCCCCCCCCCCCCCGCCCCATATGGAACTCTGGTCAGGTAGGTGAGGATGACCAGTTGTCAGGGCCACAGGGTCCCGTCCCGGCTCTTGCCTTTCACTCTGTGCTAATTCAGTTCGTTACTTTGCCCCATGCTAGGGACAAAGAGGCAGGTTAGATGTAGTCTGCCCTCCGAGGCAGTGATGTAGGTGCAAAGTGATAGTGGCCTGGCATCAGCACAGTAATAAGGGCTCATCCTGGGAGAGCCAGGGTTCTGTCATCACCCCAGTTCTAAGGCATAATATAACCCCTCCTACCCTGAGCTCTTGTACAAAGTAATGAAAAGTCACCAATGTGAAACTCACTTTGGGAAGGCTGCCAACTCGAGTGTCTGAGCCCATGGAACTGAGGGTCAACAGGAATGGGTAAGGGATGGTCACTGTGTCAGTTCAGGTCGTCCAAGAAGCAGAAGCCAGGATGGGATTAGACATTCAAGAGATTTATTGGGGAAACTCATGTGAAGGCTAAAGGGGTAGTGAGCAGGGAGAGATAGGGAGAGCGTGTGGACTAACCCCTGTGAAAGGAAAGAAAGGAAGGAAGGAAAGAAAGAGGGAAGAGAGAAGGGGGGAGGGAAGGAGGGAAGGACGCTTGGGTAAGATGAGCTTCAGACTGCCTCACCCAGGCCCCTGAGGAGTCCTCGAGTATAGGCCACCTGCAGGAAGAATCTGTGGGGCAGGAATGGCCCAGTTCTAACACTCCACCGTGTGCGGTCACTGGGAGCAGCCCCAGAGAATGTGGCCTCAGAGTAAATGCTAAGGTGGTTCCAAAGATTGCAGCCAGAGCCTGTCAATCAGCTAGCAGGGCTCTCAAAAGGTAAGATCTGAACAGCACCCACCCCCTCCCCCCCGCCCTGGTGACCACAGCCAACTCCTTCTAAAAGGTCTCCCATAGAGATTCACTGGGGCTCTATTCTTACAAGTAAACATTCACCGAGTGGGGTTTCTGGTCTACCAACTTAGTATGCTCTACCTTTTTTCCTCAGGGTCCTCCATCCCCACACTTCTCGGAGCTCTGCTAAAGGGGTGCACGGGTTAATATGGGGGACTCAAATTCTAGGAAACACAGTGGGGGGCCTCTGATCAGCCAGAAGCAGCAAAAGAGAAGGGGATGTTGAAAGGGCACTAAAGGCAAATGTTACCAGCTCGTTCCCTGGGTAGCAAACACCTCTCCTGCACCACTCAAGAAAGAACTTGATGTCTGCTCTGCCATGGACATAGATGTAGGTTACTCTGTGATTGTATTCAGTGTGCTGGACAAAACTTACCAGCTGAACTGTGAGCTTACTTCTTTGCTAATAACTCCTACCTCCACTCTCCCAACATACACACGCCTTCAAGACTATAGTGCCTGGTACTGTGTTGAGTCACCATTGAACACTCAGTGTCAGCTCAGTAAAGTGATTAAATACTGGTATTGGGAAGATAGAGCCTGTCCATCTGTCTGTCTACATGTGTATGATACACTGGTGGTAGCTGTTGGTATTTAATAAGTGTCGGCAGGCTGAGCTGGGCAGAATTTTGAAGTATTTTCACCATCCTCTCTAGAACTCTTAAAATGCCTTCTCTTTCCTGGAATAGTTCTGGGAAAAGAAGGCAGGAAATAAGACTCTCTGAGACTCTTGCCCCTTCTGAGCTGCCTTAGGGGGTTAGCTTCACACCATGGAATGTTCTCAGAGTAACCACTGGTTGCAACCCCAGGGATGTCTGGGACCGTGCATGGCACATTCGTACCCAGTGCAGCAAGCACCCGAGACCTAAGTCTTGGTCAGCATTCAAGTGTAGAGAAACCTGGGGTGCCTGGGGGGCTCAGTCGGTTGAGCGTCTGACTCTTGATGTCGGCTCAGGTCATGATCTCAGGGTCATGGGATCGAGCCCCAGTCCTGGTCCACACTAAGCATGGAGCCTGCTTGGGATTCTCTCTCTCTCTCCCTCTGCCCCTCCCCCCTCCCCAAATAAACATTTAAAAAACAACAAATGTAGAGAACCCTGTTTGACATTAATGTACCATTGATTACACCCTTGGCCTGAACATCTTTTCACAACGCAACAAACCTATTTTAGGCAGATTTGGCTGATTCTCTGCTGCCTTGGGAAATACAAGGCTCGAGGTTCTTTTTCTTGTTTTTCTTGCAGCCGAAGAGCCACCTCAAAAAACAAGAGTGCTGAGCATACTCAAGCCAAGAGAGGCACGTGTGAAGTATCGACATTTCTTCCAGAGACAGTTCTCGGGATCTCTCTCCCGTACTTAGAGAACTCTCAGATGACTCCTCAATGGGCATGCCCCCTCCGTGCCTGGACTAGGCTGTGAGGGCATCCAGTTGAGCTGGGGTATTAGGACAATGCCCTGAAAACAGGAGCCTTAGTCTTGGAAACTTGCTGGAAATTGCCAGGTTGGCTCCAGCAGGTGCAGGAGTGCAGGTTCCTGATCTGTTGGGCAGCTGCCAGCCACCTCTCCATCGGTGCCATGAGCAACAGGCTCAAAACTCGAGAGTATCGTGACCCTTGCTAGTCCGTAGGGACAGACGGTGAAGACAGAACCCCTGCAGGCCAACTCCATTCCCACAGGAGGTCTGGATGGCCCAGGAGGCACCTACTGTAGCTGACAGTCCCTTTTTTCCAGGTTAATGGCCTTCTGTGCTGGGGGCAGGGCCAAAGACAACGACAAAACACACACACCCTGATCCGAACCGCATGGACGGTGTGGGATCTGCATCACGTCATCTTTTCTACGGACTCTTCTCCAGACTGAAAAGGTTAGAGGGCAGAGAAGAGGAGGTCAATCTGTCACTGTAGAGGAAGTTGCCTTCCATTGCACTTAACGTTTGGACTAGAGTTTGCAGCTCCAGTTGTGAGGAAGGAGAGGCGGTGAGAAGAAAGTGAGGGCCGAGAAATAAGTGAGTGGGGAGAAGTAAGGAAGCCCACGGGCAGACCCAGGATGCTTTCGGACAGGGCTTTGGGCTCGGCACCTCCCCGTTCCCCTCTCACAAACCCTGGCTCCCGTGTCTCTAGGGCAGGAGCCACGCCCGGTGGGGGGAGGTGGGTATCAGCACCTGGACCCTCACTCAGGCATATTGACCTGGGGCAGCATGGTCAATGAGGCACAAAACCCTTATGTCCCAAACAATCAAGTGCTTGAATGCCAAGCTAGTGAGACACAAGGTCAACTGATATGGGGGCCTCTCCACATGATGGGATCTATGAATATATATAGATGATCCTTGAACAACATGGGTTCGAACTACATGGGTCTGCATATATGCAGATTTATAATACTGTAAATGTATTTTCTCTTCCTGTGACTTTCTTACATTTTCTTCTCTAGCTTGCTTTACTGTAAGAATACAGTGTATAACATATATACAAAATAGGTGTTAATTGACTATGTTATCAGTAAGGCTTCTGGTCAACAGGCTATTAGTAGTTATGTTTTGGGGAGTCAAAAGTTATGTGTGGATTTTTGACTGCATAGGGGTCTGTACCCGTAACCCCCCCCCCCATTGTCCAAGGATCAACTGTAGATTATTAAATCCATTTGTGGAAAGTGCCCCCTGGGACATAGAGATGGGATGGGACAGCACCCTCCACATCCCTTCCCCACCCTCAACAAGGGTATGAACGGATACTCGGCCACTCTGTATCATCCTTCAAGTCATAAGCCACTTTATTCCAGTCCCTTGAAATCACAGACTGCCTTGATTTTAGACAGAACAGACCATTTCCAGAGGTCCCTCAACACAGCAATGACAATAAACAGCCCAGCAAAGGAGTGACATAAACTTTTAGGCATTCAACCTTCTGGGTGCTGCAGAGTCCCTTGGCCAAATTTAAGTGCATTGCATTGGACATACAAAGCCCTTCCTGGAAAGGAATAGAAGAGAAAAACAACCATCGAGAAAATACAGACAGGGTCAATGGCAGGCCAGGACGAGGACTATTTCTGTGCATCTCAGGCATGTCGGTGTTCGTCAGCCATGCATCTGGCTCTGTTTTCTCTCCTAAGCAGCTGGAGCCCCTCTCCCCTCCTCACTACAGCTCTCAGTTCTAGGGAACTGGATGAGTCTGGCTCAACAAGATGTCCTGACCGAAGGCAGAGCCCAGGCGGACTTGCCCAAATATTAACTGACTCCCCACCCTCTTTGGAGAACTGAAAGGGAGGAATTTGGTCTTCAGTCCACAGCAGGAAGGGCTTTCCTTCCCAACCCCAGGGTGGGGGAAGGATGCACCTCCTGAACACGACCAGCAGAGGTGCTGGGTCCCTCACCCCCCTCTGCTCTCCGCCTCTTAGGGTAATCCCCTGGTTTTCAGACCCAGATCTTACCACTCGGCCCAAGGAGGAATTCGGCAAGTCTCAGGGCTGACCGACTGGGAGGAGCTGACACTTAGAGGAAGATAAAGATTATTTTACCAAGTCTAGGCCTCCAAATTTCATTCTGCAAAGTTGGTTCATTTTGGCCAACCATACAAATTCAGATTTTTGCTACCAGTTAAAATGGACTCAAGTAACACAGAGGAATCTAGAGTTAGAATGGACTCAACATCATCTTCCTCATGGTTATTTCTGTCTTTCTGTGGGTCATGATCTTCAGGAAGTAGCTTCAGTGCAGACCCACCAAGGACCTCTCGGCCTCCTCCTGGGGCAGGGTCTACCATCTACATCCTTGAGGGTTTGGACTTCCCCATGCCTACTGCTTGGGAAAATATGACGGACTTACCTGTGATCAGCAATTTTTACTCTTAACTTTCAATTCCAATTAGTGTGCGTGAGATCGCCAGACCAAACAGCGACGCAAATTTGCACTGTCACCTCTCAAAATAGAAATCTGCATTCAAAGAACATGGTGATGGAAAATACTTTGGGATTCCCCATAGCAGGCCCTGAATATCACAGACGCACTGGCCCATGCCTTCTTCATGATGAGTCAGCCGGCTGCCCGACCTCTGGTTGTTTGAAGGGCCACTGGGAGCATGAAAAGGTCAGTATTCCAGATACAGCTCCCTAATCATACATGTGGCTTAAACCACTGGGAAGTTCCAAGAATTTATGGTATATATATTTTTTTCAGGTCTAAGGAATATTGATCTATTCAGAAGAGCACCACACTTCCAATCTAATACCACTGAGCTGCTGGGCTGAGTGAGCTAACCATCACCTCACATCTCTCACAAATATTAACCTTCTGGTGGCTCCCAAGGACGTGTCCCACTTAAACCTACCCTAGTCTATTCTCCAGGCACAACCACTCTGGAAATGCATTCGAAATTAAGGTTGGGTCCTAGTCATGGTGACTTGGTACTTCTCTGGAATATATAAAATATACCTGTTGATTGGTGCATTTGTGCAAAGACAGATATGACTTTAAAACAAGACATAGACATTCATTATAGTTGGCTTACTTCACATTAAGCTACTAAAAACAGTCTTCTGTAATAAGATTGTATTAGTGCTCACTAAACATGCATTTCATTTAAACAAGGCAAAACACTTAATTTGGTCTGCAATACCCAATAGTTTATGTACAGCAGTCTTTTGTCTTAATCACAATAGGCAACAAGATGGGTCTGGTTTTGTTATATAAGTTACCATTTGTGTTTAATTTCCAAAGAAACTCAGCTCAGCTAGTGTAAACGCCGTGAGAAAACAGCTGAGCCATCATTTTCCTCTTCTCTATGAATTTGCCTTGACACATTCACAGCTTAGACACTACAACAGCCTGCTGGGGAAGAGGGTGGAGTGGACGCCTCCACGTCCCTTCTATAGCCTGGCCCCAGAGGGTTCCTTGTCCTTGCGGAACCCAGCACGTGGCACCATCACCCCGAGGGCACGTGCGACTCCAGACCCGGGTGGGGAGTTTTGTTTTTCCAACAAGCCCCTGGAAGCTTGCGATTGAATCACTGGACCGAATTGTTTTCCCTTCTCTTGCCTCCCCGAGTCTTCGGTTTCAGAACAGAGACATTGGAATCAGAAGAAAAATGACAATAATAATAGCGATGGAAAAATCATAGAACAACGAACACCACAAGGTCTGTGCAAGACAGCACTGTCCATGCTCGGCCACAAGCGATTGGGGCTCCGGGCATTCCCACAACAAAGGAAGCTGAAGGCGTCACGGAGGAAGGTGCATCTGACCTCACGGGGGGGGGGGGGGCAGCATCACCATCAATATTGTTTGGCAAAAAAAAAAAAAAAAAAAAGACAAACTTGTTAAAAAGGAAGATCGAAAGGGAACACAAGCAGCTCTACGATCCGTAGGGCGCGGGGCTCAGAACTGGCCGGCACTGCTGGGGTCACACTGCAGGAGACGCACTATGGACGGGTCGCTCTTCGCCCCTCGGATGAATTCCTCCAGGGACAGTTTTCCTAGAAAGCAAGAGGACAGGTGAGCGGCGGCTTGTGGCAGCTGCAGGGCCTTACGGTCATCCCACTGCATCTTGGTGGCGGCGACCACTCACCTTCTCCCCTGCGGTCGCACCCTCCGCCCTTCCCGCCTGAGACCCATGGGGCAGGGCGCGGCTCATCACCGCAAAGCTAGCACCTAGCACGGCACCCTGCTTCCTGGGAGCCCATCGCTGACCTGGTGGCAGGTGGCCCTGACAGGACCCCTGCCCTCATAGCTCTTCCAGCTCCAGGCTCCCAGGAGGGGGTGGGAGGTTCTCATTCGATATTTGTGAACAGTTATCTGGCCTTTGTAGTAGTAGTATTATTATTATTATTATTATTATTATCATTTTAGAGGGAGAGAGAGAATCCCAAGCAGGCTCAGCACTGTCAGCACAGAGCCCCTGATGCTTAATGGACTGAGCTACCCAGGCACCCCTGGCCTTTGCATTTTTAGGAGAATGAGCTGTGCTCTGTCAGCACCAAAGCCGTCACGGGGTTCCCACAGTTCCCAGAGCCTGCTGGCCTCCTTCGGGTACACTTAGGTCTGCTGCAAGAATCCCTCTGCTTGCATGTGAGCAGAGGGGCCCTCACAGACATCTGGGGGGAGGACCTTCTTTTGGACAACATGGGAGGAGGCTGCCCCTCCATCCAAAGTAAGGAGAATAAAGGGGTGTTCACACGAGGCAGACGGATGCCCCGCCGGGTCCTTTGGGTCAAACAACAGGCTAGAGGAGGGACACCTGGCCTCCTCGATCCCATTCCTATCTGTGTGTCCCTTTTCTTTCTGAGTAAGCTGGAATATATGTTGAATTCCCTTCTGTCATACTGTTGTGGGGGGTGGGGGCAGCACAAAGCTTCTCCACCATTGCTGATGCTTCCAGAAGGGTCCCTTCTTGGGAAGAGCTGCTGGGCCTGCTCTTGATAGGAGCTCCCACAAGGGACCTGCTCCCCCTGCCCCCGAGGACAGCCCATGCCCACTGGGGCTTCCTGTTGCTGTGGGTCTTGTCCGAATGCCCTCAGGCTCTCACACTAGGCTCTACCCGCCCCCCCCCCCCAACAAAATCCATCCTCAAGGATTGTCTCTTACTTCTCCACTCATTCCAGACCCAGACAGAAAGGATACTGCCTACGGAAGCCTTCACCACCCCATACTCAGAGACATCAACAAATATGTCTTTCCCTTCATCACAACCCACTCCCCCAGCACCTAGTTCTCATTTAACCAAATCTACTTTAGCTATGAGGAGGAGAAAGGTGGGCTTTTATGCATCTATTTATTTTTAATATAGAGCAGGCTGCCTCTAGGCTTTGTGTCCTGCCCCTGCTCTAACCGTGGTTAAAATGGTGAAGACTTGTTAGGTTTGAAAGGCTGGCGTGAGCAAAGGCAGAGGGCAATGGCCACTTGAACACTTGAGGATCTCCAAAGGTAAGCCCTGGGAACCTTGGACCGGAAGCAGCGGGGAACACCCAACATTTCACCTCTATGTCTGGGTCTCTTGGATTAACTCCCCATGTGCTTCTGAGTAGACTCCAGGGCTACGTTGCCTGTGTGTCCTGACTTTTCCAGTCTGAGGCCTGGGGCTCCACGCAAAGAGCCTCCACCAAGAAGAATCTCACAGTGGGGAGACTGTAGGTGAAGCCTCTGCTCCAGGCTCCCACCCCCTCCCCACTTTTGCCCCTTAGGAAAGCACCGGGCTTTTAGCAGCGGGATGTGTTCCGCGAGTGCTGCCCCAGTCAGGACCCCGTGACACCATTATAGCGAGCCTCTAACTCCCTGCCTATGAGCAGCGCACACGAAAGTTTTGTCCTCCAGCACCTGCACCTTCGCTCATCCTATAGCTCTCTTCCTGCCAGGGGGCTGGGCCCTAGAGCAGGACACAAACCCACCTGTGCTCCCCTGGAGCACCAGCAAAACGTGCAGTTGAAAATCAGCAAGTTCATTAACTGTCAAACAATCCCATTTGTTTTGTCTTCGCAAAACAATCTATCTGCGGTGAATTAAGGTGCATAAGGGGAAATCGGATGTGATAGCACCTCTGTGCAGGAAGCAAAGCAAACAGATTGGTCCGCACCCTGCAAAGCCAGATTCTCAGGCAGCTGGTGCCCCCGAGGTGCGTGGAGTAGAAAGAGAGGCTCCCTGTACTACAAAGCCTCCTGTCATTCTGTCCACCAGCACCATTTGGGGGATACAAGAGCGTTCGCACGTCACGGACAAGATTTGCTGGGGACGCCCAGGGAATCAGGGGAGCTGGTAATAATAGCAAGTGTTACCCTGCCTGACGCGTGGGTTTCTTACGTACCAGACTCAGCGCTCAGCGCTTTAAATTCAGGTGTCCCATCTAAATAGGGTGGCCAGATTTGGCAGATAAAATACAGGATGCCCAGTTAAACACTGAATTTCAAATAAACAAGAATTCTTCTCATATAAGTATGTCCCATATATTTCACAGGGCATACTTCTAGAAAGAAAATCATTTGTTTATCCAAAATTCAGAGTTGATTAGGCCTCCTATAACTTATCTGGCAACCCAATATCTAAAACCCACTGTCCTTGAGTTTGAAATCTACTCTTCCTTTTCACTTGGGATTGTTCTGATTCCTCTTGTTGGGTCTGAATTGTGGATGGCACCCTCAGGGTGGAAACTGCTGGCCACCTCCCTCCCCTCCTCCCCTTCCCCACTTCGACTGGGGAAGACCAGACTCCAGGAAACCAACCCCTTAGGGCATGCGCAGAAGAGCCCAACCACACCCCCTGGGCAGGCTGGGGTGAAAGGCCAGGGTCTGAGTGGAGTAGCACCAAGTCCCTCTCTGCTTTCTGATTAGCTGGCCTGCAGGGATCCAGCCTGCTGTGGTTTAGGCCTGTTCCCACCTCGGTCCTTCTCTGTCCTGTACTACCAGGGAGCATGCGGGATGAGCCAGTTTCACAAAGAGCTGAAACCACGTCTTTGCGGCCAATATCTTGCCCTCGGGTGGCATTGCCCTGCCTGGGTGGCCCCAGCCCCTCCAGCAGTCCCCACTGAGCAGAGCAAAGCAGCCTTGGCCTCCTACCATCTCTGTTGGTGTCCATCTGGCGGAAGATCTTTTCTGTCCTTTTCTCTGGGGTTGACTCGTCTTCAGGCATTTTCATTACGGAGGAAACCATCTTATAGATCGCCTGGGGACAGAAACAACGTATAAGCCAGAAACATAACAGCCTTATTATTAAACCTCCCAAATGTAGGGGTGAATGGGACATCCTCCATTAGCCCAGGGAGCTAGTCCCATTCCTGCCGATCTGTTGTAGAAAACCGATGTGCAGTGACTACCGAGAGATGCCTGGCCAGCAGAACTTGCTTGCTCCAGCAGTGAGAACCTGGCAGGAAGACCCACTAGACCCCTGTGTCTCAGACTTTCTTGTGCATATGAATCCCCTGGGGATCTTGTGAAAATGCAGAATCTGATTGATCAGGGCGGGGTGGGGGTAATGGGGGCCTGGGATTCTGCACTTTTTTTAAAATTTTTTTTTAATGTTTATTTTTGAGAGAGAGAGAGAGAGACAGAGTGTAAGCAGGGGAGGGGCAGAGAGAGAGGGCGACACAGAATCCTAAGCAGGATCCAGGCTCTGAGCTGTCAGCACAGAGCCTACCCAACACGGGGCTGGAACTCACAAAGGGCAAGACCATGGCCTGAGCCTAAGTCAACACTTAACTGGATGAACCACCCAGGTGCCCCTGGGATTCTGCATTTCTAACAAGCTCCCGTGTGATGCTGCTGTTGCTATCCTGAGAACACCACTTCTAAAAGCAAGGCTGTGGATAACAGTCCTCAGGTCAGAAAGACAGGTGGGTCTCTCCACCTTGGTCCCTCAAGCATAATAAACCCATGATGGCCTGCAAATGTCCGCGCATGTCTTCTCCCAGGCAGACATTACTAATCCATCCCAATCCTCTCCCCCTCCCCCTGCCCCCATATGTGGCAATCACCTCACATTCCTTTCCAGCAAGCTCCCGGGCATCCCCAAGATGGAGGCAAGCTGCCATCCAAGCTTTGTATTCAATAATTTAGCAGCTCAAGGCTTAAGATAAATTGGGTAAATCTGATGAGCAACAGAGGGTTTGACTGAGTTTCGTATGCAATACTGAAGCTGTCTCCCCCACCCTGGTGGAGCCCGTGTGGTACTCAGTAAAGGCTTGGAATGTGGCAGTTGTCAAATGTAGATTTGATTTGGAAATAATGTAAAGTCACTGTTTTTATCCCCAGGCCATGACTTTGCTAATCAGATTCACTCTGGGTACTTTAGTCTGGGGAAGCAGTTTTAGAAAAAGTAGATTTTGCAGGAGGGTGGGCACAAAAAAATCTGGAAAGTTCTGGAGCTTCAGATGCCATGGGATAGTTGGAGGGAGGGGAGAAAGGAAGCCAGCTGAGAGAAAGTAGTTTTCCAATGAGAAATGTGTGAGAGAAAAAAAATTGATACTAAAGGCTCAGCTTAACTTGCTTTACAGTCTTTTTTAGGATAAACTCTGCCTCATTCTGGAGAAAAAGGCGGCGAATGTTCTAATCCCAATCAATAAATGAGGAATGAAAAACTGACTCACCCAGGGTTCACCCTTGGGCGGATTCCACACCATAGGGATCCCTCAGGCCAGGTTCCCTGAGTCTGTCTGAAACCCCCCCAAAGCCCTTGCTCAACTCCAGGGTGGCCTCCACAGTGATTCTGCCTGGGAGAAAAGTCAAGTTCAGAGTTACAGTTCTGTCTCAGATCGTGGGTGTCACTGGGGTAAACTTGGCCATAGTCAGCTCCCTCAGGAAACGTTCATGGAAGTGTGCAGTGAAGGCATGAAACAAACCACACTCTGTCTTCCTCCTGGACCCCTGCTTGCTGTCCACTCTAGCCCGGGTCTACACCGCCATCTGTGCTGGGCCTAGAGTGCCAAATGCCAAGCCCCTGGGGACACCTGACTCCTGGAGGGAACTAGAAAAGCCCATAAAGATAGAGTTCTTTTTACAAACAGGAAGACAGGTGCTCAGAGTTCCTGGACCAGGTGAACATGTGGTAACAGCAGCAGAGAGCAGAAGTCCTCTCCAGAGCTCGACAACCTGCCCAACACCCACCTTGCTTTCCTGGACCAGTAGCAGCTCTGTTCTGCTCTTCCCTTATCTCAGTGCTCACCTGGCCCTCTCCCTCTCCCAAAAATCCTACTCATGTGTTAAGGGCAGGTTGAAATGTTACCCTCCTCCAGGAAGTCTTCCAGGGCCTTCCTTCTATGTGTAATTTCCCTTCCTCTGTGCTAGCAAATGGCTCTATTGAAAGCCTCTCTTGGATCATTCCATCCCATTTACTTGAACTGTAGTTACCAACAACATTCTCCTCTTAGACGGGATGGTGGCAGTCTGATCTGGCTATTGAACCCCTGACAGTTCCCAACACAGGGCTTTGCACAGACTCGGGCTCATAAGTTTGAAGGATTCATTCAGGAATAACTGTCCCCAGCCCCCCATCGCCTCCTCTCAGGCTCCTCCTCTACTCTCAATGTTCTATTCTGCTTCTCGTTATAAAGTTCCCCTTTCTCCTCTTGTTATGCTTTTCTCAGCTTCCCATTCTCTTTTCTTCCTCCCTTTCTTTATATAATTAAACATATTCGTGTGAAACCCCTTAAAGATTCTGTTGGGGAGGGAGACTTTCCTCTGCCCTTCAAAAGCCCTCTAATTGGACTAAGACTCAAGCTGACAAGAGACAAGCAGGAGGAAATCAAATTTAATATTGTGCACATGGGGAATCCACACAGATACCAAAGATTCCAAAGACCGTCGAAATGAGGCATGTATGTCATCCTGAACTAAGGAGAAGGGGACAGGAGTCTGGGACTTCAAAGGGAAAAATTGTAATTCACAGGAAAATGAAAAGGAGTAAATGTTTGGTAAACAAATGTGTCCTGGGGACACTTGGAAACCATGGGACGTAGAGGACTTTGATCAAACAGGCCTTGCTAGGTTCCTTCCTGTCTACCACACCTAGATCATACCATAATGTAGCTCTTTGTGGTGACAGCTCTCTTTCTGGAGCGGGTCCTCTACCTAAATTCTTTTTAGACAGTTGTGGGGGAGGCAAAGAGCTTTCCTTGAATCTGCTCAGTTTCAAATGCTCATTTAAAAAACTCAAAATAATCTTCATGCCTAAGTGGCCCATCTTGGGCACCGTGCCCTTGGTCCCCACAATTTTTCAGTCTATCAAAAGCTACAGGCTCTCCGCTCAGGAACCAGGCACACATGCTCGTGGATCTCCACTCACTGTTACAGACAGCTTCAGGGGCTCATGGATTCAGGAGCCCGTCCACGGACTCCAGGTGGGAAAACCCCTGATCTCAATTTACCCCCTCTCCTTTTGTCATTCATCCATTCACTCAGTCATTCCCCAACTATTTGTCGATCAGCTATCACATACCAGGCCTATCTACCCCATCCTTGCCCTCAAAGGTTTACTGTTAAATAAGGCAGACTGACATTATTTAAACAATCAAAGAAATGAATGTAAAACATTTGTTGAGGAAAGTGCTACAAAGGAGGGTGCATGGTCTGATGAGATGTTGTAACGGGGGAACACTCCTTGCCGGGAGGATGAGGGCAGTCTTCCCCGAGGAGTGAGGAAAGCAAAAAGATGAAGTGGACAGCTTACAGAGAAAAGGGACAGAGGAAACAGGTGCATAGACACCCAGGTAGGAAGAATGGCAAGAAGGCTGAGGGAGTGTGGGGGATATGGTACAAGATGTGGCTCTGGAGCAGCTCAGGACAGACCACTGGGGCCCCGATCAGATGAGGGTATTTGTATTTCTCCAATAAGCAACCAAAAGAGAGAAGCGATATTAAATTTGATTCTATTTGCACCTACTCCCCAAATCCATCCCTACTCCCTTACTTGCAGGCAATGGTCGTCAGAGAATTTAAAAACGGTCATTAATAATTTACTCATCACTTATTGAGTGTCTACTACGTGCTAGGTGGTGGCAGTCAACTATCAACATGACCGATATGGTCTTTCTTATTGTGTATCTCACCAGTCCTCTGGTAGAAGGCTAGGGAGACACCATATTGGTGACCCAAAGCACCATTTAGATGGGTGCAGTGATTCCAGTGATGTCTTACTGTTACAAAAGCCTTTACTTACACTACCTCTGGTTCCCATGATGGTGAGTAAACTCACTGGTCGGGAGCATTCCTTGGAACTCCCAGCCTCTAAGAGCTGGGGCTCATGAAATTCTTCTCCTTCCTGGAATTCTGATGGGAAGTCAACTGTGCAATAATCCAGAGATTATTCCCTTAATACTCTTGGTTGAACAAACGAAAGATCAAATGAACAGATGCATTTGTGTTAGAAAACGAGGTTCCCACACTCAACAGAAGGTCTTTAAGAGATTTAGCCTTTTGCTATTAGGCCAAAGGAGTGGGGTTGGAACAGAGAAATAAAGATGGGTTAATATAAAAACCAAAATCCAAATCAAAACAAAGCAATGAAGAAAGTCAGGATGCCCTTACCTCAGTATATTTGCAAACAGGACTTCTGGAATTGGGCAAGAGGCACAATTTCTGAGCATATTGTAAAGTTGAGGAGGAAGTGAGGGCTCCTTCGAGAGGCTCACATTCCAGACAGCTCTTTCATGGCCCTAGGTTAGAATTTTTTTTTTTTTTTTAATGTGCATCAACTCACAGACTGGGGTTAGTGGATTATTCACAAAACCAGGTCTCTGATGTGTGTGGCACCAGAGCAGTGAGCAAAGAGCTGAGGTGACAAGTCCCTGTGGTCCCAAGAGTGAGTAAGTAGATGGCGACCAGGCAAAACCACATTTGGGAAATCGTCTGTCCCCTTCCCACGGCATCAATAACCCAGAGCTGATTGCATTAGAACTTCAGAATCTAGGACTCCACAGCACAGGGAGAAAAGACACAATGCCAGACAGCAATCTGAAACAAATCATGTCTTTTATTAGCTCTACTACCCCCCCTCCCCAAATTTAATGGGATTAAACCATGAAGAGGCCAGGCTACTTTCCTGCTTATTTTTAGCAATGTCAATGAGAGGCCCAGCAGGGACATCCTGTTTTTAATTAAACTTGAAGAGCCTTATTCTCAAATCTGGGTAAACACAGAGCTATGGGTTGCCCAAGAGCCCAGCTCTGGCTCTGCCCCTATATAGGCTTGGGACAGTTTTCTGCCCTGCAGCCCGGGGTCTCACCAGCTTCCTTGTGCCCTATATTTTTCTTCCTTTTTTCCTCTGAATGAACCACTTCTTGGAATTCTGGAAAATTAGGAGTCACGTCTGCACTGATAAAAGTTGTAGGATTAACGGAGGGCAGGCACAGTGCCAAGAGTCAAACTTGACCTTCTCTCTCTAAAGGAAACCAGACCGTCTTTTTTCACCAGATGGAGGGTCTTCTAACAGGACATCCAAGGCCGAGTGACAACTGACCAAGGGCAGAAGTTAAACGGTACAGGGTGGGGGGTTGCTTTGAGATTCTAGATAAAGAACAGCACCCCACTTAGAAGAATATTGCACATCGGGAAATGAGGGTGGAGAGAGGCCGTGAGGATCTTTCTTAGAAACACTTTTGAAATAGGATCGAAGTCTGTGTGTCTGGAATGGTGTCAGTGGTTTCTTGTTCAGAGTGAGAAGAACACCTGAAGTCAGTAACTTCCCTAATGTTCTATGCAGGTGCTGTAGGTACCTTCACAGGGAGAGGGTGAAGGGAGAAGACCCTGTCCCTTTTCCACCAAAGCCGCTCCATTCCTATTTTAGGTTCCATGTAAGATTTTACTTGAAAAAAGCAAACTCATTGCCCTCAAAATCCTGTGTGTGTGTGTGTGTGTGTGTGCGCACGCGCGCACACATGCACATGTGAATAGCCCTGCCATCCACCCTGTGGTGCAAAGACATCTTTGGTACCTCTCTGCCATCTATCTCCATTTCTAGGACCCAGTGAATCTGTCTCCTTAGTATTTTCTTAAATCTATCATTCTTCCTGTCACTGTCCTCTTTTAAGTCAGCAGTGATACCCATCATTCTTCGATATGGGCAATTAATATTTGTTTTCAATCTTACATTAAGTGCAACGCAAAAGCAGCTTCAAAGAGCCCTATCCGAAGAGGCCTTTTATGGTCCCTAACAGACATTCCAGAGCTGTTGTATTCTAGGCCTCCATGTTTGGGGGGTTGGGGGGCAATGATGAGTTTGATTCGGGAATACTGACCTTCAAGTGCCAGTGCAACATCTCGGTGGAGATGTTTACTAAGATTTGGACGTAACAAAGCTGGAGATCTGGAAGTAATCAGTTGTTTCCTGCATAAATTGGGGCTAATAAGGTTGGCATGAAGATTCAATGAGATCATGCACGTGCACGGAGTTGAACAGTATCTTGCAAAACTTCATGTCTACCCAGAGCCTGGTAAGGTGACCTTATTTGAAAATAGGGTCTTTGACAATGTAATCAGGTAAAATAAGATCATGCTGGATTTGGACGGGCCCTAATCGATCCAGCAATTCAAAGGAAGGAAAGTTGGACACGGACACACAGGAAGAATGTCATGTGATGATGGAGGCAGAAGCTGGAGTGATGCAGCTGTGAGCCAAGAAGTGCCAAGTGTTACCAGTCACCACCGATGCTAAGAGGCGTGAAACAGATTACCCTCCCTGCTGGAGTTCCCAGAAGGAACCAACCTTGTCCCTACCTTGATTTTGGACTCTGGCCTCCAGAACCCTGAGAGAATACATTCCTGTGGTTCTACGCTTCCCAGTTTATGACAATTTGTTATGGCAACCCTAGGAAACTACCACAGCATGGAAAGCACTCATCATTATGCTCAACCCACCGCAAACACTGATGAGAGGAGACTTCTTGGAGGGAATGACAGGAAATAAGGGCTGTAGCTGGAACTCTGAGAGTATCCATGTTCAGGGAGCCGAAGAACGAAGAACAGTCCACAAAGGACATTGGAAGGGAAGAGCCAGAGAGGGCTGCCTCACTCACATTGCCAGATGGCATACTGGATGCTAAGAGTTAAACTCTTGTCATAAGATTAATCCCCTAATAAGAAAGGGATAAACCAAACACAACTGGTAAGCGTGAAGATTAGTCCTGAGAGGAAGCCACTAGCCGAAGCAATTGCTTTAGAACTTCCTCCAGGAAAGAAATCGAAGGTGCACGCCAGGGTCATATCCGTGGTCCACATTCATAACTGAGAATTAGGTGAGGGTGTGGACCTGAATTCCCAGGTACCGTATCAAAATAGATTAGAAGCTCTTGTCTCACCCCTCACTCTTTTTCCCCCAGAATCAAAAGGGCACAGTGTTTTAGGTCTCCAGGAATATATTAAAATTGACCTAGTGTCTATGACACCAATTTAGAACGATGATCGGGAGGAAAAATGCAAGGTGCCACTCAGGAAGTGGCTCTTAACGTAAAGAAGGTTTCCCGGTCCTGACCTTGGTCCTCTGTGGCACAAATACTCACAAGCTGGTTGTGCGAAAGGTCAGTTGGTGATCTTGCAACCAGCTGGGACTAATCTGTGCATTCGTGTGGTGCTCCTGGAGGGCAAACCTGTGCCCCGTCCCCCTGATTGGGAGTCTCTCTCTCTCTGCCCCTCCCCCGCTCATTCTCGAGCTCTCTCTCTCTCAAAATAAATAAACATTTAAAAAGAAAAAAATTCCAATACTGCTAAAAGAAACAAAAATGTATCTTCTGTGATGAGCTGCCAATATACTCCCAACCTCCTTCCTTCAGGTCTCATTCATTCAAAAGGTATAAAAAGGTAGACTAAGGGTGTCCTGAAGTTCATTTGCCTTCATCAAAAATGCCAATTAACCCTGAATCATAACTAGGAGGAAGGGTCTGATTCCAAGACAGCATACTCTCCCTGGGAGTGCTGTGGTCCCATTGATGGATCCTCCAATTCAGTGTTCTCTTACCCCCAATGTCGAAGCCATCATTAACATCCAAGTAATAAATATGCTAATTAGAGCACTTTCAACCTGGTCTTCAAAGTAAGTTCCCTGAGGACTTTTAGGGATAATATTATGTCAGCCTGTGTATTCCTCTCCGAAAGTCTCCTGTGTATTTCCTTTTCGAAAGTCTCTAACTTGAACTTAAGGACAAATCCAGCCAGGTCTTCCCCAAAGACTCCCA
Organism: Lynx canadensis; assembly: GCF_007474595.2. Classification (NCBI taxonomy): domain Eukaryota; kingdom Metazoa; phylum Chordata; class Mammalia; order Carnivora; family Felidae; genus Lynx; species Lynx canadensis. Next base: position 35,736,902 of record NC_044320.2, on the reverse strand, counting down.
ATGCGTGAAGTATGCCTGTGGGCTCAGGTCAACCACTTTGGGCTTGGGGGATCCCTAGTGCCAACCACATTCTCTCCTGGAAAGCTGATCTTTCTTTTACCTGAGTCCTGTGAGCAACAGAGTAGCCCAGAAGTTTTAGTTATTCTCAGATGGCCTAGTGTTTGGTAGAAAAGATAACAGGTGAAGAAGGTCAGGAACTCCTAAAGTCACCTGAACAAAAATATCTCTTCTGTGAGATCCACCAATTGAAGGTGTGGGGTTACCTCCCTCTTCTTTGTCAACATACTTTTTATTACTAGGTAAAACTTAACTTAAAACTTAATAGGAGATTCTATCTATTACCTAGTCCTTTAGGAAATGACCTTCCTTTATTTAGGAGGCAAACATCCTGTCCTAGCTCTGGAAACTGTGTTAGGATAATGGTAGCCAACATTTATTGAGTGATACCCTATGACAGGCACCGATCTATGTGCTTTGCTTGCAATGACTGTCTGACCTTAGCAATTACCCATGAGGCAGGTGTTATGATTAGTTCCAGTTCACAAATCACGAAAACAATGCACAGGAAGGTTAAGTAACTTGCCCAAGGAAGAAAAAGGAAAAGGGAGATTAAAAAAGAAGAGAGGCAAAGTGATATTGACCTGTTTTACACAAGACACCCATTCTTTTTTTTTAAGTTTTCTTTTTTAAGTAGTCACTACACCCAACGTGGGGCTTGAACTCACAATACCCAAGATCAAGAGTCGCATGCTTTACCAAATAGGCCAGCCAAGAGAAAGACACCCATTCTCACGTGCCAATCCTTCCCTTGGCTCCTGCTCTATCTTTGTTTTGGATATGGGCGATCCCTTTTTGTCTCAGCCTATGATTTTCATGTAGTTATAAAGGTAATGCAATGCAGCTTATATACGCCTAACCAATGACAGTCCTGTAGTTAAAAACTTGTTCTTTCAAGGGTCCCAGTTACTTCCTGAGAACAGAAGGGGGCTAATTTAACTCTATGTTTTTTCTACATTCTCTCCCTGGGAGTGCTGTGGTCCCATTGATGGATCCTCAAATTCAGTGCTCTCTTACCCCCAACATCCCAGGGAAGGTCCAGGCATTCATGGCCAAATCAGCAATGTCACTCTTTGGCTCACTCGGCCCCTTCCTCGGCCCCTGTGCTGTGAAGGGTGTAGGTGTGCAGACCTATCTCCACCTGGGCTGATGCACAGACAGGAAGCCTTCTCCCTGCTCTTGTAGCGGAGGGCTGACCCTAGCTCCCACCCAGAGGAGAGGCTCTGCTGTAAAATGGGGAAAAGTCAGAGCTGTGGTCTGGCTCATGACTCCCGAGAGGCAGTTTTGATGCAATAAAACACTGGGCCTAAATCATGTTCCTAAATTTGTCACTTAAAAAAAAATAAGCATGTGAATGTAAAAATGTTCAAGACTCTAAAAATAAATCTGTGTATGTTTTTCATCCAGATGTTGATATAGCACAAAATTATTTTTTTAAAAAAGGAAAATATCTGCATTTTAGTATATGTGGCAGACTGAATAATGGTCCCCCACAAGATGTGCCTGTCATAATCCCTAGAACATGTGAATATGTTACCTGATACAGTAAAAGGGACTTTGCAGATGTGATTAAGTTAAGGACCTTGAGACGGGGGACCAGTCCTATCTGGCTGGTCTCAGTGTAGGTGCAATGGTCTTTATGAGTAGAAGAGAGAAGAGAGTGAGATGCCCAGGAAAACGCTCGTGTGAGAAGGACTCAGTCAATCTACTATTGCTAACTTTGAGCGTGGATGAAGGAGGCCACAAGCCAAGAAATGCTTCCCCCATAGGTTGCATCCCATGGACGCCTTGATTTTGGTCCAGTAAAACTAATTTCAGACCTCTGACCTGGAGAACTGTAAGATAACGACCCCGTTGTTTTAAGCAACTAAGTTTATGGCAATTTGTTACAGCACCAAGAGGAAACTGCCACAGTGCAGTCAGCGTGACAGAGACCAAAGCTTGTCACCGTAAGCCATTCTGTGGACACTGACGCCTAACTGAGAAGCAACATCAGGGAAGAAAAACACTAGAAAATGTAGGCAATACTACACTCCATTCATTGTCAAGCCTAATTATAAACTTGTTGGGACCCCAGTCTACACCCCGCCCGGTTTTAGTGTCTGTAGGTGAACACCACAAATTTGCATTTTATTAAATTGCTTTGCATTGCTGAGTCTTGGAGGAGCAGAAGTTCGGTCAAGAATTTATATATCGATCCTTGTTATCAAGCTGTAGGTTTACTCACTTTAAGAAATAGGACCTTAATTTGTGAATGCTTCTGCTGGCCTCCAGCCTGCTCTCATCTCCTCATTCTCTACCATATATTTGCCCGCCTGCAAAGCAGAAACCCAATGGGACAGTGACTCTCTGAAGTACATGCACCCCTGCAAAGGTACTTCCTCAATGGTGCAGAGCAGCTGGAACCAAAAAAAGAGAAAGAGAGAGAGAGAGAGAGAGAGAGAGAGAGAGAGAGAGAGAATCCGCACGAGGATACACAACTTCTTGGGACAGGGTCTGGAGTTTGGGCTTTCAGAATGGGGTGAAAAAAGAGAAGAAAAATAGGAAGGGAAGTTTGGCAACATCCTACACATTCCAGTTCATCCACTGGAAACTTGGGATTAGCATTAGAATGAGACAGAATACATGAATCGTCAGTTTGCAAAGTAGCAGAATAGAATAACATAGCCCTTAATAGGAAAATGATTCTAAATGTAATTTAATCTCATTGGCAATTTGGAAGTCGCCTCAAGGTGCCACAGTATTTCCTCCCCACGGTGGGGGGTGAGTCGTGAATGTCAATCCTCAGGGTGCTGTAGGAAACTCCATTTGCAGGCTCTGGAAAAACCCGTGCTTACCAGCACCTTCCGCACATTCTCTGCAATGTTCTCACCCTCCCTTGCAAACCAGAATTCCTCAGCCCAGGGAGAGTGTCTGTATTCCTCCCCTACTATTTATTCCCAGCTACTTAGCAGTGCTTCAGGGCAGGTGTGAAACAAAATGGGTGCTGGGTTTGATTTTCAGAAGCCGGTGGGGTCCAGAGGGTTCTCCTTGACTGGGGGTCAACATATTCATTAATACTGGCCACCACATCATCGACCAGGAGAACTGTGCAAAAAATGTTAAACAGGAGCTAACACAGTGGCTAACAGGATTTTTTTTTCTTAGATCCCAATCAGGAAGTAGTTCTCTTCAAAAGGAGAATGTACTCGCCCCTTTTTCTGCAGTGAGGCAGAGGACATGGCGGAAAGTGGGGGGGGGGGGGGGGGGGGGGGGGGGGAGGGGGGACAGAGCACAGCACGATGCCCAGATAAAAAAGGAGAGAGAAAATAAAGCTAATGAAAATGAGTCCCATTTGAAATTTAAATTTTTGTTTAATTAGCAAAGATTAGGAAAAATCAGAAAAGTGCAATGACCTGGGACGCCCTTCAGTCACTCAGGGAGCATGTTTGGAAAAACAATTTGGCACAGTGTCAAGTGTCTCAGAAATCAATGCTCCTTCCCTTCGGCTCAGTGATTGCAATTCTGGGAATCCACTCTAAGGGAATAGTCCCAAATATAGAAAAAGCTTCATGCACAAGAATTATCTGTTATTTTATATTTAAATGTTACAGTATCATATATAATAATAAAACGTGGAAACAACCTAAATATCCAACAGTAGGGGAAGAGTAAGTAAATTATATCGTATGACTATTATGCAGCTATTAATGTATCATTATTGGGGCACCTGGGTGGCTCGGTTGGTTGAGCATCAGACTTTGGCTCAGGTCATGATCTCATGGTTCGTGAGTTCAAGCCCCGCGTCAGGCTCTGTGCGGACAGCTCAGAGCCTGGAGCCTACTTCGGATTCTGTGTCTCTCTGCCCTCCCCCAGTCGCACTCTCTCTCAAAAATAAAAGAAACATTAAGATTAAAATATCATTATTAAAAGTTTTTATAACATCAGGGGCGCCTGGGTGGCTCAGTCGGTTGAGTGTCTGACTTCGGCTCAGGTCAGAGCTTGGAGCCTGGAGGCTGCTTCAGATTCTGTGTCTCCGCCTCTCTCTGCCCCTCCCCCCACTCACGCTCTGTCTCTTTCTCAAAACTAAATAAACATTAAAAAAATTTTTTTTAAGTTTTTATAACACGACAAATGCCTCTATTACTATGTTGAGTGAAAATGGCAAGATGCAAAATTTCATATACATTGTGAAGTCAGTTAGATATTTTTGAATGCATGGAAATAAGAACAGAAAATATTATTTTCTACTATTAGAAAATTATTAGCAGTGATTCTCTTTGTGGGAGGAGTGGGATTATGGAAAATTCTTCCCTTTTGTTTTTATATTTTCCTACACTGCTCATATTTTTACAGTTGAAATTATATTTTTCATGCATTTATCCTTGGGGGAGGGGAGAAACCCTTTATTCTTGCTTAAGATCCCATCTCTGGGGGATTAATTTAACACACCGTATTCAGATAGTCGCTGCTCTGGGTGAAGGAAGAGGCACAGAAAGACCTGGTTGGCAGATCTTGGAGAGTTAACTAGTACAAAGGTCAGTCGGATTCCTGCTCAGCACCCGGCTCCGTGTGCACCTGTCCTCTCTCACTGCCCATGCAGGTCCAGGCCCCCTGGCCCAGGAGCAGACCCCAGGCCTCAGCTACAGTAGCTCAGTGACAAGTCAGTCGCGTGGGTCTCTTTTGGCCCTGCCCTTAGTTTCTGTAACCGGGTCTCCGGGGTTCCTTGAAAGCAAGTGCCCCTCTGCCTCCATCGTCAACCCCACCAGCAGCTTTCCGGCTCCTTGTGTTATATGCCCCCTCCCTTCCAGAGCCCCACCTGTTCCCCCAGGGGCTGCAGATCTATCCCTGAACCCAGACGTCCTGGAATGAGTGCTGGCTTCTGAGACGAGCCCTCCAGGAAGCCAAATGCCCACTCTCTTGGACCGCTGTCTGCTTCCAGATGCTTCCCTCTTGGGCCCGTTTGCCTGCCAAGATGGTGAGTGACGGCCAGCCCTCCCCAGTGCTGCCCACCCACCTAGTCCTGCTTATTGCCTGCAGCTGTCCTGATCCTCCCCTCAGCTATGTCCCAATCTCCTTAAGCTCCTCTCTGGGTCCCACTCTGCTGATCAAACTGTTAGTCACCATAACCATAGCTCCTTACGCCCCTTCCCAATCTTCCCTTGGGGTCTGACAGGGAAAATGTGGCAGACAATAGGGCCCACTCTCCTGTTCCACTCAGTATGTACTCTGGGTGAGTGATTTGGAGGACTTGATTCTTTACGATGTTTGTATCTCTGATGAGACAGAACCTAGTCTAGAGATCCCGGCTTTCATTCAACAGTCTTAAGAAAGTTGGGGGCACCTGGGTGGCTCAGTCAGTTAAGCATCAGACTCTTGATTTTGGCTCAGGTCATGATCTCAGGGTTTGCGAGTTCGAGGCCCACTGACAGCACGCAGCCTGCCTGGGATCCTCTCCGCAATCTCTGCCCCTCCACCACTCATGCTCGCTTGCTCGCGCTCTCTCTCTCTCTCTCTCTCAAAATAAATAAACTTTAAAAAAAGAGTCTATGAAAGTTGTAAATTAATGATGGTGGTGATGATGAGCTTTTCTATATGGCTGGCGCTGTGCTAAGCACTGAACATAGACAGTCACATCTAATCTTAAAGTAACCCCACAACATGGGTGGGAACCACTGGCAGTTCCATTTCACAGATAAACACACTGAGGCTCACTTAGGTGAATTAAGTTGGTCAGAGTTACAGAGGTAGTGACTGAAAGAGGCAGGGTTTGAAACCCAGGCCAGAAATTGATCATTAGACACCACTCTAGGGGATAAAACCCCAAAGGTTCGAGGGGTGCCTGGGTGACTCAGTCAGTTAAGCGTCCAACTTCAGCTCAGGTCATGATCTGGCAGTTTGTGAATTCAAGCCCTGCACCAGGCTGCTTTAGATCCTAGAGAGAGATCCCTTTCTCTTTCCTCCCCTGCTCACATATGCTCTCTCTCTCTCTTAAAAATAAATAAACATAAAAAAAAAAACCCAAAGGTGAGAGGTCCAGGCAGGTCACTGGGATGGGTGGATGGAGGGGCCGCAGGGAGAATGATCACCTGAGGAGTGTATGTCCATTTGTAGGGTGGGGGTCACCACAAAGCACCAGGGGAGTAAGGCCAGGCAAGATTGGGGGCCCAGGGTTGCCAGATCTGAGTTTTCAAGAGATGCCAACCAGTGTGCGTTTTTGTGTGCAATCTCCCTGTTCTAAAACATGGGTTCAACATTTTCAGAAACACTGGGTTGGCCACATCAAAGCCTAGATGGGCACCAGTCCCCAACCCACACAGTGCTATACTGTGCACCTCCCAGTCCTTACCTGTGACTCCTGCTCTTCTCTTTGTAAAGGGTGAGGGCTACGTACCTGCACAATCTCTAGCATTTCTGCCTTGCTGATGTAGCCGTTTCCGTCCAGGTCATACATGCTGAAGGCCCATTTCAGCTTCTGTTCCAGCTTCCCCCTCGAGGTCACACTCAGGGCTATGATGAATTCTCTAAAGTCTATCGTCCCATCTCCATTGGCATCAAAGGTGCGGAAGACATGCTCTGCAAATTTGGAAGCATCCCCATAAGGGAAAAAGTTCCCGTAAATTTTCTTAAACTCTTCCATTGACAAGTGTCCACTGGGGCAGTCTCTCAAGAAGCCTTTATACCATTCCTGGATCTCGTGCTCTGTAAAGTCTGTGCTTTCCAGCAAATCCTGCATGACCTCTGGGCGAAGCTTGCTGTTCTGTTTCCCCATCCTGGCAGCGAGAATTCAGCTGCAGATAGAGAAGAATATAAATCATTTTTAGACCTGTTCTTTAGAGGCACGCTTTGTCATTTGTGATTGTTCCTTTGGAAAAAAAGAAACAAACTCTTTTAGTCCAATAACATTGTCTAGGATTTCCAACTCAGCCAAACAAAATGGTAGAAAGACAGACAGAAAATGCAGAGCAGAAATACCACTGCCCAGAAAACTGTTCATGTCTTTCGTACAGAGTCACTCTTGGAAACTGTAGATACATAATGAAAGAAAGAGGGAGAAAAGGAGGTGGGGGAGAAGAGAGTGACAGAGAAATTGGCTACTTATTTCCACCTTTTCTATTTGCAAGAGGTCTACTCTGCCATTAAGAAGTCTGAGGCTCTAACACACCCAATCAAAGTATTAGTAGGGAGAATTTAAGAAGAACTGGGAGAGAGAGAGAGAGAGAGACAAAAGAGGTAATTTACCATGTTTTACTGCTAGAATATTTCCAAGGCAAGTGCTGCTTAGACACCTCTGAATACTATAAACACAGATATGAGTAAGGAAAATAGAAACCTTCTAACACCATTAAATGCTACCAAACTAGGTCATTTATTAAGATTCACAAGGTCAAGACACTGTCAACATTAGGTTCAGATGGTAGAGATGAGGCTTGTTTATGTGTATGCTTCTGGAAGAGGCCAAACTTTCCTTTTTAAATACAAAGAACTTTATATTCTCCTATTATAGCAGTAGCTCACATCCACAGCAAAATAGTAAAATAGCACAGCAATGCTGAAAGAAAAAAGGTAGCATCATTTCAGATCTTAACGCTTTGAGATAGCCCTGCTAGCATTTTGGTGTGCGTCCTTCTAGATTTCCTATATGCAAGTTTATCTAAATGTACTATTGACATATACTTTAATACATCTACTTTTCAAAAAACAAGGATATATTTGGTTACCTATTTTTAAACTTAACATAGTGTGGGGGACAAAGACAACTTTTATTAGATGGGAAACAAGCCTATAATTATCATCTTCCTATTCACAGAGCCATTCAGCATTGATTGGGCACCGTGTACGGGGCATGTGTCTGGTGCTGTGAAGGCAAAGAAGACTGAGATGTGGCCCCTCTTTCTTAAGGGGCCCCCTGCTGCCTAAGTTCAAAAGCAGGGGTGGCAGTGAGGGGACAGTGTATTCGAGACCCATTCCCGGTTACGAGGGGAATGGATATGGTGCAATGACAGGACATAGAAAGGATCCCCGAGCCCAAAGGGGGCATCGGTGCCATCGGAAAAGTCTTCTTGGGGAAGGTGATATCTGAGCTTAGTTCCCATCTGCAAAGTCTTAATAATTTGAGCAGTTACATTTTGCATTTTTCCTATATTGGGAAAAAAAAATCCCAAAAGTAAAGCTTGGAAAATTATGGAATACATGAAACACAACACATACCCATTTTAATCATGATTCCCAATTTTCTCTGAGATTTTCTTGTGTGGTGTTTATTTGTTAATGTCTGTCTCCCTCCCTCTGTAAGGTCAGCCCCTTGAGACAGAGTCTCTACTGAGGTCACTTTGTCTCTCCAGGGCCCCCACAAATAACACTTGGTGAGATAACGAACAAAGGAGCGACCGGCAGACAGATAAATAATTACAACAGGGAAGTGCGTAGTAATATTCCAAGAAAAGGAGTCTTTCTGTTACAGTGGGGAGGCCCTGGCTGTCAGAATGCTATTTGAGTCACTAAAAATATCTGGTTAAGGCTTGGTTTTGGAATGTCTTTCTTTCCCCCCATTTTACTGAAATATAATTGACATATACATTGTATATATTTAAGAGGTACAACGTTAATGACCCACTACTACACCGATCATCATGGTAACTTTGGTTAACATCCATCACCCACATAGGAATGATTTTCTTTTTTTAAAGCTTTTCTTAAGTATGTTTATTTGTTTATTTAGAGAGAACGTGTGTGGGGAAGGGTCAGAGAGAGGGAGAGAGACCCAAGCTGATAGTGCGGGGCCTGACACAGGGCTCGAACCCACCGACTGTGGGATCGTGACTTGAGCTGAAATCAAGAGTCAGATGCTTAACTGACTGAGCTACCCAGGCACCCCCAATTTTTTTTCTTCTGATGACAGCTTCTAAGTTCTCTCTTAGCCACTTTCAAATATGCAATACAGTATTGTTAGCTATTGTCACCAGGCTGTGCATTATAGCTGTAGGATTTATTTAATAACTAGAAGTTTGTACCTTTAGCACCCGCTAACACAGGTGCCCCTCCCCCACTGTCTGGGATCTCTTACACTGAATTGCCTGTATACCTGTCTTTTGCCCCCACTAAAAATAAATTCTAGAGGGCAGCGTTTGCACCTAGCAGTGCTCAAACTTCTTGTTTATATCCATAGTCCAAGAACAACACCAAGCAATCTTAGTAATTGACGAGTTGACTGGTTTTATTTCCTGAGTTCCGCACTGGAGGCAGAACTGGCTTCACTCTCGCTCTTAGGCAGGGACCCCGGAAGGGTAGTGAGAACAGGGCACCCGTCCTGTTAACAGGACCAACAGGTGCAGGAAGGTCCCCTTTTACGTGGAATCTGGCAAACCCGATTTTATGCAAGAGCAAAATTAAACTACAGCTCCAAACAAAGTACAGTTTACAAACTGAAACTTTCAGTAGCTCTCATTTCCCTCGTGTATCTCTTTTTTCTGGAGGGAGAAAAACAAAGCTAGGCTGGTTCGTATTAGAATTTTAAAACTATCATTTAGTTGCTAAGTTGGCAATTTGCCTGAGGCAAGAACTCAGAAACATGAGGTAATGCATAATACATGGGTTTACAGAGCTCCGAAACATTTTTTATGAAATTTATAAGTAATTTCACATTTTCCTCTTTGGAGGGGGGTTCTTTAGAGTACAGCTCTTTGGTGTGGTGTTCAATCAAATCACCATTACTATTCTCTGGTTCTGTGCAAATCACCATGTGCCCAGCCCTAGGAAAAAAAATACCATTTTGATATTTAAATCTACTTTCTTAAAGAATGATTGATTTTTTTGGAGATACAAAACACTGCTTCTTTACAACTAAAGTTCCTTTCCCAACATTTAAAAAGTACTTCTCACTTATTAGATGTTTTTGCACTAGAGACAAATTGCCTCAACATTTTGGCTAAGTCTCCCATCGAGACTGATCTGTGTGCAGCTATTTTCCAGTAAACAGTAATTAAACCACATTTACAAATCCATTAGCACAGAAAGGCCATAACACAAACAAGGCAGAAGAGCATGGAATAAGTTATTTGGGAAGCTGTGCTTGCAATTTAGTCCAGAATTTGTTTCAGTAGATAACTACAAACACTTTACCAAGTATGATGTCTGAACTTGAGAAAACCATCTGGACTTGGTTAGACTGTACAACGAAAATCTCAGGGGACATACGATAGAGTCTCTTTCCCTGGGGGAGGAGGGGAAGAGAGAGGAATGCCTGAAAATACCTTTTTCTTTTGGAAGACAGGAATTTCTGCCTGTTTGAGTTGAAGAGGAGATAAAAATACCATCACAGGGAAATGCTGCATTAATTAGCAGTCCCGGAAAAAATCGTCTGGAGACAAAAGTCGCACATCAGGTCAAATCCTTTTCATTACTCCATTTGGTTATTAAAACATTAACTCTGTGCTGGTAGAACACAGTGGGGAAAAACTCAGGCCCTGGAATAAAAATGCTTGGGTTGAAAGCCTGGCCGAATTGTTGACTAGCTCTTGGGTAATTCGCTTAACTTTTTGGGGCGCCTCAGTTTTCTCATCTGTAAAATGAGTTCAGTAGTAGGAGTTCATATCTCACTGATTTGATGTGAGAGTTGAGTGAGGAGGCAGTCGTATGTGTAAAGCACTGAGTCAGGGCCAGATGCTGTGGTAAATGTCCTTGATGGCCCTTCCTCCATTATTGTGTTGAAACTTTGAAGCACTGAGTGAACAGCTTCCTCCATTTTATAATGGAGGAGCAAAAAATGAAAACTCAGAGAGGCCGAGTGACTTACCCCACATCACACAGCTTATGAGTCAGACAGCCAAGTGGTAACTTTGGCCTCGCACTTGGCTGTCCACTGGTTTTACCACTACGTTCTACTAACTCTACTAACTCTGTGGACAGAGCACAGAGAGAAATTAAGACAACGATGCCATAAAAAATCAGAAAGAAGTAGTTAAGAGAGAGGACACAACCTCCTGTTAGCACTCATCCATTTCACAAATAGGGGCTAACTGTCTCCTAGGAGGGAGGCACGGCTCTAGGCACTGGGAATTCATCACAGACACAACCTGAGTTACAGTCTGGTGGCATGAGACATACAATAAAAAAGATAAATAAGTGAAATGTTACAGGAAACTGTTCCATGGAGAAAAGTAAAGAAGGGAGGGGGTGGAGGAATACCAGGAGTGAGTGGGTAGGTGGGTGTCAAAATTGTGAATAAGAAGCCAGAGAAGGCCCCATTAAAGTGATATTTGGATGGGGTGCCTGGGTGGCTCAGTCGGTTAAGCGTCCGACTTCGGCTCAGGTCGTGATCTTACGGTCTGTGGGTTCGAGCCCCGCGTCAGGCTCTGTGCTGACAGCTCAGAGCTTGGAGCCTGCTTTGGATTCTGTATCTCCCTCTCTCTCAGCCCCTCCCCTGCTCATGCTCTTTTTCTGCCTCAAAAACAAATAAAAACATTAAAAAAAACACTACAGTATAAAGTGATATTTGGAAAGGAAGAGACGAGGTGAAGGGGGTAGCCATGGAGATCCTGGGAGAAGACTACTCCAGGCAGAGAAAACGGCAAACAGGAAGGGTCTAGACAGGGAGCATGCTTAGCGTGTCAAGGATGTGGCTGGAGCGGAGGGCGGGAAGGAAAGCAGATGAGACCAGAACAGTAACAAGGGTCAGGTGACGTGGGACCTGCAGGTGACCTTAAGGGCTGTGACTCCCACTCTGAGTGAGACGGAGCCACTCCAGGATTTTGGCTTATATTCTAACAGGGTCTCTCTGGCTGCTGTGTTGAGAATAAACCAAAGGCGGGGTAGTGCAGAGGTGGGGAGACAGCTGGGAAGCCACTGTGATGACCCAGACAAGAGCCAATGGCGGCCGGAACCAGGGTGAGGAGAAGGAACTGGAAAGGGAGACCGAGAGGGACACCGAGGCAAAGGGAAAACACAAGGCTGACGCTGCCTGCTTGGCGGCTACGTCCTTCGTGCCCAGCTCAAGGCGGCACCGGGAAAGCATTTGGTGCAGAACAGAAGGAACCGTGGCTCTTGCTCCCTCTCTGAGCGCTCCCCGACCCGCCCTGCATCTGTGCAGGCCGCCATCTGCGGCCCAACCGCCCACTCCAAAGCCATGGGACTCCTCTGTCATTCCTTCTGCCTTTGTCCCCAAACCTGTCTCAAATCCATTACTTCTCAGCATCTCCATCGTCACCACCTCAGTCCAAACCGCCATCATCTCCGGCCGGCTGTCTGGATCGCTCTCCCCAGTGGGATGTCCCTCTTCACCCTGTGCTCCCTCTCCCCACTCCCACCCTGCCCCAGCCTCTTCCCCACGGGTCCCCAGAGTGACCATTTAAGAACACAAAACAGACTCTGTCACTCTTCTGTGTAAAGCTCTAGGAGGGCATCCCAACACACTTTGAATAAAATCCAGACTTCACTCTTGGCCCCTCAAGGCTCTGTGCGAGCTGCCCAGGCCACCTCTGACTAATCTCTCAGTCCCCTGTGCCCCCGACAGGGCCCATCTTTTAACTATAAGGGCCTTTGCTTCAGCGCCCTGAGAAGACCTTTAAATAGTAAATATATCTCAGCCCTTTAATGTATATGTCTATATATGCAAATCTTAAATATACAGAAGATACATAAAATACATATATTTACTAAATATATATTTATATATGACATGTATATCACGTATATCTTACAAATGTATAACTATTTATATACCCATATATATTTATACATATTAATTGTGGCTGAATCTGTGCTGCATTTCATTAAGTGAAATGCACACCAACTCTATTCAACATCAGCATTCTGTTCTTCAGTAGTTTATGCTGAGATGGGCCATGTGGCATTTCCCAACTTATTGTGGGTTGCATCCAGTCTCCCAGGGTCCAAAAAAATAAATCCAGGCTTAATACTGACCACAGATGAGAAAGGAAAAATACACAAGATGAGAAGACACCAAAACTACCAGCAAAGGACCATGACCAGGAATCTAAAATATAAAGTGAACCTTCCATTTAAAACGAAGAGAAAAAGGAACCACTCCTAAAAACGATGCCATGGAGAAAGGAAATGGCGAATAGTGGACAACCTTTTGGAATATAGTGCTTCCTTTTTTATATTTTGTATCTGTGGAGTGAAAGAGGTACAGCATTTCATTTCTGTGATTCCTCATGCGGTTTTACACACTCTGGGAATTAATTCTTGAGAGCCCAGAGTTAGACGTTCCAGATAAAAGTCCAACTGACCCTGGAGAGCCTGGCTAACTTCACAGAAGTCGCAGGGCAAAGTGCACAGAATTTGCAAGATGCTAGAAGCTGACGTTAGGTTTAGCGGCAATGAGGAACACGGGACCTGCGGTGGTTCCAGAAAGAGACCAGGTTAATTAAAATGTTTGCCTAGCTGGACGTGTAACCTTGACCTTCAAGAGTCGCTGTGAATTTTCAATCAATGGAATGTCTAAATGATGAAAACATAACCAGAAAAAGTTTCCTAAAGTGTAAGGTAGGAAATGATAAACATTATAGATGAATAGGAACAAGTGTTCATTTACCACGACACCAGGTATTGTAGCCATCTGAATTTTGTAGGTGGCTAAAATCCAGCAAACACATTTCTGGGGCAGTTGTCCCTGATTTTCACTGAAAAAAGAAAAAGTGAATAAATAAAACCTTAAGAGCACACTGCTCCAGAAATTTCCCTTCAATGAAACTTGTCTCTCAGTGGGAGTTTGAAAGGAGAACACACACACACACACACACACACACACACACACACACACACATATATATATATATGGACAGGGGACATACTATATCTATATAGCTATATATCTATATATATGGAATATAAGCTGATATATTTATATATAGTGGACAAATTAGGAAATAAAACAGTGGTGCAGAAAGGGAAGAATTAAAATGTGAAAGAGGGAGGATGAAGTGATATAACAGTTTCACTAAACCCGTTTCATCTTGCCCAAAGAATGTTCTCTCCTCTGGCCTCTGGTAAGATTAGCTGAGACCTATTTCCTACAAGCTCACGTGCACAGCAAAGGTGGCTTGGCTGAAACTGCCTGAAGGCCTATGTCCCGAGGCTTGCAGGATGGTCTTCTTCCCTTGAGGATGGGCACCTGGACCCGCAACCCATGACTCCTGGTCACACTCCTGGCACCTGCTCCCCTTGCAAAGAGGGAACAGGGTTGGAGATGAGAACTGAACTGATACAACAATACAGTGAGGAGGAGGCTCACTAGAGACAGCCTTGTTCTTCTTTCTGCTTTCCCCCCGCTGTGTGGTAAAGCCCAGGAAACACAGTTGGTCTTCTCAGCGTGAGCAGGGCTTACAGTCTCTGAATTAATCTGGGGCTCTCGTTCTATAGACTCTGCCTTTCAGACTGCAGAGGGCCTGGTCTTGGACTCTTTTCCAAGTTATATTTTCTACAGAAATAAAGGACAACCACATTCCTGCCGATAAAGCATATTTCTGATAGAACCTCAATAGAGCATTATCTAACAACAACCCCCTCCCCGAAATGGAAATATCATTTTTGGTTCTGCTACTTACCAAAATAATACATCATTATTGTAAAAAATGCAAGTAAGCAGGGGATATAAGAATGAGAACATGAACACTCTCACTGGGATCCAATATAACTCTACAGAAGATAACCACTATTAACAGTTGTATTTGTATATATCCTCTTAGACATTTAAATGCATATATATGAAATCTGTATACTCTAACCACAATGGGATCACACTATCCTATTCTGGAACCTTCATTTTCACTTCAAAGTATACTGTGGGGGCACCAGGGTGGCTCAGTCAGTTGAACGTCCAATTCTTGGTTTCAGCTCAGGTCATGATCTCACGGTTCGTGAGTTCCAGCCCTGCATTGGGCTCTGTGCTGGCAGCAAGGAGACTTCTTGGGATTCTCTCTCCCTCTCTCTCTCTGCCCCTCCCTTACCTGTACTGTCTCTGTCTCTCTCAAAATAAATAAACTTTAAAAAAAAAGTTTGTTAAAAGTAGACCGTGGATATTCTTTCATGTTAGACATATGGATATATCTCATCTTTTTAAATGGCCGAACCTTCATCAATTGATTCAATGGATGGTGTTGAGCACTGACCTTGAGAACAGCATTGAATTAAGTAACTGACAAAGTGTTTACTAATGTCAGGCTTACAGTCTTTTAGTATTCTACTGCATGATATTATTTAACTAATCCCTCTTGATGGACATTTAGGTTGATTCTGCTTTTCTTTCATTCCCTTGGCATTTACCTGAGTCCTGGTTCTCTAATTCTTTGGGTAATATATATTATAAAGAGGTTCTTGATGTCTTAGATAAGTACCATGATCTCTAGACCCTCCCTTCGAAATTTTCCAACAAGCCATTTTCCCTGGAGACTCTACATCTTAATTGTGAATTTTGCAAGAGTCTGCACAGCAACTAGTATCAGACTTGAAGGAGCGCTGGAAATGGACTTGGAACTCCAGCCCAGCCCCCCTGGTCTGCCTGTGTTACAGGCACACACGTGCAAGTTTAGCCTTTCTTACTTCTAGCACATAGGAGGGCATGCTCACCCTGCTCTTTCAAGAGTACATGACTATTAGCATGGAAATACCCCCTTCTCTACTTTTGGCTTAAAGACATATTTTGCCCAACAGCATCCTAAGTGCTCTGTTGCCCGATGCTCCCCTCCTGACCTTCACGTCCACTCTTCTCCCTGCTACTTCATGTCCAACTAATGGCTAACTTCCCACCACCCCCTTCTGGACGGCCAGCCATTACAGGTGAACTTGCATCATATGCTTAAAGTGCCCTTAAGTAAGTGGACAGGGGCCATACTAAATGGTCACCTTCCAGGCCTGCAGAAACTACAAAGCTATCTCAAAGAAAGTAATTGTTAGAGGGGCGGAAGTCGAGGGCTTCAGACAAAGTTAACCTGCCTGTCTGGGCTACCTTGGAGCCAGGTGTCAGGGCAATGCTGACGGCAGTAGTGGAAATAGGGGGGACCTCTGGGGGCCCTCAACACTCCTCCAGGGTTGCCAGGGCTAAGACCATACCATGGTCAACTTCTGTGGAATTCTGATTGCCATAAACATCTACTTAACTAAAGGTATTAAAGAGTCTCTTATTTAAAAGATAGGAATTATTGGGACACCTGGGTGGCTCAGTTGGTTGGGCATCCTACTTCAGCTCAGGTCACAATCTTATGATCTGTGAGTTCGAGCCCCGTGTCAGGCTCTGTGCTGACAGCTCAGAGTCTGGAGCCTGCTTCAGATTCTGTGTCTCCGCCTGTCTCTGTATCTCCCCTTCTCTCTGCCTCTCCCCTGCTCGCACTCTCTCTCTCTCTCAAAAATACATAAAACATTAAAAAAATTATAAAAGATAGGAATTATTACCTTGGGTTTTGATAAAATAATGAAGGGAAACAGTGAGCCATCATGGGCTGAGGAGGACAAATAGATTAGCCATAGGGATCTAGGCCTCACACTTAACCAGCAGTGCGAGGTACCAGAGGAGCTCTGCTCCTCATTTTTAGACATCCTCTAGGGGCCACAAATGCATTTAGCTAATTGATACAAGCCTCTCCATCGAGTCTAAGAATAGTTCGTAATTTTTAAAAAGTTCATTCAGCAAACATGTGTTTAACATCTACCGTTTCCAGGCTTAGCGCGAATATTCTTATTTAAAAACTAGCATCCTACCTGGGATAACAAAAGGGAATCTGGGATTCCGGTTGCAGGTCAAAGCAATTTCATTAATATTTATTTTCACAATTGCGCTGTAGAATTGGTGAGATGGTTATTGCATCTTCGTTTTACCCTAAGAATGAGGGGTTCAGAGAAGCTAACTGTTAAGACAAAATCATGCAGCCTGTGGCTGTGGAGAAGCAGGGTTGGAAGTCCCCTTCCCATCCCCCACACCCTTCACATCCCTGGCTCCATCACCTTTGGTGTTTGAAGGGTGGCTTCCATTGGAAGGTACAGATCGATCATGATCACTTTCTACCCCGGCCAACATGGCTGAAATATTAATGTTTGTGCACCAAACATACGTCCAGGTGAGAAGGACACTAACTAACAAAAAGACTATGAAGTAGCATCTTTTAAGTTCTTACACCTTTTGCTTCCTCCAGCAAGGTGCGTGGAAAGGGAATTGGACTTGGTAGCAGAGGAATTAAATTGAAGTCCTTATTATAGTACTGTGTTTTGTGACCTTGGGGAGGTCATTTGACCTCTCTTGGTTTCGTCCTTCTTCAGAAAGTAGGTATAAGAACACCTTTCTCCTAGGGCTGTCTGAAGGACTAAATGAGAAAAAGGAGCCCGAGTGAATCGGGAAAAGTTCAACATCGTGTCTTATATCCAACAGGTGCTTAATACACGTTGACTATTAATCTAAATGAAATAAGGGCTTGGTGGGTTGTTTACAAAGATGAGCCTTTCAGATTTGGGAACACTCTCCCCCATGCTTTAATGGAGAATTAGAAAAACAAGAGGAAGACAGTCAGTCACATGAGGGGGTGAGCTTCCAACCTGATTCACCTCCCCAGAATCACTTGCCAAATGTGAAAGAATTTGTGGATTTGCACCCAGAGAGGACTCCTGCCAGACCTCCGTGACTGAGTGTTTTCCCTGGTGGAAGTTATTACCTTAACTTGAAAGTAAGCAAGAGATCCCATTAGAGAAGAAGCTGATGGAGAGCAGGACACTTTCTTTCTTTGGTCTTCTGTCCTGAGGCAGGGAGGGCTAAGGGGGGTTTGGGCAGAATCAGAGCAGGCTCAGGGAAACCCCACAGAATTTGCCATCCCGCTCTGGGAAGGTACTAGTGCTAAAAAGTGGACTTTAATCCAGGGTCTGGCTGGACAAGACTGGTGTTTTCAGAACAAATTGGATATAAGATACCATTAACAAACATCAATGATTGATTGAATCAATTCTTTTCTACCTGGGGAAAGAAATGATTCAGGTGTTTTATTGCTTTTTTAAACCAGGTTTTCACAAGAAGATCAGAGGTGAAAAGGAGGAATAAACTGGGTTTAAAAAAAACCCCAAACTTCCATTCATCGTTGGGGGTGGGGGGAGGGAAACAGCCACAGAGAAATCCTTGTCTCTCAATTTATTTCTTTAATGTTTATTTTATTTTTGAGAGAGGGAGAGCGCGAGAGAGAGACAGAAAGACAGACAGAGAGAGAGAGACAGAGTGCAAGCTGGGGAGGGGCAGAGAGAGAGGGAGACACAGAATCCAAAGTGGGCTCCAGGCTCTGAGCTGTCAGCACAGAGCCCGACGCGGGGCTCGAACTCAATGAATGGTGAGATCATGACCTGAGCCGAAGTCAGACACTTAACCAACTGAGCCACCCAGGTGCCCCGACTCAATTTTATTTCTAATTATTGCCCAATTTCTTAACCCAGGCCTTCATCACCTCCCACCTGAGCTCAGAAATATTAACTGCTCTCCGTCTTTAACACTCTACCCGATCACGTCATGTTCCTCAAAAAGCTTCCATGTTCCCTACTGATGACAGATTAAGGACTAAACCCCATAGCCTAGCATTCCGGGTCCTTCAAGGTCATGCCCAAATTCAGAGGAATTGTCAAATTATTCACTCTACCCTGAACTTGTACACATGCTTTTATTGCCACTCTAATCCCCACAATGGTCCAATGAACAAAGCTCATGAGAGAATAAACATAAAACACTTTGTAAACGTAAAGCTGTTTCCTTAACTAGTCAATATTATAACTGTGACTCTCTACTTGTTGAATCTTACTTGGTGTTCAGATGGAGGTTGTTACTTCCTGCATTCGGCTGTCCTTCCTCTTCCAAGTGAGCATTAAGCATATCCATGGTGTTTTGTTGGTACATCTCTATACAGCTCTGAGAAAGACGCTGAGCCTGTTTCCCCTTGACTGTAGATGGTGTTACATTCCTTGTGTCGCTTTTAAGAATTCATGGGGCACCTGGGTGGCTCAGTCAGTTGAGCGTCCAACTCCTGGTTTCAGCTTAGGTCATGATCTCATGGTTTGTGGGTTCAAGCCCACAGCATGGAGTCTGCTAGGGGTTTTCTGTCTGTTTGTCTGTCTCTCTCTCTCTGCCCCTCCTCTGCTCTCTATCTCACTCTCAAATAAAAATAAACATTAAAAACAAAACAAAATAAAAGTATTCCATGAAGCAGAGGGCAGCTGGAATATTTATACGATTTTGTGTTAGGTGAATAGTAAGGTGGCTGGCAAGTATTCCTGGAGATTATTCAGTTGGTAGTAACAAAGCTGCTGTGTCTGGACTTCCCGGTGAGTCCTTCTTCTACTAAGAATGTCTGGGGAGCTGGAAATTTTCTTTGTCTAAGGCCAAAGTTTATCAGGGATAGTATTAGGTTTGGTTTTTTTCCTTACATTTTGTTTTGCCTGGGAAAGAGTGGTCTCAGGGGTAGTAGAATAGCGGTCTTTGAAGGTAGCATAGTCACTATAAGCTAGCGAAGGAAAAGAAAAAGTCCCCCAGAATATAACAACAGATACTTTGGGGGCTGATCTTACACAGGAGGGGTGATAACACACAATGGTTAAGTACATGGGTGCTGGAATCAGAGGGCCCTCAGATCCAATCCTGGCTACAAGACATACTAGTTGTATGGCCCTTAGGGACTTGTGCTTCTTCGTGCATCAGTCTCCTTAAGTGTAAATTTGGGTTTTTGTCAGGATCAAGTAAGATATGCAGTAGAGCCTGGCAAAGTAAACACTTCCCCCCCCCTCCTCCTCCTCCTCCTCTTCCCCCTCCTCCTCCTTTTCCTCCTCCTCCTCCATCACTGTTGTCGTCATTACCATTATCATCATCATCATCATGTTATTGTCTCTCTGGCCATATATCCTTCAGCTTCCCTGGTCTCCTTCCTTAAACATGCCAGGCATGTTCCCTCCTTAGGGTCTTGCACATGCTGTGGTCTTGGTCTCTCGAGTGTCCCTGTGCCCCTGTATCTTCGTGGTTCAAATGTTTCCCATATCCTCATGGCTCAAATATCCTCCCATGAGCCCATGGCTCAAATGTCACCCCCTTACATCACTATAGGTTGATAGCTTGAATGCCTTCCCTCACATCCTCATGGTTCAAATCCCTCCCCACCCATATCCTCATGCCTCATTCCTCACCTCCTTCAGGTCTACTCCAATGTCACCTTCTCAGTGGCACCCTCCCTTATCTCTTAGAAATAATTTTAACACCTCTTTCCCTACTTTGCTGACTGCCTTAACACTTATAATACACTATCAACTTAATCTTGTTTATGGTCTGTCTTTCCCCACTAGAAAAGAACTTTCACCAGGTCACAGATTTTGGTATGATTTGTTCACTACTCTATGCTAATGCTAGTGCTGAGAACAAAGCCTAGCATATAATAGTTGCTTAGTAAAAATCTGTTGAATGAACAAATAAATTACTAAATTCAATTTGGTCTCAATTGTAATTTACCCTATTTTTTCTTTGCTCCTAATCTCACAATACAGATTATAATTTTTAAAAATGTTTTAATGTTTATTATTTATTCGGGGAGACAGAGACAGACACAGCATGATCAGGGGAGGGGCAGAGAGAGAGAGGGTGACACAGAATCCGAAGCAGGCTCCGGGCTCCGAGCTGTCAGCACAGAGCCCAACGTGGGGCTCAAGCTCACAAACCGTGAGATCATGACCTGAGCCGAAGTTGGATGCTTAACCGACTGAGCCACCCAGACGCCCCCAGATGATGAAAATTTTAAATAAAACAGAGGACAGTGTTTTTGGCATCATGTGCAGCCCTTCCGGGAACCCACTCCCCCTTGCTGCTAATACTTACTGCACTCCAAGTGTATGTAGGGCACTATAACGGCTGCCCAAGGCCACAAATTGAAACAAAGCATAATCTCCTCCTGCATGAGTTTACAGGGCTTTCACATAGCCTATTTCAGTAAATCCTTGAAATGCTGTGAGAAAAGAAGGGGCAAGATTAATTACCCCTGCATTAAAGCAATTGGGGCCAAATGTCGAAAGGTTTTCCCAAGGTTACATGGCTGCCGAGCTCCAAAGGTAGAATAGAACCAGATCTTCATACTTTGTCCACTCAGCAGCCTCACAGGAGAACACACAGCAGTCTCGGGGAGGATGTTCCCAAGTGTTCGAAGATGTATGTGTGTTTGTGTGCTTGAGCAGAGCCTGCCCGCCCAGCTATTTACACTCAGGTTACTATTTACATTTCTTGTTAAGAAAAAATGAAAAAGGAAGCTTAATCTGAAAAGAGAGAAGGTGAAAATGCATCTGCAAAGCGAATAAAATACAAAAAATCTAAACAAAGGATCCCCGCCATCTCTCACAGAGAAAACTGTGTATGGTCGTTCCTGTGAGTTTACTCACTTAACGTCTCGCACACCCACCTACCCCCTTCCCAGCAGGAACCACCTAACATCTTTCACTTCTAATGAGCGACCTTATCTTTTCTGGTCCTTATGTTACAACCAACACTAAAAAACACCATAGCACTGGGCGCCTGGGTGGCTCAGTCAGTTGAGCATCCGCCTCTTTGATTTCAGCTCAGGTCATGATCTCACGGTTCATGAGATTGAGGCCTACGTCGGGCTCTAGTAAAACTTGGACTGTATGGATGGGGTTGGAGCAAAAATGATTACAATAAAAAAATATGAAAATTTCAAATGTATCCAAATAGTTTCACTGAAGAAAAAAAGCAAAAAGAAGCGTTGTATTGTATGTAGCTATTCTATCTGAATAATGGTGAAGATAAGTTTGCCAGAACTTCTCTTTCCCTTCATTAATGACTTCTGATGTGCACCAGTGTGTGAAATGATAACAATCTTATTCCAGTCCTCTGAATCAATCACTTGTTTCTTTAAGAGCAGCATTTTCCCTTATAAGAAAATTATGCAAAAAATAGGACAGAAAATAATAATACAAGAACACAGAAGCACAGTGGAATTGACACACTTCAGTGATCAAAACTGAATTGGATTCATTTGTACATAAAAGCCAAAAATATCCATTCGTCAGTCTAAATGTCCATCAACTGATGAATGGATAAAGAAACTGTGGTTTATACACACAATGGAATACTACGTGGCAATGAGACAGAATGAAATATGGCCCTTTGTAGCAACGTGGATGGAACTGGAGAGTGTAATGCTAAGTGAAATAAGCCATACAGAGAAAGACAGATACCACATGGTTTCACTCTTATGTGGATCCTGAGAAACTTAACAGGAACCCATGGGGGAGGGGAAGGAAAAAAAAAAAAAAGAGGTTAGAGTGGGAGAGAGCCAAAGCATAAGAGACTCTTAAAAACTGAGAACAAACTGAGGGTTGATGGCGGGTGGGAGGGAGGGAAGTGTGGGTGATGGGTATTGAGGAGGACACCTTTTGGGATGAGCACTGGGTGTTGTATGGAAACCAATTTGATAATAAATTTCATATAAAAAAAGCCAAAAATAAAAATTTTAAAAGCTGAACTGTAACTATGGTATGCATGTAGCTTAAATCACTTCTTTCCTTTGGGTCACGTGGACTTTACCTATGCATTAAGAGGCATATCTTTTTTTTTTGATTATGTATATTTATGTATATATCTTTTTTTTTCAATATATGAAATTTATTGTCAAATTGGTTTCCATACAACACCCAGTGCTCATCCCAAAAGGTGCCCTCCTCAATACCCATCACCCACCCTCCCCTCCCTCCCACCCCCCAAGAGGCATATCTTTAAATGCTTAAATCTGTCCTTAATGCATTAAATAACAGGATTGAAAAGTTAGAACAACACCATTCCTACCGTAAAACTGTGAGCTATGTGCTACAGGATATAAGAGAAGCCTGGAGGGCGCCTGGGTGGCGCAGTCGGTTAAACGTCCGACTTCAGCCAGGTCACGATCTCGCGGTCCGTGAGTTCGAGCCCCGCGTCAGGCTCTGGGCTGATGACTCAGAGCCTGGAGCCTGTTTCTGATTCTGTGTCTCCCTCTCTCTCTGCCCCTCCCCCGTTCATGCTCTCTCTCTCTCTCTGTCCCAAAAATAAAATAAAAACGTTGAAAAAAAAAATTAAAAAAAAAAAAAAAAAAAAAAGAGAAGCCTGGAGTAATGTCTTCATTCCAGGAGCTCCCATTTCCCTTTAAATGGTTTCACAAGAATTTCCTGAGAATGTGCTGCATACCTAGGGCGGGGCAAGATATCACGGTGGATTCAGAGGACAGAGGGATTTAAATAGGATGGAGAGAGGGAAGACAGGTCAGCTGGCAAACCAGAGAGATGGTCGCTTCACATCAGAGACGTGCTGTCTACACTCAAGGAGCAGAAGTATGCAAGGCGACGACACGTTACACATGAAACAATGAGAGCAGGAGTTCTTTTCACTACGACTTTGGGTTCAGGAGTGGGCAGGGTGATTGGATTTTGCCTATGATCCTACTCATTGAAAAAGGCAAAGGTAGCTTTATGGTCACAAGGGAACAAGAACGAGGCAGTACAGGTGAGTACAAAGTGATGCTTTTCTCTTGAACCTTCCCTGCCCCTCATCCCTCAAAAAAACCGAGCTGTGAGGGACACTACAAATTCTGAATCTGTTTTCATTTGTCACAGGTGCCAGAAGAAATATGACAACAATAAACTAAACTCTTCGTTGATTTATG
The DNA here is from genome assembly GCF_007474595.2 of Lynx canadensis. Taxonomy (NCBI): domain Eukaryota; kingdom Metazoa; phylum Chordata; class Mammalia; order Carnivora; family Felidae; genus Lynx; species Lynx canadensis. The sequence continues at coordinate 35,713,203 of NC_044320.2, read as the reverse complement.
AGAACATGATTATCAGATTTGGATTATAAAAACAACCCGAGGATGAAGCTTGCAGTATAGCTCTGGATACTGCATCTCATGACCAAATTTTATGTGAAATCTGCTCCTCTCTCCTTGGAGAGGAATCACAAATGGGGCGAACAAAGATCCCCACGATGCTTGGCACAACACCAGTAAGTGGGAAAGGCTTCCCTTGGGCCAATGTGTTGGACAGGAAATCACAGAGGTGGCTTCGAGTCTTGGAGTGTGTGTCCCCGCTTAACTCCTGAGAGAAGGTGCAAAAACCCCTGAAATACAGAGACCCATGGCACTGACTTGGAGGAAATCCCCCATGTGACTTCCAAGGAGAAGACAATTTGTTGGTAGAGGATCAAAGACGGACCAAGGCTCAGGCCCTGGGCCATCACCCTATTTCTATCAACCCTTTCTCCCTCTTCAGCTCCCCCTGTGTTTGGCACTCAGGGTCCTCACGATCCTCCTCAAGGACTCCAACCCAACCCCTCTGCATCCACCCAGGCTGCTTTCTGACAACTTTCTTCTGCCAGTGCTCACCAACAGAGGCAGCACATAGCACTGTGGCTGGGAGCGTGGCCTTTTTTGGACAGACCTAGTTGGGAACGTCAGCTCTGACTTGCCAACAGAATATCCCTCACACTCACCCCCACCTCTTCCCAAAGCGCGCGCGCGCGCACACACACACACACACACACACACACACCTGTGCATGCGCACACACACGCATACACATAATTTAGCTTCTTGAACCTACAGCATTTTAAACATCTCCATCCAAAAAGAATCATGGCTTCACATTTGCATAATTTAAAGTTCACTTGGGTGTTTCTCCTAGTCAAGGAAAGAGCCCCAAAGCAATAGAGAGGTCTCCATCTCTAACAAGACCCATAGTGCTGGCAGATTTTTAAGCGACTTTTTTTTTTTAAAGCTTCTCTCTGTCGAGGTTTAAAAAATCTTACAGAGTTTCAGGCTTAGCAGGGATCCTGTTTCACTAGTTTATCTGCCATAGATCTTCACTATTCAAGTCAGGGTTGGTCAGGAAGCTAGCTACCTGTGAGAATCTACTTACCATGCATTCCTATTGTGGTGATGGGCACAGCAAGTGTTTTATATACAAGGTGACATCATCCATGCAGCACCCTGGGGTGGGTGGGTGAGGGTGACCAAGGCTCTAGGAGACCTGAGGGCTCCTGCCACCTGCAGGGGGTGTGTGAGACTTGTTGGTGCCACAGTGTCATCGTTGTGCAATATGGGTGTGGTCTCTTTTGCTCCGTTCACTCTGGAGCGTGTGCACACGTGTGTTTTCTGTATGCCGGGCATCAGTGTTAACCGTGTGGCAGCATCTTGCCAGCTGTGTGGGCTTAACTCTGCAGGCTTTTCCACTCTCCCCAGTGAAACTCGTCAGAGCTACTGCTTTGTCCTCGGACATGCATTTCCAACCAGGCTTTGACTGTTGATTAGAAAGAAGCCCTTAAAATAATTACATTAGCCTGAAATAAGATCACTTGTCTTTTCCTTTGGAAAACAATTTTCAGGTTATAATCACCTCAACTGTTTCTAAATCAGGCTTTGGGAATGGCTCTGCAGAATGGATGGTCTCCACAGGCGGAGATGCTTCAAAAAGAACCAAGACTTGTGAGCGGAACTGACCTGTCACAGAAATCCTAGTCCACTCGCTGAATAGGGTTAGCAAGAGGACCGACCGAGGCAAGTGTGGTAGGGCCTTGTGGACCTCTTTCTGAGACCAAGCTTGATAAAAGGAATATTACGGAATAATTCTTAGATCAGAGGCCATGGGATCCGCATCCCGCTCTGCCAACTCAAGCGTGCGGCAGGCTGTTTACGCACACTCCCAGGTCCTCGGTTTTGTCACCTGCAGAATCATGATGATGATGAGTGCGTAGTGCCTGTGGCTGTTATGAAGGAAACAGGCATAAAGTGCCTTTGCCCACACAAGAAGAAGGAGGGAAATTTGCCCTCCCCTCTGCCTCTATTCGGGTCACTCCTCGGGAAGCACTGACGTCACTGGGTAGGCGTCCAGGTTACAAATTTGCCAAAAGCAAGGATCACAGTTAAGGTTAAGGTTCAGTACATTCCCTTTGCTTGTCTCTTCCACCTGGCTCTAGAGATAAGCAGAAATCTCTGGCACTTTCCCCCTTATCCCTTCTGCTCACAGGTGGTACAGTGACTCTGTCCTCCCTGGCTTAGCAGCTGAACGGTGGTAACACTGGTATCTGAATTGAGAGGGTGGAGGAGGGCTCCGCATGGGCCTTGAGCCTAAACCATCCACTCCAAGCTGCTCAGTGCAGAGCCTGCCCTGGTTGTCTGGCTAATGATAAGAGACACTTTGATTTCCCGACGTCTGTGTGTTTATAGTTTCCAGTGGGAAGAGGAGGGGACTGGCAGAACAGGGTTTGGCTGTTTCCGGATCTCGGTACAACGTCAACGAGCACTACCTCACGGAATAAAATGGTAGCCAATGCACACCAAAAGGAAGCTTCACTCTCCGAACACAGGCTGTATGCAACCCTCCTCCAAGATGTTCCCATTCTAGAGACAGGGACACTTCCACCCCCCTTTTAAAAATTCCCTCTCCTGCACTAGCAACCAGGTGGCCCTCAGCTGGAGCTTTCCGTCAGAACCTCAGCCCTGGCTGCCTAGGCATGGATGGTGGGAAGTGAGCAGCCCGGCATCTCATCTCTTGCCAGGGGATGAGGCAGGGCTGCCTTTTCTGAGGGGTGTTTGCACTCGGCCCTGGGAGATTTGAGCTGTAAAGATGACATCCTTCCGCACAGCAGCCTCTCTTTTCCAAGCAAGGAAGGCAGAGTAGGTTTCTTTTCTTCATCAGCAATGGATCCATTTCTGATCCGTTCGCCACGATGGAATGTGTCATCACTTATTTTCATGCTCTGTTAACCCCCCCCCTCCCCCACAGCCAAGGTGTAAACAAAGCTAATATCCATCAAGAGACCAATGGATAAGCAAAATGTGGTATACACACCCCATGGAATATTATTGAGCCTTAAGAAAGAATGAAATTCTGATACGTGTTACATCATGGATGAACCTTGAAAATATTATGCTAAGTGAAATAAGCCAGACATAAAGGGACAAATATGGCATGAATAGGTAAATTCAGAGAGACAGAAAGTAGAATAGAGGTTACCAGGGCTAGGAGAAAGGGGGTGAACAAGGAGTTAGTGCTCACTGTGTATAGATTTTCTGTCTGAGGTGATGAAAAAGTTCTAGAGATGGATGGTGGTGATGGTTATACAACATTGTGAATGTACTTAATGCCACCGAATTGTGCACCTAAAAATGGTTAAAATGGTAAATTTGATGTTATGTATATTGTATCAGAAGGAAGGAAGGAAGGAAGGAAGGAAGGAAGGAAGGAAGCAAGGAAGGAAAGAACGAACCACCCAGCAGTCCTGGGATACCAACTCCATGGAAGAGAAGGCTCCCAGAATTCCATCCCGATTTCCCAGCATCCACATGTCACTGAGGCACAGCTTTTCTGAGTGGCCAAGACAAGATCAAAGCCAAAGGAAACAATGTTCTTCACAAGACTTGGCAAAGAACATTTATTAAAGCAGTCCCACTGACAAAATAATGGACTCCACGATTGTTTCTGTTCATCCAAGAGGACAGCATGCCCCAGAGGCAAGGAGAAGCCAGCAGCATTCTGCTTTCAAAAGCTGCTTCGCCCTTTGACCAAATAATAACCAAATAAGCCTGTTGTAGTCTCCAGCACATGATTTATGACCATAGATATTATTGATTTCCAAATTAGAACTGTAAATTCTTGGGGCGTCTGGCTGGCTCAGTTGGTTAAGCATCCGACTTCGGCTCAGGTCATGATCTCATGGTTTGTGGGTTCAAGCCCTGCATGGGACTCTGTGCTGACAACTCAGAGCCTGGAGCCTGCTTTGGATTCTGTATTTCCATCTCTCTCTGCCCCTCCCCTGCTGATGTTCTGTCTCCTTTCTCTCTCTCAAAAATAAGTAAACATTAAAAAAATTTTTTTTTAAAGAAGTGTTATTTAAAATAACAAGAGAACTGTAAATTCTCTAGATATTTCTGGAAAAAAAAGATGATTGCTCTCAAACAATGGCATTTTTTTGGCTACCGTAACTACAAAACTTAATTCCCTCATTTTTATAAAAAAAAATTTTCTGATTTTATTATGCCATTATAAATAGATTTCCTCCTACATGTTTCTAGAATATGATAATTTCTTTGGCCTTCTTAATAATCCTGGCTAAGAATATAATAACTGGTAAACTATATATATATAAATTCTTTTATCCATGAAAAAAAAGCAACTGCCAACTATAATTCAGTGGGGTTAAATATAAAGAGCATAACTTACATCTGCTTCTTTATTCCTAATAACAATTGTAAAAATAACTAAAATATTCTGGACACTGTAGTCATGGAGACCCTACTATCTCCAAAACGTAAAATATAATTTGTTGAGGAATGTCTAATAAGACAGAATGAAAACTAACAGAGGCAAGCAAACCTAATCAAAATCTTGGTTTCAGTCTAATTAGAACAGAGAAAAGAAACCCACGTGTCAGAAATCCAGAAGCAGCAGTCAAATAATATGAAATCATCCTGTTCTTTCATCTACGAATGGAGTTGTGTCACACTTTACTTTGACCAAATAAAGTGTTTTGACTAGATTCCAACTCTGATGGACCCTGAGGTAGGGAAGGAAAGCTGCGTGATGAATAATAGATAAATAAGAGGCAGCCCCTACTCTCAAGAGCTAGCAGTCTAGTGCACCAACATACAATGAAAGCTAAATGTGAACCCTGTAGATAATTTAAAATATTCTAGTCATCACATTAAAAATTAAGAAGAAACATGGGGCTCTTGGGAGGCTCAGTTGGTTAAGCGCCAGCTTCGGCTCAGGTCATGATCTCACGGTTCATGAGTTCGAGCCCTGAGTCAGGCTCTGTGCTGACATCTCAGAGCCTGGAGCCTGCTTCGGACCCTGTGTCTCCCTCCCTCTCTCTCTGCCCCTTCCCCACTTGCACTCTCTCTCTCTCAAAAATAAAATAAACACAAAAAATTTTTTTAATAAAAAAAATTAAGAAAAAACAGGCGGAATGAATTTTACTAATACATTTCATTTAACCAAAATGTATTCAAAACATTATCATTTCAACATGGTATCAATTTAAAAATTATTAACGAAATATTTTATATCCCTCTTTTTTTTGGTCACTGTTCTAAATCTTTGAAATTCCAAGTGTATTTTGTATTTACAATACATCTCAGTTGGGACCAGCCACACTTCAGATGTTAAATAGCCACAAATGGCCAATGCTACTGTACTTGATGGCAAAGATAGTGGGAGGCAAAGAAAATATGCAAAGAGCTCAAAAGCAAGACCATCCTCATCAGGGCTATAAAAGAGCCATAAATAAAACATCTGTAGTGTCTTCAAAGAGGTGGTTGCATCTGAATTGAGTCCTGAGTTAGGAAATGGTATGTTCAGACTTGCATTATATAAAGACCTGACTGGTGGCTGAAGGGAAGATCAGATGGTTGGGACAAGGATAGAAGGAATCAAGAGTCTAGAAAAGAGATGCTGGAAACTAGGGCAAAGGCCAGGATGGACTTAAGAGCTGTTTTGGAGGCAGAATTAGCAGATGTAGTAACTGACTGGAAATGGGAGTGACGCTGTCTGTGGTTACCCAGCAGCCATTTCTCTGACCTTCCCTGTTTACAGAACTGATTTTGTTCAGGTGTTTTGCACCCTCTGTAATGCCTCCTTTGGGGAGAAGATGAAAGAAGTCCTAGCCCCAGGAAGGTGGATCTTGTCTAGCATAAACCAATTATAGTTACTTTATTTATCATTGACTACCTTAGGAAGGAACATGAAATCCAATTTTGGCCAATGAGAGTTGTAGATTAGTCTGCAAGGGTGAGGATGGGATTCTGAGAAGAGCTTCTTAGATCTTAAGAAAATATACAAGGAAGAGATAGTCTCTTTTCACCTCTAGTGTGTGGTGTGGTAAGGATGTAATTAATGCCTAGAACTACCGTAGCCAGTGTCATCCCGAGGTGAGTCAACCAACATCTGAGAATGGCAGAATGGATGTAGAGACTCTTGGTGACATCATTAAACCATGGAATTAACCAACCCTGGAAATGCTCCACCTCTGGGCTTCTGGTTTTGTGAGAGAATGTATGTAGGGATTATTTCAGATATATGGGGTCATCCCTTATTTGCAGGTGACAGCATGCTAACAGATAAGAAAAGGGAAGAATCTAGATAATGCCCCAACCATTGGTAGTAACTATGACTTTCCTTTGTTCAGTATGCTAGATAGCATAAGAAGCTCTTTCAACTCATAAATCCTCCTAAAAGTTCAGGCAGGTGTTCAAGCAGATCATCTTGTCTGCTTTTGCCTGCACAGGATCCCTCTCCCCCATTCTTCCTTTGCATTTCTAGCAACTAGTATAGTACTTGGGATTAAAAAAAAAAAAAGACTCCTCTCATTCCTTGAGCTTTTTCTATGTGTCAAAAACTGTTATATGTTTTATACACAAAATCTCACGTTATTTCCTCATTCACACTGGCTTACAACAGCTCTGTGAGTGAGGTATTATCACTATTTAACAGATGAGGAAAATAACTGAAGGTCAGAGGGGTTATATTATAAATTCAAGGTCTCAAAGTTAGGGACTTGAACCCAGAAATGTCTCTCCGTAAAGGTTATGTTCTTTACCACTATGATACAATAGCACAGAGTAATTCAATGTTTATTGAACGAATGAATCAATTGATTGAACAAAATAAACAGGCACTCAAAGACATTAAGTACCTTGCATAAGGCCACCCACCTAAAGACAGGTCCATGACTTGACAAATGTCTTTTAACCCAAAAGCCATTGTCCTTCCTACCACATCCTATGACATCATTTTCCCCCCAGCTTTGTTGAGGTATAACTGACAATTCATGGCTATCATTCATTTGGCACTTAGTTAGACACCACTTTGAAGAGTTCCTGGCCATCTCTTTGTGTATGAGTCTTGACAATCAGATTATCAATCCCTTGACGTAGCATTGCTTTTTTTGTGGCTCTCACAGCAATCAGAATAATGTATTTTTCCCAGTTAAGAGCTTGATTTCAACATACAGTATCCTCAATATACTAATGGTATAGAATGACCATAACTCCTGGTTTGCAATAGTCTTGTTTTACATCTGTTGCCCCAGCTTTATTATTACTAGATAAATATTAATAATCTCAAAAGTAATCCTGTTTGGACAATAAATTGTATAGTCACCTTAATCATGGTAAACAAGAGCTTAGTTTGGCCTGTTCAGCTATACTCTGTCAACCGTGCCCAGCACAGATGCTTCTGGATGGAGGTAGATCCAACAGCCATCAAGGTTCATATTCAACACTGGAACACAGAGAGCTTTCATGCAGAAAGCCTACCATGCCTCATCACCTCTTTGATCCACCATTTGTCCCATATTCTTCTGTCCCTCAAAATCTCTTCTCCTTTGTATCACTGGTTTCCCTTCCAGCAGCCTCTTTCCGGCCCTCATCTCACATCCTAAGGCTTGCCGGCAGAAATGGGGTAATAAGTTTGAAAAGCCAGAGAAATGCATTCTAACATTGCTGTAACTGTCTAGCAACTATTTGTGGCTGAAATCTTTTCAACTAAAGCTCAACACTCCTTTGTAAACAGTAAGATAGGAAAAAACAAAGCTTTTGTGGCTAACCATCTACCTTTTGGCCTTTATGTCATATGTGAATGTGTGTATGTCCTGAGAATATGGGGTCACGTGGTAAACGAGACTATCTATCTATCTATCTATCTATCTATCTTTTAACCAGCAAAAATGTATCGTGGTGGTAACAGGAGATTCCCAACAGGTTAATGCCATTGTGAGCTCAGCTGAAATTACTTTAAGTTCTGGAATTATGACTAATGAGGTGGAGAATAAGAAACAAAATAATTTTTAAACACACTATGCATATGGAAGTATCTTATCAGAGGGGACCTACCAAAGATTAAATTTTTTCATGAAGACAAATGGCAAAAGTGAGATCTAGGTGGCCTCATTTATGAGTATAAACGTAGAGCTAGTGGCCCTGCTATCTACAGAGAGAAATGTTTCAAGATCCTTTATTCTGAGGATGTCATAGAAAGCTGGTTCACTGTGTTAAAAACCTTGGGAAAGAGATTCCATGAGTTGGCAGATGCTTTAAGAGGACTTGACTCAGCACATGTGGGGCTGACCTGCATCCTAAGAAGTGGCTATATAGAACTCTCTTGGTTGGGATGTCCTCCTGCCTGACTTGTCAGCATGACCAGCTAGGAGTCCCTGTGGCAATGAACAAGCAGTGACTGTCAGACTGCACAGGACTAGTGTCCAATATCACTACTGTGTGATACTGAGAAGTAAGTATGGGGTAGACCAGGAAGACCTTAGCAATTTAGGCTAGGCACATGGAGGTGAAGGGCTATTTCTGAAAATAAGCCCTGGAGATTGCTGAACAATTAAAGGAAGGATGAGACCAAGAGGGATATACTGGCCTGCCTGCTTGTAAGATATATGGGAATTCTGAAGATTTAACTAAAAAATAAGAAAGATGTCACTTCACTTGTACCCCATGTTGTGACATAGTTCCCACTAGTTGGAAATCCATCTGACAAGAGGATCTGGCTGGATGAGATTGTCCTGGTAAGAATCTGGCTCTAATGCACACTATACATAGTGTATTTTGTTTCATGGTTACTAAATTTGTCTTATTAGAATCGCTGCTACTCAATGTGTACGTTATTGACTCTTATTCACCCTGGCAATAAATTATGCCATGGCCATCTTTCCAACAAAGGTGTTGCTGATAACTTCTGGAGGGATTAATGCAGTCAAAGGCAATAGTGGCCCCTTCTCAGATGCCCATATCTCTGTCTTCCCTTTAAGATAATATTATTCCTTTATCAACAACATCTTTCCAATAAGCAAATGACCTCGCACTGTAATCCTTTTTCCCTTCCTTGTTTCCTCCTGGGCTCCATGTCAATATTTACACATCACCACTAACTCCTACTGTTTGCCTACAATGGCCTTCAGATCCTGTCCTCAACCTCTCATCAAATAACCTCAGATTTTCCATTATTTAATATTGTTTTGCATAACATTTCCACTTTGACAGGAAAACAACTTGCCAAAGTCCAGTGCTAGCTTCTCTTTTAAAAAGCAAATTAGTTGAACACTCAACCATGGTGAGCCGTGAGAATATTGTCCAATGCTGTTTGCTAATTTCTCACTGTTCAATTTTCATTATCTCTGTGGAAGCCAATACAGACAGTTGGCCCAACTTCAGAAGGCTGCTGGACCAACTGCTCAGTGGGGCTTGCCATCACTAACTCCTGTGATTTCTCTTTCCAAAGAATAAGAAAAAGGGGTAGAAGAATGGTGAGAAGAAAAGTTGGCCATTTGTCTTCTTCCTTTCCAGAAGTATCTTGAATTTCAAGAAGTATCTTGAATTCCAACAGTCCAAAACAATCTCATTTTCCTAGGACATTACTTTTCATTTATCCTTTATCACCCCCACTTCCAGACAGTCACCACTTTTTATCTCTTCTATTAACCCCATACATCTACTGTCAATCTCAGAAAAGTTTATTGTCTTGTTTGCCTTTTCTCCATCCCTTGCCCACACTCCACCTTCATTTGTTTCTAGCAAAATCCCCAGACACACAATCGACTTTCAATAGATACTGAGAGAGTGAACGTGAACATAATTTCTTGCTTGCACTAGGGTATTCATTTTTTTTTTATCTAGTCTCTCCTCCAGACAATTCCTCACACAGCTCATAGAGAGGCCATTTTTAAAAACTCACATCACACCATTTTGTTGCTTGCAAACACCAAGAACATTCCATTGTCTTTGATGTCAAGTCTAATCTTTCAGTCTGACATCACAAATTGCCGCACAATGTCACCCCAACCTGTCTTTTCTAAAGCTCTTGACTCCCTCTCCACTCACTCCTGCTGCAACCACAGAGAGGGGAAGGTTCTTCTTAAATGGCCATGAGCTCTTGCCCCCACTGCCCTTCCTCACATGGTCCCAACTTCTACCAAATAAAGGCTGAATCAATTGCTTAGTCTCCAGTTACAAATGATCATTCATTGAGCATGTTTTAGGTGCCAAATGCTGTCCTGAGCACATTATATACTATTTGGGTATTTTTTTTTAATCCCAGTAATAACAATGAAAGTTGGGCATTCATTCATTCCCTAACTTGTGCGCCTATTTGATAATGCCAGATCCAGGATTTAACCCCATACATCTGCCATCAAAGACAGGTGCTCTTACCCACCAAGTATGCTGTCCCCCACTCCACCCCACCACCCTGCCATTTGTCTCTAGCTGGTGCCCACCACATTATAGGAGAGTTGCTATTGACAGGTGAAAGTTCCCTGGAGGGATTGTGAACAACTTGATAGCAAGGCTAATTCTTATATATCTGCATACCTCTGGTACTCAGCATAGCACTAACACACAGGGAATGCAAAACACTTTTTTTAGGTAGTCAAATTTGAATCTATGCATCCAATAACAGGAAAAACTCGATCTTAGTTGAATCAGATAGTTGAGTCACCTGTAGATCTCAAAGCTCTTTTACCTAGAAAGAACAAATCCAGTGACTCAATTGGATAACGAAGTTGAATCTCCACTTCCATCTCCAACCTACTCCATAAGTTATTATTTTTAATTCATCAATAGGAACCTGGCATTGTAACACACATGGCAGCCATCTGCGATCCAACCAGCCAAGCATACAAGCAGAAACCTCCCACATTTTCAATAACAGCATTGCCTAATCTGAAATGCTTTTTGGAAGACAAAGAAGCATTCATAAAATGAAACAGTAGTGAATGTTGATAATGAGAAAGTTTTACAACAAAGTGTCTTGCTGATTTATACAGTGCTTCCATGCCAATGGCTAGAAGAAATTTTTACAAAGATTCTGTCTTCTAAGCCTAGGCAACATGCCAGAAAGGTTGTCAGTGTCTTTAAAGACAAGGAAACTGAGAGAAAGAGGAGGCGAGGGGGAAGGGGGAGGGAGAAAGAAGCGAAGGAGGAGGTGGAAGAGAAAGAGAGACTTGCCTTTAATCCCCTGGCACAGAGCGGAAACTGTAAGCAGTAAAATGAAAACAACCATCATTTCCCCAACGCCCCCCTCTCTGGAAAGAGCGCTCATCTGAATTCCAGGTTGGTCTTGAGTATGTCCCAGAATGTGCATACTCTCAGGGCTGGGGAGGGCTATGTTTTCTTTCCTACTCTTGCATCAGTTCAGCCACACAACAGAGTTCTGAAGAGCAAGGAGCAGGGAGCCATAAAGCTAGACATACATCCCCAAAGAAGACCAGAAAATGTCACCAGAGTTTCAGGTTTCCTGACTGAATTTCCAAGGGCAGCAGTCACTATGATTTTCTTCCCTTGTGTAAAAAAAAAAAAAAAAAAAAAAAAAAAAAAAAAGAAAGAAAGAAAGAAAACGAAAACGAAAACAAAAACGAAAAAGAAAAAGAAAAAAAGTGAAAATGTAAGCTTCTCCCGAAGCTTGACTGAGGTAGCAGTATCTGATGCTCAGAGTGTTGGATAAAGATGTATCAATAGCTCACATCAGAGGAAAGGCTGGCCTGGTCCATGATTAAACAACGCCCCAAACTTAATTCTCATAATTAAGTAATTCAATAAAGGTCAATCACTCCTGCATTCTGCCACTGAGTTTTCAAGGCCATACCAGACCCCAAGAGGTTAGTCAAGAAGGTGGCCCATAAACAAGCTGGCCCAAGGCTATGGCTCCAGCCCCATTAGCCTGGTTCTGCCAAGACTCTCCAAGAGCGACCCGCTGATAATACACAGATTAGGCCTGGTTAGAGAACATCTCATCCCATTTCTCCCAGTGGAACACCTCAGATACTGACAGTCTGTCACCCCAAGAACACATAGCCCAGATTTCCCACTCCTCCCATGCTGCTTGGCTGGCCTGGCCAGCACCAGACTTGATTTTTACAGTGCTTATCACTGCAGCTTTACCTCCAGGCCAGTGGGCCTTGAAGCAGCTGGGAACAAGAGCCAGCTGGGGGCCCAGCTGAGCAGCCAGCCATTTGGAGCCTTCCACACGAGGAGATGAAAAGGATTGGCCAAGGGCCATCCCACTAAATATTCTGGGACGGACAGATGACAACAGGAGGGGGAAGGGAGCCCGTTCATCCTAAAGCAAATGCAAACCGACATGTGGATTAGGGGTAGCCGAGGTTCTGAGAGAGCATCCAACAGTCTTTACCAGATGCAGCAAACTCCTTGCTAATTCAGAGAAATGAACAAAGGCCAGTGTGCATTCGTGAAATTCCAAACCCACAGAGCAGAAGCTGTTTCTTTCAGGTTCATAAAGCAACTCAACTTCATTTTAACCCCAAGTTTCAAAGTGAGGTGCGGCTGTGCCCTCTGCGACTTGAATCTGTGTCTCATTGGGCATAAGCAGCGGCCATTTAAATTCAGTAGCTCATGAAATCAAGGCCTGCAAGGTTGGCTCTCATGAATATGATAAACATCATCCCTTATATTCGTGTTTACCATATTTATTTACCCAGGCTGGCCTTCCTTCAAAGGCATCATAGAGATAAACCCAGAGCCGGTTCAGTTCCAATGATCATAAATTGCCAGTTAGCAGAGAGCAAGCGGATGAGGTTTTTCCTTTATAGCTGGAAGCCTTGTGCTCTGTCCCTTCCTCATGGGAGCTGTGAAAAGTTTGAACAGATGTTCAGATCCAAGGGGAGGGACACTTTACTGCTGCTCTATTTACTTCCTCCAGCAGGATCCGTTTTCATTTCCTCATGGACTAGAGAGAACAATTCTACCAGCCTAACAGCTACCTGGGGGAGGGGAAGTCTGGGATCCCGGTTCCCATGAAACATGATGATTTGAGAAAGGAATGCAAGTATGCCATGAAACCACACTTACCTCTGGCTTCTGGGTCTCAACATCCAGCCAGCAAATTTCCTGGGACAGCAGCTTAATCTGTGCGTGCATTCATGAAGCAGACCATCAGCAGGAACACGAACCCATTTAGCCTGCCTTGTGTCTGTTTTACCACAGGCGGCCCCCGCAGCTTAGCATGAAGGGGTATGTAGGTGTATAGAGAACCTACCTCTGACAATGTTCCCCTTTGACATTTATTTTCCTTCACTATTTACCCTGGGATTAAATAGTGTTTGTTTTGGGCATTATAATAAGAATTCTCCATAAAGTCTCTTGGATGAAAGTGTATTAACCAAACCACCCAATCAACAAATATTTATTGAACACGCTCAATAAATAGGTGCTGAGCATAGAAGAAAGATAGAGCTCTGCCCTTCAAGACCTAATTTAATTGGAGGTAGCAAAAATATTCATAGACACGGCCAAGTAGGGACTTTCACTTCTCTCCCAGTGTCAATCTCGCTTCCCTTTAGGTAATAGAATTTCCTAAGCTGGGCATGTGGCTCGAGATGGCATTGCTTAGTTTGCCTTCAGTACGGTCATGAGACTAAGTTGTGTCCAACAGGTATGGGATATGAGTAGAAGTGAGACGTGCAGATAGCCTTAAAACAAGTCACTTGCTTACTTCTCCTACCCATCCCCCTTTCCCAGAGCCTAGAATGTGTCTGTGGGAGTGTGAGCTAAATTCTACCATCATGAGAACACAGTAGAGAATGGTGGGTAGCAATATGGAAGCAGCTGGGCATGAGATGACCCTGGGAGACTATCTCCTCTCCCTGATTGCTTATCAGCTGGAGACAGAGAGAGAGAGAGAGAGAGAGAGAGAGAGGATCCTTTTGTCTTGTTTAAGCCACTATTATTTAGTTTCTGTTAAAGCAGCTGAATCAATATCCCAACTAACATATACCTATTTTCCCTATTCGACAGGGAATTTCTGGAATCTTCTTTATTTCCCCAACCCTATCACAGAGTCCACACAGAATAAGTGCTCACCTCATATTTGTGCATGAGGTTACAGAGATATAGTTAATAAAAATCCTACTTTGCTCTTGTGAAATACTTCGATACCAGTATACGTATTATAAGAAAATAAAAAGATTAACTTATAAGGAAAACTCCAGAGTGATGACTGGCTTAGCTTCTTAAAAGCGTAACAACAACAACAAAAAGGCATGGGGAACATAACATTAACCTGTTGGTGTATGAAAGGTGAAAATATTTCATGAGGATTTTATCACATGACCAAAAGGCACAGAGATAAGAATAAGAGAATAACCTTTTCCTATGGTCAAGCATAATCGTGTAAGTTAGCACTGGTCTACAGACACTGCTATCTGGATAAGGTCTCCTTTTAATAAAAAAATGGAAAAGAAATGCCCAACAGCAGTACTGCAGAAGCTTACCTAACGTCGGAGCTTCTTGCCTATGACTGTTAAGTACTGTTCTAGAACTGCTTTACTACCTATTACCTGTGTCACCTTGGCAAATTCTTAGTTCCTTTAAGCCTCAGAGTTTCCTCACCTCTACAATGGCAATTCATTCAACCCACATTTACTGCATGTATTCTACATATCAGGCATTGTTCTAGGCAGTCTAGAGGCAGAAAGACGACAATCAGAATGAATAAGGAAATTATATGGTCTATAAAAGGTGCGAAGAGTATATTATGAAGAGGATAAAATCAGAGCAAAGGAGAGCAAGGCAGCTGGTGGTGGCAATTTTACATATACATATTTTAATCTTTATTTTTGAGAGAGAGACAGAGGGACAGAGCACGAGTGGGGGAGGGGCAGAGAGAGAGACACACAGAATCTGAAGCAGGCTCCAGGCTCTGAGCTGTCAGCACAGAGCCCGATGTGGGGCTCCAATTCAGGAACCTCGAGATCATGACCTGAGTCGAAGCCAGAGGCTTAATTGACTGAGCCACCCAGGTGGCCAGAGTGGCAGCAATTTTAAGTATGGGACTCACACAGTCCTCTGTGAGCAGTCGGTGTGCCGGTGGCTCGGGTTAGGGTAGTAGCAGTGGAAGTAGCAGGCTATGGTTGAATTCTGGATATATTTTGGAAGTAGACAGGAGTTTCTGACAGGCTGTATGTGAGATATGAGAGGAAGTGAGGAGTCAAGGGTGTCTCCAAGGTGTCTGGCTGAATACAAACTGGAAGGATGTCGTTGTCAACCCATAACACAGGAAAATGTGGGTAGAGTAACTTTTGTCCTAAAGATCAGTAGTGGCCACAAGGTGCCCAAGTATTTGGTGTAACACTATTCTGGGTGTTTTTGTGAGGGTGCTTTTGGACGAAATCAACATTTGAATCAGTACACTGATGAACGCAGATGTAGGTGGGCCTTATCCAATCAATTGAAGGCTTGAATAGAAAACAAAGGCTGACTCTCCCCAAGTAAGAGAGAATTTTTCCTGCTTGACTGTCTTTAAACTGGGACATGAACCTTCTTCCTGCTTTTAGACTCAGGCTGAAATATCAGCTCTTCCTGCTTCTTGAACCTGCTGGTCTTCAGACAAGAACTAAATCATCGGCTCTCCTGGCTCTCAGGCCTTTGGCACTAAACTATCAGCTCTCCTCTCCAACTTGACAACTCATCCTATACATCTTGGGACTTGCAAGCAAGGAAGTGTGTTGTTCTGAAGCCAAGGTGAAAATCACAACAAGGAGGAAAGAGTGTTCTCTTCTATCAAATGCTGCTCTTCTATCAAATGTGATGGCATTTAGCAATGGCAGTGACCACCAGTGGCCCCGACAAGAAAAAAAGCATTATAAAGTGGGGGTCAAAGCCTGGTAGAGTGGGTTTAGGAGTAAACATGAGAAGGGAAGTTGGAGACAGTAAGTATGAGCCCTCTTTGGAAGAGTGTTGTTCAAAAGGGATGCAAAAAAAAAACCCAGGACAGTTGTGGGCAGAGGAAAGGGGGCCAAAAGAAGGATTTTTTTTTTTTAATTTTTAAATTTAATTTTGAAAGAGAGAGAGAAAGCACATGGGCATAAGTGGGGGAGGGGCAGATAGAGAGGATTTGAAGCGGGTTCTGTGCCCACAGCAGTGAATCCAATGTGGGGCTTGAACTCACAAACTGTAAGATTATGATCTGAGTCGAAGTCAGACACTCAACTGAGTCACCCAGGAGCCCAGCCCCCACCCCTTTTTTAAATGGGAGAGCTAACAGCATGTTAGTAACACCATTAGGTGTCATTGATGGAACACTTGCTGTGGGGCTAGGTGCTTTACATGTGACACCCTATATAATCCTAATGGTTTTGTAATGCAGATGCTAATACCTCTTTCATGCAAGGAAATAGATATCAAGGGAAAGTGAGGCACTTTACAAAAACACATTCAGTAAGGGGCTGTGTCAGGATTTAATCCCGGGTTGTTCTAACTTGAAACCAGGGACTCTATCACTACGGTGTATTTACTGCCTCCTGTAACAGAGCCTGCTAACTCAGAAAGCCTCAGATCAGGCCTGCGAGGGCCCCAGGCAAATGTTAGCTGTCAGGACTTTCACGGTAGGTAGGAAGCTCCTAACTGTGCAGAGCAGTGTAGTGTGCAAAGCGATTTATAGCCTTTTCTAGTCCCAGCCTGTAGGAAGGCAGCGTATAACACTGCATCCTTCCACGGACTTCTATACACAGCACTCCATGAAAATGGCACTTCCATCACGCCCAAGGAGAGGAACAGACAATCGTGTGCAAATTCTATTTTCAGATTAGGCAGCGCAGTGGCGAGAAGTCCTGCCCTTTCTTGCCTGGCACACTGGTATGGATCCAGGGAGCTTCATACGGATCTGCTGCTTCTACCGTTGCCACATTGAGCTGAGGACGACACCGTTCTGGAGACGGGGTGCTATGGGAAGAGGCTCACAGCTACCCCTGACAGTGAGAACTCCTGGGGTCTCTGGCTATTGTCAAGCCCTAATATGTCCACAAATCCAATTTAATCCAAGATTAAATCAGGCTGCAAGATTAGATTTCTTTTAAAAAATGCATAATTAATTTTTTTTTTTTCTTAGCGAAAAGTAAGTTGCTCCTGGAATCTTTGTTCATGCTCAGAATCAGATTGGATTATACAGCTCTATGGAAATTCACGGCACTGAAGAGAAAGAGGCTGTATATGTGAGGGAGAGGGAGGGATGAGGAGAGAGAGCATCTGTCTTCCAAACCCGGTACTACTGTGTAAGAGGACAATGCAGATGCATCAACTCAAGCTACAGCAAGAGTGACCAGGTAAGAGCTTAAGGAAACCCTCAGTCAAGACAGGACGCCCTGGAAACAGCCATTTCAATTAGTGCCAGACCGGCTTGAAGTGAGGGATTGAGAGGTCATTTCAAACTGTAGCTCAAGATTAATTTGTGTAGCTCCTTTCCCCTGTAATGTAGCACTAACCTTGATTCCCTCTTCCCATGAGGTTCTTACAGAGGCATAAGTTACTAGGCACAAAGGGGGCTTGAATTCTCACATCAAGAGCTCCACCGAAAGCCTTCCGCGTCCTTCTTGTCCATGGTGGAGAACGCTGCTAACGCTTTCAGAAATGCCCTTTATGGTTCCACCCACACACTTACTTTTTTCAGTTATTAACTTTGATGAAAAGTGGTTGTTTTGTTTTGTTTTTGACAAAATAGCCCGTAAGTACTGCATTCACTACGCATCACAAAGGCGTTCTTTTCCAGTTTTTCAGCGGGCTCTCCATCATCTCTGCGTTATGACACAAACATTAGAAACCTGGTCATCGGGAGAAAACTAAGCAGCACATTCCACTTTACGTTGGAAACAACTGAACTTCATTCATAAACTTCAGCATTTTTTTTCTTGGTTCTAGAAATAACACGTGCTCTTCACTGGAAACAAATTCAACAAATACAGACAAAATTAAGGGATAATGTGAAAATGTTCTAACAATCCCATCCCTCAAAGAGCATGATTAATAATTTGTGTATATTCTTCCAGACTATTTTTTATATGTAATACATATATGTTAGAGATCCCTGGCTTTAACTTCTTAGAGTTGTGTGAGAAAATTTCATGAGTTTTCAAAAAAGCTCAACATAGGTATAAACACGTCTATACCTAAAAATAGACATGTGTGTAAAATAGACATGTATGTAAAAAATACATATATTTTATATATGCACATATATATTTTAAATATACACACATATATACATCCCTATTTAGTTTACAAAAATCAAATCGTAATCTACATAAAATTCTGCAACTCATTTTTTTCCATTTAGGGATACTTTTCCATTTTAGAAGTAGTTGTTTCTGATAGCATTATATTGTCACTTGGTGTTTCTCCCTCTAAGTGCCTGAATTTGGGACCTGGGGACAGAAAAATCTGGATTGGAGTCCTGGCTCCACCATTTACAAGTTCTGTAAGTTTGGCAAATTACTCAGACTTTAGGTTTGTCATCTGTAAAATCAATGAGAATTATAACAGCATTATTGCAAGTTCTAAATAACGAAGACTATTTTAGGCAGCTAGCACTATGCAGTGTCTGAAGGAGAGTAAATATTCAATAAACATTAGTGCTTTCAGTAGGTAGAATGCACTTGGTCCAAATTGATATATCTAACAACATCTGGAGCAGATTTTTAAAATCGAGATTTAGGATGACAATAAAGTGGATTAGTGAGACTAAAGCTGAAGCCACATGCTGGAATAAGATGGTATTATCCATCCTGCAGGAGTAAGTCAGCAAGCAAATGATGATTTGTACAGCTATAAATGTGACAAAGGATCAGGTGTCAGCCATCGTCAGCCTGTCCAGCACGGTTACAGGAATTGCCTAAGGACTGAGCTGATTGGGACCCTCTGGCATCCTCCTCTTCTGCGATGGTGAGAAGGTCATGATCCATATTACTCTACTTGAGTCCATTGGGTTTGCCTTCCCATTTCTGGGTCTTACTACTCAACTCTCAGACGGCGTCTGCAAATGTTGCACATTCAATGAAAATGCAGCGTTCCCCTGGAGAGCTCGGTCAGTTAAGTGTCCAACTCATGGTTTGTGGATCCGAGCCCTGCATTGGGCTCTGTGCTGGCAGTGCAGTGCCTGCTTGGGATTCTCTCTCTCTCCCTCTGTCTCTGTCTCTTTCCTGCTCACTCTCTCAAAACAAACAGACAGACAAACAAAAAAAGACAATACAACATTCCACTAGCCCTTGCATGATGCTGGCAGCCTGTCTCATTCATTAGCACGGAATGGCTTTGGCCTCCCAGGCTCTCTGCACTGCTTGCATCCACTCTTGACCTCTGGTGTACTCGGCAGCCCAGAGCTGGGCAGGCCACCATGACCGCTACTCATTGGGAACAACCATATGCTAGGCATACATGCCTAGCTATATGCTGGGCACCAGAGCCCTGGTGCTTATTTGTTTTTCAGGGGGTGTTTTGGTTTCTTTTGTTTTTAATAAGCTCTATGCTCAATGTGGGGCTTGAACTCACGATCCCAAGATCAAGAGTCGCATGCTCTACTGACTGAGCCAGCCAAGTGCCCCCTAGAGCCTTGGTGCTTATGAATGTTCCACCACAGCTTTTGATTCTGTGTAATGAGTTACATGATACATCTGCAAGACTTCAGTGGAAAAGGACAAAACACCAATTTGGTGACCACTGGAAGTTTCCCTTGGACAGAGCAGATTCCACAGCAGGCTTTCTTCTCAGAGGAGAAGCAGCATGATTTCTGCAGCATGGCACGTTCAAATTCACAGTCCACCCCTGCAGACCATAGCTGCAGTGAACTCCTTCAGCTTCCCGAGAAGACCAATGAGAAAACTGATAAGAAAGGGTGTGTTATTTTACGTGTGGTAGGTAGAATAATGAGCCCCAAAGACGCCTGCGTCCTAAGCTCTGAAATCTGGGAATATGTTGCCTTATATGGCAAAAGAGGTTTTGCAGATATGATTAAGGCAAGAATCTTGAGACGGGAAGGGTGTCCTGCATGATCCAGGTGGGCCCAATGTTATCTCAAGGATGCTCATAAGAGGTCAGAGGAGAAGATGTGACAGCAGAAGCAGAGGTCAGAGTGATACAGGCAATGTCTATATTCTAGAATGTCTAGAAGCTAGAAAAGGCAAAGAAAGGAACTCCCCCAGAGTTTCCAGAGGAGAACTCTGTTCTGTTGCCCACTTGAGGCTTCTGACCCAGAACTGTAAGGTAATAAATCTGTTGTTTCAGGCCACTACCTCTGTGGGGATTTGTTACAGCTGTCGTAGGAAACTAATACAACGTCCATATCCCAAGTGTCTTATAACAATACTGTCCAGCATAAACCAGAGGTCCTATACCAAATTATTTGAATCCATAAGATTAATGTTTCCTGGTGCCTCAAAGAGCCCATCGGTGAAGTTCTAATTGATCTGGTTCTCCCTCTTCATAAAGAAAATGAATTATATTACACTACCTGTGAGCTTTTAATTGAACATTGCCTGTAAACCCTACATATTTCCGAAACTTAACAGTAGAAGGCCATGTTCCTTTCCCTTGGAAAATAGCATTGGCACACTACCCTCTAACTGATAAACATTCATTCACTGATCCACAGCTTTACGAATCTACAACGGGCAGGCATGGTTGAAAGTGGATGCAAATTTCCTTTTTTGCCTAGACGCCTGTGAACATTTTCCACACCCACCTACAACAGCAACTTTCATCAGGTCTATTGTACAATGGTTCAAAAGTCTTCCTAATTTTGATTCACATAAATGACTTGAAGAAAAGAGTGTCCCTGTTTGTTTACAAATACAAATTTAGAAGCACTGTGAAATCTCAAAATTAGTCACCAGGGAGAAAAGAAATCAAACAACCTAATTAACCAAGGCTGAGCCCCTTACATTCATAGGACTCTGGATAATGCTGGCCAGCCGGACCGAACAGAGAACAGACAAGCAGTGATGGAAGAACCAGCAGCCCAGGAATAGAATTCAAACCAGCAGAGTGAAGATCATTAGCAGATTGATGAGGCTTTTGTTGTCCCAGTCACTGAGCATGAAAAAGAGTCCTGTAGCTCTGGAAGCTTCCTAACTATCGTCATTGTTATTTGAATAAGCCAGGGAACATCAGATTTCAGAACTACATCCCTTTGTGGCCATACATTTCAGAGAGTAGGCTTTGGTTTTTGGAAAACCTGCTGGCTATCCCTGCGCTTTCCAACCCAGACACCACAATAATTGATGTTTCTGTGTCGAAACTAGACTGCTTGGAAATAGCTGAAGGAACACTAGTTGGTTCTCTTGTATTATTCATTTCTCCAATCAAGAGCTCCAAGCAGCTGTATGTGCCTGGCACACGAGGCTAAGCCTCTTAAAGAAATCTCATCTGAAGCTGCCATTATACTCGTTAGGCAAAATTTTTGTGATTATTTTCTTTTTCTGGATTTTCCCCATTACCTATGGTCCCCTTGTCAACAGGCTCCTTCTTACTCTCTGATGGTAACAATTCACACCAAACAAATGATTAAAAATGCCAGAATCACTACACAAACGTGTTGCTACTTTTCTGCAAAGAAGCAGGCTGGCAAATAGTTGCTATTTCTTTACCAGGAAAAAATAAAGTTAGACCGGTGGCTTGTCTCTATGTGCCAGCTGTCATCTGGGACGACAGGGACTCTTGACCCACTTGGCAAACAGCAGAAACTTCCCAGTCTCTTTTTCTCCCCCAGAGCACAGGGCAGAAACAGTCACAGCCCAGATTTCCCAACAGTCATGATTTCAAATAATTTTATTTTCAACACAGTGACTTGTTTAATCTAAAACTAAATGTGGTTTAATCCTTACACTGGTTGAAGTCTATTAATATAAATGTTTTTTACAAAAAGATAAAATTTTTAGACTCTGTGTTATTATGAGGCAGGGTTAAGATCATATGGTCACTGTATTTTTATACATTATCATGTCTATTAATAAGGTTTAAATTTAACTCCCCGAGTCAAACATAACTTACAATGCACAAGAGTTCACACGAAATGAGCTTTCTTTCCTAGTCATTGCAGCCTATGGATCTGATGTAAGTTCCAGTTCCTCCCTATCAAATTGCTTGCTCTCCTTCTGCCCACCCTCT
Source organism: Lynx canadensis (assembly GCF_007474595.2). Taxonomy (NCBI): domain Eukaryota; kingdom Metazoa; phylum Chordata; class Mammalia; order Carnivora; family Felidae; genus Lynx; species Lynx canadensis. The sequence goes on along the minus strand of NC_044320.2, from coordinate 35,691,090 downwards.
TCAAAAAACAAAAATAAAAAGTGAACTGCCATTCCTTAAGTGCAGGTGGGTGAAACACACAAGCAATAACAAGCCCTGTCTCTGCACAGGTTAGGCTGTCTGATGTGACCCTCTGCAGAGTTTTAGCAGAACTACTTTAGCATCATAATACCTCCAGGGGAGCAAGTCAAGGTGGGTCAGCCTGGGTGAAAACATACAAAAATGCATCATTCCTGGGATGTAGTTGCAGGAAGCATAGAGGAAAAGCTTTTCTTATTTGGGAAACTGCTGAAAATAAATGCTATCCACTATGTAATAATCAAAGAAAATAGCCCATTCTTGTTCCATCTCTCTTCTCCACTTAAACTTGCAAAGCCTCTGGTTATAAAACACACTTGGGGGTAGCCTTTACTGCATACGCCTGGATTTTCAGAAAAGATCAGACTAGTTACTAAAGGGCCTAGGAGAACATGAACAGATGGGTCTAATTCCTAAAGGAATCATTAAGATTGTATTTTATATTTGTGAAGTTTAATTTTTGCAAGCTACTCCCATGACTGTTTTGAAGTTGGATGGCAAGATTATTAAGAAGTCATTTTGGATAGGTGGAAAAGAATGGTACCCTTAAAACTGTAACTCACATCTCCTGATTTCTTGGTCCTATTAACAAAATAACACTTGCCCCCAACAAAGAGTGGGTCAGTTGAAAACCTAACCCTAGGCACTCTCTATGGTAGTAATTGGAATTAGAAATAGTAACTGAATTGTTTCATTCATTCATTTAATGAATAATCATTCTAAAAAAATAGGTACTATTTGAGTCCCAACTATGTGCCAGAGAGAAGAAAAGGATAGGCACGAGCCTGCCATCATACAGTCCATAGCCTCATCTTACTCCTTTATGGGAATGGTAGAGACCAGGAATGAGGCCACAGAGGGTTCTACACACCCCTGAGAAGTGAGGAAAGGGTGTTAAGGCAAAAGCTTCAGGAGTTAAGATGGCAAAAGAGCCATAAGGAGTTAGCTTCTAAGAAGAAAGTGTTCCACGGCCAAATTAGTTTGGGAAATACATCTTACCATATATTCCCCTTAGACATTTACAAGCAAATTAAAAGCACTGAAAAGTCCTCTAATTAAGAAGCATGCTAAATTTCCTTCACCCAGCAATTATGTTTACTGTGGAACGTCCCATAGAACCCTCCTTCAAACCTTCTGTGGGTTCCACTGTGGGAAATCGGATAGGTCTCGTCTTCTAGCAGAGTTAGAGGGCTCTGATTTAGAACGCATATTTTCCTAGCAGTATACGCACTTGTCAGAAAGGCCTGCTAAGATACTCATTTCCAGAACCTACTTGGCTTTGAGTAACTTTCCAAGGAGACAGAGAACAAAGAATCTCTGCTGGTTCCAGACATGAGCTTTGGAAGGCTATTCCTAAAGCTACCTCCTTCAACATTAGGCACTTTCCCTGGTTTCTGGATCATGGATTGTATTGGGGCTGGGCTCCATAACTTCTGACTTTGGTAGCTGTCCATTCTTTTTGACCCGAGTCTTGTCATAACCCCACTTGGCTTCCTGGTACTTGATCTCACTCTTTGGTCTAAGGACATAGACTGACCCTGGATCCCACAGCCTTACTCTGCAACTCTGAGCCCAAGGGGCTCTCGTGTAAAGCTTTATACATGAACTCTCTTACTTCAGAGTCAACATAGGACTCACTACCTTACATCTAACCTTGTGCTGCCTTGTGAGATTTAGTTACCTGGAAGGCAAAGGTAATGGTCCACCTCGTTTTAATCGAGAAAATTTCAGTTATCTAGTTACCTTAGAAAGGCTTAGTGGCAGAGCACTTACGTATCTTATCATATCTTATCTCATTTCACTGTCCTAACCAATGATGACACAGTTACAGTTTTTACCTCTGTTTTCAAAATCAGGAAACTCATCATTTGAGAGACAGTAACTTTCCCAAGGTAGATACATTCTGATAAAGACAGGATTCGTACCCAGGCAGTCTGACTTCAGAGTGCATGCTATTCTGAGATCAATAAGCCTGCCTTGATCCACCCCTCTACCCTAATCAAGGTCTCCCTGTTCCCCTTCCGGAACCACTGCCCAGGAGAACGGCACTCTTATGTGGTTCCCAACATCACCCCTTCCTCACCAGTCTGGTCAGTACCCAATACCCTGGGCTTGTTTTCCTCTCCCTGTCTTTCTGTCAGAGTGATGCATTTCTAGAATTAATTACTAAATCACTCTGTGCAAATGTTCCTTTTCTGGTAACAAGATGCTTTTAAACCAGGCTAAATCTGTATGTCTCCAGAGACTCCACATGCTGAGACTCTACTGGTAAGATGGTAGAGATGTACCATCACCAGGTCAGATTTTAAACTTCAGCATCCCTTGAGCCCCTGCTTACTTTGCCTGGGCCAACACTGCCAACCCTCCCTGCATATGAGCATCTTGGAAGCTTTTTTTTTTTTTTTAACAAACAAACGAACAAACCAAAAAACAAGAAACTATGCCTGGGCCGCACCCTAGACCAAATGACTAAGAATCTTCAGGAGTGGGACCCTAGCACTGGCATTCTTTAAAAGCTCTCTAGATGATTCTTGCATGACACTAGAGTTGAATATTCTTTTCCCAAACATAGGGCTATGTTTGTAAGTGGAAACACATTTTCTAAATTTGGGTCTTTGTACATCCCACTGTGGCTGGTGAAAGATGAAAATCTGCTTACTCGGAGGAGGGAAGGGGGTTTTAAAAATCACGGGCCTGACTCTGATCACCATGTGCTTTTGAGTCAGAATCAGCTTCTTTGGGGTTTGGTTTTCTCACCCAATAATGAGGGATTAATACTAACTGACCTCAAAGGTGGGTAATGAGAAATGATGAATTCAGGTGGCCATCAGGTACTACTTAGGCAAAGTTAAAATGCTTCTCTAACAAGCAAAGGGATGTCAGGGATTTTCCTCTTAAATATTGGCAAGAAAGCCCCAGTTATACATGCGGAGCCAGGGTGGCTCGCAGTGAAGCAGACAGCACAGACCCACGGATCACCCGTAGATGGCGGCTGCTCTTTCCTCCCATTAATAACTGTCCTCCAGATAGCAAGTGGGGAAAATAAATCAAAAGAAAAGAACACAGGTTCTTTGGCACACTCCCAGAAAACTGATGCTGTCTTGCTGACAAACTGTTTCCTGGAAACAGGTGTGCCCTGACTCAAAGAAAGTGGGGGCCTACAATGAAAGAAAATAACCAAAATGTTCCTCCACTTTACAAATCTTTCTTGAAATAGAAACTTCCCTTGTGCATAGTTCATTAACTTATTGCTCTTGGGGAGAAAGAAAAATCATTCCAAAGTGGAGATGGAACTCTGAAACGATCATGTTAACCACTGGGGAAATAGGATTTAATTTATAAAACCTTTACAGTAACTCATGATATTTGGAGTGGGGTTTACTCCCATGAAGCTAGAAAGAGCTTGAAGAGGAAGATATATTTAGGTTGCAAGATACAATTTTCAGCCCCCGCCAACCACCATCTCAGGTCAAGGTGATGGAGAGGCACTCACCGCCATGGATGTGAGGTCTCCCTGGAGTTTATCAGTTCTGCTAGCCAGGCTCTCTCCTCCTACAGCTCCTAAGAGGCCAGCACCGAGGTTAGCCTCGTTGGAATAAGAACGATTTCACACTGATTCCTTATATATTATTATTCCCTGAATACTACGCACCAAGGAAGGCAAAGAGAATAAGGCGTGTTCCCTACCCTCTACTCTTGTCAACTTACTGTGACCAGATATCCACATTTGACAGCCTTGATCTTTTGGGAAGTGTCCCTAAATGGCTTAGGGATAGGGCTGCCGATAAAATATGGGAAGTCCATTTAAATCTGAATTTCAGATAAATAACAAATCATGTTTGAGAAGAAGTATGTCCTAAATACTTGATGGGATATACTTATACTAAAAAAATCTCAATGTTTCTCTGAAATTTAAATTTAACTGGGTGGCTTATATTTTTCACTTGCTAAATTTGATAGCCCTACTTAAGAGATATGTAGGTTCTGTTGTAAGCTTTGTGAATTGGTCCCATCCTTAGGTTGCTCCTCACTGATAGGGAACTTGGGAGTTGTTTTCTAGTTGTGGTAGTAATCTGGGCTGATAACTTCTTATGTGCATCATATCTCTTTGTGATCAACAGCATATATCCACCACAGGAGCTTTTAGTAATGTTAGTGATGCCAGGTGGTCATGTTGGGTTGAGAGTGCAGATTGCGGCTTCATAATTTACTGATCCCTAAAGGCAAGAGTCGGTTTCAGGGACTAAAGCAGTGCCCGTATTCCAGAATCTCTTGTTAAATCCAAGGGCACAGCCATTTGCAACAACATGGATGGACCTAGAGGGCATTATGCTAAGTGAAATGGGTCAGACTGAGAAAGACAAATACCATATGATTTCGCTCATAAGTGGAATAAAAAAATCAAATGCATAAACAAACAGAAAGCTGAATCAGACCTATAAATACAGAGAACAAACTGATGGCTGCCAGAGGAGGCAGGGGGTGGGGCAAAATGGGTGAAGGGGCATGGCAGATACAGGCTTCCCAACAGAATGAATAAGTCACGGGAATAAAAGGCATGACATAAGGAATATAGTTGACGATACTGTAACAGCGATGTATGGTGACAAATGGTAGATACACTTGTGAACACAGTATAATGACTCACTTTGTTGTACACATGAAACTGATGTGTGATTGTGTCAACTATACTCAAATAAGAAAATAGAATAAAAATAAATACACACCTACATATATAAATACACACATACATACAAACATAGGATCAACCCAAGGGCACAGAACTTGCCTCCTCATGTTATGTGCGGACCAGCAGCCACATGCTTGACTGAAATTCCTGGTGCTGGGCAGTCTGTCCACAGCAAGAGATCCTTGTATAGTGAGAAGATTAGGAGGTGCTGGTGACTGTCAAGGGTTAGTTGCTGTGAGCTAAGAATCACCTGGAAAATGTAAAGAAGCAGATCCCAAGCCCCAGCCCTCTAAATTCTGATTCCAAAGTCCAGAACTCAGCCTCAGGAATCTGCATTTTTTAATCACACCACTGCAGTTCTGACCCCAGTGCCGGACGCCTGTGTTTAGACCCCTCTCAGGCTCCCGGGAAGATCTCAGCTAAGAGCCCTTGGGGATCGGTTGGGCTGGTGCTCCCATCCACTGACCCAGCAGCTCAGATCCAGATGGGACTCTGAATAACGAGAGGACTTTAACTTCTCTTCCTGTGTCATCTTCGTTTCTCTCCTTATGTCTCCAGCCCTGACTACTGCAAGGGCTGCCAAAAATGTGTCCCTTTATGCCAGTCGCTTTATACCTTTAGCATTCCCAGACCTTGTTTTCCTATTAGCATAGCTTAGGATTTCACTGATGGTTGCCAAGGTAGTTCCTGAGTCATACAACTGGGAATGCCCTGCTTTATACTGTCCCACATTTAACAGAAGACTGCTGGGGGGGCCACATAGCTTCACCTTTAAAAACAAGTCCAATGCGATGCTGAGAAATTGGGGGTGTGATGGACGTGCCCTTTGAGTCAGGGTCTCTGCCTCAGCAGAGAGGAGCAAGCCCATAGGAACAGCATACTCCGCAGACAATCCTGTATTATGAACAACCTACGGAGATGTCTTCAGTGACAGTCTAAATCCTGGAGTAAATTAGCCCCAAAGACGAAAGATGGATGATGCGTGCAATATGTCACGGAAACGAAATGGCTGAGATGGAAGGAGTAAATGGCCTGCAATCAAAAGCAGATCCCTGCACTTACCTGGGACAAATTCCAGCAAATGTGCTCGTTGAGTCTAATTTCAGAAAAGGCAAACCCAATCCCTCTTGGATTTCACTCATTCTTCTACTCATTTGACAAATATTTATTGAACACCTGCTACATGGATAGAATAACACATCTTGAAATGAAAAGACTCATTTTAATTAACCAGGAATTAAAAGCCTACTTGCTCTGAAAACCAGTAGGTTTTTTTTTTATTAAGTTATCAGAAACAGGAAGCAAGCCTCTCAGACTTTTGGGGAGCACTTTTAGGTGCGGACTGGAGTCAGAGGCGTTGGAGCAAGAAAGTTCTGCCAGGTAATTGCATGAGAGGCAGAGCTCTGCAAATGAGGGGCTCATGTTTCACCAGTTTCCAGAAGGCTACAGGAGCCCAGTAGGGCTTGGAAGCCCCATTGTCAGCTGTCTGTGGTTTCACACTGTTCCTGTGAAGTGAGGGCACAATACAGTTCATGATACTTAAAAAGAGTGTAAGCAGATCCTTTAATGTAAACTTGCAAAGAAGACTGGTGCAGGTTTTAGGTCATGATTATAAAGAATCAGGAAGGATCCTTTATCAACACCTAAGGAACTGAGGAGCCAGCATTTATACAATAGTTCTAATTAGACCTTCATTCACTGAACTGGCAAAAACTGAAGAACCTCGTAATAAGATTGCCACTCAGCACAAAGGACACAGCAGAGATTAGAGATCGTATCTGGATGAACCACTTACCTACAGCCACTTTGGGAACAACCTCCACCAGTTCCTCCAAAAAGCCATATCCCAGTTTGCCTTAAGCTTTCTCCATAATGCTCCTTCTGCCTGAAACAGCCCTCCTAAAGCTTCTCCTGACAATCAGGAGGTCAGTGGTCTTGTTTTCAGCAAAGAAAGACAACACACTTGTTTCCAAAGTCAGTATCAAGCTTGCTCATTCCTTTGTTCACTCATTTAGTTACCTGGTTATTTGACCTGTATTGGGCACTTAATGCATGCCAACCCCTGTGGGGTACATTGAGGATACAGACATGAAACAAAGCATCTCATTTACCCTCAAGGAGCTTAAAGTTTAATGGAAGAGACAAATAGGAAATTGTGGAATTGTGTGGTTAGTGTTATAATACGGGTTTGTATTATCCAAGAATACTGGGGAAGTCAGGAAGGCTTCCTAGAAAAGGCAGCGCTTGAGCAGAGTCCTGAAGGATGATCTGTTGGAGGCAGATATTATGAGTCCAATGATGGAATCAGCTCATGTGATCCATCTTCTTTCACTTTGTTCTCTGGATAAATGATCCATTTTGATCGCATGTCCAGCCAGGGTTGGGAGGGCTGTCTGGGGCCATGAAAGAAAGAGAAATGGCCTCGTGGAGAGTAAGCCTTGTGCCTTGGTCTCATGCACTAACACACTGGAATAACCATGCTGAATGTTAATACAACCTCATTCTAAGATGGCAGAGTAAGCATGCAGGTTTATGTATTCTACCTCCAAAAGTTCCGATGAAACGGCAGAAAATATGTGTGAAAAAGAATGATCTAGGGCGCCTGGGTGGCGCAGTCGGTTAAGCGTCCGACTTTAGCCAGGTCACGATCTCGCGGTCCGGGAGTTCGAGCCCCGCGTCAAGCTCTGGGCTGATGGCTCAGAGCCTGGAGCCTGTTTCCGATTCTGTGTCTCCCTCTCTCTCTGCCTCTCCCCCGTTCATGCTCTGTCTCTCTCTGTCCCAAAAATAAATAAACGTTGAAAAAAAATTAAAAAAAAAAAGAATGATCTATAACAAAGATGGAAATCAAAAAAGGTTACCATCTGTAGACAGAATTTTTTTTTTTTTCAAAATTCCGGAAAACAGCAAACAGACATGGTTGGATTGAGCCAATAAAACCACCACATAGATTAGGTTTCAGAGAGAGCTGATAGAGAGGTGAGAGCTGTTCTTCCCAATAGGACTCCAGAGAAATCAGGTCTGGAATCAAAGGGGAAAGGAGTATACAGGGTAATATTAATAGAAGGACTCTGCTGAAGCTTTTTTCTCCATCTTTTCGCACCTCACTCCAAACTCTGCACAAAAGGGCCATACGCCTGTGCAGTTCATCCCTCAAAATATAGTCTTCCCGGTGTGGGCATTTGGGGCAGTCATAAGCCTGCCTGCCTGCCTTGCCCTGCATGAGAAGCATGGTACAAAAACATTCCTGTATAACTGCTAAGGAAGTCCCATCAGCCACCTCTACTAGTCAACCCAGTATTTTGTTTATAAATATGATTGGGCCGGTCGAAAGCCGAGAGTTATTTAAGAAAAACCAAGAACACGAAAGAGAAGGATCCAGAAGAACAACAGAACAAGTGATGCCAAAGGAAGCAGAGTTCAATCAGGACATAGAAGAGAACTTAAAAAAAAAAAAAGTGTTATTACTGTTTTCAGGGGAATTTGGGAGAATACTGTATCCATAAACAAGAGGATGCTGCTTTGAAAAAGGAGCCATTAAAAAAAACAAACAAAATTTTTTGTAAAAATTAAAGATTTTAAAAAGACCTGAGTAGAAAGGCTGAATTCAGCCTTTCTGAATGGTATGATGCAAAAATAAATATGAGATCTGGAAGACAAAGTTAAGGAAAGTCTAGTAATGTACATAAAAGAAAAAAGAGAGAGAAAATATGAGAGAAAATTTAAGAACATAGAGGAGAGAGATCCAAGATCCAAAAGATCTAGTACTGCCTGGGGCTAAAAGACATAATACCCCTCCAACAATAAAAGCTGTTGGAAGAGAAAACACAGATGACAGAGAAAGTGAGTATTTCAAAGAAATAACAGGATATTTTCCTGAACTGAATAAACCTTGAATGTTCAGATTAAGACAGCCTAAAGTGGAATAATGGAAAAAAAGACATACCTGGACACTTCCTGGTGAAATTTATGATCTCCAGATACAAAGAGAAAATCCTGAAAGCTCAGAGAGGGAGTAAAAAAAGTTACCCGTAAAGAGAATGGCAGCAGACTTTGCATCTTCTTTCAGGTTTGCTGGAAGACAATGGAACAAAACCCAAAATATTGTGATGGAAAGTTGTTTTGAATCTATTTTTCAATTATAAGGGCAAAATGCAATCTACAAGGAGTTAGCCATGTTGATGAAACAACTCAAAAATATACTCTAGAAAAACTGAAGGTGAATCCAAGACATAGGAATACCCAGAAACAATGGAAATAATTCAGTTCTGATGGAAAGATATCCTAGTGGAACAGCCTATTTGGTCTGAATTAGAAAACAGGATAGTGAAGAAGATCTTCAACACACAAAAGTTTGTATGATAAACTGGGTATTTTTTTAAAATGTTTATTCACTAGTTGAGAGAAACGGAGAGAGAGAGAGAGAGAGAGGTGAAAGAGAGTCTATGCATGAATAGGGGAGTGGCAGAGAGAGAGAGAAGGAGAGAGAGAATGCCAAGCAGGCTCCGTACTGTCAGTGCAGAGCCCAACGTGGGGCTTGATCTCACAAACCTTGAGATCATGACCTGAGCTGAAATCAAGAGTCTACTGCTTAACCCACTGAGCCACCCAAGTGCCCCATAACCAACTGGATACTTAAGACTCAAAAAGTCAACTATGACAGGACACATAGGTACTTAAGATTTAAGTCTCTCCAGGTCAACCGGAGAAAAGAAAGATAATTAGAAATGCCAGAAAGATAAATATACATAAAAAGCAATCATGATCTAAATATGAAGCAAACTAAAGTATAATTTTTATTCAAACAATGAAATATAAAAAACAGACACAGACACTGGTGTCTGAAGCACATAAAGTTAAGTCTCTGTGGTCCAGGGAGAGGATCAATAAATACAGTAAGTTCCTCTAAAATCTCTGAGTTCTAGTTCAGTGGTAAAATAACTGCTTCCTTTTTGTATGATTTATTTTTCCTTTTGGAAAGGATTTGTAACTTCATGGACTGTGTTTCTTACAGATTATGCTTTTTATCTAGTTCCCCCCGCCCCAGAAGAATATTCCTAAAGGTAGAATTAAGTTTCAAGTTCTGGTTATAAACCTTTTATTTCCCCAAAGGTATTTTTGTTTGATTATCTGTGGTCTTTTCTGATCTTCATGAGACAGTTAACTAAGATCCACTAACTTAAAACATAAACCTATACAATTAGAAACAATTAGTTTTTAAGATACGCCGATTCCCCAAACTCACTGTATTTGGTTGATTTAAAATTTTTAATTGGCATTTCAATTTCATTAGAATCCAATAATTCCTGCTTTAAAGAAATTATTACCTTAAGTTCAAATTCTCATTTCAGAGCTCTTTTTCTTCTGTTAAAGTAAAATGAATTATAATGCTTTTTAATTTGAAAATATTAATTGTGGTTGTTTTAGGCAGTGGAATTTTAAAGTACGGTTTTTCTTCTTTATATTCTTCTGTATTATTCAAATGTTCTATCATAAACATGTACTGTTACATAGTTACATTATTTAAAGGGAGCATTAATAGAAGGCTAACATAAGACTATTTGAGTATATCACTGGGACCAGAAACTCTCAGGTTCAATGCCTTACTTTTTGACAAGCAATTATATGAGCATTATATATATATACATAAAATTTATATTTTTACATAATTATAAATATGTATTATATATATATAACTATGTAAAAATTATACTGATGAGTATTTAAGTATGTGGTTTGGAAAACATGTTTCAATCCATCATCTCCATTGTGTGTCTGAAATCTCTACATCCTGGAACTCTGCATAAACTTTGCCCACTTGTAAGGGACGCCTGGGTGGCTCAGTTGGTTGAGCATCGGACTTTGGCTTGGGTCATGATCTTAGAGTTCTTGATTTCGAGCCCCGTGTCAGCTGTGCTGACAGCTGAGCGCCTGGAGCCTGCTTCAAGTTCTGTCTCCCTTTCTCTCTGCCCCTCCCCCACTCACACTCTGTCTCTCTCAAAAATAAATAAACATTCAAAAAAATTAAAAAAAAAAACCAAACCTTTGCCCACTTGTCAATCCAAGAAACTTCCAGTTATCTGGGGACTTTTAACAGGGATTTTACTAATTGAAGAGTGTATACAAGAGAAAGAGAAATTATAGGTTTATTTTAAACTTCCCTACAATGTCCCTATTTAAAGAAAGTAAAATGGTGATTACCAGGGCCTGGGACGAGGGGAAAACAGGGAGTTAGTGTTTAATGGGAATGAATTTCAATTTGGGAAGATGAGAAAATTCTAGAGAAGTATGGCAGTGATGGTTGCCACGAATATGCTTAATGCCACTGAATTATACACTTAAAACTGTTAAAATTTTTTAGGTTAATTTTATATTATGTATTTTACCATGATAAAAAAGCTGCTCTTCTTAAATCCAGACATGATTTAATGTGATTCAGTGAGACCTTTCCTTTTTTTTTTAACAGTATCTCAGTATTAGTTATCTTTTTGTCAACCTGTAGCAAGACTAAGTTTTGTGCCTTTTATAAGACACTTTGTGATTTTAACAAAGTAATCCTCCTGGCAAGGATGCTGACAAAGATCTTGGTCAATCTTGGTATTAACCCCTAGGCTGTTTTGAGGGCTGAAGGAGGAAGTCAGTCCTTTTTCAAAGAGCAACGGATTGGTTGGAAGTTGCCCAACAGTTTTGGAGGTGAGCATATCAGATTTTAATGATAGTTACTTTTACAAAATGGAATTTAGACCAGAGGTTGCATCTTTCTTAAATAGCTTCTATTTTTGTGAAAACATCTTCTGGAGATGCCAGAAAATAATTTCATGAAAACTATAACTTGCAGTTAAATTTCTGCTCAGTGTCTCTGTAAAGAAATCCCCCAGAGAGTGAATGGTTTGAGTTAACTGCCCTCAGCAACCGGCCTTGTAAGAGAGAGCTCAGGGATCACCAAGCGTTCGGTGGCCATTCACTGATGAAGAGTCAATGGGTAGCAAGAAATGTCAATGCACACAATGGGCCCAGTAAACAGCATCGATTTCCAAGCGTGCACAATTGCCAGCAGCAGTGGTGAGTCACGTTCTGTAAGCATAAAGCACAGCCTTTACTCTCTTTCAGAGGTGGAGATAACCCACTCTCTGTCCTCCACTGCTTTAAAATCCTTATATCTTTGGAGTCTTAACAATTATATCACAGAGTCAATTCCCGGGAGGCACTGGACATTAGGGACAGTACTTACTTATTTATATATAATATATATACACAAAAAATATATATCGTAATCACATCTGCATGTATAATTTACAATATTTTTCCTGAGAATGGGACATTCTGATTAAGAACATTCTGATAGTTGCCAAACACATATATTGATGGCCAGTTTTCAAAGACTCAGATATGATGAAATATACTTGCAACTAAAATTTCACTGAATATAATTTAGTCTTTCGGTGATGACTCAATCAGAAGACTTACCAGGATAATGGAGCAATGTCGCAGGGGTTTTATTATAAATATCAATGATCACCACAGTATAATTCTATGGAAAATGTTATAAAGGCTTCACTTTTTCAATTGGTTTGGGGTTTACATGAATATGACTTTGCTAAAAACAGATTATAGTTTTAAAACTATGAAGTTGCATAGCTCTCCCTACAGATATCACCCAGCTAAAGTTAAAAGGGCCACTCACACATCACTGATAGCAAAAGATAATTCCCATTTTTTTAACTTAAAAAGTTAGAACTTTTCTATGAGAAAAATAGAGAAACAGGAAACAACACATATTTGGGACTTTAAAAAAACTTGGGTAGGGGCGCCTGGGTGGCTCAGTCGGTTAAGCGTCCGACTTCAGCTCAGGTCACGATCTCACTGTCCATGAGTTCGAGCCCCGCGTCGGGCTCTGTGCTGACTGCTCAGAGCCTGGAGCCTGTTTCAGATTCTGTGTCTCCCTCTCTCTCTGACCCTCCCCCGTTTATGCTCTGTCTCTCTCTGTCTCAAAAATAAATAAACGTTAAAAAAATTTTTTTAAATAAAATAACTTGGGTAGAGCAAAAGTAAACAGGGTTATTAAAATATTACAACACCATTTGACACATACATCACTTACCTGCTCCCCAACTTTCACAAGTTTCCTGCTGTCTATCTGATCAAATCTAGCTTATCTTTAATTGATAAATTCTAGATTCTCACAGACCCACCTTATGTATTGTATGTTTTTTCCTTTTCCCAACTTTTTTCTCAAACCCAGATGGGTGAGGGTCAGTTTCTGTTACCAGAAGGTACCCATGATGTTTGTTACTCATGGACAGTCCTCTCACTTCTGTTGGTCATGCCAAATATTCTCCCTCCTTCAAGACCAGTTCAAGGCTTACTTCCTCTCTGAAGTCATCTCAATGACACATATCCTTCTAGAGTTAACCTATTCATTAATCACTTACCAAGAGATTTAATGAGTAGATACAATGTGTTGAGCACTACACTAGGCACTATGAGAGGTTGTAACTGAGACATAGCTCTTCAGTCTCAGATGCATATGCTGTCCAGCCTTCCCATTTAGACTATAACCTGTATAGTTATTAAGGTTGGTTGGTCCTGGTCCTGTATTATGAGTGTAGTATCCTACTTCGTTGGAACATCTGGAACAAAGTGGGACACATGTTGATTTTTGAAACGTCTGGGTCACTGGACCACATGTGCCTGGTGTCAATGGTAAGCAAGTGAGAGACAACTGGAGGAACCATACCAGTCCTTGGACACAAAAAAATCTTTTCATAAGCCTTCAACAACAGGGCCCACTACATGGAGTTAATAAATGTTGAATAAACACAAGCATGAGTGAAAAAACCAATTAACCTTCTAAAGGGAAGGTGGGAAGTCCATCTGGATAGGGTGACATTTAACTAAATAAGAAGAGAATCAGGGGTATTGACTTCTCTGCAGCAGAAGAGACAGAGATGCCTCTTTGAGTGAGGACATAAGGGCTACATTTCTGAGTATTCCAAGTGCTAGGTCTGACCAACACATGGAGCCACAAGCCAGTGGGACAGTTGCCATTTTGGCAGCTTTGTAAGACAACTTTGCTGAATGAGCTAAATGTTACCTGGCCAAGAGGAATTCCCTAGCTTTAATGCAAACCATTAGAGCAGAAAAATAGGCTTAGAAGCATTGGAAATGAGCCAAAAGAGAGTATCGAGAAGACAGCCCGATCTAACAATAGAAAACTAGGCAGCAGATTAGACAGAGTAGGTGTGAGAAAGGGAGACAAGAGCTGATAAGAGGACTAAACTGTGACCAAGGGAAAATAGCACAGGTACTGCTGTCCACACGGACTCTCCTGCACAGAGGGTCCCAGCCAGCAGAAGCAATGAGGGAGATTTTACTAAGACATACAGTCAAGTCTCAGTGTAGCCCAAATCTTCTAGAACGAGCAATAGCATTACTGTGTAGGGCACTGTTTTGAATTTACAAACAAGATGTGTACCGAATGCCCAGGTGTAATTTGGCAACTGAAATATACTTTCCTCCAGAAATTATTTTAATTAGGTAAGGTACTTATCTTAAATCACAAAAACCTATTTAATCCATATGTACTAAAGTTTAATCCCTTTTACAGGTATTTCAGTCAAAGCTAATTACCCTATATGTTCCAAGTATTTTGATTGCTTAAGAAATAATGCCAAAATTTATGTACTTAAAACAGTAATTTTTATTTTGTTCATGAATGTGTAATTTAGGGCATTCTGCAGGAATAGCACATCTCTGGTCCACTTGGCAGGAGGAGGGATGGGGAGACCTAAGGGCTAAGGCCTGGCATCCTCTGAAGGCTTGCCCACTCATATGTCTGGCTCTTGGTTGAGGTCTAAGCTGGAGGTGTTGGCTGAAACACCTATACATGGCCTCTCCATATGGTCTAGGCTTCCTCACAACATAGTGGTTGATTTCCAAGAGCAAATGTCACATGTGAGAGAAACAAAGAATAGCCCAGAGACAAAGCAATTGTAGCTTTTTATGATCCAACCTTGGAAGTCACCTAGCACTGTTTCCCTGAACCAACTGAACCAATCACAAGCCTACGTACATTCAAGGGGAGGGCAAGGGATTCCAGCTTTTTATGGTGAGTGGCAAGATTCTAGAAGGTGATGTGGGTCATAATTAAATGGCCAATTTTGGAGAGGACAATCTACTACAACATATTACAGGGAAAATAAAATATATTCCACCTTGAAAGGCAATAATGTACCATAGAGAATTCAGAGCCATGGCTCTAGGACCAGATACCTAGAACTCTGTTATATACTCTTGTGTGATGCTAGGCAGTTTGCTTAAGCTCTCCATGCCTCCATTTCCTCATTTATAAAATTGGGATGCTGTGAAGAAAAAAACAGTTATTTTGAAAAGAGTTTAAAAGCCTATCTAGCTCCCTAAATGTTAGCTCTTATTGTCACCTAAGGGAGACACCTGCCCCAACTTCAGCAGTGGTACTTCATGGTTTCTGGGGAAATGGTGGTGGGAGCAGCACTACCAGAGGTAGAAAATTAAAGAGAACAGCTCACATTATTGAGTACCTAATATCTGTCCCTTACTATGCCACAACATAAGTTGACTTCAAAACCAGTAAGATAGGCACTAATATTATCCAGGTAAGCAAACTGTGACTTTGGGTCACACACTTTTGGGTGTTACTTTGGGTAATTTGCCCAAAGTAACACCTACAAGTGGTGGATGCCAGGATTTCCCCCAGATTAGTTTAACTAGATAGGAGAAGTCCGAATTCCTGGATATCTGCATGGAGCAGAACCTTTCTCCTAAATCTGATTTGCAGCTGAGTAAAACATGAATGGTATTATGCCACTGGGAGTTAGGGTTATTTATTACAGCAGTAAGCCTACGTTGACTGGATTAGTACAGGGAAAAGACAGACATACAGCTGACCCTGGAACGACAGGGGTTTGAATTGTGCATGGGTCCAGTTATATGTGGATTTTTTTCTGGTAAATACAATACTGTATTTTCTCTTCCTTGTGATTTTCTTAATAGCATTTTTTCTCTAGGTTTCTTTATTGTAAGAATACAGTATATAATACATATAACACAAAATATGTGTTATTGACTGTTGATGTTATTAGTAAGGCTCTGGACAACGGTAGCCTATTAGTAGTTAAGTTTTCGGGGAGTCATGGTGGCCCTCCCAACCTCCAAGTTGTTCAAGGGTCTACTATACTTGGGCACCAGTAACTTAAGGATTCCTTAAAATAAAATGGCTCCTTTATTTGCAGAAGACAGCATATTTGCCTAAAAGAAAATCATTCTTTAGGTCACTTCCTACCAGTCTCATTTTGCTTCTGAATTAGAAGACAGACAGCCTTTGGCCCACCAAGAATAGGGCTGGGAGTACTGATCTGGAATCCTTGGCACTGATACGAACAGACTGCTCACAAATTAGGTTGGCTGTTCACCAGCTGAAGAATGCTCCTTCTAAGTTTAACTCAGGTGTAAAATCTTATGGCTCCCAGTTGTTTGCTTGTCTCTTTTGTTTTGATGTTTGCTTGTTTATTTGTTTAAAAAATTTTTAATGTTTATTTTTTTGAGAGAGACAGAGCACCAGCAGGGCAGGGGCAGAGAGAGAGGGAGACACAAAATCTAAACAGGCTTCAGGCTCTGAGCTGTCAGCACAGAGCCCGAGGCAGGGCTCGAACCCACAAACCGCTCCAGATCATGATCTGAGCGAAGTCAGGCACTTAACTGACTGAGTCACCCAGGCGCCCCTGTTTGTTTTTAATGATAATTCTCATTTTGGCTATACTGGCCAGCATTAGGAAGAAACTTGGGTGTTGATATACATAGGTTCCCTGTATAAGTAGACTCTAAGTTCCATGATGGTAGAGACCTTGCTTGTCTTGTTCACCATAGCACCCCTGGTGTCTAGTCTAATGCCTGGCACACAGTAGGTGCTCGAAACTTGTTTGAATGTACAGAAGACTGAATGTTTGAATAAAAGCTCAAACAAAAATCAGAAGTCCATAAAGTAACCTGGGCTCTTTATGCCAGTGGCATATATCATTCAAAGACCGTGTTGGGGAGGAGCCCAATGTTTCCTATAATACTGTGGATGCAGTAGCCAGTTAATAAACGTTTGCCTCCTGTAGCACTTGATGCCTGGGAACGCGTAGGATGGGCTAACTTTTGTGGGATGCTATTTTTTTTTTATCTCCAAGGATGTTGTAAATATGGTTGTCACAAAATTGGTTGTGGTTTTAGTTGTATGAATCTGTGGGAGTCAGCTGAGCAGACAACCAAAGAATATAACATTTCTCAACATGTACCTCTAAATGGACAGGGTTTAAATTCATAAAAGTAAAGAAAATCTAGAATCATACTTTAAAATTCATCCTTGCATAAAAATGTGCAGCTTTGGGTTTCTGGCAGTCATTGGGACAGAATTCAGAAAATGTGAACAATCCTTGCATTAGGACAAGCAGCAGCTGAATATCGTTCAGATTAGAGATTTCTTTCCTGCAAATCAAATACAGAACTTTAATGTTAGCTGAGTATATTGCTGCACATTGGTGCAAACTAAATTTTAAAGAGATTCTGTGTCTCTTAATTAAAGGCATTTATAGAAATATGTCCAAAAAAACTAAAGTTCACTGCAGAGATAAAAAGAACAGACTGCCTTTAGTTTGGAGAACACGGCTCCAGTGAATTTAAATATTTATCATATAATTTTTATATCAAAGTCTTAATGAGCACTAACTTTTATGGTATCACTTCTGGAGACAATAAAAAATACTATATTTTGGACTATTTCTAGTTGGATTCCCACCATGAGGCACCATTTAAATAATAGATGATTTCATGAAAAGTAAAGGCACATTCCTTCCTGAACTTAAAATTTCAAACACCTGCCATCAAAGAAGCAAACAGTACATCCGGGAGTCAGAGATTTTAGACCTTTTCCAAGTTTCTCTGTCAAAGTTGCCTCAGAGACTCAAAGTCCCCAAAGCAGGTGTTCTTTTCTTGTCCAATGAATTAAAAACATTTGAGAAAAAATCCTCTTTCATAATTCCCCCGAGAACACACGAAGAAAAATTGCTAAGCTTCCATTTCAAATGTTAGGGATTTGGATTGAGTTTAGACAACAGCTTGCACAAAATGTCATAGCTCCAACTCTCTTACGCTGACGTGGGGGGTGCTGATGTAATAGAAAGAGTGGCTTTGGACAATTGAAAGGCAGACTTGGAAAGGTAATGATACCTGACATCAGCCAACCTACTGCAAAGCTATCTAGAAACTTGGGCAATATCTTCCACAAATTCAGAGTGTCATGAGAATGAGACAGTTGTCTACATAGTCTCACGAAACAATAACATTAACACCTTCTGGATTGTTCTTAAATATCCAATAAGTCAAATACGATTCTGAGTTTAAATTACTTGGGAAGTGTCTTTACTCCACATTTCATTTTGAATATGGTCCATCCTGGGGACCTCTGGTAGATAAGCCAGCAGGCTCTACCCTGTGTAACGAACTAATGTTGCAACTTACCAATTCACGCAATTATGTGCTTTACATTAAACTAAAAAGTTACATAAGTTCTTTTTTTTAATGTCTATTTATTTTTGAGAGAGAGAGAGACAGAGCGTGAGTGGGGGAGGGGCAGAGAGAGACAGAAACACAGAATCTGAAGCAGGCTCCAGGCTCTGAGCCGTCAGAACAGATCCCGAAGCGGGGCTCAAACCTGTGAACCGCGAGATCATGACCTGAGTCGAAGTCAGACACTTAACTGATGGAGCCACCCAGGCGCCCCAAAAGTTACATAAGTTCCTTAATGATCTCATATAATATCCCACATTGTTCATCTAAGTACAGCTTATTTTCTTTGAGTGGATAAAGGTTGCTTTGTAAATAGCTAAGGTCTTACTTCCATGGTCCTTGGTTTTAACTTGCATAACTTGCATTAATACTGAGTGAGTCCTTCCCCCTAACCCCTATCTGATGAGGTAAGAGTTCCTCAGTCCGTGTAACCTAAGAATGTTTACAGATTTCACGGAGGAAAAACAAAAGAAAGTTATAGCTTGGTAGCTGTCTGGATAGATCATCCCTTTTCACACAGAAATTAGAGAACACTGTGAAATTCACACATTCAGAGAATAAAATCAGATGTGGAACTGAATGTGGAAATGGTGCTGTGGGTTTTGTCCGATGCAGTTCTATGACATTTTGGCATCACTAGCTTACAACCATTTAACTCTGGGGTGAATAGAATTCAAAGGGATCCAGGAACTTGGATGGGAAAAATATTCCACTTTTAGTTTTACCAGTCTCAAGCTGAAATTTAGTATTTCTTTTCATTAAAACGTAGGCTACAAACCACACTACCTATGATTTTGTTGCCAAGAGAAATCACGGATATTCTCACATCACGTTACAGTCGATATGGATTTTTCTGAAATACCTTTTACACTCATCACAACTTCAAAATTATGGTATTTATACCTGCTGCTAGTTTGTATTATTTAATAATAGATTATTAATAAGGCACATATCACAATTTTAAAAAATCTGGTTAATGTATTTCAATAAGAGTGGTTTCCTTTGTGGTACTGCATACTTTATCTTACGCATTTAAAAGCATCGTTCTGAGAAGTCTAGAGGCTCTACTAGGTTGCCAAAGAAGCCTATGACACCAAAAAGGTTTAAAAAAAACCCGAAACTATACCAAGTATCTAATAATTCAACAGCGGGCTTCAGAGTAAATCATTCCTTGCTGCTATCTTGTGAAGCTGAAACAAAGTTGACCTTGAAATCAGCACAGTCTCATTGCTGTAAATAGGCAATTGTGAGGAAAGTCATTTTTTAAAAATTTTGCCATAAGAACAAAAAACCTGTAGATTTGAGAACATCTCTGCAATCGTGGCATATAGGATGCTGTCTTCTGGTGATAAATGTGATCACTGACATATTGCCATCGACACTGACTTGTTCTCATATATTTCACACTGCTGAAATCCAGGGCATTTTATAAGGGCATTGAACACAATCATTTTATAACTTTAACTTAAAGCATCACAGAGGGAGCACTAGGAAAATCTTTGCTATATCTTTGCTATCTAAACTGTAATGATAATTCCTTATTTTTCATAAAAGAAGGAACCATCAAAGTACTCCATCAAAGAGAGTGCTATTAAGTCACCGTGCTACCGGTCCTATTCATGCTCATTTGAAATGTTGCAAATCAATTAACATATTTCTAGGGGTGTTAAGAATGTGGCCTCTGAGTTATTATAATCATGAGATAAATCATATGGTGACATGATGCCTCAATAGATGTGTCTTGATTTAAGCATATTGGACTTTTTGGAAAATCCTCCATGGGGACTCTGGCCAAAGAGAAACTTATCAACTGCCAGTCAGTTAAATGAATTTTCAGTCATTGAAAGCTATTGAAAAATTATTGATGCACACACAATTATTCACTTATCACTGACTGAAGCGAAATACGGTTCAAAATCCTCATCTCCATCTCCAAGAGTAAAATAAATGCAAACAGAATTCTGAAACTAATTAAGAACAATATATTCTTGCATTGCATTGAGATATAATTCACGTAAGATATATATTATTCATGTACATAGTTAAACCATTATTATCTATCCATCAAAATAGTAGGTATATTACATGTGCTGCTCTAAAATCTGCCTATTTCTCCTGTTGAATTTGTAAGATTTAGAAACCTGATCATAAGTGTAGACTTCGATTAAATCGATGTCAGAGGTTTTTTTTTTTTTTTTTTTTTTTTTTTTTTAATTATCAGCTGCAAAACCATCCAACCTGTGCGCAATGATAGAAAACCCAAAATTACTAAACTTGGGGAAAAAATGAACTACAACAATGCACATAAAGCAATTTGCATTGTATACTGTGACAGGAATAAGGAGATAAGAGGCCTTATTAATCACAGTTATCAAATTATTCATTCAAGACCTGGAGCAAAATTTTAGTGACTGTTTATATCGGTATTTGCATTAAAGTGACCCCTACCAATGATAATTTAGTTTTAGGGCTATTCTTTTCTTCTATGGGTAATATTTCAATTCTTAAATATAAGAACAGCTTACATGACTCCTTCCTTAGTGAAAAGCATCCAATGCCACTCTCCGCACAGCTGAATTTTCAGAGGAAGATACTGAAAATGTACACTTTGCTCTAACAACCAAGAAGCAACGGCATGCACACAGGCGTAAGAGGTTCCACCCCAACTTCCTTGGCATAGTCCAGATTATTTTTCTCTAAACAGGAAGCTGTTGACAGTTTCTCTGGTATTTTCAGAATACCCTATTTACAAGAAAAGTCCCAACTTTTGTTTCAAAGTATAATGTTCTTTCCCCGCTGTGCCTATTTTTGCTAATTATGCATGCTGCAAACAAGATAGAAACCAAATTCCAAACTATTCCAGGCTGATTTAGAATGAGGAACAATTGTTTAAAAGAAAAAAAAAAAAGCAGCCAGCAACATATTGCAAGGCTATGCTGGAGTCTTTAAACCCAAAACAATGCTGAAGGGAGGATTCCTGGAATTCAACGGGAATATTTGGCTCAGCTGCAAAATCCGTATCTCTGAATAATGTCATGCTAGCAAGTGTTGAGCAAGAAAGGCTATTATATTTTAACTCACTTCGGAGAACGTTAATCCAAATTTAACCAAATTCCGGAGACTCCACACAAAATTAGCAACTAGAAGCCGCTTCACATTTTTTTCCCCCCTGGTACAACAATAATTGCTCATGAAGACAAACTTGTAGGAGGTAAAAGAGACGGGGAAACCACAATAAGCTATAAACCATCCAAGTACTGTATATAAAGCAGACGAATTACCTCATACAAAAGAAGTGCAAGATTTAACAGTCCATGCTCTGCAGCCCCTGGAAAGCAGCGGTGTGGCGTGGAGAGCAGCAACGGTGGCAGCAGCAGCCAGCATCCACCAGATTCTCACAGGCCTTTGACTGTGTGGACTCAGCCACAGACTCTGCCTCCAGCTGACGTCAAAGTCCCTGTCACATGGCCAGATGAAAGCCAAGAGAGCATTGGTTGCCGTAGCAACCACAGAACAGCTCTGAAATTATTTCAATAGGTCATCTGTCACTGTGGGGTGCATGTGTGTGTGTGCAACGTGTGTACACACACACACATACACACACACACGCACACCACAGTCATCACGGACAGCTCCCGGACAACCTCGGCCCCTGAAGTTGTGACTCAAGCTTGCCTACAACTTTCCTCTTTAAGACTTTTATGTCTGTTTTCTGACACTTCCTCGCAGGAAAATGCATGCCACTCCGAAGTTCCCACTGGTCTCGTTATCACCAGCACAAAGCGTGCATCTCTCTTTACAGAACAGAAGGAAAGAAACTGAAAAATTCTGGAGGGGGGGGTTAGTTTTCTGAGCTAATTAAATCTATTTGTAAGCAAACGGATACAAACGGAAACTCAAGGGGAATTGGAAGAAAACAGATCTTAAAAACTCCCTAAGAATCCACGTCGATTTACTTAGACCATGTTAGTGATGGAAAGAACAAGAAACATGGGGTAGCAGCCCAGAGTCAGATGAGAGAATCCAAGGACCCCAACAGCAAGTGGGATGGGGGAAAACGGCTGATGAATTCCAAAGTCCAGCAATGTAAAATGTCTATGCAACAATGATGACCAAAGTTTCAAAACAGCACCACTTTAAAACGGCCTTGTGAGTACATCGAAAATACTTTTAGACATTTGCTTTGAGGCCGCCATACAGGTGCCAGATCCTCTCCTCCTAAATGCTCTCCTCCTAAAGGCTATCATCTGAGCCCCTCTGGGGCTCAGTGTGGAGTAAGTGGGTGAATGCCTCATGAACGCCAAGTGCAGTGAAAGCCTACAGTCGCAGAATAAAGAACAGTCCTGCACGTTTTCTAACTTCAGCTTTATTTCCTTTAGGACAACCCCGCGTACTTCTAATTCAGCACACGTGCTTATTTCCTAGTTCATTCTCCTTCTCAATTAACAGGAAACCAATTAAACAAAATGGAATGAGGCCCACAGGAAGGACCCTGAAAAATACACGCAGAAAATGTATACTCATTCAAAGGGAAAAAGAGTTAAAATGTAGGGGAAAAGAGATTGCTCGCAAAACCCAAAGGACCTTTCCATGCTAGTGTTATCAGGATTTCTACTCTGGTTCTTAAAAAAAAAAAAAAAAAAAGGCCAGGGCAGGGGGCGGGTAGCTCTGAGGTGCTACAAAATATAAACGGAAGCTAAACCAGCTGAGCAGATTACATTTGTGTCACTCTGAAAGAATGAAATTTCTTCAGAGTCAGAAATTGCTTCTTGTTGAACAATAAGACTAATGTCCAAACTGTGGCTGTAAAATCCTTCTATTCCTTCTTCTTCTTCTTTTACTTCTGTCCCAGCCCCAGCTGGGAGAAAAGACATATTTGTATTTGAAAAGTTATTTTCCTGATGCTATTAGCTATAGCAACGCAAAAGTAAAATCAAGCTGCAGTGCTACAACGATTTCAGAGTTATGACAGATGAGAATTTACCTGTTCGCACAAGAACAATGAGCTTTTTGAGCCCAATGTCCATCTGAAATAGGTCGAGATGTCTCAGCAGGGGCAGATTTCAGCCACAATTCACAATTTTGCAGTTCGTTACAGTTATGGTTCTGGGTTTCTGTTCAGAAATGCACATCCTAGTAATGAGCAGAATGGGAAGAGAGGAGAGAAAGTATGTCTTTGTAGACTTCACATGTCCTCTGAGCTGCCTGCTGTAACATCTCCCTGACTCTGGATCCATGGCTGACTTATCGATCAGGCCTTTCTGTAGCTTCAGCATCTGAGTAAAACTGCAGTACCAAGCTCTGCCAATAGGTGATGTCCTCTGAAACAAGAAGTTCTTGGTAATGAAAATTCCTAAAACCCAGGGCTTTAACCTGAAATTCAGCAAACACTGACATCTTTTCCTTTTGAATTTTCCATCATTTTTTAGAGTAAGGACACTTTATACTGACTTGGGCTTAAACTCATTATAAGTCAAAATAATCAGTGGACGGACCTTCAAAAAGAAAAGTGGATGCATGCTTTCTCTTGCATACTTCCAAAATGCTATCACTCATTTTCCCTTTGCAAACTACCTAGGATTAAGAGATTCTTCTTACAGCTGAAGAAGCTTCCAGTCACCTGCAGGGTTGAAATCATGATGACTGATCTCGCTGGTGCTCAGGTTTCTACCAATTTGGCTAATTAATCCAAATGTAGTTGAAAATATCATGGGACATACAGATGTGGGTTTTTCCAATCATAGCCCATCACACTGAGAGAGTATGTCGTTTAGGTTTTAAATGACAACACATTTTTTTAAGGTGAACATGATTCACTGAATTTAAAAATATCCACTCAAAAACAGTTCTGCACCACAGTTTTCATTTGCTGTATGAATGCCAAGGCTGCCTATTATTAGTCTGACCACTTTGCCAGAAATAACTGATAAATACCCAACAGGGAGTCTGACTTGGGTTCACACACCTGAACTAACAGGTCCTTTGGGTCATGAACAGACAACTAGAATCAGCCTTTCTAGGTAAAAATGTTCCTATCTCCCCATCTTAACATTAGTGGGAAGGCCATGGACGCATTTTTGGAGACACTGGGTTCAAATCTCATCTGGGCAAGTTATTTAAGTCCTCCGATCCTTAGTGCCTACATCCTACATCCTAAGGTTGTTGTGAAGGTTATAAAGTTAATGTTTTCTAAAAGTCTGACTCCCAGCCATAGGGTAGATGGCTTAATGTGTATGTCACTTCTGGTTTATTTTTCTGACTCTAGTAAGTCTACAAAGACTTTTGGGGAAAGGAGACTCTTATTCATCTCTACAACTCCGTGTTTAGCACAGGGCACAGAACATGATGAGAGCTCAAAAAATGTTGAGTGACTCTCCTATTGGGAAATCACTGCTGAGCAATAGAAAAAAAAAATGGCTCCTTTTTATTCTCACTAACAGAGAATAACCCCTCAAGCCCAAAAAAGGCAATGGAAGGAAAAATAAATATTAAAATGTAGACTTATCACAAAATTTTCTAACAAAGAAAGGGTTCAAATAAATTTACCAAGTAAATCAAACTTATCTCTACTAAATCATGAGATAAGTTATATGCCGATGTACTTTATGGCTATTGCTGTTGATGTTGGATAATCTTTTTTTATTTTTAAAAAATTTTTTTTAATGTTTTAATTTATTTTTTGAGAGCGAGAGACAGAGTGTGAGTGGGGGAGGGGCAGAAAGAGAGGGAGACACAGAATCTGAAGCAGGCTCCAGGCTCCGAGCTGTCAGCACAGAGCCCGATGCAGGGCTCAAACCCACCAACTGTGAGATCCGAGCCGAAGTCTGACGCTTAACTGATGAGCCACCCAGGCGCCCCTGGATAATCTTTTTTTTTTTTTTTTTAATTTTTTTTTTCAATGTTTATTTATTTTTGGGACAGAGAGAGACAGAGCATGAACAGGGGAGGGGCAGAGAGAGAGGGAGACACAGTATTGGAAACAGGCTCCAGGCTCTGAGCCATCAGCCCAGAGCCTGACGCGGGGCTCGAACTCACGGACCGCGAGATCGTGACCTGGCTGAAGTCGGACGCTTAACCGACTGCGCCACCCAGGCGCCCCGAATCTTTTATATTAACTTACATTAATTGAGCACTGAATACATGTAAAGCATTGTTCTAAGTGTTGTCAAGATATTAAATTATTTACTATAATAATCCTATAAGGCAGGTACGATTCTTTTCCAGATTTCACAGCTGGTGAACCTTAAGCATAGAGATGTCAAGTAATTGGCCTACCTAATGCATGGCAGAGCCAGAATCTACACTCAGGAAGCCTGGATTCATCAATTCTGGGAAATAATTTACATGTGATGCATTTTTAGAAAGAATTGAATTATTTCTTATGTTCATTTTATACTTGAGGATTGTTCTCTATTTTTAATTTCTTACGAGGGAGAAAAGGCCAACTTATTTTCTTCTGCATCTGGGAAGTCTGGTTATCTAATCTAGCTTTGGCCTAAGGAGTGATATGGCAAGAAAAATCGAATCACGAAGATTTGAATCAGAGAGAACGGGCAAAGTAAAGTAGTGAAAATATCCTGAATAAAACGGTGCCCAGGTTATTATAGTTTTCACTGAAGCCACTATTTGGATTGCACGGGCTTGGGCAACTTCTGTTGCCCACCATGGTGGAGTTTCGTGTGTTCAAACCAATACTCTCACTGAGATAATAGTAAGAGCTGGATTTTTTAAAAAAGTGGTTGGAAGACATCAATGAGTAGTAAAGGCAGACAAATCTGTAAGTTCCAAGATCTCAGATAAAAGGAAAATATATTGATATAAGCCCAACATTCTCTACCTGCTGCTTTTCTCCTCAAGTTATTTGATATGTGGTGTGGGGCTTCTGGCATTCTCAGAGACTAGAGAGATAAAAATTAGAGTACAAATGTTCAAAAGCACCCAGGAATTGGGGGATTGAGTCCTGGCTTAAAAAGAAAAAGGTATCATAAAGAAGTGATACTAAGTTTCTGAACTGTTTTCCTCTTGAAGTGTTTGCCAATTCCTAAATGATGTTAGGTACTAGAACAAGAAGTAAAGCAAAAAATGCAGCAAAGAGCGTGAGAACGTGAAGGGAGAGGTTAGCAGTCTTGTAGTCCTAGGGAAACAAAAATTGGAGTTCAGGATCCTCCAAGGAGTTGGAGCTGGTAAACACCCTAAGTTTTCAGGTCTCACAACTCAAAGGCAATGCCAGAGAAATCATGGAAAACAGGGAATAGATGCATCCTCAGAAAACCCAGGATCCATTCTAGATTTATTACAGTGCCTAGTTGGATCAAGGTAATTTGTCTATATTCTAACTATCTTCTAGAAAAAATTAACCCTCTCTAAAGAAAAATGACATCATACAAAACCTCTATCATTTTTCATACACCAATTCCAATTCGATGCAAAACTATTAATCATGCCAAGAGATAGGTCTAAATCCAAGAGGACAAAATAGAGAGAGATCCACTGGTGAGTCACCTTTTGTAGTTATCAGACAGGGACTTAAAATTAACTGTAAGTAGGGGTGCCTGGGTGGCTCAGTTGGTTAAGCATCTGACTCTTGATTTGGGCTCAGGTCATGATATCACAGTCATGGGATCAAGCCCTGCATCAGGCTCCATGCCCAATGTGGAGCCTGCTTCGGGTTCTCTCTCTCTCTTCCTCTGCCCCTTCCCCCTGCTCTCTCTCTATCTCTTAAAAAAATAAAAAATAAGATAAAAATAACTGTAAGTAATATTTTCAAGAAAATAAATGGCAAGACGGATCATTCCACCTGTAAAAAATTAAATCTATGAAAAAAGAACTATTGAAATTTAAGAACTAAAAAATCCAATAACTGAAAGTAAGAACACAACAGATTAGTTCAAGAGTACAGAAGATATGGGAGCCTAGGTGGCTCAGTTGGTTAAGAGTCCGACTCTTGATTTTGGTTCAGGTCATGATGCCGAGGTCAAGTGGGATTGAGCCCTGACTCTGGCTCTGCACTGAGCATGGAGGCTGCTTGGGATTCTCTCTCTCCTTCTCTCTCTGCCCCTCCCCGACGTGTGCATGCTCTCTCTCTCTTCTTCAGAATAAATAAATAAAACATTAAAAACAAAAAAGAATAGAGAAGATATACCAAAGAGAAAAATAGTGAAATGAAAGGTGGATTAGCAGATAATATCTAGAGTGAAGTATAAGAAGAAAAGAAGAATGGAAAATACAGAATCAATGTTTAAGAGACATTCAGGACATGATGAAAGGCTAATGTGTGTATTTGGGAGAGGAGAGAGAGACAGGACAAAAGCAATATTTGAAGAGAAGGGGCTGAGAAATTTCTAAAATTTATAAAACAACAGATTTAAGAAGCCCTTTATATCCCAAACAGGATAACTACAAAGAAAATCACACGTAGACACATCATGACCAACCTGCTGAACACTAAAGACAAAGACAAAATCTTAAAAGCAGTAAGACTATAAAGTCATATTAAGTCTAAATTTTTTAAATGTTTTTATTTATTTTTCAGAGAGAAAGAGAGAGAGAGAGACAGAGTGTGGACAGGGGAGGGGCAGAGAGAGACACACACACACAGAATTTGAAGCAGGCTCTAGGCTCTGAGCTGTCAGCACAGAGTCCAATGCAGGGCTCAAACCCGCGAGATCATGACCTGAGCCAAAGTTGGACACTCAACTGACGGAACCACCCAGGCACCCCACAAAGTCATATTAACTCTAAATGCACAACAGAAGATTTTTAACAGTAAAATTCAACAGTAAGGCAAACAATCCAACTAGAAAATCAGCAAAAGACAGAGATATTTCTCCAAATAATATATACAGATGACAAACACATGAAAAGATTTTCTAACATTATTAACCATTAGGGAAATGCAAGTTAAAAAAAACCATAATGAGATATCACTAGACATCTATCAAAATGACAAAAATAAAAAATTGCGACCATATTGAATGTTGGCAAAGATACAGAGAAACTTAATCACGTATACATTGCTGGTGGGATTGTAAAATGATACAGCCACTATGGTGAATAGTTTGGCAGTTTTTCAAAAGTATTACACATGCAACCACCATATGACTCAGCAATTGTGCTCCTGTTATTTCAGAGAAATGAAGACTTATGTTAACACAACAGCTTGTACGTGAAAGCTTCTAGCTTTGTGATGACCACTAATTTGATGCTTTCAATGGGCGAGTGGTAAATTTTAGCGTATCCACACCTGGGAATACTATTCCGTACTAAAATGGAACAAAGTACTGATACACAAGAAAACCTTCATGAATGTCCAGAGAATTAATTCCTGAGTGAAAAAGCTACTCTCAAAAAGTCACAAACTATACGATCCATTTACATACCATTATTGATATGGCAAAATTATAGAAACAGATTAGTGGTTTCCAGAGAGTAATGTGGCGGTGGGTGGGAGAGAAGTACTTATGTTGTTAAAGTACAACTGAGGGATCCTTGTGGTGATGAAAACTTCTGTGTCTTGACAGCTTCTGTATCAATGTCAGTATCCTGGTTGTAATATTGGATCACAGTTTCACTACCTTTAAGGGAAAGTGGGTAAAAGATATTTGGATTCTCTCTGTGTTGTTTCTTACAAGTGCATGTGAATCTACACTCATCTCAAAATATAAGTTTGATTAAAAACATTTTAAATGGAGATAACATAAAACATTTTCAGTCAAAACCTGAGGGAATTTTTGCTTCAAAAGAATTACACTAAGTTTCTAAAGAGTTATTTAGGCAGAAGAAAACAACGTCAGATGGAAACAGAGATACAGAAAGGGCAAGTATATACATAAGTCTAAATGAATACTGATCTTATAAAATTATGACTTGTGGGGCTTAAAATATGTATAGATTCAAAACATAGGGAAATATTAGCAGAAAAGGGAAGAAAGGATGGATAGAATTGAGACATTCTAAGATTCTTATATTCTGGTAAAAGTACTAATTAATAAGTCTCTCATAAGGTAAGGGTACACAGTGTAATCCTTGTATCCACTAAAAGACTAACAAAAGAATGAATAGCTAATAAATTAATACATCAGAAAACTCATTTTTAAATTTTCTTGATTCCCCAAAGAAGCAAGAAAGGAAGGGAAAAAAGAAAGAAAATGATAGGAGAAATAGTAACATCAAAGACTTAATCTCAAACAGGTCAGTATTTACCAAAATACGTAAACTGATTAAATATTCCAGTTAAAAGACAACAAACATCAGATTATATTAATAAGCAAATTCTAACTTTACTAGACACAAGAAATGGGAAGTGATATATAAACTACCTAGCAAAAGCTGGTGTAGCAACATTACTATCAAGAAATAGTAGTTGGTAGTATTATAAGCAAGAAATACTGATAGAGGGGCACCTGGGGGGGAGGGTGGGGATCAGTCGGTTAAGTGTCCAACTCTTAATTTCTGCTCAGGTCATGATCTCACGGTTTGTGAGTTCGAGCCCTGTGTCAACTCCATGCTAGCAGTGCAGTACCTGCTTGGTATTCTGTCTCTCTCCTTTCCCTTCACCTCCTTCACTCTCTCTCAAAATAAAAAACTTAAAAAAAAAAAAGAAAGAAAGACTACTAGAGATATAAAGGAACACTTCATGATTTGCCTTTTTTTTTTTTTAATTTTTTTTTTCAACGTTTATTTATTTTTGGGACAGAGAGAGACAGAGCATGAACGGGGAGGGGCAGAGAGAGAGGGAGACACAGAATCGGAAACATTTGCCTTTCTAAACATGCATATGCACCTAATAAAATAGCACCAAGATAAATAGAAAAAAATCATAGTCATAGTATTGATTTAACATATCTTCCCCAATAACTCATAGAACAAACAGAAAACAACAAGTTAGAGATATAGAATATCTCAGTGACAAAATTAACCTACTTGGCTTAATTAGCATATGAAGAATAATCTAAATTACAGAATACATATTTTTTTTTCTAGAATGTTTTTAACAATATTGACTACATGCTGGACCATAGGAACGTCTCCAACACATTATAAATGACCAAAATCACAGAGTATACTCTTTGTACACAATGGAGCACAGCTAATAATCAGTATTAAAAAGACAAATAGAAAACCTCTTAAATCGTTTTTAGGTGATACATTTCTAAGTGACCCATGGATTAAAAAAATTACATTGCAATTTAGAAACATTTTGAACTGAATAAGATACAATGCATCAAAACTTGCATGCGCCTAAAGCACTATTTAATGAAAATGTGTATATGTTAATTAACACACACACACACACACACACACACACACACACACACATTCTCTTTTAGAACGGCACTTTGAGGAGCTCCATGGACCTGTTCCCCCATACAACAAAAATAACTAGTGAAAAATACTTTAAAATATCATAAAGTCTCTGAAAATCTTACTTAGGGTATATAGCCAGTGAAGAAACCCTTATTCAAGAAAAAAATACTAAAACTTGATAAGAATATTGAGAGTCTGTGGCACTTGAGTCATGATCCTCCCTAACCCCTTAGCTCAGTTTGATGGAAGCTAAATGCTAGAAAGGTATGAACAACAAGACTGGGTTCCTTCTCCCCTCAGCTCAAAGGATACACTGCCTCCCTGGAAAAGGCAGACCATCAGCATTTCTCCTGTTTTGGTGTCAAATTCCTGGTGAATACAGCCAAGATGGTGGGGACTCCCTTCATCCACCTAGCCCCCACTCACAGAGCAAACAGGTTCTACTCCAGGTACAATAGGTAGAGAATGCTGGGGCCTTATTGCTCTCAACAAGTTCACTTGTAGGACAGAGATTCTATATCAGAGACAGTCTCAGAAGACTGGAGGCTATCACCATAGTCCAGTGCCCAGAGTAGTTACTCAGAGCTTTTTTTCAGAGAGGCAGTCCATAAGAACAGAGAGCTCTGAAGATCTTCCCAAAGGAAATGACTATTTGAAATAGAGTGTGGAGAACTTCAAGTTTAAGGGTGCTCTGGAAAACGATGGAGATTTGCGTGGCAAAAATTCAGAGGAGGCTGACAGAAGAGCAAAAGCTAACCTGCAGACCAGCCAGTTTACCAGAGAGAACCAGGGAAAGAGCTAAAAAGAGCCCTTCTTTTGGGATCAGAACAAACCTCAAAGACCTTAAAGTGCCTCAAAACCCCTTTGATAAACGTAATTGGATGGCATAGAAGAGATCAGGGAAAGAGACAAAAAGAGCCATACTAAAACTAGTCTTCCCAGGGTGACTGGGCAGTTACTGAAAAAGTGATATGAATAGCACCTTTGTATTGTGCTTTATGGTTTACTTTCACGATTCTATTCATTTGACCCTAAATTAATACAAGCATTTGATTTTTTATAAGGCTGAATATCCACAATCTAAGTCTCCACCTCAAGTAGTGGGGAAAAAGAGCAAAGTAAAACAATGAAGGTTAAAGGAAGGGAATTATAAAGAGAGCAGAAATTAATTAAATTGAAAACAATGTCCAATAAAGAACACAAGAAATCCAGAATTGATTCTTGAAGCAAAATAATAGAATTAATAATAAACACCTAGAAGAATAAGAAAAAAAATCACCAATATCTGTAATTTTTAAAAAAAGGGTATCATCGCAGATCCTACAGATGTTAAGATGTACTTGGTTTCACAGGTTCTTGGAATAGAAGATACCTTAGTAGTCCTCCAGTCCTATCTTCCTTCCAGTGGAGAAATCCTCTCTATACCATGTCTGGTAGATAGTAAGCACCTGCTGCTTGAATACCTCCCAGAAGTAATGAACTCTCCACTACAAAATGTCAAGACATCCATCGTACAATGTTCCAACTGTTAGAAAGTTCTCTCTTATGATGAACCAAATGTCTCCTTCCCATCACTTTAAAATCAGGCTCATGTTTTGCTCCTTGATGCTACAGAGTAAATTGAATGCTTTGGTTCACATGATGGCTCTTTAGAGATCTAAAAGAGCAGCTATTATGTCTATAGCTGCTAGTTGTCCCTCAATACCCATTTTCTCCTCCATAGAAATAGAATCCTTAGGTGGGAAATAGCTGCCCAGAATAAAGATGTTTTCCAGCCTCCCTTGTTGCTCTGTGGCTTTGTGATTAAGGACCAGCCAATTAGATGTGAACAGATGTCATGTGTAGCTTCCAGGACCTTCCTTAAAACCCAATGAGCAAACAAACTTGTCTGAGCCCTTAGACTTTTCTTTTTCACTCCATTTACCATCCTACTGCTTGGGAGCATGGATGTGACAGCCACCACTGTGGACCGTGGGGAAGTGGGCTATTCACCCTAGAGGTGGATGGTGGAGATGTGAGCTGGCAGAAGCCTGGAATCTGAAGCCTTCATGGAGAAAGCTGCCATTCTAGTTCTACTGTACTTCCCTCTGGGTGTGTGTGTGTGTGTGTGTGTGTGTGTGTCTGTCTGTCTGTCTGTCTGAGAGAAACAGAGACAGAGATAGAGAAAGACAGAGAGAGAGGAAAGGGAAAGTTCTTATTTAGGGCATACTTTGTGCATATTAAACCTATTCCCAACTGTTAGAGTTTCTACCATCAAAATTTGGGAACTTTATGGGGCACCTGGCCGGTTCAGTCAGTGTAGCATGTGACTCTTGATCTCAGGGTCATGAGTTCAAGCCCCACATTGGGTACAGTGCTTAATTAACCATCTTTTTTAAGTTGGGAACTATGTGCAAGTGAAATGCCACATGTTAAATAAGCTAATGGAATTTCATGAAATTCCCAGAATCCTTAGAGAATAAATTGTAATACATCCAAAAGTATTGCAAAATAAGTGCTATACAACAGCTCTTCATTTATCCAAATAATTAAACTAGTACCCTTTAAGCTATAATATTCACAAAAGACTCCTTAAAGTCTTTCTGGACACTGAGGAGTCATGTGGGTTGAAGATAAAGAAAAAGGAGAAAAGAGACAACAAAATCATTCAATGAATAAAAATGGCCTCTCCTACCATCCTGCCTGCCTTTTCAAAGATTGAACGAGAGAAATAAATTCTTTTCTCAAAGAGAGAGAATTTCTCACAGGAAACTAAGGATTTTGTTTTGGAGAAAAATCTTCCACAAATCATCTCTTTGTATTTAATTTCCCATACAAAAGAAAAGCTGCAAAATGCCACTTTCCCATCATCAACATCTAGTACATTTAAAGCAAATATTGTAATAAGATCTTTGGTTTTGCCTTTTTGGAAAGATTGCTTTAGAACCATAACTCTTCCTTTGCTGTCAGACTGACACCATTGCACATTTATAAATCACAGATCATCAAGGATTCTATCACTTCCTACTTCCAAGGGATAAGGCAATAAACCCCAAAAGAGTAAAGAATCTAGATGTTTCCCTGGTGGTGGCTGTGTTGAAAGTGCAGTTCCTATAAACAGGAAGAGAGAAGCAATCCTGAAATTCATCTTCAGCCCAAAGTCATACATTTTGTTGAGTTTTTGTGTAAAATGTTGGCATTAAGGACTCTTGCTGTGTTAGAATGGAAAGGATATGAACTTTGGGGTTGGGTACACTCAAATCTAAATGTAGGCTTCCCAAACATGGACTTTTTATATCTGTGACTTTGGACAATGTACTTGACCTCTCTGAGCCCTGATTTTATTATCTGTGTAATGGAAATACTAACAACTACCTTGCAAGGTGGTTATAAGAATGATGTTCAAATTAGTAATGCATCTGCTACAGTTAAGGAAATGGAGCAAATGTTCATACTTAATTAATAATTAAAAATGTGCTAATTAAGGTCCAGTTTACCCTGTTACTGCTTTCTGAAAAACAAACTTACATAAAATGTGATTTTCTGTTTTCATTGAATTCCTTAGAGAGCAAATTATAACAGTTCTTAATATCAGCAGAACTTTGAATTTATATTTCCATAGCCTATAAATCCATTTAATAGCATTTATGACAGTTAAAACCACTGCATAGAATCCTATTTAGCCTATTAAATTATTTATTCCTTATAAAAAAGGGAAAGTAGGACATTTAGTTTATTAGGTTGCTGATATTAGCTTCTTTTCTAAAAAAGCCACCCCTAAAAAAGCACACACCACATACTCCAAGAACTGCAAATCTATAGTTTTAATGCAAATTTTTTTTCCATAATAACCCTTACACAGATTTGTACAAAACGAATGTTCTAACATGGTAAAAGAGGTGAATCTTGCTTTAATAAAATCAAATGTATATAAATCTTAGTGTAGCAAAACAATCAATTAGAAGATTTAAAGCATAAATACTTCCTCTGGTACATATAAAATGCAATTCAATTATAGGAAAAAAATGATTGATTACTTTTCAGAACA
Source organism: Lynx canadensis (assembly GCF_007474595.2). Lineage (NCBI taxonomy): Eukaryota > Metazoa > Chordata > Mammalia > Carnivora > Felidae > Lynx > Lynx canadensis. The sequence goes on along the minus strand of NC_044320.2, from coordinate 35,656,426 downwards.
ACATTTGACTAAAGGAGGCAGCTGTCTTGACTATCGTCCCAATAATCAGAATACTTATTTCACTCATTGTGTTTGGGCAACATGATAGACAGATTAATGCTCTCCGCTTCCTCCCCCACCCCCTACCCCCAGATGTCCCTCTTCTAATCCCAAGGAGACTATGAATATGTTATCTTACATATTGAAGGTGAATTAAGGTTGCCAATCAGCTGACCTCAAAATAGGAAGATTATTGTGGATTATCTGATGAGCCCAATATAATCACAAGAGTTCTTAAAAATGGAAGAGAGAGACAGAAAGATGGCAGCATGAAAAGGTGTTGGCCCGATGTTGCTGGCTCTGAAGATGGAGAAAGGGGCCATGAGCCAAATGTGCAGGCAGCCTCTAGAAGCCGGGAAAGGAAAGGAAATTGCTATGATTTGAATGTTTGCATCCCCTTAAAATCCATTTGTCTAGAATCTAACCCCTAATGCTATGGTATCAGGAGGTGGTGCCTCTGGGAGGTGACTGGGTCATGAGAATGAAGCCCTTACAAAGAGGGTCCAGAGAACCCTGTCACCCCTTCTACCATGTAAAGATACAAGAAGTTAGCAACCTTGGAAAGGGCCCTCACATGACCATTCTGACACCCTGATCTTTGACTTCCAGCATCCAGAACTCTGAGAAATAAGTATCTGTCATTTATAAGCCACCCACCTTATGATTTTTTAAAAATTTATTTTAGACTGAGAATATGAGCAGGGGAGAGGGGTAGAGGGAGAGAGAGAGAATCTTTAGCAGGCTCCACACTCAGCATGGAGTCCAACATGGGGCCCAATCCCATGACTCTGGGATCATGACCTGAGCTGAAATCAAGAGTCAGACACTCAACTGACTGAGCCCCCCTCCCCGATATGAGTCCCTGATATTTTTGTTATAGCATCCCGAATGAACTACAATAGAAGTGGATCCTGTCCCTCCTGTTCTAGAGCCTACACAAAGGATCACAACTCTGTCTATATCTTGAGTGTACCCCAGTGAGACCCATTTCAGATAATAAATTTGTGTTATTTTAAGATTGGGATAATTTATTATAGCAGCAATAGGAAACTAAGACAGGCAAGAATTGTGTACTGAGTACACCTTCTAAGCAAGACTTGATGGAGGAGATAAATAATGAGCTCCTCAAGGAGCTAATAGGACAGAAAAGGGGAGAGAGCAAACAGCCTAGGAGAAGCACAGCAAAGTGCCATATGGCCTCAGGGGAGGGAAATGTCCCTCCCAGTTGGGAGTAAACCCACTGCTAGAAAACCTGCTGCAGTGTCTTTACAGCAGCCTTCCCAGAAGGCAAAGGCCTGCGCTAGTTGAACTTTGGTCATTCCATCAAGTCCTCTGATTCTAGAAATTCTATCTACAAAAAGACTTGCATTGCAAAAATGGTATTTTCAAGAGCTGGCCTGAGTGTGGCTCAGGTCAGAGAACATGCTGAATGACAAGCAAGAAAAGAAACCAAGGGACCACACTGCTCTCTTGCTATCATCTACAGTTAAGATCTGACCCAGCATTACAGGAAAGGGTACATTCTCAGATGGGCTGGAATGAGATGGCTCATATCCAGAGCTATCTGGACGCCTGTCCTATCAAACCTGCCTTGAGGTTGTCTTAGTTTCTTATACTCTTACCTGCAGGAAGCCACAACGGTTTTCATTATGGTACCAACCAAACAACCAAAGTGTGAAGTTCTCTCTGAAGAGGCACAGTAACCAGTAAAAAGGCACTGAATGGAGACTCAGGGGCTACACAAATCCCAGCACCTCACCGCTACTACCAAAACAGTCTATGAGCCAAACTCATCACCAAAGCTGTTAGGGCTTTGACTCTTTTACATGTAAAATGAGACGTTCGATTATTGAATTTCCTATAGTGTTAAGTTGCCAATATCCTTGGAGTTCAGCCCAGATATCAGCAACCTCATCAAGAAGAAGCGAGAGCCCACAGTGCCCGGAGGCACTTGTGCCAGGGCTAGAAGGAATCCAGAAACAAGACTTCACATTGGCCTTTTCTCCAAACGATTTTTTATAAAGGATTTCACCATGAAATCCTCAATTGCCTAAAAATTGATGAAGCAGGGATGGGAGAAGCAATGGCTGTGGGGTAATGGCGGGGGGTGGGGGGGTGGTTACCCTTGCCAAAGGAGAAGAATCACGAGTCAAGATGAAAGGAAAGTTACTGACAAAGCTGTCTGCTTAGGAATGAATAACAGTGGGAGCTCCAAAAGAATGAAGAGAGGCTTGGAGTCAGAGTAACATAGCAAGAGTCCCTGGTTACAGCCTCTGAGCGACCCGGGGCTTCTCCAGTTCCTAAAGTTACCCTACAGGCTCCAGGAGCCACTTCAGCATATCAGTAACTTTGTTTTTTGCTGAGCCAGCTTGAGTGGGTATCCCATCATCTGAAAGCAAATTAGCTCTAATACAAACACAATCAGCACATCTTTGTCCTTCACTGAATTAGCGCCATTGATTTCTCAAAACTGAAAAGGACCTTGGGGATTTATCTAGCTCAATGCGTTCATTCATTCATTCAATCATTCATTCAAAAATCTTCAGTGAGTGCTCTCTGTGTGTCAGGCACTGTACTAGGCTGGACGACTACAGCAGTGAATAAGAAAGACACCGAAGTTGGCATTTACAGTTACGAAGAATTACAACATTTAATAAGTAACAAGTGACGTAGAATGGGAGCTACCTGGTGCTAGCCCAGGAGGACCTAACTCAGCCTGGCATTTCATAGAAAAACTCCCTGAGAACATGAAGCAGGAATGAAGAAGAAAGAGACGAGGGAGACAGTTGAGGAGTTGTGAAAAAGCAGTGAGTTTGAAATCTTGGGGCTGAGAGGTAGCCTGGCACATTAGAGGAGCTGAAAAGAGGCCAGGATGGCAGAATGCGGAGAGGAGTAAGCAGCGCACCATGAGTGAGCTGACTGTGGGGCAGCGTATGTAGGGCTTTGCAAGCCAATGTAGCAAGGCGACTGAGTCACTTGCTCAAGGACACACAGCTTGTAGGCGGCACAGAGGAGCCTAAGTCATCTAAGCACTAATATAAAGACCAATTAACATTTTAAAGTAATGTTCTTTTAAGATTTCTTTTCTGGTTCTAAACGCAACACATGCTGATTATAGAGCAAACTCAAAGTGGCACAAAGACCACCGTGGAAATGGCCCCTAGGCGTGTGCGTGCAATATACACCTTGCATCATACGATGAACCTGGGCCAATCCATTCTCCCCAGACACTGGACACCTTTAGAAAGACTTAAATTATCGGATTTGTCCAGACTGAGCCATAAAAAAAGTCTCAGGACTAGGGTTCATGGCGAAAATCTGTCCATTACACAAAGGAGCCCATGCCCTTCCCTGTATGTCAGCTGCTTGCCCATTTTTACTGCATAAAACTGTAGACTTGAAGATAACCTAGTGATTATACCCAGAAAAGTGTCTCGAAAAAAAATGATATTCACACATCCTCCCCCATTTCTTCATGGCTTCGTCTCCAGGAAATTAGATTCTGGACATTTCAAAATCAGAAGATGGTGTTTCTATCCTCCAACTACAGAAGCCATTTAGAATGCCTCTGCCTCTCCCCCCACTCTTGGCTGCTCCGGTTCCTTGGTCAAACCCAAACTGAGCGTTTATGGTAAGGATTCACGCAGCGGAATAGAAGCCCCCTGTTCTTCCTCCTGGGAAGGTGCCCTGCAAGCCTAACGGAACCAGCGTTCCCCCCACCTCCCAGGTGGCATGGCAAGCGACAAGCCCTGGGAAGCCTGGGGAGCAGATAAAGCGCTTGATTAAGATGCCATCCTCTTCACAGCTAATTGGCAGATCGTTTTAGGAGTTCATGCCTTAGAATTTGTTCTTTCCTGATTGTCATTTTGTTTCCCTGCCACCCATTCAACAAGTCTCTTTGCCTGTCCTAGCGGTTCCCAACCCAATAATGATTATGGTTTCAGCCTCTTGCCTTGAGTTTCTGACAGCATAAATAATGCAGGTGCACAGAAATAAAGTGTAGCTATGCTGGCTTTTGCTTCTTTAGCCAATCAGCTACCCCCGCCCCCCCAAATAAAAGTAAAGAGACTGAATTGATAGATGCATTTGACCGTCCAGCTGCCAAGAGGGCATTGCCAACAATGAGGATTTCAGAATAATAACCCTAAAGAGAGAATGTTCAGAGCGTCCCATTCACTGTGGCCGCGGGCCTCCTGAAAGAGGCATTGTTCTCAGCAGGTCAGGTAGAAGAGCCCTCCCATGAATGCAGCATTCTGAGGAAACACGAAGCCATCCTTTTTTTTTTTTTTTTTTTTTTTTTTTTTTTTTTTTTTAACCATCTGACACCAGAAATTTCAAACGTGATTTGGTTCTTAGGGAGCAAGACTATACCCTCACAGGTGTGGAATAATCAGGCATCTAAGAACAGCAGTTTCTCCGAAAACAGCTGCAGAAAGGATAAAGATACAAGTCGTCCGTTTTAAATCTGTGCCATGGACTCCCCAGCTTAATGTCTGCATTCTGAGAGCTGGGGGGAGGGCTGTGAAATCGGGCTTTCCAGCTGCTGGAAAGAGGAGGGGCCCTAATATGAGGGCGTTGCCTTGTGCCTGAAATACAGTTTTTAAAGTGCCCAAGTTTTAAGAGGATAGAATGTGGCACAGTGAAATGCTCAAAATAAAATATTCACCCGTTCCATGATCCCGCACAAGCCCCTTCCCCCATTCGCCACCCCCCGCCTCATGTTTTCTTCTAACCTTTAATTTGACAAAGAAAAAAAGTAAACATAGTGAGGACTTTGGGGGCTTGTTTTACACTTGGCACTGTGCTGAGTACTTCATGTAAATGATCTCATTTGATCTTCACAATGGCTGCTTGAGGTAAGGATCATTATAACCAACCAGGGAAAACTCCATCTAAGGAGAGTGGCCATCATTTGCCAGAGATGCCTGACCTAATTTGTACAGTTAGACAGTTAACACAAGAGCTGGCACTCAAAATCCAGAAGCCAAAGGTTTTCAGAGCCAAAGGTTTTCCCTTTTTTCCACTCAACGTGGGCTAATGAATGCCTTCTACAAGTCTTCAAAGTCTCCATATATATCCTTTTCAGTTGCTATGCAAATGCCAATGAATGGATACGGACGGTATAGTTAACCATTCCCTGACTCCCGCAGAATTCAGCTACTTCTAGATTTTCCCTATTATAAATGGCACATACAAACATCTTCACACATTTACTTTTTCCTTTGATTTATATCTTGAAGAATAATTCTAATGAGAGTGATTACAAAGTCTTAGGTATGAAAAGTTTGTGCCTATTGATACTATTTCTGTTCAGATTTTTAAATAAACTAATTAAAAAAAATTTTTTTAATGTTTATTTTTGAGACAGAGAAAGAGCATGAGCGGGTGAGGGGCAAAGAGAGAGAGAAACATAGAATCTGAAGGAGGCTTCAGGCTCTGAGCTGTCAGCACAGAGCTTGATGGGGGCCTCAAACCCACAAACCACGAGATCATGACCTGAGCTGACATTGGACGCTTAACCAACTGAGCCACCCAGGTGCCCCAATAAACTGTTTTAACTGCCAGTAGCAAGAAGCAAATATACCACTTCTCCGAAGCTTGTCAGCACTGTATCAGATATATATGTTTATATATATGTCATATATATATATTGATATATATTTGTTTATTTATTGTTCTTAGTTTAATAAGTGCCACATAATAACGTGTCATCACTTGGATTTTTATTGCCTGACCGAGTGGACGGGTGGAACATATTTTTACATACATGTTGTCATTTGTGCTTCCTTGTCTATATGTTATATTTAAGACCTCTGGTCCTTTATTCACTGTGACCCAGATTTCGATCCCTCACCAGACATCAATTGGTGCATTCCAAAACTGATCTTTCTCTCCCCTATTCCCAACCCACCCTGGTGAAATGATGATGATGATGATGATAATGATGATGATGATGATGATATCACCTCTATGTTAATCCTACCTAAATCCCTTCCTTCCTCATGGGTTTTGCCCAAGACAATGAATACTAGAAAAGACATATGGAACCTTGTGCTACAAAGAGATTCAAGCAAAGAGCTCTAGAAGTTCAAGATGGCTATCTCCACCCGCTGGAGAGTACAGTTTCTTGGAGCTTGTAGTAATATTACAGTGGGAAGTATACCTTGGCAACATATTCATAAGTCTTATTCTCTCCATATCCAGGTATTCCCTGGGTTGTGAATAAAAAATCCTTTATGTTTTTGAGGAGAGAAGGCCACCGTGTGCTGGCTGGAATGTGTTGGGTGGAGTTCTTGCCCCAGTTCTGGAAATGAAGAGCTGTGAAGCTTTTTCTGGGATACTGCTTTCTAGGGGGACAAAAGTAATTCCTACCTCATAAGGTTGTCGTAAGTCTTAAATGAGAAATATTTGTGCATCACCTGGCATGTCTGTAAAAGCACGTCAAACGGCAGTTGCCTCCCCCCAAAACTTTCTAAAGAAACAAATTATAAAAGAACGTATTGCTTGATATTTTCCAGTCATGCCCTGTCCTTAAATATCAAATAAATGAAAGCTATTTAGAATTTAAAATCGTTTAGAAACTTTAAAGAAAGCCATGTGAACGTGTAGTTATTGACACACTGGGTTGTTCCTTGTCAGCTTTGTCTACAACATACTTCAGCTCTGTGTGAAGGACAGAAGTGAGCTGGTCACTGGCCTATTTGCCCTTGACTCCATTCCTTCCTTTCTCTGCTCAGCACTGTTTTGCAGGGAGTGGACCCTGCAAGTTCCACTCTCCGGAATCCTGCCAGCTGACTGCTAACTAGATCCAAGCAGTGGGAGACACTGGTGTGTGTCCGGAGGGGAGAAGCCATCGTTCCCTTCTGCTTCCGGCCACGCATCCAGCAGGGTGGGTCAGTTCCGACAGGGGCCACAGCAGGTGGCTCTGGGCTCCAGTGGTGCTGACTATTCAGCAGCATCAGGAGGCTTGGCAGCAAAAGCAGACTCCAGCAGCTGCCACGAGTGTGCGCCTGGGCTCCGGGATGCCACCGCCACCCTCGTGTCTTCCGGTAGCAGCTGATTCACACTCTCATCCCTGAGTTAACCCACCTCCCCTTTTTTGTTCCTTCGGGCCTTACTTTTAAAATCAGTCCCATTTTGGGGCGCCTGCGTGGCTGTGGGTCAAGTAACCGACTTCAGCTCAGGTTGTGATCTCACGGTTTGTGAGTTCGAGCCCCGCGGCGTTGGGCTCTATGCTGACAGCTCAGAGCCTGGAGCCTGCTTCAGATTCTGTGTCTCCCTCTCTCTGCCCCTCCCCTGCTCACACTCTGTCTCTCTCTCTCAAAAATAAATACACATTAAAAGAAATTTTAAAAATAAAATAAAATTGGGGCGTCTGGGTGGCGCAGTCGGTTAAGCGTCCGACTTCAGCCAGGTCACGATCTCGCGGTCCGTGAGTTCGAGCCCCGCGTCAGGCTCTGGGCTGATGGCTCGGAGCCTGGAGCCTGTTTCCGATTCTGTGTCTCCCTCTCTCTCTGCCCCTCCCCCGTTCATGCTCTGTCTCTCTCTGTCCCAAAAATAAACGTTGAAAAAAAAAAATTAAAAAAAAAAAATAAAATAAAATAAAATAAAATTAGTCCCATTTTAAATCTCCTTTGACATACTTAGTTTCTATTTTCTTTCTTTTTTAAAAAAAAAAATTTAAATGTTTTTATTTATTTTTGAGACAGAGAGAGACTGAGCATGAACAGGGGAGGGGCAGAGAGAGGGGGAGACACAGAATCGGAAGCAGGCTCCAGACTCCAAGCTGTCAGCACAGAGCCCAACGCGGGGCTCGAACTCACAAACCATGAGATCACGACCTGAGCTGAAGTCGGACACTTAACCGACTGAGCCATCCTCGCACCCCAGTTTCTATTTTTCTAATTAAACCTTTACTGATATAATTAGTTAAAAAGTGAATGAGAAATCCCTTTCTGATGACCAAAATCATACTTGACCCAACGAAGCCCATAACATGCAGTCTAGCTGTTTTTATGAACCTTGTGAGGATATAAAAATGTCCTTTGATATTTTGCATTTCTGTAGAGTTCAAAAGTTTTCTGATGACAAATGGTACCTTCTCACGGAATGCCAGAATCATTCTGGTAAGTAGTTATAGTTTTAGGAAATTAAAAAGATAGTGAGAATGTAAAATGTTAAAAAAAATTTCCTGATGTTAGCAAGGCCATTAAATTTTCTACTTAATCAAAAGAAAAGAAAAAGAGAGGGCTTAGAACTGGCTGAAAAACAAGGTCTTAGAACTCCTGTTTAAAAAACTGCAATTCTGGGGTGCCTGGGTGGCTCAGTCGGTGAAGCTTCCGACTTTGACTCAGGTCATGATCTTGTAGTTTGTGAGTTCGAGCCCCGTGTCAGGCTCTGTGCTGACAGGTCAGAACCTGGAGCCTGCTTTGGCTTCTGTGTCTTCCTCTCTCTCTGGCCCTCCCCAACTCGTGCTCTCTCTTCTCTCTCTCTCCCTCTCTCTCTCTCAAAAATAAATAAACATTGAAATTTTTTTCAAAAACACTGCAATTCTATGAGGCACCCACATGAAAAACAAGAAGAATCCTTCAATGTTCTTCCTTCAAGTCTAAGTTTCCACATATAAGGCCTCGCCATTGGCAAATATCAGTCCATCCGACATCCTGAGTTTGGTCCAGGATAATTTCAAGAGCTCTTTAGGACAAAGGTATTAACAATATTTGTGACCGATCCAGACAAGACTTTGAGCAGATACAAATGTAAAGATCATCAGTCTCCAGGCTTCTAATGGTCAACAGCATGGAGAAAAAAACATTTCTAGAAAGAAGGAACCAATGGATGTTTACAGGTCTGATAGGTTCTCAAAATACTAGAAAATTCAGACTGTACTCAGAATGTGCTGCTCTTTAACTGGGGGTTAAGATCAGAATGCAGGCAAGCCCTAGAGAGAAGCCATAAAATTCTCTGAGTGTGGTGGAAGAGGACAACCACCCACTGTCGAAATAATTATATAGGGCAATGCCAATGGAGTCAACTGAAAAAGAAAATTCTGGAAGGATCCCTCAGTCCGCCTTCCAAAATCCTAGGAAGAAAATTAAATGTAGCAGCTTCCATATTGATCTACATGGGGCCAGTTTGCCTTGCAAATTTTTATTTCCCTTTGATCAGCTGTCAAAAGAAACAATGTAAATCCTACAATTATCTCGAACAAAATGTCATTTAATTGTCACGAAACGTCTATATTCAGTCAATTGTTTCTTTGTTCTGATCTCAAAAATAAGGGAAGAAAAAAATACCTTCTGTCAGTAGAGCACAGAACCTATGCTCTATTCTAACTGTGATCTTGGCCTGCTCCCAGCCTCTATATAGAAGCTGGAATATGTTATTATTACTGGCAGTATTTATTACTGATAAGTGCCAACTTTCCTATCTATTGAGCACTCTCCGTTTCCAGTGGCCTTTTGTACCATGGTCCTGATGGGGCCCATGGCTGTGTCCATGAAGGAAACATTCCCATTGCTATTCTCATAGGGTGATAACAGCTTCCAAATTACGAATAAAACCACACTAGGGTACAAATATGCAAAGATCCTGTTTTCCCTTAACAACTCATTAGAAATTTATCTTCTTGTTTTATATAAATCCTTACTTTTTTTTTTTTTTTTTTTGGCTGAACCACTGTTCCTACCATCTCTTCAGACAGTGGGTTCATTAAATTTACTTCTCTCGGGGCGCCTGGGTGGCGCAGTCGGTTAAGCGTCCGACTTCAGCCAGGTCACGATCTCGCGGTCCGTGAGTTCGAGCCCCGCGTCAGGCTCTGGGCTGATGGCTCGGAGCCTGGAGCCTGTTTCCGATTCTGTGTCTCCCTCTCTCTCTGCCCCTCCCCCGTTCATGCTCTGTCTCTCTCTGTCCCAAAAATAAATAAACGTTGAAAAAAAAATTAAATTTACTTCTCTCCTTCATCAATAAGACCAGCTGAAAAGGGCAAAGAATTGAGCGACTACTGTTTGCCCAGTAGTGTGGACATCTTTTATATTACCTCTTTTACTTAATCCTGACATGCATGCTGTGAGTTGAAAGTCTTATCCCCTCTCATAGGTGACACAACTGAAGGTAATCAACTTGACACGAGTAGAAACAGAATGAGATGAACCTGACATTTGAACCCGGGTCTGTTTGATCTGCAAATGTAAGCTCTTCTGAGTGTGCCACACTATGGTAGTCAGACTGGACAGAGGTCATCATCATTCCATACAAACTAATAATAAGTCACATGATACCAAAGAGAAATCTCTAGGTTCTTAAGTGCCAGCATCATTCATAGTGACCTTTCCTTCTGAAACGTGATAGGGAATCTTTTCCAAGAGGCAATTATATTGGCATCATTTCTCCTCCTCTCCCTTCTTTGTGAAGTGTCTCAGCTGACTACGCCCACAGATGCAGCCTGCAGAACTTGATAGTCATATCCTACCCTGCAGCGATCCCTCCAGGTTTAGAGGCCACACTGTCTTCCAGCAGCACTTCCCAAAAGGCAAGCCTCAGATCAATCACTTCCTGCATCTGTTGTCACCTCTGAGCAGAAGGCTGGGTCATCCAATTAAGTCAGCACTCAGTAAGGGTGCTCCTCTACCTCTAGTGTGCACAAGTTAGTGTGCCAGGGCTCCTTGCCTAGAGGGCTTGTCCTTGAGGATCCACCAGTCACTGCATTCATACAAGGAACAGCCTGAGGGCTACGGAAATGTGACAACATCTATAAAGACACAGAGGGGCAGCCCCAACAGAAGGAAGATTCTTGAGTAATCTCGTTGGATCTGGGCCACCACAGAATGTGGATAAATGGAGAGTAATATGATCCTTAGGATGTGTTTTTCCACCATGACTACGACAGCTCAAGAAAGAAGCTAAGGTCATTCTGAATTGGATCTCAATCATACTTGGGCCCCCAAGTTAAGTCAGACTCCCTCAAACCTCTGGAGCTAAGTGGCAGGTTATCCTATGGCAGGATAATGTGCCAAGTCATTAATTTCAGTTCTGTCCTTGCTATGCTTTCACACCTCTGTTTAAAAAAAAAAAAAAAAAGTAGGCGGGGACACCTGGGTGGCTCAGTCACTTTAGCGGCTCAGGATTTTGGCTCAGGTAGTGCTCGCTTCGGCAGCACATATACTAAAATAGGATTTTGGCTCAGGTCATGATCTCATAGTTCATGGGTTTGAGCCCTGGGTCAGGCTCTGTGCTGCCAGCACGGGGCCTGCTTGGGATTTTCCGGCTCCCTCTCTCTCTTCCCCTTAATGACTCACTCTCTCTCTCTCCCTTAAAACAAAACAAAACAAAACAAAACAAAACAAAACAAAACAAAACAACAGTAGGCAGAATCTGAGTTCCCTTGACTGAGAGCAGGGATCTGCAAACCTTCTGTAAAAAGCCAGATAGTAAATATTTTAGGCTTTGCAGGCCTATCTATCTTTGTTCAAGTACTTAACTCTGTTGTTAACAGCAAAAAAGCAGCCCTAGACAATAAATAATGGGCAAAGTTGTGTTCAAATAAAACTTTATTTAAAAGTTAAACAGGAGGCAGGCTGGATTTAGCCACAGGTCATAGATTTCTGACTCCTGACTTAGAGGATTTAGATCTCAAGGCCAAAAGATATTAACTAAAGACTATCTCCCTTATGGTTTTTGTTTCCAGAAATGTAAGCTCATGGAACGTGATCAGAGGAGAGGAGAGGAGAGAGTTGAGGGCCTTTGGAAGTCAGAGAAAATCACTGAATTACAATGATAAAATATTTCCAAGGTTCATGGGGTTCTATTAATAGCTGGGACCAGCCCCTACCCCAGCATCTAAAATAAATGGGGATATGTATGACCCCAAAGAGAAATGCCTTCATGGTCTACCCAATAAGGCTGAACCCTGGGAATCAGGTTATTTATCTTCGGTAATAAGTTCCATTCCTAAATGGGGCATGGTAGCAAAAAAACCCAAAAAAACAAAAAAAAACGACAACAACAAAAACCCACAACACTTCAGGAGACTACAGGAATTTCAGTAATGAGCATTTATTTCAGCTAAGAGCACTTTACCATCCTGAGTGTTTTGCTCTGCAAAAGACTTCCCAGATCTTCCCAGGATTCCTAGATTGGAGGGTCAGCAATGTATCTGGATGAAGAAAGGTCAAGTAAAGCTGAGATGAAAATCATATTTAATTAGATTTTTCATCATGCGTAGAGTAAAATCATCTGCTACATGCCCAATAGTGCAAATTACTCTTGCTCTTAATTCTTTCAGGGAAAGAGAGAGGGGGAAAGAGAGACAGAGACAGACAGAAGGGGAGAAAGAGAGATAGAGAGAGAGATGAATATGCATGTAGATGCTTTGGAATCTTTGGATAGATCGAATTTTAACCATAAAGTAAGTAATGCAAGATGGCTTAGTATATTTTCCTTTCAACTACTGTTTACTATTTATAAAAGCGCTTATTGGCAAACAAACTTTCACAGCCTAATTTAGAAGGGTTTTTGGTTAGCAGTTGAGCAGATATCGGGGTATCCCGTAAACCATCTTGCCTCGGCTTCAAAAGCACTCTTGGGGCGCCTGGGTGGCCCAGTCGGTTAAGCGTCCGACTTCAGCCAGGTCACGATCTCGCGGTCCGGGAGTTCGAGCCCCGCGTCGGGCTCTGGGCTGATGGCTCGGAGCCTGGAGCCTGTTTCCGATTCTGTGTCTCCCTCTCTCTCTGCCCCTCCCCCGTTCATGCTCTGTCACTCTCTCTGTCCCAAAAATAAATAAACATTGAAAAAAAAAATTAAAAAAAAAAAAAAAAGCACTCTTGTGCAGAGTCATTGCTGAAATATTCACAGAGAAATTTCAAGACCACATAACTGTTCTTTTGGTGTATAAATAGCTATCCAAGAAATAGATGAAAGCTTAGTTCACTACTCTGTTAGTGTATTAGTTTCCTGCGGCTGCTGTAACAATATTGCCACAAACTTGATGACATGAAACATCAGAAATCCATTCTTTTAGAGTTCCGGAGGCTACAAGACTGAAATATGTATTTCTGGGCCAAAATAAAGTTGCTGGCAGGGCCAAGCTCTCTCCAAAAGCTCTAGGGGAGATTCTGTTCCTTGCCACTTGCAGCTTTCGGTAGCTGTCAGTTTCTTTGGCTTCTGTCAGCTTCTTCTGTCACTAAAGTATCTGCCCTGTGTCACCTTGCCTTCTCTTCTGTGTCAGATCCCCCTCTGCCTTTCACTTACAAGGACACTCACGATTGCGGTTAGGACCCACGCAGATAACCCAGGATAATATCCCACCTCAAGATCCTTAACTTAATCACACCTGCAAACACCCTTTTCCACATCTGGTGGTTCTGGGGGTGAGGACCTGATACTCTTAGAAGCTACTATCCAATTTACTGTAACTATCCAGCCTAACAAGTCCTGGAACCAATAGTATTTAAGATTAATATTTACGATTACAGCTTCTGCCTTGTTTCTGTGATCATGTGGCTCTGTGACACCCTCCAATGGCGGGAGAACTTCCCAAAGATACAGATACATAGATACCCATAGGTCATCACCACATTGTGCCACTCAAAGGATCCATGCTACATTCGGTGGGAAAGGCATGTCCTGGAATTGAGCAATACTGTGGCTCCAAGTATTACATCACATTGAAATGGTTTCATGTCTGACCCAAATACCCAGAGCTGTGCTGGGAAAGGAAGGATTCCTTTAAAATCAGCCTCTGGGATCAAGAATATACTCCCCCAATCATCCTCTTCCTCATAATAACACACTGTCAACCACTAAATTTTTCCTTTAGTTCTTAAACAAATTGCATCTTCTATCTCAACCACCTTGTATTCACAACTTGAGATTTAGTTCTGTAGAACTCCCCAGATGGGCACAATTTATTTCCCAAAAGGAGATTTTATGATTTTCCCCCTTTTTAAAAATGTGTATTTGTTTTTGAGAGCACGTGCACACGGAAGAAGGGGAGGGGCAGTGAGAGAGGGGGACAGAGGATCCGAAGCAAGCTCTGTGCTGACAGCAAAGAGCCTGGTGCGGGGCTCAGACTCATGAACCCTGAGGTCATGACCTTAGCCGAAGTCAGACACTTAACCAACTGAGCCACCCAGGTGCCCCTTATGATTTTTCTGAGTGAGCATTGTGATAGGTGCGGGGAATGCAATGGGCAGGTGGAGGAGACAAAAGTAATAATAAGTAGATGATTTCAATATAACATGGCGACTGAGAACTAACTCCACCACCTTCCACCACCCCCACTTGGACCATTTCTCACCTTGATCACTGCAATGTGTCCTAACAGGCCTCTACTTCTGCACTGGCCCTATGTTATGGACTGAATGCTTGTATAGAACCCCCCTCCACCCAAACTGGTATGTTGAATCCCTACCCCCTAATGTGATGGTAGTAGGAGGTGGGCTTCACAGGAGGTGCTTAGGATGAGATGAGGCCTGAGAGTGGAGCCCTCCCGAAGGCATTAGTGCTCTTATAAGAGTCCCAAGAGTGCTCGCTTCCCCTCTCTGCTCTCCACAGTGTCAGGATAAGTCAGCAGTCTACAGCCTGGAAAAGGACCCTCACCAGATCCCAGCCACGCTGTCACTCTGATCTCAGACCTCCAGCCTCCAGAAATAAGAAGTCAACTTCTATTGTGTACAAGCCACCCAGTCAGTCTCTGGCACTTGGTCACAGCAGTCGGAACAGACTAAGACACCCCACTCAGTCTATTCTCTGTAACACAGCCAAAACAATCCTGTGACAACCCATGTCAAACCAAGTCATATCCCCTGCACAGAACCTACCAGGGATTTCCCATCTCACTTGGAGTAAAAGTCAAAATCTTTGCAAGCCTCCCGAGACTCTGCCGGTCTGCTAACTGCTTCCTCTCCTCCTTAACTAAACCCAGAGCACAATCCTTCCTCAGGGCTTTTGTCCTTAATGTTCCCTCTGTGCCGTAAGCTCTCTCCCCAGAACCTGCAGGACTCACACTCTTAACCTCTTTATGATGCTGCCTCCAGCATCATTCTCAGTGATGCTTCCTCTGATTGCTGGATTAAAAATTGCAGTGTATTCCCTCCTTTGTTTTTTCCCATAACATTTATCATTGGCCAATTTATTATATGTCTTACTCATTTTTTAAAGTGATGTATTTTCCCTGTGTACAATGTAAGTTTCCTGAGAGCTGGGATTATTGATGGTTTTGTTCACTGTCTATTTTGTATACCCACTATCTAGAATGCTGACATCGAGTAAATGATGAACACATATTTGTTGGATGGAAGGGTGATGAATGGCTGGCTGGATGGATGGGAGGATGCATAGATGGAAAGATAGGTGGATGAATGGGTGGATGTCTACACAGGGTATTACGGGAGTGAAAGATGAGGACACACAACCTAGCCGGAGGCAATGGGCTTTAGGAAGGCAAATACTCCCCTCCCCTGGTCACACTCTTCATGGGTTAATTAGACAATGATTATTATATCTCTTTCCCACTTTCATTCTTCATGACAGTTTAAAGTGTTAATTTTAATTTTTCCAAAAGCTATTTTTCTAGATAGCCTAATTGTCACTGCATAAAAGGTCAGCCTATTGGGTCTCATCTTTTAATAAAAGAAAAATGAATAAGTCATCTAGAGTCCAACAATTCCTTTATAATATTTTGACAGAAGATAACTTAAAGGATTTATAGGGAGCCTTTACGCATTGCACAAGATTTTCATGGTCACTATCCATTTTATTCCACAGTGTTATAAAGACTCCACTATATTTTACAGGCCTGGTTTTTATAAAGTTAACCTATGTTAGTTACATCCTGTAACATTTTGTGTATTTCTGGCATTAACTGTTTGTTACAAGAGCTTTCCTCTGTATGATTCAGCGAATGAATCATTTGGTCCTATCTTTATCTCGGTGGTCATATTCACCTAAAGTTTTCCATAAAACACTTTTTAATTAAAGAAGCAATTTAATTGTTGAAGATATATCATTCCCAGTGCATTTTCCTCTATGTGGTACACACACATGCACACACAGGCGTACCCACACACACATACAATGTAAAGTGGTTCTTTAAATTCTGAATTATTAAAACAGAATCTAGCAAATACTCTAGGCTGAAACATATTGACAGCATACATGTTTTTATACCACTACACAACAAACATCCCACACTGCATCATCTGTTCTGATCCTTGCTTCTTCAGACATCCTGCAATATTTTCTTCTTCTATTCCAATAGTATTAGCTCACCAAAACAAAGGTATTTTGTTTGTCACTATATATACTTTTTATGTATTACTTCAACCATCTTTAACAGCATCAGGAAGAGCAAGTATTTACCCAGTCATATGAGGCTTTTTTTTTTACTAACAAGTAAAAAAATCTCAAAAGAGACTTCTTAAAAAAATTTTTTCTAATGTTTATTTTATTTTTGACAGAGAGAGACAGAGCATGAGTGGGGGAGGGGCAGAGAGAGGGAGACACAGAATCAGAAGCAGGCACCAGGCTCCCAGCTGTCAGCACAGAGCCTGACGCGGGGCTCGAACCCACAAACCGCGAGATCATGACCTGAGCCGAAGTCGGACGCTCAACTGACTGAGCCACCCAGGCGCCCCTCAAAAGAGGCTTTTAAATATTTGTCAGTAAATTTGGCAAACATTTTAAGTACTGTTGAGGGGCTCCTGGCTGGCTCAGTTGGCAGAACATGTGACTCTTGCTCTTGGGATTGTAAGTTCAAGCCCCATGCTGGGCGTAGAGATTCCTTAAAAAGAATAAAATCTTAAAAAAAAAAAAAAAAAGTACTGGGGCACCTGGGTGGCTCAGTCGGTTAAGCATCCAACTTTGGCTCAGGTCATGATCTCACGGCTCGTGGGTTTGAACCCCACGTTGGGCTCTGTGCTGACAGCTCAGAGCCTGGAGCCCGCTTTGGACTCTGTGTCTCCCTCTCTCTCTGCCTCTCCCCTGCTCATGCTCTGCGTCTCTTTATTTCAAAAATAAATAAACATAAAAAAACAATAAAGTACTGTTGAGAATCACACGTCTCTACCCACCACTGGTGGGGGGGTTGGTAAACTGTAGAGGTTTGTTTCATGTTCTAGATGTTTAGTTTTTAAGTGAATTATTAATCACAGTAACTTCCTAATGTCCTTGAGCTTATATTACAAGACACAATGGATACTTGGGTGACATTCATCATCGAGAATAGGGAAGGTAATTCACTTTGCAAAAATGTTTTGGCAACTTGCTAGCTTGGATGAGATTGTGGTTGTTTTCGGTATCGTAGGATGGCTGACAATGAGCATACACCAGCAGTAACAGAAACATCGCTTGGCTGTTTCCTGGGCTTGGTGCGTGCTCGCATCACTAGCATTACCCCCACTGATCATTTCTCTGCAAGAATCATTCTGGAAGTTGCTTGTTCACTCTGTCAGAGGAAGGAGGACAATGAGATCTTTAAGTTAAATAAGGGGCAACGTAAAGCAATGTGCCGAAAGTGGACAAGCAAGCCAGGGGATCTCTCTGCCCCTGGGGGATGTGGGCAGCCCCTCAATCCTCGGGAGACCACATGGGGAATGTGTGATGCAGGGATGCCTGACATACAAAAAAATGACAGAATGTGCTAGGCTCAGTCCATATTTAAAATGTTGGTAAAGCTTAATTTTTTTTTTTTTTGCTTTTTCACTTCTTCATTTTTATTTTTTAGAAAAAAAAACTAAATAATTTTCTTTTTGCAAGCAGTAGATTATCTTGTGTACTCTCTAGAGTATAGTGGGCCACTTATTTTAGAGGCCACTGATCTAGTGGGAAGAGTACTAGCCACTTAGAGGGAAATTCCTCATAAGCCTGCCAAGAGAATGGTCTGTAAACTAAAAAGCCACAGCAGTGAAATAAATGATTATTACTGTTCAGGAAGATCTATCTACCTGTGTCACTTAAATTATCTTAACCTAAGTCCATTGCCTTTTTGTGCACTCACTCTCAAATCAATCCCCAATTCCCTAGAGAATCAGAATTGCGATAACCTGATAGACGAAACTTACCAAAGGATATCTGAAACCCTGAGTAGATGACTGCTTTGTAGCCTTTTCCATGAACCCCGAGAACCACCTCCTGAGTTCACAGACACCACACCCCCGCCCCCCAGACATCTTCTCTTCTGCCCCAGGAGTCAAGCCCCACTGAGCCCTGAGCACAGCCCGCTCAGTGGGAACTGCCATGTACTCCTTCTGACCTCATCTAGAATATTGCAGAATTAGATGACCAACCACGGTTCACAGTGGGCTCCACTCCCATCATTTCAGCCTGAACCCACAGAAGCCCTAGTCCTTGTCAAGAAGTCCAAATTTCTCATGACTCCAGAGGCATAAAGATTCTCACAAAGCAGCCCTGATTCTTAGAGTGTCTCTTTTATTAGCAACAATGGAAACATTCTCCTTTATGTTTGCCAGTACAGATAAGGTCCTGTTGAACAAAGAGTCCTCTTGAACAAACCAGATCTGCCTCTAGGTTTTGCCAGGGCTGTCTCCTCAGCACAACTCTCCAGACCAAAGAGGAAAGAACATATATGGAGTGGTTCCTATATGCCAGACTTCTCCATCTGGTCTGCACTTGAAGGTAGGTTATATCTCATTTACATGCACTCCACCCTCAATAACAAAGAAATGCAAATCCTCCTTTCTCTACCCCCTCCAGTGGAAAGAAACACTCCTCTCCCCTTCTCCCTCCTTCTCACTCTCCAGGCCCATAAACCCAGGGGCCTCCTATGGGGTCTCTAATAGCCTGACCCTTGTGCCTAAGGCAGGGAGTTCAGACCCATACATGTAACAAAGCATCTTCTTTCTCTACCCTCAAAAGTACATGGCATTTTATTCTCTTTATCTTGATTTCTACAATTTTTTTTTTTGAGAGAAAAGGAGAGAGAGAGAAAGAGAGAGAGAGAGAGAGAGAACCCACCCACGCAAGCAGGGGAGGCGCAGAGGGAGAGGGAGAGACAGAGAGAGAGACAGAGAGAGAATCCCAAGCAGGCTCCACACTGTCAGTGCACAGGTGGACGTGGGGCTCAATCCTATGAACTGTGAGATTGTGACCTGAGCCAAAATCAAGGGTCAGACGCCTACCCGACTGAGCCACTCAGGCGCCCCGCCACAATAATTGTTTTTATTGTTTCCCAGCACATAGGAAGTTTGACAATCAGAAACAATTTCCTTTTTATAATGACAGTAAAATGTAAGAATCAATACATGGGTGACCAAGTCTATTGAATTTATGGTTCTATTTACAGTGAAAATAAAATCTAACATAGCCCCCAAAGAACTAGGCTGCCTCAGGTAGCAATTGCATCAAACCTGAAATATGAGAAATAGGTTATGTTTGTTGTTTTAAAGGAACACCTGACTCCAGGGGCCTACTCAACAACAGACATGTTTGAGATTAATGAGGATTTTTCCTTATATAAACAGTGAAAACTCCAACATAAATATTGTGCATTCTGACCTCCAGATTCCTTGTAGACAACTGTGTTCTTGTCACCCCTGAGAACCTGGTCATGGCCAGGGGTCTGAATAGATGGGGACTCATCATTTACCTGCCAGATCTGAAATGACCAGGTCAGCCATATCTGTCCTGCAGAGGTAAGTCTTTCACTGTTATTTTTAGAAAAGTGCCCAGCTTGGCAAACCATCGGTTTTCAGCCACCACCACCGCACCCCCCCCCCCCACCCCACAGCCTGCATCAGGAGAGACTACAAGGTCATGGTAGCTTGCTCTTAAGATTCTTCCTTGCTACAGCTTCCCCTTGCACTCTGCGAATCTGCCCGGGACTCAGTTGCCCCATATGTCAGATGAAGGAGTCAGACTAGCCAAGTGCAGCTCAGATTTTAATGCAAGACACAAATCCCCTGGGGATCTTGTTGAATTGCAGATTCGAATTCAGTAGGTTTGGGGTGGGGCCTAAAATTCTGCATTTCTAGCAAGGTCTCAGGGGATGCTAATGCTGCTGTTCATTGCATGGACACACTTTGAGTAGCAAGCAGTTAGATGACTTCTTTTTTTTTTTTTTTTTTTTAATTTTTTTTTAACATTTATTTATTTTTGGGACAGAGAGAGACAGAGCATGAACGGGGGAGGGGCAGAGAGAGAGGGAGACACAGAATCGGAAACAGGCTCCAGGCTCTGAGCCATCAGCCCAGAGCCCGACGCGGGGCTCGAACTCACGAACTGCGAGATCGTGACCTGAGCTGAAGTCGGACGCTTAACCGACTGAGCCACCCAGGCGCCCCAGATGACTTCTAAAGAAACTTCTCGTGCAGCAGTTTTTTCCTATTCAAAATGGTGCAAGAAGGTTAAGCAACAAATGCTGCAACATAATACAGAAAAGCTAAATATCTAAAGAGTGAAGTCTCTTATTCTTAACCCAGTTCAGCAGACTGTCTAATCTGCTTTGGCCAGGACTGTTAATAGGTTAGTTTAACCAAGCACATAGGATCTCCAATGTCTACATATTTATTCACCTTTTTTCCCCATGACTAATGAAAATGTAATTGTTTTCCTTTTTTTTTTTTAGAATGCTGTTGCCTCAGGAAAATTCAATAATTGGCCCCCAACTCAGACATCATGAGGCTGAACTGTTATCCAAACTGGAAAGGAGAGAGAGAGAGACAGACAGACAGACAGACAGACAGGCAGAGAGGTATTTGGAGGTGGTGAGTATCCCAATTTAAAATAAAATTCATAATTCTCAAAGAGTGAGGAAAACCGTCCCCCTTCTCTTACCTTAAGTTTGGGCTGAAAGGAATAGTTAGCAGAAGAGAAAAGCAACTGATCTGAATGAATCTGGGAGTGGTAAAGCTGGCATTCAGCTTTCTCATTCTGGATGAGAGACTGGCTTCTGTGACTTGTAAGAATTTATAGGAAGTTAACCACCTGGGACAGATGACCGTTGTTTTGTAATAACCCCAGGGAAGGTAAGTACACTCTTCCCTCCGTAACTGGCAAGGAAGAGGTAGAAAGGGACGTTATTGGTGTCTTCTGGGGAGGGGGGGGGGGAGATTTGTAAATGCTGGAATGGTGCCAGGGTCCATATGTTCAGAACTGGCTGGAGGAAATACAGGGAGCATGGAACAGAGGAAGGAGGTGTATAAGTGTATGCAAGAGGCATTAATCACCACATGTACTTCACAGCTTCCTCTAGAGTCCACCTGTCGGATGTGTGAGGACATGCCAGTGCCTCCCTGAGAGGACGAGTGTCACCCAGATGCCCAGGAAAAGCCTGTAGGCTTAACATGCCCAAAGCCTGAGCTCATGGGAGCCAGGCTTCAACTTCTGCTGGAAACATCTTTTCCACCAGCAACTAGGCTTTTTCTGTGCTCGGTGCACACACCAGGTGTGGTTAGGCCACCTGCCGGGCCTTCAGTTTCCCAGTTTCCTGGTTCCTCAGTCCTCTCCTTATCCCAACTGGAACTCCATGCTGGCCCTGCTTTAGGTACTGATCTGCTCAAAAACCCATTTGAAAGCCTTCCCCATCCTTCTGGGCTGCTGACTAATGCAACAAAGGGATCTAAACTGATGGGTAGCATGTATATAGCATTATCCCTTCTAGGAATAGCTTGCATTTGAACAAGGTCTTTGAACAGTGGGGCAATGCCTTACCCCCGAATAGTAACTCCAATGATATAACACAATGAACCCATAGAAGAAACGTGATGGAGAAAATGAGTTGAAGACATTTTATCTACCCATCCTTCCTGAAGGACTAGGTTGATATCAGCCCAGGTTCTGGCCAAGTAAAACTGTACCAAGGGTTTTGAGACAGTGCTCCTTTTCAATATGGCTGGTTTTATCACTTCCACCTGTTGTTGATCGGAGAGGGTTAGAGGTGGGTGAGTGCAGTGAACGTGCTGGTCAAAGCATCTGGAGGCCCGAGTCCTGAGCTTGCCTCTGCTTCTCATGCGCTGTGAGATCTTGGACAAGTCACCTCATTTCTCGCTAGCCGTGACATCTTCCCAGAAACAAATCTATGCTACACAAGGAGGAGCCTGAAGAGTTGGTGAACAGCTACTGTCTGTCATCCAGAGTCTCCTCAACTGAACATACCTGATGACCAAAGATGACAAATTATAGAGCGATATTGAACAGTGGTAAGGCAGAATCACATTAGGCCTCGCTACCCAAAGGCTGGCATCACCTGGGGGTCTACAAAGGACCCCTGGTGTTCATAAAAAGCATGGTGAGAGCCAACCTGCACTACCTACTGGATGCCAGAATCACATAGAAAGTCTCACACAAAGACATGGAGTTCCTCCTGAAAATAATAAATCCATGGATATGATATAAACATTATTTATCCAATGTAGAACTACATTTCATACTGAAGGGAGGAGGCCAGGCTATGGCTCATGGAAGCTTCTCTTTTTCTATTTGAAGAGCAAAGATGAATACAGTCAAGTACAATAAGGGGATTAAGAAAGACACACTGGATTTAACCTATTTCTCTCTTGGCCCAGGACACAGCAGTCATTCTTTTCCACCGTTACTATCACTAATCAGACAGTGACCCAGTTTCAGAGGACATAGGCATTTAGAAACACAAATGAAAAGATATGCAAATTGTGTTCAGTTTTCAGAGGAAAGTTCAATGAAATAGGTCAAAGTATCTGAACCTACACCTATTTCTGCTTCTGAGCAGTACTCACAGGGAGATTTAGTTATTTTCCTGGGCATTGGTGCCTTCACAATTTGCCCATTGCCTGGGCAAATGTAGAAACAGGCCTGGAGGAGTAGTTTCCAAACTGTGTCCTGGGGAACCCCTTGTAGACTCAAATGGAGCAAATCAATGGACATTAGTCCTCATATCCAACTCCACTTTTGTCTGTCTGACATACCACACTTCGGTGTAAAATTTTATTTAAATAAAGGATTCTTCGGCTAAACAACATCTGAAAGCCCCCGGTAGACATCACCGCTCATTTCCAATTCTAACATTTCATGATTAGTCCTCATGACTAGAACAATCTCAGTAAAAGCCTCCATTCATCCCACAGTAAGACACTTTTTCAGCTCTAAATTTTAAATTACCGTTAAGAAAGCAAAACTAGGTTGGCCCAATCTCTTAATTCTCTGTATGTGTCTATCAGGAAGTATTTAAGTCTTAAAGTTAGTCTCAGTCGTGTTGGAGAATATACAATGAAATCCTTCATGGCCCAAAGAGAAGAATCTTGGTAGATTCAAAATAATTATTAGTTAAATCAATTTTTTATATATCAAATGTAGATAACCTTAATTTCAAAAATCTCTAATAAATTTGATTTTTAGTGTGACCTCTGACAGTTGTTCTCAAGCCCAGCACCTGCTTTGTCAACCCTGCTGCTTTGATACAGTTAAGGGATCCTTCTTGTACCAAGATGTGGGGGAACTCTCCATTGCCAATTGCTTCACTGAGATGTACTTTTACAACACCCCAGAGCAACAATAATCTTATTTTCCCATTAGTAATCAAGATATGCTTTCTCACGGTTGCTATTCTTCCTGTGATCTTGAACCTGCATGCCCTGTCTTTGGTTGATGCCATTCCTGAGCTATAAACCCACTGAGAATAAAACAGAACCTTCTCAGTATCTAGCATGGTTCTTTGTGTACAATAGATACCCAATAAATAAGTAAACATTAGTGTAGGACACACGTGACAAAGACCAATATGTGTAAATCAAACCACTTAATTCTATTACCTGCTAACATTTGGATATCAATGCAAGTCCATCATATCTTGTTATATAAACAAAATGTGCCTAGGAACTCCCCAAGTAGGAACTTTGGCTCCAATTTTCAACAGCAAACGTTACTTCCTACTTTTTAAAAATGTGGACATAATCACTGCCACTGGGGCTCCCACTGGTGTTCACCCCCTCTCATTACTGATAGGCATCACCATTCTCCTCCACAGACAAACCACTGAGATTACAAATATAAATCTTGTTCCCTTAGCCAGCGTTCCCACCTACCTGCAAAAACACCCAAAATAACCACGTCCAGAGAGATCACTGTGGATCTTCATCAAAACCCTGATCCCTGCCACCAGAGCATGCAACTGGCCCTTGTCTGGGTTACGATAGTCTCTCAACCCAGTGATGGAGACTTCACTGGAATGTCAAGTGAGCTGGCAGAGGTGGCTAATGTTTTATGGGCTGGTAAATGTCTCAAAACAGAAACATATCCTCTGCTGCAATTCTGTGTGCTGCTCTGTCTCTTCTCTATCCACATGAGGACCTTGAGGCAGGAGTCATATCTATCTTGTTCAGTCTTAGGTGCCCAGGTCCTAGCACAATGTCTAGCATGTGGTAACTGCTGAATGACTGGATGGATAAAAGGCATACAAAGTCAATTTGTGAGCCATTATTGGTATGGTATGTAGCCATTTTTGTTGTGACAACAATCTGATTCTCTAATAGAGTTTAAAAAAAGGTAATATACTTCAAGTTCATATAGCTTTCTGTGGTCATTAGTATTTAAAACTTTCCCCCCAAAATTAACACTTTCAAGAAACAGGAAAAATTCGGGAGAAGTTCACACTAAATGATCTAGGGTAAGATCAGTGTACTCCAGATGTTTCGTAAGCGAAGTCACCCCTCATTCATTCATTGAGATCAAAATCTGACAGTAATATTTGGTGTTTCATTGGAGGGTCATTGGATGGACCACTGCTTTATTTTGTCAATAAGCATGTTTTACTTAAAGAGCATTACTTCATGGCACTTTTATAGGTAATAGAACATGGATAATATTGGAGCTCAATGTAATAACTAACGCTCACAGCAAGATTCCTAAGTCAAGAAGTGAAGCACATTCTAGGCCCTTTTACTGAGGCAGGGATATACTTAATTTTTTTTTTATCCAGAAAATGGTTCAGCACATATATGCTTATGTTTTAGCTACCTGTTCACCAGGCTACTGGGTAACACCTCCTTCTACATCAATGCTGGTAAATATAGGATACCATAGTAACAGTGAGAGCTTAATGCAACATGCCTTTACTGAGCACCAGCCAAAAGCCAGAAAACATATAGGGCACTGGTGATATCGAAGTAAGTAAGATAAGGTCCCTACCTTCAAAGAGTTCACAGTCCAGTGCTGAGGAAAGCTGTCTGTTGGACAACTAGAATTCTGTGCCAGGTCTGTCTGTGGTGACCAGCGAAGTGGAGGAAGTGTCGTCAGCACACAGGAAGGAGGGTATAATTAAGTCTGTGTGGGGAGGGTTGAAGATGGTTTCTCAGAAGAAGTGGGGTTTACACAATGAGAGATCACTTGGTGAGCGTTAAAATGGCCTCTAAGGAATGCTGGCGAGGATGAACAGAAAAGGGAACCCTTGCCCACTGTTGGTGGGACTGTTGACTGGCACAGCCATTATGGGACACTATGGACGATCCTCAAAAAATTAAAAATAGAATTATCATATGATCCAGCGATTTCATTTCAAATTCATAGAAAAAGAGATCAGATTTGTGGTTTCCAAAGGCAGGGGGTAGGAGGAAGGGAAATTTGAAGAAGGTGGTCAAAAGGTGCAGACTTCCAGTTTTAAGACAAATGAGTACTGGGGTACTAGGAATGTGATGTACAGCCTGGTGATGAAAACATATAACATGCAGTAAAGTTGTTAAGAAAGTAAATCTTAAGAGATCTCATCACACCAATTTTTTTCATTTTTTTCTTTCTTTTTTTCAATGTTTATTTTTGAGAGAGAGAGAGAAAGACAGAGTATGAGTGGGGGGTGGGCAGAGAGAGAGGGAGACACAGAATACGAAGCAGGCTCCAGGCTCAGAGCTGTCAGCACAGAGCCCGACGCGGGGCTGAACTCATGAACCACGAGATCGTGACCTAAGCCCAAGTCATATGCTTAACCAACTGAGACACTCAGGTGCCCCTCTTCCTCTTTTTATTGTATCCACATGAGAAGATGGATGTTAACTACATGTACTGTGGTAATCATTTCACAATATATGTAAGTCAAAACCACCATGATGCATATCTTAAACATATACAGTAATGTGTATCAATTCTATGCCAATGAAACTGGAAAAAAAATAAAAAGAAGAAGTAGAGTTTAAACTGGGTTTTGGTAGAGGGCCTAGGTGGTGGGGGAGGGGAGAGAATCTAGACTTTGGAATTCCCAAAAACTAAGGAACAGAGGAAAAGAAAACGTTGTGTGTCCTGTTCATGGAATGGTCACAAGCCCTGTGCAGTTGTAGTTTAGCTACATGGAGGGTTGGGGTGGGCAGCACAATGGGATGTAAGGCTTGAGAGATATCATAATGATATTATAATGACATAATGATGATAATATTATCATCTAAAAGGCCATACTAAGATAATTGGCCTTCACTGGCAGCAACAAAAGGGGCTTTCCATGAGGAGAATGACCAGTGGCTCTACTAAAGGGTGACTCAGAGGGCTTGATACTCCTGTCCCCAAATAGCTGTCATAAAAAATACAGTTGGTATCATACACGTTTGCTCTGCAAACATGCATTCAAGACAAGTTCCTCAGCCTTCTTCTATATTGCAGTCCCTAAATATGTAGAAATTCAGGAGCCACCCCTGAGGGTTTCCATATTCCACAAGGATGTGTATGCATAAAGTCAAATATATCTAGAATATAGTCAAAATGAGTGGCTTGCCTTCCTTATTTCAGTCATGGCACTGTACCAAAGGTAAGTTGGAGTAATGAGGAATGCTCAGGTTGCTGAGAGGAAAATAGAGACGCTTGACTTGGATTCAGTCTTGGAGGGCAGGGATCTCGCCAATTAGCTCCAGACTCCCTGTGGCACAAGCTGTACATGTTGGCAGTCAAATAACCGAGAACCAATTGTGTCACCCCAGGCAGTGTTAAATTAGATGTATAGCATATCTTCCACAGCTATTAATAGTAAAGAGCCTAGAGCCCTTAGAAATATGCCCATGTAATAAGGAAATGAAGTGCTCTTAAATGTGTAAAACATCATTATCTGTCATCTATAGGCAACTAAATAGAAAAACACAGCTTTAGAGCATCTTCAAACTTAACGAATATTCCTGTGAAGACCATAGGTCTATAATAAACTGGAGACTGAATGAAATCCTGGTTCTGGCTTCTAGACACTGGCTAAAAGAAAAGAAGTAACTGCAAAAAAAAAAAAAAAAAAAAAGTACGTGAAGGCACAGGAGCACGTACCAATGAATATATTTGTGGTGATTCTTAAAAAATGAAGTCGGAGGCAAGCTGTTTGTGACTGTTTAAGCAAAAGCGACACTGAGTAGACCCTGTAAAGTGCAGCCTATAAAACAGGAAACGCCTTGCAATTTAAGCTAACTATGGACTTTTTACTATATGGAAAGCTAATACATTATAACATACATAAAAGTAAATACATGATCACTTTTAACAAAATCAGACTCCATGAAACTGTAAGCCAATTTGGCTACATCTTCTGTATCACTTCTTTCATTTTTATTTGAGGAAAAAAATGTGATCATGCAAACAGCAGCCATAAAGCAAACAGGACAAATTATATATTTGCAAAGGAAATTGCAGGTCACAGTACTGATTTGTTTAAATCTAGCTACCTTTGGTAGAAACAAATGTGCCTATCATTCACATATATAAATCATATTTAATGTTTGCAAAGAAGTTTAAAAGTTGTTGAGGTATTATTTAAACCACAAATATATTTTATTATACCATTTATTACGTATGGTAAAATGTCACATGGGTGGATATAAAAACCTCATCATTGATTACGATGCCTAAAGAGCTACTCTGCAAAATTATAAAAGTAATTTAAATATATACTAACAATATACTAAAACAAAGTCATTAATGTCTTTTATTTTATTTTTTTACAGATTTTTAAAAGTTTATTTATTGGGTGGGGGGGAGCATGAGTGGGGGAGGGGCTGCAAAATTATAAAAGTAATTTAAATATATACTAACAATATACTAAAACAAAGTCATTAATGTCTTTTATTTTATTTTTTTACAGATTTTTAAAAGTTTATTTATTGGGTGGGGGGGAGCATGAGTGGGGGAGGGGCTGCAAAATTATAAAAGTAATTTAAATATATACTAACAATATACTAAAACAAAGTCATTAATGTCTTTTATTTTATTTTTTTACAGATTTTTAAAAGTTTATTTATTGGGTGGGGGGAGCATGAGTGGGGGAGGGGCAGGCAGAGAGGGAGAGAGAGAATCCCAAGCAAGCTCCATGCTGTCAGCACAGAGCCCTGATGTGGGGCTCAATCTCATGAACCAAGAGTTCATGACCTGAGCCAAAAACAAGAGTCAGACTCTTAACCAACTGAGTCACCCAGGCGCTCCTCATTACTGTCCTTTAAATATCAAAACCCATGAATTCAACACAGTGACTAAGGCATTATTATAACCGGAGTGGTGAAAACCAGTGACAAGAGTGACAGACTACCATATTTTTGTATTCTTAGTTCTGTTTATGTGTCGACTGCAGTCTCAGAGGTTCTAAAAGGGCGTATTCAAATTCATTTCCAAATCATCATTTGTTTTTTTCTCTTTTCTAATTTTAGTCTGTACAAATCTTTCTGGTTCACTCGGGCCTCTGACACACAGGTGTAGACACGGGGCCAGCTGGCCAGTCTAATCAGATCAGCTTCCAACCCTCAGGGGTGCTGCAGTGGGCACCCAGCTAGACTCACAAGGAGGTGCTGCACATGTAGCTCCATCCACTACAGACACTGCTTCTTGCCCCCCACCCCCCACCCCTCTTCCCTTCTTCTAACACAGGGTTCCTCAATCTCGGCATTGTTGGCATTTTGGCTAGATAATTCTTTGTTGAGGGGACTGCTTTGTATGATGTTTAGCAGCATTCCTGGCCTCTACCCACCAAATACCAATAGCAACTTCCTAGATTTAACAACCAAAAACATCTTCAGACATTCCCAAATGCCCCTTGAGTTAGGGGTAGGAAGGTGAAATCACCCTGGATGACAACCACTCTTCTTCCGGGACCCTGTTTACGATCTTATCCCCATCACTCTGTGAGCATCTACAAGCTGTAAGGGAGGTGGCCTCTCTTCCCAGCCAAAGAAGGTAAATCTTTATTGGCCCATATCAGTTACGGTGTTCCCATTCCCGTTCTCAGCCCTTGGTTTACACAGGGACATGTGACACAACTCCGGCCAAGGAAACATGAAGAGAAATCTGCAGAGGAGCCCCAGTGCAAGGGTTCCTCACTCTTGGGTGTCCCTTGGGTATACCACACACACACACACACACACACACACACACACACACACACACGTGCGCGCACACGCACGCACACATACATGTATCCACATACACCCCTTGGGGTGTATGACAAATAAAGAAAAATAAATAATAGAAATAATGGAGTGAAAAAAGGGGAGGAAGGTGTGTATTAGTTTGCTAGGGCTGCCATAACAAAGCAGCATAGCCTAAGTGTCTTAAACAACAGAAATTTATTGTCTCACAGTTTTGGAGGCTAGAAGTCCAAGATAAAGGTGTCACCAAGGTGGTTTCTTCTGAGGCCTCTTTCCTTGGCTTGTAGATGTCCATCTTCTCCCTCTGTCTTCACAGTGTCTTTCCTCTTTACATCTCTGTGTCCAAATATCCTCTTTTTTTTTTTAAGGACACCCATACTGGATTAAGACTAATGACTTCATTTGAATTTCATTACCTCTTTAAAGACTTTATCTCCATATCTAGTCACACTCTGACTAGAGGTTAGAGCTTCAACATGCGAATTTGCGGGGAGGGATGCAATTGAGCCCATGACAAGGCAAGAGACAAAGAAGAAAGGGAGGCAGATGACAAGAAGACAAAAAGAGAGAAGTGGATGTATCTATTGGGAATTATTTCCTCTGTAGGTGATAGAAATTACCAGTATTCAAATAAGACTGTGCTTTTCTCACTAATATTACAAAGTCTGAACATACGTAGTTTGCTAATACTGGGTCAGCTGGTAAAAAAAAAAAAAAGTCACCAAAAAACAGGCTCTTTCACTATTTCCAATCTACTACCTTTGGATTTGGCATCCTAATGCTTGTTGCCTCCTGGTCACAAAATGGCTATTACAACCCCAGACATCATGCCTGCCTTCAAGGCAGGAAGACAGGGAAGAAGGCTGTACCAATGATCTTCCTCCTACTCCTGTTCCTTTTATATAGAAACAAAATCTGTCCCAGGAGGCCCCCAGTATATTCCCACTTATGTCTCATTGGCCGTAACTGGGACATGTGGCCAGCCCTGGCTGCCAAGGAATCTGGCAGAGCAAATATCTGGCTTTCCAGAAACTTTGGTCACAGGCAGCAAGGAAGCAGGTGATTGAGATAGCTATTAGATTAGTCAATCAACCATATTTATCCAGGGGAAAGAAGGAGAGAGGAGAGAAAAGAATAGGAGGGGGCTGAAGGGAAGACAAGAAAGGAAAACTTATCTACAATCATTATTAATTACTATATACAAAAAAGCAAAGTTTTCATACACCACTCTTTCCAGGGTGTCCCCCTCGCCTGTTGATTGGCTATTATAACATACAACAGCTTACCTCAGCATCTAAATAATTTCCCATCTTTTGGCCTAAACATATAAAATGTATTTAACAATTACTTCTTGATAAGGAGTTGAAAGTGGATAATAATAAACTGCATGTCTACCACATGGAACATAGTCCTCAGCACATAGTAGATACTTACTAAACATTGGTTGAATGAATGAACTCAACCAATCCAGATCAATGCAAAAAGAGCACATGGCATCTACTCCACAAGGAATCATTAGGATTTCTTCGTTGCGAAAACTTATTAGGAATGCAAATTCTTAGGCCTCACTCCAGACCTACTGAGTCAGGACTAGGTAGAGTCAGCAATCTGTGTCTTAAACATTCTACAGAGGTGTGGAGGCATGTTAAAGCTTCTGAACACACACACACACACACACACACACACACTCAACTATCTCTGTCCATAATTTTAGGGCCATGGATATTTTATTCACCATAATTTCTTTTCTGTGTTACATTGATCATCTCAAGACAATATTCTGTTCTAAGGATTTTGTTTAAATTTCTTACATGTTATGAAATATTAAAACGTAGAGTACAGAGAAAAATACAAAACACCCACGTACACACTCTTAGGATTTAACAGCTGTTAACATGTGCCATGGTTGTTGCATGTCTTTTTAAAGTTGTGAGGCCTGGCACTGTTCTCTCCCATCCTTCCAACCCTCTCTGACAGATGGTCTCTGTTCCTAAGCATCCTGACCTTTTCCTGCTGCTTCCTAAATCCCAGGCTAAGAGAGGCAAGCATGTGATGGAAAGCGCATGGTCTCCGGTGTTCTCCCAGAGGCCTGGTTAATAGCAATTTGCATCACCTGGAGCTCTATTACCTCGTCCCTTAGGTTCTTTTTTTTTTTTAATTATTTTTTTTTTTACTTTTTATTTATTTATTTTGAGAGAGACAGAGCATGAGCAGGGGAGGGGCAAAGAAAGAGGGAGACACAGAATCTGAAGCAGGCTCCAGGCTCTGAGCTGTCAGCCCAGAGTCTGACGCACGGCTCAAACTCACGAACCGCGAGATCATGACCTGAGCTGAAGTCAGACACTCAACTGACTGAACCACGCAGGCGCCCCAGTCCCTTAGGTCCTGACGACAGATGCTGATACTGGCTTCATGTTCAGACACCCAGGAGGGAGGTTGAGAATGAACTGAATTACCAATATCACGTGCTACTTGTCCGAAGTGCAACGCTAAATTCTTTTGTTTCTTGTTAAGTTTAAGAGCAACGTTCTTTCACAGGAGACCCACCATCAAAAGAGAAAAGAGAATAGCAAACTCAGCTAATGGCATCGATGCTGGGAGGAGTGAGTTCTAATTCTGGCAATATTGTGCAGGGTGCTTGTTCCTTGTGCACTGTTTACTCCACATGATGGAGGAAAGAAAAATACTACCTGATTCTTAAATATAAGTAGGCTTATAAAGTACTTCCACGCATACTTTCCCATTTGATGACAAATGATATCCTTGTTGCCCATGGTGGTCCCAGCACCCAGCATGGTACCTGCTACACTGTGGCCCCAACCAGGTGTTTGTTAAATGAACGACAGAACGATGACTCAAGTGACAGGTCCAGAATTTCTGGGAAGGAAGGGCCTGGGTGGTTATCTTGCTGGACTTGAGCCATTAGAACAGTGCTTCTCTAATGATTTCAGGAGGCGAAGAGCCTGTGTCTGGGTCTAGGGACCACACTTAGAAAACTACTTTTTTGGGTACTCAACAGAGTCCATTTGCGGGGAGCTTTCCATCCTATCCAAAAGCAGGATTTTTGTATCCTTAGCTTGGTAAAGACTGCAGGCTGCCTACCAAATGTCCATGATCTCTTTCACCTCCTGGAAGAATGCCAATTTTATTGAGAGCAATAACATACCTAGCTTCAAGAACACTGTATTTTTCAGACACCTTTCAGCTACAAATGTCCATGTCACAGTTTTACCAATGAAATGTAGGTGGAAGTCACCAGGTGGCCCTTGTAGGAAAGCCTTTTAAAGGGGATTGGCTGAATGTTTCTCTGTTGGTATCTTATACCAACCAGTCTGTCCACCAGAAATATCCCACTTTCCTCCTTCTTTCCTGGAATGTGAACATGATGCCTGGAGGGGTTCGGCCACATGGGGACCACAGGTGACAAGCAAATGCTAAAAATGCTTGAATGGACAAAGGTGCCTGGGTCCCTGATGACATTATGGGCTATTGTTCCAGCTCTGGACTGCCCACCTCTAGACCTCTGATGATGTGAAAAAAGGAAAACCTGTAATTTATGTAAGCCCTTGTTTCGGGATCTGTGTTATTTGTAGCCAATGAAATTCTTTCTTTTTTTAAATTTATCTTGGGGTGGTGGTTGGGGTAGAGAAAGAAGGAGAAAGAGATTCTGAAGCAGGCTGCATGCCTTCAGTGTAGAGCCCAGCACAGGGCTCAATCCCACGAACTGTGAAATCATGACCTGAGCCCAAACCAAGACTCAGACGCTAAACTGAGCCACCCAGTGTCCCTGAAGCCAACGAAATTCTTAACTAAAACACCTACCATTTTAAAGACCCCAGTGCTGGATGTGGAGATGGCAAATATAAGATATGTTTCCCACCCTCATGGAGCTCACGGTACAGCTGTGGAGACAGGAAATAGACACTGCTCTTGGGTGAATGTGAGACACAAGAGGCTTGAGGGTTAATAGCAGCCAGAACACCTCTCAGGCATTCTGAGAAACTGTTTTAGAAAGATTTAGATCAGAGAGTACTGGGGAGAGTGAGGTATGTGGTTGAAC